>NC_141686.1:69586448-71986448 GCF_964263255.1 Lissotriton vulgaris
GGTCGCCAGTAGGTAGTTATAGTTAGGATTTTTTTCAATGTTAAATCTCAAAATTCTATTTGGAATAACTTTGGCGCCGGTTGATGAATCTGCCTCAAAATTTCCTCAAAATGGCCTCGCGGCGTTCCGGTCCTTCCCTGAAAGTTTGGGGGGGATTCGTCAAGCGGGGGCCGAGATAAAAGGGGGGGTCCCAAAACGCGTTTTCCCCATGTTAATTTCCATAGGGCGGTCGATTTCACTTTTAGCCCGAACGGCTGAATGGATTTCCACCAAACTTGGCAAAATTGTAGGGACTGGTAGCCCGATGTGCCTTTGCTATGTCTCAAGATATGTGCTCCAGTGGATTTTGAGTAATTAAGGTTCAAAAAAATATATATATCTATAGCCGCGCACTGGTACGTGCACCGGTACGCGCACCGGGCACGCCACGCGAGGTGCGCACGGAAAGCTGATTGGCTCTCGGGTGTCTGTAAACATTCGAAACAGTCTGGAGCGGCCGCCATCTTGTGTCTCGGTAGGATCGAGACACGAGAGGTGGGAAAAACAAAGAGGGAAATGACGATAAGGGGGCAGGGTAGACCCCCCCTTGACCCCCTAGGTTTGATGTGGGGGCTATAAAAGGGCCCCGCGGGGCATTTAAAATATTTTTTTTTTTCGTTTTGCGCGGGGGAAGCGCCCGGTACGCGCACCAGGGAGCGGCCCTGGTAGCGTACTATAAGGGAAAAAGGTGACAGAGTTTATAAAAAAAGAAGCCTTTATTTAGAAATTGGAGGTAGTTCTAAAAAGAACTTTTTTTTTCTTCTTTTTGTTGTTTTATATTTTTTTTGTGTTTTTTGAACATTTTGTACTTTTTTTGGCTTTTCAAAACAGTTTTATATTTTTTTGTATTGTTTTAGGGGGAGAAACAAAAAAAGGGAATTGAAACTGGCTCAACTGGAGCAAAAAAACAAAAAACCCCAAAAATTACTTCTTTTTGGGGCACTTGTGATTATCACCTGCAAGGACGATGAGCTTTACGCTTTTTTCACCATAGGCGATAAGCTTTCCACATGCAGAACAAGTGATTTTAAAATCAGCAAATCTTGGCTGAATACAAGGCATCATCTCTGATGTTTCTGGTCCCGATGAAGTGGGTTGGTTTCTTTTGGAGGTGGTCCTTGACGACTGGGGGAGGTTACTGGCCAGTTCCCTGAACTCTGCACGAGAGTAGTTGTTTGGGTGCTTTCGGGTCATATGACGAATCATGGTATGGTTACCAAATGAATATTTTTTGTTTGGGTTGCCCCGTGAAAGTTCTTCATTGCAGATTAGGCAAGTTACCTTGGCCGCATTCACTTTTTTCTTGCCCTCTGGGATTGAAAAAAACTCCCATACAATGTGTGGCTTGGGTTTGTATGGAGTATTTTCTTCAGGCAGCCATCTTCTCCTCCCCTCCTCCTCTTCCTCTTCCTCCTCCTCCTCTTCTTGACCACCAATATAGTCTGGAGCTGGTCCTGTTGGTGGTGGTGGTGGTGGTGGTGGTGGTGGGGCAGATGCACCAGCTGCTGCTGCTACTGAAGCCAATATTAAGATCAAAAAGGTACAGAGATGTACAAACAGGTCTTCCTCAGTCAAAGGACAAAGTCAGAATAAGGAAAAAAGGTGGGGTCTTTCATCATTTTGAAAAAAAACTGTCCTGAACCAATGAGAAGTGTTATTTTCAGGTCACAAGACCAGGGGCTTCAACATTATGAAACTAAAACTGTTATGAACCAATGAAAAGTGTTATTTTCAGGTCACATGACCCGACGCGCTTACGCTACGCGCCCCCGGGCGCGCCCGGGGGCGCTCCGGGTCGCGTAGCGTAAGCGCGTCGGATGTTTACGTTGCGCGATCGTATTCGCTCGAGTACTTCCGGGTGCGCTTACGCCGTGCGTATCACGCGGACGCGGCTACGCGATACGTCATGATCATGTTTTCGTTCGCGATATTGGCGCTTACGGGACGCTCCCCGGAGCGTGCCCGGGGGCGCTTTATAAAACTACGCTTTTCGGGGCGCTCCCCGGGAAGCGCACCGGGAGCGCTCCAAAGCCAAAAATAAAAATAAAAAATTGGGAAAAATTGTAGGGACTGGTAGCCCTATTCTTAAGTGGTTTTTACGAAAATTAACTTTGATAAAATATATATTGTGCTACATTGGGCTATATATATGCCAAAATGTAGCCCAAATGTAGCCCAATGTAGCCCAATGTAGCCCAAAGATGGCCACCAGAGACCAAAAAATCCAAATGAAGCCCAAATATCAGCTAGATGTAGCCCAACTGTAGCCCAATGACAGAATGTACCAGAGTGTTCTAAAGAACAACTAGAGTACTAACAGTCTTATTTATAAAGTGAGACTTATAGTTAGGAATTAGAATTTAAAAAACGTTTGAAATTCACTGAAAAAAACATAGGTTTCACACCACTTATATTTAGGAATTAGCATTTAAAAAACCAATGAAATTCACAGAAAAAACCATAGGTTTCACACCAGTTATAGTTAGGAATTAGCATTTAAAAAACCTATTAAATTCACTAAAAAAACCATAGGTTTCACATCAGTTATAGTTAGCTGGAAATTTTACTGACATAAAACCAATGAAATTCCACGTTATAGTTAGTTGGACTCACTATAACTTGCGCGCCTGCAATGCACTGCTGATGACGTCACATATTACATCACTCATGACATGGTCAGTGACATCACTCATGACATCACTGATGACACCATCCAGTGAATGTGTGTCTTTATGAAAAATAAATATGTTTTATATTTGTATTTGTAAAGGACGATGGAAGAGTAAATGGTTAAATAAGTGTGTAAATGGATGTTTTTTTTAAAAAGAATTGATTGATTAACTGCCTTATTAAGTGTATCTTAATGAATACATATATTAACGAGCAATTTTTATATTTTTAAATATATGTATCAGTGTTTCACTTTGTGTATAAGTGGCTGCATGGGTTGGTGACTGACTCACTGTTTGTATGTTTTTTGAAGACAGCATATGTGCAGGACTGTATGGGTGGATGAGTGTGTATATGTGTGTGTTAGTGAGTGAATGCCTGTCTCACTAGTGTCTTTATGAGTAACTACATATGTTTTAATCTTGTATATATGAGCATTGATGTATATAAGTCAGTATATGTGAGAGTGAGAGATTGAAAGAGTTCCTTTTTAAATAAGTATGTGTTTCTATAAGTGATTGTTTAAGAGAGTAAGTATGTGTAAGTTTCCTTAGAAGTAATGTGCTAATGTATGTATAGCTGTATATGCAAATAAATGGATGTTCAATAGTTTATTTGCATGTGTGAGTATGTGTGTGAGTAACTTTTGTAAGACTGTCGGTGTGTAGCAGGATGTATATGTGTTTCACTATATATGATGAGTGAGAATATGTATGAGTGACTATATAAAACTGTTGGTGTATGAGTGGATGTGTATATAGATGGTGGAATTACTGAATTGGTTTTTGTAACTGGTATGGGTATCTCCATTTTTTTTGAAAATGTTAGTTTCTATTGTTTGAATATGTGTTTCAATGGTTACATTACACTGAAAGGAGGTCTATCAGTCTGCCACAAGGATGGTGTCATCAGTGATGTCATGAGTGATGTCACTGACCATGTAATATGTGACGTCATCAGCAGTGCATTGCAGGCGCGCAAGTTATAGTGAGTCCAACTAACTATAACGTGGAATTTCATTGGTTTTATGTCAGTAAAATTTCCAGCTAACTATAACTGATGTGAAACCTATGGTTTTTTTAGTGAATATATATATATATATATATATATATATATATATATATATATATATATATATATATATATATATATATATATATATACACACAAATATTTTACACAGTGTCTGCAGGGTCCAAAGTATATATATATATATATATATATATATATATATATATATATATATATATATATATATATATATATATATATATATATATATACAATACACATATATGTACACAAATATTTTACCCAGTGTCTGCAGGGTCCAAACAAATTCTGGAGTACTTTAAAATGGAATATCACCCTTGGTCCTTGGTCTCCTTTCACCAAAGCAGGCAGAAAGAAAGAAAACAGCACAGCAATTGTAAATGGTGAATCATCTTTTATTATTTTCTCAAAAAGGGGAAGATAAGGCTGACCTGTTTCGGCAACACCCTTCAACAAGACCATAGAGTCCACATTCCTAGAGTACACTTTTAAGGTTGGCAGTCATTTATACTCCTCCCACTATGTGAACATAGTTAGAAACACTAGACTGCACATATCAGAATTTCCGTTTTCTTCTGCCATATTATAGTTAAGCGATGGTAATTTTATCCAGTTATCAACATCTCACTATCCCTTTCATTGAATAATAATCACTGGCTTTTCCATTACCTGTGAATCATCCTGTTTAATTCCTGCACACCCTAGTCACCCATTCAGTCAAATAAAATATATATTATTAGCACAGCCAGAAAGTAAAGGAAAAACGTGCAATGTTTAATAACATGGAAGTCAAGACAAGAGTGATCCTTTAACACAATAGGATATTATCATCAATACATCAAAGTACAGGGTAAAGTGTATTAAAGATCCATATTTTGATCATTTGTACTCCATTAATGCAAAACATTCAATACAAAATAGGGTTCATGAGAAAACCCAAGCATCTACATGGTTTAGATGTGTATTTGCTTTTTATAATGTAAACATTAGATATTAGTGATTGCACAAATTTAACCACAGACCCATGATATAGCGAATACTTTCCTGATATTGAGTATGATGTGCGTGTATACATTGTTCTTTATTGCACCAACTTCATGTAACCAAGGTTACAACACACTATGTATAGAAAACTATTGCACAAATTATGCTCTTGTACCAATTTTCAAGTAGCTATGATTCCAAGGTACCTTATGTACATAACTATAGCACAGATAATTAATTTGTTATTTTAGAAGTGCTTTAGCTATTGCATTCAACCTCAAGTCATTACTTTAAAGCGCCTCATGTAAAATGCTTGTGCACATATGTAACTATCCACACCCGTCATATGAGAAAGAGGGCTCAAAGAAGAGGCCAAAGGAGGTCTCAAAGGAGAGACAGTCCCTCGCACTCACTAGTATGCACAAACATCATTTGAGAGAGAGGTCTCGAAGGAGATACCTGCCACTCCCCAAAAAAATATTCTTTGCACACCTATCATCTGAGATAGAGGTCTCGAAGGAGAGGCCAGTCACCACACACCCTACCACGCACACTCATCATTTGAGAGAAAGGTCTGAAAGGAGAGGCCAGTCCCTCCCCATTCACTACTACGCAAAACTGTAATTTGAGAGAGCAATATCAAAGGAGAGGCTGGTTGCTCCCTGTACACCTTACTATGCACACCCATCATCTGAGAGAGAGTTCCTAACAGAAAGGCCAGTCCATCCAAACACCGTACTAATGTAATCTAATGTAAATTGATACTTGTATAGCGCACTACTCACCCGCAAAGGTCTCAAGGCGCTTGTACGAATACCGCTGTGGAACCCATCCTGGCTTTCCCTGTGAGGCGTCCACTCCTGGGCACCCCCAAGGTGGAGGCCAGGCATCCTTAGCGTTGTAGAGGCCGTTGTGGAGATTAAGCAAGCTATTGCCCAGAGTTGCAGAGTGGGACTCCATGATTGGAATAGGCACCGAGGCGAAAATTATCAGGTCCGTTGGAATTTTGAGCCCAAGACCCGCCGAGGTGGAGAATTGAACCCTGGTCCCGGGCCAGACCTCTGCATCAGGGTCTGCCGCTCTAACCATTGAGCCACATTTCTCCACTACGCACACCCATCATGTGAGTCATGTGACATAAAGGTCTCAAAGGAGAGAACAGTCCTTCCACACACCCTACTATTCACACTTGTCATTTGAAAGAGAGGTCTCAAAATGAGAGGCCAGCCTCTTTCTACTCACTGCTACACACACCTGGCGTCTGAATGGTCTCAATGGAGAGGCCAGCCCATCCAGACACCTGACTATGCACACCTATCATGTGAGTGAGAGGTCTCAAACGAGAGACCAGCTTACCCACAGCCCCTACTGTGCACACATGTCATTTGAGAGAGGTGTGAAAGGAGAGGCTGTCTTTCCCCACCCCCTACTAGGCACGCATGTTATGTTACAATAGAAAGCCAATCCCTTTTGAGAGAAATGTCTGAAAGGAGAGGCCAGCCCCTCCCCACTCGCTACTCCGCACACCCGTCATCTGAGAGAGAGGTCTTGATGGAGCGGCCAGTCCAACCACACACCCTACTACGAACACGTGTCATCTGAGAGAGAGTGCTCAAAGGAGTTGCCTTTCCATCAACACACCCTGCTACACACACCTGTTGTCTGAGAGAGAGAGATGTCTCGACACTAACTACTACACACACCTGTCATTTGAGAGAGAGGTCTCAAAGGAGAGGCCTGTCACTCCCCATTCTCCATACTACGCACAACAGTCAGTTGAGAGAGGCCTCACAGAAAAAAGGCCAGTCCATCCCCACACCCTACTACGCATACCTATTTTGTTACAATAAAAACAAATTCATAATAATGTCCACACACAGACTATATTCGTCAGTTATTCTGACATACTCACCCAAAAAAAATGAATTTACTTTAAAAGGTGTCATTTGAAATATCATCAGTGAGGTCATAAATAATGTCATAGATCATGTCATAGAACATGTCATGAGTCATAAGCAGGGCATGGCAGGGGCACAAGTTATAATTAGCCCAGCTAACGTTAACTACCAAATTTCTGTGTTTTTTTAGTTTAAACCCCTAATGTTGTCATTGACAAATTTACCTAACTATAACGTTACTTCAGTGAATTTCTACGTCTTTTTGTGAAAGAAAATAAAAAAATACTTATTTATATAACCCTTTCAAGCATAGAGTGATGCATACATTATGAAATAAAGTAGGAGAGAACTCTGGGTAGGTCTCAAGTTTAGTTGGAAAGCACCTCCTGTTAGAGCACTTGCAACACTCTAGATCTGCTCACCTCAATTGTCTGTTTTTCTATCAAAGTCTTTAAGCATAGGATTAGCACAGTGCCATCCATGCCGAGATAGAAAAGGACAAAGTCTTTTGCCATTTCTACAGCAAAGTCTTTAAGCTTAGGACTAGCACAGTGCTGTCCTTGCTGAGCTGTAAAATGACAAAAGTCATTTATCACTCCAGGCACAGTATTACAGCTTTGAATTGGTAAAATACCAACTCAAGCCAACCTGAAATGTGTAAAAGCAACCCCTGACACAGTGTTTCGCTCTAATTAGAGCTCTTCAGAGAGGTATAGCTTTGTTCAGACACAAGGGAGCACCCAGTATAAGTCAAAACAAAACCTTTTCAGGCATAGAGTGACGTGTATAAATTATGCAAAAAAGGAGGAGAGTAGTTCTCAAGTTTAGATGGAAAGCAGCTCCTTTTAGAGCACTCTCAACACCAGCAACACTCTAGATCTGCTTATATATATATATATATATATATATATATATATACACACAAACATATATATATATATATATGTCATGTTTTAAACTCCAGAAACTACAGAATTTCACCAGTTATAATTATAATTATCTCAAGAAACTATATTTGCTGCTCCAAGGTAACTATAACCCCGCCCCTGCCAGTGCTGCGTGCTCCCCCTTTCCTACATAAGACATCAGGCCCGAGGGGATGGGGTTCCTGGAAGCAAAATTGGCCTGGGGAGGGGGCCAGGCACACCCCCTCCCCAAACAAATTAACCCCTATTTACCCACGGGGCCCTGACCCACCCCGGTTTTTTTTTTTCAAAAACAAGTTTAGAGCCTGTAGCTGTTTTTTTTTAATGTTACAAATGATTTCTTGAAAATTTAAAAGAAAAATATTTTGGGGCCCCAGGCGAGGTCCCTCTTGGACCCCACCACCAGGCCTTTAGGGCCAGGGTATCCCTACTGTGCCCCCCCTTTTAAAAAAACTTTTTTAGAACTCAGGACTGAGTTCTGAGTCCTATGCTGCCTACCACCATTCCTGGTTGAGGTTGTGGCAGCCAATCAGATCTCAGCTTGTTATCAGTCTCGATCCACAGAGGCTCCGCGTCCCAAGATATACAAAGTTTTTGAGCATTAATTGCTCAAAAACTATTATTATTATTCTGAGTTTTGTATAGCGCCTGGTTACCCGTAGGCATCCCAGCGCTCACCAGAAAATAACACTACCAAAAGAATGCAGAGATTAGGCAGAAAACAGAAAAGTTTTTAAAAGTTTGCGGAACCGAAGAAGACTGGCTTCCGAGCGCAGTTGTAGGGGCAGTGAGTTCCACAAGGTGGCCACATTTATCGAAAACCTTCTGCCGCCCGTTCTGGCCTTCTTCACCCTCCCGACCTGAAGAAGATGTTGATGGTCAGAGCGAAGAGAGCGTGGGGCTTTGTAGGGCTGGACCATCTCCCCCAGAATAGGTGGACCTACCCCATGCAGAACTTTGTGGGCAATACAGAGTGACTTGAATTTCACCCTGTCCCTAACAGGGAGCCAGTGCAATGCCCTCAACGCCGGGCGAGCAGATTGACGCCTGGGGAGACCTGTCAGGAGCCTGGCGGCCGCGTTCTGCACTTGCTGCAGTTTGTTCAGGGTGGATTCGGGTGCGCCCAAGAATAACGCGTTGCTGAAGTCCAGCCGCGAGATGATAAGTCCCTGGATAAGAAGCCTCCTAGTGGCCGCTGGGAGCAGAGGAAGAATCTTCCGGGCTGAACGGAGCAGGCCAAAACACACGCCAGCGGTCTGGTATGCTAAAAACTACCTAACATATTTAACCAAAATACTCTTTCTAGACCAAGATGTAGCTTTCTGCCAAGTCAGAGCTGGTCTACGCCCATGATTCCGTGTTCAGGCGGTGTTTTCGCGAGTTGCAGTTGATATATATACAACAACCCTCACTTCAGAAGAAAGGAATGAGCCGCTACTCCTCCCGGTTTGTAAAGCTTTATTGTTCCAAACAGCAAGTTCTTTCCCAATGCATTTTGGTCATCTCTGTGACCTTCGTCGGGGTTGAGGCTCCGCAGCTGCAAGGTACAAAACAGAAACACCACATGTTAGTTGCCTTAAGTACTCCGTACTCTTGGGGCATGCTGGGTCATGTAGTGCACTGTAACCTTTTTTATAAATCCTCCAGTGGACGCTGCGCTTAATTTCAATGCCTCGTTTGACAATCCGGAAACCACGGGTAATGTTCTTTTTGCAATCACCTGGGGCCCTAACCACAGTCCAGTCTCTAGCGGCACCGATCACCCTACGTGTCTCCACTTACACAAGTTTGGTCCGTTTTCGGGTGAATCATGGCGCTCTTTATGGGCGGTGCGTGTCTCTGGGCCTGGACCTTGCCACCTGATATATACAACAACCCTCTCTTCAGAAGAATATATATATATAACTTCGTTCCAGCAAGATTCCAAATCGTCAAAGTCAAAAATGCGGACACAGACCCAGTATGGTGCTAAAGATGTTTTATTCTTCCATTGTCAATACGCGTTTCAGCTCTCGCGAGCCTTGTTCACTCAACATTGGAGTACATTTTCTCAGTGCTTTCAAAGTGACGGTGCAACGAAAATCAATCCCACATGATCGACAGTACCATGGACATGAACGAGTTACTACTTAAGATAAGTGTCCTTATATTGTATACAAATGTCATACTCCAATCAGAGTTTGTGTACATTCTGCTGCAAAACCTCCAAATTGTATTTTACAAAGAGGATTGTTTAACAATTCCAAAAGATAACCTTGTTATAATATGCGTAAAATACTTATGCATCAATATTGTAGAATCGTAACACAAACTCAGCAGACTGCATTAAAAACGTATTTCATGATATATTGAATACATGATGTCGTACAAATACCGAGGACCTTACCTGCATAATTTATAAGTACTGTGAAGACACGTGGTCTGTTACGTGAAAATTGGTGATAGATAA
This sequence comes from Lissotriton vulgaris, assembly GCF_964263255.1. Taxonomy (NCBI): domain Eukaryota; kingdom Metazoa; phylum Chordata; class Amphibia; order Caudata; family Salamandridae; genus Lissotriton; species Lissotriton vulgaris. Next base: position 69,596,468 of record NC_141686.1, read on the forward strand.
AGTGCTAAAGTGCCAAATATAAGAAAAATTCATGAACAAAAATAGCAGCCAATAGAACATAACAGAAACTTTCACGATAGGAATTACTATGGTATAATAGTTGTTAACTCAGTTATATATCGGTAAATTCTGGATGTGTGTTGTCAGTACTCGGATAGCTTGATTGCAGTATTTATGAATACACTCAAAGGGACTTAGTCTGTACACTCATAAATATAAGTAAAATAAAATGAAAAGATAATGTGGGAAAGCCAATTGACAATCGATTGTCAGACAAAATTTCTTTGGCTCAGTGGTAGTTGGCTTGACTTGGAGTTCTTATAACCCACATGTATGAACAATAAAGTGCACGTTCAATGTTCAATAGTAGATTTTTCTGTGCAAAAAATAGGTTTATGCTGTGCAAAAAGGCATAGTGCAAGAAATGTAATGTGCAAGATCTGCCTATTATAAATACATAAATATTTTGGACAAGGAAAATAGAGTTAATGGTCACACAATAAAATAAATAACTATGATATAAATAGAAATACAAAATTAAATACATAATTCTGTACATATACATATATAAAGATAAGTTACTCTATAAAGCCATCAACAATAAATAGGACTCTCTGATAATAAAATCCATAAATCTAATATGAATAGTTAAAATGCGTGAACAGGTAAAATACCATATTCTCATTTTATACTAATTTACCCTAAACCAGCTAAATAAGCATGTATAAAACCCATACTGCATCATTATAAGTATGTGTATAAATCTTCCATTATATTAAGACCATTGGGATGTTTGGTGTCAAGTTGTAGGATATATCTAGTTTCAAGTTTCCTAAGTTTGTAATCTCCATCCCCACCCCTTCTGCTTGGAGGTACTGCGTCTATCACAAAGTAGCTAAGATCTTTGTTGTTGGAGTGATGGATTTTTTCAAAATGTTTAGCTACTGGATATGTGTTATCCTGATTCGTGATGGCGCGGAGATGTTGGAGAATACGCTTATGTACTTGGAGTTTTGTACTCCCTATGTATTTTAAGCCACATGGGCAAATGAGTACATAAATCGCGTATTCAGTTTTACAAGTTAAAAGATTTGTAATCTTGTATTTTCTGTGGCAGAATGGGGTGGAGTACGTTTCCATATTAACACCATGAATACATGCTTTCCAAGTCTTGCACCAATAAAAACCCTTATGTGTCTGCAACCAGGAGTTATTTTCAATGATCTCAGGATTGGTGGTGACAAGACAATCCCTCATAGAGGGAGCTTAACTATGGGTGATGGATACCCTCTGTGGTAGCAGGGGTCCTAACACTGGATCATTAAGCACTAACGGCCAACTCGATTGAATGATCTTATGGATCGCTCTATGTTGTCTGATGTCTCCCGTGATGAGGCGAAACTCATTAGTTGTATTGGAGTACTCTTCTATCCTTGATGTATTGGGGATATTCACTAATTGTTTGTCTCTGTGGAGCTCCTCCTATCAAGCAACATAGTTTTAAAGACAGCTTGATTTATGATTTTTGGTGAATATCCTTTTTCCAAAAATCTAGTTCTACTGAGCTCTTGTGCAATTTTTAGATCAGGCTCAGTACTACATACCCTTTTCAACCGTAGCATCTCACCATACAAAATACTGTTTACTAAATGTTTTGGGTGTGAACTAATTGCATGTAGGGTTGAGTTACCTGCACTTTCTTTCCGATAGAGGCAAGTTTCCAACCTATTGTTCTGCATAAAAACCTGAGTGTCTAAAAAGTTAACTGAGGTCTCACTGATCGTAACCGTAAAGTGGAGGTTGAGGGAATTGCAATTAATCTGATCAACAAATTGTAATGCTCGTTCTTAACTCCCTCGCCAAACTAGAAACAAATCATCGATATAGAGAGGCAGATTTTAATGTTTTGCTCAACTATATCGTCATGATATATATATATACATATATATATGTATATATATATATATATATATATATATATATATATATATATATATATATATATATATATATATATATATATATATATATACATATATATATATATATATATATATATATATATATATATATATCAAGCTCCTGGTTGACACACGCAGTTTGGAAGGCACACAAGCAGCTGTTCCTTGAATCACTGGTACGGGCAGCATCCGCCTGCAAGCAGAAAATAAATGCAAATCACTTTTTTGCCTGACGCGTTTCTTTTATTCACTTCTTCAGAGGCAATACCATGATGAACACTCCCCCATTGCTTTTAATGTCTAGTTAACATCTGCCATGCCCAGATGGGCTGTCTGAATGGAACTGTGGTGATTTCTGGGAATTGGAGTGTCCGAAATTAATCCTCAAATGGAAGCACATTTCTTTTAAGCTCTGGATGAGCCCCCACAAGCGTCACTGTCCTCAATCCAGCACAGTTGCCCCATGATCAGGTAGGTGAATACCAAGCCTTATGGCCCCCAATGTTCGCGGGGTGGTGCCCTTTCGACGGCCGTGCAGCCGCCAAAACATCAAGCTCCTGGTTGACACACGCAGTTTAGAAGGCACACGAGCAGCTGCGTAAGGCTCAACCTGTTCCTTGAATCACTGGTACGGGCAGCATCCGCCTGCAAGCAGAAAATAAATGCAAATCACTTTTTTGCATGACGCGTTTTGTTTATTCACTTCTTCAGAGGCAATACCATGATGAACACTCCCCCATCGCTTTTAACATCTATTTAACATCTGCCACGCCCAGATGGGCTGTCCGAATGGAACTGCGGTGATTTCTGGGAATTGGAGTGTCCGAAATTAATCCTCAAATGGAAGCACATTTCATTTAAGCTCTGGGTGAGCCCCCACAAGCGTCACTGTCCTCAATCCAGCACAGTTGCCCCATGATCAGGTAGGTGAATACCAAGCCTTATGGCCCCCAATGTTCGCGGGGTGGTGCCCTTCCGACGGCCGTGCAGCCGCCAAAACATCAAGCTCCTGGTTGACACACGCAGTTTGGAAGGCAGCTGCTCGTGTGCCTTCCAGACTGCGTGTGTCAACCAGGAGCTTGATATATATATATATAAGCTAATAATATATATATATATAGGTGCAGAGCCTGTGTTTGCGCAATCAGACACGTTGGAACCAGGGATAGCCGTGTTGTGAGACATTTTACAAGTCAGCATGGCGGTGTGTTTCAGCTCCCTCTGAACCCACTGGGGTTTTTATTTTCGACTACTGGGAGAGAGGCGACGACACCCACGAGGGTAAAACTGAAAGGGAACTTCAAGTACCAGCATGCTTTGCACGCACACGCCCACTGGGGCGGGACTTGGTGGAGTTATCAGGTGTTCCCTATTGAAGGACTGCTGCTTCCCTTCTTCCTTTCGCCCGTGAACAAGAGCACAGGAGTGCTTGAAACGCGTTGGGCTGCTGATCAATTTGGTGGGAGACTGAAACTCCGTAAGCTGAAGTCTGCAATTAAAGGTGTTTAAACTCCCTGGCTAGTGGCGTCTTCACAAGGGCAACTTGTTTGAATGGATATATATATATTTATATATATATATACATATGGTCTGGATATATATATCCAGACTCCAAAGTTTGCAGTGAACCCCTGCCAGACGCGGTTGCGACTCTCGAGTATTTCCTTGCCACACCTGAACTGGAGTTGCGTCGTCTCTGGGACCTCTCCGGAGCAGGTCCTATAAATCAATCCAATAAAGACGACGCCGTGTGCGGTTCAAAAGTTTTATTTCAAACTGCCGTTATCAAATGTGTTTCGACTGTAAAACAGTCTTGTTCACTGTTAGCTAAAACATGAACACAGCCATTTTTAAAGTGCATTATGTGCTTCAAAACCAAGTCACATGACAAAACTACAAACGTGATTAATGTGAAGACAGACTCGTAGTTTTTCAATTCACAAGCATTGTACACAGATTGAACCAATATATAACTTTTGTCGCAACTTTTGGATAATGTAAATTGTTTTCTCTCCATAATTAGTTGTACAAGAAAAGCTATACATATCAAGTATCCCAACAGTTTTGGACACTATTATATCTTATTAGCCATTGCGATCTTCGCATTATTTACTGTTTGTTGTGACAACATGTTTCAATAAGTGAGTGTTACATTTCAAACGTTCGCTTTACATCTCATATTTAATTCTGCTCAAGTGAGCTATATGTCATCACTCTTCCTTTACACAAATATAATTCGATTTCCCTTCAGAGGTAGTTTCATAATTACACCCGAGTGGGCCTACATATTAAATCAATTGCAAATTCATTTATTGATTTACCGGTATAAATGTCATGACTAGCAACCTCTCAATAATCATCATCACTCTATCAGTGTGCTTAAAAACTATACTTCTATTTACACTTAAAATTCAATACTGCACATTCTCATGGCGATTTGCTCATGCATGATTAATTTACAAATGTGTGTGCAAGTCTTCTTCCATATTTAATCCCCCTTGCTGCTTGGAGTCTAATTCTATGATGTAGCGCGACTCCAATCGTCTCAATTTCTTTTCTCAGTTTCCACCTCTTGTGCTTTGCTCTACTGCGTCTATTACAAAAAATGTTAGGCCCCTGCTCTCTTTACTATGAACCTTCTCAAAGTGTTTGGCCACTGGATAAGATCTATCTCCGTTCCTAATGGCCCTCAAGTGCTGTAAGATTCTCTTGTGTACTTCCAAGATTGTGCTGCCCATGTACCGCAGGCCACAAGGGCACTGCAGCACGTACACAGCAAAACTTGTCTTACAGGTGTATTTTCCCTTAATCCTACGCATTCTATTAGAAAGGCCTAGTCTGTATTGTTCGGTGTTTATCCCATGCGGACATGCTTTACATTTGACGCATTTCTCGAACCATTGTCTTTTATTCAACCATGTTGTCTTAGGTTGTGATTTCTTTAGATTGTTCTTGACTAGAGCTTGTTTAAACGACCTGACCTTAGAGAATGTAATTTGTGGTCTACGAGTCACATTTTTGCTCATCAGTGGATCATTTTTAATCACATGCCAGTGTTTGTTAAGAATACTTTTCACCTCATCATGTTGCTGGCTGTATGCTGTGATAAATCTACATTGTGTTTCACTTTTTTAAATCTGTTTCTTGCTCATATAAAAAAGCAACTCTTCCCTCTTCCTTTTTGTGGCTTTACATATGCCACTATCAATCCAAGTGTCTGGATACCCTCTGTTCTTAAATCTCCCTTTCAGTATGTAGAGTTATTTCTTTGTCTCACCCACCTCACTGCAATTCCGTCTGACTCTGAGACTCTCCCCATAGGGGATAATATGTTTGAGATTTACTGGATGGAAACTTTTTGCATGCAAAAGTGTGTTTCCTGAGGTTGGGTTTCTAAATAGTTTGGTTTGCACTTTACCTTCATGGACATACACAGTTAAATCGAGAAAATTCAGACTGGATGAACTGATTTCACTAGTAAAGATAAGATTCAAATGATTCTTCTGTATCTTGTTAATAAAGTGTTTTACTTCATCCTCAGTGCCCTTCCACACCGAGAACAAGTCGTCTATAAAACGACTCCAGTGCATTATGTGTTTTTCCCATTAATTTTGGTACTGCACCTGGACCACCTCCTCCTCCGACCAGCCCATATGCAAATTAGCATAGCTGGGGGCGAAGCAGGTGCCCTATGCAGTACCGCACACTTGATGGTATAGTTGCCCATTAAACCAGAAATAGTTACCTTTCAAGCATTTCTCAATCATTCTTATAATCATTTGGGTATGTGCCCATAGTCGTATCGGTCTTGTTCCTAGGAAATGTTTGGCCGCTCGCAACCCATCTTCATGTCTGATGCTAGTGTATAAAGTTGACACATCAATGGTTACCAACAAATAATCACTTTCCCATGGGAGATCGTAGATTAGACGCAGAAAATCCCCCATATCCTGTATATAGGATGGAAGTAACTTTACTAGGGGACCCAAGAATGAGTCTACAAATTACGATGTATTTTTTAAAGCGCTGCCCATGGCTTAAATAATTGGGCGCCCTGGCGGATTGGTTAAATCCTTGTGTACTTTTGAGATTAGATAGTACACCGGTGTTACTACCTGCTCAATCTTTAAAAACATATACTCATCATGCTTTATGAGGCCCTGGACATACCATTGTTTGAGCTCCACATTAAACTCATTATTGCTCAAAATCATACAGTTCTCATTGACTTTCACATGGCAACTCTTGTTGTTCAATTGCTTATAAGCCTCTGCCAAATACTTTTAAACTTGTTCGTGCCCCCAATTTTTTCAAATCATTGGTTACCAAATCATTGTATGCATCTGTTACATCTCTTGTTGTTATAGGAGTGAACCTTGAGTTTGGCCTAAAGTTAGTCCGTACATTTTGGAAAATATCGATGCCTTCTTCTTGAGCCACTGTTTCCACATCGTTATCTATTTCATCATTGAAATTTTACATATTCATTTCTCTAAATTCCAGCATTAAATTCACGTCACTGACTGCCAAGTTACCATCCTGTTCTACTGTTGTGGCTGGGGATGGCATTGGTCTTGTTGTCAGATTAGAGAGAAAGTGCTTTTTTAGCTTCAATGTTCTAATGAATTAAAAAAGATCAATCCTCGTTTGGACATAGTCTATGCCAGTTTGGGGACAGAAAGATAATCCCAATTTCAAAATTTCTTCGTCTTGAACTGTGATAGTTATGTTGGTTAAATGTATTATAGATGTGTCATTGCCTAATTCTTGTTCCCCTTCTTCTTCTCGATTGTGCCTTCTGCAGGCTGCCCCTTTCCGCCTCTTCGCCCCCTGCCTCTTCCTCTTATGGGTGTTGTATTCTGTATTGGTGGCCTTGGTCGCAAGTTGAATCTTTTTTCCTCGTGTAACAAATCTAATTCTTTAATTGCAGTTGTTACTATTCTCTGGGCATTGGTGTCGTCCTCCAGGTAAGTGTCAACTTCTGAACTTTGTAAACTACTCCATTCAGAATGGATTTCTTGCACTTGCCTGGTTGCTCTTCCCATTTTCTTTTTTCTGATGGTATTGAATTTTTTAGCAAATGTATATATCTGGCCTCTGTCATAATCTTGTTTATCTCTTAAGAATTTTGGTGCTTTTCGTTCTTTTATCGAGATCTCCAATTTCCTCAATCTTTCTTTCATTTCATTTTTGAATCTTTTGATAGCTTCTTGATCTTTCTCTTTGCTTAAAGTTTCATAGAGTGATTCTATTTCTGCCAGAATTTTTTGTCTATCAATGTCCGCATATTTTACAAGAATAGCCAACATCTGTCTTGCGGCGTCATTGTTATTGGCAGCCCATTCCTGTAGTAGTTCTGGCTTCGGCTCCTCATAGCTAGGTGCCATCATTATAAGTAGCCCTCTGGGCTCTCAATGTACTTCTAGGTATCTTTGCAATGATTTCGACTCCCACCATTTGGACATTTCCATATGAAGGAGTTTCTCCAATCTTTTCAAACTTGTTGTCAAGTTAGTTGATTAGTCCGATCAAGAAACAGACGAGCTCGGCACAGAGGAGACGCCGTTCAGTGAGGAGACGCCATCCTGAATCCACTGGAGAAAGCAAAGAAAAGCGGCAGGACGGCGACCTTACGACTAACAGTGCATCCCTGATCAATTCACGAAAAGACTCCACCTGGCCAGTCACATTTAAGAGACGCCACGACGCCGAGCTTGATGATCAAACCCACTCAAAGACACAAATAAGATAAGAGGAATCTCCATTCTCTTTAATGGGTGTAGCATGATGTCCTACAGCAACAACAGTGAGCCCTGATGAAGACCTTCCATTACTCATTTCCTGTCATCACATAGAAGGTCGAAACGCGTAGGCTTATCATTTAGGCCAGGAGAAGTGGATGCCTTATGACCTAGTAAATCAACAGGACATACAGTGAGAGAAGTATCTCACGCCACGGCAAAAAAAACTCTATAAAAAAACTCTCCGACCTCATATAGGACTATAATTATTGATTCTTTGTGGAAAAGCATTTATACCTCAAAGTCAGTCAATCTATTGATTTCAAGTAGGACCCTTTTCTCTTTAGCTAACTTGGAAGAGTAGCAAATTCGAAAGAGATTGTTTGTTTAGGAGCAAAAACACTAGCAAAATAGGTCTCTTTACTGTTTCTCATTTATGTATAGTATTGTTAAATGTTGTGTAGACAAATATTTATGTAAGGAATTTATTTTTTGATATATGTTGAATGTTTTCTCTACCAAAGGAGATGATTACAAACAATGTGCTAACACCCAATTGTGTACCATTGAACAGTTTTGAAGAAAATGCACAAGTATAAATTGCAGACAATGTCAATAAATTAGGACATTGGACAAAATCATGTGTGAAATCTATGGTGTCAGAGGCAATTCCTATTTGATACAAGTTAGTTGATTTGTTCACAGATGGATTTTCACTAGCATTCAAACTTGCACTTGCACATTCATCGTCAAACATCTGTAGAGCCTCCTCTTCGCTCTCTTTAATTTCTGCGGCAGTCATCATTGTTATCAGACCAGGTAGTGTGCGGTACAATCTTGTGCTGACTTCTGTTTTTAAGCCATATAAGTCATTTGGGTATGAAAATATATGGAGGGAGATTACATCAACATTTTGGCAAGTAGTTGTATACCTTTCCCGACCAAGTAAATGACTTAAGCACAATGGTGCTGGTAGTAGGGGTGAGTGGTGCTGCTGTACCATCAGGTATTCTTGATAACATTCAAATGGAGATTTAGCAATATAGAGGTTAAAACTTTTACTGTTCCTTTCTGTGACCTCATTTTCATTTTGTAATTTTACCTAGTGGCGCCCTTGTTGAGACATGGGGGAAAAGCGAATGTGACAATATTCCCAGGTTTTCTAACACATATAAATAAAAACATGTGCCTACACATATCTCAAAGGTATATATCAGCAGTGTGGAGATAGCAAAGAAAGCACTTAAGTCGATGGGCAGCCCCCCTCTCGGTAAATGATTCCAGTAGCACTGCTGAAGTGCTGATTGCAGGGCTGTAAATGGGCTGGTACTCTCCGGGACTGAGTATTGGCACTTTTTTATTTTGAGATGGAGAGTACCTGCACTTCTCAAGTAAAATGTTATACTTTTAATTGGATAGTACTGGCACTTCTCAGAAACAAGCAGGTACTCTGTTGCAGAGTACCTGTACTTCTATTTTTCCATTTCAAGCACTGACTGATTGTACATGTGAGTGGACAGACATGTTCTTGGGATTAGGAGATTACCACACATTTGAGGGACTTCAGCCTTTCTTGTCAGCTGAGGTCTGATAATCCTCACTGCTGAAAGTTAACATTAATTTCTATTTTCAGCTTCATTGCAATGGCAGGCTTTTGTCAAGAATTTCTCTGATGCACAAACCTCCCCGCAGGACAAGGAGGCGCGAGATCTGAGTTGAAATGGCAGAAAGACTACTTTCCTCCTCCCGGGGCCAGATAGAGACCACAACACTAATGCAAGCTGCCATCTTTCCTTTTCCGTTCTTAAAAGGTCATATCTACCAAACATCACAGAGACAAAGCTATTCCTGGGTTAAACTGCAAATAATTAAGTCCTGCAGAGAAAGATACATTTACCCTTATTGTCCAAAATAATAGTTCTCACGCCTTGGGGAAGAGAGAGAAAGGGCCTTATGAAATGAATCTAAACGTGATCCTAATGGAAGCGACAAACTTAACTGAACTGCTTCAGCGAGAACGTCAACCCTGCTTAATGCCGATGCGTTGCACGGTGCGTAATTCGGAATTTCGCACCAAGTAGAGACGCTTTACTACATGGGCAAGCCCCGGACTTTCGGAGGGGGGGTGGAGAGGGGGGCTCATAGAGCCTTCTCAGTTCTGCAGAGTCTTATCCTGATGACCTTGACTAATACTTAATTAAGCAGATTGTTTTAGATACCGCTTTCCTTTAATTTGTTTTTAATGTGGGTGATGTGTGAGAGTCTATTATGAACATTTTGCAGATAAATGTTGTGCTCGTGTTTCATGCAATATCCCTATAAAAAGCTTGCTTAAGATCACAATAGGACCTCACATATGAGAAATGGGAGGGTGTCACAGATATTATTTGCAGTAATATTAGTGAGCTGGTGCTGCATTACAATATTGAGAACACACTTCACTATCCTTGAATATTGAAAGTGAACACATTTAGAATTTGGACGAGTGTGCATGTGCACTGTCAGTGACCTGGCCGAAGACGGCATGAAAGAACTGAAACTGAATCATACATTAAAAGTTGTTCCGAAAAGGGGCCCCAAAAACCTCTAGGATGCCCCTAGCACCAAGTTGTGAAAATTGAATGTGCACGCTGTTTGCCAGAAGAGTCTCGCCAGTTTTACCAGCTGTAAACTTGGAAATAGCTCAGAGGCACGCAGTTTGCACATTAGCAAATAGCACACTTACAAATCGTGCATGGCCACATACTGTCTGAGTCCACCTTGGGATCTTGTTTCAAGTGCAAAAGCAAGCTTGAATTAAAATGTAGTTAGTTTCCTAGTTTTATTCAGGGACAAACTAGTTTGTCTCAATTCTTAAAATATTTTTTTTTAGTATATTATCCCTTGGGTACAATATGCCCTGGATTATTCTCTTTACACTGATTTTATTGATAGTTTGACCACAATATTCTTGTACTCAGATATTCATAGCCTCAATATTCTATAGTATAGACCTTCAATTCTTCATTTCTCTTTCTATCTACATCAATTTTATGGTCATTATAGAAGCAGGGTAAGATGCCAGATGAACATGTGATACTCAGTCGATTCTGAATTTCTTTAGTGAGATCTGGTGAGAGGTCTATTGGTGCATTAGTTTCTTTTATCTGTTTGTGCCTGATCTCTGATTGGTTAAGTCCAAGGTTTTTTTCTCTTAGTAGATTTTGACCAGCATCATATCTATATATTGAAATCCGTCAATACTGTCATCTGTTGCTTGCATGCTGAAAACTTCACAAAAGTTGTGGTTATTTCAAAAGACTGTAGTAGTGATGATTTTTGTCTAAGTTGAAATGTAGTGAAAACTCAATATTCAGTGAGTTTTTTGAAAAGTTTAAATATGCTTTTTTGAAAGATTAAACAAGAATCTGGATACAGAAGCCAAAATAAGCTATTAACAATGAAGAACTTTATGAGGATTCATATATCATGTGGAGAAACAAAGAGCAACATGTACATTGGCATGAAATGGTAACGGATTAGTTGAACTACAATACAATGTAAGCTGAAAAACAAAGCAATTTAATAAAACATAATAATTAAAAACTAGAACACATGAAAAGGAGAGGAAGTATGTAACATGACAAAGTATATATAGATAAACTAATTATTCAAAGAAATGTATATGAAATATCAATTTACCATCACTCTGAGTAGAAAAAAGAATCGATTGTGAGCAACATTGACAAATATATATATTCAATTTTGATTGTGAAAACTTTATTCGGTGTGTTTAAAACAACCATAAAAGTATACATAGATAAAAGCTAGATGCATTACACATTGGTAGCATAAAAGTTATAAAAGATATTACAAAGTAATACTCAATAGTCAACAAGGAAACAAAGTCGGTGTTGTTTGAAAACACTTAAAAATGTTTAAAAGGGGTACAATCTCCACTTAAAAAGTTGGTTGAGTCGTCCCTATAATGAAAGAGCAATGCTTTTACGTATGTTAATTGCATTAATAATAAAAAATGCTACATTGAGACAAGCCCTAGCATCATTTAATTCAGACTAGTATTTTAGGGTTGCAATATGCGACCCATTGCCGTTTGCAAGCAGAAGTGGTTTTAGGTAATAACTTCTAAAACCAGAATAAAAACCACAAAACAACATAAAGTGCACAGTGCTTTGCTTACTCTGTCCATCACATGGAAAAGGAGTCGAACCCGGGGGGCAAATTTTCATGTTGGGGAAGGCAACAAGGTGGTGGACAATTCCCAATCTAGTGTTGCAAAACGAGGCCTGACATTAGGAGTATAAATTGAATAGTCTTGGTAACCCTCCGTTACAGTAAGCGTTAGATAAAACTTGACAGTTGGTTTCCTTATCTCGCAATCCAGCTGGACTTCTGTCTTATAATTCATAAAAGTTTCTCTAATAGACTGCTTGCTAAGTGATGTAACTAGCTGAGGGTCAGTCTGGACAGACATCTTAAATAGTTTACTGTACATAAAATCAATGTAGCATAACCAAGGAATCGCCAGTGCATTTTCCAAGGTAAAAAATCTAAAATGATGGACTTTGTGAAACTAGTTTCCTCTTTGGTCCATATAGAACGCCAGAATGATGTCAGAAGAGGCCTCAGTAGGCAGATAAAGCATGCGTTGGAGGAAACCGTTCTCCTCAATCTGAAGTGCTTTACTGTTGTGGTAGCCCCACACACCAGCCCTATATGTGGCAATAGATAAAACCCTTGCCTTATAAATTGCTGTCATCTCCTTAACTGGCCTGGAACCCAACTTAGCAGAAAAGCTAAAAACTCCATGGGTGTTTCTGTTCATTTTGCTCCTAACATTAGTAACATTTCACGGGACCATGAATTGTTACATGAAAAGGTAATACTCAGGTAACAAAAGGTATCAACAGAGGCTACTGGTGACTTATCCATAAAGGATGTTCTACAATGCTTGTCCCTTAACCCAAAGGCCATTGTATAAGTTTTGCTTCTGTTACCAATAAATTTTCTGGCAGCAATAAAACCCCTAAAGGTATCCATTAAAGCCCCACTGGAGTCCTAACCAGCAGGACAGCATCATCTGCGTACAAGAGCACTGGTGTGGGGTGCCCAGCCACTTTTGTGGCATCGGCATGCACAGATTGTAAAGTCTGGTCCACCCCATTTATAAATAAAGAAAATAACAAGGGAGCAAGTACACAGCCTTTCCGAATCCTACGTTTGACTGTGAAGTTGGTGCTACATTCCCCCCGTGGGCCATAGCGTACTTTACTTGCCAGATTCTCATATAGTCTTGCCAGAAAGCAGATGATTAGTAAAGGCGCCCCCATAGCGAGCACATTGGTCCAGATAATTGTGTAGTCTATTAGATCAAGAGCACTGCTCAGTTCAGCAAAGCAGAGATATAATCTTCCGTCTTTGGCACGTGTATACTTCCCCATAAGTAGATCCAGATTTAAACATTCTCAACGGTCTTCACACCTTTTCTGTAGCCAATCTGGGCTGGTGAATGTATTGAGAAATCCCAGACCCAGGATTTTGTGACAGTGATGTGAAAAGTGATGTTAAAAATGTCTGAAACTGTGCCAGTTTCAGCACAGTTTCAGACATTTTTAACATCACTTTTCTCATCACTGTCACAAAATCCAGCTCCGCAGTAATCTGGCGTTGTAGCACACCAGGGAGGCATTCGGCTTCTCCTGGTGGGCCCGATGATGAAGCATGTCACCAACCAGGTTGGTGAGTGAGGGCTTCCAAAAAAAACCCTGAAGGTTTCCACTGTGTCCATAAGAGGGTTTTTCTTTCAGTCTTTGCCTCTGTGCTTTTACACAGATCCCTTTGCGCATGACACTCAGTTCATTATTCTCCATTTAAAAAAAATTGCTGCTATGTCATGCTTACCGGTTGTAGAAATGTAATTACCATAATCATGGTATAACAGCAAATCAATGAACATAACAGGGCTTGAGCGGTGTGGTTTATTAGGATGTATATACAGTAGGTCATCACAATGCATTAATCGTCCACTCCCCAGCTTCCCCTTCAATTAATCAATACTTTATACTTGCCTTCGAAAAAGTACAGTGCTACGTTGCCTTTTGGATAAGTTCGCGCTCCATGTACATACATGGGCCACTAGTTCAAATCTAACTCAATTCAGTATGAGTGACAAAAACTGATGTTCTCAGAACAGTTATTTCTGAGCAGGAGTTCCTCTCACAAATACAATCACATGTTGGGTTGTATCAATGCCATGCAGATAAAAGACACAGGCTGTGCAGCACCACAGTGCAGCAAGCAGTTGTTTTCACTTTCCACCCTCTGCTGCTTGCTTGCTGGTTGTGGTGTGGTGTTTTGTTGTGGCAGGTCTCTTGACATACTGATGGCTTAGTGGGGGAGTGGGACCTTGAGGCACAGACCAATGGCAACCAAAAGGCTGGAGGTAATTGGAGAATGGACCATGTGCCGCGTGTGCCGACAGTACTCACCCATTGGTCTACAAGAGGATTCTGCAGCTCGACTCAGTTACTCACTTTCTCTTTCTTCAGTACTTCTAGGGCCACCCAAAGGATTTCTGTTGCGGATACTGACCTGATATGGGACCAAATCGGAAACGCTGGTCCTTTGCTTGGGTCTGCAGGACTGCCAGTGACCGAGGAGGCGTGGTTAGCCGCAGAGGAGGTCCGGATTGGCAGAGGCCTATTGCAGTCGGGGTGGTGTGGAAAACAGATAATGGACAGGGTTCTGGACATCCTTTCTGACCCATACTTTTAGTACTAAAAAGAAGGGCAGAGATGGAAATCTATGCTTCCTGGGCTGCATCAGATCTCCTTATCAATGCATGTTTGCAGTGCCCAGTGGTCTGTGTCAAACTCCTTTCATACCAAGTGCACACGGTAAAAAAAGTCAGCAGTTAACCATATGGTCACTCTACTGAATAATGTTCCCCACCTTATCTCTTGGCTCTTGTGATTCTGTCTGCCTGACCTTAGGGCAGTACCCTATTGCTATTTTCTGAGCACTTGGCAATTTATAGCTAACACATTGCTGATAAAGTTCAAATGCCACCCTTAGCTACACTGTTGTGTAACAGACACCAGGCCAGACTGATGGCTGCCCTCTAAATTAGAGTCATTTCTCGGCTGCTCCTCTCAGTGCAGTGGCAGGTGGACAGAAAGAGATAAATGGCGGGAAAGAGCCGGAGAAAGATACCCATGTGTCAAGGATTAATGTCCACTCTCTGATGAGATGCTGCCTATTGAACAGTTTTATGGGCACCGTTATCCCTTCCACTGCTTACGGTGCAATAATGTCAACTACCTATCAAATTGCTCGTTCGACCTCTACAAATATGTTCAACTCAAGGATCCTCGGTGCCATGCCTCACAATGAGAGGACGCCTTTCCGCAACATGGCCATCCCTCTACGCATACACGAACATGAGAAAGTACCTAAAGTTAAATGGAAAGAGGCATCGAAGAGGGTTTCATGAGAGCAAAAACTCATTTGAGCACCTAATCCGATGATATATGCCAGTGCTTATTTTGTAAAAAAATAAGTGCCAGGACCCTAATCAGCAGTCTGCTGCAGCTTGCACCACCCATTGCTCCTGACATTGCTGCCAATGACAGTACCAACACAACTACAAACTATCACACCCCTACATGTATGACAATTCAGAATATTTTAATTTTTTTACAAAGTTTTATATAGCGCGAACTTGACCCGAAGGTATCGGGTATCAGAGCGCCTTATATAGCACCAGTTGCGTTACATGCTGCCATTCAAGGTCCCAAAGCATTAGTAATAGTTTTGACGCAGGTATTAGTCATTTCTAATTTATATTGTAATAATAAAAACTGTATTATTCATCTGTAAATTAAACAAACAGCGCCACATAGTGGCAGACTGTCATAAGTGCTGGTGTTGACAATGATGTGCTTGTGCGGAGCACCGTAAACCACCCACTCAAATTAAGCACTTTCCCTCTAGTATATATCTACAACCACGTAAACCTTCTTGCTATCTAGTGGTCTTGTTTGTTCTCATTAAAAAGGATTTGCAAATGTAAGGGCTATGAAGTACATATATTTGGATCATTTCTTGCATGTAGAGCGTAGACAAGTAAAAAAGTGACGTCAGCAGCTCTAGACATGAGAAAGGCTAATAGCTTGCTTTCAAGTTCCTGGTAACGATGTGTTCGTTTTAGCTTGTTAGCTTTATTATGTAGAATGCACACAAATTACCATAAAGGATAGCTTGAAGGGGCCAACAGAAAAATACAGTAAATAACAAATAGTTAAATTATGATAAAAATAGAACATAAAATGCGAAAAAAGCATAAAATAAGTAAAACATATTATAAATATGAAGTATAGCAACACCCAAGCCCACATTTCAAAGTGGATAATCAGCAAAAGCGATTCAATTTCCTCAATGAATTAGGATTATTTTAAAAGTGAATAATTGTTTAATATTCTTCAAATTTGAAAGGGATGTAATATTCTATAGGCAATTTGTAATATTACAAAGTTTGGAGCTAGCTGCCTTGAGGGTATAGCGGGTATTGACTGAGATTGATTACTAATCCGCAGCAGCCTACTTGAAACAGGGAAATCTTTAATTTACCATAGGTAGCTGGTTTCGTCTACTTTGACAAAAGTCGGCCATGCATCTGAGATCACTCCTTTATGGCAGCATCATGCTGCTCCTTGTAGGCCAGTAGATCGGACTGGATGTGGGGTGAGCTGTTGTTCCGGATGAGTCAATACCGTAGAATGCAACATTGCCATTGTAGGACTGGCAAAGATGATGAAATACAGATTGCACATTCTGTGGTCATGTGGTCTACAGTGGTGTGCACTAAGGGGGGCTTCCTTATCATTTAGTTCAGTGTGCACCTTAAATATCAAACCTCTCATATCAGGAATTACCACTGAAACACTTATCAGGGAACCCCCAAAGCATTCCTGTGGGAGGGCAGCCCCACAGTAGTGAGAAACCAAAATGGCTGGTTGTCACTATCAGGACATGTCACACACTTAAGGTACATGTCCTATCTATTACCTACAATGCACCCTGCCCATAGGGCTAGCTAGGGCCTACCTTAGGGGTGACTGACATGTAAGGAAAGGGGGGTCACAGACAAGGCACACTCAGTAGGTGTCACGTCATGGCGGCAGTAACACTGCACGCATAGGCCCTGCAATGGCAGAGGCCTGGGATAGGTTTGAAAGGCTACTTTGGTGGGTGGCGCAATCAGTGCTGCAACCCCACCAGTAGCATTTAATTTACCAGCCCTGGGTATATTAGATATCACTTTACAAGGGACTGACAGGTAGATTAAATAGGCCAAACAGGTGTAAACCAATCTTACCATATTTACCACAAAGAGCACACACTTTACACTGGATAGCAGTGCTAAAGTGGCCAAAGTCCTAAAACCACCAACATCATGTCAGAAAAAAGACTAGGAGAAAGGCAAAAAGTTTAGGGATGACCCTGCAAAAAGGGCCAAGTCCTACAGGCACTTTTATTGAAGTAGCCACACGCCAAACAAACAGCATGCCAGGGGGTGCCATTTTCATGTTATTTACCTGCTCGATGTGTGACACGCCAACATAGGCATAGCAAAAATGCTAATCTTAAATCAAATGGCTTAGTTCATTCTGAATTCACTTTGCAAATCGATGATGATTTGGAAAATATTAATTAATATGATGCATACAGAACCAAATATACTATCTTTTTTTTCATAATTCTTTTTATTGAACAATCTCGACATCAAGGTACATTGCCACAATGATTAAAAATAGGGTACAACAGGTTGCAGAAAAGAAGTCCCAGGTTACAGTATCATAATTTTAGTGGAAATCACGGGGAGGGGGGATCTTCGCTGTTCAATTCACAGGGAGAAGCACAAATGTCACCATGGTATGCATTCCAGGGGGCCCATACCTTGGGCCACTTCCGAGGGCAGCCCCATACCACATAGACCGTCTTTTCTCTGAACATGCTCCAATCAAGGTCTTTTTCCCAATCAGTCACCGTGGGCACGTGGGTGGCCCCACAGAGCTGTGCTATGGTCCTCTTAGCAATCATGCATGCGAGAGTGACCCATTGTGTTGCGTATGTGTTGAGGTCAGTTGGTTCCCAGATGTTGAGAAGGCATCTGGGCGCTTCTGGCTTGATCTCAATCCCCAATGTAACGCTCATGACTAAGTGAATAGCACACCAGTATTCCTGGATTAGATCACAGTGCCAGAGAATATGCATGAATGTGCCTGCCTGGGGACATCCCCACCTACAGCTCACCCATGTGTACTAGTTGAGGTCCGGTCACATAAACCCTATGGAGGATCTTTAGTTGTACGAGGCGGAGCCGTGCCGGGATAGCAACAGTCTTGGGGGAGGAAATTGCCGTCTGCCAATTTTCGTCATCAAGTTCAAACCCATCCTCAGTCCACTTCTCAAGCAGTGCCAGTAGGACGTCAAACATGTTTTTGACAAGTTTACAGTAAGTGAGGGAAATGGCCCTTTCAGGTAAGTGCCCATATAACAGTCTATCCTCTAATGAAGGTCTTGTGGAGGAGTGTGGCTCAATGGTTAGAGCGGCAGGGTCTTGGGCTCATTTGTCTGCAGACTCGATAATTCTCGCCTCGGCGCCTGCTCTAATCATGGGGTCCCATGCTGCAACTCTGGGCAATAGGTTGCTTAATCTCCACAACGACCCCTACAACACTGGGATGCCTGGCTTCACCTTGGGGGTGCCCAGGAGGGGCATCTCACAGGGAGAACCAGGAAGGGTTCCACAGCGTTATACAGTGCTGGAACGCCCCGGTGATGGGCAGCTGTGCGCTTTACAAGTATCCTACATTTACATTTACATTTACAATGGGGAGCTTTCTGGGGGAGTAGCGTCATGGGGCAGTGTTGTCTGTAGTGCATTTCAGATTTGAAGGTAGCGAAAAAGCTCCAAATTCGCGAGTATTAGTTTTGTAGCATGGCAAATGTGTTCATGCCCTCAGAGTTCCACAAGTCTTTGATATGGGAGATGCCTAACAGGTCCCACTTATGGAAACCCTTGGAGTTTCTCAAGTCCCTTAGTTTCTAAATTCTGCAAATACGAAACTGAACTGCAGGTATGTAAAGTTCCTTGCGATAATTGAGCAAAAACTGTTAAAAAACACTCCGATCACTGACATAGGAAACATATAGACGCTAACCAGAACTCAATGATATATGTTTTCTGCCTCAAAAGTAACACATCTGGACATTAGATCAGACTTTTATTGTATGCTCTTTTTAATGATGTTTTAATGAATCAATTTTCTTATGATATTTTAATCTTCTTTGTAAAATGTTTGCACTGGTTTTAATTAACTATGCATATTAAATTACCTTACCTTACCTTACCTTAAAAGTCCCCTTGTTTCTGCGAGTCCCATAAGGGAGTGGCGAGGGTCAATTTGTTGTTTTAACCCAGGACCTGGTTGCGGCGTGCCAGATTTTAACAGTGAGTGTTGTAGAGCCGGTGAGGTGGTACCTTCCTGGTTTAGAATACAATGCACGGGCAAAAGTCCCATTCGGGAGGAGCCAGCTGTCCATATTAAAGCCCGGGTTATCTGGGCGGCCGTATGTGCAATGATTAATGGCCGTAAGGTGTGCTGCCCAGTAGTACCTCTTAATGTCAGGTAGCCCAATACCGCCATCGTAGCAACTGAGCGTGAGTTTTTGCAAAGGAATGCACGGTCCTCCACCCCACAATAGGTCTAGCTGAAGCCTTTCGATCTCTTTGAAGTACGTGTTCGGGACAGGGTCGCAAAATTTTGTAGGGCATATAGGAAGCGGGGCAGGGACATCATTTTAAAGAGGACCACCTTGCCAAGAAGAGAGAGCAGGAGCGTTTTCCAATGTATGATGTTGCTAATAAGTCTCTGCAGTAAGGGGACAAGGTTGCGGGCATGTCTGACCGATGGGTCGAGAGAAATAAATATACCTAGGTAATTGAACCCTTCTGAAACTATGGGTATGGGGCAGCCCAGGGGTAGTGGAGGAGAACTCCTGTGTAAAACATAAAGGAGAGATTTCTGCCAATTCACACGGAATCCGGAGTAACTGCCAAAAGTGGCTAGGATATCAAAGACTGCAATGAGGGATCGTTTGGGGGAAGTAAGATAAAGCCGGATATCATCTTCATATAGGGAAATGCAGTCTTCCCAGTCTACCGACCACCTCATCCCTCTAATCATTACATAATTGAGGACCCAGGCTGCAAGGGGCTCGAGGACCAGAGCAAACAACAACGGAGAGAGTGGACACCCCTGACGGGTTCATTGACTGAGCTTGAATGGTTCGGATTTTGTATTGTTGACTACTACCTGAGTCATAGGCCCGCTATACAACAGACGCACCCACTGACAGAAAACCTGCCCGATCCCCATTTTTTCAAGTACTGCGAAAAGATATGACCACTCAAGCGTATCAGATGCCATAGTGGAGTCTAAGGAGGCTATGACTGCATCCTCACTTATAGTAAACACTCTACCCAGTACCCCATGCAGTCTACGCAGGTTCAGAGCCGTATTCCTGCGTGGCATAAAGCCTGACTGGTCAGAATGTACTAATTCCCCGATTACTTTGACTAGTCTGTTGGCTAGTATTTTAGCTAGGATTTTGGGCTCTGCATTGAGAAGGGATATGGGGCGGTAGGAGGCACAGTCTGTCTTTGGCTTTCCGTCTTTGTGGATTGTGACTATTGTGGCGATTCTCTGATCAATGGGCAGCACCCCCTTCTCGAGGCTGTCTTCATACATGAGCTTCAGATGTGGGGCTAATTTATCAGGGTGGAGTTTGTACAGTTCAATTGGAATTCCGTTCGGGCCTAGGGCCTTACCTGGTTGGAGTGACCGTATTGCTAGTGCGATTTCGTCAGTGGTGAGGGCACTATCAATGAATGTTCGGTCAGTGTCTGAGAGCGTTGGAAGTGAGATGTCTCTGATAAGGGTAGAGGAGTCTGATACTGGGTAGGGTGCCACAGAGCTGTAGACTGTGTGAAAGTGAGCTGCAAAGTGGTTCGCTATGTCTTCGGGGTCTGTGATAGGGGAACCGTCAACATCTCTAAGGTCTGGGACAAGTCTACTGGCCTGGTCCCTTTTATCAAGCCAGGCGATTAATTTCCCGGCTTTGTCTCCCCAGTCATAGATGCGGCCTATCTTGTCTTGCCCCAGTAGTTTTGCACAGTCTGTAACCAGGGCCCGGTATTCATCTTGGCATAGGCGTAATGAGTGTAGGGCCTCCGGGGTAGCATCAGAGTTTATTTCTTGTTGGAGGTGATAGATCTTTTGCTCGGTCTCTGAGATGGCTTTAAGCTTGTCTTTTTTGGATTCTGCTATGAGTGAGAGGGCCTGACCTCGGATCACGGTTTTAAATGCTTCCCATACTGTCTGGGGGGATTCAACTGTACCCTCATTTTCCAGTAAGTAGTTGTCTGTAGATTTGTTGAGGTCTTTTTGGATTTTAGGGTTCTTAGGATACCAGGGGTTGATGGGTTCAATGCGTCCCACTTGCCTGTGATCAAGAACAATGTGGACCCATAGGGGGTAAAGGTCGGATATACCTCTGGCCAGGTGGCAAATCTCATGGATATTTGAGACTTGTGAGGCCGGGACAATGATGTAATCGAGGGGTGAAAGGCTATTAAGGACCCCAGAGTGGAAGGTGTATTGGATCTTGTCAGGGTTGTGCGTTCTCCAGCCATCCACTAAGCCCATCGCCTCCAAAAATTCCAAAAAGGCGTGGGCAGTCTGGGGTAGTAAGCGAGCCTGACAAAACTGAATTAAAGTCGCCGCCGAGCACCAAGTGCCCCTCTGGCAGTGCTAGCAAAATAGCACTGAGGTCAGTGAATGTTGCAGCTTGTAACCCTGGCGGTGCGTAAACGGACATGAAAGTGTAGGTTCTGCCCTCCCAGGTGCCCGTGATGGCTGCATACCTCCCACGGTCATCTACATACATGGATGTGATAGATAGGGGAAACAATTTCCTTTGCAGCACCCCCGCCCCCGGGAGCTAGGTGTGAAACCCGCTTGTGCCACCATGTGATATCCATACCTGTGCATTGCTTTTGCATACATTACCTATGAGGTGAGTTTCCTGCAATAGTACAATGTCTGGCGAGAATCTTTTGACATAATGTAACACCACCGTTCTTTTAATTCTGTTTCCTAACCCATTAACATTCCAACTTAGGACTTTGACTTCCTGGTTCCGCTGCGTGCCCATGGATATGTGTGTATAGTGTGGCAAGTTACATCGTAAGCAAGGACTGTACCATTGAGACTAAGCAAAATACAACAAGCAATAAAGAGCAACCCCTCCCAACAACCCCCTACCCTGCTTCCCTGCACTTTGGGCGTAGAACTGCCCATTAATAATAATGCAAAGTGCCTGTCGCCCAACAACATGACTAAAAAAAGAAGGTGGGGGAGGCTTGATGCCCCATATGCCCTCCCCCTCCACCGTTACGGATTGTCAGTGCATTATGACAGTAAAATACACAAAACACAAAGCAGTAGCTACTTAGATGAATGAGGGCCCAGGTCAGCACCACCAATTGTCAACATAGTGTGGACGGGGTCCAACCACCGGAGCAGAAAGAGGAGGCCCCGGACCGTCAAAATACGGACTGATCAAAGGATACTTTTCGATGATGTTTTCCGGGTGTCTAGCCAGTGGGAAGCAACCTCCCGCAAGTCAAAAAACCTGGTTTTACCATCAACCTCCACACGCAGACGGTCAGGGAAGAGCATGGCGTATTTCTTGCAGACAACTCTTAACATCCAGGAAGGAGCGCCGGCGCATCTGTACCGCACAGGTAAAGTCGGGGAAGAAGGTGATGTCTGATTTGTTCAGTTGAACCGTCGGGGCGACCCTGGCCGCCTGACGGATAGTGTCTCTGTCTCTATAGTTCAATAATCTGGCCAGGATCACACAAACAGTGTGGACAGGCCCTTCGGCTGCAGCTTAGTTGTGATCAGGTTTTCGATGAACAGGTCAACAGCGGGCCCCTCCGCGTTTTCCGGCACTCCAAAGACGCGAATGTTATTGCGCTGCAATTGCCCTTCATAGTCATCCAGCTTATCCTCGGCAAATTTTCGGAACGCCTGTAGCTCCCTGATGCCCATCTGTAGTTGCGATGTGTCGTCCACTAGACTGGCAGTGGTAAGTTCCAGTTGTTTAATCTTTTCCCTATTTTTGGTGAGGTCCGCCCACATCAGGATCACTTCAGAAGATAGGGCATCGATGGATGTGCAAACCCCTGTTATCGCCACTATTAGGTCTTTCATTGTGGGTTCCGAGGGATCTTGCTCTATGCCTCTAGGTTGTTTGTCACTTGCCGCTTTTTTGTCCGGTAAGCCAGCCTTCGGTCAGGTGTAGCGGTCAAGTCTACTCTGTTGGGAGGTCCTCGAGCCTTTCGCATTGGACATGGCGATGGTTGCTGCATGCAGGGCCAGTGAGGCACAGCCCAGCAGGGGCACTATTTGAAAGTTGCCTGTCTGCGGTGGCCAGCAAAGGCAAGCGATCGGAAAGCCACTCCGGGGGGCGCCCCGTGCGTTGGACACAGTCCGGTGGGCACAATTTGTGTGTCTTAAGTTGCCTCTCTTTGCTGCCTCACCTCCCGTGCACGTTGCAATAGCCCCAAGGGAGCAGGCCCAGCGCAGGTGGCTCGGAAGGTCGTGGCCCAGGGTGTAGAAGAAGCAGGGCTCCCACCGCCCCATCGGTCCGGCTCCGCAATTCAGATGGGTGGGACAGAGGAGCAAGGTCAAAAGGGAGGCAGTGCGAGGGGCCCCCCGCAGTTGGAACATGCAAAGATACTGAAGCGGGGCCGGCCAAGCCGCTCACCTCCGTGTGGTCCGCCCCGGGGGACACAACGCTCCGTGTAGTACTCAGTAGCTCCAGGTGGGGGGCAGGGCGAAGATCTGTAATGCCGGCTGACGTTGGGCCATGGGGTTTGCAGGCATGGGGCAGCACGAGAGCGCCCCCGGATCGCACGCCGCGCCACTCAGTCAGCGATAGTCATGTCAGGCGCCATACGCACAGCAGAGGGATCAAGGCCGCCACAGCACCCCCGCCATCTCGGGTGGGCTCACCGTCACGTCACAAGGCCCAGCTCCCCACTGTCAACGATCGCACCATTGGCAAAGGCGCAGCAGATAAGAACGCTCTTACAGGTAGGTAATCCTCTCTTTATTGAGGTCAGGAACAGAAAACAGCAACCGGCCTGTAAGATCGTTCTCATCTGCTTGGGCAACCTTTTCTTCTCATAAAATTGCGGCTGGTTCAGTCGCGAGAATGCTCTGCCATGAAATCGTACAGTGAATTTGATGCGTCTCAGCATTGGAAACTCGTCAGAACAGGTGGGCCCAGATTGAGGGTCACAGTATGTTTGATGGAGCAGCGATTTGGCGTTGTTTCACCCCATTGTGGTTAAAAACTATTTTTGAAATGTTTTAATAGTCAAAGCAATGCCCACTTGGGATTAAGTATGCACTGCAGAACTTCCAGTACCATGATGCACTTGCCAAGCCCACTCGGGCGGGACTGTTACGGAGTTTAAGCGGGTGAGCAGCGTAATGTTTTGTACATGACTTTGTGACTGTGAGCAAGGACGCGATGTCTGAAACCGGTCAGGCTACATAAGACTTTGATACAAAGCCAGCTGCTGTTTTCTGTTCCTGACCTCAATAAAGAGAGGATTACCTACCTGTAAGAGTGTTCTCATCTGCTTGGGCAACCTTTTCATCTCATATATATATATATACTGACGAAGGCCTACTCCCGAAACGCGTCTGATCTTTGTAACCTTGTGTGCAAAATAAATCCAACTTGGATTTAAACCCCCGCGAGTGCAATTATCTTTTTTCGGAACTTAATATATATATATATATATATATATATATATCCAACCATACCCTTTCCTCGGTTCAAGAAAAGATTGTCCGGGCCACTTCCAAGTTACATAAGCGTGTTTATTTCAAAAAAGTCTTTTCTCGACGCGTTTCGCAGGTAAACCTGCTTTCTCACGAGAACAAGTCAACTGAGTTACATGCATTAAATACATTGTCACCTGGTATTCACGTCATTCCAATAGTAATGAACAACAGACCAGCTGATTTTGCTGTGGGCTGAGTTTAC
Source organism: Lissotriton vulgaris (assembly GCF_964263255.1). Classification (NCBI taxonomy): domain Eukaryota; kingdom Metazoa; phylum Chordata; class Amphibia; order Caudata; family Salamandridae; genus Lissotriton; species Lissotriton vulgaris. The sequence continues at coordinate 69,621,363 of NC_141686.1, forward strand.
TTTTTTTCACGATATTTGGCATAATGATAAGAACACAAATTATATCATACATTGCATTGAATAGCATTAAATAGCAAGGCGCTACAAATGAAGTAAACATGTAAAGCATTTCATTTACAAGACAGCCCGGTAATACGAGTACTTCCGGGATGTGCATCTGGAGCGGTGAAACAATAAAGCATTCCAAGTGAAATGATGCGAAAAAAATGCGAAAAAAGTACAAACCAAGCCGCGTGAAGCGCTCTGCTCAGTGCGAGTAACTCTTACCCTCAAGGTAAGACACCTGTGTATCCAGGTTACCGTCACCCAGAATTCCCAGAGTAGAAGGGAAAGTACACATCTGCCAATGTTGCAGAGTGAAAACAAATCATGCCCCAGTGGGCTGGCGTGCTTAAGGGTCTGCACGTGACACACAGGGTGGCAGTAACTGCTGCTAATCGCGTCCTGATAGTCCATACCCCAAGGGTAAAGTTACGGTATTGTCTGTATAGCCCCAGTGGGCAAATCAGGAAACGCAATCTTTGCTTACTCAAACGCCACCCTTGGCGGTAGACGGCCAATCCAGATGCCAAAGCAGAAGTGTTCTAGGATAACTGATAAATGCTGTCATACTTCATATTCAGCGTGAAATCCACAATCATACGGCTCTTTCAATGTGCAGTCGTTCAGGTCAGTGGTGAACAGATTCCCACAGTAGGTCATCCCAAAGTTCTGTAAACATAAAGGATAAAGAAATTATCAAAAAGTGACACCAGTGGAGTTGTGATTAAAACATTTCAACAAACAGTTTCTCACAAACAAAGTTAAAAGGCAGCATGACTGCGGCAGTATTAACAAGACAAGGTATTTATTTTAATTTTATTTTATTTATTTTCAAAGTTTTATATAGCGCGAACAAGATCTTTGCAGATATCAGAGCGCTTTACAGAGAGGAGGGGTAAGGGAAACAAGAGGGTGATTAAGCAGACTTTTGTTACAATAATGATAATAGGTAGTACGTGAGTAACAAAATAGGATCGCAATCAAATAAAAGCATAATACATGTAGATAATCAAATAAACAGCTAATACAGAGTCGGTGTAAAGTCTTAATTCGGACAAAAATAGAGTTCAGGTGAATTTAGCCATTAGTATGGCTTTTACTTCTTTCTTAAAAAATGCAGTGGAGGAGATCGCCTCGTGGTTGTGTGGTTCTGTACTTAATTATAAGTCTAGATTCTAATCTCCGCATTTCTTTACTTCTGTTACCTCCTCTCTCCCTAGTAGGAACAGTTTCCAGAACACAAAATGAAAGCAAATGGGCATTGCTCTTGTGATGTGTGGCAAAGTGCCTCGCTATTGGATATTGTTTATCTCCATTTGTGATAGCCCGCATGTGTTCCAGAACTCTCTTTTTGGCCGGATGTTTGGTGCTCCCAATGTAGTAGAGCTGGCATGGGCACTTCAGTGCATAAATCGCGTGGTCTGTGAGACACGTGACATGCTTCAGGATCTTAAATTTGTCACTTTCTCTCGATAACTGGACCTCTTTCTGATTCCTACTGTTGCGACAGGCTTTGCATCTGCCGCAAACGTAGAATCCTTGAATGGGATTTCTTTTACTGATATTCCCTGGTATATGTGTAGTGCAGAGTAGATCTTTCAGTGACTTAGGTCTCCTGAAAGTGATCTGGAGATGTTCAGAGATCCCCGGTGCAAGGTCTCTATCCAGTTTCAGCACATTCTAAAATTTCCCCAGTGCTTTATTCACCTCATTGAATTGGGAGTGGTAATCGGTGATGAATCTACTGGTGCAAAGCCTGTCGCGTGGTCTGTATATATATATACATATATATATATGTGTATAGGTATGTACACATATGTACACATATATATGTATGTATGTGTATCTATCTATCTATCTATCTATCTATCTATCTATCTATCTATCTATCTATCTATCTATCTATCTATCTATCTATCTATCTATCTATCTATCTATCTATCTATCTATCTATCTATCTATGGTTTTCATTTACCTGCAGTATACTTTTCATTTCCGTTGTAAAGGTATGCGTGGTAAAGGCATGCGTTGCTTCATCATACAACTTCTTCCAGCTCTGCAGTTCTGGTCATGCAGTGGGGCAGGCTAGTTGGCCTGCATTGAAGCTGCGAATGACCTCTGAAGCATGCAGGCTCTTCAGAGGGAGAGAGTGGGACAACACTGCTATTTTCAGCTCCTGTGTGTTCACAACGATCATCTTTGCAAGAAGCTTTTAGATGAATGAGGCGATATCCTCCACGAACCCCAGGAAATATGTCACCCCAGAGAGGAACAAGAGGATTTCTGTAAGTTGATGTGTAAATCCATGTTTGCTCGTTTTACTAGGAAAGGATGAGTATCAAAATGGCAAGTGTTGTTTTGTTAGGGTCTCTAAAAGTCCTAGCATCAGATCTCCAAACTGAAAATATTAAAAAAGTATCTCAGGAGCATGGAGTATGAAGGAAGAAAAGAAACAGAGATATGAAGAGCAATATTACATGAATAAATATTTAAACTCAAAAACAACCCATCATTTATTTTCCCACCAAACACTTACTACCAGATGCTTCACCTGGACGCCTGAACCTCTATAATTATCCAGCGTTAATCATCCTCAAAATAAAAACTCCTGAACACTTTGGGGCTCATTATGATTTCTGAGATAAAGTGGTGTGAGAATATCAGATTGCAGTATTGCCACATCCTTAGAAGGTATATTTTCCTTCGGAAAGAGTTTGTTTGTGGAGTCTGAGTTTTCTATAGTGAATTCCACATGTTGCCTCTGTCCATGCAGTTTTTCCCATTCACATTTTGCAAGATTTTTCCTGGAGAAGTGTGAACGCGGAAAATTACCCAAGGTGTGGTACTATAGGTTTGGGACTAAATTTATGTGCTGTCAGAATCAGGATTACAAAGGGGCTCAGAATAAGCCTGTGAAGGTGCTATGTATCATTATTAACATTTCCTGGAAGAAAGACTCAAACGATGTCATTCCTAACACCAGGTGTTTGACCCTCTAATAATTACATTAACCTATGCAGGTTCAATTAGAGCAACCTGAACCTGATGTCTCAAGAAACCTCTTCCAGTCACCTTCTAGGGATGGTAGTCGTGCCAGAGTCCAGAACTAACTTTTGTAAACAGTAACACCTTCTGAACCTCCCGAACAAACTCTAGTACAAACCACCTGACCTCACAATCCACATATTTCATAACGGTCAGGTCCATGGTTGATGTACTAAACTTTGATGTACATTAAAACTGACTTCAGGGCACATTTAGGACACACCCACTTTGTTCTACTACAATAATATGCAATGGTTATTTTTTTGAATGTAGCATTTTTATTGCAAGCATGTGGCCACCTCATTTAATTGGTGTCATATTTTATTTTTATTTTATTTTTGTGGCCCATATTTGCAACAATAGTATAATGAAATAAACCATCACACCACTTTCCAAAGACTAGAACTATTGGCTTTGCTAAAGCTTATTTGACTGTAGCATTTCCACAAGGCAGAACCAAATGAATTGTACACTGCTCCAATGTAGAATTCCATCACCTCTGTGCACTGGCATAGTTTTTTCTTTTCTTTTGTCCACAGAGAAAATATTTCCTCTGCACCTCACAAATGTTGGGGCAGTTCTGCTCTACTTCCCAACCTGGAGCAATTCCCCCTGCAATTGGCAGGAATACAATTCTGTCCTTTTCAAGGGTGGGAGAGATCGAGGGGAGTTTGTCGATTGTAACAAACTGATGTGCTTGTGGGCTGAACCATGGCCAGATTGGGAACCGAAACCGGCCCTGGCAAACAGCTTGGCCGACACCCGGGAATGGGCGGGGGGAGGGGGTTTAGTGCCGCTTAATAATCATGACTGTGTCGGAGATCCTAGAGCATGGGTGGCAATAAAAGATAGCCAGGGGTAGTAGCCAGCGGTTACTCCTCGTTTTCCTTTGCCACTTGCCGCCCTTTGCTTACTACCCCTGGTGTCAGCAGTCACTAAGGCAACTGTATGATCTTGGTTTACTTTCTGTAGCTTTAAATCCTTGTTTTTACCCTTTAAAAAATGTTTTTTAAAGAGTTTTATATAGTGAGAACTAGACCCGAGACATCGGGTATCAGAGAGCTTTACATGAGCACCAGTTACCCTGCACATACAGTAGGATATGCGGTGCCGGCAAAGTGTTAAGAGTGGAACATAAGGTCAGCCCTTTATGCCTTCATTGATCGCGGCCAATAAACTCCAAAAGGTGCTCCCTGACATTTCCAAATTCTGAGCTTTGTGACTAAACCAGATTCACTGGTAAATATTGATGAGTCTATTATGACAATATATATGGGAGAAAACCCATAGGTTATTCCCCATTTAAGTGGGCAAACTCATAATACATGATGGTCGTAGCTCCCGAAAAATTCCGGACACATCAGTTTCATTTTCCATCTGGTGTGATAATTATCTCGGTGCAGCACTAACACCAACAGCGCCAATTTTGCAGAGCTGCGTTCTTTCCACACTCATGTATGGGTCAGAATGTTGGTAGATGACGAAAAGCTACATCGCCAAACTTTCAACCCTGTCAGCCTTCTACATCAGTAACTGGAGATGAATCTTGTACATTTCCTGCCCCTGAACCATCTCCATCCAGGAACTGCTCTACAGATGCAGACAAGGGACCTTATTTATGAAGGCTTGCGCCACCGGTGCGTCACTTTTTGCCATGTTAAAAGTGACGCACCGGTGGCGCAAGGCCTTCATAAATAAGGCCCAAGGTGAGCATGGACACCAGCATTATGAGCAGAAGATGGATAGGGCACACTATCAGACAAGAACACGACTCCATCACAAGAACAACGCTCACCAAGACCCTGGAAGGTAACTGGTGGAAAGGCAGGCCCAAGAGCACCTGAAGGCCCTGAACCTCAGCTGGGGCACCCTACAGAAACCTGCTCAAGACAAAAAGAAGTGGACGTTCTTCTTTGCTGCTCTACATGTCAACAGGAATGACGGGCAAAGGTTAGTTATAGTTAAAAAAATTATCCCACCAAACACTGGGCCGCTCATAATGAGAGCCTTATTGTTTACATTGGTGGAAGGGTGTCTGACGTCACTTCCGCTACTGCTGTCATTTGGTGAACTCACTTCCTAGAATGTTTTCTGGTACTAGAGAAATGTATTGCTGTTCCTTTTAAAATCAATACACACAGCACCAAAATAATCCGATGCCTTGGTGACCGCACAGTGGCGGCTTCAGTAATAAAAGGGCCGCTGGAGTGCAGTTCTTCACAGGACGATGTTTATATCCGACTGAGCGAAGTCATAATAGACGCTTCAGTAATATCACCGCTCTGGCAAGGGCCCGCGCTGTGCATTTACTGCTTGAAAGAGGTGTGTTTCATTTTAGAAGCACCGTGTTCCAGCCGGGAAGCGCATATGTTGCCTCTGAAAAGCATTGACAACAAATATTGTGTCATTCGTTTAGGCGGGCGCAGATTCATTTTATTGGCGCCTCATAGGTGTGTACCGTTTTGATTGAGGCATTGTTTACAGGCTTGTTCTCTAGTTTCCTGGCTAACCCTTTTAAGCCAACTAATTACTCATCCATTTTGAATTTGGCAAGTATCAATTCAGTGGTTCAAAAAGTATTCTGACGAAACACGTTTTGGGGCCTTTGTACCCAAATGTTGCTCTCATCTGAAGCCCAAACAACTGGTCACAAATGTAAACAAATATGCCACCAGGGTAGAGAATTTGCCAGAATAGTAATTTTTTTTTGTTTGGTGGAACATAGTTGTGATTAAAAAATCTTATTGTACACTGCAAAGGCTTAAGCAGAAGTACCCTTGTATATCTGTACCACTAGACACTTTGGACATGTCCTTGTTAGTCAGAATGTGCCACACCCGGATTGGTTGTCATTACGCAGTATCATCTGAGCCACAGAATGGTCTGGGACGCTGTGAGATTTCTTACCGCTTCTCTTGTGTTTACAATTGGTCAATAGCCTAAAGTGTTTTGTCTTTCCAACATTTCTGAATGAGGAATGCGTAGGCTCTGCTCAAAGAGCTCCAAAGCTTCTGAGCCTGAGTCCTACTTCTGTGTTTTTGACAATTGAAGATCTATTGGTACATAAAGTTCTGGAGCATCAATTAGATACTGCTAGCTCAGACACAGTATGAAGCTAGAGGAAGAACGGTGCTGTGTCATTTGTTGCATTCATTAGACCATGTGGACGATATAAAATATTTTCGATCTGATCCTTCGTTGCAAATCAGCGGAGGCTTTTTAAGGCTTGTGTTGTGCATTTCCAAAGGTTCATACAGTCTTTCATTCCATGATTTTGTAGTCTTTCAGTCTGTCCCTTAATTCCAAGTCAATTGGAGCATTTCAAAAATACTGTGAAATGGGCACTTTCCAAAACTTCAGAGTTTGGCTGCAGGACTTTGTAGTCTTTCCAAATAGTCTGAGTGTCTTTGGGATCCCTGTACAGACCATGCTCCATTAGTCCAGTCGCCCCATGGCATCGGCTCTTGTGGGATCTACTCGATGACTAGTGTGAGCATCTTCCTGAGCATGGACATTAAAGGTTCACACACCACTAACAACAGATTTTATTGGGTTTACACAAAGTGGAAGGCTGGCAGCTCAGGATTTCAGGTCTTTTCCAAGGAATCGTGCAGTGCTCTGGTCCTCCGAGTAACAGCGTCTCCATTTTTGCCTGGTTCAGGCAGAGGACGTTTCCTTTCACCCAACAGAATATATGGTCTAGGGATTCCGCCTTTGTCTTACTCGCGGGTTGGTGAGTTGGGTGTGGATTTGAGCATCATCGGTGCACATTTGGAAATGAACTGATGATTTTCTATTGTGCTTGCCAATGTAGGATGTTAATGTTGAAGAGAAGGGCTGAGAGGAAGGATCCACTAAGGGAACCACATGTCCCTTTTATTATTGATGATAAGACTCAGACTCAGTGTGCACTCGCGACTGCAGGTTAAGATGGAAGGGGCAAATTCAACATAAGGCTATGCTTGACAGCGCTTCACATTCATTGAATCTTTTCAAAAGGATAGTGAGGTCCCCACTATCGAAGGCTATAAAGGGTCACAGAGCATCAGGGCTGCTTGCTTCCCTTCATCAGTGTGATGGGATCTTTCCAAGGGCACTTTATGTCATCCATGAGCACATGATGTCTCAATGACGTTTGTAACAAAAATGGTGAACTCAACGTACTTGGAGTTGGTTATTGACCTTTTTCTGCATGTTTGTAGTGAGTTAAGAAAGGTTGGAATTTGCTTGTAGCTTCATAAATCTTCTTAATTTGACATCATTTTAGGACGGTGGTGACTGCATGTTTCATCGATCAGCAACAGTCCCTTTGCGAGGGACGCATTCATCAAGCTTGTCATGTCGGTCGCGAGCTTCAGGTTTTGGTTATGGTACATTATTAATACGTTTAGAGTCAGACATTTTGTGTTTTTTTTGCATAAACTTCAAGGTATTATGGTAGCCTCTCCTATGTCTTTCAATGTGACAGAGAACGAGAGAGAGCGAGGTTAACTATTATCTGATCTGATCAAAGAAGTCTGACAGTATCTATATTTGCACCAATTATTTTATGGTTTCTATATTAGCAATATTTTAAATGAATACCTACAAAATGCACGCGGTAGTGGTTATTTGGTTTAATACAATGGCATTATTTTGTTTGGAATAGTTTGCGTTAGTGTTTGCTCTATGATTTTCACATAATACCCATAGGAAATTTAAACAAACATTCCTCCACTTCCTGAACCTAGGGGAATAATGATTAGCAAACAAACAGTCATTCTGTGTAGTGTCAGAGCTCAAGAACACTGTCCAGAATGTCTAGGCCAGTTGGTGCTGATGCTATCCTTAGAAAGGGTGACGGTGTTCTGGAAGTCTGAGGTGGATGGTAACAAGATTGTAGACCTCAGGTCCTTGCCATGGCAAAAGGGTCATCATGTTTGCTGGTGATGATGGAGATCCTGGAGCCCAGCACAGTAGAAGATGGCAGCCACGGGGCATAGTAGTTGCTTGTGATGGCAGGCTGGCAGCCACAAACTGGTCTAAGGTGAACAGCAGGCTGCATTGATGCTGTAGGCAGGGATACAGGGAGACAAGACAAGTACATGGAGGAAAATGGATAATATCTGGATGAACAGAAGGCTGGGTTTGTGAGGCAGTATGCACAGCAAAAACAACAAGTGATGGACTGAATGCGGATCAATGTCACACACTCCCCCAGTCAAAAGATCTGGGCCCAAATCCATCGTTTTTTTGCACTCCACACCACCCTGGGTTAGACAATGGCGATATGCAAATCAGCTCTGACCCTGTTGCCCCATGGGAACAGTCCAGTCCGAACTACAAAAGCCATGTCCTTCCCAGAATGGAATCAAGCATCCGAGGACCGGACCGGTTTCGAGGTAACACCTCTCATCAGCCCGGCTAGCTTGACTCCAAGTGGTGTGGAGTGCCTGGGACCCACGTCTGGGTATCCCCAGCGCACTTAGGGCGGCAATTGCAAAAACAACAAGTGATGGACTGAATGCGGATCAAAAAAACGATGGATTAGGACCCAGATCTTTTGACTGGGTTGAATGTGTGACATTGATCCTCATTCGGTCCATCACCTGTTGTTTTTGCACAAACGCAGTATGCACAGCAGCACACTGTGGGTGTGGAAGCAAGTGGGCCTCAGGCTTTCCATGCAGAGTGGAGTGCAGCAGAAGTGATCCCACCACAATTTAGCTGTGGTCCTGTTCGCATTCCTGCTTCTGGCTAGAAGTAGAGAGCAGGCCTACACGCAGCAGAGCAGGAACACAGCTACTTCCTGGGATGCATCGCTCAAAGTGTGCACTAGCTCATGATTACAGGTCCTGGCATGCTCATGCGTTCTCAGAGGGACTATTGATGGTGACAACCAATCTTCTAAGAAGACTGGCAGACTGCCGGACAACCCCCGCCAGCAACTCAACCCTGTGTCAGAATGTTTTGAAGTCTTATGGTGATGACTGCTAAGGGTAGGGTCACCTATAGATATTCTGCCCCATCCGAAAGGTAGTGTGAATAGGTCCCATCCTCTATGACAGGTGACTGGAGATGCATTGGGATGCTGGCAGACCCTAACACATACGTGATCATCCTTGAGCGCTCAACAATTTGCCTGTTAGTGATGGAAGGAGATTTGGTCTCCTGCCCAGTTCGGTGGGGTACACTATAAGGGGGTAAGATCCTCCACCTCGAGCAGTTCAGTGCCACATGGCATAGTGCTTCTTGGAGGAGTGCTTGGTTGCCTCTACAGTTGACCCATGAGAGCTATAGGGAAAAGCTAGAACTCACCAAGGGACTGGCGGCAAGTCCCACAGAAGGTTATTTGAAGCATAGGATAGTAATAGGGTGGCACCTGTGGGTAGTGGGGACGGTTGGATGTTTTTGAAAGAATTAAATGGGAAAATCAGGAGTAGGCAGAGAGATGAAGGCAAAACAAACAGGGACGTGGCATAGGATCGGGTAAAATAGAATGACTGTGGCTTCCAGAAACACCAGAAGAACACAAAAGTGTGAAATTAGGATATAATGTATTTAGGGATTGAGTTAAAATGTTAAATATCCTGTTTCAACATCAACTCAAACCTGATGCCTGGGAGTAGTTTTCCGATGTATGTCTTTGCATATTATGTGCATACAATACACAAAGCTATTGCAAGCTCAAATGTATAGTTAATATTATGTCTGAAATACTACTATGCTAGCTAGAAATACAAATATTATTGCAATCTGTTATTCAAATACCATTGAATTTATCCAGCACTTATTGGTATTATGAATTAGGCAATACAACCAAAATAGCCACTTCCAAAGGTTGCACCAGTGGCCTATGAATTGTATACATGGCATGCAGCCATGATCCCTGGACACATTTCTGCTGCTCTGTATGTTTTTTGCTGTCTTTGACTTGTAGTGATGATGACTAGTTATGTTTGTTACTGTTCTTGACGTACAGTGAAGATAACGGGGTATGCATTCTGCTATCTTTGGCATGTAGTGATGATGAATAGGTATGTTTGTTGCTGTTCTCGGCATGCAGTGATGATAACGGGGTATGCATTCTGCTATCTTTGGCATGTAGTGATGATGACTAGTTATGTTTGTTACTGTTCTTGGCGTGCAGTGATGATAACGGGGTAGGCATTCTGCTATCTTTGGCATGTAGTGATGATGACTAGTTATTTTTGTTGCTGTTCTTGGCGTGCTGTGATGATAACGGGGTATGCATTCTGCTATCTTTGGCATGTAGTGATGATGACTAGTTATGTTTGTTACTGTTCTTGGCATGCAGTGATGATAACGGGGTATGCATTCTGCTATCTTTGGCATGTAGTGATGATGACTAGATATGTTTGTTGCTGTTCTTGGCATGCAGTGATGATAACGGGGTATGCATTCTGCTATCTTTGGCATGTAGTGATGATTACAAGTTATGTTTGTTACTGTTCTTGGCGTGCAGTGATGATAACGGGGTAGGCATTCTGCTGTCCGTGCATGTAGTGATGATGACTAGGTATGTTTGTTACAGTTCACTGCATGCAGTGATGATAACCGGGTATGTTTTCTGGCAGGGCATGCCTTCTGCCATCCTTGCATGTAGTGATAACTACTAGGTATGTTTGTTGCTGTTCTTGGCGCGCAGTGATGATAGTCGGGTATGACTCCTGCCGTTCATGGCATGTGGTGATGCTGATTAGATATGTTTTTTGCTGTTCTTTGCGTGCAGTGATGATAACCCAAAATGCCTTCTGACGTCCTTGCCTGTGGTGATGATGACTAGGTATGTTTGTTACTATTCTCAGTGTACCGTGATGATAGCCGGGTATCACTTCTGCTGTCCTTGCCATATCATGATGATGATGACTAGGTATATTTATTATTGTTCTCAGCATGCAGTGATGTTAACGGGTATGTTTTCTGGCAGGGTATGCCTTCTGTCATCCTTGCATGTAGTGATGATGACTAGGTATGTTTGTTACTGTTCTCGGTGTGCAGTGATGATAGCCGGATATCATTTCTGCTGTCCTTGCCATGTAATGATGATGATGACTAGGTATATTTATTATTGTTCTCAACGTGCAGTGATGATAACCGGGTATCACTTCTGCTGTCCTTGGCATGTAATGATGATGATGACTAGGTATATTTATTATTGTTCTCAGCATGCAATGATGATAACGGGTATGTTTTCTGGCAGGGTATGCCTTCTGTCATCCTTGCATGTAGTGATAATGACTAGGTATGTTTGTACTATTCTCAGTGTACAGTGATGATAGCCGGGTATCACTTCTGCTGCCCTTGCCATGTAATGATGATGATGATGACTAGGTATATTTAATATTGTTCTCAACGTGCAGTGATGATAACCGGGTATCACTTCTGCTGTCCTTGGCATGTAATGATGATGATGACTAGGTATATTTATTATTGTTCTCAGTATGCAGTGATGGTAACCGGGTATCACTTCTGCTGTGCATGTCTTCTACCGCCCTTTAATGATGTGATGATGAATAGGTATGTTTGCTACTGTTCTCGGTGTGAAGTGATGATGACGGGGTATGCCTTTTTCTGTCCTTGGCATGTAGTGATGATGACTAAGTATGTTTGTGACTCTTCTCAGTATGCAGCCATGATAACCGGGTAAGCCGTCTGCTGTCCTTGCATGTAGTGAGGATGACTAGGTATGTTTGTTACTATTCAATGCATGCAATGCTGACAACCGGGTACGTTTTCTGGTGGGGTATCCCCGCTGCCGTCCTTGCATGTAGTAATGATGGCTAGGCATATTTGCTGCTGTTCTTGATGTTCAGTGATGATAACCGAGTATGCCTTCTGCCATCCTTGGCATGTAGTGATGATACATGAGTATATTTACTGCTGTCCGTGGCATACAGTCATGTGTTTTGGCAATGCTTCTGACACTGGACATACTACAGTTGTGCCTGGTGGTGTTTGTTCTCAATCTTGTGTATACAAGGAAGGTTCCTGGGCCTGCTTGCCCCTTCCCTAGCACTCAGTGAGCATTACATTCAATGCTGAGTCCTGACACTGCTCTATATGACTGTAATCAGTTATGAGAAATTGGGTTTGGTCATAAAATGATATACATTCAGTGGGAAAGTAAACTAAATCCGCTGGTTGACACAAACACCAACTGACAACAATGGACACCATAAGACACTAATAACCATCTCAGGATGCAACTGGAATCAAACCTAATGTTCTTTGTTGAAATTTAATCAATGTTGGAAACCTCAACTGGACCCTTTAGACACTACTTGTAACTAAGTTGTTCAACTGCAATTTCTGCCTGGTCCGCGCTGCGTATAATGACGATATCTGAGAGGGGAGGTAATGCATTATTGTCCTAGACAAGCAGTGATGATGTTCGAAAGTTCTGACTTTGAAACTGTGATCCCGAGTTTGTCAGTCTCATAGGGCCAGATGTACCTAGGTTCCCGTTTGCATTTCTCAAATAGCAACTCCATAGGAATCGCTATTTAGGAAATGCAAAAGAATATGTACATTTCCTAATAGGAAATCGCAATTTAAGAAATGCAAAGCCAAGGGTGTCTCTGGGCTTAAGGCCCCGCGGAGGCACCCTGTACTTCCTAGTGCACATTTAAGTGGACATATGGCCCAGGGGCATTTGTGCGCTTCATGTCAAAGTAAAATAAAGCATTTTTAATGCATTTTTTATTTTGCACATGGTTATCATCGACTTGAAGTCGATGGTAATTGCATTTCCTAAATGCCCAATTCGCGTATAGGAAAGGCTTTGTACATGTGCTTTAGGAATCGCAAATAGGTAATGCCTATTTGCGATTCCTATATCATGGTCTCAATTTGCGATTTCTATTTCTACACTGTAGAAATCGCAGATTACGATCGTTTTTGGCCCTTTGTACAACTGGAAAGGCCATTTAGCATTTGTTAACGTGCCGAAACAGCGATTTGGCCTGTTAAGAAATGCTAAAGTGCTTCGTACATAAGGGCCATACACAGTTCTGTTCCCCTGAGGCCTTAGCGAGCAAGACCTTGTACTGTTCCCTCATTTTCCAGCTTCCCGCGGGCCACACAGGAAAAGAGATAAAAACAGGGCCAGGTTTTGTTAACTCTGCCTACCCACACAGTCAAAAAAATTCTAATGTTTTATGTATGAATTAACAGCAAACAAAGTGCTTGCCTTCCTCTTGCAGCCCAGATGGAATGCCGGCTGGTGTATTCTCTTTGTCAACTTCACATTTCATCACCACGTGCATGCTGTGAATGTCAGGTCCCGCCTCACACAAGGGCCGGCTGGCAAAAGGCAGGGAGACGCGCGAGACTCTGCCAAGGCTGTTGGCATTATTACTCATTAAAATGGCGACCCTTAACTCACACGCTACCACTCTCATTCACCGTCCATGCCCCGCTCTCAAATCCTGCTAATTTTGTTAAGAAATGTGTGCATCTTTTTTGCAGCTTTTCCTCATTTTCAATCGTGACTGGTGGATTCCTGTGCGGATTAAACAGGCAAAAATTCGGCCGCGCTAGAAAATTGCAACCCCCTCCCCACCCCCCATTTTTTAAAACTTTTTTTATCTCTTCAGCACCAATTTCTCCCCTGAACTTGACATCTTCAAACCCACTTGAGGGGCTTTAAGGGATGCTCTTGTTTGCGCGGAGCTGCGACTTGGAAGTGTGGGGTTGTGGGGCATAGCCCGTATCCGAGACCCCCACTAAAGGGCGCCTACTGTCCCTTCACCAGGCGTTGGTATTCCTGACGCTTTAGGGCCGATACGATAACTCTAGAGGGCAGGGTGCTGGCCTTTTTAAAACCTGTGTGACACTATATACCTGGGGTTGGTTATCCTTGTGTCCCTGGATGTGTTATGTAGTTGTATTTTTTTGACATCCTTGCGAGTGCTTGAATTTACCTCTGTAATGACACAGGGATTTCAATATAAGATGGCACCAATCATTCCAGTACGGGTTTCCAGAAATAACCCTGCAGCACTGGCTCATAAAATAAATATGATCAGGACTATGTACCGCGATTCGTGACAAGTCTAGAACCAACCTAGGGCACCAGAGAGGCTCTGCTGCTGTGCAGTGCCTCACAAGCAAGTCACTGGCCTGACCCAGAGACGCTAAACTGACCTAGAGGACACGCTCAGTGTCCCTCTTCACCCAAGTATTATTTGATGTTTTCTTTGGACTCAGGATGTTTGCACCGATTCCTGAACCTTTTAAAGCCTTCATCTAGGATTCATGTTTTCTGAGTTAATAAGATTTGATGCTCTAGTCAACCCAAACCTGTTAAACAAACTAGGGGCAAGGGGGAATCTAATATAACCAGGAGCTGGTCACAGATCGACTCAGATTCTTGGGTCCCCTGCCCCACCCACAAAAATGACCAAACAAAAACATCAGACCAGAAAAGCCCCATGGTTCAAGGAACATTTGTTATCATTGAAGAAGCATTGCAAGAGAGTAGATAGGGATTGGAGAAAGGATTTCAACCCTGTAAAAAAAACAATTACAAAACATCTATTATATGCTAACATAAAGAACTAAAACTTGCACAAGCTAAATTCTACGAGGAGAAAATCATCCAGGCACTCAACTCCCCAAAGGAACTCTTCAGAGTAGTCAAAAATCTGACTACTCCCCAAGAAACCAGCAGTCCTCTGAAGGCCACCATAGAAGGATGCAACCAAATAGCTTCTTTCTTTCACAAGAAAGTGACAGATATTGACGGTCTCTTTCAGAACACCACTCAGCCTGCCCAAGAAGAGCCCCACATGAACCGCGTTCCAGCCTCTGCCCTTAGTCTAACACGTTTCCTGGGCTTGAGGATGAAGCTACCCTTAAGCTACTCAAGTCCATCAAATCAGGCTCCCCATTAGACTCTGCGCCTCACCACGATATTCTCAAGGTGACTGAGGGTATTCTCCCCCCCAGTGACGATTCTTAATAAGTCACTTGAGTCAGGATCGGTCCCCTGAGCCTAGAAGCTTGCCATAATAAGACCTGTTCTAAAAAAAAACCCATCTGGATCCAGACATAATTGGTAACCTATAACCCTTTTCACTTCTCCCCCTCCTTAGCAAACTCCTGGAAAGGCATGTCAATCAGACTTTAGTCAACTAGCTGGAGGAGAACAAGCTACTCCACCCCACACAGATGGGTTTCTGTGCCCTTCATAGCACAGAAGCAGCACTCCTGGTAGTCACAGAGAAATTTAAAGCCATATTAGACAAAGGAGGGTCAGCTGCCATAATATTGCTTGATCTTAGTGCGGCATTTGATACCGTCAATCACGCCATACTAAAAACAGATTGAGGGAAATAAGTATCCAGGACAAAGCGATGGAGTGGCTAAGCTCCTTTCTGGAAGATCAGTCTCTCCAAGTGATGGATCAAGACTGTCTCTCAGAAAGCCTGCCTATAAAATTTGGTGTGCCATAGGGCTCCTCCCTTAGCCCCACTCTTTTTAATTTATATGTAAGATAGCCGGCCACCATCATGCAGGAGTTATGGCATACTAGGACTATTGTATGCTAACGACACCCAGTTGATAGTCTCTCTGTCCCGATCTCACAACCAAGGCAACATTCTATTGGGTCCCTGCCTAAACAAACTTTCCCATTGGATATCAAACTGTTACCTAAAATTGAACAGCAAAAAGACTGAACTCATGTTTCTAGGCAACAGGGCCTTTCCCAGCCCACTGAACAAATGTCAATCTTATATGGGCAACTCACCGGTGCCTTAACCGGTGGTAAAAAATGTAAGCATCTGGTTGGATAGCTCCCTCTCAATGAGCCAACAGGCCAACAAATTGTCTGGTATCTGCTTTGGACTTCTGAAAATGCTCAGAAAGATACTGGAACTTAGACCGGAGCAGCTTAGGAAAACCATCCTGCAGTCTTTGATAGTCTCATGTTTGGACTACTGGAATTCTCTCTACTTGGTTCTCCCAAGTATGTGATCAAGAGGCTCCAGGTGGTGCAGAATGCGGCGGCTAGGCTCCGGCTCAATCTCCACAGACACACCTCAGCACGAGAATCCTTAAAACAACTACACAGGCTACCAGTAGCTGCGAGAATAAAGTTCAAATTCCTGTGCATCGCTCACACGCAGAAAATAATAAATGCCCAGAAAAACTTAGACATCTGATCTCAACGCATGTCCCCATCAGACCACTAAGGTCCTCCCATTTACACCTCCTTCGCACCCCCAGAATTGAAAAATCCAGATTGGGAGGGAGATCTTTCTCACACCTGATTACAAAACTGTGGAACGAGTTACCTCTGGAACTAAGAGGGCTGCAAAATGAAATGGCATTTAGAAAAAAAACAGAAGACCTGGCTATTTCCTTTACACCACTAATGGGCTTCATCTCCTACCACAGCTCTCAACCGGATCCCTTAGGGTAGCCATGTACTATATAAGTCCCCTAATCAAATCAAATCAAATCAACTATGAACCTAAACCGTTTCTCCCTCCAGTCCCAGTCCCAGTCGTAAGTAAAAGTCAACTGGCCCAATGGGTATTCCCATGCCTGCGGGTGCTCTCCCTATGGAAAATTTCAAACATGACTAGCTGCTTCCAAAATACTATCCCTTTGAGTCTTGGCACCCTGCACAGCCCAATACAGGAGCTAGCCAATCTCCCAGCAGTGGCATCTCCTGGCACACTTATTCTTGACCAGCTGCAACAGAGACAAGCTCCCTGATTTATTCAGAGTTCCCCTCTTATACAGACCATAGAATTCCACAATGGCACCATTATTTGGATAGGCTCAAGCTAGAGTCACTGTCCATTGCCCTTGTGCCAGCCAGCAACACCTTGAACATGCTGGGTGGGCAAAAGTTCCCTTTTGAGTGGTGGGTGTTAAACCTGTGAGCTTTAGGGTGGTCTTCCTCCAAACATTTTGCCTTTACCCTCCTCTTTTTCCAAATTAGTTTAGGATTCTGTGTTTGTGCTCACTCCCTAAAACATGGAAAAACTGGCTTATACCTAACTGCCATTATAGGAAGCTGGCTCTTTATATAGAGCACTAAAATGAAGTACACTGTGCAGAGAGTCTAATGGGTCCCCAATTGGCTTACAGAGGCTAAAGTAGATAATGCTATTGCTCTATTTTGTGGTAGTGTGGGGGAGAAGTTAGGCTTATCAGAGGACAGTGCTAAGCATTTGTTGTACTCACAGAAGCAATCAATGAGAGACACACTCAAAGAATAAATCTGAGACCAATTTAGAAAAATAATACTTTTTATATATATATTTGGAAATCAAGAATTACATCCAAAGGTAAGTACTTTCTTTAGCAATATATCGTACAGGAAAAAATCATGTTTTTGCACTTGTGCACCTTTACGCACAATACATTCCTATGGAAGGAAAATAAAAAATGCAATAAAGATAAGTATAGTCAGTTTCAGGGGGTTCACCTTTCGGAGTTTGGAGTTGTAAGGGGCCAAGGTTCAAAATACTACCATTAGTTCATCTGGACCTACCCAGAGCACAAGTACCTTCTCCTGGTCATCTGCGGCATCAGTCAGGCTGGGGAGCTGCAAGGCGGTGGACCTGGAGTCTGCTGATCGGTGCCTGGGAACTGCAGGGGAGTAGCTACTCTACTCCAAGGGAGACTGTTGGTGGTTGTTGAAGTTTTGGCAGGCTACCCAAAGCTTTGGTAGTGCTTCAGCTCACAGGACAAGTCACTCTGCCATGATTGTTGTGAGAGGGCCGAGGACTGCAGGGTTTCACGCCAAAGTTCAAAGTTCTGCTCTGTAGCACTCACCAAGCATTGAGTCTTCTTCATCCTTCTTCGTGTTGATCCTTCTAATCTGAGTTGTTGGGCTCAGGTGTGCCTCCTAAATACTCAATTTAGGGGTGTTACAGGGAGTGAAAGGTAGTAACCAACGGGCTACATACCTTTAGGGTGTCTACACCCTGTATATGACCACTTTCTCTGGGAAGTGGGCATAAGCCTGACCCTAGCATCCTAATTCTATCCAAAAACAATATTGAAGAATCTGAAAAGTGGGATGCACATCCGCTGGCCTGCCCTAGGGGTGGTGTTGGCTGAATGTGTGCACACCTCCTAAACAAATTAATTTTCCCACCTGTCTTGCCTCCAAAAGTGGGAGCAGGACAGGAGGTGGGTATCACCACAATCTGGAGAGGCTCGGGTCACATAAAAAAGGTGGCAGGGCCTTTAAAGCTTACAGCCCTGAAATGTTCATCCTGCTTCGAGGAGGTGTGAACATCTCTGCCCAGAGCAATCTTTGTTCCTGGCATCTGAGATCGTTGGCTCTCTTCTCAGTAGATAAAACACCTATCTAGGGTGGCTGGCTGGTCGAGATTAGTCAGTGAGCACTCTTGTAGTTGGTAGGTTTTCAGGGGACCCTTCTATTGGGTTCTCTGTATGAATGTATTAATAAACCCATCACTGGCATCAGTGTGGGTTTATTAAGATGAGGTGTTTGGTACCAAGCACCTTGGGGTGCAGTGAAGCCATCGTGTAGCTGGTAAACCCGTAATGTCGTTTGTCCAGCCCATGTACCAGTATGGCTTCCCCGTGCACTTGTCATATTTCAAAGTTTTGCTTAGATATCATAAGGGCACATCTACTCATGCAGATGTGCCTACACATGGGGGGCAGTGCACCCTGCCTTCGGGCGGTGAGGCCTTCTGTATGGGTGTCTTACCTATACCACATACAGTGTTCTGCTGGCATGGCACAAGGTGTGTATGCCATGATGACTCTTTGGTTTTCTCCGTACCAAGACTCTCAGGCTGTGATGGCAGTTTGCATAAGCTTGGTAAGTAGTCCCTTAGGATATCACAATTAGTGCTGCAGCCTCTTTAGGTCCAATGCCATATGTACCAGGGTATAATTTTTAGTTCACTTTCTGGACCTACAGAAGGACCCTCAGAGGAATGCCTGCTGCTGTGGCCGGCAGTGTACTACAGAAGACTGCTTTGCTGCACCTGGAGAACTGCTCTGCTACCTGAAGCCAGCCTGAACCCTCTGAGTCCTGCCCTGCTGCTTGAGCCCTGTTCTACTTCTTGAACCCATGACTACCAGAGTCAGAGTGACTCCAAAGGCTAGTTGGCTGGCCTCCTGGTCAGATCCACAGAACCATATTGAACCCACACCCGACCCGGCCTGAGTATGTCCTGCACCTGCAAGTGGTGCCTTTCGAGTTCAGGACCAATGTAAGTGGTGCTAAAGATGCCCAGATAGTCAAAATCTAAAACTTAGGAATAAGGAAGATTTTGGTCTAACAACTGCTCGGAGAGCCGAGAGGAGACCAAGAAGAACCTGCTCTCTATCCGCTAAAGGTGTATCGCCGGTCAGCTTGACTTCGCGGCAGCTTTGGCTGCATTCTTCTCCCCAGCAACACATCTAGTTCAGCCGTCCTTCGCATAATGGGTAACCAGGTCTCGTAGAGCACTTGTTGGGTACAATCTCCAGCCTCTTCCTGCTGGAGATCTTTTAATTCGAAGAAGAGACTAAGTCCAAATGTGGAAATCTTCAGTGAGACAACATCTGGTTGGTCCACCATGACGATGCCTCCTCCTCCAACACTGCCTACATCCTTGCCCCTTGGAACTTTACCTTCTAAGGCATTTTTCCACAAACTTTCTTCTCAGTCCGAATATAGGCACCAACTGGGCCCAATTCACTTCTGTTATCCAACCCATGCACCATCACAGTCAGCCATATCGCTTCACTTTGACCTGGTCTCACGTGACTAGATGACTGCATTTGGTGCTTTGATCTTTCAGGTGATAGTTTTTACCGCAAACTTTATAAATTCATAACTCTGGTTCTGCTGATTAGATTTTTGTCATTTTGGTGTCAAATCAATATTGAAATGAATTCTATTTTTCTAAATTGTTGTGGGATTTGTGTTTGTGCACTGCATAAATACTTTACAAATTGCATTAAAGTTAAGCCTTACTGCTTTTGTGCTAAGCTACCAGAGGGTTAAGCACAGGTTAATTTAGTGACTTTTGTGGTTCTCCCGGATGGGGATTGTGGCTTTGCTTGAGCAGGGTTAACACCCTACTCAGAAAACAACTCTATTTCTCGCAGTGGGGCACAGAAATTGTGGCATATTTGGGGTCCAATCCCACAGAGACAAAATGCTGAACTTGCACTCTAGCGACCCAAAATGGACCACACCAGTTTAGACTGAGAATGATATCTCTGAAATAATGCTTTGGTTACCCAAGGATACAATACTTAATGGCTCAAGGCTCTCACTGATTGTAATGAGTTGTGATTGTTGTTATTATTGTAACTTTAGTGATATTGCCCATCCTGGGTGATTTAAGACCTTCTGGTTTTCTGCAATGTTTCAAATAAATACAGCACTAGCTTTCCTGCTGGTAGATCTAGACCTATTATGTTTAACGTAAAGAGCTCCCACGACATTGACGTGACTGTCCGTGCTTATTTGTTCATAGCATTGCAAACTTGTACCACCTCCTGGAGTCAGCTTTGAATACTCCCCTAAGCTACTGATGGAGAACTAAGAATACAGAGGCAGATTTTGGCTGTTCATGTGGTGTGCAATTGTACCTGGGACATTACACCTGACATTCTTTGAAGCAAAACCAAAACTTTTTTTTAATTCCTTATGCTGGAAAGTTGGTGCTGATGAATATCATATGAATCAGGTGCCTAGAAAATTGCTCCATGAACATCTCAGGCTCTTGTTGACAGCTGCTTTTGACAACTTTAAATACTAAGCCCATTTTATCTCATCAATCCGGTTCTCATAGAGTTTTTGTGGTTGGCGATGATGCCAGTATAGGGTTGATGATTGTAATTCTTTATAGGCTGGGCTATCTACCTTTAATATTCTACACCTGCCTGCAGAAAGGTCAGAACTTGGCAGTTTTCCTAGTCTCTGGGCTAGGTGTGGAACTATATAGTCCAAGCCAGATGCACCTGTTATTCGCGCCCGCTGGAGACGGTATTCTGTTGCCCTCGAAAACTTGAAAAGATATGTAAAAGGCTGTGTGCCCATTATGAACTGCCTTTGTAAAGATAGATTGTGGTTGGGGGACTGCCGGTGCCCATTGATCGAATCCAGTGGAATGGTATTTCATGAGTGTTCTTATATGTGGATGCAGCTGTGTTTTACTACATTTAATACTATTTGGTTATAATAGGTTGTATTACCCTTAAATGCCTAGATGGACGCGCTTCTGCATCAGGGAAATCACCCCATTCTCATAATTTTGAACAACTTTCAAAACACACTTATAGGTAGTGCTAAGAAAGGCACCCAGGGACCTCCAGTGAGTGACTGTGCTAAAAGTGTAATCAGTCAATCAATCAATCATGAGAAAACTGACTAAATGCACCTGAGAGCTAGACTACAAGGAAAAACTTGGCCGAATTAATCTTGATCTCCTGTCATTCAAATCATGCCAACATAGCTGACATGCAGGTGTAGCACAAATCCACAGAGAACAGTGCAGGAAAGTAAGACAAACCAATAGGTCTGGCTTGCGTTATGAGACCTGAATGAAATTGAAAATGGCAAACCTGCTGCAGTGTAAAAACACAAAAAAAGACAAT
This sequence comes from Lissotriton vulgaris, assembly GCF_964263255.1. Taxonomy (NCBI): domain Eukaryota; kingdom Metazoa; phylum Chordata; class Amphibia; order Caudata; family Salamandridae; genus Lissotriton; species Lissotriton vulgaris. The sequence continues at coordinate 69,643,047 of NC_141686.1, forward strand.
TGATTTCTGAGCACAATGCCTCTTTTTAATGTGTGATGATTTAAGGTACTTTTATATGGAAAACAGTCCTTTATGCGTTGCAATGCTAGTATTTAATTGGGGGTGGAATGATACACCAAACAGCTGATAGCATGAGGTGAGAGAGTGATACTGCACTGGGCGGAGCCTAAGCCCACTCTGTGTCTGCATTAAAGAATTGGTCACAATGGGTCTGAAAACGGACTGAAGGTGAGGAATGCAGGGGGTGGTTGGAAGTGGCCTGTTCAGATGAAGGCTTATTGATGGGAACAGAACCCCTGTGGCGATTGTCGGGATTTGGCACTCACCAGTGGGAAGAGGAATTTATGACTGGGTGGGAGCAGAGGGGAATACAGACACATACCAGAGAAGGAGGGGAATTGATCATTAAACATTTCTTGAAGAACTCGATAAGAGTCAATCGTGGTTTTATTAAAAAAATGTTAAAGAGTAATTGTATGTACCTGTTAGACCTGACATTTTTTCATGTTTTCCCCTGTCTTTTTGCCTCTGACCTTCTGTTTTTGACTGTGTCCTGCATTTAGTTTTTGCTGTTTTTTGGACTCTGGGCACTTTACCACTGCAGACCAGTGCTAAAGTGCAAGCAATCCCGTGTAAATTGTATTTGTGATTGGTTGATACCTGATTGGCATATTTGATTTACTAATATATCCTTAGTAAAGTGCACCAGGTGTGCCCTTGGCCTGTAAATCAAATTCTACTAGTGGACCTGCAGCACTTATTGTGCCACCCACAAGAGTGTAGCCCTGAAAACCTGTCTCCGAACGTGGAGCAGAGGGGAAAATGGATACATGCCAAAGGAGGTGAATTGATAATTACACATTTCTCAAGGCACTCGATATGAGTCAATTGTGGTTTTATTAAAAAAACTGTTAAAGAGTAATTGCATGTTACCTATAATAATAATTCATTATCCCACATTTGTAAAGTGCGAACATATCACCCCTAAGGGTATCCAGGCTCGGACGTCCGTTGGGGCGATTAAGTGAGCTATTGCCCAGAGTCACATGGTGCCGAGCTGAGCTGCCAGCGGCGCAGGGATCGAGCCAGGAGCCCCACGCTCTCAGAGTCTGCCGCTCTGGCCTCTGCACCACACCTCCCCCTCTAACAACTACAGACGTGCCCGATACAGCTCAGTCTGTGGACCAGAAGTTACAGACAAACAATAACATGAGACGTGCTGAGTCATCATTAGTGCATCTGCAGTGGGTCCAACCTATTAACAAAGAGATCAATTGTGTGCTTAATGTAAACCCTTTATGGAACATTGCTAAAATGAATACCTAGAGAGAAGGAAAGTAGCACATGCCCTATTTCTATCGCTGGTTTATTTATGGTCTGTCATGGATGACAGTGGTTTTTTTTTTTTTTTTGTTCACAAAATTTTTTATTGAGAGATATACAGAGAGCATTACAGTCAAGAGCATATATCAAGCATGGTTCAAAGGTTAATGAAATCATAGCATAAAGGTAACATAAGCGGGATAAAGTAAATATAAACAATAAGGAAATTAGACATTGCATCAGAACACATTGCAGGTGTCACAACAACAATAGGTGCGAGACAATCGTACATTCTGGTAAAATCAGTATCTCCATCAGGAGAAGTACATGTGGCTATCAGGCAATCATGGCGGCTTGAACAGGTCGAAGTGAGTGTCGAGCGAGGACCATAGTGTCCTATGCGGGGGACGCCATGGTGTAGAGGCCAGCGCTATATTGTCGGCTCCTCTAAGATTTGAGATCCAGTTGAGCCAATGGGGGAAAGAGGCTTTGCCTGTGTCCTTCCAATTATTCAATATGATTTTAACCGCCGCCGTCAGGAGCAGGTCAAGTAGGGCTTTGTCATTTTCATTGAGGGTGACGGCTTTGGTAAATCCCAGGACTAAGGTTGCAAATTCTCTCGGTAGAGAAATATGTAGTATTTTGGCTATGAACTCGAAAATTCTATCCCAGTATGCGGTGACACGAGGGCATTTAAATATTAGGTGTTCAAGGTCCCCACCCTCCGCCATACAGTTCCAGCAGGAATCATCTTCTCTGATGTTGTGCAAGAAGAGTCTCCTGGGTGTCCAGAAGGCTTTATGGAGTAGCCAGAATTTGGTTTGGGATAGTGTAGGGAAATTTTGTGTTGTGTGGTTGACTCCCATATTCTGGCCCACTCTACTTCGGAAGTCGGTGTGGAGGAGTATGAATCCCAGTATGCCTGTGTGGAGTTAGTCAAGATGGACCTCTGTGGACGGATCATTTTGTATATTCTGGACACCTGATGGCCAAGTCTATTGAGTGTGTGTAGGTAGCCAGGAAGGGAGGGGGTGATGTCGTTCAGATCTGCTTTTGTGAGTGCCACCTTGAGGTGCAAGAAATAGTAGAAGTCTATGTGTTGGAGTTGAAATCTACTTTGTAATTCGCAGAAAGTGAGTGGTGACGAACCTTCAAAAAGTTGGTGAGGGAAGTATATTCCTCTCTCTATCCAAGTAAGGTTATTTAATGGCTTCCCTTTGTATAATAGTTTGTTGTTGTGCCACAACGATTCCCATTTCGAGTTACGGAATTGGTGAGGTAAAAATTTGCTTACATGCAGGAGGGCTGCCTTCGTGTGTTTGAATATGGTTCCTGAAATTACAGTGGGTTGTAGTTTGGTTGTAAGAAGGGCGGCGGGGTCAAGGCCTCGAAGAAGAGATTTTTCCACCGACAGCCACACCGGGGTGTAGTCTGTGTGTGGAGTTAGCCAGAATGACCCCTGTCTGGCCAAAAAAGCAGTTTGATAGAGCTTAAAGTCAGCCAGATTGACGCCTCCCAGAGATTTATCAAGACATAATTTTTTCAGGCTAATTCTGGCCTTTTTTCCTTGCCAAAGGAAGGAAGAAAGCAGTTTATCAAGCTTGGAAAGGAATTCTTTGGAGAAGGTAAGTGGTAGCATTGTGCTGAGGTAGTTGATTAGAGGGGAAATCATCATTTTTATAGTTTCCACCCTACCCCACCAGGTGATAAATCGTGGGGACCAGCCATCGAGGATTCTTTTAGCCTTTGTTAGTGTCGCCGCCTCGTTGTGCTTGAGTGTACTCAGCAGTTTATCGGTGAATTCTATCCCTAGGTATTTTATAACTTCTGTTTGCCAAGCTAGACCCGAGTTACCAAGGACTTCTTTGGTGGTGAGGATGTTTAGTGGTTTGACTTCAGATTTGTCCTTGTTTAGCTTATATCCAGACAGGGCCGAGTATTTGCTGATAGAGGTCATGAGTCCCTCGATTGATTTGGCCGGATTTTCTGTAGCAATCAATATGTCGTCAGCATATGCTGCTAATTTTATTTGAGAATCTCCGAAGGAGACTCCCTGAATGTCTTCATTTTGTTTGATGTCAGTTAGAAGGGGTTCAAGGGCCAGAAGGAATAGTGCCGGTGAAAGTGGGCAACCTTGTCTAGTGCCTTGGTAGAGGCGAAATGGATTGGAAAGGGTGCCGTTGAGTGCTATTCGAGCTGAGGGGGAGGAGTATAGGGCCATCACCATTGTGATGAAGGAGTGACCGAGGTTGAATGTGTGCATACAGTGTTGAAGAAAGGACCATGAAACCTTATCGAAAGCTTTTTCAGCGTCCAGGGTGATCGCGACCATTGGAGATTGGCAATTGTTAGCTTTCTCTAGTATATGGCACAGGAGTCTGGTATTGTCGTTCGACATCCTGTGCTTCAGGAAGCCAACTTGCGATGGGCTTATCAGATTGGGGAGAACATTGTTTAGTCGATTTGCTAAGATCTTGGCATATATCTTGCAATCAAGATTTATTAGAGAGATGGGGCGGTAGTTTTTGGTTTGGAGAGGGTCTTTCCCTTCTTTAGGGATTACAATTATTGTAGCCTCACTCATTGAGGATGAAATACACCCACTGGACGCGGTAGAATTGAAAACAGTATGGAGCGTCGGGGTAAGTTGGTTTTCAAAGGCTTTATAAAAAGATGCAGTGAAGCCGTCCGGGCCGGGGGCTTTGTTGTGTTTCAGAGATTTGATGGCTACTGAGATCTCTGTTTTACTGATGGGGGAACCTAATTTTAGTTTGTCAGCTTCTGATAATTTAGGTAGGTCGAGAGACTCAAGGTAGTCGGTGCAAGCTGCTGTGTCCAGCGGTTTGTCATTCTTGTAGAGCAAGGATTTAAATGTGTCTAGGATTTTGGTCTGGTTGGTGTGGGTGTTATTTGCGGAGCTTTTTATTGAGGATATGGTTGATAGCTTTTGTTTATGCTTGAGGTATGAAGCTAGCAATTTACCCGCTTTATTCCCTTAGCACAACTTTAAGGCTTTGAAACGGTTGATCCATACACCCGCTCTTTTGCTAGTGATGGCATTGTATTCATATTTCTTTTTAGTTAGGAGGTCGAGGGGCTTGGGATCTTGGGGGTTGGCTTTATGTTGGGCTTCTAGGGTTCTGATTTCTATTTCTAGTCGTTCCAGGTCTTTGTTTAGTGCTTTGTTGGCTTTGGTTCTGATATTTATAATGACTCCACGGATCGTGGCTTTCAGAGCGTCCCATAGGGTGTTAGGCGTGATATTCGGGGTATTATTTAGCAGTAAGTATTCCTCAATGGCGTTAGCTATTATAAGTTTGTCGTCGGGGTTAGTTAGGGTTTCCTCGTTAAAGCGCCATCTTCTTGGTGGACGGATCGAGCGGGAGCCGGCAAGCTTGGTGTGGACACATGCATGATCAGAAACCAGTTTGGGGGCAATGTCTGTTTCTTCAATCAGTTGTGTGAATGAGGTGGATACTAGGATAAAATCAATACGCGAATAGGAGTTGTGCGGAGCAGAGTAAAAGGTGTAGTCTCTCCCATCGGGGTTCTGGAGCCGCCATGAGTCCTTAAGGCAGTACCGCTCACAGAGGCGTAGTAGGGCCTCATGCGAACGTGAGGGGTGGAATGAGCATTTGGACTGTCTATCTAATATGGGGTCAAGGGGCAGGTTAAAATCGCCCCCACTATCAGAAGGTCTGCTTGTGGGATATGCTCCATAGACCTAGAGACTGAGTCCCAGAATGCAGGGTCATCGGAATTAGGGCCGTAAATATTCACTACGTGTATGGGGTCATCCTCTCTACGAAGATGGGCCACTAATAATCTGCCTTCTGTGTCGTGAGTGTGTGATAGTAGTGTCAGGTTGGCTTTTTTCGATAACAGTGTGATTACTCCACCCTTTTTGTGTGGCGCAGGAGAGGATAAGACATGGGACGACCAGTGAATGTTAAGGAAGCGCAAGTCATCCTCTGATAGCTTGGTTTCCTGCAGAAGGACGATATCCCCTTTTGTTTTTGCAAGATACTCAAACACTTTCCGCCTTTTCACAGGATGATTAAGTCCTTTGACGTTTAAGGAGATTATGTTGAGATCGTCTGTTATTGTATTGGCTTTAGACATTAGTGTTACATTTAACCGCTAGATGGAGAGCTGGCAGAGATACGTGAGTAGATCGAGTCGTAGTGACAAAGTCATGCGCATTACATTGGAAATATTGGTTAAGTTTAAGTGTGAAAGATGGTGATAGGTTGTAAACGTAGGAGTTTTGAGATGCATGCCTGCAGGCAGGGAAGGGGAAACAATAAAGAAGCCAGCGGACTTGGGATGTTGGGTTGTGAGTGGTGTCTCTGCGTAGTTTAGACATCCCTAAGAACAGAATACAGTACAAAATGAGGTGAAAAATTCTTAAACTCTGACGTGTTCTTGCTCCTACATACTCTCTCTTTTCCCATTCCCCCAGGTGAACCCTCCCTCTCCCCCCTCCCTCCCTCCCCCCCAAATACGTACGTAGGGAGTACGACGACAGTACCGTGCTACGTAAAACAGGAGTAACAATAACAGTGGTAAGTACATAGTAGCAATCCCAAAGTTAAACGTTAAATGGATGACAGTGGTTTTATCTTGCTTTGACCACACATTTTTGGAAATTCTCCATACCGTCCACCCCTACCATTTGGCAATGAGAGGAAAATGGCATCCTTTCCATACACTATTTTAATGTACAGAGCATTTACCAGGTATACAATTGGAGAATTTTCAAGAATTGTAGCGACTTTTGCCACCAGGAGCACTCTTCATGCTATGATGTCATTTGATGTCATTTTATATCTCGCAAATCCTCATGTAAAGCGCTCTGATACCTCGGGGTCTAGCCAGCGCTATATAAAACCCTGCAAATAAAATAAAATATTAGAAAAGGTTGTTTTGGGGGCATGTGTTGTAACTTTGCACTCTCTGTCAATGCATTCTTAGGACTTCTCTCGATCTATAAGCTTAGCTTGCATTGATAATGTAGGTCCCGGGGTTCCAGATATTCCTTGAGCAGTTGTGTGACTTTTCCTTTAGTAATACATGTAATGTAGAGCAGGTTGGAAACGGAGCATCTGTCTTTGTGGTCAGATGTAGGTTTCCTCAGCAGCAGGGATGTTAATGTTACTGACGGCCAGGAACTCCACCCTGGCATGGTCTGAATTCAGGGGGTCGGTGATAGCCGGTGTGCTCTTTGAGACATGATGCCTTGTGGACTTGAAGTATGGAGGGCCACTTAATGGCATAGGTTGAAGCATTTAAGGTGAGAGCAACAGAGTGAGCTCACAGCGCCTGCCACACGTATTAGCTACTGTTTCCAGTGGGGTGGATGATGGCTGGGGCATAACCGCATTTTAACACTTTTGTGGGTTTGTGAAGAGTGGAGTAGCCAATCAGGTTCCTAGAAATGCCGTTTGTTGTAGCAGATGGGGGCTTTTATCTTCCACTTTCACACCGCACAGCTTTACAGTCACCATAGAAGGGGGATCTGACGTCACTGCACATTCAAGTGGCAATGCCATTGTTAATAACACTGAAGCGAGTCAATAACAGTAGCCATTGTTCCTCCCCTCCCTTATGGCCACATGCCAGATGAGGTTCAATAACAAGTGCTATTGACGTGCTCTACAGTCAGGTATGCTTAAACTACCGGAATAGAATGGAAGCAATAAAATAACAGTAATATAAATCTATATGCTTTTTAATTGTGTACTAAGCCGCTTGATGGCGCCATTGCTTCATCGCTGGATAGGTCGAATTGAGTGACGGGGGTCATTAATATGGTCAGTTTTTTTGTTTTACGATTTTAACTCCGAGGAGAAAAATAATTCGTGGGACTACTCGTAAGGTCCAATTGTTGGCGGCTGCATCCAAACCGGAATGATACAAACATGTAAATAGTATTAAAAAAAATATATGCGTTAACGTTTCAGTAGGTGCTGACACAAACCCATGTGAAAAAAAACAGTTCTAAAATAAGTCAAATGTCTGCGCTGCCAATCATGTAATTGTTTTCCAGGATGATGTATTTAGCAGAAGTGGGAAAACGTCCTATTTCGATTTCTCAACAGAAAATGAGGCATAACATTTAGTAAGTATTATTTTTAACTCACCAAATTCCATCTTTCCATCTTTCCAGGTTTTCTCCCCTCACTGGTAATTTCCGCAGGTTAAATTTATGGTAACCGACCAGAGGGAAACCGGGGGAGTGTGATAGTTGCTGCGTCCTATGTATTTTATTTGTGGCAGTTTTGACATTACATTCCGAGTTCTGCAGATCGAATGAGGGCTAACGTGCAGGTTCGGTTTTAGTGCATGGTCATTTTATATTTGTTCCCCAGAGGTGTACACTGCGTGAAACTGGACAAATGTGCGCAGGAAAGAAATGCTGATCAGTGAGAAATGTGCACACAACCGGGAATGTCAAATCGGCTTCAAATAAGGAGGCGCCTGAATTTGTAAAGTAGGAAGGACCCCAAAATTGTATAAATGGGTGATATCATTCACATGCTAGCAGGGAACCTGGTCAGCCATGGCCTGATAAAGAGAAGGCGTAAACACCCACAAAGTCTAGAACCAAAGCGGTTTAATCCCTTAAAAAAGTATTTGTTTACGGTGTATTTAGTGGCCCAATGGTATATTATATTTTTTATATTATATACCATTCTATATTATATTTTTCATGTTTCCACAAGTCTGGCTGTGTGCAGCTTCTGACGAACAGGTCTCAGCCATATATATCTTGGTTAGTTGGTGCTTAATTTGTAAAAAATTAAAATATATATATGCAAGTGCCAGGGCCCAAGATATTTCTAAGAAAGCAACTATAGTGTGCACCATCCACTCTCCATTCCAGCCAGTGCTAACAAATGCTAGTACTGACTCTGCTTACCTACAATCACACTCCTACATATGTGACAATATAGACTATTCCTGGGCTCCCAAACCCGTAAGAATGGCATGAATATGCTGAACGTATTACCTTTCTAATATATATTGAACTGTAAAACTCGCTGTTGAAGTACTCCTTTTAAAAGTAGATGGACAGTGCCACCATGTGGTAGACTGTCATTTATATGTGACAGAGTTAAGAAAAAGCTGCCCGTGCCTAGCACCGGCAATCCCTAGCACAATATAAACACTGTGATTAAGTCACATCACCAAGGGCATAGATTCAGGGGAGTGTTTGCCGGATGAAATCACCTAAATAAAGACATTCTTGGCATAGTAGTTGGGTTTTGGGGCCCTGTGTCGCGCCTGCTATCTTTGTATCATTTGTTGTGAACCAGGCATTGTAGGGAGCTGGCTCTGTATATACTATAGCAAAGTAAGGTATAGTGTGCCCAAAGTCCAAGGAGTCCCCAGAGGTATAGCTGAGGCTAAATTAGGTAAGTACCAACAGCTCTCTTTGTGGTAGTGCAGGCAAGCAGTTAGGCTTACCCAGAGGGTGTGTTAAGCATTTATTGTATTCAATCACTCAAAGCTGATTACATTCACTCAGAGACTGAATACAAACCAATTAGGTAAGTATTAAAAAGGTATACTTGTATTTTATTTCTAGAACCAAAGAAGTCTTGGTCCAGGTAGGTAAAATATACTTTCAATGGCAAACCTTTACAAAGAAATGCAATTGGGAATGGATTTGTGCTTGTTACAGGCTGGTATGACTTTTTTGAGTTTAAAATGCTTTATTGAGATTATAAAACAAGGTAAAACATCAGTACAGAGTTATTAAGAGCAGGAAAAATTGATAACATGGAATGTGTAAGAGAAGCAATATTACATAATGCCCTTATAAAATAAAACTGTACTTAGTGAAAATGCATTTTTAGAAAATTTTCATAAAGAGAGAGAAAAAAGAGAAAGGCGAAAGAGAAGGAGAGGAAAATAAGAAGGAAGAAAAAGAAAAAGGAGTAAAAGTAAAAGAGAAAAGTCCTAAAAAAGAGAGCAAAAAAGAGAAAAATGAACACAATGCGACCAAAATTAGATTAAAATAAGTAATATTGCAAAATTGTAACATGAAAAATTAAGTTGGCTTTCTAGATAAAAAGTTAGTCAAAGGTAACCACAATAAGTCTCTTTTTATCAACAAAGGAGTGGAAGTGGCGTATGCTCTGTTCATTCTGTGATGATGACACAATAGATTCCACATGCTTGAAAGGAAATTTTTGAAGTGTCTTTCCAATTAGAAGTAATAATCTGAAAAGTAATGGCTAGGAATAAATTGATAAAGTTACCAGCATCTTTATGATTTTCAAATGCGGGTAGAGATTGCCAAGGAAAATATGTTCAATGTGCAAAGGAATGTCTGACGAGAGAATATCATTTAACTTAGACCATATTTTAGACCATAAATCGACAGTGGAGGGACATTGGAAGAACATATGGAGAAGGTCACCTGTAACATGAGGGTATGACCAGCATTTAAGGGATTCAAACAGTTTAAATCTATGAAGGTCACTGGGGGTAATGAATAATCTATTGTAAAAGTAATATAAGGTCTGCGTCATGCTGGCTGAGCGGGAAGTGGTATGAATCTTGGACCAAAGGATATCCCAGGTGCGTACAGGAAGATCAAGGCCTGAATCTTTTTCCCATAGTATTTCAAAAGGAGACTTAATTCTGATTAATGGGGGATGAGATATCAACTTGTAGATGGTAGCTGCTTTAAATTTGGTGGAAAAGTGAATAAGGGTAGAGGAGGGAGACGAGAGATCGGAGGAAGCAGTAGGAGAAGGGTGGGAAGGGAAATAATAACAGATGAGGACATCTTTGAGTATATCATAATGGGAGGAATAATGTGGGGAAATGTTATAAAGGGATTGGAGCTCAGAAAAAGATAAGAAAGTCTCATATTTCATCATATGTTGGAGAGTAGTGATCCCTTTATCTATCCACTCCTTCCAAAATAGGGCGCGATTATTAATCTTAAAGTTTTTGTTGTACCAAAGAGGAGTATCCAAGAAGCAGGAAGAGAAAGAAAAGTGAGCAACAAGGGAGGAAAGAACTAAAGCCTTAGAGTGAACGAGAGTGGGAAAGGACAAGCGTTTTGGAGGTAAGGTGACCCGGATGGCTGAAAGAAGAGAAAAAGGAGAACATTGTGCCAACTCTAAGGTGCTCCACGCCATACATGATGAGGTATTGGAGTCGGACAAAAAGGACCAAATCTGTTTCAAAGATAAAGCTGAGTGGTATCGTCTAAGATGAGGAAAAAAGGCCGGTGTGGGAGACGGACGGGTTAGAAATAAAAAAGAGGATATCATCAGCATAAGCTATAAATTTTACATTGACGCCTTGAAAGTGGAACCCTGTGTAATCATTAGAACGTCTAATAGTTTCTAGAAAGGGTTAGAGAGATAGGATGAAAAGGAGGGGAGAGAGGGGGCAACCCTGTCTAGTGCCTCTGAGAAGAGGGAAGTATCGATATTGACAGCACATTTACCCAAACCGATGTGGTAGGTGAAGAGTATAAAAGATTTATTAATTTAATGATAGTGGGGCTGAACCCATGCCACTTCAGAGACCCAATTATGAAATCACAGTTTACCCTATCAAAAGCTTTTTCAGCGTCTAAAGTGATAGCTGCAATAGGGGAGTCAGATTTCGAAGCTAAGTGTATAATATTAAGAAGGGTACTAGAATTGTCCGTAATTGAACGTCCTTTCACAAAACCAGATTGATATATGTTAACTAAATTGGGAATGACTTTGTTATTGCGGAGGTCGAGAAGTTTAGCATAAATTTTACAATCAGTGTTAATTATGGGAATTGGTCTATAGTTCTTGCACAAAGAGAGATCTTTATCCTTTTTGGGTATGAGACACAACATTGCTTGCGTAAAAGAGCTCAGTGATTCACCAGTAAGTAAAAAGGAATTTATCAGTGACAAGAGATGGGGGATCAAGAAGGCTTTGAAATGTAGAACAACATGAACAGAGAAGCCGTCTGGCCCTGGAGTTTTATCTTTCGGTAATATGGCCATTGCCTCCATAAGTTCGGTAGCAGAAATGGGAGCATCGAGAGAAGTAAGATCGGGGATGTTGTCAGAGGATTTAGGAAGGTTGTGGAAGAAATCATCAATAAGATCAGAAGACGGGTAGGTTTCGGGGGTGTAAAGAGAATAATAGTATTTTGAAAAGCAATCAAATAAGGAAGAATCCAAAAAATGCAGAGTTCCTGAGTCGTCTTTATTGGCATCGATTTTGGATTTTTGTTTCTTAATCTTAAAATAATTTGCTAGGGATCCACCTGCTTTATTGCGACCGCCATACATTTTGGCTTGAATTTGAGAAGGATATTGCTGGCGGAATCGCAAGAAAATGTGTTATATTGCATTTTGGCTTGAATAAGGAAAGGTAAAGTATTGTGACAGTTGGTTGTAAAATATTTGTGATCCAGGGCTTTAATTTGTTTAAGAAGCGATAGTGAATATGAAAGAGATTTCTTTTTTTCCTGGGAAACAAAGTCAATAATAAAACCTCAAGCAGAAGCTTTGAAGGCATCCCAAACAACATGAAAATTAGAGACAGAGGTAAAGTTCTGTTGTAAAAACTCCTGGGCAAATGAAAGAAATTGTTCAGAGAATTGCGTATCAAGAAGGAGGGAGTTATTAAAGCGCCATCTCTTGGAAGCAGGAGAAGGAAAGGGAGAGGCTATATCTAGAATTACAGGGGAGGGGTCAGATATGAGTATAGAGCCCATCTCAACCTTAGTCATGAATTGGAATGCAGTTTGTGTAAGAAAAAGATAGTCAATCCATGAATGTGATTTGTGAACGGGAGAAAAAAAAGAACATTCTAGAGTATCAGGGTTAGAGTTAAGCAAAGTGTCTATTAGTCCCATGTTGGTAATAGTTTTGAGAAAGCCCTTCTGCATCCTATACGGGATGTATCTGGTCTGGGATTTTCTGTCAAGGAAAGGGTCCATGAGTTGGTTACAATCCCCATCTAGGATTTAGTGCTCAGCTGCATGTGAGGAAAGAAAGGTGGAGAGGTCACTCCAAAAAGATACATCCACACCATTTGGACCATAAACATTGCAAAAAGATAATTGGGGGTTGTTAGCTGTAACATCTAAATAAAGCCATCTACTGTCACCATCTGAAAATTCATTTTGTAGTAAGACATTTAAAGATTTATGAAACAGGATGATCACACCATTCTTATTATGAACAGCAGGCGAGCAAAACATTTCACCAACCCAACGTTTACGTAACAAAGATTAATCTTCGAGCTTAAGGTGTGATTCTGGCAACATTGCAATGTGACAATTCAGCCTAGCAAGGTGCGATAGCACCCGTTGTCGTTTGATGGGATTACGCAGACCCTTAACATTCCTCGTTATGTTGCGTATTCCTTTCATGAGTATGAGAAATGAAAAGATATAGAAAGTTTAGAAGAAGGAAACCCATTAACAATGACTAGCTGAGAAATAAGGATAGCAAGGTTAGGAAATATGAAAGGATGATTACAAAAATATGAAAGAAAGAGAATGGAAAGAGATAGAAGAATCGTGCAGCGGAGAAAAAGAAATTTAGAGAGATAAAACTACAGAGATTATGAAGTGAACAAGACAGCAACTGATGGAGAAATGCATGGTGACAAAATAAAGAGAAAAAGAGACAGAGAAATCTGAGGATTGGATGAGCGTATGAGGACCCAGAAAAAAAAGAGAAGGAAAATAGGGAAGGGAGAGGAACAGATATCCAAAAGAAGATGGCCAAAATTCCGAAGACTTTAGCCATAGGGTGAGACAAAAGAGAAAACATTGAAAAGGGGAGGGGGGCGGCGAGGACCAAGACAATCACGCAGAATAGGAACGACGAGCAAAGAGAAGTAATAAAATGGGACAAAGAGAGGGAGAGGAATGTTTCTAATTATGAAGAAGAAAGGTAAAAGAAGTAAATATAGAAAGGAATCATAAAAGGGAGAATAAGGAAGGCTTACCACACACTGGGGAAAACAGAACAGTGGAGATTACAATGCACACAGGGTGTACATGAGGGCAACGAATGGAAGGGAAGTCGTCGACCATAGTGGGGGGAACGAACCTAGAAAACACAAAAGAGGATAAAGAAAACTATGTTAAATGATTATGAAGAACATAACAAACAGAGAGCATAACAAACTTAAGAACAATGAGTTATTATCAAGACTTGCTAAGGTCCATTAATTCTCCTTTGTGAGAGTGGATAAACTTTCGAAGTTCAGCAGGATCCTCAAAACTCAAAGTTCTGTCCTTATAAGTAACTGTAAAGAAACAGGGATGGATTAAACCATAGCGTGCATTCATTGAGCGCAATGCGGGTCTCAAGTCAAGGAATTCCTTCCGACGAATTGCGGTCGACTTTGCAACATCTTGACTGAAGAACATTCTGTGGCCAGATCAGAAGAGTTGTTTATGTTGTTTTGCAGCATTGAGGATTGAAATGAGGTCTGAATAAAGAAGGAAATAGGCAATGATGCCTCTGGGCTTGGAAGAAGTAGAAGCACTCTGAGGCCCAAGTCTATGCGCCCTTTGGATGTTGAAGCCCATAGTCTTTGGAAGACTAACAAGTTGAAGAACCTGAGTTTTCAAGTACGTGATCAAGTCAGTACCCTCAGATTTCTCCGGAATACCATGAATACGCAAATTATTGCGTCTGTTGCGGTTTTTCAAATCCTCTGTGGTCTTTCTCAGTTGATTGACTTCTTTAGTAAGAGTTTCGACTCTAGCAACGACATCTTGGGCATCGCTGACCTTCGGTTCAACGTCTGAGAGTCTAGAATCAAGACCAGTCCACTTGTCTTCGATACGTTGTAGTGTGGCAGCAGTATCAGTCATAAAAGGACAAATTAGGCGCAACTCCTCCATAATGTCCTCCAGCGTAAGAGGGAGAGGTGACTTGGAGGGTGAAGGAGGATCCTTTTTTAGTCGTTTGCCTGGTCCAGCATTAGCATCCTTGCGCCCACCACTAGAGGGACCCTGAGGTTTATGAGAGTGATCCATATTTGCTTTAGAGCTAGGGTAATAAGAGTAGAGACATACCTGTCAGTTATTGTTAGGATGGCAACAGTAAAACTTGCATCAGAAACCACAAAGATAACTGCAAAGTGGCACGGTAAAAGAGTTATCAAAAAAAAAAAGTCACTGGAAGAGGGGCATTAAGACAATTACCACCACCACCTAAATGGAGCAAGAGGAGGTATTACAATAAACATATGCAATTCCTTGGTAGCAGCGATATAACAGGAAAAAGGAGATTAAAGCCTCAGTTGCGCTCCAAAAACCGCATAATCATGCAAAATTAAGGAGGGGTAAAGGTGTAGGAGAGAGGAGGTGGCGTTGAAACAGCACACTGACTGGAATTTCGGCGCGTTGAAGAGAGGAGCTAAAATGGCTGCCGCAAGGTCGTGGAAAAAACAAATGCGCGAAAAGTAGACATTCAGACCCCAAAAAGGTCTGATACTTGAACAAAGTTGTCCCCATACATTCCGACGTCGGAATCCACCGTCAGAGTAAAGCGGCAAGTCCCGTGGGAGGTCCCTGGTACCTCGAGCTCTACACGATGAGACAAAGCTCCTCAGGAGGTGGACATTTTGCGTCGCCGCGCCGTCCCGGTTGGTATGACTTTAAAAAGCAGTTTGAATTATACAGTATCAATCAATCAATCAAAACAACTTTATTCGGTTTTTCAATAAAAACCATAAAAGTTACAACATATCCGCACCTCATAAAAACTGAAACTTAGGAATTTTCCATTTTATAACGATAGCTAAAAACAAATAAATACATAGTTAAAAAGAGAGTTTTACAATTCATATCAGTAATTAATGTGCAATACAGAACACATAGTCCATAATTTGGTGCCTTCACCCTCTAGTATGACTAAATTTCAAGACAAGCCCTTGTTCTCACCACTGATTTCCAATATCCCACGATGAAGAAAATACAATCTGCTTTTAGCATCTGCAAAAACAAAAGAGCTAGGCGGACCTGGTTAAAATTCAACCTCTTTAAAATGGGGAGCAAGAAATATCTTTGTTGTAGATTCAGAAAATTTGCAGATGAACATAAAGTGTAGCAAGTCCCGTGGAGATACTTGATCGCAGCCACAGGGTGCTAACACCTGTCCTCTACTGCACCCTTTAGGAACGGCAAGTAACAGATGAAAAAGATCAAAGCGGAATGCAGACAATAAAAACCGCTCATAACTAGTCATTGTTCTCAAAAGATATGGCTTAGTTGATGGATTGGTTTTAAGGGTCAGACATTTGCGAACACTGGGTTTTCTTAGTTCCAGCTCATCTCTTTCTAGCTTCCTAATGCAACTGAAAGCTTTCTTAACCATTCCACATCGTTTTTTACTATAACAGAAGGTTTTAAAAAAAGGTCAGGGCGGCCCAACTCGGCAAGACAACCACCAATGTATTCCAACCATGGGATTCGAAGCATATGGTCAAGGCTCATACAGTCAGTTAAAATCTGTTGGATGAGCTCTAGTTCCTTGTTTAGCCAACCCTTAAGCCAGAACACCAGGGGATGCAGTGCCAATGCGTCAAGTAAGAATGGAACCCCCAACTCCTCATGGACTCCCAAGTTGGATAGACTTTTTGGCACACCCAGCAGGCATTTTAAGACGTTATTCTCAACCACTTGCAATGCATCTGAGGTGGTGTATCCCCAGATCTCGCTACCATAGCAGGCAGTTACTAGGCCTTTGGCCTGATAGATTTTCAATTGGGCGCCTGCCAATCTTGGCTGCAAAGTTGAAAACAGCGGCGGTTATTCGTTTAAACTCCCCTTTTTTCTTCTGTACAAGAGGTCCTCACTTTAATCGGTCGTCCAACAGAACCCCCAGGTATTGGAACACTGTTGTCAGGGGGACCCTCTTGGGCCCACCATGAAAGAATACTTTTTCGTGGGCCAAGCCAACTACCTGCATTACGAAAGATTTGGCCTTGCTGATTGCCAGGTCTCGGGACCCCATAAAGGTCCCAAAAGAATCCAATAAGGATTGGAGTCCCCTGGCTGTTCTGGCTATGAGGACCGCATCATCCGCATATAATAGGACTGGGAGACCCCGTCGCCTTATATGCAGATAATGAGCCCCCGTTGCAACCAAGGCTCCTTCAAAGTAGTTTATATAAAGATTGAACAGGAAGGGGGCCAGAATACAGCCCTGGCGTAGCCGCCCCCTTCTGATTTTAAAATCCCTAGAAACCCAAAGATCCTGGGCAAATCTAACATTCGCCTTTGTTTATTTATGCAGATCCATTAGGAAGTCCACAATATTGGCCTCCACCCCCAAGGCCCTCATGGACTGCCACAGTTTGGCCCGGTTGACACAGTCAAACGCGGACAAAAGGTCCATAAAGGCCTTGTAGATCGTACCTGGACGGGCCATCGTGTACTTGCCAAGGATCAGGTAGAGGTTTAAACATTGGGCCACCGTCGACCGCCCCGAGGGAAAACCAAATTGGATGTCGGAGATGATGTTATGCTCCTCAGCGCACGAGGATCATCTTTGCAATAGCACACCTCCCACCACCTTTACTATTGAGTCGATAAGGGAGATTGGCCGATAGCAAAACGTGATGTAACAATCCCCCTTTTTAAACACTGGCACAATGGTGGAAATAGTCCAAGATTCGGGGCAACCTTCCCTGGCTGCCGCATTTAACACGGCCACAAGGTGTCCAAAAGGGATGGTCTGATTTATAGAGGTCCGGCGGGATTCTGTCCGGGCCCGGAGCCTTGTTACACGTGAGACCTGTGATCCCCGCCTCCACCTCTGACTGCTCGAAAACCAGACTATCAGTTTTGGTTTCCCAATGTGGCTG
This sequence comes from Lissotriton vulgaris, assembly GCF_964263255.1. Lineage (NCBI taxonomy): Eukaryota > Metazoa > Chordata > Amphibia > Caudata > Salamandridae > Lissotriton > Lissotriton vulgaris. The sequence continues at coordinate 69,660,221 of NC_141686.1, forward strand.
TCCAGAGGGGGCCATAGACCCCATAAACATGGACTGGAAGTGGGCCACCCATTCTTCCTCTGTAATATGGGAGGCTATGTCACTACCTATGCCTGTAACAAACAAAGGTCTGCTAACAATTCCTCAGAATTTTGAACTGTTCCTTAAGGTACTGGACTCTAGCAGCTCCTTCCATTCCTCCTCCTTAAGGGCTCCCTTGCGGATGGCTAAAACCTGTTTATATACTAGGCGACAAGAGCGTATAAGTTGTTGATTTATCGGGATAACTTTCAGGACCTCTTCCAGTCATCGTGCCGCCTGGGTACAGGAAGAATCAAACCATCTTGGTTTGTATTGAATACTGTGCGTGCCGGAGCACTTAAGAGTTTCCCTTCCTTGAGAGAGATGACGTTGAAGGCACTAAGAACATCCCTTGGTGAGCTATCCGGCAGGACACAGAGAACAACTTCAGCGGCACATGAATATCTCACTTCTCTATAAAAAACATTTGGGTCACTCTGAGACCATTTGAGGCGGCGCCCACCTTCTGAAGGTCTTGATATTCCTGGTGCCCTACCCTTATGTTTGCTAGGAAAAATGGACCGCTCAGGTAGACACATAGGGGATTGTGGTCGCTATAAGCGCTGTCCCTAATACTGAACCCTTGGAATGCGGACTGGATAGTAGAGGAAATTAAAATATAGTCAATAATAGACCCACTACCACTCCCTTTATAAGTAGGAACCAGTGCTTTGCTGTTAGAAGCCGCAAGGAACATTAATGTCAATAAATCATATTCATCAATTAGTTTATTCAATTTGTCCCCCTGGCTAGAATGCTCAAAATGGAACCCCCCTTTCTGTGACATCCCAGGTCAGACATTATTGTAAGCTGTGGGCCACTGCATGGATGAATATTAAAATCTCCTAACACCATTATTGAGTGCAAAGTGTGACCTCAGATCTTCTTTAAGTAGTGACCCAACTGGGTGATATTACATTCCCCCTGCTTACTATTCGGTGAATAATAAAAAATTAAACAGGCACAATATATTGTTCCCCTTCTTGAGGGTAATAGCTTGAAGGGCCTGACTGGAAAAGGAGTGGGTACGTGCCTGGCAATCAACTGACAGGGAGATTTAGGTAACCAGACCGCCCTTTACTCTGCCACTAAGTGATGGTGAGATGGCGAGACAGGGACAAAAAAAACCTTAAATCCCTCCAAAAACAGGTTACATTCCACCAGCCATGTTTCCTGGAGGCAGATGACAGAAAATTGCCTGACAGACTGCTGCCATGTGGGGTCCTGAAATTTGTCGGCCAGGCCTGCTATGTTCCATGATATAACATTGCTATCCGGTATATCTGGTATCACCTCTTTCTGTATAGGTTGGAGCCGGGCCATCTGCTGTATCTCTGTTTAGGGCACCATTGGGGAATAAGCCTTCTGATGATGCTTGGACTGTGCTACAGGGCCTGTGGGGGTATGCAGTCAATCGCATTCCACCATCCCCGATAGCATAGAGAATCGATTTGTTAGAGCTAGGGGAGGGGGCAAGGTAGGGGCATGGTAAGGCGCTCTTGAACGTGTAATTTGAGGTGCTTGTAAGTACCATCGATCGCTAGTCACAAAGGTTTTTGGATACTGCCTATCTATCTGGGCATTTCCATGGCGTTATACTCTGTTATGTCCCCTCGAAAAGCTACTCTGTAAAAAAAAAAAAAAAAGTAGTACTTGTATTGTGGAACCAGGGATAGATGAACCAACATGAAAATCCCTCGACAGAATTCTTTCTGCTGGGAAGGTTCTATTAAAATTTACAATTACACAAGCACCTCCTCCCGATTTCTGCGAGCTACCTATCCATTCCACTCAGCTTACCATGACAATGTTGTGTTCCACACCGGGGCCCACAGGAGTATTGTTTGATAGCCAGTGGAGTCCTTTATTTTTAAGCGGGCTAAAATCCTCTTTTATGCCAAGGAGAAGAGGTGGCACATTCCCCAGTACCACAACATAAGGTGTCAATTCTGGAGGAAGATGGATAATGGGCAAATGCGGGCTTAGGTCCCCTTGATACACAGCAAGACCATCCAACCGACCTGAGGGGAGTTGTTGGTCCTGCCTAGAGAGTGGGGCAGCCGGTGACCTACTAGAAGGCTGCCCTCCCCTTGGGCCATCTCCCCGTCTCCCCCCTTGGGCTAAGTGTGACATATGGCTTTTTATGCACCGCTGGTCCCTTTAAGTGTTACTAGAGATTGTGGCTAAGCCTGGTTCGATTACAAAACTTGGGTTTACAGTTTCGCCCGTAGCCCTGCAGGTTACAGGTGCGTCTGATTGTGTCCCCCCTGCTAGACCCTTTTCGATCGCTGACAGCCTATCAAAGATCGGGCTCAGTTTAGCTTCCAAAGGGGTGGACATTATATCCTTAAAAGCCTTGATAATCGATGGGTCTATATTTGTAACTACCAGTCTAGATACCAATGTCTTGGTAGCTGGTTTAGGGGCCAGGGTAGGTTTATTTTTTTTTGCTTTGCCTCCTATAGTATGATGTTTACGTTTAATGCTCCTCTGGTTTAAGGTCCCCCAAATTTGGGGTTGGAATGAGGGGGTTGGATCGACTGCCTGTGAAAGAGCGGGTGCATAACTGGATGGGTTTGTAAATTGGTGCTATCCTTCCCTTGCGGCCGAACAATGCTTTCTCTTCTTTCAATTATAACTGTTGGAGAAAGGGACCTGAGCGGGGCCAGGGAAGGAGCCGGAGATGGGGCTACGTGCACAGATGGTGACCCTTCAATAATAAGAGAACCCACTGGTGACCCCTGACAAGTGCCTAGACGGGTGGATGGGGTTGAGGACAGGGGCTCGGCTAAAACTTTAGCCAGCGGCACACTAAGAACTGTACTAAATGCACATTTGCCCCAGATAATAATGTAACAACTAACAGTGCGATAAGCACAGTAAAAGCAGCCCTGCTTAACTGCAGATCCCTTCGAAAACACTGTACAGAAATCTTTCACCTACTCGAAGATGACACTATTAATATCCTGTTTCTCACGGAAACATGGCTGGACGAATACTCAGACCCCGACATCATTCAGGCCCTACCTCCCGGCTACTCCCTCTCCAGACTGGATAGGAAGGATGGCAGAGGCGGGGGTATTGCCATTGCTACTAAAGCTCCTCTAGAAGGCACCCTCTCTCCTATCTCGGTTGACCATAGTGAAGCTGGCTCTTTCACCATCACTACTGGACCGAACCACTCTCTCTCAGGTATCCTCATGTACCGTCCCCCTGGAAGGCTCTATGATTTTACTCCTACTCTTATGGAAGCCTTAACCCATCTAGCACTTAGAAAAACACGAATATTAGTACTAGGTGACTTAAATGTCCATTTTGACGACCCCCTCGATAAGGAGGCGGTAGACATCAAATCCGAGTTACTCTCCCTACAACTAGAGTTAAAAAATAATGATCCATCACACCAACAAGGACATTTATTGGACCCTGTATTTGGGAACTGGAAGGGAGTTCAGATCCTATCTCCCCAGCCAGTACCCTGGTCTGATCATTTCATCATCCCTATACAACTCCACCTAGATGGAATCGAGCATCACAAACAAAGCTCACAGCGATATAAACGCAGGAAATGGAAAAACTTCTCTATAGACTCTTTCACAAAAATCCTCCAAGACGCGGGGCCTCCTAGAGGATCCGACTGTGAGACAGCATATGAACACCTACAAGAATGCATCACGAAAGCTCTGGACATTACTGCCCCTAATCGCACTGTAACTAACGCCACAAGGACTAAAAAAACGGCCCCGTGGTTCAGTCAGGAGCTCCAGCTTGCCAAAACGGCTTGTAAAAAGCTCGAAAGAGAATGGCGTCACAACTTCTGCCCTGAAATCAAAGCCCGATATAAAGCAGCGCAAAAAGAATATAATAAAAAGATACGCGTGTCCAAAGCATCTCACTATAATAATCGGATCTTGGAAGCTGAAAACTCCTCGAAGGAGCTCTTCCAGATTTTCAAGGAAATCTCAATAATCGACTCCAATTCCACTTCCCATAATGACTCAGTAGAAACCTGTAATAAAATTGCTAAGTTTTTCTCTGGCAAAATCACGAACATATATGCTAACTTCTCTAGCAACATAAAACCTGGTACTGACTTTGCAGAGAGTGAAGACCATATATGTACACAATCCTGCCTATGTGTTTTTTCCGTTCCTCCCGCTGAAATCCTAGTGAAAACTTGCAAAAGCATCAAATCCGGCTCTCCACGAGATCCCGCTCCACCTAAAATTTTAGTAGCCAGCCTTTTGGTCTTAGAGCCCCACTTCAGACATATGCTCCAAACATCTTTTTCCACTGCCTGTTTACCTGCAGAATGGAAGAAAGCTATAGTGCTCCCCATCAAAAAAAAACCAACATGAGTCAGGACATATTGGAGAACCTACGCCCAATCTCCCTGCTACCCTATCTAGCAAAACTAGCAGAGAAAGTAGCCAATGTCCAACTTATGGCCCATCTTGAAGCCCAAAATGCCTTTCACACATCGCAGTCGGGCTTCAGATCGAGCTTCTCCACAGAGACAGCACTCCTGAGAGCAACTGAAACTCTGCGGGAAGGAGCCGACGAGGGCAAGACCATGGCTCTCATCATGCTGGACCTCAGTGCCGCGTTTGACACTGTAGCACACTCCATCTTGCTACAGTGTCTAAACAGAGCGGGGGTCACCAAAAAGGCTCTGGGATGGCTGAAGGCCTTCCTTACCAACAGGAGTTTTCAGGTCCAGAGAGGGACTTTCCTCTCGGACAGCATGACATTAGAACAGGGGGTACCTCAGGGCTCTGCCCTGAGTCCCACCCTGTTCAACCTGTACATGGTACCGTTGGCAGAGGTGGTCTAATCGTTCGGCGTAGAGCTTGTCTCTTACGCCGACGATACTCAACTTCTGATCTCCCTGTCTCAAGCTCCCTCCTCCGAAGCCGACAATTTTAAATCCTGCATGAGCAAGCTTGCAGCTTGGATGACCGAACACTGCCTCAAATTAAATGGCACAAAAACTGAGGTACTCATAATAGGAGGAAAAGACACAAAATGGACTAAAGACTGGTGGCCTACCTGTCTGGGACCCTTACCAACTCCCAGTCAGGAAGCTAAGAACTTGGGTGTCTGGATAGACGACAGGCTCTCCTATGACAGCCATGTCAAAAAAACAGTAGGTAAGTGCTTTGGAGTCATGAAAACTCTTAATCGCACCCTGTACTTGCTCCCTTTGAACTCCAGGCGCACCATGACTCAGGCACTCATTACCTCCCGAATAGACTATGGCAACGTGCTGCTGCTGGGCACTTCTGAAAAAAACATCAGAAGATTACAAGTCTTGCAAAACTCAGCCGCACGCCTAGTGCTAAGACTCCCCCGCAGAGCTCCTTCCAGACCTTCCCTGGCTACCCTCCACTGGTTGCCTATCGGTAAGAGGATACTATTCAAAGCACTCCTCTGGTGCCACAGGATTATCCATCAAAAAGCCCCCTCCTACATGTCCGATCTAGCTGTACCGTATGAGCCTAACAGATCCCTTCGTTCCATGGGAATGGGTCTGCTTAAAACAATGCTCCCAAAAAAAGCCAGAATGGGAGGTAGGTCCTTCCGCACTCTTGCAGCTAAGAAGTGGAATACCCTCCCCACGAACATCAGACTAGATAAAAATGAGGCTTCCTTCAGAAAATCGTTGAAAACCTATCTTTTCACTCTCTAGCTGCCTGTTTTCTATCTCCGCCCTCCTAAGACTCTCTCTCCACAGCGCGGGGACACGACGGGAGGCGTCACCAGGCGCTTTACAAACCCCTTTAAAAAAAAAAAAAAAAAAAAATAAGGCTGGCTAGGGGTCGGTGAAAGCTATTAGTGGGTGATCTGGAGAGACGTCTATTCACTAGTTTGATCTCCATATCGATAACAGCGGCTGCCCTCTGCAAAACGGAGTCCATTGTCAAAACTGTGGTAGTGGAACTGGGTGCTGCCTTAACCCCAGATAACCCTGTCTGAATCTTGCGCCTCCCCATGACTTAAGATGACTTTGGGTGAATACAATACAGAATACAGATGAAATAATAGGTACGTGTAAACAGTAACAGTAAACACAGACACAGTAAAAAACACCTTATATGCAAATGTTTGTAATATATGTTTAATACTAAACCAAGAAGATAACCGCCCTGTCACAACCCACTAATACCAGTTAGTTATGCGTGTGTAAATGTAGGTTAAATGTTGGTTGTGGGAACGTGCCTACCTCCTTCCATGGTGCTTTGGAAACTGAATAACAGGATGGGAACAGTTCAGTTAAACGTCAAACCAACAACCTGCAGCCAAGGGGTATGGCCCAGCCTAGCCTCTGCCAGTCTCGGACGGGCGCAGACGGGCCCACCCTTGGCCCGCGCACGTCCAGCGTTGCGGGAGTCCCGTGCTGCTTATGTGTGCCTCCGGGGGCAGGATGCTGACGTTGCGGCGCTTGTGGTGCTGGGAACAGTAGTCCCTTGACTCCTCTGGTCGTCAGGAACACAATGACTCCAATGGCGGTGGTGGCGACACTGCAGTAAGGAGAACTGGTATGTTTTCACTTGGGAACCTGCGCTGTGGGAGTCCCATGCCGGTTATGTGCGCCTCCGGTGCAGGATGCTGATGTTGCGGCGCTGGGAACAGTAGTCCCGTGACTCCTCTGGTCGTCAGGAGCACAATGACTCCAATGGCGGTGGCAGCGACCCTGGCCCAACGCAAGGCGCAAATAGCTCCCTTTATCCTGTTAATTATCGTTCTGATACTTCTCTTAACACAGAAGTTGCTTCTTGATTACTTTTAGATTACATAGAGTACTGGGGGTGGTATGCCTTGATACCACACCTAAGGATCTCACAGTACACGGTAAGTAAGACCTTTCTTGGCTTGAGATATAGTTACTGTTTTTCCCATACAAAACAACAGTTAAACATTAAAAAAAATATAAGTCTCAAAATCTCGTAACATGTGTTCCTACAGGAGAAAAATGGTTATTGGTTTTACAGGTAAGTACACGTCTTACAAGTGAGAGTTTTGGGGGCTAGGACCAAGGTTACCCAAGGTCTCTGCACCACTAGCGGCACTGGGGCAGCCTGGTGCAGAGTGCAGGAACCCAGTGGTAGCCAATAGGGCTAAGGGGCCTTTGGCTAGGGACTGCTTACAAGCAGGCTACTCGGGTGAAGGAGAAAAGCTCCTCGGCTTGAGGTCAGCAATGCAGGGGCCAACAATCAGCACAAGAGCTGCACCACCAGCGGCACTGGGGCGGCCAGGTGTGGATGCCAAGAAGATGCCGGGGACCATGTGATTCTCAATGGAGACCTTCGGTTCAGAAAAGTTACTGCAGGCTTGGGCAGGGAGACTTCCTGAAGGTGACCACCGGCTAGAGAGGTAAGTCAGGTTCTTGGGGATGACTGGACACCATCGGTTGGGCCCACAAGGCTGTGGGGTGTCAGGTGCAGGGCTGTCTTCTGATGTCAGGTTTTCTTACCAACTCCAGTCGGGGGGACCCTTCAGACTGAAGCTGCAGGTGTCGTCTTGGAGGTTGAGTGAGGTCAGGGATCACCCGATCCCATTTCAGGATCATTGAAGAGACCTCCTCATGGTGCTGGGCCACTCAAACTCGGGTTGTGGGCGCCGGGTGCAGAGTGATGCAGAATAGCTGGAATCTGGATTCTGGTCTTGGAGTCTATGTTGAGCAAAGCCAGTGCTCACTGAAGACAGAGTCCATAAAGTGAGTGCAGGTCCCATGGAATCTGGGTGGCTGCTTGCTGCTGGACATGCTGGTTTCTTTGCAGTAGGCAGGTCGGTGTCGGGACAGGCCAGTTGGGCTGGGGCCGAAGCAGTAGGTGTCCTCTTCTTCCTGGGTCAGCAAGGCTCTTCGGTCCTTCTTCGTTCTTCCTCAAATCTGAAGCGGCTAGGTTCAGGGTTGCCCCTAAATACTAGAGTTTGGGGCTTTAAAATGGTCAGAAGGTCGGGACCAAAGGGCCCCTGCCTTGGGGTGGGTACACCCCCTATTATCCACCCTCCAGTGGGAGGGGCATGAGCCTCTCCCTAATTGGCAAAGTCCCTTCATCTTGAAGATGGAGGGGACTGAGATGTGTGCTACACCTTGCCTCCCCACCTGTGGGGTGGGCTTGGCAAAGGTGTGCACACCTCTCTTCCCAGCTTGGTTTTCTTGCTGATTCTCCTGCCCAAAGTGGGGCAAGAACCGGTGGAATCCAGTTGCTGGGGGCAGAAAATGGCAAGGATAGTTCCAAAAGGAGCAGGCCTTTGAAGCTTCCCCTTTGTGGACCCAGCCTATCCTGGGAGAGGAGGCCAAACACCTCTGCCCAAGACAGGCTTTCTTTCTGGACCTAGGGTGCGGAAGCTATCTACCCAGGGGTCCAGACATCTGTCTGGTGGAGGCAAATGGCAGGCAGCCATTTAGGAACCACACCATTGCTGGTCGTTTTTCAGAGGGCATCTCTAAGATGGCTTCTGAGTGAATTTTCCATAAAATCCCACACTGGCATCAGTGTGGGTTTAATGTGCTGAGATGTTTCCTACCAAACTTCCCAGTTTTTAGCAAAGCCATTACAGAGCTGTGGAGTTCCTAATGACCAACTCCCAGACTATATACTCTTTATGACTTTACTACACTTCCAATGTCTAAGGATGGACTTAGACACTCTAGGGGTACAGGGCTTGTGCCACTGTAGCCTCGCCTGAGGGCTAGTGCACCCTGCTAGAGGGGCAACTTACCTAGGCCTCAGGCAGTGGTTTGCAGGCATGGCAAACAGGGATGTGTGCCACAATGATGCTTCAATTTTCTCTACACCAAAACACGCAGCCTGCAATAGCAGTGTGTGAGTGTTAAGGGACAGGGTGGCACAATAGGTGCTGTGCCCTTAGAGTCTTTTCCTGGTCACATTGCCTTTGGTACCCATGGTACCTTTTGCAAGGGGCTTACCGGCGGCCAGGGATGTGCCAATTGTGGGTACAAAGGTACAGTTTTGGGAAAGAGCATAAGGTCCTGGGTATTTTGTTGGCAGGGACCCAGGACACATCAAACCAGGTTGCATCGGATGCCAGGCGAAAAGTGGCGGGGTAACCATGCAAAGAGGGGGCACTTTCCTACAGGAATGAAAGACTAAACAGTGACCTTTGATGTAAACAGGAGAGAGAGAGAGAGACAGTCAATCCATCTGGTGGCTGAATTTCGAAATGTAAAACAAGGTAACCTGGAATCAATACCGGCTTCCCTGCTTGTTCAAATTGTGTTATCCTAGCCAAATATTTTATTTTACAGAACTTCCCTTTTCTTTATTATCACATATGACCACTCTTTAAAATACTTGAGTTCAAGATGTGCACTGTACAAGCACCTCTTGTGTTTGATTTAATAGACTATAATGTTCCTCGGTCTATAATAAGAATCTAGGCCATGTTTATGTTTATATGACTACTGACTTGTCTCTTAGTTCACTATTGGTGCTGTCATTGGATGGCGAGCCATGGCTGTTTCTAAAAACTACCACAATGATATAATCTGATGGACTAAGATGAAACACTTCCACATGTTAAAGAAATACACTTTTTTTGCATTTTTAAGAGATTGGAACATATATTTACATTATGTTTTTTGAACAATATACATGTCAAACGTTTTTATGGCTTGGCTCATACACAGATTCTTAGAGCCAAGCCAGACCCATGCTAAGATCTGGCTTGGCTCGCTCTATTAAATAATTGACTGAGAGCCCTCCTCAACTTTGGGACTCAGGCTTAATACATGTGGCCGTCACTCACTTGATAACGTGATTTGTAAAAAGGAGAGGACTAGAAACATGGAACCCTGCCTGCATACAGTGGTTTGACAACTCTACCATCAAGGCTATAGTAGCAGAGATGAATGAAAGTGTATGCAGTGAAAATGCATTTAAGAGAATTAATCCCAAGTCAGGGACCTTAGGACCATGCGCAGTATGTGACTGTAGCAATGAGTTCACAGGGAGAACTATTAGGCCTAGGTGGGATTGGGAGGGGTGCAACTTAAGCTATGGTGTTAAAGGTATGACACCCCTCAAATGCGTTTTTGGTTTGGTAGTTGGGTCTGGGGGCCTTGAGTCGTGTCTTCTGTGCCAGGATTGCTTTTTCCTATTGTTCTAATTTTCACTTGTTCATTTTCGGAATTGGGATCTTAAATATATATATATAGATATATAATAAGTGGTTTACCAAAAAGTTAGCAGATCTGCACCAATAGAAGTACTCCTTGAATGAGTGCAAATGTAGTACTTTTTGGAATTCCCAAACATTGGCAGTAAAAGGCTTGGCAACCTGCGTCAGTCTCAAGATTCCGAACATACTTCCAGCAATCAAACTCCCAAAAAGTGATGGGATGAATGCTCACAAACAGTCTAACTATTGGCAATTGCTCTGGGTAGCATTCCAAAAGCCACTGTTTTTCACCCACTGTCCAACTTGAGACAGAGCACCCCCCCCCCATATCGAAATCAGCACTGACCCTGTTCATCATGACAAAAGTCTATCCTAAACCTTGGCTATCTCATTCCTCCATCCTGCAGCTCACTGCTTTTTACTTGGAAAATAAGAGATTCACACTCCCCCTCCTTGCTTCCACCCCGCCTGAATCTCACTGATTAAGCTGAGTCCCTGCACACCACAGTGCTGCTTTTGCATAGCACCTGCATTGCAGCCTAGTCAATTCCTTGCACTTTGACCAATGTTTCAATCCATCATGGTGCAAAGTAGCTGTTTGTAAGGAGTTTCAGAAATCCTGCCTCATTCATATTAACAAGGTAGTAATCATGTGAAACATTTGAATCAAATGTGGATACATAGAGAAAGACCTGCAAGAGACATCTAACAATCTCTGCATTAAAAGAGTTCCAGTATTAGAGGGGTTAATATGCCAAAAAGTGGTACATTTCAAAATAATAATAGTAGGAGGAGATAGTAGTCATTGCGTCTGTTCCCTCCAATGGCCACCAGTGTCACTCATACAGTGAAGTTATCCCTTCACAGACTGCAGTTGTAGGTAGTCAATTATTTGTGACATCATGGGTTTTACAAGCCCTGCATGCATCTGTAAAAATTCACAATATTGTAATTCAACACAGCACAGTTTACCAACATTGCAAGAAAGAGTGACCCTGCCTTGTTGGACAGATGTCTTCCCAGTTCTTCAGTGGTGAGAATTTAACTCACTGAGCCATCTTATTAATGGTATGAGCAGACACCAACATCTTAGAAATTGTTATACGGAAAATAACGTGTCCTTCTCCCCTGTCCTTAGAAACACAGTTAGCAGAAGCTGTGAATTGTGAGATGAATGAGAACGCCTGCCTACAAAATGCGGCTTTCTCACCACCCGGGAATTCCGCTGTCATGATTTATTTATCTGATTTCTACACTGCGGTCTGGGCATTGACCGCAAGAGCAGAGCTTGAGTGCTTCACTGCCACTGGAGCCCCACTGGCCCTTCATGTTCCTTAATGAATTTCATATTTTGGACTGCACTGGAGTGTTCCATTGAGAAAAGCATCATTCACTCTGTGAAGTAAACCAGGAATCCGCAGCCAGCCACGGAGCTTGCAGGCATTGTCTCCCCCCGCCATGTACAGGGCCGTCTTAACAGCCTTATAGTACCCCGGGCAATGCAGTACACTGTGCCATGCCTACACAAACACTCACAGGAATAAGAATGTTTAACAGAAAATTAGTGTTACATTTTGGAATGCCTGGGGCCCTTATGCTTGTGGGGCCCCCAGGCAACTGCCTAGTGTGTCCATGCCTTAAGATGGCACTGACCATGTAGCGGCTTTTTATTGCCTTATAGTCACTTGTTTGCTCAAAATACGGCACTAGCAACACCCAGAAAAAACTCAATGCAGCAGGTGTTACAACTGGAAATGCAGCAAGCAGCGGAGGGTGCCATAAGGTGGTGGGGTGGGTGGGGCCGCACGGGGGGAAGACAATATAAAAAAAATAGAACATACTTTTTGCCGCTGGCCGCTCAAGCATCACGTCTCATTACACTGCCTCTCCTCTTCCTGCCTGTTGGGCCCAGCAGCTCCTGGGGCAGACTCCTTGTCCATCCCTACGCTGCAACACCCTGCTCAGAACAGGGAGTCTGTGGGGTTTCCCCTGCCTGACTGCTCAATGCAGCTGGGCTGGAGAAAACCTTAGTGCGCATGTGTGTTTTGGTCAGCCTGAGACAGCCGGCCAAACACACATGAGCACTTAGGAAGTTGAGTGCACTAGCACTCCTCCTCCCCCCGCCCATGCCTCAGCCCCACCCCTCCCAACACCGCTGACTAAGAGCTGGCAAATGTAAATTAAAACGATACAAGAACAGTGTTTTATTTTACATTTGTTGGCTCACTGGCAGCAGATAGGTTGTGAGAGCACCAGCAAGGTACTTTACCAGCCATGGGGCTAGAAATAGGGGCCACAGGTGTGCTCTACTGAAGATGGGCAGGCGGTTCACACTTCCATTGGCTTTGGCCCTACGAGAAAAAGGGTTCCATGTGAAAACGTAGATTGCAAAAACAACTTTTTCAAAAGCACATGCAACAAAGTACTGACTCTCAAAATATCACTCTTACATAAATATTTGCCAACATCTTTTTTTGGCCTATTCAGGAAACTTTAATGCAGATTCACGGCTGTAATTCACAAAATCACCAACTTTGGGATAGTGTATTGCACTGTAATAACAACACATTGTGAGTTGGAAAAGTTTTTGAAATCACCTTTCCCTTAAAGACCAGATAAGTGTTATCCCAATGAATGTCATGTCCCGCACATCCGCTAAATGGCTCAGTAACCATGTGCACAGAAGTGTAAGCAGTACATAATGCATGAAGCTGCAGTTCACCCTGCACTCCAAGAATCCATACTCTCCTGCAGATGACTCGAAAAGATGTGGAGGAACAACAAAACCCAGAAACACGCTCTGCATGCAAAGCAGCCACCACCGCACATCAATATTTAATCTAATCCACAAAGAAGAAATTCCTTCAAGACAGAATCCTCCCCAACGCTCACAACACCACAGAGCTCTTCTCCATTATAAAGGAATTTGCTTAACCCTGCAGCAAAACAACAAACGTCCCACCCTCCCAAGACCTTTGCAACAGACTCAGCACCTTCTTCCACCATAAGATTAAGATGATCTATGACAACTTCGACAACCAAGACCTCCTCACCACTCCAGCTCCCCCAACACCAAATAGATCCTGCTCAAATGTAACCCACTCACAACAGACAACACCACGAAGACCATGAAAAGCATCCTCTCCGGAGCACCCTCAGACCCCTGCCCCCACTATATCTTCCACAGAGTTGCCTCTGCCATCGCACCCGAACTATGTCGGATGATCAACTGCTCCTTCAAGACCACGACCTTCCCAGATGACTGGAAACATGCCAAAGTCAACCCCCTCTTGAAGAAAAGCCTCTGCAGACCCGACGGACCTCAAGAACTTCAGGCCCATCCCTCCTCAAACCAGGGTGAAATGGCAGCCCTCATCCTCCTGGACCTCTCAGCTGCAATCAACACCGTCTCCCACCTCACCCTAGCCACCAGACTCCACAACGCTGGCATTTGCGGCAAGGCCCTTGACTGGATATGCTCCTTAATCACCAACAAAACTCAGCAGGTCATGCTCCCTCCCTACCTCTCGGAACCGACAGAAACCTACTGTGGAGTGCCCCAGGGCTTCTCCCTCAGCCTGACCCTCTTTAATGTCTACATGGCCCCCTTGCAATCATTGTCTTGAACCACATAGTAAACATCGCCTCCTACACCAATGACACCCAGCTGATCCTCTCTCTCACCAACAAACCCAACATCAACAAACACAACTTCCAAGAAGGAATGAAAGCAGTCACCACCTGGATGAAGAACAGCTGCCTGAAAGTCAACTCTAAGAAAACAAAAGTCCTAATCCTTGACCGGTATGCCTAGTGAGCACTTTCTATATCCAATGGCTCGAGGGACTGCCTGTCCATTATTGCCAGAGGAGATAGCCATGAGGTGGGGAGAAGGTGGGGGGGCGAAGATGATGTTGCAGGTAGCGTGGAGGAGGGGGGGATCCGGACGAAGAGGGTAGGGGAGCCTCAGCCTAGTAAGTTGAATCCCTCATGGGGTGCACCAAGGGGGTAGGCCTTCTTGATCTCGCCAACGGAATTTTGCGTGTGTATTATAACAACTTTACCAATGCACTTTCACTGTCATCTGATGTGTACTTTCATGGAGCTGTTATGTTCAATAAAAAGACTTATAAAAAAAAGTCCTAATCCTTGACTCCACCCCCTCTGCATGGGATGACTCCAGGTGGCCCCTCACCCTCGGAAATCCCCTCACGTTGACAGACCACGCACGAACCCGCGGCATCATACTAGACTCCTCTTTCACAATGTACCACTGTATCCTCGACCTGCTTCAACAACTTCCAGATGGATCCCATCCAAATCCAGGCAAACTGTCACACACTATCTCATCAGTAGCAGACTGGACTACGGCAACACTCTCCACTTGAATCAACAAGAATCTCCATTGCAAACTCCAGACTGTCCAGAACGCCGCAGCTAGACTGATTCTTGACATCCCTCGTCGCTGTCACATCACCCAATACCTCTGCGATCTCCATTGGCTCCCAGTCGAAAGAAATTCGGGAAAATGATTTCATTTTTTGCGGTTCAAAATTCAAAATGCCCCACCACCACAATTCTTTTTATCTTCTCCTGGGGAACCAATGATTATCTGTTCCAAGTGAAAGAAGGTATTCTTGCACCATGCACAGGGGACTCTAGAGAGAAAAACCTCTTTGTTATTACATTGTTTGGGGTGAGAGGATCAGGAGGTATTTGAACGCCTTCCGGATCTGGTTGGTGATGATGCTGATGATTAGAAATTCATTACCTGCCAAAGGTGAGCATGATTCTTGAGCATTATCACTTTAGAAGAACAGTGCAAAAACCACACGAGTATGTGAGAGCCTAAATAACAGAACTACATACGTTGGCGGCAACCTGTACGTTTGGGGGTAGTTTGGAAGAACGGTTGCGTGACCAATTCATGCTGTGGTGCTGTATTGAGAAAGTTAGGGATGAATTGTGGTTGAAAGATGACCAGAAGTAAGAGTACACGTTAGTAGTTTCCAAGTGTGTTGAATACTCTATTGCCTGTATAGAGGTTATAAAATGTGCCAACTTCGCTGAGGCTATCAATAGTGTATTGCCTGTCCCTAAGAGCGTGTACCATCACTCTGGGAAATTGCTGGAAGTGAACAAAAACGAGTGGTTTGGTCCCGACGTAGTAGTAAATCCTCCGACTCTAATCTCAGGAAGTCTTTTAAGGGAAGGTATTTTAGATGTGTAAACATTAGTCATCTGTCCAATCACAAATCTTGTCCTGCCATTTTGGACAAATGTTGTATTTGTGCCAAGCAGGGCCATCTAGCTAAGTGTTGCAATTCTAATAAAGAGCTTAAACGTTTGAAGGAAGTGAAGTAAGTTGATGGGAGTGATGAGGATATGTAGCTGGAGAAATTGTTCTGCAAGTGGATCATCTTAAGGGTAAAGGTCCGACTGATACTGTTCTGGGTAAGGGTCAGTGTGTGAGTATGCTGTTTGACTCAGCTGCAAAAATTACACTTTTATCGAAAGAGTTTTACTTAAGTAATGTGATGGACAAATTTAAACTTTTAAAGCCCAACATTAAAACCGTTAGCATATGGTGGCCAACCTATGAGTTTACTTGGCTATTTCTGGGGTGATTTAGAATATAAAAGTCACTTAACTGCTGGTTAAGTGTATTTTTATGTAAGAATTTATCATCTGCTGGTTCCAACAAAATTACTTAAATGTGATGCTCGATCCAAACAGTGATCCGTGCTTTGTATTGAGAGATGTTTTGGATGGAAGTGAGGTGTCACCTTATGCAACGGCTATTGCTGGGAATAAGGTACCGAATGGGTGCTGTGTTTTATAATCACAAATGTAAATTAATCATTAAACGACTCATGGAAATGTCTAGTGGAGCATTTGCGTGGGGAGTTCAATGATGTTTTCAGTGAGAAGTTAGGGTGTCTCAACAAATACATACTCAAAATCATGTTGAAAGATCCAGTTAGTTGCTTGCAAAATGAAAGCCGTACCTTTAGCAAAAAGGTAGGCTATGTGCTCTGAAGTTAATTAAGTGAAAAATTAAGGAATAATTGTCAACAGTGAAGCAACTGAATGGTTGGCACCTGTTGTGATAGCTAGCAGATCTGCTGGTGAGATTCAGCTGTGTGTGTATTTGAGGGGTCTAAACAGAAATGTAGGCACAGATAAATACCCTCTTGCTAACATTTCAGAGATGTTGGCCTTACTTAAGGGGGCTTCTCTGTTTACAACCCTCGACCTGTGTACCTCATACCAACAGATAAAACTCGAAGGTGAATCCTCAATGTTGACCTCATTCATAACTCTGTTCAGAGTATTTAGTTTCCTGAGATTAACCTTTGGATCGAATTCTGCGGAAACTGTTTTTCAGAGGGCCATGGAGGATATTTTGCAGTGCATTACTGGAGTAAATAGCTATCAGGATAATGTCCGGGTATATGGGTCATCCCAAAAGAAACATGATTTGACTGGGAGACAGGTCTTGACTAGATTTAAGGAGAAAGGTCTCGTCCTGAGAGAAATAAAGCATAAATTTAGTTTTTCTGAAATTGATTGTTTAGGAGACAGGTCAACCAGCTCAGGGGAAAAAAAACTAAAGAGTGTCTAGTCAACACCATTGTCAATCTAGCAATTCCTCAGACTATGGATTACTTAGCCACTTTCTTTGGGCTAGCAGAGTATTATAATACATTTGTACAGAACTTGGCTTCACACACTTTTAAAATGAGGGCACTAGTGATATAGTAAGAATACATTTTCTGTGTGTGGCTTCAAGGTTCTCTCCTCCTAGCAAGGTTATCAACGTGTTTCATAACACGGTTAGAGTGAGTGATAATCGCATTTGTAATCTTAACAGGATAACCTGTGTTGCTGCTGATACAGTTTGTCATGGTAACACCACGTGCGGAAATCAGGTTCTTGTGTTAAGGGGAATCTCACGTGTTGTGGCTCGTCCTAAATATTTAGAAGAGTTTGTATAAATAGTCATTTGATGGGGATCCAGTCTCATTTTGAACTGTTGTGTGTGTTTTCTGTTTAATATGTATCTTATAGGAACTTTTGTAATTTCATCGCATTTTTGTATTGTTTATTTGTATTGGAGTATATTGGGGGGAAGGTGTGTGTTATCCTGTTTTGTGGTATCCTGGGGTTTATTCTAGGGGATTTTAGAATTTAGTAACTAATGGTAAAAATGTAATAAGATGTAGAACTTTGAGTTCAGTTGCTTGCAGCCTGCTTCTCTGGATGGGACGTTTCAATGTTCCTAGTTACTTACTAACCTATGATTCAAGAACCAAAGGCTTGTATGCATGGTACTTTTCCACAGTTGCAGCTCGACTAGAGATGCCAACCTTGGAACTGGGGAGCTAGGCTTGAATTCAAGATTTGGCTCAACATCATGTGATTCTGGGCAACTCACCTACTTCTCCCTACCTTAAACATGTGAAACATAGTCTGGTTCTGTATGCTCTTGGGTCAAGTTTGTGCTATATAAAAGCTGCAAAAAAAGAAGTGTGGCAAATGTGCCCTGTCAAAGACATTCCCTTGTGCATTGGACCACATTACTCAGGCAAATGAGGGAGTGGCTTCTTAAATGTACAACCCGCTTTGCTTGCAGACTGTGCATAATCAGTGTTATAGAATGGGTCTTGCAGCCATTTCCATAATGCTACATGCACCCATGCAGGCAAAAGTTGTATGTGCAGGATGCAGTATTCACAAAGTTAAGTTGCATTTGTGAGTATTTTTACTCTGACACTTTTGAGTAACTTTAGTACTTTGGACTATTCACAAAATGCCTCTACCCCTGGTACTGCAAACCCCTCCCCTGGAAAATAATAGATGCAGCGACCAAAATGTGAATCCCCATTATTTAAAATAGTTAAAAATATAAACTATTATAACTTAATGTTAAAAACATACATAAAGATAATACATAATTTTTCCTCGTGCCAGCTCCCACTGTAACAGTTCTCTTGTCCAGCTTCCACGCAGTACATTACCCTCTTCTGCCTGTCTACCTGCTCCCTTCTGTTTGTGCCTCCTCTGCTCCTTTCTTGCTCTCTTTTGGCTCTGTTTGTGCATCCTCTGCTCATTTCCTGCTCTGTTTTGCCATTTCTGCCCTCTGTTCTGCTTTTCTGCTTGTTTTTCTGCCCTCTGTTTTGCCCTCTTCTGCTCTGTTTTGTCTTTCTGCTAATTTTTCTGCCCTCTGTTTTGCCTTTTGTGCTCGTTTTTCTGCTTCCTGTTTTGCCTTTTCTGCCCTCTGTTTTGCCCTCTTCTGTTCTGTTTTCTGCCCTCTGTTTTGCGTTTTCTGCTTTTTTTCTGCCCTCTTCTTTTGCCTTTTCTGCTTGTTTTATGCCTTCTGTTTTGCCTTTCACTGCTTGTTTCTTCCCGCCATTTTCCTCCTCCCGCCTGCGAGTTGCCTGACCCACTTAATGGAGACTGCAGCAAGACCCCATTGATCAGGTCCACGTGCCTGCTCCTTCTGTGACAGTTCACATTTCCAGCTTGCCTGCAGTTTGCTACCCTCTGCTGCCTGGCTACTCGTAGCACTATGTGCCTCTACTGCTTATTTCTTGCTCTCTTTTTACTGTTCTGTACCTCCTCTGCTCGTTTCTTGCTCTGTTTAGTCTTTTCTGCATGTTTTTCTGCCCTCTATTTTGCTTTTTCTGCTTGTTTTTCAATCCACCGTTTAGCCTTTTCTCCCAGCTCCCACTGCAACAGTTCTCTTGTCCAGCTTCCACGCAGTACATTACCCTCTTCTGCCTGTCTACCTGCTCCCTTCTGTTTGTGCCTCCTCTGCTCCTTTCTTGCTCTCTTTTGGCTCTGTTTGTGCATCCTCTGCTCATTTCCTGCTCTGTTTTGCCATTTCTGCCCTCTGTTCTGCTTTTCTGCTTGTTTTTCTGCCCTCTGTTTTGCCCTCTTCTGCTCTGTTTTTCCTTTTCTGCTCACTTTTCTGCCCCCTGTCGTGCCCTTTTCTGCTCATTTTTCCACCCTTTGTTTGGCCTTCTCTGTTTGTTTTTCTGCTCTCTGTTGTGCCCTCTTCTGCTCGCATTTGTTTTTTCTGCTTGTTTTTCTGCCCTATGTTTTGTCTTTTCTACTCGATCATTTTTCTACCCTCTGTTTTGCCTTTTTCAGTTAGTTTTTTTTCTCTTCTCACCGTTTCCTCAAGGCCTTTTTTTTTACAGAGACCTTGCGCCCCAGTGCTCAGATATCCCCAGTGGTGACAGTGCTGCCTTCTGCAAATGCTGATTGATCGATTATTTAATTATAAAATATGTTAATAACTTCTAGGGACGCTAAAATTAATGTAAACAAATGTTTATTAAAATATAGTTACATTATTTTCATAAATACTACAGATCACATTTAATAATGAATACTGCAAAATTATTGTTATCTTTTGGCTGGCAATTTATTTGAATTTAAACTAGATAAAAATATTTTTAATGTTGTTTAATACATTTACATTAAAGTTTTTTTTATTTACTTATTAATGCTGTAGCATTTGTTTCTTTATTCCTACATTTAAAATAAATATGTAACATTAATTTACATTACTATTTAACAATAAAATATTCTTATAGTTTGTTTCCAGATGGAATAAACATTTTTTAAAGGGCTGGTAATGCAAATAATACTAGTGGGTCTGCAGCACTAATTGTGCCACCCACACAAGTAGCCCTAAAGAGAGAATTCAGGCCTGCCACTGCAGTGCCTGCGCACAGTTTGCTGACTGCCATGTTGTCCTGACAAGTGCACCCACTTGCCAGGTCTTACCCTTCCCTTTCCATGCACATCATACACTCCTATATTATGACCAAGGTACCCCCCTGGGCAGGGTGCATTGTCTGTGAAGGGTAGGGCATGTACTGAGGTGTGTACAATGTCCTAACAGTAAAATACTCTCCATTTCGTTTTTCACTGTTACAAGGCCATCTACCCCTAGGACAGAATGGGGGAAGGCTGTGTAATATGTTTCCAGCCTATCTTCCCATAGACTTAAGATGGAGAGGTGACGTTTAGTGTGCCTGAACTCACAATTTATTAACATATCTATTTGTGAAGGTGGTTTTTGAATTGTGTGTTAAGAAACCACTCTTTTAGAAGAGGCTGTTTTTTGTGCTAACAATTCTGTGTGTCTCTGCCTGGTTGTGGATTGACTGTCTGGATTTGAATGTTATAGGATCAGGGAAATGTCTTGACCCAGGGGAAGTGTATGTGAGACAGCAACAGACTGACCTGCATCCAGAGTGTAGGGGGGAGGAGTAGCCCCCTGGATGTGAAGAGGCCTGGGCTGCTGCCATAAAAGAATGGCTCCACCTCCTGCTGAGTGATTGAGAAGCCAGACCCCCACTATCAAAGGAAGAAGATGTCACTGGCAGGGAGACACCCAGAACTGGTTTGGACAGGGGTCAGTGCCCCATGAACACAAAGACTTCAAAGACATTTAGGGGCATAACTATAAGAGCTGAAACCATTGAACATTGGACTAATCAAGACTGAAAAGGATTGAAACTACTTCGTGGTCAAGAGAAACTTCTGCCAAGGAAGAACAGCTGAAGAGACTGAAGAGAAGGACTGACCCTGCTGCGTGTTCTGGGGCTGGTCTGCAGTTTGATAATTTAACTAAGGAAGAGGCTAAGGGACTTTGCTGTGTGCTGTGTCCCCCTGTGTGAAAGGACTTTGCTGTGTGCAGTGTCCCGGAAGTAATTTGCCTCCAAGGGCCTGAGGAGAGCTGGTTCCCTGTTGTGGAAACTCAACCTTCCAAGTGTGTCTCAGGGACGCTGTGTGCCTGTGTTGTTTGCAGCCTGAGACCTTCGTAAGCATTGCCCCGGGACTGTGTGGCCCGAAACCCATCCGAGACCCAGCGACGCTTTGTGCGTGTGCAGGTGCAGCCTGAGACTGCGTGGGGTCCGTGCTGCTGGTTGGAAAGTGCCCAGTGACTGCAGTGCTCCCGCAGTGTGAATCATTGTCCACACTGTTGTGTAGCTGTTTGTGGCCCGAGCCATCATCGTAACGGAGGCCGCGGATCAATATCTCTGCCGCCGGCCCAAGCCACAATGTGCTGAAGGATTTCGTAAAGCTAAGGAAGTCATGAGGTAATCGTGATCGCTGTTCCAAAGAGGAATCTTCCCAAGATCGTCAGAAACGGAGAAGGCAGCATGGTAACCTGTCTGGCTACAGCGTCGCCTTGCATCAGAGCTGAGTCATGATCTGGAGCACCCAGCCGGATGTCCGATGAGCGAGGAGAGAGAGAGAGAGCGAGGCAGCGTAACCCCCAGGTAAGGCTTGGACTCCAGTTGAGAGCCGCAACGGTGTGTGGCCTGGGGAGGCATGCAGGAGGAGTACATGAGTGCTCCGGTCTCTCTCTCGCTGCAACACGTTAAACGCGCTGAGTCCTTTTGCAGCCCGGACCTGCCCAGCAGCACCGGGGCAAGGTCCCGGAAGTTCAGGACTGTTGTCTGTGGTTCGGGCCTAGTGGTGCACGCATTAATCGTGTCGATTGGTCTGGCATTATGCCTGCATTACAAACTGCTTTATTACTTGCATTAGGTATTGTATTATTCCTGCATTACGAACTGCCTGATTACGTGCATTGAGAATTGAATTATTCTTGCATTACGAACTGCCTTATTACTGGCATTAAGTAGTGTGTTGTACTTGCATTACGAACTGCCTGATTAGGTGCATTGAGGATTGAATTATTCTCACATTACGAACTGCCTATTTACTTGCATTAATGAGTGCGTTATACTTGCATTACGAACTGCCTAATTATGTGCATTGAGGATTGAATTATTCTCGCATCACGATCCGCCTTATTACTTGCATTAAGGAGTGCATTATACTTGCATTATGAACTGCCTGATTACGTGCATTGAGGATTGCATTATTCTTGCATTACGAACTGCATTAGACTGACAATACGAACAGCATTACAAACTGCATAGCAGTGCATTAGGACTGCATTTGAACATCGTGAACAGCTCATTAATACCGCAAGTACCTACAAGTGTTTCTTGGCCTAATAACCGGCAAAGTGAAATAATACGAATACGCATATGTTGGATTTTTATCGTTTGGTCTTACTGTATTTTTCTTCTTGATAAAGATACTGCTATTTTCATACATCAGTGTGGTGTCCATTTGTGGTGTTATCACTGTGTCACTGGGAGTGTGGTTGAGAATACTTTACACATTGCCCTAAAGATAAGCCTGGCTGCTTGTGCCAAGCTACCAGGGGGTGAGCAGGGGTTATTAGAGAGGGTGTCCCTCCTTTCCCTGACTAGAAGCAAGGATCCCTTTTTGGACTAAGGTACCTACCTCAGCCAACTAGAGACCCCCAGTTCTAACAATAATTGACAACCGTAATCTGACCAGTGTACGACCCAGTCTCTCACCAACACCATGCTTGCAAGCACAGGCATACTTTCCATCATAGGTCTGCGAGTTCTCTACCTTCCTGCAACAACAATGAGTGTCGATGTAGGTGTGTGTCTGGCCCCTGTTGAAGAGACTCTCAGTCGATATTCGACAGTGCCTGTTCTACTCGAACTAGGTCATAGTGGATGCTTCTAAGGACTCCTGAATGTTTGGCAATACATACTTCACAAATGTAGTTCTTAAAAGCCTCCAAGAGGGTTGCCTCTGCTCACAGGCTAGAAGCCATATCTCTTTTTCTGTTTCTTCCTCACTTTCAGAGAAGTCCTCCTCTTCCTCAGACTCAACTGGTAGTGTTAGCTCCCAGCTGGGTATCTGATACCTAAATAGGGCTACCTCAAGTTCCTCCCTGGACCTTCTCTCCACAAGCAGTTCCCCTTTCCCTGCAGAAAACACAGAGCTCCCTCATCATGTAGATAAACATGTGCCAGAAGTCAAGTTTCGTTTACTCAAGACTTCACAGGTGTAAAAACTAACCAGAGTCTCACTAACAAAAATACTTCCAGGAGGACACCATAAAACAGAAAATACAGTATGTGGTTGAGTAATGTAGTGTATATAGAGTGTACACCAATCACTGTATGTAAGGCACAAATGTAAGTCCGGATCCTCACCGCTGTCCACCAGTGTTAAAAATAAGGGGCTCTATTTGGCAATTGTTTGCACCTTTGTCCAAGTAGGGACTCTTCTTCCTAGTCAGGGTAAGGTGGATACACTTCTAAAATAACCCCTGCCCACCCCCTTGGTAGCTTGGTACGAGAAGGCAGACTTATCTCAGAGGCAGTGTGTAAATCATTTGTGCACACATACAGTAATACAGTGAAAACAGCACAAATGGACACCACACCAGTTTAGAAAAATAAGTAATCTTTATCTAAACTAAACAAGAACAAAACAACAAAAATCCACAGTACTTAAACAAAATATGACTTTTCTAAGGTAAAAACAGTTCTGCCATAGTCAACTATAGATGCAACACTTTCAACACAAAGTACCTTGGATGCGTCAAAATCATATACAAAAATAACCGAAGGGAAGGTGATGCATTGGTTCCTTACGTGCAGGGAAGGTGTAGCATCGGTTCCTTACTCAGGGGAGGTGATGCGTCGGTTCCTTACTGCCACACGGGAAATAATGCGTCAGTTCCTTACTGAAGGGGAGGTGATGCATCGGTTTCTTACTGTGTGGGGATGTGATGTGACGGTTTCTTACTGTGACCCCAGCGATGATGTCGACTTGGTGCCCCAATGCGATGCATGAGGATCAGGTATGCATCTGTTCTGGATGCGGTGGCGGCAAAGGCGCTGTGTTGATTTCTCCAGACATGGTCTCTCAATGCGTTGGTTCTTACAGCTGCACAGCAGGACCTACGTCGGAATCGGTGCAATGATCACAGGCCTCGGAGATCAGTGCACTTGATGCAGCGTGAAGCGATTTCTTGACCCTCAGGCAGGCGCTGCTTCGATTTATTTGGCCATGTATCGAAAACAGGTAGAAATGCATTGCGCTTCTCCTTGTTGCATTACATTTCCAGCTCCCAACAATAGGAACAACCTCCAGAAGCCCAGAACAGCAGCAGGCATCTCTTGGCAGGTCAGAACTCCCATTCCAAACAAATCAAAAACCAGCCCTGGAAAAAGTGTATGACATATGATGAATCACCACTTGGATAATTTTTTTAGGAAAAAAATGTTTTTCGACCCCTCACCCACCAGGGTTACCCCTTGGGGCATGCTTCATCATTGGGGTACATCCTAGTCCTCTATGGATTGTGGCGTCCTACGACCAGGCGGTTACGCAGGATCACTTATAGATGGTGTCAATGATAAAGACGACGTTAGTGAAAGGGAGTGGGAAAATGGGTGCTGGTGAGTTAAAAATACCTGACTAGTAGGATTCCTATTTTATTCCCGCCTCTAGTCGGTAAGGTAAAATCAGGTGTTGTGGCTGAAGCAGTGGTAAAGTGCCCGGATTCATAAAACCAAACAAAACAGGTCAGAAACAGAAGGCTAAAAAGCAAAAGGTTTGGGGTTAAACCCACTGAACTACCCTGGCCTAACAAGAATGAATTAATTAAAAGTAACTTGATATTATGTTATACAAATTATTGTTACAATAATTGTTAAATGCAAAATATGAATAAAATATTTTATAATTAAATTAAAATTATGTACAAAGTATATATGTTTATATATAAACACATATATTTATCTACACACATATATACACAGTGTTAGATCTGGGGGTCTCTAGTTGGCAGAGGTAAGTACCTTAGACCAAGTAGGGACCCTTACTTCTAGTCAGGGTGAAGGAATACACACAGTAGATAACCTCCGCTCTCCCTCTAGGTAGCTTGGCGCGAGCAGGCAGGCTTATCCCCAAGGCAATGTTTATAATAATTGCACTCAACACAACAATAATCCCCAATCCACCACAAACTGAGACCACACAGGTAAGTATATTTTATAAAAATATATAACTTTATCTAGTTTCAGCAATGTAAATAAGGCAGTTTCACGATAATCACTTTGTCATAGAAACGTTGCACTTAATTCTTAATGGTTGCATGTATGTAGGAAGTTCTTATTAAAAAGAAAATAGTCTCTAGTCTCTTATCTTAGTATTAAAAATAATACTTCAAATTGATCTCCCATCAGCTCTTTAAAAAGGAGCTAAATTAAGCAATGCCAAAAGATGCCACTGATCCTATCAATAATAATCAGGCCGCTAAGTAATGTATCCCAAGTGCGAGATGCGCGCCTCACCAGATTCGCTGGAGACTCCTTTTTGTCACTCCGCGTGTCCTCGCGCCTCAGGCGCACCGCGCCGATCTGAGCACACTCGCTCTCAGCCTCCGGCCGGTCCCCTCTGCTCTCCCGCCCGCTCTCGACAATCCAACGAGCGGCGGGGGAGTTGGCTCTGCACACTTTGGGGGGCGTCCGGCCAGGGACGCGGGGCACTCACTTGGATTCCCTCGGCGGGTACGGGTCGCACGGCTGTCGGCTCCTCGCCGGGAAAGGGGTACTCCTTCTATCGCGGCTCTCGGCGGCTCCTTCACAGGTTCCGATGTCGGGGACCAATCCTGTCACGGCGTTTGGCCGAGCCTCCAGCAGCATCCGGGAGTCAGCCAATGGCAGCGCGGCTCCCGGGGCAGACCCACGATGACGCTCCTTCCACCAGCCAATCACGGCACACGGCAACAGTGATGACGCTGCGGCGCACGGGCCTATCCCGTCGGGGCATTAGAAAGGGGCTCGGCTCCTTCAACCAATGGGAGCGCGGCTGCTTCGTTCTTCGGCCCTGCAGCTCCGGTCGAGACGGCGATCTTTGCGAGAGTATCTGTGCCCCCGGGCCACGGCGAGAAACAGGCGGCAAGGGCTTTTCACGGGGCCAGAGGCGAGCAGAATGCTCGTGGGGGTACCACTCCAGCTGGGGAGTAGTTCATGGAGGAAAACACAGCCAACCTCCGATCCTCTGCCAAAACGCGCCGATGAGCACGGCGATCTTTCCTCCACGGCCACCCTTGCAAGCCACGCTGTCAGCAATGCTTAGAGCACAATCTTTCTGTAGTTTGTGGCAAAGCTTTAGGAACCTTTGACCCTGGGTTCCAAGCAGGAGGCCAGCTCTTCTCAGGCCCTTGGAGATTCAGCTCAGGAGACACAGCACACAGCAAAGTCTCTGTAGTTTCAAGCAGGCAGGGTCACAGCACACAGCAAAGTCCCTTTCTTCTCCTCTCCTTCAGTTGGATAGCAGGATAGGTCAGCCCTTAAAGCACACAGCAAGGCAACCTTCCATCAGCTCCTGCAGCAGTCCTTCTTCTGGCAGAGGTTCCTCTTGATAGTAGAATCTAAAAGTCTGTAGTCAGGGGTCCTTCTCTTATATCCCAAAAAGTATTTGAAGTCCTTTGAAGTCTGTGTGCAAGGGGGCCCTGAGCCCGGTCGAAACCAGTTCTGGGGTTGCTGGAGCACTGGAGTGTTTCTGGTTTTCTTCAGCCTGTCAGTATCAGGGTCAGCGGTGGCAGTTGGTCCGCAGGAGGGGGAGCCAGCAGGGTGGTCAGGTAGGCACAGCCCGGCACTATCAGAGGCCATCTCCTCCCACTCCCCTGGCAGCAGATGCGGCCTTTCCTCCACGGGCTAACCCCCTGGAGGCTCTGCAGACCCTGTCATCCTTAACCCAGGCAGTCAATCCACAACCAGTCCCAGGCACACAGAAAGTTTAGACAAGAGAACAGCCACTTTCTAAAAGTACTATTCTCAAACACAGAATTCAAAAGCAACCTTTCCTAAAAGATGTGTTATTAAATTCTGAGTTCAGGGATATCAATCACTTATGTTCCATCTTGTTCCTATGGGAAGATAGGCTGGGATCCAATGGGACCAGCCTCCCCCATGTTACTCTATGGAGCAAGACAGCCTTACAGCAGTGAGCACACAAAATGGCTGCTGCTCACTACCAGAGCATGTTACCTGCACTAGTACCTGCTCTACCTTATCCATACACTGCACCCTGCCCAGGGGGGTACCTTGAGCCTTCCATAGGGGTGACTGATGTGCACAGACAGGGAAGGGTTAGGCCCAGCCAGTGGGGACACTGGCCAGGCGGACATGGCAGTCCACTGACTGCACACACAGGCTCTGCGCTGGCAGACCTAAGACACCATTTTAGGACTACTCATGTGGGTGGCGCAATCTGCGCAGCAGGCCCACTAGTAGCATCTGTCATCACCAGCCCTGGCACACACAGTGCACTTTACTAGGGACTTCATGGTGATACAAATATGCCAATCAGGTACACCCAATCAATATGACAATTTACAGAGGGAGCACTTACACTCTGACACTGATCAGCAGTGGCAGAGTGTCCCAAGCATCTAAACCAGCAAAAACGAAATCCAGCACAGCATCAAAAATACATGAGTCAGAGGCAAAAAGATGGGGGAATAACCACGCCAAGGGTGTCAGGTCTACCACGTGTCCCCTCCAGCTGAAAGTGGGGAGAACTACCCAACCTCTTGGGAGTCCTCATCACTAAGGCGGAAGAATCTGGACAGACCATCAGCATTGGCGTGTTCTGTACCAGGGCGGTGCTCCACCGTAAAGTCCATCCCCTGTAGGGAAATGGACCACCTCAACAGTTTTGGATTCTCACCCCTCATGTGCATTAACCATCTGAGGGGCCTGTGGTCGGTCTGGACCCGGAAGTGAGTCCCAAACAGGTAGGGCCTCAGCTTCTTCAGAGCCCAGACCACAGCGAAAGCTTCCCTTTCGATCGCACTCCATCTCCGTTCCCTGGGGAGTAGCCTCCTCCTCATTGACCTGTGAGAGTACTGCTCCCACGCCTTGCTCTGAAGCGTCAGTTTGCACAATGAACTCACTTGAAAAGTCGGCTGCCTTAAGCACCGGTGCTGTGCACATGGCAGTCTTGAGGGTGTCAAAAGCAGTTTGACAGGCCTCAGTCCAATTCACTTTCCTGGGCTGATTTCTAGATGTCAGCTCTGTCAAAGGGGCTACAATGGTGCCATAACCTTTGACAAACCGTCTGTAATACCCGGTGAGACCTAAAAAGGCTCTCACCTCAGTCTGGGTCTTGGGGAGTTCCCAAGCCAGAATGGTATCAATCTTCGCCTGTAGGGGTGCCACCTGGCCGCTCCCCACCTGGTGTCCCAAGTACACCACAGATCCCTTCCCTATCTGGCACTTACTGGCCTTGATAGTGAGGCCTGCCTTCTGCAGAGCCTTCAACACTGCGCAGAGGTGTTGCCAGTGTTCCTCCCAAGTGGAGCTGAACACAGCAATGTTATCCAGGTATGCTGCGCTGAATTCCTCCAGCCCTGCTAATACCTGGTTGACCAGTCTCTGGAATGTGGCAGGGGCATTTTTCAACCCAAAGGGCATGACACAAAACTGGAAGTGCCCCTCTGGCGTTGAAAATGCTGATCTTTCCTTGGCCACCTCAGTTAACGCAATCTGCCAGTAACCTGAAGTCAAACCAAAGGTGCTCAGGTACCGGGCAGCTCCCAACCGATCCACCAGCTCATCAGCTCTGGGGATGGGGTGCGCGTCAGTCTTGGTGACCGCATTGAGCCCACGGTAGTCCACGCAGAAATGGAGTTCTGGGGGGCCACCAGGTGTAGCAGCTTTCTTAGGCACTAAGACCACTGGGCTAGCCCAGGGGCTGCTGGAGGGCTCAATTACCCCTAGCGCTAACATCTTAGAAACCTCTTCTTTGATGCTAGCCCTGACCTTGTCAGCCACTATGTAAAACTTTTGTTTCACAGGCAGGTTGTCACCAGTGTCCACATCGTGGACGCACCAGCTGGTGACACCTGGGGTCAGGGAGAATAGGGGGGCGAACTGACCCAAGACTTGGCGACAGTCCTGCTGCTGCTCTGGGGTCAGGATGGGTGAGAGTATCACACCATCCACTGACCCATCTTGCTCCTTGGTTGCCAGGAGGTCAGGGAGAGGATCACTATCCTCCTCCCCTCCAGCATCTGTAGCCATGAGCACAGTCACTTCAGACCTCTCAAAGTGGGGTTTGAGGCGGTTTACATGCAACACTCTCAGGGGCTGCCTGGGAGTCTTTAGGTTAACCAAGTAGGTAACCTCGCTCATGCGCTCCACCACCTCATATGGCCCAGACCATTTGTCACGGAGCGCACAAGGCTCCACCGGCGCCATCACCCATACTTTCTGCCCAGGTTGGAACTCCACAAGAGAGGTGTTCTGATCATACCATCTCTTCATTTCCTCCTGGCTAGCCTCCAGGTTCTCTTGGGCGAGCTTCCTGAAGCGCTTGGTCTGGTTGCGGATGGCCAGCACATAGCTGAACACATCCTGAGGGGTTTTCCCACTGGATTTCTCCCACCCCTCCTTCACCAGAGCAAGAGGCCCTCTGACAGGGTGGCCATACAGCAACTCAAAGGGGCTGAACCCTAAGGATTTCTGAGGCACCTCCCTGTATGCAAATAACAGGCATGGTAACAAGACGTCCAACTTCCGCTTCATGGGCTCCTCTAGGCCCATAATCATGCCCTTCAGGGTGCGGTTGAATCTCTCAACCAACCCATTTCCTTGAGGATGGTAAGGTGTGGTGAACTTATAGGTCACTCCACACACCTCCCACAGAGACTTCATGTACCTAGAGATGAAGTTTGTACCCCTGTCCGAAACCACCTCTCTGGGGAATCCCACATGGGAAAAGATCCCCATTAAGGCACAGCCCACCACAGGGGCTGTGACTGTCCTGATAGGGACTGCTTCCGGGTACCGGGTGGCATGGTCCACCAAGACCAGGATAAACCTGTTGCCTAGGGCCATCTTGGGATCCAGGGGCCCCACGATGTCAATGCCCACCCTCTCAAAAGGGGTGCTCACCACAGGAAAGGGTTGGAGGGGTGCAACGCACTTCGCTCCGCTCTTGCCACTGGCCTGACAAGTTTGGCAAGACTTACAAAAGGCAGCGACGTGCTTCTTCATCTGGGGCCAGTAGAAGTGGGTGACAAGCCTCTAATAGGTCTTGTCTTGCCCCAGATGTCCTGCGAGAGGCACGTCATGAGCCAGACCCAGTAGGAAGTTCCTGAAGCGCTCGGGTACCACCAGCACACGGGCTGCACCGGGCTCAGCGAACTTAGGCTCACTATAAAGCAAGTCATCCTCCCAGTAGATCAAATGCTCCTTGGACCCCAGGCCGGCGGCCTGGTCTGCAGCCTGCTGCCGCACACCCATGAGGGAAGGGCACTCTTTTTGAGCTTGGCAGAATTCCTCCCTGGAGGGACCACCATCTTGCTGCCACTGGGACAGCTCAGGCAATTCCCCCAGTTCGGCCACCTGTTCCCCTGTAGGTTCCAGGGCATCCCCCTCAGGTTCTGCCTCCTCCTGGACCGTGGGAACAGTGGGGGCTGGTTTCCCGCGCCCTCTACCCCTTCCTCTCTTGGCAGGTCCCTGGGCCATTGTTCCAGGCTCCAGTTCTGCTAATCCACCCTTACTGGCTGCCATTGCACGCGTGGTCACACAGATCCACGCAGGCAAGCCCACCATTTCCAAGTGAGTCCTGTACTCTACATCTTTCCATGGAGAGCTCTCCAGGTCATTACCTAATAGACAATCTACAGGCAAGGCATCACTTACAACAACTTCCAATGTACCGGAGACTCCTCCCCACTCAAATGGAACACGTGCCAACTTGCAGAGGCGCACTGAACTGTCAGCTGCCACCACAGGACGGAGTACATTGGGAATGATCTGCTCTTCAGACACCCATTGACACCTGACAGATGTCACACTGGCCCCTGTGTCTCTCAGAGCTTCTATCTCTTTTCCATTGACGGTCACCTTCTGCCCATACTTCTTAGTGTTTAAGGGCAGCAAGGCTTCCTGGGCCATCTCTTGGTCTCCTAAAGAGACAAGGGTCATCACTGCTAACCCCTCCTCCCCACTAGCAATCAAATCCCCTCCCAAAGCTACACTAGCTAATGCCGGAGTTGGAGCACCGGTGGGTGCTGGAGGTTTCTTTGGACATTTGGGGGCAATGTGTCCCACCTCCCTACGGGCATAGCAAGTAGGTGGGGACCTGTTGTCCTGCTTGCCTTTATGGGGCCAGGACTTCTTGGACTTGGGGGGTTGAGACGCTTTCTCCTGGGAACTTTTTTGGGGCCCTTTAGAAGACTCCTTTTGATTACCCGTGTCCCCCCCACTCTTCTGCTGGGGACCCTGTCCACCCTTGGCTGGGGTACTTACCACCCCCTTGTGGACCCTGGTGCTAGTCCAGCGGTCCGCCTCTTTAGCAAGCTCACTGGGATCAGTTAACTTGCTATCTAAAAGATGCTGGCGCAGCTCTGGAACACATAAACGACTTAAGTGCTCCCAACTAATCAAGCGACACAACCCCACATAATCAGTAACTTTGCTGCCCTTTATCCAACCGTCCAGTGCACGCGTGTACATACTCACACACTCCAACCAAGTACTTGACTCAAGCTTCTTGAAGTTCCTAAACTTCTGGCGGTACTGTTCTGCAGTGAGCCCATACCTGAGGCACAAAGCCTCCTTCATGGCGGGGTAGGATAAAGTACCTGCTGCTTCTAAGGGTGCCAAGACATCCCTCCCAGAGGCCTCAAAATGCTTCCACAATCCTGCCCCCCAATTCCTCTCAGGCACTTCATTCATCTTTAGGGCAAGTTCATACGATCTAAACCACGCATAAATATCCTCACCCCTCTGATAATTCTGCACCAGATCTTTTGGTATGTATACCTTACCCGCCTGTAATGGTTGTACGCTGCCACCATTAGAGCTGGACCCCCTTGTTTTTCTTTGATGTCCAGCTCCCTCATGTTCCTCTCATGAGCCAATTGGAGTTTCTTCTCCTCCAAAGCGAGAGCATTTCTTCTCTCCTCCGCCGCCTTCTCAGCTTCAAGGCGCAGTCTCCATTCATCTGCTTGGGCTTTGAGTTTAAAAAGCTCAATCTCATGAGCCCTAGCTCTCTGGTTATACTCCATCTCCTCTGGAGAAATGGTCCTACTGGAGTGGTTGCTGCCGTGGTTGCTGCCAACTCTAGACGCTGACTTCCTCACTGGCAAATCACTGGGTACAAAAGCATTCTCCTGTGTGCCTCCCTCTCCAGTAATAACTTCTGGATCACCATGTCGGGGCTCCCACCAGGCCCCCAGAGCTTTCCGTAGCTCTTCCTTGTTTGCGCTGCCCTTCACTGGGCATCCAAGCTGTTTGCAGAATTGCTTCAGGAGGCCCTTTTTGTAGTTGAACAACTCCTGAATTTCGAATTCCACTTCTACCCTCACACTTGGCGCTTCCTGAGACATGATGCTTCCTGACCTTTTCAACAAAAAGGTTTCACCAAAAAGAAAAAATCTTGCGCAACCTGTGCTGCTAAACTAGACTAGTGATGTACAAGAAATCACTGCAGGTCAAGTGCAATTATTAGTTCAAAATCCGCACCGCTGTCCAACAATGTTAGATCTGAGGGTCCCTAGTTGGCAGAGGTAAGTACCTTAGACCAAGTAGGGACCCTTGCTTCTAGTCAGGGTGAAGGAATACACACAGTAGATAACCTCCGCTCTCCCTCTAGGTAGCTTGGCGCGAGCAGGCAGGCTTATCCCCAAGGCAATGTGTATAATAATTGCACTCAACTCAACAATAATCCCCAATCCACCACAAACTGAGACCACACAGGTAAGTATATTTTATAAAAATATATAACTTTATCTAGTTTCAGCAATGTAAATAAGGCAGTTGCACGATAATCACTTTGTCATAGAAACGTTGCACTTAATTCTTAATGGTTGCATGTATGTAGGAACTTCTTATTAAAAAGAAAATAGTCTCTAGTCTCTTATCTTAGTATTAAAAATAATACCTCAAATTGATCTCCCATCAGCTCTTTAAAAAGGAGCTAAATTAAGCAATGCCAAAAGATGCCACTGATCCTATCAATAATAATCAGGCCGCTAAGTAATGTATCCCAAGCGCGAGATGCCCGCCTCACCAGATTCGCTGGGAACTCCTTTTTGTCACTCCGCGTGTCCTCGCGCCTCAGGCGCACCGCGCCGAGCTGAGCACACTCGCTCTCAGCCCCCGGCTGGTCCCCTCTGCTCTCCCGCCCGCTCTCGACAATCCAACGAGCGGCGGGGGAGTTGACTCTGCACACCTCGGGGGACGTCCGGCCAGGGACGCGGGGCACTCACTTGGATTCCCTCGGCGGGGACGGGTCGCACGGCTGTCGGCTCCTCGCCGGGGAAGGGGTACTCCTTCGATAGCGGCTCTCGGCGGCTCCTTCACAGGTCCCGATGTCGGGGACGTCTGGCCGACATTTGGCCGAGCCTCCAGCAGACCCACGATGACGCTCCTTCCACCAGCCAATCAAGGCTGGTGGAAGTGATGACGCGGCGGCGCACGGGCCTATCCCGTCACGGCGTTAGAAAGGGGCTCGGCTCCTTCAACCAATGGGAGCGCGGCGGCTTCGTTCTTCGGCCCCGCAGCTCCGGTCGAGACGGCGATCTTTGCGAGAGTATCTCTGCCCCCGGGCCGCAGCGAGAAACAGGCGGCAAATGCTTTTCACGGGGCCAGAGGCGAGCAGAATGCTTGTGGGGGTACCACTCCAGCTGGGGAGTAGTTCACGGAGGAAAACACAGCCAATCTCGGATCCTCTGCCAAAACGTGCCGATGAGCACGGCGATCTTTCCTCCACGGCCACCCTTGCAAGCCACGCTCTCAGCAATGCTTAGAGCACGATCTTTCTGTAGTTTGTGGCAAAGCTTTAGGAACCTTTGACCCTGGGTTCCAAGCAGGAGGCCAGCTCTTCTCAGGCCCTTGGAGATTCAGCTCAGGAGACACACGACACAGCAAAGTCTCTGTAGTTTCAAGCAGGCAGGGTCACAGCACACAGCAAAGTCCCTTTCTTCTCCTCTCCTTCAGTTGGATAGCAGGATAGGTCAGCCCTTAAAGCACACAGCAAGGCAATCTTCCATCAGCTCCTGCAGCAGTCCTTCTTCTGGCAGAGGTTCCTCTTGATAGTAGAATCTAAAAGTCTGTAGTCAGGGGTCCTTCTCTTATACCCCAAAAAGTCTTTGAAGTCCTTTGAAGTCTTTGTGCGAGGGGGCCCTGAGCCCGGTCTAAACCAGTTCTGGGGTTGCTGGAGCACTGGAGTGTTTCTGGTTTCCTTCAGCCTGTCAGTATCAGGGTCAGAGGTGGCAGTTGGTCCGCAGGAGGGGGAGCCAGCAGGGTGGTCAGGCAGGCACAGCCCGGCACTATCAGAGGCCATCTCCTCCCACTCCCCTGGCAGCAGATGAGGCCTTTCCTCCACGGGCTAACCCCTTGGAGGCTCTGCAGACCCTGTCATCCTTAACCCAGGCAGTCAATCCACAACCAGTCCCAGGCACACAGAAAGGTTAGACAAGAGAACAGCCACTTACTTTCTAAAAATACTATTCTCAAACACAGAATTCAACAGCAACCTTTCCTAAAAGATGTGTTTTTAAATTCTGAGTTCAGGGATATCAATCACTTATGTCCCATCTTGTTCCTATGGGAAGATAGGCTGGGATCCAATGGGACCAGCCTCCCCCATGTTACTCTATGGAGCAAGACAGCCTTGCAGCAGTGAGCACACAAAATGGCTGCTGCTCACTACCAGAGCATGTTACCTGCACTAGTACCTGCTCTACCCTATCCATACACTGCACCCTGCCCAGGGGGGTACCTTGAGCCTTCCATAGGGGTGACTGATGTGCACAGACAGGGAAGGGTTAGGCCCAGCCAGTGGGGACACTGGCCAGGCGGATATGGCAGTCCACTGACTGCACACAGGCCCTGCGCTGGCAGGCCTGAGACACCATTTTAGGGCTACTCATGTGGGTGGCGCAATCTGCGCTGCAGGCCCACTAGTAGCATCTGTCATCACCAGCCCTGGCACACACAGTGCACTTTACTAGGGACTTCATGGTGATACAAATATGCCAATCAGGTACACCCAATCAATATGTCAATTTACAGAGGGAGCACTTACACTCTGACACTGATCAGCAGTGACAGAGTGTCCCAAGCATCTAAACCAGCAAAAACGAAATCCAGCACAGCATCAAAAATACATGATTCAGAGGCAAAAAGATGGGGGAATAACCATGCCAAGGGTGTCAGGTCTAACACACAGACACACACACATATATATATATATAAACATTAAATTGCATTTGTCTATATTTGTAACTATTTAAATGTATTCCACTTAATTGAATGATATTTCCAATGGGGTTTAATTTTTTAAGTCCCCTACTTCATTGATTTCATTGAGAAGGGGTTGCAGAACCAGGGGGAGGTCTATTGTGGTGCTAGACTTACATCAGTTCTGAGCTGGAGTACTTTATTGCTGTTTTGGGTCCCTCTTTGGCTGAAGCAATTTTAGAAGTGTGGTTGGTAAACATGAATTGGCTTACTCTTTTGTGGATGGACGTCCCTCCAGAAACATCTCCCTGACCCTACTTTAACACCTCCTTAGTCCTCTTTATTTCCCTCCCCTTTATAAGTCAGTATTCCCCATTTTCTAGTCACTCCTTTCTGCCCCCCCCCACATTTACCATTAAAATATATACTTACATGTGGGGGGAGTCTCCACGCGAGGCAGTGATCTCCTCATGAAAATAATATAGGAGAGAACAAGTAGTGAACTCTGCATGTAGGTTTCTGAATAGCATTCTGTGGTAGGTTTTTTTTTAGTACTACAAAATGCAGTTGTGAGAAGGACCCTCTGAATTCTGTCTCCTGCTGCATTATTTTTCCAAGTTTCATTCAGGTACTTTTCCCTGAATACAGTCAGTGCTGAAAATTAAGGAAACCATCAGAATCTGGCAGCTAATATTGAGCCAGATCCTGGATCCGGGCTGGATCCAGTGAAATAAACTGATTGTATCCCAGTGTAATTTACTGACACTGGAAAACTTTAAGTGGTGCCCTAAGTTGCCTGCATTCCATTCAGAGCAGCAACCTGCAGCTGGTGAGGGTGCCTTTGTTGACATTGTCAGATAATCTAAATATAAAGTGCCTATGCAGACTGGGGAGCGGTGTCGTCCTCAAGCATATATGAGAAAATGTGCCCCTGAATAGATTAAGATTGACAATGAATCAAATAACATACTCAAATAAGCCTTATTGGGACTGGGTCAAAACCTAGCACAAAGATTGAAATTAAACTACCAATGCCTTCTTTTGTTGAACCTTTGACTCTGCTAAACTTTCTATATATTTGCTTCAACCTCTCGTAATATGCTTCCACTGATTCTTTTGGCTATTAAATAGCTGTCATGATCCTTTAACAATTCATCTCTCTTTCTGGAATCTTTTGCTTCAAATGTGTTATCAATTCTCTATATTGTTTCAAATAAGTAGGAGCTTGATTATTTTGAGGATGCACTCTCGGATGCTCTTTAGTAGGCCATGTCATGGGTGTTTACATTCTTCCATAAACCATTGGGGACAATATTTTCAAAACACATACTAAAATCCACCCAAAGTACCTTTAAAATCATCTCTAATCTATCCACCTCTCTATACCTCTAAACTAGTTCTTTCCCAAGCTTTCGAAAATGTTTAGCATATGCAAGGATATCTGATCTATTCCAAGTGACAATGCTCAGATGCTCCTCCATGCACTTCTCACAAAGGGATTCTTTCAAAAACACATCCTGATACAGGTTCACTCACACTTACACTCCCCTATTTTTCAGTCTTTTTCTTTTGTGCCTCGGCTTCCCCTTTCTTCTCCACTTATCTCAGTACTTTTTTAATATTGTCCACTCGTTTAAACTATTAACTAAATCTCTAATATGTGCTTGCCGAGTTAATAGACCCAATCCCTTCATCTCATCTTCCCTCATATCCATCTGCAATTTCTGCGCATGATTTTCTTTTTGAATAAATCAATGTCACATTCTTCAGCCAAATCATCAAGATTTCTATATACTTCACATGCAGATTTAGCTGATTCCTTCCTCGTATAAATGAACTCATCCTCATTGTATGCAGTTAGTTTTTCTGTGCCAATTGTACCCTGCAAAATTTCTTCAAAGTCAGTTTGTGATTGGAAAATAATAATTTGTATCCTCACTGGTTCACTTGATTGTGTTACATTAATAGTAGTAACAGTATCAGCTATCACAGAAATAACAGCTGTATCAGCAGTGGATGTAATGATATTAGTTGAAAGAATCCCACTAGGACTTGCTTCATTCTAGGGTGCACTTGGGATCCCCCCGTATGGGTAATCATGTTATGTTCACCCACCCCTTATCCTGATCAGACTGGCTATTTGTTTGAGAAATGTAATTTTATGGAGGATGTCTTAAGACTAATAATTCATCTAAGAATCTATTCTCTTCCAAAATAGTATCTATATTTTCTTTTCTTTTTCCTTCTCATTTTTATTCTCATCAATTCTATCAACTGTCTTCTTTGCATCTGCCCCATTAACAATTGCAGGAAACACGCCCTCGCCCAACATTGATTGTCTCTCCTGACTCATAACATTCCTAACTGGACTCTTCATTTTATCACATTCTTTTTTAATTGCTGCCTGATCCCAATCATTGATACATCAAACTTTACAGGTCTAGGTTGAGGTTTTTTTTCACATGCCTCAAACGTTTAAGGTTCTTCACATTAAAGATACCCTCCACAGGAAAATGCATGCTCTTGTCACCAGATGCAATCTCTTTCCATTCTTTTAACCACAGACACATCTGAAGCCCTGAATGTAGCATCATTTCATAGGCAGCAGATTCTTCTAGAGCTAATTTATCTACCGCAATTATAGAAATTGAGGACTTATTTACTGCAGACTCCATTTTCACTCTATCTAACTCTTCGCAAACCATGCGAAAAAACTAATGATAAACAACGAGTCACAATGTCGCTGCAGTAAAGACCAACCAATCACAGCGTGACCCATAATAATAATCAACCAATTGCAGCATGGCTCAATATGATAATTTACCAATCACAGAACAGAATTGCACCAAAATTAACAGAATTTCCAGTCTGCTTTACCTAAAATAAAAGGAAAGGGAAATCAATCTCAAATCACACTACAGGAGGAGAATGGTATCCTTTATGGTACAGTCAATCAATTTAAGCCAGGTTCTCGACCTTTAGTAACCCTCCCTTGATTGGCACGTTTGCTCCTGTGCGCAAAGAAATAACCAATCACCAGTCTAGATTAAAATACATTTGCAACTCGAGAACATATACCCTGTTGTGGTGTGAATGTTGAGTCTCAGAATGCAAACCAGTACTTGAGTGACAATTTTAACAATATGGATAAGAGCTTAGATTTCGACAAATTTGTTTACCAAACCCATAAATAACACTAAGCTCAATATTTCAATATGTTTAATCCATTAAATCATTAAAATTCCAACGTATTTGTGACAATACCCAAATAGACACAATAGTGAACATCATCAGTTTAACTCAAAATCATGATAAAATCATCAAACTCACAATAACTAAGACTCCCAGTAACCAGCAAACCAATACCACATAACCAAAAAGCTCATGCATGGTATAATTCATGTCACCACATTGCATCCGATCAAAGTCACATTCTGTTGCTGTGCACATGCCCTACTAATACTCCTTTATTCAGGACCTGCTACACGAACACCGGAATAGTGAGAATCCTCCCATTTGTCCAGAGTGTAGACTGATCCAAGGAAGGGGAAATGTTATCTTTAGATATTATCTAGTCTACTACTCTATTGCGTTGCCTGGATTCTCCACCAAAATGTTTGATGCTGTTTTATCAAGTAATCTAAAGGTAAAGTGCCTACACAGTATCGGGGGTGGTGTTGTCCTCAAGACTATATATGAGGAAATCTGTCCCTATTCAATTAAATAAGACTTCTTGAGTCAGATACGTTAATAACAGTAAAGGTTTATTAAAAGTTTTAGATCATTACAGAAGGGAAAAATATAATTATTCATTTCAACATTCTCATATGCAAGGAATTAGCATGATGCAACAATCAATAGCCAGATGCTGCATGCTGTCTATAAACGGTCTTGCCTCAAGGGAAATGTAAAAATTATATTAAGTGCTAAATACAAAACAGACTGCTCTCCATGAATCAGGCAACCTACTCGGGCTCCCTTTCAAAATAACTCTTCTTTTATAGAAAAATGCATAGTAAAAGCATACAGTCAGCATGAAGTGAGCAAAAACATATGTAACAAAACACAAAACAGAATAAAATGCAACAATACCTAATACCTTTCCTTAGTCCCCATCTGCCCTCATGCCATCGGATGTAACAATACACTTAATCAAGGACAGACTTTTGAAATGAATAGTCTCGCTGAGCTTCAAGTAGAAAGAACAGGAAGAGCCTTGAACAGCAACATTTTGAGAGGAAAGCTTCTTCTGGTGCTTGAAAAGAAAAACATAATATTTTGAAAGGAAATGACTAATTTGTCATACAGTTACATTTAATCATTTCCACATGCTTATTTTACTGCATGTGGAGACAATAACAACGAAAACATGGCCACGTTTTGACTTGCAAAATGAAGTTTGAGCATGGTTTGTCCAACCTAGGACTACATGGTTCTGTTGACACCAGCAATTCATATTATTTCAAATGCAAATTATTTATGGCACTAAATAGTTATTTAGATGGCAAACAAAGTGCACTCTCACCCGCCCCCATGCATGCATCAACAAGAGGCCTCTTAGAACAATTAAACTCGGGAGTCTTGCTTGATTTTCTGCAGTGCGTATGTTTATTAAAAATTAACTTCACTGGTCAATTACTTCATTGACCGCATTTCTCCTTTATTTAAAATCCAACTTATTTTCATACCACAGCATTAAAAAACGCACACTTATTTACATGTATAGTCTTTTACCGCCCATTCTCCAATGAGCATTTGGTTTAACTTCAGGGCTGCGCCAGCAGGCCACAACCCAGATAGCCTGCTCTCTTCACGTTAACCCCCTTCCGGTCAACAGAGCCGCAGGTGAATTATCTGCCCCCACTTGGGCAACCAGCGGCTTCCAGGGTAGGGCTGGAGAAGCCAAGGCCACCAGCAGGTCAGCCTCAACTCCCCCGCCAGCCCGGAGTCCATGATGATTTATAAGAAACCTGATCAGAGGTAAAGAACTGTGACTGGACAAGAAGTTCCCGTGTTATTCTTGTCCGGAAACCCCGCAATTAACCTGCCCAAAAGACCTAAATCTAGGGTTGGGTGGGTGGGTGTCTTCTTCGCGGAGGTCCGGCTCCCAGGATGGTCAGTGAACAAAGAGGCCGCCCTAAGATGGACGCAGGCTTTTAAGCCTCGCGCCCCTACATTACTTCCGGGGCGCTAATAAGCCCCAATCCCATTGGACTACGTCTAAGTCCACTTCCGGGTCGTCCGACCCGGAAGTGAAAGGCCAGCCGGGTCGGCCCTTCTGTTTACCACTAACGGCGCCACTCCCCGAAGGGGGGTGGCGCCTTGCATAGATGGCAAACAAAGTGCACTCTCACCCGCCCCCATGCATGCATCAACAAGAGGCCTCTTAGAACAATTAAACTCGGGAGTCTTGCTTGATTTTCTGCAGTGCGTATGTTTATTAAAAATTAACTTCACTGGTCAATTACTTCATTGACCGCATTTCTCCTTTATTTAAAATCCAACTTATTTTCATACCACAGCATTAAAAAACGTACACTTATTTACATGTATAGTCTTTTACCGCCCATTCTCCAATGAGCATTTGGTTTAACTTCAGGGCTGCGCCAGCAGGCCACAACCCAGATAGCCTGCTCTCTTCACGTTAACCCCCTTCCGGTCAACAGAGCCGCAGGTGAATTATCTGCCCCCACTTGGGCAACCAGCGGCTTCCAGGGTAGGGCTGGAGAAGCCAAGGCCACCAGCAGGTCAGCCTCAACTCCCCCGCCAGCCCGGAGTCCATGATGATTTATAAGAAACCTGATCAGAGGTAAAGAACTGTGACTGGACAAGAAGTTCCCGTGTTATTCTTGTCCGGAAACCCCGCCACAAGGGCGAGGCGCTTACTGGCGGGCTCGACCTCCCCCCCCGCGCTCGAGAGCTTCGGAGATAGCTCCTAGGATTGTTTCTAAAAATATCTCGGTACCCGCCTGTGACAGGTGTATTCCATCCTCCGCATACAAATCGGGCCTGGACGTTTGTATCAGCATGTGACGGATCGTTCCTATACTGGACCTCCGCAAGATCTCTGCCACCGCCTGATTTAACCGTTTTACCGATTTATTAACTGCCTTCGTGGGTGCGGCCCGCGACCATACCAACCTCGGGATGACTTCAGACCACAGTAGCGTAGCCTCGGGCAAAATCTTTTTGACTGCTGCTAACGTTGAAAACAAAAACTCCTTCACTCCTCTTCTTCCTGCTGGGATCATATCGTTGCCACCGCAGTGCAACACAAATACATCCGGATATGGCATGCCCTTGGCCAATGCCTCCTTTAAATCCTTAGGGACATCGGCTAGGAGCTGGCCGCCTATCCCCACCCAATGATGATCACATCCTTGCACCATGTGCACCCTTTTGTCGAGCGTCTCCTTGAAGATCGCTCCGGCCCTGCGAATAAAGGAATGGCCGCACCAACATATTTGGACTCTCCTAGGGGGGGTACCTACAGCAAACATTAAGGAACATGATGAGACGATATGACGCAGAAGGTGGACAGAACATTAATGATACAGTTGTTAAACTAACTGTGGACGCACATAACGTTCGTAACAAGCAGATTTCCAACGACCCAACCTCTTAATCGTCTGCTCGGGTAACCCCAGGCCCGCAGCTGTTGTTGCTGCCCCGATGCGAAAAGAATGGGATGTAAAATTGGAAGGGTCGACCCCCATCTTTGCTAAGGCCAACTTAACCACCCTTGTAAATTGGAACTTAGTGAGGGGCAGCCCATTCATGTGAATCAGCACTCTATCATCAGCCCCACAGGGCCTGACTCGCATGAATTCTCTCATCAGCCGAACTGGACAGAAAGACCCCCCCTCTATTCTACCCAGTTGTATCCAAGCCCCTCTACCTAAAGGATCCGTTTTCGACCTTCGCACCCTGAGCCTCAGTACTTCGACTGATTCTATCACATCGGAACACCTTAGTCCGCCCTCACTATCTCTTTTCGATGCTGGGAGTAATTCTGAGATTCTTAGAGCGCCACAAAAAGCTAACACATATGCCACCCTGAATAGTTGCGTTTCATATGGTGAAAAACAAACCAATGGCAATGTGTCCAGTATGTTTACCAATTTCCCTACATCTATAGGCCTTCTAGAGTCTTTTGCCCCAGGTACCAAACGCTCCCAACCCTTCACTGCCCTTCTTACTCTCTGATCTTTCGTTGGGTCAGGGGTTCCCTGTAAACCCGCATAGAATGCTATCGCTGATAACTGCCTTTTCATACAGGCCACCGAATTTCCGTTCTCCTTCTGTTGTACAATGAAGCCTAACACGCTCTGCGGCCCAAAGACTTCTACCAGTCCCGCTCCCCTTAAGAACGACATGTAGCATTCCCAAGATTTTTGATACATACTCTTCGTCTTGGGAGCCACGGATGCTGCTATCAATTCAGAGGCAGTGGGGCACCAAGCTTCCATAGATCCGCTGGAAAGGCTGACATTGTCGATTCTGCTTGCGGCCAAAGTG
Source organism: Lissotriton vulgaris (assembly GCF_964263255.1). Classification (NCBI taxonomy): domain Eukaryota; kingdom Metazoa; phylum Chordata; class Amphibia; order Caudata; family Salamandridae; genus Lissotriton; species Lissotriton vulgaris. Next base: position 69,703,084 of record NC_141686.1, read on the forward strand.
CCCGGAACTCTGTTAACTTAAAACGAGACAGTGCGTCAGCCGCTTTATTCTCCACACCGGGAACATGTCTAGCTGTGAAATGGACATTATGCTTCAAACATTTCATGATCAAGTTCTTTAACAGACGAAGCACCCATGCGCAGGTTGCGCTCTGGTTATTGATCACCATCACTACTGACATGCTGTCAGACCAAAATACAATGTGCCTGTTCGATAGCATCTCCCCCCACAAATGCAATGCCACCACTATGGGGAACAACTCTAGAAAGGAAATGTTCCGAGTCAGACCTCGCTCTACCCAGTCATCAGGCCAGTGCTGCATGCACCACTTGGAGCCCAAAATTGCTCCGAAGCCAATACTTCCGGCCGCGTCAGTGAACAATTCCAGATCAGCATTTGAAGTGCTAGCGGCCCGCCACAGCACAGAGCCATTGAATTCCTGCAAGAAACACGACCAAATCATCAGGTCGTCCCTCACCACAGATGATAACCTAACTCTGTGGTGTTTAGCCCGCAGACCAGACATTGCCCTGGCTATACTCCTGGAGAAAGCCCTGCCCATTGGTATGACCCGCAAGGCAAAGTTCAGTTGGTCCAAGAGGACTTGCAATTGGTGTAATGTTACTTTCCTCGCTCCCAGACAACTATCAATTGCCGCCTTGAATGCATCCACCTTTGACTTTGGCAACCTGCACATGCCTGCCCTGGTGTCAATTTCAATGCCCAAAAACGTCAGACATGTCGTTGGGCCTTCCGTTTTCTCAGCCGCCAGTGGCACCCCTAGGGCTCCAGCCACTTGTTGGAAGCCCAGCAGGGCCTTCCTGCAGGACTGGGAACCCCTGGGGCCCATGAATAGGAAGTCATCCAAGTAATGAACTACTGCATGTGATTTGTCAGAGGTCAGGAATTGCTCCACCGCCCATTCTAGAAACCTTGCAAAGGTTTCGAAAACGGCGCAAGTAATAGAACATCCCATGGGCATGCACAAGTCTATGAAGTAGTTGTCCTCGAAAGTGAAACCCAACAGCCTCGCATCGTCTGGGTGAACAGGGATTAACCTAAAAGCTGACTCGATATCCGCCTTGGCCATTAAGGCACCTTCCCCTAGACCCTGCAATTTTTCAACTGCTGAGTCAAAAGATGTATAGCGCACTGTGCACAACTCCGGGTCTAAATTATCGTTGACAGATAACCCAGCCGGGCTTGATAGGTTGTGTATAAGGCGGAATTTACCCGACTCTTTCTTTGGCACCAGACCTAAGGGTGAACAGACCAGGTCGGGGATCGGAGGGTTCCTGAAAGGCCCCGCAACTCGCCCCAAGGAGACTTCTTTCATGATCTTGTTTCGCGCCGCCTCCATGTTCTGGAGCACAGAGCTTTGATTGCGAGGCGGGACTGTAGTAGGGGATGCAGAAGACGGAATTCGAAAACCAAATGTAAAGCCCTGAAGAAGAAATTGTGCCTCCTCGAGTTTGTCGTATTTACTAAGGAGGTGTGTCAGAACATGACGTTTAATGGGAGTTGGGAGCCTTGTCGGAAGCTTTGGGTGGCTTCCCTTTTGTGGTAGCCTGGGTGGGCTGTTCCTTAGGATTTCCATTTTTTCTGAAACATCTGACTTCCGGATGGGACGTGCCACCGCAGTATGAGCAGCAGTGTTTGAACCTGCATGAGGCCCCCCTAGTACACTCGTTTCTGTTAAACTGCCAGCAGGCCTGTTTTTTATCGCCGATACCTTTGTCACTCCGAAAGGACTGAGTCTGAGCAGGGGCACTAATCTTAGGCGTTGAGGGTGAGGAATAAAAAACTGTGTGCCATAAATTGATCTCACGCTGATCCCATGATATACCTGGATGAACCGCTTTCATCTGCCTGAACATTTTATCGTATTTTAACCACCCCAGTCCTGGAAATTCCGATGCGGCACCATGAATCAGGGATATATAACTCATCATTTGAGGTCCTAGGATCGGGTATTTCTCTAGTATAACTGCGGCATAAATGGCAAATCCTGTGATCCAGTTTTTCATGGACCACTCTGTCCAAGACTTCTTTTGGCTATATTCGCCCTCTTTCGAACCCTTTGACTTCCCTGCCGCCACCCCTGCATTAATCAGGTCAAACACATCAATATATTCACCTCTAAGTATTTTCTCTTTTACCTCTGCCGGCACGTGCCATGTGATCCCCGTGGATGGCGATAGTGTCATTGAGGATGAGCCAAACATTAACGGGCTGAATGGCAACAGTGGATGAGCCGCCTGTTGGCCCCCCGCCCCTCCAGGCGCCTGACTATTATGGGGAACGGAAAGACCAGCACTAATGTTATCTATTGATGTCTGTGGTGGATACCCTAGATTTGAAAACGCATTCATCATTACGGGCCCCACTCCTGTTGGGTACGTCATGGCGGGGATCATCGAGCTTATGGGGCCATTACCAATAGCTTGCCCATGGGAACCGTATAATTGCATCCCTGGTAACTGTGCGACCCCACCGGGTTGCACCCACACTTGCGACACCCCACTACCTGGTTGCGCCACTACTGACGGTAATGTACCCTGAGAACAGGGTGCCCCCACATGAGTGACAGGGACCCCTCCTATTTGCGTAGGCATAGCAATACTGTTCTGTCCCTCCATACCATCCCGGTCTTCCTCTGTGGATAAATTGCAATCTATTGTCTCTATCACCTCCTCCTCACCTGGTGATGCTGATCGGAGCTGAGGTGCTCTGGGCTGCTTGCCCTTTGTCGTCTCCTTAAACCTCTCCGGCGTCCGTCTCGCTCTCTTGCCTCTCCCTCTTTCTTCCTGCGGGTTAGCCTCAGCTCTAATCCCTTCTCGCATGTTCTTTAGGACCCAATCCATGCCCTTTTCTCTGGTACATTCCAACAGCTCCGTAAAACCGAGGTATTCATCACTTTTTGTTGCGGGCTCTTTACCCTTTCGTGACTTTTTTGGCGGCATCCTGCACTTAAAGAGAACAAGCATTAATTTCTTTAGCACAAATATTAGCATCCATTCCACTGCGTTCTTCTTTCCCCGCATTGCGCTTGTTCCCTTGGGTGTGTTGGCCCAGACCCCAATTGTCCACTTATATTCCTTCCCGCCTTTTTTCATTAGGAAAACAGGGATTGCGCTAATGTTCAGTTAGCGCCTCTGCCCCCCCGAGTATCATTTATATAACCCACCTCATTATGGCCTGCCCATCCCTAATTATCATCATTCGATGTCAGCATGAAACCATTAGCGCTGTAATTGCCCACTACAGATGGCCATCAGCATGCTCGTTTAGGGATATGGTAACTCAGCTACAACATTGTCCCAAGTAATGCTTTAAATCAAGACTCCCTCTGCTAAATGGTAATTCAAAACCTTCTTTATTGTATCTAACTGCTCTGTGCCAAACCACGACTCCCAAGGCTCTCTGCTTCAATGAGTGCCCCACTTAGCGCCCAGAGAATCAACACGCGCTACAGGGATCCTTGCGCCTCTCGTCGCGACTCCCCCACCGCTCTATGCGCATGCGCGCTCGTCAAGGACCCAGCCCACATAGCCAAATACATTCCATAAACGAACTCCGCGCTGGGCGCCAAGAAAACAAATCCCCCGCTGTATATGCGTGAGCGCGCTCACACTCCGTTAAGAAGCCTCGGAGAACACCTTCAAAGCGCGCCCGACTACCCACGCGCTCAAGATGCAACGGAACACGCACGCATCCTCTACGCGCGCATCCTTTTTAGAAACTGCATTTAAATCACTCGCACGCTCTTAAGCAAAGCGCGTGCCCCGCCACACAAGCCTCGGAGAAAACACCTTCAAAGCTCGCCCGAATACACACGCGCTCAACATGCAAAGGAACACGCACGCATCCTCTACGCGCGCATCCTTTTTTAAAAAACTGCATTTAAACCACTCGCACGCTCTAAGCAAAGCGCGTGCCCCGCCACACACTGCACGGCCCACTAACCTGCCTTAGAGTCGGGTTGACCCGCGCCTGCCTGATTCCGCGCGATGGTCCCGCGATGTCTGTGTCTTCTTCGCGGAGGTCCGGCTCCCAGGATGGTCAGTGAACAAAGAGGCCGCCTTAAGATGGACGCAGGCTTTTAAGCCTCGCGCCCCTACATTACTTCCGGGGCGCTAATAAGCCCCAATCCCATTGGACTACGTCTAAGTCCACTTCCGGGTCGTCCGACCCGGAAGTGAAAGGCCAGCCGGGTCGGCCCTTCTGTTTACCACTAACGGCGCCACTCCCCGAAGGGGGGTGGCGCCTTGCAATGTGTTAATTAGAAATTTGCTTTAACAGTTTCTTATTTACACTTCTAGCTGGAACCAAAATAAACGATTGACATTGAGGTCAATTGGCCTTTCTTTTGCTCGACCATTAACCTGACTCTTAACTATCTTGTCCCTAACACATAGATGCCAATGTAATGGAGGGAAACAAATATGCACAAACACACAGACATTGAATCGTACAAATGGGTAAATCAATTTACAGAAAATGCTGCACAAGACAATGAGGTTACAAGGTGTAGGAGACGTATATAGTTCATACGGGTAGATATTACATATTATGAGCGCGTGGTGGGGAGAAAGACACAGTATTTATACATCACTGCAGTGGTTGGGGCTGTCAGTACTGACAAAATAATCTCTCTGTCAAACGCAGTAACCCACTTATTTATCTACATACAATTCAAATCTGTTATCTGCATGTTACACAATGCTCTTTGTAGCAAGAACATGTACCATCAATGCCACTTATGAGACAAAACTGCAACTAAACAAAACACAGATCCCTCCAGGAAGCACACTAACCACCAGTTATCTCACCATTATTATTGTACCATGAAAATTGCTGGGCACAAAACGATCTCTGATCAAGTGGTTTAACAGCATAAGATATTTTCAAACACAGCCTCTCTGAGAAGAATTAAGTAAGCCAGAACAGATTTATTGTCACAAATGTCTTCGCTGCCAATTTCTTTCCGAGTTTTTACAAACAAATGTGCGAGTTGACTGTCAAGCTGCTTTCCTGACTCTGCCCCTCATGACTTCCACACCTCGACCTCCAATTTATGGGTTCCCAGAGTAAACTTTTCCAATTTCCAGCACTGAATGCAATCCCCAGTTAGAAACGAGAAACACATGCTGATGCAAATCAATAAGAGAAAATGAGAACACGCCGAACCTGTGAAGTGACATCTCATTTCCAGCAGCATACATTTCCAAGAAAAGTCATTTTTCTAAGTAGCTGTTTTTTTTGTATGTCCTCGTTTTGTGTACCGCAAACATGCCCTCTTGATCAATGCCGGGCTTGTCACAGCCTGCAGTACTTTGTGCTAAAGTTTTCTTTAGGAATCAGTCTAGTAAAACGAGCTCTCGCTTGCTGAAAGCGGACTTCTGTTCGCATTAGAGAGATGTTTTTGGTGACGTGCTTCCTACACAGATCCAGCATGCCTGTGGCTGTTTCATCTTGGTCTCCTATTTTTAGTTCTACTTATGCAAGCAATTTTCCACATTTATTAAGCTTTGTCTTTTTCATGGTTACTGAAAAGTCAGAGTTATTAAATCGAGGATGCCCTGCAGAGAAGGATAGCATGCAGACCAGGACATCAGGGGATGTGTCACCAGCCCGGGCAGGGAGGCTTGGTAGGGCTGGGGAGGAATCAGTCACTTTTCAAGGTAAACAGACATGTGGCTCCCTCTTTCCCATTCCTCCATCTCTTCCGACGCGCCAGCATGATGGCAGCGCACCCAGCTTCATCATCGGACAGTCTATTTGGGCTGATGCACATACAATTCCAGTTTGGCTGTGTATAGCCTAGTCACATGTGAGATCACTCCCTTCTGCTCTTTCTGGTGCAACAGCGGGCCAATAAACAGGGGTATTTGTTTATTAGTCAGCCCAGCTATAATTCCTGTGCAGATTTCAGGGGGCAGTGTTGCACAGATTTTGCATTGGGTTCACATCACTTTTTTTGACGCAGACCCGTCGCAAAATCCATTTTGGTATTTACAAACCAATGCAAATGTCAATTTGCATTGCTTTGTAAAAAACAGTGACAAAAGGCAGCACATTGCACTGCCTTGTGTTACTTTGCTGTACTTTGTGTCAGGGAGACGTCCATCAGTGCTACATAGGCGTTCCCATGCATCCACCCAAAAATTTGACACATATTTACAAATTGTAGACATGGGCTTGCGCCAAACATTGTGCGCCTGCCTGAGGCTAGAGTTAAAAATACTTCATACGCTTACTCAAAGGTATAAAGCACTGCCAGGATCAGGCGCTCATATAGCATTTATTCAGCTTGCCTGACAACTTAACAAACAGAATGATTTTGCGAGAGGCTCTACTCCTCAATAACTGCAATTAAAACAATTTACAGAAAAGAAACCAAACAAAGATGTCTTGGGAAGACAAAGAGCTATTAGGAGGGGGAGAATATTTACTATTCTAACCCCAGTCTGAAAACTTTGGGAAAACTGCATACTTGGAGGGTGGGTATGTTTACTATACTAACTTCTGACTACAAAACATTGTTACATTGCATACATGGGGGGGTGGGGGGGGTGGAGAGATTTAAAAACATAACTCTAGTCCAGTAAACATTGGGAAAAGCGGGGAGTTAAGTTTGCTGTTCTAACTTCAGTCCAAGAAACATTGGGGAAAGGGCATCCTCTGTATGCATTGAGAGATTCAGATTCCAGTGGCGGTGACCACAAGCAAAGGGTGATGAGAAGAGTGGAGGGAACGTGGCAGGGGTCACAGGGGGGTTGCGCATTGGGAGTATTAGAATAATATATATATATATTTTTTAAAGAACTTACCTGAAGCTGCCGGCCGCCTCCTGTGTCGCATCTCCTCTCGTCTTCCTCTCATCCAATCCCGTGCTGCAGATCAGCGTGGGGATTGGCCTGAGCGGGCTAGAAGAAGCTCCACTCAGAGCAGGGAGCCTGTGGGGTTTCTCCAGCCCGTCTCCAGCTCCAGTCTGTTCAATGCAGCAGGGCTGGAGAAACCTAAGTGCCCATGTGTGTTTTGGTCGACCTGGGATGGCTGGCCAAACACATATACGCACTTCGCACTCCTCCTCCCCAATCCCTACAGCACTGGCTCAGAGCAAGCAAATAAAAACTAAAACTAGATGCTAGAACATTGTTTTATTTTTCATTTGCTGGCTCTGAGCCAGGCAGTGGGGCGATGCTCCTCCGTCATTGGGGAGGAGCCGCCGCTATAAAATACACTACAACTAAATAATATAAAAACACACTAAAATATTTAATCAATTTCAATCAAAACTTTAAAAACACAAAATTATATATATATATATATATATATATATATATATATATATATATATATATATATATATATATATATATATAATAAAATAATTAAAAAGAAAATAACAAATATTTCAAAATAGCACATTTTTTCAGTGTATTAAATTTAAAGCAGTGTCCCACAACCATCCCCATTTCTAGAAAACATAGATACAGAAAATAAAATAAAATATATGTTATAATGAACAAAACACTTTTAAAAATGATACCTATCCTCAATATAAATATCCCACATCCCAAATATAGAAATAATTAAATTTAAAATAATAGAACAGGCAACATACATATATCACCTTACCAAATATTCTAAATTTAGCATATTAAATGATTAGAAGATTAACAATAATTAACTTATGAGCTTTAAAAATACAAATACCCACCCTATTCCAGTACACCACACAACCATAAACAATAAATGATAGTTTCAAACATCAAAATACATATTTTTATAAATGTAAATAACTCAATATATATTCACAAATAATTTCCAATTAGAAAAGTTACATAAATAATACATTGATCAGCAAATATCATTTTTTCCATATTTTATTTAAACATTACCCCAATCGTCCAAAAAACCCACAACCTGAGATTAAAATTTCAAAAGATGATTTAAACATATAAACAAATAAATAACAATTGAAAAATAAACATGTAAATCAATTAACATTACTTAATATATAATTTAAGAAAACACTATCCACACAGTCCTCCTCATTACAAGTCAGCTGAAAAGTTCTGTCTTCTCTTCTAACTACTGATTTCACAGGTGTTGAAATAATGCCTTATGTAGAATTTATCATATCCTGTTTTATGGGGAGCAATCAGCCACAGCTACCATTACATTTCGGCAGGTCAAACTTGCCGAAATTGACCAGGTGAAAAAGGCCCAGTTACTATTGGGACATGGTGCAATAGGCACTGAAATCCAGATGTTATGTCCCATATTTAGGTCAAAGTTAGGACCATAAATCCGATATGGCAGACTTACCATGGTGGGTTCTACAAGTATTGATCCCCACCCCAAATCTTTTCAATATTTATTTGGAACTGTGTGGACTATTAATAAAGGATAATGATGTGAGCTCAAGTCAGCACTTGAGTATGTAGATGACACTCAACTATACTTAACATTATCAAATCTACAAGTGACTACTATCCTAAGAGACTGCCTTCCCCGGGTACAAACTTGGAGTGAATGTTTCTCCTAAACCGGGAGTATACAGAATTTCTATTACTACCAATATCCGCAAACAAGATGGACGCTTCACTACTGAAGTCACTCAACATAGATTGCTTTTTGCTATCTCCTGTCCCATCAGAGAAATCAATAGGGTTCACAATAGACAAAACTCTTTTGTTCATTCAATAGATAAATAAGATAGCAAAAGCTGTGAACTTCCAGCTCCATTACTTAAAGAAAAACTAACACCTACCTAATCCCAGGGGATGTTCTAAAACAGAAGTGCATTGCCTCATCCTTTACTAGAATAGACCTTGGAAGCACTCTACCTTATTGGCCCAATCATTGCAGGGGAGCTAGAAAGCTGAAAAATAAAGAGACACATCAACTGAAAGTTTCAAAAATAAAATCTGCAATGCCAGCAGTCATTCTTTGAGGTGGCTAACTCTGCCTGGAACTCAATGCCGGCAAACATTTGGACATTAAAACCACTTACAGCATCCAGGATGCAACTGTTGAAACAATTCATTTTACTAAAGCCCCACAGCATTATGTAGTCCTTGTCATACTGATTCAACACTACCTTACTTTAATTCACAGCTAGTTAAATGTATTCATCTTCTATGTTTCCCCTCATTACTATTCCTCCTTGTGCTTATTGTAATCCACTTTTCTTGTCTTCTTCAGTTCTGGTTTATTGTAAAGTGCCTGTGCTGTACTCTGATCCTGGGTGCACCAGATAATAAATAGTAAATATATAAATAAGTAAAAACAGTGTGCAGTGCAGCCAAAAGTGCATTTTCGAGTTTGGTGGAAACAGGAGGCCCACTGTAAACCAACGGTGCGCCCACACCCCAACAAACTTGTGGTGCCAGTTCTATTTAGAGTTCCAAGAAGTAGCAGGTATTCACCGACAGAGCCTCTCTGGGCTCCACCAATGCAGACGCTGACCTGGTGTCCCGTCTGGCAAAGGACAGGTAACAGTGACAGTCAGTCCACCCTAGTGAGGGCGGGGTAATTGTCTCTGACATTTCCTGCCCATGTCAGCCATGAAATGCATGGTATACAGAAACAGGAAAACTGCAGAATGTCCTTCATGTGCAGGGAGAAAACTCCCCATGTTTTAGCAAATTTGAAAACCAACGTACACTTTGGAAGCTTGTTTTCTCCAAATCAAAAATGTTGCTGAGTGGGCTCTTAAAACATGGCACCTGCTCTGCACACCTGCAGTGCTGTAAAGGTAGTGGCCACAGTGGCAGCTCCCTTCACAGCACAGAAATCCCCACCAGGCAGGCTATGATCTGCAGATAGGGTATGATCCTTTGCAGCTTTGCCAGACTCTTGAATAATGTTCCAGGTTTTAAATGACCACCCTGATACTTACAGAGGCTGATTCACAGAACTAACTTAAGACTCAATCCTAAACTTACTACTATTTTGGTATTCACAGAATGCACTTACTACTTTTGGCATTCACAGAATGAACTTACTAATTTTGGTATTCACAGAAGTTAGGATTTTGTCTTAAGTTTGTCTTAAGACAAACTTAAGACAGACTTAAGACAGACTTAAGACAAACTCAAGACAGACTTAAGACAGACTTAAGACAGATTTAAGACAAAATCCTAACTTAAGTCTGTCTTAAGTCTGTCTTAAGTTTGTCTTAATTCTGTCTTAAGTTTGTCCTAAGACAAACTTAAGACAAAATCCTAACTTCTGTGAATACCAAAAGTAGTAAGTTCATTCTGTGAATGCCAAAAGTAGTAAGTGTATTCTGTGAATACCAAAATAGTAGTAAGTTTAGGATTGAGTCTTAAGTTCATTCTGTGAATCGGGCCCATAGACTTCTTTGCTGATTCTCTTATCCCAATACATTAAGGAATGGGGGCTAAGGTAAAGCCCTTTTTCATCTGCTTTTCAAGAGTTGCTAGCCCTCTTTGGCCTGTCCACTCTGCTAGCATATCTACCTAATATAACATAGCAAACATATTTTTAGGGTACACATTCACTGCCGCAGGGTCAATTGGTACTATTGACAGTTAGCAGGTGTTCATTGTGACCAAATCAATGGCACTCCGAAAAACCAGTAGGGTTCTGTCTAGGTCTCCTTCACCTTCTCAAATAAATGTCAAAGTTACAGCTGTACAAGTTACTCCGCAGAAGTCCAATTCATACTGAAACACATAACCTTACTGAACATTGATGGCCCAAGTCCTAGCATGGCTCTCTATTGGGCAACCTCTGAAAAATCAATGTAGAACTTAGCAGAAGGTAACAAAATTCGAGCTGCAGAGGCTATAGCATTATTTATTTTACCAGTTAAGCTTCTTTTACTTCTTCTATAAAATGACTACCATACATATAGAATTAGTGGTGAATTTTATTACTAATCGTTCTAGCCACGATGAATTTGTCATCTTTCAGCGGGCACCAAGAGAAACAATTATGAAAGGTCAGTTCTGGATCCAAGTAGGTCTTTGCAATCTCCAGTTGTTCTGCTTATCCCTCAGATGACAACAGGGTCCTGGAGGGACATATTTCAAATGCACACTCCTAGATTTTCTTCTAGTCCACCTTTTGGTGATCTTGCTTAGAATCACGTTTTCAACCATTAAGGCAATACGGCAATCCCACTCTGATTGTATCAAACATCCAACCATCATCTACGTAGTGTAGCGCTCAAGAGAATAAAGGATTCTGGTTTACAGTTTACATACAAGGGGAACTGTGACCACCCTAATCCTTCTGGGTTCAAAGCTCTTACTGCTCACTGCCTAATCTCTGTGAGTTGTCCCCACTAAAATACTGGAATTTCCCAACTTATGTCCGAGGAGCAATCTGTGCTAATACCAATTCATAATTGCCTCTTGGGTGCAATCATATGTATTCTGACCTCGTGGATACATAACTATTCTCCAAGTATCATATAGTACAGTATCCGCAGAGGGAGTTGGTGTCCCTTTCTTTATATGAAGAAAACGTAGGTCTCTCAATTTAGTGGGATTTTGTTTTCTCTCCCTTCTGATAACCCTTTCCCCCTAAATGGAGAGTCAATGACTTTCTATAGAGACTGTCCCCTATGTCTCTGGATGCTGTGGGCAGACCTGTAGCCAAAGGCAACCTAATTCCAAACATACAGCGGTCTTCTCTTTATTCCACCTGTAAAAATGCTTATAGTCCATGCATGGATGGAAATTTACACATGCGAGCGGGTGGCAAATTATTTTGTGTTTGTTTATTTTCTATGTTTTATGTAGGTATGTGATTTGTGTAAGCTTTGTGCATTTGTGTTGTGTAGTGTGTGTGCGCTGATGTGCACCTGTTTCCTTGGACTTAGGGCATGCAAAGATCATTCAAAGAGTACTGGAATGGACACACTCTAGTTTTTCTAGGAAAGACTCTCACGGTGAGTGAGTGAACAGTAAGACTGAGAGTGAATGAGATACTGTAAGAGTGGACATAACCAAGGTCGGTGACATTGTTAAGTGGGTTATTTGTGTGTATGTCACAAAATGTGAACTTTTTTTTCCACAAAATGTAGGTGTAATATGTTCTGTGCCCCCAATAATATCATTCCAATGTTGAGGATTAGTGCCCCATATCAGAACAATGTAGGCGCTAGGCTTGCAACCAACCACTATACATGCTAGAAAAGAGATGAATGAGGAATTGTGTAGGCGCGTAGAACGTCAAACTAAAAGAAGAGAAAACAAAATTGCATTTTATTTCACAGTGACGATTCCTGTGGCTCCAGCGTCAAGAAGCCTGGCTGTGAGATGGTGGAAGGGACGGATGCTGCCAGACAGGCTGATCAGGAGTGTGGGTCTCATGCCCCGACGTTACACACGAAACATGCAGAGCTGCCGGAGGAGCATGCAGCAGGGTGTCCTACTCTGGTGTCGAAAGCCAACGTTGCCCACAACTCCTCCCCGGTGAGAGCACAGCGCAGCAAGGGCGCTGCCACCTGTTCCCATGCTACGGTCTCCGATTATGAGATATCCCTTGATCTAAAGAACAAACAGGTACACCAGGTGACAAAAGAGAAGCTAACGGCTTGGTGAGGGTGCAAGAGAAGGGACATTTCGAACAGTATGGAATGATGTGGGAGAGCAGGTCGTGGGGCCCGCCATTTTGTTTTTTCTTCAAAGGAATTCAGCAGCATTTAGAGTAATACTGAGGATTGGGAGAGAGAAAGGATTAATTTGGAATACAATTTAGGGCTGTCCTAGTTCTTCCGAATCTCAGTATTTTAGGGAATAGCCTTACAATGTTGTTTGGGTTAAGTCTGAAGATTATACTCTGTTTAGCGTGAAAATAAGTGGGTAAGATGCAGGCTCCAAGAAGCTGAAAACGATGGGATAACAACGGCTCCAATTTGGTAGCCTTTTATTGCATGTCTGACAATGTAGATATATAACTACTATTAAAATGCGATCTGCAACATACTATGAGAGGTTTAGTTAAGGAAGGATATGTGTGTATGTGGTGTGTGTGTTTTCAGACAGTGTTCTCAAACTAAGCGCCTTCCAAAAGCCACATAGCTTCTGAAGCGCAGAGTGGGTGAATATCCGGCGAATTATCATTCAACTGCACAAGCCTCTTAGGCAGAAAAAAGGCAGCCCGACCCCTCCTTTCCATTCCATCAACTCGACATCCTACCCTTGGCTCCTTGAAGCTCCGCACAGCGGGGCAGATTTACAAGCCCCTTGGCCTCTTTTACGCCGCCGTTGCGTCACTTTTGTGACGCAGCGGTGGCACAAATTCAGCACCATGGTGCGGGGTACTAACAAAGTGACACATCTGGGAGATGCGTCACGTTGTAAAGCCCTGCGCCACAAGAAGGCGTGGGGGGCGTTCCGGTGCATGAACGCCTCCTAAAAGTGGCTGAGTGAAATGAAATGAAATGAAATAGGATTTATAAAGCGCATGGCTGCCCGTAAGCGTCCCAGCGCTGGAGAGTGTGCTAAATGAAGAAAATAAGAAGGATTTAAGGAAATAACCAAGTTTTCAGCAGTTTACGGAAAGGCAGATGTTTGGGCTGGGCCGGAATGGCAGGTGGTAACGAGTTCCACAGTTTGGAGCAGTTATAAGAAAAAAAGACGTCCCCCCCGATCGGGCTCTCTTGAACCTACAAGATTTCACTCCGTCACTTTTAGGGCCATGCTGCGTCAAAACCCTACGTCTGCTTGAAGCAGGCGTAGGGATTGACGCAGCATGTTACAGATAGGGCACCCCCGAGCCTTGCTGGAGCTGCGTTGCGCTTGCGACGCAACTCCAGCAATACTCCGCATTTCTGCAGAGGATGCGTCATGCATCTGCCCATCCGAGCGCCATGGTGCGCCAATTTGTAAATCGGCACATCAGTGGTGGCGCACGGGTGGGCAGATGCGTCGCAACTCTTCAGAGATGCGCCAGAAGTCGTAAATCTGTCCCAGTGTGTTTAAGTGTAGCTCTCTTCCTCTCCTGTGTTCTTCTCAGCATGAAGCCCCACCCATGGTCATGTGCACAGCATCAGACTGTTCATTGTTGAGTCTAGACACAAACTCTGCTGCACCAAAGGACAGCAGTGGGCAAATGACCAGCGAGGGTGGTCGCTTTTGCAAGGATGCTTCCCGCAGACATGATTCTCGGATACAGTAATACCAAGCATTGGCAAAGTTAAAAGTTCAAGTTAACATTTGTAGATTTATATAGCGCAGTTTATCAACCGTGAGGGTATCCAGGCGCTGTCCATGGGCCCGGGTAGATTAAGTGATTTGACCAGAATCAAAGGATGTCGAGCCAATGTGGATTTAATGTGCTAACCTATGTAAAAACATGCATTCACACATGTGGTTTACATGCGTTGCAGGCACAAATACAGCTTACCACATTTAAACCTGCCCAATTGTCTTTACTATTGTTGTGAAAAAAGTAGCAAAAACGATTCCCTTCTGTATTCAGTCCATAGTAAATAAAGAAAATAAAAAAAGGATATGACAAACAACATTGGGACTCAGTGTACTTTTCAGATGTAAAATAGTCCTTCATGCATTCGAATGGAAGCGCTTCCAAGAAGGCGGTTGATACACCAACTAGGCAGTAGCATGAGTTGTGAGTTGAATACTCCTCTGGGAAAAAAATTCACAAGAATATGTCGTGCAGCCTTCTGAGGTATCATGTCAGACCTAAAAATACTCTGATTTAATTTGTGGTGCGGTAATGAGAAAAGGGCATACGTAAAATTTTGTGAACCTATGCAAAGTCAGTGGGAGTTGGCTGGTGAGACATGAGTCTTGTGTTGTGAAATGCTCATAATGTGGGTTACACATTACAAATGCAACTCACCGTATAGGGCTGACTCAGTTTCGATGAGGAGGCGAAGACAGCTGACACCAAAAGAGGCTAAAATACATAACTTCTAATTGGGGCAGCCATAGACAACTAATTGGATCGTTTAGTGGGAAATCTAAAGGCAACAATCAGTGGATTAATCTTACCTACCCCCTTCTCTGTAGTTGCGCTGCCCATGGGACCATTTCATTTCTGACTGTGGAGCCTTAACCAGCTCTGGTAACAGAAACCCCTTTGCAGTGGACCAGCCACTGCAGAGCTGTGATCTTGATTGCATTGATGACCCACAATATCTAGGGCACAGGACTGTGGCTCCTGGAAGGAAAAAAGAATAATGTCCATGACGCAAATGGAGAAACCTTCCAGTGCACCAGGGACACTGATTTGAGGGTTTGCATTTGAAACATTAAAAACACAAAATGCGGTCTGGCCCGCCAACCCATGGAGGACAATTCACTATTTTGCCGTTTTGCTGAATGCAGTAGCGCCAGGTTAACAAAAACACTTTGAGAGAAAAGGGCCTCTGCACCTGCAGCAAACTTAACTTTATATTTGATGGGCTGACTGACTGTCTCTAGGGCACTGGATTGTAGGGTCTTGCTCACCCGAGTTGTTTGGTGTCTAGCCCACTAAACCTCAAATGAGGCCATAAATCATAAAGAAGAAAAATAAATAACTCTCAAAGAGGAAAAGATGGTTTACTGTTATAGAGGCAAAAGACTACATCTTAAAGAAGCGTCCAAATGTACTCCAACCCTGCCTTGGTATAAGCACCACTCATTGCCCACCAATGATACAACTCACCTCCATAGAAAACATTTGAGGCAGGGAAATAAAATAACACTCTATATGAACAAATGAAAATTAATACATTAATAAAAAATATTTCACAATTTAAATGATATACATATACATAGACATACAAACATATCTATCTATCTATCTATCTATCTATCTATCTATCTATCTATCTATCTATCTATCTATCTATCTATCTATCTATCTATCTATCTATATATATATAGATATATAGCCACAAAGGGATCCAAAAAGTTCAGTGCACTCAACAGCGGGTGCACATTGTAGGGGCCGAATACTGGCTCTGAATTCAATTTTAGTTGAAAAAGACGCAGCACTCCAGAGCAGAGTTTTAAGAGATTTTATTCGCAACTCTCAACTTTGTTGAGAGTTTTAAGAGATTTTATTTGCAACTCTCAACTTTGTTGAGAGCTGCGAATAAAATCTCTTAAAACTCTTCTCTGGAATGCTGCTTCCTTTGCAAATAAGAAAGAAAAAGAAAAAAAAATTGTATATATACACACACACACACACATGGGTGTGGGTCTGTGTGCATATACATATGTACAGAAATATATATACAGATATGTGTATATATGTATCTGCATATCTGCATGCACATATGTATGTAGATATATATTCAATGTTAAAAAGCATATATACAATTAGTTCATTCTTTTCTTGTTTTAAAAATAAATATTAAACTTAATTAAACAATGTCGTTTTTACAATGTTAATAATAAAACATGTTGTAAATACACCATTTTAACAACAATTACTACATTTTAATCAGAAATAAAAAAATTATGAGGGTGGGATTTTTTTACTTATTGATTAAAAAGTAATATTTATAATATAAATTAATATATTCAAATGAATGAATTATTTAATAAAGCTTTAATTTGATAAGTTAGTGTACTGCACCATTGCTTTTTTTGTTACATTAGTTCCAAGGAAAAACGAATATTTAAAGTTAATTTACATTAATATTTTACATAAAAATTTTAATCATTAAAAAAAAGAAAGGTTTTTTGCAGATTAAGAGAATTCCTCTTATATTTGCATTGTGGTCAGTACTTAAGAATACGTCAATCCATTTTTGCTTTTTTAAAATTGCGTCTGCCTCGTTTTTTAAGAGATGTGATTCTTGGATAATGATGATCTGCGCCGGGGAGTCACGCAAATATTGAAAAATGCGTTCTCTTCTCCCCTGCACGCGCAGACCATTCACGTTCCAAGATAAAAAAGATATCGATGTCATTTCTCTTTCCCGTTTCTCCCTTTCATTCCACCTGGTTTAATGTTTATTGCTTTGTTTCTTTTAGTTGTTGTATTTAAGGCGGTTAGACAGTGAAAAAGAAAAATCTGTTTTAAAGGGCCAGGCTTCTGAGGATAATTTTGAATTTTTTTTGCTTTTGTCCCCCCCCCCACCCCTTTGGAGAACCCCTCCATACTTACTCCGGCCAGTTGATGGGCCGGTTTGCACTGATCTGAGCTCTACTCTCAACACGGAGTTGCACTTCTTAAGAATATCAGTGAAGAAACATTGTATTATTGTGCACATTCACCCTCACCATCACCATCACCATCCCGCCTTCCCCCTGTTGATTTGTTACTCGCATTCTGCAGATAGTGTAGATTATTCATTTGTTTATCTATAGAAGAAGGTTGTTTATGAAATAGTGCAAAATTATTTGTTTATTTATATATATATATATATATATAAATTTTTTTTTTTTTTCCCCTTATATATATATATATATATACATATATGTTTTCTTATTTTTTTATTTTTTTATTTATTTATTTATTTAATTTTTTTTTCTTTTTTTTTTCTCCTCCTCTTATTACTTATATAATTATTTTATTTTTCCTCTATTCTTCATTCTTCATTGTTCCCCCCTCCCTCTCCCCAAAAGCTCATGAGTTCCTACTTAGTTATTACGTTACTCAGCATATTGAGTAAGAACAAGTACACTGAGACGAGGGGGGGGAGGCCTATTCACTCAACATTTGCCCTGCGAGTGGTTCTGAATGGACTCCAGGAGCTCGTCCGCCTCGAATGGCGTTCTGACATTGTACATCTTGTTATTATACATGATGCGTAGATAGGCCGGGAATCTCATCTGGACTGTTGCACCAGCCGTTCTAAAACTATCCATCTTCTGACCCAACTCCCACTGCCTATCTAGTGTAGCCTTGGATAGATCGGAGCGGATCTCGAAAGGAAATTCAGAACATTTTGTAGTTTTAAGTTTAAGCGCAGTGTTAAGAATTTTCTCCTTTAAGGTATAAGTCAAGAAGTTGACAAGGATTTTCCGAGGTTTAGACCTGCCTGCGTTAAGACGGAACGGGTCACGATGGATCCTTTGGATGTCTTTCTCCAACACTTCAGCTGTCTCCTCGAGACCCAAAGCTTCCTTCAAAAGATTTACAACAAAACTCTTGATGTCCCCACCTTCTTTTCCCTCCGGTATTTTGAGAAGACGCAGGTTGTTCCTGCGTGAGAAATTCTCCAAAGTTTCCATTCTTTCTTTCATTGCATCTCCCTCCTTGCGTAAGTTGTGAATTTTTAACACAGCTGCTTCAAGATTAGTTTTTACCGCCCCCACTGTGTTCTCCAATGCCTCCGTTCTTTCACCCAAGCCATCTACTTTCCTTTCCAAAGCTTCACAAGATGAGCGAATGTCGTTTTGGTTTGCTTTGGAGACCAAAAAATCACTACGAATTTCTTCTCTCATTGAAGCGATTGAAGCTGCCAAAGCTGCCAATGCCGACTCAGTCGTAGTATGAGTTGTAACACCAGCCCCCCCTTCCTCATCTCTCTCCCCTAAAGCCTTAGAGGGACCTATTGGTGTCCTGTTTAGGGCCTCGCCTTCATCCTCACGTGGAGTGTTTACCACCACCGACTGTGACGGGGCGGACAGTGATGGGTCAGCCATTTCCGTTAGAGGGGATGAGATCACTGAGGGGATATCAATACCCAGAGATGTGACAGGGCTCTTTTCCTGATTATTAGCTGGGCTTAGATCCAGAACTTGAGGCAAGACTTTAAAAAAAGAGCGTAGAGAGGGGGTGATTTTCACCGCGCTGTTGGTAGAAGCTAGAGTCTTAGCCCCTTCTTGGCTGTTTTTATTGATCCTTTTGTTTCCCCTCCCTTTGGCTTTCGTTTTTGTAGCTGACAATTTGGGTTTCTGGCTGGTTTTCTTTTTCCCTGTCCCTGTCTCTTTTTTTGTTGAAGCTGGAAGACTAAAAGGGGCAGGCTCGCTTAAGGGGTTGCTTGCAGCAGGGACGGGATGCAGGGCTGGAACGGGGGCAGAGGAGTCAATTGCTACAGTTGTATGAGACACTGTCTCTAAACAGGGGGATTCTGGTAGCTGTAGTAAAGATTGACTGACCCTTTTAATTTCCTTTAGATTATTGACTACAGCGTTAAGGTTACTTGCCACTCCTAATGAGATGCCCTTGCTGCTGCCAAGACTTGATTTCTCTGATCCCTCCAACTGCTGAGAGACCCCCACCCGTGACGCCCTGCTGTCACAAGTATTGTGTGTTGCTCTCACCTGGGACTTGCTAGTGGGCTCAGACTGCTTCTGTAGCAGCTGAACCACTGTGCCTCCGGATCCCACACATTCAAGTCTGCCTCTAAGCAGACCTCGCGCCGAGCGACCCCGGCGAAGCTCCACGGCTGCTCTGCTCCACGAACTCCGAGGGGGCGGAGAGCTGCCGGAGGGCAGAGTGAAACACATCCGAGGTGAGGTGTGCCGGCTGACAAGGCGAGGGGAAAACAAACCGGCAATCCCTCTCTGCACACTTTGCACACTTTCGCTACTCCGCACTCCGACTCCACTCTCCCGTTTCCCGTGTCCCGCTCCTGCGGCTTC
This sequence comes from Lissotriton vulgaris, assembly GCF_964263255.1. Classification (NCBI taxonomy): domain Eukaryota; kingdom Metazoa; phylum Chordata; class Amphibia; order Caudata; family Salamandridae; genus Lissotriton; species Lissotriton vulgaris. Next base: position 69,722,628 of record NC_141686.1, read on the forward strand.
AATCAGCGGGTGTCGTGAGAGGGGGGCGAGGGGCAAGGCAAGGCAGCAATACCTCCAATGACTCTGGAGCGGACCCGGTCTAGCGAGAGAACACTACCCGGTAGCCTCCGACCCAGCTCCGCTATCCCAAACCGATGGCAGTCAGACGGGCGGCTTTAGGACATCAGGCCGAGTCAGGTAAGGGGAACAGAGCGAAAAACAGCGGGGACTCAAAAAATGCCCGATCATCCAGACAGCTGAGAGGAGTGCTTCCCCATGCCAGAGGAGCTCAGGTAGTCAGCGCGCGCACCGCATTAGCCTGCGGCCGCCATGTTCTCCTCCTTGTCAAGAATCTCTTAATCTGCAAAAAAACAGCTAATGTGCGGATTCTTGAATTCAGAGAGGACAAATCTGGAAGATGGCTCATAGTTAATCTTTCTATACATGGGCAGAAATACAATTTAGTCGGGTATTATGGTCCTAACTCTGATGACCCATCCTTTCTAGAAACAATAAGGAACGTTTTAATAACCACTTCTGATCCCATAATTTGGGCAGGGGACTTTAATGTTATTTTGAATCCGAAACTTGATAAAACCACTAATAGCAGCAGGTATAGTTGTCAACCACCTTCTAAATCTAGACAGTCTCTAAAAGGGATTATGGAGGACCTGGGTTTGGCAGATTTATGGAGAGAAAGTGCCGGCACGAAACCAGGGGTATCTTATCGGAATCTAAAATACAAACACTCTTCACGAATAGATTTTGCCCTGTTTAGCTACTGTCTCCAAAACTCTATAGCCAGTATAAAGTATATACCCTCTCACCTATCCGACCATTCAGCTCTCTCTTTCACCTTAATACTTCAGACTCTTAAAAAACATCCCTCCTGGTCATTCGATCGAACTATCCTATTGGTCCCGGAGGAAGTGACATATCTCAACTCCGAAACTGAGATGTTTTTAGATAGCAATTTGCACTCAACCTCCCTTGCCTTAGTATGGGAAACTCTTAAGGCATACCTGAGAGGCTGCATCACCAACAGAGCTTCCTTTAGGAGGAAAAATTATCTATCCAAAATCCAAAACCTAGAACAGGAGCTAGAGATAATTGAACAAAGGCTTAGGGGCACGACTGGCTCACTACAAGATCAAAAAAATATGTCAGACCTCAAAAGTCAGATAGAAGATATCCTACAAGAAAGGGTCTCAAAGAAATGGGAGGCGAGCAAATTGTCCAATTTTGAATTCGGAGAAACCGCAGGTAAGATTCTAGCCTGGAGGGTCAAAGCAGACCAAGCAAAAAGCCACATAAGAGGGATCATGGCAGAGGGGGAAAATCAGCTCAGGTCATCAGATGTAGGAATCAGTACTGCCTTTACGCAGTTTTTTGCCGAAATATATAGGGATGATATTATAGATGACCAACAGGCAAGGAAGACATGGCTAGATAAGATATCCCTTCCACAGTTATCACAAGTGCAAAGTGAGGCATTGGATTTGGACATCTCAGAGGCAGAGGTTAAAAAGGCCGTATCCGCATTAAAACATGGAAAAGCCACAGGTCCTGACGGACTCCCCGGAGAACTGTATAGAGCCTTGGCCGATACAATTGTCCCTACGCTGACGGCCCTTTTTAACAGTATTCTGAAGGACGGTAACGACCCACCTCAATCATGGAGTGAGGCAACTATAGTCTTGATCTTAAAACCTGGAAAAGACCCAACACTATGTGGGTCTTACCGCCCTATATCATTGTTAAATAATGACTACAAAATATATGCCTCTATTTTAGCAGCTAGATTGGGATCAGTAATGGGGGAAATAATCCATCAAGATCAAAAGGGATTCATTAAAGGCCGTCAGCTTTCTGACTTAACATATGATTTAGTGGGGGCAATCGATATCGCCTCAGCCTTTACTATCCCATTGGCAACCCTCACCCTAGACGCAGCTAAAGCTTTTGACAGGGTAAACTGGTCCTATTTAAACGACGTGTTAAAGAGGGTCAACTTAGGGGAGAAAATCTGTCGATCAATAAAACTTATATACAAATCGCCAACAGCACGGCTTCTAATAAATGGCAACCTGTCTGAATCGTTTAAGATCTCTAGAGGCACAAGACAGGGCTGCCCGCTTTCCCCCCTCCTCTTTAACATATACATAGAACCATTTGCGGAAGTTCTCAGACGAGAAGACTCTATTCCATCTTTTAGGTTCGGGGAGTGGGAAAAGCGAGTAGCCTTGTATGCAGATGACATTTTGGTCTTTACCTCAGACCCGGAGATCGCTCTACCGGTAGTCATCGAGAGTGCCGAAGATTTCGGCCGCATCTCGGGCTATGAGATAAACGCCTCCAAAACAGACATTATGGCATGGAACATACCTGACCTAACGCTAAATACATCAAACTCACTGAGATACTTGGGAATTCGGATAGTGCAAGATATTGCACAAATTGCCCAAGTCAATCTTGAGAGAATCTTTAAGGAAATTAAAAAATCTTTAAAATCTTGGTCTAATCTCCCACTAACTATTCTAGGTAGAGTAAGTTTGCTAAAAATGTCAATTCTTCCCAAGTTCACCTTCTTATTTAACACGATCCCCCTTGCATTTGATAAAATAACGCTCGAGAAATGCCAGAGAGAGCTTAACTCCTTCGTGTGGGGATACAAGACAGCAAGAATATCGTGGAAAAAGCTGAGGAGGAGGAGGGAAAAGGGAGGCCTATCCCTACCAGATTTACAATTCTATGCGTGGGCATTCCAACTTTCCCATTCGAGAATGCTCTTAAAAGTGCCATCCAATACATCATTAGGCCTCATGTTTATGGCAATGTTGATTGGTGCTGGCTTACCAACTAACGGCTACATGTTCAAGTTTGGAGAACAGAAATACTTCAAGAAAGTTAAATTAAAAACTCTTATGTCCCAAGCGAAGCTATGGTCACATATAAGGAGGAACCTGGGTTTGTCATACTACTCCAACCTTGCGCCCATTTGGGATTCCCCAGGGCTCCCTTCCTGCTGGGATGATCGGCTTTCTATTCCGCTGAGAGTAGGAGGGATACTAACATGGGGCGATGTGTTGGCAGGTGATTCTCTGAGGCCCTGGGAGGCTTTGAGGGAGCAGCGGGGGATAGAGCTCTCGAGGTTTAAGTATTTACAATTAGATAGTTGGGCTAAGGCAACAAATAGATCTGGGCCTCCTTTAGGGAAGCATAGTTCCACCGAAGAGAAATTGGTAGCGCAACCTGCAGGGGGTAAAGAGGTCTCGAAATGGTACTGGTGCCTGCTAGAAGAGATAGATGGAGATTTCGTCCTCCCGGAACAACTATGGGGCTCAGATCTGGGGGCCCAGAGCATCGAAACCTGGCAGAATTCCTGTACCCTATTATATAAGTGTGTCAAACCTGCATGGCTAAGACGCAATCACTTTTTCACAATTCACCGTGCATATTTTACTCCGCTAAAACTTTCTAAGTTTATCCCAGGGAAGAAATGCAATAAATGTGGCCATATCGCAGCCTCAGACGTCCACATGTTTAAAGAATGCCCCAACATATTACAATTTTGGAATGAAGTTAAAGCGACTCTAGACTCCATCCTTAATACTTCGATCTCCATCACACTTTCCTTGATTATATTTGGTTGGGACAACAATATAAAGGGCCACGCTAGGACATTTCTGTTCTTCGCCATACTGCTTGCAAGAAGAGAGATATGTAAGGTTTGGATTGAAAATTCAGCACCATCCCATGCAAGCTGGCTGTCGTCTCTCTACGCAACCTCTAAAACTGACATGAGGAGATCAGGCGGTGAGCGTAGTCGTATCTTTTGGGACGTTCTGGTTCGTTGGAGACAATAACCGGGGTTTTTTTTTTTTTTTTTTTTTTCTTTGTTTTTTTTTTCCCCGGTCCTATGATTATGCCTTGAAACTCCAAGAACTAGGCCTCCCCCCAGTCGGCTCAGAACGGCTAGTTCAACTGAATAGAACTTCAAGTTTGGAGTCTTTTTCCACGATACTCTTCGGGCCATCTATTGCCAAATTCCACCTAACACAATACAAGATGCAGAGGAAACTCTGCACCTGTAAAGAGTGGTTGGCAGTTGGAGGCTAAATAAGAGGTGGCCAGGCAAATGAGGATAAAAAAAAAAAAAAAAAAAGAAAGGTAAACTTTAACAATTTTCCATGTTCTTTCCCTTTGTGAGGTCTCTACACAGTGGTGGAGTTCTCCACCTAAGTGTGCAAAGTTACTGATAGTAACTCTACACTCATAAATCCTGTTGGAGGAAGCTCCATCCCCTGATTTGAGGTAGTGGAGACATATACGTTTACACTTAGGTGTACATCTACACTTGGAATGGTGAATACTAAAAATTGTAGAGTTACACCTAGGAATAGGTGCATATATACACACGAGTAAACACAAGTGTATCTTTACCTCTGTGAATAGCCCCCCTAGATTCTTTTCAATCCTCCACTACAAGGAATTGCTTGTGCTCCTGATAAACAAAATCAAGCCCATACAAAGAAACTATCAATTCACATTCAAGAATCATGCAATTCTCAGGGTTTATTGAGTTTTCTATTGGGATACAGGTGATTTGGTTGAGTGAGATGTGCCACAGCATGAGAATGGGCCATAGGAGTGTTAAAAATTCACAGTATGAGGTCCACCAGTGAACTTGTCATGTTATGTGGGCCTGTTGTAAAACTCTTTCTGAAAGTGTCACCAGTGATCCTGCCCACTCCAAGTCCACCAATGCGCTTCCAATGTTCCTTTGTCTGGCCTGATCTGTGGTTTGATTCCCAGCCTCTGTATGTGTGCTGTTTTTAGCTTTTGTAAGCATCCCACACGTATGTCTTGTGCGGTGTGCTTTCAGTGGGCAGACACTTCTCTGACCACCTGCATGTCCTACTTCTTCTTGATTAGGCACTTGTACTTCTCAACAGGGCTGATTTTATGTTTTTTTATTGGGTTAATCTGTTGGTTCTGATTCTCCTGTATGCTCTTTAGCTGTGCATGACCCAATTAACTTAATTTGGCGCTAGAAAGAATTGTACTTTAAATCCTTCAAATAATATGATGGAGTATAACAGTGACTGATATAATGTAATGAGGATAAAGTAATATAAGAATCTCTGATATATGTCTAGAAATGAAGAGCAAAAAGTTGCTATGTCTACTTTTACTTGTTCCAATTGTTTGCATTATTCATCCCTTTAGATAATACGTTCAGTCTACCCTTCTAGGATGTGCCTTTGTAGTGAGATGCTTACATTTTTGATTGTTCTGTCACATCAAAAGCTTTCTGACTCTGTAAATGGTTTGAGCTATGACATGAGGGGAAGTAGGTGGACCTCATCCCATCCTCACAAGAGGTATCTTGAGGTTTCATTGGAACCCCAGAGCTGAGGTAGCATGGTTGTGGCTATAAACGTGATGCCGACTGTGGGTGCAGAACACAATCACACTTGCAAGTGAGACACTTGAGCCTTCACTATAAGTTAGACCATCTTCATTGGGTACTATGGATGTATGAGCATAGAGAAAAGTGGCTGCACAGATGTATGCAGTTGTGTTCTAATAAATGAGATATTACTTGGCTACTCTGTCAGACCTGCAAGAAGTTTTAGCATTTGGCATCAAAATCCACTGATTGATGTTTAGTACCTGGCATGAGTTTTAGCATTGGAATCCATTAAGTGATGCTTAGCTTCTGGTTTGCACTTTAGCTCCAGAATACACCCACTTAGTGCTGTTTATTGAGGGTGTGAGTTGGTGATCAAGAGGATTTCTTGCGGATCTCTAGCTGTGCAATCTTTCTGCTTAAACCATTGTTGCTTTAGAGCACAAGGAGAAAGCATTGAAGGTTAGTTACTGAAACAGGTCAACGACACCACAATCATGGATGAATGAGCAGGGTAGCTGGGGCTAGTACTCAAGAGGTCGTTTGTGTGAGCAGTTAATCTTTCAGTGAGAAGAAGTAGGAAGACAGAAGCTGAAGATTTATGGAAGAAACTTCAAATTCTCAATCTTTTCTTTTTATTCTCTCTTTAGAAATAATTTATCAATTGATCTTCCACACAAGGGCGTCCACATGCATATTTCTAAAAAGCTATAGTCATACAGAAAATTTTAATCCTAGAGTTAAACATTGTTTGAAAAAGTCATGCAGTTTTGACGATATTGTCATGGGTCAAACAATCTTTGGTCACAGAAAAATAACATTTTTGAAATGTGTCATGCTTGATTTTGAAGACTCTTTAATCTAAGGGAAAACTGCCTGACCAACAGTCTCATTGTCTGTCCTTTGGTCTGTCTGACTTTCTGCCTGTCCTCCTGTCTGCCTTCCTGTCTGCGTGATGTTCTGTCTCTCACCATTGAGTGTTATGCCTACTGAACAATTGTTACAATTCTTATAGCAAGAAATGTATCAGAAATGAGTGCACATGCAGTAGTAATCTTGATAAATAGATGTCCCCAGTTCTAAACATAGGACTGACATTAACCCACCGACCTCACAGACATTGCATGGAGGTAACCAGCACTTGCAGCTGCACCTCCTCTGTGGGACTCTTGTGTGTCAGCAAGTTGGGTTAGTCAGGGCAATTCTTGTTAGCAATTAGACAATGCACCATGGGTCTTTGTGGAGATTAAGGATCTTAGAGAAGCATGGGATAAAAATGTGCTGCATGGTATGTTGTTGGATGCTGCAAATGAAAGAAGGAAGAGCCGAATCAAGGTGAAACTGTTGCTACGCCAAGTGCCCGATGACATCTGCGGAAGGCAGCATAACCCCCACACCTTAAGCGGCTTCAAGCGGCTCCGCATTCAGTTTAGAGCTGCCTGGTCTTCCCTTCTGCTCCCAACAACTGCTTTTTGCAGCAGTAAAAAAACACATAACAAAATAATTGCTCACTGAAATCATGTTCTCCTTCCATATTTGTCATTTGCCGCAGGATTGTTCCCCAGAGAGACGTAGTTTCAAGTAGGCAATTACTTGCGATTGTAAGGTTTTATTAGAGCAGGGAGACAGCAGAATGCGCTTGTCCTTTCACGCTTCACAAACGGGGGAGGGGGAGTGGTGTTCCTGCAGCCAGCAGGGGACTCCGTTATTGATTCTCAGTGCAAAGTTCAAGCAGACCGTGTTTTTTCTGGTTAGGAGGGAAGGGTGCGGGGAGGCTGGGCATGCGTCGCTGGAAGCGTTCCTAGAGGCGGATCTTGCCTTTAGGTGGACGGATTAGGCTGTGATGGACTTTTCCATGGATGCATACGCTCCAGTGTTTCAGATGGTTACTTGCAACCTGAGAATCATCATTAATAGGCTGACATCTACCACCGCCCACTCTACATTAAAAAACAATTACAACTTTTTTTGTTTTTAAAGCTTCCTTCATGGAATATTTCCTAATCAAATTCTTGCTGTTCCCATTAGAAGAAGCGGGCACCAGGCATCTTTTTTTCCATCTGCTCCCCTCCTCGTCTTGGGAGGATCCATCAGCGCCGGGACACTCCTCGGAGTAGCCGTGCGCTATAGAAGCACCCTTTTAACATAACATAACATAACAGAATACATTTGCTGATCAGGTTTCTCCAATAAGTTTACAGAGTGCTAAAAATGCCGGCAAAGTTGACGTATGGAGGATTTAAAAATGTATAACTGGATGTAAAGTCCGATTTAGAGCATGGTGGATGATTTACAGATATCCTGTCTGCCTTATTACAGATGGATTATATAATATGGCAATTTTTTTTCAATTCAGTGTTCCATAGAATGAACTTGGCCCGCAGGTAGTTTACATGAGCACCAGTTGCATTACACAAAGTTACATTCATTTTTTAAGCACAGGGAGATAACGTGATTTGCCCAGAATCACAGGATGCTGAGCGGATGCCAAGACTAAAAGCAGGTTTCCCACTCCCAAAATCTGCATCTCTGGCCATAACGGCACATCCTTCCCCCTGTAATCACTCACAATAAGGCTCATCGCATATCTGTCAGGCTTGTGAGAAAGTAACGAGTCCGACAACCTAGAAATGAGGCCTCTAGCACTTTATGATGTTCCATTATCCTCACCTTCACAGCCAGGTATGCTTGTGACTGCACGGGGCAGCAAAGAATAGGCAAGCTGTTTCAGTACATTTTTCTTTAAAACCCTCAAATCAGCTCTTCTAGTATTATGTAGATGTCATGCTGTAGAAGACACAATATATTTTTTCCACCAACCAACCTCTGAAAGGGAGCCGAGATTGCTCACATATGACCCCACACATTATAATACTAATTTCTTACTTATCTGTGCCGGTAATAAGCTAGTGGTTTAGACTGGAAGGCGACTCTATGTAGCAATGGTTCAATAGCGCCTCGATACCCTCATGGGTGAAGCAGCCATGCTCTACAAATCCTGATTGATTGATTGATTGATAGACCTGGGTAGAGGGCAGGTGGAAGGATATGACAGGCAGAGAGAGCTAAACTATGGAGAAATGGACATTAAAGCGTGTCTTCTGAAACCCTCTGGCAGGGATGTGATCCCACAAAAAATGATGAGTGGCCGTGCGAGGTTGAAGACTTTCACTGAACGTTAGACCTTTTTCTGCCCATCTGAGACATGCTGAAAAGTACACGCCATAAAGCTTCCACCACATAAAGGGAGAGACCAGAAAAAATAGACGAAATAAATTAAAACATTGTAGCTTCTTCAATTGCACTGGATAGCGATAGGTAAATAGTTGGTTGCCCACTAGAGCCTACAGGGAAGGGAGCATGTGCTTACTTTGAGAATATGTATGGAAAACACAGAGAGGCGAGGAACCAGGCGGTCGCCCAAGTTATGAGCTTCTGTGAAGCCATGTAAAGTATGCTCCCTCTGTGTGGCATCTTGTGCCCCCCCTGGAGACAGAACCACTGCGACTCTTAAGAGTCACATTCATAGCCAACCAAAGGTGGACGAATGTTTCCATCACCATCCTGTGTATGATTCCTGACCTTTCACTGATCATTTCTTTATTCCTATATGGCCGTCAGCCACTTTGCTTTTCGTTTAGAAGCAACATGTGTTTCCATTTGGATAGCTTGACACATTCAGAACAAATCTTGCTATTTCATGTGAAGGGCATGAAAGGATAGACATCTGCCGGGCTTCAATATCCCTTGAATTTTCAGCCTGGCTGTACATACAGGATTATGGCTGACATTTACTGCCATATTGAAGAACCTTAATTTAAGGTATGGTTGGGGCCACACAGCAGGGGTGTCATGATCCCTGCTGGAGGGAAGGAAAATGGCTTGCCCTCCAGTTTAGTGGAAAAGGACAGCAATAATAAGGGTGCCTTGCGTCCCACAAATTCATGGTCACTGGTGCCACCGCATCTGCTGCACCATTGCTAGCGATGCCCCTTGTCTTGTCATGCTATTGTATGCAGCAGAATTAGTAGCAATATGTCGTGCAGACTGCTGAGGTATCAGGCCAGACCTGAAAATACTTTGATTTAATTTGTGGTGTTGTACCACTCCTGAAATAAGAAAAGGGCATATACATAAAATATGGTGAACCTCTGGAAAGTCAGGGGGCTCTGACTGATGAGATGAGTCTTGTGTGGTGACAGTCGCATCATTTGGGTTACACATTACAAATGCAAGTCACTGCATTCGGCTGACTCAGTTTCCACGAATAGGAAAAGATAGCTGACAACAAAAGAGGCGAATATACATAACTTTTTTTTATTGAGGCAGTAGTAGTCACCTGAGGGGATCATTTAGAGGGAAATCTCAAGGCATCGTCCAAATATCAGTGGATGAATCTTTCATCCCCCTTCTCTGTAGTTGTGCATGGAGTAACCATTTAACTGCTGACTGTGAAGCCTCAACCAGCTCTGATAACAGAAACCCCTCTGAAGTGGACAAGCCACCGCCGAGCTGTGATCTTGATTGCATTGGATGACCCACCCGATATAGGGCATGTAGCCTGACACCGCTGTGCCTGCGCAGGACTGTCGTCCCAGAATGGAACAGGGAGCAATATATGGTTGCTTCACTATTCTGTATTCATGTCACGTCATTTTGTGTCATGTCACGCCATTCTATGTCATGTCACGCCATTCTGTGTCATGTCACGCCATTCTATGTCACATCATGGTATGCTACTTGACATCTGTCATACTATGCTAATCTTTGTCATGCTATCCTTTGTCTTGTCACGTTTCTCTGTGTTATGTATGCTAAGATACTGTATGTTATGCTTTTATGTTAAATGTTATGTTTTGTCATGTTATGTTAAGGAGTATTAATGCTTAATGACTGTTACAATGCAGTGTATCTAACGTGGTATAACACCTTGAATATTGTCTTTAGTGGCAATGCCTGGCCTACTTAAGGATGATAATGTTATCTGAGTCTTGCATGTACACAGGTTGGTGAGTTTGCTCTACAGAATGTGATGCTGTCAATGCATGACGAGGCCACAGGGTCACCGCAAGGTTATCTATTACATTCTCAGATTTTAATACTCAAGTTCTAATTGCATCCTCGTGAGGTTTTGCATTCCTGTGACTGTAGGATTTTCAGTCATGTACCTTGTCCACCTATTCCTCCGGGGCCCACAGCTCACGGATCACAGCCCACAGCCCAAAGCCCACAGCTCACAGTCCACAACCCACAGCTCGCAGCCCACAGCCCACAGCCCATAGTTCACATCCCAGAGCTCACAGCCCACAGTCCATAGCTCACATCTCACAGCCCAAAGCCGACAGCCCACAGGCAACAGCCCACAGCCCTTCCACTAACCTTTTGGTATTTAGGCATGATCATTGGAAACATATATAGAATTATGGGTTCTGATTTGGCAGCAACAAGCAAGTGAGAATGTCCGGCAGTATTTCTTAGGCCACTGGAATTATGCTGCAGGGTAGGAATACCTTTTGCAGCAGGGTTTACTAAATTATGTGCAAAGAAAAGTATTACTTCATTAGTTTGTAATTTTTACACATTCTAACACTATCTGGGCAAAAGATTCACAGCATCAGAACCAGTCTGACATTTAAGTGGGCTATGTCAAGATGACCAGTCAGCCTTTGTGAAGGGCCTTTGTTAGAAAGTGGATTATTAGTAGGGGCAAATATATGTCTGCCACTGGCAATAAGGCCACTAACACAGTATAGGGCTCAGAATAGGTCTTAGAAAAGTATTCCCATGCTCAACCTTTGTTAGCTTGACTGCGAGCAGGCAGGCTTAACTTCAAAGACAGGAATAAAAGCATTTAAAAACACCAGTTCTGTAAATAATTAAGACACAATGCACAATAAAAATCCAACACCAAGTTATACAAATAGGAAATATTTTTATCTTTAAAATTGCACCAAAACGACAAAAATCCAAAGTAGGGAACCGGAAATATGAATTTGTAAAGATTTAGTATTATATAGCACATAGGAACCTATTGCGCCTTATCGGGAAATCTGGCCGAATAGACCGGGTCAAAGTCAAAGTTTCAGGCTGCCCGCGATGGAGCCATGCACGGCTACCCCTCGCAGTAAGTCTTGGTCTAAGGTTTTTATCTTCTGGCTCAGAAACTTTTCTAGAGCTTTTCTTCCTGGGGTCTCTCGAACCTCTCAGCCAGTCTGGATTTGGTGAGAGTTCGCCGGATGGCCTTGCGACGAGCTCTTGGTCGAACTCATGGAAGTCCAACCTCCATAACGTTCCAGTGGGACTCGTGGTTGAAGGCTTGAGTCTCGCGGTTGCTCCCGGTCACCTTTTCTTTGGTTGGACTTAGAAACTTTTACTGAGGTTTTTCTTGCGGGGTCCCTCGATTCTCTTCACCAGTCCAGATTCGGGGAGGGTTCCAGGCCTCGGATTTTGTCTACTCCTAGTCAAACTCTGGAAGTCAGACCTATGGAGTTTTTCAGCAGGACGGACCTGGACGGGAGGCCGACTCGCAGTTGAAGGCAGGCGGCTTGGCTAGCAAGGTTGAGTCAGTCCTCTTATGGAGCTTTTTTCCAAAGTTGCTCCAAAGTTCTCCAAACTTCTAGAACTTCTTCCTGAAGTTCCCCGAAGGGTCCCAAAGTTCCTCAAACTTTCCCCAAGGGTCTGGAAGCCCCAAGATGGTCCTTGAAAATTGAGGACTTCAGTTCCCACAATCCACTTGTACAAAACCCTTACAAATCCACTGGTAATGCTCCAGGTTGAGGATTCTTGGTGGTGATGTTCCAGGTGAGCTCTGTTAACCTGTAGCTTGCATGGAGTTCATACTTTAGTCCTTTTACAGCAAGGTAGTCCACAGGGCTCTAGTTCCAGATGGCGCAATCTTAAGAGTACAGGCCTTAGTGACTGCACATCAAACTTCTCAGCATGGCCCTTCTTGCTCTCTTAGGTTTCAAGCAGTAGATCAGAGAGGCTCTGCCTTTCTCAGATACTTATTCCAAGTTCTCTGGGTCAAGCAGGAGAGCACTTCTGTTCAATGGGGGGAAGGGTAACATCCCAAGATATGACCATATCCAGCAGAGTGTCGCACTTTTTTGTCCCTGAGTGCACCAATTCTTCCAAATTCATCATGGCTGATTTTCCAGCAGGGAGAGAAGAGCTGGCTAAACACAGCCCTAGGATGGCTACTCTCTATAGTATCGCGCCCAGGTATCTGCTCATTCCTTCCTCAAGCCTAGCATCTGGATAGGATCAAAAGAATGGAGTTGTTAATGACACTAGTGTCTTCCCTTTCCATTGAAGTCCATTGTTTACGACTCCTACCTGTGCTCTGGCATTCTTGTGTAACAGAACACTGCCCTCCCAGCAGAGCTGGTTAACCCTAGGGGCTCTTTATCACCTCTTCAAAAGGAGCCTGGCTAATCCACTTAACTCTGACCAATCAGGACAGACCACTGGAAGCCTGAATCTGGGCTTACAAACAAGAAAGTCTTATAACTTCTTGTCTGTACATTTTAGGAGAAATTCAACAATATCATATTGTTGGATTTATCTATACCATTCTGGGAAGTCCTTAATGCTCTTTTTATCATTCTCCTATCAGGATCTATTAGTTAATAACTTCTTGCCATGTTACCCTATGTGGCAGGGGATTTGCATTGGGAAAAACAGCTTGGGCCATTTTTTCCAGCACCAGGGTTTATAAAAACATATTTTATGGGTACTCTGCCTATATCTACAGGACCCCACCCCTAGAACACCGAGGGAGAGACTTTAGGCATTTTGAATATTTAGAAATATTGCAGATCCTCCCTCCACAGTGCTCCTAATACCAAAGTCGATTTTGTGAAGCATTTTATCACAATGTGGGGAGTGAAATGTGCAATTTCACTTAACCCAGGGCATATAAAACTAATTTTATAAGGGTCCTCCTTATAATTACCTGACCCCCGCACTGCTGGCGAGGTGTCCTAGGGGAGACCCTGGGGGTACTTAATATGCCCAAACACTGTAGGACATCCATTGTTAAGTGCCCCAAACACCAAAGTCGAGTTTGGGCACAATTTACTTTATTAAAGAAGTCCTGTAACACAGGGCTACTTTTAAACAGACCTCAGACTCAGCAGTGCACACATGCAAGTGAAGAAAGGGCTGCTGGCCTCTAAACTGCCCTATTATATTCTAGGGACTTAGATGTAGTTTCAATCCCCTGCCTTGTTATATACTAGGGCCTTATAGGGTAGGTTATGGTAATCACAGGGGTACCCCAACCTGTAGTGTACCCTTGTGCACGTAGGTGTTTTCACTGTATTCTAAGTGTCTCTTTCTGAATAGCACTGGCTCTGGGCCTGGTTAGGCAGAGCCCAGGGTCAGTCAGAGTCAGTTACTACCAGTACCAGTCAGCACAAAGTTGGAGGGTGCCCAGGGCACAGGATGACTTTGCAACAGCCTTCCATTATCAGCAACATGTGTTGCCACATTTGTTGTAACATTTGATGCCTTTGAGTTAAAAACAATATTTTGTTAAAATTTAAGATTATGCAGCAGTTGATGGTTTATGTGGCAAATGCGGTACATATATGGGAAAAACTCTGCAGTAACACATCTCCTGAGTATTGCCCATGACTCCAGATGGCCTAGTTAGCCATTTGTATACATGTAAAACATATTCTACTATATACTGGCAACCAATGGAGTTTTCCATTGTTGGTGAGACATGGAGACTTTTCTTGATTAAATATGACTCATGTGCCACACCTTTGCGCCTGTTGGGACCTCGTTGTTGTGCAAGAAGAGAGCCCAGAGTTAGCTTAGCTACAGTAATCACACCAGCAGCACATTTCTTTTCATTTACATTTACATTTACATTTACATTTACATTTCTCACCAACACTCATTCTTAAGAAGCCTCCAAGAGTGCTGAATGGTTGTTGCCATCAAGAGTTGGTAGTCAATTGCTTTCAATGCCTAAGACATATGCTTGATCACTAAGAGGTCCTTGATGAATTAAACTTTATAATTCTTGACTTCTATAGAGATAAACTGACCTTTAACCATCATATCTAGCTATGGCAATTGCCCAGTCAGCTCAGTCTTTGCTATATTCAGTGCTAACTTGCTCTTTGAGATCAGTGAAGAGTTCATGCAAGATGTACAGTCACAGCTCCTCTCTCTCAATTTGCAGCATTGGTGAGATGTCATTGGCAATGACATAAATCTGAAAATGCAGTTGAATTCTGTGAAGACCACAGCCACCAGAAGCATACATCTATTAAAGAGCGTGGGGCAGGGTCCCACTATTTGTCTATTTAATTATTGTTATTTTGAGGCACTCCACATGTCCCTTAAAGTGTCTTGAAGTAATACAAAAAGAAGATGGACAGAAGGCTGCATATTTTCAAGCATTCACCCAAGTCACAGATCTGGGTTAAAACCTTTGTTCTTTTGCTCACTTCGCGACCCCATTTTGGACCCAGCCATATGAAAATCAGTCTTGACCTTGCTCCCCATGGGATCAGTCCAGCCCAAAATGCCAGGCCAGGTCCTCCCTGTACTGGAAAACAAGCATCTCATAACCAGTTTCTGGGTATTACTCTTCATCAGCCAGGCTAGGCTGAATCCAGTGGCGTTTCGAGCACCGGTCCCTTCCCACTAAGGGTAACTTTTAGCAACACAAAAAGTAGAGGTACGAAATGCTGAACATTGCCAAAAATTCACCCCCAGTCAAAGATCCAGGTTAAATCCATTTTTCATTTGCTCACCATTCCATCCCAGTTTGGACCCAGCCATATCAGTCTTGACCCTGCTCCACATGGGAACAGTCCAACCTAAACTGCTGTTTAGGTTTCAACTTTCAACTTCTGACTGTGAAGCCTCAAGCAGCTCTCATAACAGAAACCCCTCTGAAGTGGACCAGCCACCGCCGAGCTGTGATCTTGATTGCATTGGATGACCCACCCGATTTAGGGCATGGAGCCTAACACCGCTTTGCCTGCGCAGGACTGTCGTCCCAGAATGGAACAGGGAGCAATATATGGTTGCTTCACTATTCTGTATTCATGTCACGTCATTTTGTGTCATGTCACGCCATTCTGTGTCATGTCACGCCATTCTATGTCACATCATGGTATGCTACTTGACATCTGTCATACTATGCTAATCTTTGCCATTCTATCCTTTGTCTTGTCACGTTTCTCTGTGTTATGTATGCTAAGATACTGTATGTTATGCTTTTATGTTAAATGTTATGTTTTGTCATGTTATGTTAAGGAGTATTAATGCTTAATAACTGTTACAATGCAGTGTCTCTACCGTGGTACAGCACCTTGAATATTGTCGTTAGTGGCAATGCCTGGCCTACTTAAGTATGATAATGTTATTTGAGTCTTGCATGTACACAGATTGGTGAGTCTGCTCTACAGAATGTGATGCTATCAATGCATGACGAGGCAACAGGGTCACCGCAAGGTTATCTATTACATTCTCAGATTTTAATACTCAAGTTCTAATTGCATCCTCGTGAGCTTTTGCATTCCTGTGACTGTAGGATTTTCAGTCTTGTACCTTGTTCACCTATTCCTCCGGGGCCCACAGCTCACGGATCACAGCCCACAGCCCAAAGCCCACAGCTCACAGTCCACGACCCACAGCTCGCAGCCCACAGCCCATAGTTCACATCCCAGAGCTCACAGACCACAGTCCATAGCTCACATCTCACAGCCCAAAGCCGACAGCCCACAGCCCACAGCCCAAAGCCCACAGCTCACAGTCCACAACCCACAGCTCACAGCCCACAGCCCAGAGTTCACATCCCAGAGCTCACAGCCCACAGTCCATAGCTCACATCTCACAGCCCAAAGCCGACAGCCCACAGTCAACAGCCCACAGCCCTTCCACTAGCCTTTTGGTATTTAGGCATGAACATTGGAAACATGTATAGAATTATGGGCTCTGATTTGGCAGCAACAAGCAAGTGAGAATGTCTGGCAGTATTTCTTAGGCCACTGGAATTATGCTGCAGGGTAGGAATAACTTTTGCGGCAGGGTTTACTAAATTATGTGCAAATGAAAGTATTACTTCATTAGTTTGTAATTTTTACACATTCTAACACTATCTGGGCAAAAGATTCACAGCTTCAGAACCAGTCTGACATTTAAGTGGGCTATGTCAAGATGACCATTCAGTCTTTGTGAAGGGCCTTTGTTAGAAAGTGGATTATTAGTAGGGGCAAATGTATGTCTGCCGCTGGCAATAAGGCCACTAACACAGTATAGGGCTCAGAATAGGTCTTAGAAAAGTATTCGCTCAACCTTTGGTAGCTTGACTGCGAGCAGGCAGGCTTGTCTTCAAAGACAGGAATGAAAGCATTTAAAAACACCAGTTCTGTAAATAATTAAGACACAATGCACAATAAAAATCCAACACCAAGTTATAAAAATAGGAAATATTTTTATCTTTAAAATTGCGCCAAAACAACAAAAATCCAAAGTAGGGAACCGGAAATATGAATTTGTAAATATTTAGTATTATATAGCACATAGAAACCTATTGCGCCTTATCGGGAAATCTGGCCGAATAGTCCGGGTCAAAGTCAAAGTTTCAGGCTGACCGTGATGGAACCATGCACGGCTACCCCTCGCAGTAAGTCTTGCTCTAAGGTTTTTACCTTCTGGCTTAGAAACTTTTCTAGAGCTTTTCTTCCTGGGGTCTCTCGAAGCTCTCAGCCAGTCTGGATTTGGTGAGAGTTCGCCGGATGGCCTTGCGACGAGCTCTTGGTCGAACTCATGGAAGTCCAACCTCCATAACGTTCCAGCGGGATGAACCAAGGACCCAGGCTGACTCGTGGTTGAAGGCTTGACTCTCGCGGTTGCTCCCGGTCACCTTTTCTTTGGTCGGACTTCGAAACTTTTACTGAGCTTTTTCTTGCGGGGTCCCTCGATTCTCTTCACCAGTCCAGATTCGGGGAGGGTTCCAGGCCTCGGATTTTGCCTACTCCTAGTCAAACTCTGGAAGTCAGACCTATGGAGTTTTTCAGCAGGACGGACCTGGACGGCAGGCCGACTCGCAGTTGAAGGCAGGCGGCTTGGCTAGCAAGGTTGAGTCAGTCCTCTTACGGAGCTTTTTTCCAAAGTTGCTCCAAAGTTCTCCAAACTTCTAGAACTACTTCCTGAAGTTCCCCGAAGGGTCCCAAAGTGTCTCAAACTTTCCCCAAGGGTCTGAAAGCCCCAAGATGGTTCTTGAAAATTGAGGTCTTCAGTTCCCACAATCCACTTATACAAAACCCTTACAAATACACTGGTAATGCTCCACTATGAGGATTCTTGGTGGTGATGTTCCAGTTGAGCTCTGTTAACCTGTAGCTTGCATAGAGTTCATACTTTAGTCCTTTTACAGCAAGGTAGTCCACAGGACTCTAGTTCCAGATGGTGCAGAAGGGGCAATCTTCAGAGTACAGGCCTTAGTGACTGCACATCAAACTTCTCAGCATGGCCCTTCTTGCTCTCTTAGGTTTCAAGCAGTAGATCAGAAAGGCTCTGCCTTTCTCAGATACTTCAACCAAGTTCTCTGGGGCAAGCAGGAGGGCACTTCTGTTCAATGGGGGAAGGGTAACGTCCCAAGATATGACCATATCCAGCAGAGTGTCGCACTATTTTGTCCCAGAGTGCACCAATTCTTCCAAATTCATCATGGCTGATTTTCCAGCAGGGAGAGAAGAGCTGGCTAAACACAGCCCTAGGATGGCTACTCTCTATAGTCTCGCGCCCAGGTATCTGCTCATTCCTTCCTCAAGCCTAGCATCTGGATGGGTTCAAAAGAATGGAGTTGTTAATGACACTAGTGTCTTCCCTTTCCATTGAAGTCCATTGTTTACGAGTCGTACCTGTGCTCAGGCATTCTTGTGTAACAGAACACTGCCCTCCCAGCAGAGCTGGTTAACCCTAGGGGCTCTTTATCACCTCTTCAAAAGGAGCCTGGCTGTACATTTTAGGAGAAAATCAACAATATCATATTGTTGGATTTATCTATACCATTCTGGGAAGTCTTTAATGCTATTTTTATCATTCTTTTATCAGGATCTATTAGTTAATAACTTCTTGCCATGTTACCCTATGTGGCAGGGGATTTGCATTGGGAAAAATGGCTTGGGCCATTTTTCCAGCACCAGGGTTTATAAAAACATATGTTATGGGTACTCTGCCTATATCTACAGGACCCCCACCCCTAGAACACCTAGGGGAGACTTTAGGCATTCTGAATATGTAGAAATACTGCAGATCCTCCCTCCACAGTGCTCCTAGTACCAAAGTCGAGTTTGTGAAGCATTTTATCACAATGTGCGGAGTGAAATGTGCAATTTCACTTAACCTGCTGGCGAGGTGTCCTAGGGGAGACCCTGGGGTACCTAATATGCCCAAACACTGTAGGTCATCCATTGTTAAGTGCCCCAAACACCAAAGTCGAGTTTGGGCACAATTTACTTTATAAAAGAAGTCCTGCAACACAGGGTTACTTTTAAACGGACCTCAGACTTAGCAGTGCACACATGCAAGTGAAGAAAGGGCTGCTGGCCTCTAAACTGCCATGTTATATTCTAGGGACTTAGATGTAGTTTCAATCCCCTGCCCTATTATATACTAGGGGCTTATAGGATAGGTCATGCCAATCACAGGGGTACCCCATCCTGTAGTGTACCCTTGTGCATGTAGGTGTTTTCACTGTATTCTAAGTGTCTCTTTCTGAATAGCACTGGCCCTGGGCCTGGTTAGGCAGAGCCCAGGGTCAGTCAGAGTCAGTTACTACCAGTACCAGTCAGCACAAAGTTGGGGGGTGCTCAGGGCAGAGGATGACTTTGCAACAGCCTTCCATTATCAGCAACATGTGTTGCCACGTTTGTTGTAACTTTTGATGCCTATGAGCTAAAAACAATATTTTGTTAAAATTTAAGATTATGCAGCAGTTGATGGTTTATGTGGCAAATGCGGTACATATATGGGAAAAACTCTGCAGCCACAAATCTCCTGAGTATTGCCCATGACTCCAGATGGCCTAGTTAGCCATTTGTATAAATGTAAAAAATATTCTACTATATACTGGCATCCAATGGAGTTTTCCATTGTTGGTGAGACATGGAGACTTTTCTTGACTTAAAAATGATTCATGTGCCACACCTTTGCGCCTGTTGGGACCTCGTTGTTGTGCAAGAAGAGAGCCCAGAGTTAGCTTAGCTACAGTAATCACACCAGCAGCACATTTCTCACCAACACCCATTCTTAGGAAGCCTCCAAGAGTGCTGAATGGTTGTTGCCATCAAGAGTTGGTAGTCAGTTGCTTTCAATGCCTAAGACATATGCTTGATCACTAAGAAGTCCTTGATGAATTAAACTTTATATTTCTTTACTACTATAGAGATAAAGTGACCTTTAACCATCATATCTAGCTATGGCAATTGCCCAGTCAGCTCAGTCTTTGCTGTATTCAGTGCTAACTTGCTCTTTGAGATCAGTGAAGAGTTCATGCAAGATGTACAGTCACAGCTCCTCTCTCTCAATTTGCAGCATTGGTGAGATGTCATTGGCAATGACACAAATCTGAAAATGCAGTTGCATTCTGTGAAGACCACAGCCACCAGAAGCATACATCTATTAAAGAGCGTGGGGCAGGGCCCCACTATTTGTCTATTTAATTATTGTTATTTTGAGGCACTCCACATGTCCCTTAAAGTGTCTTGAAGTAATACAAAAAGAAGATGGACAGAAGGCTGCATATTTTCAAGCATTCACCCAAGTCACAGATCTGGGTTAAAACCTTTGTTCTTTTGCTCACTTCGCGACCCCATTTTGGACCCAGCCATATGAAAATCAGTCTTGACCTTGCTCCCCATGGGATCAGTCCAGCCCAAAATGCCAGGCCAGGTCCTCCCTGTACTGGAAAACAAGCATCTCATAACCAGTTTCTGGGTATTATTCTTTATCAGCCAGGCTAGGCTGAATCCAGTGGCGTTTCGAGCACCGGTCCCTTCCCACTAAGGGTAACTTTTAGCAACACAAAAAGTAGAGGTACGAAATGCTGAACATTGCCAAAAAATCACCCCCAGTCAAAGATCCAGGTTAAATCCATTTTTCATTTGCTCACCATTCCATCCCAGTTTGGACCCAGCCATATCAGTCTTGACCCTGCTCCACATGGGAACAGTCCAACCTAAACTGCTGTTCGTCCCTGGGTCGTAAAACAAGAATCCTGGGGCTTGAAGCAAGGCAGATGGTGTATGGCCCCATAGGTAGATTTTTCTTTAGCTCTGCACATAGATCTAAAGGCCTACAATGGGGCAAAAACACACAATGGTCACTCTGGCATACCTGTGGGCTATGTCACAGGTACAGGTACATATGGAGAGGGAGATGGAGGATTGCGCCCTCTCGATTTGTTAAAGTTAGTACAAAATGATTATCAAACGTTCCTTGATGGTTTTACGTGCTTGGTCTTTATTTGTTATTCCATACACTATAAAGGCATCTGAAACGTGTTTCGCCCTAGTGGCCTATTGGCCGTGGGCTTTTTCAAGGCAGTTTAGTACCGGGACCGCAGAGACTGAATACCTTACATCCAGAGAATCACAAACTTTACCTGCCTACATAAATAATTTCTGCCTTGAAAAAGCCCACGGCCAATAGGCCACTACGGCGAAACACGTGTCGACTGCCTTTTTAGTTCAAGGAACGTTTGATAATCATGTTGGACTAACGTTAACAAATCGAGAGGGCACAATCCTCCATCTCCCTCTACATTTACCCCCACAATGGCTCTTGGGTGAAGCCTTTTGCAGGGAATGTGCCACAAAACAATTGGGCCCTGACTATTGTAGCACCAAAGTCCAGAGATTTCCACCCAAACAGTTACCTATACAGGTACATATGGGGACTGCTGTCAACCTGCAGGAGATACAAGTTGGGTGATTTGTTTATTTGGGCCCGCACTTGGTACAGGAAAATTAGACATAGTTACATCATTTTCCTCCTATTCCGAACTCGCCCTAGGCAAAATTCTCAGTGCATTGAACCCAGCCAACCACTCCACTGACCCACTTCCTGCAAACGCAGTCAAAGACCTTACTCCACTGCTTCTACCTCTCTGGTCTAAGATAAAAAACAGTTCCCTCCAACAAGGATGCATTCCAGACACCCTCAAAGTAGGCCAAGTTTCACCCATTCTAAAGAAGCCCACGGCAGACCCCACGGACCTAAACAATTATTGCCCAATCTCCAACATCCCCACTCTAGCCAAGTTGCTGGAAAAATGTGTACATCTAACGCCAACGAAACATATTGATCATTTTGACCTACTCAACCAACACCAATCAGGTTTCCGTGCTGGCCACGGCACAGAATCAGCCATGACACACATCATTGATGACGCGCTGCAAATACTTGACCATAATGGATCCTGTTTACTCGTCCTACTTGCCCTATCTTCAGCCTTTGATACAGTTAAACACGAGAACCTGTTAGACCTCCTGAAACATAGAATGGGTTTATCTGGGGCAGTCCTATGCTGGTTCACCTCATTTCTCCAAAATCGGACACTACAATTCAAAATCAAGAACACCCTGTCCAAGCCCGTCCCAGTGACCCTGGGAGTACCACAACGATCAGCACTATCTCCAACACGGTTTAATCTCTTCCTGGAACCTCTAAATGAAATTCTACAAACCTCTAACGTACAATACCACATGTATGCAGATGATACACAGCTATACCTCAAGATACAGTCCTTAGATGATATTAAATTACTCAACACAGCTCTTAGGAACACTCAAACCTGGATAGCTGAAAATCATCTTAAATTGACCGCCCTAAAGACTGAATTCCTTCTAATAGCCCCACCGGCTCAAATCCCGAAATTGCAAGATTGGATCAAACATATTACGGCGTTGAACGTGCAACCGACCATTGTGGATTCAGCGAAGTCATTTGGAATAACTTTTGACAGTAACCTCAACATGCAAAAACATATCAGCAATGCTACAAAGGGAGCCAAACTTCAGATAAACACATTGAGGAAACTAAAACCCTTCCTACCACACAATGACTATAAGCATGCAGTACAAGCTCTGGTTATACCCAGACTGGAATGCGGTCCGGAGAGGAACGAGTAGGTAACACGGTGCGGTTTCACCGAGAAGGAACAATGTTTCCTTGAGGTGATCCTGCCCCCACCAGAGACCATGAAGTGCTATTAGGCACCACTAAATAAACAACGAAACAGTACAATCGTATGTATAATACGCATGTTTTAAAGATAACAGCGTTGAATGTATTTTGATAACTGTATACACCCTAATTAGGAACTCATAGGAGTGGAAAATACAGGGCTGGTCCCTGTATGGTCCTGACGAAAAGCCTGGGGAGCTTGAAACATGTTGACCACACACTGATTTAGCCCTGACTAAAGGTTAAATATCAGTGTCACCCCCATTTTAATATACCAATCTAGGAGCTGAATAAAATTTGTTGGATTCCTACTGTTTTTGGAATACGGTTGCGACACCCTTTGTGGCCTGCCCAAAGCATCAACTGCACCCCTTAGAGCTTCGGTCAACACTGCAGCAAGACTCATAACCGAATCTAAACGTAGCTCCCACATCTCCCCGGATCTTCAATCTCTGAACTGGCTACCCCTAGATACGAGAATTCAACTGAAAATTGCGTGCATGACGCACAGAGCCTTACATCAAAAGACCCCCAGTTACTTGGCATAGAAACTGACGATCTCCGGTGGTACCAGATCCTTGAGAAATGCAGAAAAATTACTACTGAAACCACAAAAATTCCATAAGAAAAAACCTATAACAGATCCTTCTCTGGGATGGCACCTAGAATTTGGAATGCCTTATCCCTTGAAACCAGACTTAACCCTTCCACTACTGCTTTTAAAAAGGAAGTTAAAGCCATCCTCATGGCTAAACACACATGAGTATGGTCTGCTGAATCAATGTGGCGAAAGGCAGCTATATTCTCAACCACAAGACAGTTAACAATGCCAAATATAACTATATTGTTTTTTTGTTTTTGTTTTTTTCCCTTTATTATTTTCTCTGTACCTCTGTGTGAATTTAATCCTATTGTTTGTAAATGTAACTTTTTACTGTTTGTATAGCGCTCTGATATCCGCTACGATCTTGTTCGCGCTCTATAAAACTGTTCAAATAAAATAAAAAATAAAAATTTGCACAGAATGAGAAATAGTACACCTCCTAATATTTTTTAACCGAGCTTACAGATTTCTCCATACTATTTTCTGCCAGTCTGAATAAATGTACAAAAAACCCACAATGCATTCCTGAATTGAGTCTTAGGTGAGCACAACCCTCATATTGCCAGGGATCCAAGTCCATGGAATTGTCGCTCACATGCCCTCAGGCTGCCTCCCGGCACTGAATTGTTGTCGTACCGATGCACCTGCATATTAGGAGTGGTGGCAGCCAACTTTTTTTAAATTGATTTATTTATCGATTTCAAAGTGAGGAAAACATTCAACAGTACAAAGTGATAAAGAGCGAGAAGGTCGTACAAACCCCACAAAACCCCTCTACCCCCCCTCCCTCCCAGGCAGACCAATATCATAATTTCAGCACAGTTCGAACACAGCAATAAATCCTCTTATGTAAGGCGATAGCAAGGGAATTTATGAAAAAAGTTCTTACATATAGTCCACCACTATGGGCGAGGAAATGTGAACACACCAATTCC
The DNA here is from genome assembly GCF_964263255.1 of Lissotriton vulgaris. NCBI lineage: Eukaryota > Metazoa > Chordata > Amphibia > Caudata > Salamandridae > Lissotriton > Lissotriton vulgaris. The sequence continues at coordinate 69,746,779 of NC_141686.1, forward strand.
AGGGTATCTGTTTGGGAGCTACAAATTTCATGGCGGCGAGCAAGCACCTTCACAGGGCCATCGAACTGTAGATGGAGAAAGAGGGGGGTTGTAGCACATAACATTCACAATAGGACAGGGTGGGACACCAAATATGCTGTGTAGGGGGCCCAGAAATCTTTGGGGCGGAATGACTCAGATAGCTCCTCCTCATATATCTGTAGCTGATCTCTACAGTAAATCAAGTCACTGAGCCATTTTTTTACAGTGGGTGTTGTCTTGGCTCCCCAGCACTGCGCAACCGCCCTTTTTGCGAAGAGGGTAGAAACTGAAGCAATGCGCCTGTTACATGGCTTAAGACGTTTAACGTAGCCCAGCAAGCATATCTCTGGAGTACAGCGCACAGACTCCAACACCATATCAGTGAGAATGGTCGCCACTGCAGTCCAAAACGCAAACACACCCTTACACATCCAGGCAACTTGGAGAAAATCTGCATCTGCTGCTCCACATCTCAAACAGAAAGCAGTCTCTCTCAGACCATAGTTGTGTAACTGTAAGGGGGAGTAATATACCTGATCCAGGAATTTGAAATGAATAATTCTAAGATTACAGTTGACTGTGAGGTGACCCGTGAGTTGGCAGCACGCCGCCCAGACCTCTGGTGCAATAGGGATTGCCCAACGCTGTTTGCCAACGTAAGGAGGAGGGATGCTCCTCCTGTTCCCGTTCACGTAAAGAGACATTGTAGAGTTTTGTGATTAGACCCTTGCGACCCTCTCCCATCAGCATTGCCTGCAACACCCCTAGAGTAGTGGGCTCAGCAGGGTATTCTGGATATGCAGCGCGGACAGCTTCACGAACCCGGACGTATGTAAAGTTCAACATAAAACTACTATCTGTACGATTCTGCGCCTCATGTAGTGTTTTAACTTGCCCACCTTTGTATAAGTCACCCAGCTGAGAGATACCCGCTGGGGCCAGTTCTCGTAAGGCAGGCGCCTCCCGTGCTGCAGAGATATCAGGGTGTGAAGCTAGTGGCAGCAGTGGCGCATATAAATAGGATAGCTGAGCCCGTGACCCAAGCATTCGCCATTCCCACGCCGTGCAATGTGTAGGGTTGATCTTGGTCCGTGGGCCTCCCGATCCCCCCGAGAGGACCACTGCCTGCAACTGGACAGGAACAACAGCATCTGATTCAATAGCCACATGGGTCTCCGTCTACTCTTGGAGGATGAATCAATAAATCAAAAAATAAATACATTTAATTTTAACATGCAATGCTGATGCATGAAAGGAGAAGATAGAGAGGAAGGACATAGGCACATAAACGGACATATATTTATATTTACCAAGTATGGTGTGAAAACCAACCCCCGGGCCAAGGGGCTGAGAAGGGTCCCCAAGGAAAGATCTGACGACCAAAGGCTTCAGGACAGGAATCAGGACAGGACAGATGACCCCTCTATCACGACGCTTGCGTAGCACCCCTCTCTGACACTCTCTTCCTTCTCGAGATACCTCTATGATCTTTTTCTAAATTAATTAGCTTAAGATATGGTTCTTCAATTCGATTCTTCTTCAGCATCTCTCTCCTCACTCCGACAGCATCTCAGTCTCCGAAGCATCCAGCATCAACGTCTCTCTAAGTAACTAAGGACTACCTCAATTATACCCTACAATATTCACGTACCTCCCAAAAATGTTTCAATATCATGAAACTCCTAACTCTGATTGGACAGGCAAGGGGAGGTGATCATCACACCATGCTTATGTAGTACTCTTTCAGTTAGCCTTTTGTTAATAAACCCATCCCCTTAATTCTTTATTCAAACTTTATTCATAAGTCTTTATTCCCACCCGCATTCACATCATAATTGTCACAAATTATAAAAGTTCACAGGTTCCCATCCATGCCAGTGGACTGTCGATCCGGTTCCCAGGAAAAGTATCCCTTCTGAACTTTGGACGGAGTTCAATATGACAGCGCTTGTTCCAGCTCAATTGTACTATACATGTGCAGGAAACAGGAGGGAACAGACTATTGTTCAAATAAAAAGGCCCCTAATAAGCACTATTGAAAAGAGTCAAAAAGAGAAATGTTAAAATCAAAATTAAATGGTTTCATGTATACCACCTATCTCTATTCAAACTCCATTTACTTATTAATGCTTTCCCAACATTAGCATTCGTTAAATAACTTGTTTTAGTTTTCAGCAAAGTAGCTGCCAAGCATGTGAGTTTCATAACAACCATCTTGTTAGCAACTGAGCAAGTGCTAGAAATTCCCTCCAAGCAAAAGTACGTCTTACTACGTAGATGCAGTTGACGCATGCGTACTAAAGATTTTCAGTTAGCGGCCATTTTAGAATCACACTTGAGTTACTGGTGAGTAAGACAAATAGGCAAGCTTCTCTTTTCTTGTAAATGTAATGTTGTGCATATCAATTTTCACAATGCGAGGTTAATACAGGGTTAAAGGTTACTTGAGAGGATTACATCCAAGCAAGTCTCTTTTCTGCGAGTCCTTGCTCCCTCACTGGATTTGTTTTAAGACAGCTGGTAAGACAGCAATAGATAGCGTTTTGTGCATAGCAGTGTAGAGATAAGCAAATCCTTCCCAAGGTATCACATTGTTGATGAGTAAAGGCGGGCTCTGAGGAGTGGGCGCATGGGGTCCTCTGCCCATTGTCTGTAGGATGTTCTGTCTGGGCTACCTATAAACAGCTATTAAATACCCTAGCAGTGCTCATCTGACTTGCTGAGTTTGTTGGTTCTGTTCCGGATGAAGGGGGTAATGTAGCCCAGAATTGCCCCGGTACATGAGTGGACCTAGTTTAGCAGGATCATTGACATGTGGCTTTTGCCCTGAAATCACTGCATGTGTTACTGGGAAGTTAAGGGTTCATCTAGGTGCTGGAGGGAACTCACTGCAAAGGTGGGTTGACTTTATTATACTCAGTACAGTTCCATGTTTTGAGGTGAACATGGTATTTGGTTAGCCATGATAAATGTCTTCATGCTATGTGGTGGATATGCGTCTACCACAAATATATGTCGCCTCTCACGAGGGGTGTGCATGGTCTGGTGATCTGGGCATTAAGCAGCTGGTGCACATTTATCCTTATGTTTAATCCAGCTAAGTGCTAACAGATTACACATGACAAGAAGAGGGGACACTTTTCCTAGCCAAAGAATGAACATTGTATATATACTGAGCGGACTTCTCTATTTTACTATATGTTTACTAATCTCAGGGTTGCGACCCTTGAGGGTCTCAGGCTTTCCTCAAGGCCACTGATTTGAGCTTTGGGTTTGGGACCTCCAGGTAGATCTCTCTTGGCCACAAGTTGTGTGGGGACAACCTGTGCGTCTGCAGAGGGGGGAGAACTGGCAGGAGTCTCAGTGACTTACCTGTGGGTTATTGCACAGAGGTCCTAGAATGATGTGTTTAGGTGTGGCCCTCACTTTGATTCAAATGAGTGAAGGAAAATAACAGTATGCTACCTACATCATTTTAGTGTACACTACTAAATAGCAAGCGGTTATTATAAAGGTTATGAGAGCATTAGCACAGGTGAGTAATAAAAAACGAATGCAAGAAACTAGCTAACATTGTATAAAAGCAGTCTAACAAATTCTTTTATAATTTTCTGACATTCTGACGAAAGATCCCCACGTTTTATCCTCTCTAGCTGGAAACTAAATTATGGGTTTATTGCACTATTCTCCACTAATCAAAAATGCATGAGCAGTCAGTGATTGCTTCCCAAGATGCTTGTGAGAATATGGCATGACAACTATAAACATGTAGGGCACACTAGCAAGCAATGAGACTCCTGTTCTAAAAAAGGTTGAATGATGCTATGGCTAAGCAAAGCACCAGTAACGAGATATAAACTATCCACACCTGATGAAACATCACAAATCTGCAATCATTCATAGCATAACGAAATCTGTACTAATATAATAAAGAGAGAGCCCAAACATTTGAGGCGGGTAATCTCAGGAACCACAGCACCAATCACAACACCCAATACAGCGTTGGAAAGGGCAGTTGCAGCAGAAGGACATAGGCTATGCAGACGCCTACCAAATACATTTAAAAGGTAAAAGAACCGTGCCAGCAAAGTAGTCCCTTGTGGGCGTGTCTGCATTGTGCTGTGGGCATGTGCTGGGGGCGTGACAAACACTGGGGCTGTGTGGTACGTTCCGCCCTTCATGCCATGTCTCATATTGTGTGCTGCGGGCGTGGACGTGTTCGGGGCGGGGGATTACAGAAAAAAAGCGATCGTTGTGCCCAATATTTCATTGTTTTTTCTTCCCAGGTTCTGTACATTCCAGCTCCAGGTGTCTACCCTGCTCCCTTTAAATACCCCTTCACCCCATATTCATAACCCACCCTTACTCCTTAAAATACCCCAACACCCTTAAAGACTAACCCATCTTAACCCTATAAATATACCCTGTACCCCAAAACCCAAACCTATCCCTAAACCCTAAAAATACCCCTGTACCCCAAAACCAAAACCTAGCCCTGAACCCCATAAATACTCCTGTACCCCAAAACCTCAAAATACCCCTGAACCCTAAAAATACCCCTGTACCCCAAAACCCAAACCTAGCCCTGAACCCTAAAAATACCCCTGTACCCCAAAACCCAAACCTAGCCCTGAACCCTAAAAATACCCCTGTACCCCAAAACCCAAACCTACCCCTGAACCCTAAAATACCCCTGTACCCCAAAACCCAAACCTAGCCCTGAACCCTTAAAATACCCCTGTACCCCAAAACCCAAACTTACCCCTGAGCCCTAAAAATACCCCTGTACCCCAAAACCCAAACCTAGCACTGAACCATAAAAATAACCCTGTACCCCAAAACCCAAACCTACCCCTGAACCCAAAAATAACCCTGTACCCCAAAACCCAAACCTACCCCTGAACCCTAAAATACCCCTGTACCCCAAAACCCAAACCTAGCCCTGAACCCTAAAAATACCCCTGTACCCCAAAACCCAAACCTAGCCCTGAACCCTAAAAGTACCCCTGTACCCCAAAACCCAAACCTACCCCTGAACCCTAAAATACCCCTGTACCCCAAAACCCAAACGTAGCCCTGAACCCTTAAAATACCCCTGTACCTCAAAACCCAAACCTACCCCTGAACCCTAAAAATACCCCTGTACCCCAAACCCAAACCTAGCACTGAACCATAAAAATAACCCTGTACCCCAAAACCCATGCTTACCCCTGAACTCTAAAATACCCCTATACCCCAAATCCCAAACCTAGCCCTGAACCATAAAAATACCCCTGTACCCCAAAACGCATACCTATCCCTAAACCCTAAAACTACCCCTGTACCCCATAACCCAAAACCATCTGAACCCTTAAAATTCCCAAACACCCTAAAACATATACCTAGGTACCCCAAAACATATACCCCTATACCCATACTTACCTTACCCAAACATAAAAAAAACATGCTTTTACCATTCATGCATTTACAACGAATTTCGTTGTAAATGTATGCGTGGTAAAGCATATAAAATGTAATGCCATGCCTTATAATGGCATTGCAGAGTCATGGTACTTTCGTAATGAAAGTATGCGGAGTGATGGTATGCGGAAAGAAAGTTGCCGAATAATGGGTGTTTACCCTCCCCCGGTAAGTACATTGGTGGCACGGCGGCCCACATCTCCAGCAACATACTCATATTTTTTCACCACCGATTTGAAAAATGCACAGGTCTCTCTCATTGATGGCCAGCACCGACATACACTTTTAGACCCACCTCCCGCCACAAGATCTAGAATTGAGAACTTTAGAGCTGGGGAGCTAGGTTCGAATCTCGGCATCAGCTCAACAACCTGTGATTCCAGGCAAATCGCTTTGTCTCCCCGTGCCTACCACAAATGAATGTGTTCTTCTGTAATGTAAATTGTGCTCATGCCATGTTGTCGAGTTCGGGCTATATAATATTGCAAATAAAGCAGGGAAACTCAAGTTCACACACTACTGAACGCGCACTCTTAAGTGCATCAGCAGTGCACTGTGAATCGGAACGTTTCACAGGCCTGTCACAGATAAGAAATGCTATCAAAACGAAATCTTACGAAACAATATACTACTGGCCGGCAGCAATTCATACTCGGACGTCGGGACGGGCTGCTAGTTAGATGATAAAACCCATATTATATTGACAGGTCGAAGCTCATGGCTCACACAAGTCGGGTCTGCAGTGTAAACGTGCAACAAACCAGACCATGATTTGGCAGCTTGTGAACCTATTTTCATTTCAGCTCATCTTGCTAAGAAATGCCATGTCAGAGAGAAAAAATAGAAAGAGGACTCTTTTTGTCCGCATTGAGTGCCCCACAATAAAAGTCAGTGGGACAGTGGGTAACTACTGAACTTAGTTATGTTCCACGCAAATTCTACAGAGAGACTCACTGCTATTGAGAATACAATGAAGGCAGTTGAAGGGAAGCTGAGTGGCATGGAGGCAGAGTGAAGAGAGTAAGGCAGGGGTAAGATAAGGCAGGGGCAAGACACATTTACAATCTGGAGACAATCCTTGGAACAGCAAGCATGTGAATCCTGCTTAGGTTTGTGAGACCTGACAACAGCCTTCAAATCCTGTGAAAAACTCCAAGGAGTTTGTTTTTGTGAAACATATTGTTTGTAAGAGTTTGGTGAATGACCATCAAAAGCCACTTGCAGTCGTCCACCATGCTTTTTGTACCTTTTCAGGAACCGCCATGACGGCAAGGTACAGAGATCACTGATCACCACTGGGTCTCCAAAAGTTTTCAAAGATCTTACAGCATTTTGTATTGTATATTATACTTTTGTATATTATATATTTATATTTATTATATATTATATATATTTTGTATATTAATTATATATTTATATTTATTATATATTATATATATTTTGTATATTATACATATTGTACTGATCTTCATGAATTTGCTACAGTAGAGGGGGAAGATTTTGAGGTTGGAAATTCAGAATAGGAGGGTTCCATGTTCTTCTTTTCCAGACATGCCCCCCAAGAGGCTTGCATATAAAGCATCCTTTCATTACTTAAAAATGAGAGGGTGGCGAGAGGACTGAGAGCATTGCTGGGATTCTCAATATCGCTTCAATTAGGCTGGAAAACTCTTGTGTCCTGGTCTTCTGGATAATATGGGGTTGATGGGCTTCGATCATAATGGACTGTGGTTCTCCTTTGAGGGAATGGGGTGTGGGTGGGAAGGAAAGGAGGCATTACTGGCGAAAGGATAAGAAAAACAATTAACAATATCATTTTGGCAGTGTTTCTTGTTGGATATGTTGTTTATGACAAAGGTTTTTCACATTCTTAGTTTAACAATCATATGGGTTTATCTTTCATAAAAATTATTTAAATCTAAAAAAAGAAGTTGAGGGCCATGCCAATAATTATCTTAAGGCTGCTGGGATGCTGTAGTCAGAAGGCAAAAGGCTGAAGGGCCAATTGACAAGCGCTCACTGTGAATCCTCATCTCCTATGAGTAGGACTTCTGTTGTTAAACTATCCAAAAAAAGGCATTTGTAGTTCGCCCAAAAATATACATGGACTAGGCACTATGCAATGTTAGCCTACCTTTTTACAGACCTCTCTAAACAGATGTATAGCTTGGTAGAATCGCAGGACTTCTGAAATTTGACTTGATAGTGGCCTAGTAGTTGATCAAAGTGAAGTTTGGCCTTGTGCCCCAGATACGAGTACATGGGTCCCCTAGGGGTATAGTGCTCTACAGAAAACTAAAAATATTGAACTCGACTTTCTCTAGCATTAAGAATACTGTAGCTGCAAGGTGATCCTTCGGAATACCTAGACAAGGGTTTCTGTCAATGGAAGCCTAGAATGCTCATTGCGAAAGCCGGGTCTTTAGTATCATACTAGCAGCCCGTCCCGACGTTGTCCGAGTACGAAAAAGAATGTCTTAAATGGTTAGAATAGGCAAGGCAAAGTTTTTTTTTTAAGTTCATGGCATAGTACATTTATTGTTTCATGCGACGTGCCTGTGCGGCTGCTCAGAACCCCTCTTTCTGTTGCGCCGAAGGTGAGCGTGTGCTCTGCGGTTTGTTGTCCTTTCCGCAGAATGCGAACGTGTGTGTCCTCTCCTGCCGACACCCCTGATCAGTCCTTAGTAGGTTCATGCACTCCCCAAAGACTTGCTTGGTGCACTTAGACGCCCCACATAGCATCACTGCCAAACGCCACAACTCCAAGGACGCTATTCCCCCTCTCCGCAATGCTTCCGGCGTCTCTGAAGGCACACGCCCACAACAATGCTAAACGACATGCCCACTTCAAGACGTGTCAGAACGCTATTCTCACACAGAACGCTTTTCGCAAGCATTGCTTTACAGCAGAACGCCCACGCCCACAACGGACTACTTTGTCCCAAAACGGTCTTTTTCGCTTGTAATGTATATTTTGGGCTGGTGTATAGCCTAAGTCCATCTGCTTATACTCACCTTTCCAATGCTATATTGGGTGTTCTGATTGGCGCAGTAGTTTTGGAGCTTACCCGCCTCAAAGGTTTGGGCTCCCTCTTTATAATATTAGTATATGGATACATGTGTGATTTAAGTATGCATACAATTGACCTCATTAATGTTATTGTTAATTAGCACTTGTTTTGTATTGCAGGTCGAAATGCTAGAGCAGAAATATGGGGGACACCTTGTCTCGCGCAGGGCTGCATGTACAATCCAGACGGCCTTTCGCCAGTACCAGCTCAGTAAAAACTTTGAAAAGATACGTAACTCACTTCTTGAGAGCCGCATGCCCAGGCGAATATCCCTACGAAAGGTTAGAGTCCAGAACTCTGAAAGTTTCTCTGCTGAGAAAGCCCTGGTTGAAGGGTACAACTTTGTTGGGATTCCACTGGTGAGGTCACCATCTTTGCCAGCCACAATCAGTGGAGCCCTGACAGAACTGGAGGACTCTTTCACAGAACAAGTTCAGTCCCTGGCGAAGTCCATTGATGATGCCCTCAGCACATGGAGCCTGAAGACCATGTGTTCACTTCAAGATGGCAGCTCGTACCAGATACGAGAGACGTTTAGTGCAATGCAGCAGAACCAGGAAATGGACAAAGCCGAGCTGCAAGACCAAGTGAAAGATGAGGGCTTGCAAGACGCACTACCTAAAAGTAGCAGCACCCTCATGATGGCCTTCAGGGATGTCACTGTTCAGATTGATAACAAGAACATTTCTGTCTCATCTTCTACCTCTGTGTCAATGTCTAACTGCCTAAGCAGTGCCCAGGCTGGTCCAGGCCAAAGTTCCAAGCCCACAGAGAGCAAAGGCACTGGAGACAATGGCATAGAATCCACCAATGCTCTAGAAGGACTGGTAGATACCAGAATCATCCAGAACAGCCACACATTTACAGAGGTTAATGTCAACACCAATGGTTTGGCGGGAGGGCTGGTGGAACAGGGACAAATGATGGTGCAGCAAATGTTCGACTCCAACAATGAAATGGGACACAGCAAAGGCTTGGAGTCAGAGACAGCGGACAACTCGGAACAAATGAGCAGCAGCAGCACCTCCACCTCGGCCAAGTCAGCATCTGAGGTGTCCTCCAAAGAGGCCCTTCAAGCCATGATCTTGAGTCTCCCCAGGTACCACTGTGAGAATCCAGCCAGCTGCAAATCACCCACGCTTTCCACAGACACCATGAGGAAACGCCTCTACCGCATTGGACTGAACCTCTTCAATGTGTAAGTAGACAAAGGCAGTTTCTTTACCGTTAAACACGCTTTTATTCTACAATGTCTCTACATCTTTGTCTTAATCTGTCCATGCTGCTAAACTGTGTCGTCACTTATGAAGCATAGGTACAAAGTACCATAAGGCAACTGTGTTACTATACCAACAACTAACCTTGGTATATAACAAAAAATGAGTACTCTTTACCTAGAACTGCGTCTCTAACAATAAATGGGCATATAGAAAGTTCATTTGATGATGCTAGCTTGGGTTTTAAGTCAATTGTGACATCATACACTGGTTATCCCAGATTAGTGGTGAGAACAGTTAGATGGTGACTGAAGGTATATATATATAATAATGTGGTACGAGAGTGATGTGAACAGTGGGTAGAATGCTCTCCACACTGCACAGAAGGGAACAAATCACACATTTCACAGACACTCTGAGCAGATAAGAAAATGTGAGCTGAAATCAAGATTGTTGAATAAGAAATTGAATCGAGGGAGCTGTAGAATAATCAGTTCAACCTTTTCCATATGCAGCTGTAGACTGCATAATCTCACCTGGTTGAAGCGAGATGAGATACAGTGTGCTATATTTCCTGGCTTAAAGAAGCCAAATCACAAGGCAGTGAAAAAGGGCTTTAAATATTGTGTCCACAAATTAGCATTTTTATATAGAGCACTACCCAGAAAAGAGCATTGGTACATTGATCACAAAGTACAACGCAGATTTCATGGACAGATACCTCTAGGTTCCATTACAGATAGCAGAATTACAAGAAGTCAACCCAGCTGCCGCAATACTAATTGGAAGGGCACATTTTCAGAGGCCTATGTGGTGTAACGTTCTACATGACTTTTAGGGAGTTTACCTTGTTAATAATGAGGCTTGGATCACAGGGCATGCATTCAAAACAATGTGTAAAGCCAGGTAGACACACTTTTTACTGATTGTGCAATCAAGCAAAATGTGCAAGGCGAAATGTCGAAATTATAACCTGCTTACGAAAAGTCATAGCCCTAGAACTTGAGATAAAGGCCTGAAATGCAGGCAGGGCCTATACAAGGCTTAGGAGCTCTAACAACTGGTATAGCCGGAGTCAAACATAGGCTTGGGCACAGTGTTTGACTCAACAAAATGACCCAAAAAGTCAGCTGCAAGCGGAGGAGTGTGTTCAACTGCACTGTTCATGCTGATTTTTGGTGTGGTATGTTTGTCCCGTGCTGGAAAAGCAGTGCGAATGGCACCATGCGCAGCTCAAGAGGGCGCTGCTTCTTTCTGCTGCTTGACTATATGTTCTATTCGAGCAGCAGCTTTCTCAACATGAATGTAGTTTTCTCAATGTGAGCGGTAGCGGGCATCCTCGATTATCCCGCATTGAAACATTTTGCCTGGAGTACACTTTTCCCTGCATGCCAACTTAATATTGGGAGGTGCGAACAATGAAAAAACTCCGCTCCACTACCTGGATTGGAGTTTTTCATGGAATCCTCGTGCTAAGTGGAGTGCGGCGTGGGAAAAACTCTTCAAACTTCACGAGCGGAGCAGAATTTCACACCCAGGCCTCATCAAACAGAAAGACAAGCATTAGAATGTTGGAGCAGAAGTTATTTGTTGTAGAAAGGAAGTCACAGGAACAAGAGTATATTCTTTTGGTTGAGTTTATTACTAGAAGACCGCACATCCACCTCGCCTGCTGACCGGACTTCCAACTGCCAGAGTCTGGAACTTAGCATGCTGAGGTTAGACATGGAATAGATGGACATTCTAAATAGATCATATAAGGTAACACAGAAGAAGGGCTACACAAAATGCCCAGTTGGAGCAAAGGCTATTTACAACACATCTCCTTCCCTTCAACTGATAAAAGAAATAAAATAAACATTGGAAAACATTAGCAAATGTAATCATTTAAATAAGTAGGAGGTCGTCGAAATCTGAACTCCTTGAGGCAATATGATTGGAACCATCATGGAAAACATTGTTACTAGAAGATGGCCTATTATCCTGATCAGAAGTGTCAAGAGAAGACATGAGTTGAAAAGCATCACCACCACCCACTTCCCTCCTGGAACTGAAAGACGTTGAAGACCTTGGGACTCCTTGATCAGATGACATATACCCACTAATATGTTCTGACAGGCCAGACATCTTCACCAGTTCTTTGTTCTTCTGGTACAGAGCAACTCTGCAAAGATTCAATTTTTCGTCATTTTCTAACACAATGTAATGTGGAAACTCATTTTTAACTGTAAATGGGCCTCTGAATTTTGAAAATCCTTTTGTCACCCTCCCAGGCTTGACCTTCACTAAATCACCCACAGAAATCTTTTCAGAAATCTTAATCTGATTAGAATTAAAGGAAGTATTGTCACTGTAATTTTTGAGCCAAGAAGGAGTCAACTTAGTTCCAGGACTTCTGCCCCTCATGAGCTCAAAAGGAGACTTGGTGTCTTGTTTATGAGCAGTTGTGCGATAAGCCCACACCATTCTTTGAACAGTTTCATGTGAAAACCCACCAGAGGAACATGTCATCTGAATTATTCCCTTTACCAATCTATTGGCCCTTTCACAATTGCATTTCCCTGAGGATTGTACAAAGTCGTGCGATGATGAGATATGCCACAACTTGCTAAAAACTCTTGCATTTTCACAGAGGTTAACTGTGTACCATTGTCAGTTATAAGGATTGACGGAAAACCTTCTTCCTGAAAAATATCTTTGAGAAACTTGATCATACAATCAGTAGTTGTATCTTTGACAAATTTCACAATGAGCCACTTAGAATATGCATCAATGACAACAATAGCATGCAGATGATCCATAGGTAGCTAATCCATGGGACCAATAAAGTCTAAACATATAGTGTGCCAAGGTTGATTTGCACGAGAAATGCAGTTATCACCAAAATTAGGACATGGAACTAACTTGAGCCTTTTCTCACTATTCTTGCAATTTACACAATTTTCAACCCAATTGGCTGCCTGCACATCAATAGAAGGCCACCAAAAATGTTACTTCAACCTGCGCTGAGTAAGGGTTTGACCTAAATGACCCTCATGTGCTATCTTAAGTAGTTTAGATCTGAGTGAGAATGGCGGAATGTATTTGTTATCTTTCATTAATATAGTATTGTTTACCACTGATAAGTCATCCAAAACTTTTATATATGGCCGAACTGACAGTTTCACACAACTTTCACGCCTTGTGCCTTTTATAATTAGATCCATAACTTTTTTAAGAACAACATCACTTCCCATAGCTAAACACCATTCATCTTTTGAAAATGTGCCATCACTCAAGGCTACAACATCCTGAATGAAAATCACTGCACTTTCTTCCAAATCACCACCACATCTGTTCAAAGAATTGACCTCTTTTATCGGCAGACGAGACAGACAATATGCCTGTACATTTTGCCAACCTGGTACATAACATAACTCATACTGATATTCCTGTAACTTTGAGGCTAGTCTAGCTAATCTCGGAGAACCTTTTCCAGCCCCACGCGGAGCTAAAATATTAACCAAAGGTTTATGATCAGATCTAATCTTGAATTTCTGTCCCCAAAGATACGTCCTAAAACAGCTTGCACCCCACGCTGCAGCTAAAACCTCCTTTTCAATAACTGAATAATGATTTTCAGAAGTAGTCAGGGGCCGAGAAGCAAATGCAAAAGTTTTCTCACAACTTCCATGCTTTTGCAAGAGAACAGCACCCAGGCCTATGTTGCTAGCATCAATCATTAAAATGGATTGCAACTTGATGTCAAATGGTGTTAATATTTTTCTCCTTATTGATGTTGTTAAAGGAAATGGTATGTTCCTCAGTCCAACCACATTTTATCCCTTTCTTAAGAAGTGCTCTAAGAGATGCTGCTTTTTCAGAGAAGTGCTCTACAAACTTTGCATAAAATTCAATTAAACCCAAAAAGGATCTAAGTTGGTCCTTGTCCTGAGGACACAGAGCTAATTGTATTGCTTCCAATAAGTTTGTCTTTGGCCTTATAACATCAGCAGATATCACATAACCAAGATATTCTACTTCTTCAACCAAAAATGAACACTTTTCTTTCCGCAAGGTCAACCCTGCTTCATCTAATCTCTGTAACACTTCTTTTAAAGTCTCATTATGCTCAGAAACAGTATCACCAAATATTAAAATGTCATCTTGAAAATAAACAGCCTTATCCATACCTTTAAATAACTTACTTATCATGCGTTGGAAGACGCTGACTGCAGAAATGAGGCCAAAAGGTAATCTTGTAATTTGAAATGTGCCCTTAGAGGTGATAAAGGCTGTAAGCTGCTTTGACTCACTATGTAAGCGTACCTGGTGATAAGCGTTCTTTAAGTCAAGCTTTGAGAAAAATCTTGCACCTTTAAGAGTTGACACAAGCTCACCAATATTGGGTAGAGGATACACATCCGCTATCACACATCTATTCAAGGATCTCAAATCCACACAGAATCTTATTTTTTTACCCGGTTTCTGGGTGATAACTACTGGAGAAATCCAGCTTGTGGCCTCAACTGGCTCAATTATGCCTCCCTGCAACATTTCATTAATGACATCTTTCACATCATACCTAACTGAAAGTGGTACTCCTCGTAATTTGTGTTGTACAGGTGTGACGTTCTGGTTTAAAATTATGTTATGTTCATAGCCCTGTAGTACACCCAATTCTTCTCTGAAAACATTATTTTCATTACACAAGATTTCATTAATGGTAAATTCATCCACTGCCATCACTTGTACAGAGGCTCTAGGATTCACCATAATGTGTAAATCATACTGATGAATCCACCCTAAAATAGCTGGACCATCAAACGATAGATAAACTTTACATTTCGTGGATCTGTGCATAAAGCATATTTCACTTTCAAAATATCCCACAATGTCTATTTTTTCACCTTGATATTCGGATGGACATATGTCACTTTCTAATAATGTTTTAGTGCCCCATAATTTCCTGAATAGAGATTGTGGAATTATGGTCCACCTTGAACTAATGTCAACCAACCATTAGTGAGACCTGTTGACCATCAATTTTAAAATCTGCTTTAGGTCTAATTTCCCTTTTTTCTATGTACTTTTCATTTTCATCCACGAGCAAAATCTTATTTTTCTCCCTTCTTATCACTATGTCATTTTCTTCAATACCAGCGACTCTAGCTTTACCTTTTGATTTGCACATTCTTGAAAAATGCCCTATCTTACCACATTTTAGGCATTCTTTGTTGTTAGCAAAACAAAAATTCGTATCAGCAGTGTGAGTGTTGCTACCACACTTAGTACAAACCTTATTATTCATCTTACTCATATAAGTTTTCCTTTGAAAACTCCCATTCTTAGGTTTCACTACTGCTACCTCACTATATTCATCATCAATGCACTCTTTTACCGACACCTCTGTTACTTGGTGTGAAACACTACATTTTTCTAGTTCTTTCATGCATTTTTCAGATTCCTCCACTACTTTGGCCAAATCTATAGCTTGTTTTAAAGGTGGATTTTTTGCCGCCCATAACCTCTCCTGAATTTTTTTGTTATTACATTGAACAATTAACTGGTCTCTAATTAATTCTTCAGTCATTTGCCCAAAATTGCACTTAACTGAGAGTTCACACAATCTTTCCACGAAATCATCAATGGATTCACCAACACGCTGTTTGTTCATTTAAAATTTGTATCTGTTCATGACAAGATTTTCTACTTTGGCAAACCTTATTTCTAATCTTAAGACTGCTTCTTGAAATACATCCAAATCTGATTGTCCACTTGCTTGAAGAACTTGCGGCAGATATTTGAAAACACGCTGACCCTCTTTTCCTAATGCTGTTAATAGTAACGCTTTTTTCCTTTGTGATGAAAAATTGTGTCCATCCAAAGCTACAATATAATTGTCAAACATGACAATCCAGTCCTCCCACGTTATTGGGGTGTCCCTGGTTCACATAAAAATGGTGGAGGTAAAGTAACATTTACTTGTTGGGCCATAATAAAAACACTAAAATATTGCTTTGAATAATATTAGAAATGTGCACTCGTAGAGGTTAGATCAAAGCAGGTAGCCTATTCAAAACAGCTTGCAAATCGTAAAAAAGATGCTGGTCAGTCGAGAGTACACAATGAACAAATAGTTTCGAATAACTGTGTTGACTGAGCTGTCACTAGGCACTGTTGAACACAGTGAGTATGTCAGAACATACAGAAAATAGGACTCACTGAGCACTGAAACAATAGCCCGTAAACAATGTTCATTGGTAATCTTACTTGTCAAAAATTGTTCGCTGTAGATCAATACCTTTCTGGAACCAAGACGTTGGGTAATCAAAGTGCCAAACTAGTTTTGAATCTCCGAGAACGTTTTGGATCTCCGACGCATTGAAAATTCACACTTTTATTTTTTTAAGAGAAAATGCCCGCCATGTATCCATGTCACGACGATCTGCGTGATGACGTTACTCGCAACCAATGGTGGCTCAGGGCTAAATCCACAAGCACAAACACGTCATCACTTCGCTGCTTGGAGAGACATGCTTGTCATCATCCATTTACAGCAGGGGAGAGACGTACATACTTGGCAACAGTGGAAGCACCTAATGCGTCACCGGGTTTCAGCTGCAAAGAGCGAGAAGACGCCGTTGGAGCAGTGACGTAAGAGGTCTTTAAAAAAATTCCTTTAAAATGTTACTTTACTCACAATCATGTTGTGTTGTTTGTTTTGAAAATCTGCCTTGCGTGGATTCTTTAAAGAAATCGTAGAGGTGCCGTCGGTCTTCTTCTCTGATGTTCCTTAATTTCTTAAAAAGCTTGCTTTCAGCAGGTCACTTAATAGTAGTTAAACCATTGTCGCCAAAAATTGTTGTAGAAAGGAAGTCACAGGAACAAGAGTATATTCTTTTGGTTGAGTTTATTACTAGAAGACCACACATCCACCTCGCCTGCTGACCAGACTTCCAACTGCCAGAGTCAGGAACTTAGCATGCTGAGGTTAGACATGGAATCAGATGGACATTCTAAATAGATCATATTAGGTAACACAGAAGAAGGGCTACACAAAATGCCCAGTTGGAGCAAAGGCTATTTACAACAGTATTCTGCCACTCAACTGTCTTCGATGGAACACTCAACATTCCAGTTATAAGCATATGGCGTAATGTGTAAGGTGGCCTGCAGTGCTTCTCTATGTAAATTGTGATGTGGAAACTAACATCGTAATGTTCCTCCCCACATAGGACAATGAAGCAACTGGCGTGGTTGTGGTGCTTTACACACGGGTGCCATGTGGAAAATTAATGCCATGTCTATGATGCCTTACGGATGGGACAAAGTGGAAACTGGTATGGGAATGTTTCATTTGCCCAAAGAGCAAAGTGAAAATGAGAATATCAGTTATGCTAAGCAGTGAGGCTCCATTTTTTGGGTCATCATTTGCTTCTACTTCAGTGAATGCTTTATAAGAAATAGTTTTATGGAGTCCTGGTATATCAGCATTTTGGTATACATTTTTTTAAAAAGGATTAAAAGACAAATAGTGTTTAGTACTGTTGTTCTCGAACTGTTGCTAAAAACGATTTATTGCAATAAAAGCACGCGAAAAAAAGGGAGTTTAAATAAAAGGGGATTTTTAACTTCCTTGAATGTGTCAAGGATTTTCAGCGCTCTTGGCAAATTAACAGTTTACCACCATAGCACTCACTTTCATCATCGGAAAAGGCAAATATTAGGGCCATTTGCTTAACACCTTGCCTCCTTTAATAGGGGCACTGGCCATAAATATAGGCTTTCTTCTAGAGGTTTTTTGCAGTTATGAAGTACCACAGGGCTTTTGGCTTCTCTCTACAGTTTGCTGGCCGTATAATAGCAGGTCAGTAGTGTAAGTGTCTTTCCAGCAGCACCACAACTTTCCTAAAGGACACAGTAGCATGCACCCCCTTCCCTTGCCACCTCCTCTTGTAAAAACAAAGTTTTCCTGAATTTAGAGGGAGGCTCCTGACTTCAAATGTGAGCTGTTCTAGCTGTTTAACTAGTCACATTCATTGCCTGACAACTTTCTAACTTTGTTTTCGATTGCAAATCCTTAGAATAAATGTGCATTATCCCTTATTTCTTTCTAATATACCCATATGGGATTAACACATAGAAATATATTTAAATAAGCTCAGGAAGAGAACATGAAAAGTACAAGGTTGTGAGGTATTATCTTCGAAATCACAGGTATTTAAGATTTTCACAAAAGAAACACTTCAACACACTCTTTCTCTTGCTCCTTCTCTCTCTCCCTGTCCCTCTCTTGTTCTCCCATCCAAGTACTAACCAGGCCGGAACCTGCTTAGCTTCCGAGATTGGATGAGATCAGGGTGGTATGGCTGTATGCTCGGTCTAGTTCTCTATCTCTGAAGCCTCAACTGAACTTTCTGTAAACCTAGGTGTGAACAAGAGTGGGTAATTTGTAATTTGGTGCTAGTTATACATTTTCTAGATTGTTCTAGAATGCAGAGTTCAGTTTTCTAGTCAACATGTCGCCAAGGAGTCATTGTGTCAACTTGAGACAGAAAACCAGTTGTACTGCAACCCCCCAACAACCCACTGAGCAATATCTAGATGTGTTTCAGGTAACAATCTATTCCATGAGACATTACACGGATAGTTAGGAGAACCCCAAGCCCTCTTTCATTAATGAAAAATAGATTCATGAACACTAGAAAAAGAGGAATATATTTTAAACGCTTACTTAAAAAAATCAAAACTCCATTCTGGCTCACACATTATGGATTGTAACTACAATAAAGATGGAAAAAATGGCAGGAGCCATGTTTACTAAAAGTGTGAATAAAAGGAAACTTTCAACATAATTTCTGTTATCTATTTGTAGAAAATCTATCCCATTCTGCTACTTAGAAGTACTAATCTAATTCTAACACAGCAGAAAATAAAAACCTATTTTGTACTTCAGAGATAATTCACAACTGCATACCTGTTTGAACAGTACGACTTTTGTTTGATCTAATAGCATGGCCTGCTACTCTTGTCATGCGAGGCCAGCTGCACTGATAAGTTCAGCAAGAAAAGGCTAGGTGTCTCTCTTTCCAGTATGCTTTAGTCAGAATCAGTGATATGTTCCGTATGCCCTGTTCCATTGTCACCTGGCATTAAGATTCCTCTCTAGCCCCTCACTGTTTGTATTCACCTTTTATAACATTATGTCACTGTTACTGAAACTCTAAAAATAAATATTTATCTGAGTGACCTGATGCCCTTTCACTTATTTTCATTCTGCAAGACTGTGTTCATTTGAAGAACAACTATACACAAGACAATTAAGGTGTCATTAGGATGGCGGAAGGACCGCCACTGCTGTGCCGGCGGTGGCACTCCTTCTGCCATCACACAGGATATTCCTATCGCCGAATTAGGACGCCGGTGGGAATCCCAATCTGTTCCCAGCAGACTGCCAACGGGTGGGCAAGGTGGTCCTTTTCTGCCCACCTTGCGGAACCAAAACACAGACCAGCATTGCGACGGTGCCTTGCAGGCACCGCCATAGTGATTAGGATATCCTTTTCCGCCTGTCTTTTCGCGGCGGTCATCTCACCACTAAAACACAGGTGGATGCAGGATTTGGGGGCCCATTGCTGGCCACCGCTGTGTTGTGGGAGTGCACTGGGGGGGGTACCCATGGTACCCGCTGCATTTCCCTGCACTGCGTGGCAGGTACCGTGTTGTGCCTGCCACGTAGTGCAAGGAAATGCACAGCATGGCATTTTAGCATTGTGTACGGTGCTGCAGCCAGCAGCACCATCCGCAATGTTAAATACCCTGAATGCGCCCGCCAGTATGGCAAGCGCATCCTAATTGCAGTGGTGGGACCACTGCACATCTTACAGGTGGTCCCAGCACTTCAACAATGGCGGGCGGATTGATGTCTGCCCGCCATCGTAATAAGCCCCTTAGGGCCTCAGTTAGAGTTTGGCAGATAAAGGTGAAACTGTTGGCATGGTGGATTAATGTTCTTCTGCCATAGTGAGGGTGCTCCACCTGCCAAATTTAGACATGGTGCCTAGCCTACTGGACATCTCTTAACATTGGCAGGAACTGCTGTCGCGGTGGTTCCTGTCATTGCATTAACAGTTTGACAGATGGCTCTCTCAACAAGACAATACTCTCCGTTAAATCTTTAACATATCTTTGTATTTTCAAAACTAAAATGTGAACACGCGATTTTGTTTCTAAAAATTAAAAAAAACTAAATGACCCAATACCATGAGAGATGTCTCCCATGGTCTAGGGGTAACTTTACAGTTTCACTGCCCCTAGCCCCAGATTTTACCCAGCGTTGAAGGATAGTGAAACTGGCAATTTGACTCCCCACTCTAAATCAGTCAAATGGCCACACCTCAGATGGCCCGATGGCATAGCTTCTGGTGCTAACATACTGAAGGTTTGCCCATGAGGTGGGCAGGCCCTCAATTTGGCGGAGACGATACTCATACGTCATTGCAGTGGAGTACACCTGCCACGTGCCTAGCATGGGATAGCACTGTTTAAGCGTATAAATCCACTCTGTGGCATTTGGTGAGGGTTCCCTCATGCTGATTCAGCTTAACCATGTGGCAGCAATAAACAAGCATTTACAATGCAATGGTCTCGGCAATATTATAGGTAGAGCTATTGGCATTGCTTATTATTTTTTTTTATTTTTTTTTATCCCTAAGTAAATGTTATTGTCATTTCTATTGTTAATTGCCCTGGGGTGAGGGCCCGCCTCTGTCACCATCATGCTAATGTCCCCTTATCCTCCCCTTGGAGAGGGGCTGATTGCAAACCCCCACACCCAGGCCATTGTTGGCAGAATGTCTGACTCCGCCTCACATTCAGGCGCCTCAACACAACAACAGCGCTGCGTAATAAGAAGATGGGTTGCTTGCTTCTATTTCTCACCTGAACATGATTAATACTCACTTAAAACAGGTTGCTAAAATAGTAATATTTTAGCCTATTGCCAACAAATGTGTTTGCTAGTATCTTCTTTCAAAAGGAGAATGTAGCTATTCAGAGTAGGCAGTTCATTACCAGCCACGATTGTTGGTAGTAATACAGTTTTAGCTAAGGACTGTCTTAGCAGCAACCACTTCACAGAAAAATTATTACAGTTAAAAGTAAGTAGTAGTTATAAGACGCATTCGAAGGGATTATGTAACCACAAAATTACTCTTCTGGAGAAGCACCTTTGGCAATTTCTCTTAGAGACACTTTACACAGTGATTATACTCATAACAAATTATGTTTGAGGGCCTAGCCACTTCTATTTAAAAAAGGCGTACGTTCCCACATAAAAACTAGTAGCCTATGCAATGTCAAATACAGTGTGTTCAGTACTTTAAGCCAAGCTAGTCGCAAAACACCTCAGCACCTCTTTTCGCCTTCTACTGCTACCTCAACTTATGATTTGTCCTCATCACTACATGGTTTGCAATGGCAAATTTAAATTATATCTGAAGTATTGACCACCCTTAGTCTACCATTTATACATAAAGTTAGAGGCATATACTGATGCGCGCACACCCAACGCCACAGAGTTGCTAGGCAAAAAACATATTCCCATTAACAGTAAATTGAGTTCGACAAACTAAGCTTATGTAGCCAGTCTACCCTGTTAGATACAATAGACATAATTTATCCTCACGCAACGCTTGTCTCTTTACAACCTGTGAAAAGCCAGTTTAGCAGAGGAAGTGCTTTACAACTCACTGGTTGCATGGGGGTGATGATCATAAAAGGATTGCAAACGTTACTACAGAAATCCACTTCTAAAGCAACACGTTTACTCCTAATGGGTGCCTCAGCAACGAGAACTCATTTGTACGTTTGTGAAAAGGCATATTTACACCTCTGAGGCTCTGCTTTTAATTAGGCATTTTGAGTGTGAAAAGCAGAGACTAGCAGCCCCACTTCTGTGGTTACAAGGCAATAAGCTACAACGATCCAGAGGACTGCTGGGCCATGTTCCCATTTACACAACAAGGAATGTTACATCAACACTATATGTTACATCAACACTATTCAGGCAGAGTCCCGTCCTCCCTCAAACCAAATGCCATCTCCAAAAAATTAACAGTCTACGCAATGCCTCTTGGAATTAAAAGCAGGGCCGTTCTGCGGGCCTTGGATCCAGAGGCAGTGGGGGATCCTTTCAGGCACCGGGGATGGTGGGCACATATCTGAGGAGAAGGAGAAGGACTGCATCATGAGGGTGCTGAAAAGCAAAGACATCCCGGCAGGGAGAGGCGGTGCCGGCCGAAGCTCCTGTGGGTACATGCGTGACCACTGCAGCATGCCACCTCATAAAAGCCGAGGGCTTCCCCGCCCCCTCAGAGGGTCTGCTGCGCGAGGAGCGCCGCTCCTGTGTATACGTGTGCCCGCTGCCGCATACCACCTCATGGCACTCCCAGTCGGACGCCCCCGCCACCCTCAGGGTCGCAGAGCCTGCTAAAGTGAGGCCACTCCAGGCTGTCTCAGCTGCCGGGTCACACTTGACTTCTCCCCCTTCCTTCCTCCGTGTCTGCTGAGTGCAGCAGTTTCAGGCACGGCCCCTCGGACCTCCAAGGATTTTCACCAGTGAGCTATACATGTTGGGAATGTTAAAGGGGGGTTAGACCGGTTGGTGGTATTTGGGGCTAGCTCCAAGAGTGAGCTGGACTGGCTGCTGGGGTGTTCCGGGGTGGGCTGGGTCCGTTGGAGTGTTCAACGGTGAGGTAGACCTGCTGGGCTCTTCGGGGTGAGTTATAATACATGGGTGAAATATACCGGCCCGGGGTGTTCACGGAAGAGTTAGAGCCGCTGTAGCTGGTCACCTGCGAGCCGTACTTGCCGGGGGATGTTCAGGGTGAAGAGTCAGAGCTGCTGGGTTGTTGAGCGGTGAGCCAGACTCCCTAAAGCGCCCGGAGACGATGGTGGCATCTCTGAGACCCGCTTCGTATATTTTAAATAATTGTTAACAATAGGTGGACTAACAGCTGCACCTTCAAGCCAGACCTAACCAGTGCCTATTTTGTGCTGCCCTCTTTTATTGTGTTACTGGATTTATAAACACAAAGAAACACAAGGCTAAAGGGAAGTGAAGGGTTCTTTTATCATTCGAATCACCGTGGTCCGACTGCGGCTGCATGGTCAGGGTCATGAAAGGTGTTGTAAAAGTTCAATAATACCGAGAGTCACGAGACTTGGGTACAAAACATAGATACACTTGTGACGAATTAAAACTCAGACCGGAGGGTCAACAGTAGATGCAGGGGGCAGGTGGGAGCTTCGTTCGAGCGGCCCACTGCCAGTCGGGGCCATTCGGTGATGGGTGTGAGGAGCCCCGCAACTGCCTGAAACCAACAACCCGGGTCTTGCACTCACCGGGTCTCTGCAGGGCTCCTCTCTCTTTCTTGCTTCCGTTGCAGGGCTCTCTCACACTGCGGGATTCTGACGGCAGAGTCACCGCAGCCCTTCTCCATCCACGGCAGTCCAGTGAAGCGTCTCCTCCCCTGGGGGCGCCATAAATGTCAGTCTCCAACTTTCATATAGCGCTTTTCATTGCGGGTTATCGTACTTCTAAGCGCCTTCAGTATTTGTTAAATTGGGCGAAGGAACAGCAGTCCGGGATAATTCAGTGCCCAGGGTCACACAGTGACGTAGCCAATTCACATCCTGGATATGAGCGTAGATCCACAGGTAGGGCAAGGGAAAATGGCAGCACTGCTCCCTGGTGGTACGGAGGCCGCAGCTGAAGAAAGAGGGCGACTCAGTGCAGGCAGGGTGTAAGTGCAAAAGGCACTCATGTATATGTTGGGGCCACACAGTGTAATAGGTCTCCTTTGTTCACCCCAGGCAGATTAGCCATGATCTCACAATGCAGGCGGGACCGCTTTATTTTTATGCAGGCGACTGCCACGTTGATCCTCCAGGTGTCCCCGGGAGTCCCCGTTTTCAGATGAGGCTACTGCTGTGTATCGGGCGGCCGCCGCGCGCACACCCGCACCTGTCCCCGCCGTGGCCGCTGCAGCGCCCGACCCTCAGCAGATGCGGCCGGAGGGCCCTGATCCCTCGCGGTCTCAGGGAAATGAAGCGGCAGGGGCAGAGCGGCTAGCCCAGCAGCCACAGCAGACCAGAACAGCAGGGGAGGGAGGAGAAATGCACCAGCGCGTGCCAGACTCGCCCCTCCTGAAGAGTTGCGGTCCCGCGAAGAACTCCAGTAGCGTTGGGCAGATGTTGCACAACTGAGCCCGGGGGTGCTAGTTATGGCAGGGCCGCCCTACCCATATCACCACAGCCCTGCGTTACCCCCAGTGCGTGCACGCGCCGTGTTGTTTGTGGGGTGAGGGGCCTGCTGCTGTTTTAAGCGGGAGGAAGGGATGTGGGTCCATCGGAGGAAAGAGCGAAGGGAGAGGAGGAGGCTGAGAGAGGAAAGGTGGAAGGAAACCGAGGCAGGATGAAGCATCGGGACAACGGAGGGTCTGTCGCGTCTGGCGGTTTGGCAGAAATGGCGACCTCAAGCTTGCGGAATTTTTCGAATTCGGGGGCGTGTTTTGCTGTCCTGAGTGACGGACGACGTCACGAGCTAAAGAACAGCAAAATTTACGCCCCCGAATCCGAAAAAGACGGGGCTTGTTTGGAGTGACTCACTTCTCTTCCAATGGCTGGCCTCTGTTTAGGAAGCCAGCCAATGGAAGCGAACTGAGCTGAGAGGCGGGTCTAAAGTGCCCTACTAAGAGTCATTAAATCTCCTGACCGGAAGCTGCTTTGCAGCTTCGTCCCGAGACCTAAAAAGCAGTATCTCAGCTTGTTTGGTGTCAGGGATCTTGATGACAACACTGGCAATGACGATGGGATACAAACCCATGCATGCATAGAGGCCCAGTTGCTACATGTTCACACACTGTGATGCAGCCTAACCACTGCACTGCAATCAAGAACCTTGTTTGATTTCAAGAGTCTTGATTACAACAAATGGCTAGCAGGACACCATACGGAAGGAGTTATTGAGCAGGACGTTTTTGAACCCCATCCCCTGTCTGACAGATGATGACCATTTCTTGCGATAAGCGTAAACATGGATATAAAAATATGGGAATAGGATAGTCCTTTCATCCCTGAGAGGCATTTTCCTATAGCAGTGACTGGCGTGAGAATCCTGCTGGTCCTATCAGAAAGTTATGTGCTAGACCTAGGAAAACTTCACACTATCGTTGTTGTATTTCTACCTTTTTGTTATTTCATTTTATTTTCCGTGTCCTTGACTGATGCACAGTGAAATATCCAACATGGTTATATTATGGAAGAGGATGATCCACAGATGGTCTTGATGAATGTACTTTACTAATTGTAAAATACCATAACAAATATTTTGAAAATCAGTAATTGGCATTGCGGCTGCAACTCATAGGAGACAAAGCACTTGCCTGACCTTCACCTCACATCTGGAAAATTCCATGGACCAGTCATGCTTCAACCATAGTTGTGGATACCCTGTGGCGTTGGATGGTCTGGTCTGTGTTACTTTGGTCATGATATAGGTAAAGGACCCCCCGGAATACAGGTCACAGATCAGTCAATATATTATAATAATGCTATACCCCATCAAATGGTTCTTTTCATTAAATCCCTCACCTTAGGGTGGTAGTAAAAAATAATATGCTGCCAGGGGTGAAGACAATGAATCCCTCAAGCCTTAAACTGGCAGGAGGTGAATGCTCTGATAAAATTGCAGTCTGAGGAACTGTCATTTCACTGCACATTCAATAAAGTATCACCGCATAATGGCCACGTAATGTCTGTATCGTTTAATGCATTCCCTGAGGTTACGTTGCCACCGCAGTTGAAGCCAAAATATAAGGGAAAAGTGTGAAGCCTACATGCAATTTTTCTTCCTATTTCCATATAAAACCTCGATTTTTTCTAACGTTAAATGAGGGCATGGTTGTTCCCTTCCATGCATAAACTGTACAGCAGCATCATTCCACTCAGACATTCAGATGTGGACGAGTACCTCCGTATCCCATCCTAAGGTCGCCATGGAAGCAGGATCATGTTAGCCCTCCCCCCATTCTCAGACACCTTACAATTCAACAGGGAGTGCAAACACTATAAAACAGAGGGAGATGGTCCTTGTTAATGTAACTCATATTGGACCTCGGCTAGTATCTGAGCACACAACACGAGCAACTCCTGCGTCTTTATCGGTAATGCCCTAAAAAGATTTCAATACTCACAATGCACTGATGGACCCAATCTGGGAGGAAACCCAATTGCAAATACCAAGCAACAAATGGCTCATGAATGTAAGAAAAACAGCATCAGACATGGATGAGGACCATCTGCTGGTACCAAAAGCATTGCCAGCAACAGACGAATAAAGAATAGCAGCTTCAAACAAGAGTAAGAGCTCTGCAAATGTAAGGATGAACCTGTAGTGGAATACTGGAACACCTAAAAAATCATATCTAACAACCCTCTCCCCTACTATGGAGGCAGTGGTTGCTATTTAGAGCCAACAACAACAATCCGCAAACCAATCATGCCACAAAGGGTTAAAGACCCCATCCAGGGACTGTTGTCACAATACATCTCAAAACCCCAGCAGACCTCATCACACAAGGCAGGATTCCGGAATACCTATGGATGGTGATTTTTAGATATGCCGGACTGAGTAAATAAAACTGCTCTTTCCTCTCCATTGATGGCCAATCTAAAACATGTAATTCTGCACTGGACACCTTCTGCTAAGGATACAGGGGTCATGCTAAACCTCACAGTAAAGGTACGCCCAGTGAAAAAAAAATTGATTTGTATCAGACACATCAGAGAAAGAACATGTGATCGAATGGTCATGGATTTTTAGTAAAAACAAGTACGAAGGAGTGGTATTAGCAAGCCAAGAATCATCGAACACATTTACAACAAATAGCAAATGTTATGGAAGTTCCAGTGCAGTTGTAAGGTGTTTTGTTGTCCTCGGGTGGGCACGTTGGTGCACCCACATCACTTTTTTTTATGCATCGAAGTATCCAACCCCACCTACTAATTGAATTAATTCCTAGCACTGCACAGGAGATGGCAGCATAGAGGACCATTAATATGGCCTGTGTCTAGAAATAGCCCATGCACATTCACAGACTCACACTGTGTTCCTCACATCCTGTGTGGAGCTGTGTGGAGCCGGTGGCTGCTGCACCATCTTGTCTCCTCACCACCTCCTAAAAGAGGCTGAGGAAGAAATTATAGCACCTTTGACAAGTGTTAATAGCTGCCCCCCGCCTTGGAGAAGTAAAACACAATGTGACCCATAAATTTCTCTGTAGACTTGTCTGTTGGCAGGCACATCACAGGCTCGGCATCCTCTGGCGCAGACTGTAAAACAAGCACTGCACGGTTAACTGTAATGAAAAACAGTTTCTTTGACAGATTCGTAGTAAATCTATTACAAAGTTTTCCTTTATTTGTACAAACCATCATGACTCACAGATGTTGGCATCTGGGGGCGTTCAGATTTGGCTAGAGCGACCAATCACCTGAAATCTCTTTTGAAAAAGCTCCTCTGGAGATTAATTGCTAACAAATGACCTTCCTTCAATACTTTCATTACAACAAATCAACTAGGATAATTGTTGGAATAAACAGAATGTATATAATCTTGTGAAATGCAGACATGTAAAGTCATTTGAAACCATGTTAAATATACATATCTATTTATCTATCTATCTATCTATCTATCTATCTATCTATCTATCTATCTATCTATCTATCTATCTATCTATCTATCTATCTATCTATCTATCTATCTATCTATCTATCTCACACTCTCTAATTATATATATATATATATATATATATATATATATATATATATATATATATATATACATTTCACCTACTGGTGGTCATCAGTAGGCAGTTATAGTTAGGACCATGTTTTCATAGCAAAAGTGTTTTTTGTCTTGCCTATATCTTTGCCATCATTTCACAAATGTTCATGAAATTTTCCAAAAAGAGTGTGCCAGTGATTCTTGTTCCCAGGGTGATCCATCAAGCAGAGGCCAAGAAAAAGGAGGGTAAAAAAAAGATGCGTTTCCCATTAAAAATTCTCATAGGACCTTTAGTCAAAGCTGCAGCCCGAAGCATTGGACGTAACTGCACCCAATTTGGGAGAAAGGTAGATTTGGTTATGCAGATAACGCTTTCAGGTATTTGGTGTAAATCCATTCAGTAGTTGTTGAGAAAGAAAAAAATATATAAGTTAGTGATATCTGTGGCTGCAATGACTTCGCAAAAAAAGATGAGCTCGTGCAGGGAAATGCAGAGCTATGATTGACTGTCAACACTTCAACCAGGAAGTGTTTGCAGCCATCCCATTGCCTGTGGACTACTGCCTCCCTGGGGCTTTGTATTGCAATGGAGAGGGGCTGCCCTCCTCTAACCATAGATGGCACTGGGGACCGTCACCCCCCAGGCCCAGCTCCTGCTATGTCCTTGGGTGCCCACCCCTGTATATAGCTTTTGCTGTGACTTGGTGGGAGCTTTATCACTCCCACCAAGCCTTAGCAAATGCTCCACCTCCAGCAAATGAGAGCCCAGAAATGCTCCTGCTTCCTGGAAGCAGAACAGAACTGCTTTGAGACATAGGGAGCTGCATATTTAGCAGCTCCCTGTTTCTGAAAGCAATGCTGATTTCTACAGGAGGTGGGGAGCCGGCAGGGACAGTGGGGCCTTCAGGCATCCCCACAATTCCAGTAGAGACTGGGTGTTGTGGGGGTACCCAGATAGACTTGACCAGACCTCGGGGAATGGGGGTGCAGCACTTTTTGAACAAGAGGCCCATGTGCCTACATGAACACTCCAAGATGATTACTGCAATGATTACCGTGTGTTTAGAGAATAATGTGTTCTTATTTTCTAATCCGTTGTTCTTGCAGACCAAGGGAGTGGCTATGGGGGCCTGCTTCTCCCCCAGTTATGCCTGCCTTCACATGGGCTACTGGGAGGAGCAGGTCCTCGTACCCAACTTCCATACAATCATGAATACCAAGGTAAAAACCTGGTTGAGGTATATTGATGACCTCTTTTTTATCTGGGATGGGTCTGCAAATAAAGCTGCCGAATTTATCAACCAGTTGAATATAAACAATCTTAATTTAAAATTTACCAGCAGCATCAGTTCGAATTCCATTGTCTTCTTGGATGTAGAGATTTATTTTGAAAATAGTCAGTTGGAAACAAAGCTCTATCGCAAACCCACAGCAGGCAATACAGTGTTGCATGCTGCCAGCCACCATCCCGCGCACCTGATAAGAAGCATCCCCTATGGGGAGATGCTTCGCATCAGGAGAATCTGTAGCAGCAACACTGATTGCCTAGAGGCACAAAGATAATGCAAAACTAGATTTATGAATAGAGGCTATTCAACAGAGTCCCTAAACAATGCGATCAATAAAGCTAACAAGTTCGAAAGATCACAACTATTGGCCCCCGATAATGACAGTCTAAGTGTTTCCAAAAAAACAGTGGCCAGTGAAACCTGTCTGATAATTGGTTTTAGTAACCAACATCAGGCTATACATAAAATTGTAAAAAATAACTGGTCTTTGATCACTAGTGATCCAGTTGTAGGCAATACGTTCAGCAAATCACCATGCATTACCTATAGAAAAGCAAGATCTATGCAGGATAGTCTAGTCTTGAGTAGTTCTGAAGTAGTCACGGGCTTGTGGCTTGATGGAAGTAAGGGCTTCTTGAGATGTTTCACCTGCAAAGCCTGCAAAAATGGTGTGAGTAGATCCGAGTACATGACTCCTTTGTCTCCTAATCCTATCAAGATTAGAGAAAAACTAAATTGCAGGTCAGAATATGCAGTATATGTTTTAGAATGTCCCTGTGGTCTTAGATATGTAGGGAGCACCTGACCACAGGTGTACAAACGTATCTTGCAACATCTAAGGGCCATCACTAATGCAGATTCATCCTATCCCGTAGCTAGGCACTTCAAGCAGGTACATGGGAAAAATGCCTCTGGGTTACTGTATTTTGTGATTGATACTGTACCCCCACAGAGAAGGGGTGGAGACAGAGAATCCCTTTTGAGGAAGCTAGAGACTAGACATATCATAATGCTCAATACTAAAATGCCCAATGGACTCAACACTAGTGAAGACTGTCATACCTATCTGTAAAAGGCAGCGCTGTCCTTGTATTGTACTGACATTATGAACTTGAAGCTATGCACTCTAACATCAATGAACTATAACCCCAGTCCCCCACATGAATATAAAAACATGATAAATTGTCATCTGTTCAATATTTTAACTTCACTGGTAGCACAGTCTTTTTGAACCGTTACTAATTATGCACTTTATTGTATTTTGCACAATGATAAACTTGGCACATATAACATCCTTAGCCCAC
Source organism: Lissotriton vulgaris (assembly GCF_964263255.1). Classification (NCBI taxonomy): domain Eukaryota; kingdom Metazoa; phylum Chordata; class Amphibia; order Caudata; family Salamandridae; genus Lissotriton; species Lissotriton vulgaris. Next base: position 69,776,972 of record NC_141686.1, read on the forward strand.
TTGGGCTTCATTAACAGTTACCTCCAATACCAATGAAAGTAATATCTTCAGGTATTGGTAAACAAGATTAGTACCTATTGCCCCTGTTGCTATTTGCATACGGTCGGGTATAAAGTACATCAATTACAAGTGATAGGATGTTTTTAGGTTGAGCTTTGGCAATGAAATGGGAATATTTATATTTTAAAACATTTCATGTATTTATATGTTTTATTATTATTCTTAAATTGCCAATGTATTTTAACCTGATTTTGTGCATTAGTATTCAGAGGTTGTTATATTTATATATTTATATATTTATATACATGTAGTTAATAATTATAACTCTACCTCTATTGGAAGTCTTTTTACACATTATGTGTCAATTGTGTTAAGTAACTTTACTATGTCAATCATGTAACGGCTCACTTGCACTTTAAAAAGGGTATGCCAGCCCCCATGACAGTGTCATGTGATCAAGGCTTCGGTAAGCCGAAACGCGTCATGGCAGATTGGTGTTGGGTTAAAGAATAAATAATTTGCACCAATTTTGGGTCTTGCTTCGTCTATTTGGCTACTCTGCTGAATTTTGGGCATCAACATACCTAATATATATATATATATATATATATATATATATATATATATATATATATATATATATATATATATATATATATATATATATATATATATATATATTCACTGAAAAAAACCATAGGTTTCACACCAGTTATAGTTAGCTGGAAATTTTACTGACATAAAACCATTGAAATTCCCACGTTATAGTTAGTTGAACTCACTATAACTTGCGCGCCTGCAATGCACTGCTGATGACGTCACATATTACATCACTCATGACATCGTCAGTGACATCACTCATGACATCACTGATGACACCATCCAGTGAATGTGTGTCTTTCTGAAAAATAAATATGTTTTATATATGTATTTGTAAAGGTCGATGGAAGAATAAATGTTTAAATAAGTGTGTAAATGGATGTTTTTTAAATAAAATATTGATTGGTTAACTGGCTTATTAAGTGTATCTTAGTGAATACCTATGTTAGCGAGTAATTTTTAAATATTTAAGTATATGTATCAGTGTTTCACTTTGTGTATAAGTGGCTGCATGGGTTGGTGACTGACTCACTGTTTGTATGTGTTTTGAAGACAGCATATGTGCAGGACTGTATGGGTGGATGAGTGTGTATATATGTGTGTTAGTGAGTGAATGCCTGCCTCACTAGTGTCTTTATGAGTAACTACATATGTTTTAATCTAGTATATGTGAGTATTGATGTATATAAGTAAGTATATGTGAGAGTGAGAGATTGAAAGAGTTCCTTTTTAAATAAGTATGTGTTTCTATAAGTGATTGTTAAAGAGAGTAAGTATGTGTAAGTTTCCTTAGAAGTAATGTGCTAGTGTGTGTATAGCTGTATATGCAAATAAATGGATGTTCAATAGTTTATTTGCATGTGTGAGTATGTGTGTGAATAACTTTTGGAAGACTGTCGGTGTGTAACAGGATGTATATGTGTATCACTACATATGATGAGTGAGTATATGTATGAGTGACTATATAGAACTGTTGCTGAATGAGTGGATGTGTATATAGATGGTGGAATTACTGAATTGGTTGTTGTAACTGGTATGGGTATCTCCATTTTTTTGAAAATGTTAGTTTCTATTTTTGAATATGTGTTTCAAGGGTTACATTACACTGAAAGGAGGTCTGTCAGTCTGTCACAAGGATGGTGTTATCAGTGATGTAATGAATGATGTCACTGACCATGTCATGAGTGATGTAATATGTGACGTCATCAGCAGTGCATTGCAGGCGCGCAAGTTATAGTGAGTCCAACTAACTATAACGTGGGAATTTCAATGGTTTTATGTCAGTAAAATTTCCAGCTAACTATAACAGGTGTGAAACCTATGTTTTTTCAGTGAATTTAATAAGTTTTTTAAATGCTAATTCCTAACTATAACTGGTGTGAAACCTATGGTTTTTTCAGTGAATTTCAAAGGTTTTTTATATGCTAATTCCTAACTATAACTGGTGTGAAACCTATGGTTTTTTCAGTGAATTTCATAGGTTTTTTAAATGCTAATTCCTAACTATAACTGGTGTGAAACCTTTGGTTTTTTCAGTGAATTTCAAAGGTTTTTTAATAGCAAATTTCTATAGCTATGAAATATAATATTTTTTATAATGAATCCTATATTGTATATTGATGTAATACTATTTTTTTATGTATATTATTCATGTTTTTTTAAAATTTTTATTTTTTTGCCCTGGAGCGCTCCCGGTGCGCGTCCCGGTGAGCGCACCGGTAAGCGCAATCTTGCGGCGCGCCCCAGGGCGCGTACCGGTGAGCGTCCCGTTAGCGCTTTTGCCGCAAACGAAAACATCATCGTGACGTATCGCGTAGCCGCGTCCGCGTGATACGCACGGAGTAAACGCACCCGGAAGCACTCAAGCGCATACGATCGCGCAACGGAAGCATCCGATGCGCTTACGTGACGCGCCCCTGGGTGCGCCCCGGGGCGCGCCCGGGGGCGCGTACCGTAAGCGCGTCGGGTCATGTGACCTAAAAATAACACTTTTTATTGGTGCCGGACAGTTTTGGTTTCCAAATGATGAAAGCCCTGGTCATGTGACCTGAAATTAACACTTTTCATTGGTTCAGGACAGTTTTCGTTTCCTAATGATGAAAGCTCCCACCTTTTTTCCTCATTCTCACTTTGTACTTTGAGTGAAGAAGACCTGTTGAAAGACCTCTCTGTACTTTTTTGGACTGAAAAATGGCTTCAGTAGCAACAGCAGCAGGAGCATTTCAGCCACCACCACCACCACCACCACCAAGAGGACCACCACAACACCACAGTGGTGGAGATGAAGAAGAGGAGGAGGAGGAGGAGGAGGGGAGGAGGACATTCCTGCCAGAAGACAATACCCCATATAGGCCAAAGCAGCACATTGTATGTGAGTTTTTTTCCAACCCAAGTGGCCTCAAAAAGGTGAATGCGCCAAAGGTGACTTGCCTAATCTGTAACATGGAACTTTCAAGGGGGAACCCTAACAAGAAATACTCATTTGGCAATAACACCATGATTCGCCACATGCAGCGCAGGCATCCCAACAACTATGCTGCGGCAGAGGTCCGAGAACTGGCCACAAACCCTCCCGAATCTTCACCCAGCACCTCCAAAAGAAAGCAACCCACTCCATCGGGACCAGAGACAAGGGAGATGGTCCCAAACATACAACCCCAGTTTGGGCAATACAAGATCACTTGTATATTTTGTGGTAAGACCATCACCTATGGTGAGCAAAGCATAAAGCTCATCAACCGTGCTGATGACAACCACAATTGCCCCAAAAAACAATAATTTTTTCCTGATTTTTTTTTGCTCCAGTTGAGCCTTTTACAATTCCCTGTTTTTTGTTTCTCCCCATAAAAATAACAAAAAAAATATAAAATTGTTCATAAAAGCCAAAAAAAGTACAAAATGTTCAAAAAAACATTTAAAAAAATATAAAACAACAAAAGAAGAAAAAAACAGTTATTTTTAGAACTACCTCCAATTTATAAAAAAAGGCTTCATTTTTTAAAAACTCTGTCATTCTTTTTCCCCCATGGTACGCTCCCCGGTATGCTCCCCGGTGCGCATACCGGGCGCTCCCCCCGTGCAAATCGAAAAACCTAGGGGGTCAGGGGGGGTCTACTCTGCCCCCTATTGGTCATTTCCCCCTTTGTTTTTGCCACTTCTTGTGTCTCCATCCTACCGAGACACAAGATGGCGGCCGCTCCGGACTGTTTGGAATGTTGACAGACACCCGAGAGCCAATCACGTTTCCGCGCGCGAACTTGCGTAGCGCACTGGTTAGCGCCCCGGTGCGCGTACCGGGGCGCGCTTATAGATATATATATTTTTTTGAACCTAAATTACTCAAAATCCACTGGAGCACATATCTTGAGACATAGCAAAGGCACATCGGGCTACCAGTCCCTACAATTTTGCCAAGTTTGGTGGAAATCCATTCAGCCGTTCGGGCTAAAAGTGAGGTTGACCGCCCTATGGAAATTAACATGGGGAAAACACGTTTTGGGACCCCCCTTTTTTCTCGGCCCCCGCTTGACGAATCCCCTCCAAACTTTCAGGGAAGGACCGGAGCGCCGCGAGGCAAATTTGAGGAAATTTTCAGGCAGATTACTCAACCGGCGCCAAAGTTATTCACAATAGAATGTTGCGATTTCCCTATTCAAAATAATCCTAACTATAACTACCTACTGGCGACCGCCAGTAGGTAATATATATATATATACATATATATATATATATGTATATATTTATATATTCACTGAAAAAAAAACATGTTTCAGGGATGTTATTGTTAGTTGGACATTTCTCTCATACAAAAGGAATCAGTCAGTGGGTATGTGGAAACTGGTATTGGTGTGTCTATAATTTCGAAATAATACTCTGTATTTTAGAGTGGGTGTATCAAAGGTTATGTTAGGGTATCAGGAGGTGCATCAGATTATCACATGGATGATGTCATCAGTGATGTCATTTGAGATGCCATCAGTGATGTCACTGACCTTGTCATGAATGATGTAATATGTGACGTCAGCAGCAGTGCATTGCAGGGGCGCAAGTTATAGTTAGTGCAACTAATACCGCCGAATATCTCTGGTTTTGGATGAGTGAAATGTCCAACTATCTATAACGTCCCTGAAACTTGTGTTTTTTAGTGAATTTCTAAGGTTTTCAAATGCTAATTTCTAACTATAACATCCCTAAAACCTATGTTTTTTCAGTGAATTTCAAAGGTTTTTTTAAATGATCATTTCTAACTATAACGTCCCAGAAAACCTATGGGTTTTTCAGTGAATTTCTAAGGATTTTAAAATGCTAATTCTTAATTATGACACCCCTGAAATCTATGTATTTTTCAGTGAATTTCAAAGGTTTTTTAAATGGTAATTTCTAACTATTCCTATAGAGGTAGGACATGTGCAGAAAGAGGAAGAAAAGCGCAGAAAGAAGCAAGAGAAATGCAAAAAGAGGCAACAGGAGTCCAGAAAGACAAATAAAGGTTGAGAAAGAAGCAAGAGATATACAGAAAGAGCCAACAGAAGTGCAGAAAGAGGGCTTGTTGCAAAGTTGTACTGTGCCCCCAACTTTTTGCTGACTGGTACTGGTGGTAACTGACTCTGACTAACCAGGCCCAGAGCCAATGCTATGCTGAAAGACATTTAGAATACAGTGAAAACCCCTACATAGTCTAGGGTACACTATGGGTTGGGGAACCCCTGTGATTGGCATGACCTCCCCTGTAAGGTCCTAGTACATAATAGGGCAAGGGGATTAATACTACCTCTAAGCCAGAGGTGAGGAAAGTGGAAAGAGAAGTGTGGAAAGAAGCAACAGAGGAGCCCAAAGAGGCAAATGAAGGGCAGAAAGTAGCAAGTGAAGTGCATAAAGAGGCAAGGGAGGTGCAGAAAGATGCAAGAGAGGTACAGAAACAAGCAAGAGAAGTGCAGAAAGAGGCAAGAGAATTGCTGAAAGAAGCAACAGAAGTGTAGAAAGAAGCAAGAGAAGTACAGAAAGAGGCACGTGAGGGGCAGAAAGAAGCAAGAACAGTGCAGAAAGAACCAACAGAGGTGCATAAAGAGGCAATAGTGGTGCAGAAAGAGGTAGGAGAGGTGCAGAAAGAGGCCAGAGAGATACAGAAAGAGGCAGGAGGGGTGCAGAAAGAAGGAAGAGAAGTGCAGAAAGGCAAGAGAATTGCTGAAAGAAGCAACAGAGGTATAGTAAGAACCAAGAACAGTGCAGAAAGAGGCAAGTGAGGTGCAGAAAGAAGCAAGAGCAGTGCAGAAAGAACCAATAGAGGTGCAACAGAGGCAAGAGGTGTGCAGAAAAAGATAGGAGGGTGCAGAAAGAGGCAAGAGAGGTAAAGAAAGAGGCAGGAGGGGTGCAGAAAGAAATAAGAGAAATGCAGAAAGAGGTAAAAGAGGTGCTGAAAGAGGCACGAAGGGTGCAGAAAGAGCTAGAGAGGTACAGAAAGAGGCAAGAGAGGTACAGAAATAGGCATGAAAGGTGCAGAAGGAAGGAACAGGGGTGCAGAAAGAAGCAAGAGAGGTGCAGAAAGAGATAAGAGGGGAGCAAAAAGAGGCAAGAGATCTATTGAAAAAAGCAACAGTGGTGCTGAAAGAGGCAAGTGAGCTGCAGAAAGGGACAAGCGAACTGCAGAAAAAAGCAACAGAGGTGCTGAAAGAGGCAAGTGAGCTGCAGAAAAAACTCAAGAGAGGTGCAGAAAAGGCAATAGAAGTTCAGAAAGAAGCAACAGAGGTGCATAAAGAGGCTAGAGGGGTGCAGAAAGATGCAACAGAGGTACAGAAAGAGGCAAGAGAGGTACAAAAAGAGGCAAGAAATGTGCAGAAAGAGGGAACAGGGGTGCAAAAGAGGCAAGAGAGGTAAAGAAAAAGAAAAGGGGTGCAGAAAGAGGCAAGAGATCTGCAGAAAAAAAGCAACAGAGTTGCTGAAAGAGGCGTGAAGGGTGCAGAAAGAAGCAAGAGAGGTACAGAAAGAAGCAACAGGTACAGAAAGAGGCAAGAGAGATACAGAAACATGGAGGAAAGATGCAGAAAGAGAGAACAGGGGTGCAGAAAGAGCAAGAGAGGTCTAGACAGAGAAGAGAGGGGTACAGAAAGAGGCAAAAGATCTGCAGAAAAAATCACCAGAGGTGCTGAAAGAGGCAAGCGAGGTACAGAAAAAAGCAACAGAGGTGTAGAAAGAGGCAAGAGGGTTGCAGAAAGAGGCAGGGTAAGGGCAGAAAGACGCAACAGGTACAAAAAGAGGCAAAAGAGGTGCAGAAAGAGGCAGGAAAAGTGCAGAAAGAATGAACAGGGGTGCAGAAGAGGCAAGAGAGGTGTAGAAAGAGAAAAGAGGGGCCAGAAAGAGGCAAGAGAGCTCCAGAAAATAACAACAGAGGTACTGAAAGAGGCATGTGAGGTGCAGAAAGAGGCAGGCAAGAGATCTGCAGACAAAAAGCAACAGAGGTGCTGAATGAGGCAAGTGAGGTGCAGAAAGAGGCAATAGAAATGCAGAAAGAGCAACAGAGGTGCAGAAAGAGGCAAGAGGGGTACAGAAAAAGGAGAGAGAAGTACAGAAAGAAGCAAACGAGGTGCTCATAGAGGCACAAGGGATGCAGAAAGAGGCAGGAGCAGTGCAGATAGAACCAAGAGAAGTGAAGAAAGAGGCAAGAGGGGTACAGAAAAAAGAGAGAGAAGTACAGAAAGAAGCAAACGAGGTGCTCATAGAGGCATAAGGGATGCAGAAAGAGGCAGGAGCAGTGCAGATAGAACCAAGAGAAGTGCAGAAAGAGGCAAGAGGGGTACAGAAAAAAGAGAAAGATGTACAGAAAGAAGCAAAAGGGTGCTCATAGAGGCACAAGGGATGTAGAAAGAGGCAGGAGCAGTGCAGATAGAACCAAGAGAAGTGTAGAAAGAAGCAACAGAGGTACATAAAGAGGCTCAAAGGGTGCATTAGGAAGGAAGAGAAGTGCAGAAATAAGAAACAGAGGTCCTGAAAGAGGCACGAAGGGTGCAGAAAGAAGTGCAGAAAGTAGCAACAGAGGTACAGAAAGAGTCAAGAGCTGTGCAGAAAGAGAAAAGAGGGGTGCAAAAAGAGGCAAGAGATATGCAGAAAAAAGCAACAGAGGTGCTGAAAGAGGCAAGTGAAGTGCAGAAACAGGCAAGAGATCTGCAGAAAAAAGCAAAAGAGGTGCTCAAAGAGGTAAGAGGGATGTAGAAAGTGGCAAAAGCAGTGCTGAAAGAACCAAGAGAAGTGCATAAAGAAGCAAAAGAAGTGCAGGTGGCATGAGGGGTATAGAAAGAAGGAATGCGAAGTGTAGAAAGAAGCAAAAGAGGTGCTGAAAGAGGAACAGATGGTGCAGAAAGAGGCACGATTAATACAGAAAGACGCATCAGAGTAACATAAAGAGGCAAGAGAGGTGCAGAAAGAGGCAGGAAAAGTGCAGAAAGAATGAACAGGTATGCAGAAGAGGCAAGAGATGCGTAGAAAGAGAAAAGAGGGGTCAGAAAGAGGCAACAGATGTGCTGAAAGAGGCATGTGAGGTGCAGAAAGAGGCAAGAGATCTGCAGGAAAAAGCAACAGAGGTGCTGAAAGAGGCACGTAAGGTGCAGAAAGAAGCAAGAGAGGTGCAGAAAGAAGGAAGAAAAGTGCAGAAAGAAGTAACAGAGGTGCTGAAAGAGGCGTAAAGGGTGCAGAAAGAGCAAGAGAAGTACAGAAAGAGGCAACAGAGCTACAGAAAGAGGCAAGAAAGGTACAGAAACAGGCAGGAAAGATGCAGAAAGAGGGAACAGGTGTGCAGAAAGAGGCAAGAGATCTGCAGTAATAAGCAACAGAAGTGCTAAAAGAGGCAAGTGAGGTGCAGAAAGAGGCAAAAGATCTGCAGAAAAAAAGCAACAGAGGTGCTGAAAGAGCCAAGTGAGGTGCAGAAAGAGGCAAAAGATCTGCAGACAAAAAGCAGCAGAGGTGGTGAATGAGGCAAGTGAGGTGCAGAAAGAGGCAAGAGGGGTACAGAAAAAGGAGAGAGAAGTTCAGAAAGAAGCAAAAGAGGTGCTCAAAGATTCACTAGGGATGCAGAAAGAGGCAAGAGCAGTGCAGATAGAACAAAGGGAAGTGCAGAAAGAAGCAACAGAGGTAAAGAAAGAGGCACGAGGGGTGCAGAAAGAAGGAAGAGAAGTGCAGAAAGAAGAAACAGAGGTGCCGAAAGAGGCACGAAGGGTGCATAAAGAGTCAAGAGAAGTGCAGAAAGTAGCAACAGAGGTACAGAAAGAAGCAAGAGTTGTACAGAAAGAGAAAAGAGGGGTGCAAAAAGAGGCAAGAGATATGCAGAAACAAGCAACAGAGGTGCTGAAAGAGGCAAGTGAAGTGCAGAAACAGGCAAGAGATCTGCAGAAAAAAGCAACAGAGGTGCTGAAAGAGGCAAGTGGAGTGCAGAAAGATGCAAGAGAGGTGCTGAAATAGGGAAGAAAAGTCCAAAAAGAGGTTAGTGAGGTGCAAAAACAGGCAGGAAAGGTGCAGAAAGAGGTAACAGGGGTGTAGAAAGAGGCAATAGAAGTGCAGAAAGAAGCAACAGAGGTGCAGAAAGAGGCACAAGGGGTTCAGAAAGAGGAGAGAGAAGTGCAGAAAAAGGCAAAAGAGGTGCTCAAAGAGGTAAGAGGATGTAGAAAGTAGCAAGAGCAGTGCAGAAAGAACCAAGAGAAGTGCATAAAGAAGCAAAAGAAGTGCAGGAGGCACAAGGGGTATAGAAAGAAGGAAGAGAAGTGCAAAAAGAAGCAAAAGAGGTGCAGAAAGAGGCACAGATGGTGCAGAACGATGCAAGAGTAGTGCAGAATGACGCAACAGAGATACAGAAAGAGGCAAGAGAGGTGCAGAAAGAGGCAGGAAAAGTGCAGAATGAATGAACAGGGGTGCAGAAGAGGCAAGAGAGGCGTAGAAAGAGAAAAGAGGGGTCAGAAAGAGGCAACAGAGGTGCTGAGAGAGGCATGTGAGGTACAGAAAGTGGCAAGAGGTCTGCAGAAAAAAGCAACAGAGGTGCTGAAAGAGGCAAATGAGGTGCAGAAAGAAGCAAGAGAGGTGCAGAAAGATGGAAGAAAAGTGCAGAAAGAAGTAACAGAGGTGCTGAAAGAGGCGCAAAGGGTGCAGAAAGAGCAAGAGAAGTACAGAAAGAGGCAACAGAGGTACAGAAAGAGGCAAGAAAGGTGCAGAAATTGGCAGGAAAGATGCAGAAAGAGGGAACAGGGGTGCAGAAAGAGGCACGCGATCTGCAGTAATAAGCAACAAAGGTGCTGAAAGAGGCAAGTGAGGTGCAGAAAGAGGAAAAAGATCTGCATACAAAAAGCAACAGAGGTGGTGAATGAGGCAAGTGAGGTACAGAAAGGAGCAAGAGAGGCGCAGAAAGAGCCAAGAGAGGTACAGAAAGAAGCAACAGAGGTGCAGAAAGGTGCAAGAGGGGTACAGAAAAAGCCAAGAGAGGTACAGAAAGAAGCAACAGAGGTGCAGAAAGGTGCAAGAGGGGTACAGAAAAAGGGGAGAGAAGTTCAGAAAGAAGCATAAGAGGTGCTCAAAGAGGAAAAAGGGATGCAGAAAGAGGCAAGAGCAGTGCAGATAGAACTAAGAGAAGTGCAGAAAGAAGCAACAGAGGTACAGAAAGAAGCATGAGGGGTGCAGAAAGAAGGAAGAGAAGTGCAGAAAGAAGAAACAGAGGTGCTGAAAGAGGCACAAAGGGTGCAAAAAGAGTCAATAAAAGTGCAGAAATGAGCAACAAAGGTACAGAAAGAGGCAAGAGTGGTGCAGAAAGAGAAAAGAGGGGTGCAAAAAGAGGCTAGAGATATGCAGAAATAAGCAACAGAAGTGCTGAAAGAGGCCAATGAAGTGCAGAAAGATGCAAGAGAGGTGCTGAAATAAGGAAAAAAGTGCAAAAAGAGGCTAGTGTGGTACAAAAACAGACAGGAAAGGTGCAGAAAGAGGGAACAGGGGTGTTGAAAGAGGCAATAGAAGTGCAGAAAGAACCAACCGTGGTTCAGAAAGATGCAAGAGGGGTTCAGAAAGAGGAGGGAGAAGTGCAGAAAAAAGCAAAAGAGGTGCTCAAAGAGGTAAGAGGGATGTAAAAAGCAGCAATAGCAGTGCAGAAAGAACCAAGAGAAGTGCAGAAGCAAAAGAAGTGCAGGAGGCACAAGGGGTACAGAAAGAAGGAAGTGAAGTGCAGAAAGAAGCAAAAGAGGTGCTGAAAGAGGCACAGATGTTACAGAAAGAGGCAAGTGAAGTGCAGAAAGAAGCAACAGAGGTACAGAAAGAGGCAGGAGTGGTGCAGAAAGTCAGAAGAGACATGTAGAAAGAGGCAAGAGAGTTGCTCAAAGAGGGAAGATGGGTGCAGAAAGAGGCAAGATGGGTGCAGAAAGAAGTAAGAGAAGTACAGAAAGAAGTAAGAGCAGTGTAGAAAGAAGCAATAGAGATGCAGCAAGAGGGGTGCAGAAAGAGGAAGAGAAGTGCAAGCAAGAATCAACAGAGGTGCAGAAGGAGGCAAAAGAGGTGCAGAAAGAAGCAAGAGCAGTGCAGAAAGAACCAGCAGATGTGCAGGAGACAAGAGGGGTGCAGAAACAGGCAAAAGAAGTGCATAAACAAGCAAAAGAGATGAAGAAAGAGGCAAGAGGGGTGCAGAAAGAGTCAAGAGCGGTGCAGAAAGAGGCAAGTGAGGTGCACAAAGAGGGAAGAAGGGTGCAGAAAGAGGCAAGTGGGATAAAGAAAGAAGCAAGAGCGGTATAGAAAGAAGTAAGAGAAGTACAGAAAGAAGCAACAGAGGTGTAGAAAGAGGTAAGAGGGGTGCAGAAAGAGACAAGATAAGTGGAGAAGGAAGCAACACAGGTGTAGAAAAAGGCAAGAAAAGTGCAGAAAGAGGCAAGAGTGTTACAGAAACAGCCAACACCTACGAAGTCTCCACGGGCTCCCTGTGGTGAAAAGAGTCACTTTCAAAATCCTCACTCACCTACAAATGCCTACACAACAATGGACACAAATACCTAAACTTCCACGTATCCGAAAGAAACCTCTGATCTTCCAACCTCGCACTGGCCGAAACCCCGCACAGCCACAGAGCCAGAGCAGGTGGAAGATCCTTCTCTCACATTGCAGCCAAGACCTTGAACGAGCTACCAGCAGACATCAGATGTGCCACCTCCCTGAATACCTTCAGGAAGACCCTCAAGACCTGGCTCTTCAGCTAAACAGATCTGCGGATCCCCCCTCCCCTCAGCGCCTTGAAACCCTCACAGGTGAGTAGCACCTCTACAATTCCCTGATTGATTGATTTAAAGAGGCAAGAGAGGCACAGAAAGAGGTAAGAGTAGCTTGCACACCATTAGTGCCAATTTAATACCCACATTTAGCAATAAGTAACTGGCGACTCTTCTAGGTTTGCAAAAGGCCTTCCACCACGCTGTAACACTTGTTGCTGCATTTTTGGGTAAAGTTTGAGCCGTTTGAGCTAGAAACAAGGCTTTTTTTGTTCATATCTGCAGATTAGGGAGCAGATGATGGATTATGTGGCTAATGCGGAAAGTGTATAATTGAGCGAAAGTTGTGCAGCCAAACAGTCGCATAATTCCAGAGGCCCTGTTCATACCTCTGACTAGGACAACAAGTGCTCCTCAGTGATTCCTTCTTTTTTTGTCTCACTGAGTTCATAGTTGAGTTTCTATGGAAATGAGGGAGAGGTTACCACTCCACAACACAGACCACATAATTACTCTCCATAACACATAATCCCACTCTACATAATTCCTATACACTAAATACCACATACTTTCTATCCACATAATTTCACTGTACAACATACCACCTAATTCCACAACACACAACGAACATCCACTCCACTCCACTCCACTCCACTCCACTCCACTCCAAAAACATTAGTAAAACATTTTTTACATTTACAAAGCCAATAGCTCTAATTCTCGCAAACGCAAAACCTATGACAATGCAAATGCTTCATTGCAGACTTTTGGAGACAGGGGGCTGGGCCTCCGACCAGTGCTCAGGAATTCTGTTGCACAGGACTTATAGGAGCTACCAGGAGGGCTTCTTGGCCCCCAAAGCCCCTCAGGAGTAATGTGAACTTCATTCCCCGACCATCAGTGCGCCAGGATGCACGTTTGCAGAGTGGCGGAGAAAGGGGGCGTGGCCTCAGAAGACCTCCTAGCAAACCCACTGCGTGGAACTTATTGGAGGTAACAGGAGGGGTAGTTTTTGGTCTCAGGGACCCCATCCCCCGGGGCTTGGCCTCCCTTTGGGACCACGGGGGAGCCCCAAGGCAATTCTGCTTTGCTTCATGGAAGCAAGAGCATTTTTTGTGCTCTCGCTTCTGTGAAGCGAAACTGAGTTTGCAATGTCATAGCGGCAGCAGTGCTCTTGCCATGCCATAGAAAACTCAAATGTTCCGGGGGTGGGACATTGCTGGAGCCGGCCCTGGGTGGGGGGGTCAACCGGGCCATGGATGGCTCCTGGAGGGGGTCCGCACGGCCCCCCTCCCATCATCTTTGTAGCCCCGGGGAGATTGTGGTCCCCAGGCAACGGACCCCCCATTTAATTAGTTTGTGCCCCGCGAAGCAGGTGGTCCCCAGGGCAGTGTGGGGGGTCTCAAGCCCCCCCACACTTCCTTTTTAAGGAAAGCCCCAGGAGGTGGTGGTCCCCGGGGCTGGGGGTCTACAACAGACCTCTGTCTTTATTTATTTTGTGCCCTGGGGAGGTGGTGCAACAGACCCCGTCTTTATTTATTTTGTGACCCAGGGAAGTGTAGCCCCGGAAATCCTATCCTGATTTAAAATTAAAGGGGGATGCACAGCCCCCCGAGCCTCCAAAGGGCCCTGGGACCCCATACCCCAGGGCTGCTACTTTAAAAAGGGAAGTGGGTGCACTGACCCTCTCCCCGAACCTCAAAGACTATGGGCCAGCTCCATTGTTGTATCCCAGGAAGCCCACCTTAGGGACACAGTTTTCCTGCACGCAAGAAAAAACAAGCATTTGCAATGCATTAGGTCTTGCAATACTTAAAGTTTGAGCTATTGGCATTGCATTATTATTTTCAACGCAAATAGCTCAAACTTTCAGTAATGCGAGGCCTATTGCATTGCAAATGCTTATTTTAGTTATTGCTAGGCACAAATGTTCCCGCACTTTCAGGATACTAATTCTTAATAGAAGCCACTAGGTCCTAATACTCCTTCCTTTACTGAACAGTAAGAGCCTGCGGCCATTTTGTGTTTATTATTTCACGCAGATTTTTCTTGACCTTTTTGCATTTCCTAGTTGACCTAGCTTCTGGTCTGAGAAGTGTAAGAACTGGGGTCACCAATTCCACTGCGGTGGCTTGCGGCGAGCGGAGAGGCACCCGAAAGCTGGGTGTAAAGTAGAAGTGCAGCACACACTCACACTGAGACAGAGAAGGCACGCAATAAAATGACACCACACCAGCAAGTCTTTTTAATACAAGATGCTTTTATCTAAATTTGTCTTATTGCAGGTAAGTAGTTCATTAGTATAAACCCAGCATCAATTCATCAGGCAACATTTCATTATATTAGCATAGATAAAACCATTCCTTTAAAACTCAGGCAACATTTCATTGCATAGGCCTCTGCAACAATACTTGTCCTAAACAGATTCTTTATAGCCACATTTCATAGGATCAGGATCATTCAAACATTTGAACTCCTATTTATATGGCAAATACAAAACAGGAGCACAGCTCCTTGCTACAGGGCATAGTGTCAAGAACTCTCCCCTAGCCAGGGGTTAACATTGTGCACCAAAACAGCACAAGGGTCACAGGTTACTTCAGGGGTCTAAAACAGTGGTAATTTGAGCAGTCTCAGGCCCAGTGCAGCGTTGGGCCATACAATTGCCCACTTACTTAGTTCCTTGGCCCGACCGGCCAATCAGGGGGTAACCGGGAATATCGAGCCCAGCTGCTGACTCCTGCGGGGAGGGGCGGTCGCGTGGCTGCCTCTATCTTCAGCCGAGGCTCCTTGGCAGCCCCCGTTTGTTCCTGGCACCTCCGCCCTCCCCAGGGGTTGTTCTTGTTTTGTCGCCCCCTGGTGAGGCCCTCGCGGCCTAATTCAGCTTTGGGCATAGTGGGGGACCTGTCAGGGGGCTTCGCACTCCTAGGAGCCCCCTCGCCGATGGTCTTAGTGTTCTCCATCCTGCAGCAGAAGGGGGACCCGTCAGGGGGCTTCGCACTCCTAGGAGCCCCCTCGCCGATGGTCTTAGTGTTCTCCGTCCTGCAGCAGAAGTGGGGGGGCTTGCGCTCTCCTTCGAGCCCCCTTGCCGATGTTCTGGCCGGTCCTGGGTCTTCCGGGGCTTCTCCCGGCGTTGGGCCCAATCAGGGACGGCTCCCGGGAGGTGCGGCGCGACCCGCCTATCCCAGCACGGCCGGCTAGGGGGGCGCGACTGCAGCGGCCAATCACAGGGCGGCAAGGGCGGGGGCATGGCCGATGACGCGGCCGGGCGCCCCTGTCACGTGAGGGAGGTGTTCTCGGCCTCACAGGCCTGGCGCGGCCTACTGGAATCCTGCGGTGATCTTTGGGGCCCTATGCGCACTCCTCAGCAACGGTGATTGGTCAACAGCGCTTTCAGGCCCAGCGCCCTTCAGGTACCGAGCGGCGGCAGTGAGGAGCAAGCAGCGCTTTCTGGACACAGTGCTAAGAGGGCACAGCGTTCACTGGGACCCAGCGCTAGAAAGGGGCAACAGCGCTTCTAACAGTCCAATGGGGTAGAAGGCACATGGCAGTCTCTGGCAGCTGCACAGCACTTGGGAATATTAGCGCGCCGCCCAGGAATTCACAGAGCAGGGGCACAGTTCTTGGCAGGACAGGGCACAGGGCAGCTTGGGGACAGTCACAATTCAGGCAGTGCAGCTCAGGGGCACAGTGCAGGTGGTAGGCGATGGTTACCTGGTTGCTCCCCCAGCAGTCCTCACTGTAGGTAGGTGTTTCCTGGCGGCGCTGGATGGTTTCTGCGCCCTTCTTATGTAGTTTCTTGGAGGTAAGAAGGAGGGGGGTTTGAGTTGGTGGCACAGAGGCAGGATGGTTCCCTTAGCTCACTGAAGGTGGTTCCCTGGGTTCCCCAACGCTGGGCCAGATCAGTGGGTTTGGTAGAGTCCCTCACCTAACTTAGAAGGCAGTGCCTAGGCCCAGTCACTTCCAGTGGTGTAGGTTCCTTCCCTAGGCCCTACCGCCTAAACTTCTGCAGAGGTTCCCCCAGGTCCAGTGAACTAACAAGCAGGGTTCCCTCCTTTCCCTAAATACCCCAAGGTCAGGTGACCACTCTCTCAAGGCGGCAAAGTGTAACCCCTTCCCTTTTCCGGAAGGTTTCAGGAGCTTCCACAGTCTAGGCAATGGGCAGACAAGGCGGATGGCATTGCTACTGTATCCTAATGTCCCCGCCTGCTCCTGACTACTAGTGTGGGTTTAAAAAGGCCACTCTGCAGTAGCAGGGGCCTGTGGCAGCCATGTTGGTAGGAGAGAGCACCTGCACCTTAGAACTGATTGGCAGTGGTAAGGCGCCCATAGACCTAGGTCCAAAGAAAAAGATGGTGGAAAAAACAAGGATAGGGCGAGAAAAAAAACGGGGTAAGACCACCCTAGGGCTGACAGGTCTAACAAGAAGTATGGAGGCTTCAGATTTCAGAAGCTGCAACATAAAGTACAGATTTAAATTAGTTTCGAATTAATAGATGAGGTGACGTGTTTTTCCCAATTCCATGTTAAACAAGCCACACAATAGAGCAGAAAAGATTTGCTGTTTTTTGCGCAAGTGAAAAGTTTCTATTTCCACATCCCAGGTTTTTTTCTGATTTGTAGAATGTAGTTGAGAATGAGACACATGTGTTTTTTCATTTTATTTGTCCGAAGTTATTTTGTGGTAAATCCAAGGTGCACAACGAAGCGGACCATTGCATAGCAGCATTCAAAAGATAAAACGGCTTTTGCTGCTTAATGCTGTATCACAAAGTTGTTCTTCATGAATGACAGCAACGCCTAAGTAGAAATAATTTCTTATCAAAGTATCATTGTGACACAACAGGCTTCCAGTAAGCAGCAGATGACTAAATGAAAGAAGAAATAATTTCTTATCAAATAATCAGTGTGACATTACAAGCTTCCAATAACCAGAAAATGGCACCATATCAGGACTTCCTCCGCACAGGTTGTAACAGAAGAGAAGGGTCCGGCCCGGAAGTGAGCGCATGAGCTGGCATTGAGAGATGCCACTAGGCTGCTCCTACCTGTGCTGCTGCCACCCCCAGGACGGTTCACTAAGTTGCCCAGAGGAAAGATACTGGAGCATTTCTCCAAGTCCACATGGCTACCCACACAAAGTTTGGAGAAGATCTCCTGCACCTTCTGGCGCAGACTGAGCCCCGTCTGCGTGCTTATGGCTGTGCCGCTAAGGGGTCCACCCTGGTGGCAGCAATGGCGTTTTGGTAGCGGCACATACAAGCACGGCGCATGTGGCAGGCTACATCTGAGCAAGACTTTGCATGTAATACGGCAGGATCGCCGAACCTGTCTCACTGAGCACCAGCAAGCTCCATAGTAGACTTCACGGGCAATACCACAAAGCAAGCATGAATTAATGTAAAAAGAAGTTGAAAACAAGCGCAGCCCACAAACCAATTTTGTTGGCTGCAAACCTGCTTGTTATTGGTGAAAGTACGGAGCCCGTAAACGATGTTTAAAACACGTATCACCCTAAATTCAGTAGCTTTGTTAAAGCTGATTACAGCCAAACTAGGTTAAGTTAAAGGCTACATGAATGACTTAGGAGGCAACAAAGAAAAGCAACGCAGGAGTGATCCAATGGTAAGTAGCAGACGCGATTATACTCCATGTAGTGCTTACAGCAGGTCTTTGCATTCAGCGCAAGCAGGCTGCCTAAGCTCGACCCAAAAATGTGTGCTTCCAAAGTTTCTCCTGCTGGGTGGGGGCACACACTTTTTGCCTGCCAGTGCTTTTGCTGGGAGTGAAAATGTGCACAGCATGGGGCTGGCTGCCTGGAAGGGGTTGGATTCTAGGCCCAGGCACAGGTCAGGCCCTGTGAAAAAGCTCACACCGTGCATGACTAAAGGCCGGGCATTGAGTGGGGTTTGTGTTACGTATTGTATAAAATATTACTTTATGTAAAAAAAGACCCTAGAAATGTACTGAAAAAAAACAAAGGGTACAGGTGCATTATAGTTAGGTGAAAATGTCAGTTAAAACATACTGTTTAAACTACTGAAATTATCCAGTTAGGGATATCTCAGATAACTGTAACTTAAGCCCTAAAGTAACCATAACTTGCGTCCTCACCATGCAGTGCTAATTACCTCCCATATTACATCACTCATGACATGTACTATGCAGACCCTCCTGCATTTTGTGATTTCGCGATTCACAAAAAAATCGTGAAATCAGTTGGCAAGCTCGACAGGCGTGATATTTGCCAAACTGCCCTAAAAAAAAAACTCTCCTGGTAGGCATGAAAAAATGATGCAATTTTATTGGCTGTGCGCCCATCGCGCAGAGAAGGAAAAGGACTGTCTTTTGCTTCTTGCGCACAGAATACATTGACTGTGTCTGCTGTGCCACTTCAACTGCCCTCCCCCCTTTCTTTCTTCCTCCCTTTTCTTCCCTCTCTTCGCCTAGCATCTTCTCTCTTACTGAAAACCCTGACTTCACAAACGGTTATCCCCCTCTCTTTTCTTCGTTCAGTTATCCCCCTCTCTTTTCTTCGTTCATTGATTTGTTCCCTTGTGAAATGGATCCAATAAAGAAAAACATTTTAATTGACGTCTTTTGGGGATATTGTACAATTCCAAATCAGTGCTTGAAATGGATGAATAGAAGTGCAGGTACTTTGTAACAGAGTACCGGCTTGTTTCTGAGAAGTGCCTGTACTCTCTCACTCTCTCAATATAAAAAAGTGCCGGGTACTTCGCACTGGGCAGTACCAGCCCAATGAAAGCAATGTTCCAAAGTGTAGCTGTGGGAATAAAAGGTTCAAAACATGAAAAATAACTAAATAAAGTCAAACAGAGTGATAACAAAGTGGGCAGATTGATTTTATTCATACCCAAACACATTTGCGCCACTCTACAGAGGTTGCCAGTGAAGCTCTACTTTTGTTTACTTGTCTTTCTTTGAATAGCGTTGTTTTCCTGAGGGTGGGTAACTAGTGCACCAGTGCTGGAGGCACTGCCACACGTGGATTGGAAAACAAAATGTGTACTGCGTCTTGGTGTTCAGGGAATTGGTCTTTTTGCTATACTGCTTACATTCTGTAAGGATAGAAGCAATTGACATTGAAATGAGTCCATTCCCTGCCCTGTAGTCATGTCCTTAACTTTTCAGGCCAAAGCACTCACTGATTTCTGAATAGTGAGTGTAAAATCGTTAAAGTAACCATGTTTTTCCTGCTTACATTTCACATGCTTTACTTAATTTTGTATTCCCTATGAATATTTGCTTTTTCCAGGATGATGTTACTTATTTTTGTAGGCAGCATATTGCTCTTGTCTAGAGCGTAATTTAAATTGAGCCGCATCCAGGTGTTTATAGCGGGCATTATTGGGTTATAGTTGAGGCAGTGCGAGTTTCTCTCAGTGGGCGGTATGGTGTTTAGTGGGGGAGAGGATGTGACACCATGGTCAGAGCTACTGAATTTGGAACTGGGGAACCAGGATGATTATTGCGAGATGTCTGCCCTGTCAGCACTACCCATAAAAGTGAGTCAGTGCACGCAACACAAGAGGAGGTTGTACCTCTGCACCCAGGGAGCGATGGGGGTCTGTGGGACTGCACCCAGGGAGCAAATGGGGGCTGTGTGACTGCACCCATGGAGCAAAGGGATGCTGCGCGACTGCACCCAGGGAGCGGTGAAAGTGGTGCCCCAGCAGGGGTGCACTCATGGGCGCTAGAAAATCCAGGGAGAAATATGCCCCCTCCTACAAGGTTAGTAGGTTAGTCGATTGGAGCTGTGCTTCCGTAGAGCTGCAGGAACTTTAAACATGCCTATTTCAAAGAGGAATACTATGCTAAAACAGGTTCCATTGATTTAGGGCTGAAAAGGAATGATTACGAGTAAAATAAAGTGCCACAATAATGCTGCTAAATTTAAATTTTTGTGCTGCTAAATTAAAATTTTTCTGCAACAAAATTTGCACTTTTATGCCGCTATATCCTGGCCGGGTTGTTATGACATCATTAATAACCTTTAAAATGACATCATTGATGACAAGACTGTGCATGGCGAGGGGGGGAGTTATACTTACTTTAAGACTTGTTTTAAAGTTATGAGAGATAACTATAAGTGGTATATTTCAGTGGTTTTGTTTGACATTTTCACCTACCTATAACAACTCTTGAACCCGTGTGGTTTTTAGTGAATGAATATATAATCGCCAGTAGCTAGGTTAGGTAAGACCATGTCTGCTTAGGAAAAGCATTTTTCGACTTGCCTATAACTTTAGCCTTAATTTTGTAAATGGAGAGGGACTGCGCAGACCCCCTCTTGGGCTTCATAGGAGCTCTGGGTACCACCACCTCCCCTGGGCCAGCCCTTGAAGACAGAAGAAGGGGGGGTTGCTTGGCCCTCCTGCTGGACCCATTAAAGGCCCTAGGGACCGAGACCCCCAGGGCCAGCTCTCTAAATCCTGGGGTGCCCACCCCTGGGACATAACTGTTTGCTCTGACTTGGCAGACATTATAACAGCTCCTGCCAAATCAGAGCATACACTAACTCTGCTCCTAGAAAGCGGGAGCTGTCAAACTGCTCCAGCATGCTGGGAGTGGAGTTTTGTCTGTTTCCCTATCTGCTGTCATGCGGGCAGGGAAACAAACAAAATGATTGCTCCCACACAGAGGGAGGTGCATGTTTAGCCAGCCACAATTCAATGGGGGGGGGCGCATGGACCTCCCCAGACTGTTTTCTACCCAGGACACCCCATGGTTCAGCCACAATTGAATGGACAAGGGAGGCCGTGCAGTTCCCTTCTCTGTGCCAATTTTGACTCCGAGGACCACATCCCCTGAGGCCCAGCCACAATTGAATGGAGGAGGGGCGAACCACGTGACCTCCCCTCCCAGGGCCGATTTCAGCCCTGGGAATCCCATCCCCAGGGGCCAGGCCTTATTATGCTGGGTACCCTGGAGCCCACTCAGGGCACGCAGTCTACAGCATTGGGGACCATGGGGGGAGCCTGAATGCCTCTGTGGTCCCTGCTGGCTTCCCTCTTCAAGAGTGAGTCGGTATTGCTCACATGTGTGAGGAATGCCGGCTCACGCTTGAGCAGGGACTGCGGAGGCATTCAGGCTCCCAGGCTCACCCCAAATGCATTTAGGCTCCCCCATGGTCCCCAACGCTGCAGACTGGGTGCCCTGGGTGGGCTCCAGGGTACTCAACACCCGGCAAAGTGAGCAAGGGACGCACGTCTGGGCATACCTTTCCAACTTAGGGCGAACAAAGCATACACAAGGGGATAAAGGACGGAGCACTTAAACTTTTCAGACACTCACCTCCAGCCACAGTTCTGGGTGGAATCCATCATCGTTCTTTAGCTCTGGCCTGGGACGCCACCACCCAGGGCTCAGTCTTAAAAAAAACTAGGAAGGGGCACCCAACCCCTCTTCCGAGTCAATTTCGGCCCTGGGAACCCCATTTCTCCAGGCCCGGCCGCAATTTCAAAATGGTGGGGAGACATATGGCCTCCCTTCATGTACCATTAATGGCCTTGGGCTCCCATTCCCTAGTGTCGACTACTGCTATGTTCCAGGGCACGCACCGCTGGGAGATAGCAATTTCCCCACCCACTCTGGCAAGGGCAGGGAAACCTGTGCTTGCTCTCGCTTGGGGGGAGTACATTTCAAAACTCCCTCCAAGCAGTAGCAAACACAGAGGCCACTCCCGCCGGGCAGGAGCATGAAAAATGCTACCTTCCAGTGGTATCGGATTTGTCATCTGTTCCCCTGCCTGCACTGAAGTGAGCAGGGAAATAGATGAAAACATTGCTGCTGCTGGCAGGGAGTACCATTTTTAGCTTCTTCCTGCAGGCAAGAACAATGCTGGCTCCAGTTGGAGAGCCCCAAGGCCACGTGACTCCCAACAGTATTTTGGTTGGTGCCCTGGGGAGGGAGGCCACACACCTGGCTCTCCCAAAATATGTACCAGGCCCAGGAGCTGGGGTCCCCAGGACAAAAATCATACCAGGGAGGGAGACACATGCCCTCATACCCCACAAAATGTGCCAGACCCTAGGGATGTCATCCCCAGGGCGTAAATCAGCCTGGGGAAGGGGGCTGCCTGCCCCTCTCCCCATTAAATATGGTGTGAGGCCCTGGGGATCGGGTCCCCAGGGCTGAAATCGGCCTGGGGATAGGGGCGTGGGCACCGTCCCCCTGAAATATGTTCACGTGTCCTGGGGGATGTGGAGCGGACCTGTGGGTTTGCTACCTTTAGGTGGTTGGCCAGGCCAGGCTAGGCCTTGTGGCCAACTCCTTCTACGCATCCTAAATCATAAATCATACGTTCTTATATAGCGCCTTTCACCATAAGGTCTCAAGGCGCTTGCTTTGGGAACCCGTCCTGGCTTTTTCCTGCGAGATAACCCCTACTGGGCATCCCCAAGGTGAAAGCCAGGCATCCCATCGCGGTGGGGCCGTAGTGGAGATTAAGCAAGCTATTGCCCAGAGTTGCAGAGTGTGAACCCATGATTCAAGTAGGCACCGAGGCAAGAATTATCGAGTCCGTGGACATTTTGAGCTCAAGACCCTGCCGCGTCAGGAATTGAACCCTGGTCCCGGGTCTGACCTCTGCGTCCGGGTCTGCCTCCTCTAACTGGTGAGCCACACTTCTCCACAGCATAGTTGAAGTTTGTGCGTTACATGGCGTTGGCTGAATGCAAGGTGTTGGTCACAAGCCCAGGCAACCGGCAAGGCCCTGCGTCCAACCCCCGCCCCCCAGCCCAAGGCCTTTGGCAGCAGTTTGATTAATGTATGATAATTAATATTACTGTACGGTGAAAAAGCCCTCGAAATTCACTGAAGAAAACAAAAGTTACAGGGACGTTATAATTAGGAAATTGAATGTCAAAAACCTTAAAAATACACGTAAAGAAACAAAATTTACAAGGATGTTATAGTTAGGTTCAGATTTTACTCGCACAAAACCATAGAAATTCAGCAGTTATAATTATCTCATATAATTACAACGCGTGCCCTAAAGTAACTATAACTTTTGCCTTCGCCATGCAAATTACCCCACATATTACATCACTCATGATATCTTCTATGACATCATTCATAATATCAGGGTATTATTTTCTGTATTGATGAGAAAACTGTGCATGGCTGGTGTGCGAGTTATAATTACCTTAGGGCATGAGTTATAGTTACTTGAGAAAGTGATAACTAGATCAGTGTGTGTATCTATCTATCTATCTATCTATCTATCTATCTATCTATCTATCTATCTATCTATCTATCTATCCCTATATATAAATTGACACTTGTATAGCGCACTACTCACCCGCAAGGGTCTCAAGGCGCTTGTACGAATACCGCTGTGGAACCCATCCTGGCTTTCCCTGTGAGGCGTCCACTCCTGGGCACCCCCAAGGTGGAGGTCAAGCATCCTTAGCGTTGTGGGGGCCGTTGTGGAGATTAAGCAAGTTAATGCCCAGAGTTGCAGAGTGGGACTCCATGATTGGAATAGGCACCGAGGCGAGAATTATCAGGTCCGCGGAATTTTGAGCTCAAGACCCGCCGAGGCAGGGAATTGAACCCTGGTCCCAGGCTAAACCTCTGCATCAGGGTCTGCCGCTCTAATCATTGAGCCATACTTCTCCACATATAAATCACACACACACATATATATTCATATATAAACATAATATATAATATGTATTTCATATATATGTGTCTATATATATATATGGATATATGTATATAGCTAGATAGATAGATAGATAAATATATATAATATTTTTTTGAAATTAGGGGAAGACACTCTAACCACCCATTTCTTTCACTTTACTACCCTATTCCTTTATCAACCTGTACACTCACCCACCCCTAAATCCTAAAAACAACCTTACCATCCTATACCCTTACCCACCCCTAAACCCTACCCACCCCTAAAACCTAAAAACGCCCTTACCCACCCCATAATCTTAAAAACACCCTTACCCTAATCCCTATTATATATTTTTAAACACTTGTAAACTTACCTGCTATATATACTTACCAATTTGTTGTAAAGTCCTACGTTTTATAAGCATATGACTGGTAAAGGCATGAGTGGTAAAGGCATTGCAAAGTAAGTCAATGCATGGTAAATGATGCATGGTAAAGGCATTGCGTGGTAATCCCTGCATTGCAAAGGCTGTTTCCCCTCTAAAGTGGTACGGTCAGCAAAAAAAGAATGGGTGAAGTACTACCCAGAGTTATTGCCAGACTATTTGCAAGCATTCCTCCTACCACCTTTTCTGTGTTTAATCTAAAGCCATAAGTGGCCGAGTATATGCCCTGACAATGGTCCCTTGCTCATTGTACAACAGAATTCAAGCTATAGCGCACGTATGAGGCCTAAATGGTAGGCTAGGGCGAAATTTTAATTACGCCAGTATAATTCATGCACTTTCAGGAATTTTACTTTACGCTTGTAATTCCTTAAATATTGCCATTACATCTCTTTTTGTATTTACGAGCCAATCACAGTAAAAATGTAGTCAAACTGATCAGGATACCCTTCGGGGTGATGGAGCGCTCTACAAATCTGCATAAGAACCTAACCATTTGTGGTAAACGTGTGGTGAAAGCACAGAATTGAAGTTTGGCCTCGGGGAGCGATTCAGGAGGTGGACGAACATATTATATTCTTTAGCGACGGCTAGGGTGCGCTTGGGGCCTGTTATATCGGCGCAATATCCGGTGCAGAGAGGCACAAGGCAGGGCTGTTCCCTCTCGCCTCTGCTGTTCGCATTGGCCATTGAACCTCTAGTGACCCGAGCCAGAATGGGGAGGGCATATAATGGCCTTTTATGCGGTGGGAACCCACACCACATCTCGTTATATGCGGATGATCTGCTCCTGTTCCTGGAGGACCCGACTGTGGCACTACAAGGAGCAATGACCCTACTAACGGAATTTGGGGCACTTTCTGGCCTCAGAGTAAACTGGAGTAAGACATGTGTTTTTCCTCTGAAGGCGGAGATGCAGCAACCAGCGTTGCCCTCTGGGCTGATATGGGAACGATCATGCTTTACCTACCTGGGAGTCCGGATCTAACACGATACGGATGCCATGCTGAAGGGGAATGTAGGGCGCTGTATTAGGGCTCTGAGAGGCTGTATGGCATTCTGGGCTACGCTTCCTTTGTCAGTATTGGGGAGAGTGGCGCTGTTGAAAATGGTGGCTCTGCCTCGCCTACTCTACTATTTCCGTACGCTTCTGTTATGGATACCCCCGAGATTCTTCCGCGAACTGAGAACGCTCACAATAGATTTTATATGGGGGCATGGAAGGAGACGAGTAGCGCTTGATACGCTACTAAGACCAAAACTGGACGGAGTATTAGCTGTCCCTCATTATGAACTTTACTATTTAGCAGCGCAACTACAGGTTCTCACGCGGAATGTTGCATGAGAGTTCAGAGGACCGGAGGAGACCCACGGGATGGGAACCCAGAGCTATGTGCTTTCTTATATTGTTATGCAACAAAAACTAGAGTTAAAGGAGTTAACATCAGAAGAAAGAACCCTGAGACTGTGCTGGAACAGAAGGCAGCGTAAGGCAGGTGTGATTCACCCATATGCGCCTGAAATCCCTCTGGGCATGTTGACGGCGCTACCAAATGAGGGGGATTGGTCGAGACTATTGGAATGGGAAGATTTGGGGCTCCAAGTGGTAGGAGACCTATATGCTGAAGGTGAATTGTTGTCCTTCCAGGCACTACAAGACCAGTTTGGACTTCCGGATGGAAGTTTCCTGTTACACATGGCTGTTGTATCCGCGATGAAAAAACATTGGCAGTCAGGGCAAATGGAACCTAAGACCACGATGGCCTGCCAATATGTGGTGATGGCAGCGGGCACCTTCAAGGCGGTCACCTGCCTGCAGTCTCGCATGTTGCAGGAGGGATTAGTACCACTTGATGCACTTAAGCAGAAATGGGAAGAGAGTGTGGGGAAGCCCATACCGGATGTGACTGGGGCCCAAATACTGAAGAGGACATGGAAAGGGAGCAGAAATGCTTGTTTCCAAGAGGTGCACTTTTTTTGTGCTGCACAAGGCCTACCTTACTCCAGGGGAAATCAAGAGGTATTTCCAGGTACAGGATGCCGCTTGCCCTCGTTGTTTAATGGCTGAAGTGGAGTTAGAGCACATGCTGTGGGACTGTCCAAAGCTGGGACACTATTGGGCGGAGGTAGGGGAATTATTGAATGAGGCTACCGACAGACAGGTGGAGTACGATATGGCGACTTGTCTGCTGCTTTGGTTTCCCCATATGAAAAAAACTAAGATCTCCAGGAAATTTATTGATTTGGGCCTTATGTTGGCACAGAGGGAAATAACCTGGCACTGGAAGTCGAAGGAGGGCCCCTCGAGTAGGAGATGGGTGAATGAGATGTGCAAATGGGCCAGCAGTGAAGGAGTTGTTAGACGTAGGCAGGCAACCCGCACGGCTAATGAAAAGAGCCTAGAAATGGCGAGGGCATGGGAAGACCTAACACAGACGTTTAAAAACAGCTTAGTGAATGAAGAAGGTTAAGCTTGTAGGGTTAGGAAAGGAAGTTCCTTGAGATGCATTATATATTGTATAAGGACAAGATGATCTCTTCCTTATGTCAGACATTATATATTAGTGAGGCCCACACCAGTTGAAGTTAGATGGGGGGTTGGGATGATAGGGATGGGAACACCATGCGGCTGTAAGTGATGTTGCTGTGGGAGGGTGGCATGAACAGCCACTAGGCGTAGGGTGTTGAAACCTTTCTGCCGAATTGGGGGCACATGGGGTATGTCACCCCAAATGCGTCCATGAGATAGACAGGGAGGTTGGAGAAGGAATTAGTTCTATAGGGGTGGCATGCGCTAGGACCTCCAAGGTGGGCTTAGGCATGGACTGTTCAATAGTTTGGGATTGGGGAGTGGGGTGTTAAAGTTAAAAGCAGATACTAGATCCTCTGACCGAGTGACGGTCCTGATATCCCTGAGTTACTATCGGGTTTGAGTACTACCGGAACTTGCGCCGCCCAGCCTCCGGGATGTGGGCATTCAGGCTGTGTAATGGTTGATGAAGGGATTATATATGACGGGGAGGAGGGGCAGTCACATCGGTATGTGCAACGGTATTTTTTTATATTTTACATCTGCAATAAAAACTATTTTTAAAAAAAGTGAAAGCACAGAATTCAATCAGCTGTTTTGCACTTTTTTACAATTAAATGAGTTATCGTGTCAAAAATAGATGCAAGTGTGTGTTTTGCTTTAAAAAAAGGTGCAAAATGATGGATTTGTATTTCTCATAATTACATCGAATATAATGTAATTTTGTCAAAGATTTGAGCAATTATGTGAATTTCGCACACCCCATCTAATAAGCCCAAGGTTAAAATTAGCATGTATATGATCAACTGTGTCAAAGAGCATGAGAGGTTGAGTAGAACAAGAATACAACAACCTCCTTCATTCAGTATTTTGTGAACATTATCCAGTATTTTTAGGGTGTCTGTATAAATGCTACAACCACTGCAATCATCTATTAGAATAGATGACCAGCTGATTATATACATACCACTGATTTACTTTCTCTAGTCTATGTTGTATGTTGTTGTGGGCTTCGAGAAGACGTGAGGGTAATATAGAATAGAGATGATTTAAACAATTATGGGAAAACCTTAATACACTTACTGGATAATCTGTAGAAGAACAGAAATGCCTACTGCCCATTTTAGCATAACTGTAACATGCTGTGGCCATGTTTTCTTGCTAATGCCAACTTAGCCTACCAGATGTGCCTATCTATGCCTCCTGGAAGTAGAGACGTGAAAACTGAAAACAAGCTTGCTCCCCTGAAATTAAATACATGCTTGTTACTCATGAAAGACATCTAAGATTCTAATGAGCTTTGCTAGGCACCTGCTTGTTCTGCTGGAGGGAATATTGTCATGTGGTCGATACTACAAATGTGTGGTAGGGTATATTTTTGAGTTCTGCATTGTGTTGGGGAGCCAGGCTCCATAAGTGATGTATGGGGACAATCCCCTGTTGGTTATCTTTATGATTCACGGACTATTCATTTTTGCAGCACTTTCAGACTCAGGGCTCATTTCCGGTCTGGGTCGGATGGGCTCCTGCGGCATCCGGAACATCCAAATCTGATCCGGAGACACTGCTTCCGTCCGAATCGTCCCCATTCCAAACGAGCAAGTGCGATGCGAAGATCTCGCACGCTTCGACCAAATCGTTTCGGAACCCAAACCCGTCTATTCGACTCATTTGTAGCCAAATCGTGCCATGCAATCGAGCGAGATTCCGAATGTGCGAGTACTTTGCACGATTCAGACAGCTGTATCGACACAATCTCAGCAACACGAAATGGCTGTCGGAATCGGACTTCGGTGGGCCAGCTTCGCCCGGTGCCCTCTAAATTGGTCACAGTGGGGTGGCATGGGTCCCCCTGATCCAAGCATGCACAGTGTGGCGTCACCATGGGGGGACCACCACAGGATGTACGCTTTTCCCCAACTCACCCCTTTTTTTCTCGGCTAGTGAGGCTGCATACATGCACATCTCGCACGGCGAGATCTTATGATTTTGAGGAGGTTCAGAAAAGGGCTTTAAGCCCGCCCCTCTATTCCATTGGCTGGCGTCACCATTTATGCCAAACGGTGGCCAGCCATTGTCAAAGAGCTTCGTATGACGTTTACTTTTGGCTTTTTCAGACGACCCACTTGGACGGGCTCTCCTGATTTCCGTTCGTAGCAAAAAGTTTCTTATCTTCTTGGAGCCACGTGTTTCAAGCA
This sequence comes from Lissotriton vulgaris, assembly GCF_964263255.1. Taxonomy (NCBI): domain Eukaryota; kingdom Metazoa; phylum Chordata; class Amphibia; order Caudata; family Salamandridae; genus Lissotriton; species Lissotriton vulgaris. Next base: position 69,805,614 of record NC_141686.1, read on the forward strand.
CATGGCCCGATAAAGCTAAGAGAGCGATGCTTGTTATTGTATGGTGGCCTCAAACCAAGGAAGCACAGTTTTCTACAATGTAGGAGGAGGCCTAGCAGCTAGTCAGTAGACTGTCAGACCTGATCCCTGTGATTTGTGGGTGAAATGTTCAGAGATAGGGTCGGAGTCAGTAATAACCTGGAATGAGGCGACCACCCTGTTTTCAAAGGAGCACTTGGGGTGGGGCTCTGCGTGTCTTGGGTCTGTTGTTCAAACGGAGGCCTTACCTTGGGGACTGCGCACCCGAGGTGCAGCTCTGGCCTAGGTGCGCTTCTCGCTGCAGCTTCGAACGGTCATTAATGACGGGAGCGGAGTAATCTGAGCTGGGGAATTCACGGCTCCGATGAGTGCGCTCTTCTGCTGAGCAGTGGAGCGAGGACCGGGGCGGTGGGAATAAGTGGCCCGGAACAGCAGAGGGTCTAAGAATAGATTTATCAGTGCTGCCATTCACGACGTGGCCAACTCATCCCTTCATTCTTTCATTCTAGGATGAATGATCAAGTGAGCATCATTTTGTTGGTCACAAAACCTCATGCAACAAATACTCGAGTGCTTCAGTTTGCAGTGACACTCTGTAAGCCGCCCTTTTTGGTGCTGTAAAATGGGTCTTGAGATGAGTGCACTTTTTTCCAGCACCCCTCCTCCCTCCCTTTATTACTGCTGCCATTTTGCCGTGGACTCTGTTTTACGTTGCAGTTGTTGACTGTTATCAACAGAAGTGGTGGCCAAGTCCGAAGGCTTGGGAGATGCTGGTTTCAGTACTGGTGCTGGAGATGTACCTACAACTGGCAGTACACTTTTAATCCTACCCTTAAAGGTGGGAAAAGAACATCCACAGGGGTTCGAATCGGCCCTGCAACTTTACCGCCCCCTCTCCCCTCCCTGCTGTTTAAATGGGTTGTGGGTCTCTATGGTCCCTCTCCTTCTGAAGACCCTGTAAATGGGTCACATTTGATTATTTTGTTACCTGAGAATAAACAGTGGTATAGGGAGTCCTGTTTGTGACGTGCCAAGCTTCAAAGCCCACCGTTTGCTTAATGCTCTTAATGTGCAGCTTCTTGCTTGCCTTGATGCGGAGGCCTCAGCCGGGTGCGGGGTGGGGGGGGAGGGTGATCTCTATCTAGGTTTGCTGTTCTCACCAGTTACCCCTCCTTCCGTCATGTCTCTCACCCTCTGGCTTATTGGTAAACTTGTTAATGGTGTGAACTCTTTAATTTGAAAACATCACACATAGCTGGCCTGTCCCTTCAGAGAAAAGGCCCCCTATGGTCCGGGCTTGACCCTCCTCAGATTTGGGCAATCCCTCCGAGGCAGGCAGGGAAACTGATTCCCTCTTCTGCTTGTTTACACGGCTGTGTTCCGCCGCAGGTCTCTCAGTACCTGTATCCATTTATCTGTTGTTCGTTTTGGATAACAAATGTGTGTTTGACCAACCTGTTGACTTTGCCAATGCTTGTAGTATACGAATCACAAACCTGGTTGCTGTTGTACCATGGGAAATTGTGCACTCGAGTGGGTGATTTTCCTAGGGCTCTGGGGCTGCCCTGGGCGCAGGCATGATGGTGTGCTTATGTCTAAAGTATAGTGCCTTGAGTATAGCTATCTATGGTCAGAGTGCAATGGTTGTGGGGTGTTTTACTGCTGAAATTCCAACAAGCACTGGCAAAGCTATTGGATTCACCGGGGCACATCATATATGTTCGTTTTGCCTGTTACCCTCCTCCCCCCACCCCACGTCTGGAATACTTTTTCTTAATGCAAAAGAAAGACAACGAGAGAAATGACTTCCTAGTGCACTGTGGTGCAAGTTTCTAAACTCAGCAATGGAAAGATACAGCACATCCAGTCAAAAACAGCGAGACCGAATGTTATGTTATGTTATGTTACGATCTTTTGTATTGCGCACAGCTTCCCCAGCTAAGGGGGGTCCTGGCGCATGGCAAGAAATAAGCAACACTTACAGGAAACATAACAAAAGAGGAAAACAGAACAAGCTATTCAAACAGAAAGGTCTTTAAAGCTTTAAGGAAAACTAAGAGGTCGGTGAGCAGCCGCATCTCAGCCGGAAGAGAGTTCCAGAGCTCAGCCGCTCTGACCCGGAAGGAGTGGCCACCAACCCGACACAGCCTGTATCGGGGGGTCACCGTAAAAGCCTGGCCCAGCGATCTCAGGGGCCGGGTAGGGACATACCAGGACAAAAGGTCTGCAAGAATCTGAGGGCTCCCACCCCTCAAAATCTTGAACGCCATACACAGCACTTTAAACTGTATTCTTGCCCTGATAGGTAACCAATGCAGCGATCTCAAAGTGCCGGAGACGGAACATGTTCGGGGTAGGCCAACAATGGCTCTCGCCGCGGAATTCTGAACGCGTTGGAGGCGAGTAACCTCCGCCACGTTGACCCCTTCCAGGAGCGAGCTGGCATAGTCCAGGCGAGATAGCACTGTGGCCTGGACTATCAGCTGCCTGGTGCGATGGTCAAAGAACTTCAAGTCGGGACGCAGCAACCGTAAAATACCGAAGCAGCAGGCCGCGGTTCTCTTCGTGTGGCCCACAAAGCTGAGGGAGGGGTCCAACCATACTCCTAAGTTCTTTAGTTCCGTAACCGGAGTGGGGGCCGGCCCCAGCTCCGTAGGCCACCACCTGTCCCCCCATAGCTCCGACTTCCTACCGACGATCATGATCTCCGTTTTCTTTGCCTTGAGCTGGAGACAGTTGTTTTTCATCCAGCTCGCCACCGCCCTAAGTCCACTCTGAAATCTGGGGGCATCCCGATCTGCATCCCCGCTGATCGTAACCGCTAGCTGGGTATCGTCGGCATATGAGACCATAGTCATGCCCCATTGCCTGACGACCTCAGCCAGCGGTCTCACGTAAAGATTAAACAACGTGGGGCTCAGCGAGGAGCCTTGCGGCACCCCCTGTTTCAGAGGATGGAATTGGGACTGGAACGGTGGGATGGCAACGCTAAAGAAACGATCGTCTAGGAAAGACCGGAACCACTGGAGGGCCAAGCCACTCAGCCCAATCTCCTCCAGGCGATGCAGTAGGATGGGATGCGAGACAGTATCGAACGCGGCGCTCAATTGGTCCTTTGTCGGAACAAACCGAAGAATGAGGATAGAAGCCATCCTTTTAGGAGCAGGGAACTGAGATGTACAAAGTCATCAAATCGGCTGCCAAAAGGCAGCAAAGTTGTCTGAAGGTGAGACCTACAAATGGGTTTTTGGAGAGAGCTTGCATGTCATAAGACCATATGTAATATGCTGATTGTGTGTGGGTGTTTGGTTTGAAGGAGAGAATGGTTTTGGTGAACTAGTTTACACAGACTAGTCTATACGTTAGTGTAGTGCTTTGTGACGGTGATAATTTGCTGGCAGACATGTTTAGATTCAATACATGAAGTAATGCTGAACAAATATATTTCCTTCCCATTTCACAGTGGTGTATTCAAGGTAAGATGACCAGCCTTCCAGGCAGGGATGACCAAGACTCCTGACTCAGTTCAAAGCATTCTATTTGAACCCAGACATATGCAAATCAGTCTTGATCTTTACTACTCACTCTCTACTACTCTCTACTACTCAGTCTACTAAATTCTACTACTCACTTTCTACTACACTCTACTCTCTACTCACTCTCTACTACTCACTCTCTACCCACTCTCTACCACTCTGTACTACTCACTCTCTACTAACTCTCTACCACTCTCTACTACTCACTCTCTACCACTCTCTACTACTCAGTCTCTACTACTCTCTACTACTCACTCTCTACTACTCCCTCTCTACTACTCTCTACTACTCACTCTCTATCACTCTCTACTACTCACTAATACGCTACTACTCTCTACTACTCTACTACTCTTTACTCACTCTCTACTACTCTCTACTACTCACTCCCTACTACTCACTGTCTACTACTCTCTACTACTCACTCTCTAATACTCACTCTCTATTACTCTCTACTACTCTCTACTACTCATTATATAATACTCTCTACTACTAACTCTCTACTACTCACTCTCTACTCTCTACTACTCACTCTCTACTCTTTACCTCTCTACCTCTCGTGCTATCTCTCTCTCTGCCTCTCTCTCTCTGCCTCTCTCTCTCTACTACTTTCTACTCTCTACCTGTCTACCTCTACCTCTCTCAATGCGCACACATATGCACATATATACATATGTGTATATATATATATATATATGCATATGCATTTATATATATGTGTGTGTATATATACATACATACATATATAAACATGTATATATACACACATCTGCATATATATATATATATATATATATATATATATATATATATATATATATATATATATATATACGAATGCGTACATACATATACATATATGCATACATATGCATGTTATGTACATGAAAGTTTAAAAAGCACTCATAAAGCAAATCTAGAAAAGCCACCTAATTACAAAAAGAATTGTTTTAACTTAAACGATGGTGCGACCTATTGCATGTTCAGTGCTTGATACAATGGGTGCCTGTGTACGTGTCGGTATACAGGCTCCTGTAGAGTGCGATGGGAATCCGAGCACACCGAGTCCGTACCCACACGGGTGCATCGTACTCTCTCGGACGGATTCGCACAGCGCTAATCGCAAGGAAAGCCCTCCGGATCCGAGACGTACAGAGGGCTGTCCAAGCAAGATCAGAATCAGGCCCTCAGTTGTAAACATGAGAAATAACTTTCCCCGACATAGTAGAGTATTAATTAGTGTGTTCCAAGCTGTGTGGAATAGGTGGAAGGAAGTAATTGTTAGGTTTGAGATGTTCTATAATGTTGGTGAGTTCATCTTTGTATATGGAAGACAATGTGACCGAAGTGTGGGACATATTAACAAGCCCCTAATGCCACAGGAGCGTCACTTTTTCTGAGGCTCCAGTGGGGTTGCTCCATACCCCATATTTACAAGGTGGTGTTAAGCATCTTTACACCACCTTTTAAATATGCCTCTTTCCGCAGCAGTCTGCTGCGAGAAAGTGGTGTGCACTGGGTATTGCAGTGGGCGTTCCACCACAACACCCATTGCTTTCTGATGCTGACCCATATTTCAAGGATGGGGCAGCTCCAAAAACCAAGGGGAGGTAAAACCTGGTCTTAGGATGGCGATACGAGGAAAAATGATTAATTTCTTCTCTTATTTTGCTCTTTCTGTGTCTGCTTTAATCTATGTGTGCTGCGATTCGCATTGTGCAGCACACACAGAAACAGAAAATCGCCTTTTAAGATTGTTTTTTATGCTGGAAGGTGTCACTTCCTGCAAATAAACAATCACCCCTGCAGCACAGGCACCCTTACAACATGGCACAAGGGTGCCTGTGCTGGCGCTAGTCAGATTTTTTAGCACCAGTGCTCCGTATTTTTGTAAATAAGGTGCATATCCCTGCGTTTTGAAAATGTAGGAGTGTGGCATTGCCAAATTTGGCATTACAACGAGCTCTGAGATTTTCTTATACATATCCCCCTTGCTTCTTTTAGCGGGTAGGTTTTCATTAGGAGTCGAGTTAGGAGTAATTACGCAGGCAGATTTAGTTAAGCGATTCCTAATGACATGAGATGGGTTATAATAGAGGGCATCCGGTTTTACATGGTGTATCCAGGTTTATGAATTGTGGGAATTGCAAAACAATAATGAGATTGTAGACAATAAATGAAAGGGAATCAAAAAATGATCAGACCTGTTCATTTCAATTGCTTGGAAGCAACTGATAGTTTTAGAATCAGCAATGATGAAGGCATAGATTGTTTCTGTATTGTGGAGTGGAGGAAAAGGTTAAAAGGTTCTCCCTTTTGGTTGAAGGCTTGCATTCGGCATTACCTTAGTTTTTAAAGTTCCCAAGAAATATGTTGTTTTGTATGAATATTAGGTATAGAGCAAGATGGTCTTAGATAACTAGATAATTTACTGTGTTTGCCTCTCTCTGCAACTCTACAAATGTGAGGAGGGCAACCATTAACTTTAGCTTTCAGAGTGCAGTTTTATGTTTGAAAACCCAGGGCTACACTAATTTACATTGATTTTTAGTTCTGGCATGTTGCGGGACATTATGTAATGAACAAAAAAGACCTTTCAGAATCCTACAGAGAGAGGCTTAGGCTCCACCCACATGTTGGTTTCCATGAGTACAGGATTTGATTTGGTAAAATGTGTGTGCTTGCACTAAAAGACTACTTATATTGCACTTTTTGGCTTGTGGCAAAGTTTCAATACAGAAGCACTGAGTGCTCCCAAATGAAAGTGACACTTATACGGTGTTACAAAGCAGCTCCAATGCTAACCTCCGGGAGAGATAGCCCTTGCTGTTGTAAAAAACAAAATTAGCAGTTTTTCACTACAAGGACATGTAAAACTCAAAAGCACATGTCCTACCTTTTAAATACACTGCACCCTGCCCATGTGCCTATCTACGGTCTACCTTAGGGGCGACTTAGAGGTAATAAAAGTGAAGGTTTGGGCCTGGCAAGTTTAAAACTGCATGCACAGACTCTGTAGTGGGAGGACTGAGACAGATTTGAGGGGCTACTCATGTAGATGTCACAATCAGTGCTGCAGGCCCACTAGTAGCATTTGATTTACAGGGACGGCGCACATATAGTGCACTGTAGTAGCCACTTACTAGTAAATCAAATATGCCAATCATGGGGGAATCAATCATACCATGTTTTAGAGGCAAGAGCGGACATGCATTTAGCAGTGGTAAAGTGCCCAGAGTCCTAAAGCCATCAAAAAGAAGGTCAGACAAATAGCTGGGGAAAGGCAAAAACTTTGGGGATAACCCTGCAGAAAGGGCCAAGTCAAGCAATAATAAAACTTTGTTATTAGATTGGGAAGTGACGTAATAGTCATCCTCTGTGCCTAGGGGCAGACATTCTTCATATAGGAAAATTCTGGAGCCCTACTGGTTATATAAAGGTTGACCACTTGCTTTCTCCCTATATATGACCATGATGGGCACTTACAGAAACGGTTTAAAGTGGTGTCTGAATCACATATATATTCTGAATTGTAATTATCTCTTTGTTACAATTTAATTATCTGTGATTAAAGTAATTTTAGGAACTAGACCTTGCTGTTGTGTACTGACTTTAAATGCTGTGCTGCAGGATATACTTTGCGATAACAGCACCTTGGTTCTCGGTCTATCGCTCTTCAATTGAGTATTGAATTATAAGTGGATTCCCAGCAGCACTCACAGAATGTTTAATCGAAGTAAACACATTTTTAAATCTCTTTTTTGGTGTTTAGCCTTGTTGTTCACCTTTCCATTTATGACTCTCTTCTCAAGTAAAAAGATATAACCACATGGAATCCTGCTAATTTATCCTTAGCACGATTGATACCTTAAGCTCCACCTGACACCCATATGGAATTCTATAGATGTACTCTTAATATGTGCTGCACTCAAGCCCTTATAGGGTGAGATGTCCTCTTTTAATAAGATCCAATAATAAATTACGCGTTGTTACACATCTCTCTTCTCACGTACAAAAGATACAAAAAATTAACTTTAAAACATGATATAAAATAGATTTGTAAAAACGAATCCGAGAACATAGAAAGAAACTATATACAATAGTTTACACATTAACCAAAACATATATTGCTGGAGAAGAAATGTAATAAAATTGTCACAACATCAAGTAAGGCGACAGGTATCATTAAGTACATGTGCTAATCCCACAATAAAATTGATTTAGAACAGAGGTTCTTAACTTGTGGTCCATGGATCCACGGGGGCTGCAAAGTCTACTTGGGGGAACCACAACTGCTTAGAAAATGAAATAATATTAACACATAAATAAAGTGTATATAAATACAGAAGCAAAATTTACTATTGGACATGTTTAAAATGGTAAACAACGTTTACCACAAAGTTTTTAGCACGCGGTACCTTTACCACGCGGCCGTTACAACGCAAGTCGTTACCACGACTTGCGATGGAGGGCGCTGTGGGATAAGGTATTTTATAAATTTATATTCCAACACCTTCCCTACTGTTATGGGGACTGGTGTTGGAATATAAAATTATAAAAACCCTAAATCTGCGCCCTCCAACGCAAGTCGTGATAACGACTTGCGTTGTAGCGGCCGCGTGGTAAAGGTACGCGTTGTTACAACCTGCGTTGTAACAACGTACATCCATTTAAAATGTTCTGTAAATGTGAAGTAATTTGTAATAGAAGGCTAAGAATTTAATTTGTGTCCTCAGATAAATTAGTGGGAGCAGTTCAAGTGCATTATACAGAATTTAGTATGGACAATGTGTGGCCGTGATTGAACTTTCCTATAACATTTTTCATTTTTGTAAATTTGTTTGCAAATTAAATTATATGTTTCATCATTTTACATTTGTTTGGAGAATGCTTGTTTCTGTATGTGTTGTGTATTGTTTTGAGGTTCAAATCATCAAAAATGCTTAGGCCGAGGTTCCCGGCTTCCAGTTATGACTCAGTGGGGATCCCTGGATTATAATAATGTTTCCACGCTTGGAACACACCGCAACACGCCTTCTCAGCTCATCGCTTCCGGTTCCTCTCTTTTTTTAACCCACTCCCTAATCTCTCCCTCCCAAAAATATTTTGGCAACTTGACTACTTTTTTAGGACATCACCCATTTTCATAATTTAGCTTCATCATATATTAATCCACCCCGCAATCTTCACTGGTTATGAAAACCTAGACACTTCTTCTTTTTTAAAATGTTCTTTTTTGACTCACACCAAGACTCCCACCAGGACTCGGTTCACTCTCCTTACTTTTCTGTTCCTCTTTCCTTAGAATCTCCTTAATAGTAGATAATTCCCTGATGTTTATCAATACATGTGCAAGGCACATAGTTTCTGACATTTTCTTCGACATAACTGTCTTAACCTGGGCAGCACAAATTACCATGAAGACACGTGATATTTACATTCCCAACTATGTGTCTGTCATTGGGAAAAGATACGATTTTGTGGCACAGTTTTTCTTAAACAGCCAACATTTATTTCCTAATCAAAATTACATGTCCACATGCTAGTTCCAGAATCACATACATGTATTTTACCACAAGATCATCTACGACATGCCTCTTGGAATGCAAATTCGTCATCAAATTATCTTTCACTCTTTGTAGTACCATATCTTCTTCGAACACACACATCCACGCGTCAAGAGAAATACACCTTGTACTCTTGCCATGGTAAGGCTATTGTGGTCACAATCATTGTGCCTCAGCCCATTCTACTGGTAATCTGAACAGGCAATCCACTGTAATCTTTTTCTTCTCTTGCATGTGTTCCGTTCTATAGCAACAGTCTTGCATTTGCAGCATCCAGTCAGTCGTCCTGCATTCACCATTCCTGATCCTTTAGCAGTGAATACATGCACTAATGGTTGATGATCTGTCCTGTTGACAAATTCAGATCTCCAAGCAAACTTCCTAAAATAGTTCTCCACTCACCAGCTTGGGCCTGGGCAGGTAAGAGCGGTAGGGTGGTGGGGCCGGGTGAGCGGGGATTACGACGGAAGATGACCAGGGAAAAGTAAATAACCACCGCCCTTACCTGTAAGGGTCGTGGCTGCACCTCATCAACTGGCAAGCGCTTCTTTCTGCACAGTAGACTAATTTGCTCTGTATTCTTCAATGGGTTAAAAGTACACATGATGGTGATGTCTGTGCCAACTCTCGTTTCTAGTAACTCTTCCCCCAAACAAGCAGTGCTAGTATCAGTACTTATTCACATTTTTGTATCAAGCAGTGTTAGCAGGTGCAGAGACAATAACCTTTTTACTTCTACAACTTCCCTTTCACAGTCCTAGTACCACTCAAATTTCTCATTTTCTCTTTAACCTTCTCATCATCCTACTTCTGTTAGATATCAATAACCAGAATGTATCTTCTTATTTGGATTGGTGTCACTACAACGCATGCTTTTACATCGCATGCCTTTACAACGCGGTTTTTACCACGCAGTCCATTACAACGCATAATGCTTTTAGGCGCTGGATAGTGAATTATTTAATTTACTATTCCAACTCCAGTCCCCGTGGATAGCAGAGAAGGTGTTGGATAGTAAATAAATATATTCCCTACCCTAGAGCGCCCCCCAGCGCAATGCGTTGTAATGGTATGCGTTGTAATGGTTGCGATGTAATGGTAGTGCGTTGTAAAAAATGCATTGTAAGTGATGTTCCCCTCTTATTTCTATGTTTAAATCTTCTCATGCATTCATCTTTCACTCTTGATACCCAGCTATTAATACTTTTAACACCATTAAAATCGGCACTTGTTTCTAAAGAAATACTCTCTCTCTTTGTACACTTTCAATCAGCAGTTTCATATTTTTCAATGCTCAGTTATTTCTCTTAAACATTTTTATTGTAGATGTTTTGTTTCTACTAGTCGCCGCACATTTAGAAAGTCTTGTCCATGCATTTGTTTTTGTCCAAATTATAGATTGCAATCAGAGGAGTTCACAGGATGAATATACACATGATTGATGTGGAAAAATGGTGAGCAAGGAATATATTTGGTCTTGACCAGTGTGGGTCCTCCATAAGCGAACCCATCTGATGTCTACACACTCCAACATTGTTAACCAGCTATAAACATTCTGCTGTCGCTTCAATTGATCTGGGTGGCACATCGTGGAGGGACGGCCTACCCATGATATCCTTAAGATCAGGCTTAGATGTCCTACGAGACATGCAGGACTTGAGTAGATGATTCCAACCTTCAGACCAGGCACCAGGTTAGGGAAATCTGTCCTGCGAGATGAATGTTCTTTTGCCGATCATGTTTCGCAAATAGGATTCACACTTCATTGCTTGCAAGCCGAGGGACGACTCTTGAGTAGCCCCAGGAGCTAAACTGCAGCCGAGAGTGGTGTATCAGATCCTACTAGTTAATGGGGCATGCCAGAGGAAGGTATATGGGCTGAACGCCCCATCAAAAGGACCCAGGGAGACTGTACTCAAGACAGGTGGTGGGGAATAGAGTGGGGTGTGGGAGAACGGTGCCATAGACAGAGCTCACAGCTGACGGCAAGGGATGATGTGATGCCATCATAATGCCCATCAATCAGGCAAAGTGCTTGGGCTCAACCTCCCTAGAGGTGATGGTAAAGGTGAAAAAGACACTACTGAGAGGATTTTGACACTAGAGGTAGGTCACTGAGGGCGGTTATCTACGATTGGGTCTAAGGCATCCTACTTACATCGCACATTGGCAAATCTCATGCCATCCACTTTAAAATGATATGAAACTAACCCTGTGCAAAATACACAGGAGGCACGTAGTGCTACCTGTGGGGGCTACTGGAGGGGGCACACTGTTCAAAAAGGCAACAAAACCCCTGGTACATAGGACAATAAAGGACACCCACACTCTATTGCTCTGTGTGGACCGGAAGTCCAGAGCGACTGCGGCCCCTTTATTTAAAGCCTTCTGGCCACACCTGGCCAGAAGGTGCTACAAAGTGTGGAGGTGCTTCCGGTCTTGACTAGTGTCCCTGGAACACTAGACTGCTACACTACCAACCACAGATGAAACAGCAATGGATACAAAGCTGAGAAGGCGCCATCACATGGATCCCTTTCATCAGTAAAACGGGTGCATGGGGTTTAAGCTTGCACATATAATGCAAGAGTAATGCGCTTGCACAGCCCATCTTCTAAAATGGCAGCATTTAACAAGGGGTTTTGCACAAACTGCCAGCAGACTCAGACAATTGTTAGACAATCAGGACTCCAGCACACAATAATGGCAGCCAGAAACAGGCAATGTGCTCCTTAAGAGGGAAAAACACCCAACATAGGAAATATCGCAATGGACCCCAGGACTGCAGAGAACCGCCTGCGCCTGCTTATTAGTCATAGGGCCCAACAGCACCTTCTGACTCAACTGAACTATTGTGGTAGGACAACTACCCTGTCCTGCAGATCACCCTGTGAACACAGGACCTGAATGAAATATTAGGCAACAATAAACATGTCAGCTTCGTGGGTGGGCAGCCACCTATTGGGGTAAGTCACAGTGGTTCAGGGAAACACTGAGGGGGAGCAAGTAGCTGACCTGCTCCAATCTGCTCCTGCTCACTCTCTTGCCTTCCTACTTCCAGAACGTCTCTCCCACCTCTCCTCTCCTTACTGCTCTGACATGCCCCCCCCTCTTGTGTACCATGGCACAGAGGCCTGAACTTGGCCAGCCTGAAATGGAACTGTAAGATAACCCCCAGCCATATTTATTAACAAACAAGTAAACAATTAATATTAACATATTTACAAAAATTACGCAGAAAACATACAATTGACATTGATTATATTGATAGGTACAGATGTCAGATGGCTAACCTTAACATAACTTTAATACAAGTTATTCCTATCCGAATCTAAACATATTATCATCAATAATCATAATGGCAATTACTTTTCTGGGTATCCATATTTGAGCCTACAGCAAGGTCAATAACAGGTGTCAGATCCTTGTCAATTAAGCCCGCCCTCCAGCCGGGGAGCGCTTGCGCAAAGGGCCCGTTCACCGTGAGGGTACTTCCTCCCTCCTTGTACGCTCTGTATACTATCTCCATAAGGGGCCCTTGCAGTTCTGCTCCCTTTACTGGCGCTATTGTGTACGTGCGGGGGGGCTAACCAGCCTAGGAAAAGTGTAACTCCCCACTTCCCTGCACCCATCCAGCCAAAAGGCTGTAACTGCCCCTGGAGTTCTAGTAGGGACCCCTTGTCCCTCTTCCTTGGGCGACCCCATTCAAGAACGGCACCGCCCTCTAAGGACCTTAAATTTACTGCTCACCAATCATGACCTTACCGCCTGACCAATGAATCACACTAAAATACGACAATATATTACCTAAAAAAGGGAAAAAACATGTCACTGCAACATAACAAAACCTAAAACGGGAACCAAACATACCTACACAACCTCTGCTTTAGGGGATGGTGGATGGGGAAATTAAGTAGCAGCCTCCTAGTGAGTCTGGATAACAAGCTGGGGAGCGCAGATGGCGAAGAGGAAGATGCCTCTGCTCCCCAGCCTTTTATGGCCACATTTTACCGGACCTGTTATAGCCGGCCGGGAGCTGGCTACTTGCGTGACCCGGAAGTGATTAGCTTCACTTCCGGGTCACGCCCATGACCAATCATGTTGGTGGCGTGCCTGTCGCCTCCCTGTGTGCGACAGGCCCGACTCCCAGGTCGTCAGGGACGGCAAGACCGCCATATTATCGGCGTGTCCGATGCCGGCCCTGCCTTTTCTATTTTCTGCAGCATGAAAACTTTTAAGTCGTTCCATTAGCCCAACAGCGTTTCCCAGTTAGAATAGTGAGTGGAGGGGCAAGCACACCATGCACATGAACATTAAATACTTATAAAATCAATAAAGGGAGAGGCAGTTAGCAGAGGCAGGACATGCAGTACCATTTGCTTTGCAAGTGGAAAGATATGTTTTTCAGCTCATGGAGCAACAGTATTTTTTCTGTAGGTATGTTCCGAATGCCTATTTTTCTCTTCCTTGAACATAATTTTTGACTCAATTTTCCGCTGTGCATCGATTGTGATGCACAACCTAAAAACACAGGGAAAGATGCACAAGCCCACGTAGGTTCTATTTTTCACTTACTACATGCTTTTCTAGAGTGGATGGCTAATAGAACAATATTTAGCAATGCCAATAGCTTTGCCTTTTGTATAGTGAAATGGTTTTCTTAAGCTACAGTAACAGGTATCTTATGAGTCTGGGCCGGCTTTAGTGTGGCTGGCGCCCAATGCGTCAATCTTTGTTGATGCCCCCACAAAAAACCTTCTTTTCCGTGAAGTCTCTCACTACAATGCTCCAGAAGTGCTCCTCGTCTCCCCATATCCCCTCTCTCACATGCATTTAATTTGTTTTATAGCGCTTCTCATAACAGTATAGGGTAGGGTGTCCAAGCACGTTACATCACACACACACATTATACAGATCCAATTAATGATACATGTGTCAATCAAACTATAGGAAATGTTACATAAGAAAATGAGGATTACCAAGTTGAACAGTCATATGTCATCGGTACCAAGTAGGTGGTATATTTTAAGAGCGTCTGTTCTGGGGAAGCACAAACTCAGGACTTAAAAATTTACCAAAGGGGTAGGCTTTACTTATCAGAATATATTTCCAAGTGCGAAAAACAACTTTCCACCAGGATGAACATGTATCCAATCCGCGGTCAATTGCGGTTTGCTCTAACCTTTGACTTTGATCCAGATAACTGTGGTTAGAGATATGCGCATATTTGGGGCTACTTTTATTTCAACATTTTAAAATTCAAATATCTCGCTTTCTTTAATGGATTTTTGTCATTTTGGTGCCATTTTATTTATTAAAATGTACTCTTCTGTTCTACATTGGGTTGGGGGTTTTCTTGTGTTGTGTTTTCAGTTTATTACTGTTTGGGTGCTGCATAAATGCTTTACCTTGCCTATCTGTTAAGGCTGATTGCTTTGCGCCAAGCTAGGAGACGGTTAGGCATAGGTTTATGCTTAACTTGACTTTAGTGGTTCATCCTGACAAGGATTGTGATTTCTTACAGTGTCTTAGAGAATGAAACTTGGAACTCGATGCAGCCCACTCATCAGTCAAAACTTCCTGAAAATAGCTTTTAAGACAGAAGTAAAATGAGATAACAGGAAGCAGGAGGAGACCGGGTCAGTCTCTGAAGGCATAATGTCGGTGCTGGCAGGCTGATATGGTTGTCTTAAATATGGAATTTAGTTAGACTCATGTGCATCTCAGGTTGTCCGTTGAATTCATGAATACAACATTTGAGATTGTTCAAAGATATTTCCCCAGGCCAGTGCTTATTTTGTGTTGGTGTTTGCTAGTACTCTGCACCGGCACTTATTTCTTAACACTACGATATTTATAACAGTCCGCTACATTTTTTAAAATGAGCAGAGTCTTTAACTATTCAATATAAGATTCAGATTAAAAGAGAATACCGGCGTGCCTACGTCCTTCCTATAGCTCTAGGTCACCTAGTACAGCTCTAATGGTCTTTCTAGCAGTGTAATGGTTAGTATCTGGCATTAGGATAGGATAGAATAGGATAGGATAAAACTTGTAAAGCACACTAAAACCCATAGATTTCAAGGCGCTGTAGCAGCACATGAGAACCAGCAGAGGAGAGGCGGCCAATAAAATTATACTAAGATGTAAAGAGCCAAGTTTTCAGATGTTTTTTAAAGGCTAAAAAAGAGGCATTGGTACTGGTAGGTGGCTGCTCTGACAAGGAATGTAGGTGGCACAATCTGCAATGGCTTCCTGGGAAATATTTTGGGAATAGGCACTTCTTGTTTTTTTTACAAATTAGGCACTCTTGCTTTGATAGTCATGACATAACTAATATTAGGTCGTCACTGACTGCAAATTGCTAATATTTATTTTTAAGTGTGGCTCCTATTAATCTCGTTAGAGCCACCATTGTCTTACGTGGTATAATGCACCAGCTAAAAAATGGATGCTCTCATCTGCTACATGTCTCTTTTCTGTATCTCTGGCATTATGAACTCACAGTTTATGAAAGTGATTAACATGAAGATGTCATCTGTCCAGTCGTCATACTGTAAACAACCATAACCCATTCAGTGAAGCTTGTGGCTTTATCTTTTTTTTGCTGAGACAGAATTTTCTTATGGTAGGATTGACATGACATGTTTACAGCAGTGATCAATATGGAACACTCTTTCAGTCACCTCAAAAACTTGTGATAGATCCAGTTACATTCTGTCAGGTTATTTATTTCAGCACACCTGAGGCAGTGCTTCTGGTGGCGTCCACCAGAAGAGGTTTGCCATAGCAATGACCAGAGGAACTGAATTGAGGCCCAGATCCTACACTAAGAGTGTCTGGCTTCAAGTGGATGAGCATCATTTAATTTACCACTGGTTGCATACCTGCATGTGTTTTTTCACTTATTGTGTTGTCAGAGTATATTGTTCATTGTCCTGAAGAATGCCTTCCCACCCTGTTTGGGCAGAAACATGTTGAGCTCCTATAAGTGCTTAGAATTACACCCCTTTCATTTAACCTTGGCCGTTGTGGACACAAATAAATGCTGAACAAGGTCCACCAGGAGGCGATATTAACTGTTTTTCTCGCCTCATCCTCTGGAATCCAACACCCACACCCAAAGCCTCATAAGGCCCTCTTCATGACCCTATCAACCTAAATGCAGAGTGTTGTGGCCCACTCCAATGTCATCTCTGATAGTGGTGTGAGCAGGGTCCCTATATGAATCATGCCATCTTCCTATGTTAGGTGAGGTCCTTCATTCTATAAAAGTAATAATCTGGCTACAGAGACACAATACTTCAGTTTGTCTCCATAGTTAGCACCCTCACATTGACTGTAGACCACAGGCATCACTAGACAAAGCTTGTGCTATCTCTTTGTGTGCTACAGCCCGCCCATAGGCTTCCCATTTGCTGGCTACATCGTCACTCTCCTATTCTTTCTCCCCATTTGTCCATGGTATGCATATGTCACGCCTCTTTCTGTGTTTAGCTCTCCCTTAGACCAGGGACCTATTACTATATCTATCTCTTAGTCCCATTTTAGCATCTGTTTTAGGAACTGTTATTTTCTTTGTTGAAAAGCAATTCACACGATCGGTTCTGTTGTCTCTCTAAGCTCCGCTCTGTTCTGTAAACAGGCCTGTAAATCTTGCTCTTATGCCATCACATTTGCAGGGCATTCAAAGACCGAGATCAAACATCAGATGCTGTTTTCAGAGGGTGCCTGTTCCATGCACCCACCCCCCTCATTGCACCTTTCCAAGCATTGTCTCCATGGCACAGATTAGAAGGCTTAACTCAGTCACAAACGAAACAAAGGTGTTTTATTAAACTATGTTTTTATTTGACAGTTTATCACATTTACAGCTCTGGAAGGAGAAACACGTTAATTTATAGATATAGCGCACATTTTTTATTTTTTTTGCAGAGTTTTATATAGCACGAACTTGACCCGAATCGGGTATCAGAGCGCTTTACATAGCACCAGTTACATTACATGAGGACACACATTCATTTTTGCTAGGCACGGGGAGATTAAGTGATTTGCCCAGAATTTTTAGCGCCATTACCGAGACTCAAACCCAATTCTCCAGGTCAGAGGTCGAATACCTAACTTTGTGTGATATTTTGGTGTCTGTGTTTGACGCTTGTATGCTATGTATGCCACACTGTTACAAACAGAATCAGGCCTACCAGATTTAGAAGAAAAGGCATCACTATGTGAGCAAAGATCCAGGTCCTCGGAAGGGCAGACTATTCACACCGTCACCGCCTAGTCACTGTTACCATATTTAAAAATATCTCCCAAGTCGAAAGCAGTCCCATCTACAAGCTTAAAGTAAGCCCAACGTGAGCTAGTACCAGCCTAAAACATACCAAAGTTGTAACTTTTAATATTACAATTGTAGACTTCAGGGAAATATTTGTTTACCTTAAATCTAATTACTGTTCAGGACAAATATGTAGAACTCCCAGTGCTTTAATTACTAGTTGCATTTAAAATATTAAAAATGAAACTCTAGAGGTGGAAAAATTCCCACTTCTAATGATGTTATACACGCACCATCACTATTTTCCCAGCATTTGTATCCTTCAATTTTCAGACACACTTCATATATCTTATCCAAATGACCTCTCCCCTCCTCGTTACACCTCTGCAGAACACCCATGTATTATGATTGGAGCAACAAGTCACTGAAACAGAGAGAAACAGGACCACTGCAGTGCATGGGTAAGGACAACACCACCACTCAGTCCAAGGAAGTTGCTGCACACCCCGTGGACCTGCCACAGACAGGCAATGCCTTCCTCAGGCATTATTAATACACGTCCAATATCCTCTTGCAGAAGGGTTCATAGCTTCCATACAGTTCCAACAAGTACTACATGCATGCCTGGTATCACATGCAGTATAACTTTTGTGCCTTTTGTCAATGAGTGTCAGTGCAGCTTAGGAAAGAAATAACAATGTCCTCCATCGGAAATGCAATTACTGTCTCACCAGACCTGAGCTCTGAAGAATCCATTCATGTGCCAGCCTCCAGTGTATGTGGTGAGTGCACGCCTCCGCCCCAAGCTGGTGGCTTTTGAGGGAGGGGTATGAGTATTGTGTAGTGACTGTAGACAGTGCACACTGCACACACCAGTGACACCACATAACAACTGATTTTGCATCCTGGCATTGCATGCTGCTCACCTCACAGAGCATAGTTGCACATTTGCATGTTAGTGCTGCTAACCCTATGGTGGGTTGGTAGGTGGTCAGCAGTATGTCACTTGTGATACTCAGAGGCGGGCTGCAGTGGGAAAGAAGTAGGGCAGTGTGCATTCCAGAATAGCACAGGTATAAACCGACAAACTTGAAACTTCTCGTCCCACTGGCCTCGTTCTCTGGTCTCTCTGGAATCTGGCTGACAGGCAAAAATTATTTATGTCAGGGACGGGTATCACTGTTGATATCGATTAATGATGCTTCAATGAGATGAGAGTCAGTGTGACAGTAACAGGTGAAACGTAACATAACTCATGTTATTTATGAGGTCAATGACATTCAAGCACGGGGCAAGAGTGTTTGGTTGCAAGCCATTATACATCATCCAGCACTATAGTTGGCAACGCTTTTGTGGGCAAATACAGATTGACCAACCTCTGACGAGTGATACCACTATGGGTGGTGTTAGAACTATCATCCTTAGGGTGGTCTTTCCCCAACTTTTTGCCTTTTGCTTCCCATTTTTGCTGATTCTTTTTGTTGGCCTTAAAACTCTGAGCACTTTAAGATACTGCTAACCAGTGTGGAAGTGAATGTGATTGTTCCCTAAACATGATGAAATTGGTGTATACCTGAAAAGCATATTTGTTGTAGTGGTAAGTTCCTTGAAAAGTGGTATAACATATACTCAGGGCCTATACTTTAAATTCTACTAGTGGGCTGCAGCACTGATTGTGGCACACAAAGAAATACCCTTTCAAACCTGTCTCAGGCCTGCCACTGCAGTGTCTGTGAGTGTAGCTTACTGCCACTTCGACTTGGCATTTGAAAGTACTTGCAAACCCTTAAACTCCCCTTTAGTTACATAGAAGTCACCCCTAAGGTAGGACCTAAGTAACCCTAAGGGCAGGGTGCCATGTATGTAAAATGTTGGACATGTACTTGTATGTTGTGCATGTCCTGGAATCGACAAACAACCTATTTCATTTTTCACTACTGTGAGGCCTACCCCTCTCATAAGCCAGCATTGGGAATTCCTTAATACACTTTTTAGCTGTAATTTCTGATCAGAGAAGAGTTGATTTTTCATGTTTGTTGTTTTTGGAATTGTAATGATAAATTCTCCTTACTGGAGAAGTTGGATTTAACATCACTGTTTTAGAAATGCCACTTTTAGAAAGTAGAAATTTCTCTGCACTTACTGCTCTTTGGTCCTGATAGCCTGTCTCCACTACACATCTGGGTTGGGTGACAGCTACACTTTGTGCATTCCCTCTAAAAAGCCACAAACAAAGGAAGGTGAGGCTCATTCTGAGCACTTATCTGCATTTTGATGGGTTTTACTTGGCAGGTAGGAATGGAGGGGCTGACAGTTACACTTCAGTCGGTAGTGTCTTGTCCACACACAAAACACTGATTTACCATTCAGGTTTAGCCTGGCAGAAAGGAGTGGGTTAAAAGGGACCCTTGTGTGCTTGAGAGAGTTCCTTTGAAGTCACCCCTACATCAAAGGAAGTTCTGGGTATTAGTATTGGGCCTCTGTCCTCCTAAAATCAGACACTTCTGGATCTTGAACTGATCCTCTGTCAGAAGGACTGCTGTTCTGCTCAAAGGACTTTACTGGACTGATTTTATAGAAGGACTGTGTTAGAAAATGGGGTCTCTAGCTGGCAATGGTTTGCACCTTTGTCCAACTAGGGACCCTTCCTTCTAGTCAGAATAAGGTTGGATACACTACGGAAATAACCCCTTCTCACGATCTATGTAGCTTGGCACGAGCAGTCAGGCTTACCTCAAAGGCAGTGTGTGAAGTATTTGCACATAACATATAGTATTACTGTGAAAATACTACAAAAGGGACACAACACCAGTTTTAGAAAAGTAACCAATACTTATCTGTGCAAACAAGACCACAACAATAAAAGACCATCATACAGTAATCAGAAATATGCACTTTGCAAGAACAAATTTAAAATGTAGTTTCTTAAAGCCGGTAGCTCCGTCCGGGCCTACCGGGGTGCTGAAAACAACAGATCTCCAACAGTTCTGGCTGTCTGCGTTGGTGCGGACCGGCGTCAGCAGACTCCTAAATAGTACTTTTGGAGCGGTTGTGGCAATTGTTGCGGCTCTGATGTGAAGCGTAGCGGCCCGGTGTGTGGTGCCCTCAAGTTGCGGTGCAGGCAGCAGCTCAGTGACGGTTGTCCAGTGGAGTCGGTGAGACCAGAGCTCTGGTGCAAAGCAGGCGTTGTTCGTTGTGGTGCTGACAGGTCTCGGTGCAAGTGACAGTGCCCGTTGTTGGCAGCAGGCATTGGTCGGCCTAGACTGTGGTGTGGGACAGGCGGTGTGTTGTCTGATGTACGAGTGGTGCTGCCAATCCAGGGTGCAGTCACGGGTGTCGAGGTCAGCATGCAGCGACGTTGTTGGTGAGACCAGTGCAGCAGAGTGAAGCAAGAGAGTTCGGAGTGCAGTGCCCACAGGTCATGGTGCAAGCAGCGGTTCTGTGGCAGCGGCTCGGTAGCGGCATCGGTCATCGCCATCAGTGAGACCAGGGTTACAGAGCGAACTGCATCGGTGCCTTCTGCGTTGCCTTCAGGACATGGAGCCAGCAGCGGGTCGGTGATGGTGTCGCTGCTTTACCCCTCTGTGGCAACTGAAACCCACAGTTCCTGAGGTGGTACCCAGAGGTAAGTGAAGTATTTTCTGTTCCTGAGAGGCAAGCTCTATTTCAAGCCCTTGAAGATAGTCGGCGACAAGTCAAGAAAGTTCAGTCCAGACCTTATACTGCCCAAGCCAGAAGCAGCAATTGCAGGCCAACCCAGGCAAAGCAACAAAGCAGCAAAGTGCAGTACTCCTCTGGGCAGATCTTCCAGCTTTGCTCCTTGGCATGTTCCTTGGTCCTAGCGAGTTCTTAAGTTCTGTGGTCTGAGCCCCATTATTTATTCTCAGTTTTTCTTTGTTCTTTTCAGCAGAGAATGTCGGTGCTCAGCCCAAACCAGTTCTGCCCTATCTGGTCCAGCTTCTTAACAGGAGGTAGAGACAGCATTGTCCATGGCAGACCAGGCCCATTTCTCTATCTTGTCCCAATGGGATATACTTGTAAATGTTGCCCAGGATTTTCCATTCTATCCTATAGTACAGATAGTCTTTCAAAAGTGAAAAACAAAATATACTATATTTCACTATCAGTGACATGTCACACACACCAGTTCATGGGCTCCTTTTCAAATACACCACACCATGTCCATATGGGTACCTTGGGCATACCTTAGGGATGTCACATGTAATAAAAAGGAAGGTTAGGGATTGGCAAGTGGGTGCATTTGCCAAGTCGACAAAACTGCATGCAGACGGTGCCGTAGCGGGTCTGAGAACCCTTTGAGAGACTGCTTGTGTTGGTGTCACAATCAGTGCTACAGGCCCACTAATAGCATATGATTTAAAGGCCCGGACACTCTCAGTGCACTTTACTAGGGACTTAAGAGTAAATCAAATATGCCAATCATGGAAACACAAATCCATAATACAATTTATAATAGGAGCACTTGCACTTTAAATCTGAACAGCAGTGAAAAAGGGTGCAGAGATAATACACCAGCAAAAACAGATTCAAAGCCAGGAGGTCAAAAATCAAAAAGGGAGGAAAAACACGGCAAAAGATTCCAGGTCTAACACACTGCTTTTCTGCTTGTTGTCTTGCTGCTCCCTGACTCTTCTAGAAGTAGAGTTGGACACTGCTTTCCCTCCAAGTGATCTCCAAGGGCTTGCTGGCTAGTCTCCTGTTTTCTGATGTTTCAGTAATGCAAAAGACTTCCTGCAATTCTGTTGGTGGTGTAACGTGCAATGATGCAGTTCACTCACTTCAACGAAGCTTGACGCTTACGTGGGACCCCCTGTGTGCGGCTCGACGGCGACGCAGTACACTATTGTCATCGACAAAAGGTCCATCCATGGAATTTCTTCAGTGGGACCTGTCTGAGTCCTGTAGCCGGCGTGCTGTGAACATAGGCCCGAACATAGGATTTGCACTGATCCCTCAAGTAACCTTTTATCCTCTAGTGACTTGTAAGCATTGTTTTGGGTTTAGTCTTTAAAGATTGATATCTCAACTTCTACTTATTGGGGTTTTGCTGTTTTGCTCTTATTTTTTTCAGATAAATATTCTCCAATTGTATAAACCTGTATGGAGTCTTTTGGTGATATATTCATTGTGTTACTGTGTGTGTTGCACAGCATACCTTACACATTGCTTCTGACTGCTCTGTGTCAAGCTACCAGAGGGTGAGAACAAGTTATCTTTTCATATGTATCTAGCTTACCCTGACTAGAGTGGTGGTTCCTGCGTGGTCTGGGTGCATACCTCTGCCAAGGAATCCATTTCTAACAAGTGTTGTTAACTTGAAAAAACAAAATTACAAGATGCACACATTATGCACATCATCTTTGTGAAACTGGTGACTGCTGCAGTCTTAAAGTTTCCACATCTCCATAAATCATATTCCCCATAAATTCATTACAAAATGGTACTTGTCTGCATGGATCCACAGCAAAAATTAAGGAAGATGGCTGGGGGTTCTGGCCTTTTATTGAGTAAGTGAATCTTTGCAGTGTTCTAAGTTCTTTAAAGTAGCTGCTGTTAGTAGCGGCAACAATGGAGATTGGATGATGTTAGCCACCAGATCTTGTCATAAAATCCACTCTCTGGAGTGGTTTCCAGCTCGCCTTGATTGCCACTATGGGATCTCGACTCTTCACAGAGTGACCTTGTGAAGGGAGACGACATCAGGTGACATACAATGGCACCATGTGAGTTGGCAGATATGCTGTTCTCTGCAGTTTCTTCCTCATTTCAAAGTGACTGTTATCCATAATTGACATTAACTGACGCATGCTTGGTCACAACATTAAGTGACTGTTACCGCATTGGAATGTTGGCAGCTCCTTTGAAGACAATAATCAGCAGCAGGCTATAAACATGGGTATAGACCTGCTGCTGTCAACTTTCCAATGTACTAATCTTCACTCCTGTGTCTTTCTACAAGCTATGTGGATCACACATGTGAATGAGAGAGGCAGTGGCTGTGGACAAGGGCACACAGCAAGCCTTTACCATTACCATGTGATACTCTGTGTCACTGCATCCTCATAAGTTAGAAGGGAGAAATTCTTATCTCCTGCCTCCCTCTGCCATGTCAAACAAGGAAAAAGCAGTTCTCCGTGACTTAAGGAGAATCATGCTTGTCTATCTTGAGTTTCTCCCTCCCCTTGAGCATAGCCTCTATCATCTCACTGATCGGTTCACTTCTGTCTTTTCAATGCTCATCCATGAGGGTGCATATGTTTTCCAGCTCGCTCCTTCTCTCCCCTGTGTGCTCCCCACGAATGCCCACCCCATGCTCTGTGTTTCTCTCATGTGTATTACTGTCACAATTTATGTGTGTGCCAGCGAAATGATGTGTAACAACCCAAAAAGGTGATGGACGGAATGCTGAACGTTGGCAAACATTCACCCCATTGCAGAGATCTGGGCCTAAATCCATAGTTTTTTTTGCTCGCCATGCCATTCCAGTTGAGGTGGGTGCGTTTTGAGTTGTTCAATAAAGATATTACGTTATTATTTTAGCCCTTTCTTTTTTTAATAAAAAAGCGCTGCAGTGATGTTTGAAACAGAGGAGCGAATCAGAGGACAGATTAGGTTGAGGGATTCAAAAGACTTGCATGAAGGAGAGGGCAGCACGGTGAGCTAGGCGAACTAGACAAGATTTAGCTGCCTGCCAACTCAATTTGATTGTTCGGCACCCTACTCACTCTAAAGGGAATCTTTTAGACCCCATATTCTCTAACATTGCAGAACTATCCACAGCTGAACCATACCCTATTCCTTGGTCTGAACATATGGTAATCCCCTTTTTATGGGAAATAAATAGACCCAGCATCAAACAACCTTCCCATAAAACCTTAGGTAGGCGCTGGACAAAATTAAAACCCAGCGACTGGATAGAATCATTGAAGCAGAACGAACCTCCGGCCAATCAGAATATCGAGAGGGCCAATACAGACTTCAACCAATGGATTGAGCAATCATTGGATAGTGTGCTCCGAAAAAAATGTATTGTAAATAAAAAAGGTCCGAATAAATAGCCTTGGTTCAACTCAGACCTAAGGTCCCTTAAACAGGAATGTAAACGAGAGGAAAGGCAATGGCGAAAACACTTCAACGAGGAGAAGAAAATCAAATATAGACTTACAATAAAGAAATATAAATTTGCCCTCAGTACAGCCAAATCCACCTTCTATGCTGAAAAAATTGAAAAATCCACTAATGCTCCCAGAGAGATGTTCAGAATAGTAAAAACTTTGGTAAGAGCCGCCGATCCCCCCTCATCTGAACTATCATCCGAGGAATCTGGTGCTCGTTGCAATGAACTAGCAAGCTTCTTTGCCACAAAAATCGAAAAGATTCTCCTTTCTCTTCCTCCCCTTCCTGCAGTTGAATCCAACCCTCCCTCGATGGATGATACTAATTCTATCTTACCTCTCCTTGCATCCTTCCATCTGCTTAGTGACGAACTTCCCCCCCACCCCCCTTTTCAACTCCATAAAAAGCGGTTCTCCACTGGATCCCGCTCCCATGTCCATTTTGAAACTGGCCCTACCCCATGTTAGCAAACACATCATTAACCTTGTCAACACCTCTCTGGAATCTGGCATAGTACCTCAAGACTGGAAACTAGCCATGGTAAAGGCCCTGTTGAAAAAACCAAATCTCAACCCTGATGATTTCTTCAACTATCGCCCCATCTCCCTCCTTCCTGGCATCAGTAAGCTGACCGAAAAATGGGTGAATAAACAACTAGCATCTTACTTGGAGACCTATGACTTGCTACACCCCACCCAAACAGGATTCCGGAAGGGACAGGGAACCGAAACAGCTCTGTTGAAGGTGGTCGAGGCCTCCAGGAGGATTTTGGACGCAGGTGGCAGCTCAGCGGACCTCAGCGCCGCCTTTGACACGGTTAACGACCGTGTCCTCTTAGCCCGCCTTGAGAGGATCAGAGTCACAGGCAAGGCCCTTGAGTGGCTCGGGTCCTTCCTTAGCAACAGAGTCTTTAAGGTCTTCTCGGAAACCAATTGCTCCCTCCCAGTGCCATTACAGTGTGGGGTACCGCAGGGTTCCTCCCTTAGCCCCACACTGTTTAATGTGTACATGGCACCTTTAGCAGAGGTAGTAGCTCCCTTTGGAATCCAGCTGGTAAGCTACGCTGATGATACCCAGCTAGTAGTCTCCCTAAACCAGGTGGAATCCCCTCCGACCAATCTTTGCAGCTGCCTGGGAGCGGTTGCAGAGTGGATGGATGCGTCCCACCTGAAATTGAATGGGGGGAAAACTGAGCTGATGCTGCTTGGAAGGAAGGCCACTTTTAACACCTCTTCTATGTGGCCTCCTTGTATGGGGCCCGGGCCCATCCCAAAATCCGAGATAAAAAGCCTTGGGTTCTGGCTCGATACGGAACTGTCTTTCAAAATCCAGGCAAGAAAGACAGTGGCTACTTGCTTTGGTTTAATGAAAACAATCCGTAAAATTCTTCCCCAGTTACCCGAAACTGCTAAGAAAACCATAGTCCAGTCCCTTATTCTATCTAGGTGGGAATGCACTCTACCTGGGAGCCCCCATTTCAGTCACCCGACAACTTCAGATTGCCCAAAATTCCGCAGCAAGGCTACTCACTGGTACCAGCCACCGTACATCAGCGGTACCTTCGCTAAGGACCCTGCACTGGCTCCCAATAAAGGAGCGGTACATTTCAAGACCCTCTGTTTGGTCCCTGAAACTCTCTATGGGAATGGCCCTCCCATCCTAAATGATATGGTCAGACCTTACAAACCATCTAGGGATCTTCGCTCAAAACAGCAAAACCTTCTCATAATCCCCAGGACCAACAGAGCCCGATCAGGGGACCGTCTATTTTCGCGAAATGCAGCCAAGCTGTGGAATGCCCCCCCTCTCCAACTTCGCCAAGAACCCAGCCTGCTCGCATTTTGAAAAAAATTACAAACAGCACTGTTCCCCAAGACATAGATAAGCTGGCTCTCTATACTTTAGTTTCCTTGTCAACTCCTTCTGTTCAATATCAAGCGCTGGGATGCTTCCGAGTAGCCATGCGCTATAGAAGAACCTTTTCAATTCTTTTCAATTCAATTGACAAAGACAAGACACCAGCAGTGTTCCTTTTTTTTAATTGCACTAAAAAAACATACTTTTTACTTTACCAACCTAGACTGCACCCGCCTCATTCCACTGACACTCACATGCGTTCTGTCGCCTGCCCACACATATGTCACCATAAATATGTGCACCAGTGGAACAACCCAACCACAATTTATTTATGTATTTATTTTGGTGTGGCTGTAGAGCGCTGTTGTTAGAAATGGGAGTCTCTAGTTGGCAATGGTTTGCACCTTTGTCCAAATAGGGACCCTTGCCTCTAATCAGGGAAAGGGGGATACACTCCAAAAATAACCCCTGCTCACCCCCTTGGTACCTTGGCATGAGCAGGCTTATTTGTGTGTAAAGCATTTGTGAACACATACAGTAATATAGTGAAGACACTACAAATGGACACCACAACAGTCTAGAAAAATAAGTATCTTTATCTAAACAAGGCCAAACGGCAAAAATCCACAATACAGTATCAAAAATAGGCTCTTCAATGGTATAAATAGTTCAGTTCAATGCAAGTTGTAATTGTGGCACTTTTCCCACAAAGTACCTTAGATGCGTCACGCAAAACAAACAAAAGGGTCGCAGGGAAGGCGATGTGTCAGTTTCTTGTTACATGGGAGGCTGCACCCCTGTTCCTTACTGAAGCGCAGGGGAGGCGATGCGTCTGTTCCTTACCAGAGAGGAGGGGATGGGTCTGTTTCTTACTGTGTTACAATTACGATGCGACAAGATGACGCCTAGATGCGTGGCGACGATCCGGTGCAATGCCACAATATGGCGGTTCGATACGATGCGCCAATGCGGTCGATGCGTGAACGTTTACAGCCTCACTGCAGGTGCTGCTTCGGTTTCTTGGTGATGCGTCAGGACCCGGTGTGGATGCAGTGCGCTTCTTCTCCGTGGCTCGGCGATGCATCGGGACCAGGTGTGGATGCGGAACGCGTCTTCTCTGACTGCTGAAGCTGCAGCCGTCTCCCAGCTCCTGTCACTCACAAGTCAGACATGCAATACACAATCCTAGCAGAGGCCCACTGGATGGTTAGGCAAGAAAAAAACGACTTTCTAAAAGTGGTATTTTCAAACACAGAATGTAAAAATCACCCACACTAAAAGATGCACTTTAACATTCTGAGTTCAGGCATACTAAACTTTATTTTCCTATCTTGTTGCCAGGGTCAGTTATGTTTATAAGATGTTATAATCAAACTGCCCATTCTGGCCTCTAGGAACAGATAGCCTTGCAATAGTGAAACACGAAATTGGCAGTATTTCACTATCAGGACATGCTACATACATCAGAGCATGTCCTACCTTTCACATAGAATGCACCCTGCCCACAAGGGGAACCTTGGGCCTACCTTAGGGGTGACTAATTTGAAGAAAGGGCAAGGTTTAGCGACTGACAAGTGTGCTTACTTGCCAAGTCGACATGGCAGTCCCAGACTGCACACAGGGTCTGCAATGGCAGGCTTGAGCCACATTTTACAAGCTGCTTCTGTGGGTGAACACATGGTGCACTGTACTAGGGTCTGACAAGTAAATCAAATAACCAATCATGGAATCACTAATCCATAACAACAATTTATAAAAGGGAGCACTTGCACTTTGACACTGAACAGCAGTGGCAAAGTGCCCAAAGCATCTGGACCAGCAAAAACATGGGAGGCAACAGCGAAAAATGGTAGGGAGACTCACGCCAATGGTGCCAAGTCTAACAACTGTCAAAAGGCATTTGCAAAGCCAATATGTCCCAAAGGCGAGACCTATTGGCTTTGCCAATGCATTTTTGGTTTGCTGCTTTTCAACTCACCAACAGATGGATAGCCCTAGTGGGAACACAATTATATAGGGGGCTCTGATGAATGCCAGGTTAGGGGGAGGGAGAGAGCGCGGGAGAGAGAAAGCGAGAGCGAGAGCTGGCCCAGCTCAGTGAGGCATGGTGGGGGACGCCCCATCTGAGCGTATGCAGCTGACTTCCTGCCTTTCTTTATCAGTGATCACAAGGAGCAGTGATATCTCAACATGGTTTTTCCGAACACAGCATTATTCCTTTGGTCGCCTGCAGCTTTTAAATGGAATGTTCTTCTAATTAAATGCCAGCAGGGAGCATTTACGTTCGTGTGCGCACATTTGTAATTAAAAATGATTTTCGTGTCCTTCATCTTCCTCTTTGCTCCCCCCGAGCGGAACTTGTGTGCGTAAGAACATGAAAGCAGAACTTGCAAAAACGCTGTCATGAAGCGCTAAATGGAGTAATGTGTTGAGATGTGGCCCTCTGGGCACCTGCAGAGTGGAGCTGGTCTCTGACCTCTGCACGGTTAGACAGGGAAAAAATAATCCCGGGCATCAAAATAAAAGTAACCCCAATTAGCAAGCAAATAGCTAGAAAAGTGATAACATCACAGAAATCAACAGTAATTAATACATTTATTCATGATCGATTACTTACAATAGTTATATGGAAACAACAAACTCAGCATTTCCTAAGTACAAATATAAAAAATGTTAAAACCGTGGTTAAAAAGGCTGTCCTATTGGCTTCTTAAAAAGAAATGGCATTGTAAACTACATTAGACTTCTTAAAAGGAATAACGTTGTGATCAAGCAGGATCCATGTTAACGCTTCCTGATTTACAACCAGATTCCTTTATGATAAAGTGCAAAGTGCGAATAGCGAAACTTGACTAGCTGCAAGGGCCAAACTGTATTTGCATATGTCCTTTAAGAGGTACGGGGAGCATTCATTTTTCAGAAAAGTGCCGGTGTAGGAAAAAAGGTGGGGCACAAAGGCAGGATGGGGCTCTAGACCCCAGCAGAGGAAGAGTGAAAGTGCACAGGATGTTTTGGAACTGAACCAATGTCACCCAGTTGTGGCATTTAGGAGTGCTGATGGAATGATGTCTGTGAATTTACCGAACCTTGCTAAGGTCATTGGAGTGTTATTGGAGAAACACAGAACTGAGGCATTTCTACAGGTTCTTATTCCATTGGCCCAGAGTAAGGGGACTAACAGCCGATGACGGTCATTGGCGAGTTTGGGGCAACAGCACAATAGGTGGAGCCCAGGATTCTCTGCGATAGTTTGCAAAGTCGGTAGGATGTTGCCTCGCCCAGGAGGTGTTAAAATCCATGATTGGTAGGGCAAGAAGCCTCATGTATGTGATTTTTAGGTCGAGCATTCGAGACCTCTTGCATATACTTTAGTATACTCTTATTTGTGTATGTACTTTGTGGGCTCTGGAGATCAGCCCTAGGACTTGTCTGCTTCCGCTTAGGGACTTTTTTTCTGTTCAACTGCCTCTATTTAACTGTCTTAAAAGAAAACGGCCTATAGAGGTCAGTAAAATACCAAAATTGCTTTCTGCTGAGGGACTTTCTTTTTTAAAATTTTTCTGGCAACTGCCTCTATTTAACTTGCTTGATAGAAAACGATCAGCAGAGGTCAGTAAAATACCGGAATCTCTTTAGCATTCTCTAGATTCCAGCCCATAGAAATTGTCTTTCGCAAGCACCCGTAGACAATATTTTTTTCAAATCTTGTATTTTCAGTGATATGACCATGGAAGGCCCTGATTTTATATTAAACACAGAGTTTTGGACTATACCATTTCCTGCTGAAAGGCAATATTTCTCTCCATGTGTTCCCATACCTGGTGTGTCAGGTAGTTTGGTGCTTACTTTTCCTCAATGTTGAAGAACTGGTGATGTTTCACTACCCAGGCCAATGTGCTGCATAGCTAAATACATATAATATCTCAAAGGCGAGACCGATTGCTTCGCAAATGCTTGTTCTGCATGTGTCGGCTGTCAGGGCTTGGGGAAAATAGGGCTGAGCTTTCCCTGGTGTGAAAGAGGCAGGTGGGCCAACGACTGGGACTTTCAGTATCTGAATCAAAGGAGGTTGTCTTGAAAGGCACGTTCACTGCCATTTTACAGGCTGAGAATGCTTTGTCCCGGCTGTGTACATTGGTGGCCTAGATCTTTAAAAAAAAACAACAGTAAAAACAGGCTCACACACTGATCTTTCGGACTAGCCCATCTGGCACTGCCTGATTGCCCTGTAGGCCAGTCGGACCCTGGACATCCATGACCCAAGCAAGTTGTGTCAGAGCTAATTCTAGTTACGTTAACTTTCTCTTGCCTTCTCGATGCAACCTCTGGAGACTCCTACGCTTTCCCTAAAAAGTAGCACAGTTATTTGCCTCCATGTCACAACAGATAATGAAATAAAATATTTTAGTATTAATTGCCTCCACTACATAGTTGACAAAAAAAATATTCTGGCTGATGTTAATAGATCTTACAGAGTGTTAACACCTAGGCGCCTTGCGCTGAGTGAATTACAGTGGTGGAGGAATCCAGAGATTGTGGCGTCCTTTGAAGCTTTGCTGCTTAGTCGCTGTGCTGCACTGGGTGGTGGCCCACTGCTACACCCCATGCTTTACAAAAGATCCTAACAGAGACATTAATAATCAGGATGGCGTGCCACAGAATATAAGAAAGGATGTGCTATCTTGCAGCAATGCATGAGCTGCCTGCTCCCAGTGTAAGGGATAAATCTGCTGTTGGCTGAACACCAAAGTTGTTTCTTTTTCTGAGACCCAATTTGAATTCAGTGTGGTTCTTGCTTTGTGTAAATTTGACAAAATCTTATAGAATTGATTCTCAAAAAATTAGTAAAGTTGCACCCAATGTTTTAGGACGTCACGTTAGTGTAGATTTGCTCATTTATGAAAATCGCATAGCCATACTTGAAGCTCTAAGGATAAAGCAAGAATAAAATCTCCTAGAAATGCAGAGTAGTTGACTCAATGCACCAAAGACATTGAGGTTCCACCAGGTTGATATAAGCTGAGGGGGAGGTTTACTAAGATTTGATGTTGTGTTTGCGTCACAAAATCTTTTTTTTTCTGATTTACTTTCCAGCACTAAAGGGCTGCACCATGGTTGGAGCATGAACATTCCCATGCAACTACCCAAGGTTTCTGACACTAAATCCAACTTACTAAATAAAGTAGACAGGGTTTAGCATCAGAAAACTGTGCCCTTTTGGAGTAGGCGCAAGGAAGGACAAATGCTTTCATTTCTCCTTCCTTTTCTGGCTTTGTATGTGTGCTGCAATTTACAGTGCACATGCAAAGAGGGAAAAGGGTTAAATTCAGGCAATGCATAGTATTTTGTACTGGAAGCGTACCCTTCCAGTACAAAACCTATGGTAGACTCACGCAGACACCGTTGCACCATGGAGCAAGGGTGTCTCTGCGGTGCACAACAGCTTATTTCAGCGTCATCGCTAGGGAAAGGGGAGGACATTGTTTTGTAAATTTGGTGCTCTCCTCCTCTCTCCTTTTCACGCAGTGCAGTGGTAAATCTGCCCCTGAATTGGCAGTAGTAAAAGTACTTGAATTTGGTAATGTGGCACATTGTGTTATGGCAATCCAAGCCATAAATATGTAAAGTGCATTGAGGTCAATGAAGGGCAGTGTATCGAGCCCAAGTAAGGACAGAACAACTTCGTCAAATACTCTGTACACCTGCAACTGTTGTGAAACTCTTAAGC
The DNA here is from genome assembly GCF_964263255.1 of Lissotriton vulgaris. Lineage (NCBI taxonomy): Eukaryota > Metazoa > Chordata > Amphibia > Caudata > Salamandridae > Lissotriton > Lissotriton vulgaris. The sequence continues at coordinate 69,837,732 of NC_141686.1, forward strand.
ACTGACCAAAGAACTATCCAGGAGAGACCACTCTGTCAGCCTCTGCATCACACTTTGCTTCAACCCCTTGCAGATTTTACTTCTTCCGGGAGCATATTCTTCATTGCAAGAGTCCCTTACTTTAGTCACTCGCTGGGCCGACGTGAGCCCTCTCCAGACACCATTTGCAACCTGCTTGAGAGACCTTTCCTCAACAACCCTACGAGTGAACCTAACAGGAGAACTAGGGGTGGCCAAGCTTTTTGCTGTCAGTGCAATGTTGTGTAATTTCCAGCATTTCGCTTTAAGCTTGGTAACCGAAATTCCAGAAATTAAGCCACTAAGCCACATCACGTAATTTTCTGTCTGTTCAGGGAAAACTGTTATCACAGGAGCATGGGAACAACAGGAATGAACAGAACACAAATATGCAGGATGTATGACGTTAGAACGCATACATTGACAACGCGTACCTTTACAACGCGTTCGTAACAACGAAAGTTGTTACCACGCATTGCGCTGGGGGGCGCAAAATGGATTAATTTAATTTACTATTCCAACACCAGTCCCCGTGGATAGTAGGGAAGGTGTTGGGATAGTAAATTAAATCATTTACTATCCTTGAGCGCCCCCCAGTGCAATGCGTGGTAACAACTTTTGTTGTTACGCCCGCGTTGTAAAGGTATTCCGTGGTAATGCTTGCGTTCTAAACGCTGCATACCCAAATATGCACTATGGGTAAAAAACAAATTGCACTAAATGTGGATTTTGTGTAATTTTGCGTAATCACGTTATTATGCCAAACTAAATTACAAAAATTTTGCACAACGCAATAGAACCCCCAGTTTCTGCCTCACTTAGTGCTTTTGAATCATCTGCTTTTGCCTCATCTAGGCACCTCAAACGCTTCTGTTGCAAGCTCTCACCAACCTGACTCAATTAGCGGAAACCATTTTAGTCCTTATACGGCCTATCCCTGTTTGAATTCCTAAATGCCAAGTGTATTTTGAATAATCGGCCAGCCATATCCGCACACTTACTTGATGCTTTTATGTTCCTGGTTAGGTAAACAAACAAACAAACAGAGACACTTTTCAGATTTCTAGACAATTTTTAGCTGCTATAACTCTTAGTGGACAGATAACTCAGAGGACACAAAATACTTTTGGACAGTATCTTAGTTGTTTTCCTAATTACTCCCACTTAAATCTTTTATTTAGTTTAGTTATGGCATTTTTTCAAAATGTTAATATGTTTTTGTCCTGTGCTTCTTTTTTTTCTCATGATTGTATTGTTTTCACACATCCACATCAATTTGTGCACGTTTGAGCCTGAGCTTTGTGATGCGCTCTAAAGTTACCTCAGAAGACCTTGGATTTATTGATTTAGATCTCTCTTAAAAGAAAGCTGATTTATGTCCTCAGCCAGTAGAATGGTTAACCACATCGATGCTAGTGTTATTTTCCTCCTGTGCTGAGCTTTTGGTTTCCCCATTGTTCATGACGAGCTCAGCTCGTCATGAGTGTATGGAGGTGTACACCATGACGAGCTGAGCTCGTCATGAGCGTCCAAGGAGTTAAAGATTCTGCCCAGTCCACGAGTTGCTACATGACCACCCTCCACCAGGCTACTTCTGAGCCGTTGTCAAGACTTCTTTACCTGCTTGAAGCGTGACCTCCCAATATTTTATCCATCCGCAAACCTTATTCAAGTGAAAGAATTTCATTGGTGGATTTTGACATGTACAGGGTACGGCCCATAGTAAATTCCTGCCACACACCTAAGACAAGAGGGAAGCGTTTTCTCCGGTTCTATAAGGGCTTGAAGACACACTTCTTTTTTTAAGTTTTAAAAGAGATTTTATTTGATGAAAAGATAAAAGATAGTACAATATTTAAAGACACATTACATATGTTATAGAATAATTCAGTTAATTCATATAGGAATGGGAAAAGGAAAACATGAAAGAAGGAAAATAAAGGGGGATAGTAAGGAAGAGGGGGAATATCAAACTCGATATTAGGTTTTTCAAATGAAACACAACAATTATGTAACAATAATTCCTACTGTAATGTTAGTCTTTGAACATAAGATAAAATATGCTAGAAAAATATTAATAAACTAGCAAATCAAGGAGGTTTGGAGATTTCTTCATTGCAAGGATTATGCAAGGGTAAGGTTTGAGCTGACACATTTAGGAAATTAGTGATAGGTAACCACAGTAGGTCTCGTTTAATGGCAAGTGTGATTGGGTAAATATAAGCCCTATCCAGTCTATGATTGTAGCAGACTCCAGACCACCATGCTTGAAATGAATCATTTGAAGTATTTTTCCATGACTTAGTAATTTGTTGAAATGCCACAGCTATAAGTAAATCAATATTGCAGACATTAGTATTATGCGAGGCCCACGCCTCTGAGATGCTGCCTAGAAAGATATAGGAAAGAGAGAAAGGGATATGAGTATGGAAAATAGTATTAATTTGTTGCCACACTCTGATCCAGAAATTGTGAATAGATGGGCAATTAAACAGCATATGTTTATGATCCGCTGATGGGGCCGGACAAGACCAACAAGTAGAGGGGATGGTAGGATCTATATTATGTTATTTAGCTTGAGTAATCAAAAGTCAATTATATATGAAAAATAAAGTTTGGGTAGTGTTTGATCCTCTAGAAGACTTCCTCATTTTATTCCAGATTTTGTTCCATATTAGAATATGAAAAGATTCCACCTAGTCAGATTCCCAACTACATTCTACCGTAGTTTTATCATGAGTGTTAGGGATATCCATTAAGTTCTTATATATTTGAGATGCCGAAGGGAGGGCATGTAAGAATGGCGTTGTAATAGGGGAGGAACCCTTAAGTGTGTGAGAGAGGGTATAAAAACATTATAAGAAGCTTGAGCAGCTGTAATCAGAGCCATATATTTGGAGTAATAAGAGGGAGGAAGAAAAAAACGGGATTGAATTACAGATACAGATACCATCTTGAAAGAGTTGAGTCCATTTAAGTCAAAAATCTAACCAATCTTTCCATAAAAGAGTCCTGTTTTTAAGTTTAATATGCTTATTATACCAGATCGGCGAATTTAGAAATCGAGTACGTTCGTCTTGGACACCCAAAAAGAGAGGTTGAAAAAAAATTCGCCCATTTTTAACCCCTTCGGTGCTCATGACGAGCTCAGCTCGTCATGAGGCACGGTGCTCGTGTGCTCATGACGAGCTGAGCTTGTCATGACCACACCCATTATCATTATGGCCCAGCACAGCAGAGGAATATCATGAGCAGCCAAGGTGTTAAGAATAGGGAAGGATGATGCTACTGGAACATGGGATAAAGAAATGTATTCTTCAAAGGTAAAAGGGTGGAAAAAGGAATTTTTCACCTCTATCCACAAAGGTTGAAGATTAGAGTCTTTCACATTATCAGATATCAGAAAAGAAGAATATTTAAGAAAAAAATTAGGTATGATAAGAAGAGAAATCAGGAAAATTAACTCCACCCATGTGCCTAGGTTTTTTTAAGTTTGCAAAAAGACATCCTAGCTTTTTTGTTCTGCCATAAACATTTTGAGAGAATACTGTAAATATTCTTATAACAGGATTTAGGAATACTGATTGCAATATTGGATAAATAAAATAAAAGAATTGGAACTAGCATCATTTTTATAGAGTCAAATTTACCCCACCAGGATAAAAATAAAGGATGCCAATGTGTTGTGGAAGTAGTTAAGATTAACTGTAAATTCTTCAAATTCACTGCAATCGTTTGATCTTAGTTGGATTCCAATGAAAAGAAGAAGCTAAGAAATCAGCATGAAAGCAATGTTTATTCAAAGGAAGGATGTCACACTTGTCAACATTGAGTTTGTATCCCGAAACTATAGTAAAATCTGATATTCTGATTAGAATGCCAGTAAGGAATGTTGTGGATTGGAAATAAATAAGAGAATGTCATCTGCATATACAGAGAGTTTTAAATGTTTATCACCATATGGAAAACCAGTAATAATTCTATTCAAACAAATTTTTATTAAAAAGGGGTCTAGGACAAGAATAAATAAAAGTGGATAAAGTGGACAACACTGTCGAACTCCTTTGTGAAGAGAAAAAGAGGGAGATATAAGACCATTTGCTAGAATAAAAGACCTGGGAGAAGAATAAAGTAAGGAAACATAAACCAAACCATACAAGTGCTGAAAAAATAAACTGCCAATTGACCCTATCAAACTCTTTTTCAGCATCTAACACAATAGCTGCCAATGATTGTTTATGTGACTTAGATTTCCTAAGGACATTAAAAAAGAGGTGAGTATTGTCAGATAAATGTCGCCCTTAAACGAAACAACATTGTTCTTTTCCAGTTGATTATGGTAGGATACCACCTAGATGAAGGGTAAGAATTTTCACAAATATCTTGTAATCCAAATTAATTAAAGAAATGGGTCTATAATTTTTACACAATGTGTGATCTTTATTTTCGTTACGGAGAAGACAGATCAAACCTTCTTGAAAAGAACCTTCTTATTTTTGGGTTGATATAAAAAATAAAAATAACTGATGTAATTTGGGAAGAAGAAGATGAGAAAAAGTGTTTAAAATTCAATTGCAAAGCCATCGGGCCCGGGGTGCTTTCCCTTTCTTAAAAGAATGAATGGCATTACGGATGTCTTTAATTTGTATATCTTCTTCTAAGGGAGAAAAATCCACCTCATGAGAAGAAGGTGGAGGAATAGAAGATAAATATTTTGAAATAGCAGTCAGTTGAGAATGGTATATAGTTTTTGATGAAAGTTTGTAAATTCTAGAAAGAATATCTTCATTTTTATGAACAGTAGTGTTAGATGAGGTTAATATAGATTCAATTTTGCACTCTTTTTTAATCTTGAGATAATTAGCAAGATGTTTACCAGACTTATTTTGTGCGCTATAATATTTATTTAGCCGGGCGCTATCCCCTCGGAATTCCTTCAGGCTACGGTATCGGTGATTCCGAAACCGGGCAAGGATCGGACTGCTTGCGGGTCCTACCGACCGATTTCACTCTTGAACACAGACCTGAAGATTTTCACCAGTATCCTAGCGGCACGTCTGGCGCTCCACCTCCCGGGCATGGTTGACCCGGATCAGGCCGGGTTTGTACCGGGCCGGCAGACTGTCGACAACACTAAGAGGGTGACCCATATACTGGAGAAGGCCTCGCGGATACCCGGGGAACGTATGCTCCTCTCCATTGACGCAGAGAAGGCGTTTGATAGAGTGCATTGGCCCTATTTGGAGAAGGTCTTGGGCAAATTTGGCATAGGCGAGAAGTTCAGGCACCGGGTGTTCAATTGCTATCGACTCCCATCCGCGGTAGTGAGGGTGAACGGGTGCAGCTCTCAGCACTTCCCAATAGAGCGAGGCACCAGACAAGGGTGCCCACTGTCACCATTGCTTTTTGCTCTTTATATGGAGCCGTTCGCACAAAGAGTTCGCCAGAATCCCAACGTCATAGGTGTCCGTATGGGGGAGTTCCATCACGCCCTGAGTCTCTACGCGGACGACGTAATATTGACGCTCGATGATCCTCAGAGGTCATTGCCTGCGTGTATCGCAGAACTGGAAACCTTTGCGACCGTGGGGGGTTTCAAGGTGAACCTTGGGAAGTCGGCGGCCCTTGACATCTCGCTGTCCAGCTCCACCAGGACTGACCTACAGAGGCTCTTTCCTCTGAGCTGGTCTAAGGACCGGGTACCCTATTTGGGGATTCTTCTGGCACCCTTTCTCCCTGCTATGGTCACGGCCAACTACACGGCTTTAAGTGCGAAGATCAAAGAGGAGCTGGCCCGCTGGGACAGAGGCACGTTGTCGTTGCTGGGAAGAGTGGCCGCAGTGAAAATGACCCTCCTGCCACAAGTCCTGTACCTATTTCGAGCTCTCCCGCTGCAACCCCCCAAGGGATGGCTAGCGCAGACTCAGTCTGCTATCACACGCTTTGTGTGGCAGGGCCGTAAGCCTAGGATCAAGAGAACCATTGCCACGCTGGCGCCTGAGTCTAGTGGCCTTGGGGTACCTGACCTGCATAAGTACTTTCAAGCTGCTCAACTGCGCTACTTAGTGGAGTGGAGCCGGTGGGAATCGGACAAACACTGGTTGTTTCAGGACCAGGCGGTGGCGGGCAGGACGCTGCAGGAGGTGCCCTTCCTGCGGAGGGCCCACCGCCCCCCCCAACCTCTATGCGTCCTTTGTAACACGGGTCCCGCTCCGTGTGTGGGACTCCGTGTCCGTCAAGCATGACCTTACCACTTTTCCCTCTCTTTCACACCAATAGTTGGTTACCCGCACTTTGGCCCGGGTATGAAGTCGGGAGCCTATGAACTCTGGCGAGCGGCCCGCTGCTCCGCCTTATTTCATATGTATGGCCCGGAGGGTGTGGTTTCCTTCCAGGACTTGCGGCGGGATTACGGCCTTCCCGAGACGGAACGCATGCGATATATGCAGGCGCGCCACTGGGCGCTACAGCCGCAGGTGCGAGCTACGGCGGACCGGAAAATCACGGCATATGAGCGTTGGCTAGTAACTCGCTCATCGGACGCCAAGCTTATTTCCGACCTTTACAAGATGTTGCAACCTCCCCCCTTCCACATCTACAACCCTGGGAGGGAGCGGTGGGAACGGGAACTTGGTCGAGCGTTGAGGCACACAGATTGGGACCACATTTCTTACCGGGCGCGTCACTCTGCCTACCACACTGGGCTCACGGAGACTTTCACCAAAATTACGACTTATTGGTACCGCACCCCCGAGAAATTACATGACATGGACCACTCAATACCCAGGACATGCTGGCGCAACTGTGGCCAGACTGTCACACTCACTCATATACTATGGGACTGTCCCTTGTTGACTCCTTACTGGGAGGAAGTACTGAATGAGATTGACCAGTGCTTTGGGATTGAATTACCCCGCTTCCCCGCCTATGTTCTACTGGGCTTGTCCAATGGTTTAATGTACCCACTAAGGTCTAAGAGAGGTAGACAGATAGCGATAGCCCTGGGATCGGCAGTACAGAACATACTCATACACTGGCGCACTACCACACTTCCTACTGTTGTTGGCTGGCTACATAGGCTGTGGCATGTCCTGGGCATGGAAAAGCTGTCCCTGGTGGTGGCGGGGGAGGTGGACACTTTTGAAGAGCTGTGGGCGCCATTCCACACATTGTTAAGATCGGAATTCAAGGAAATCACTTGCCCTAGGTATCTCAGATTGTTACGGCTGATGCCGCCGCCAGATCCGCCAGACTGAACTGGCCATGTAGGCAGTTGAAGGGAGGGATGGGTACCAAGCTGCCACAGTGAGAAGGCGGGAGGTTGACGGCACAGTACAGGGGGTGGGGGGGGGGGGGAATTGGGGGGTTGAGGGGGGAAGTTGGTCGGGAGGGGGGGGGGGTTTGTCCTTTTTTCCTTCTTTTTGTTTTGTTCCCACCCACAGGTGCGCTAGCCGTGAGACTTTTGCACGAATGTGCCCATCGCACTGAACGAACTGCCTTCACGCATCTGTTGAATTGTAGACACTGATTTGGGGGTGCTCCTCTGGCTATTGGTCTGTAATGTTGTCCCCTTTTCTTTTCCTACTGCAATAAAATACTTTAAACCTAAGAAGTAATTCCATAGATAATGACGTGGAAGAATTAGAAGACGAAAGTGGATCCTACTTGACACGTTTTGATGAAACAGCGGCTGAAGCAGAGGGAATCTTGGAGGACTGCTTAGAAATGTTACGATGTATTATAAAACAGGGTTAGACCCAGAAGTCAAAGGGACCTGGGTAGTTAATTGTTATAAACAGAGGGGTCCCCCACTTATAAAGAGTTGGTAAAGAGAGAGGAAGGGAAATAAACAAATGTTCCAAACAGTTAAGGAAAAACCAAATCAAAGAAGTTCTGGGAATGCATTGTTTTATTCACTATGCATCCGTATTATCACAGTCACGTAATTTTTCAGAATATCAGAATACACATTTAATTATCATGAGTTTATGTGCCCATAGGGAGAAGGAAAAGGGAAAGGAAGGTAGTGAAGTTAGCATAGAATTGTGACTCACTTTACATTTAATAGAAACACAAATACATTGAAATTCATGTATCAATTCTGAATGATCCCTATCCACAACAGGGTCATGTATAATGTCCACAATGTCTGGTACTTGTTCAGAAAAAATTCAAACTCCTATAAGGCCGTATATATCATGCTGGTACTAGGAGTTGAAGGGGGGTAGATGAACAGTCTACGTTTCGACCCAGGAATCGATGTAGGATAGTTGGTCCTTACAGGGAGGGTCTTCTTCAGGACATGCGGGGGTGAGGGGATGGGCAAACCTCCTAGGGTTAAAGGAGAACAGAGTCAAACTTTACTTTATGTAGGGCAAAAATGTCCCTAAGATAACCGTAGCGGGGAATTGTCCAGCTGCCCGGGAACAGCGTTAAAAACATACTGAGGACTATGAAGGTTGTCTGCAAGAGCTATTACCTGCTCTGTATCGCAGGTCAGGGTATGACCAACACGGTCATAAACAAGTCTTGGGGTTACGGTTTGTGGGTATCAAAATTAGATCCATGAAGTAAGATCCATTATCTGAAGAGGAACATAAGAGTTTTTTAAAAAAAAGAATTGAATTGATCACAACTGGGGGCAACACACTATTCACTCTGATCCAAGAACAACAAGCTATTCAATCGTGTCCCATTATATTTGGTCATACCTTAGTTAGAGCTGGAACAATCTCTATGTTTCAAAAAATGGCTCAAATAATTTTCTAATCCGTAAGACACAAGATCGTATCTAAAATAGAAAGAACACGGGGTACTGATGTAATTAATTGACTCACCCACCGCGATTACTATACACGAGAGGGAGGGGGTCTTACCCATGAGAAACTGTCCTCGGCTTGGGACGGTTGTTTCTGCAGAGCGTCTCAAATATGCTCGTGGCTGGAGGGGGCGGGGTCAGGGCGGGCTCCAATGACTTCGCCGTAATATCTGAATTAAAAGAGTAAAGTGGTGGTGGGTATCGAAGCGGTTTACTCTAAAGTGTGCGAGCGATAATCAATTACCTTTAGGTGCGTTTCCCCAGTGATCAAGCCTGGACGGGACACAGATGCGCCGGTCTCGATTTCCTTCGCCGTGTATCTAAATCGGTGAAGTGAGACGGCGGTTAGACTAAAATGAATAAATCAGGGGGCTCCTCATGGAGGCATGGGTGTTTAAAGAAATTACCTCCCAGTGCAATTTTCGCTGCCGTGACCGGGATAACTCGCGGGCAGGCACCGCTCCGTGACCAGGAAGTGTCCTGGCGGGGGGCGTGGCGACTCGATTTAAACGAAGTTCCAAAGATAGAGGAAGGACTTGTAATCAGTAACCTAGCAACCTGCTGGGTGTAAACAAATAGCGGACCAACGCTATGAACACTGTATGTACACTGATGAATGTGTATTCTCAACATAGTGCAAGTAAATAAGGTGCACATAAACAAAATCTACGATTTAGCATGCCATACAGTGAGAGTATTGGTCACATGTATGTTCATTATGTACTTTATACTCGCTAAAAGCGGATAAGACACATTACTCAATTACCCCTTATTAGCATGGACCTGCTCACAAAGCGGTCAAATGCATGATCAGGGGGTTGGGTCAATCCAGTATATTGAATTTGATGGTAAAGTCAAATAGACTATGATAGCACACTGATGGTAAAAAATCTGACAGGTATAGAAGTTACTACTCTTGGACAATCCGACAGTTACACAGTTGAATTGATCAAGTTCGCATGAACCTGCCAACATGGCGGTTAGATGCTTTAGATCAGCTTTAGAATCAGTGAGGGTATCATGAGTTGTTTGATGTGCATGTACCTACGCACATGGTGGTAAAAATGCACATTAATAACCAAATTTCTGAAAGGTATCATAAATTGGCCAATTGGGCAAAGGTATTCTCAGATTCATTTAACCCATTATTTACTGAGTTGAAAAAGGTGATCCATTTCAATTCCCTGACGTTCAGGATCGGGGCTATGCTACCTCCCCTAGGGCCCAATTTAACCTGTTCTAGGATGACCCATCTCAGGCTTTCTGGTAAGTGGTTCATGATAGTGCAGTGTTCTACCATCGGGGCCCCCTGTACCCTGCATTTGATCCTACTGCAGTGTTGGAGAAACCTGACTTTTGCACGTTGTTGTGTCTGTCCAACATAGGGTAAATCACATGGACATATGATGCAGTATATCACATTGGTTGTGTTACAGTTAGTATGGGATTTGAGAGTTACTCGTAGCTGTTTGTGAATAAATTCTTTTGTTTGAATAGTCGCGGGGCACGCCTTACAGGAACCACATCTGAAGTGTCCAATGATTGGAGCAAGATTCCACATAGCAGTGATAGTGGGTTCTGCAATGGTGTCCAAGAGTGAACAGACCACATGGTCCCGAATGTTCTTCGCCTTCTTAAAGGAATGTAATGGAAGCTCTTTACTATCTAGGTCCTCCGAGATCAAATCCCAGTGTTTATTGATCACTTTCTTTATAGAATTACTCTGGGTGGAGAAAGTTGTTACACAAATTAAGCGTTCTTCTTTGTTGCTTTTGTGCTCCTTCGGTTGTAAAAGGACTTCTCGGTGATTAAACCATGCTCTTTTTCTAGCCTTTGTGGTAAGGCGTTTAGGATAGCCCCGTTCTATTAGCCGCGTTTTTAGGACTTCAGATTGTTCCATGTAGTCCTCTTGCTTGCTGCAGTTTCGGCGTATTCGCAAGAATTGCCCGAAAGGCAGATTGTCCCTCAGACCTCTGGGGTGGTGGCTGGAATATTGGAGTAGCGAGTTCCTTTCAGTCGGCTTCCGAAACAAAGTAGTATATAGTACATCATCCTCAGCGACGATGGAGATATCCAAGAAATTCACAGTTGTTTTGTCATATTGAATGGTAAACTGAATATCCTGAGATCTTCTATTTAACCACTCATGGAAGTCTTGAATTCCTGTCTCATTGCCTGTCCAGATTAAGAGAATATCGTCGATATATCTCATCCACATACGTATGTTCGGTCTGTATGGATTGATGTCATTCAACACAAAAGTTTCTTCAAATGTAGACATAAAGATTATGGCTAGGTCCGGCGCGAAGGCAGCCCCCATAGCCACCCCTTTGGTCTGTAGGTAAAAGAGATTTTGAAATATGAAGAAATTCTTCTTCATGGCAATTCTGAGGAGCTGGACAATGAATGAAGTAGGAACCTGAACCGGTGCCTCTCTTTTGTTAAGTGCGAGTTCAGCCACAACCAGTGCTTCATCTTGGGGTATGCTTGTATACAGTGACACAATGTCACATGTCGCCAGTAGCTCTTGTCGAGAATCAAATGGGATTCCGTCCACCAGATTGATGGTGTGTGTAGTGTCACGGATGTAGGTTGCGGTGTCTTCCGCCAAAGGTTTCAGAAAAAAATCTATGTATTTGCATAGAGGTTCCAGTATCGAGCCACAGCCGGAGACAATTGGTCGTCCCGGGGGTCGGTTCAAGTCTTTATGCACCTTTGGCAAAGTGTAGATAGTAGGTATCCTTGGATCTTTTTGATTCAGAAATCCAAATTCTTTATCTGTTAGAAAACCTTGGTCCAGACCCTCCTGGGTGGTTCTTAGTATTTCCTTGGCCAAGTCTCTGGACGGATCACCGGGCAATCTCCTGTAGCTGATCCCGTCTCCCAGTTGCCTCAGAATTTCATTCTTGTAGTCCTCCACATCCTGATTGTAGTTCAGGATGTGGAGGACTACAAGAATGAAATTCTGAGGCAACTGGGAGACGGGATCAGCTACAGGAGATTGCCCGGTGATCCGTCCAGAGACTTGGCCAAGGAAATACTAAGAACCACCCAGGAGGGTCTGGACCAAGGTTTTCTAACAGATAAAGAATTTGGATTTCTGAATCAAAAAGATCCAAGGATACCTACTATCTACACTTTGCCAAAGGTGCATAAAGACTTGAACCGACCCCCGGGACGACCAATTGTCTCCGGCTGTGGCTCGATACTGGAACCTCTATGCAAATACATAGATTTTTTTCTGAAACCTTTGGCGGAAGACACCGCAACCTACATCCGTGACACTACACACACCATCAATCTGGTGGACGGAATCCCATTTGATTCTCGACAAGAGCTACTGGCGACATGTGACATTGTGTCACTGTATACAAGCATACCCCAAGATGAAGCACTGGTTGTGGCTGAACTCGCACTTAACAAAAGAGAGGCACCGGTTCAGGTTCCTACTTCATTCATTGTCCAGCTCCTCAGAATTGCCATGAAGAAGAATTTCTTCATATTTCAAAATCTCTTTTACCTACAGACCAAAGGGGTGGCTATGGGGGCTGCCTTCGCGCCGGACCTAGCCATAATCTTTATGTCTACATTTGAAGAAACTTTTGTGTTGAATGACATCAATCCATACAGACCGAACATACGTATGTGGATGAGATATATCGACGATATTCTCTTAATCTGGACAGGCAATGAGACAGGAATTCAAGACTTCCATGAGTGGTTAAATAGAAGATCTCAGGATATTCAGTTTACCATTCAATATGACAAAACAACTGTGAATTTCTTGGATATCTCCATCGTCGCTGAGGATGATGTACTATATACTACTTTGTTTCGGAAGCCGACTGAAAGGAACTCGCTACTCCAATATTCCAGCCACCACCCCAGAGGTCTGAGGGACAATCTGCCTTTCGGGCAATTCTTGCGAATACGCCGAAACTGCAGCAAGCAAGAGGACTACATGGAACAATCTGAAGTCCTAAAAACGCGGCTAATAGAACGGGGCTATCCTAAACGCCTTACCACAAAGGCTAGAAAAAGAGCATGGTTTAATCACCGAGAAGTCCTTTTACAACCGAAGGAGCACAAAAGCAACAAAGAAGAACGCTTAATTTGTGTAACGACTTTCTCCACCCAGAGTAATTCTATAAAGAAAGTGATCAATAAACACTGGGATTTGATCTCGGAGGACCTAGATAGTAAAGAGCTTCCATTACATTCCTTTAAGAAGGCGTAGAACATTCGGGACCATGTGGTCTGTTCACTCTTGGACACCATTGCAGAACCCACTATCACTGCTATGTGGAATCTTGCTCCAATCATTGGACACTTCAGATGTGGTTCCTGTAAGGCGTGCCCCGCGACTATTCAAACAAAAGAATTTATTCACAAACAGCTACGAGTAACTCTCAAATCCCATACTAACTGTAACACAACCAATGTGATATACTGCATCATATGTCCATGTGATTTACCCTATGTTGGACAGACACAACAACGTGCAAAAGTCAGGTTTCTCCAACACTGCAGTAGGATCAAATGCAGGGTACAGGGGGCCCCGATGGTAGAACACTGCACTATAATGAACCACTTACCAGAAAGCCTGAGATGGGTCATCCTAGAACAGGTTAAATTGGGCCCTAGGGGAGGTAGCATAGCCCCGATCCTGAACGTCAGGGAATTGAAATGGATCACCTTTTTCAACTCAGTAAATAATGGGTTAAATGAATCTGAGAATACCTTTGCCCAATTGGCCAATTTATGATACCTTTCAGAAATTTGGTTATTAATGTGCATTTTTACCACCATGTGCGTAGGTACATGCACATCAAACAACTCATGATACCCTCACTGATTCTAAAGCTGATCTAAAGCATCTAACCGCCATGTTGGCAGGTTCATGCGAACTTGATCAATTCAACTGTGTAACTGTCGGATTGTCCAAGAGTAGTAACTTCTATACCTGTCAGATTTTTTACCATCAGTGTGCTATCATAGTCTATTTGACTTTACCATCAAATTCAATATACTGGATTGACCCAACCCCCTGATCATGCATTTGACCGCTTTGTGAGCAGGTCCATGCTAATAAGGGGTAATTGAGTAATGTGTCTTATCCGCTTTTAGCGAGTATAAAGTACATAATGAACATACATGTGACCAATACTCTCACTGTATGGCATGCTAAATCGTAGATTTTGTTTATGTGCACCTTATTTACTTGCACTATGTTGAGAATACACATTCATCAGTGTACATACAGTGTTCAGTGCGTTGGTCCGCTATTTGTTTACACCCAGCAGGTTGCTAGGTTACTGATTACAAGTCCTTCCTCTATCTTTGGAACTTCGTTTAAATCGAGTCGCCACGCCCCCCGCCAGGACACTTCCTGGTCACGGAGCGGTGCCTGCCCGCGAGTTATCCCGGTCACGGCAGCGAAAATTGCACTGGGAGGTAATTTCTTTAAACACCCATGCCTCCATGAGGAGCCCCCTGATTTATTCATTTTAGTCTAACCGCCGTCTCACTTCACCGATTTAGATACACGGCGAAGGAAATCGAGACCGGCGCATCTGTGTCCCGTCCAGGCTTGATCACTGGGGAAACGCACCTAAAGGTAATTGATTATCGCTCGCACACTTTAGAGTAAACCGCTTCGATACCCACCACCACTTTACTCTTTTAATTCAGATATTACGGCGAAGTCATTGGAGCCCGCCCTGACCCCGCCCCCTCCAGCCACGAGCATATTTGAGACGCTCTGCAGAAACAACCGTCCCAAGCCGAGGACAGTTTCTCATGGGTAAGACCCCCTCCCTCTCGTGTATAGTAATCGCGGTGGGTGAGTCAATTAATTACATCAGTACCCCGTGTTCTTTCTATTTTAGATACGATCTTGTGTCTTACGGATTAGAAAATTATTTGAGCCATTTTTTGAAACATAGAGATTGTTCCAGCTCTAACTAAGGTATGACCAAATATAATGGGACACGATTGAATAGCTTGTTGTTCTTGGATCAGAGTGAATAGTGTGTTGCCCCCAGTTGTGATCAATTCAATTCTTTTTTTTAAAAAACTCTTATGTTCCTCTTCAGATAATGGATCTTACTTCATGGATCTAATTTTGATACCCACAAACCGTAACCCCAAGACTTGTTTATGACCGTGTTGGTCATACCCTGACCTGCGATACAGAGCAGGTAATAGCTCTTGCAGACAACCTTCATAGTCCTCAGTATGTTTTTAACGCTGTTCCCGGGCGGCTGGACAATTCCCCGCTACGGTTATCTTAGGGACATTTTTGCCCTACATAAAGTAAAGTTTGACTCTGTTCTCCTTTAACCCTAGGAGGTTTGCCCATCCCCTCACCCCCGCATGTCCTGAAGAAGACCCTCCCTGTAAGGACCAACTATCCTACATCGATTCCTGGGTCGAAACGTAGACTGTTCATCTACCCCCCTTCAACTCCTAGTACCAGCATGATATATACGGCCTTATAGGAGTTTGAATTTTTTCTGAACAAGTACCAGACATTGTGGACATTATACATGACCCTGTTGTGGATAGGGATCATTCAGAATTGATACATGAATTTCAATGTATTTGTGTTTCTATTAAATGTAAAGTGAGTCACAATTCTATGCTAACTTCACTACCTTCCTTTCCCTTTTCCTTCTCCCTATGGGCACATAAACTCATGATAATTAAATGTGTATTCTGATATTCTGAAAAATTACGTGACTGTGATAATACGGATGCATAGTGAATAAAACAATGCATTCCCAGAACTTCTTTGATTTGGTTTTTCCTTAACTGTTTGGAACATTTGTTTATTTCCCTTCCTCTCTCTTTACCAACTCTTTATAAGTGGGGGACCCCTCTGTTTATAACAACTAGAAATGTTACGAGGCATAGTAGGCGTCCCACAACCTGTGAGAGTAAGACTAGAATCTGTATCTTCCATGCTACTCTTGTAAGACACTGAAAGTGTTATAGTCTCCACTGAATTGCTGTCCATAGAATTAGTACAATTGCGTGTAGAGAGCGCTTTTGCCATAGAACAATGATATCAGCAGTTCCTTGTGGAATTTGTGAAATAAGTCATTCCCCTGTGCCCCAGGAGGTCAGAAGGTCAAGAAAAAGAAAAAAGCAATAGTGCTGTCTTTAATTTACTTCATAAACATATGAGGAGCCAAGATAGAGGAAGATTTATGTAATTGGAAAATAAATACATATGAACACTTCCCAAATGGCATAAATAGGGTAAAGATTCAATACAGGTATTGAAAATGACTCCGGCATCATGAATTTATGATTGAAGTGGGAAAAAAGTTAGGAGAGAAGCCCTGGCGGGTCTGAGGAGAAAAATAGAATGGCCGGTGCATGAAAACCAGTGCGTCCGAAAATGCGGAGAAAAATAGAGAAAGCGCTCACCCAGGGCTTTAAAAAGCAGGTCCAATTGTAGCGCTGGGTTTCATGCAGGATTACCAGTATTTATGGGGTCCAAATAAGCAGAGAACACGCCCGGATGAGATCCGACCCCTCACGTCGTCTCGGAGCTCCACGGAAGAGCAGCCCTCTTCTTTGGCTCTGACACCACGCCCCCTTGAAGACACACTTCTATCCAGAACTTTTCAGTACCTGGTTAAAGGCCTAAGACTGGCTAGTCTATCCATTAGGACATGATCACAGTTGTGAAAGTTTATTTCCTCTGTGAGGGTTTACCAGCTTGAACCGCTACTGCTTTTTGAGACATGGGTAGGGTGTCGATTATAAGTTGCGTGAACAATAATTTTGGCTCTTGGTTGTCCTACAGACAATCCTCCGTCTTCACTAGCGCTGGAGTTAGAGGCAACTGGAATCCCTTCATAGCTATTACTTCACAAAAAGTTGTAAATAAATAAAGTGCAGTAATATTCATTGCTTCCTGGTAGAACGATCACCTTTAATAAAGTTTTGTAAGTTCCGCCTGCACAGCTCTTGCGCTGTGCTAGCGAAATCTCTTGCAAACAAAAAATAGCTTAAAACTGCCTCAGAGCCCGCCCCTTACTTTCCATTGGTTGGTTCTGACGTCACTCTCCTTTCCGCTCTTCCTATTGGTCACCACCTCTTCTGGCCTCTGTGTCGTCCTGGGAGTTATCTCTGGGTCTCTGCTGCAGACCATGGACCAAGTACTGCTTCCTGTCTGTGGTCATTGTCTTTCCACACAGCATACCGCGGACTACTGCAGGAGCTTTTTTCCGCTTAGGCACATGCACCCTTTAAGAGTGCATGTGTCCTCAGTCCCTATCCCTCATCCCTGCTATCCTCTCACTGTCTGTTGTTTCTTCACCCTTCTGACTTCCTCAATTGTCTGTTGTTTTCTGACAGCCACTCCCCTTTTTTCCCCATCCACTTGTCTGTTTTTCGTTGTCTCCCATCCCTTTTTCTACTGTCCGCATCCTCACCCTCCACCCGCTGTCTGTTGTCCTCCATCCCACTCACCTCCTACTGGCCATTGTACCACTCTCCCCAGCCTCCTCCTCGTGTTGCTTACCCCCTCCCGATCTCCCACGATTTTCGGTTGACAAGCATTGGCAAAGGCAATAGGTTTCACCTATGCAAGATGTAATGGCTTTGTCAATTTTTTTTCACATTTTGAACAGCAGCTCAAGCTGCTCTACAACATGGCTTAAAGGGGATACAAGCCCTATGACACAGTCAACATTAGCCACATCATAGTGTTTTTTTTTTATTTAAAGCCATGTTGCACTGCAGCTTGCGCTGCTGAGTAGCATGTAAAGAAAAACATTGGCAAAGCCATTAGATCTTGCATAGGCGAAACCTATTGCCGTCAACAACACTTGTTATTTTCTGACAATACCGAATGGCAATTTGCATCCTTTGACTGGTTATTTTTTTTCTTCGTACAGCACATGGTGGTCATTCTGGACAAAGAGCTGCTTATATTTTGTAGCACAATACAGAATTTAATTTCTACTACACTGCTCAATATAGTTCCCTAGCACACCGCCTAGCAGCAGAGGTCAGCGCATTACCTCATGGTAATTTCCGCGACAGTAACTGATGATAATATTCTCATCTTCTCTAATGGACATTCTCACCAGGCGCAATAACTATTGAGAGGTTTGTTAAGGCGCAATAATAAAGTATAATTTCCTGCTGGCCCAGTGCTCCAATGGTAAATTTCTCCAGATTATATTAAATAAAGGGATGATTACCACTTGGAAACACTTGAACGATATTGTTTTTCATTATGTGATTTTTATAATTAGAATCGTTTCTACTTTTGTGGTACTTATGATGTATACTATTTACCCTAGTAAATATCCATATTTATGATAAGCAATCTATTTCCTTCCACTCTAATGAGCATTGCTTCTCTATTTACAGGGCTCACAGCATTTAATTTCCCAAGGGTATTTGTTATTTTCAGGTCACTATCTCAGGGGTCATTATTGCTGGGAAGGAATAATGGCCGCTGGGTTGTCCTCAACACCAGAGGTCATGTGAGACCATCTCCTTGGATGTATGCGATCTCATTAGGTCAGAGGTAGCATGTTTTGCCTGTAATCAGTTGTACTAGTACCAAGTACATCTACAATAACACAACACAGCACATCTTACGTGAAAATCAAAAACGTGTGGTTCTGATAAAAAGGGTGCTGCACGTACAACATATTGCTCACATTCCAGGGCAAACGCACAATCTACACTTGTTTTGTTGAAAAATAACGTTTTTGGTTGATCAGTTTTTCAGTGTTAGACTGAGACCCCGAATTGTAACAATCACAGTACGAGGGTCTAAAAATTCTTCAAAATAATCTCACGGATATAAACAAAACAGATTATGTGACTAGGACATGCTAAAAGCGCAATTTTAAAGTGGATTTCAAGCAGGAAATACACGAAAAGAAAAACCCAAACTGCAGTTTCTGGCAGAGTCGAGATTTTATTGTGGGTGCTCGTTCTGTGTCCAAGGGATTTTGCCTGCAGGATCAGTACCACTACCAAACCTGGTGCAAAGAGTGCTGGCGAATATGGCTCATTTCGAGTCTGCACACCACAGAACGGGGAAATATACGTCCAATGATCATGCTGTCCACAATTACTCAGTGGCTCGTGCAAATGGCGCGCCGGGGAAGCCCTATGGCCCACAGTATCGACATTTACCAGATGTGCAATGTGCAGCTGGGGTCATTGGCGCACTCGGAAGGAGGACCTAAAAGTTAATTGGAAACCTCATTAAAGCAGAAAGAAAAGGATTAAAATAATACTGTGCCAACGCGCAGAGTCCTCGTGATGCAAATCTTTTGGTTGTGCGTCTCTGCTCCAAGTATTTTGCATTGACACATAATGTCATTACTCTAATGCATGGTCGCATACCACACATTATTGGAAGCCAGTGACAATGTTCCTCGATAGAGCTGACCACAGCAGCGGCGTCACTAGGGGGGTGCGGGGGGTGCGGACCGCACCGGGTGACACCCCATCTGGGGGTGACACCAATCTAGTAGTTAGTTAGCCTAGCCAGGTCACGCACGCACCGCACCTCACCAGACCAGATCATGTTGTGATGATGATCGTCACTGGTGTCTGGTGGTGCGATGCGGATGCGCCCGGCGGACCCACTGGACAAGCTGGCTGGCAGAACTGAATTGAGTGGAGCTAGACTGCTGCACATCGTCAAAGTTGACATTTTAATGAAGAACGATGCAGTACTTTACCTTGGAGTTACCAAACACTGCTGCTCGTGGCGCATTTATTTCCGATACCAGGCAGGCAGGTTCATTTTTGTGCGCCTAGGCTAGCTGAGGTCATATTTGTATAATAGTCATTTAGATGAGGAAGCCGCGTGAAGAAACCAGAGAAACAGAAACAATTACATTGCAAATGCACAACACATCAGCTAAGGAGCAAGCTGATCTGTGTGATTGTTGTGAAAAACATTTATTGTAAACTGTGAAAATAGGTCACAAATCGATGGCTTTGAAAAAAGCTTTATGACGTGTCTCTGAATGACATTTGAAGCCCTAGGTAGTTGAAGTTTGCGGTTTGATTATCTAGCAAGCATGAGTAGCCTCTAGAAATCTTTCAGCCTGATTCATCATTGTTAAATCCGCTCGCAAAGGGCCAGATTCTGAGAATCTGGCCCTTTGCGAGCGGTATTTTTGCATTTGGGATTCATCATCCCAAATGCAAAAATCGCTATTTAAGAATTCGCATATTTGCGAGGAATAGCATTTAAGGAATCTCTATTAGAGATTCAAGGAATCTCTATTAGAGATTCCTTAAATGCTATTCTTGAAACATTTTTAAATTGCGAATTCGCAAAAATTTCACGCTATTTACCGCGAGGTCAAACCTCGTGGTAAATAGCGGAAACTTAGAAAAATGCATTTAAATGCATTTTTCTAAGTTTCATGTTACACACACACATGTCCTTGGGACATGTGTGTGCGCAACACCAATGTAGCATACATTTCAGGGGTGCTACAGGCTGTCCTTTGGACACCCCTGCACCCTTGAAATCGCAATTTCAATATGCGAATTGCTAAATGCGATTCGCACATTGAAATGTCTTCCCATTCATTCCTATGGGCCTTTGGGCCCATAGGAATGAATGGGGAGATATTCCTTAATTGCAATTAGCAATTTGCTAATCGCAATTAAGGAATGATTAGAAATCGCAATTTATTTAGCGATTTCTTGGTGAATAGCATTTTGCTATTCCTTAATAGCGATTCCTTAATAATCGCTATTAAGGAATAGCAAATACTCACCTTGATGAATCAGGCTGTAAGTTCCACCCGTTCGTTACCTTCACGAATTTGCGATGCAGCACGCCAGCTACTCGAATCCTTTCTACTAGTACTACCCAGCAGTTTGGGTCCCAGGGCCGTCAATCTTAGCGCTACCAATGACGGCTCTGGGACAGCCCCCGAGCGCTGTGCGCAGTGCGCACCTGCTGCACTGACGCGTCACGGCGGTCACGCGCCCGCCAGGGAGAGTGCGTGCGCGGTGCGTCCGACGTCGTGAGAATAAAGAATTAATACCAATGACGACAGAGACCACCGGCACTATCTTTTGATGATATCGCGATTCGTGAGCGCCGTCTTGGTCTCTCATCAGTCCCCCCTTCAAATTTGGAACGGTGAGAGAAAGAATATAATTTATTTATTTATATATGAATACTGCATGAACTAAGTTAAAAATGTGGCAGTGCAGCGGCACACAAATGAACTGATTCAGTACATGCTTTCAGTTTTTTTTACTGGCACAAGCGAAAACACTGCCCTCTTCTCTGATGCTAACCTAGTGTTTTGAGGCTCAGACCAATAAGATGCCCTTGCCCTTTAGCCCTGGAAAGAGCTTGTGCACGTGCACAGAGGATATTGCTGTAGAACAAATACATGGTAACATAGCTGGGCCTTAAAGCTTGCCTTTCTTCCTTCCAGTTGGGCAGTGACAGTCACGATAGGCCTGGGCCCGGGCCCCCCCACCACACCTCATGTGATGTGGCCCCTGCTGTACCCTGCCAGCCGGTCAGAGCCTGTTAATACCAAACACCAGGAGCGGGGGTGGTTATTTAGACAGACCGTGTTCTGTCTGGATGTGTACAGTGGGCGTTTTGTTTCACAAAAGGTGTAACCCATGCTCCTTCTAGCACAATAGGAATGCAGGCACATCTCATGGTGTGCTCAATGGGGGTGATGCTCTACAGAAAGACTATCCGATTTTGTGCACTTGAACCTCTTCAGATTAACACAGTGGGTGTGTGTGTACAAATCTACCTGGCTGGGTGGGAATATAACGATGCTCTCCAGTTAACAAAAAGGGCACCTTGGCAGATCTTTCTAGTGAGTGTTGCCGGGGACTGCGCGGTAATGCCATTTTGTTTGCTTTGATACTTGCACAAGTGCCACCATTGCCTACAAACGTAACGTTTGTTCTTGTGCTCGAGTGTCTACCATATATTGCGGAGGTCCATGCGGTAAGTCGTGAAGGGGTGACACCATGAGTTACCCGCACCGGGTGACACCAACCCTAGTGACGCCACTGGACCACAGTCACCCGTCCGTGGGCGGCACCCAGTTTTTCTTTCAGGGAAATAAGGCTTCCAACATCCAAATAATTATGGTTTTACCTAATCTGTACCAGGAACTAAAGTTCAAGATTCATACTGGATTAGACAAGATGTTGTATACTTTTTAAATCTTTTTAACTCCAAAACGAAGAGGATTATTTCTACTTCAAAACATGGTTGTGCGTGATTTGCACAACAGAATGTAAGTCATGTTGGGAACAAAGGGAAAGCCATTTTGAGGAATATTTATTGTGTATAGAAAAATTAGACATGAGTTTGCTGCTCACACCACATCTTTAATGTGACCTAGATCGTCAATTAGAGACTGAAGTAGATGCTATTACCTGTGAGTTTGTACCACCCTTTACCTCCTCTTAGTTTATGCATCTAGTGGAGTTCGCTCAGTACTCTGTTTGCACTACACTCTCTCCCCTCTGTGTACAGTTCAAAATCAGACATTGTTTGCATGACTTTAGCATATGCAATTTTAATTTAGCCTTTCTAAATAGTACATCACTTTAAATGCGTGAAAGAGGCACAAAGGCATAAACAGCACTACAACACTCCTGGCTCACATGCACACATTGTGCATGACTATTGTCGAGGTATTAATGGTGGAGTAGGTGCTGAAATGTTGCTTGTACTCCATACATGTATGTGCAGGTCATTATAATGACCTGCTTATTGTGTTTTTTTAAAACATTTGCCCACTCTGCGGCAAACTTTGTCAGGCCCATTAACAGTTACCTACACAGGACCCACTGGTAAGATGCCCGAGGCCCATGACCAATTAAAGTCCCTTTGGAAAGGATAGCATTTTTCATGCACTCCAATACACAAAAGCATTATTAGAAACCCTATTTGTAAATCTATATATTTCATAGGTCTCTCGCTAACTATGAACGCTTCATCTTGCAATGTGCTCACATTCGCTGTATGGGTAAAGGCCTGACATCTTCATGGCAGGACCCAAGCCCTCTATCAATGCTCAAGGTGGTTTGATCAATCAATGTTCTATATACATATTCCATCTTCTCAACCCTGGAGATTCAGGCCTCGTTGGCCACCACTTGGAGGAAGGAGTGCTGATTTAAACCAACGTGCAGCGCCCTCTTTCTCTAGCAGACCCGCATTGCCAATGTGTGCTATGAGAGGGTTAAGTTCTTTTTTGGAACTCATGTTTCTATTATTCAAAGCTGAAATGAAGTTTACATCCCACAATGTCTCACATTCAAGGTTTTTCAGCAGCCTTTTTTTCACGCGGGGTAACAATTGAGGGTCGTCCATATTAGGTACATTCACATTTTTTGTTTTATAAAAAGCTTTTTTATCATTAACTAAACTGCATGGGACACATCATATCCCCAAAGAAAGTGTGGTGTCTTTGTGCGGCCGCCATGCTGTCAGGATACCATAATACTCCAAGAAAGGTGCCAAAGACTGATGCATGTTGTAGACTCTGTGAACTCCAGATCTCTTTTAATTCCTTCCAACTCCTGCTCATCCCAGCCACACCCCCTCCAATCCTTGCAATGGCAGCCATGACAGTCTTGTCTCTTCAAGGAGCCATTGAGGTGCAGACTCACTACTCTAATGGACGTGTGAATTGAAATTGAAATTGAAATAATGGTCGTGTGAATTGTGTATACCTTTCTGCTTTCTATTGGCAGTCTGTGACATGGGGAGGCAGAGAACAATTACTGTCTGAGCCCTAGAACGTAGCACCCATACATCAATGCAACATCTCCAACATAGCGAAGGCGGGTTCCAGGGTGAAGTGTGGGAAGTCTACCTAGGTGAAAGCCCAATGCCAGTGAATCATTCAAAGTATGTCAATTTGGAATAAAATATGCCTGTTTGCTTTGGAAGTCACTAACATTAATACTCAGACATGGGTAAAATACACAGGGGCCTCATGGTCCCAAAGGACAATACCCTTCTCAGGAGCTTGGAGTTTAGCTTGCAAGGATCATAAAATACTGACCCTATGACGAGATGTATTTCAGTGAAGCAAATCATGAAATCTACAAAGGCACTCAAGGAAAAGAAGAACATTCCTGCCTAGGAAGTTAACTCTTTTTTAATTCAATTTGGGTATATTTATGTGCCACAGCACTTTACAAAGTGATATGGAGCCAATGTAATCAAATCCCACCACCTTCACACTCTAGTTGGCAGAGGTAGGTACCTATGTCCAAATAGTGTCCATTGCTTCTAGTCAGGATAAGGGGGATACACTCCTAAAATAACCCCTGCTCACCCCCTTGGTAGCTTGGCATGAGCAGACAGGCTTATCTCAGAGGCAGTGTGTAAAGCATTTGTGAACACATACAGTAATATAGTGAAAACACTACAAATAGACACCACACCTGTTTAGAAACATAAGTCATCTTTATTTAAATCAAAATAAGATCAAACGACAAAATTCCACAATACTGTGTTAAAAATAAGGCTTTCAAATGGTAGAAATAGTTCAGTGCAATGCAAGTTGTAAATGCAACCCTTTTCCCAAAAGTACCTTAGATGCTTCATGCAAAACAAACAAAATGGCCACAGGGAAGGTGATGCCTTGGTTGCTTACACTCAGGGGAGCTGATGCGTCGGTTCCTTACTACAGCGCAGAGGAGGTGATGCGTTGATTCCTTACTGCATGGGGAGTTGATGCGTCTGCTTCTTACTGCAGCCCCCAACGATGTGACAGTCTTGGCACCTCGATGCGATGCATCGATCCGGTACGATACAACATGCTTCTTCGGTGTTGCATTGATTTTCCAGCTCCCAGCAACAAACAGTCTCTAGAGTTCCTAAACAGCAGCAGGCACCTCTATGTAGGTTGGAATTCCCATCAAGGAAAGTAAGGGGAGCTGGTGGTGAAGTATTTGTGTCCCTGGGACTTCAGAACAGGAGGCAAGCTCTGTTTCAAGCCCTGGAGATCTTCCTCAAGATGACAACGCAAGCAGCAAAGACCTATTCTCCTTTCCTTGGCAGCAAGCAGCCACTGCAGGCAAATCCCAGACAGTAAACAGTACAGGGGCAGTATTCCTTCTCAGCTTATCCGGCTCTTCTCCTTAGCAAAGGTTCTTTTTGATTTCCCAGAAGTGATTTAAAAGTCTGGAGTCTGGGCCCCTCTTTTTATACCCCAAAAGCATTTGTTACCTGAAGGCAGAGAGTGTCTGTACCCAGCCAAAACCAGTTCTGTGGGGCACTTTGCAAGTGTGCAACAACCTCTGTTGTCACTGTGAACCCTGGCTCTAAACACACCATAGAGGGCAGGGCCGTCATTGCAGAAGGCAGGCACAGCCCTATTCAGGTGCAGGTGTTACTCCTCCCACCACTTCAAATGCAGACCAGGCCTATTCAGCCCAGCCCTGACTCATCAGACTTCTGGAGCCGCTGCCCCTCTCCAGCCCCTGTCATCCAAAAGCCAGACAGACAATACACTAACCTAGTAGAGGCACACTGGAAGGTTAGGCAACACAATACCTACTTTCTAAAAGTGGTATTTTCAAACACAAAATGTAAAAATCACCCTCACTAAAAGATGCACTTTAACATTCATAATTAAGGCATACTAAACTTTATTTTTCAACCTTGTTCCCAGGGCCAGTTATGTTTATAAGATGTTATAAACAAACTCCCTTATTCTGTGTTATGGGAACACGTAGCCTTGCTAAAGTGAAGAACGAAATTGGCAGTAATTTACTATCAGGACATGCCACAAACATAAGGGCATTCCCTACATTTAACTTACAATGTACCCTGCCCGCAGGGGTACTTTGGGCCTAACGTAGGGGTAACTAATATGTAGAAAAGGGAAGGTTTAGGGACTGTCAAGTGTGCGCACCTGCCAAGTCGACATGGCAGTCCCAGACTGCACACAGGCTCTGCAATGGCAGGCCAGAGTTACATTTTACAGGCTGCATCTGTGGGTGGCACAATCATTGCTGCAGTCCATCAGCAGCATTTGATTTACAGGCCCTGGGCACACACAGTGCACTATATTAGGGTCTGACAAGTAAATCAAATATGCCAATCATGAAATCACTAATCCATAACAACAATTTACAAAGGGTACACTGAACAGTGGTGGCAAAGTGCCTAAAGCATCTAGACCAGCAAAGCGGAGTCCAACACACAGCAAAAACATAGGAGGCAAAAACAAAAATGGAAGGGAGACCCACACCAATGGTGCCAGGTCTAACAACAAGTGATGGAGCAGTAACAATCAGGTCGATTTATGTTTATTTAGTTCATAGGGAGCATGTGCCCATATGGCATCTTACATAGCTGGATAGTTACATTTCAAGATGGTAAACAGCAGAGGATATGGATATGGGTTACAATGCTCAAGAGTGGAGGTACATCTAGCTCAGAATGGATGGATGTGCTGCAGAGCACTGGACACTGGGTGTGCAACCAACAATGTGATACAATAAAGTTTTCTAGAGAGGCAGACTGTATGTAGGATCTAACCGTGTGCTATTTGAAGAGATGACCTTTAATTTTTTCTAAATTACAGAAGAGTAAGTGCCATTCGCATATTGATGAGGATGTTATTCAAGTTTTTTTATATGTGAATGTTGAATGCCTGTCTTCATGTCTTTTCCTTCTTGCATTCTTCATTTACAGTCTGGTGATGTGCTGGGTCCTGGTTAGGTGCTGACAGTCTTAAGTGGTTAGTGTCACAGCCAAGGTATGGGTGGGTCCTGTTTCTGAAGGTGTTGTATGTTTTGCAACTGGTCTGGAAGATGAGTTGCAGGGGCGGATCCTCCTAAATGGTGGAAGAGTGGTGCCCCGCCTGCTGTGAGTGCAGCACGCAAACACTAATAAAAGAAATGGCATCATAATGCCATTTTGTTGTGCCACCAGCTTGTGCTGTGTACAGCGCAAGCGTGAGGCAGGGGGGCTGAGCTGAGTCCTACTATTACAGGATTACTGCTGCCCCTTTCAGTGCGCATGTCGGGTTGGCCAGCTCGATGCTTACGGCAAGCCCGGCAGGTGCACTGTAGACCCAGAAATCCCCGGGCTGTGAATTACTGTGGGTGGTCGCTGACACAGGCCCCCAGCCTCAAAATGAGCGCTAGATTAGCCTGAGAGCAGCTCCAGGATTGGTTAGGATTCGTGTCCCAATGGGCGGGAAGGGAAATCCTCCCCTCCCTGCTCGTGGCCATCACCATCGCCGGGAGTGCAGTACCGCACCAGGCGGGTGTATCATTTGTGGTGACTTGGGCACATCCCCCCCCATATTTATGTATTGTCAGCTGCCACTGATGAGTTGGGCTGGGAGTGGGACCTTATGTTCTTTCAGTGCTGGAGTGATGTGGTCGAACAACTTCAAGCCTTTGATTAGACCAGCTGAATCACAAAGTGTGACTGTTTTAGTGGTGCCAGGTTGGTGTTAGGACGACTGTTGAGCAAAGTGTTGCCTCCATCCAGATGAGATGGTCTAAGGCGTGCACTGATGAGCGTGGGCTTTTACGGCCAGGAAATGGAACCTTCTTCCTGCGGATATCAGGATGGAGAATAATGAAATCCTGTTTAGGAAGAAACTAAAAACCTGCCTCTTTACTTGGTGATGGGTTTCCTCTACTCCTTCTCACACTCTCTCCACAGCGCGGGGACACGCCGGGAGGCGTCACCAGGCGCTCTACAAGCTCCTTTAAATTAAATTAAATTAAATTACTGTTAAGCTGCAGTCTGCATCAGGTGGGTAGGATTTCACTTTTGTCTGGCGGGAGGTGGTTTTTTTGGTGATGTGTTTTTAAAGGAGCTATGCTAAGGTGAATCCAAGTGAAATTGGTTTGGCTGTCTGTTTGGAGTTGAAGTCGTCAGTACCAGGACAGAATGTGAAACATGTCAGAATCCACTGACGTCGAGTAACTAGCTTGAATGAGCTGAACATTCACAGACTACTGGGTAGGCAAATAATTTATGTAGTTGTATACAGCTGTGATTTAAAAAAACACTTAGAACTTTTTGCATCTCCGTCCCTGGTTGAAATGCTAGCTGGCCAGTTAGAAACGGTTTCTTCTTATCGAACTGCCAGCATGTGAGTTTTAGGACAAATTCTAGTCAATTTCAGTTGTATCTTGGATCAGTATGTTTGTTTGTAGTAAAGTT
The DNA here is from genome assembly GCF_964263255.1 of Lissotriton vulgaris. Classification (NCBI taxonomy): domain Eukaryota; kingdom Metazoa; phylum Chordata; class Amphibia; order Caudata; family Salamandridae; genus Lissotriton; species Lissotriton vulgaris. The sequence goes on from NC_141686.1 coordinate 69,865,775, forward strand.
TGCCAGTTTTAGTTAATATTTTTCATGATATTTACACTGGGCATATGCATACAATTAAGTGGCAAAAACCACATATGCTACACCTGGACCCAGTAGAAACCATCAGTAAACTTTCATTTACTGCCATTCCTTCTTCTAGCTCTATGTAGTTCTAGCTCTTTATTTCCACCTTCCCTCTACCCTCCCCTGCTATCGGTATGTAAAAACATGATTTAACGCACCCGCTTTAGGCCTTTAGGAAAACTGCTCCCTCCCCACAAGTGAAGGGATCAAGCCATGCAGAATTCACCTGGTGCATGAAATGCCTAAAAGATTTATTCAAAGGGGCTTCAAGGGACGTGTGTGGTAATTGCAGATTCAACAGAGGTTGTTATACCTTTCAGCTGATGTTTAATGCAAATATATTCCAGTTCATTAGCTTTCAAGACCACACACGGCTCCTCGCTGAGCGTTAAACTGTAGTTTAAGTGCTGATGAAGGAATCTGTGTGCTTTTGAAAGATAATGAACTGGAACCTCTGTATATAATTTCTAAGTTGTAAAAAACGGAAGGTATCCCAACCTGGATAGATTTATTACTTCTATATTGCTGCTGACTGTTGTGGAATCCTCATTATGTTTATGCAGCGCCTCAGCAAAGGTGCCATGGGTCTTAAAGCAAAGAAGAGCAAGCATTGGCAGTGCCAATGGGTCGTGCCTATGGGAGAGCTATGGGCTTTACAAATGTAGCTTGGGCTAAAAGTCATAAAAACAAGTGCTGTGATGCAGCCAGCACTGGCCACATTATAGTGCTTTTTTCACGTGGTGGGGGAGGGGGGTGCGGGGGTAACACAGACAACGGGAGGGTTCGGGTGGTAGGAAAGAGGCTACATGGATAACGGGAGGGTGGTTGGTGGAAGTGAACACGCATAATTGACAGCAGGTGGGTGGGTGGTGGGAGGGAAGAAGCAACAAAGACAACTGGGGGAGGAAGGGGGCAGGAAGAAGCAACACAGACAAGAGGGTGGAGGATGGGAGGGAAGAAGCAACATGGACGAGTGAAAGAAATATAATACCTCAATCACAGAGCTGGTAGGGGAAGGACCCACTATCAAGATGAAGCAACCAGTCCATGTTCCAGAGGAAAGAACAGGAAGTGAAGCTGGCTCGCACTGCCCAATTAGGAGGCAGCAGATGAGGGTCTATGAAGCCCCTGATTGGTAGGCAATGGGCACGCTCCAAGCCCTTTCAGAAACAATATCTCTCTTAAGCGCGATCATACGTGCTATCAGCACATGCACCGTCACCGCAGAGACGTAAAAATGAGCCTCCTTTCCAAATGGGCCACCTTTCTACCAGCTGTGTAATAAAACACAGTCATGGATGAGGTATAGAGGACCCTTCACATCCCTGTTCCCTTGTGCCACTGCACCTGCTGCACTATAAATAGCTATGCCCCTCAGTATATGGTCCTCTGCTTTGAGTAGGATATCTGTTTAGCAGGGGTGAAGCCAATAGGTTCTGTTCAGTGTGTTACGAGTTTTTCTTACTCTGAACAGCGCCTTAGGGGAATGTTGGATTGCTAATAGAGAGTGCATTACCCAGGTTTTACCTGATTATTCTGAAGTAGTCTATCAATATGTCTACCTCAGTTATGCAGAAAATGTCAGCTTATTCTCATTTGAACATTGTTAGTGTTGGTGCTCAGATGAAGGAGAATGCTATCCAGGTCAAGAGCTGAAGGGTCACAGATTTGGGAGAGAGAAGCGAACATGCGACAAGCGGGTGGTGAAAGCAGCCGGTTGAGGCTGCAGCCGTATATTTTCAGTGTCTATAGCTCAGGATATAGTTCTTGGATTTGGAGAGATAGTGGGGTTTATCTCTGGCTTATCCTGAGAGAGGTCCCAGACTCCTGATGAGCAAGTGTGTGTCAGTCACCACATTTTCGACATTAGCATCAGCAGGTTTTCATCCGTTTACCTGCGACAACCCATCCACTAGAACTCATTTCTGCCTGTTCAAACTCTCACTCCAGTGGTTTACAACTGCTCTGGAAACTATATCTTGTTACTAGGGCCTAGATTATGAGGTCTGTTTCAATTCTGATTGGCTCAGTAAAAGCTGGTATTGCTCCAATGGAATTTCAAGGTCTGCGTTAAATCATGTTTGTTTTACCTCGAGACTAACACTGCTGAAGACGGCTAAAATCACCATTTGAAACACTGGGGAGAAATCGAACAAAAAAAAATACCTAATCCTGGATTACAACTTCATATAAATCACTATGGACTTTTTTAAATCCTGGATTTTTCTGTGATTGACCAATGCATTCTAGGTGTTGTAGTCTTGTTTTGCTCCCAATCTACTAATTAAACTAACACACCTACAATTTGCAAGTGAAAAGATCAGAACTGGAGCTGGTGTCCATAATACCCTGGAGAGAGGTGATGACCCTAACTCATTCCCTGATATTTCCTCATGTTTCAAGGGAAACTCAAGGTTCCACCTATAATTTCCATGACCCCCCCTCTCCTGGAGCTGCAGCACCCCTGGTATTTGTAAGCCTGGGGGCAGAGTTGATGTGGCAAAATTCTGGACCTTGTAAGAAGGCCCTAAAAAGAGTAGAGTAGGTACTACTTACACAAGCCTCAAATGCTGGACATGTGTGTATTCCAAAAACACAACAGAGTGTAGAATTGAAATCTAGCTCACACACTAGCATCTTGCAGGGGGTGACAATACCTTGTCAGTCTCTGCTAGAGAGCTGTGAGTCAGAGGGAGCCGAGCATATGGAAGAGGCGGCCACTTCTAAATATTGTATTCAAGCTAAAGCGCATATTTGTAGGCGAGAGAAGAAATGACAGGGAGAATAAAGAAAAGGAGGACAGAGCAGGCGGGGGCGTGTGAGTCATCACAGGCAGCATCCGTGGGCGGCAAGTCCCAAGGTCTTAGCGACGAGGGAGAACAAAAAGGAGACTTTGAGGAAACCAAAGAAAGAAAAAATAATCCGCAAAAGAATACAATGGACAACCGCACATCTTCAGAACTCCTTCGGGAAATTGTAATTTTCGAACACTTCAGCCCTCTCAGGTCATCAGTGTAGGAGGCACCAAGATACAGACGTCAGACAGAAGCACAGCAACAGCAGTAAGGCAGCAAGTAACTTCTCCAGAGCCAGGGGAGAAGACTGTATATTTCGTTTTCTGTGCCAGATCACAAACAGGGAGGATGGTAGTATGGTATGGTCCATGCTATGGTTTGGGCCGATTGCTGTACTAAATAGTTGAAGAACTGAATCTATATGATGCCACCACTTTCAATAAATAGTTAATTTGCACTTAAACGATATTAGAATTCGCTGGTTTCCTCTGGAAATATAGCAACACTTGTTAAAGTCTAGAAAGGAACTTCCTACCTCACAATCATATGCAACAACACCACAGAACTGAGTAACACAAAAACATAACAGTATTTGAACAAACTCAGTACACCATAAGTACTGCAAAAGGCAACACCATGACGATACAAAACAACACAACACAAAAAACAATGATTTCAACATACAAAAACACAACGCCAACTCAATACCGACATAAAAAAATATACACCACAATTTCAAAACATGGACTCCACCCAAAAACACAACACACTTTAAACTACACAAAAATACAACACAATTTCAATGTCGAATTGAATATTCTGAAGTCTAGTTGTCTCGTTTTGGTGCATTATTGTGCTGTGCTCTTGTGGTGTATTGGGGTGCTGCTGTGTTGTTTTTGTTTTACTGTGTTGTGAATGGATTATTATTATGCTAACATTTTGCAGGTTTGTCTGTTGTGGTTTTGTGAAAGCATTCTGGGTATTACTTGTTTGCACTTGTGTCCTTGTGCTGTCTTTGTGTTTTGTTGTACTGGTGCGATGTTCCACTTTATTGATGTGATGGGTCATCTTGTGTTTTGTGTATCGTGTTCTGCATTTCTTGTTGTATTGTTTTTTTTTTGTTGATTTACTCTAGTACAGCCGTGTTATTGTTGTGTTGTATTACTGTAATGTGCTGTAATGGTGCTATGTGGCGCTGTACCTCAGTTGCTGTCCATATATTTAACCGCATCGCTACTGCAGTGATTTTTGCGCTGTGCTGCAAATTGCCATTTTGCTGTTGTCATGACGAGCTCAGCTCGTCATCAGCACACGACACCCGTGGGTGATGACGAGCTGAGCTCGTCATCAGCATCGCAAGGGTTAAGTAGGCAAACACATTTGCACCACTTTGCCATCTTCACAAATCTGCTTTGATGAAACAGTGGCAAAAGAGTCTTTACAACAAACACTCTGTTATTTATTATCAAAGACGAAGTAACAGCAAGAAAAAACATATTTTATGATCAGGCCTTTGCTTTTTGAGGCTTTTTTGTGATATATGTAGCCATCCTAAATTCGGAAAAAACGCCTTTATCTACTAAAAAATTGTTTTTATTTCTAAAACAGTTAGAAAAATGTGGTTTGCTATTAATCTACGATTGTTTGGATACTATTACAAACTACATGGGTGGCCTCAGCCCACGCACTCACGTTTTACACACACATCAGACAGAAACCTATTTTAATGGATGCAGCTAATATCCGATATATCTAGACCATCTATTGACCTACTCCTAGATCCATTCATTATCAACGTATACACATTCGGGCCGATTACGATGTCGATCGTAAAGCCTCCGACCTTGGGACCCTTACGACTGACCTCTTCGGGTTCAATTCTGTCCGGCTAATTACTATACAGCCGGTCAAAATTGAACCTGGCCGGTCATTCCGGCTGGCTTCCAATGGCTCAAGGAGCCTGCCGGCCGGTCGGATCCGGCCCATAACCCAAAATGAAAAAATAAACAACACTTACCTTCCTGCACAACGTGACGTCCTCCTCGATCAGTCTTCTGTCTTCGAGGTAGGCTCAAACGCGGCTTCCAATGGCTCAAGGAGCCTGCCGGCCGGTCTGATCCGGCCCATAATCCAAAATGAAAAAATAAACAACACTTACCTTCCTGCACAACGTGACATCCTCCTCGATCAGTCTTCTGTCTTCGAGGTAGGCTCAAACGCGGGACCCAGCCAACTCCCCTAACCAATCCTGGAGCTGCTTTCATGCTGGTAATCAGCATGAAAGCAGTGCCAGATTGGAGGGAGTGGCCTCTCTTAGCACTCTTACGAGCACTGGAGGCCTACACTTTCTCTAACCTAGCAGTCTAAGACAGCTAGGTTAGAGAAGTTTGAAATGCGCATGTCCAACTGGCCGTCGCAAGACGGCCGGCCAAAGAGACATGAGCGTTGTAAACTGAAGCGCACAGCTGCCACTCAGCAGCAAAAGCCCGCCCCGTCCTGACACTCTGTTCAGGATGGGTTGGCTGCTGAAAAATAAAATGATAATAAATAAACTTTATAGCCATTTTATCTTTCAGCCCTGGCCTGGGGCTTTTCTTTGTGGGGCGACGCTCCCCCGCTCAAATGGAGGAGCCATCTCTGTGGAATGTACAATGACGAGCCTAAACGTGAGGCATTGACATGAGCCATTTGTCCAGTGGGAATTCATGAGAAATTGATATTTTGTCATTAAAACCGGTTCTGCAAGTTACCATAGAATTACACTGTGAGTCTTTGGATTTATTGTACAGTAGAGGTAATGGTCTGTTGGTAATGGCTATTCCATGATTGCTTTAAAATCTTGTGGCCACCATGCCCCACAGGTAGGGGACTGAGAACTAGGAGCATCTGATGGCCAGGTGAGCCGCAGATCAACCATGTGCAGACAACACACATGATCCAGGTTCAGACCTGACACTCAGGCTCTTTTGTGTGCTTGGAAAATATATGTACTTTCTGTTTATTGAAGTCCATATATTTTACATATGTACGGTGTCCACAGTTTAACAGGAGAACTGGTCTGGGCATTTCCCATATGGAACACCTAGACAGCCTGGGTGTTATATCAAAACGTTTTTTTTTACATCATCAAAACTTTGATATACATCAAATGGTCAGTTTTCTATGAAAAATACTCATATATTATCACAAATTATGATATATTTGTATTAATTAATCGAAAAAGGTGAACGCCCACACTATTAAGACTTTCACTTTGACATATGTGACGTCAATTAAACAACTTTATTTGAAAAGAATGAGGGGAACTCTCTATTGACTCCATGAGCAGCTTTATTCACAAATATGTAAACATTGGCCAACACATGTTTCGCGATATATGTTGCTTTTTCAGGACCTCATATAGTTAATTGTTGCATGACAATTAAGTTGGCGTACTGTAAGAAAAATTCCAATTCCTTCTATGGTAGAGCAAAGTAATTAATATTGCACCTAAATCTCAAAAAACGGTTGTCATGGCATAGTGCCCCAATCCATTGCACGCGGCGAAACATGTTGGCCAGTGTTTGCATATTTGTGAATAGAGCTCCATACAGAGTAATAATGATTTCCCCTATGTTTTAAAAAAAACAATTATATTTTTTACTTTTAACACTATTGTTGCAAACGTTGCTCTGCAGGTGTGGATATCAAATGGTTTGAACTCGGTTTGTTCAGTTGTATAACCCATGGCACCATCCAGCATTCTATCACAATATCGGTCCAGATGTAATTGCCCCAGTTATTCTCAGGTGTGAGCGAAAAGATTATAACCAATGTCTCCACTTTTTTTTCTTGAGAGGGCAGAAGATAGAACTTAACTAACAATATAAACAAAGACCAGAGCTACAATTCTTTCAAACAAGGATATCAAGACTAAAGGTCCAATGCATTGCTTACTTTAGGATTGTCACTTAGATAGGACATTGTTGCCACGCATGTGGCCTAACACTATGACACTCAGAAGTCCCACAGGTCCATGCAGGTATGTGTAGGATTACTATTATTTGGCACGGCCCACATGTGAAGCATAATGTGTTGTTTTAGTGGCAGATGGAGAAGTGCACCACCATCCATGTTGCACTATGTGTGTAACACAAGAAGCGGAATGTTGAGAGGGCACTAGAAATGGATGATAGGAGGGAGGCCGAGAGAACCGAAAGCAACATGTTCACTTGCTGATGATGTGAGTGTGAGTGTCAGGGTGCGTACAGGTGGAGGAGCGACCCGTGCAGGTAATAGCGGTTGGGAGGGACTCAACGACGATGAGGGAAAATGAATTCTTTATCTCATTTTCCCTCGTCATCGTCTGTTGAGTCCCCCTGGGCCCCGCCTCGTAGCTCATACCTGCATGGGCCACTCTTGCGTCTGTGTCTATGTAGGTGCCGTTAAATAGCACTAGAGATGTGTCGTAATCATGGTGCAGTGACACTTACTAAAGAGGCGTCACAGCTTGCTTTAAGAGTAACCTCGTGCTGTGTACAAGGACTGTGTGTAGAAGACAGGAATTAAGTTTCAAGGCACTTGCTGAGTTAATCAGATCAAGTGTGTGGGAACAGTTACGTCTTGACGTCTAAGGAAAAATATGGAAATTACTATTTCTAATGTGGGACTCAAGGGAATTTCAGAAAGTTCTCGGTTTAGTAAATTGAGTTTCTGGGTCAAGACCGGTTCACTTTTGGAATTTTTATGTAGACAGTGAAGGCTGCATATGGGCTGGTAGATCTATAGCCACGTCTGGTGGAAGGAAATTAATATTCCTTGTAGGGTACAGTGGACAGTGCAGAGTAACTCGAAGGAGACTCTCCTGGAATTCGGAAGCCAATGCAAAGCAGGTAGTACTGAGTCGATGTGATCTTGTGGCTGACAATGGTGAAGGAGGCTTGCTGTCATGGTCTGGATCCACTGGAGCCGAGATGTTGAAATGAGTGTAAGAGTGATTCAGGCGCACCAATTTGCCCATCTGATGAGGGGGGTCTTCTGGTTAACCCAGGAAGAGCTGTATGTTTGTTCTCTGATTTGGGGGACACATGGTTTGTGGTTGCTCAGTAGAAAGAAGCTTTGTCATCTCAAGAGACCTTTTAAGCATTAGCTTTTTTTCTGGCATCATTCAACCCTGCAAAGATTCAGGTGCTGACATCTATTATGTCTGATTAACTTAGTATGGAGAGTCCTTTAATGTCCTTATTTTTACTGTGTCCAGTCCAGGGTATCCCTTTCCTTTAACTGGGTATGAGAAACGCAGAGTTTTCCCTCTCAGGCTACTATGTTGAAAGGGTGTGGTGAGGCTGAGATCTGTGGACTTACTCAAGATTCAAAGCGATTACAACATTAGTTGTTTTTCTTGCTTCTGGGGCCATAGTATTGTTTGTAGGTGGGGATCCTGTTGTAGAGAATCAGCCTGATACATGCTCGAAACTACAACCACTGGGCTGTTTGGGAAGCACTGGGAATGTGTGTATCTGCCACAGAGAGCGATTGTATCTGCCAGAGGCAAAGGAACATTCAGTCTACTATGAAACCTATTAAGGTGGGATAGTAAATAGTAAAACAAACACAAATATTGGGGAATATTTTGATCCAATTTACATAACTGATATCACCACCAGGTGCAGTGATAAAGCAATACTTTCTGACACCATACGGCTTAGGCCGTGTTACATAAAGTAAGCCACTGTTAGGCCTACTGATGATAAAAAGGGCCTAATTGTGTCATTTTACATGATGGGAGTACCATGCAGAGTTGACCCCTGATGGTCTCCTGCTCTTCTCTATTGTTCAAAGCATGGATTTCTCCCCTCAGAATCCAGCCAATGACATTAAATAAAGTGGTGGTTCTTCCCAAATAGCATTAGTGGGGTAGGGGGGTATGGGATGGTTAAAAAAAATATAAAAACATTTACCTGCTGGCACCCGCTTCTCATCGGTCCTTGGCGTCCTCTTCCTTCATTCTGCTTAACAGGAAGCAGGAATAGGAAGCACCCGCCCAAGCTCCGCTGACCAATCACAACACTGCAAGGCAGCGTAGTGATTGGTCTGAGCGTGTGGTTCGGCATTCAGCCAGGGAATGGAAGCCTGGGGCACGTTCTCCACCCAGGCTGTAATGCAGCATGATTGGAGAACATGCAAAGTGCGCATGAGTGTTTGGACGGCCCTCGAGGACTGCCCACTTGGAGTGGGCAAACCAGTCCTCTCCTGCTCTGCTCTGTGAGCAGCACAGCCCTACCCCGCCCACAAAGCTGCAGCAGCACGGAAAAATACAATGATAATAACTTTGCATTATTATTATAATATTTTTCCTTTTTTTGTAGCGCTGCAGGCAGTGGGGAGACGTTCCTCTGCCTTAGCGGAGGAGCTACCCCTGATTAAATAATATTTATGTGCCTGACTACAAGAGCCTCAAGATCACTTGCAACTGTTCTAGACAGGGCCTCCTACTGACTCGCAGCTGTTCTAGACAGGGCCTCAAGCTCACTAGCACTGCTCTAGACAGAGCCTCAAGCTCACTAGCAGCTGTTCGAGACAGAGCCTCCAGCTCACTCGCAGCTGTTCTAGACATGACCTCAAGCTCACCAGCAGCTGTTGTAGACAGAGCCTCAAGCTCACTCACTGCTGTTCAAGACAGAGCCAGAAGCTCACTTGCAGCTGTTTGAAACAGAGCCTCAAGCTCACTCGCAGCTGTTCCAAAAAGAGCCTCAAGTTCACTTATAGCTGTTCTAGACAGGGCCTCAAGCTCACTTGCAACTGTTCTAAACAGGGCCTCAAGCTCACTCGCAGCTGTTCTAAACAGGGCTCAAGGTCACTCGCAGCTGTTCAAGACAGAGCCTCAAGCTCACTCACAGCTGTTCTAAACAGAGCCTCAAGCTCACTCGCAGCTGTTCAAGACAGAGCCTCAAGCTCACTTACAGCTGTTCCATAAAGACCCTCAAGTTCACTTGTAGCTGTTCTAGACAGTGTCTGAAGCTCACTCGCAGGTGTTCTAGATAGGTCCTCACGCTCACTCGCAGCTGTTGTAGACAGAGCGTTAAGCTCACTCGCAGCTGTTCTAGACAGATCCTGAAGCTCACTCGCAGGTATTCTAGACAGAGCATCAAGCTCACTCGCAGCTGTTCTAGACTAAGCATCAAGCTTACTTGCAGCTGTTCTAGACAGATCCTGAAGCTCACTCGCAGCTGTTCTAGACAGATCCTCCAGCTCACACGAGATCCTCAAGCTCACTCGCAGCTGTTCTAGACAGATCCTTCAACTCACTCGAGATCCTGAAGCTCACTAGCTACTGTTCTAGACAGGCACACGCTGCAACCTTATCACAAAGTCATACGTATATGTAACTGATCCATCACAGACAACCCTATCCAGTGGGTGATCTTTTCAGATAATAGTCCTCCACTCAAAGACAAACCAGCACTTTATGTAAGGAGATACATTTTATAAACGGCACCAAAAAGTGGGAATAGACAAGCTTATGCAAAGTAGTCATTGTCACTGAGCTCCACGGCTCAGACCGATCAGACAGTTCTACCCCCCATAAGTTACCATTTCTACAAGTTATACTGTCCTGACTTTAGGCCTTTCTGGTGAAACACAGCATTAACTCTTTCTCTCCACAAACATAAACCTCACCAAAGATGCAATGAACTATCATGAAAGAGTTTTCTTGTACTCCCTTTTGGTGTTTGTTAAACCTTTGAGCAAGGACCAAAAACATCAAAAATATTTTTAAAAATTGCTTTTTAATACTTATCCATGGTTTATTATTGGTCAATCCCAGGTGACTGTGGATTGAACATGAATTGACCAGCCATTTTACAGAGGCTGATGGTATTCTGCTGGAAAGTTAATGAAGAGAAGCAAGTCTTGAATTATTACTTGCACAGAACTAGTATCTCATAGGCTAGCAGTTGCCCTCAACCAAATACACAAAGAGCATGTGAGCAGTGACCAAACAATGCTGGTTGATACATCAGGGCCTTCACGTCCATCGTTCTCTCGAAGAACAAGACATGACCACAGGCATTGTAAGCTCACCTAAGCACACAAGAATTTCAGTCAACCCAGGTGCAGTGTAAGCTCTGAGACTGAACCGTTAAGATCTGGGGATAGAAGAATCCCACCAGAACCAGTACAAGAAGTGAATAAACTACCCACATGGCTTCTAAGGCCTCAATTTAAGGAACCAAAATATGTTTTTGTTGGATAAGTTGTATCGCGTTTCATAGGGACAAATGATTCGACTCTTGACTTTAAAGTGTCTCTCTTCAGATTCTGAATCCAGTTATCTTGTATGTTTATATGCAGTGAGCAGCACATCCCTAGCTTCTGCATGATAAAATAATTCACTGATGCATTATTTAACACCAGTGACAATTAATAATAATCACCATTAATAATTGATCATAATTGTACAATAACCATGAATTAAAAATGCCGCATAATCGTAAAGAAACAACAGAGCATCTCCCCAGAGGGATTTGATGATTTTATTAAACTGTAATTAAGAATCGTCGACTCACCTGGGCCTCAGAGACTGAGAGGCTTGAAACTTAAATAATGAAGAACTAGCTTCTCATCTGGAAGGAGCAGCAACAGGAGTCGGTGGATGCAGGGAATGGTCAAGTGCCTGTTTACACCTTGAAATGGAGGATAACGCGTACCATTAACAGTTATGTCTGTGAAAGCGACGGATAAGTCAAAGCTGGGCAGGATTGTGTCATAGTTTTACTGGTTTTGATGCTGTATTTGTTCTATATTTTCTCAATTCACTGATTGCATGTCTCGTTGCAGGGTCACTGTGAGACTGTTCTACAGGGCATTCAACAATTGCACTATAAATAACACAATCCATCAGTTATTTAGGCTAGAGAATCCCTTTACAATTATGACTTGTTAGAAATGGGGGTCCCTAGTTGGCAGAGGTTTGCACCTTTGTCCAAGTAGGGACACTTCCTTCTAGTAAGGATAAGGGAGTTATACACTTGAGATAATGCCTGCTCACCCCCTTGGTAGCTTTGGCATGAGCATACAGGCTTATCCCAAAGGCAATGTGTAATGTATTTGCACCCAGACACACAGTAAGACAGTGAACACACTGCAAATGGACACCACACCAATTTAGAAAAATAAAGTATCTTTATCTAAACCAAACCAGACCAAATCAACAAAAATCCAACATATACAATGTACCTCAAATGCTGCAAAATCTACAAGGTCAAACAGATGCAGAGAAGGGAAGCATCGGAAAACTCAGCGATTCGCCAGTTCCTGAGTCCTTGGGGAGGAGATGCAACAGTTATGCTACAAACAGGAGAAGTGATGTGTCGAATCCGGACTTTAGGATGTCAATTCCATGATGGGTTTGGTCTGCGGGTGATGCATCGGAAAACTTGCCGTACAGGTGCAATTCATGGAAATCTGGAACGAGCTGGAGGTCAATACGACGGCGGCACACAGGCGCTGCATTGATTTCTACAGCCGTGGTCCCACAATACTTCAATTCTTTAAGCCACACAACAGGGCCTGTGTCGGAGTCGGTGCAGTGATCTTGGACTTCGGAGGTCGGTGCACTGGGCTCGGCGTATGGCAGATTTCTTTTTTGCTGCTGGCAGACACTTCGTCAATACTTTGGCCACACATTAGCAGAGCATGGAAATTTCTCCTTCTCAAAGGTGCTGCATCAGAAAAACAGGAGCTGTAAGGGCGATGCATCGATTTTCTTGGTTTCTTGAAATAGTTCCAGGTCCCTGCAGCAGGAAAAAACCTCCAGAGGCGAATAACTGGAATATGCACCTACTGGCAGGTCAAAACTCCCAGCAGCGGAGTTCAAGAAAGCTGTTGGTGAAGTACTTGTGTCCTGAGACTCCAAAACAGGAGGAAAACACACACGAACCTTTGGAGGTTCTTCACAGCCAGGTTCACAGCATAGTTACAGTTTTTGTCCTCTCCTTGGCAGAAGCAGCAACTGCAGGTTAACCAAACAAAGCAACACACAGCAAAAGGGCTGTCTCCTCTTCATAGCTCTGCCTCCTTGGCACAGGTTCTTCTTGATTCCAGAAGTAAACTAAAGTTCTGGGGTTTTATGTCTAATATTTATACCCCATTTTCTCTTTATAGTCTTTGTTGAAAGAGTCTCTGAGCTCAGTAAAAAACATTTCTGTCCTCCCTGGTACAGCTTCATTACAGGAGGTGGAGACAGCATTGTGCAGAGCAGATAACGCCTATTCAGGTGCTAGTGAAAATGCCTTCTACGGCTCTAAATGCAGAAAGGTCTATTCAGCCTGGCAATCAGTCATCCAGGAAAGGCAGGACACAACTCACCCCCCCTTATGATTGTCTAGAGTGAATGCACATCCCCAGCTTCTGTCACTTCAAAACCAGACGGTGAATACACAAACAGGAAGAGGCACACAGGATGGTTAAAGAAGAAAATACCCGCTTTCAAACACACAATTTATAAAACCCCTTCACTAAAACGTGTGTTATTAAATTCTGAATTCAGAGCGCCTAAACTCAAAATCTCTATCTTGTCCCATTGGAAAGTTACACTTGTAAGATGTTACAAGAAAGCTTCGATATTAACCTATGGGACAGACAGCCTTTCAATAGTGAAAAACAAAATGCACATTATTTCATTTATTTGTTTAAGAGTTTTATATAGCGCTAGCCGCTAGCCAGTCCCGAAAGTATTGGAGCGCATTACAGCATGATCACTCTTAAGATACATAAACATATTAGTATGTACAATGACTCAATACACATCGCATAATATCGTCGTAGAGAACACAGTGTCACTTGTAGGGTAAGTTATCATAGTACTATGTCCAAAACTTGAGGTGCTTCGTGTAGTGTCATCATAAAAAGCACAATGACTAGTGGCGAGATTGGACTTTGGAGGGGGATATAGGAGATAGTCATGAGGAGAGTAAGGTAGAGGTCTTAATGTCAAAGTGTCTGTGTGCTGCTGGTGGCAGGCTTAGGAGGTTAGGTTGTAGCTATCCATTCGGGAGTGATCGGTTTAGGAGGAGTTCTTTGAGCTTCCTTTTGAATTGTAGGTAGGAGGGGTTAGTCCTGCACATACCAGTACATGTCCTACATTTCACATACACTGCACCCTCTCCACAGGGCTACCTTAAGCCCGCCTGAGGGTGCCTTACATGTAAGAAAAGGGAAGGTTAGGGCCTGGAAAATTGACTTGCCAGGTCGACATGACAGTTAATGGCTGTGTGCGCAAAAACTGCAGTGTCAGGTCTAAGAGACATTTTAAACGCTACTCGTGTGGGTGGCAAAATCAGTGGTGCAGGCCCACTAACAGCATTTGATGTCCAGGCCCAGGGCACACACAGTGCACTTTAATTGGGACTTACCAGTAAATCAAATATGCTAATAATGGCTAACCAATCATAATCACAATTTATACAGAGAGCATTTACACTTTAGCACTGATCAGAAGTGGTAAAGTGCCCAGAGTCCTATAGACAAAAAAAACAGGGTTAAGGAAATAGAAGGCAAAAGGCAAAACATTTGGGGATAAACCTGTCAAAAGGGCCAGATCCAGCATGACCCATGAGGCTAGTTGGGAATAATTTGCAACAAACATGTCTGTCCGCTCACACAGCCATCATTGCAATGCACCCTAGCTCAGATATTTATTTAGCTGTGCATTCACTTAATTAGTTTCTTTTGTATTTTTAAGATACATGTCGGAGGACATCTGAAACACTCCTTAAAAAATGACCTCTCCCTTTCAGCAATCCCACAGTTCAGCAAATTAAAATATGATACCTAGCTGTCCTTCATTAAAGCCACAGAAATAAACTACTTCTACACTCCATGTATATGCACTACTTCAGGGTATAACTTGTGAACATTGTTGCAGTCATGCACATCATCATCCCTGTAATAACCTAGAGCTTAGTTTTTACTTCTGTATGTTTTTAGGGAGTTATGTAAAGCAATGAATAGTTGCTTGCAGTGTCCTTTGTCCCTACATTTTGGTAAATTTAGATTGTTGTCACTGTTTTTTTTACTCTGTAAGTGTACTGAGCCCTACTTACCAGGCGTCAAATCATGTGCTCTGACCCTTGAAAGTGTATGTTTAATTGGTTATACCCAATTGGCATAGGTTAGCTTAGTTATAAGTCCCTAGTATATGGTGCCACAGGTACCCAAGGCCTGTAAGACAATTGCCCCACAAGAACTGCAGGACCGGTGGTACCACCATGAGTGTGACAAGATAAATCATGCCTCTTAACCTGCCACAGCAGACTGGTAGAGCAGTTTTAAACTACTAACTCAAATTTGCCATTTAAAGTAATAGCAAACCTCAAAACTTCCTTTTTTATATATAAGTCAATCCTAATGAGCCCTAAGTCAGGGTGCCATATATTAAAATGTAGGACGGGTTTTTACATGTCCTGACAGTAAAAACCCTGCATTGTCATTTTTACTGTAGAAAGGCTAATAGTCCGATTGGCCAGTGCAATCAATCAGTCAATCAATCCAGAGTTTGTATAGCATGACTACTCACCTGTGATGGTCTCAAGGCGCAGAGGGGGGGAGGTGCTGCTGATCCGTCTAGGTTTGGAGAATCAGTCGAAGAGCCAGGCCTTGAGTTCCTTCCTAAATTGGATAAAAGATGCAGATTGCCTGAAGTGGAGGGGCAGGGTGCTTCAGGTCTTGGCAGCGAGGTAGAAGAAGGATCTTCCTCTGGTCTGGTCTTATGGATCTGTGGATGGAGGTCAGGGCAATTTGGGCAGAGCAAAATTCTCTTGCGGCTGTGTGGAATGCGAGACGGTGCTTCAGCTATTTTGGTATTGTGCCATGGAGAGGTTTGTAGGCATGTGTGAGAAGCTTGAAGGTGATTCTCTTGTTTATTGGGAGCCATTGGAGTTGTTATAGGTGTTGTGTTATGTGACTGCAGTGGGGATGTCGAGAGCTATTCTGGCTCCGGCGGCTTGGACGTTTTGGCGTTTCCCGAGCTGTTTCTGAGTGACGCCGGTGTAGAGTGCATTGCCGTAGTCAAGTCTGCTGGTGATTAGTTCGTGGGTGACCATCTTTATGGATTCTGTGGGAATCCATCTGAATGTCTTTCGAAGGAGGTGGAGAGTGTGGAAGCAGGATGAGGATTTTTCATTGATTTGGCGGTTCATTTTGAGCAAGGAGTCAAGAATGATGCCAAGGTTGTGTGTGTGGTCTGTAGGGTTACAAGATTTTCCACTGACAACCTCAACTGTGCTAACTTCTGAATGAGATTACTAAATATGGTACTTCAAGGTATCAAAAGAGTTGTTACATTAAACCTGACTTGTTGCTAGGCATGGGCGGAAAATCCGTTCCGCTCGCGGATTTTGCGGATTTTCGGGAAATCCGCAATCCGCGAGATTTGCGAATCTCCCGCAAAATCCGCGAGCAGCGGATTTTGCTCGCACTGCTCGCACTGTTCGCGTGAGTTCGCGTGAGTTCGCGCCCCGCGAATAAGTGCAAAATTGCAGAAATACGATTTTAGCAAAACTGAAAGTAACTACTTACCAGGTTCAAAAGTTCAGGCTCATCATTAGTAGCCATTTCCTGTAGTGCTTCCTGAGGGGCCCCTCCAGAGTTCAGTTGCCAGTTGAAACTATTATGTGACCCTGCTCTGAACCTCAGAATAGTTACACATATGCCACAAAGGTCCTGAATTACAGCTAAGGGAGACAAGCAGGAGCCAGGCTGGAAGTTAAAATCCATTAATCAGCCCCTAATTCATTATTGTCAGTTGGGGCAGGGCAGGTGTTGTAACTAATTTTGCAACAATGAAAGCACTTAGCAAGTGCAAAAGATCACTAATCAGGGCGCACTAAGGAAGCAGGTGCCAGCTAAAAAAATATTCTGTGACACATTAATCAGCCCCAAATTAATTCAGGTCACTTGAGGCAGGGAAGGTGTGATTTGCTTTGCCGAAAATAATGTACACTGGACAACCAGAGGGTGTGGTGATGAAACAGAGGGTGGCATGGGTGGGCCAGAGGGTGGCATGAGTAGTCAGAGAGTGGCAGTGGTGACAGAGAGTGGCAGTGATGAAGAAGAGTGTCCCAAACAGGCTGGACACGTAGAAACAACAAGTTCGCGAAACTTGCGACCCGACAGGTAAGTTCGCAATTTGCGAAAGTGTACAAAACCCTCGCGAACTGGCAGAAACACGGGCGAACACAAAAAAAAAAAAATCCGCAAATTCGCGGGAATTCGCGGATTTTGCGGATTGCGAATCCGCAAATCCGCAAAATTCGCGAACGCGAGATCGCAAAATTCGCTCATGCTTACTTGTTGCTCAAGTTGAACCTTATGTTACTTTTGCACAATTGGCAACTTAAAAAAGTAGTCAGTCACTTGGTTGCCCAAAGTTTCCAGTGACCATTTACGGGTTGAACAAAAGCTGTTGTCCTTGAGACAGCCTTCTGCTCTCCTGAGGAGAAGTGTGAACGAGACCCAAGAAGGATGGGCAAACAAGATGATTCAAGGTGGAGGGGGAAAAGTCATTGCCAAACCGTTTTCCAAGGGGGTGCAGCCCTCAGGTAGTCATATTTCTGGGATAGGTAAAGGAGTTTCACACACCTAGAGAAGGGTTCTTCCATATTAGGAGTATGCAGTATCGTGTACCCTGGGATAGCTAGATATCATACTTCACTGGCCGTTTTCATCAGGTGGGAGCACTTGGTATCCCAATTGGCTAGTTAGCCACCCCATACCCCTGAGCTTAAAGTGGGCATAAAAGTGACACCAAAGGACCTCAGACTGCAAATCACATCTGTAGTGAAAAGAGAACTGAAGAAGGACTACCTAGCTGTTCCAGGGACCCAAAACAAGAGAGGCTGCACCAAAGACTGGACTGCAAATGCTGCACCATGGTCTAGTAAAGAAACAACTGTGCCTGTGTTGCCCTGCTCGATGATCTCCGATCCCCAGGCAGAGACAGTGACTCCAAGAGTCAGTTGGATGACTCCCTGTTATATCCACAGGACCATAAAAGCTGAAGAGAGCTTCCTTGGCTAGTAATTAGTCAAGAATGCCTTCCTGATTGCCCCTGACTGCCAAACTGCAGCCTAAGAGACTGAGTCCTGAGCCTCAAAAGTCTACTGGACTTGGGAGAGTGATTGGAGAGCAGTTTGGTCACCCAGCAAGAAAGTTACTGCCAGTTAAAGGAAACCACTGATCTAGCTGTAAATGGAGACAAGTAGACAGTGGCAAATGGTTTCTGGTTGGATTTCATCCTACCTCATGGGGCACAGACTCCTGAGGCCAAAGCTGCTCTACCACATTCATGGGCCGAGAGGTCCCCACAGGAAGATCCCAGTTACCGGGTCAACATCCTCAGCATCCTTGGGCATCTTCAGCATCTTCAGCATCTTCAGCATCCTGCATCCCTTGGATCAAGACCACTCAATTGATTCCCATGGCAGCTCACCCAAAGACCCTGGACTGGGGACTCCTTTATTTGTGATGTAACTGTTCAACTGGACCTTACTGGTCCCTGTGACTAGATGCCTGCCAGATTTGTTCACCACAAGACTGTCTTGATAGCAATCTACAAGTTACTTTTCGTGATTAAACCTAACCTACAAATTGCTGTAGATTACAATGACTTATTGTACAAATTGAAAATCTGACTTATGTTTAATTTAAAAACTCATATCTTCGAAACCTTCTGGTGGAGTTTTGTTGATGATGTGCCTATTTAAAGATATTGAGTTGAAAGGATAGGTACAGGCGCACAGCAGAAGGTTGAAGAAGAAGATGAAGAGGAATTGGTGAGAGAGTTAAGGTAGGTTGAAGGTGCTCTAACAGGCGACGCAACTGTCCAGGTGCGTTGGGCTATATCTGAAGATGAGTGCGCTACGTGGGTACGTGGGCGCATCCCTGTATGATAGGCACACTTGTAAATGTTCAGGTAGCCTGACTCAAATGAGGGTTCAATCGAAAATAGTTCAAATAAATGAGTTCAAAGTTTCATCATTATTTGTATTTAGTGGATTCACAAAAATGTACAGTCAAGCGTTACATCACGCTGCGTTCAATATGAATCAACGGTAGTTCAACAAATGCTCCAATGCATTTCGGACTCGAGTAGTCCTTTATCAAGGAGCGCTGCGGGAGGATACAAAAAATGCATTTAGATCAACGGTAACTAATGCGGTAACGTGAAGAAATGTTAAACGGTATGAAGTCATGCGGGTGATCGAGATTTTGGCGTGCACTACGGAGGGTGTAGGGAAACAGGGTTGGGTAGTGTGGGTCCAGGGTGTGATGGAAAATTAATCACGAAGGAAGACGGTGAAAGCCCGTGATGGCAATTATTGTGATCAAAACGGAAGTTTTTTAACAAATGTGCGAAGAGAAAAGAGCTAATCTTACACTTCAAACATTGATGTTGTGCTCACATCGGTGCTGCAAAAAAAAGGCAGTAAAAAGCCATAAGGTGTACCGAACGGAAAAACGTTCGAGTGAAAAGTAAAGCGCATGCAGTTGACGTACTTACTGAGAGTAGTTTAAATGGTGAACCGGGTGTCACGAACTTCGCGGAGTTACTGCGGAGTTCCAGGAAAGTAAGCAGATGATAGAGATAGATAAAGGACCCAAGGTGTGTGAAAGAATGGAGGCGGCCATCTTGTAGCGGGGTGAGGTGATCAAAAAGAGTATTAATAACAAAGGTGAAATGCAGAACGAGGGTACATAGCATCAAACAAAGTTATTACAAATAACAACTTAATTCAGTTCGATCATTGAGCCCAAAGGGCTTCAAGGATTGGAGTCTGTAGATCCATGAAGTCTCCCTTTGTAGGAGAGTTTTGTTGTTGTCTTTTCCTTCTTTATGGGTAACCATCTCAAGTACGAGGTACTTAAGTTGAGCCACGCTGTGATGGGCTTCATTGAAATGTGTTGACACGTTTGATTTGGTGTTTTTTGTTCGAATGTTCGATTTGTGCTCATTCAAACGGGTTTTTATTTTTCGACTAGTTTTTCCCACGTAGATCTTCCCACATGGACATTTAAGTAAGTAGATCAAGTTAGCAGAATCACATGTTGCGTCCACTTGGAGATTGATCTCGAAACCTCTCATAGGGTGATTAATCGTATTGCCACTGATGACGTTATTGCAATTGCTGCAGTGATGGCACGGACGTGTGCCCGTATATGTTCTTGAGGTAGCAGTTGGTTTGGACAATATTTCTCTGATGTTCATGGGTCTGCTGTAAGCAAAAATGGGAGGTTCTCTGAAAAGATCTTCAAAGTCTGGTTCTGATGATAAAATACGCCAGTGTTTTAATATTATCTTTTTGTAGGTTTTGCTCGAGGTGGAGTATCTGGAAACCAGTGCCATTCTTTGGTTTGGATCTTTTTGTTTGCTTTTCAAAGCTTCAGTCCGGGAGATGTTGTTTGCTCTTTCTGTTGCCTCTTTGATGATGCTTTGAGGGTACCCCCTGCTGGAGAATCGCTTAGCCATAGATTGTATTTGGGAGTTTCTTATATCGTTGTTGGATACTATGCGAGTGACTCTCAGCATTTGGCTAAAAGGAAGGTGTCTTTTCAGAGAATCTTGATGGAAGCTGCTGTACAGTAATGTGTTGTTACGGTCAGTCGGTTTTCGATAGAGGTCAGTTTCAATACCCTCGGGGGTGATTTTCACGAGTACATCCAAGAATGTCAGGGCTTTGTCAGAAATGTTCCATGTAAATTCTATGCGGTCATCTCTGGAGTTCAAGGTGGTTAATGCTGTTTCTAGATGATCATGTGAGTCTTTCCAGATGAAAAATAGGTCATCGATATATCGTGTGTATAGTTTCAGGTTGTCTTTCCAGTTGGTGTTAGTTAGGATATGGTTGAATTCAAAATTGCCCATGTATATATTGGCATACGTCGGCGCGGCGCAATTGCCCATTGCCATCCCAGACAATTGTAGGTACCACCGTTCTTCAAAAGAGAAATAGCTATGGTATAAAGTGAAGATCATAAGCTCCAAGATGAAGCTCTTCATGGGGTCTGTCAAATTAGTTTTCAGTAATGCCAATTCGATTGCTTCTATTCCACCGTCATGGGGAATCGAGGTGTACAAGCTTTTCCCATCAGCGGTGCACAATAGTATTTGTTCATCCTTGTTGATTTGTATGGAATTCAGCTTGTTGATGAAGTCAGTGGTGTCTCTGATGTAGCTCTCAAGGTTAATGACTCAAGGTTGTAAGTAGCGATCGATAAATTTACCGATCGGTTCGTGAATGGATCCTCTCGTAGAAACTATAGGGCGGAAAGGTGGATTCATGAGGTCTTTATGAATTTTGGGGAGCATTGTGATGGTGGGGCTTCTCGGGTGGTCTACTGTAAGGTAACGTTTAGTACGGTCATCAATAATGTCGTTTTCTGTGGCTTTATCAAGGATGTTGCATAAGATCGATCTGTATTCGTTGGTGGGGTTCCCTTCAAGTGGCATGTAGGTATTGGTGTCAAAGACGTGTTCCCTGGCCCTCCGGTTATAGAGGTCGGTATTGAGAATGACAAGGGCGCCTCCCTTATCTGCTTTAAGACATTTAATTGCTTTATTGTTGGCAATGTTTTTCAGTGTGTCTTGGTCTTTATTGGTGATATTCCTACGTGATTTTTTCTTGAAGTTGATCTTAGCAATGTCTTGGCGTACTAAAGTTTCAAAAGTGTCAATGCTTTTGTGGCTGCTCGGAGGCATGTAGTTGCTGGACGGGCGTAATCCAAGTAGCAGGTCAGGTTTGGTTTCTGCGGGAGGTTCTAGAACTTTCTCAAAGAAATGCTTCAATCGCAACTTCCTGGTGAGCTTAAAGGTGCTGACCTCAAGTTCAAGTAGATTGGTATTGCTGGTGGGGATAAATGACATGCCCTTCTGAAGGGTTTTGGTTTCATGCGTGGTGAGGATAGTATCGGAAATGTTGATGACTAGCGATTCCTCTTGGATTTTGGTTTGGTCTGAGGTGGTTGTTGGGTTTTTTCGTTGTCTTTTGTTTGTCCTTTTGCCCCGTCTGGGTCGTCGATTCTGTCTGGGCGTGAATCTAAAAAAGGCACGCTGATGGTTGTGTCAGTGCGAGAAGTGGATGGAACTGGAGTTTGGTCAGACCGGTCTGTGGAGGTTGTGCGTTCAGTTGGTGGACGTCTAGGGCGGCGGTTGGTGGTGTCACTGTCTGAGGACGAGGTGTCGGTGTTTTGGGTGTATGGCTTATTCCTGCGACGTTGGGCGTAAACCTCCGCCCAGGTATACACTTCCCCAAGCTTATAGTCTAAAGTGTCACGCCGAAATTTGCGCAACTTCCGTTCATTGATCTCACTGGTGTGACGGTCAATTTGTTTGTTGATTTCTTCCAAGGTCGTATTCAATTCTTCCGGGGTTAAGAGGGCTTTTAGTTCACTTTCAGTGGTGGTTATTTCTAGGGTGAGTTCTTGGAGAATGCCAGACAATTCTTCAATGATTAATAGTATCAAGTCAAGACTGCACTTGTTTAGTATGGCATACCATCTTTCCAAAAACGCTTTAGAATTCTTGCATAACGAGGGCTTAAGGGCTATCCGGAGGCCGCGGGGAATGCGGAGCGCCTTGTGGTATTTGATGAGCGTGCTCGCGTGAAGTTTCTGGTTGACGCGGCGTTTGAGAAGGTAAAGAAGTTGTTTGACACATTGCTCCTTCGTTTTGCTGGATGATGTTTGAGTTACCTCCTCGTTGATCAGTGCATAGATCCTTTCCATAGCATCATGATCAAAAGCTAAAGTTTCAGCGTGAGCTTCAGTGGATTTAGAGATCTCGTCGTATTGCATTTTTAAATGAAGTTGAAGAGGCGTGCTGCCAGCCTAATGGGCAGTAGGGTTGCGTCTATTGAGTTGAAAGGATAGGCACAGGCGCACAGCAGAAGGTTGAAGAAGAAGATGAAGAGGAATTGGTGAGAGAGTTAAGGTAGGTTGAAGGTGCTCTAACAGGCGACGCAACTGTCCAGGTGCGTTGGGCTATATCTGAAGATGAGTGCGCTACGTGGGTACGTGGGCGCATCCCTGTATGATAGGCACACTTGTAAATTTTCAGGTAGCCTGACTCAAATGAGGGTTCAATCGAAAATAGTTCAAATAAATGAGTTCAAAGTTTCATCATTATTTGTATTTAGTGGATTCACAAAAATGTACAGTCAAGCGTTACATCACGCTGCGTTCAATATGAATCAACGGTAGTTCAACAAATGCTCCAATGCATTTCGGACTCGAGTAGTCCTTTATCAAGGAGCGCTGCGGGAGGATACAAAAAATGCATTTAGATCAACGGTAACTAATGCGGTAACGTGAAGAAATGTTAAACGGTATGAAGTCATGCGGGTGATCGAGATTTTGGCGTGCACTACGGAGGGTGTAGGGAAACAGGGTTGGGTAGTGTGGGTCCAGGGTGTGATGGAAAATTAATCACGAAGGAAGACTGTGAAAGCCCGTGATGGCAATTATTGTGATCAAAACGGAAGTTTTTTAACAAATGTGCGAAGAGAAAAGAGCTAATCTTACACTTCAAACATTGATGTTGTGCTCACATCGGTGCTGCAAAAAAAAGGCAGTAAAAAGCCATAAGGTGTACCGAACGGAAAAACGTTCGAGTGAAAAGTAAAGCGCATGCAGTTGACGTACTTACTGAGAGTAGTTTAAATGGTGAACCGGGTGTCACGAACTTCGCGGAGTTACTGCGGAGTTCCAGGAAAGTAAGCAGATGATAGAGATAGATAAAGGACCCAAGGTGTGTGAAAGAATGGAGGCGGCCATCTTGTAGCGGGGTGAGGTGATCAAAAAGAGTATTAATAACAAAGGTGAAATGCAGAACGAGGGTACATAGCATCAAACAAAGTTATTACAAATAACAACTTAATTCAGTTCGATCATTGAGCCCAAAGGGCTTCAAGGATTGGAGTCTGTAGATCCATGAAGTCTCCCTTTGTAGGAGAGTTTTGTTGTTGTCTTTTCCTTCTTTATGGGTAACCATCTCAAGTACGAGGTACTTAAGTTGAGCCACGCTGTGATGGGCTTCATTGAAATGTGTTGACACGTTTGATTTGGTGTTTTTTGTTCGAATGTTCGATTTGTGCTCATTCAAACGGGTTTTTATTTTTCGACTAGTTTTTCCCACGTAGATCTTCCCACATGGACATTCGATTGCTGGACGGGCGTAATCCAAGTAGCAGGTCAGGTTTGGTTTCTGCGGGAGGTTCTAGGACTTTCTCAAAGAAATGCTTCAATCGCAACTTCCTGGTTCCATCCACTTCTCGCACTGACACAACCATCAGCGTGCCTTTTTTAGATTCACGCCCAGACAGAATCGACGACCCAGATGGGGCAAAAGGACAAACAAAAGACAACGAAAAAACCCAACAACCACCTCAGACCAAACCAAAATCCAAGAGGAATCGCTAGTCATCAACATTTCCGATACTATCCTCACCACGCATGAAACCAAAACCCTTCAGAAGGGCATGTCATTTATCCCCACCAGCAATACCAATCTACTTGAACTTGAGGTCAGCACCTTTAAGCTCACCAGGAAGTTGCGATTGAAGCATTTCTTTGAGAAAGTCCTAGAACCTCCCGCAGAAACCAAACCTGACCTGCTACTTGGATTACGCCCATCCAGCAACTACATGCCTCCGAGCAGCCACAAAAGCATTGACACGTTTGAAACTTTAGTACGCCAAGACATTGCTAAGATCAACTTCAAGAAAAAATCACGTAGGAATATCACCAATAAAGACCAAGACACACTGAAAAACATTGCCAACAATAAAGCAATTAAATGTCTTAAAGCAGATAAGGGAGGCACCCTTGTCATTCTCAATACCGACCTCTATAACCGGAGGGCCAGGGAACACGTCTTTGACACCAATACCTACATGCCACTTGAAGGGAACCCCACCAACGAATACAGATCGATCTTATGCAACATCCTTGATAAAGCCACAGAAAACGACATTATTGATGACCGTACTAAACGTTACCTTACAGTAGACCACACGAGAAGCCCGACCATCACAATGCTCCCCAAAATTCATAAAGACCTCATGAATCCACCTTTCCGCCCTATAGTTTCTACGAGAGGATCCATTCACGAACCGATCGGTAAATTTATCGATCGCTACTTACAACCTCCAGTCATTAACCTTGAGAGCTACATCAGAGACACCACTGACTTCATCAACAAGCTGAATTCCATACAAATCAACAAGGATGAACAAATACTATTGTGCACCGCTGATGTGAAAAGCTTGTACACCTCGATTCCCCATGACGGTGGAATAGAAGCAATCGAATTGGCATTACTGAAAACTAATTTGACAGACCCCATGAAGAGCTTCATCTTGGAGCTTATGAACTTCACTTTATACCATAGCTATTTCTCTTTTGAAGAACGGTGGTACCTACAATTGTCTGGGATGGCAATGGGCAATTGCGCCGCGCCGACGTATGCCAATATATACATGGGCAATTTTGAATTCAACCATATCCTAACTAACACCAACTGGAAAGACAACCTGAAACTATACACACGATATATCGATGACCTATTTTTCATCTGGAAAGACTCACGTGATCATCTAGAAACAGCATTAACCACCTTGAACTCCAGAGATGACCGCATAGAATTTACATGGAACATTTCTGACAAAGCCCTGACATTCTTGGATGTACTCGTGAAAATCACCCCCGAGGGTATTGAAACTGACCTCTATCGAAAACCGACTGACCGTAACAACACATTACTGTACAGCAGCTTCCATCAAGATTCTCTGAAAAGACACCTTCCTTTTAGCCAAATGCTGAGAGTCACTCGCATAGTATCCAACAACGATATAAGAAACTCCCAAATACAATCTATGGCTAAGCGATTCTCCAGCAGGGGGTACCCTCAAAGCATCATCAAAGAGGCAACAGAAAGAGCAAACAACATCTCCCGGACTGAAGCTTTGAAAAGCAAACAAAAAGATCCAAACCAAAGAATGGCACTGGTTTCCAGATACTCCACCTCGAGCAAAACCTACAAAAAGATAATATTAAAACACTGGCGTATTTTATCATCAGAACCAGACTTTGAAGATCTTTTCAGAGAACCTCCCATTTTTGCTTACAGCAGACCCATGAACATCAGAGAAATATTGTCCAAACCAACTGCTACTTCAAGAACATATACGGGCACACGTCCGTGCCATCACTGCAGCAATTGCAATAACGTCATCAGTGGCAATACGATTAATCACCCTATGAGAGGTTTCGAGATCAATCTCCAAGTGGACGCAACATGTGATTCTGCTAACTTGATCTACTTACTTAAATGTCCATGTGGGAAGATCTACGTGGGAAAAACTAGTCGAAAAATAAAAACCCGTTTGAATGAGCACAAATCGAACATTCGAACAAAAAACACCAAATCAAACATGTCAACACATTTCAATGAAGCCCATCACAGCGTGGCTCAACTTAAGTACCTCATACTTGAGATGGTTACCCATAAAGAAGGAAAAGACAACAACAAAACTCTCCTACAAAGGGAGACTTCATGGATCTACAGACTCCAATCCTTGAAGCCCTTTGGGCTCAATGATCGAACTGAATTAAGTTGTTATTTGTAATAACTTTGTTTGATGCTATGTACCCTCGTTCTGCATTTCACCTTTGTTATTAATACTCTTTTTGATCACCTCACCCCGCTACAAGATGGCCGCCTCCATTCTTTCACACACCTTGGGTCCTTTATCTATCTCTATCATCTGCTTACTTTCCTGGAACTCCGCAGTAACTCCGCGAAGTTCGTGACACCCGGTTCACCATTTAAACTACTCTCAGTAAGTACGTCAACTGCATGCGCTTTACTTTTCACTCGAACGTTTTTCCGTTCGGTACACCTTATGGCTTTTTACTGCCTTTTTTTTGCAGCACCGATGTGAGCACAACATCAATGTTTGAAGTGTAAGATTAGCTCTTTTCTCTTCGCACATTTGTTAAAAACTTCCGTTTTGATCACAATAATTGCCATCACGGGCTTTCACCGTCTTCCTTCGTGATTAATTTTCCATCACACCCTGGACCCACACTACCCAACCCTGTTTCCCTACACCCTCCTTAGTGCACGCCAAAATCTCGATCACCCGCATGACTTCATACCGTTTAACATTTCTTCACGTTACCGCATTAGTTACCGTTGATCTAAATGCATTTTTTGTATCCTCCCGCAGCGCTCCTTGATAAAGGACTACTCGAGTCCGAAATGCATTGGAGCATTTGTTGAACTACCGTTGATTCATATTGAACGCAGCGTGATGTAACGCTTGACTGTACATTTTTGTGAATCCACTAAATACAAATAATGATGAAACTTTGAACTCATTTATTTGAACTATTTTCGATTGAACCCTCATTTGAGTCAGGCTACCTGAACATTTACAAGTGTGCCTATCATACAGGGATGCGCCCACGTACCCACGTAGCGCACTCATCTTCAGATATAGCCCAACGCACCTGGACAGTTGCGTCGCCTGTTAGAGCACCTTCAACCTACCTTAACTCTCTCACCAATTCCTCTTCATCTTCTTCTTCAACCTTCTGCTGTGCGCCTGTGCCTATCCTTTCAACTCAATAGACGCAACCCTACTGCCCATTAGGCTGGCAGCACGCCTCTTCAACTTCATTTAAAAATGCAATACGACGAGATCTCTAAATCCACTGAAGCTCACGCTGAAACTTTAGCTTTTGATCATGATGCTATGGAAAGGATCTATGCACTGATCAACGAGGAGGTAACTCAAACATCATCCAGCAAAACGAAGGAGCAATGTGTCAAACAACTTCTTTACCTTCTCAAACGCCGCGTCAACCAGAAACTTCACGCGAGCACGCTCATCAAATACCACAAGGCGCTCCGCATTCCCCGCGGCCTCCGGATAGCCCTTAAGCCCTCGTTATGCAAGAATTCTAAAGCGTTTTTGGAAAGATGGTATGCCATACTAAACAAGTGCAGTCTTGACTTGATACTATTAATCATTGAAGAATTGTCTGGCATTCTCCAAGAACTCACCCTAGAAATAACCACCACTGAAAGTGAACTAAAAGCCCTCTTAACCCCGGAAGAATTGAATACGACCTTGGAAGAAATCAACAAACAAATTGACCGTCACACCAGTGAGATCAATGAACAGAAGTTGCACAAATTTCGGCGTGACACTTTAGACTATAAGCTTGGGGAAGTGTATACCTGGGCGGAGGTTTACGCCCAACGTCGCAGGAATAAGCCATACACCCAAAACACCGACACCTCGTCCTCAGACAGTGACACCACCAACCGCCGCCCTAGACGTCCACCAACTGAACGCACAACCTCCACAGACCGGTCTGACCAAACTCCAGTTCCATCCACTTCTCGCACTGACACAACCATCAGCGTGCCTTTTTTAGATTCACGCCCAGACAGAATCGACGACCCAGACGGGGCAAAAGGACAAACAAAAGACAACGAAAAAACCCAACAACCACCTCAGACCAAACCAAAATCCAAGAGGAATCGCTAGTCATCAACATTTCCGATACTATCCTCACCACGCATGAAACCAAAACCCTTCAGAAGGGCATGTCATTTATCCCCACCAGCAATACCAATCTACTTGAACTTGAGGTCAGCACCTTTAAGCTCACCAGGAAGTTGCGATTGAAGCATTTCTTTGAGAAAGTCCTAGAACCTCCCGCAGAAACCAAACCTGACCTGCTACTTGGATTACGCCCGTCCAGCAACTACATGCCTCCGAGCAGCCACAAAAGCATTGACACTTTTGAAACTTTAGTACGCCAAGACATTGCTAAGATCAACTTCAAGAAAAAATCACGTAGGAATATCACCAATAAAGACCAAGACACACTGAAAAACATTGCCAACAATAAAGCAATTAAATGTCTTAAAGCAGATAAGGGAGGCGCCCTTGTCATTCTCAATACCGACCTCTATAACCGGAGGGCCAGGGAACACGTCTTTGACACCAATACCTACATGCCACTTGAAGGGAACCCCACCAACGAATACAGATCGATCTTATGCAACATCCTTGATAAAGCCACAGAAAACGACATTATTGATGACCGTACTAAACGTTACCTTACAGTAGACCACCCGAGAAGCCCCACCATCACAATGCTCCCCAAAATTCATAAAGACCTCATGAATCCACCTTTCCGCCCTATAGTTTCTACGAGAGGATCCATTCACGAACCGATCGGTAAATTTATCGATCGCTACTTACAACCTTCAGTCATTAACCTTGAGAGCTACATCAGAGACACCACTGACTTCATCAACAAGCTGAATTCCATACAAATCAACAAGGATGAACAAATACTATTGTGCACCGCTGATGTGAAAAGCTTGTACACCTCGATTCCCCATGACGGTGGAATAGAAGCAATCGAATTGGCATTACTGAAAACTAATTTGACAGACCCCATGAAGAGCTTCATCTTGGAGCTTATGATCTTCACTTTATACCATAGCTATTTCTCTTTTGAAGAACGGTGGTACCTACAATTGTCTGGGATGGCAATGGGCAATTGCGCCGCGCCGACGTATGCCAATATATACATGGGCAATTTTGAATTCAACCATATCCTAACTAACACCAACTGGAAAGACAACCTGAAACTATACACACGATATATCGATGACCTATTTTTCATCTGGAAAGACTCACGTGATCATCTAGAAACAGCATTAACCACCTTGAACTCCAGAGATGACCGCATAGAATTTACATGGAACATTTCTGACAAAGCCCTGACATTCTTGGATGTACTCGTGAAAATCACCCCCGAGGGTATTGAAACTGACCTCTATCGAAAACCGACTGACCGTAACAACACATTACTGTACAGCAGCTTCCATCAAGATTCTCTGAAAAGACACCTTCCTTTTAGCCAAATGCTGAGAGTCACTCGCATAGTATCCAACAACGATATAAGAAACTCCCAAATACAATCTATGGCTAAGTGATTCTCCAGCAGGGGGTACCCTCAAAGCATCATCAAAGAGGCAACAGAAAGAGCAAACAACATCTCCCGGACTGAAGCTTTGAAAAGCAAACAAAAAGATCCAAACCAAAGAATGGCACTGGTTTCCAGATACTCCACCTCGAGCAAAACCTACAAAAAGATAATATTAAAACACTGGCGTATTTTATCATCAGAACCAGACTTTGAAGATCTTTTCAGAGAACCTCCCATTTTTGCTTACAGCAGACCCATGAACATCAGAGAAATATTGTCCAAACCAACTGCTACCTCAAGAACATATACGGGCACACGTCCGTG
Organism: Lissotriton vulgaris; assembly: GCF_964263255.1. Classification (NCBI taxonomy): domain Eukaryota; kingdom Metazoa; phylum Chordata; class Amphibia; order Caudata; family Salamandridae; genus Lissotriton; species Lissotriton vulgaris. The sequence goes on from NC_141686.1 coordinate 69,896,011, forward strand.
CCATCACTGCAGCAATTGCAATAACGTCATCAGTGGCAATACGATTAATCACCCTATGAGAGGTTTCGAGATCAATCTCCAAGTGGACGCAACATGTGATTCTGCTAACTTGATCTACTTACTTAAATGTCCATGTGGGAAGATCTACGTGGGAAAAACTAGTCGAAAAATAAAAACCCGTTTGAATGAGCACAAATCGAACATTCGAACAAAAAACACCAAATCAAACGTGTCAACACATTTCAATGAAGCCCATCACAGCGTGGCTCAACTTAAGTACCTCATACTTGAGATGGTTACCCATAAAGAAGGAAAAGACAACAACAAAACTCTCCTACAAAGGGAGACTTCATGGATCTACAGACTCCAATCCTTGAAGCCCTTTGGGCTCAATGATCGAACTGAATTAAGTTGTTATTTGTAATAACTTTGTTTGATGCTATGTACCCTCGTTCTGCATTTCACCTTTGTTATTAATACTCTTTTTGATCACCTCACCCCGCTACAAGATGGCCGCCTCCATTCTTTCACACACCTTGGGTCCTTTATCTATCTCTATCATCTGCTTACTTTCCTGGAACTCCGCAGTAACTCCGCGAAGTTCGTGACACCCGGTTCACCATTTAAACTACTCTCAGTAAGTACGTCAACTGCATGCGCTTTACTTTTCACTCGAACGTTTTTCCGTTCGGTACACCTTATGGCTTTTTACTGCCTTTTTTTTGCAGCACCGATGTGAGCACAACATCAATGTTTGAAGTGTAAGATTAGCTCTTTTCTCTTCGCACATTTGTTAAAAACTTCCGTTTTGATCACAATAATTGCCATCACGGGCTTTCACCGTCTTCCTTCGTGATTAATTTTCCATCACACCCTGGACCCACACTACCCAACCCTGTTTCCCTACACCCTCCTTAGTGCACGCCAAAATCTCGATCACCCGCATGACTTCATACCGTTTAACATTTCTTCACGTTACCGCATTAGTTACCGTTGATCTAAATGCATTTTTTGTATCCTCCCGCAGCGCTCCTTGATAAAGGACTACTCGAGTCCGAAATGCATTGGAGCATTTGTTGAACTACCGTTGATTCATATTGAACGCAGCGTGATGTAACGCTTGACTGTACATTTTTGTGAATCCACTAAATACAAATAATGATGAAACTTTGAACTCATTTATTTGAACTATTTTCGATTGAACCCTCATTTGAGTCAGGCTACCTGAACATTTACAAGTGTGCCTATCATACAGGGATGCGCCCACGTACCCACGTAGCGCACTCATCTTCACCTATTTAAAGATACAAATACAATCTATTTTTTTTTCTATTGAGTTTTCTCTTATTCAATTATTTTGGTACTACTAAATACTTTCAACTGTTTCTTTGATAAAGCCTGATTGTTCTGAGCAACAGCTACCCAGGACTGAGGAAATGCTTAACAAACAAAGCTGACTGGACCTGATATGAGATTGTGTCTCTATCGTACAACCACAACATATAATAAACCGCTTTCCTCACAGTTCTACGATTAGAAGATGTTCTATATCCACACCTTCCACCCAGGCCTAGCGTTGTTCCTTTTCTTCCATCTTTAGAAATCTTAGCTGGATCGTTGCCTAGCTGTGTCAACATGCACAACATCCTATGTGTTAAAGATTGCACCCACATTACTCTGCCTTTCACCTCCACATCTGCACTGTTTTTCAATGGGATCATCAGAGAAGCATGCTCAACTATGAGGAATGTTTTCCACTAGGAATTGATCGATAGGGTAGATGCATTGTCAATGGCTTGAATGATCCGCCACTGCTGCACCAACACAGACCTCAAGGAAATCATCACTATCATCAAGAACACACTTTGAATTTACCATTGCACGTGTACTATGCTGAGTGAATGTTACAAAAATCAAGATCTGAGGCTGTTTTACAATACGTTCAATGACATAGCTGAAATGTTGATACCTGTGTGACACACAAATCATGCTATAAAAATGAAAATTGTGAACTAAGGGCCATTGTAGTCTCATAATGATTTGAAAACATGGTTTCTTCGAGCATAATTATTGTTACACTCATTGTCGTAAGCATAGTCAGGGTGTAGCTATAGTTTACAATGCTTTTCAAATTGTTCATATATTTTCTTTATTGTGATTGGCATCTTATCTTATTCAATATTATTTTAAGGAATATCTCATTTTAGGCTATAAGTCCCAAGTGAATAAAGTGAAATGGAGGTTCATTTGAAAAATAGCAGGAGGGCTGGTAGCCTTGAATATTAGCAGGGACCTTAGTCACTGCACGAAAACCCACTACCTGACAAAGGACACACAAGAAATATTTTGAGATGGCCGCTGAAATTGCATCGACAGGTGTGGCGAATAAACGCTGAGGAGACGCCATGTTTTTTTGCCCACTTAGTATATATATATATTTTTTTACAAATAATATCACAAAAATGAGCTTGATTGTAAAAAAAACACAAAAAAACACTAGTAGTTTTCTCCCTGCACTGGGAGGCTATTTTCTTTATTTTCACCAGCTGACCCAAGAAGGGTAAATATGCAATGGAAGGGTTCCAATTGGGAAGACCAAACCTCAAGGCTGCCCCATGGTCTTGTACCCACCATCTATGCTGCTAGCTTTTTCACGTTGTGGATGCTCTCCTCTCCAAATACTTAGAAACTGGGGCAAAGACAAAGGTGCAGGGATGGGAAATGAAACTCCCTGGGAGGATAAGTATGAATGGAGGACACACAGGGCCCTATGTAGGTAATTTCTTTTATCCGGGCCTTAAATACCGATTCATACCGAATCGGTATTTATGAATCGGAAAAAGGAATGTAGCAAAAAAAAAGGTTAAAAATACCGAATCGGTAACAATCGGAATCCACACTCGGTAAATACCGATTCGGTAATCTCCGAATCGGTAATATCCGATTCGGTATCACCCATTCAACCCTATGGGCCTGCAGGCCCATAGGAATGAATGGGAGATACTGATTCGGAGATTTACGAATCGGTATTTACCAAATCGGTAAAATCCGATCTCGAAAATTCGAAAAGAAGACATGTGAGGCAGTGAGCCAATCAGGGACACCCACCACACCCCACAACAAAGCAACTGAGAAATCAACCAATCAGATGCAAGTACCACACCCCAGTACCTGGAGGTGGCCACACCCATGCAGGTGCAGAGCTACAGAACTGTTTGGAGAGCTGGAGGGAAGACAGAGGAGCAGGCTGCACTGAGCCCAGCAGAGCATCACCATGGAGTCCCAGGAAGGCCAGAAGGATGGATGTGATAGAAAAAGGAAGCTAAAATTCAGCACAACTGAGCTCCAGGTGCTGGTGGAGGAGGTAGTGCAGCATTACAGCCAGCTTTCTGGGAGACAGTCCCTGCAAGTAGCAGAGTCTGTCAAAATAAACACCTGGCTGGCAATCCAGAGCAAAGTAAATGCCCTAGGGGTCACACATCGGGAAATTGAAGATATCAAAAAAAGGTGGTATGATCTGAGGATCACCACCAAAAAGAAGGTTGCAACCCAGAGGAAAGAATCCTCAGCCACAGGTGGAGGGAAGAGCCGTGCACCAAGCCTCACTGAACTGGAGCAGCTGGTGGAATCCACCATGGAGCCGGAATGCATACACGGGATTGGGGATGCTGACAGCTCAGCCAGAGCTGCAAGAAAGAAAGGTAAAATGCATGGACATGAATCCCCACCCATTCCCTGGCCCCTTCCCCAATGTGGGTGACTGAATCACAATCCAGAACACATGTCAGTACTCACCACCAATGCATCATGGTAGTCTTAGTCATAGGAACATACATCAAAGCAGCCAACACAGAATTCAGCATGCCATGCCACACTTCCCATACACAAGCAGTTGAGGCATAGGAAATTGTGTGATAGGAATGTGTTTAATGAAGACACAAAGGTGATCATTGTCCATGTCTGCCCACAGGAGAGTCATCGCGCAGTGCAGCGCAGGGAGGGGAGGCGAGTGCACCAGCAACGGCTGCGAGGGAGAAGCCTTCAGACACATCAGGACCCAGAACTGTCCCTGAGGACACTTCCACAGCGCAGGCACCCACAGCATTGGAGGAAGACACCACAGCACAGCCACTGTCACCCCTGCTGTTTGGGACACAGACTCCGGCAGCACCTGCAGGTGCCACAACACCAAGCTCAGGGTCCTCTGTGCATGTGAGGCCAAGGAGGCAGGATGTTCCACCACTCAGGATCCTAGAAAGCTCTGATGAAGAAGTGGTGGAGGTTCACACACACAGCACTCCACCACTGGCTGGCAACGCAGGGCAACAGGGGTCATCAGGATCTGTGCGTGCAAGTGTCCGTGGTCATAGGGCACATGAGCGAGACGAGGGGCAGGAAATGTAGGGGGTCTTTGCTGGTTTGGAAACCACTATGGTGAAGATCCAGCGCATGCAGGCCAAACGGATCATGGCAGTGCACAGACAGGTGCGCATCCTGAACAGCAGGATGTCAAACATTGATTGGGGATATGCTCCACGGCCCTAGGAATGGAGTCCATGGCAAAAGGAATGGAGTCCATGGCAGAGGGGGTGAGGGAAATGGTTGTGCGCATGGGTTCCCTCTGTGACATGCTGGAGAGTGACCATACAGAAAGGCGCAGGAATAGGCACGTACTTAACCCCCTCCATGCTCATGACAAGCTCAGCTCTTCATGCAGTACACTTCTCGTGTGTTCATGACGAGCTGAGCTCGTCATGAACAATGGGATTTACAGATCCTCAGCACAGGAGGGGAAAAGTCACAGCAGCCAAGGTGTTAAGTAGCAGAATAATGCCATCAACCGGCTGGCAATTGCAAGCACCCTGCTATGCCGCCGGTCAGTGAACATGCAGACTGACATTGTGCACTGCTGCAGTGACTTGTCCAGGGGGATGGGGAGAGTGACCTCTGCTATGGAGGTACTGCTGACACAGCAGACAGCCACTGCTGGTAACACGTGTGTCGGGGACACAGAGGAGTCCACAAACAGGAGTGGATCCAGCACGCCTGTACAGGACGTTTGTCGGAGCAGCAGGCTCCATGCAGAAGACCCTGGCACCACTGCGCAAGTTGACACCCTGCCCCGTAGCTCCCACACCATATTGCGTAAGCGCAGGTATTAACAAATAATCCTGAACACAGGACAGGTCATAGTGATGTGAACTTTGGCCACCCAGTGTGATATGCGGATGCTGTTTGATTCATGTGGTCTGGTATATGTGAAGTGCAGTAGTGCATATTAAACTGAGTGCTTCAGGTACTAAACATGCCTGTGTCTCCTCACTCTATTATAAATATCTGGTTGTGATTTCTGCACGTCTCAGTCTGCCATCTGTTGCTGGCGCTGCTCCTGCTGCATTGTGATCGACTTGTTCTGTCCCATCATCTATGTCCTCATGATATGTGATTTCTACCTCTGTGCCCTCCTTGGTGGCAAGATTGTGCAGCATGGCGCAGGTCGCGATAATTTTGCAACAGATCATTGGCGTGTACTGCCGTGCACCTCCACTCGTATGGAGGCAGCGAAATCTGCTTTTAAGTAGTCCAAAAGTGCGTTCCACCACGCAACGTGTTGTTCTGTGTGCCACGTTGTAACGCCTTTCACTCCTGGTGGATAGATTCAGGTAGGGGGTGAGGACACCTGAACGCACGGCATATGCACTGTCACCTGGGTGGAAAATGAAATAATGATTAGTCACATGCTCATGATTAATCCTTCTGCATTGACTATCAGGGTGTCTCACAGTTATTTACCTAGCAGGTATCCATCCCCGAAATCACCAGCAACAAGGCGTGTGTATATCCCACTATTCTGGAAGATGTAAGAGTCATGGGTACTCCCTGGAAATTTGGCAACAATGTCGGTAATGATGTTGGCAGCGTTGCAGATCACCTGCACATTGATTGAATGCGTAGACTTCCGGTTTCTATAAATGTGTTCTGTTGCTGCAGGTGGGCATAGTGGGATGTGCGTACCATCGATACAGCCTATGATGTGCGGGAAGTTTGCAAGTTGGTAGAAATCGGTTTTGGTCTTTGCTAGTTCAGCAGGTGTGTCAGGGAACTCAATGTAGTGTCCCATCCTCTGCATCATGGCATCAAGGAATTTCCTGAATAAACGTGACAGGCAGCTCTGGGACACCCCACCTACTGCAACAATCACATTCTGGTAGCTCCCAGAAGCAAGAAGGTGTAGGCAGCACAGCACCTGCACATGGGGTGGGATGGCGTGTGCTCTTGGGGTTGGCGTTCCAGATATGGGTGGAGGTCCCTGATCAAGACCAGGATGGTTCTGGGGTGTAGCCTGTACCTTTGCAGGATCTCTGGTTCAGTCAGTTGGAATAGGGTGATCCTCTGCCTATACACCTGCTCCTCCCTTAGCCAGACCCTCTCTCCTGCTGTCTGTATCCGTAGTCGCCTTGTCATTTTGTAGAAAGCCGCCATTGTGGTTGCACTGTTGCATTTTGGGGCCTTCTTTTATATCCTGCACCTGGTTTCCACCTGCTTTCATTCCGTGGTAATTACCGACTCTTAAATACCGATTTTCATGGTATTCTGTATTTTTTGGGTTTCCTACATCTCGATATGCCATTTTTACCATTTCTAATTTACCGATTCGGTAAATAGGAATTCGGTATATTCCGATTCGTGAAATACCAAATCGGTATTTTACCGACTGGTTTTTACCGATTTGGACACTTTTTTCCCACATACATCTCAAAACTCTTATTCCGGTCGGTAAGGGCCGAAATTACCGAATTTCGGCCGTTACCAACCGGTATTTGGCTACCTACACCGGGCCCACAGTGCGGTAGAAAGACATGAGGGAAAACACATAAGCTCGAGAGGGTAGGGAAGGGGGTGGATGCACATTCATGGGGTCAGAGACCCTGGCAGAGGTAAGCAAGGGGGGCAAAAGTCATCTACTCCAAAAAGAACAGGAAGAGGGAACCGTGTGGTTGGTCAGAGGCATATTGTGCCTGTTGCAGGAGGTGAGGTGTGAATCCAGTTAGAGAGGGTGAGCTGAGGCTGCAAGATTCAGACCTGACTCAGGAGACTGGACGAGAGGTCTTTCACTCCGAGCATCAGAACACATCCCTTTATACTACAGAAACTTAATTGAGCGCGAACAGCTACCTCTGGGGAGGTGTCCCGGCGCTAACGAGTCCCACAGCAAGAGTAAGTAGTCAGGAGGGGGGCAGAGTTATTGCGTAAAAAGCCAGGTTTTTAGGAGTTTCCTAAAGCTTGCTTCTGACGAGGCAGATTGGATGGCAGGGGGCAGGGTATTCCAGAGTTTCGCCGTGCCGGCCGAAAAGGACCTGCCTCCAAGTCTAGCTTTCCTTACGCGCGGTACAATTAGTTTGAGTAGGGAGTTGGAGCGCAGCTCACGTTTTTGGTGGCATGAACTTAAAGCGCTGTGAATTGAACGTCGCATTGCTTTACACAGCAACACAGCTAACACACTGATGTTCAGTGTACGAATAAACTTCACAAAGGGAATGCCCCATCAGTGTGAGGATTCACACGGGGGCCCCTTCATCCATTGGACATGAGGGTCAACACTACATTTCAGCCACCAACAATACTTGCACATTTACTTTTATGTTATGCACTCTTGGATGTTGTTCATTACATCCACTTTCATTCCTTTCCAGAGCCATTACCGTCCAGTGCCTTCTTACTCTGGTCTCAAGGATGCCACCGTGGCTCGGTGTCTTTTGTTAATGATGTGTGATATGCAATAGTCACACAGCGAAGACGGCTAATTGTAACAACATTGTAAAACTGCGTGCATGTAAAGTAAGACTTCCCCAGGCCTTTGGGAAGTGTATTGTGATGCTGGGCACATAATCACTTTGACTGTGGGTGTGCCCGCACCAGGGTAAACCTGCCATTCTGACCCCTCCTCTTCTTACTCATCACATTAACCAGAGGTGATGTCGGGAACCTCCCACTTTTTATTCCGCCACGTCCAGTAGAATCCCCTAGCCCCAGAGGCGGCTTCTGCCTTTCTGGAGAGAAGGAAGCAGACTGGTATTTCTCACCCCCTATCCCTGAGTTGTGCTTCGTAAGTGAATCTGGCAGATCGGCCAGGGAACCCCTTGGCGGTACAGTGGAAAGACAAAGAGCCCCGAACTCCCAGAAGCAGCACACACACACATCTTACTATGCTGTAACAGTTCGGGGCTCATTTATCAACTTGTGACGCCCTGCACCCTGCTGCATTGCACCGTATGACAGGCAAAGGGCACGAGTGCGCCATATGGAAGGCAATACGGCGCATTCCTGAGCTTTCCCTTGCGCTGGTGCCCTTTTGGCAGCCTAGCGCCAATGCAGGCACCTTGGCACAAGGGTGCCTTTGTTGCATGCAGGACTGTTTTTGTGTAGGGAGAGGCACCTTACTTCATATATCTGTATTTGCTGCAGAATGCAGCACACATAGGAAGAGGAAGAAGCGAGGAGAAATAGAGATAGTTTTCCTCTTTACGCCTTTTCTGTGAAGGTGTAAGATTTTGGTGCAGTCCCAGGTTTACACCTTTTTGTACATCTGGGGATGCATGAGAATCCATGGGAGTCGCGTGGGAACATCCCCGAAAATGCCCATGAAATTACTTCCCAGCGCAGAGAAACACAGCACAGCGATTTGCAAAACATTACTCCGGATTTTTGAAAGTGGCTTAAAAATATCAGCTTATAGGTTTGTGTACTACATTGCATGGGGCAAACATGACCCAGCCCTCTCATAAATAAGAACCTAAGTAGTTAATATGTGCAAATCGTTTTTTTTTTTAATTAACAATTTAATTGCCATTGTACAATAATCTATCAAAGTAGTCATGAAGCAAGGGGGTTTAGCAAGACAATGCCTTTCTTCAATATATCAGTAAAAGTAAATGTTACGTGCTAGTCTCATGCAAGCCGTGTAAGATTTACGATCACAATAATGGATCTCAGTGATTACAAATATTGTTAGAGTGAATCAGATATAGACCCCGAACGCTGTCCATCCCACATACCCACCTAGATCGTCTAAACCTCCCTATTTGCTTTACTGCAGCATCTTATCATTTAGTTTGTTACAGACCATGAAACACCCCTGCACATCTGTAAACTAGAAGGTCTTCAGTTGAGTGCACTGAGGCACAGAATACCTCTTAGAAATCAGTTTTTCTTTTTCCCTTTCCCCGTATAAAAAGAGTTTAGCAACCCTTTCCTCCCTAGCATCACAACGAAGCCTGGCTTACTCTCTCTGAACCTCATGCTTGCAACACAAATCTGCAAACAGTGGCATTTGTAAATGTAAATGTGGCGTATTTGTATAGCGCGAACAGTGACCCGGAGGCATCCCGGCGCTTGTACTCCTACCACAAGGGAACCCCTCCTGGCTTTTCCTTGTAGGGTGTCCACTCCTGGGCATCCCATGGTGAAACCAGGCATCCCTTGTGCATCGGGGGCCTTTGAGGAGACTAAGCAAGCTATTGCCCAGAGTTGCAGCGTGGGACCCATGCTTAGAATCAGCACTGAGGCGAGAATATCCGGTCAGAGGAATTTAGGAATTTAAGCCCAAAACCCACCGAGGCAGGAATTGAACCCTGGTCCCTGGCCAGCGTTCTGCATCAAGGTCTGCCGCTCTAAGCATTGAGCCACACTTCTCCAACATTTCTAACAACATTTAAAAAGCATGAGTTATTGCCACTTCTTGCAGCTCCCTAGCATGGAAACTGAAGTCACTTAGCGTCAGTTTTGCTTGAGTAAGATTAAACAATAAAACTTGAATGTATTTTTCCGTCTGGTTTTCAGGCCTAGTGTATCTTGGCTGAGTAACCATTCTTGATACACTACTCGATGCATAATATCCGGTAAATCACACAAATATTGTCAAGCACATGAAAAAGAGGGCTGCACATGAGAGGGGAATAATTGGGCCGAAATTGCAGCACAAGAATCAAGTGTTGATTGATTGAAATGGAGAAACGTGTGAGGGGTTTCACAGCTGGTCATTAAGAGTGAGAGGCAAAAACTAAGTCTAGTTGTTTGTCTTTTGCAGAAATCCAGACAAAGGTACACAGTTTCTCATCTCGCGAGGATTTATCCCTGATACGCCCATCGGGGTAGCGCACTTTCTACTCCAGCGAAAAGGACTCAGCAGGCAGATGATTGGAGAATTCCTGGGGAACAGCAAGAAGCAGTTTAATCGCGATGTCCTAGAGTAAGTAGCCATATAGTGTGTTGATACTCTCCATTGCTTTTAATGATTTCAATTTATTATTGGTAATGTACTCGAAGGTATTTTGCAAATGATGTAGAATGGTTCCAAGATTCTAGTTCAAAGTTACTTATTTGTATAACATATGTGTTAACATGTTTATTAACTAGTGCATGCTTTAGCAGACTATTGTGCTATATTTAGTTGGTAAAGGATGGTACTAAAAGGTGTCCAGCTGTTGTCCTTTATGTTGTGGCGTATGTTAGCGGTCTTTCTCTTTGATAATAAGACCGGGCAACATCCTTAACAACGAAGTTTTTATAACCACTTACCTGAACAACAAATCCTTAACAACGACAATTATAAACCACGACTTTCTTAAACCACGAGTCTCCCCCTTGTTGACCTGACACGATCTTCGCCCCCTGGCATGCCTCACTCTGCAAAGCTGAGCGCAGGGAAGCAGCCCCTCAGGCGGCCCGAACTGCCTTTCATAATGCCGTGAAACTATAGCGCAGCAATTATCTACATATTTGTCTTCTTTAAAGACAGTTACGATCATTGTTGTCGCAGGATGTGATTGTGCCATAAACAGATGCAACACAGCTCTTATAGGGCCATATTATCAAGAAAGGGCGATACATTATTGCCGCTTTTATCGGCAGGAAACTGCTGCTAAAGTGGCGATAATGGGCTTGATAATATGCCCTTGTGAATTCCAATTGAAGCCCAGGTTCTACACAATATTCTCTTTTTATTTTTTTCCAGCCTGCATTTTTATTTAACATTTCCCTTTGTGTGATCTGACACTTGTTTGTGATTCAATCACCCCAGACAAAATTGCCTAATATGCTTGTTGTGCGTCATCATCTTCTCCTGTATACTAGCGAAACGTGATATGTTCGTGCTGAGGTGCTGACATATGACTGCAGTGCCCATCATGTTACAGAGGGCAGATTGTACTGGGTGGTGCTAATAATGTGTGAAGAGGCTGCATGTGAACTTCAGAAACGTGTAGCATTGCTCAATGTGATGTGAATGTCTGTATATTTATGTGCTGTCTTTAATGCAAAGCACCCGTATTCAAAGCATACAGTGGAAACACAACCAATGACCTACCCAAGATTATTTATAAAACGGGTTAGAAGAATTGTTTCAGGAAGACATATTAGCATATTTTAATTTGGTGAATATAGTACTGACACTTATGTACAGAGGAAAATGTCAATTTACATTAAAAGAATAAAAGAAGTTTGAAAACCTACTGTAAAAATTAGCATTTTTGCGTAAACTCCAACATATGTATCTCTGTGTGAACCCACAGACTACAAAAGCCAACAATTGCAGTTGGGAGATCCAGCATCCAATTCTCTGCTGGCATCAGCCAGATTCCAGGTCTAGCAGCTACTCCTTGGAGAGAGAAGCAGGCTTTGGCCAGCCCCACACAATCATTCCACACATATCCCTGTGCAGGATGTGCCAGGCACTGGCACTCGAGGCGGAACCAGTGCGCATTCTTGTCTGCTTTGCCATACAAGCAGCAGCCTGCAACGGGTTGGGAGTTCTTGCTTTCCTTTTCAGTTGAGAGGACAGCCAAAAAAAATGAATCTATTAATACATTTCTTTTTTTTATGTCAAAAACGTGCAGATTGAAAAAAACCAAAGTGGTGTAAATGGGTAATGAGCAATTTAAATAATTTTCGTGGTTTAGTAACTCGTTGTAAAAAATGTAGTGGTTTGCCATTGCTTGTTGTTTAGTCTTCGTGGTTAAGGAGTTCGTGGTCTAGGCAGTAGTTGTTTAATCATATATCCAACAAGACCATCACCACTGAGTGGCGTTCATCCTGTGGTTGGTTTCTGTTGATGTTAAATATGTTAGGTCATTAGAACAGAAGGGTATGGCCCCTCTGAGAGAAAGGGAACTGAATGATTTTATTGGCTCTACTATTTGCTCCTTGCATTATGGGTGAGAATGCGGACTGTAGAAATGACAGCACGTTCCTGTCTTTCTTTATATGTTGGTTTTCTTTGTTATTTTTTTCTGGTTTTGTGTTAATAGAATAGCACCTAGAAATGTGAACCCACATTTCAATAACACGCTACACCTTACTAGAAGTCACTTTAAGGAAACAATCCACATCTTTAAACATCAGTCGTCTGCTGCATGTCTCAGACTGAATTTGCCAATCATTTTTCCAACAAGCTATAATCTCTTAGAGAAGATATTGATAATCTCCCTTACAACAGCAATGTTGTACCCACTTTTACTCCAAAGCAAACACCTGCTGCCTGTAACTCTTTTACCTCAAAGGCCCTCCTAGGGTGTTTGGTCCAAAACATTGTGTGGACGAAATATCATGTCAAGAATATTGAGGGCAAGAAAATTGTGAAGGTAAATTTTGAATGAAAACCAATGTTTTAGTATACTTAACTCTACATATATGTACCTTAATGACATATATATCTTCAAGGTACGTAGATGTGGAGTTAAGAACAGTAAATCTATACTTACCTATTTGCAACTACCTTCTCAATATTTTGATCCTCGATATTTTTGACAAGATATTCTGTCCACACAATATTTTTGTCCTCAATATTCTGTCAGTGATCCCCTTCTATACGTCTATAAAGCCAGCCAAGAAACCAGAACCTCCTGTTATGCAAACAATCATATCCCTGCTACCAAATGCAGAGAACTCTGAGATTTCTTAACACCCAGTTGGCTAACTTGTATCATTGCCTTGCTCCAAGCATGCATAGTACTGGAACTGCCTAAAATCGGTCATGTATGACCTCTCATAAAGAGGATGGATGCTGACTCACTGCAAAACTTCCAATTTCAGAACAATCAGCAGACTGCCTTAATATCACCACATTTCTTTAAAATTTCATTTCATATTGACCGAACGCTCACATTAACATCAACAAAATCCTGGGACCCTTACAGTCAAGATTCAGATCAAACCACAACACAGCGATCAGTTTCCTCAAGACTGTTGATGAGTCCCTTCAACTTTAAGACAAAGGAGAATCTTGACTCGTAGAACCAGTCAGCCTTGTCTCTGGCTTGCATTCCATGAAGAAAGCATGGATTGAAATGGCCCTTGCCTCAACAAATTTTGCTATTATCTCTCAAACTGTTTCTAAGTGAGGATTGGGAACTCAATGTCCACCCTCATCACGTCACTCTTTGGAGTTCCACAAGGGTCTGTTTTGGCTCCCATAGTTTTCGGCTTAGATGTAGAGTCTCAGGGGAGAACTGGGGCAACAACATTGTGTCACCTTCCACCAGTATGCAGGTGACATCAAGGTTTTCTAGAAGAGGGGCTGAACCTAATAAACAGCTTAACGGATATACAAAATTGAATGTGCCTCATGAAATTGGAACTAAACTCTCAGAAAATGTAAAGTGTTTTTATTTCCACCAAATCCAGCAACAAACCACCACCAAAATGGCTGGTGAACTAGAAACTGTAAGCATCTCTCCAAAACCTCGGCTAAGTCAGGATATGTCACACTGGCTTCTAAATCTAGCTTAGAATTGCACATTAAAGCAACTTCTACCTGTGCTTCTTTCCATCTCACACCATTAGGATTATCAGGCACTTGGTTCCTAGCCGGATTTGAGATACTTGGTTCAAGCACTAGTCTTCTCCAGAACCAAATATTACAATGCCAAATTTAGTGGTCACCTCAAGTAGACCGACTAAAAGCTGTCCTTCACTGTGATGGCCCAACTCATTGCTGGAAAGAACAAATTCGATTATGTGAAAATGACACAAAAATCACTAAACTGGTTACGGTTGAGTACCTGTAGCATATTCAAGGCTGCCTTCATTACATATACGGCCCAATGACCCTAAGTTTCCACCTCTGAACATGCATGAAATCCCTATTAACTGGGCTACACACCACTCACTCCTTTGGGCTGTTAAAACAATGTAAAGAAGCAGTTATTGTGGTCCAGCTAATCGTATGACCTACAGATTGGCCATGCTATCTTATGTGCTACTGTGTTCACGACTTTCCACATGCCTTGCAATGCTGTGCCTTTGATCCTTCATGATGTCAAATGATGCTTTCGTTTTTTTGTGTGTGTTGATCTTGCTTTGCAATAATGCCCCACAGTTGCCAATCCATGCTACTTTGGGTATGGTAGATTTGTCATTTTTTTCATTTGACATCTGTTTCTCTTAGAAAGCACCCTGACAATGTCTATTGAGGTCAACTAGCACTACTTATAATCATAAGACATTTTTTTAACAAATAGTGTTCAACAGACCTACAACTGTACTAGGAAATCATGAATAGATAAGAGGTGTTGTGAAACGACAAAGACATGCTGCAAATTGAAAACAGAGATAAACTGTGTAGAAAATACACCATTTTTGAAAAACAAAAACACCAGTTCATAAGGTCTAAACAGCCAAGAGGTTGAAGTCAAACTGTCAGTAGGATAGAATGGGATTTCTTATTGTGGGGCTTAGTGAATAAATAGACTTGATGAGGAATAAAAAGCAAGGAAGTTGCCACAGATAGTACCCCTACAAATCATTGCTTAATAGAACCTATTGTACTCAGACTACGCAGGCCAAGTTAAGTGAAGGCGGTTGTAGAGGGACTCCTAAAAAGACCAACAGTGGCACATTAACCAATCGTAAATTGCTTTCAAATTACCTGTTCAGAGGCAATTCCAGATTTAGATGAGTGCATCTATCCACCTAAGTAGCAATTTGCTTCCTTCGTAGGAAAAGCAGAGTTTTACCAAGGAACTTTTCACATAAGATGGTTCTTTCTGAAGAAATGCATTCCTTTTAGTTGGTTTAAAGCATTTTGCAGAAAGTTTGAAATGGATATGTAGGCCATTGACTTTGCCAAAGCTCAATGCATAGGCTAAACCGTGATTGGTACTACCTGTGCTTCTGGAGTAGGTCTGTTTGAGAAGTAAGGTGGTAAGGGGACAGTGATAATCTATGGCTCACACATGCAGAATAGAGTTGGAGAACTTTATTCTGTCATTGAGAAAGAGACCCCAGCTTGTGTGTGGAGATTTTAGTTGCTTTTGTGGTCTGTACCTTTCATTGTGAGAACAGGTTATCCCCTCCTGAAAGCCTTATTCACAGCAAATGGCACTGAGTATATTCAAACAGTTGTTCTGATTGTAGGTGTTCTTGTTTGACATGGAGTTACGTGATAGATGTACGTAATTTGTTGATCACTGAATTTACACATGGACAAGTTTCAGGTCCAGGAGGATGAGAAAGAGGATAATGTGTTGCAGGTGTTTTAAGTTACAGACCTCGTTGTTGAGAAGGAAGATTGTAATGAGACTGTGGTAGAAGATAAGAAACATAGAAAATGTATGAAACTTGTTAGGTGATGATTGTCAAAAACAGTTAATGTGTAATGGAGTTGAACCTTACCAGACTGTTAAATTTGAATTAAAGATGATCAGAGGGGTGTTCTCTATTGAGAACAGAATGCCACTAAACCATAGAGGAAAAAGCTTGAGACTTGAGCATAAAAGCTCACTTAGGAATTGAGTACCAAACAGAAGTTGGTTTATGACTTCAAAGTCAATACCACATGTTCTTCAACTGTATGGATCATTTCTTCCAATGAGATGGCTTTGCTAGTAGTGTTGAATGACAATGGCTTATAGCTTAAGATCAGCATCAGAGCTGTATCTCATCAGTTCAGAAAGTACTACAGCCATACACTATAGGATTCACCACCACAAACATTGTGCTTAATTGTAAACGATCTTGAATAATAACAAATTTCTATCACATTTGTACAATGCTTGGTTGCTAGGCGTGCATTCCGTAAATGCCTATATATAAATACATACAAAAAATGAGAAGGAGAAATATGTGGAATCAGATGACAGTGAACATTATAGGTCATCATTACACTAATCAATGATCTTGTTGATAGACTTAATACAATGACCATTGAGAACGTCTCTATCTTCAGGTGAGGACTTCACATGAAAGAAATACTTGTTGAGTGGGAAGCTGAATACTAAGATGTTTGTGCCGAGTATTGTGTACAAATGGATAAAAGTGTACTAATACAAAGAGTGAAATTTTTTAATCCAGGTGAAAGAAGCAATGTTGTATCTACAAGGCAGATAATAAGACTAGGTTATAGACAACATAGTCTAGAATCTTACTCACACATCTAAGAGTTTTGGTCCACTGTCCAACAAGGACAAGATGCGAGATGGATGTATGGCACAGGTACTTATAGCAGTGAAGTAATGTGCAAAACCTTCGTACAGTATGAGGGACGAATTGCATGTGGGTGGCCTAGAAGGTACAATATACAACCAACAAATCTGGATACTGTTTATATGGTGATGTTGTCCTTCAGCTCCGTGTGGTGTGTTGAAAGGAAGGAGATCTGACGAGTCTTGTGCTTGTATGGTGTATCTACAAGTATGTGTGGGTGAGTTGTGATAATATTTTCGTGATAAAATCAGTTTATGTTATGGTTCTGATATGTTCCAAAGTGGAAAGCGATAGAATGATATTTGGTTCTCAGTATAGTGGCTGAGAGGCCAGTCGGAGTGGGCTGTAGGAGTCAGGTGGCCTTTCTTTGTATTCCCGGCCAAGAATAGCACTTCACAGAATAATCTGATGATGATTTCATGGTTAGTCATCCTTGCAGTCCTCAACCATGTCTTTTATTCATATCTATTGATAACATTTGGGAACAGGGATTACCATCCCCTGAGAGTCCATTGAATAGGGCTTCTTTCTCTCTCCACCTCAGAATCAAACCTCAGCTTAAGAGCCAGTTTATCACATATTTTCTGCTTCATTATTGCCTTATAAAAACGTATGTGCTATGAGGTCTGAAAATAGAGGTTGTGTTGGTGAAAGAGTACTTTTAGGGGTGAGGCACTGTACCACATCACAACTCTCTGAATACTCTAAAACAAGTCAGAGATTAAAGACTTGAGGACAGTGGTGTAGCTAGGCCTTTTGCCTCCTGTGGCGGTTTCAGCCATTGCTGCCTGCAGCGTCTGTAACAGCAGTGGAGGTTCTGGTACACAAATCCTGCGTTTGCCACCCCGCATGGCCGCAGGTAAGAGCGCAGGTGGTGTTGGGGGTTGTGGTGGTGGGCCTCAGGCCCACATGATGCAAATAACGGACACCGACACCGGGTAGTATAGGACATTCACTGGCCAAGAGCACATGCACCTGGGCCCTTTTATTGGCGGGGCCACGTCACTCATGACACCCGTGATGGATGGGTGTGGGGGTGCGATGTGTCCAGCCCTCGAGGGTGTGGATGGGATGACAGCTTGCTGCGGGACACTAGAACGTGTCCCGTAGGACACTACATTCCTCCCCAACTTTATTGAGGAGCAAACAAAGTGTTAGTCCAACCTGTGCAGGCAAAACAGTTAACTAAATTCTACAGGGTCTCTCAGTCTCTAGAGTCAGGTGGCAGGACGACATCAGACATGGGCTGGTGACTTTGCTTGCAACAGACCCTTCTCGACGGGCACCTGTAGTTTATCCTAAGGGGCTCAGGACACGACCGCTGGCTTGGAGACGTCCGCTGCATACCGTCAGTTCGCTGATGATGACATGTCTTGCATGGCTTCCACTTTTCTGACGTTCGTGATGGTCTGAGGCGAGTTCTAACAGTTCCTTTTAGTGGGTTGCGTCCTGACGATGGACGGAGTCCCAAGTGAGAATTCACAGAGGTGTTGCTGGACCAACTGTCCCTGTTGACTTGCTTGAGTGTGACCAGTGACCTGTCGGTGGGGCAATGTCTCTCCTCGCTCTCCCGCCTGGGAAGGTCCATTGTCGGAGTTGCTGCGGGACTGTAGGAGGGCTCCACTGGGGCCGCTTGTGTGCCATCTGGGGGAAACTGCAGGACCGCTGAGGAGCCGTTACTTAGCCTCACGCACAACCCTCACAGGTGGATGAGTCTGGGCCAAGACTTGCACTCGCTGCCGCGGTTCCGGTGTAGGCCAGGTTCACACGTGGCTTCTGATTTCTTTAAGTCGGCTAGTGTGGCAATGGTGTCAGACTCCCGTATATCGGTACTCAGGGAGTGGTGTTTGACGCATGTGCTGATGGTTGGCGTAATGGAGGTTCCCAGCCATGTGGTGAGTCGGAGTGACAGTTGGTGGTGACTTGTTGGGAGAGTTTGGATGTCAGGAGGGACTTAGCAGCCAGGTGTCTCCGCTTTGTTGAGGCTGATCTTCGGTGGCGGCTTGACACGTGGAGTGTACGAATCCTCTCTTGCCTGTTTTTGGGCCACTGCCGACTCCATCTTGAGGCGTTGTGATGGTGGGCACTCAGTGCGGATCTTTACCCATGGCATCTGCGGACAGGAGCAGGGATGCCGATTGACTTAGACTGTTGACGCTCGGGGATGGACGGTAAGCATGAGCGAATTTTGCGGATCTCGCGTTCGCGAATTTTGCGGATTTGCGGATTCGCAATCCGCAAAATCCGCGAATTCCCGCGAATTTGCAGATTTTTTTTTTTTGTGTGTTCGCCCGTGTTTCTGCCAGTTCGCGAGGGTTTTGTACACTTTCGCAAATTGCGAACTTACCTGTCGGGTCGCAAGTTTCGCGAACTTGTTGTTTCTACGTGTCCAGCCTGTTTGGGACACTCTTCTTCATCACTGCCACTCTCTGTCACCACTGCCACTCTCTGACTACTCATGCCACCCTCTGGCCCACCCATGCCACCCTCTGTTTCATCACCACACCCTCTGGTTGTCCAGTGTACATTATTTTCGGCAAAGCAAAGCACACCTTCCCTGCCTCAAGTGACCTGAATTAATTTGGGGCTGATTCATGTGTCACAGAATATTTTTTTAGCTGGCACCTGCTTCCTTAGTGCGCCCTGATTAGTGATCTTTTGCACTTGCTAAGTGCTTTCATTGTTGCAAAATTAGTTACAACACCTGCCCTGCCCCAACTGACAATAATGAATTAGGGGCTGATTCATGGATTTTAACTTCCAGCCTGGCTCCTGCTTGTCTCCCTTAGCTGTAATTCAGGACCTTTGTGGCATATGTGTAACTATTCTGAGGTTCAGAGCAGGGTCACATACTAGTTTCAACTGGCAACTGAACTCTGGAGGGGCCCCTCAGGAAGCACTCCAGGAAATGGCTACTAATGATGAGCCTGAACTTTTGAACCTGGTAAGTAGTTACTTTCAGTTTTGCTAAGATCGTATTTCTGCAATTTTGCACTTATTCGCGGGGCGCGAACTCACGCGAACAGTGCGAGCAGTGCGAGCAAAATCCGCTGCTCGCGGATTTGCGGATTTTGCGGGAAATTCGCAAATCTCGCGGATTGCGGATTTCCCGAAAATCCGCAAAATCCGCGAGCGGAACGGATTTTCCGCCCACGCCTAATGGACGGTCGCCTGGGGAAGCGTTGGGATAAAACGTGGTCGGCGCTTGCTGCAGCTTATGTTTGGTTCATCCGTGAGGCTGTACCCTGGGATGTCGGTCCACCTTTGTGGTTGTCTGGTGTGTCAGGATGTTCTCCTGATCTGGAATTTCATCTAGAGGATAGTACGCACTGTCAACTATTGGCTAGTGGTAAATCTTCTTTGTTCAGACTCCTGCTAGATGAATATTTGTTATGTTTTTGCCTCAGCTTTGTTGCTGCCACATTCTCTTCTAATGGGACCTTCAAGGGCACCTCTGAACACCACCTTTCTATGGTTTGGCTTAAAAGAGCAGCTGTCATAAAATAATTATGTGAGCATCACAAGAGAGGGACTATGACTCTTCCCACATTTGGGAAAAAGCAGTGCACATTTTGATTGGGTAGAAGTTGTGTGCTTCCACAAAAAAAGTGCTTGTCATCCGCAACTGTAATCATTTCATTTTGTTTATTTATCTAGCTGTGTGCATGTCGTGTCATGGTTGGCTGAGGGTCTCTATCTACAAATGGCGTCTAGCTATGTGTTTTATTTGGGGAAATCGTCCTCTGGCTAAACACCTTTTATTGGGGCCAATTTCCTAGGCCCTGTTTGTGGTGCAACTGTTAATCTGTGGGAATGGTCAGGGTTTTCCCTGGGTGCCAGTTTTTCTTTGGGCTAAGCAAGACCCCACCTGTGCCATGTCACTTTATAACCGTGTGTTGGGGTTTCAAGGCCTGTCTGACCACTATTTCTGACTTGGGATTGATTGGGAGGTTACCTTGGGTGAATCCGACAGCAATGAACTACTACTATGAATAATGTGGCGGCCATTGATGCAATTTCTACTAGCATCCTCAATATTGTGTGTACAGTTGTCAAAACATACATTGATATTGTTTATACCGATATTGACATTGTTATGCATGTTTTGATCATGACGTACATTGACATTGTTTCTACTGGTATCAACATTGTTATTTTTGCATGAATTATGACATACACTGGTGCACGTGCAAAGTTCACGACATTGTATTTATGAGTTTTGACATTGTTGTGCAGGGATCGTTTATGGCATACAGTGACATTGCTTTTATTGGTAGTGCCATTGTCGGGCCTGTAGACATCATGGTATACATCAACATCGTATTCATCCATCCCAACACTTGTTTCTTGGGTTTGGTCTCTTTATTCCTTCCTGATCAGTGTATCCGTCTAAGGTTAAATTTTGCCTGGGCCAATGCTGCCCTTTGAGCTTAAACCTCATAACTTGTAGTGAAAGGGATTCTGAACACCTAAATCACCCCAACCTGGCATGCCCATTAAGGCTAATTTCTCAAATTGGTTGGTGACTGCCCATTCCCTTTTGCTGCCTGTTTCTACTCGCCCCCGCAGTCATTCTGACTGGGCCACTTAGACGGACTCTAATTTATCATGAAGTCATTCATCGTTGCCACAACCAGTCTAGCTCTTACTCCTGCATCTATATGCCAAAGCTAATCAATCTCATTATGGTCTGATTTGACAATGTAGCTGTCACCAGCCAATTATGTGAGTATCATCAAGAGAGGGGCTTTGGCTCCACCCACATGTTGGGACCCAGGAGTAAATGTTTTGATTGAGCAGAAGTTGTGGGCTTCCAGAAAAAAGTTATTTCGCTTTACACAGCTGTGATCATTTTGTTTATTTATCCTTCTGCCTGAACTTGAACATTTAGGCCTGGGCGATCAACTCCACTCCATTCGTGGAGTTTGCAGAGTTTTCCCACTCTGTGGAGCACACAAAGTTCTGTAAAACTTGAGCGGATATTTTCCTGGCTCGTGCTTACAAATGTTAAGTTGGTGAGCACGAGCGAGAAAAATCCAACACTAGACCACCTCCCAGCAAGATTTTTTAGTGCAGAAGGTCGCGGATGGTCGTTACTGCTCGTGTTTAGAAACCATCTGTTTGCATTGAGGAAACTGCAGCTTGAGTAGAGCATCTACTTGAGTGGCAGAAACAAGCAGAGCTTTCTTGCGCTGCGCATGGCGCCGCTCGCGTTGATTTTCCAATGCAGGACAAACACCCAGTGCTAAAAATCAGCACGAACAGCATGACCCAACACACTGCTGCTTGCAAAGTCTTTTGGTTACTTTGCGTAGTTCCGTGTTGCGGAACTCCATGAACTCCACCCAGGCCTACATTTAGGAGCCATCGCATGCCATTGCAATGATAACAAAGTGTCATAGATAATTAGAACATTTATGGAATATCTCTCTTGTGGCAGCACGGATGGCAGGATGGCAGTTATTAACGTATATGGGTTTTTAGGTTGGCTTGACAGTGCATTGTAAGCCTGACTAAGTGGCATTGCCAATGCTTATTTTAAATAATGTAACTGGCCATTTGAGGAATCTGGAGAAGATGTGACCACCATTTCAGGTATCTTAATAATGAGGCTGGGAGTCCCCTCCTCCCCTCATCTGGTAGTGAACAAAGGTGATTCAGCTCCTATGTCCACCTTTTAGACTACCATCAGTTACCCGCTGTGAGACTCTAATTCTATGCTAACATGTTATTGCTGTCGCCTGTGAAGTTTCTGACTAACCCTGCATGCAACAAAGCTTGGGATTCTGCAGCCATTTTGAAGCTCACTATATCTGCCACTTGCTGAATGGCTTTTTGGTGGTAATCTGTTTGATTAGATAATATTTTCAGAGCTGATGACTTAATGATGTATCAGTGTTCGAAATGTTTTTGGAATCTGAGGTGTATCCAGTACAATCAGTCAAATAAGAACATGGTGTGGTCCCTGTGTCTCTAGCTTCCGGCTGGGTCAGGCTTTGCAGCAAATGACAAAAGACTTAATATTGTTAGGACCCAATGGATTTTCCTGTCTAACAGTAGCCAAGTCCTTTAATGACACAATTCCCACTGTGACAAATCAGAGCCTTTCTGGCTCCCTCAGCAGAGAGCCAACGCTATTCTAAACTGCATTGTGAATTATTAAAACATGTCTATCTGAAGAATAGTGTAAACACATAGGAGGGATGTGAAACTTAGCATGTGAGCTTCTCTGCAATTTCAACACCGCCAGGCTTCGGTCAGCAGCACTCAATGTCTTTCGCCTCTCAAGTGCTCATATATAAGCCATTAACAAATTCCCAGACAAAGTAAACAGGTGTGGCTGTTTATTACATTAAATTCTGCAGTAGCATAAGGAGTAGCTTTCTGTGTAGAATTTATATAGGCAATAAACATCTGAATGTGACAAACAGTGTGGTTTTTGAGAGTACTTTTCAGATGTAAAATTTTTTGCATGCATTTCAGTGAAAACACTTCCTGGAAGGTGGAATTAAACCAAAAAGCCAATCATACAGAGCTTCCTAATCCACCCTCATGGCTTCCTCTCTGATTTCTCCATTTCCTTTACACGCTCTAATCATTATGGCTAACTCTACTGCCCTGCTAAAAAGATCTGTAATACTGATGTCTACAAAATTTGTATTAGAAGATTTAGACTTGATTTTCCAGTCCTTGATTTCACTTACCTTAAATCATTATGGTTATAATCCTGTGATTAAACTAGCTCTACATCCTTTATTTTTGGTAATCCTGCTTTAAGGCTGTTTTTTTTTATTCAACAGCTATTTAGTATAATAACACTTATTTGAATTTTGATGAATTACAGCAAAAAATTACATTGCAACCATCATATATTTATATTGGTGAACTCTTGTGTAATTCAAACCTTGATTCATTTCCAATAATTTTCCTCTAAATACTTCAGATTTAAATTTGTACAGTCACACAATTACTTCATCATCACATGCTGTATCGTTGCTTTCCAAAAATGGATTAATTTGAAATGAACAATATTAACATTCTCTCTCATCCTTTTGGAATAAGGAATTAGATTTATCAATATCTCAAGACACATAGAAGAAAACTTGGATGAATAGTATCTCTGGATGGTTGCCTGTCTCTCTATATCAAACTAATTACTGCATATTATTTAACTGTTTATGGACACCTTTAAGGTATTAAATGCAAATCTTTCAGTTTCTCCTAATTGTTGGATTTGTAATCAGAATGCAGGCTTGTTACGTCATATGCGTTATGAATTTAATAATGTTGTTAAATTTGGGAATAAGGTTTGATTTCACAGATAAACTGTCATACAACATATGCTTTTGTAAATCATCTTCACTTAAAACAAATCGGCCTGTTATGAAAAGCAAGCCTCTTGATTTTGTTTAATTCTGCAGCATTAAAATCAATTACTACCAAATGGGAAAATGCTTCGTCGTTATGTGTACATGCATGGTGGTCCTGGTTAATATTTACCAGAAGAGGAGCTAAATTGACTTTGTCTGGTGTCAATTACGATACTCCAAATTAAAATTTATTTTTGGAAGCCTATTGATAATTATATGGATTTATATTTCTGATTACATTTTACTGATAACCTATATAACCTTTTCATGTTTTGATCGTTTGTTAGATCGATTGGTTCAATTTAGTAGCTCTAATAAGTTATAGTTGCAATTTCGTTTCACTTTATTCCCTTTCAGTTTCCTTTTACTTTTATCAACATTTTTACATTTGAGAATATATAGGTATTTTATTGGCTTTACTTTTATATTATCTTACAGATGGTATTGTTATAACATCGTTATCATATTTTGTGGTTCTCTTTTTTTTAGGGTCTTTTTATTCAACCTAAAATTCAGTATAATATTTTGAACACAAAATAAATTACGTTCCTTATAGTTAATGAGCTCAAATGATTATTGTTCGGAGTTCGGTAAAATAAGTACCACTAAAAAGGGAAGTATTTAAATTCAATATTACATGCCAAAAGTAATAGAATTTGTATGGTATATTTTATGAATAGTCTTTTCTGATATTTATATAAAAGCATCTGCATACAAATGGCATATTACATTTATATATTGTGTTTTGACTAGTCATGTTATATTCCTTGCTGTCTCTAATCAAGAAAGGATGCAGCCCGTCTTGTTCGGCTTACCTCTTGGACACCATGTGGCCATAATATAGATTTGCCTTCTTCCCTCTACCCATCCCCACTGAAAGTGTGAATTTTTAAGCTTTGCTAACTTCTCTCACCAAGATCAGAACCAGCTCTTGACAAAAGGCATGACTTATGGGCTGTCAAGTGATATCATTATAGAGTGAGAAGTGGGGACATCTTTTCTTCCACTAATCAGAGGTCTGTTGGGCAGCGCAAAGCTTGTCTGAACTCCACAGGGATTAACAGCCACACAATGGAGCTGGACCACCAAATTCTGCAACATAAATCCGGTCCCTCAGGTCACAATACAAATGGGTGCCAAAAATAGACTAATACGCCTGGTAACGGTTAATTGTTGTGACAAAGTGAATTATTAGTTAGGGTGGATGTTAGTCCACCACAAGCTATAATGGCACTAATCTTATTAGGTCCAGTAAAGGATTCAGTAATTTCAACCTGAGCTTAGCCTCTGGTAGCTATGGCACAGAGCTGACAGGCTTAACTAAAGACAATGTATTTATAAGTACCAAAACAGTTAAACAGTTGACTATGGCCACTCAAAACAGGTGGTTCTGAGGGCAGCTCCCGTCCCACTGGGAGTGGAGCCTAGCTAGCTGGAAGAGTGGGTGGAAGAGTTGTGGTGCCGCGGCCAGGGCGACTGACGCTGGAATCGGGGGCTCAAGGTTCAATCCCCGGCAGCAGGTCAGCCCAGCAGCATGTGACTCTGGGCAATAGCTTGCTTAATCTTCCTGACTGCCCCCAGCGCTGGGATACCTTTGGATAGCTGTTTGCGCTTTACAAATACTGGATTTACATTTTTTTTAGCTGACAGGACTATATAGAGGGCTGGCCTAGATGTGAGCTACTTCAGCTTGTAACAGGCAGGCCCCATTGAAAATAATTACGTTTGTGGGCACTGCCTAAGTGGTCATCCTGTCAGAGGAACAGGACACCTCTACGCACACACAGCCTTTTGTCTCAGCCCTGGCATCCACTTCACACCTCATCACAGAAGTTATTCAGCTCCTGTGTGACAGTAAATACTGCAGACCTGGCTTTTCTACAGAGACATGGTACCCTCAGTGCTCAGATACCCCTAGGGGTGACAGCATTGTGGCATACAAATGCTGATTGATTTATTGATGGAGGAAAGCACATTTAGCTCAAGCAGGAAAATGACAACTTTCTCAAAGTGTTATTTCCAAAACAGTAATATAAAGTCCAACTTGACCATTAAGTTGGGTTTTAATGTATAGTTAAAATGAATGCTTAAAGTATTTTCCTAGCTATTTCCAAACTGAAGCAATGCATTATATGTAATAGGTAGCCTGGTCTTTTCTATTGAGAGAGTCAGCTTTATCACAGGTTAAAATGACTTTGTTTTTTTCTTCTCTGCCAGGTTATTTGAAACATCAGTATACATGCCGCTAAGCTTTAAATACCATGCACTCTGCCCTATGGGCATGCTGTGCCTACTCTATGGGTTACATGTAAGTATTAAAAAGGAGGGTTTAGGCCTGGAAAAATGATTGTTTTGCCCAGTGGAATTGTCAGTATTAAAACTGCCTACCCAGGCTGCAGTAGCAGGTCAGGAGACATGCTTTGCATCGTCACTTTAATGTTGACACAATATTTGGTGCAGTCCATTAGTGACAATTAACTTGCAGGCCTTCGGTACAATTTGGTACCCTGTAATAGGGACTTATAGGTAAGTGAAATGTGGCAATCGGGGGTGTAGCCAATTTCTTCATGTTTTACGGGTCAGAACGCATGCACTGAGCCATGATTGGCAGTGCCCCAGTGCAGAGAGGAAAAACCCAGCAGCATCAGTGCTGAAAAAAAGGGGTGGCAAAACAAAAAAATCCTTCCTACAATTGTTAAAGGAAAGACCTGTATACCTTCAGTTCCAATGACATAGAGCCATGTGGTACATCTAGGTAGAGACATAGATGGTCTTACATTAGACTACTTCAGATGGGCAGATGGGCAGCTGGACGGTGGTCTTTCTACTACTCTCTGATTGTTCATTTATCTTCATTTTCTCTGCTAATGTATTCCAGCCTCCCTCTAGAAACTGCTAAGCTTGAACCTTTCCCCTGAGCAGGCAATACCACGTGACCTATGCCACACTGAACCTATGAACAAAGACACTAACAGAAATATGTATTGTCATTTTCATGGCAGTAGGTGGTGAAAAGGCAGAGAAGGTCAACATGCAACTGCATGCTGGCTTTTTATCAGAAGGACGTCTTTTACAATAATGTAAATTGCGTTTCTGGGCAGGTTACAGTAGGCCTGTGCACGCTTACTTTCCTCTGACGCATTTTCCTCCCAGGAGAGCACCTGCCTGTTTTTTCCTCATCGAATTTTTTCCTTTTTGAAGGCAGCTGTGCCTTAAAAAGCAAAATGCGACTGCCCAGCGCTAATTAGGGCTATCATACGACTCCGTGCTACAAGAGCATACTTTTTCCAGTCCTGGTCTTTGCTTTTACAAATCAGAGTTTTCAGGAGTGAAATCAATTTAACCAAATGAGAACTTCAAGTCACTCTATGAATTTCCAAACAGCACACATCTCAGCTTACTTAGGTCTTGATGTATGAAAAGGCATGTCACAATTCATGCATGAAATTTAGGCAATGCCTTTTTTGTGACCTGCCTTTCAAGTTGTACTAATAGGTCATGTTGCACAATGTCCACTCACTTGGAGTCACAGAACAATCTACCTAATGTATTTTAATTAGGTTGGTCAATATTTGTGACTCACTATGATTAAATATGAACACTGTAATGGTGACCTATAAAGAAAAGCAGACCATGATCCCTGGGTTTGCATTCTCAAACAGGAAACATCCTTAAAAGAACAAGTGCAGCTTTAAAAATAAAAGTCCTCATTATGATGTTGGGTGGAAAGCCATCGGACAGATAGTTGGAGACTTTTCTCCTGACATCATAGGTTTCCCTCCCACCTCCGTATTATGATACTGGTGGTCGGAGGGAAACCTGTGGTGGAAGCCCGCTCCGCTTCCAACGAGTTCACGGTGCCCGTTGAGATGGTGGGGGAATTGTAATGCCAAAATGGCAGCGGAGCAAGCCCCAGCTCCACTGTCGGGATTACAATGTCGCTTTCCGTCTTTTATATCATGGTGGTCCGCCCGCTGCATGGTGCCTGCCACACGGTGAGGGGATGTTTGAAAACAGCCATTGTTCTATTGCAGCTTATGCTGCGGGCCTTGTCTGGCTGCCGCACAAGCTGCAATATGAAAATTGATGTTTCCAACTGCTCATAGGGTGGTCGCATCCTCTGCGGGTTGAACCGCTGACTATTAGTCGGGCGGTTTCCATCCCACTACAGTATCAGTCGGACAGTCGTCCGACCGACATTGTAACAGGATTCAATATGTCTCTTGTCTGGAAAGACATTGGGAAAAGCAGGCATTGGCCCTTTGGACTACTGCCTACACCCCCCAAGGTCATCCAACACAAGGCCTCATTTATGAGGAGATGACCCAGGGCAGCGCAGGAAGTCATCTTGCCGTGCTTCCCTATGTCAAAGTGAAAGTGCAGGAATGCACCATATTTATCTAATACAGTGCATTCTTGTCCTTTCCCCCTACGCTGGCACGGTGTCAGCAGCCTAGCACCAACGCAGGCACCATTGCACCATGGTGCAAGAGTGCTTGTGTTGTCGGCACGATTGTTTTTGTGCACCTTTATCCTCTTTCGATGTGCGCTACAGAACGCAGCACACTTAAGAGAAAAAACAAGGTGAAATGAAGTTATTTCTCCTTGTTGCGCCTCCCTTGGGGCGTAAGGTTTTGCTGCATTCCCAGGTTTACATGGTTTTGTAAAGCTGGGGAAGTGTCAAAATCCATAGGTGCTGCGTGGGAACGCCACTTTAATGCAGGGTAAGGAAACGCAGTGATTTGCACTGCCTTGCCTTACTTCACATCTATGAGGCCCTTCAAAGCCACATAAAGTGGCTTTGCGGACCTCATAAATGGTCATATGATTTTATGAATTGTGCCACCGG
The DNA here is from genome assembly GCF_964263255.1 of Lissotriton vulgaris. NCBI lineage: Eukaryota > Metazoa > Chordata > Amphibia > Caudata > Salamandridae > Lissotriton > Lissotriton vulgaris. The sequence continues at coordinate 69,924,709 of NC_141686.1, forward strand.
AGTGTCACAAAAAGTGATGCTATGGCAGCACGAGAGGCTCATAAATATGCCCCACAGTTCCTAAAGGCGAAACTGCTCACCGATGACAGTTTCTCCTTCGCTAATCAGTTAATATCTCTTTTAGGGTATCATCAACTTTTGTGTTTGGATCTCAATACGGTAAAAAAACTTGTTGCAGTCCCCTTTTACAATTCAGAAAGGATTTTCCGGAATGCAAAATAGTTTTAATATATCTTAAGCAAAGAAAAACATTTTGCAGCCTCAAACTCTGTGATTTTGCCAATCTTGGACTTATCATCAGGCGTAATTGACATGATTTTAAAGTGCACTGCTTAGGAAGCCAACACCCATTGAAGGGTCAACGACAGCACATCGTTGAGGTGAAAGAACATCCAAATGAGGAAGAACATGCGAGGATGCGACGGCACATCCAATGAGTCAATATTAATTAATAATAATGATAATTCCTCTGTGCAAAGCGCAAACAAATCACCCCCTTAAGAGTTTCAAGGCGCTGGCGTCCGTCTGGAAGATTTAGGGCCAGATGTACAACCTGTTTTTGCATTCGCATTCTGCAAATGCAGGGGAAAATATTTTTTAAGGGTAGGCAATGGTTCCAGGGACCACTACCTGCCCTTAAAAAATTAAAAGAAAACATTTCATTTTTTTTTTTAAATGCATCTCGTTTTTCTTTAAGGCAAACGGGCTGCATTTAAAAAAAACTGCTTTATTGAAAAGCAGTCCCAGACATGGAGGTCTGCTGAGCCCAGCAGGCCCCTATACTTGGGAGGCCAGCCATTCTCAATGGGGTCGCAAATTGTGAGTGCCTCATGAATATTGATGAGGCATGCAATTTGCGACCCCATTGAGAATCGCTAACAGTGTCTCTGACACTGTTGTACATGTCATTTTGTGAGTCGCAAATTGGACCCGCAATTGAGCGCAATTTGCGACTCACAAAATGACATGGTCGTACATCTGGCCCTAAGTGAGCTACTGCCCAAAGTAATATGATGCTGAGATGAGCTGCCGGCGGCAATCGAACCGTGAACCCCGCACTCGGGAGTCAGCCGATCTGGTTGCAGTTCTACACCTCTCCTTTCAAGGGTTTCATTCAGAGAATCTTGATGAGGCCCACCATACCGTAACACATATTTCTCCCATCAAAGGTGATTACTGTAAAAAAACACAGACCTGTTGGCTTTCTCAGAGCTTAAAGACTGTACTTGAAAACCCAAAGCATTCAATGCAATTATTTATTTTAAATCATGCCCTTGCAAAATGTACTAATGCCCACTGGAAAAATCTGATCACCCGAGCTAATTTCTTCAGATCAGAGTAACTATCAGCTGAATATTCAAGTGCTTCATGTTTGCATAAATAGCTATTTGACAGAAATATCATCTGGGGGAGGGGGTTGGATAGGGAGGAGCTTAAGGAGGTATCATTTGAATCCACGGAGACCATACTGTAAATGGACAACATTTCCAGTTTAAACTGGCTTCCCCAGCGCTGGGCAAAGGCCACTGCAGCTTGCTGAAAGGAAAGACGATGGAGCAGAGCACAAGGACACCGCAGCTACTTCAGCGTGGTGAAAGGCCCCAGAGACGCTAGAGATTTGCAAAGTACACGGGCATGGAAGCGAGTGGTGCCAACACTCAAAGATGAACACTACACAACAAGAGGGTCTTCTGCAGGTGAGCAATCAAAACACTAACGCTGGTGTCCTTCAGGAGAGGCCTCACCTTCTCATTGACGTACAAGAAAAAAGGTAACTGTATTCAGGGTGAAAAGGAACAAACAATGACTTGGAAGACGCGCACAAGGCCAACACGTGGCCAACACGTGGAGCCAGAAGCTTCAGTGTGCAAGAGTATCTCATCATAGACATCTACATGAGCGTTTCTATGGGAAGCAACTGCACGCTGGAGGCTCCGTCCATCCTGGGAGGTCCCATCACTAGGCACACCAGCATCGCCACCTATTGGGGGTCCCACGACTCAACAGGCTGCGGACTGGGAATTACATCTTGTCTGCCGTCGAAGAGTCAAGACAGGCCATCGGCTGTGAGCCTGAGGAGCCAAGGGTTGGAGTGTTACCTGTGGCCTTCCCACTCAGGGTGCCCCGAGAAGTGGGCACACAGGGCAGGAGGATGGGCACCATGGAAACTGCCGCTAACCCTCCCTGGGGATCAGCACCAATCCTGGGGCTCAGCAGAGGTTCTGTCTGTGTGGTTGGTCCACGCGGCTTTGACCTTAGCTTTAGCAGATTTCTTCCCAGTGTCCTGGTACCGTGCGCTAGAGGACCCTGGTACTGAGTGCCGGGGAAACTGCATGTTGATCACGTCTTACACTATGCCTTTGTATATGGTCTTAACGTCAATAAGTTGTAGTTGCAAATTCACTATAACACATTTGACCTTCACCATCCTCTGATTGCCCTCTCGTGCCACCATGATTCTCTCAAACAGCCTCATATTGTGACATGAAGTGGACTCTAAAGGTACTAAAGACACAGTAAACCAGGTCATTTGCCTGTCTCTACTGCTATGACCCCCGAAACGAAACCGAAGAGTAGGAAAGAAAGGGGTACCCTACCAAACAACATGGCCATCTTGTACCGAACAATCCCTAATTAATGTCAGGGCACCACCTTTCTTCTGAACACCTCATTCTTCCGGTCCGCCGAGCTGCTGCTGCTTTATTGCCGCACCTCTGGCTTCATTTTCACCTTAGCATGAAACCTCAAAAATAGGTCAAGGCATCTCGGTGAGCCGAGGCTCCCCTGCCCCCTCCCCCATGCTAATAAGCAGTTTCCCTCCTCCACTCCGTGTTGTCCAACTTTAACTCTTTCCCTGCCGGGCTGCCTCGGCCTCTCTTGGCCCCGCTGCCATACTGTTAAAACATTAACTTGCATTTCCTCCATGGGACCAGCATCAAAGTCCTGTGCTGTAAAATATAATGTTTAATTTTACTAATTTACTCTTAGAGCCTTAGCAAAGGCGAATTCAATACATTTCACTACAACATACTGTGGAAGACAATGAATAAATGGAAAAATATTCGCATTCAGTATCTACATTTAAAAGGAAGGCATGTGTGGAATGCGCGTCCTGTTTGTAAGTATTCAATATATTTCACATTGCACACTGGATCGGGTGATGTCTTCATTTTATAGTAAGGAGCCTTGTTCAGTGGTTCCTTCTCTAGCAGCTCCTAAGGAAACTTCTGGAAGGGCACTTCATTGAAGGGTAATTGGTGAGTGGGCGGTGGGGTGCTGTACCGGGCCACCTCTGAGTGTCTGCATTAGGAGAGTGCCCTGGAATGACATTCCAGGGTGGCCCTTTAGGGGGCAGCGCGGTGCGCTTGGCCTGGAGGGAGTGGAATACCGGCAGGGGTATCTCTCAGCCACTGCATGAGTATGATTGATCATGCGCATTGCAGGGAGTACCTCAGTTTCTCAGGGAGAGAGAATGTTCGGTCTGAATGAGTCGTTTGATGCCTGAGGAGGCTCTAGCCCGTAGGGGATTGCAGAGGTCTGGTTTCCTTCTTGGTGGCTCCCTCTTCCAAGGGCTGTCCCAGATTATGAGCATGCTTTAGGGCATCCAGGAGCAGGGACAGACTGGCTTTTGTCCGGCTTTGGCATTTTTGCCAGAGAGCTACAGACAAGAGGACCACTTTCAGAGCGGGATGGGCTGTCGTGCCCTAACTATACCCCCAGTGCCGCATTCTAATTGTTGTCTTGTCCAGTGTAGGACTACTTTGAACATTTTGCCAGGACTGCTTTTGGTTTCTAGTCTGGCCCTGTCTAGGACTGGGTCTTGGGAGTTGTGGGTCTCTGCTAATGGGGGAGGTCAGGCATCTGCAGTCACAAAGTGTCACTATACATGAAGGCAAAACACTGCTGTGAATCTTGGAGGTAGGTAAGTGAATAGTATGTCTAGGTGATCACATGAAGCTACTGTGCTCACTGTGCACTGTATCCAACCTTGTTGATAAGTTAGAGCACTTGGGAAGTCCCTTATTTGTGCTCTGTGTGGGTGCCTCTCATTCTTAACCTCATCACTGCGGCTCAAATTCCGCCGCAGTGCTGAAGATTCCAATTGCGGGCGAGGTCATGACGGCTCCCGGCCGTCATCAGCACACGCCCACTGTGACTCATGACGGCCGGGAGCCATCATCAGCATTGATGAGGTTAATACACACAAAAAGTGATGAGAGGAATTCTTTCAATAAGTCGAACAACTGGCAGTCACTGAGGGTAGCAATCCAAAGCATGAGTTTTTTGCCCAACATGTGACCTTAGATTAGGCCCCGCCATAGGCTAATCAGTCTTGGTCCTGATTCAGTAGGAATAGTCCAGCCAGCAATGGCGGAGGAGGGTCACCCCACTGACTCAGCACCAGCAGCTGAAAAAACTATATTCAGCTGCTGGCTGCGCCAGTGCGTGTAGGGAGGGGCAGGGCCAGGCCATGGGATGAGGAAGTGGAGTGAACTTCTAGGTGCGCATGTCTATGTGTCTGGCCGTCTTAAGCCGGCAAAACAGACATGCACAGTTAGGTTTCTCCACCCGGTCTGTATGGCACAGCAGAGTTGGAGAAACAGCACAGACTCCTTGTGCCTGAGCGAGAGTTAAACCAGCCGTCTCCGGCCAATCCCTATGCTGCTTTCATGGTTTTGGTAATGGCATGAGAGCAGCGCAGGGATTGCACAGGGAGTCTATGATACTGTCCCAGTGTCTGCTGGAACCAGGAATGAGAGGAACACAGAGGCGTGAGGTGGCTCGCAGCTTCAGGAAAGTCTGATTTATTTTTATTCTTGAGCTCCCCCACCTACGCTCCCTTCCCTCACCCTCTCCACCCACCCCACCACTGTTTCTTTGTGTCGGTCGCCGCTGAGTCCAGACCAAACTGTCAAGCCAGGTCCTCTCTGACCCAGAACACAAGCCACCCAACATCGGGTTCAACCTGGATGGGGCTTATGAGTCGGGATCTTAATTGTTTATATGAGAGTTTTACCCTCCCACCTTGCCAGAGAGACGTCAATACCATTTGCTTCAGGATACTAAAGAACTCTCTCTAAACTAAGGTTGGGAGTGCTTGAAAGAGGTGCAAGATATTCAGGAGAATGTTTATTTTGATAGCATTCATTCTGCTCAGTCAGGGAAGACAAAGCAGTGAAGTAAAGTATTCAGTGTAGGAAGGATATTAGCCTTATGTTGGTCATCCAGGTTTGGACTGAGTTCAACTCCCAGGCCCATAATTGAGTTTGTTCTCCCTCTGAATGGGTTTGTGGTGCTAAAGCATCTGCTTTAGATTGGGGAAGAGAGAGATTTAACATCTGTGATTTTGCCAAATTAACTTTGAATCCAGATTCTCTTTTGACTATCTTAAGTGTCTGCTGTACTTTTGTAAAGGATGTCTGAGAGAGGTTAGTGACAGAAAGATATCATCAACTTTCCCAGTTGATTATAGTTCTGCTTCTAATCAGGAATGCTCTTTGCATTTGCATTATGACAAGCATCCTGATACTTTTCCCCATATAGCCACTGAAGGAGCCAGGTTTCAAGTTCTAGATTTACTCAGGAACCCCTGGGTGATGTCTATTTTTGTCTGCTTGAAAGTGTAGAGGGGAAGAAAAATTATTAGCCAATTACGTATTGCAGTTCCAATGAATCATGACTCTGAAGAATCACAGATTCTCATCTAAAGTTTAGTTTGTTTATTACAAAACAAAAACAGAACAGTTGAAAGGGAAAATCCGCGTGGGAGAGTGATAATAGTAGTTCCAATAGGTATCCTAATAGATGCCGATGCTCAAGGATCACTATACAGTGACCACCTCATGTAGTAAGCTGTAGGCAAAGGCCCACAGAATTACAAATTAAACACTTGGTAGCCCGAGCAAAGAGCATATAAGTAGAAAATGAAATGAAAGCAATTTATAATACGCAACTTTGCCCAACGGGCGTCAAGGCGCCTAACCAAACATTATCAAAATAGGAGCATCGGAAAAGAAACATGCTACTGATAGGCCTCAATAAAAAGCTGCGTTTTTAGTGCTTTCTTGAAAAGAACCAAAGAAGGTAGTGCTTTTAATTCGGAGGGGAGTTCGTTCCACAGTTTAGGGGCCATAGAAGAGAAAGCCCTTCCACCCCATCTGGCTCTATTTGTTCGGGGAACGGCTAGAAGCAACAAATAAAATTCAAATGTCAGTTCTGGATGTATTCTTCTTGTTTTATTCTAAGCTTGCAAGGTATCTTTCAATTATATCCATCTTCTTAACAAAGTGCCTTCACGCCACAGAATTTGCCAACACGTGTTTCATCCATGCGGCTATTTGCCATGGACTTCATCAGGGCAAAGAACAAAATATTCATGAGTTTTGAAAGTAGAAGCTAGCACCAAAAAGATTCCTCTGGATTCCTAAAATGTAATATTCAATACTTAGCCATTCGTCTGGTAAAACCCATATCTTCTAAACTTCAGTATTTCAAGTTAAAAGTCATCGCTGTCAGTCACGTTTCCTGAAACTGACTTCAAAGTCGTCCACAGTCAGGACCTTGTGCGTGCGTATCGGCGCACTATCCTAAGTGTCTGCTGTACTTTCGTAAAGGATATCTGAGAGAGGTTAGTGACAGAAAGATATAATCAACTTTCCCAGTTTATTATAGTTCTGCTTCTCATCAGGAATGCTCTTTGGATTTTCATTAAGACAAGCATCCTGATACATTTCCCCCTGTAGCCACTGAAGGAGCGAGGTTTCAAGTTCTAGATTTGCTCAGGAACCCCTGGGTGATGTCTATTTTTGTCTGCTTGAAAGTGTAGAGGGGAAGAAATCATTAGCCAATTATGAAAAACAGTTCCAATGAATCATGACTCCGAAGAATCACAGACTCTGATCTAAAGTTTAGTTTGTTTATTACAAAGCCAAGAACAGTTGGACATACAAACACATCAAAATGAGGGTGTAGAAATAAATCGGAACTAATACAAGGCCAATCTACATGCAAAATTAAGATGGTGGAACATGCACTGAATAACCAATTCCAGAATCAGGACACAGAAAACGACTGCTCTAATGTTGAGAGTCCCCTTCATTGGAGGTTTGTAGATAAAAAGCTTAAATCTGTCTCTACACTACCTCTAACTTAGCCTCCCCCAGGAAAGTTCTGTAAATGTGTCAGCAAGGGCTGGCTTCCCAAGAAGTCCATTCACCTCTAATGGGTCAAGGATTCATAAAGCCACAGAGCCCGTTCTAAGATGCTCTCTTTCTCATGGCAAGGCAGAAGTCTCCGGACTCTGTCCATAGTTCCAGTAGATGAACCGGTACATAACCGTCCTATAATGATTCGCAACATCACACCATTCAAATGATCCACCTCCTTGTAGGTAACTTTCCATGCAGCAGTGGTGCTCCCAGGCCTTGGTTCGATGACCTTGATTTCCAGGCTCTCTCCGCTGAGAAAGAACACCATTCCACACTATCAGTATCGCCGTTCCAAGTATCTCCTCCCTAAGCCTGATCCTTAAAACAAAGACATTATTGTAACAAACAAAGATGAATTTCTTCCACCTGCAACAGAAACACGAGAAAGACAAATTCTGCATATACATGAATTTTACAAACAAATCTTAACATGAGAGCCTCAGGGAGAAATATACTTTAGGCCTACAGAATTCGGCCAACATAAGAAATGACACGTATTTTATTAAAGCAAATGTATAAATGAGCATTATTACTAAACACGTACAACTAACGCATTACATATGCACAATAATTGTGAATCATACATGTGAGGCCTACACGTTAACGTTTTCATATAACCACATGTAATTTCACGTTGGTCTCTTCGAGTTACACTGAAATATACCTAGCACTTCACTTTTCACGTTATTAGATTACACGATCTAATGATCCAATATTAGTACAATAAAGGATTATATGCTGGCGCAAACTACTCATGATTATAATGCACCCCTATGCATGACAGAGCTAAATCTGCGCTCTATCACCGCTTTAAACATGTCCCGCGTAAAGGCATGATTTGTACCTTCCCAGTGATTCAATTGAAAATACTCAAAATATGAGTCTGCAGTTCCACTCCTATCTCTCAGCCATACACAATGGAATATCCACCCTCCTTTCGCCATGCAAGAACTATTTTTATGGGAGCATAATCAGAGAATGCTATTAAATGCACTTATCATCTACCAAAGCTGACATGAGCGTATTTTTCACAAGGATGTAGTCCATTCTGGAGTAGGTTCTACTGGAGTGCGAAAAGAAGGTGTTATCTGTGTCTCTGGTTCAGATGCTGGTGTTGCCAAGCGTCCCTCAGCCCTACCTCCGAATAGTTGTTCTTACCGTCTTGGGCATTTTGCTTGCTGTTGGTGAGGAATTATATGATCTATCTGTATTAGATTTCCGTACAGCATTAAAATCTCTTTGTGACAATTATGTCGCCAAACACAAAGCCCTGCCACATGTTAAAGAAGGAGACAAGCAAGCTGTCCTGGCCTGTATTTAGGGCATACACTGTAGCAACTGTAATCTGTGAACCCAGTAGCTGTCTGACTCCTCTAGCATACCTTCCTTTTTTATCAGTTTTACAAAATGTGTGATTATAGCTGAGTGATCCATGGAAGAGCACCATATGCCATTGAGTAAAATCTATCTTTCAGACGTTGTTCTCTTGTTAGCACAGATAATGTCATAGGCTTCTTCCCAGATATAATTATCATTAGCTTGTTTGTTAGGTGAGTTCAGCCCCTTGTCATTCAATGACTGGATTGTAAGGGCATTGTACTTCACCAAAGATGTAGTCCTATTTTGCACTGGTGTAGGACATTCATTTGACATTGCACACAACATGATGACATATTGCTTGTTTTGTTATTTATGCTAAACATACCTTCCCAGTCTACTTCTCACTAAATGTAAAAACATGAAACAAAGAATCAAAGCACAATATAACCTTAACAGGCTAGGCTTGTGTTTCTTGGAACTAAGTCTTAAGCGAGGCCACTCATGATGGAAGGCATTGCTTTAGTTCCAAGGAGTTAGTAGCCCTAGTTACTCTGGGATCGATTCGTGCTCATAAGGTCATCTGGGTTCAAGCTTACTTAGTAAGTCACCTCTACAAATTATGTCAGTATATATGAATAACCATCAACACTTAATGGTGTGCATCACAAAATAGGCACCCATAGAAGTACATATTTCAGTTTCACAGTCTCCTCTTGTAGCTCAGAGTGTCACTGTGTTATCTCTGAAGCACTAGGCTCTGAGTGTAAAAGCTCCTTCTCAAAGGGTTCCAGACATCTGCTGCCAGAGTGGCACAATGGGCACAATTAATAATCATTTTGTTTATTAGACCCTTAACATATGTCTTTATAGCTCAATTCAGGTGCTTTTTTCTCTTCAGTTCTGTGCCATATGTTTCTTCCAGTGGGTGCTTGTCTGTCCTCATCAGAGAAGACCCTTGTATTTGTAGCTGCAGCAAGTGAGCTGCTTTTGTACATTAGGGAAATAGTCCATTTTTGCCTATAGGCAATATAAATGCCAATATCTGATGCACTCTGGTTGTAGCTTTTTGAATATTGGTCAAAACTGCTGGTGAGGCCCGAGCATAGCTTGCCCTATATTTTGATTTTGTAGCATGAAGCATTTTGAATATAAATTAAGTCCTTGTTTCTTGGCACAGAGAAAATGGCTAAAGGTATGCCGTTTCAACAAAATATCCCTGAGCCTTTTCAACTCTCCACCTTATGTTGAACCAACTCTGTGGGCTCCCTCAATCTAGACTTCAAAGTGGTTATCCCCAAGTACAGTCAAAAACAGGCCATCACAAAGGCTTCTAGATAAGCTTCCTCTGTCCATTCCCCTAGGCCCGAAGGTCGATGTTGTCCCTTTTAGATCTGTTTTCTAGGTCCTTGCATTTAAGGATTACCTTTTGTGCTTGATTTTTTAAATGTGGTAAGCTTCTCTTCGTTTCTTTCTAGAGTTTCTAATTTGGCATCCTCCTCTAATGTTCTGGAGCCAATGGAATTGAAATCCTTTCTTCGGGAATCTATCGTTGTCCCCAGCCATGTCTTTAGGTCCATCATATTTTGAAGCATTTCAGCCATTATTTCTCTGTTAACTCCTTTTTAAAAGGAAGGAGTCTCAGATAGTTTTTTTGTGACTGCAATGTTGGGTTGCTCATCGTGGACACCTGTTGCTGTGGCCATTCACTGGAAGTATGTGTAAGCAGCCCTTCAACTGTTGAGTGGAGGAGTAGTAGTGGGACACTTTTCTTTAATCTTCTTCTTTGGTGGCATGAGGTGTCAGCTTATACCATAATAGATTCTCTATATATACTGAAGCAGTCATTCCCTCCACCATGGGATGTGGTTGTTAGGCAGTGATGTGCGCTGATCAAGGATATGTTGTCGTTTTCTCAACTTCTCACACTAAGTTTACCCACTGTGCTGCCCCAGCAATTTCCACTGCTCTGACAGGTTCCTCCCCCACAATACAGCTGCACTTTTTCCACCCACTCCCTTGTATGTTAGTTGCTGAAAGGGGACATCTACTAATGCAAACTGTGGACTCCAGTGCCAGCCCCAGACCAACAAGAGTATGATGTGTTTGGGTAGTGCCACCAAAAGCACTACTTTGGTCTACTTTCACTACTTCAGACGGTGAGCTCCGGCTCGCCCAATGATTGCTGTCCCACGCCCATTCTAAGAGCTGCCTTCGTGGCCTGCCCAGGCCCCCCTCTTGATCTTTTAAACCAATCTCTTCTGTCAGGCGTTGTCCCTAATGCTTTTAAAAGCGCTGTGGTGGTCCCCATCTTAAAAAAGCCGGGTCTTGACCCTACTGCGCTGGCTAACTATCGCCCCATCTCCCTCCTCCCTTATTTGGGAAAGGTTTTAGAGACTTATGTCACCCGCTGCCTCAGTGCTTTCATCGAGGAAACTCATTTCCACGACGATCGACAGGCTGGGTTCAGACCTGCTCATTCCACTGAGGCAGTTGTGGTGGCAGTTATGGACACGCTGAAACAGGGAGCTGACAGGAATCTGGCCCAGGCACTTGTACTGTTAGACCTCTCTGCCGCTTTCGACACGGTCGACCATGGTATTTTGGTCGACCGTGTCAGAAATGCTGGCATTTCGGGCTTGGCCCTGTCATGGGTGATATCTTTTCTCCATTCCCGCTCTCAATCCGTCCGTCTTTCCTCTTTTTTGCCCCTCTATCCTCTCTTTCTTGTGGTGTTCCCCAGGGTTCTGCTTTGTCCCCGCTTTTGTTTAATCTTTATATGCAGCCCCTTCTTGTCTCTCTTCGGCAGTTTTCACTTACTGCTTTCAACTACGCAGATGATCTGCAGCTTATTTTTCCTCTCAATTCTTCTCCCTCTTCCTGTTCTAATTTTCAAAATGCCATGCTCTTTATCTATGAGTGGATGAACCTTAGCCAACTTAAGCTCAACCCAAGCAAAATGGAGCTGGTGGTGACCGGTGGCTCTCTTACTCCCTGGTCTCCCAACTTTTGGCCTACAGCTCTGGGTTTCCCTCCTTGTCCAGTTAATACTGTGAAGAGCTTGGGGGTCACCATTTCTAGTGACCTCTCAATGCGGCCACACATTAACACCGTCACTTCGGCTTGTTTCTTCCATCTTCGCCGAATTGGGAAGATTCGCAGGTTTCTATCCCAAGCGGCCCTTATTCTTGTTATCCTTGCCCTCATCACCTCACGTCTAGATTATGCCAACTGTCTATACGTGGGGGTCCCTGCCTGCCATCTTTCCCGACTCCAACTGGTCCAGAATCAGGCAGCCAGACTAATTTTTCAGCAACCTAAACATCAGCACGTCACCCCTTTGCTGAAAACTTTACACTGGCTCCCAGTTGCACAGCGGTGTGTTTTTAAAATGGCCTGCACCATCTTTAAATCCTTGTTTACCGGTGCCCCTGCATTTATCTCTTCCTGTTTGCACGCCTATGTCCCTTCCCGTCACCTCAGATCTTCGACTCATAACCTTCTGATCACCCCCAGGTTCAATCGCAAGAAACATGGGGGAGCCTGTTTCTCTTTTCTTGCTCCTGTTACTTGGAACTCCCTTCCTCTTGCCATCCGTCTGTCCACTGACTATCGCTGCTTTCGCAATTCTTTGAAAACCTACCTGTTCCGTCTGGCGCACGGCTAGCGGCCTTGTTCCTGAATGTTCTTCTCCCACCTGGTCTAGAGCGCCAAGAAACCAATTGGTGTACGTGCGCGGTACCAAATCTTTTTTAATAATAATAATAATAATAATATGATGCCTATACCGTCTCAGGATCTCTTTGGTAATCAATACAGTTTATAACAGAAAAGGGAACCCCAGGGAACAAGCCGGGCAGGGCTGTTTGGAAGTTACCAGGCTCACCTTCTAGAATATAACACAGCTCAAACACAGTACATTCACTGCTTTAGCTGTCTCTTCCATCACCCTCTCTTTAGTTTTATTCTCCAGCTAATGCTTGTACATCTGATAACTCATGTCAGGCAACTCTTCTGGTAGGCTGTCAAAGCAAAATGCACTTTCAAAGCATGTTCCCATTCAGTCAGCTGTGGGAAGGGTGGATCCCTCCACTCTCTCTTATGCCTGCGTGTTCTCCGATTCAAGGGCCCACAGGACAGTCCCTCACAGGATCTCTTCTCTTTACCATGCTACCTCGGGTCATTACTCTAGTGCACTTGAACCTCCAGCCCTCTATTGGTGAGGAGGCTTTGACACTACATTTGTTGTTGCATGCGATGCACCACTCCGTCAGAGCTGTTTGTATGCTGGCTCTCCTTGTCTCTACACTTCCCTTCCCGATGAGTGCTTCCATCTTGGTTGTTCCCCACGGCTGGAGCCATCTCAATTCATACAGGTGCACACCTCTAGGTGGGCTCAATATCGGGCTATGCAGGCATCACTACACTCCCTGTTTACCTGGGCGACGAATTGTGCCAAGTCTGTGATTGGATGAACTGTGTGGTGCCTGCTGCCATTTGATGTTATCTAGGCCCCGACAGAGCTATGGTGGTTAACGTCTTTGAGGCCATGGTGCTAGCCATGTCTCTTCAGTGAATGCTTTTGTGGGGCCCAGAAGTTCAAGTGAGGCGTGCCTCTAGTTTCCTAGCAGCACAAGCCCCTTGATAAAACAGATGTATTTGGGGAGGTTTCAGGATATAGTGTAAACAGAGATAAGACCGAGGTAATGGAGTGGAATCAATCCTCTCAGATCCCTGGAGTGAAAACTCAAATGCGATATCTCGACATTATAATCACACAGAAGTTAGTAGATCTCCTGGGGTTAACTGGAGAAAGATTACCCAGGAGGTAGGAAGATTATTGATCAGATGGGCTAATCTTCCCCTTAATTTATACGGAAGGGTGAATCTGATCAAAATGATTATACTTACTAAGATTACTTTTCTTTTTAATAATATACCCCTCCCATTTGATAAGAATGAGGTCACAAAAATACAGGGCAAGATAGGAAGTTTTGTTTGGGTGTCAAAAGGCCCACGTATAGCTTGGAAAAGGCTGAGGAGAAGGTTAAAGAGTGGTGGTCTTGCCTTTCCGGACCTATGGGTCTACGCACATGTATTTCGTTTTAAGAATTTTCGGATGCTATTAAATAAGCCAGATGATTCTGCATTGGGTATAATTTATCGGGCATTGCTTAGTGATTTGGGGAATGGACAAGATCAGTTCCTTTTAAAGTTCAGAGAGTCGAAATGTTTTAAAAGAATAAGGTTAAAAATTCTCCTGCAGACGCTTAAGAATTGGGTATTCATAAGGAAAAAATTGGGAATCTCATATTACTCAGATTATTCACCAATTTGGGGTTCCCAGGTACTCCAGCATGTTTAGATGATCTACTCAGTTTACCATTGAAACAAGCAGGTATCTCTCGTTGGGGAGATTTAAAAATAGGTATGGATCTGATGAGCTGGGAAGCGTTGACATTGTGTTCTTGGGGTCAACTAACCTATTCAAATATTATCCACTGTCTTCTTGGTGGGCTCGGCAACAGTGGGAGGAACAGATGGATGATGCCTGACTAATCCAAGCTTTCGAGAATTGGAAATATCAAAAAGGAGGTGGCTTTGTGGTACCGAACCTTGATTGAATCAGAGGATGATATGAGACAGGATATCCAAAAACTCTGGAGTGATGTTATAGATACCACCAATTTGAGAGATGTTTGGTTGAGTTAGTTTACATTGCTTTGTGAGACAGTTAAACCAGTTTACCTTAAGCGAAACCATCTTTCTGCTCTGTATCAGGTTTATTGGTCTCCGGCGAAACGGACAAAATGTACAGGAACTCAGCACATGTGTTTAAGATGTCAGGATCCCTCAGCAAATGATAGTCACATGTTTCTAAACAGCCCCACAATTACAAAATTTTGGATGTATGTATGTGAATTTTTGACGGATTTAATAGGAATCAGAATAGAAGTAACGCCCGCGCTTATATTTTTTGGATTGGGCCAGGATAGTATTCTGGCTTTAAATAAAAATGCTGCTAGGCTATTTTTTTATTTTATTTTATGGGAAGAAGAGAGATCTGTAAAACCTGGAAATCGGCCGCTCCACCCCTTTTCTCTGACTGTAAAAACAACATTATACATATAAGTCAACAAGACATGGCATGTGATCCTAGAAGCTGAGAAAAGATTTGGGCCATGTTGGTTGAGTGGTGCCAGAGGAACGGGGTCCAATGATTAAGCCAACAAATAGCTGTCGGTCCTGGTCCCCCTCTTGGGTATTCTTGCGTGTCAAGCATAAGAGGGGTTGTAATGGAAACAGCTAGATTTCTTGTCTGGAAAGACTCTATTCCCATTCTGTTTTCGCAGGGGAAAGTGAGTATTGCCAACAGGTTAATTGGCAAAAAAGAGAAAAAAAAGTGTTTTTTTCAAGGTTTTCAAGATCAATATCCAAACATTCCCCGGCTAGATATGTGATCTGCAGAGCCAGATCGATAGTTGGTTCCCTAAAATCAAAACCTCTGTTTTCTGGCATTTAGTTTAAGGCAGCTATTTTTCATCCACTCTCCCAATTCTGCCAAACAAGATCTTAACAGAGCTGCAGTGCCTTTTTTATCCTGAGACAGGATGATAATAAGCTGCGTGTCATCGGTGTATGACACAATGTTAAAGTCATAAAGCTTGATGATGTCAGCTAAGGGGCGCACATAGAGATTGAATAAAGTGGGGTTCAATGCTGAATTCTGTGGCACACCCTTTTGTAACAAATAAACGTCAGAACGAAAAGGTTTTTGAGACACTGAAAAGTGCGGTTCTGTAGAAAGGATGCTATCCACCGTAGAGCCTTGGCTCCGATACAGCAGTTCGACAACCATTCAAGCAACAGCCCGTGAGATACGGTATGGAAAGCTGCACTTAGATCCAGCATTATGTTACCCCCAGCCACAATCTGCCAGAGGAATTCTGAAGCTAGGAGCAAAGTAGATTCTGTGCTGAACTGCGGGCAGAACCCTCACTTGGTTTCATGTAGCAGTTCCCTGGCCTCAATGAAGCTCGAAAGCTGTTTATTTATGCACTTCTCATTTACTTTAGAAAAGAGGGGAAGCAAAGAAATGGGCCCAAAGTTTTCATGGCTTCTTAGGATCAAGTAAAGTTTTTTTAGGAATGGGACTATGATAGCATGTTTCCAACTCATGGGAACCTGACTAAGGAGTATTTAAGTATGTCTCAAAGCACCTGCAATATTGCCTTCCACCCTCGTTACAGAATAGTGGGCAAGGTCAGGTCAGCCGGAGAGCCTGATTTAACCTCTGTCACCAGAAGAAGATCCACTGTTGTTAATAAATTAAAGCTGGAAAGTCCAGCCCCATCAGTTGATGGTTAAAACCAGACTTCAAGACACTGGGCATCTCTGATTGCCTCTGGATAGGTAGCATAAATAACGGAGACTTTGTCCCCAAAAAACTGGCCGAGAAAGTTGCAGCCATCTTCTGAGGAAATAATAGGTGCCTAAACACGGCCAAAGGAGGATAGCAATTTCACACTAGAGAACAGTTCTTTCAAGTTTTGAACCCGCTCAATTCTTTCTTCGTAGAAACGGCGGCGTGTAGCCCTGATCTGTTTATGATATTTCTTCAGGGCTCCCCGATAAGTCTTTTGATCAATTGGATATAAAATTCCTATGCCACACCTGTTCAAGGTGTTTTCAGGTCTTCTTTAACATAAGTAGCTTCTCATTATTCCATGCCGCCCACGGTTTAGTGCGTCTAACCGCACAGTCAATGGTGGGCGCAATCTGATCAAGTGGCCCTGTTATCCACCCCTCCAGTTGCGCATTAACCATATCTACGCAGTTACTCAAGAGAGGATGGTTCTTTGTCAACATCTCAGTAAAGGCAGTCGGAGTAACCTTGGTCCATTTCCGTATCTTAACCTGCTTCCCTGTATATGTATATCAAAAGCAGACGAGGTATCGGGAAAGCATGCAGGGTCGAGAATTTACGTAACAGCAAATAAGAAAAGGAATGAAGCAAAATAAGAGATTTCTACAGTAAATACATGTTTTTGCTCACAGGAATCTGGGTATCTGTTTCTGATTGATGGAGACTTCTTCTCTTAGATTTTTTGGGATAGCAGGATTTGGCATCTCTGGGATCCAGTCCCCCAGTTCGAATTTGTTTCCATTTTGTCTGATTTAGTGTAATTACAATTGATAGTTCCTCCTGAATTCAAAAACTGGTTGCTTATATTCTAATTTCGTATTTTTCGTTTGAGATGAGCGTTTGTGGTTGAAATTCTATTTCTCATCACACAATGAAAAGCTGCAAAATTGCATAGCAGCATTTTTCAGCTAAACCAAACCCAGATGTCTATTTATTCACCCCAGTTCCAGTTGATTTCCAGCCCCACAGGGCTGAAACCAATGATAAAGCATGACACTATGGGCCAGATGTAGGTGGCCAGATACCGGTCGGTAAAGGTTGATTTCGGCCATTACCAACCGGTATTTGTAGTTTCAGATGTAGGGGGCCTAAATATTACCAATTCCTTAAATTTACCGAATCGGTAAATTACAGAATCGGTAAATTTACAGAATCGGTAATATGGGATGTAGGTGGCACTGAAAACAGAGCCACAGGCCCTTAAGAATTCGTTATTTACCATCAAATACTATTTGATGGTAAATAACGAATTCCTGTGTACATGCACATCTGTGCATGTACACCTGTGCCATGTGGCCCTAAGGGCATGTATGTGTGTCACATGGCACACAAGCCTGAATCAGGGGTGCAACAGGGTGTCAAAGTGACTCCCTGTCCCCCTTGTTAAATCAGTAATTTTACCGAATCGGTATTTACCGATTCGGTAATTGCCATTGGTTCCTAGGGGCCTCAAGGCCCATAGGAATCAATGGCAATTACCGAATCGGTAAATACCGATTCGGTAATTACCGAAGGTTACAGATTCGGTAATTATTTGGGTAAAAATACCTACATAGCATTTACCGATTTGTAAATACCGAATCGGTAAAATTCTGTATTTACGAATCGGTAAATGCCATTTACCTACATCTAGCCCATTGTTGTTGAGGATTCAATATCTTAAAAAAAAAACTCACCACTATAAACCATGCCTACAAACACTCGCAAGAGCAGATACATTCTACAGAAAGGACTCCTATTCAGGCAGCTCAGCAGGGTGTGTAAAGGAAGGAGCTCTTTAGGTATGTGTGCATGAGTTTTGGAGGGTACGAGACTTCTTCACATTTTCCTCTCTAAAATCGTTATGTGTTCTGAGACTGTCATTTCACAGCTCAAAATACCAAATAGACACCAACGCCACCTTTACCAAGTTTAGACTGGTAAAGGGAGAATGCATGCTGCAAACGCCTGGCTTATGCATTCTAACAAGGGAACTGGCTGCATTTAATGAGGATTGCTCAGCAGGACCCCTCAAAATACACAAGAGGCTGTAGCACCTCAATGAGCTCTGCCAGTGCTAATTTGAGAACAGTCCTTGACACAGTTTTGGGTTGACTCCTGCCTTAAGTAGTTGAAGCACTAGAGCAGCACAATGTTGTCATCCTAGAAAGTGGTAAATGGTTGCTTATCGCAGGATCTTTACCGGTATGCACTGCTGTTGACTGGGAGTTCAGTTGGATTTGTTGGCATATCAAAAGTAATCAACAGAGCATAACACAATAACTTATCTAAAGCACAATGACAACATAATTAAAACATAGCAGGGCCCAACCCAACAATCAAAATGGGAGCGTAACATAGTGCAATAATGCAGCACAAAGAAGTGTGGCTCACCGGTTAGAGGAGGCAGACCCTGATGCAGAGGTCAGACCCGGGACCAGGGTTCAATTCCCGATGCGGCAGGGTCTTGAGCTCATAATGTCCACGGACTCGATAATTCTTGCCTCGATGCCTATTCTAATCATGGGTTCACACTCTGCAACTCTGGGCAATAGCTTGCTTAATCTCCACTACGGCCCCACCGCAATGGGATGCCTGGTCTTCACCTTGGGGATGCCCAGTAGGGGTAATCTCGCAGGGAAAGACCAGGACGGGTTTCCAAAGCAAGCGCCTTGAGAACTTACGGTGATAAGGCGCTATATAAGAGCGTATGATTTACGATTTGATTTACAAAGCACAACCATAACAAAATGGCACAAAACACATATTCACATACATTCTTACCACACATTGCCACCTTCATAAAAATGCTTTCGTAATACTGTGATAAAATATGAGTGCACAAGCATGCCTTAACTTACCACCAAGGACATGAATTAGCTCCAGTCAAAAAATCTATTGTGTTCCGACCAGGAGCAACCTGTAAGAGCCGTGGGGCGGGGTGGGAGCCGGCAGACGGCGACGAGATTAAAAAAAAAAACACTTACCTTGCGCTCGCTGCATCGCCGACTGCTAGATAAAGGGTTTTCTTTTTTCTCTTTCATTTTACCTCGTTGTCGTCAGTCTCCACCCCCACCCACTCCCCGTCTCACCACTCTTACCTGCATGGGCCGCTCCTGGTACTAACCACAGAAGGCTGTGATCTGGCACGTTGTTTGTCAGCACTTTGTTTAGTACAGAATTGCACGCCTTCTTTAACTCACCTGGAACAGACAGTAGCTATTAAACATTTTGAAATGTGATCTTTTTTTGGTTTCCGTCAAGGAGAAAGGAAGACGATGGAAAAAACATCAACCCCATTGCCAGGCTGTGTGAAATGGCCCGTTTTGTCTTTCTCGCTCATAAAGCATTTCTTGATTGTTTCTGTGATCACCTCCATGAATACAGAAACACAAGGAGCTCCATCTGGCCGAGCTCTCCCATCGATCTCCTTCCAGCTGTAATTCTCTTTCTCATTATGGATTTCACCGGTGTCTTCCTCCAGGTGGACGGGTCACTGCAGAGGAGACCCTTGCTGCATGTGCTGCAGAGGCGCAGTTAAGCCAGCGCATTGTATTATTTTATTGTTTGCAGTTTACTGTGGCAAGAACATTAGAGTGCATTACAAGTGGGCCAGGTTACATTGTACAAGGTCAATTTCATGTTTTTCAGCAGAAAAAAAGGTTAATCGCTTTGCCAAGAACCACAGGACTTGAACTTTGAACTTTGAATGAAAAATACTTTTAAAGCGCAACAATTGCCAAATGGTGTCTAGGCACTAAAAGCAGTTAGTCTTAGGAAGGAGGAGAAGGCAAGCAAAATGCAAGGTCTTCAAGGCCTTGCCAAAAGATGCATGATATTGAAGATTGGAGATCGAATGAGGAAGCGGGTTGCACAGCTTGGATGCGTCTACTGAAAAGGCTCTACCTCCCCATCTCGATTTTCTGTACCTAGAAACAACAAGATTTTTGCCTGAGGAACGTAGTGGTCTAGAAGTAATGTAGCGTTGAAGCAAATGTCTGAATTATCCTGGACCTATTTTGTTCTAGGCTTTGTGAACCATCCAGCGAGCCTTAAAGCTAATAAGTTTGTTCACAGGTAACCAGTGAAGTTTCCGAATCCCTGCAGAGACTGATTAAAAATCAGGATGTCAAGAATTAGTCTTGAACCCAAGTTCGAAGACCGACAGATCTGGCCGCATTTCTTCCCTCCCATGACCTTCTGCATGTGAAGCAGACGTGATGACCGCTACACTATGGAACCAACTGACTAGTAGGAGACAGATACTTTTTAAAAGCCAAGTGCTGAAATCATGAACATAAATGTGTACACAGTTGTGGAATAACTTGCCCCTCAGCAAGCAGAAAGCTCTTGCTCCATATTCAGTGTGGCTTAGATGCTGACAGATAGAGCTAGGTAAAATGACTATCCGAAAACCCCATATGCAAACTTCGAAAATGGACACAATGCGGGGCAGACTGGTCCCCGCGCTTCTGCAAAATTCCCGCCTGCAGTTTGCCATGTTTTTAAAATAGGATGATGTAGTTCCTGAGAAATGAGCAGAGTTGGCCGTAATTCTCAGTTCCTGCATTTTGAACAGCCATTAAGAGTAATAATTTATTGTATCAGTCTATGTTTTCTATTACAGAAGTATGAAGCATATATATATATATATATATATATATATATATATATATATATATATATGTATTTAAATGGGCGTAATTCTTTGCTAGCATGTTCCTCACTTTGATTCCTTAGTTATCTTAAGAAATGAAAATCGGATACTTTGACTTATCTGACTATGCAACTATGTAACCTAAAAACTAAATTAAGTTATATGTGTTGCTGGCAAACTGCAAACAAGATTTTTTATGGATGTATGAAGTGCTGGACTATTTCCGTAATCTCTGCTTATGCCTAAGGAAAGGGATTTTAGGAAGTTAGTTTGCATGCAATCCCTTTGGGACAGCCTTTGTCTGAGTTCAGTCACAAAAAAACAGGATAGAGTGAGCAACAGATTCCAGTGGAGAACTTGAGCTAAGTTGAAGTAGGGGTGGGCGGAATTTGCGAAATTGCGTTACGCAAATCTCTGCGAAACGGTAAAAAATCTCCGTGAACGCTTCGCTATGCTTTTTTCCTGTTCGCAATCGCTGTTTGCGTGCTCGGGGGAAATATCTTGTGAACACACACTTTGAGATCGCGAACAAGCAAAAAATTTTGCAAAGTCGCGGAACGCAGAATTTTGGGCAATTTCGCGTTCTCCGCGGAATGCAAAATTACCCAAATTACCCAAATTCCACAAGGGGAACGGAATTTAACGCCCAGGCCTAGTAGAAAGTCGGGTTACCACAGTAGAAAAGAGGCACTCACCACCCCAAAGATGACATAGTGGTCCTGAGGCATGGTCCACGCTTAAATGCTTTCTGCTGAAGCATGTGTAACAAGAAGGGAGGGTATGAATGAATATTTCTTAAAGGACATAAGTAAGGCAACAAATGATGGACCTTTAAGTAAGCAATGTGAGCCTATAAGTAATGAGCTTCAGGATGGCGCACAGATACTGTGCTGGTTGCAACTGAGTCTGGTCTGGAAGGGTTATGGCAGAGGCAATGCTGAGCAACATGCATGCCATGCTCCACAGTTGAGTAAGGTGACTTGTATGCGTTCATGGGGAACGCTGAAGGGTAGAAAAAGGATGTTTAAGAAGCGAGATGACCTTGGTCAGAGAAGTCCAGTGTTGGTCCATTAGGGCCGGAATTTTGCCAAACTTTCATATTAATTACGTGACATCTATTTATGCAGAATGAATTACCTACAAAGTTAGGGGTTATCCTGAAAATTTGCCATTGACCAGCCCGGTTGATCCACGTTGGACCCACGACCTATATAAATAGATTGTAGGTGGTGGCCTATCATCCCGCTGCGGCCAGTGCAGGTAAGAGCGGGGGAGAAGCAGTGGGGCCTGTGTGAGAGGCAGGGAGGGTTATGACAAACGACATTGAGCGAAAATTAATTATTTATTGAATTTTCTAGCATGGTCGTCTGTCGAATTCCCCCACCCACAACCCGGGCCCACCGCTCTTACATGCACGGGCCGCGGCTGCTGTCAGCATATGCTTAGAAAGGGTTCAATGTAGCTCAGAGAACTCCGAAGGTGGGAAATGATGCTACGAGGGAGCACTCTTGGACTATTCAATGTGTGTAACACTAATCTTGTAAAGAGATTAAAGGTAATTAAAGGTTCGTTTACCTTCAAATGCAGCTTATGGATAAATACATAAAGATTGATGTAGCAGCTAACCAGATATATATTGTATATTGTATATCTTGCTGGTGTGTCATATATTTCGTATACCTTCGGGAAAAAAATGAAAATTAACCAGTCACCATTTAAAAAAAAAATATTTGTAGATTGTTTTTACATTTCTAAATTCACAGTTACAAATTATTGTTAACTTTAGGGTCGACTGAAATGCTTAAAAGATCGTTATCCCCCTCCTCCTACACTTCTTCCAACACTTTTCGTCGGTGTTGTAGGAAATGTTTTGAATTATTCTGGAAATTTCGAAACACGAATTTCATAATGCGCTTCTAAAATTAAAACTAATTAGTATACAATGAGCGTCCCACTGCTGTAAATCCCTTTTGGTATGCGCTCTTCTATTTAATATATTCATCGCGTAAAGCTTTTAAATGCTCAAGTGAAATGAACATTTAAATCAAAACATATTGCATAATCTAGCGGGAGAGAGAGGAAGAAGAAAGGCACCCCCTCACAAGGTTCTATCTGAAAAAGAATGGTGGTTACTAATACGCACCTGAAAAACACATTTTATACTGAATGTTAGAAATATTAAAGCCAGAATACAAGAAATATGACCAGTGCAGGTATATCGTCAATGTGTTTTCACTTGTTTTTGCTCATCAGTTTAGCGCAGTTTCAGCCTTTTGTCATTAGCTCTTCGCGGATCGGTCATTTAGAGGTGAATTCGTTCCTGTTCTCCGCTGCATAAGTCTTTTCATGTCTTTATGTGTCCAGATACATCACCAATGATTTCATCCTCAGAGCCTGGGTGCCTGTGTTTCTAATTTCTTCAGTGTGAAAGTACTGGTGCCTCTCAAAAGACCTAGAAGACGCTAAATAAAGTTTGCCCCGGAGCGGTGCCGCTTTGCACCGATTTTGCAAAGAGGGTTCTAAAGAGATGTCTAACCAACTGACGGAGGCAAAACACAATTTGTACCTGTGTGTATCTGCAAATAGTGTTTTTGCACTAGTTGGTTGGTACAAATGTTGGAGCAAAATTGTAGTGCATCAATTTACATATTTTGGCTTCTGTTGGGCTTCTAATGGTTTCTTCTGAGAGGACAGTGAGGACAGCATGTCTACTGTGTTTTGTTAACTGCCAGTAGTGATCGGCAGACTTTACCCTGGTGACCCATGCACCATGAATTTGTGAGTTTCATAAAGCAGCCAGTGAGAAGGTATCCACTTTCCACAGCAATCTTCTCTTAAGTCACCTGGCTCTTACGGTTGATCTTGCTCCCCTGAATAATGCTGGTGCGTGGGGCAGAGCCTGTGCTGTTGGTAAACACTACACACAAGAAGTGGAAATCACACTAATCCTAAATCTTTTGACGTATTCCTAACTCAGAGTGCATTATACAGAAACGTATGCTAGCACCTAGGAAGTTCCATACTTATGCTTGTTGTGGTGATAATGATTCAGAAAAGGGGGTGGTGATGAACAGAGTGTCTGAATTAAGCAGACCACTCTTACCCAGTCCAAAGATCAGGGCTTGATCCATCACCGTTATTTATCTCACTGCACCATCCCAGTTCAGAACCTGGCTATATGCAAATCAGTCTGTCCCTGGCCCAGTGCATCATGGGAACAGGGCAGACTAAACTACCAAGCCAATTCTTATACTGGAAAGGAAACAAGCTTCCGGGGACCGGTTTCTGGCATTTCAGCCGTCTTCGGCCCGGCTTGCTTGAATCCTGATGGTGCAATGAGCAAGGGACTCACATCTGAGTATACCCTTCCATGCTTATGGTGGACAAAAATGATTAATGGCATTTTTCTCTTGCTCTTCCTGCAGCTGTGTGGTGGATGAGATGGACTTCTCGAACATGGAGCTCGACGAAGCTTTGCGGAAATTCCAGGCTCATATTCGAGTGCAAGGAGAGGCTCAGAAGGTTGAAAGACTCATTGAGGCATTCAGGTACGTAAGATTTCTCCACTTCTGTGCTAACATGCTGACCCCCTCAGATATTTCCTATTACAGGAAAACCACCTGGCTTAAATAACTGACCTCCTGCCCTATCCTGGCTTAATTGGTTCACAAACTGTTTTGTATGAATGGATTGTAGCCTGGTGGCCAACGTCTGCTTTGTCCAATAGTGAATTCCTAAAATGATTCACTAATGTATTGAAAAAAAATCACACATTCCAGAAGTCAGTGCCTTGATCCAGTCCAGATTGAATGGCTGGAATACTTAGGATTCATGGAAAAGCTTTTCCACTGCCTTCAGCTACTGCAGAACGATGCTGCTTGGCTCCTCCGCAGAACCCAGAAAGAAGGTCACCCACACACTTATCACCAGTAGACTTGACTACGGCAATGCACTCTATGTCGGTATTACACAGAAAGAGCACAGTAAAATTACAGAATGTCCAGAAAGCCACAGCCAGACTGGTCTTCAACATCCCCTGCCGCAGCCACACGACACAACACCTCCAACAACTCCACTTGCTCCCTATTAACAAGAGAATCACCTTCAAGCTCATCATACATGCCTACAAGTCCCTCCATGATGCAGGGACAGAATACCTGAACTACCGCCTCGCTTTCCACACACGCGCCAGACAACTCCACTTGGCCCAACTCACCCTGGCCTCCATCCCACGCACCCACCAGACCAGAACCGGAGTAAGAGCCTTTGCCCTACCCTTCCAACTCAGGCAATCCGCATCATTGTCCAAGTTCAGGAAGGACCTCAAGACCTGGGTTTTCGACTGAACAGCCACAAGGATCACCAGCCCCACCCCCAGCCTCTTAAGACCCTCATGCGTGAGTAGCCGTGCTTTACAAATCCCAGATTGATTGATCACAGTATAGCCAGGCATGAGAACATCTCACCAGTGTTTAGATCTCTTCACTGGCTATCTATTCGCAGTAGGGCATTTTCAAAGCCATGATCATCCTACAGAATCTTAAATATCAAATGGCCCAAGATTTTGTGGTCGTAGAGCTTGTCTAGTACACACAAAACCATTCATTATGCTCCTTAAGAGATTTCACTAAATGCTAAATTAGTGACCGATGACTGGTCCTTTCCCATAGCTCTTTGTGTGCTGAATCCAATCAAGTGATTTTTAGTGAATTATTGAAAGCCTGGCTTTTTACCCAATAATCACCTTTTATGTTTCTTATCTTTGATAGCCACATCATGTTTCTTTTTTAACTTTATGGTGTCACGGAATGTATTCATTTATTTGACGTTGTTGTATAGCACTGCTGTACCAAGTAGAAGTATTGCACTGTACGTGGACCCAGTAGAATACTTGAAAAAGTTGTATGCAAGAAAAATCAATTACCCGTGAGAGCATTTGAAAATAATAAAGTGAGAGGATATAGATGCATACATGTTTCACTGAAGGGCTGGATGACAATGATGTGTTTCAGTTGTTTCCTGGACATTGGAGTACTTGGTTGAGATCTCAGGGCTAGATTAGGAAGATTCCATTCGTAAAAAGTAGTTGAATAATTACACCAAAGTTTATGCATGGATTCTGGTTGTGTGAACCATCTTTGCACCAATCGGTCAGTTCACTATATAAGGAATTTCACAGGGTTGCGGACAAATTGCTTCAGTGTTAATGGGGCATGTCACAGTTTGAAGCCCCCTGTGATTGGCTGGAAGGGCAAGAAAGGTTTCTTGCCAGGGACAGCAGACCATAATCGCTCTTAATACATTTAAATATGGATTTGTTTTGAAGAAGCTTGTGTTCCTTATAGAAATCAGTGCTGCTTAAAAAAAGTTTTCCTTTTTGGAAAATTTCAAATAAGTTGATTAGTCCCAAAAGGAAAGATATCCAAACGAAGCCCATTCTTCTTTACAAATCAGTCATCTCCAGCTCTGGAGTCAGTAACTGACCATTAGTTTGCAACCAGAATTGTGGTCGCACACCGTTGATACATTCCATAGCCATTTGCAATTTGACGGGAATGCCCCTTTCATTGAAACTCCAAATTCATTTTGGTATGGGTCGCTAACACCATTTCGCTATTTGAAAAGGCTTTACCAAATTGTAAAATACAATTAATGCATGCCAAATAGGGATTTTATGGTCGCAAACACTTTGATTCTGTGAATCACACAGTTTGTGACTGCAAAATTCTTTCATTCGTCTGGCCCTTGGTTCCATATGGAGAGAGTTCCAAAGCTTGGATTCAGCAACTGTAGACCATTGATTGAGCAAGTGAGTGGTGATGTATTTTTATTGCATGATATCAAGCAAACTTTGACTTTGATGGCAAGATCTAGGTGACAGAGTTAAATACTCACTGACAGAAAAACAAAGGTTAAAGTGAAACGATGGGTATGGTTTGGTATAACACCTCAAAGATTGTATAAAAACACAGAAATACACTTAAAAGCACAGCTAAAGTAGTGATGAATAAAAACTTTAAAACCACTGAAATTTGTAAGCTTTAGATAGGACCATAATCCAAAATTCTCACAACAGCTGTGCAAACCATAACTCACACACCAAAATTAATACTGGCAAACTCATCCATAACGCAACAGATGGAATTATAAGTGATGGAAATAATCATAAAGATGAATTTACATAGCACAGTGTGGCATTAATTAGTGGTATTGTTATTTAGTTGTATAAATATTGTGAGGTCATAAAGCATTCTGTTTGGTGTGTTTGAAATCATAACCACTGTTAGACTTGACATCCTTGGCGTGGTTTCCTCTGACTTTCTTGCCTTCTGACCTGTTTTGATGACTTCTTTTTTGCTGGCTTTAGGATTTTGGGGACTGTACCGCTGCTGACCAGTGCTAAAGTACATGTGCTCTTTCCCTAAAACATGGCCCCATTGGTTTATCCTCAATTGGCATATTTAATTTCCTTATAGGTCCCTTGTAATGTGCAGTACATGTGCCCAGGACCTGTAAATTAAATGCTACCTTGCAATAAATATTGATAGAAGGTATCTCGGAGTTAGTTTTAAGACATGCAATTCACTGTCTAACGTTTACTGAACAGATCCCAACACATTTATGTTTGTTTTGTCTTCCCCACCCTTTGCTCCATCCCAGGCGTTGGTGAGCGCAGGGATATTGTAGCAACCCTATGATGAAGCATGCCACTACATAGTGGATGGTGGCAGTTTTTTAGGAAACCTTTCGCTTCCTTACAAATGTTATGTACAGACAAGTTAAGTCTCTTCCAGGCCCAAACTTTCCTTTTTAATACATATAAGTCAACCCTAAGGTAGGCCCTAGGCAGCCGTAAGTGCAGGGTGCAATGCATTAAACAAAAAGGACATGTACTTTTATGTTTTACATGTCTTGGTAGTGAAAAACAATTGAATTCATTTTTCACTACTGCAAGGCCTATCTCTCCCATAGGTTAACATTTGAATTGCCTTATTACATTTTATAAGTGTAATTCCTGATAGGGAAAAGATAGATATTTCAAGTTTGGTGTCTTGGGACTCACAATTTAAAATCACAACTTATGGTAAAGTTGGATTTTTAAGCTGCAATTCTGAAAATGCCATCCATGGCATTTTCTTACATTAACATTCTGTGACGTCTAGAGTGGGTGACAGCTGGGCTTTGTGCATTTCCACTAGACAGCTACACACAAAGGGAGCCTATGTGTGCCTGATGGGCCATCCATATCCTGGCAGGCCATAAACATCCTTATGGGTCATACTGGGCAGGATGGAAGGGGGTATCTGACACTAGCACTTGAATGGTTTGCTTTTGTCCCCACACTAAGAGCTGCATACCCCCTGCAGTTAATCTAGACTCAAGGAAGGAGGGACAGGGACTTTGTGCACTTCAAATGCCTCTCTTTGAAGCCTCCCTCACTTCAAAAACACAACTGGGTCTATGTACTGGACCTAAGACACTACCACTTCAGTAGACTTCTGGACAAGAGAAAATTCTGCCAGGAAGAAGGACTGCTGTGCTACTGAAAGGATTGTCAATCTGCTGGATTCTGTTGAACTTTGTTGGAATCCTACTTTGCTGTGCCTGCCTTGCTGCCTGCTGCACTCCTTGCCTGGGAGTGAGAAAGACTGGACCGGCATCTCTACATCCCCAGAACCAAAGTGACCCTAGGGGCTTGCTAGCTTGCCTCCTTTTCTGAAGACTCAGGGATATCAATGATTTCCAACAACCCTTCTGCAGCCTCTGTACCCTGCCAACTGTGAGTCGTGGTCTGCCAAGTGGTGCCAATCTAATTCTGGACCCATGGAAGGAGGTTTTCTGGCAGTTTTCCTGAGAAATCCATGTATTACCATTGTTGCGCAGGTCCGAACCATGGCATCTCCTCCTCGACGCTGATGCATCTCCACAGATACCAAGAATGAGGACATCGCATCACTGGCTGCGCGGTACGATGATGACACATCGTCTTTATCCTGAAGGGTCCACTGATAAGGCATCCCTGACTGAGCGGATTGTAACCAATGCACGGTCTACATCCAAAGGGATCAATGCTGGTGCATTGCCTCTTCTGCTCCCCGCATTGGGTCTTCGACGTCGAAGGTACTTTGTCAGTGGGACAATGTTGGTCCCTGTCTCTGACCTGCACTCGATCTTGATCAGCCTGCACTTTCAGATTTGGCCCGGTCAAGCGCAACCAGATAGCCCCAGTTGGCTCTTTACGTTTTAAAGCACTACATTTCAAGATATTCTTTAAAAAATCCTAACTACGTATTCGCTTTTTGTCATTTTGGTCTTATTTTGTTCATTCAATTAAGCTCTGCTGTTTGAACCTGGTGTGGATTATTTTTGTGTGGTGTTTTCACTGTTTTGCTGTTGTAAGTGTTGCACAAATACTTTACACATTACCTCTTAATTTAATCCTGACTGCTCTGCGCAAAACTACCAGAGGGTGAGGACAAGTTAATTTAGAGTGTGTATCTGACTTTCCCAGACTAGCATTGTGGCCCCTTCCAACAACAGACCCAATGCACTGTAACTGTCTTCTTTCAATTGAAATTCTTAGGTTTTGTTTTAAACATACAGTGATGTGTTATAAAAATAATCCTCACAGTGACTTCATATGAGATTTTTGTCTTTTCAGTGTTGTTTTTCGTTTGTTTACCGTATACCAGATCCAACAGTTACCATTGCCCAACTC
Organism: Lissotriton vulgaris; assembly: GCF_964263255.1. Taxonomy (NCBI): domain Eukaryota; kingdom Metazoa; phylum Chordata; class Amphibia; order Caudata; family Salamandridae; genus Lissotriton; species Lissotriton vulgaris. Next base: position 69,954,015 of record NC_141686.1, read on the forward strand.
CCATTGGGCAGCGAACACCCCTACATACAACCTTTGGCTGGTGCTGCAAACTCCAATAAAGGACATCAGAGATTTAAATTTTAAAACCTTAACCTGAAAAAGCACCTTAAAATAGTAAAGCAATAATGAGAAATATCTGTTCAGAGGACCTACGGACCCAGGTACAAGTTTAGGCTGGCCATTGTGGGGCAGATATTAGATACACCAAACGTTGGGTTGTATGTCAGAGGCATATACGGCTAAACCACACGTGCCTCTACCACGCAGCCCAAACAACGAATTAGTCTGAACAATGCATTCCTTTATCACACATGGGTTTACCTCACATTCCTTTTCCATGCAATTTTGTGGTAAAGACATAATTGGTAAAGGGGTGTACAGTAAAGTTCGTACCCCAACCCTTACGTCCTGAGCCCTAAAATCCTGGCCCCTGGCTTACATCCAACCCGCCCCCCCTAAGCCCTAAAAACGCCCCCTCCACTAAAACCTTAAACTACCCCACCAACCCTGTCCTGAGCCATAAAACCCTGGCCCCTGCCTTATAATTAACTGGTCCCCCCGTAGCCCTAAAAACTATCCCATCCCTAAAACCAAAAGCTACTCCGACCCCCCCGCACTGAGCCTTAAAACCCTTGCCCCTGCCCTATAAATAACTCGACGCCCCAAGCCCTAAAAACTACCCCATCCCTAAAACCTAAAACAGCCCCGATCCCCCTGCCCTGAGCCCTACAACATGGCTCCCTGCCCTATAAACAACCCGACCCGAGCCTAAAAACTACCCCTCACCCCTAAAACTAACACCTCAGCCCCTCTTACCTGTCAGCGTCCTGATGCTTCTTGTTTCTGGGTATCTAGACCATGTATTGCCTTAACCACGCATATGTGTGGTTAAGGCATATGCATGATTGAGGAATGCGTGGTTGTAATTACAGTGAAACTGCACATGTGGCTCTGCCGGCATTGTAAAGGCCATTTCCCCAAAAGTTGAACTGATCAAAGTTCTACCTTTTGGCTTGGTCACTTTCTTTGGTGTTCAAAGTCTTACAGCAGGGCAGCGTTCAAGGCTTAAGCCTGCTAGGGTCCCTCAAAGCCAGATACATTGAAACCCATGTAAAGACATGGGTTTTGACTTAAAAAACTCTAAGAGGGACAAGCTGGATTTCATAGCTGCTAAGGTTCTTCGCTGCTTTTATTGATTTGCCACCTTGCCCCAGTGCAAGATTTTACCTTCGGACTTAAGGCCTGATTTAAATCTTGGTGGATGGGATATTCCATCACAAGCATGAGAAATATCCTGTCCACAGTATTACAAGTTAATTATATCCTACGGCACTTGTAATACTGTCGACTGGCTACCCATCAATTTGTGACGAGTATTCTATCCACCATGATCTAAATCCAACCCTTAGACACCTCTTTTGTTTTTGCCTCCCCCTTCCATTCTTTCCTCTCAGGAACATTATTCCTTTTTTGATTTTCTGATTCTTGATAGGAGCACAGGCTTTTGGTTCTCTCGAACCAGCTCCCTGTCCCCCGCATCCCTTTCCCTTTAGCAAGGGGTCTCCTGTTTGATACGCCATTAGCCAAGGGACACTATCCTCTGACTTCCCCTTTCCTTTCCCTGAACCTCAGTAAGACACAGGCATGGATCCCAATCTTAGCCTGAGCTAAGGGGAAGACATAGCCGCTGAAATATTATGAATACCATTGTTATTGAACGAAGATGGAAGTACTCCTTTACGCAACACCCAGGGTGATTGGAATTCCATTGCTTCCCTAAAGAAACAGCACATGAAGCCTCCACGACCATCATGACAGAATATCTGAGGGCCAATGCAGCACCTAATGGCCTAATTGTGAACACAGCACCACGTCTGTTTATGGAGGACTTAATTTTTAGACGAGAATCGAGCCAGATAGCGTGGAAGTGCCCAGGGACTGGCTTATTTTAATAATCAGCACCTCAAAACATCTCTCAGACACCCTCTGAATCAAAAACAACATAGATGAAAATGCACTGAAAACCAGTATCAATATTTGAGCCGACAAGTCCCGTTTGGCAGAGATTAATACTGAACTCAACAAGCACAAAGATTATTTTATGCAGTAGAAGATACAAAATTACAGAAGGACATCCGCAAATTTGACAGAGAATGTATTTATCCCTACACAAAGGAGGACTACCAACCATCTATGAATAACCAATTCTCAGATGATGGGTCCACCTCATCCAGCAGATCCTATCAATCCACACACAGCAATTCCAGCAATGAGAGCTGCCATAACAACAGAGGTGAACAGGGGTTACTCCCGGCCCCCCGATGTATGGCTTCCACGGATCACCATCAACAGCCGGCAACCCAATATGGTACCCAGGCTTCACAGGACACCAACCCTATCCACCTTTTTTCCAATACCCAATCCCTCAACCTTTTCGGGGCAGAAGAAGGGGAAGAGACAGAGAAAGAAGCAGCGGAAACGACAAGCAGGCTCAATGGCAGGAAATGGATAACCAACAGAAGACACAGAGCCAAACATCCAGTCGAACATGATCGTTAACCTATCAGACAGGACATTGGAGGAAGATGAGACAGAAGAACTACAGCTGGACTTGGGCTTTGTCCCTGCCCCACGAGAGGACTCCTTCCTACTATCTACTGAGCTACACCAGTTCTTCCGGAAAATTAGACTCCACTTATTTTTCCAACATGAGGTCATCGCCACACCAACAGATACAGGCCTGATACCTAAATCTACCTTTACTCCACCAACAGCCATGAACCCTAGTGAAATACCTTGGAAAAGGAAGTCCTCAAGGATCTGGGCAACTTGAAAAAGAAAAAGAACAACAGCAACCTTCCCACCAGATTGAAGGTAGCTCTCAACAACCTCACCCAGGACCTAACCATCATTAAAAAAACTGCTAGCAACGGCGGAGCGACAGTCATCATGAACATGGAAGACTATGACCATGAATGCCAGTGGCAGTTGGGGAACACTGCTTACTATGCAAAGATTGATACAGGTCCTACAAACAAGCTTCAAAAAAGGATCCAGAGTTTAGCTCACTCAGCTGAGTTTCAAGGTTGGGTATCTAAGAAAGAGGCAGCCTTCCTGACTAATGAAAGCTGTCCTTCTATGTACTACCCAAGAATCACAAGGAGACATGTCCGCCTCCTGACAGACCTATTGTCCCAGGAATAGGATCTGTTTTAGAACCACTCAGACAGTTCTGTGACTTCTACTCTGTCCTATTGTTCAGACTATCCCCTTTTACCTGAAGGATGCAAAGGATGTACTGAACCTCATTGCTAACATTGAAAACCCAGGAGAGATGACCTTCCTCATGACATTGGATATGGAGGTTCTGTACACTAATATCCCCAAAGACACCAACCTGGAAGTTATAGACAGCCTCCTGAGAATGACCAACCTTCCGACCCCTACTACAGCAGAATTCATCATCGATTTTGAAGAAAAATACATACTCTGTGCCACCAACCCATTCATCACTAACATCCTACTATGGAAGAGATACACAGACGAGATCCTAGTCTTCTGGCAGGGCGACAGAGACAGCTGTGACTCCTTCACAGAATGGATCAACACCTTGCACCCCTTTCTCAAGTTCACCAGTTCCTTCTCTAACTCTGAAATGTAATTTCTTGACTTATTGATCAGCCTAAAATAAGGCCATGTGGAAACCAAAACCTACAGGAAAAGCACTGACTGCAACAGTCTTCTCTCCTTCGAAAATCACCATCCCAAAGCACTCCGGGAAAACCTCCCCTATGGACAGTTCCTCCGCCTCCAATGCAATTGCGGAGACCTAACCAACTATGAAACCCAGGCCAAGGAACTTAGCAACAATCTCCTTGAAAGAAGATATCCACCGAAGATAATGAGACTGGCAGAAAAGAGGCAACTGAACAATAATAGGGAGGCACTTCTGGAAGAGAACATATGCACCAAAGATGATGTCCTGACATGTAACACCTCCTTCAACCTCCTTTCCAACAAGGTGAAATCCATCATCTTAAAACATTGGAGGATCTTGAATGCTGGAAACCTAAAACTGGAACGCCCACGCTTCACATTTAAGAGAAAGTCCAGTCTGAGGGATCAGCTGATACACACTAGACCATGTGCAAACAAACCAAACGCACAGGACACCCTATGGAACCTTCCTCGAGTCCGTGGGCATTATCTTTGTGGAAGCTGCACGGCATGCAACTCCACTAGCCACCCATCTATCCTCCAGTCGGGCACCATTAGCTGGATACAAAGGCAGCAGACAAACTGCAACACAAAGAAGTGTGTTTATCTGATCAGCCATCCATGCACCATGAACTATGTTGGCATGACTACAAGACCAGTGAAAATCAGAATGGGAGAACACAGAATCACCATCATATGTGGCCAGAGTGCAACCAAAATGAGCAACCACTATAAGGAGGTTAACCATTCCACAGACCTGAAATGGACTGTCATGGAGGCAGACCCGTCCTGGAATGTGAGCACTATCTTTAGATGGGAACAACGGCGGCTGTTCCACATCCAGACCAACAAAAGTGGGCTCTATGATGACATTCCCTGGACTGAGGTCTAAATACCCACATTCATCTATGTTGATTCACCCTCCGGGATATATATTTGGTGCAGCATCAGTGCCTGTGTAACCTGGACTGGGTACATCTCAGAACTTATACCCCTTATCACAACCTCCGGGCCTGATGTAACATCAGCCCCTGTGCTTTCTAGACTGGACACTTCCCCAAAAATGTGCACTCTTCATCACAGCCCACTGGCTACAGTAATGGGTAACTCTCCAGCAATAATGTCAACATGGGGTTCCGTTCACCCCTATAGCTACATCCTCATGGACACGTTAAATGCATCTGTCCTACAACATACCTATACGGAACCTTTACCATTACCCTAGAACTCCCATTGCTAGTTTTTTATTTTTCTAGTTTACAAGAAAGACACTTCATCATCCCTGACCACTACAAGATGGCCGCAAGACATGCGCATCACCGCCACATTGACGGTTTAGCGCTCTAGTCTCCTACAGAGAGAACCGCTCTTAAAGAGCCTCGGTCCAAACTGGGATCAGAAGGGATCTGACAGACGAAAACAAGACAGACGCTTAGGATCACTATCCCAGGTACCCGGAGTTAGGTAAGTGCAGACTCCAAGACGGCAAAAATGTAAGTACACAGGAAGTCGGCCTCTTGAGCCGGCCGACAACTTCTCCTTTCCCCACAATTTTAAAAGCTGTGATAAATTCCATATTACTTACAGAAAGCACACTTTAAACGCATCTCCTCCTTGCCACCTGATAATACTGAAGTCCAGCCTACTTTAGGTAATCACCACAACCCTAGTCCCGACGACTGTTTTGAACCCTTATAAGAGTGCACTACAACTACTGACACCACATGTGTGTGATAACAGCACGGTGTCAAGGGGTATATTTCATAAATGTTCTTTACTGCCGAATCACTCATCAACTGCTTACGTGTCAGCTAACACAAACATTTTGAGGCATGAATACTCAGGGGCACGATTATATTTTATTTATGTTTGTCTGTACTGTTAGTGTTTACGATGTTGGTCTCAATTCCATGTTAATGATGGCCAAACTGTCATGTGCACTTAGAGCCCCGCCCCGACTCCCGCATAGAAAAATAAAATGATAATACCGTCTTGGTATTATCATTTTATTTTTATTTTTTGCACTGCTGAAATAGGAGTGGGGTGACACTCCTCTGTCTCAGCGGAGGAGCCTGCACTGACTTTGACATAAAGAAAGCTGCTGGCATCTGAAAAGCCACTAATCAGGTGAGATGTCAGCCTCTGGAGCGCAGTATAGGAAACTAGCGTTCTTCACACACTTCATCGGCTTCCTCCCAGAACTGACTGGCTGCTGTTTAAAAACCTTGTGTAAAAAGCAATTAGGACCGATACACAGCAGAAGGCAATGAAGGATTTTACTGAAGAGCCTCAGGGTATAATAATCTCATTGTATTTATAGAAAAGCTTTCATAAAAATGTATACTTGTGTTTTTATGAACTGAGAGAGAGAATTGTCCCTAAACAGCCACATTACCAAAGGGGAGTTTTTACCTTTTCATTCATCAGCGGGTCACAACAATAGCTTTTTTAGTATATTTAGCAAATAATAGATTTAGTGATTTTTCCGTAGCCCAAACACTATTTCAGAAGTGACAATATCAAAGAAACCCCATGCATGATAATAGCACGGCTTGTTGGGACATTAGAAGGATGGAAGTCGGAGCCTGCAACACTTTGACAAAGGGTCTTGCGATAATTATCATACATTCAAAAATCCTCTCACATTGCTTGAAGGATCTGTGTGAGTTCTATGATAGTCAGCAAAATACCCCTCAGATGTGTTGGGGACTCTCGCTCAGAGTGTTTCAAAGGAGATTACGACTTTCTCGGAACTATGTATATTTAGGAGCACATTCATCATTGCTTTTTGCGGTCACAAAGGGGCAGATTTGCAGAATCAGTCCCTTTGCAACCGCAATTGTTGCATTTGGGCTGCATCATTCCAAATGCAAAAATCGTTATTTAAGTAATCGCAAAATTTGTGATTACTTAAAGTGCAATTGCATTTAGAGAATCACAAATTGCGATTCTGTAAATGCAATGCAGCAATAAAAAAATTGCGATTTCGCTATTAAGAAATGCAAATTACCATCAACTTAACCCCTTTGATGCTGATGACGGCTCCCGGCCGTCATGAGTCACGGTGGGCGTGTGCTGATGACGGCCGGGAGCCGTCATGACCACGCCCGTGATCGGAATGTTCAGCACCGCGGAGGTATTCCGGCCGCGGCCAAGGTGTTAAAGTTGATGGTAATTTACGAAAACTTTGTAAAATGCACAAAAGTGCACTTTTCAAAGTTCTATGTTGCACACAAACATGATCTTGGGTCATGTGTTTGTGTAACATGTTTCTTAATTGCACTTTCAGAGGTGCATTAGGGTGTCCTTTTGGCACCACTATCACCCTTGAAATTGCATGCGCAATTTGCGAGTACCTATTTGGTACTCGCAGATTGCCCATGCAATTCCCATTGATTCCTATGGGACTAGGGCCTAGAGACCATAGGAATCAATGGCAAGCCATTCCTTAATTGCGACTCGCAATTTGTGAGTCGCAATTAAGGAATCACATTTTTTGCAAATCCCTCATCCATTGAATTTTGCGATTTCTAAATAGCGAATAGGTAAAATTCGCTATTTGGAAATCGCAAAATGCGGGATTGATTCATGTGCCCCTTAATGCTTAACTAGGAGCGTATTACACCAAAACCATTGTTCTGTCCTTGGGAAGTTTGAGCAGGAATTAACTCCAGTGGCATAAACTGCAGCTCCTGTGGTGTAGGGGGTCTCGTAGCCGAGGGTTACTGACTGTGTAACTTTGCAGCAGCCTAGCTAAGTATAATTCTAGGGAACTCATGTCATTGTTTGCTCAAGTGGCCTCATTATTTTTTTCATTGTTTACTGCAACATTCCCCTGCCCACTGCCTTGTGCTTCACTGCGCTAAGGGGAGAGCTGGTGTTGTGATGGAATGCTCAAGACCTGTGCTCCTGGACTGAGGAGCAGTGAACAGGTACTGACCACTCCATCAGGGGCGTAATGGAGGCCCTGCACCAATCATCTCAAAGGGGGTTTCCTTAGGAGCTTGCCTCCTGATGGAAGTTTTGGGGATAGACAAGACTTCCTAGATCACTTCTGGGACTCAAGAGGAACCTTTGCCAAGGAGAAGAGCTGGACAAACTTAGGACGAGTACTGCCCCTGTGCTGTTTGCTGTCTGGGGTTGCCCTGCAGTGACTGTTTCTGTCAAGGAAAGGACAAGGACTTTGCTGTGTGCTGTGTCACCTGCTTGAGGAAGATCTCCAAGGGCTTTGAAATAGAGCTTGCCTCCTGTTCTGTAGTCTCAGGGACACAAAGACTTCACCACCAACTTCCCTGAACTTTCTTGCTGGGAGTTCTGATCTGCTAAGAGGTGCGATCTGCTGTTTTGGACCTCTGGAGGCTGTTTGCTGCTGTGACCAGAAAAAGTAACACAAACTCAAGAAGTGTGACGCATTCATACCTGTTTCTGACACATTGCAGAGGAAATCGCAGCAGCACCTCGAGAAATTGATGCATGCTGAATTCCATGCACCGATCTCCAAAGTCCAAGATCACCGCAGCTATTCCGACGCATGCCCTGCTGTGCGGCTGTAAGAACCAATGCATTGTGGACCGCGGCTGAAGAGAACAACGTAGTGTCATTGCCATATTGAAAAACCACGTATCACCTCCCCGCACAGTAGGAAACTGATGAATCACCTCCCCTCACAGTAAGGAACCAATGCATCACCGCCCCTGCGTGGCAGTGAGGCACCGACGCATCACCTGCCCTGAAGTAAGGAACTTACGCATCACCTTCCCCGGGCGTAAGGATCTGACGCATCACCTTCCCTGCAACATTTTTTTGGGTACGCGCGATGCATCCAAGGTACGTTGTATGAAAAGTGTTCCATCTGCAATTTGCTCTGAACAGATCTATTTTTACCTTTTAAAAGTCAAATTTTGATTACTGTATTGTGGGTTTTTGTCGTTTTTGTCTTGTTTAGTTAAGATGAAGATTACTTATTTTTCTAAACTGGTGTGGTGTCCATTTGCAGTGTTTTCACTATATTACTGTATGTGTTCACAAATACTTTACCCACTGCCTCTGAGATAAGCCTGTCTGCTCCTGTCAAGCTTCCAAGGGGTTGAGCATGGGTTATTTTAGCAGTGTATCCCCCTTACCCTGACTAGGTAGAAGGGTCCCTACTTGGACAAAGGTGCAAACCATTGCCAACTAGAGACCCCCATTTCTAACCAAATGGGTGAAGTGGACCCCCTCATCTTACCTTGCAGGGGGGCCCTCTGAGGTTATTTTACACCACTGCATGCCAGTGCCCAGGTGCAATGCTGTCATTGCCACCACAAGTCATCAGTACACCCAGCTCTGGCTCTCTACATATGCCAACGGTACCAACAAGCTGCATGTGCTTGTACAGCAGGGAGGTGAGGTAAATGGACGGCATCTTTGCTAAGCATCTTCCCAGTACCTGTCTTGAAGACTGTGAGTCTGTTACAAAGCATATTCTTCCTGGTTCAGGGTATGAAGGGGAGATGATTCTAATGTTTACATTCCCTCTTCTGACACTGTCCAACCGGAGCCCTGTCCTTGAGTTTAGTGACTAATTGAGTGACTAGTGATGCAGTATCATGCACCCAGAGCCTTTTTAGTGCCTGGCTACAGTCAGCTTTTGCTGTCTATTGTTGAGTGCTAATGACAACAGGCAGGCTACAATATCTTGTGGATGGTCACATAGTTGCATGGTTACACACTGTCCCATTGACTTTACATGGTTTTTGCATGACATGAAATCTGTTGCACCGGGAATCCTTGGTGTGGTTTTCCCCTAACGTTTTGCCTTCAGACCTCATGTTTTACTTGCCTTGGAACTTTGTGCACTTTACCCATCTGTGAGTCTACCCTGCCAAGTGGTGCCACTCCAGGCCTGTACCCTATGAAGTGGGACTAAGGTGCTTTGCCAGCCTCTGTGAATCCAGTGGAACCGATAGATCTCTGCTGCTTGGTACAGCCCCGAGCACAACCGATACATCTCCCCAACTATACAATTACACATATGTGAGTCATACCAGCATTGTATCAATAAAATATGCCAGTCAAGCTAATAAGTGCCAGTACACTCTTAAATCCGTGTTCCAGCCTTGTGAAAGACTACTGATTGGCCTTCAACAGCGATAGTAGTTTTACTGAGAAGCCTTGATATTTACCATTATTAAATTACTACCCTACTGTAACTTACTGCAACTGTCCAATAGGTGCTCCTTAAGGAATTTTTCCGTCCCATTCCTGAAGGGTGAATAAGATCTTACCACTTCCAGGAGGCATTGAACAATTTAGGGGCCTAGCAAGAGAATATTTGATTTGCTGTTTTTGCATTCATTGATTCACACCTTGAGGGAACACTTACTTCTCGTCAGATCCAAGACCTGTCCCATACACCTGATCCCAATCCCAGATTGGTGTGAATTTAACGAACATTGCTTGCTTGTAGTGAGTCCCCAGATGTTTTTCCATTTGCAGCACTAAAGGACAGATAATGTGTAGAAGGGTTAGTTCTGCCGCCCTGAAAGCCAGTGGCAAAGAGGCTCCAACTAGGAATAGGAACAGTTCAATAACACAGTTAGTTCTGCCTGTTTTTGGGTTTCAATCTTTTTTTATTAAGTGTGCAAACATTACTCAAACAAATTATTTAGCTTTAACTCTATATTTCAAATCCCATTATTAAAAACATAGTTAAATATGTTCAAAATCTGCACTTAATAGAAGAAGCCACATGTTAATATTCAAAGTGAGAACATTTGCTCTTTAAAAAATATCCCATGAAGCCAGTGCGAAGGCGGTGGAAGGTTGTGGAAAGATGAAATTGATGACCTTATTGAAACACACCGTCATAAGGTTTTACCATAACATGCACTTAACGGTTATCTATTGTGCCTTCTAGGGAGGTAAGAAAGGCTTGAGTTTTGAAGTCCACTTAGTGTGAGAAAGACTAGGAACAACACTGTTCCCCGGATAAGCTGCTACTATTTTTGAGAACCAAACAAAGCACCAAAAGGCACACACTTCTTGAGACTTGTATCTAAAGCTCTGGTGTGCTTCAGATAACTTTACCACCAGTCAATGACAATCAATCATCCAGCCCCCATCCCACACAGCCCTGCAACAGACTAGCTGTTCAGAAGGTTCCCCACTTGCTCTGCTATGTCCCCAATGTTCTCCAGACAGCAAAATTCCCTAGTCTTATTCTATGGCCACTGTTGTTCTGCTTCTGATCATTGGCTGTCTGTTTTACACCATTGTTGGATGTCTAACAACTTGTGACGTCTAAAGTCCATCATGTGCTTTCTTTTTAATAAAGTCTAGAAGAGGGGGTCGAATGTCTAAATATTTAATGTGTTTGAAAACATTTGAGGTTTTGATCTTTTCCACTGCCTGTGTGTACTGTGGTGTTTCTGGTCCATTTCAGTATCCGAGCAAGAGTGATTTTAGAAAGCTATGACAAAAAACATTTTGCTCACATCTGACCTCAATTCTAAAATGTGTACTCCAGATGATTACGTGGGAATTGCCACCATTTCTACTTTTAACTAGTGAAATTATATCCTAAAATACATGTGCATTGACATCGCCACAGGCCCACTGTAGGAACGACTCACGAGCCAAGGTGAGTTGTTAAGATTTAATCATAGGCTACACGGTTGTGGAGCATTTAACAGTATCTCCACCAGTTACAAAAGTACCAACAGCAATACCAATTCAACTCTAAACATTCTAAATAAGAAGAAACATCATCACTAAGCAACATGGAATTTTCATGAAGAATGCCAGGGAGGCATTCACAATAAACAGGATACTACATACCTCCCCACCTTCTTGTAAATAAAAAATAAAAAAAAGAGCAAACTTAAATACAATGTAATCACTCCTGAAATCTCTTAGGAATTACACTTACTCTTGAACTCTTCCTTAACTCAACAGGAGCAGGATCAGAAGCAGAACTCTTACCCACTGCATTATTGTTTGAACACACAGTGTTTTCTAACAGTACTTTAACAATTTTAGAAAGGTTCCACCAATGTCCACTAGAGACTAGAACAGCATTTTTACAAATTCTTACCACTTTAACAGTTTTGCTGAACTTGCTCTCACCCTTTTTGACATAAACAGAAGATTTGATTTTGACAAAATCTCCAACAATTAATGGAACAGTTTTTACACGTTTCTTTTTATCGAACCATGCTTTAAGTTTACTCTGAGATTCTGACATATTGAGTTTCACTATCTCCATACGTTTGTTCAAGTCAGACTCAGATTTAAGCCACTTATTTATCCAACCAGGTCTAAAACTCAAATTAGACTTGCGTCATCTGAGCAGTTCAAAAAGAGAGACCTTTGTAGAAACATGGGGAGTAGTTCTGTAAAACCACTATATACTGTGTAACGATTTGACAATGTAAAGGTTCCCAGACTTTGCCCACTTGATACATTCTCCCACTACTCGATTCATCCTCTCAACGAGGCCATTTGTTTGTGGGTGGTATAATGGCATGTTTGATCCCACAAGATGCAAGAAAATTCTCAAACAACTCACACACAAATTGAGTCCCATTGTCAGAACCCAGTAATTCAGGGAAACCTTGCCTCAAAAATATTTCATTCAAAATTGAAGTAATGGCAGAAGCATTAGCTTCCTTCACAAGCTTAATCTCCGGCCACCTGGAAGTATATTCCATAAGTACAAGAATGAACCTAAACCCACCTGACAATGTATCAAAAGGACCCATGACTTCGAAACCCACTTTTACTCAAGGCCCAGAAGGACAATCAATGGGTTGTAAAGGAGTAGATGCAGTCCTTAACGTTTTATCAGCTGTACAACATACACAGAAAGTAGCAACAAATTCCTCAATTTCTCCATCCATCTTAGGCCACCAAAAACTGTCGCGAATATGACGTTTAGTGAAAGTTGCACCTAAATGCCCTTTATGAGCATTTCTGATCATTTCATCCCTCACAATGTGTGGAGGAACACGTTTATCACATCTAACCAATAAACCATCCTCAATAGATAACTCATTTTCAACCTTACAGTAAGGCTGAAGAAGAGGTGATAACACTTTTTCGCTTGGCCAACCGCAATGTACAAATTCACAAACTTGTTGAAGTAACTCGTCATTCTTCAGAGCAACTCTCCACTCCTTTTCAGAGCCCACAGTTGATACAGGTGAATCTAACTCGGCCACAAAACAATTGTCGCAATCTTGCTCACACAAATTACTGAAAGCAACATCATCACTCTCATCATTGTAATGAGGAAATATGGTCTTATATTTTTTCCTCCAGAAATATGTGCAACATCACATTGATATTGCAAAAGTCTAGAGACCATCCTTACAATCTTAGGTGTACAGCATTTATTGACACCAGCACTGAGAATAGAAATCAATGGCTTGTGATCAGTAAATAACGAGAAACGTCTTCCCCAAATATATGGACAGAATATCTCAATAGCCCACAAACATGCTAATAACTCTTTTTCAATAACTGAATAGTGTAATTCAGCATCTCTAAGAACTCTTAAAGCAAATCCTATAGTGTCTTCACCACTGCGATGTTTTTTATCTGAGAATACCTCCTAGTCTAACTTTGATAGCATCAACAGTAATACAACATGGCAAATCAGGGTCAAAAGGTTTTAAAGCTTTGCTTTTGGTAAGCATCGACTTAATAAGATTGAAAGCTGAAACACACTCTGCTGACCAAGTAAATTTGACTCCCTTTTTTAGTAGATTGCTGATGGGTCTAACTATGGTGGCAAAATCTGGGACAAAATGTGAATAATGCTCACTCAAACCCAGAGGGGACTTAACACCAACTTTATCACTAGGAGCAGCTACACTAACAATAGCTTCCACCAAACCTTCCCTGGGCTTTTTTCCATCTTGTGTTAATAAATGTCCTAAATATTCGACCTCAGAACACAAGAACTTACATTTTTCTGACTTTAAGACTACACCCTTTTCCGCAGCAAAATCATGTGAACAAGAATCCTTGGTAAAAATCAACACGTCATCTTGAAAAACAATAACTCCATCAATGCCCTTCAAAAGTTCCTGCATGACTCTCTGAAATACAGAGGCTGCTGATGCAAGACCAAATGGCATACGCCAGTACTGAAAAGTTCCCAAGGGCGAGATGAAAGCAGTAAGATGACATGACTCGGGATGTAGATCTATCCGGAGATAGGCACATGCTAAATCCAATTTGGAGAAAAATCTTGCTCCCTTAATGCACACAAACATATCATTGATTTTTGGCAGGGGATGTGAATCAATCTGTATCTCCTTGTTCTACGACCTTAAGTCCACACACACCCTAAGTTGGCCACACTTCTTGCGGGCCACAACTAATGGAGACAACCATAAGGAAAATGAGTTGGGTTCAATTATACCTTGGTCACACAGACCCCTAAGTTCCTTGTCCAAATCGTTTTTAACACTGAAAGGAACTCCTCTTAGTTTATATTTTACAGGGACTGCCTTCATCTTAAACAATGATTTTATCTTTAAAACCAATGATCTTACCCAACTTGTTATCAAAAAATGTTGGAAACTCATTTTTCCACTTTTCTCTATTATCACGACAACTTACAATAGAAACGTGTTCCTTGGTACTGGGGCTAAGAATAATACCAAAAGGTCCTTGGTGATACCAACCCAGTATATTTAATCCCTTGACAGCTACGTCAAGAATTGTAAAGAACAATTGTTGTTACATCAAGAAATAAATTAAAGTCATGAGATTACTGTATTTCAGTGACAACAAGAAATCTAGATAAATATGACACAATAGAACACTTGAGAATAATAAAAGTTAACTATAAGTATCCAAAAAGAACAGAAGAAGCCGTGCACATTGGCGAAAATGTGCATGAAAACAAGGAATATGTTGTCAATAAATTGTTATAGCTGTGCACATCAGCGTATAAGAACAATAAAAAAAACCTGAAGCCATGCACATCGGCGAAAATGTGCAAGAAACAAAAATTAAAGATGAAGTATTACGTTAAGTACTCCACAGCCGTGCACATCCGAGAAACGTTGTTGAATGAAAGAGAATTCTTGAAAATACACACGACCGCGCTTATCGGCTGACTATACGGCTTCAAAAGAGTTGCTAGGAAACACGAAGCCTTGACGAACACACGCTGATGAGGTTAATGCTTGAAGAAGGCTGAATACGTTGCTAGGAAACGCTGCCCATGGTTGCTTGAAGACGCTTGCATACGTTGCTTGGAGACACTACCCTTATGTTGCTTGCGTGCAAAGATGACATGGTTTCCCAGAAAGTTATTTCCATGAAAAAATGGAAAAAGAAGAATCTCTGTTTTTAAACAAAATTTCCGTTGGAGGATTCTTCAAATACATGAAGATCTGAGATCTAAACAACAAGCACTAGCTACATGAACAGTGGAAACACAGCGTGGTGCTTTGAAAGTACTGATCGGTGGACACACGTAAGAGCACAAGCAAATGGTAGCACGAGGAGAGTTACCGAGTTTGAACAACTGCTTAAACCAAACAACACCAAAACCCCAAAAATATGAAAGATCTCACCGGGGTTCAACAGAGTGTTCCGGTTGAAAGGCGATTTGCTTGTCGATGGTTGTACACTCCTTGTCTCCAGAATTGTTCTCCGCAGTAAACAGAATGAAGTGCTGGGGTTCTCCGGATTTCACGTGCTCACCGCTGGGAAGTGTAAATAGCAAAGTCTAGACAGCACAGCAGAGTCAGGTTGAAATGTCAAAGACAAAGTCTGAGACAGCAGAGCAAAGGAGATTTTGAAAATGGATATTCTTCATTGAAATACATGACTTGCAGCATGCAAAGTTTCTCCGTGTAGCCAGATCATTGCCAACAATTTATGGTAACGACTCAGGAGCCAAGGTAAGTCATTAAGATTTAATCATAGGCTACACGGTTGTGGAGCTTTTAAGAGTAGCTCCACCAGTTACAAAGATCCCAACAGCAATACCAATTCAACTCTAAACATTCTAAATAAGAAGAAACATCATCACTAAGCAACATGGAATTTCCATGAAGAATGCCAGGGAGGCATTCACTACATCGCCACAGGCCCACCAACACAAGAAGGTAGTCCCTAGCTGACTGCAAATATTAAAACATAGTTTAGACAGATGGGCAAAACGGGCCTCATCTATCAGGGTAGTGAGGCGCCTGCAGTTACGTATTTTGTCAGTGTTGTCACTGGTAGGAGTACATCTGGATGATTTGATGGACTGGCTCCCAAAGTGAGTCCAAGTCTGCATTGAGATTGTTTGCATTTGCTCTTTTCCAGGTCAACACATACCTTTTCTTAATATCAACTGCCTGGTCCACCAAAGTTTTGGAACCCTTAGTTTCAATAACTCTCCAAATTCTGTTGGTTGCCTTGTCCCTGCTCTTCTCTACATCATCAGATGTGCTCCACAGTGACAAAGTTAGCAGTTTTGTCATTTGTCATTTCCATCTCCTCTAATTCTTGTTTGCTTTATCAAACTCGAAAGGTCTACCATCCTTATAAACCTGTCTCAATGTAAACATTGAACCCCAGACCTAAGGCTCAAGTCTGGTCCAGCTCGGAACTAGTGTGAGTTCTCTGTTATCATAAAGCGGTTGAGGGAGAAGGGTATGACGCTGTCATACATTTTTTAAGTGCACTGGCCTAAATCAACAGACTAGAGGGGTGAGGTGGTTATAGAAAGGGGTTTGCTTTTTCAAGCAGCCATTGAGGTATTGATTAGTTTCAAATGAAATTTAGTTTCAGAGACCAAGTGAATTCAGTGGCCTCTGCTACGTCCTTTGCTCTCGGGTCCTGCAAGAACATTTTGCTGCTTCTACCTAAGGAGTGTCGCCAAACAGTTGTCACAGCTCTCACCATGTCTAGGCTTGATTATTGCAACAGTGTGTATTTTAACATCCAGGAAGGAATAATGCAGAAGTTGCAACTCCTGCAGAATACTGCTGCTAGATTGGTGTTGGGCTTTCCAAAATACGCACCAATCTCGAAGGAGATACGGAAGCTGCATTGGTTGCCAGTTACAAAGCGCACCCAGTTTAAAGCTTATTTCTGGTTCACAACAGGTCCGGCTTATTGAAAAGGGCGGCTGTATTGTTATACTCCAATCAGATCACTGCACTCATCTGATGCTAAGCTGGTCAATGTACCATTAGCAAAAGAGGCCACCTCGGGTAGAAGAAGCTTTGTAGTGAATGCAGCCAAGACCTGGAATAATCTTCCACTATACCTTAGAGGTATGACCAGCTTACTGACTTTTCGAAAAACTTTAAAAACTTGTCTGTTTACAGGTTTATCTGACGTCTGCTCTGAGCTTTTGGGCAAGATTTCACATAGCGCCAGGAGACATACGGGCAACAGTAGCGCTTAATAAATGTTATAATAATAATACTACTAATAATAAATGTCCAGTAGTATGTTTGGGCTCTCTCATATTTAGTGCCATGGACTTTGTGTGATTTAGTTTGTAACCTAATTAGCCATGGATGCTTTCTAGATACTCACGTTTTCTGACAGTGATGCTACTCGAATGCCTTATCAGGCAGATGATATCATCTGCAACAAGTCTTTCAAGTACGACAGGTTCTCTGATCTCTCCATTGTCGCTTACATTTTGTACAACAAGCTCAACAGCTGGAGCAAAGATGGCGGGGGACAAATTGTTGCTTTGTTGTACACTGGAGTTTGAGAGGAAAAATTCTCATTTGTTTTTAGTCTGGTCATTGGAGTGGTCTAATTGGTCCAGATAGATTTTTGATCTTTGCAGGGTGAATGAAAATGTTATGAACCCGTAAAGAAAATATTTAGATACCTTTGTCTTTAATATTGATGCTCCTCAGCTGCACGTTAAGCACCATTGTTTTTTGTAGTATACAAGTTTTGTAGTATACAAGAGTGATGTAAAAGGAACAATCCCCAACACAACTCAAGATTCCATATCTTATTCTATGAACTAATATAATTTCAGGAAAAGACACCAAGTGAACCTCTAGCTCAAAGGCAAAGAATATTCTGCGCAGTATTTCAATGATGTTCCAAACTCGTCCTGGGGCCATATTATGGAATTTGTGCTCCTGGCGCATACAAATGTGCGCTGTGTCATCTGCGCTGCACCCTTCTGAATGTTTATTTATATGGCGTATTATCCTTCAACGGCGCAAAACTTATCTATATTAGGAAACCGTTTGTGCACCCACACGCACAGGAATGTTGCAGTCAAAAAATGCATTGACACCAGCGCTAATGCAATATACGCACAGAGGCAAATGCACATAGACACAGAGCGCAAAGTCTGCGCCAACATCACGGCGTATGTCAAACTGATCCTCCATAATGCCAACAGCTGCATTCTCCGGCGCACTTGACAACTAGCGCAGGCGCAGTCATGTATATACGGCCCATGGTCTTCAATCAGGTAGCCATGATGATTAAAAAAGTGCCAAAAATACAGTAAGGTCAGACGCCTCTTAATGCACTTAAAGTAAGGGACTTATGTGATGCAGCAGTGAAGATAAAGCGAATATTCAGATAAATACCGGGGTGTGGAAATTTATACCAAGAACCTTTGTAGACCACTTAACAAAACAGTGCAAAGAACCAGACATGCCTTTGCAAAGTAACACATAGAGGCTGTTGCAATAACCAGTAAATGGATCATCAACAGAGCAGGTCTATCTGTTGTGTTCTTTCATTCCACCAGATATTCCATGAAGCACAGTTTAGCGCAGCCTGGAAGAACGCATAGTGATGTATGCATGCATGTATGTATGTGGTATTTCTTTGGTGCTAGCCTGGCCAAAAGACAACACAGCGCGTGCTGCGCTGTGTTGTCTTTTGGCCAGGCTGTATTGGGTGAAAGACAGCCATGAAGTCAATGAATGATAGAAGAGGCAGCTGGTCCATGTACGAATGTACTTGGTATATAGTGATAACTAAAGATACCACTTTCTGAGAAATGTTTGAGGCTCTCAGGCCTCATTTGAAGGATTATGAAACTAGATCAGATCCGCTGATCCCCCCCGAAGCGCCTTGAGACCTCCACGGATGAGTAGGGTGCTTGTGATACCCTGATTGATTGATTGATTAATTGACAGAGAGCTACTGGAGAGCTATTCCAACCAAAAGTTTGAAATGTGTGGCTGTCAGGAGAAGCTAATGCGAATGGTGCTGCTGGTTCCAGGTGAGGGGTAGAGCTTTTCAGTGGGCTTTGGTACATTGTAAAAAGCAGTTCTGCTGTCGCTAATCCTATATTTGTTGTGAATCCCAGGCTTTGCAACCACAAACTCCTGCGCACGTCCGGCCCTAAATGTCTAAACTAAACATACATAATTATTTTAAGGGGGAAATAAAATTGTGCAAACAAAAGCATGAAATAAAAAGAAGTACAATACTTTATCAAATCAGGTCTTCGAAAAAGCTACAGCCCAGCATAATTGTTGCAATATAATTATGGTATAAAGTCATTTAATTATTTCCTAAACCTAAAGCAATTGAAAACAACACCTCTTCCTCCCCCAATGAATCGGTTGAAGTCCCAATTTACAAATTCCCAAAACATAAACCCAGAAATTGTGGTAAAGCCACAGTGGCCCTCTAGATTAGAGGGCACCCTTAGTACAGTCCTCATATTCTTTGCACTTCCTGATGCAAAGGTTATGGTTCAGATTAGCCTCAAACTCACGCCTTGATTGTGTTTAATTACTGATGCTGTAAAATATTACCTTCTTTGTCTTGAGTTTGCCATTGGTTCTCTGTTCATCTCTCATAGTTGGCCAAGTTGTGTTGTGTGTGATATTTGTCTCTGGTGGTAGGAGGGTTAAGCGGTAGAGTGATGTTTTCTCATGCACTCCTTTCTATTCCAGCCAGCGCTACTGCATATGCAACCCAGATGTTGTCCAGCAGTTCCACAACCCCGACACCATCTTCATCCTAGCTTTTGCCATCATCCTTCTCAACACCGACATGTACAGCCCCAATATCAAGCCCGACAGGAAGATGATGCTAGAAGACTTCATTCGGAACCTCAGAGGTCAGTCAGCTCTTACCATGCTCTGCTTCGGTTCTTGTTGCGTAATGGGTGTCCCTGGGCGCGCGGGTGGTACATTATGGACGCTGTAGGCAGCTGCCTTATGGTGCCACCACCAGAAGACACAAGAGCGTGACAGAATGCAAACAACGGGTATAAATCGTTTTTTATATAATGGAGTGGGAGCTTGCAAAATACACATTGCCATTTGCATGGCGCTCCCAAAACCCTAACAGTGGCAAGAGGTGCTCTTTTCTCAGAATTCACTTTCCACAGGGATTCTGGGTAACTTGGATTGCTCGAACAATGTATCCGTTTCACTGTAAGCCACAATTTTGCAGTATAGCGTGCTACAGTACTCTCTGGCTCCTCAGTTAAATTCCTAATGTTCGGTCATGTGTTTACCTGGTTAATTTTCCATCCTATATTCTCTGTTTTTTTGTTCTGTTATTTCCTTTTGTCAAGTGCGAACTACTCTCCTCATAGTAACTTAGCACATCCTTAATGTCAGCGCCATTTTGTTTGACTGTGGGATTTCCACTAGTGGACGTAGTATACTCCCACCTTTTCGGCCTCTAGATATTGCTTCATCTGGTATCTTATATAGTCATATCTGTAAGTCATCTGCCACATATTCACCTTTTAATGTATCACTGGAACATATTTAATGTGTGCTGGTCTGGCTTTCTAGGCCTTTATTCCACTCATTTTACGCTGAAGTCACTTCAATGATGCTATAGTAGGGACTTGTGCATAGGTCTGCATACAGCTATTATAAACAAACATTTATTGCTTCCCGTACAGATGCACATTCTGTGGCTGATTTGTTCTTTTCGGGGAATACTGTGTTGTAGCGTAATTGGAATCAGTGCATTCAGCAATCCAAAGGGTTGCAATCTTCATATCGAACATGCTCAGGACAGATTCATACCTTTCAACAGCACAATCACTGAGCGGGATCCGTTAGCATCCTTGGTGCATAGACAAGCACAAACAATACATCAACACTGGCGCGTGGACAGAAGAGTAAGACAAGCAAGGCCCTTCACTTGGGCTTTGGTAAATACAAATATACATGGGCAGCACCAGTGGATGCTCTTATCCCATACGCAGGGAATGTTGTACTGTAGCATTAAATGTACCTGCTGTGTGTGTATTATTATTCTGCTGCCCCCTGCTGTATGAGGGAAACCTCGACTGTTTCTTCCCATGATGTACCAGGATTGTAACTTGTTGAAGGTTGTTGACTATTTCACTATTCAAAAGCCAAAAAGATTGGCATTCTTGGGGTGGAGGACATGGAGGGCGCACATGGTGTTAGAGTGTGTGGGGGGAGGGATCAAAAGATGGGTAAGGTCAAAGGAGGAAGTGCAGGATGTAAGAGGGTGGAAGTTTCCCTTGTACGCTGCACAGGACGCAGGAGTGCATATTTCTGACACAGACACACTCACACAGACAGACCGACACACACGCACGCACACACACTCACTCACTCTGAAACATAACCATCGGAGGTGCAAACCTCTCAGACACAGACACACTCACACAGACAGACCGACACACACGCACACACACTCACTCACTCTGAAACATAACAATCGGAGGTGCACATCTCCCACACACATACACCCACATGAACCCAGAGCGAGTGTTCAAATGTCCAGAGCACATTCAAAACAGGACCTACAAAGTTATCAGGACCACAGCCTTCCCTCTAACACAGAACATAGACTATCAAGGCATCCACAGTGCACATTTCTCTTGGGCAAACCGCACAGAACATGTACCAGATGCAATCACCACTGCACTATAAATCCCCTCACACTCACAGAGAACAAGCAGCTCATTGGCCGCGTGTAAGGTCATGCAAAGTCACCAGTTTTACCACAGTTCAGACAGGTGAGATATAAAACTCAAGTAGTGCTAGAATAAGAGTAAAATAACCATAATAAGCAGTGCGGGCCCTAAATGTAGACCACCTATAATTGGTTAGTTACACGCTTGTCAGTGGCGGCTCCTCCATTGAGGCAGAGGAGCGTCGCCTCACTGCGACTGTGCAGCAGTAAAAGTAAGGAAAAATAACATGTTAATAACAAAAGGTTAATATCATGCGGTCCTCTGCAGCGGCAGCATGAGGGCGGGGCTGCTCTGCTGTCAGAGCAGGGGAAGAAGGGTGGGCAAACTAAAGTGCGCATGATGCTTTGACTGGCACTCTCGGGCCGGCCAAACAGGCATGCACACTTTAGCATGTTCTCCATGCAGGCTGCATTATATCCTGCGTGGAGAACATGGCAAGGCCTTCATTCCCCATCTGAGCACCGAACCACAACGTTCATATTAATCACAGCATGCATTGCAGTGTTGTGATTGGTTTAGGTGAGCCAATCACAATGCTGCAATGCCTGGCTGCTTCCTGTTCGGTGGAGGAGTGACGATGTGAGACAGAGCAGCGAGGAGGTAAGTGAATTATTCTTTTTTTTACAATTATCCCCTTTAACCACTCCCCCCCCCCCTTTACCCCCTCCCCACCCCAGGTCCATGCTGGTCGCCACTGTTGCTTGTGTGAGCATACCTCACAATTTTCTGCAACACTTAAGGCCCATGCATAACTGCCAGTTTGCACCACTATTTCATTAACACGTCTATGAACATCACGTACAGCACCCAACACCACCCATATAAGTCTACCTGAAACCAACATCCCATCTACTATGCACCCCAAAAAGAGTACCCGAGTACCTGATGTGAATTAGAACATTCCATGGGCTGATCAGGACAATGCAGCTCAAAATACACACTACAATACAGAACAAATGGTGGAAATCTAGCCGGTCATACATTGCTTCCACTGTCTTTGTATGTGAATGGCTGCTGATGAAGTTCGTAAACAAAAAGCAGCCATCACAGTGATGGAACATTAATCGCGACCAAAGTAGATCATTGCACCATATTTGCACTCATAGGCAAAAGAGATACCTGCATTCCATAGTACATTTTATACCAGAGGAGCAACACCACCACTATGCCAAATTATAGGAACCGAAGTTGGGTTGCTCATTACAGAAGGGCCTGTGGGAAGTGCTCCATGGCGACGAGTTTTTCAGATTTTTCTTGTTCCTAAAGTAGCAGTTGTTCTAGAACAGGGGACATTGTTGGAAATGCCAGTAGTGCCCAGGCATCTTCTTATATCCAGGCTCCTCTGTGAAGTGCTTTGTATCTTCTGGAAATTCTACAGCTACCTGTCCCTCCGATCAGAGAAGATTTCTGTCAATTCATTGATATTATAGAAATAAATTGCCTCACCACATTTGTAATGGAAGTTATGAAGGGGGCGAAATGTGATTTATTCCACTGAGCCGATCCTTAATAGATTATTTCTTAATGGAACTGTGACAATGTGTCACCAAATAAATGTAAAAAGAGGCAGTGTGTAAAGTGTCTGTGCAACACTTCAAACAGTAACACAGTGAAAACATACCACAAAAGGAGCCCACAACAGGTTAGAAGAATAGAGTCATTTTTCATAAATAAAACAATACCAAAACAACAAAAATCCAATCAGTAGAACCCGAGATGTTCAATTTGTAAGATTTTAGTCAAAATAGCACCAAAAGGGGGTAAAATGCCAAATGTGGATATCTTGTTGCACCAGACCAGGATAAAGTCGTAAGTACAGGCCGACCGTGATGGAGTGTGGGCTGGTTACAGGGACCCAGTTAAGCCAGCCGACCAAAGTACTTTCAATCCTGGTTTGCAGAGCATTGTGTTAATCCGCAGCGAAGGGACGTTCAACAGCACAGCAAGCTCCAGAGGCCTCCCAGAAACAACCTAGCTGACCTGCTGCACTGCACCTGCCTGGACCTGCAACTGGACCTGCCTGAGCTCTGCTGAATTGAGTTCATGATCCACAGGTTCGGGACCTTGGATGGGAACAGTTGAGCTCCTTTTGAGAAGAAAGGTGAAACCCTGAAGTTTTGAGCTCTTGGCGATCGTGAATGCGCCCTTCACAGTGAGTCTTTGCCATTCATGATGAACGCCAGCGGAAAGCTCAAGTGAGCCTGACTCTTTCAGCTACAACAATCATCATTGATAACCACCAACGTGTCTGCCCTTCGCACTACAGCAGTGACAGCCCATGGGAACTGTAAGCACAAAACTCCAGCAATGATCAAGCGTGCTGCCCAACCAGATCTTCACACCCTCAAGAGCTGCCTCCTCAGGTTCTGGAATCTGGGGTGAGATCAGTTGAGCTCCTCTTAAGAAGAAAGGTGAAACCCTGAAATGTTGGGTTCTTGGTGACCATGAATGGGACCACCCGCAACTAGACTTTGCCTTCCGTGATGACGTCCAATGCAAAGCTACAGCAGTGTCAGCGATTACCACCAAAGTGAGATCTGTCCTTCGCACTACAGCAACGACAGCCTGCGGGAACTGCAAGTGCAAAGCTCCAGCAATGACCAAACACAATGCCTGATCGAATATTCATGAAACAGTGACGACAGCCCGAGAAACCCGGCCTGCTCCTTTTGCTACAATGATGAACACCCAGGGCTCTGTCCATGCTCCTTGTGGCCTCCTTCACCACAAACAGAACTCTTCGTGTCGGACTTTGAGAAGACAATCCTTTCCGCTGGACTATATGTCCCCTGAATCCGTCCCACGCTCTATCGTGGTCAGCCTGAACTTGTGACTTCTCTCAGTCTAGCATGAACACATGACCATGAGTGGCGCATTGTGCTTTTAGCCACTATATCTACCTAAAACCTTAACATTTCAAATCTCTGGTTCTAGTGATTTGATTTTTGACATTCGACTATTGTTTTATTTATGAAAATGTACTCTGTGGTTTGGGATTTTGATTGTATTGTGTTTTTACTTTATTACTGTTGTGAGCTGCATAAATCCTTTACATATTGCCTTTAGATGAAGTACAACTGCTTTTATGCCAGGCCATGGGCAATGGGTTAAGCACAGGTTACTTTAGTGACTTTTTGGTTCACCCTTATAAGGGATGTGGTTGTTGCCTGAGTCTGGCTTTCTCCCCATCAACCACTAACCCAATTTCTTACAACCACCAAGTAGCTCCAAATCAAAAACATAGAAGGAGAAAAGACTATAAAATAACAAGGGATAAATCAGATTGCAATCTGGCAGCAGCAGTGCCAGAAGTCAACAGCCATTAAGATGGTCTGTACAAGTACTGCAAATACCACAGAGACTAGTTTCCCTGTCTCGCTCAACTTCTTTCAACTCCCATATTTTAATTTTTTGTTTGTTATACATTTTTTCCTCTCTTGTTCTCTACTTCTTCCACCTTTTGTGTTTGTTTCACATGGAGCAATTAGGAATCTGTAGTCTCCCGACCTCCTGCCTCAATACCTTCTTGAGGGCTGCATTGGGCCACCAGATATGCAAAGGGACAAGAGTGGTTCAAGAGTGTGAAGTGGAAAAAGCACATCATTCTGTGAAGCTCATGGCCAATTTGAAGCCACAGTAGTAATAGAGTGAATACAGAGTCAGTGTTTTCTCTGGAAACTCTATGTTCATTACAAGTGAGAAGAAGGCGTGGTATTTTGAATTACTGAACAGAAAACCATTAAATATTTTCCTGTCGTAGAGTTGGATACAAACATTACAGATCCCATTAAACATAGAATTCTGGAGAGCCACAACTTTGATCATGATGCAATGTGCCCCTGCTGTATTCAATGGAAGCTTGGGATGAGTGTCTGAAAAGTTTCAGCGCTCTGTCCATCATCTCCTTGTGTTTGCTTTGTTCACCCTAAGCTGGCAGTGTTTTCTCAGATGTGGGTCGCTTGCTCACTTTGCCACTGGATTCAAGCTAGCTTGGCTAATGAGGGCTGTTAGCCCGAAACCGGTCCCAGGATGCTTGTTTCTAGCCCAGTAAAGACCTGGCTTGGCATTTCGGGCCGGATTGTTCCCACGAGGAAACAGAGTCAAGACTGATTTGCATATGGCTTGGTCTGAACTGGGGTGGCGAAGTAAGCTAAAGATTGATGATGGATTCAACCCAGACCTGTGACTGGGAGTGAGTGTCTGAAAAGTTGCAGCGCTCTGTGCATCTTCTCCTTGTGTTTGCTCCAAGCTAGAGATCTGCACATTACACGTTGAATAGCTTTTGGGATCCATGTATGAGGGGGTGGACAGAGTCAGGGAAGAAACTGATGCCAGTGCGCAGAAGTGTCGTTTATATGTGGCCCCATTCATCAGTTGGTGTTGAACAAAGTCAAGGTAGAGCTGCATGACACCATCTACTGGCGCACAGGAGAACTGCTGTGTAAAGGGTTCCAGATCTAATCTGGAGCCTTGGGATATTCTAAAGGTATGAAAGGTAAGTTACTTGCTCTTCTTACACATCCATTAGCGTAATATTGGGGTTCCTGTGCAGCAAAGCTATGTCCAACAGGATCAAGTCTGTGACCCCATGGCAAAGTCCTGATTTTAATTTTGTCTGAATTAGTTTATTAATTGTTATTACAATGGGAGACTTAACAGGGCAAGGAGTCTTGCGTTGAGAGTGTTTCTACTATAAGAGGGTGAGGGCAGCAGTGATTTCATGGCAGTTTTTGATGAGACTGCGGTGGACAACTAGGTTGTATTTATCACAAGTCAACTGATGGTGGTAAAAATAAATTGAGCATGGTTTATGTCAGACTAATGTTTTCTTGGTGGGCTTGAGGGCCTGACCTCTGATGTTTATAAACAGGTGTGGAAAATATTTCTTTGACAAATAACTGAGGACAGTTTTAAGATCCAATGGAGTAAAAAAAGATGCAGGACTTTAGTAAATTAGACACTTATTTCCACAAGGTAAAAACTTGCTAGCATGCCAATGCTAAAATTGAATCACAGGTAGCAAGGGCAAAATCACACCTATTTGCTATATTCCTATCACACCTCTATGTGAGACAGAGGGCTGGCAGGCAGAGCAGGGAATGTACTGTCATGTGCTATGATATTGTATAGATAACATTTATAGAATTAGACCGGTGACCAGAGAATCAGCCTTTGGGCAGGTTATGAAGAGGTGACTTTCTTGTACAGGGAAAAAAGGCTGAAATTGCAAGGAAGTGAAGGACTAAGAAGGCTCTGCATTTGATTTTAGTTTGGAGTAAATGTAATGGTATAAAAGACATAAAGGTTTGCATGGTGCAAGTCGGGCGATTCTAGCTGAAGTGACTGAGTGGTGGCTGCAGGGACTGGTGATAACAGGCTGTTCTGGAAAATCATTGCCTATGGGAGCGCGTGCTCTGAGACACAGATGATTGCTACCTGAGTCCAGGAGCCTGGGTGGATCATTTCACCAAATTATATGACTATGTTCCTGATGGCCACATAGTGCTCATTGATACTGTCCCAGAATTCACCCCCTTCAATATACACTTTTCACTTTAGGAAACCGAGGCAGCTATTACCACGATCAAACCAGGCACGGAGCCGGACCCAGATAAAATCCCTGGAGAACTATTATGCCATGACTTGTCCGTTTGGATCCCATACGTTAACAGCTTGAGCAATATCATAGCCATGAGAGCGCCGATCCCCGACAACTGGAAAGGAGCAGAGATAGTCCCCATTCATAAAAAGGTGGACCAGCAGAGCCCTGGCAACCATAGGCCAATAAGCATTTTGGGTATCTTGCAGAAAGTGTATGGGAGACAGCTACTAGGGAAATTGAATGATTGGATCAAGGATGTAGACATTCTGCCCCCCTCTCAGGCTTGGTTTAAATCCAAAGTCAGTACCACAGACTTAGTCTTGGATCCACTCCTTATTGTCTATAATCACACAAAGCTATATAATAATAATCCACATTTGCAAAGCGCACAATCACCCGTAAGGGTCTCTAGGTGCTGGGGGCCGTCGGGAAGATTAAGCAAGCTATTGCCCAGAGTCACATGGTGCTGGGCTAATCTGCCACCGGTGCCAGGGATCGAACTGTGATCCTCAGATTCCAGAGTCAGTCGCCCTAGCCGCGGCACCACACCTCTTCCTGAGGTTCCAAAGCTGAAAGAATGTCACCTTTATATAGCATTTGTTGACCTTTATTATTTTATTTATTTATTTATTTGAAAAGTTTTGTATAGCGCTGGCTAGACCTGGCGGTATCAGACTGCTTTACATGAGGACAAGCATTGTTTCATAGCATAGTTACAAATAACAACGTTGCAAGTAAACAATTACAAAGCATAGATACCAGTTGCTGGAGCGCAGTTGCATGCGTTAAAAACGAATACTAAAGGGAAAAAGCAGGCAAGGGGAGACATTCTGGAAGAGAGGATAGGAGCAGGAGAGGAAGACCAAGAATGAAAGAGGGAAAGAGGTGGCGGAGGGAGAAGGAAACTTAATTGGGAGACACAGAAAAACAGTGTCCAATGTCTGGTGTGCAGTGATCCCAGTGGAAAAGATGTTGTTCCCACACCTCTGCTGTGTGTGGCTCCCTATACGCAGTGGGCTCTCTGAGAGGGGGTCACTGAGACTCCAGGGCATACATTCTGGATCCCTCCCCAACAAGGGAAAAGGGAGTGCTTTGGCAAGGGGCGCCATTCCCACACCTCTGCTGTGTGTGAACTCCCTTGACGCTGTGGACTCTCTCAGAGGGGTCTCTGAGACTCCAGGGAATAAATGCTGGATCCCTCCCCAACAAGGGGAGAGGGAGCGCTTTGGAAAAGGGCACATGGCTAACAATAGTTACAAGATACACAGTTTCAGAGCATAGTAACCAATTGCTGGGGCGCAGTTGCATGTGTTAAAAACGAGGCAAGGGGAGAGATTGAGGTAAGGGACGATAGGAGCCGGGCAGGAAGACAAAGAATGAAAGAGGGAAAGTTTGAAAAGTTTTATAAAGCGCTGGCTAGACCCGAAGTTATCAGAGAGCTTTACGTGAGATAGGACATTGCATCAGAAACATTGTTACATGGTTACATTAGTTACTTATTAATTTGTATACCGGACTGATGGGGGGGAAACGCTACGTACCTGATTGCCGCCACCGCCACGAGTCAGAAAGCAGCCAGCAGCAGCCAGCAGGCTCGAGGGAACGCCGCCATCTCCGCCGCCACTGCCAAGAGTCCCAGGATACCGGACTCCGCGCCGCCGCTCCGGGAGACCACAAATCCCGGCAGGCCTCGCGGCGGCGCGTACGCAGTGACGCGGGTCGCACTGCTGAGGGCGCCAGAGCCCTTCAAAGGGAGGAGAGCCCCGGCAGAGCGGGGGGAAACGCTACGTACCTGATTGCCGCCACCGCCACGAGTCAGAAAGCAGCCAGCAGCAGCCAGCAGGCTCGAGGGAACGCCGCCATCTCCGCCGCCACTGCCAAGAGTCCCAGGATACCGGACTCCGCGCCGCCGCTCCGGGAGACCACAAATCCCGGCAGGCCTCGCGGCGGCGCGTACGCAGTGACGCGGGTCGCGCTGCTGAGGGCGCCAGAGCCCTTCAAAGGGAGGAGAGCCCCGGCAGAGCGGGGGGAAACGCTACGTACCTGATTGCCGCCACCGCCACGAGTCAGAAAGCAGCCAGCAGCAGCCAGCAGGCTCGAGGGAACGCCGCCATCTCCGCCGCCACTGCCAAGAGTCCCAGGATACCGGACTCCGCGCCGCCGCTCCGGGAGACCACAAATCCCGGCAGGCCTCGCGGCGGCGCGTACGCAGTGACGCGGGTCGCGCTGCTGAGGGCGCCAGAGCCCTTCAAAGGGAGGAGAGCCCCCGCGCCGCGGGACGCGAGCGGGACGCCCGGGGCGAAGCCCGGGCAAAGGGCGGGCCCTCTGAGGCCCTCAGAGGTCAACAGTGGACGGGCGGACCACCCCTCCAACATCTCGCTAAAAGGTCAGTCCCCTAACAGGTTTATACAATGGCTGAGTGCACCGCTATAAGTCATAATGTGGATATCCTCACCCAGGATGCAGAGTCCCCTGTATCATTGCTAACGTCGTTTGAGGCACTGATAGATACCGCATTCAATGAGATTGTTGAGACTGAAAGGAGATTCTCTATGGGTCCTATGAGCATCAACCAGCCACATGCCATGAGCAGCCTCAATGGTAACACCCATATAAATCCTGAAGTAATTGTGGTAAAACCCTCAAATCCTGCTGTTGATGTACCAATTGTCTTAGATGATGATGACACTGTTATGTACACAGCACCAGATGTAGCTCATGGCCCTGCCCCGGTAACAACATCCACAGAGGCTACCAATAAGGTATCTGATAAAGTTGTAGCCAAAAGAAAGAGGGGCCCTGCTAAATTAACTCACAACAAAAGGAAGCAGCCACCAAGGATTATAAACCAACCAACCCCACAAAGCATGTGGAATAAGGGGGAGAGACAGAAGCTGGTTCAACATATAGTACCCACACAGGAACAACCGCATCTGGGTGAAGTCGTCGTTATAAATAACGACGGCTCAAATTTAATATCTATTTCCACCCAGACTGAATCCCCCAACGGAATTGACAAATCCAGTCACCATTCCAAATCTGAGGGGAACCTTATTGAGACTATTGCAGATACTATTTTTAAAAACCTGGAAGGTCAAATGATCAAACAATTTAATAATATTTTTAAAAGACTTGACAAATTGGAAAACCTAATTAAAAATGAGGATGCCAAGAAAAAAGGTACAGCGAACCTGGACAAAATGAGAGTAGAACGTCTGCTAAAAGACCTTGAATCCACCACCCGTGTCCTCACTAGCAGTGACCATGGCATTAACAGGGTTGTGGAACAACAAGCTATTACTAATCCAATGTCGTCTGTTACACCCACGGTGATTAAAAGTAAAGGCACAACAGGCAGTAACCCACCTGACCCTCTAATTGACACCCCCTTACCTCCACGCAATGTTACACGTGGACCTGTCACCTCGTCCAAACCCTCTGTTTCTGCTAACGCTGCAAACGGACCATTAACTAACACTAACAAAAACAGTAATACAGCGATGCAGACTACCATAGCACAGAAGGCCTCTGCCAATCCCAGCCAGCGCGATAAGAAGACCTCGCATGAGGACACCAGGCCTATAAAACATCAAGGCCCTGCCTTCCACCTTCCACCTGAGGCTTGTCCATATGTTTTAGTTCTGGCTGGTATTCCACCGCTTAGGGAAGGTCAAGGTGAATCATGGGTTCAATTGCACAATAAGTGTATAGACTGGTTAACAAAACATAAGGGGGTGGGTTATGATATTTCTAAAGAGATCATAACCACACGGCGAGTAACCTGGGTCGGTCCTCTTTTCAAAAATATCAACGGGGACTGTATTGTAATTAACTTCAGAAACCCGGGCACTGCAAAATTCCTGCTGAACAACAACTTTGTTCGACACGGTCCATCTACTGTGGTGACACCCCTACCGCTAAATTATTTCTATCGTCCTCCCCACAAGATGATGCAACCCCCACCAGTTTTTCCGCTATATAATAGGTTTGGAATATTTCAGGACCTGGACACATTGGACTGACTGCCTTCCGAAAGCACCGAACTGCCTTCTGTGTGCATTGAGGCAGTCCAGCTAGTGGAAACACCTCCAGAGGCAGCCCCGTTAACATTGGAGATTTCTCCATCTAGTACATTGTGTGATCATCAGGGGCATGTCACAACTAAATCAGTCTTAAGAATCAACCAGGGTCCCTGTCTGAGGAATGATAATAACTTAAAAATTCTCAGTTGGAATATCGCGGGTCTGAAGACCAAGATGGGAATCCCCTCCTGGAGGGATTGTGTCAATTGTTACGACATATTAATGTTTCAAGAAACTTGGTGTGTTGAGGACTTGTTGCTCGAGGGGTATAGCTGCCATAACAGGACTGTTTTAGCCCCCCTGTCTGGCCGTCCTAGTGGAGGATTGTCCATTTGGATAAAGATCTCTGCAGAAGTAAAAGTTGATAAACTACTAACCAATTGTCCTAGCTTCATGGCACTCTCATATACTCAGAGGATAAAACTATGTCTAATCAACTTCTATAACAATGATTTTTTGTCCCAACCTAACCCAAATTTTATTCTTTTATTTGATTTTATTAATGAAATTATGGAAGGGCAGGTACATGGGAAATTTGATGGCATTTGTTTAGGAGGGGATTTTAACGCACATGTTCATTCAAGAAATCCCCCCTGTAAAAGAGGCATAGAACTGTTAAACTTTCTTGCTACTAGTGAACTTGTTAACTGCATGGAATATGTGGGTATGGAAAACAGTGCCTCCCCATTTCCCACCTTTATTGGACATGGGGGAGGCACCACAATTGACTATGTTTTCGTCTCACCCACTGTTGCCAAGGCTCTAATAAGGGCCGATGTAGTGTGTAAAATTTACAGTGATCATTATCCGATTGCCATCCACTTATCATTGCCGAGGGGTAAGTGCCCAAGACATGAAATAGGTGCAAGGGATTTGGAAGTCTCGACAGATAAATTGAGGGTAATCTGGAAGGGAGCAGACAATAAGGGAATCCTAGCAGGAATTTGTAAAAAACACCCAACCTTGATCGAAAATTGTCTTACTATTGAGGACTATGGGGCTAACGTGATTAAA
This sequence comes from Lissotriton vulgaris, assembly GCF_964263255.1. NCBI lineage: Eukaryota > Metazoa > Chordata > Amphibia > Caudata > Salamandridae > Lissotriton > Lissotriton vulgaris. Next base: position 69,986,347 of record NC_141686.1, read on the forward strand.
TCATTCTCTGAACTCTGTTCTGTAATTAAAGGTGAGATTTCCAGACCAGCCTCTAGTAAGGCTGAGGAAACGCCTAGATGGTTTGATGCCCCATGTTCCAAAGCAAATAGGATGCTTAGAGCTGCCCTAAAAGCTGAACCGAGGGATATACCACGAGTAAGGTTGCTCAGAGCAGAGTACAAGCGTGCCCTACGCACTAGATCAAACGAACTACTTAAAACCCACTGGGATTCCCTGGCACGATCTGCTGACCTGAAAGATACCACTGGGTTCTGGAAGGAGGTAAAGGTGATAAGATCTATTGGTTCCAACTTGACCGAAATTAATTGTAACATCACTGGTCCTACCTGGGTTGCACATTTTGGAAAAATCTATGCAACACCAGATAATCCTCCTCTGTCGCTACCCTCCCTACACCCATTGTATATTTCTGTATCCGAGGTAGCTGACGCTATACTAGAAAGCGCCGGGAATAAAGCGCCCGGTTCTGAGGGGCTCTCTATTGACCAGTTAAAATGTGAGCCCGACTTTTGGGCCCCATTGCTTTGCAATGTTTTTAACAATTTAACAGATGGGCAAATTCCAGAAACATGGTCACGTAGCATTATTGTTCCCATTTTTAAAAAGGGCGATAGGCTGGATCCTGGGTGCTACCGCCCAATTTCTTTAATTGATAACACCTTGAAAGTTTTGGGACGGATCATATTTAAAAGGATTAGAACTTGGAGTGATGAGAATAACATCCTACACCCTAGCCAGCTTGGGTTCCGTAGCAGTGTCGGAACGGTGGAACAATGCTTGAACTTGAACCTGATCATGGCAAAATATAACATTGCTAAGAAATCCCCTTTATATTTTGGTTTCATGGACTTGAGCTCGGCTTTTGATTTTGTCAATCGTTCCCGCCTTTGGTCTACCCTTCTTGAATATGGCTTAGACGACCATCTGGTACACTTTTTAGCTTTTTTACATCGCGACCTTAAAGCATGTGTGCGTGTGAATCAAATGGGTGAAGTCTTTGACGATATTAGCATTGGCAGGGGGGTCAGACAAGGGTGTGTGCTGGCCCCCCTCCTGTTTATTTTGTACATCAACAAGTTAAGTGGCTCTCTGAGCACTCTAACTAGTGATGTGCCTCACGTAAATGGAGTCCCTATACCCACCCTCCTTTATGCAGACGATGCGGTCCTGATGGGCCGCACTCCAAAGGCACTCCGTATTTTAATTTCAGGTTTTGTCCTTTTTATGGCCGATTTAGGCCTGACAACTAATTTTAAAAAATCATTGATCATGAGTTGTGGTCCTAAAAATCACAAAATTCCCCAGATCAATTCAGGGTCAAATGTTTTAAAAAGCACCAGCACTTTCCCCTATCTAGGGCTGCTATTTTCAAACAGTGGTACGTGGCATGCACATGTATCTTACGCCAGGAATAAGTTGGGTAAGGCCATTAACTGTGTAACCTCCTTGAGACAACCCAACCACGCTGATGTAATAACTCCCCTGGTTAAGATCTATCAAACCCAATGTATGCCAACCGGCACTTATGGCGCCGAAGTCTGGGGTTATACCAACTGCTCCCATATTCAAAGAGAAGAAAATAGATTTTGCCGGAAGGTGCTGGGGGGGGTTATTTGTTCTCCCAACTATGTATGCCACAACGAATTAAATATCCCATACATAGAGGATTTCGTGAGATCCAGACCAGCACTATTCTGGATAAAGATATGGAACAATACGGCTGCTACCCTGACCCGTGAAATTATTTTGGATTGCCTAAAATGTGATAGGGGACACCATATACCATGGCTGAAAGCAGTAAAAGAGTGCCTTGTAAGTGTGGGGTTGGGTTCTCTGTTTACATCACCAAATTTAATAAATCGCTCCCACAAGACCATCACTCTAAGGGCATTGTATGATCTGTACAGCGAAGAGCGCGATAGAAAGAACTTGACTAAATGCACTGTTGTAAAATATTTGGCCTCTTCTGAACCACATACTAAAAAACCTGGCCCACCATACAGATATTTACGTCTGCATCTCGGCAGATGGGTTAGGGGTTTACTGTTTTGTTTCCGAGATGGGAGTATAGTTAATTTACTGAACTTCCCGCTGGGATACAATAAACACCTTGAAACTTTAAATTGCCCTTGTAACCCCGACATGAAGCAAAACCTTTTGCATTTCTTGTTCTTTTGTGGTTTCTACAAAAAGCTCACTGGACATTATCTAATGCCTTATTGTAGAAAAAATGGTTTGACTAATTTTAAATCAGCACTGCGGTCTTTCTTATTATTGGGATCAGATGAAGTTACTTTTAGGGTGAGCTGTTTTCTCAAAGCTGCTGTCAGATTGAGAATCACTCTTAATATTGAGGTATAACCATCGCACACTGCACTTTTTATTACGCATTTTAGAGAATTTTTATCTGTCTGTAACAGTATTTTCATGTGTATGTAGATATAATTATGATATTGTTCTAGCCATCCTTTTTAACTATGGTCGTTAAAACTATGTTTTTAAACAGTGTTTCTTAAACAGTGTCGCTAAATATTTTTCTTTTAAAAACCCATTTTGGATTATGAAGGGACAAATCTTGTCTAGATGCGAAATTGCAAATGAAATTTGATTATGCTTGATCGTTCTCGGATTTATTTTTTCAAATGTCATTATTGAACTGAATGTTTTAAATGTATTTTGTCTGTACTTTTATGGATGTTTTTATTCCGAATAAAGATCTTTTGACTTGACTTGACTTGATGGGGGGTGGAAAGGTAGAGGGGAGAAGGCGAACAGGGGTAAGGAATGCAAATTGTAAACACAACGGGGTGCCGGCCAAGGGGTGAACCAGAGCCAAACTCCTCTTTAGCTGCAAGAGACAGCTCCACCGGGCAGCAGCCAAGGTTGCTCGGGCACCATGGAAAATAAAGACAAGTTCTGGTTCCCGCCCAGGAGGCATCGTCAAAAGTTCCATCAAAAGTATCGGTGAAGGTGTTGGTGGGGGTATATGTCTGAACTGGAGATCTCGTCAGGGTTCATTGCCTTGGGATAGGTGGTTTTGTTTCCCTTTTTGTTAAGGTAATATAGATGCTCCCCAACTAGAAGGGGTTAGTGTTCTTTTATTTGGAGACAACACCCTTTTAATATCTCTGACTCCTAAGAGACTGCAGCAATTGCTGAATAACTTTAACACCTTCTTTATAGCTAGGGGTCTGAGATTGATGTAACAAAAACAAAATCCATGTTTGTTAGGCCCCACAAATCTTTTAGAAATACCCGGGCCCGGGAAAACGGAATAGTTTACAGATTTGAATACCTGAGTATTATGCTGTAAAGCAGGGCTTAGTGGTCTCCTCATATCCACAAGTAAAAGGGAACAACATCAAGAGCCCTACTGCATGCTATAAAGACATACAAACTAAAGGCTCAATCAGCGGCATTATATGGGACCGAAATCTGGGACCATGTGACCATTAATCCTTTCACCTTAAGTGAGAATAAGCTTATCTGTTCACTTCAACTTTCTAAGAGCACTGCCTTAGTATCTATGTTTCTTGATGTGGCACTTAAAAGTGTGAGACACATTGCCCGACAGAGGCCTCTTTTATACTAGGTGAGTATCTGGACATCTGAGGAGCTCAAGTCATACAAGAATATAGTAGAAAAACTGCTGGTGCTTCACCAAGACTTCACTTTTGATTGGTTCAGACGTGCACTCTTGGTCTATAAGGCTGGGCCTATAAACCTTCTGGCCCAATCAAAGTGCCTTAAATGAAGCCTAAAAGAAACAGTTACAATCTTTTTTACTGGGATCATATTCTAGCTAGGCTCCATCAAAGTTCAACCCTATGTAGATTGACAGACCAGTTTCTGCTTATTAAGAATAGCCCCAAATCCAAAGATTTCCTAGACATGCCTCAACAGCAGTTGGCAAAATCCTTGTATCTAAAGTTTCAATATGGCACACTGGATATAGGGTCATTCACTCCTATGTGGAACACCAGCAGGAGTCTCAATTCTAGTGACATATGTCCAATGTGTAGCTAGTTGTCTAAAGAAAATATAAGTCTGTCCTGCCTACACTAAGCCAAGAATCAAATGGGTTCTCCCAGTGTGTAATCAGCTAGGCATTAGACCCACCGTGAAGCTCTAAGGGTGTTGAAGGGAGACACATCTATTAACACTGTGGCTACCTTAGGTAAATATTTACTTGCAGTAGGGATGTTGAGGAAGCAAAACATCAAAAACTTTTGAGTCAGGATGATCTGTTTGGCTGGTTTCGAGGTTAACATAGCAGCTCCCTCTTTCCCTGCCAGCCCAGTGAAAAGAGCCGCCTACCTCTACATAATGTAGTTGATAGCACTGGGCGCGCACCTTTAATTTAAAAAAAAACTTTTTTAGCTGATTTTTAATAACTTTGATTAACTGCACGGCACAATATCTATGAACCATATTATTTGCGCTAGCACTTTAAGTGTAGTTTTAATTCTACCTCTTGCCCCTTTAATCCACCACTAGACATTCACTCCCGCTTTGTCTCACCTTTCCATCCCTGCTTTTGCCTTTTGTCTTTATTTGTCTGTCTTCATTTCCCTACTTCTTTCCCCCTTTTGTGTTTTTCTCTTTCCTGCTCCGGATTAAAGTTTGTTGAGGAAAGAAAGAGTGCTGGTGGGACCCAGCAGCTCAAAATTAAGCACTGAGTAAATGTCCAGCTGTTTCTGCCATCAATTTAATTATATACTTAACTCCAGATATATGTGAATGACGCCTACTTGCTTAAATAGCATTGACTACCTATATGGGAAAAGGAAGTGTCTATTAAGAACTAGGCAGCATCACTTGGTCATGACATTATGTCACCTGATCAGCTTCTCACAGATTATAGAGCTCTCAGCAGACTGAGGCAGAATGAACAGACCGGGCTGCAGGGTCAGGGGACAGAATGGAGAGAATGAAGAGAGAGAACAGACTGCGGATGACACGAGGAGAGAATGGAGAGAATAAAGAAAGAGGGAACGGACTGTGGAGAGGAGAATGGAGAGAATGAGGAGGGAGAGAACAGATTGCGGATGACGGGGGGAGAATGGAGAGAATGAAGAGCGAGAGAACAGACTTCGGATGACGGGGTGGAAGGGTATGGAGAGAATGAAGAAAGAGAAAACAGACTGCGGATGACAGAAAGGAGAATGGAGAAAATGAAGAGAGAGAGAGAACAGACTACGGATGACAGGGGGAGAATGGAGCGAATGAAGAGAGAGAGAACAGACTGCAGATGACGGGGTGGAGAGGGATGGAGAGAATGAAGAGAGAGAACAGACTGCGGAATTTCAGGGGGGAGAATGGAGAGAATGAGTAAAGATAAGCATGTTATACCTTGAACCAGGGTAGTTTCCAGTTTAAGAATGTTGCATGTGTCATCATAGAATTGTTGAGGACGGTTCCACGAAGCAGATGGAGAGCAGGAAGTCTCTCTGGAGGGCGAACAGACTCAGGGCAGGTGGGGGGAAAAACTGGAAAGTTGAGTAGAGTGATTGGGAGGGAGAGCACAGAGACTCTGGTGAAAAAGAACAGACTGACCTTGGCAGGGGAGAAGTTGGTAAAGTTGGAGGGAGAAGTGAAACACTCAATGGGAAGAGAGCAGACCAAGGGTGACAGGGGAGAGGGCAGAGGAGTTGGGACAGGGTACCAAAAACACTTGGAGCAAGCAGAGAGAGGGTGGATTGGATATTGGAGAGAGCAGCAGGTAGAGCAGCCACATGGGAAGTTTTGGCCGCTATGAAAAGTTGCTCCCCTAATGATTCGGTCCCTATGAGGTTCCTTAAACAGATTGCCACCATCATTGCTACCCCGGCAACTGAGCTAATTAATGCCTCTCTTTTTCAAGACATTGTTCCACTCAGTTGGAAGGGCGCCATCGTAAAGGCCTCTACTGAAAAAAACGCAGCTCGACCCGCTGGAATTGGCCAATTTTCGGCCGATCTCACTACTTCCAGGACTTTAAGATCACAGAAAAAATGGTGAATTATCAACTTTCCCATTTTCTGGAATCTAATGAGTTACTGCGGAGTTCTCAAACAGGTTTCCGTCCAGGCCAGGGCACTGACACCGCCCTCCTCTCTGTCCTCGAGGAGGCAAGGTGCATCTTGGATTCAGGAGGATCGGTGGCAGTGATCCTCCAGGACCTAAGCGCAGCCTTCGACATGGTTAATAACCGTGTCTTAATTCAGCACCTATCCGACGTAGGAGTTGCAGGGTCTGCCTTGGCCTGGCTAACATCGTTCCTGTCTAATCGCACCTTCCAAGTCTGGGAGGGCAACTCACAATCTGCCTTAATCCCCCTCCAGTGTGGTGTACCTCAGGGCTCGTCCTTGAGCCCCACATTGTTCAATGTGTACATGTCCCCCCTGGAGGATGTGGTGGGCCCGTTTGGGATTAAAATAGTGAGTTATGCAGACGACACTCAACTTGTCGTCTCACTCTCCCAAGTGGACCAATGTCCTGAGAGTCTTCACTCCTGCTTGACGAAAATCCATGCCTGGATGAGTGAGTCCTCCCTCAAAATAAACGGGTCCAAAGCAGAAATTATGCTATTAGGGCATAAGGTGACTTCTATACCGGTCGCCATTTGGCCTACCTGTTTGGGAGCCCTTCCCCCCCCAAAAAAATGAGATCAAAAGTTTAGGGGTCTGGCTGGAACAGGATCTTTCGTTCAAAACCCAAGCAAAAAAAACGGCGGGAATCTGTTTCGGCCTACTTCGTTCGGCTCGTAAAGTCCTTACTCTCCTTCCTCCACCTTCAAGGAAGCTGTTAATCCAAGGACTCATTTTGTCCAGATTGGATTACAGCAATGCCCTTTTCTTAGGTGCCCCCAAAGCCACAGTCAATAAACTGCAACAGACTCAGAATGCCGCAGCCAGGTTGCTTACTGGCACCTCGGCTAGGGCTTCAGCAAAACCGGCACTCTAATTGCTCCATTGGCTTCCTATCCGTGAAAGGATAAAGTTTAAATCCTTGTGCATTGCCCACAAACTCCTACAAGGTAAAGGACCTTCTATCCTGAAGAGTTTAGTCCTGCCTTACAAAGCCAATAGGTCCTTGCGTTCTGATCACGAGTGCCTGGCCAGAATTCTGAGAGTAAAGAAGGCACGCACAGGAGGCCGCCGATTCTCTGTGAATGCAGCTACTTTGTGGAATGCTCTTCTGCGGGCCGAACCATCTCATTTGCAGTTTCGGAAGCTCCTGAAAACATTCCTCTTCCCCAGTGATCTTTTGCTTCCCACTCCCCTCTGTGAGCGTTACTCACTCTCAGCGCTGGGATGCCTCCGGGTAACCATGCGCTTTACAAATCTGGTTACATTACATTACATTACATTACATGGGAAGAGAGGGAAGGTGGAAAGACGGTGAGGGAAGAAGGCAGTCTGGGGCCAAAGTGCGGACAGGAAAAAAACACACAGGCGCTATAGGAGAGCAGACAGGCTGAGAGAAAGCATCTCAGCTGACCGAAACAAGCAGACTCAGGAGAGAACAAGCAAAAACGACAGAAATCAGGTAGCCTGGTAGAATGTGCTCAGGCTGAGGGGGCAGGACCGGCTTTAGGGCAGTGCGACCGGTGTGAGCGCACTGGGTGCCGACCTGGAATGGGGGCGCTGTGTTTTGTAATAACTTACGATTTAAAAGCACCTACTGTATTCCTTGTATGTTCAGCTTTCAGGCAGCAATAAAAATGTCAAGATAACTCTTGTAATAAATGTTCTTGCTAGAGAGAGATCAGAGTTTTGTCGAGTGGCAATTTGACTCACCATAAAGTAGTGCAAAGGGTTAATATGGATGCTGTAAAGAACAGATCTGTATTTGCTGTGGACATCTGAGCGGATTAGTAAGGCCAGCCTTTATCAGAGCTTTGAAATAAATGAAATGTATGTGAGAGAGGAGCAATGGAGTGACGAGGGCCCCTTTTCCCTGGTGGTAATGTGAGAATTCGCAGAAAAGTTCATGGGGGTTTCAAAAAAAGATTGTCGCACCGGGCGTCACCTGGGGGCGGCAGGGGCTTTTGTTACGCCACTGCGAAAGGCTTATCAAAAAGTCTTTGAGCACCTGTGAAGAAGGGGATTGAAAGGGATGTTTTATATGTCTTGAGGGACGTATGTTTGAGGCTGGGATAGAGGTGTGAAAATAGATGAGGAGGATTTTGGTAAGTCTGAATTGGGTCAGTGCACCTGGACAACACATTTCAGAGGAGTCTGTTATTTGTTTAAAGGCAGTCCTAGGGAGGACAGTGCAGAGGGGGTTCGCAATTTGTTGTTTATCTGCCCCATTCTACCAATCTTCTAAATGTACTCACTTCCATCCCAAAATACTATTTAATTAGCGACTGGGTATATTTGTGAAATTTTGTATTTGCTATTTGCATGGTCACCAGCCAAATAGTACATAATCTTTGTGTTTTCAACATTAGCCAGGTAAAGGGTAAAGTTTCTCTGCTATTTGCACAACCACCAGCCATTCAATGAATAACATCTGCTATTTATGCAATTCCTGGGTAAATAGGCAACTGTCTTTGCTACTATATCAGCTTTCGGCCAAACAGTGCATAATCTCTGCTGTTTAGCCAATGACCTCGTCCTCATGAATAGTGAAATGACTTTGCTATTTGTACGGTAACCCGTTGTATTGAACAATATTTTTGCTATTTAGCCAGCAGCCTGGTAAATAGTGGAGTTTCTTTGCTATATGCATAGCTGCTGGCCAAACAGTTGGTGATTTTTGTTATTTATCCAGTGGCTGGGTGAGCAGCACAGAAAAGTTGCTTTTTATCCAGTGTCCAGCTACATAGTCATCAGTATACAAACAATGTGAATTTTGTGTCCCTCCTTCAGTGGTGTAGCACTTGAGACGCAGGGCCTCATGCACGCAAGAAAAGTGTGCACCCATATGGCCATAGTTTGGGTCTAGACGTCCCCTAACGCCCTAATACCACTATACATGCTGCACCATTGGTAATGCAGCCATGCTCTCCTTAATATATACACTTTTTGTCCTAACAGAGTTCTAAACTTAAAATACACTGCTTCAACAGGGCAACATAGGGAGACAGACTGCCTATACAGAGTACTAGACGTGTTAAAGGTTACATTTGCTTGTTTCTGGATGATTGATTGGACAAATGTTGTGATGTCTAGCACTCTTAAAATGGATGCTAACAGAACATCTGCCAACATTTGCTAGGTGTTTTGGCTTTTGACCTCCTGCTGCATTTACTATGTAGTGAACGCTGGTGATCCTGATATCAGAGTTCTTGCAGGCTCTACTGTCAGGGGTACATTCTAGCCAGTCTTGGCACTAATCGGAGTAGTGTCAGAGGAGCTACCTTCCCAAAGGAGGCCATCCCCTATCGTTTTATGTATTCTTTATTTTGCGTTTTTTTATAGATCAGATTTGGCTTAAATGTATTAGAGCATTTTACAAGAAAGTAGGAATTAAGTTAACAAGCATGCCATCAAACAACCTAGTAGCACCAGGAAAACAAGGAACAAAGAATGTGTACCATCAGTGCAGGTTAAGAAGTGGTTAGCTAACCATCATAGTAAGTCAGCAGAAAGTAATCATGAGAGCAGAGAGAACAAAGATTTCATAATAGGAAAGACAGTTCAAGACAACATAAGAAGTGCGAGCAACGATCCCCATTTCAACCAAGTTGCTTCTCAAATAGGACGATTTTGAGTTTCCGTTTGAATGTGAACAGACACAAGGTTGTACAAAGGGCTAGTCTGCTGAAGTTTCAAAGTCTTGTTGCAGTACCAAAGAATGCCTGTTTCATGTGTGTTCTTGAAAGTTGGAGGTTCAAGCAGGGGAGACTCACCATTTGTTGATCCTCTTTGAGCTCCATAGACTTCCAATCAGGTAGGAGGGAGTGGAGTTCTGGAGCAATTTATGAGTAATGCATGCAGTCTTAAATTGGGCAATTGAATATATGGGGAGTGATTGCAGGGTGGGAGGAATAAGAAAGATGTGGTTGAACTTCCTGTGGCCTCTTACAAAGCATGCAACTGTGTGGAGTTGCATGGAGCACTCCTCAGGGGAGTTAGATACACTTTAGAGAAACCAAACAGGAGTGAATTACCATAATCTAGTCTGGTAGAACCATTCCCTGGCACATAGGTCTCAAGTCTTTCTCAGGAATGGACTTCCTGAGGTTCCAGGACAGTCATAGCTGGTGACATGTGCTTTGGCCATGGAGGAGATTTGTCTCTGGAGGTCTAGATAGTGATCAAGGACCAATCCCAGTGATGTGCTGTTCTCCGCAGAGGCCGGAGTGAAGTTCAGGGGAGAGAAGGATTCAAGTGACTTTTGGATAGGGAGGTTGGATTTGGTTTTTAGATATTGGTAGGAAATTGAGTTTTAGTAGGACTGAGTTTTAAGTAGTGGTTGGTCATTCATTTGTTAACCATGTCAAGGTTGTAGGAGTGAAGAGAGATGCATTCCGGGGAAGATATCTTGAAGTATCTCTGGCAATCAACTATAAATTGATGATAAAGAATACCAGATTTTGCCCAAATTTCGCAAGTGGTTTAAGATATGGATTAAGCAGGGTTGGTGAGAAGACAGAGCCAGGGCCGGACTGGGAACCAAACCCGGCCCTGGCAAAGGGCTTGGCTTGCCCCCCAGGGGTTTGAGGGTGCGGATGAGCAATTTGTCAGGGTCGGTTTCGGCCGATTTTGTTACAGGAGCCGATATTGCAGCTAGGCTGCAAAAACGGCCCTATGACAAAAACGGCCCCCAGGGGCCCAAAATCGGCCCCTCCCCTAGGGGCCCACCGGGGAAATGCCCAGTGCCCGCTACAGCCAGTTTGGCCCTGGAGTGAGCCCTGTGGGACATCTTGCTTATTTTTCTCCGAGACAACGCTCCCTAGTCACTATTTCTGATTAGTAGGAAAAATAGTTGTCAAAACACTTTAGGACTATCCCATCGAAGCCCATTCGATCCCTCAGGATGCTGATCTGATCTTGATGGTTGACTGTTTCGAAGGCAGGCGAAAGTTCAAGGCGCACAATTAGACATGAGTTCCCTGAGTATAGGTGGTGGAGAGAGTCATCCATAATTTGAAGAAAAGCCATTTCTGTGCTATACAACCCTGCCTGAAGCCATATTGGAAACTTTCAAGGAGGTTATTGGACTGGATGTTGAATAACAGCTGTGGCACTATACAGCTTTCTAATACCTTGCCTAAGTAGGGAAGTGTTGAAATCAGGCAAAAGTTTTTCAGGTTATTGGAGTTGGTGTGGGCTTTTTCTGGATGGTGAAAACCTAGTTGTGCTGAGTTCAATAGGGAAACTGAGTATGGCGGCTCCATCATGCCCATTTCCTTGCTCAGTATGCCTGGTAAAGCATCAGAAAAGCACTAGAAGTTTTGACCTTAGTTACAGTTTCAACGAAATCTGACTCAGAGATTGTGTCAAAGTGCAACCAGGACCACTGGTCTTTTCAGGTCAGTGTGCAGTCATCTGGGATAATGGAGTTTAGTGTACATTATTGCTAAATAGACTGTACTTTCTCTGCAAAGAAGATCACAATTCTGTGCTTGTGCTGGGTTGGGAGTTTGATTGTTTGTCGATATCAAAAAGTAGTTTTGGCCACTTTTTAGCAGCATCAAGCATGGATTTAATGTGGCTAGATTTAGCTTTGAAGATGTTGGATTTGTAGGATACATGTCCTTCTTCAGTAGAGAGTAACAAGTTACATTTGGGAGTGTGGAAGAAGGAAAAATGTCCTGAGGCACATGTCTAGATATACACAGCACTTGCTGCACCAGCAATGGTGAAAACTAAAGACTTTAAACTGAAGCGAGTTTTATCATACACTGCATTTAACACAATTCATCTGGGCAAATTGTGTGGTGTTAGGCCAGAAAGTGTGCTCCTTCCCCTTTTTGCCATAATAAAACATGTAACATATAACACAGAACAGCAAAACCACATTCTATTAATTTTTAAAGTGGCCCCACAATGATGATCTTAGGTCAATCTCCACAGCTCTGACAAACAATAGCTCATTCACTGCCAAATGAAGACTTTGACCTCAAGGATACCAGCATTTAAACTAAAATCACGCATACTTGCATTACTTCCATCCAAACTCTGAGAACGTGTTGGTTCCCTGCTATATGAATGAATGAATGAATGAATGATTGAATACTCATTTCTATAGTGCGTGGGCATCCCAGCGCTGCAGTGAACCAATTCATCACCCGAGAGATTAAAGAAATAGGAAGGTTTTTAACATTTTTCTAAACCTAAGGTGGTTCTGTTCCATCCGCATAGGGCCAGGCAGGTTGTTCCAAAATTTAGCTGCTTGGACAGAAAAACCCCTGCCGCCCATACGGGTTCTCCTTATTCGTGGGACTGCCAACAAATTCTTACTACTAGATCTCAGGGTCCTATTGGTTTGGTAGGAGCAGAACAGTGGTAGAATTAGACAAGGACCTGTGTTGGTTAAGGCTTTATGAACAATGGTCATAGCCTTAAATTCGATCCTTTGTTGTATTGGTAACCAGTGGAGTTGTCGAAGAGCTGGTCTGGCGGACATTCTACGTGGCATCTTTAGGAGCATCCGGGCAGCACAGTTCTGTACCGTCTGAAGGACCCTGAGTGTCCCAAGTGGTGCTCCCAGGTATACTGCATTAGCGTAGTCCAGGCATGTTAGAATCAGGGCCTGGACTAATATCCTCCTTGCTTCAAACGGAAGCAGTTCAATGATTTTTCTCAAAGATCTCATCAAGGCAAAACAGGTCGCTGCAACCTTCTGCGCTTGTGCCAAGAAGTTGAGAGCTGGATCTAACCACACCCCTAAGCTTTTAATTTTTTTCTTGGGAGAGGGGGAGTGACCCAAGGTGGTAGGCCACCATCCGTCTACCGTGGATGGAGCATCATGCCCCAACATCATGATCTCCGTCTTTGTTCCGTTGAGTTTCAGGAAAGAAACATCCATCCACTCACGAACCTTGCTAAGGCAAGAGGAAAGTTTATCATAAGATGACATCTGATCAGAAAGGATGATGATGAGCTGCGCATCATCAGCATACGTCACTAGTTGCACTCCCCAGGGTAGCACCACCTCAGCCAAAGGTCTCATATAGATATTAAATAATGTGAGGCTGAGGGATGAACCCTGCGGAACGCCACAGTGAAGATGCACAGGAGGAGAAGAGATGTCATCCTCAAACACAGAGAAAGTACGGTCAGAGAGAAAGGATTGCAGCCATTTCAACGCGGTCCCAGTGACACCCACATCACCCATCCTTTGAACCAGAATAGAGTGATTAACGGTGTCAAAGGCCGCGCTGAGGTCTAATAGTACTATGGCTGCACAACTACCCTCATCTACAATCCTTCTTGCTTCCTCAATAACTCCCACCAGAGCCGTTTCGGTTCCTTGTTTACATCTAAAACCGGTCTGGGTTGAATGCAGTAAGTTCTGGGTTTCTAAGTGGGTGGAGAGCAGAGAATTGACATACTTCTCAGTCAGTTTACTAATTGTAGGCAGCAAGGAGATAGGGCGGTAGTTAGCCCAGTCGTCCGGATTGAGGTTGGGCTTTTTCAATAAAGCTTTTACTCTAGCATGTTTCCAGTGGAGAGGGACCACCCCAGTTGCAAGTGAGGTATTGATCACCTCCTTAATCACCGGGGCCACAGCATCAGAGACCAAGTTGAGCATGGTGGGGGGCGCAACATCAACTGGTGAACCTGATTTCAGGTTGCTCAGTAGTGATTGAACCTCAGTGCAGTCGAGAGGGGGAAATGTCTCAAGAAGGCTCATCTCCAAACTAGGTGGAGATACTGATATCCGAGGGGTATCATGGAAAGTGGAGTAGATGTCTGTTATTTTAGAAGTGAAGAAATTAGCTAGTTCCCTACAGCGAGTATGTGCAAGACTGGGATCAGCAGTGGGAGTAGGTGGGGTGACTAAGGACTTGAATATTTTAAAGATTTCCCTAGAAGAGCTAGAGGCAGAGGTCATTTTTTCCTGGTAATAGTTGGATTGAGTGGATTTAATCATTTTTTTATAGTTGCGAAGAGCAGTCCTATAAATATCCTTACTAGTTTCTTGATAGTCTTTTCTCCAGAGCCTCTCCTTCTGTTTACAGAGTTGTTTAAGAGTTCTAAGCTCTGGGGTATACCAGGCTTTTTTATTTGCTCCGATACGATGGGAAAGCTCAACCTTGGGTAGGGTCTGATCCAATGAGTCCTCAAGCCACCGATTATAACAGTCATTAGCATCTGAGGGGTCATTGCTGATTTCTGGTCTAGTTTCTAGAAGGTTGAGTGTCCATTTCTCGGTTACTAGTTTAGACCAGGGACATCTGTTTTTTTTTACAGAGCAAGCCTGGCATGCTTGTTCCTGGTGGGTAAGAAAGAATGACAGTAGCGTATGATCGGACCAGGGAATTGGAGTAGAGTTTATAAACTCAAGCGCACTTAAATTGGTGTAGCAATGGTCCAGAGTGTGTCCTGCTTTGTGCGTGGGGCCATAGATAATTTGTTTAAGTTAGGCAGTATTTAGTGCTGTCAACAAATTCTGACAGATTGAGGTATCTGATTTGTCTAGCTGAATGTTGAAATCTCCCAGCACCGTAAAATTGGGGGTATTGCAGGATAAGTTAATAACTGAACTTAACAGATCTTCGCAGAACTGTCCAGTCGGTCCTGGGGGTCTATAGACCAAAAGGCCCAAAAGCGAGCGTGTAGGGGAAAGGGTGATAGAGAACCTCGTACACTCTGCCCCCGGGATGAGGACTTTCTCTATTCTACAATTTGTAGATTTTTCATGTGCTATAGCAATCCCTCCTCCTCGTCCATCCGTCCGATCCTGCCTTACCATGACATAGTTCAAGGGGAGGGCCCGAACAACATCAGAGTCGGAGCCATCGTTGGTCCACGTTTCTGTGAGGAAAAGAACCTCAATATCTGAATCCTCCAGTAACATGGAGATTTCTAGGGCATGTTTAGGCAGGGATCGGCAGTTCAGGAGAGCTAGTAAGATAGGGGGTTCCTCAAGAGTCCCTGTATCTGGGTTAAAGTGATAGTGGCAGCCCGAGCATAGCTCTTGGTCCTTATGGGTATTTAGCAAAATACAGGTCGGTCTTACCTTACCTCTTATAGACAGGAGTTGGTTTCTATCGTATGAAATCAAAGGACTCTTAGCAGGTAAAGAGGCAGGGGGACTGGCCCCTGGGCCCGTCGTGGCACGGACGGGCCCAGATGGGCCTGCCTTTGGCGCGCCTTCGGCGCGCTGCTGGAGCGCCCGCTGCGCCCGCCCGCTGCGCGGGCGAAATCCTCCGTTCATTTTATGACAAGGCAAGGGCGGGGAAGGGGCCAATCAGCTGGTGCGGAGCTCGTGATTCCCTCACCTAAGATGGCGTTTCCTCCGCTTTTCCACCGCCCCAGAACCGAAAATTGTTCTGGGCGGGTACAGGGGTTCCAGGCTAGTGTGTGCCAAGGAATCCTCGGTTTTTAAAAAACAATATCAGGACACAGTAAAATAATCACAAGGATTTCAGCAATTTACTAACACTTTTATGACTGGGGCTCAATAGTGGGGTTCTCAGTCGCCCCCTAATATGTAGAGGGAAATTACAGTAAATACGATCACAAATGAGCCACACTAGGAATTACCTCGAGTTCAATTTATTTTGTTCCGGGAGACCGAGAAGCAGACTTGTTTTGTCAAACCTGTGGTGTCACGCAAGGCCACAGGTTGGTCAACATGCATCTGCTTCTCAGTCTCCCTGACGAAAATAAATTGAATTGAAAGATCTTTTGTGAACAGTATCCATGGTCATTTTCTTTTACACTTGCATTACAGTTGCGTGACACTTACTGGCACATGCATCAATATTGCATTTTGCGATTCCTTAATTGCGAAAAATAAGGAATCGCAATTAAGGAATTGCAAACTGCAATGCATCAAGAAATCGCTATAAAAATAGCGATTTCTTAAAATTCCTTAATTGCAATTCTCTAATTGAGAATCGCAATTAAGGAATACCTCCCCATCCATTCCTATGGGCCTAGAGGCCCATAGGAATGAATGGAAAGACATTCTTAATTTGCAATTCACCATTAGAAATTCGCAAATTAAGAATGCAATTTCAAGGGTGCAGGGGTGTCCAAAGGACACCCTGTTGTACCCCTGAAATCTGCTTAGAAGTACATTTTCCACACTCACATGCCCCAAGGGCATGTGTGTGTGTAAAATGGAACTTTGAAAAATGCACTTTAGTGCATTTTTCAAAGTTTTCGCAAATTAGCATGAAGTACAACTTCATGGTAATTTGCTCCCCTTATTTGCGAATTCGCAAATTTTTAGAGTTTGATGCATTGCATTTAAGGAATCTCAAATTGAGATTCCTTAAATGAAATCGCAATTTAAGAAATCGCAATTTTGCGATTTCTTAAATTGCGAAAATTACAAAAATGTTAATGCATCCCAAAAATGGGAATTGCATTCGCAAACGGCCGAATTTTGCGATTCGCACCATTTGCGAATGCAATTTCCTTTGATGCATGTGCTCCTAGATGTTATGCCTGAGCAGAAGGAGTTGTGTTTACAAGAATATAAAGATATAATGAATGCCTTGGCTGATTGAAGTAAATGAAAAGAGCAACCCGTACATCCTCAGAACTAGTGGCAATGCTGAGCATTCAAAGTCTCCATGGTTTCTGTATGGGATATGGAGACTGCAGTTGGTTCTTTCGAGGTCACTGCACCATCACCAAAACATTTTTGCATTGCAAGCAGGCATCCTGTACTTCAACCAGCATCAGAATAGGTGAGTCCTGGCACAACATTTTCCATCTCAGTTATACATGCACAGGAATGGTAGCTGGTCTCTAAGTAACCTTCTTTTGTTGGTACTGCTAGCAATAACAAACTGCTCCTTTAACCAGACCTAGTAGCTCAAATCAACCCATATGGCACACTGCAAAATGGCACCTGTGCAACAGTCCACAAAGTAGCCTGCAGCTCGTTACCATGCCTTTTTTGACTGAGTCCAAGCTTTAGGAGTAGCAAAGGCATTACTGTTTCAGGCACTTGTGCACTTCCAAAATATTTTATCAGCAATTTCCCTGACCATGTCGCAATGGTGCAAATTAAAATGAAATAAATCTATTTTTTTACAAATATTCCCAAGAAGGGTATTCTATCCCAAGGCAATCAACTGTCACCTCTGTGAGTCGTTTCTATTGTTTTATGTTGAATACTTGATAATCCTATTATTATTTATTTATAGTTGCAAAGGTCACTTCCTGTATGTCTATGCTAATGAGAAAGCAAAACCACAGCATCCGTTTCGTAGCCGATATCCCATTGAATGGCATAGCAGGTACAGCGGCTGGAACTTTGAGAAAAGGCACAGTTAGCCAAAAAACATAGAAGGTAATGCGGCCCATAGTATTTGCAAATGGCTGTGATTTATGTAAGCATCGAACCACACATTTTTATGTTTTACTTTCTGTCAAGAAAGCACATTTATGGGCCTGATTTTGACTTTGAAGGACGGATTAAGTACCAACATCAAGGCAGAGAACTGTACACCTGTGATAGCGGGGGTACTCCGTCCTCCAAATTTAGAGATTTCAGCTGGCGGGCATCTCTTGCATTTAGATGAAGTGTGGTGGTTCGTGTAAATGCTTTGAAAGTTTGACGGACAGCTCCATCAGCATGATGGAGCCATGCATCAAACTTTTTTTTTTTTCAAAATGCTAAAGCAGGATTTTATTTTCGAAAATCAAAAAAGAAATCCTCCCCACCATGGGAAATTTCGCCATGGCGTGGGAGTCACTTTGCAGTTTTCACTGCCCCTTAGCACCATGTTTTACCTGACTTTGACAGACAATGAAAACTTGCCATGTGTATGGTGACTATAAACAGGCAGTGGAGGCCAATGGCCAAACCTCTGATGCTCCTTACTACGTTCGGCCATCAGAGATTTATGAAGGAGTAGTCTCTGGCGTCTATATACTGACATTCCACCTAACTCTGAATGAGGTGGCCGTACATTCACTTTGGCTGAGAGAGTTCTCTGTCTCTTTTGTGGCAGCGTACCACTTTCACTAAAGTCCAAATCAGGTCTTTAGACTCAACAGGGTCCATCTGTCAAGTCATCGAAATAACAAGGACCATGTACTTATTTTTAAAGCACAACACTTGTTTTCAGTTCCACAGCTGCAGTGAACTATTGTTAAAATGTTCATGTGATGTACATTGTATTTGACCTATGCTACATAGCAGTCTTGTCAATTGCTGGCACAAAAAAGATGTTCAAGTCCATTCCCATTCTGACTGCAGGAGTGGATGATGGCGCTGACATTCCTCGAGAGATGGTGGTTGGCATTTATGAGAGGATCCAGTTGAAAGAGCTGAAGTCCAATGAGGACCATGTGACCTATGTTACCAAAGTAGAAAAATCCATTGTGGGAATGAAAACTGTGAGTACACTTACCCCTTTCCCTGACTCCCCTCTTTTTCCTTAATCTCGTTGTATTATTGTTCAGCATCTCCAAGTGGTCTAACTTGAATTTTACCTGCCCTGGCTTGAAGTGTTTAAAATATAAAAATAAAAAAATGCATTTATTCTGCTTTTGATTACTTCCTTCTGGCTCTGGGAAATACTGGCAGGCTTGCAGTTTTATAAACTGCATTCTTGCTGAGAAGTATAATTCTTCCTTTGGTGAAAAATGAAGTGCAATGACTAAGATAGCACCTGCCCGTGTAGGTCTCTGTCTCCTATGTTTACTTGAAGGCAATCTATACATTCTTAATATCAATAAATCATATTGTACATGAGAATCAGATAAGGATCACTCTGTACCTCTACTACTTACTTCATTCAAGGTGGATCAAGCTATAAAGCACAGGGCTCTTAAGTTATTTTGTACAGAGTACAGATCTGCAAATTCACTTCACAACTGAAACAACTTGCCAGGTTATACCCGACCCAGGAATCACTTTCAAAGTCAGTCAGATTCATTTCCAATTCCCCTTGATCATGAGATCCCAAAATTGATGTATTTGGGGATTTATATTTCTTGAATGAGAATGTTCTCAATTTATTTTTCTTCCGAATGAACTGGAGAGTGATATCTTTGATTAGAGTTTCTGATTTCCAGTCCACTTGAGAAGGAAAGCGGATTCGGCGTGATATTACTGACATTGATGAATTAATTATACCTACAGCCAATTGGGGTACATTAATGCGCAGATCTTGAAAAGTATATGAACTCGTGTTTAATGGCCACAGAAGTGATTGGTTGACGTTGTCTTCAAAAAGTGGTGTCTCTTACAATAATGGTAGCTACACATACGTGAGGTGATCAAAAAGCACTGATGCAGGGATCTTTGCAAACATACATCTGTCCGAATTTTCTCAGTTGCTTTTATGATTATGCCTAACCCATCATTTATTCAATGAAGTCCTTGCTGGAGGGTAGGATGCGCAGTCAACCCCAAAGCACTGAAGGTAATTGTTGGTGAAGCTCCAAGTAGTACAAGGTGTATTCAATAATAATACTTCAATATCTGTTCTTTTAAGTTTTTTTTAAATAGAGTTGTTATTTGCTATATTTGCTTGAAGTGGTAACCCCCTGTTATCTATCTTGTATATGGGTGGGATTTGCTACAGGATTTGGAATATTCATAGGGGACTGCGGGATAGATCTTTACACATTTTTACTATGAAAGCAAATGATTTTCATTTGTATTAAGTATCAGAAGACACTACTCTAAAAAACACTGTATTTGGGTTATACCGCCACAGGTCCTTTCAGTGCCACACCGTCGGCTGGTCTGCTGTAGTCGACTATTTGAAGTGACAGATGTAAATAAGTTACAGAAGCAGGCAGCACACCAAAGGGAGGTGTTTCTCTTCAATGACTTGTTAGTGGTAAGTTATGTGTATCGCCACATTTTTTTCCCGCTAAAGTTATTACATTTTTCACATTACATTTTCACTTTTATTCCATAATTCCAAAGTTATCCAATATTGTAGCGGATATCTCAACATTAATCAACTCGTTTTTGTCACCTGTTTTCCTTCTTGCATATTACTATTGAATATGATTTGTAGTTTTTTATGCAGACTTTTTTAGATGGAACGTACATTAAAGAATTTGCAACGAATATGTACAGTTAATGCTTGAATACAATACCTTGTTTTATAATGTGAAAGTTCGCACTGGGTTAGGTTTATCCTTAGTGGCTTTAAGTGGTGCCATTGCATTTTTGATCTTCTGTAATACGGTTCGCCATTAAAAGAAGGTATTCTGCATAACTGTGGATTTTATGAAGCAAGTAATGCATTTTTATGGAATGTCCTCCCTATTTGTCCTTTCTGCATGATGGTTAAATAGGCTGCTGTGCCATGTTCAAAAGGGATATTTAGGTATATCAGTAACATCCACTGTGACCAGAAAGGAATAAGAATAAGATTTTCCTATCAGCTGCAGTTTCCCTATCAGTTGCAGTTTTGTGGAAATTCAGAGATTTGTGGTTGTACAGCCAGTAACTTTGATCAATGATTTAAAAACTGATTCAGTAAAGATTGAGACACTGTCAATCCGTGCAAGGTTGGTCAGAAGTATCACGTTTGGGGATTTTTAAATATGTGTAGAAGGTTCCTACACTTCAAGTTTCTCAGATCACTGGTATGAGCTGTTCTTGGGATAGATTTGATGATGTATTTCAGTTACAGCACATGACCAGTGAGGGGGTCCCTCGAGGTCCTGGAATTAGTTTGGGTCCATAGCGTTGTGTTTGGTTCTTCAGTGGAATAGTCGGCATCTATGACCATCAACATCCTGTCAGGACGTTTGCGATATCTGCTCTATATTTAGATTAATTCATATATTACATCTCTGTGGTGAATGATAAGAGACTCCGATTTAAACTAAAACAAATAGAGAGCAATCACAAATTTATTCCATAGTTGACAGCTATTGTTTAATCACAAGGAAATACAAAGACGTATTTAAATAGGTCGCAAAATGTTCTAAAAGCTTTCACAATACTACAGAGCGCAATTAATCACAGATATACATATTCATAAACATTCTGGATATTCCATCTATAAAAGACAGTATTACAAAAATGAAGGAACAACATAATAAATTGAGGAATTATTGCATGCTCCGTCGTCTTTTCAGTTAACCTAAGCACTAGGTCGAGATGGCCTCAGTTCCAATTTCTCAAACATTAAATAAGTCCATTATGGGTTTCTCTCAGTAATAAACAGGAGGCTTTACATCTTTCACCAGCTCAGTGAAACCCTCACATACTATGTTATTGCCCAAATCAGGTAAAAGCCATAGGCATATTTCTCAAAGCAGCTTAGATGCAGGAGTTGCAAGTAAAATCCTTGCTATATTGGTGTCGTGTGGAACTACATCTCAGAGATTATAAGAATGACACAAACCTAAGCATATACAAAGTGTACAGTCTCCAATCTCAGTGTCAAATTGCTTTCAACATCACTGCTGCATAATAGGCATATTCTTTCTGTATGTTCCTCCAAGGTTCTGGAGCTCTGAGGCTCTGGCTCAGCTGATGATGAAAGAGAGATCAGAGTGCAAAATATCAATGATATAACAAATCTTTACCAAGTACCCTTCTTTTCTCCAGAAAAGATTCCCAGAAAATCAATCTACGAGATTCACAGATTCACCCCGTTCCAATTTGGCACATGGTAGGGAGTCTCACTCCCAGAATCAATCCTCTGTATTACAAAGCTACTCAGTGGGCCGATCAGTATCTTCTTAAAAGACCTGTACTGAGTCCACCCTGTAAATAGATATTGCTTCACCTGGTACAAACGTTTTATTGGGCAGGACGCCCACTGCTATTATCCATGTCTTATACCATTCTCATTTAATAGCCATTAGCTCGGTTTTCCCAGTTGCCCAATGAGGCTTAATTCTTGCAATAGTAAGAGACGGTTCTCTCTCCACTTCACTGTCTTTTTGCTTACCTTCAGGACCTGCCCTGTGAGATCTGAGGACATAACTGTCAGGCTTCCCTTTCCTCAGGTAATTTTAGACTGATGAGAAACATCGTGCTAATCAATAAGAACAAACTGAGTCACCATTTACTATTGAGGCCAGGGGCCGCATTATACATGTGGTGCATGTTCCCTCAGCACCCAGCGCAATGCAGGTAAATGCACCATATTATGATGAATGCGCTGCCCTTAAGGCAGCCCCAAACTCACGCTACGCCGGGGGCAGAGCATTCATATGAACAATGGAGCAGCTGTCTTGAAGCCACTCAGTGTTTTCACAGTGTAGGCAGCAACCCACCTTCTTTTTGAAGGGCGATTAGAGCTTCTGCCTGCAAGGGGGTGTCTGGGGGGTCCATATGATCCACCTTTCCCCCCTCCAGAGGGCTGACCTCAAAGGGCACACAGACAGTGTGCCACCTTTTAGATGGCGCACCTTGAGTGCTCCTCATGAGAGCATCTTTGCCTCTGCGCTCACGTCTGTAATAAGGTAAGGGCGCAGAGGCAAAGGGATTCCCTTGTTTGCATGGGGCACACCCACCAAAGATAGCTTTATGTGTGCAAGCGATATTGGTATTGGTATACAAAGTCCCATGGAGGCACGCAAAGCAGGCGCAATGCCCATTGCGCCCCCGGGGCTCTTTGTGTAATACAGCCCCTGATGTCAAGAAGGCATTCCACAATGCACTTTAACTAAATGGAACACTAAAAAGACTGTCCTTTGAGGAATTATTTTATTATGGGTTAAAAGTACCGTATGAAATTATATTCACCAGATTCAAAACCAATAGTTAATTGTCTGGGACTGAACAAACTTGAAAAAGGAACCAAATAGAGCCCCTCCTCCCCAAATTATAATATGTTCTGGCTGAAGAACCTTTTATCAATTGCACTGAGGTTATGCAATAGTATAAAGGGTATTTGGATAGGAGAAACACAATTTAAAGACTAATCACCAGATTCAAAACCAATAGTTAATTGTCTGGGACTGAACAAACTTGAAAAAGGAACCAAATAGAGCCCCTCCTCCCAAAATTATAATATGTTCTGGCTGAAGAACCTTTTATCAATTGCACTGAGGTTATGCAATAGTATAAAGGGTATTTGGATAAGAGAAACAAAATTTAAAGACACTCTTGGGAGCCTCCGACCTTAGGTCGATGGCCTTACGACTACAATTGTCTGTTTCAATTCCAACTGGCTGATTACAATACAGCCAGTCGTAATTGAAACCGGTCGGTCATTCCGGCCGGCTTTCGACGGGCTTCAGGATCCATTATGTCAGCCGGAGACCGGCCTGTAATCCAAATGGAAGGGTATTTCCTCCTTCTGGATTACGATACACAGTTCCGACAGAGTTTCCATGCTTGCCTTTCTGCAATGGAAATCCTTATCAGTAAGTGAGTTTGGGGGCCCCTAGAAGGGTTCCCTACTGTTTTCAGCCTCTGGTTGGGGGCCGAGGGGGCGCCATAGGTGTCCTCTTGTTGATCCCTGCACTTTACGGCAGGCACCTTGAGATGCCTGCCACAGGGTGCAGGGATGAACACAGGCTCCCATTCCTCTATGGGAACTTGTGTTAAGGACAGTGTAACACTTGTTCCCATAGAGTAATGAGAGCATGCACCCAGTGGAGTGGTGTTGCTCACTGGTTAGAGGCGGCAGACCCGGAAGCAGAGGACGGCCCGGGACCAGGGTTCAATTCCCGACGCGGCAGGGTCGTGAACCAGGGTCAGCGGACTCGATAATTCTCGCCTCGGTGCCTACTCTAACCAGGGATCACACTCGGCAACTCTGGGCACTAGCTTGCCTCATCTCCACAACGGCCCAACACAAACGCCAGGGATGCCTGGTTTCACCTAGGAGATACCCAGGAGGGAACATCTCACAGGGAAAACCAGGACGGGTTCCCCAGCGGTCTATAGCGCCAGGACGCCTCCGGGTAGCAGTGTGCTTTACAAGACACACACACACATACACACACACACACCCACACCATGTGTGGTCGCATCATGGGTAGGCGGTCTAGTCTGCCGACCGGAGGTCGGTCTGCCCCATTTTTGCTACAGTGTCGGGGGAATGCAATACCGCCCAGCACCGAAATAAGCCCCTAATTGTTTTCCTTGTTTCTTGTAGTCTCCTGGCATCAAATATCTCTATGTGTACTATTAAGACTTGCATACAGCTATAGCTCATTCTCCATTTACAAAGTTAACTGGCCAAAACCAAATGCAGTGCCGATATCAAGAAATGGTCAATAGAAAGACTATGATTGAAGACCTTTAAATGAGAATACAAACAACATACAGATCTAGAGATACTAGAGATAACAATTACAAGAGATATTCAGAAAAAAACTGGAGTAATTTGTGTAAAGTTGAGGAAATCGACTCTTTAGTTCCCGAACGTTGGAAAACATGGACACTTGAAAATGAACTCAGTAAATAGTGCCATTCGATCAGAACATCATTGTGCTCTGTAAAACGTTTGTAGAGCTTGAACAAAAATGAAGAAAACATTAAGAAATATGTTAAATGTTCTGTGTACTAAAATGAGCTTTAAATTCCCTAATCTAAAGAAGTATTACATATCCTTTACTGTACATCAAACCAGACAAAGGTTTACCCGTCACTCTGAAACATAGAAAAATGGCTACAAATAGAAAGCCGGGCCATTAATACAGCCCCTGTTTTTAATTTCCAACAACTTCCTTTCTGACAGTGTGACATTTTGGAAATATTCAATTAAAAGCATTATGGAGAAAAAAATCAAAGCTAACCCCTCTCTTCTTTCTCATCAATCCAGAATAGAGCTTCATGATACATGATGCGAAGGAATGCCATTTATTGTGAACTTTGGATGAATGACAGCATATTTTTAGTTCAATAAATGGCAGTGAATGATGCGCTCTTGTCATGTCTCAATCAGCATTATCAGAAAAGGGAGGGGCGGGGGGTGTCAATTTATCTTTTCTCGTGCATGTAGAGTAGATCTCCCCTCATTATAGTCCTCTCTGTTTTCTATATTGAACTCTTAGCGAGTATGCTTGCACTCTGTTAAGCACTAATAAACTGTTGTATTGAGTAATGAAAGATACTATCAGGATGACACGTGCAAATGGCGATGGATCCCATTGTATGTTTATGTTTATGTTTAGGCAACTTATATAGCTCGCATATACCCTGGGGTGTCTCGGAGCTGCAGGAGAAATTCAGTGGATAATCGCTTCAGAGTGGAACTACTTGCAAAAATGCCAGGTCTTTAATTGTTTCCCGAATGTGATAAGTCTGGGGCTAGTTTTTATAGGGAGTGGAATGGTGTTCCAGAGTTTGGCGGTGGCGACTAGGAAACGTCGGTCTCCCCAGGAGGCCTTTTTGGTGCGGGGGACCGGAAGTTGGTGTGCTGAGGTGGAATGTAGTGGTCTGTTGGGGGGTGTATAGACTTACAGATTGTATTAGGAACTGTGGTCCCGTATTATTGATTGCTTTGTATGCAACGAATAGTGCCTTGAATTTGGTCCGGCTTCTGATGGGCAGCCAGTGAAGTTGGCGGATGGTGGGTGAGATGGAATGGAGCTTGGGGATGCCAGTTAAGATTCTGGCTGCCGAGTTTTGGACCAACTGCAACTTATTGAGGACATTAACATATGAGCCTGCATTTAAGAGACCCAGACTGTATGTGTTTTTTAAAGGAGATCCTATGTTTTTGATGGATCACGGTTAATTACCAATGTATTATCTTATTGTTTTTTAACAGCCTGTCAGATGAGGTTATATATAGTATTTTTAAATTGCTGTCACACTCCAAAGAGGTTTTTAAAAATAGATTTTTTTTGTAATATTTTATTTGTGTTTGTTTGAAACCTTAAATTGCTAAAAGAATAAGCAAGTCTTTCACTTTTTCCATTTTTTTTAATAATGTCCCAAAATATTTCTTCATAGATTATGTCATACATATTATACAAAATATGTTCACGCTGATAATATACATTGCATACAAAATATAAAAATCCCATTTTCAATTAATCACCAGTTCCATTTCAGTAGTTATGACTTACTGGAAGGACCCAAACATCAGTAAAACAAATTCTCTTATGAAAACTCGACATTCAAATATATTTTCTTAACCCCCTGCAGAGTTTTGGAAAATCAGCTTTCGAACAGTGCATTTTGTGACCCGCATAATCCAGTTTTTACTACAAAACAGAGATTAGAACGATATTAATTAAATAGAGTCGATTCCATTGTTGCCCAGGCTACAATTGCTTACGGACTGACAGGAATTTGTTCGGAATTAAATAGTGAATAATATTTTCAACAAAATTAGATTGTGATAGGGCAGGTAGCATTCTATTTAGGGGGATAACTGTCCCGGGGTACATTGCCTGGTTAATAGTCTACTTTTCTAACTGAAACTTCTCTCTGGAAGTGATTATTTCTGTAACTGTCTCAGGACTGTGAGTAATCGATTTCATTTTTCAGCGCACAAACATGCAGTTAGAGGTGTAAAAAGCATCTTTTGACAGCTTGTTTATTTTGCCTTCTTTTTATGATTTATCACATGTGCATTGCCACAGATCAAATTCTGTTGCCATGTTTAATTAAATCTCTCCTCCATGCCATCGAGGATCTGGCTCTGTGCAAGTCTCGGTTTCAGGTCCTCTTCAGGACTCATGCGGACAATTCACTTGTCTTCATGCAAACTATTTCTATAGCTAACTTGCCTGCATGAAAATTAATTAGGATTCAATGTCCTCATGAATCTGAGTCATGATTTTCTTCTAAACCACAGGTGTATAACGAGGGAAGTTATAGTTTTAGTTCTATTCAAATATTAACGTAGCAGTAGCTTGCCAACTTGACTAATGGTGCACTGAATGTAATATATTATAATATAATATACAATAGGTATATTATATATATATATACACATATCTATATCTATCTGTAGCTCTATATAGATATATATGTATATATGTATATAACAACTCCTTCCCACAAAGAGAAACAGTGGAGGTCGGAGGGGGTTACTTCGGAAGCGCTTTATTTCTTAGGCAAAACAGGTAGGTAACGGCGAATGCATTTCGGCATCTCAAATGCCCTCCTCAGCGCGAGTCTTGCAATACATCCCACTGCTTTGCCGCTCCTCCTCAAGCTGATCCTGCTCACCTGTTTAGAGTTCCGCATTGTAACAAACTCAAAGTCCCAGAATGCAAATGTCCAGGCATCTGGGTCGGCGGTGTGGGGGGTAAATCAAATAAATCCAATGTCTATAGCAGGCTTGGATGGCGTGACTCCTTCCCATATTACCAGGATCCAAAGCGCCTCCTCGGGTCCCCTCGGTCTGCTCAACCAAACAGCATGGGAACTCAATGTGCGGGGGCAGCCATGAGGCTCACAGCATCACAAAGGAGGTATATATATATATATATATATATATATATATATATATATATATATATATATATATATATATATATATATACACACGCACACACACAGGTTGCCCCAAATGAGAACGCCACACACAGCGGGATTACGCACACCACCTCGCAAGCGTCGGCGTGTGCAGCAGGCCACTCGCAGTCCCAAAAAGCCAAACTGCGAGTGGCCTGCTCCACACGCTGACGCTTGCGAGGTGGTGTGCGTCATCCCGCTGTGTGTGGCGTTCTCATTTGGGGCCACCTGTGTTTTTATATATATATATATATATATGTATGTATATATATATATATATATATATATATATATATATATATATATATCTATCTATCTATATATATATATATATATATATATTTTTTTTTTCACGCCAGAGTTGCCTCCAAAGGAGACGCCACACACGGGGGGTTTCCGCACACACATCCACAGGTAGCTGAGCTCGCAGTAAAATGCAGTGTTCCCCAATGCCATACGCGTTTCGAGCCTTACGCTCTTGATCACTGGCTGGCTTGAATAAGGAGGCGGAATTGTAAGAACATCCAATTTATTTATTAACAAGCCCCGCCTCAGTGGGATGCAACTGTGGCATGCTGGTTGTTGTAGTTCATTAGCCACACCCGGCTTGTGTAGTTCATTAACCAAGTGGATTCCGTCGCCTCAATTAAAAAAATATATATATATATATGTATATACACATATATAGTTGCTTTTTAAAATAATACTTTATAAAATGGTTTTGTAACTAAAGTCAAGTCAAGTCAAGTCAAAAAGATTTATATAGCGCGCTACATACCCAGAGGGTCTCAAGGCGCTTGAAGAAGGGTGGGGAATTACTTGTCAAATATCCAAGTTTTAAGTTGCTTTCTGAATGCTAGGTGGTTCTGAGTGAGGCGGAGGTGAGTAGGAAGTGAGTTTCAGGTTTTAGCTGCCAGGTAGGAGAAGGATCTCCCTCCCATGGTGGTTTTCTTGATGCGAGGTACAGTAGCAAGGGCTTGGTTGGAGGATCGTAGCTGGCGTGAGGGGGTGTAGAAGTAGAGTCGTGCGTTGAGGCATTCGGGTCCCAGATCGTTAAGTGCTTTGTGTGCGTGGGTTAGGAGGCGGAAAGTGATCCTCTTATTGACGGGGAGCCAGTGGAGGTTTTTCAGGTGACCAGAGATGTGGTCTTTACGCGGGATGTCTAGTATGAGTCTGGCTGAAGCGTTCTGGATGCGTTGGAGTTTTTTCTGGAGTTTTGCGGTGGTACCGGCGTATAGGGTGTTTCCGTAGTCCAGGCGGCTCGTGACCAGTGTGTGGGTGACTGTTTTTCTAGTTTCGGTGGGGATCCAGCGAAATGTTTTTTTGAGCATGCGAAGAATGTTGAAGCAAGATGATGAGACGGCGTTGACTTGTCTGTTCATAGAGAGTGAGGAGTCCAGGATGACGCCCAAGTTTCGTGCGTGGTCCGTCAGGATAGGTGCTTTTCCAAGGGCCTCTGGCCACCAAGAGTCATCCCAGGCGGAGGGGGAGGTACCTAAGATAAGGACTTCTGTTTTGTCTGAGTTCAGTTTCAGACGGCTGTGCTTCATCCACTCGGCTACTTCTTTCATTCCTTCATGTAGGTTGGTTTTGGCAGTGTTGGGGTCTCTGGTGAGTGATAGGATCAGTTGTGTGTCGTCAGCGTAGGAGATGATGTTGAGGTTGTGTTGGCGTGCGATGGCCGCGAGGGGGCTCAAATATGATATTACTTACCCATACCAAGTCATATACCATTGAATATGATAACTCTGCAATAGATCTATGTAGCTCCGCACCAGAACTTTGCTGTTATCCTGTCAAATGTTTCAGTGTGTGCTATTTGGTGCGGTCCACAGCCTTGGGTTGCTGCTGTAATCATATGTCCATTCTCAGGACTGAGAGTTGCCCACTGCGCTGTATAAGTACCTTGATTGGCATTATGTCTTTCATAAATTGCGTAAAGTCATATCTTGGCAAGAATATAGACGATAGAGTAAATCCATGAGTTATTCAATGTATTTGCCCAGAAAGACACCATACATATTCAGTTGCAAGTGTGTGGTTCCTTTTGGGGCTAAATGCATTGATGGCCTTCTTCAGCTGCTGATTAAAGCTCAAAAACCCTATTGTAAGGAAATGCCCCTTTTTCAATGATCAGCTCCCACATTAAAGGACTGATGCCGCTGGTTTTTTGACCCTGAAGTGCACTAGGCTCTGTTTACCTGGCCCCAGTGCATGGGCTCTGGCCCCTCAAAGTCTATTTGCGATTGGCTAGTCGCTGATATTAATTGCCTTACCTATAGACCCCTAGGGCCCGATTCTCAGAACTAACTTAAGACAAATTCCTAAACTTACTACTTTTGGTATTCACAGAATTTAGGATTTTATCTTAAGACAGACTTAAGAAAGACTTAAGAAAGACTTAAGACAGACTTAAGACAGAATCCTAACTTAAGTCTGTCTTAAATCTGTCTTAAGACAAAATCCTAACTTCTGTGAATACCAAAAGTAGTAAGTTTAGGATTTTGTCTTAAGTTAGTTCTGTGAATCTGGCCCCTTGTATATAGCGCAAAGGGTACCCAGTGCTAGTAAATTAAAAGTCAGGAGTGGGCTGCAGCACTTAATTGTGCCACCATTGCAGTGACAAAGTGAAAACATGACTCTAGGTCTGCCATTGCAGCTTAGTCGAGCAGCTTTTAAACTGAGAACCTGACATGGCCAAATAAAGTATTTTGCCTAGTCCAAACCTTCATTTACGAGTCACTTTAGGGACGGCCTTGGTAGCCATAAAGTAGGGTGCTAAATATTGAAAAGAAGGACAAGTTTATTTTATGCTTTACTGCTTGGACAGTGAAAACTCACAATTGCTGTTTTCACTGTAGCAAGGCTGGTAGTCCCATTAGCTAACATGAGGTTACAATAGCCCAACTGCGAAGTGCTAACGTGCATTTGGCACCACAAAACATAGTACTTCAAGGTATCAAATTAATTGTTACATTAAACTGGACTTATTGCAGAGGTCGGATTTAAAGTAACTTTTAATTTAAAGGAGACTTTAGAAAGTTACTACTTTCTTGCCCCAAGGTTCTAGTAGTCATTTCTATTTAACTGCACCAGTTGTCCCCTGAGACAGCGTGCCACCTTTCTCTATGGAGGTGTGATATGATCCCAGTAGGGGACCAAAAGGTCTGTTGGGGGAGCAGGTGTGTCCTCCTACCTACAAGATGGCTCAAGCACTGTGGCCAAAGATGTCCCAGCTTGAAAGAGGCTACTGCCTCTGATATGCAAAAACAAGTCACACCTTAGTTTACCCGCTCCCCGATGTAAGTAGACAGGCTGGTATCTCTTCCGGATGAAGAGAACATGTTGCAGAACAGGTTTATTAGGAGGGGTGGCACATTATAGTGGAAGCAAATGACAGGTTTGCACCTAGCTCTGACCCAGGGTTAAATTATACAGACATTTTGGATTTGAGATGTACTGTGGAGTGGTTTAGTGCCATCCCTTCAGGAAGTGATGTAAGAGTGGGTAGAGTTGTCCCGTGGGGATCTTGCCCCATTTGGTTAGGGAGTATTCCCACCTACAAACTAGAAATTGGCATACAATTGACACCCCTGGTTTCCAGCCTCAGAACACTGTTGGGCTTGGAAAGAATAGAAGAAAGACTGCACCTACTGAACCTGTAAACCTCAGAAAGAGAGGGTTTGATCTTGCTTCTCAAGCAAGGACTGTATCTGCTCCCACGTGTGCCATGGAGCAGTGACTGGGTGCCAAGGGCTACTTGGCTAGCCTCCTGTTAAGTTCAGGATCGCAAAAGCTAAAGAAGCCTGCATCTCCACAGTGCCCAGCTGACCACTTGCCACTGGACTTTCCCTGTACTCCTCTGGTGTAGCCTGTGCGATTTAGTCTGAGCTATTAACAGGAGTCCTGGACACTTGACTGGTTTCAGAGTCTGCACTTTTTGCCCACAAAACTGCACATTGTGAGCTGAGGCTCATATACTACTGCTACTTGCAGGTTTGTGGGTAAGTCTCAAACTCTATTGAGAACGAAGGCTTTCACTGGATCTCTGGACTTCACTTGTCCACCTACGTTGAACCAAACACTGGACCCACTGCAGAGCACCCCCCTCATGAGCCCATCATTGAAAAAAAGAACCAGAAAAGAAGGTTTTTAAGTGTGAAGGTAAGATCCTGACCAGGACCATCCCGGTGCCTGCATCTGATCCTTTGCTTAATTACAATCTGCCTAAAGCTTCGACTTTGGCTGGGACTCTCATGTTTGCTTCTTATAGACTACTGCTAAGAGTGAAATGCAGTGATTTATGAAAACTTTGGAGTGAATTGTAGTGATTTATGAATGTCCCTGTACATTACATGTACTAACACCATATTAGGGCTTGTGATATTAAGCAGTAGAACATGATCACATGCAATTTTAAATTAGTCTTACAAATGGAGTAACGAAAAAGTTAAATAATGCTATAACAGATCCCTGGGATTTATACATATATTTACCATCCACTCAAAGCAGGTGGTACATCTATGCTGCACTCATGTGTCGAGTGGAAGTGGAGGATCTGTCTTTTCCTCATCTCCCTTGTTACCTCTTGGTGGGCTCTCTCCATGTTTAATGTCTGCAATAAAACTTGATATCAGTGAATTTCTACCTGAATCAATGATATTTGAAATCCTTGCTTCATTTCAGATTTTATTTCTGATAATCCAGGAAAGTATTTTCCAAGAAAGTATTTTCACCATAATGTTTCTCAGTCTTGAGCCAGCTGTGCACATTACCTTTGAGCTCGCACTATATAGGCCCTAATTACAAGTTGCTCGGTACTGAGGGGTTGGTAAATCCT
This sequence comes from Lissotriton vulgaris, assembly GCF_964263255.1. Taxonomy (NCBI): domain Eukaryota; kingdom Metazoa; phylum Chordata; class Amphibia; order Caudata; family Salamandridae; genus Lissotriton; species Lissotriton vulgaris. The sequence continues at coordinate 70,018,688 of NC_141686.1, forward strand.
TGTGGAAAAATAACATTACTGTGCAGTAAAAAATCAGAACTCAGAATTTCCAAGTAGTAGAAATTCACTGATATCATGTTTTATTGCAGACATTACAGAGAGCCCTCCAAGGGGTAACAAGGGGATGAGGAAAAGACAGATACAATATAAATGGACATTTCCCTTCCCTTTGATATTGCATTTAAACTTTAAAAAATCACACTGTAAGACCCTCTGAGGAAGGGAAGGTGATTCTTTGCATATCTGGAAAAGCTTCAACTACTCAGCAGTAGGAACTGGCATCTTATTGGGACTAGCGGTACAGAAATATGATGTGCAACAGGATGTGGTGAAGAAACTGGATGAGGATTGGAAGGAACTCGCTGAAAAGGTAAATTATAGAATAAAACATTCAGATTATTTTGCATACGGTTTGCAGGAAGCTCCAGATAGGCATAAACAAGACTATTCATACACTTTAGGAAATACTAGAGTGAGAATGCATGCTTATGCTGGGGTATAGTGGCAAAAGACCACACAAAGGGATTCCTCATCACACTTACGAACTTTTATTATCTCAATCCTGAGATGTTTACGCATCTTAATTTTAATGTGGCACTAGTATTCAAGGGTGGGATGAAGGTCAAACATTGAGTTAGGTATTCCTGGGCACACCTTGACAAGGACAGTCGCTTTTGAAATGTATTGCTTGCAATAGGAGCCCTGTGGAGTTTTCTGGTAGGCATTCCTAACCTAGAAGGTGAGTCTCCTCACTGAGAATATTGAGGGGGACTGAATTCCCCAACTTAATGCCACAAATTGTAGCAAGCCTCCTCGTAGAATATGCTTGCAGGAGATCCACCTGATTTCTAGAGCTATTAGGCTAATAATACGCAAATAATGCACTAACCAATATTTTGCATTTTTTACAAATGTATTCATAGTGAAAACTAAAGGTAAGTGCCTGACATTAGTAGCCCATCGCAAATGCTAACCAAGAAAACATTACATGCTCTCTGATAGTGATTATAAAAGATAGTGGGTGAACTTATATGGGCAGGAGATTTCAATATACTGCAATCTCCCTTTTGGATAAGCATTCTTGAGAGAAGCTGTCGAGTATTTATGACAAACTCAGTGGGGGAAGCAGCGGCTGATCAGAACTTTCTTTAGTAAACTATATTGAGGTGCGGTTCCTGATCCTATATACTTCTGCTCCTTTTTCAAAGATCGGAAAATACAGATGACAAACATATTTACAAATATTTTTGTGACTTGATGGAATCTTTAATGCCTTACCTAATAGAGCCATATCAGTCAAGATGTATTAAAAAATCAGACATTCTTTATATAAGAAGGGTGTTCCACTGAGTGAGGAATCCTGGAAAATGAAAATGCCTAAATTCATTCTTGCCTTTGATGTAGAGAATGCTATTGACTCCATCAGCTGGTCTTTTTTTAAATTCATGCTACACTCTGAAGGAGCATAGGTTTGTACCAGTTCAGCAGTCCTAGAATTTGTAAAAATAAAGAACGATACAGATTTAGTACAATTTGGAAATCCCTGATAGATCACCTATGGTGCAGTTATCCTCTTATTTTCATATCCCGGTACATTACCTGTACTAACACCATATTGGGGCTTGTGATATTAAGCAATAGAACATGATCACATGCAATTTGGAATGAGTCTTACAAATGCAGATACGAAAAGTTAAATAATGCTATAAAGTGTGCACTATATATTCATATGTTCCTACCTGGGATACTTCACACAAGTTATCAATATTCTTAAGTTGAGGGGTGAAATGGAGACGTGAAAAATGATAGTCTTGTGAACAATTAAGCTGCACAAAGACAATAGCAGACCCTTGAAGACTTTTAACAACGGTACTGACATTTGTTCTGTTATAAATAAAACTAATAAAATGTTGTTTTAAAAAAATATCTACCTTTTCTAGATGTACTCATAGTATTGAACATCATTTGGAAACTTTAGTTCTCAAACCCACTTACCGAATAATTTACTTCTCTACGAAATTTTCTTTTTACCAACAATTGTTCAAAACTATCACCCACTATATCAATTGATGCAACATAAATTAACAATCTCTAAACTAGAAAAATATCAACAAGAAAGAATATGGCAAATACATTGTGGGTAGGAGGTGACCCAACTAAAGTCTTAGATCAAGTTACAAATCATCCGAATATAGAAATTAGTTATTTTTCCTGAGTAACAGAAGCCAACAGGGATATGCAATGTTAATTTTAAACTTTTCCACAAACAGTGCTTAAATCAAAAAACATATTTTACAAAAACTGTCCCAAACTGAAACAAAGAATCTAAAATCAAACCATTTGGGCTTACCAAAGCCATAGCAACCTCAAAGAAATTATATGCAGAAACAACTTGGGGTCACATATAATTGACAACTCTAATCACAGGCCTTCTGAGTCTCCACCTTGTTTGTGTTATTCTGCTGCTATGCTTGACACTTTGAACATTGCTTTTATTTACCCTAAATTCTTTAACTTGCTTTTTATGATTTGTTTTATTCAAATTGAATAAAGATTGATGGCTGACAACTCCAAGCATCACGCATTGAAAAAGCCAACAGGTCTGACTTTGGCATGCTTGTTCAGTAATTACTTTTTTCTTTTTATATTTGTTATTGCAAGCATATGCAACAAAGATAAAAGAAATAAAATAGACCGCCACACAAATGTGGCTATTGTATGTTGGCATTAAAAATATGAAATGTGAAAAACATTCATTGAAGTGGATGTTTTACTAGTAATATTTAAAAACAAACAAAAAAACCTGCAAGCCTGTCAGTTGTGCCATGCATATTACCATTACTTTTTATGACAGCGAGAAGAAGAAATCATTACCCAACATAGCACTTATATTTCAGGCAGCTACAGAGTCGCAATGAAACTTACACATTTTATAAAATAAAATGTAAAAAGGAGACTACAAATACATCTCCCTTTATCTGGGCCCCTGAATTGCAAGCAAATTAAGTAGTTAAAGATAATATACAGAAATGCAACAACAAAATACACACATTGAAAGAGCTTTGTCACTCAGGAGAAAGGATTTATTTTTAAGCAGATGTGAACAGTGTGCACAAGCTTTGGGCAGTCACTACAAGTGAAGAGAGCCAGTGGGTAAAGTGAGCTAACGCTTTACCTCGTGGTGTGTGGTGTAATCAGAGAATTCAAATGTGACTGACAGTTCAGCACACCAATGGATAAAGCTTGCTGACCAAAATCCCCTCTATGCATGTATAATATGTATGTTTTTTCGGAGAACTATAGTCTGGGGAAATAGCTAAAAATGCCTCCAATGCAGGACCTAAAAAGGAGGTAGGTACTCATGCTTGCCAGAACTGCAGCTTTTGCAACGCTGGAATAAAAATGATAAAACGCTCAGAAGATCCACTTTTGATACTATCAGCTGCATCTTTAACTTAAAGTGTAGACGCAACAAAGTGTATGTAGTGACGTCAGAACCAGTGGCGTAACGAAACGTGAGGGGGCCCTCCTGCAAGGTACCTGGGGGGGGCCCCCTCCTGACTCAATCAGTACCTCTCCGGCCGGGGCACGGTGCTGAGCGGGGTACCTGGAGTTTGGCCCCCTACTCCGTGAGGACTGCTGGGGCCTATTTTACGCCACTGTTCAGAACGCACAATTGAGATTAGGCTGGGCGAACATAAAAGTAAAATAAGGAACAGAAACGAAAAATCTTCTGTGGCACAACGCTTCCACGTGCAAAGACACAATTTCAGCCAACTGGAATGTCCTATTACATATGGTAATCTTCATTACTCCGGGTCCCGTAGTCCTCGACACCTTCATAATAAACATGTGGAGATGTCCATCTCCCGACAGAAAAAAACAACAAGAGGCATGCTGGGACACTAATACTGCCCCTCCCCCCGGGAGTACATAAGCAGTACTTACCCAGCAGACCTCCTGTACTAACAAGCCCAGACAGGAAGGCCGGCCGCCCGGGAGGGAGGGAGGGGCGTATGAAGGTGTCGAGGACTACGGGACCCGGAGTAATGAAGATTACCATATGTAATAGGACATTACCCCCAGGTCCCTCCGTCCTCGACACCTTCATAATAAACATGTGGAGAATACCAAAGCAGAAACCCGGCCTTCCGCACGAAAAAGCACACCCAGGAAACCACAACAAAGCAGCCACCCAAGGGAGCACCGAGAAGGAGGAAAGGAAGACCGCAGGCAACACCCGGCCCGCAACCCCGAACAAGACCGCAGGGACAAGGACCGGGGAGAAAAAAACAAGGCCAGGGCTCCAAAGAAAGGAGGCCGCCAACCCGAAAAACAGGCAACCGGCACCGGGACCAGGACCAGGACACCAAGACCAGCCAAAACAACCCACCGGAGAAGACCGTCCAGGACAGAACCAGTAGGAAGGACACACAGGGCCAGGCAGACCCACCAGGAAGACGAGACAACCCGGAAGAAGCCACAGAAGGAACGGCCAACAGAGCGCAGGCACAAGCACCCAGCCCAAAAAGGAAGGAGAAGCACAGGCCAGAAAACACGACCAAAGCCGGAAAAGAAAGGACTCGAGCCCAAGAGAACCGAGGAGGAAACCCCCCCGAGGAGGCCCAGGAGGCAACAAGCATCCAGGAGCCGAACAGGACCGATAACCTGACCCAAAGACAGGGACAGGACGGAACCCCAGAACCCAGCCGAAAGCCCACCAAACAAGGAGAGGCCAACAAGACCGGAAACCAGCAACAAAGAAAACACAACCAAGTCGGGAACAAAGAAACCGACCTCAAGCCCAGAAAACCCCAACCCCAAAGGGAAGGAACACAAGGCAGGAGGGGAGCACAGAGCAACCGGGAAACCCCAGCAGCCGGCCAACGAGGCACAGAGGGCAGCACAAAGAAGGCGCCCAAAAGACACAGGAACCCCACACCCAGGCCAGGCAATTAGCAAGGACAGGAGCAGCGGGAAAAGAAAGTCCAGGGAGCACAGCACCCAGACCACAAACACAAGGCCCCAACCCAGCAATGCCGGAGAGGAGCCAAGCAAACCGCAAAAGAGGCCAACAAACCCCAACAGAACCGGGAAGCCAGGACCAGAGCCAAGCAACCCGACCACGCAGGAGGAACAGCAGGCCCAAGCAAACCCCAGAAGAAGAGCAGAGGACCAAGCAGCAGGAAACCACAGACAACCCGCAGCCAGGAGGGAGGGACCCGCAGAGGCACGAGCACCACAGAACAGCACCCCAACCACAGAAGGAGGGGCAACCAAACAGACCCACACCGGGAATAAAGCCCGGGAAAGCAAGGGAGGAAGGAGCGAGCCAGGACCACAGAACCAGGAAACAACCCGGAAAGGCCGGCAACAAACCCCCAGAGCAGGCCAAAAAGGGACAGCACAGCCCGAAAACCCAGAAGGCACAGCCCGAAACCACACACAACCAGCAAGAAGCCGGCAGAACTGTAGCCACAGAACCCCACACAGGCACACAACACCGGGAAAACAAGCCCGGGAAGAGAACCAACAGCAGGAGAAGGGCCAGAAGGAACCACCAGGAAGCGAACCCAACGCAGAACACCCCGCCAGGACCCAAAGGGACACCAGCAGGGAAGCAGAGCCCAAAAAGGATCCCAACAAGCAGGAGCGGCACGCCCCAGCCAAAACCTCAGCCAGGCACCCACCAAGGGAACCAGACGAGACCAGAACAACACAGGGAGCAAACACCCACAACAGGAGACGGACCTGGAAGCCAAACGCCCCCAGCAGCCCCAGAAGACCAGGCAAGGACCAACCCGGCCTGACCAAGCCAACACAGAGCAGACAGCGGAGCACGGGGACAGCACACCAACCCGGAGAACAGGAGGCATGACAGGAACCGGCAGCAGCCCGGAGGCCCCAAACAGGAACAAACCCGTCAGGCACCCCGGCAGAAACAGGAAGGGCAGACAGCCAAAAGCCAGCTCAGGGGGAGCCAGCGCAGAAGCATCCAGGCCAAGTACACAGAAAAGCCCCCGGACAACACCAGAAGCCCCAAGCGGGAGCAAGGGAAGCCCACACCAACAGGAAGACCCAGGCAGGCACCACAAACAGGCACCAAGCAGGGAACAGACGAGGACAGGAGCAGGCAGGGCCGAATCAGAACAGCCGCGCCCAAGGCAGCACAAGCCACCCAATCGCGGGCAGAGGGGACAGACCACCCCAAAGAGCCCCCGGCAAGACACAGGCAAGCACCCGGAACGGAACCAGGCACAGCCCTAGGGACGGGAGGAACAGGACCAGGAACCAGGAGCCCCAAAGGCGACCAACCACACAGAGGCCAGGAAGCGAAGAACCAGGACACCCAAGCAGAGCAGAGGCACCACACCCCCGCAGCGGTCCGAGGAGCCGGAACACCGGCTCACCACCAGGTGGGGCAGGCAGCCCGAAGAAGAGGGGGAACAGAACGCACCCCTCACAGGCCGTCGCCGAAGAAGAGAGGAACGCCATGCAGAAGAGAGCAAGGCGCAAGCAAGCACGCAGGAAAAACCCCAACAACACAGGGAACCCCAGGAGCAAGCAAAAGCAGAGCAGCGAAAAGGAACCAGCCATCACAGAGGCGACAGGAACCCACGCCAACCCCAGGCAGACCACAAACAGAAGAGCGAAAGCCAACAGCACAGGGAACCAGCAAACAACTCACTGGAGAGGAAACCCCTCAACAGAGCCCGAAAGGAAATCACAGGCACGAGCGGCCAAGAGCAGGGGTACCACCCGAAGTGCACCAAAAGGGAGAAGACCCCGGCAAGCCCCAACCCAGAAACAGACGAGAGCCGGGGCAAGCGGCAAGGCAGCAGGCCCGGAACAGAAATCCGAACCACACAGGCCAAGAAGAGGAGCACAGGAACCACAGCGCCCGAACGCCCAGCACCAACCAGACACCCCCGCATCACAGGTGGGGAGGGCGCGGACTGGGAGCCCAGGAGCACCAGGACGTCCGAGCAACCAAAGGCACACAGAAGCATCCGCCATCCATTCCAGACAGGAAGCAAGCAGCGCGGGGCACCCAGAGGCAGCAGGACACCCCTAAGGAAGAAGGGACGAAGCACAGCATGAACACAGGCACCCCAAGCAAGAGTCCCCAGCACAAACCTCGGCACCCCCAGGAGGCACCCGACGCAGGAACAAGGCATGGAACAGAAGGTCCGCCCGTCACCACTCCAGGACAGACACCAGCAGGCCAACAGGGTCCACCGAGAAGAAAATAGGGGGTGAAAACAACCAGAGCGGGGGGCAATCAGCTCAACAAGGCCCCCACCGCAACATGGAGGGAAAAAACAAGACATACACCACAGACCCCACGAGACACTGCAGTAAAGAAACAGGGCACCCAGCGCACAAGACCACAGCACGCCAGAAAAATGTAGAAACAACATTGCACCAAAACAAATGCATGTGGAAAGCGCACGTGCACTCCAGCACTGGGGAACCAGGCGCCGAAAAACAAATGCATCATGTTACCCAAGGACACCAAACCGAGGGAACAGGCACAAACACTCAGCAATCACCAACCACACAGACAGAAAGTGAAAAACACGAGCACATCTGCAAGGCGGGGAAAAGAACAGCCAACTGGGCAGGGAACAGGTAATGGCCCAGCACATCGAACACAGATGGACGAAAGGCCGAGCGGAGCCGCTGGGAATTGAACCTGAGACCAAGAACCCAACACAGGACCCAGCAGTGGAAGCATCAGTCCACTGAGTCATCAGACCCCAAAAAAAAGGAACGTCCCCCACACAGCTCCCATGGAACCACAGGGAATGAAGAAACACAGCCCCGGACCCCAGGCACAATCCCTAAATCGAGATGACAGGAATGAAGCAGAGGACACCAGAGGCGGCCCCCGAACCAGACAGCAGAGGCCCCCGCATGCCAGCAACAGGAAACATACCAGCGCTGCCACCTGTTAAAGTTAAAGTTAAAGTTAAAGCACGTTCTGGTAGCGCATTGAACTGAATGCAGGGCACTCTCGCAAGTGAGGACAGTAAATCAACACAGACATCCACATGCCAATTACGTCACTGTTTCAATGAGAAATCACCGTCTTGGAACGAGACTCCCAGAGTAAGAATCGCAAACACCGCAGATGACACCAGAGGCAGAGCGGGGGACCCCGCAGCCCCCCCCCCCCCGCCCTCCGGGGCAGGAAGAGAAGTGCAGCGAACTGAGAGCCCAAGAAGCGAGGCAAGGAGCCTGCTGCAGCCAGCGCAGGGCCCCTGAAAAAGAAAGAAAACAGGACAAGAGCGCCAGGCAGAAGAAAAAAGGGATCCCGAAATCGGGACTCACCAGGAGTGGGGGCCAACCCCAGGAACAAGGCCCCCACAGCACCGCCGAGCAGAAGTCCATCAGGAGCCCATCCAGCAAGGCAGGGCTCCCCGGCCAGGCTCGGGAAGCCCAGCCCGCGACCCGGAAGCAACCGGGAACTCCAGCACCAGCCACAAAGGGCCGGCAGATGCAGGGTCACACAGCAAAGCACCGGCTCCAGAGAAAGACTGACTCCAAGCAAGCCCGGCAGGCCAGGAGGCAGTCCAGGGAACCCCACGCCCACACAGCCAGGCAGCAGGGCGGGGGGGAGAAAAGAAGCACCGCCACTCAAGCCCAGCAGGAGCAGCACCAGCACACCATCAACTCTGTCGACAGACAGAAAAAAAGAACAGGAGGTCTGCTGGGTAAGTACTGCTTATGTACTCCCGGGGGGAGGGGCAGTATTAGTGTCCCAGCATGCCTCTTGTTGTTTTTTTCTGTCGGGAGATGGACATCTCCACATGTTTATTATGAAGGTGTCGAGGACGGAGGGACCTGGGGGTAATCACAAGTGATGGAAAAATTGGAACAAAAAACAAACAAAAGACAGAGACAAGGACACATTTCTTTTACAAAGATACATATTTGGCTCAAGATATAATGTGGTCAGAATTCTAAAGGTCTGTATAATAATCAACTAAGATTACTTGCTTCATATGAGTATAACCTATTGGCATATCATGATTAATATACAGGCAGTAACTCTACAACATGCTAAAGACAAGTATCCTTCGCCAAAATATTCCAAAAGCTCACCAAGGATGTTTCCTGAGCACTTACTGCACCTTTACTACAGGCGTTTCAGTTTAGATTTTGATTTTATTTAATGTTTTAATTGAACCATCCAGTACGTCAATTGCTTTGATTTTCTCCTTGGCCCCCTATGCAATTGGTAGGTTCTAGCCTCTTTGGTCCTTGATGGAGTTCTTCTTATACGCTATGCCATGGGGCAGACAAGGATGAAAGGGTACGCCTTCCCCTGCAGAAGTTCCGAGGTACAACTTGATATGGAAAGATCAGGGCCATTTCTCTGTGTTTTGCCGCCCTAGGCGAGAATAAAAAAATGCTGCCCCCTCCCTTTTACTACCATCACTCTCTCCCCCTTGCATTAGAAAATTGTAACAACATTATTACCGAGAAATTTAAGAAGCCACCGGCTGTCTATGCTATGAAACAGTCTAGGCTCTTCTGCATACCCAGCATTACTTCTCCTTTGAATTAACTACGAGATGTATAACAATTAACAATCACTGCAAAAAGAGCATTTTTCTGGGGAAAACATAGTTGTTGTCTATTTTAGGGGTTTGGCACCTCAACAATCACTGATAAGCATAGATTTCAAAATATTGGAAAACACTGATAAAACACCACTGAAATTCACAACAAAATAAAGACTGAAAACTGGACAGGCTGATGGATGTCTCAGCTTGTGCTCTGACTCTCAACCAGACTCTGCATTGCCTCTCCTCATTAATTTGCTGACGGCTCTCACCCCCTTCCCTCTGAGCAGAGGGGTGAATAGTCCCTGGTAGGGAGCCCCTCCACTGCTCAGCATGAGTCACCCTACAAGATATTCAGCGCCGGGAGTCTTAAAGTGGTGAGTGAAAAGTGAGAACTTGTGAATTTACGAGAAGCAGAAAGAGTGAAGAGAGATGAGTGACAGATTAGAGGGAGAGTTCAACAGAGAGGTAAGATGAGAACCAGTCCATGACTGGCCCTGTGACCCTAAGGGTCACAGAGCTGTGGATGATGAGCCCAGTGGAGGGGGGAAGGTCCAAGGGGGAGGTGATGATGGTCAGCAGTAGGGAGGAAACACTAGAGGGAGTGGGGGAAAGTGACCAGGCTGTGAGAGAAGAAGCGAAAAATGAGTTGGTTAAAGATGAGGCTGCGGAGACCAAAGGGTGAGGGGCTGGCTTTATTTGTCAGGACAAGAAGGGTCTGTAAGTAAAGCCCTGCTTTGGCTTGCTGGTACAAACGGAACAATCAAAGGGAGGTTCATAGAGAAAGAGTGACTGATCGCTCGAGGACTGACAGGATCGACTGGTGCACAGGCTGGATTTGTATGACAGGCAAAACAGCATTTTGCCTGCTTGGCTGCTCCCCATACAGTGATCAAAAGGCCTTTTTCAGGTGTTTTTTTTTTTGTAAATTGCCAGAGTCTTTAGATGGCACCTTAAAGCCTTACCTCGCGTTTTGAAAGCGCTGGCCCTGCTGACTGGTGAACATATTGAAGAGGGCGCTGCCGGTCCAGGGGAGCAGGGTGGGCATGACTGTGAAAGTTTTAACTGAGGTGTAGATGCTTAGAGTCTGGGGCAATGAGGCAGGTAGGTTACCTCTTAGAAGAACGGATGATCCTAGAAGCGGGAAGGCACTTTGGGGTCAGCACAGGATACGAGCACAGAGGTCCGACTCCGATCTGGTAAAAAGTGAAATCGGAAGTCGCATATTTATAGCAGCGTGCACGGTGTGACGGCCCCCTCCCGTGGTGCCGAACGTGACATCACGTTGAATTGTAGAAGGTGCTACCCAATGCGCTTTCGAGGTCAAAGGCCGTTCAAAGGGATTCCCAAACTCATGTTTTTTGCCACCCTAGGCGGCCGTCTAGTCTTGCCTAATGGTAGAAAGGGCCTTGGGAAAGATGTATGAATCTGCCTCCCAGTAAGACCTTTTGGATTTTGCAACAAACTCTCACCTTTACATTTGCACTTTTGAAGTAACTGAAAATCACCATATACTGCTGTACCAAACACAAAAACATTTTAGGATATGTCAGTGATTTCCCACAGAAGCTGTCTGAAAAAAGATTAATCACAGAAGTATTTACCTGTGAGCAAAATAGAGGCAATTCAGGAGAGAACTTTCCAAGTAGCTCCATTGATGCTCATTAATTATTGTTGCGAGACAACCACAGCTACCACTTGAAAAAACAGAGTCCTTTCCTATTGATATTATTTGAAAGACAGCTACAGCACAGAGGTGTCTGCTGTGGAATGGGGGTGGTGGGGCGTCGGGAATGAAAAATAAAAATAAAGATCACTTCCCTATTCACGCCACACGCTTCATCTTGTCCTCTGCTCTTCCTCACTCCTGGAAGCAGGAAGCACCCAGGCACTTTCAAGCCAATCAAAACGCTACTGTCACTATGACAGCAGCGTTGTGATTGGTCTCAGAGCCCTGGTTCGGCACTCAGACGGGTACTGTGAGCATGTGCAGGATCTACACCCAGGCTGTGCATTACAGGCCCCCGGTGGAGAATATTCTAAATGCACCAGACTGTTTGGCCCAACCAAACCGTCATGCACACTTAAGGAGCATATATCACTTCTCCTCCTGCACTGTGACAGAAGACCTGCTCTGCCCCGCCTGCCCCGTCCAACCTGGCTCCGTAGAGAAAAATAAAATGATAATAACATCCTTTTATTTATTATCATTTCATTTTTCCTTTGCTGCACTGCTTAGAAGCAGTTGGGTGACGCTCCTCCGTCTTAGTGGAGGAGCCGCCACTGCTACAGCAGCTATTAGACGGGTGGTCTCAATAATGAGATAACAACATTTAGAAAAGTTGACAAGTTAGAAGACTTTTAACTGAAGAATCAGCTGCTGTAGTTGTCAGCTCAGCTATAGGGCTTGAGGATGCAGGGCTTGAGGATGCAGGCCAGAAAGAGATATTGTTACACCATAAACTGGGGACTGCTTGTGCGCTTAATTAAGCCTGTTTCTATTCACTCTAGCCTGATCTAAAGTTGTGGGAAAGCATGCCTTGTATCCTTGAGAAGTTATGGTGTGTTGTAATTTAATGTTTTCCACATATCAGTTTCTCATTATCTTGCTACTTAGGCTTCTGGGCCATTTTCCGTATCTCATCAGCAGCTGCTTTGTCTCCCACAGATCCTCAAACTTTGCCCCAAGAAGAAAAGCTCTTCAACGTACACCTTCTGCAAGTCTGTCGGCCTGCTGGGAATGCAGTATCATCTCTACGAAAATGAATGTAAGTTCCTGAAAAAGTCTCTCTGGACGCACAACAACAGTGGTATTGTCCACCTGTATAGCATAGAAATATATTCCGCTATGTACCTTGTCTGTTCAGTCAATCACTACACATCTGTACATATGTACTACATTTTTATTTTGCTTATAATTTTTCCTAACTTTTTAGGAAAAGTGCTGCTTATTATTCAAACTTGTAAACCTCTCTTAAGATGCTGATGCTTTACATTTCATCCTGGAACCTCAGACAATGTACCAGGCGAGACCTCCTGCATATCCGAAACAGAACCTGCAAACAGAATTGCAATTTGCTATTCCCTCACCACATGTCCCAAGCATTTTCTAAATGAAAACTGTGCATGTAGGAAATGCCATTACCATCGACTCCAAGTCAATGGTAACCATGTGCAAATTTTGAAAATGCACAAAAATGCATTTTTAAAAATGTGGCATGTAGTGCACACATGCCACTAGGGCCTGTGTGTGCTTTAAATGTGCACATTTTCTTTTGGGGTGCTTCAGGGGAGCCTTATGCATCCAGGGTCCCTTGGTATTGCATTACTGAATTTGAAATTAGCAGTAAGGTCATCACAAATTAGGTAATGCTAAATCATTCGCACATATGAGTCTTTAGGCCCATAGGAACGAATGGGGTACTATTACCGAATAGCGCTTACCTAATTGTGATTGCGCATCTTTAGGAATTGCTATTAGGTAATCACTATTTTCTTACATACCATTTTGCATTCTATAAGTAGCTGTGGTGGGGTGGTGGGGCAGTGTGAGGGGGTATTTCGACAGACTACCACAAGAGAAAATGAAATAAATGATACATTTTCACTCGTCGTCATCTGTCGAAATTCCCCAACCCTCCGCCCCACTGCTTTTACCTGCATTTGCCACAGCTGTCTTTAAATAGCGATTACCTAACATTCGCTATTTAAGGAGTGCAAAATGGATTTTGATACATGTGGCCCATAGTGTTTGCGTAGCCAATTTTGACAAATGTGGGATTCTGAAACTGTATATACATAGACAATGATTGCTGGCACTTCCATATAGAACATGGCACTTTTCCTCTTGTTTTTCTTTTCAACATGTAAGTCAGGACAGATTGCAGTCTTTAAATCTGAGCACCATGTAGCTGGATGTTGCTGCTCCAATGCACCTTTGCAGCTGTCATATCTAATCTTATAATGTTACAACATTTAAATGTAAAAAAATGGGTTGTTTTGGCATTACAACCTCAAGACCTGAACCTTGTGGCAGGGCTGTTTTGCAATCCATTAACTACATTTTAACCCCATGCCTGTTTTGAAAGTTTTGCTGTGGTCTACATAAAGCATTTCTCTTGTATACCACTTGTGCATTTTACAGTGAGCTTATAAAAAAATCTATAACGACAATTAAAGTATTTGTCTAACTTAAAGGTAAATAGCAGCTTATCAGTGCATAGAGGTCAATAATGCCAGCAATCTAGGCCCATTAAAATCTAAAATTCCATGAAGAACACACAGAAATGTAGATTTCATACACATAACCTTCTCATACGAAGCAAGATAAAAGCTTACCATTTCCATGGCAGGTTTCACTGCTGATGCAGTAGAACGTGGACATTCCACAAATTCAATGGGGCATTTTATGGTTTGCACTACTTTCCACCTGCTTGTATCCCAGTAATAGTAATGGGGTAATGGCATGTCCATAGAGACATGGTAACGTTCCCGCCACTTACCCAATTCTGTATCTGAGGATCACTGCCATGAGGAAACCTGATCTACTCATTGATGGATCCCATAATTCAACAGTTATGACAATAGATGACCAGATAGTGTTGTCTACTTCACCTTCTCCTTCAGTGGCTGGCCCACATGCAAATGCAAGCTCTGATAACAGAGCAACCAAAAAACCAAGGGACAAGTGTGATGACACTTGGGCTATCAAAATTGAAAGCCTTCAAATTGCTAAAGTCTGCCACTATTGATTCACTCAAGAGTGAAAGCTCAAATCCAGGACCTGTGGTAGCTTTCATGTCCAAAAGGCAGGCAGCATAGAACTGCTCACCGGTCTTTGGTCTTACTAGAACATAATCCTGGACCTTTTGCATTTCACATCAAGGGGGCACCACATGTTGAAAAGAGCCACTTGTGCCAGAGTCAACCAGAAGGTCCAAGACTTCTTCCCTTTACGTGAATGGTCCCACAAAGGTCTTCGGATGGAACGAGACGTCCAGGGCAGCTGTACCTTCAGATGAGAGGGACAAACCATTCCCATCCATTCTCAACGGGCCATTCTCCCATAATGGCACAATTACATGGGTTCTGGGGGGCCCTGAGATGCCAGCAGCTCTACTTCCACACTGAAGCTTTTGAGTGGGCAGGACTGCACCCATCCCTTGGCTAGCTAACCCAACTGGGTCCCTAAAAATTCCCACCGTGAAACATGCAAGCCACACATAACCTCCTAGTATCTGGCTAAAATCTCCCTCTCCTAAGGCATAGCTAAGGGACACAAGTGAGGCTTTTCAGGACTTCTGGTGCTCCCAAGCTGCAGGCACCCTGCATCTACCTGCATCTTTAACACATCCCTCCGCGGCCAAATGCTTGAACCCCAGGCTGCTATTTTTTACACTGTCTGTTATTCAATTTTTTTGTTTGTTGGCAGTCTCTTCGGCACATTATACGGGGGAGATTCAGTGTTTGGTGTCCTATTTACCATTCTTTCTTATCTTTCTGATTGCCATAGTCTTGGATATGTCCTGATGGATTCCACTTCATTTCATTGTTCCCAGGAGATTATCCTCCTGTCTTCTTTGAGGAGCCATTTCTCTAGAGTAGGTATATTCCCAAGCTATAGATGTTCATCAGGCTCTAGTCATCTATTGAGGTGCAATTCGCACATTCATCAATGTGGCCGACTGTCAATTTCGGACCACCACAACATTGGCTAAAAACCATGTCTAAAACTCATGCCTCTTTGAGTAAGTTGCTGCATCTTGTCATTTCAATGACCTGTGATCTGGCTGAATTGCGTCTTCCTGATGGTGTCCTCCAGAGTTATTGTAGTATCTTGGGCTGAGACCATAGGTGGATACTATTTTTATCTGTAGTGATGCTACAAGTATATCTCTCTCTCTACGTTTGTCTTTCAGAACCAGTTGGAGGTGGGTCTTGTGTAACATCCATGCTAACTGATTTGGAGTCTCAGTTATTGTACTTTTGATTATGGTTGTATGTATTACTTTCTTTTCTGGTGGTTTGTTTTGGAAGGAAGCATAGGTTGAATAAGTTACATCCTCATGTTAGTGAAGGATGGCACTATGAAGCCAATGAGGAGGTAACAGCTGTTTTCCAGGTGTGTGAAAAAAGGCGTCCATCCTACCCCTTCTAAAGAAAACCTCACTTGACCTTTTCCCCTATCGCCAAGATCCTAGAAAAGGTTATGAACCAAGAGATCATGACCTTTCTTGAAACCACCAACCTCCTTGACTCTTTACATCATGGGTTTAGACCCAATCATTGTACGGAATACACCCTGGTGGCGGCCTCAGAAGAAATCAGAACTAATGTAGATTGAGGGGGCTAGGCGATCTTGATCTTGTTGAATCTTTCAGCCTGTTCAACACAGTTGACCATTTCCAGCTATTCAACCCTCTTGATAGCGTTGGTATTAAGGGTACAGCCTTAAAACTGAGTGGCTCTTTCTTGACCAATAGAGAGCAACTTGTCGCTCTCGAGAACTTTACCTCTGACCCGTTCACTCTCCCCTGTGAGGCTCCCAAGGGATCCTCATTGAGTCTCACCCTTTTTGATGCCTACATTACCCCTTTGTTTAAACTTATCCGATCATGCAGCTTGTCTGTTATTTCCTATTCCGATGACACCCAAAGTGTTCTGTCTGTATCTTCGGAACCAGAAAATGTGGCTAAGCAATTTAACACCTGACTGGGTAGGATTGTGGACTGGATGCCGAAGAATTGTTTAAAAATAAATTCTGATAAAACGGAGGTACCGCTCTGTAGCCATGATACCTCCCATTGGAACTCCAATCTCCGCTTCCTCCCACTACCAGTCCAGAAAGCAAAAAACTTGCGTGTCATCCTTGACGCCAAGCTATCATTCACAGGCCACACAAATCAGGTTGCATTCTCCCGTTTTCTCACTATAAAAATACTCGAAAATCTCTTCCCTTCCTCCCAGTAGAGTTTATAAAAACATTTATAATAGCTCTAGTAGTTTCTAAACTAGACTACTGCAGTGCCTTGTATGTAGGGTCCCAAACTCGCCTACAAAATGTATTGCAGACTCTTCAAAATCCAGCAGCCTCGTTTCTGGGGAACCTTCCAAACTTTTGCTTCGCCTCCCAAACTATTAAGGAAGTGCATTGATGATCCCCACTCAGGGTGCGAATCAAGTTCAAAGCCTTATGTTGTGCACATAAGACCCTGCATAAGGTAGGTCCACTCTTTTTGCCCAAAAGTCGTTACATGCTGTTTACCTACATGAACCTGTGGTCCAGCTCTGCAAGACACGTAATCGCACCCAGAATTTAAATAGTGCACTGGGGACTGTGACGTTTTTCCTACTCTACTTGTAAATGGTGAAACTCTATGCCTGACCATCTCAGAGCACAACCTAATCATCTAAATTTTAGGAAACAACTAAGGGGCATATTACCAAGCAATAGCGATAATTATTGCTATTGCCTGGTTAGAGACAAAAATGTACCGCTGCGCTGCAGCGATTTTTATCGCAGATAAACCTTGGTATTACCAAGGTTTATCGCAAATGCGATCAAAATCGGCCGCAATGCATGAATATTGCTGAAAAGTCCGCGATATTCATGCATTACCGAGCGGATGCTCTTAGCCATGTTATCCACCTCCCATTGGATAACATGGCTAAGAACTGCTCAGGGCAGGTGTTAGCTTTTGGAGATATTCGCGCTTAGCGCGAATATCTCCAAAAGTTGGTAATAGGAGATAGCGATGTTAGCGACTGTTTCTCTGTTATCTCCGCTTTTTTGGCTTTAAAAGCCAAGAAAGCGGAGATAAAATTATCTCCCTATTACCTAGCTGTCGCTAACACCAGTTAGCGACAGCTAGTAGGAGATAGCCACCATCTTGGGCCCCACTTTGCATGTCAGTGATATTTATCACTAATGACATGCAAAGTGGGCGTGCCAAGAGGTTAGCGACTGGAAACAGTCGCTAACATCGCTATCTCCTATTACCAACTTTTGGAGATATTCGCGCTAAGCGCGAATATCTCCAAAAGCTAACACCTGCCCTGAGCAGTTCTTAGCCATGTTATCCAATGGGAGGTGGATAACATGGCTAAGAGCATTAGCTTGGTAATGCATGAATATCGCTGACTTTTCAGCGATATTCATGCATTGCGGCCGATTTTTATCGCATTTGCGATAAACCTTGGTAATACCAAGGTTTATCTGCGATAAAAATCGCCGCAGCTCTGCGGTAACTTTTTGTCTCTAACCAGGCAATAGCGATAATTATCGCTATTGCTTGGTAATATGCCCCACAGTTCACTTCTGCTGTATGTGTGTACCATTTACACAAAGCATATTGCATCGGTTTATACAGTACAATCACTGTAACACCATTGACATAGTCCTTTTACACACAGACGCGCGCACACACACACACACACAGATATACACACACATATACGTTAATAAGGTTCACACAGCATTTACACAGAGCATGCTCACACACACCATCCACACAGCCCCCATTCAAACCAAGAGCATTCATACACACACAGTAAGTGGTCAGAAATGCTTTAAAGTGCGAAATATTGCGCGCGTTTACAACAAAGGCTACACTGCCCTCTTCTTCGCTATCATTTCTGGTACAGCTGTACAAAAACACCTGGGTCAGTCGTCTTTTAAAAGTCATCTTTATTCTAATGTATGCATCACCAGCTTTCTCGTCAAGGTCATCATCTTTGGGATTCCTCAGAACTCATTTTTAGAATTGCATCTTTTTCTCTTAATTGTATATTGTTTGGAAAACTAAGAAAGATTTCTATACTAAAGTAGAACAATGATGAAAACGACTTAGGGGGTGGTGGAAAACCAAAGAATGCCCATCCCCTTTAGGAAAGTGTCTGTTCATATAGAGATATCTGAGCGATTATTCATCTACAAATGCTTTTCATAGTTTTGCTGAAACTTCAGTTGGACATAATGTACCTCCTCTCACAGCAGGTCACGCCAATATGTCACTAGTGATTACCTAGAGCCTAGTCTGAGCCAGCAATATTATTTTGTGCTTTCGTGGGTTTCACGCTCTGTGCCCAACCTGTCAAGGAATGCTGGCTTCGCCGCCGGCTGCTCTGCGGAAGTGCTGAGGGGTGAAGTCGTGCCTTAGTCCTGAATGTTAATACCGCAGAAATAACCCTCACATCGCAAGGCTGGCTAATCCGCCACGTGGGGCTGTGCGATAGCAGAGGAAATGCGCCCGAGTCTTTGGTCTTAAAGTTCATCGACGCTGCATTGCGGAAGCAGATGAAATTCAGCCGTGTGTCAGCGCCTGAGCTTATGTTCAAAGTCTTAGAGCAGAGCGGTTCTGCCGTTCTGCTTACCTCTCAATATAGCTCTGGAGGTTATTAAACCTGCTGCAGAACACTTGGGCCTGGTGCTCAAAGCTTTTGGCTGGGAGACATCAGACTGCAGACTGAGAAGTGTGAAACAAAAAAAAACCAAGGCAGCAGGCCTTTTGAATCTATGCACCCAGAATCTGGAAAAGCATCCTCATATCCATCAGGACCGCCTGCCATAGCACTGCTCCAATTTAGGAAAGAGCTTAAGGCTCACCTCTTTAACCCCTTGTATGCTGACGGAACCGCTCCGTCATCATCTGCGGTGACGCTGTGCTTATGACGGAACCGCTCCGTCATGGCCCGCCCGCCGCTCATGCGCGGTGTGAATTCCGTGCCTGCTCTGAGCGTTCTATTGAGCGGGCGGGGCCATGACGGAACCGCTCCGTCATAAGCACAGCGCAACCGATGCTGGTGACGGAGCGCTTCCGTCACCAGCATGCGCCCGCCGCTCTTCCACTCCGCCCCCTTAGCACTGCGGCGGAATAGCTGCCGCAGTGAAGAGGTTAAAGAATATTGATCACAATGCATTAACAGTCCACAAACCAGCTCCCTTTCCTATAACTCCTTGACCTTATGCTTGTCTTTTTCACCTTGCACAGTGCTCGCTGCCTTTCGGCTAGGTTCTATCTATAGATATACCTCCTAGGCACACACAAGAAGTACAGAATGTGTGGAAGAAAATCCAGAACCTAATCAAGAAATTCATGTGCAAATGGACACCACATTTGAAAAATATAACCACTATTGTTTAATTTAAGCAGTGATAGCATATATGCTGCTTAAAGAAGTTGGTGTCTCGAGTGGACACTCTGGGAAGAAAAGCATCTCATAGGATGATGTCTCAGTTGGTGGTGTAGTGGAATAAAAGGCAGTGGGCGAGAAGCAGGCAAAGAAAAAGAGAGCGAGAGTGTACCGAAAGCGGTTTATTATATGATGCGGTTGTTAGACCTCCCTGTGTAATAAGCTCACTATCTGTACTGGGTGCAGTCAGATACGTTTGAAAATCCTTAGCTCAACACTGGGTAGCAATGCTTCTGAGCACTCAGATGTTATCAAAGAAACACGTGTAAAGCTTTAAGAAGTACCAAAACAGTAGAACAAAAAAGAAACAAGAATCAATATAAATCCAACATCAATTTATAAAAACTTTTTTTTTTCTTTAAATAGACATTACAATGACAAAAATTTACCAGGGTTCTGGACATATGAATTTTTAATGGAACAATAAATCACTGCTTTTTCTTCCAATGCAACGATTCGTTGTAATGGACTGTGCTCACGTTCAAACTTTTCAAACTTTTCAAACTTTTTAAAGCTTTTATAAAGTTGTGATCTACTACTCTGATCCACTTTGGGTGACCAACTCCAGCAAGGAGTGAGTCCCAGGAGCCAAAGAGGTTTGCTTGAACACATACCTTGCAGTCAAAGAACTTTGCAGTCCAGTGCCAGGCTCTATTTGTGAAACCACTGAGTCCCAATCCTCAAAAGTTGCACCCAAGTCTTCCAAACCCAGGAGAATCGCCGGAGTGCAGTTTGTTAACCCAAGACAGAAGCTGTACAAAGAGAGGCTGAACCAAGACTGGACTATACCTGCTGCTCCTTCAGCAGTCAACAAGGGTCAGGTGATCGCGGCTTCCAGCTCGCCAAAGCAAGCTTCTACAGCTTTTGTGGCCCTGAAGCTATAACAGGAAGTCAGCCAACTGACTCTTTGAGTCATTTCTTCTCTCTGATGCTCGGGAAAGACTTTTCCTTGAGCTGGGCACTAAAGGCGTAGTCATATATTTGCTAGCCAAAGGAGCAGCAGTTGTAGTCCAGTCTTGGTTCAGCCTCTCTTTGCTAGACCCAGGGGGCTGAGGAAAAGTAGAAAATGACTCACTCTACCCACCAGGGATCTATCCAGCAGTTTGCATAATAAAGCAGCAAAGGAATTGACAGCTAATCTGTAAAATTAAAAGACATCTTTATTATAATTAATTATGAGGCTTCGTCGTCCAACCGTAGTTTTACAATTGAAAGAGGGAGCCTGCCTGAGCTTTCTCAGGCAGGCTTTTTATACAAAAAGTTTGGCCCTAGGCTCACATTCTTGCTGTGAAACACATCATTGTAGGTCGCTCCCATGGTACCATAACAAAGCAGGCTATAATTATGAATTCCATTCTACTTGCCCAAACTGACCAACCCATCTTCCATCATGAACATATGTCAAACTTCACATATTTTCCTGTGCAGGCCGGAGAAACTCACAATAGAACTGGTTTCCTCCCCATCATATAAACGGTCACCTCCCCATTGTAAAAGCCCAGAAGCAGAGAAACAGAGCCAGGTGTGGAAGATAGAAATGTAGGATAAGGGATGCTTGTGGGTCATAAACAGGCATGGCTACTGTATTTGGCCTTCTAATCTTGCTCAGGCCAATGTACACAACAAGTTGCTCAGATCTTTAATATAGATTGACTAGAGGGCATGGACTGGTTTGGTGAGGCCAACATCACGTAGGCAGATTCAGCCTGTTTAGGTCAAATGGGAGTCAGGAAGAACTCAAGCTAAGGGGTACGTGTCCTTTAATACTTGCTCTACCAGAATCATTGGCTCATGTATATGCCTATGTAAAGGGCAACACCTAAGATGACTGCTGTTCACAACATGGGACCTGTGGGCTCAGAATGAATTTGCCAATAACTCCTGCATGCATCATTGTATCGTGATGAAAATACACACACATATAAAACTTGCCATTTTCGTTTCTCTGATATCAAAATCATAGCAGAATAATGATATTTTAAACACAGGTTCAGATTTCAAAGAACCTCAGACGCCCCTTTTGCCCTTACATAGGCAATTACTCAGTCTATATTAGCAGCTGTGTCCAAAATCCGTTATAAGCCTCTTGGAAGGCTTCTATTGTCCATCAAATCCGCTTCCATCATCTTCTTCCGCGTTGGGCCTCTCGATCCAGGCCTTTTCATGCTCAGTAGGAGTGCCCTCCTGGAACACCCACAGTTCATTCAAAGTCTCAATGTCTCAAAACAAATGCACCAGTGTCTCTTCTCTGTGACACCTCAGGAAATGTGCTCTTCATTGATCAAGGGCACAAAACATCTTGTGCAGAAACAAGCACCACTGAGAATCAACCTCTCAAGATCAGTAGCTCCTTTCAGACTCCAACACTCATCATTTAGTGTCAGAGGACGATCAAGCTGCTCTTCACATGGGCACCGGAATGTAGTGCCTTTTCCAAACTTGGATTCTCAGGTGCACTGCCTTTCTGCTGGAGCAAAGGGAAAAGAGGTGTGTGTGGGGAAAGGCCAAAAACTCAGGCCAAGGGGGTCAGGGGACCGCGCGCTGCCAGAGGTTCAAGCACATGACAGTTTGAACAAATTGCACAAAGTGGATGACAGTCCTGCCATCAAAAGCAGGGATCCTTCGCACCTTTGCACTGAACTTCTGAGGCAAAACAGAAAATCAGCTCCTTTTTTTCTTTTCTTTTTACAACGCCTTCTGATGAAACAAATGGCTTGCTTAGGAGGTACCACTGGAGGCACGCTGATGACCGCTACCCACGCTGCTGATTGCTGTTCACGCTGCTGATTGCTGTTCATGCTGCTGATTGCTGTCAGGAATTGCAGGGCCAAGAAGTCTGTAGTCGTCTGCCATGCTCACTGATGGGGACCAGGCTTTTTTTTGATCACCGGTCTGCAGGATAACATTCTTCCTTTTTGACTCTGGAAGATCCCGCAGCCTAGTGATATAGGAAATGTAACACAATTGTTAGTTTCCTTCAAGTCAGATACAAAAACAGTTAATGGGTTGGCTTTTTGACAAGAGGGCTGCAAGCAAGTGGCCTGCAATCTGCAAAGGAGTGGCAATTCGTCATGGGAACCTAAATGGGTGCCCTCATACAGTGGCATTATCTAATAGGATACATTATTTAATGGGGTAAATACATATTCTCCTTAATGATGAAGCCTAGGTGTTCCTAAACTCCTTATCTAGAACATCTCAAATAGAGAAATGACATAATACACATTATCAAGGACATGAAGAAGTCCCTTCTTTAAACAATGTGCATCAAATGCGCTATGTAATACAAAGGCTAATGATCAACTGTGCAGACAAGAGGACAAGAACTAGAGAGTCCTGGTATCTGCATGATTAGAACACATCTTATAAAAAAAAAATTGAAACAGCAGAAACAGAAAAGAACTGAAAAATTAAAAATAGACATTAAAAATATGTCGTACTAAAAAGAATGTAAACTTGAGATATCTCCTATTGAGATGGAAAATCTCCTATTGAGATGGAAAACTTGTATTGGGTCAATTAACCAGGCTATCACTATCCTGACAGTCAGTCTGAAAAGACATTTGAAGTGGGCCTAAAGAAAATTCTCGAAAACTAGTCTGATCAATCAAAAGGGAATGTATGTGGCATAAGGGGGGTTCCTACTACATCACTGCAGTTTAGAAGTGTGAGCATGAACAATACACCCATAATAATAAATGGGTTGACTGGTGAAAGGAAGATGGAGAAGGGAAAATGGAAGTAGGACACAACTAAAATCTTCAATAACTAAACATGATGCAACATTGGTCAGGTAAGAAGCAAAAAGAAAAATCTATAGGAAGGACAAGAGTTCGCTTGGGTGGTCTAAGGCATGTGACACAGCACCAAGAGCACGGGGATACATGAAAGACCAATGTTACACCAATTTAACTCTACCGCTGACAATCTATACCCTACACGGTAATTCTAACTAATGTTCAGTTGTCTCTTCAGGGAAAAAAATGAATCCATAGGCTTATTCAGGAATCAAAAATGCGATCAAAAAAAATGCGATATCGAAATTAGGCCACCTTTAGTCACGGATCTATAATTCCATCCTTAGGCCCAATCAAGGATACATAAATGCAGAGCTGCCTGTCCTTAAGGAAAAAGGGCAGTTAAGTGACTAACAACGGATGGCACACTTTGATCCAGTATATCATTTTAGTTTTCTTAAAAATCATTACAGCCAAATTTAGGCATGCACTGGAAAAACTGCTGCCTTACTCGCTCACAGTATGAGGTCCATATCTGTGAAATTTATCTTAATACAATATTCATC
The DNA here is from genome assembly GCF_964263255.1 of Lissotriton vulgaris. Classification (NCBI taxonomy): domain Eukaryota; kingdom Metazoa; phylum Chordata; class Amphibia; order Caudata; family Salamandridae; genus Lissotriton; species Lissotriton vulgaris. Next base: position 70,042,754 of record NC_141686.1, read on the forward strand.
CAATTTATTGTGAAATAACACATATCGTCATATGTGTTCCTTCACAACACAGGGGAACTTGTAATTCAAAGTAGCACCATAGAACAGAACATACACACAAAACATTAAAAAAATAAATACACATATCAAGCCATCTCAAGCCATAAGATATACTTGCTGTATATCAAGCACAAGGAAAAACAGCCCAGACAAACAAACAGTATATATGTATAAACGGTCATACTATAAACCTGCAGCCCAATCTTAATTGTCAAGTCTAAAATCCTATACCCTTCTTTTGACAGCAGGGCATCAGGTAATTGATACTCTGCTGTAAAATATAGTGTCGCTGTGTCAAATAACGCGTTTCAGTGGACCAAATGTATAAATGAAACATAAACACACACATTTTTTTCTTAAAGAAATTACGCAAAAAAAACATTTCTCTTCAACCAGCCAACTCACGTGTCTTGTGAATTAATCCATGAATTATCTGTAGGAAGAAGCAGAAAAGATACACAACGCACACATTTCTCATAATACAACATCAATTATAACCCTTTTTATCAGACTACAAAACATGACACAATGTGACATACAAAAAACCTTTCATTATTTACCTGTAACTTTTTGTCCATGTACCTTGCAAAAACGCCCATTCTCACTCAGGCCTAAGGCCTTTAAGTTGCAGAATTTTGGGGAAGGGCTTCTACTTATTGCCTATCTAAAACTTAATGTAACACTTCGTTTTTCTTTTTGTCAAATAAACTTAACTAAAATAAATTAGTTCCTAGCATGGAGACACACATATACCAGTTCTACAGATCATTTAGCAGAATGTTTGATATTTTTTTTAAAAAAAGAAATCACTTTTGCATTTGCCCTTTTTAAATCATGTTCCCTCATTTACACAGTGCTTAATTTGTAAGACATGAAGTGCAGGTGCTACAATTTTGCATGAGGAATACCTTTCCTATTTGTTTATTATCTCAGATGTGCGCTTTTAACGCAGATGTAATGCGAATGCGGCAAATGAGAACAAGCCAGCCTGCAATGAATGAATGTTACATATTTAAATCATATACAATCAACTACATCTCATATAAAGCGCTTGTGTGCAGCATTTTGAAAGCAACTGGGAGCTATGCAAACCACGTGTGGGCTCTACAATCCTTCAGGGTACTGACAAATGAGGCTGCAGTTTTACAAATTAAATAGTGTTCCTTTTATTATTATTAGCGGGATGCAATGCTGTGTCAGCCCTGCCGTATTTCTAATTTGAGACAAATGTGTTGATGACATAATTTATCGAACAACAAGCGTTTTGTAGGAACATGCTGGAGCTATTATTTATTCTTTGGCTAAAATGCAATCATCATTGCTGTACATGGCCCTGCATCCTTTGCTCATTTTAGTTCCCAAAAACAAAAATCCCATCCCAGCTAATGTCATATTTGTAACGCGCTAAGAAGATACTTTTAAATTATAAACATGAGCAGGAATTAAATTTATCGGAGCAAGTCAGGCTATTCAAGTGACCTCAGGTCAGGACCGTGGCAGGGGCAGGGATTTAAATACAAAGAGGCAGCTGAAGTTAGCATCAGATGCATGTTTAACCAAGTCATGCTGCATTCCACAGGCGAGGCCCTAATTAAAAGGTCATTAATGTCAACAAGACAGCCTTACAAGATAACATCTCGGCCGCTACTGCTGGAACACGTTATACAGGTTCTGCCAGTCCCCTGCTCGTGGTAACTGAAGCTGACAAGGCCAGTAGGTTTAACCACTTCTACATAACCTGCAATATTTCACTATATTTAAAACAATAATTTCTCTCTTTTTTCTTGCAATTCTATGACACATTGGCTCGCTAAATCATAAGAAGGCACAACCTGCAAACATATATATTAAGATCTAAATGTATGCATTTACTAAAGAGACACTTTAAAAAGGGGCCCTGAAACCATATAAAACAGTCTATTTATCTGAAAATCGACTTTGGTATTCTAGATACTAAGAAATAAATATCCTACAATTTTTTTGCATAATGGGTATTACTAGGATGTCTACTACCCAATTTACGAGTCATACATTTGAAAATAATAATTTATACCTTATAGAAATGAGCTTGTTTGCGCCTAGGGTAAGGGAAATTGCGCACAGAAGTGTTTGGTCATTTTCGTGGTACAACATAACTTAAATCAAACATTTTAATGCTAGGGGGTCATAGTATGAGTGTTAAGCTTCACAAATATTAAAAAACGATTTTTGTAGCACTTGTTTTTAATTATTATTTTTCAAAATTAACAATTATTTTCTCCTAATGAAACCTAATTATTGCTATTTGTGACTGTTCTACACATAAAAATGCTCACTACATCCCTTGCCTTTTATTTAGATGCATTAACTCACAAACCTGAGCGCATATACCTAACTTAAAAAGCGTCACATTCTGCGTCACTTCTTGGGCCTCTTTTATGTAAAAGGGCCTTCATGCAAAATTCGGCCTGTGTTTAACTGCAAAAAGTGCTGGCTGAAGAAACATTCCTATCAAATATACTGCAGCTAAAAACGTTTGCCTGTGAACATCTAACACAGTGCATCTAAAGAACAGGCAATTTCGTTTTTTCATTTTTTTTTTCTTTGGAGCCTTATTTACATCTATTGAACGTGACCCATAGACATACATACATTGAGCTCATTCCAGACACAAAACAGAAGGGGGGTCAAACACTCAGGACACACAAAACAGCGCGTTCTAACCATTTCTTGTACATAGCGCCGTCGCAATTTACAACAAAACCCACAAACAACATAGACATTTAAACACACATTTTAAGCCATAGGTCAACACTTAGGACAGGAACAAGGAACAGCCTACAGACTGTGCTCACCAATACTAGTTGTAAACCATATTTACAACAAAAACGTTTTTGTTCCTATTTTTTTTGTTTTTCTTTTTAATTCTACAACAGATTTCCAGAAGGCTGCAAAAAGGGACAGCCTCACAGACCTTTAGAGAGAGCTCATAATTGGAGTTCCAACCGGAGGTATCAGACGCGAATCCTCCAACCGGGAATCCTTTGTTGCAACCTAGTCAGTACTAATACAAAACAAAATACCGCGACCAGGCATCTGCGCTCACTAGTCGGGTTTCAAACTTCATGGGGCTATCTCCAACGATATACACGCAAATGTACGTGACCCACGGTTTTTGAATACTGCAGTGTTCAAATAAAACTAAGGAACCAATACTGAGGAAGATTGTCCAACTAAAGCAACCGGCGATAATCTGAACCACAGCAACCAAAGGCCTACCAAATGAACCAAATGTACTGGTACCCAAACCAAAGATTATCTTAACAAAAGCAACCAGTGATATCAATAAATACTAAGGGCCGCGTCACATTTCTGCGACCAATAAATAACTAAGGACTCAGAACCACAAAGAACTGGGAGCGACCCACTTTTATTCTTCAACTAAAGCAGATGGAGAAAATATCTCTTCAACTGCCTATACAAATTGCAATTTGCATATACACAAATATTTGTCCAAATTATAACTGTCAATTCCCCACTGCACTAACAGTCTGTTAAAAAATACTTACAGCAAAAAAAGAATGGGTTCCTTAGTCAGGAGTGACATCTTTAGGAGAGTTTTAAGTCAGAAAAATCAAAAAACATACTGGGCCACAGAGACAGATAATCCCCCAGAAAACCCTGTGCCCAGAGTACCTCTTTTTGGTAGAATTCTGTCTTGTCTTCCCCAGTAGTTTTCCATCCTTTGACAAAATACTCCTGTAGATAACCACTCCATGATAAGGCCCTACGTTGGGCGCCAATTGAGGAAAAGTAGAAAATGACTCACTCTCCCCACCAGGGATCTATCCAGCAGTTTGCATAATAAAGCAGCAAAGGAATTGACAGCCAATCTGTAAAATTAAAAGACATCTTTATTATAATTAATTATGAGGCTTCGTCGTCCAACCGTAGTTTTACAATTGAAAGAGGGAGCCTGCCTGAGCTTTCTCAGGCAGGCTTTTTATACAAAAAGTTTGGCCCTAGGCTCACATTCTTGCTGTGAAACACATCATTGTAGGTCGCTCCCATGGTACCATAACAAAGCAGGCTATAATTATGAATTCCATTCTACTTGCCCAAACTGACCAACCCATCTTCCATCATGAACATATGTCAAACTTCACATATTTTCCTGTGCAGGCCGGAGAAACTCACAATAGAACTGGTTTCCTCCCCATCATATAAACGGTCACCTCCCCATTGTAAAAGCCCAGAAGCAGAGAAACAGAGCCAGGTGTGGAAGATAGAAATGTAGGATAAGGGATGCTTGTGGGTCATAAACAGGCATGGCTACTGTATTCGGCCTTCTAATCTTGCTCAGGCCAATGTACACAACAAGTTGCTCAGATCTTTAATATAGATTGACTAGAGGGCATGGACTGGTTTGGTGAGGCCAACATCACGTAGGCAGATTCAGCCTGTTTAGGTCAAATGGGAGTCAGGAAGAACTCAAGCTAAGGGGAACGTGTCCTTTAATACTTGCTCTACCAGAATCATTGGCTCATGTATATGCCTATGTAAAGGGCAACACCTAAGATGGCTGCTTTTCACAACATGGGACCTGTGGGCTCAGAATGAATTTGCCAATAACTCCTGCATGCATCATTGTATCGTGATGAAAATACACACACATATAAAACTTGCCATTTTCGTTTCTCTGATATCAAAATCATAGCAGAATAATGATATTTTAAACACAGGTTCAGATTTCAAAGAACCTCAGGGCATCAGTGCATTCCTTCTTTGGTCCACTCTGTGAGAAGTTGGCCTGGTATATGATGTCCACTATTCTAGTGGGCACCTTGCAGCAGTCCAATTGACCCTAATTGATGGTAGGTTGTAAAGTTAACCTTATAGAAAGCTATCCTAGTGGCAGCTGTGGAGAGCAGCCTTCAGGCTAAGACTTAGAGGCGAGTTAAGCAAGTTGTTTTACCATTTATAATCTCTTGAATGACCAAATGAAAGCACACCACATAAGGTATATATCAAATATATATGTATTTATTCTAAACACAACCCCTCTGGACTCTGTATGAGGTCAGAGGTAAAAGTACAATACAAGGACCTTAATTAGCATACGATAAGTTGCACAGTATACGTTATGCCCTTGGGGCCTCACAAACCATATACTAAAATAGTGGTATAAGAATCATGTGAGAGTTAGAAAGCAGGTTTAGGGCCTGTAGAACAGCTGAGGCTACCTAGAATCACTAACGGGTAGGATGCAGGAGGCCCACGGGGGATGCCCGCAGTGTCTAAACACAGCCACGGACCACCATTGACTTTCTATGGAGAACAAACAAGTTACAATTTTAAAGATTAAGGGCACTTCTAGGTGAACTACGATGGAACCCTTTTAGACTAGGACACTTCGAGAGTTAAGACCCTCAGGAGCACCGGAGTACTCGTGTTACCTCACCCACGGAAGCAGGGTGCATAGATGTCTTTTGGTGTTGGGTTTCGTCGTCGATTCCAGTGGAGAGCTGCAAAGAAATGCTGCAGACGACCAGAGGAAAAGTGTCCAGGTGTATCTAAGGGTGGATCAGAGATCTGAAGAACCTGAAGGCAGAGGAGACAGAGTCTGGGTCACAGCCAGTGACCAGGATGACGATGGGAAGCTGCCAGCCAATGTCGGCTGATTACAGGTGAAAGAGATGAAGCTTGTCTCTTGAGCCACGAGGTCCAGGAGATTTCGACGACAACCAGGAGCTGGATTCGAGCTGGCCAACAAAGGATCTAGTTGGCTGCGATGTCGGAATCCGGATTGGACCTAACATGCTTTGGCAACAGCAATCCACGCAAGATGTCGAGATTGGTTTTTCGGTGCATACCAGCAAGGTCTGAGGGACCCCTCCTTTGGAGAGGAGTGGGAACAAGTCGGGAGCAACCAGGAAAGCTCATGAAATCAAAGATGGCCCTTCGTGGGAGCTCGCTAGCCAACGGACTAGGAACCGTAAAGGGGCCTCAAGCAGAAATGCACAAAGCGGGCCCCCGGGACACTCGTGGAGTGTAAGCCTCTGAGCTTCAGTGCAAAACGTGCTCGAGGCAGGGGCTTCAAATACCCCAATTCATATCTTCAGAATACCTCGGGAAGTAGGTGCAATAGCAAAAATGCAGGATGTTGAGGAGTTCCGGTCCCGCGTCTCTCGTGTCCGCTACAGGCTCAGCTTTGATGGGAGCGCAGGTCAGCATCGGAGATGTCTGGAACTCCATGTCCTGTGTCGCAGATTCTTTGGGACCCGGTGGGAGCCTCGAAAATGCAGCCCGGCAAAAATGCTTTTGTGGCCTGTTTGAACAGGGTGGTCACTACTTTACCACAAGGGAGATTTCCTCTGTCTTCCATTCGATATGGAATGTCCAAGGTTCAAGATATATGTTGTAGAGTTTCTTCCAGGGTAATCTAAAGTCCTAGGGACTGGGGTTCTATACTTATAGTAAGTTTAGGGGTTGGACTAACTCTAAGGTCCCTCCTATATGAGCCACAGCCATACTAAAGTCGAAAAACCAGTGAAGCACAGCAAAAAGTGGGGGTAATCATAGGAAGCAGACCCTACTCTCCTACACACTCTTCAATACACATGTCTTCTGAGGTCTGGGTGCTATGGGTGTCACTTTTATGCTCAGTTTGTGCCCTTGAGACATGTGGCAAATACCAGTCAATGGGCTAGCATGTGCTCTTCCAACTAGTGATGACTTCCTGTGAAATGTGTAATCTAGCAAACCCAGAATTCACCATTCTGTCTGTTGGAACTGATCCTTTCTACAGTGTAACCCTTAAACCTCTTTTGCCTTCATCACCCTTTTTTTCTGACCACCTTTTTGTTAGCTTTAGGACTCTGGACACTTTACCACAGCTAACCAGTGCTAAAGTGCATGTGCTGTCTCTCCTCTAAATATGGTATGATTGGCGTAGACTTGTTTGGCAGTATTTGATTTATTTGTAAGTCCCTTTTAACACCTTGGCTGCTAATGGTTTTCCCCTCCTGTGCTGATGATTATCAAACCCCATTGTTCATGACGAGCTCAGCTCGTCATAAGCACAGCTCCACTGTGCCTCATGACGAGCTGAGCTCGTCATGAGCAAGGAAGGGGTTAAAGGGGCAGGGAAACAGCCATTACAACACAGCTGTTAACGCACATAGCCTTTACCACACGGTTGTTACAATGCGTGATTTTAAAACGTATATGCCTCTACCACGAATGCCTTTACAACAAATTAGATTGTAACAGTATGAATGGTATGGGCATATGCTTGGTACTGTGGTAAGGGCATATGCGTGGTTATGGTGGTAAAGGCATATGTATGCCAATTGGGGTTGTTAGAGAAGCAAAGAGACCCTTCTGCCTTCTCTTTAGGGATAAAAAGCGAGGTAATGGCAATTGCACAACAGGGCGTGGGTGTTTTCAGGGCCGGGCCCAGCATTAGAGCTTTGGGCTGGGGGTGGGCTTTTTTTAAGGTCTGGCGGCTGGGGTTGAGGGGTTGCGCCAGGGGCACAGTTTTAGGACTCAGGGCTGGGGCCTATCTTTTCAAAAGAGCTGTGGCCAGGGAGGGGTTGTGCCAGAGGTCTGGTTTTAAGGCTCAGGGCTTGGGCTGGGAATTTTAAGGGCTGGGAGCCAAGGGGGTTGCGCCGGGGTCTAGTTGTATGGCTCAGGACTAAGCCCTTTTTTTTCAAGAGCTAATGGCCAGGGTGGTTGCACCATGGGCCGGGCTTATGGCTCAGTGTTGGGATCAGGGAAAACCTTTACCATGCAATAACCTTGAACATTCATGCTTTTACAATGAAATTCATTATAAAGGCATGAGTGGTAAACACATATTCATTGTAAAAATGTGCATGGTAAAGGTTATGATTGGTAATGACATTTGCGTTTTAATTGCTGCATTGTAACGTCATGAGTTACAAAGGAATATGTTGTTCCATCATACATCCAAAGTGGTATACCATATACTCAGGGCCTGTAAATTAAATGCTGCCAGTGGGCCTGTTGCACTGAATGTGCCTCCCACAGAAGTAACATTTTAAACCTGTCTCAGGCCTCCACTGCAGGGTATGTGTACACAGTTTACTTCCATTTCAACTAGGCATTTAAAACTCAGCTGTAGGTGGAATTCGAGTAACAGTATTCCACAGCAGGTGGGTGTAAGTCCAATTTGGACTTTACAGAATTCCTGTCTAAGTGCAGAGGGAAGGGGAGATCATTCTTATGGAAGTGGAAGTCTCACACACGTAATTGTGACATGCTTCATCATCTGCAACCTCTTCCCACCCTGGTAGGATAGTGCCACCAGGGAGGACTAGACGTCCTGGCGGACTCGGAGCAGAAAGGAGGTCTTAGATCAAAAGCTACCCTCTGCACTTGGATAGCAATTCTGTAACATCCAAATTGGACTTACATCGCCTGCTTGGGATACTGATATTTGATTCCACCCACAGCTGTTGTTCCTATTTGTGATAGTTGCACAAATGTTCCCACACTTCCATGGCAAATCGTTGAGATGACCACTAACCATGCCTGTGATTTACTATGTGGATTTCTCCGAAAATTAGGTATTTTCACTCCAAACTAATGTTTAATGATGAAAATACCTTTGTCAATAGGCTCCTATGTCTGCACCTTAAACAGCATCAGTGCCGGTGGAGTTTGGATTTTACTACTACAGCAGCATCTCATTAATTTAAAAAATGAGATGTATAGACATTTAATGCCATTGTGAATTTCCCTTATTCTTTCTGCTCACCCTACACTGGGGACTAAGTCTTGTGCAATAGTAGTCATTGTTGCTAACTCCTCCCACTGTATCGCTGCTCATTAGAGGAAAGACTACAGTTTCCAAAGAGTGTACCAGTATCCAGCTTTCTGTGTTGTTGTCAATCCTCTTCTGACGCGCCTCTGGTTATGGCCCCCAGATTACCCCCATGGCATCACGCTGCTGACCCCTGTGTCGGGATCTGAGAAGAAACAGGTCCTACACTTCTGTGCGCTGGGCTCCGAGGAGTTACAGAAGTTTGTGGAGGACCTGAAGGAGTCTATAACAGAAGTGACCGAGATGGAGCAGATCCGCATTGAATGTAAGAGTATATCACTTATATGTTTTCTGGCTAAATACATAGACTTGTATTTGTATGTGCTATTGTCGATATCAATGTATCTGTATATGTGTTTGTATACACTTCACAACAAAGGCTCTGCCTTATGGATGGATGCCACTACAGCCCCTGCATTTCTTTACTCTTTTGAACATGGTTTTGAAGCCGGGTGGGTTACGGAGCAAACATAAAAACACATGTTTATTTTTGCTGTGTAAGACGTTCATCGCTCTCCACTGTGCAGGGTGTGTGCAGGATACTCTGAGCAACCCTGGAGCAATCTGCAGGGAACTAGGACTGAAACATTTGACGCATTTGTGCTTTTTTCAGTGCTTAATTTAGACAAAAATAAATGCCAGGGCTCTCGTCAGGGGCCCGCTCAGCTTGCACCACACATTGCCCCTGCTATCCTGCCAATGATAGTAACAACACAACTACTAACCATCACACTCCTCCAAGTGTGACGATTCAGACTATTTCAGGCCTCCAAACCCATAAGAATGGCTTGGGTGGCAGGTAATAGTCAATTCTAATGTGTATTAAATTAATAGTTAGCTGTTGTTGTGGTCATCTCTAAATTAGGCAGATACAGCCACCTTGTGGCAGACTGTTACAAGTGCCGGTGTTGACAATTAAGTGCTGGTGCTGAGCCCCGAAAATCACTGTCTCAAACTAAGCACTGACTTCTTGTTAATTGCCAGTCACTATCTGGTGAAGAAGGTCAATCATAAGTATTAAATCTCAGTGTTTATGTCAGGGTTCTAGGACTTGAGGGAGGAAGGTAGCCTGGCTGCTCCCCGCCTCCCCATTGCTACACCAACAGGGTGAGAAATGTTGTTTATCAACTTTGAACCAATTGCTCATTAGTGTTCAATTCCACATTTGTACGCATACCTTAGGATCCGTGTCCTATATTCGGTGGTGGGGAGGGAGGGAGGACACACCAACAGTATTTACTTTCAGTCGGGTGACATGCCACAGCTAACTGGCTGGTCGGGTCAGCTCCTCTGTTGACTAGTTCCATGGCAGCAGAGTATGATTTTGTGACAGGGCCCTGTCCTAGGGCTTTCCACAACATTAGAAACAGATACTTTCCGTTGGTGGGCTTCTGTCTCTGTTGTCTCAGTAACCCAATATCAGTGCTTAATTTGAGCCAGTAATTTATGGTGCTTGGCACCAGCACTTAATTGTCAGCTCCAGGGCCTGTGACAGTCTGCCACAAGGTGGCGATCTCTGGCAATTTTAGAGATGGCCACAACAACAGTTAATTATTAACTCAACATGCATTAAAAATTAATATTACCTGCCACCCAAGCCAATCTTATAGCTCTTATAGCTTTGGAGGCCTGAAATAGTCTGAATTGTCACACTTGTAGGAATGTGAATGTTAGTACTTGTGTTGTTACTATCATTGGCAGGACTGGCAGGGGAATATGTCGCACAAGGTGCAGTGGCCTCCTGACAACAGCCCTGGCACGTATATTTTTGCAGATTAAGCACTGCCCAATGCAATGCATTACAGACGATAGTTGGGGTCACGCACGAGTCTTCGGTGCATGGTTGGGTCAACTCTCACTCTAAGCTACGTATTCAGGGCCTGCATGGTACTATATGGAGAACTTATATGTATTTAGTTATGCAGCACAATATCCTTGGTGCAACAACATTAACTGTTGCATGGTTAAACACTTATAAGGCCCCAAGACGCGACCTATTGCCTATGCTAATGCTTGTTTTATTGTTGATTCGTAGCAGGAGGCTGGAGTTGGATTTTCAAAATGACATGCAGCGCTTCCCTACACAAACGTGCACCTGAATCAACGAATGTGAAACAGCCCTGTCGTGCAGCAAGTTGTTTCCATTGTGGGGAGTCACGCCGGCCCCTCTGCCTCTAGTACATGACATGCTGATCTGAGATTTGCAGTAAAAAGGGAGGGGTTGTCAATGGAGTCTCGTGGTAGCAAGCGGGCGATTTGGGTTTTCTATCTCGGGCCATCGGATGTGGTGTGGGGAGGCTGGCTCTCCCTCAGTCCTAAAGCCCGAGACAAACTGTTGCGCCTGTAACTGCATGTAACCACTAAGTGCACGCTAGCAGGAGAATATTGGGAATGCATCTTGTGAAGCGCGGGTGCCGCGATTGTAGCAAAAGTAAAGAAATAGAAAAAAATATCTATTTCTTTACTTTTGCTACAATCCTGGCACCAGCGCTTTACCTTCAACAAGGTTAAATTAATGCCAGAACATCACGAGGAGATCACATGACTGCAGTACACTTAAAGGGAAATAGCACATTGTTTCAATTTTTTTAAAACAATAAAGTCTACCCTGAAGCTAACGAGAAGGAAAGGGGAGAAGGGAGGGGAGTAGTGATAGCAGAGAGCAAGGAGGATGAAGCTGACGGGGAGAGCGAGGGAGAAGGGAAGGGGGACTAAGAGCAGACAGCAAGGGAGTGGAGGAGCATAATTCACGCACTGGAAGGCTTAATAAGCCATTACAGAAAGGCAGATGGCGGCTGAACGTGTGCACGCGCGCGTAACCGCAAGCTAGAGGCCAGGAAAAGCCTGTGGTAGCACTTTCAAAACCCACTCACTAAATGTCTCGCCGAGCAGTGCATGCGCTGGCTCAGGCAAGACCTAAAATGAATGTGTGCTCATGTAACACAACTGGCGCTATGTTAAGCGCTCTGATATCCTGAACCTTCGGGTCAGGTTTGCGCCATATAAAACTCTGTGGGGAAAAAAGTGACTTTTCTATGTCTCTGAGAGAGAGAACGAGAGAGGGAGATGTGTTTGTCTATGTGATGTTTGTCTACGAACTGGAGGTGTTAATGATATTACATGTTTTGCTTTCTCTCTCATTTTTTTGTATTATCTTTATGTTCATCAATTAATATTGGCTTTATTTCCCTCGTACATTGCCTTTTCTCCCATATTGGTTTCTGTCACCCTCTTTTGTTAAACTCTGCTACTCACCCCCCTCCTTGTAATACTCATTACCTACTCATATCTCACAGGGGAACAGGAGAAACCTCCGGGTGAAAAGTCTCTGTTGCTGAAAGCAAATCCAGCTCGAGGCGAACCACAATCCAGGCAATGCTCTCCGACAGGTCAGTTGCCCCTCACGTGTCAATCTTAAAGTTTGCACTTGTACCATGTTGATGTTTCTATGGTGTATTCTGTACCGCTCATGAGATCGAAGCGCTTACTGGATAATTTAGGAGCTACTTCATATGCATCATTTGTAGCGCTTGATAGTCTTACCATTTACATAAAGAGACTAAACTTGAAGGACAAGTCTGTTAACTTCGGAATGGCTTATATTTTACTTTATTTTATATAGGGTTTTGATTTTTAGGACTGGTGTTAGCCAAAACCTTTAATGTTACTAAAATGAAACATATAATATGCTTACGTATGCAGGCTTGCAGCCACCTCTCTTTATCCATTGGTTTGTTGGTGTGTCATTCACATTTTGCTTCCACCCATTACCACATACAGCAATGGGTCAGCTTAACAAAGCCACTGGTTAACTTCACTTTGAGTGCCTGCATTATGCTCTTCTGCTGGGTACACATCTACACACAAGGTAGTTTCCTTTATTTCTTGCCTTCTTTCTTTCTTTTTGATTCTTTCCTTCCGTCTTTCTTTTCCTTATTCTTGATTTCATTCATTATCGCTATCTTTGCTTCCTTTTTTCTTTCCTTCCCTCTTCCTTTCTTGCCTTCCCGCTATCCTTGTTTGTTTTTTGTTCCTCTCTTTCTTTCCTTCTTTGTTTCTTTCTCGGTTTGTTTCTTACTTTTTTCTAAATTGTTATTAAGGTTCATGTAAGGGATGGTAGACGTTGTTGGTGATGCAATAGGTGTCGCAATTACAATGTATGACTTTTTAAAAAACAAATTAACTTTCACAGAGATAAGACACAGGATGGGTCTAGGAATGTTCCATCATCATGTTGACCTTGATTTTATATTAAGTGTTGTAAATTATGAGATGTGGATATTATTCTTTGCTTCTACTGGAAATCCAATGCTATCCCATTCTGATTAGATGGCTTAGTGAGTTAGTGCTCACTGCTGACATCTACACCCCTTCATCTACACTTCTTGTCAGTCCTTGTGTACACTAGGTGAGTCATCACTCTGAGACCCTGGTTTGAATAGGTGAGAAAAAGGCTGCTTCCCTTTACTCGGTGGATAGCTTTCCTTCCATTTTGATACCGTGTCCGTTTATCCATAAGGCAGTACCTCTTACACAGGCCAGAATGCAGAAACAGATGTCCTACTTTCCTTATGCAATATATGTTGTGTATTGTCACTTTTGATTTCCTCTTTCACTGCCTTGTTGCAGCTAGTGATTCTCTGTGTTGGGCCTCAGTCGGTCCTGCTTAGGTGATCTAGCCGGGATGAATTGGTTGATGCGGCGGCCATACACTGAGGGTGCCTCACTTTATTGAGCTTTGTCCCCACGTTCTCACATTTTTTTAATATGTGGAATCACCTGTGGGAGGCCTGGCATACATGGCAGGCCATCGTTTTTGGCTACCGGGTAAAATGTTTTTTAAGTCCCAGCTGTAGCCAACACTTTTTCCTTTGTTGCCTTGGTGGCGGAATCTGTCGTCATGTGGCATGGTCTGTTCTGCGAGGCTTGTGTAGCTTGTGTTGGGTTCAGGTGCTTTACTGAATTAATGGCTGCAGTAATCACCCATCACTCTCTACCTCATGTTCTTTGGGACTGCTGTTGTAGGGGATCAGACATGATGATACCTGGCTTTGTAATCTTGGTGTCTCTTGAGTCGGGTGACTTGTATGTTTGGCAGGCAATGTGCCTTTTACGGTGCCTGTTGTAGAAGGACATACCTCTGGTCTGCGTTTAAATGTTCCAGAGATGCCTCTCAGCCTTTCCTTCATCTCTGGTCTCCCCATTCCTTCTGCGCCAGTCCCTATGGTCCAGTGTACTTCGGCAAGCATTGATTGGTGCATTTGGGTCGGCCTAGTGATTTACTGGTGTCTGCTACCAGGTGCTCCACTTGTTCTATGGTGGCTTTATGTGTGTAAATACTTTGATTTTTTTTGCTTTTACTTTGCAATATTGCTCTCTCTGTCTCAGTAGGGCAGTGGGGGTGTGTGTGTGGCAAGGGGGTTAACACACATTTGCTGGACAGCAGGGCCATTGGCTCTGTTTCCACCCTCATCCTGATGAGGTGACCTATGGGTTCGCTGTTGCCAAGTCTCTTTTTGTCCTTGGTTTGCAGAGGGTTTCTGTCTCTCACTTGCTCGGTTGGGGATCTATTACCACCAGCACTTTGGTCCTGCAGCCCTGTTTGTCTTGCCCTGCTTGGCTGAACATTTGTGTGCTTCTGGACCTTTTTCTGGGCTGCCCCCGTACAGGTGCTTGGTACTTGTTTTTGCCTGCATATGGCTTGGTTCTGGCAGGAATCGGGGTTGGTGTCATTCTCACTTTGCTGCATTAACTGCATTTTAATTGAGACTGGTAACATCTGCAGCTCACATAAGATTTTCTGCTATAGTATCGAAGTTTAATTATCGACCTACCAATGTACTGACACATCATGAAGGTAAGTTGATGTGGAGTAAAGAATAGTAAGTCTGTATTTCCCCATGTATGCTTTCATAACAAATATTTTGTAGTCCGTGAAGTGGATTCAATATATGTGTAGCTCGATATTGTGACACACAACTTACAGAAGAAGGCATTGACTGTTAGTTGCTTGTCTCTGAGGTGTGTTGTTCTCTGTGATGCGTTGGTTCTGCCTTCAGGGCATCCATCATTGTGCAGCGTGGATAGTGGCACTGGGCCCCATGGATGTGATAAGCCCTGAAGCCCACTATCACATCTGCCTTTTGGCTACTCAGTGGTGTGTGGGGGCTATCTTTCGTGCCTCATTGGTGCCCAGAGCAACCTTTTTGTGCCATTGACTTGCCTGCCCTCATCTGCTGCCATGTATTTGGGCGAGGCAAGGGCCAGGTTTACTTAACATACTTTGTTCACTCCTAGGGGCATCTTGACACTGAATACATATGTTTATTGTTACTCAACTCATTGTTATTCATCGTATTGACCTCAAAAGGATGAAAAGACGGGATGTGAAACTGTCACCATGAGGCCATTCCTATATCTCCAGAGTGGATGCATCATTTCAGTGATCCTCCAGACCCAGAAATGTTTGTTCTTTGACTACTTTGCTACTTTCTGCTGTATTCTTCTGGCTCTCGGTTAATGCCTTTGGCCACCTTTTTAGTATTTAGGTCAGCAGCTCTTTTGGGCCAGAGTCCTTATATGGTTCTGATGAGATAGCATCTATTTTCATGGTCTTGGATGAGTTCTGGCTCTTCTGTTATGACAGATGCCTGCCTTTTTATTTTGAATTGTTGGCTGTCATCCTTGGCATGTGTCATTCTATGTTAGGGCTCTTGTAGTGTAGTTTTGGTGGTTCTTGGGTGTATTTTCTTTGCCACAGCCTTATACGACTTTTGTAGGCCTCATAGTCTTTCTCTTCAATTTGCTAACTTGGTCTACGCCCTCACTGCCTCCAAGAATTTCTGTGGACAGGGTCTGGGCTGGGGTTACTTTTTGAGCTTTGGTTGAGAACTGTAGTGGCATTGCTGCATGTGGTATGTCCTCAGGGCTCCTTTTTGTTATACTGTGGACATCTCTGTTAATGGTCCTGGGCCGCCGATCTTGTGCTCTGGCATGTTTTCCGACTGCCTCTCCTCTCTGGTGCCATTTACAATGTTCACCTCTTACTGAATCTGCTTCATGACCAGCTGAGCCAGCCCCTGTCCTCAGCTGGACAAGTGTTAGCTGAATTTCTGGGTAATCCTGATCGACAGTCTCCACTGCATCCCAGGCAACTCAGTTGTAGCAACTGTACCAGATGCAGGTGGGTTTTTCCTTGCCTCCTAATGCACCTGCATGCTTGGTTTACTGTTCTTAGCCTCTTTTGGGTACTGGTTCTTTGAACACTTGGCGGTTCCTATTGCTGCGATTATCTGTGAACTGCATGGCCTGGTAGGCGTTGGGTCTGCTCCCTGACTCCTGACTCCTCTGGCTGTTCTTAACTCCTCTAGGACATCATTTCATGGGCTGAGCCTGATGGCTCTTGGATGTATGCATCCACTAGTGGATCTGTGTCTGGCCCTATTGTAATTCGTATGGTTTCCAGTGAGCCTTTTTGTCTTTTGTCTTCCTTGGGTCATTCAACTAGGTCCTTTGGGTATTCCATGTCACAATGATCATCATGATCACTGAACACTCTACACATGTTCAGGTTTTGATCCTTGGTTTTCCATCCCCCTGGAAGATGATGATTTCATTCACTCTGACTGGGGACCTTTTACTACTGTAGGTTGTTTTGGTGTTTCTTCAATTCGATTACATTGATTCCAAGATTTAGGCTCCTACCAGGCCTGTCAGGGCCTGTCAGGTGCCCTAAATTGTTGAAATGGTGGCTTTGGTTTCTTATCTCAAGGTCACTTCAAGCAGCTTTCTTGATGTCTTCTCTCTCGCCCGATTAGTCCTGCTGGTTGGCACTATAGTGCTCTTTGGCTACTCCCGCTGTATCCTGCTTTGGCCTGTTTTGACTCTGTGTCTCTTAACCACGTAGGCTAGTTGTGGCTATTCCACTTATGTGCTACTCTGTTTCATCTCCCTGACTTCTGTTACACTAGAGTCCCTTTTGCTTTTTGGTTCTTGTGTGATGGGTTTTTTGAGGGCTCTGCCACCTCCTGTATGGTGTAACTCTCCTTATTTTGTTGGGGTTTCAGGTTCTCAAGGACTTTTCTTGAGGAGCCTGCCATCACTTTTGAAAGCTAGCTCCTTTTGAGTCATCTCATCAACTTTCTAATGAGGTCTGTGGAAATGTTGCTTGCTGTTCCATTCATGAAATGGGTGGGTTGAACTCATCCTGATCTAGGGTTTGTCTCTTCCCCCGTATCTTCCTCTTGGTCCTCATCACTGCTATTATTTGACTTGATGATGTTCAGGCCTATTCGGTCATCTAGGTAATGGTGTGTCTTTGCATGACCTTTTCAGGCCTCTCGCTGGGGTTTTTCTCATATGTTTTGTAGACAAATGTTCTGGGGTTCCAGACAACTGAACTTGGATTACCAGCAAGAGGACTGAGACAAAAATTACAGATAAGAGTTAAATGTGTTGTTTACTTACCAGTTATCTTACATACTCTGACTCTTCCTCTTCCATGTTGCAAGCTTTATTACCACACTTCCTCCCTGAGCAATCCTCTGTTGTACTTCACCAGGACTCCCAGTGTTCTATGTGGATCTATGTTGGCTTGTTCTTGATTGTGCTAGGTGTGACTTTGTATGAGGTGCTATTTGATAGACGAAAGGGGGTAGGTTGATTGAAAGGGAAGAAAGAGTATTAAACAAAAACAGCCTTCTTTCAGTTATAGAATACAGCAATATCTATTTCAGTGTGAGGACACACCTTATGTACATAAGAACTGTGATGAGTAAGATGTTCATGCAAAGTAATGCAAATTACCGTAAAGTGATTGCGGTAAATACCATTGGACCAGGAAAGAATGGGTAGATTGCAGCATGCTTTCATGAAGATGTATGCATATGTACTTCAGGATTAATATGCAAATGGCTTCATTCATCAGTTGGAAAAAAAAATCAAAACCAAAAAAGTGGATTTTGTTAATTCTTTTTAATATTTTGTATTCTGTCTCTGTTGAATTTTGCATCATGCATTGAATCCTTTTCCCCTTGGTCAAACTGAGTTTGCTTTGAGATCTCAGTTCTGTTCTATTAGGCTTTGTCATCTTTTCAGCCAGACCTGATGGCGGGTGTTCTTGATACCTGTTCCCTCACCCAGTGGACTTTAGGGTTTTACATTACTCAGTTCTGTAGTGCATCTTTCTTTTTCTCATTCATCTTTCTATGAATACCTCTCAACTAACCTGAATTTGGTGGACAGCATTAGAATACTTCTCATCTTCAGTTGCTTTGGTGGCCTTGCTTCTTTGTGCTGTAGATTAATTCTGCTTTCTTAAAATACATAATTATGAAGCTCCTAGCCTCCTCTCATCTTTAGGGTCATATTTGGAACCTCTACTCTGGTACTCGGCTTCATCTTGATTTCCTCCACCCTCACTGTGGCCAATCCCGCTTTAGCTCCTTTTGTCTGTTCGCTCCTAACTCTGGAATGCTTTCTCCTTCATCTCCAATCTCCCCCTTGTGTCCTGACTACTCGCCTCCCTCAGTGCATTTAACTCTGATTCCCCTCTTCTTCCCAGACAGGACCATACTTCTCAACTCACTTCTCAAGGAGAGTCTACACCTGTTAACCCACCAACCTCTGTTACTCGCCACCTTGCAGTTGGGTTTATACAGGCTCTTGGCTGCAGTGTTAGATAATGAACAGCAACAAATGCAACTATTTTTCAGTTTATTGTGCTCAATTTACCAACCTTCTGGAAGGCTGAGCAGGCTTTGGCGGAATTCAAACTTTTGATGCTACGGTCAAATTCCGCCTATCGCCACGTGGCGTAATTTTTTCTAGTATGTGGCTCAAGGATGGTAAGTTGGTTATCTAGAGCAAGATTTTACTTTCCCTAGTGCGCTTTCCAGTTGCTAGGAGAACATCTGGTGCAATTTTTCTAACGTGGGCGCTCACAACCATTTGCTGTCAGAAAGGGAGAGGATGTAGCCTTATGGCTAGAGCGCTCAACCTCGAAGCTGGGGAACCGGGTTCAAGTCTCGGCAACAACGCTCAACATTCTGTGATTATGGGCAAATCACTTAATATCGCCGTGCCTACCAAATAATGAATGTTTCCATCTGTAATGAAATTGATGCTCATCTAAAGCGCTCTGATACCTGATATCTTCGGGTCTAGTTAGCGCTATATAAAACTCTTAAAAAAAAAAAAAAGCTGGCAGCAGTGTAGAAAATCTACTCGAGCGGCAACAAAATCAACTCGATTAGCTGGGACCTCTGGCGCGCTGCGTGATGTCGTTCCCGATGATTTTTCAGTACGAATTGCACTCCTGGTGCTAAATCATAGCACAAGCAACGAGAGGTGCTCATTTTTACTCCATGGTGGAACTTCTCGGAATCTCTCAGAGTTTTTATGTAACTCTGAGGAATTCCGTGGAGTTAAATACCTCAAGTTCAACCCACTCCTACTTGTGGTCTGCTGATAAACCCTATATTTAATTCTTTTGAGCCGACCCTTCAGCCCTCTGATTATAGTTTCACATTTGGGAGACGAGTGAAGCATGACAGAGCCCATATATAAAATTAACACTACTGTGTAAAATATAACACTCTAGAATCAAGGTTTATCCAGTGTCTTCTAAACATACAGATCCAAATATAGGGCTGACAGGTTAAATAATGGCATACGTTGTTAAAAATTTCATACTTTGTTTAAAAAAAGTTTGATTTATAGTTTGAAGATAAGTAATGCTTTCCCAGTCCTCCTTTTAATAGCTTACAAACCACAACTCTTGAGAAGTTAAGCGCTCAATGCTGTATATTTGAGAGCTGGTTCTCCCTACTTTAAAAGGCAGCATTGTCACGCTTGTCCTCCTCCAATTGTCCAAGAGATATCCTTCCCCTATTAATTTGTTATGAAGATCGTAAAAGACACAATTCTAAATGCTGTAGCAATACAGAATCTGAAGTAAATTCCTGCTTGCACCTGACTTGGTATTCCAACCAGGGTGCAAATTGTGCCTGCCTCCCATAAGGTTTCAAATTGGACATATGGGCTACTTTACAGCCTAAAATGGTCTATACCAATAATGTGTTATTCCCAATTCTAGCATTTGTAAAGCAGAAAAGGTTGCATATTGTATGGCTGGTAGATAACATACTCGACCCAGTTCGTAATTACTGGGTGCATAGTTTTCAGCAACAGACTGCACAATTAGCTTCCCTCCAGAAATCAGGGCTTAAACGTAGGTTTGGAGTTGTAGAAAACTCCAGGTATAGTTCCACACAAATACTGCCTCTCCCAGAGGCATTACCAAGTAAGGGAACATTAATTGCCAAACACTCCTCTTGTTCAGTAATCTCATCACCCAACACAAAGGATACTTCCTGTTCAACATCTACATGGCCCACCTCGCACAAGTGACACGCCATCACGACCTCAACATCACCTCCTACGCTGACGACACCCAGCTCATCCTCTCCCTCACCAAGGACCTGAACACCGCCAAAACCAACCTCCACGAGGGAATGAAGGCCGTCGCCAATTGGATGAGGAGCAGCCGTCTGAAGCTGAACTCGGACAAGACGGAGGTCTTCATCCTCTGACCCACCCCCTCAGCCTGGGACGACTCCTGGACCACACTGGGAACAGCACCAACACCCACCGACCATGCACACAATCTAGGATTCATCCTCGACTCCTCCCTCTCCATGTCTAAGCAGGTCAACGCCGTCTCCTCCTCCTGCTATAACACCCTCCGTATGCTCAGCAGGATCTACAAGTGGATCCCGACCGAAACAAGAAGAACGGTGACACAGGCCCTCGTCAGCAGCAGACTGGACTATGGCAACGCAATCTTCGCAGGAATCCCAGCCAAACACCTACAACGACGACAACGCATCCAAAACACCTCCGCCCGACTGATCGCCAATGTCCCCCACCACAGCCACATCACCCCCCACCTGAGAGACCTACACTGGCTCCCCGTTGACAAGAGGATCACCTTCAAGCTCCTCACCCACACACAAAGCACTCCACAACGCTGGACCAGCCTACCTGAACAGCCGACTAGGCTTCTACACCTCCATCCGCCAGCTGTCCCCCGCATCCAACGAATGACCTCCGGCGGCAGATCCTTCTCCTACCTCGCCACCAAGACCTCGAACACCCTCCCTACCCACATACGGCAGACCCAAGACCTACTCGCCTTCAGAAGACTCCTCAAGACCTGGCTCTTTGAGCAGTAGCAGCACCCCCCTCCCCTCAGCGCCTTGGGACCCTCATGGGTAAGTAGCACTCTTTACAAGTACTCTGATTGATTGAGTGATCCAAGTCATTAACTGGCATTCACAGGCATCACATTCACTCTAGTTTTTGTCCTTTTCATTATCACACAAGGACAGATTTTAATAATATGCTTGTAACACTTTTTTTTTTTTTAAACCTTTATTGTGCAGTATCAGCAGACAGTTACGGGCCTACAACCACCTGGCCGGCCTCGGCTACGGTATGTAGCACATTAGCAAATGTACGGTAACTCAGTAGCACACCAATAAAAACAGCAAGCATGTCAAGTTACACTGTAACCAGAGCGACCACTGAGATACAGGAGGAATTAAGGTTCATTTTTTAAATTTATAGAATATGAAGGATCAAATGCCGCACAGTCTAGCAATGAGTACCGAGTGGGCAATGCTTACAACATAGCAGTTAAGCAGCAAACATTTTAGGATACCGGTGCTAAAGACTATCAAAAGGATAAACGTAAACCGTACAGGCAACACACCAGTCATCGCCCATCCCAGGTACGTAAGACAACCCTAGTACCTCCCACAGGACCGCGATAAGCGGAGAACAACGAGAGGCACCCCACTAACCCAGCATATCGATCCAAAGGAAATGAGAGAAAAGAAAGAAAAGAAAACACAAGAGAAAAGAAGAAGAAGAAAAAAGGCCCATAGTAACTAAGGGAAAACAAAACAAGAACCCCAGCCCCCAACCCCCCCCCCTGCACCCCTGCAGAGGCTACGGCCTACCCCCCCCCGGCAGCGTGCCTGTCGCCCTCAAAACGAATACCCGAAATTTAGAGAGAAAGACGTGATCAGGAAAAGGCCATAGAGTAAAGAGTATACAAACCCAGGAGCCCCACCCCCCCAAACCCCCACCCTGCACGTCGAAGAGGCTATGGCCCACCCCCCAACTAACGTGCCTGTCGCCCCAGAAATACCCCAGTGAAAGGGAAAAAACGGGGGAAAGTCACTAAAACCAGACCCCTGCCCTCCCCCCCGCTCGCACCAAGTAGCTCAGGCTCGATCACAAATAGACCAACAAATCGACAAGCAATGGTGGCGTCGTAGTACAGATCAGTAAAGCGTCCTCATCACAATAGTTGACCGGGCATCCGTCCTTCAGTATATGGAAGAAGAATTCACCCCTGACCCATTTTGACCCTTCCATCAATACGTGGCCACTGAAAGTTAGCAATGCAGTACAACCTCAGACGATCAGGGTAACCAGGCAAGCAAGGCAGAGCCAACTCCGTGGGAGACACCAGCATCAAGGGGCTGAAAAGACAGCCCTTCCAGACATGTAGGCGCAACAGCAAGGTTTCGGGCCAACCTCCCAAATCGCGACACAATAAGGGCAACGCAGGTTGGATGGGCAAAGGAACAGTTCCATGGAGGCAATCCGCCTGCTTTGCAGTTTCAGGCCCCAATGCCGCACTCACGCGGTCGGTCGACTTGGACCCGTCTCCAACACTAGTCAGGGCCCCCCACGGAACCACCTGTAGATACATAGCAGTTTCACCCGGTGCCAGTGGAGAGCCGCTTGTGGCATCACTCTCCCTTGGATCGTCGAAGCTCTCATCCATCAGCGGGGTAATAATGGCGTCCAGTCTCCGTCCAAGTTCTCTGGCTCCTCCCACCCAAGCAAGATGGAGGGAGCCCAGAGCAACAATGAGGTCCCGAACCGTGGGTTCCATCATGCATGGCCGGCACAAACTCTCTCGCACTCAATGTAGCTCCTTCCCCAACCAGCGCCAGAAGCCCACACAGTTCCACCTAGCCGAAGAGCTAGTAGGAGATCCACCAAACGGGGGCTGTCACCACACTAAGCTGCTACCAGCAATCCGCCATTTCCGCCATGGCCGTATGCAGGTCACTCAGTCTATGGACGCCTTATGGGAAGCACGGGCAGTAGTCGCGCTGTGCTGCACGAGGTCATATTATCAGGGACAGACCCACCAACCGCATGCAAGATTGCCGACCTCCATGTCGCTGAGGTCCGAGAAAGATGCACAGGTCTGCCCCAAGTCCACAAGTGCTTGTAGCGTTGCACCCAATCCAAAATGGCGACCCCCGCCCGTCCAGTCGACCCACACAAGCAGCCTCAAGAACAAAGGAACAGTCTTACTAGCTGGCGGTGTGGAATCTCCAGGGTGTGCGTCCGTATCTGGGGCAGCGCTCGTTAACCACATCTGTCTGAGCAGTTCCAGTGCCGCCTCCCGCAGCTCCGAGCTATGGGCGTCTTGGCCTGCAAAGCCGCATCCTCGAGTGACATCAGCGGCCGGCATCAACCTCCGGCCACTCAGCCAGCAGTCGGACTCCGTCACGGCCCAGGCGGAAAGGATCAAAGGGAGGGTTGCCGGTCACGTCCAAACTCCAGAGTTGCCGCCCGCTAATCCCCAGTTCTTCCGACGCCGCGTCAGGTCGGCCCCGAGCTTGTGCAAGCAGGGGAAGGCAGGATATTGACAGGATTCATGCCGTGGCGAGCGGAGCTCGCGGACTAAGCGGCCATCTCGCTTCGCGCTCGGCCACGCCCCCTCTTGTAACACTTTGTTAATGTCAGTATGCTTCACCAATCTGTCCCTCATGTAATTAACTAATACATGAATGTTATATGGTACCCTGTACCTATTAACACTTCAGACCATTGTGCGACCGGGTTTATCCACACACAGATATTGGATAGCATTACATTGCTTATATTGATATTTCCTTATGGCATCAATAGTGTGTTTGCATATATCATCTTTCAAAGATTCCATGTTGTGCCAACCTCAAGTGCTTAATTTATTTCTTTAATCTCTTTGGGGGCCTTTTCAGTGATTGCAATATACCTCTTTGGAAATCATCCCCATCCCTGCAATACAATTCAAAGGGTCCCCACACAGAAAGAAATGCCCATAGATCAACAACTAACTTGACTATAGAAGGGCCACTTTTCTTTCTGAAACCTATTTTTCCTAACACCTGAGGTTGTAAAAACCAACATTTCATGAGTAGCATCATGGATTATTAACCCCAGTCTCATAGCAATAGAGCGGTGTCTGACAGAACCCAGGCTCTATAATCCAATTTCTGAAATATACCGACATCCCTGGTCGTGGTCAATATTATATCTTTTGAGGCTAACTTTAGCTTCTTGGAAAGTGTCTCTAATAGCTCTTTAGTATCCACACAAATACCATACACATTCAAAGCATCCTATTCTGTACGATCTCTAAGATTTAACCTTCACACACAGAGTTGCAGTTTTCAATTCATTAGCGGTTTCTGATGGATAACCTAATATTTATGATGGCACTCACCTACGAAAGCATAATCATGGGTGCTGTGATCCTCACCCATGCTGAAATCCCTCAGAAGAAAAGATTGTGTTTAAAGCAATGA
Organism: Lissotriton vulgaris; assembly: GCF_964263255.1. Lineage (NCBI taxonomy): Eukaryota > Metazoa > Chordata > Amphibia > Caudata > Salamandridae > Lissotriton > Lissotriton vulgaris. The sequence continues at coordinate 70,067,279 of NC_141686.1, forward strand.
TGAAAGTATGCAAAATCATATACTAGAAAGACTCCAGAAGGTACCACATTTTCTGGTATATTTCTCTTTGGTCACAACACTCCTCTAATCACTGTCTTCAGGTGGCTCCTAGAGCAAATTCAATAACTTATGAAGAGATGCCATTTTGCAGAGCTGCATCAAAGCTCTGGAATACCACACTGGCCAACTATCACTCTGATTTGCATTTAAATAATGTTAGAAAAGTGTTGGAGACCTGTTTTTAACTGGCAGTTATAGTTCTGTTTTCATCTCAGTGTATGTTTCCATAGTACCAAGTGTGAACATGCGTTTCAAAATAAATATTACCAAACATAATTCACTCTTGGACATATAGCAAGAAAACTTAAGGTGGGAATACCTCCTTTTAAGGAATATTTAGTAATGTTGTCTTTCAAGCTACCTAGCTAAAATGAGTACTCTTTTTGTTGTTGTTATAGTGACAGCTGATGATTGGTCATTATGAAAAAACGTGTTCTATGTTTTGCATACTCATATATTTTTCTTTCTGCAAATAACTGATGTGTATTTCTTTCCGTTTAAGCTAAAAGAGACTTCGGGGAGAAAAGTTCAGAGAACACAGTGGAGGTAAGTGTTACTCAGTAGCCAAGGTAAGTAGGCAATGTAGTGACATTCCATCCCATGCTCCATCGTCTCTTGAGCTGTTGGCTAAATTCAGACTGTGCATATGTCCTGGGTCAAAATGATCTGCCACATTAGTGCCCCCTCTGTTTTTTAGGATTGCAGCCTAATTATTTCTAGCAGCTTAATTCTTGCAAGCTCAATACATTTTTTAGAAATATATATCAACTTTCTAAATATTTTCATGAATGTACATTTCATTATAAAAGGAGTGTGGTTTGCTTGGCCTTTTAACATTTGAAAACATGGAATTCAGTTTTGATGAAGGACATATACGTAATATTCATTGAATTTTAATTGCAGCTTTGCTCTTTCTAATTTCTTTTTACTCCTCAAAAAAATCCATTCAGGTACCTATAAGTAAAAATAAAGTTCCTTGTTACAAATTAAGATAGTATGATGCATTCAAATGAATGGGTCAAATTTTATAAATATACATCAGTGATAGAACTTGCTTTGCTTCCTTCTTGAGTTATTAGATGTAGCCTCTTTGCTAAGGAACGGATTGTGGACATAACCCAGAATCTTCATGGACTGGAATGCAAAATTGGGACTGTATTATTACAGGAAGAATGGGCTTTAGCAAGGTGATTTTAAAAGAAAAGTGAGTTAGGTCTGTTGTGAAATTCTGTTTTTGGTTAAAGGCACTATGACAATTAGTAAAAAAAAAAACTCTTAATGGTTGGATGTTTATAGCTCAGAGAGCCAGGTGCGAGATTTGCAGCTAACCAGTGACTTTAGAAATTAGTTGCATTTCTATTATTTGGTTGAACATGTACCTTATGTGGATATCCTGAAACTCTGACATGTCTCCAGTGCTGCTGGTCATCAATTAGTTACCTCTTGCTTTTACGGTAACTGAAATTTTGGAAGGACCAGGCTTGTTTTGTACATTAATGGTTTTCTTAGTCACAGTAATTGGTGTATGAAATGGTCAATGCCATCCTTGTCAGATGAAAGGTCTAGGGATTTCAGACTGTTTTCTTACCCCATTTATTTTCTGTTCCAAGTAGACAAGTTGTTTGGTTGTGAGACTATAAAGTGTCTCAGTGACCTCTAAGCAGTTTTATATATCATTTATTCGGTGTGTTTCATTTACTGTTATTTGGTTTTCAACAACTAAAGCACAGATAACCGCATTTGCAGAAAACAAAGTTGCCTTTAAGGCCTATTCTTAGTGAACAAAGATAGTATTCATCCTTTTCTCAGTTATGTTATTTGAAAGAACCTCCACCAGAAAGAGGATGTTTCAACAAAAGTGCTGATTATCAGGGTATTGAAAAATACATCTATTTATACCCACACATATTAAAGTAGATATTGACAGAAATCATGAACAGTTCTATAAATGCACCATTGTAGACAATTAAAAAATGGCAACGCACCACATGGAAAGAATAAAACATTGGAGCAATGTGAACAATGGACAAGTAAAGAGCAAATGTATTGAGTAAATATAAAAACATAGGACTAAGCACAAAAAGATTACTGAAATTGAAAACAGACAAATACTAGGCCCATTACACATGAACATATATTTGATATTGGAGACATGCTAAGATAAAACAAAGTATGAAGAGAATAATTCAATAGGGAAAGAAATATAAACAATGAAGAAGACAAGAGTAAATAAGAACTGAAGCTAACTACATACTGTGCAAAGTATAGTGAATACCCTTAATTGGTTTTTAGTGGTAAGAAATACTAGTGTATTAGAGAAATGCATATAATTTACTGGAGTTATGAAGATGTTTAACCATGCATTGTGTAAAAACAATATTGGAGAAACCTGATTACTAAAATTAATATGGTTAAATAATTCATTGTCGGTATAAAAACAATGAAGATACTATGTAGAGTGTTATACTGCAGAAATGTGAACATTAAACATATTACAGAATGAATAATTTATTAAGTAATGTAAACATTAGTGACAAAGAATATGCAAAATAATTGTACATTTAAAAAATATAATCACTGATTGAGCAGTGTTGCAAGAGAATATTCATTAGTGAAGATAAAAATGTCATCTAAGAAAGGAGCCAGTAATCACTTGTAGAAATGCAAACTCGTAGCACATTGTTATGAGAACAATTATGGAAACAAACCATGACAAAAGTAGATAAGAAATATTGAAAAATGTGAATAAGTTAATCAAAGCACAGTGGGACACCTAGTTGTCATAGAGCAAATAGTACTTAAGCAACATTTTCAAAGAATCATTAATTAGAGGGATGAAAGCATGGAACAATTTTGAAAAGAATATTTTATTAGAGATGTGTACATATTGACAAAAGTATGGAGAAACTAGTGGGTAGAACAACTGACTAGAGAAATGCACATATTTAAATTTAATTCTAGAATGATATCCAGTGCACCATTTAAAGGACAAATACAAAATGTATATGTAAACATTGAACATATTATGACAATAATTCTGTGTAGCACATTATGGCAACAATCAAGGTTTGGAGCAGACAAACGTATTATAAACATTTTAAAAGTGAACATTTAGAAACATGTTAGTACTAAGCAAAGCATAGAAAGGATATGGTATTGTTGGAGTTTATTATTTAGCAAAGCATGGGGGGATATTTTACACAGTTACTTCTGTAGAATTTCTTTGCACAGCAACCATGAAAGCAGATGTTTTCAGCTGTGAAAGCTAAGCCAATTCCATCCACTTTTAAAACATCATAATTGGCTTTAGTCTGCATGTGTTTTTTTCCTTTTAAAATGTGAACCATGATATTTTAATATGTCGCCTACTGCAGCAATGAGGTCTTAAATAGATAAGGTAGTGATCCCTGATGGAGCAGTTCCATCTCTTAAACATCAGCCCCTTACACTACCATTTCGGCTAAATAATAAACAACCTTTTTATACCTGTCTTTCACCCTCACACCTCTTAAGCTCTTAAAACACACATATATACGAAAGCATTAATGTGCACGCGCATACATGCCTTTACACACCAAAAAACGCACATAGACTCAAGTTTCCACCATTTGTTTTTTCACAGCTTTGCTCTACTAATTAAAGTCAGAATTTTAAAAAAGCTGCTACATCATTTTTCATCTGTCTCACATTTGTCTCACATTAAATATCAATCTCATTAAATACAGTGGTATCCAGCAATATTGTTCCTTTGAATATAGAGATGAATAAAAAAGCTTACAGTGTGTTTAATGCAATTCTGTCACAAAAATTAGACATCTTTTAACAGCATTTTATTCAGTTTCATATCCTATATGTTATGATGTAGTATGAAATATATTTTTCTACACTGGACCATTCTTTCCATAATGTTACATATCATATCTGACTTATCTTGTGCTACACATTACATGTATGGCTTGATTGAGTTTGAGTGGTAAAGTTTTCATTTGCCATTGCTGCAGCGTTCTTGTTTTTGCTATGATGGCACAGACAAATCTGCCACGTTTAGTACAGTCCACCACAGTGGTGGAGGTTTTTTCTTCAAAGTAGCCATATTTGACACTGGAGGAGCCATATTGGTAGAGAATCACAATGGTGGAATATCAACTGATGTCAAACACTAATGACCAACTTTCTGTTTGTAGATGTGGGCAATAGAAAGGTTCATCATCAGTGTTCACATATTGTAACGATTTTTATTGATTATGCAATAAAATTGAACTGAACTGAACAGAACAGTGTTCACATATTGCATCTCCCTAACATGTTGTGATATGTTGTTTGCCAACATATAAACAGCATTATACTAATCATTTAGTGAACATCTGCCGCCGTTGCATTGTGGGAACAACACCAAACATGGCCATAGACCAGCCACTCTAGATTGTTTCAGTCAAACCATTACCTTTGCACAGTACAGTAGAGTCAGGTGAGCTTTCTGAAGCAGGAAGGCCGCAATGTGGCTCCCTCTGGCGAGGGCAAATATTTCTCAGAAGGAGTGAATGTACTTTAGCTTTTTGGTGTTTTTCTATCACTACCCTCAATTTAATCAGGCCCTAAGCTTTAAAAGGTTTTTCATAACCTTTAGTATGAAATGGAATATGTGGCCAAATGAAAAAAGATTGTATCATTGTCTGAAGTAATGCAAAGTATCACCATCATTAGTGCAGTAAAGCCCACTGTATCCTTACATACTTACCTAAATGGCGACATATTCAAAACAATGTGTCATATCATCAGACACAGACTCATTCTTTAGTAAAATATTTACATTTGTGCACCTTCACATAATTTGTGATAATATATCTCCTTTGCTACAATATAATATACGTATCTACATCAGGAGATACACTCATTACATTATTTAGTATAATGCATGAGAAGAGAATCCATATCATGTTTTCAGTTTTTGCCTTTTAAACATCTTGTTATTGTTGGCTTTTGTCATTTCTATCATGATTCTATTACTTTCATTACAACAGTCCATATCTTTCTGAAAGAATGCTATGTGTCCTATTTAATGTCATATTCTTTCCTACTGTGTGCTGCAATGCTGTATAATTATCAAAATAATTCAATCTGATCCTGCAACATTTTTTTCATATAGTTGCCTATGTTACCCACTATAATATGACACAAAACATGTAGAATTGCCCACAGGATTCCAAATTCTTGCCATAGTGTCCGATACAGAATGGGATATACTTCCCTAACAAAAATCACATTCTTAGAGTATGTAATTTCTACCCCTGCCTTGGACTTCTGTGAGTTATTCAGTCAATCATAGCAAACTGAATTGGTAGTAATGGCACATCTCCTGATTTTTCTTTCGAAAGAAAATGCTGTGGTATACCCCCAAGATTGTTTTTTAACAAACTGACTTGCTCTTTGCTGTTTTATGACAAACAGCGTCCTACAACATGGCACATGTATTTTCTCACCTGGCATACTATTTACTACAATGTAATATGTTAATAATTTAACACAGTGTGACAAAACCCTTCACAGATAGTGCCATGCCATTTGCTGCTCTAATTAATAAATTAGCTAATTTAATTTTGTATGTATCTATGTAGCTTTTTTCGGTACTGGCTTATGCTTTTGTTTTATTGTTTCCCACTGCATTCCATATCGTCAACTATGACATGTAATATAAATTCCGTCAATGTGACACATTCTTAAACATCATTTCATGGCATAACATGCCGTATTCACTTATACAGTATAGTTTTATATTTTCCTCTTTATATCACATTATTTTCCTCAATATAACAGATGCAGTCATACATTAGAAAAATGAATTTTCCACACTCTAACAACCAATCATGTCATATGAAATTATTTACAGCTGTGGAAAATGATTACCTACAATATATCTTAACCTTAGCTACATAAAACACAAATTTACTACAAAAAGACATAGTGTGCATGCTTTGCTGAAGTTTGATGTAGTGTGTCCTTTCATTTGCTATAGTCTTTTCTAGAGGACAGTACTTTCTTTTCAATAAGCCACATACGTTGCTACAGTATGACATATTGCCATTTTAGTTTTTTGTCATTTCATTACAATTTCCTAAAATATTATGTAGATATCTTACAATGACATGCTATTTCCAAAATATGACAAATATTTCTAGAAATACGATATTCTATTTTACTCATTCCTTTGTGACATAATCTTCTACTACATAACAAACTATTGCATACATTCTGGCATGTTATTTCTTGAACTATACCCTATTATATCACAGTTTGACATTTAACTAATCATTGATTTTCTTGTTTAGTGCATTAAAATGTACTCTTCCCTACAACAAGCAATGTAATTTTCTACAATCTTGCATACTTGTTTCTACACTATGACATCATTTTTTACAAGATGATCAATTGTTTTCATGAATATTTCATATGATTTCCTCTAATATGGTATTCTATTTTTCAAAACATCACATGTAGTTTCCTACAATAAGAGATACATTCCCCATGCACTTTCCTAGAGCTTGGTGTATCATTTCCCCCAAGAAATAATTTTTCCTTTGCTACATTATCATATGAAATAAAATATGACAACCTATTTAGCCTTGTATGGCATACCATTTTTCAAAATGGCAAGTAATGTACTTCTGTGCCCCATCACCCTTACTGCATTACAACTCTGCATTTCATACAGCATAGCTCGTATTTACTTGCAGCATTACAGTACACTACAGTATGCTACATAATTTCCTAGAATGAAACACCATTTCATAAATAATATAACATATACCACAGTGACACAGCAATACCTACAATATGGCACAGCATTTTCTATAGGGCGCACATTTCCTATAGTATGTCTTATTGCTTTCTTGTAATGTTAAGTACAATTGCCCATTGAAATGTAATTTAATATTGGTACCACTATGTAAGCCAATAAATATATGTATGATGTTAGCTTCTTAGACAGTTAAAGCAGAAATATCACTGAATGCCACTGTATTTTCAAAACACATTTACCTGAGTGGGGAAAACCACCATCCAAGGACGCTCCACCACAGTCCAGTACCTCTCATCGACCATCTGAAGGAAAGCGGGATGCTCCAGCAACCTTGATTTGGTTGCTGTCATGATCACAACAAGAATCCTGATGTAAGAGTGCCCCCGAGAAGTGCATGCAGTGAATGAAAAAATACATTAGTGCGACCTTACACTCTGCACATTCTCTCTGGAAGGAGAAATGGCACAGATACCTTCTAGCTGCCACAGAAAACACCTGGAGCTGGATGTTTCACCGCTATTAGTTCTTCCTGTTTGATTGGCGGCCGTGGGCAGACTTTACTGGATGGAGAATGAGCATCCCTGGTCGGTGGCATTCCCTAGCCAGGTATGTGACCTCATACATTTAAAGGTGTGAGTGGCTTTCCATACTTTAGCATTGATGGCAGTCAGTATGTAAGTCAGTAAGCTTTATATTTAACCCTGGCCTTTGCTATCACATTTTGCAGTTTGACACCCAGAGGGCAAAACTCCTTCAACTGATACGCCAAGATTTGCAACAGGCCTTGACAAGAGCACAGCATGGGGACACGGGAGTGGACCCCAGGCTTCCTGACAGCCTACGTCTGAGCCGCGCGGGCTACCGGGACAGTGGAGGGAGCTGCTGGGAAATCCTGAACCTGGACACAGTGAGGCAATTACAAATGCATGTGGTCCAACCTAATATTGGGCGGATAGGGCTGATTGCCAATTTGGGGTTTTGATGCAACGTTTTCTCTTGCAGTTTGACGGCTGCTCCCTCCAGCTGCTGAAGCAGGAGGTGAAGGGGGTGATGCATGCCGATTGCGGGGGACGCCAGTGGCGCCGTAAGAGATGCTCCCCCTGCCCCCATCAGCACTCCACTTTGATTCACCCAGATCCACAGCACCAGATGTGAAATACTGTTTGTTTGATCACTGGATGTGCTGTCCACAATGCCAATAAAATATATTTAGAAATAGATTAAGTAGTGGCACTTGTATTTTATTTATTTGTGAATTAATGCTCTAGTGCTGCATGGAAGCTGTGTACATGCGATATACATGTTTCACAAATATACCTCACTGGGAAATGTTGATAGTGCCGGCTTGTTGATCAAAGTACTGGGTCCTTAGGTCAGTGGAAAACTGAACTTGCTTTCATCCACTGCCACACATACAAGCTCACAATTCTCCAAGACCACTTCTCGTGTTTCAGAAGTTACAGCCATTATTGCTTTGTGCTTTGCTAATGTAAACATATAGAATCTAGGTATGCGTGTTCAGCTGGTCGGATATCCCCGAAAACCCCTGCACTGCTATTACAATCTACTAAGGTTACAGAACCTTGGGCAAATCCGGCTATAGTATGTGACCTTTTTAGTGAGTTACTTCTTACTTCTGCCTCCAGTTCACCACTAGAACTTAAGTTACTATTGTGTTGCAGCTAGTACATTCCTTTCTTCCCTTGAAGTATGGAGGCCAGGTCTGTTATGATGCATCCATTATAGACATTGAGTCAGAAAATCCATGGCCTATTGGCTGGCTTCAGCGTGCTTCATTTTTCTGACGGGAATCTTGTTATTTTCATTGTACATTTCAAAGAACAGATTATAGCTGGCAGGACGATGTAAAAGAGGAATCATATAGACATTGACAGGACATGTCAATTGAGTAATTATGCAGATTTTGGTGGAGATGAAGAGGAAGGCCCACTTTAACTTGGTGTGTCTTGTAAGATAGGACATATTAACCTAAAAGAGGGGATGTATTTGTCAGTGCCACTCAATGAGGAGAACCAGTGAGTGATACGTTGCATTTTCTAGACAATGATATTGGATGCTGCTGACAGATCAGAGAATATTAGAATAAAGGATTTGGCTTGCAACAAGATTCTTCCATTTTAAAATGGGTGAATAGGTGGAAAGGATTAGAGATTAAATCATGCCTGCAAAATGCGTAAGAAAGGATTTTCTTTGACGGGCATGATGAGGTATTTGCATGTCAGGCAGAGGACAGTGATAGCAATTCTGGCTTTCATAGGGAGAGAGGCTCTCTATTTTCTAGCCCTGCATGGGTTTTTGAACTCGAGCTGGTAACCTGGTTAGATAGCATAAATGCTGTAGGCTTAGGTTGGTTTTGAGGTTTCTAAGGAGCCTCTAAAAGCAATATGTTTACAGTCCTGCCAAGTATCACTCATTATGCGTTAGACCAGAGGTATTCAAACTTTTCCAGGTTGAGCCCCCCCCAGCTGAATTCCCCCAGATGTTGGGCCCCCCCACCACCCGACCGAAACCTCGGGAATCCGGCACACCACATGATCGACTGCAACGCGCACACCACGGGCCATATCCGGCAAACAATGCTCAACACAACAAGAGTGCCTAGCAAACTGCAGGCCTGTGAGTGTGTGTGGCGAAACGACAGAGGCGTACCACACAGCTCAAAACACAATCCTCCAAGGCAAAGGAAGTCATGTATGTAATGTAATGTATAGGCATTTATATAGCGCACTACTTACCCGGAGGGTCCCAAGGCGCTTCGACCGCTGCGAAACCCTTCCTGGCTTCCCTGAGAGATGGTCCCTTAATGGGTATCTCCAGGGTGAGACCAGGCATCCCCGGCGGTCTGGTGGGGCCGTTAGTGAAGATGAGGCAAGCTAATGCCCAGAGTTGCCGAGTGTGATCGCTGATCAGAGTGGGCACCGAGGCGAGAGAATTATCGAGTCCGCTGACCCTGGTCCAGAAACCTGCCGCGCCGGGAATCGAACCCTGGTCCCGGGCCGTCCTCTGCTCTCGGATCTGCCGCCTCTAACCAGTGAGCCACACTACTTCACTAAGTCATCACAACCCTCCCCATCCATCATGTACACCTTGTCATCCACCAACTCCCCCACCATTCATTCCGTCCCTCCATCTGTGCCCCATCCACATCCAAACCCCTTCAACCACTTGCAAACCCATCCACCATCCATCCCTCCATCCATCATCTCACCCATCCATCCCTCCATCCACCCCTTCACCCATCCATCCATCATCCATCCATCCCTTCACCCAATCCATCCCCTCACCAACCATCCACTCTTCCACCCATCTATCCACCCACTCATCCATCCAACCACTCACCCCTTCACCCAAGCTATTCTCCCACTCATCCATCCACTCCTCCATTCATCCATCCACTCTTCCACCCATCCATCCACTCCTCCACCCATCCATCCACTCACTCATCCATCCAACCACCCACCCTCTCCGCCATCCCCCCACCCACTCATCCATGCACTAATCCATCCACCAAGTCACTCATCCGTCCACCCACTCAACCCCCACTCATCCATCCACCCACCCATCCATCCCTCCCGCTCTCCACCCTCCCCCCACTCATACATGCACTCTCTGACCCATCCATCTCCATGCTCCTCTCCTCACCCATCCAACCTGCCCATCCACTCTGCCAATCATTCATCCATGTCCTCACTCATCCATCCATCCATCCTCCCTTTCTCTCTCCATTCCCCCCTCACCCAGCCACCCATCCCTCTATCCACCCTTCACCCATCCACCCACTCATCCACTCATGAATCCATCCATTGACCTCTCACCCACCCCTTCACTCCTCCATCCATCCCCCCGTCCATCCACCCTCCTCAATCACCCATCCATCCATCCCCACATCCACCCCTTTACTCATCCATCCATCCATCCATTCATTCATCCCTTCACCCATCAATACATCAATCCATCCATCACCTCTCTCATGCATCCACCCACCGACTCGTCCACCATCCACCCCCCATCGATCCATCCACCATTTCACTGACCTCCACCCATCCATCTACCCTTCCAACCATACACACATCCATCCACCCCCCACCCATACATCCACCATGTCACCCATACATCCACCATTCCACCTATCACTCCACCCATACATCCACCACTCCACCCATACATCTATTCACCCACATGGCAACATAACAGACGTCTGGTGGCCGGCTCCACCCAACATCCCTCACACATTTGATGATTCAAATTCGAATCTGCAGACCAACATACCTGAACACAGACACTTCAGTGCCCCACACAAAGATCCTCATGAGTTGATGACCGCAGACCAGAGCGGATGCTTAAATATTGCTTCATAAACCTTCTAGCTTTTCCATGAAATTCTTTATATAAAATGCATCATTTTCACCACTTTTTTCAAAATGTTCTCTGTGTGAGAAAACCCCTGAACCCTTCTTATGTTAGTCGGGATTGGTCACTTCGTTTCCTCACTACATATAAACTCAGCCTCAACTTTTACGCCCCACCACTTTAAAACGACATCAGCCACCAATCTATTTCTACGTGGCTCTTCTGGAAGTTGCAAGAAGTGCTTGATGCTCACTTGACCTCTGCTCTGCCTGTGTTTGGCTCTTTTGGTGAGCAGCTCGAGAAATCTTAAACCCTGGACATTGTGAACTATACAACTCAGCTTCGCCTGGGCACAGAAAATTAACTAAATACAAGGGGCGGGATTCTGTGTTAAAAAGCTTGTGCTCCCCTGCCCCTAGACCAGGGTTCTTCAAACTGTGGGGTGCTTCATGGGCCAAACCCGAATTGCAACCTCTCCCTCCCTTCCCAAAATAACTGAAGGACTCCCGCCCCCCCCCCCCTCACCCTCACTCCCACCCCCCTTGAAAGGCTGGGGCCCTGGGCCAGAGCCCACCCCGCCCGTGCCTCAAACCCTCTCCGGAAACCTTCTCTCCCTTCTGGGAAGAGCTAACTCTCCCAGGAGGGGGCCAATTCACGGAGTTGACAGCTTCAGCTGCAGTGGGAGGCAAGGGGTCTCCTCTGCTAAAGCTGAAAGCGTGTCTGTTTGTTTGCTTTCGTTTTTAGCAGAGGAGACTCCTTGCCTGCACTGCAGCCGAAACTGTCGACTTCATGAATTGGCCCCCTCCTGGGAGAATCACCCAGACACAAAGGGAAGATCGGAGTGGAGCGCGCGCCTCCCCTGGGATGGTGCCGCACCCCCCCAGGGGGGCGCGCCCCACAGTTTGAAGAACCCTGCGTTAGACTAACGCATTTCAGTGTGGTAATCCGCATTACCGCACTGAAATGCATTGTCACGCATATGCTGTGTGGCGGCTGTCACAGAAAACCCGGAATAAAACTTAAAGTCTGAGGCTTTCCCGTGACTTGCACGCGCTGCTCCAGCAGGCTTGAGGCTGTCAGCTGAGCTAAGGCTGCTGGCATCCTCACTCAACTGTTACAGTGTATCATGGTGATTCCAATCCTGCGGCGTGGCTCCCACTGGCAGCCTGACGTCATCACGGGGACGTTGCTTCCTACTACTGGAGCGCGAGGAGCTTAGGAGAGCTACAAAAGGCTGCTGGCTAGTTTATCATGGGAGGGCTGCCTATAATCATGGCCGGAGGGACTGAGCGCAAGATAATACTGTGGCCGGAGCGCCTCAAAAAACCATGGCCTGAGCACTACAAAGAACCGCGGCCTGAGCGCTACATATAATCATGGCCCGAGCGCTACAGATAATGATCATGGCACCCGGCTATGACGCTCACAGCGCTATTTTACTACCACCCCACCCCCCTGACGAATTCAATAGTTTACGGCAGCTGAAGACTGGATGGCCCGCCCGGGACTCACAGGAGTCAGGACAGTAGATTGGTCTGGACCCGGTTTTTACTGGAGGCAGGCCTGGGGTCCAACTTAATTGCCACTGCCCGCGGTGGCTTAGGCCTGAGCCTGCCTTCAGCCAGCTGTAGACCAGAGACAGTGGCCTGGACGAGTTTCACTGGATGCTGCTTGGGGGCCAACTGGAATTGCCACGGCTCGCAGTGGCTACAGCCTGCCTTCAGCCAGCTATAGACCAGAGTCTACCTGCAATCGTAGAGCGCGCAGGGCCAGCATTGGTTAAAGAAGTTAAAGGAGCCCTGAACCAATCTGCTGCTTCTAAAGGTGTCCAGGGGCATCTTGAGCAGGCATATGACAGGCATAACTGGATGATGGTAAGATCGTTTTTTCTTGATATTGTAACGTGGATAGTGAGATGTGCTAACCTCGAGCTTTGTGAGGGCAAGGTTGGTGTTTTTCCTTAATAGAGGTCCCGAGTACAGTGACTGTTTCTCAAATTTGTTTAAAGCAAGAAATGTACTATATTTTATTAGCTCTTCTACTTTTGCATTCACATTCCTGAAGCACTGAAGTACTGAAAATCGTAACCTGCATTAGAGCCGTTTATCAATATAATTTGAAAGGTAATTCTTGCTAAATACATGCACAAGAAACTATTTAAAACAGTGCACATTATATTTTATCACGCAGCATCAGTCCACAGACCAGCAGGTACCTGAACTCACTGTCTCTCGAGTGCTGCTCTCTTTGATTCTCTTTCTGTCATTGGCGGTCTGGCTGACAGCTCTTACCTGTTTATGTGCTATAGTACATATAAGATATGTTTCCCTCATCTTCGTTGCTTGATTTTGCTCGTGAGAAAGTGTCACTCATAGTCGTTGAAATGTCACTCCTAATTACACTGAAATTATGAAAATGTCACACATGCCAACCTGGAACCTTGGCAGCTATGTATTTATTGGAGGCATTTAATAGTTGTCCTATTTGAAAGAGTTTTCTTCTGTTAGCAACACTTATGTGGAGTTTTTTTGAGACAGCAATGAGAAGCAAGGACTCAGTGGGTGAGGAGAAATGGAGAGTGGCCATTCAACATGGACGTGTGGAGTAGCGGATTCCATATCTTTTGGTGTTATTAGAGTTTGGACCATTTTCTTAATGGTTTTCATTCTTTTGATGGCATGAGCAATGTGATCCTGTGGGCTGGTGAACCTTTGGTTTATTTGCGTGTCTTACGTGTAAGATTGGCAGATGAGTCCAAGTTTCCTAGAAATGTATGAGGAGAGCATATCATTGTTGAAGATCTTGTGGGATGGAAAGTCGTTTTTGTGGATACTCATACCACAAGAAACACAGATGGGCTGTAAAATGAAAGGTTCAAGTTTTCTGTTCATCAAAGAGAAATGAAGCCCTAGACTTGCTGATATGTACGCACTAGTATGATATTGCACTCATTTCTCCAATTGTGTGTGAAATCCAAGGGAGCACAAAAAGAGGGCGACAGCTTCTGAAGCTTTTAGGGTTTAGAGATTTGCAGCGCTTGATTCTACCTGCTGCCACCAGTTACCGCAGTGAGAGGAACGGCTACAAGAGGTCCCTCATTTGCTTCTCCCTGCTCCCTGCATTGGGTCCCATGTCTCTGCGCCCGCAGCTCCCGTGCCTACATCTCCCAGGGGGCTGCGAGATGCGCTTGTGCTGCACGTCATCAGGAGGGCGCCGGAGGCCTTTAAAGTCGGCCCGGCCCTCCGGCAGCGCGGGACGCGCACGGGCGTGCCCGGGCCAAGCCCGGGCCAAGGGCAGGCCCGTCCCGCGCCCGTCCGTGACAGGAAGAGGCAGGGCAGGGCCCCCCTCTAACATCTGGAAATCAAGAACTCCCATATAAGGACTAAAGGACCAAAGGTACTGTGGGCATCTGGAATGGGTGTGCAGTGACTAAAATCGTGCCCACTGTCCCTTTGTGTTGGATTCTTTTTATAAAGTGTATCCCCCAGCGTCCTAAGTCGCACAGGAGCGACTGATTTTGTAATTGTGCTGATAAAAATGGGTAAAAGGAAGTCTATGGAGGGGGGAGTAACATCCGCATATGCAAAAAAAAGCATATGCTTCGTTTGCCAACATGCGGGACGCTTTTGTTTCAGCGCCGACAGGGAGTGCACGCTGTTAGAATCACGTGTGATTAATGGTTCCCCTATCCTGGGATTGTCTATCAACAATGGACTTTTAAATACAAACTTTACAGAGTGTGTGCATATGACCACACTGATACCGCGTGTGTGGTTTTGATCACTCCAGACTTATATTTATGTTGTTAGTTATGAAGCACTGAAACAACTCAGCATACAAGTGTCGTTGTCCCCTTATTATTATCAAGACAAATTAGGAGGATATCACTATTTCAACTTTGAAGAGATAATTCGCTGGACGAATATCTTTTGTGACTGAGAAGGAGGCAGAGTACCCCTGATCTTTTATTGAATGATATATACTAATTGAGAACCATTGAGAAACATTTATTGTAATTGTCCTGATGAAGGTGGTCAAACATTAAATATACCGCCGAAACGCGTCGATGCATAAGGAGTAATACTGGAATAACAAACTAAGGAAAATTCTGAATTTCTGTTTCTTTACCTGTACCTCCTTTTTTATTGGAATGTTGGATTTATTTATTTTATAGTGTTCCGTTCTGTATATGTTTCCCATTTTTAACAAAATATAGTGTATGTTAATAAACTGTGCAGATCTACTTTTATTATGGTGTTTTCACTACTTTTTTAATATTGTTTATATTGCTTCCTTGTTATGATTTGATATTGGTGAGTTTATAAGTGTATGTCTGTAAGAATTTGTTTTTCTATGGTAATTCGCCCAAAGGGAATTATATTTTGACTAGTGTCAATTGTGGAACCCTATCCCTTTGGTTCTGGGGTCCCTCTCTCTTTTATTAGAGAAAAAAGAGAAAGGCCATGACCATAGCCCTCCGTAACAAAGATTCTGCAGCTGTAAGAGTGGCTAGAAAGGAGTATAATAACACCCTAGAACTAGCAAAGCGGGACTGGGAGGAACAACATTGGCAGGAGCTCAAAATTACGGCCCATTCAAAGGATTCAACCTTATTTTGGGAATTGATAAATAAACTCAACAGAAGGGAAGCAGAGCCCACCCCAAATCACATAAATGAGCAGCAATGGTATTCCCATTTTTTAAAATTGTACTGCGGCGAGGTAGAATCTGAGCAAGCACAAGGTGCCCAAATAGAACCAGTCTTAGAGAATTCTGCACCAGCAGATCCCTTCACAATCCAAGAGGTACAACTGGCTATTAAGAACATAGCCCCGGGCAAGGCCGCAGGTCCAGGTGGTTTGCCCGGCGATTTACTCCTACATGACCCTATGCTGTGGACCAACTTCATTGCCCTTCTAATGAATCTGATTGCACAGGGTCAATCTTTTCCTGTGTCTTGGAAGGGAGCTGAAGTTGTAACTATATACAAGAAAGGCGCCAGAGAGGACCCTGCCAACTACAGGCCGATTAGTTTAATCGATGTGGTCCAGAAGGTAGTGGGCAGGGTCATTGTCTCTAGAATAGGGTCCTGGTTGGACGAAGGGAATATTTTGATGCATTTTCAGGCAGGATTCAGGCAGAAGGTGGGCACGATGGACCAGGTCTTCAGATTTTTTGCGGTATACTGGAAATCTGTGGCCATCATGAAAGGCAGCTTATATCTTGCCTTTATAGATTTGAAAACTGCCTTCGACCTGGTGCCTCGCGTCAAGCTTTGGCAGGTGCTACAGGATATGGGCTTTCCACGATATCTCCTTGAGTTTATTAAGAGACTTCATGAGGGTAATTATGCTAAAATCAGATGGGGGAGTCAGGGACAGCTGACAGGGAGGGTACCTGTGAATAGGGGGGTCCGCCAGGGCTGTGTGATGGCCCCGACTTTGTTCTCTCTCTTTGTTAATGGGGTGGTAGACCATTTGAGAGAGGACCCAGCCGACGCCCCAGCCCTGGCGGGGGAGAAAACACCTACCCTGCTCTCCGCAGATGATACCCTCCTGATGTTCAAAACCCCCTCGGGTCTCCAGAGACTGCTGGACATGTTTAGTTTGTTCTGTGAAGAACGGGGTTTAACCATCTATACCTCCAAAACAAAATTAAAGGTACTGTCACGGTCAAAAATCAATGAGGATTAATATTACCCTTAATGGGTCTCTGTTAGAGGTGGTGGAGGCATTCGACTACTTGGGAGTCAGGGTCAACAACAGAATGAAATGGGACCCCCATGTGGCCAAAATGCTTCTTAACCACAAAAGAGTGTCGGGAGCAATTTTAAGAGACCAGCAGGCCTCTATTAGTAGACCAATAGCCCCGGCTCTTGCGGTATATGAAGGGAAGGCACTGGCCTCTGCAGTTTATGGCTCAGAATTGTGGGGGTTCGAGAATACCACGGACTTGGTCAGAGCCGAGAACAAGTTCTTGAGAGAACTAGTTTCCCTCCCACCTTCCAACCCCTTAAAGCTCCTTTTCCAAGACATGGGCAAATGTTCAATTAAAGACATAGTTAGCCTTCGCCCATTATTGTTTTGGGTGCGCCTGAGAAGGACACCCGAATTGGCAAACTATGCAGCAGTGCTTGATGAACTTATCAATTTGAACAGCTCAAGGAAGATCGTGTGGCTGAGCAAATTGAGACAGTTGGTCATAAACCTGGGGATGGGCGAATCTTGGATGTCACAATCCCCCCACCCGAACAAATTGTCAAGAAAATTTACTGGGAGGTGGTGCAGGCAGAGGATTTACACAGCTCTAAGTGGGGGACTCTAACTGATCAATTTCTTGAGCATAAACCTGTTAGGAAGCTTGAACCTTTTTTAGATTTTATTCAAATCCCAAGAGATAGATCGCTCTTTTTAAAGTTGAGGTACGGGACACTCCCACTAAATGAATTTACTGAGAGTTGGAAAAAGTCACGGTCCCTTCAAGCTACCTGTCCAGGTTGTTAATGCCCTAGTGAGTCTGTACCGCACTTTTTGTTTGCCTGTAAAGCTAATAGGGGGCCAGAAGAAGATGGCTGAAACCAGTATGTAAAGAGTTGGGAGTCAGACAACATAGGATGGCCCTACGCATCCTCACAACAGATACAACATCTCTGACTACCGTACGTGGGGTTGCAAAGTATCTGGGAAAGGCCTGGCAGATACGTACAAAGCTGTTAAAGAATAAAATGAGCTAGACAACTGTAGTCCAATCAGATTAGTTGTGCATGATTACATTGCTGCAGCACTTTAGGCCCTTTGGGTTTTCCTTTTTATTGTATATAAGCTATTTTATCTTATTAACACCTTGGCTGCTAGGCATTTTCCCCCTCCTGTGCTGAAAATTGCCATTTTGCTGGTGTCATGACGAGCTCAGCTCGTCATCAGCACAGCTCAACTGTGCATCATGACGAGCTGAGCTCGTCATGAGCATCGAAAGGATTAATGGCTGTAATGTGGACATATGAATTTTATGGTCTGTTTTATGATTGAAAATGTACTTACTTTTATGATAAAATGTTTATCGAATAAAGTACTACAACAACAGCAATGTACTGTGCACTATGCTATTGAGATGTGAGTAGTTAATTATAAGAGTGATGGAGGTATCGAAAATGCTGACGCTGTGGTGGTAAAAATTACTACTCAAGCTGTGTGCTTGCAAATGAGAGCCTCAGATTGAGAGGATAAACTGTAATGAGTTAGAATGTGGCTAGAATGGGAAAATATGTGGGAAGTGAACATGTAGAACATATTCAGTGTTTGCAAGGCAAGTTCATTTGCAGCACTAAGGACTTTTTTCTGTGAAGGAGTTGTTGAAAATATTTCATGGATGTCCTGAGTGGTAGATGGGACTTTCCATGCAAGAAGATAGAAGATAGTATTACACACTTACTGGGGTTGTTCAAGTCCATGCAAATTCTAGAGATGGAATTGTAACTTTTGGACCTAAGAATGGTTTTACTGTATGTAATTTTAGTGACGTTGTTGAAGACAAGCTTGTCCACGAATGTGTGGTCAGAAGGCGGTCAGGCGAGTCCATCCAGTATCAGGAGTTCACTGAGAATGCAGTGAAAGGAGAGGTCAATACGTTAATAAAAGAAATCATGAAGGTGCAGATATAATCAGAGAGGTTTAACACAGGCTTGTTTAAATAGTACAGGGGGTGGACTTTAAAATATTTTTGAATAGAGTCGGCTTTATTGGACAGGAGAGAATGGTGCTGGTGGACTCCTTGTGAATGATGAAGGTACCTCCACAACATGGGGGTAGGTGGGTAATTGTGAAGAACTAGATGATGAAAGATGGAGTTGCCATAGGCAAATAATCATGTTTTCCAGTTATTTTCCACATTTTATGGTTATATCTCTATATTGATTTATCATCAACAGAAAAAAAGGAGAAGACAACAAACAACGATACATCGACAAGTACAACCCTGCTGTCAGCGCCGTCTACATTTTAGGGTGTCAACAAACAGCCCCCTAACTCTGCCCCCCACGCCCAGACCTGGTGACTCCTTTATATATTTTAAAAAAATTAAAAAGGAAACAAAAAAGGAGAAATGGAAGAAAAGAAGAGGGAAGGGGGAGATCCCAACCCAACTTATGTCCTGAGTGTCCCACTTCGAGATCGCTTTGAAGAGGCTATGAGGGGCCAGGGGACTCAGTCAGTCTCAAGAGTCACAGATATTTAGGACAAGTAAGCTCCCTGAATTCCATTGTCATCAGGGTCAGGATTATCCCCCTTATTTCAGTGAAGGAAGCGCTATGATTGGACAAGGAAAGAGTGATTAGTTCCATCACTAGTAAATGCCATTACTGGTGCAGCCATCCTAAGTGTGTGGGTAGTAGCTCTGAGCCCCAGTGGGATAGGATGTTCTGTAAAGCCGCCCCTAAGGCCAGTCCAATCTGTCTGTCTAGCTTCGACCTGAGGGGGAAAGTGAGAGAGTTAGGGAGTCCAAGTATAATATATCCTGGGAATCTAGGGAGGTCTGTGTCAAAGTGTGTATCTATTTCTGCAAGTACCTGCTCCCAATATTGCTGTAATTTTGGGCAGTCCCATTGGATGTGCAACAACGTGGTTGTTTGCCCTTAGTAGAGCCAACTCTCTGGTAATTTGGATGAGTTATAGATGTGTAATCTATGGGGTGTGTGGTATCAATAGGTTGCAATTTTGGTGGCGGTTTCGATGTTGGCGATGATGTGGGCCATGTGGCGCGCCGGGTAGTAAATGTCGTCCCACTCTTTTACTGTTACTTCCCTGCCTATCTCGTTCTCCCACTGGAGCTGACTCTTAGGCATCTCTGTAGAGGGACTTCTTAGTCGATACAGTTCTGAGATCATGCGCTTGTCTGTAGTCTTTGCTAGAAGACACCACTCAAAGGGAGTGAGGTGCCACTCAGCTCAAATTATAACAAAGTGGTGCATTACCCAGTGATGGATCTGCATGTAGTACCATTTCTCCGAATCTGGGAGCCCAAAGTCTGTGCGTAAGGCCTCAAAGGGAAGAGGGCCATCCGCATCAAAAGGTGGCCCACTGATCTGCAGTCTGTCTGCTTCCATATCGGGAATGCAGGGTCCCGGTCACCCGAGCCGAGGTCCGGATTCTTGACTATGGGGGTGAGAGGTGAGGGGAAAGATGTCTGGTCCCTTTGTGTTGCCTAGCCATCTCACACCATCAGAGATGTCCTGGTTATAATGAAGAGGTAAAGGGGTCTAGCCTGTTTAGGAAGAAAAGGGATACACATTAGAGCCTGTCCAGCTAGTGCTCTGTCCATAAATAACCAGCACTTTTCGGATTCTGGTCGGGACCATTCGACAAAAGCCCTGAGCTGAGTGGCTTTGTAATAGCGCTGAAGATCCAGGATGCCTAAGCCCCCTTCCATGGGGGGTTTGCAGCTAAGGTCTTGATGAAGGTGCAGGCAATTGTCCACCCACACTAATTTGTTTAACTCCAGTTGGAGGAGATGTAGTGTGCTGGGAGGGGGTAGGACCGGGAGTACCTGAAGGAGGAACAAAATCTTGGGGAAGGTTGTCATTTTAATTGCAGAAATGCACCCTAATCAGGATAAAGAGTAGGAGCTTCAGCGGTGAAGATTCGACTTGATCTGTTGGGTCAGAGTCTGATAATTAAGGGTTACCGTTTCAGCTATGGTAGGGAAGAGGAGGATACCTAAGTATAGGTTGGATTTCGGGGCCCATTGTTGAGGGAGTATACAGGGTAGAGCCTCAAGTGTGCTTTGGAAAAGGGTAAGGTCATTGGCTTGCGATTTTTTGATATTTATCTTAAATCCAGACGCTAAGCCGAATGCTTCTAATTCGGCTATCATCGTGGGTAAAGAGGTCAGCGGCTCTTCCAAGGATACCATGACATCATATGCATACAAGTTTTTCAGATGCCTTTCCCCTCAGAATTGGATACCTTTTATCTGTGGATTGGTATGGGCTTTGTGGGCCATAGGCCAAATGGTCTGGAAGAGCATCCATTGAACAGGACCATTGCTGAGGGCAGGGTATAGCTGCTAAGGATCCATTTTTGAAAACGATCTCCTATGCAGAAATGAGCCAGGGTTGCAGCAAGAAATGATGAGTGGACTCTATCGAATGCCTTCTCTGCATCGATTGATAAGAGCAACCTCTCTTTTCTATACCTCTGGGATTTATCCATTAGATATAGGACACATCTGGCACAAAACCCGCCTGATCCAGGTCTACAAGTTCCGGAAGTACTGGATTCAGCCTGGCAGCAAGGATGCCCGTAAAACTTTAAGGTCCGTGTTTAAGAGGGAGATGGGGTGGTAGGAAGAACACTGGCTTTCCTGATATAGGAATTACAACTATTGCCGCCTGAAGCATAGTGGGCAAAGAGAGACCGTGTCACCAATTGCATTGAAAGGTTTGGTGAGGAGTGGTGATATGCTTGGACAAAAACCTTGCAAAGCGATGCCCCCATGAGTAGGGCACCCCTTTCTCCCAGAGGCATGAGGCGACAGGTCGGAAGACTCTATGTTTTTGCAAAGTGGACCCGGCATGGTCCTGGTGCAGGACCGGAGAGTGTCCTTGAAACTGGATGGGGTGCTTCTCTCTGGCGCCCTGCAGAATTTGCTCCTTCAGGGTGCAATCATGGATACAGGTCAAGATATCCGGAGGTATCAAGATATCCGCCTGGGATCTCCTGGGACCCGCTCTGTGGGCGTGATCAATCTTGATCCCCGGACTTGGAGAGGCCTCTAGCATGGATCTAAGCAAATCTGTCACAAATGCAGTGATGTCCTCTCCCTCCGCCCCGGGTTGTAACACCCTGATGTGAATGTTGTTGCCCCTTGACCTGTTCTCTAAATCCTCAGTCTGGGCTTGAAGATCTAGGTGTTGGTCCCTGAGGAGGAGAATCTCCTGTTGAAGCTGTTCACCTAGCTCGTCAACTACTCAGCTGTCCTCTCTAAGGTCTTCTGCCAGTTCGGTTTTAATGGACAGAAGGTCCTCATGTAGAGAGGCAAACTGCGCCTCTAGGTAGAGTTAGGTGACGGGCCCCTCCATGTGCGTAGAGCCTGTGGGTTCCTCCCTGGGCCTGATACCCCTGCATCACCAACCAGTGTCCCCGATTGCCTGAGGAGCATGTCCTTGATGTTCCTGTCCCTCTTGCCTTTACCCGAGGTCCACCGCTGAGGCCCAGCGGAAGCACTGTCACTCTTTCACGGGGCGGCGGAAGGCCGCCAATCTAGTCCAGGCGAGGTGATTCCCGGTTGATCCGCCCTAGAAGACCACAGATCAAGGGCAGTGCGCAGGAGGCGTCCATGCCCAGCCTCTTCAGTTCACTCCGGGAGACCCTTGGTCATAAACTGCCACTCCGGGGAGATCTCTGATATAGTCCAGGCCTGGCAACAGTGCAGGTGGGTGGGTGGTCCCTCTTCTCTGGCGCGGGCCCCACAGAGTGTGGTCCCGGGCAGCCCAGTGGGGCCCTGCAGCACAGGCAGCCCAGACTCCAATCCGCCTAGACCGTGGCTGGTCTCCAAAGCTCGTCCTCAAGTATTTGGCGAGCCGCTAAGGGCCACCGGGCTCGTCTGGCAGCCTCTGGGGTTATCTCATCGCAGCCAGGAAGGCAATTCATTACCCAGCAGTGCTTTTGGCAGTGGGGTCTAGTGGTGGGAGCAGAGAGAGCTGAAAATGTGTCTCACTCGTCAGCCATCTTGGCCATGCCCCCGGGTCCACATTTTATTACTAGATGAGGGAAGCATGAATGATGAAGTGGCTACTGCACAAATGGCATTTTAGTGACTTGGGGTGGGATTTGTGCACTTGGCAGTGTTTGATATGGATGAGGTAGCAGGGAAGCATATTCTCTAGAGCATGAATGCTGGTCGCTATTCATTGCTAGGTGATGATAAATTGTAGAGATGTGGGGAGGGATCAATGGTCCTGCATCCTTAAGTGATGCTGGGTTTTAACTTGGAGAAGGGAGAATCTATGGCTGTGATGAGAGTCTTGCTTGAGACTGCGCATGTGGGAATATAAAAATGTTCTAAGTCTATGGAAGATTAATATATACACTGTGAATGAGGTAGAAGGCTTTCCCTCCTGCTTGGACTTACATAATGAACAAAAGAAATGCCAGAGAGTAATGGAGAGCTAGAATGAACCAGTGATTGTGGATAGCTTGTGGGCCAAAGCAAATTCTTATGAAAGAGTCAGTCCATGCCATCTACTTGCCTGGCAATGTGGTCTCATCACAGAAACGTCAGACGTAAACTAATGGCCAAGGTTTGCATTCATTGATGTTAGGCCACAGAGAGTTCGACAGAGCCTACAATGTAGTCATATTATGTTTTCAGAGAGATATTCTTTGACCTCTTATGTTTTGAGGTGTTACAACACACCTCCTATACCATCATACTGATGTTCAACCTCATGGGGCCATTGATATGGCAAAAAATCATGATAATTCCTCCTAGAGCGCACTCCACTCGCAAACTAGGAACCTCTATGGCTTTCTTAGGAAACATACCCCTAGAGGAGGCAGCAACATGGTCTACATCTCACACCTTCACAAAACACTATTGTGTTGATGTGCAAGCCAAGCAGCAAGCTGCAGTAGGCCAAGCTGTCCTTAGAACTCTCTTTCAAACTACTGCAACGGATACAGGTGACCACAGCTAGGGGAGACACTGCTGCACAATCAATACATAGAGTACAATCTGCAGCTCATATGCCTCGAATGGAAAAAGCTACTTACCATTATGCATCTGTTCTTGGCATGTAGAGCTGCAGATCTGTACACGCCCTCCCGCCACCCCGGGACTTGTATCCGTTCCAGTTTTTCATCTTACTTAGATGCACACGCATGGACATCCTTTTTTCTTTATTTCTACTAACTCCATCATTTCCCATCATGGCGAAAAATATTCTAAGGATGGAGTCGATGCCCATGCGCAGTATCGTCCAAGGGAGGAGTAACCTATCTCGTGACTACAAAGACTTCTTCCAAGAAGACAACAACCTGCAATCATCCGAGCCCAACACCAGGTGGCGATCTAATGCATAGTGTACAGATCTGCAGCTCTACATGCCAAGAACAGATGCATACTGGTAAGTAGCATTTTCCTTTAACATGTTGGGTGAGTTGCAGCCTAGAAAGTAGAAACTTGGGGTGGGGAAACCTATTTATAAGGAGTTGCTGTAGCTGAGGCGAGTTTAAACCTGGCCAACTATTTCTGACAGTCTCTAGGAGGAAGTGGAATGATCTTGTGGAATAATTTACTTGAAGCAGGAAGAACAACTTTGTTCAAGTGGATCAAGAAGAAGCCATTGCTGTAAAATATCACCCCAGATTCCTTGTGGAGGGGACAGGAGTGGGAGTACCTAGCTCTGAAGGCCTCCAATTTGAGGTTCACAGATCTGTGGGACCTCCTAAAATAAAATCTTAAACCTCGAGTTTCTCTCCATTGAGGTTCAACAAGTTATTGTTCAATACAAAGAACACTTGCTGAAATACATGAATGAAAATCGACAATTTGAAGACCCGGGTCATCGTTAAAAGAAATAATTAGGTGAGTTTCATCTACATATTACATCCTGGAGAGCCTAAATTGAATAGAGTGAGGCTCAAAGAAGATACATGAACAAACCCACACTTAGGAGATTTGAAGAAGACTGAAAGGGAAAAAGATGAGGGGTTTTATTCCTATCTGGAAGAAAATATTTGAACGATTTATGAACATTATCAGCAGTTCCAACCTTGTGAAGTTGACTATTATGAATGGAATGGTACCACATGTCCAATGCAGTGCTGAGCTCAAGTGGGATCATGGCTGCTTTTCCACTGTGATCTAAACTGAATCATAGATCTTCGGAAACCAAAATAAGGGCAGATTCTTTAAAATGAAAAGGAATGGTGCAAATCTGGCAGCTCTGTGTTTTATAAAGAACCAAGTTTGCCTGTTAATTTCGCATTCAAATACCTTAGTAAGAAAATGTAGAAGGTAAATGCGCCTAAAACTGCTGACAATATGCATATCACCTGAACATGTTTTAGCAGCAGTAAGTATTATGCTATCTTCCCAAGCCTGTGGGACAGGCTTTGGAAAGTGACAGATTGCTCAAGGTTAGGATAACTGGGTTGATGGTATCCACAACTTTTAACAGAATGAAAGTTAGGCCATCGTCAAGGAGTGGGGTCCAGATTTCACTTAGGTATCCAAATGTATGATGAGGCAAATAGTGAATGGCTTAAAACTAGATAGAGCTGGTTTGAGGAATTTAGGGCATGAAAGGGACTAGAAGTTGACATTGTTAGTGAAAGTCAGTACTTTTTACGATTCTCACCTAACCCTGGGACTCAACTGGTGACTAGCTGAACTCGGACCAACACTCAGAGCCAACGCCAGAAATCTCTGAATAATCGTCAAACTAGACATGACCACAAAATTTAACACTATCACTGTATCCTGCCTCCACACCCTGAAGATGATGAGGAAATTCTTTAAATGGATCCCAAGCAACACTTAAAAAACTGTCACTCATCCGAGTTACCAGCAAGTTGGGCTATGGAAATACCCACTATGCAGGAATCACCAAGCAACTCACTAGAAGACAACAAACCATTCATCAGTCGGCAGCCAAACTCACCATCAACCTCCCACACAGATCCCACACCACACCTTAGGATATTACAGACTCCTGATACACAAACACACTCAATTCAAACTCTTCACACACACATTCGTGGCACTACACAACTGAGGCCCCACCTACTAGAAAAGTCACATCTCCTTCCACCAACCACCCAAACTCCCTTCATTTTCTGCTGTTTAAGCATCAATATAAAATGCAATTTAGGCATACTTTTAAATCCTATATATGCATACATATAAGATACATTTTAAGCATGCGTATACAATATATAAATGTAATCTGTGCACACATCTAAAAGGTAATTTTAGCAGACATATAAAATGTAAATCAAAAGGAAATCAGAAATGCCAGAGATAAAGCATTAACATTGGAGAGTGAGGGGAAAAAAGGCTGATCCCTGAATAACCTTTTAATGTATAATTGTAGAGATGACTCATAGGTAGTTAGTGCAATTAGAGATGCACCTTCTGACTATTAGAAGATTGCTTTTCCCCGAAAAGTAACTCCATGCAATCCCTGATGCAGTAGGTAATGATTTTCTAATGTCAATTTAGCTTTACTATCATATTAAACTGGAATTTGACATTTGCATTGTAGTAATAAATGTGTAAATGTGTGTTTATTTGCACAGCTACTGTAAACAATGTGCTGCTGGACCACATATTAGGTCTGTATATCGTTCCCTGGCAGTGAAAATACATTTACAGAGGTAAAGCACAGAAATAGTCATGAAACAAATACACATAAATGCTACGGCATGGGTGAGGCGCATTATGATCCGTGGCCCTCCACGCTCAACAGTCTGTACATTTGTGTATATATTTCCAGGACAATCTCCATGTCTGCTAGATTGAGAAATGTAATCCCTGTGTGTGCCTTTAAAATCAAAGAACAGATGATTTGGTAATGTAATGTATACTCTTTGATAATGGCTGCCAAAATACAGTGTTGTAGACCTTTCGCCACTAGTCTTGGACTCGGATTGGATGTCACATGTTTTTGGTCCTACACACTAAGGGTATAGAGCGAACAACAGAGAACGGTACTATTGGATATGTATTTCCATTTGTGACCATGCAAACCTAGGATGTAACAATGCCTACTTGGGCTCTATTATGGGAAGGATGAACTGCTTACCCGATCAGATATTATATGAACAGGAATTTATCCAGCTGTATTACAGTTAACAATGGTGTGTCTCAATTGGATAACAGATATGGTTGTGATTACGATTCTACTGCCTGTTAAACTTGCATATTGGTGTATATGCAATGTATCATATATCATTTGACAATGCTGCCACTATATTATTATGCTGCAGATTTTTCCCCTCAAGCCATATTTTTCTTTTTACACTTGTTGTCACATGGCGTGTTTAAATACACTGAGGAAACACAATCACTTCACCCGTGAGCAAGGCGTCTGGCACTTGAAACGCATAGGGTGGTTTTGTTTAGCTACCACTTGATGAAGTTGGTGGCCAAATAGATAGATTAATTAAAACATGTCTTTAATTGCATAACTGACAGAGTGCATGTCATCCTTGTGTGGACGTAAAGGAGGAGTGCTTATCAAATTCATGTGGGCTGCCTCGCCCAGAAGTGCACCACTGGTGCTTGTATTTTAGGGCAAGAGGCCCTTGTCGTACTGTGTGTGTGTGTATATATATATATATATATATGGAACGTGAGGAGCAGCGGCGGTGTGAACTGTTTATTTCCGGACTTCTTTCCTGACCGCCGGCCTCGACACTAAAGAAATCACCGGTCATGTGGATCTTATGATCAGGACAGTTGGAGGATTTTGGTTGCAAGCAGTACGACACCGGAAGAAACATCCAGCAGCTCGCCGACCCGCATATATCATGCTGGACCACTTGTTAGTGCCTCTGCTTTTCTTTCCAAGACCGCTTGCAGTGTGATTAGTGTCAGTTACGAGGGCTTCGTGCAACAAACGCAGAAGTGCAGAAACACCCTTACTCCTCCCCCACCCCCCCAGTTTTACAGCATCTATGCTCCCTGTGCAGTTATGTCTACCGTGTTAGAATGGAAAGGGGCGACCACTCGGTCCCCCCGAACGTATGATCGGGTGCCCTGATCCTCCCGGGAAACCATTTTGGGCAGGGGGCGTGTCTCGGCTGGTATACCCGAAGCGGCGTAGCCGGGGCGCGCCTCTTTCCCGCCCAAGAGAGGTTGTCCTAGACACTCACACCGATGACCACGCCCAGTAGGCGTACCTGGGGCGGGTACACGCCCTCCCAAAGAAGAATAAAGAGAGCGGGAATCCGAAGAAGCGTCCTCTTGTTCCTGTGCTTGGAAGGCTGCACCCACTCGTTGCTCGTGAGCCCTCGGCGGAACAAGGAGCCATTTTTGAGAACTTGTAATTCTTGTGTTTCTCTTTCAGTTGACCAGGACCGTGGCGATCGACCCGGAGGGGATATTTGAAACCATGTCCGGCAAGAAGGCAGGAAAGGGTTCCGAGACAGACCAGGTGCTTCGCATGTTGGTGAACAGGATGACGAGAATAGAACGGAGCATCGGACAGGTCCCAGCGCTTGGTCGGGATATGGCGGGCATCAAGAAACAACTGGCCGCAATGAACAAGCCTGGTAACCCGAAGAAGGTAATAGGCCCGGCATTGCCGGGAGTCGTCCCCGAGGGTAGAGGGAAACGGGTCAAGAGGAGGGCGGCGGCAGGGGAGGATCCGGTCCCGGAGGTGCCCCCGGTCAGCCCTGCCGTACCAGTCGATGACCCAGTACCCACCCCAGACGCGGGTCAACCGATTCCGGTTGTGATTACGCCCGCTAATGAGGAGGATATGCCTCCTGAATTGGCCACACAGTTGGCCGCATGGCTCAGTAAGAAGGCAGGAGGTGCTACGGCGCCAGGAGACACGGCCGAAGAGGCCAAATTACTAATCCAGCAGTTGCGGCAGTCCCGAGATGCCGCAAAGGCGAATCTCCCTCTTGTCTCCCCACATGCGACACCAGATGGGCCGGCAGCAGGTCTCGAGAAAACGGCGGGAACATCGACCGCACCAGGTAAGCTCGCCTTGCCAGTGGCAGGGGAGGGCTCATTACCCTCAAGGAGGGAGAGGGTGGTTCAACATATACCGTTGGCTACAAAAGAGTTGATCTGGGCAGACAAATATGTCAATATGTTTTCGTTGTTAACCGACCATCGCGAGATGGAGTATGCTAAAACACAGAAAGATTTGTGGCACCCGAGCGTTTGGCGCGCCAAGATGGCAGAGTTCAGGGTGGAAGAGACGATAACAAATTGGGCTAAGGCCTTTGCAATGTTTACTGCGATTATTGGGGAACGTAAGCCCGAGGTATTGCCCGAGCTGTCTTGTTATCAGGCACGTATAATGGATTTTTATGAAACGTATGAGGGGGTGAATGGAAAGGTTACGACATGAAGTTCCGTAAAGCAAAAGAGTA
This sequence comes from Lissotriton vulgaris, assembly GCF_964263255.1. Classification (NCBI taxonomy): domain Eukaryota; kingdom Metazoa; phylum Chordata; class Amphibia; order Caudata; family Salamandridae; genus Lissotriton; species Lissotriton vulgaris. Next base: position 70,096,613 of record NC_141686.1, read on the forward strand.
TGATGCCTCTCTGACATGGGATTGCCTCGACTCCATTTCTTGGCATAAACAGCTCCTGCCTGGGGCGGCAAAAACTTCCTCGGCAGGGGGGAATGGGTCGGGGGTTTCCCGCCAGAAGTCCGTGGTGCCCTTTCGAGCAGGCACCGGCGACGATCACCAGCTGAAATCCGGCGGGAATGGTGGAAGGCGGGGGATCTGTTGGGGCTTCAACAGAGGCAATTGCAACAGACCTCAAGGTACATGTAGGTTCAAGCACGTGTGTGCGGGTTGTGGGAATCCCTCTCACACGGAGAGTTCATGCAGATCAAAAAATAGCGGGGCGGGAGGTAAAGGAGGGTCCAAACAGGACTGAGGTGGATTGTTGGGTACAATTGCCTACTCCCGTTGATCTCATGGCTATGACTCCTTGGTTAAACAAATACCCGGATTATGTCTCCGCTGGGGTGTTAAGGAAGGGATTCTTATATGGCTTCCACATCCCGGCGGGGGATTTTCAGGGGGAACCTTTTTGCAAAAACCAGCTTTCCGCACAACAGAATCCAGGTGTTGTGGAAAGGAAAATCGATAAAGAAGTGAGACTGGGCCGAGTGGCTGGGCCGTTTCGGCTCCCGCCAGTGGCGGATTTTGTCTGTTCCCCGTTAGGGGTGGTCCCCAAGAAGGACCCGGGGGAGTTTAGGCTGATCCATATTTTGTCTGCTCCAAGGGGCTTCTCAGTAAATGATGCTATTGACCCAGAAGTCTGTTCGGTGCGGTACGCATCGTTCGATGATGCCGTCACCATGTTAAATCGCCTGGGCCCCGGACGCTGATGGCGAAATCCGATATCGAATCGGCATTCCGGTTGCTCCCGGTACACCCACAGGATCAGCGTTTGCTAGGTTTTGCGTTCCAAGGAAGTTATTACATGGATAAATGTATGCCGATGGGTTGCTCCATTTCCTGTGCCTATTTTGAAAAATTCAGCTGTTTCTTAGAGTGGGCATTCACCGAGGCCACGGGGCATAGGCATGTTATGCATTACCTAGATGACTTTCTGTTCTTGGGAGCGGCCGGCGACACGAAATGTGCGCAGGCGCTACACGACTTTTGCATCCTTATGAGGGAGTTTGGAGTGCCATTGGCACCAGGTAAGACGGTTGGACCATCTACTTCATTCGAGTTTCTGGGAATTGAGCTCGATTCTGTGGAGGGATGTTTCCGTTTGCCAGTGGGAAAGGTATCTAAATTTAGGGCTTCCCTGGAACTTTGCCTTAGTAAGGCGAAAGTGACCCTGCACCAGTTACAGCAAGCAGTGGGTCAGCTTAACTTTGCCTTGAGAGTGATACCAATGGCCCGCCCCTTCTCACGCTCTATTGCACAGGCTATGGTTGGTCTCAAAGAAGGACACCACCGCACGAGACTGTCTGCAGAGGTTCGCCAGGACATGCGCATTTGGTTGGCATTCTTGGCGGACTTCAACGGTCGAGTGGTGTGGAACAAGCCGCCAGCGTCCTCGGACGAGCTGGGTTTGTGGACCGACTCAGCGGGAAGCGTGGGATTTGGCGCCATCTTTGGTAATCGATGGTCGGCGCAAACGTGGCCGACGTGGTGGCACACCAGCGGTCTCACAGGTAACATAGGGTTCCTCGAGCTATTCCCTATTTTTGTTGCTTTAATGGCATGGCCGAACGAATTCCGAGACCGCTCGGTGGTATTTTGGTCTGATAATATGACTGTTGTCGAATGCATCAACCAACAGGCAGCACGCTGCAAATGGATCTTGAGATTGTTGAAGGAAATTGTGCTGCTTGGCAGGAGACTGAATGTACAGTTCAGGGCGAAACATGTGCCGGGTGTACTGAATCATGCGGCTGATGCACTCTCTCGTTCACATATGCAGGCGTTCAGGGTTTATCTACCTACAGCGGACCTAGTGGCTGCACCATTCCCCGAAGCACTCTGGCTAATCGGTGCCCCGGATTACAAGACCTTGTGGCAGCAAGCTTAGCCCCCAGGACAAGGAAAGCATACGAAGGAGCGTTTTGTTCCTTTTGTGCATTTTTGGGTCCGACGGGGAGTCAGAACTGGGGTCGGGAGGATTCCTTCCTTGGGTTCCTGGTAGCACTGCACAGGGGGGGCCGATCAGCGGCTACGGCCAATAGACACAGGGCGGCCATCTCATTCATGGCGCAGGTGCATGGCATCGAAGACCCAACAGGTTCCTTTTTGGCGAAAAAAGCCCTTCGCGGCTGGCAGCGCCTCGAGGGTCGCAAGCAAGACGTGAGGCGCCCGATTGGCTTAGACAGGTTATCCTTGCTCATGGCAAAACTAGGCACAACATGCTCCTCCCAATTCGAGGTGGTGCTGTTCCGAGCAGCTTTCGCATTAGCGTCCCATGGGGCTATGCGAGTGAGTGAACTGGTCGCAAGAAATATGAAAGATGTGGAGGGTGGCTTGTGCAGGGATCATATCCTAATTAGGGGTGATTCGATGATAGTCACGATAGCTAAGTCCAAAACTGACCAGGGAGCGATGGGAAACAGTGTTGTTGTCCAGCGCATGCAAGGGTCCCCCACGTGCCCGATAATGTGTATAGAGGAATACTTGGCACTGAGGGCGGATACATGGGGGGGGAGTCTGCTGAGGCACATCGATGCCACCCCACTGACGAGGTTTCAGTTCCAGAGGGTGCTAGCACTGACAATCGCTGCGGCGGGCATGGACCCGTGCGATTTCGGGACCCACTCCTTTAGGATAGGGGCTGCTACTGAGGCTACAGCCAGGGGTCAGAGTACAGAAGAAGTGAAACAGTTAGGACGATGGTCCTCGAATTGTTTTAAAAGGTATGTGCGATTGCACATGTTGCGAAGTCAAGTTACATGCACTCACGCTTCTTGTCTTCTGTTTGATTTACAGTTTTGCGAGCATGTCTTGCGGGGCGGAATTTGCAGTCGACCCAGTACCAGGGGACCAGCGGTCGTGGAACACCGTCTGAGGAGAGAGTGGTTTGGGTCGTGGGCCACTCATACGTGAGGCGGGCCGGGGACGTATTCAAAGCAGGTGACGCGACTCGCGCAGCTGGGGAATACGGGTACAGAGTGGCCTTCCACGGAAGGGGCGGGCTCTGTGTTGACCAATTTGAATCTTTTATGGAGGGTCTCTTAGGGCGGCAGAGGTCACCACCATCTGTAGTCATAGTACACCTGGGGGGCAACGACTTGGTGACTCTGGGTAGACGAGTATTGCTCGAGCAAGTATTGTCAGCCGTTAGCTGGTTGGCAAAAAGAATCCCGGGGTGCACGATTGCCTGGTCCCACATGGTCCCCAGAAAGGTGTGGCGGGGGGGCCTTTCGGTGTCAGCACTGAACCATTCAGTGAAGAAGGTTAATAACAAAATTGGTAGATTGTTTCGCTCGGCGCAGTTGCATAGCATTCCGCATGGGTGTATTCGGGGGGATCACATGTATCTGAATGATGGGGTTCACCTGTCCCGGGAGGGGAATGTTTTACTCATAGGAGACTTCATAGCATGGCTAAGGGGTTTGAGGAAGCATGACCTTTAGGAGGGTTTGGGGGGGCCGGATAGCCGGTAACTATTCGGCCTGTGGCGGTAAGGTCATGATCGGTGAGCAGTAATTTCAAGGTCCCTAGAGGGGGGCGCCACCCACTATGGATGGGAGCGCCCGGGGGGAGGTGGCCATTGGCCCCTCCCACTGGGAGGCGGCACCCACTAAGTATGGGTCGCCTAAGGGGAGACGGCCATAGGCCCCTCCCAGGGGAGGAGGCAGCTATATGCCCCTCCTATGAATTTCCCGGGGCCCGGATATCCGCGACGGCGGATGTGTTAGAGAGTGTGGGGGTGGGGGGGGAGTCCACGCTGTCCTTCCTACGGATACCTCACACGGGTGCTCGGACGACCTTTAAGATGGCGTCGAGCGGAAAGAGGGGCCCCCAACAAGACAAGGGAAATTACAGTTGGCCATGAGGGTACAGTCCTCTGCGCGGCCGTCACTCACACCGTGAGAGCGAGAGTTTTTGGTAGTAGGGATCTGACACCGGTTAAGACCTTGCCGTTGGCCCTTAATGCTAGGATGTACAATTTTAATTTAGAAAGTATGCATTTGCAGGATGTTAGACTCGGCTAAGATACCTTATGTATTAGAGATTTGTTAAGGTTAGCCAAATAACATGTCTTCATCGAAATGTAATAAATGAAAATTGTACATGATTATGAAACTTTTATTTAATGTTTTAATTTTGTTTCATATTTTAATAAATACGGCCGGGAGGGTGACTCCCTCCCGCCTTCCAAAAGTTCAGAACTGCGTCTGTCTTCCCATCCTTGGGGATTGTGTTGGGAGGGGGTGACGGGCATCCCGGGCATATGGAAAGGGGCGACCACTCGGTCCCCCCGAACGTATGATCGGGTGCCCTGATCCTCCCGGGAAACCATTTTGGGCGGGGGGCGTGTCTCGGCTGGTATGCCCGAAGCGGCGTAGGCGGGGCGCACCTCTTTCCCGCCCAAGAGAGGTTGTCCTAGACACTCACACCGATGACTACGCCCAGTAGGCGTACCTGGGGCGGGTACACGCCCTCCCGAAGAAGAATAAAGAGAGCGGGAATCCGAAGAAGCGTCCTCTTGTTCCTGTGCTTGGAAGACTGCACCCACTCATTGCTCGTGAGCCCTCGACGGAACAAGGAGCCATTTTTGACCCACCCACCAGCCCCTTATGGCAATGTTTGTTTTGCAATAAAGTTTTGCGCTGACAACATCTTTTTTCCCTCCGTATAGCAGGAGAATGAATGTCTAGATTGACAATATGCTTTTATCTGTCTGTTTCTTTCAGGAGTAAACAGTTTGATACAATTAAGTATGCTGATATTTTCTTCCTTAGTAGGTGAACAAACGTCGTATTTATTTTTTGGTCGGGCGGTAAGGTCATGATCGGTGAGCAGTAATTTCAAGGTCCCTATAGGGGGGCGCCACCCACTATGGATGGGAGCGCCCGGGGGGAGGTGGCCATTGGCCCCTCCCACTGGGAGGCGGCACCCACTAAGTATGGGTCGCCTAAGGGGAGACGGCCATAGGCCCCTCCCAGGGGAGGAGGCGGCTATATGCCCCTCCTATGAATTTCCCGGGGCCCGGATATCCGCGACGGCGGATGTGATAGAGAGTGTGGGGGTGGGGGGGGGAGTCCACGCTGTCCTTCCTACGGATACCTCACATGGGTGCTCGGACGACCTTTAAGATGGCGTCGAGCGGAAAGAGGGGCCCCCAACAAGACAAGGGAAATTACAGTTGGCCATGAGGGTACAGTCCTCTGCGCGGCCGTCACTCACACTGTGAGGGCGAGAGTTTTTGGTAGTAGGGATCTGACACCGGTTAAGACCTTGCCGTTGGCCCTTAATGCTAGGATGTACAATTTTAATTTAGAAAGTATGCATTTGCAGGATGTTAGACTCGGCTAGGATACCTTATGTATTAGAGATTTGTTAAGGTTAGGCAAATAACATGTCTTCATCGAAATGTAATAAATGAAAATTGTACATGATTATGAAACTTTTATTTAATGTTTTAATTTTGTTTCATATTTTAATAAATACGGCCGGGAGGGTGACTCCCTCCCGCCTTCCAAAAGTTCAGAACTGCGTCCGTCTTCCCATCCTTGGGGATTGTGTTGGGAGGGGGTGACGGGCATCCCGGGCATACGTCAGGAGGCCGCTGGGGACATTTATAACAAAACACTGGATCAGCAAGGCCAAATGCACCCTCAACATGTAGTGGCTCCAATCCCCCGAGTAATTTAAAAATACTATATCAGAGTCTAGAAAAAAGTATGGAGAAGGAGATCCGAAAATGGTAGGAGGCAACAGCCCTGGAAAAATACTTTGACGTGGGGCGCATTCCCAGAGGGTTATGTATCTTTACTGTACCCACCTACGAGAACCCGGACCCGCTTTTATTAAAGGACTGGCAACAACATACGGCAGAGTCCGAGAGAGGCATGGTCAGAATTCTAATACGATATGCCTGGAGTGACAGAGCCAAATTACTTGAAAAAATTAGGAACTTGGAAGAAGTGATCAAAAAAGAAAAAGATATGAAACAGAATGAAGAGCTAAGAGCAGGCATGATGAAGAGACTCAAAGATTACGAAAGCACCATCTGTCGGAGAAAACAAGCAAAGTTTCAACGAGACAAAGACGATTACAACTCAGGGAGAGTCCTGATGTTTGCGCAAAAATATGACCAACCAAGGAAGAAATTGAATCAAATTAAATCTGGAGCATCAACAACAAAAGACACCTCTGAGTCAGAGATTGAGGCATCAGAGGGAGAACAATTCACTGGTATAGAAGATGAGCAGAGAAGTTTAGAACCTACTTTTTTTCACGAATACCGTCTAATCAGGGAAAACCGTCAGTGATGGGGACGGAAGGGCAGGAGGAGAGGCGGCCTCTCCCAGAATTACACAGCACAGGGAGGAGAGGCAAGTGGTGAAAACTAAAATCATCATCAACTTAACAGAGAGGGTTCTCAGTGAGGATGAGAATTAAGTACTAGAACTGGGACTCTCTTTCTGCCCCACAGCAGATTTCAACTACACTAAAGCACAAATAGATTTATTTAAATATATTTGTAAGCTCAAACTGCTAAAAATTAATTTACTACATCCCACTGTAGTGTAAACCCATGTGGATAACCCTGATATACACAATTTGGATAGACTCACTGAAACATATATGGAAACCCTTGCAGTTCTACAGTCATTGGAGAACCATTCACAACAGGACAGTGAAACATGCCCCAAAACATCAGGGACACCACAGTCAAGTGGTAAAAGTGGGTTAAAAAGGAAATCTAGGACTGTACCACAAACTCCATTGGATGCTATCAATATTTTTAATGATGCTATTCTAGCGGATTTGAAAAGCTTTGAAGCCAAGAGAGGAATGGACAGGCCTAATCATAACATCTCTCGACAACAGTGGTAAGCAATGCAGTCTCCAAAGATATATTAATCCATAGTGATTAAGCCCTCAGATAAAGGGGGGAACATTGTGCTGTTCTCAAAAGACCTTTACCATGAAGAGGCTATGAGTGAAATTAAAAGATAAAGCATGTTACTTACCTGTGACTCGAGCAGTTTATGCACAATGCATATCCACTTTTCATCAGTTTCTGGCATCCTGGAGAAGTGAAGGGATGCTGGACTCCGATGAATATGATTTTTTACTATGTGAATATTCAGTCCTCCCGACCTTCTATCATCTTCCCAAAATTCACAAACATGATAGGAGACCACCGGAAAGACCCATCGTGGCATCCATTATTAGTCTCTTGGAAAATTGCTTTATCTATATTGATTGTTTTCTAGCGCCTTGGGTCAGAAGTTTAAACTCATACATTCAGGACACACAGGACTTCCTCAGGTGGATAGAGGGGATTGTGTGGGAGGTTGATATCCTTTTTATTACTTTAGACATTACAAGTCTATACACCTGTATAGACCATCAACAAGGCATAGCAGCAATGCAATGGTTTCTAGATAAACGCCCCCTGGGATTTCAACAGCATAACAACATGTTACTTGAAATGGTGAAATTCTGTTTAGAAATAACATCTTCATTTTTGCTAACCATCTGTACAAACAGCAATGTAGTACAGCGATGGGAAATGCTTCGCACCCCAGCTATGCAAATCTTTTAGTTGGCTAGTGGGAGAAGAAAGTGGCCTAGAGGGACACATCAGAACACTGGTTTGAAAAAGTTGTGTTGTGGGTGCTCTACATTGATGACCTGTTCATCGTGTGGCGAGGTAGCCGCACCTCGGCTGAGGAATATGTGGCCTTCCTCAACACAAACAATTTCAATCTTAAATTCACTGGTCATATCAGTGATACTAGTGTTTTCTATTTGGACCTTGAAGTCTACGCAACAGGTGGAAAAATCATGACCTGATTGTACCGTAAACCTACAGCAGGCAATTCCGTTTTACATGCGCAAAGTTTCCATCCTAGAAGCATGACTATAACATCCTGTATGGAGAACTACTATGGTTGAAGCGGAATTGTACGTCCCTAGAAGAATATAATGTTGCTAAGAGTGAGGCCCTTGTATGATTTGAAGCCTTAGGATATTCACAACAGGTTTTACAAACTGCTGTGAAAAGGGCAGATATTCCAAATAGGTCTGAGCTTCTTGTCCCCAAAACTCAGAGCAGAACACTTAAAAATACAGTGCAGCCCATTAGAATGATTACCTGATATTGCTCTGGAACACCGGACTTAATGCATATTTAAAGCTGATCCTGTCCTCAAGTCACTCATCCCAGAACGACCACAGATTACACACAAACGGTGTAAATCTCTGAATGACTATGTGGTATCCAGTCACTATGTCGCATCTGCAAGGTGAAAAGAGCCCATAACAGGGTTTTTTCCTTGCATGAAGTGCAAGGCGTGTAAGTACAGCCAGAAAGTCAACAACTATAGCATTCAGCATAAGTGTCAACAAAAAATGAAAAAGATTAATCTGTTGCTTAATTGGAACTCGGAGTACGCGGTATACTGTTTGGAGTGCCCCTGTCTCAAAAGATAAGTGGGCAGTACTATTCATTCAACAAAAAAACGAATCTTGGAGCACATGCGTGCAATAAGCAAAAAAGGATTTCACAGATCCAGTGGTATGCCATTTTGAGAGTTTCATTAACAGTAACCGTGATCTCTTAAAATTCTTCTGTATAGACCAGGCCCCTAAACATGAAAGAGGAGGATATAGAGTTAGAACTTTACGCAGAGTGGAGTCAAGGTATATTATAGAACTAAATACCTTGGCACCCACAGGTCTGAACACAACGGAAGAACTTTGGTCACCTATTAGAATAAGTGTAACATCTATAAATACCATCTCATGTGTAAAACTTAGAATACAATCTTTTTAGAAAGGACAAGAATTTTCATAGCATGAGGGATTTCTGATTTTTCTACTCATTTTTCTGATCTGTTTGATCTTTGATGATTTATTTTTGAATTTTGATCAATCCTATGTATGTAATGTTTTTAACTGTAATGAGTTCTTGATCAAATAACTTTGGGGGTGATCCTCTTCCTTCCATGTAAGAAAAGACTGTCCGGTCTTTTGTAATATCACTGCAATATTTTATTTGCCTGTGATTGCCCATTCAGGGCGTAATTAAGACGTTCATTGTTTTATCAAACATATAATTTTAATAATGTATTAATTGCATGTGTTTGATATTTGATTTTTGAGAATGCATTTGCACCCAAACATTGAGTAATTTGCACAAAGGGAACATTTTAAGATGGCCGTCATGAATAGCATGAATTTTAAGTGCAATGAGGCCAATGTTGCTGTTCATGATTATTGTTTACTTGCACTCTAAAAATGGTGGTTTGATTGAAGGTAGCCAACACCGAGGAAGGCGGCAACGCCGAAACGCGTCTGTTAGAAGGGAGAAGGGTTTTCTGCACTTTAAATAAATTACGAAAAGAATCCCTGTGAGTGCCATCTTTTGTTTGGGACCTGGATCGTCTCAATGTGCTCATATATATTCACTGAAAAAACCATAGGTTTCAAGCCTGATATAGTTAGGAATTATCATTTAAAAAACCTTAGAAATTCACTGAAAAAATCATAGGTGTTAGGGGTGTTATAGTTAGCTGGGCGTTTCACTCGTACAAAACCATTGAAATTCCTCCGATATAGTTAGTTGTACTAACTCTATCTCACGCGCCCGCAATCCCTGCTGATGATGTCACCTTTTACATAATTCATAACATGGTCAGTGACATCACTGATGACATCCCAAATGACATCACTGATGACATCATCCAGTGAATGTGGTTTGCTTCATTATTTAAATATGTATTATATATTAGCAATTTGCATTGAAGAATGAGTGGATATATAAATATAAATATCTGGATGAAGGATTTAGTAGCAGTGTGATTGACTGTTTACTTGACTAATTTAAAGTGTCTCACTAAATATATTGGATAGTGACTAAATTGTGCAAACATCTGTATCACTTTGTCAGTTCTTGTGTAAACTGCTTCTCCAGTTGGTTACTAGCTATTTGAAAGTCTATATTAGTTATTGATTAGTTAACTGAGTATTTTTATGGGAGAGTGAATGTGTGTGTGGTTCGGTGGGGGGTGTTTGACTGCCCAAAAATGTGTGAATAGTTGATTCAGTAGGTATATGAAGTTAAAACTACATGTTATAACAGTTGTTTAGGTGAGTGACTATCTTTATTGGTGTGGTGATGAGCAAATATCTCTCTTAATGGTACATGTGCAACAAAGTAGAAAAATAAAAGGCAGTGTATGTGTCAGTTGTTGTTTATAAATAAGTATACCTAAGACTCAGTGATTGTATGCGTGACTATATGGATAAATGTATACTTGTAATAGTGATTTTATAACACACTAAGTATAAGTTACTATCGATATGAATAGATAAAGTGGTGTTTGTATAAGTGTATAGCTAAGTAAATGTAAGTATGATCCATTGTTTGCATAAGTGAACAGGATAACTTCATAAGTGAATAGGATGTGTGCTGGTGTGTAATGTCGATATATGTGTAGAAGTATATTTGATAGTGTTCTATTGATCATTGACTGCATGTATGAGTGAATCTGTAGGTAAGTGATTAGATGTGTGTATAGATCTAGGAATCACTGAGTGGGTTTTTAGAAACTTGTATTGGTGTGTAAATGGATTCAAATATGGTACTCTGTATTTTACAGTGAGTGATGAAAGGTTATACTAGTGTATGATGAGGTGTATCTGATTGTCACGTGGATGATGTCATCCGTGATGTCATCAGTGATGTCATTTGAGACGTCATCAGTGATGTCACTGACCATGTCATGAATGATGTAATATGTGACATCATCAGCAGTGGATTGCGGGCGCGCGAGATATAGTTAGTACAACTAACTATATTGGAGGAATTTCAATGGTTTTGTACGAGTGAAATGTCCAGCTAACTATAACACCCCTAAAACCTATGGTTTTTTCAATGAATTTCTAAGGTTTTTTAAATGCTAATTCCTAACTATATCAGGCCTGAAACCTATGTTTTTTGTCAGTGAATTTCAAATGTTTTGTAAATGACAATTTTTAAATGTATTAATTGTTAATTTTTTCTTTACACTGATTTACAAAAATTTTTTAATGATTTATTTTTAGATATTTTATTTTAAATGACATTATAATTACATTGTACATTACATTACAAAATATACTTAGTCAGAATGAATTACTTTAGTTTAAATACTTTGAAAATAGGCAATAGACTTTTAAGTACAGTAGTTACAGTTGCTGCAATGGGCAACACAATTTCAAACACAATGCAACATTGACCTAAATGTGAATTTCTAGTTAAATGCAATTAGTTATTTTATGGATTACTTTTCTAACCACAGGACTGGATCCTAGATTCAGTCCTTGGACATCTCCAGTAAACGGTTGAGTAAAAGTGTTTTAGTTACAGTAGTGATTTTTAAGGAATATTATTGTATTTTAAAAGTTGACAGAAATTTTTTCACATAGAATCACCAATGTTATCCTACAGCAGGAAATTCCTTTAGCAGGTAAGTAGTGCTATCGTCACTTTTTCTTACTCAGTGGTGGATACTGGATCCAGCACTGGTGCATCTCCAGTACACAGTTGAAAGAATGCGTTTAAGTCATACAGGCGATTTTTTAGGAATATTTTTAGTTTGTGAAAATAGACACTTAGAAACTTTTCTGGTGAAAACCAGACGATGGATTCCTATGGAAGGAAATACAAGTTACTGGTAAGTATGGTTAGAATTACTTTTCAGGGTCAGTGCTAGGCTAAAAGATGCAGCACTGGGTTCTCTCCTGATAACAGGTGAGTAAATCGGAATTCGTTGTTCGGATGATTTTAGGTGAATATTTTAAAGTTCCAAAACTCCACACTTAAAAGAACTTCCAAGTGAAACCAGTCAATGTTACCCTATAGAAGGAAATTCACTTACCAAGTAAGTAGTGTTATCGTCACCTTTTCCTACTCAGTGGTGGATCCTGGATCCAGCACTGCTGCATCTCCTGTAAACAGTTGAAAGAATCTATTTAAGTCATACAGGCAATTTTTTAGGAATATTTTTAGTTTGTGAAAATAGACACCTAGAAACTTTTCTGGTGAAAACCAGACAATGGATTCCTATGGAAGGAAATTAAAGTTGCTGGTAAGTATGGTTAGAATTACTTTTCAGGGTCAGTGCTGGGCTAAAAGATGCAGCACTGGGTTCGCTCCTGATAAAAGGTGGGTAAATCGGAATTCGTAGTTCGCCTGATTTTAGAGGAATATTTGTACGTTTCAAAAATCAACACTCAGAAACTTTTCTGGTGAAAACCACACAATGGATTCCTATGGAAGACAATACAAGTTACTGATAACTACGCTTAGAATTACTTTTGAGGGTCAGTGCTGGGCTAAAAGATGCAGCACCGGGTTCTCTTGTGCTAACAGGTGATTAAATCGCAATTCGTAGTTCGGCTGATTTTAGACAAATATTTGTACGTTTCATAAATCAACACTTCAAATCTTTTCTGGTGAAAACCACACAATGGATTCCTATGGAAGGAAATACAAGTTACTGGTAAGTACGCTTAGAATTACTTTTCAGGGTCAGTGCTGGGCTAAAAGAAGCAGCACTGGGCTCTCTCCTGATAACAGGTGAGTAAATCGAAATTCGTAGTTCGCCTGATTTTAGAGGAATATTTGTACGTTTCAAAAATAGACACTTAAAAACTTTTCCGGTGAAAACCACACAATAGATTCCTATGGAAGGAAATACAAGTTACTGGTAAGTATGCTTATATTTACTTTTCAGGGTCCGTACTGGGCTCAAAGATGCAGCACTGAGGTCTCTCGTGATAACAGGTGAGTAAATCAGAATTCGTAGATCGGCTGATTTTAGAGGAATGTTTTCCTCAGTAGTGAAGGAAGGGGGCGGCGCCTGAGGTGACATGTGTGCAAACACGCCCTATGGCGTGTTTTAAGTTAGGGAATTAACTCCTTTTCAATCTTGAGGTCCCCTGTGGGCCAACTAGCCCACCTGGTACCTCCAGTATGCGCCAGGGAGCTGCGTTGCAGAGAGGTGTTCAGAGGCCACATCCCCTTTTTACAACACTCTGTAACGCAGCTCCATGGTGCTTACTGGAAGTACCTGGTGGGCTAGGTGGCCCCTAGGGTTGAAGAGGAATTGATTCCCCAACTTAAAACGCGCCACAGGGCATGTTTGCACACATATTACCTTAAGCTCCTCCCCCTACATTCACCACTGTGCAAACGTGCCCGTATCGTGTTCTAAGTTGGGGGATTAAAACCCCTTGCATCCTGGGGGTCCCTGGGGGCAAACTAGCCCACCAGGAACCTCCAGTATTTGCCAGGGGGCTGCGTTGCAGAGAGGTGTAAAAAGGGGCGTGGCTTAATTACACCTCTCTGCAATGCAGCCCCCTGGCGAGTTTGCAGAGCGGGAACTAATTCCCCTTGAATACTGGGGGTCCCTCTGGGCCAACTAGCCCACCAGGAACCTCCAGTATGCGCCAGGGGGCTGCATTGCAGAGAGGTGTAATGAGGCCAAGCCCCCTTTTACACCTCTCTTCAACGCAGCCCACTGGGATATACTGGAGGTTCCTGGTGGGCTAGTTGGCCCCCAGGGACCCCAAGTATTCAAGGGGAATTAGTTCCCCCTCTGCAAACGTGCCAGGGGGAGCGTTTGCAGAGAGGTGCAATGAGGGGGCGTGGCCTCCTCCCTGAACCCGTTTTTTTTAAATTTACTTTTAAGAAGGGGGGGCTGTGTAGCCCCCCTTAATTTTTCTTTTTTTTGGCCCTGGGGACCCCATTCCCCAGTGCCTGCCCCCAAATGTTAAAATTTTTAAAAAAAAATTGGGAAGGGGGCCGTGTGGCCCCCCTACTGAGGTCTTTTTTGGCCCCGGGGACCCCATCCCCCGGGGCATGGCCTTTTTTTAAAAGACAAAGAATCTTTTGGAGGGGGCTGCCTTGCCCCTTCCTGTGGCCTCTTATGGCCCCAGGGATTCCATCCCCCAGGGGCATTCAAAAATTATTATTTTTTTTTATTTTTGTGGTGGGTGCCACGTGGCTCCCCTCCCGGGGCCACTACTAGCCCCGTGGACCCCATCCCCTGGGGCTGGCCCTCTTCGTTGGGGGCCATGGGGGGTCCTCAATCCCCCCACGGTCCCAGCTGGCACCCCGCATCCTGTGGGAGCCAGCATTGCTTTTCCATATGGGGAGCAGCTAACATGCTGCTCCCCATGTGAAAAAGCAATCTGTTTTCCTATTTGGAAAGCAGTTTGCAATGACAGGGCACCAGGCTCCCGCCCTTTCATTGCAAACAGCAGTGTCCAGGGGGTGAGCACCCCGGACACTGCAGGAGCCGGCCCTGGGGTTGGCAGTCTTCAGGGCCTACAGAAGGCTCCAGGAGGGGCCCCCTCCCACATCAATTTCAAGCCCCGGGGCTGAGGGGCCTCAGAGCACTCCCAAACCCAAATTAAAGTAGCCCCGGGGGTGGCGGTCCGGGGCTGGTGAGGCCTGAGAGACCCCCCCCACCCAATTTCATTAAGCCCTGGGGGTGGCGGTACCGGGGGCACCTTTGGGCCCCCCAATATCATTTAATCATTTCCCCTGGGATTTGGCCCTCCCGGGGGCTTAAAAAAACAAAACAAAAAGTATTATCGCGCATCCTCCTGTTTCTACCCTGCCCCCTTTGCGCCTTTTGCGCACTTGTTATTCAGTGTTCTTGTGCCTCGGTTCTACCGAGACACAAGATGGCTGCCAACACTTCCTGGTTTGGAGTGTTGACAGACAGTTGACAGCCAATGCTCGTAAGGGTACGTGGACCCTACTTCATCCATAGATATATCTTTGATTTTACTTTTGATTTTCTCAGGAACTACTGCACGGATTTACACCATTTAACAAAAAGCATGATCTGAGAACCAAACTCTACCTTTTTGCCAAATTTGGTGTGATTGCGTTCAGCAGGTCGGGCTGTAGCCGTGTCTAAAGGTCCTTATGGAAAATTGCATGGGGAAAACAAGCTTTGGGACTCCCCTTTTTTCTCGGCCCCCGCTTGCCGAATCACTCCGAAACTTTCAGGATAGGAGCGGAACGATGCGCCCCATCTTCTTTTCGCGAAGATTCGTTGACCGGCACCAAAGTTATTCCAAATAGATTGTTGAGGATTTTCTATGTAAACTAGGTCTAACTATATCTACCTACTGGCGACCACCAGTAGGTAATATATATATACATACATATATATATATATATATATATATATATATATATATATATATATATGCAAAAAAGGTTTTGTTTAATATATATATATATATATATATGTATATTATATATATATATATATATATTATATATATATATATTATATACATATATATATATATATATATATACTATATATATTTATATATCCCAAAAAGAAAATCTGTTAATGGCTTATAAAACAGGCTCCAATAGAGCACATGATACAGTTTTAGACCACTCGATTTGTGTTTCAGTGAATCAGCAAAATCAGTAATATATGTCATACTTGGTCAGAGTGTTGTAAACTAGCCAGACAGACTAATAGACAGTGTTCTTATAAATAATGTCATTTAAGATGGCATGAGTGTTATTATGAATGCTATGATCTAAGGTGCTGTAAGTGATTGCATCTGAAAGGGTATAAGCAGTGCATGTTGAAGGCAAAAGCTATTATTAATCTCTGTCTGTCTAGCCAGTTTTCAAAACTTTGAATAAAGGTGCGCAAGTTATACAGACCACTACCTGCCCTTAAAAAATTAAATGAAAACCTTTCTTTTTTTTATTTTAAGGAAAACAGGATGCATCAAAAAAAAACTGATTGATTTAAAAGCTGTCCCAGACATGCTGGTATGCTGGCTCAGCAGGCACCATACCTAAGAGGGCCTGTCATTCCCAAAGGGCTTGCAAATTGTGAGTGGATCATTAATATTAATGAGCCTTGCAATTTGCAACCCCATTGGGAATCGCATATAGTGTTAAACACACTGTTGTACATGGCAAATTGCACCTCACAAATTGCGACTCGCAAATGAGTCGTAATTTGCAAAGCGCAATTTTGCTGGTCGTACATATGGTTTTCCTAACTATAACTTATCTTTAACCTTCAGTTTTTTCTTTGAATTTCTATTTTTTTTGTTTAAAAATATTGGTTTGTAATCATATATTGTTTACTTTGGTATTAATTCTTTCATATAGAATTTTATATTTGAACATTCCTGCTCTACTTTCTTGACAATTTCTTGTGAATTGGTGTAGAGTGGAGTAGCATGGCGTACAGTAGAGTGGCGTACGGTGGAGTGGAGTAGAGTAGAGCAGCGGTGGCCGACACAGGTAAATGTGGTGAGGTGCATGGGGTGGGGCCAGGGTGGGTTGGGAATGGTGGAAGTCGACAGGCAATGGAAGAGGTATAATTAAATAAATAAATACCACCTTATCGGTCGTCTGTTGACGTCCCCCTCTGCGGCGCCCTGCCCTGCCCCAATGCATTTACCTGTGCCAGCCGCTGCCGGAGTAGAGTGGAGTAGAGTGGCATACATTGGGTTGGAGTAGAGTGGCTTGCAGTGGCATATAATAGTGTGGCATCCAGTAGAATGGTGCAGTGTGCAGTGGCATAGAGTACATTGGTTCAGAGTAGAGTCTAGTGGGGTACAGTGCAGTAGCATAGAGTAGAGTGGTGCATATTAGGATGGAGTGGCTTATATTGCATTGAGGTAGAGTGCAATGCAGTAAAGTGTTGCAGACTAGAGTAGAATAGCGTAGAGTGCAGTAGCATAGAGGACAGCGGTGTACAGTGCTGTGGCATAGAGTACAGTGGCATAGAGCGCAGTGGACTAGAGTAGAGCAAAGTACATTAAAGTGGCATTGAGTGCAGTGGTGTACAGTACAGTGCAATGTTGTAGAGTGCAGTGGCTTACAGCAAAGTGGTGCAGAGCACAGTAGAGTAGTATAAATGTCACTATAGTAGATGATGCAGACGAATGTAGAGTGGCATACAATGCAGTGAGGTACAGTACAGTGGCATGCAGTGGCGTGCAATGGCGTGGAGCGGAGTAGCATAGAGTGCCTTCAAGTAGAGTGGCTTGGATTTGTGTTGAGTACAGTGCCATAGAGTAGAGTGGTGTAGAGTAGAGTGGGTTATTGAGAAGTGGGGTAGAGTGGAGTAGCATAGCGCAGAGTGGCATAGAGTAGTGTGGAGGAGATTAGAGTGGCGGAGAGTGAAGTGGGGTAGAGTTGCGTATCATAAAGTAGAGTGGCATAGTGTAGAGTCACACAAGAGTGCAGTGGGGTTGATTGCAGTGTTAGTAGAATATAGTGGGGGTAGATTAAAGTTGCAAAGAGTAGAATTGGGTACAATAGAGTAGGGTAATGTGAAGTCCTTACTCACGCCTACAAAGCTCTACACGCCGAAGGACCAACATACCTGAACCACTGTCTTGCATTCCACGTACCCACCAGACAACTTCCCTCCGCACAACTCAGCCCTAGTATCCGTCCCTAGGATCCATAAGAACAGGACCTGAGGAAGTTTGTTCTCCTACGTCATCTCCTAGACCTGGAACACCCTGCCTCTCCACGTCAGGCAATCTGCGCCTCTGACCTAATTCAAGAAGGCCCTCAACACCAGGCTCTTCAAATGATCCTCCACCCAGTGCGACCAGTGACCTCCTAGCCCCAGCACCTGAGACCCTCATGGGTGAGTAGCCATGCTATGCAAGCTCCTGATTGATTGATTGATTGATTGATTGATTGATTGATTGATTGATTGATTGATTGGTAGAGTGAAGTGGCGTAGAGTAGAATGGGATAAAGAAGAGTCACGTACTGTAGAGTGATATACAATGAAATGGGGTAGAATAAAATGTGATAGAGTGGAGTGGGGGGACAATGAAGTGGGGCACAATAGAGTGGCGTACAGTAAAGTTGGGTAGAGTGAAGTGGGGTAGAGTAGAGTGGTATAGGTTTGAGTGGCATAGAGTTCAGCTTTGCTGAGTACAGTGCAGTGGTGTAGAGTAGAGTGGTGTAGAGTGGAAGGAAGTACAGTGGCTTGGACTGACATAGAGTAGAGTGGCATACAATAGAGTGCAGTAGAGTAGAATGGCATACAGTAAAGTGGGGTAGAAAGAAGTAGGGTGCAGTGGAGTGACTGAGTGAAGTAGAGTAGAGTGAAGTGGGTATAGTGAAGTGGGGTAGAAAACAGTGGAGTGCAGTACAGTGGCATACAGGGCAGTGGTGCAGAGTGGACTATAGTACAGCGTAGTAGATTGCCATAGAATTAAGTAAAGTACAGTGTCTCGGAGTGGCTTACAACAGAATGACAATGGCGTAGAGTGAAGTGGAGTTCACTGAAGTTGGGTAGATTGAAGTGGGGTAGAGTAGAGTTGGTTACAATAGAGTAGAGTAGATTGAAGTGGGGTACTGTGAAGTGGGGTACATCAAATTGGGGTAGAGTAGAGTGGCGTACAAAGAAATGGAGGACCAGGAAGTGGAGGACTGTGAAGTAAATTAGAGTAGAGTGGCATAGATTATAGTGATATAGAGTGAAATGGGGTAGGATAGATTGGCATAATGTAGAGTGATGTAGAGTAGAATGGTGCAAAGTGCAGTGGTGCAGAGTAGAGTGCTGGTAGAGTGGTGTATAGTGAAGCGGGATAGAGTTATGTGGTTTAAAGTGAGTTTGGGTACCGCAGAGCAGTGTAGAGTAACATGGGGTAGAGTGAAGTGGAGTAGAGTGAAGTGGCATAGGGTGGAGTGGGATTGAGTAGAGTGGTGTGAAGTAGAGTGGCATAGACCCGAATAGCAAATAGTATAGTAGCATAGAGTACAGTGGAATACAGTACAGTGGAATACAGTACAGTGGTGTAGAGTGACATAGAGTGGAGTGACATAAGGTTCAGTGTAGTATAGTGGCTTGGCGTGGCCTATAGTACAGTGGCGTATGGTAGAGTTGCATTATGCAAAGTGGAGTGGAGTGGGGTGGGGTAGGGTGGTATAGAGGGGAACTCTCAAGTGGCATGGCATACAGTACAGTGACATAGAGCAGAGTAGAGCAAAGTAGAGTCGAGTGGCATAAAGTGCAATGGCCTAGAATAGATTGAAATGGCGTAGAATATACTGGAATAGAGTGCAGTGTTATAGAGTTCCATGGTGCAGAGTACAGTGGCCCAGAGGGCAGTGTCGTAGAGTACAGTGTCATAGAGTAAAGTAGTGCAAAGTGGACTGGCGCAGACTGCAGTAGCATAGAGTGCAGTTGTTGCATGGATATGAATTTACCTTGAAAAACACAACAGGCGTTTGACAAAACAGGAACACGTAGGTTTAATTAAATGCAGCAGCCGAGAGAGCAGCAACAAAGTTGTGTCTGAAGACAGTATCAATGTACAAAAGTGTGTCCAGTAATATACAGTTCTTGAGGTACAATAAAACAATTACACATTCGTAACTAGTCATGAACTAAAAATACAAACATCTGATAAGGGGGACACAGGTGGCTCTCAACCTTCTGGAGAGCTCGTGTGGGCTAATTTGGGCTAGTGTATTTCTGTCCAGTTGTTCGGCATGGGAAGCACACGATCACTGTGTGTGCAGTATATTCTGATTGGCTGACTACAAATGGCATCTAACTTTGTGATATTTTGGAAACACGGGCCTTTGGCCAAACATGTTATGTAGGGGCCAATCTCATCTGACCTGTTTCTGGTGTGTAACCCCACGTGTGTCCTATCAATCGGTAGCCATGGGTCATAGGGCCTGTCTGACCATGTATCTCTGACCGGGTGAATTCGACAACAATGATACAAGTTTGTTATTTTACGTA
Source organism: Lissotriton vulgaris (assembly GCF_964263255.1). Classification (NCBI taxonomy): domain Eukaryota; kingdom Metazoa; phylum Chordata; class Amphibia; order Caudata; family Salamandridae; genus Lissotriton; species Lissotriton vulgaris. The sequence goes on from NC_141686.1 coordinate 70,116,532, forward strand.
CATATAACATGGCGGTCATTGATATGTTTATCTACATTCTCATTATTATGCTTACATTTTCCATATCGTATATCGACCTTGTTTTTACTGGTTTTGATGTTGGCATGCATGTATCATGGTGTACATTGACATTGTATTCACCAATATTAATATTCCCCCCTTTAGTTGAATTTTCAACTACCTCATTTTTCTCATATGTCATCACAGTCACATTATTTGAGGCTGTGTGTGTTTCTGTAGTGTCTGCTATCTTTTCTCAAGCTGTTTGCATATTACCTAATTTGAGAATTCCGTTTTTACATTAGGAAACCTCAATTTGTAGGAAACCACACAATAGAAGTACAACAATGATACTGGAAGCAATGGTGTGAACAGTTTGGACATCCATGGGAGGGGCTGGAAAAAATACTATGAAACCAGTTCTACTCAGGGGCACCTCCCTCCTTCATGTCAGCTTGTAGAAGATGCAGTACTTGGATGACAAGAGCGAGAGTTCTGTTTTTGCGAGCAGTTCTAGGAATAAATATACAACAGGAGTCACAAATCTTGGCACACACCCCACACTCCATCATGTTCATCAAGTGAAGTCCAACAAACCAATGTTCCATCACCATGAGGTGGATGACTCTTTGTTCTTCCTTGCTAGCGTTTAGGCCAAGCTCAGCGTCTTTGATCATCTTCAACATTTTCCACTTGGTTATCTGTAACGAGGGGGTGTTTGCCTTCGCTTGCAAGGTAAAGAAGGTTATGGACCTCCCTGCGTTTACTTGGGTTTTATAAAACAGTCTAATTTCTTCCACAATGTCCTTGTACTGAGCCCAGACAAAATAATCAGCAGTCCTACTTCTTCGAGCCTGATACAACAGAGTTGTTTTCTTCCGTAGCGGATGTTGGCACATCTCAGACTGGCCTTCTCCAGGGATGACCGGGATTGGGGTGTGTATGGTCACACAGTTGCACAAGCCACGCCATCCAGGGGTGAGCTGGGTGTAGGCAAGCTCGCCACACTGCCAGTACATATCCATCAACAGGGAGGTGCCCAATTGAAGGTCTGGTATATACGGTATTGCTGCACAGTTTTCATTTGAACCAAGCTTTTGAAACACAAAGAATACAGTGTACGTTTCCATACAATTAGGGATTGCCCCTATCCTTCCAACCATGTGTACAGATTAATCTCAGTATGCCAGATTTCCTGGCATGGGCAGTCTGTGGTGGCATTTGAACCCCTCCTAAGGGACTGCTTTCCCCTAGCGTCATCAAGGTTAATGGCCCTGCACTAAAATTCCGTATTGGGGTCCATTTTTCATTAAAAAACGCAGCCCAAATATGTTAAGAGTTGCCATGGTACCACAGACGGAGGCGGTAGCAGGCGTATTTGTGCACTGGTGCAGTGTTCTTTCTACCTCTAAGAACTTCTTTTCTACGAAGTCTTGGGGCCAAACAGTGTTCTCCCCTATAGTGCTCCTTCTGCACATCTTGTCTAGCTTGATTTGAATGTTGCCACATTTAGTAAAAAGGTATAGCACTGTGGGGTTGGTCTCATACTGGGTGGTGTTTGCTACTGCTCTATAGAGTTCTACTCTATTGGGTTGTATTTTGGCCCTAATCCTAAATAGTTACAAGTGGACGAGACATTTTGCTTTCTTGGGGGCTATCTCTTGGGATAAGTAAAGCCTGTCTGCGCCTATGGCATGGAGTATCAGCAAACATATGTAACACAACCTGTTTGTGCATAACTGATAATCATGAGTTGTGTAAGAGTGTGCTGGGAAGTGCGTACAGAATGCTAGCGTTTGGTTCAGCATAAGTGTAAGTGAAGTGGGAGAGGTCCCCATGCAAGCGTTGCAAGAATGGCGAGTTAGGTTCCATGAAACTAGGCAGATTTCTTGCTTCAGAGAGGCATGAAAGCACCCATGCTAAACAAATGATGCACAAGAATACATAAATATGTAACTTGGGAAAATGTGTAGGTCTTGGGATGATGTCCAGGGAATATGTCTGTCATCTGGGTGCCCAGGTGTGTCTTGTCTTCGTGCAGTGCAAAAAAGAGTCTTTTTTCATCAAAAAATGTTCATAAAGTTAACTTGCGGTCCGTGTTCTTGAGCGGTTGGCCTTGTTGAAGTCCTTTTGGGAGCTTCACTTGAAAGTGTGACTGACTGCTGTAACTATGGTACACGTATGGCTCGATTTCAGACCTGTTGACTAAGAGCTGTGGGTTGTAGGGTAGCTTTGAAAAAAAACACGTAGTTAGTTAGTTTTCAGAATATTTCTGTAGAAAAGTTGTGCTGGGGCTTGAAGATTTAAATGTTCCTTCTTTGGAATAATTCCCATAAATTCACATTAGTTTGTGCAAAACTTGTTTATTGGCACATCAAGTGAACAGCCAACACGTGTTTCACCCCTAAACGGCCAGCAGGCCTGGGGCTTCTTCAGTCGACTTGCTAGGTATAGATCTAGGTGAACCCAATAGTGGTTCAGTATCAGCTCGGGAACAAAAAGAGAAACAATTTGCATGGAGAAAAAGGAACAACCTGACAAATATCCTTCCTCCCTGGCCAAACTCAAGCTACACCTTATTCAAGGTTCAAATTTTCCCCTAATGTCCTATACACCCTATACCACACCAAGGGGTCATGCGTACCATCGGTGTAATGCTCACTGGTCCAAGTGAAAAATCCACCTCTCTACTTTTTTCAGACACTGCCAGTCTTAAGAAACAGACATATCCTTTAAAAAACTCCTTTAAGTAAAAAATAAGATCCAGGTGGTGACCCTATATCACACCTAGGGCCTATGCATACCAGCTATGTAATGTTAAGGAAAAAAGGAGTACTGACAGTGGAACCTCTTATCTAACAGCACCTAACCCAACTTGTTCTACTCAATTTGTAATTTACCAACTATTTCAGGTGGGAGCTGTGTGCACACCGTTCGGTACCCACCGCCACAGTACTAGTTCGCAGCCGGGACCATAGCCATTTTTGAACAAAGCAAAGCAGAAATTCTATCGGTCAAAGCAAATTAAATGTCCATAACCAAAAAGTAAAGAAGTCTTCGATATTTCTTTTTTCTTTTCTTTTTCCTTTATTTTTATTCCAGGAAAAACACAGTGTTCAACACAACCGACAGCCGATGCGTTTCTCCATTTACAGGACTTCTTCAGGGAATCATAGTAGGGTAGGATCAAACCCACAAAGGCGTATTGGGTAGGGTGTGTGATTTCTCACTGGTTTTTGTTCCCCATCAGGAACAGTATTAGGTTCAAAGTAGAGACCCTGTATTTTCTTGATAGAATGGTAGAGTTGACCATCAGGGCCACATCCAAATTAGAGGGTGTTGTTCCCCGAAGCACACAGTATTATATTAAGGGAAGATATCCAGAATATAGATCTCAATAAGTATTAAAGACAGTCAGCAGGGCCACGTTAAATTTGACAGGCATCTTAATCCGTTAACATGCCATCCCGTCCATATAATAATGCCTTACTGTAGGGTGTGTAGTGAGAACCGTATTACACCTTACTAATAACAAATCAGAAAAACTTCCCGTCGTGCTCCTAGGAGAATTCCTTTTATATACAATATGAGCCTAATATTATAGGTATCATGGAGCACCTAAAATGATTAAATACGAAGTGGGTGTTCCCAAACAGAAGTGCTTGTCAGGTATTATTTCCTAAAGCATCTCAAAACCAGACAGAATGGGCTCATAATGGGCTCATATCGTATATAAAAGGAATTCTCCTAGGAGCACGACAGGACGTTTTTCTGATTTGTTATTAGTAAGGTGTAATACGGTTCTCATTACACACCCTAAAGTAAGGCATTTTCATATGGACGGGACGGGATGTTAAATGAACCGTCCTAGAAAGTTTGATTCTAGATACTTTTTGCTGATGTCCTATTGCTGTATCGGCTTTGCGGCTGGCAGATTAAGACGCCTGTCAAATTGAACGTGGCCTTGCTGACTATCTTTAATACTTATTGAGATCTATATTCTGGATATCTTCCCTTAATATAATACTGTGTGCTTGGGGGAACGACGCCCTCTAATTTGGATGTGGCCATGATGGTCAACTCTACCATTCTATCAAGAAAATACAGGGTCACTACTTTGAACCTAATACTGTTCCTGATGGGGAACAAAAACCAGTGAGAAATCATACACCCTACCCAATACGCCTGGATGGGTTTGATCCTACCCTACTATGATGCCTGAAGAAGTCCTGCAAATGGACGAAACGCTTCGGCTGTCCGTTGTGTTGAACACTGTGTTTTTCTCCATCGGACTGATGCCCGATGGAGCTACCTGTTTAGCTATTGGGGTGATGGGCTGTGGATTACCTCCTCTGATGTCACCTACCCAATCGGTCTTTGGGCAGATCTCCTCTCATCTCTCCTGCCGTCTTTTTGTCTCTCCTGCCATCTTTTCCCTCAATAAAGGAAAAAGAAAAGAAAAAAGAAATATCAAAGACTTCTTTACTTTTTGGTTATGGACAATTAATTTGCTGTGACCGATAGAATTTCTGGGTGGTTCACCTTTGCTTTGTTCAAAAATGACCATCTATGTAATGCTCAGCTGTCCAAGCAAAATAAATAAGAACATCTGTGTAATGCTCAGCTGCCGAAGTGAGAATAAATAAGTGACCCTATCTCACACTCAGGGCCAATGCATACCATCTGTGTAATGCTCAGTGGTCCAAGCGAACTAAAGTACAAACTACCTTCACCTTTGCTCAATAGAGAAAAATTGATTAACACGCTTGTGCTATTTTGCCACTCCCCACTTGCTGGGACAACAGATCAGATGTAGTCTCTAGTACTAGTGTAGCTAGTGTGGGACAGTGTGTATTTGTCCAGATATCCGGCATGGAGTGTGCGGGATCACTGTGTGTGTTGTGCATTTTGGGTTCTGAGTAGATGAGTGTTCCAAACTATGTGTGGCATCTGATTTTGTGGTATTTTGGGAAAGTGCGCCTTTGGCTAAACGTGTTTTATTAGGGCTAATCTCCTCAGACCTGTTTTTGTTGTAACTGCCTATCTGTGGGATCGATCAAAGTTTTCCCTGTTTCTGTATTTGTTTTTGGTCTAAGTCTAACACCACCTGAGACCTATCAGTCGGTATGCTTTGGTTTGAGTCACAGAGCTTGTCTGAACATGTTATCTCTGACTCAGAATTGATGGGGAGGTCATCTCGGGTGAATTCTACAGTACTAATACGAGTTCATTATTATGTGTACATATAACATGGCGGTTATTGCTATAATATTTATCGACATTCTCATTATTATGCGTACATTTGCCATAGCGTACATCAACATTATTTTTACTGGTACTGACATTGTTATGCGTGCATATATCATGGCGTACACTGACATCGAATTCACCGATACACAATGGTGTAGGCTACAGTAGTACAGAGTTGAGTAGAGTGGCGTAGAGTGCAGTGGTGCAGAATAAAGTGCAGTGGCGTAGACGGCAGTGGTGTAGAGTAGAGTGACGGTGAGTGCAGTAGCGTAGACTGCAGTGATGAACAGTATATTGGTGCAGAGTGGAGTGGTGCCGACTGAAGTGGCATACAGTGCAATGGCAAAGAGGTAAGTGGTGTGAAGTACGGTGGCATGGAGTGCAGTGGAGTACAGTGTTGTGGCGTAGAGTGCATTGGCATAGAGTGCAGAGGCATACCGTGATGTGGTATACAGTTACTTAAGATAACTATAACTGGTGAAGTTCAGTGGGTTTGTTAATTTAAAACAGTATGTTTTAACCTGCATTTTCACCTAACTATAACGTCACTGTCACCGTTGGTTGTTTCTGTGAATAGACATATTTATACACACACAGCCTCCCTGCTACAACACAATACAGCCTCTTTTGAACACACACAGAAGGCACAAGACACAACTTGCCTTTGTTTAGCCATTAACAGAAGTAAACCTTTGCGCCCAGAGAGGACAAATGACAGAAAAGCCCTTTCAGGGCAGAGACAGCTCTAATAACTTATAGCGCATCAGGGTGCACAGTATAACAACAGTCAATCTTCTGCATGTTGACATATTATCCATCAATATCTTTCAATCCACTGCAGAACATCCAGTCCCACACAGTGCATATTAATGCTGACCCTCATAGCAGAGGCTGCCGCTCATCTCACTGAACAGGGTATTCCATTCTACATAGTTCCTGAATACATTGCGAGTGTGATACATTACTGAATAGTACCAAACCCACGTAATGCAGACTATTTTTCAAATCACAGGGAATTCACAAATTGTAACACTCAGATCTCTTTTTGCAGACTCTACCTCTCAACCTTTATAGTGCAAACGGTGTCTCTCAGACATCATACTGCAAACTGTATCTCTAAGCATTCATTCAGCAAACTTTATCTCTCAGCTCTCTTACAGCAAACTGTATCCATCCACCCTCCTACAGCAAACTGTATTACTCAGCCCTAATACTCCAAAATATTATCCGCCATAGAGGAAACTGTATCGCTCTACCCTTATACTGAACACTGAATCACGCAACCCTCTAACTACAAACTGTATTACTGAGCCCTTGTACACCAACGTCTAATCCTGTCATCCTTCTACAAACTGCATTACTCAGCCCTCATTCTGCAAACTGTACTCCGCCCTCATACTGCAAAGTGCATTACTCTGCCCTCAGACTTCAAACTGTCTCACTAAGCCCTCATACTTCAAACTGTATTACTCAGTCCTCATACTGCAAACTGTATCTATCATCCTTTAATTAGCATAGGGAATCTCCTAGCCTACACAGTGCTGATTGTGCTTCAACATTTAGTCCATATCTCAGTTTCAAAGGAAAAAAGTGTATTAATAAAGAATACCTTACTCTTCCTCACACAAGTGTAGGGTCTGCAAAATGCAGTGTACGTCATCAGTATATTCTAGGTTGGTGCCACAGAGCTGGTACCAGCTTCAACCAGTTACAACAATATATTTATATATTCATGCATTTTTGAATAGTGTGAACAAAACATAAAGATTTTAGTGTGCTTTACAATAAAAAATGTTTCATTAAAAGTGATTCAAAGTTACAAAGGGTTAGTAGCATAAGGGCCGTTGCTAGTCATGATCATTGCATGGGCCCAGACTTACAGTTGTTATAGGAAGTAGGCAGTATAGCTAGTAGCAGCAGGTTAGATCAAGTGAAATGGAGGGGGTGCAATTAATCTTATGCTTGGGGGGAATACATTATCAGAAGAGAGGTTGGCTGAGGGGACATTTGACTAAAATGTCTTTAAGATAAGCAATTAGGTGGTGGTGTGTAGTTTTGGGGGTAAGGAGTTCCACATCCTGGTTGCCCTACTCGAAAAAGGTTGTGCTATGAGACATTGTTTTTTAAAGGTCATAAGCACTATTGTCAGCCTTTCGCAATGGTATGTTGTTTCCCGATAGCTTGAGTTTGTTCACTTAGTAGTGAGAAGTGGATGTTTGTAAGGCCTTTTCGGTGATTTAGGCAGTCGTATATATCTGCCTGGCTTCTATGGGGAGCCAGCGAAGAGTGACAAGGAGAGGTGGAATATGGTCATATTTTTTCACCCCATAGACGAAACGAGCCGCTGAATGTGGAACTGATTTTAAAGGGATGAGGTGGGTCTTGGGGAGACCTTTCAAAAGAAAGTTGCAATAGTTCATTCTGGAGAGAACCATTGATTGAACAAGAGATTTCAGATTTTGTTGAAGAATCTAGCAGCAGAGTCTTCAAAGAAGACTAAGTTGAAATTGTGTTCTCCTGGCCATGAAGCTGGGTAGGTTTGAAAATTAAGACTTTTATCCAGAGTGACTCCAAGAGATCTGGCATTGTCAACGATGATGGCTTTGCTGTTAAGGATGTTCAGTGTATCTATCTAAGTTTGAATGGGTGTGTGTGATTTCAAAGTGGAAATGAGGAGGAATTGAACCCTGTGGGGCTCCTTGATCAACAACCTTCAGTAAAGAGAGACAATAATAATACTCTTGAGGAAGGATTGAATCCATTTTAGGACCACGTCTTCAATGCCCATCTGATTCTTTAGTGTGTCAAGAAGAATACAGTGATTTGCTGTATCAAACGCTGCAGACAGATCAAGAAGGAGTAGGAGCCTAGGTCTGGAGGAGCATCACCAACTACCTGAAGCAGTACCATTTTGGTGTTATACCCTTGATTAAAGCCAGATTGGAGTTCGCTCAGAAGATTGTTGTCTTTGATGTGTTGTGTGAGCAGCTCCGCTACACAACTTTCAATAATTTTACGAAGGAAGGCAAGTGAGAGATAGGATGAAAGCTATTCAGGTCATTCACATCTGCGGAGGGTTTTTTGAGAAGTGGGGTGACTTGACCAGTTTTGAGGGAGTCATGAAGTGTTCCTTGCCTGAGAGAGAGATTTACTAGTTTTGTCCAGTAAGGGAGTATGTGTGTGTGTAAAGATCTGTGGTAATGATACTGAGACTATTTTTTATTTTTATTTTAAAGAGTTTTACATAGCGCAAACTTGATCCGAATCAGGTATCAGAGTGCCTTACATAGAACCAGTTGCATTACATGAGAACACATTCTTCTTTTTTTTGTGAGGCACTGGGAGATTAAGTGATTTGCCCAGAATCACAGGATGTTCTGCGTCATTGCCAAGACTCGAACCCAGTTCCCCACATTTGAATTCGCACTCCCTTAGCCGTTAACGTCCACAAAGTGATTTGAGGGTTTGGTTTTCATGATGTTTTCAAGTTAGTCTTCCTTCCTGATTATGTTAAATGTTTTGTAGGTGTTCTTGGCTTTGTAAACGTCAGGATGTTCATCTTAGCATAAGAGTAATTTCACTTTGGTGTCAAAAGATTGTACAAACTCTTTGGCTTTTTTGGAAGGGTCATCAAATTTGAAGCAAGTGGACAAGGAAGAGCTGTTCACTGTTTTGATCAGATCAAAAAGTTGTTTATGCTGATTCTCATCTGAGTCAAGCAGGGATCTAAAATGATTTTATTTCTCATTATATATGTCTTTGGTATAGTGATAATGCTTAACGGAGGCATGCCTGATTAGTGGTGGAAGGTGTATGTCTCCATTTCCTGTACAGAGACCTAACAGCTTTTCTTTCCTCTTATAAGGCCTTATTAAACAGTGGAGCAGATAATGGCGGTTTTCTCTTTTTGCTATGGAGTGGGCCGCCTCATCAAGCAAAACAGAGAGACTTTTGAAGCTGTGGGCAATATAGACAGTGATATATGTGTCCAGACTAGTTAGGGGTAGTGCCTTCTTTGCAGATTTGCGGAATATGCTAGTGTTGATGTTTTTGATGTCACAAAACTACGAAGTCACTCTTTTTAGTGGGCCCCTGTCATGGAGGAAGATAGGTATAACAAGAAAGAAATAAGAAAGAGGTTGGATCAATCTACCAGTATAGGTTCAATGAGAACGGGTCAACTTTGGATATTATTGCATCATGTATAGAGCTTTTCATTTGCATTGGTTTAAGATTGTCTTGTGTCAGATCATTTACGGAGAGAAAGGTGGCAAGCTGATTGACAATAGAATCTTCTGTGGTTGTCACCTGGTGGGTGATGAATGCCATTGAGTGTGAAAGGGGAGTTATGCAGCACTCGTAGTTCCATGGTTAGAAATAGGAGTGTGGAAAAAGGGCCACTAGGTAACTCCTTGCACTGAAGGGAATCTCTGAAGAACACCTCCCCGAACACTTTACTTGAGACAGGGGGGACAGACACATTGAATCAAATATAAGCCCTTATGTGTGCTGCATCCCTTGTTATAACAGTCATTTGCTGGCCCCAATCTTCTAATGAGAGGGCCATTGCCTTATAAAGTGCTACTCCTGTTTTTATTCTTCTTGTATATTTAAAAGCGCTCTCCTTGCTTTTATTCATCATGCATACTTCTGCAATGCTGCCCAGCACACGGGGGCATGTTTTATTTTATTCAATATGTTTTTGTTTATCACATGGTGGTATGTTCCACCCTTTTACCATTTTAACAAATCAAATAAAAGTATTTCTCTCACCTCCCCCTCACCTCCTCTCAATACTCTGTGCTTACTGATGATGGAGTAGTATGGAGGAAGAAGAAGGTTGCATTTAGCATGGGATGTGCCATTGAGCCGGATTTCTGTGCGAATTAGTAGTCCTCGGTTAAAGTCGGTATTAGTGTGTTAAATTTCATGCTTTTGTTTCATTGCAGACCTGCAATTATGAAGCATGCACTGTAAAGCGATCGGAATGATTTGGTGTAAGGGGTGCCCTGGGTTTTGGTTGCAAGAGGAAGGATGTTTTTGTTGGCCAGTGCCTGCATTGGGAAAGATTGCTGTTTGGATCGAGTCAGGGAAATAATTGGTATTTGGTGTTAGTTTGAGTTGTCTGGAGTAGTGGCAGTAAGAGAGGGTTGATATCAGAGTGTTGAAGCTTGGGAAAACACTTGCAACTTTGGCTTGGGAGAGATTGGCGGTGAATATCCTGGGGCGAGGAAGGTGACTGCTCCTTGATATTGGCTGTGTGACTTCTGCTGGGGGAGTACAGAGTCAAATACGGAAGATAGCTTAGAGGAGGATCCTCCAACGGATAGCTTGTGAGCCACTAGTAGCTTTCCAACTGAATGTAAGGAGTTCTCTTGTGTTATTTCCAGGCTAGTAAATATGAAGCTTCTGCTTTGTTGAATTAATATATCTGTAGAAAACTGAATATGGTTTAGATATGAAAATGTGTTTATTTTCAGAACTCTTATACTGAAAAAAATAGGGACATTTCCAAAATATATTGAAAGCTAATATTTAAGTAAAACATGATGTGGTATAAGTTAGACGCATTACCAATATCATTGCCTTGGTGCCAGAGGCATTACAGCTATGGCTGTAATGTATTGCCCATGAATAGCATTTGAAAACTGACAAAGCCTTTTTTACACTTCTGCTGGAATCTCTGCCTGATGCACCAAGATTTTTACTGCTGGTAATCTTGCATATGGTGGATACTAATCTAATACTGTCTGCTGTGGTCATAATATTAGTAGCTGGTGATGATTTTCACTGTACATATGTAATTCTTACCACAAACAATGTAGGAGACCCCCGCCTAGAGCTTAAGTGGGGTATAATGACATAAAGTTGGGCTAGCATCGCATTGAGGTTATCAAGTTTGTGTTCTAGGGACTGCAGATACAAGGAGTGTGGTGGGATGTGATAATCATTTAGAGTTGTTGTCAGAGGATGGTTGTCATGGGTTGAATTCCTTGGTGAAGTGGTATGTTCAGTGTTGTAGGAGCCATGCAGCATTACGTGGGAGCTGTCGGTGTGGTTGAGGGGAAAAGTGTGAGGGGGTGGAGTATGTTGGGTGGGTGAGGTGTTTCTGAAGCGAGTTCTTGGCAATGTATTGTGAGAATGGTGGTTCAGGTGAGTGGGAGCCGGTGATGGGGGGGGGGGGTGGCGGGAGGTTATGTTTTTTCTGGGAGGGCAATCAATATGTAAGGACTTCTTCTTGTAGATTGAGGAGTGGAGGAATGTGAGAAAGTATCAGATCCTAGGGTGGTATGTTTTGTGACAGGTAAGGTATGTCAGTCATGTGTTGGTGAGTGGCAGATATTGTAGATCGGAGTTGTGATAGATGTGGAGAGTACTTCTTGTGCAGTATAATGAGTAGAGGAGGGGTAGTGGTTGTTGTGGTAAAGAGTGAGACAATGAGTTTGTGAGTATTGTGAGAGGAGTGGTTGGTTTACCATGCCAGTAAGAATCAGTATGGTGTATGGGAGGCAGAGTTGTTTTGGAGGGCTTCCATAGTGTGGGGGGATGCTCCATGTGTGTGTGGGAGTGAAGGTTGGGCTAGGTAGGAGTGTGACAGATTGCGGTCATGGGAAGGATAGGACAGTATGTGTACAGGATGGGTGGGTTGATGAGGGAGGGCAGTCTAAGAGATGGCCCAGGATGGTGCTTGTGGTGGGATAACAGTGCAGGCTCGTAGAGGTTGTAGGCTAAAAGACAGTGCACTGTTGGGGAAAATAGGGGGTATAATGATTATATTGGTAGAAAGGAGTGTTTGGGATGGTGATTGAGTAATATATGTGGTATCAGTTGGCAGTTAGGAGGAGAGGCATGTTGGCATTGTGCTTAGGCATTTAGCAGGCAAGGCAATAAGGTGTCGAACAAGGACAGGTAGTAGTCATTGAAGTGAGCTTCCTGTGTCAGGGCTATGGTATTGATCAACAAACAGGGTGTCTGTCAATCCTTCCAGAGTATTGGGTTTGAACTTCTGAATGGATACTTTGGAGCGATTCGGAGGGTATATACTCTTATATGGGTTGACTCCTGCTTTCCCCAGCTCAGCTCTCATTACTGATTGATTGTGGGCTTGTGATATGAATGTAGGAAGGGAAAATGACTTAAGGACCTGCAACAATGCAGGATGCAAATTCCCATTATCTGGATATTCGCTTCCAGACTCAGCATGGTCAATTTAAGTGTGACTCAAACCCTTGGTTAGCTATCTTAGGAAAAAGAAATTGAGGTTTTAGGTCTGTTTCAACAGATGATGTGCTAATCTTCAGAGAGTTGTGAGTCTGGCTGGTTTAGTTGAGAAAAGGTTCGACTAAGGCTTTCCTTTGTTAGCGGGTTGTGTTCCCATTGGGCTTGACACGGTAGAAGTTTGGCTTGTTTTGTGCTTCTTTGTTAGGGTTTTTTTTTGTTTCGAATACTCTTTCTATTTCTGCAGCCTATTGTTTTTCCCAATGTGCTGAACTGCAAGGATAGCCAACCTAGTGGTTGTTTAATAAGTCCTCTTTCTACCACTATGTTCAGATAGGAAATAAATTAGATGGCCACTCTAGCCAGAGCCTGGTGAGTCCTCTTTCTGTGTTTGCTGCCTATATCATCATGTCCTCCGGTGTGTTGCCTGGACCTCCACAATGGCCAGTCTCTGGGAGATGATTAGTTGTGCTTCTATGACTATTTCAGGATGGCCTGTGTTTCCTAGACTTTGGAAGTTGGCCGCTCTTTGGATGGAATGGGGGAAGAGAATTCGTGCACACATAGCAATCTCCTGGATCTTCTTTAAATTAAAGCACAGCTTTTTATCAAAGTGAAACTTCACAGGACGCTCAGGCATAACGTACATTTAATGCAGGCATGTATAAATATTTCTTCATAATTTTATTCTAATAACAGTGGGTAGTTGGTAGTTACATGCAACATCAGAAGCAAGCAGGATATTTCATCAGTCCGACAACTGGCCCCAAGTGTATGTACTGACACACTCACCAACATACACATTATTGTAGTTGGTAAGGAATAATGACCACCATGATTTATGAGGAACAAATATCAGCTGCCATCCATTATAAGGATATTGCCAGTCACTGAGGAATTTCGTAGCCATATAGCGGAACTAGGCCGAAGGGCAAGTTCATTTATAAAGTCATGGAACTCCAAAGTGGCAGGGGATAAGAACCCTCTGCCATACATTATAAGGATATTGTAAGTCACTGAGGAGTTCCATAGCCATGCAGAGAAACTAGGTTGAAGGGCAAGTTCATTTATAAAGACATGGAACTCCGAATTGAATTGGAATATCTTTATCAGGTACGCCATAGTAGATGGTCACACCATCACGTTTCCCACAAACCACCGAAAACCTTGGTGCGTAGCACAGCAAGCATGTTTCAAACATGAATAAAAATAAAACCTCTATTGCTAAATTAAAAGCATCCAAAACATGTTAGATATTTGTTGTAAACAGATATTAGAAACAGTTCAATACAAGTTAGTGTAAAAATAAAAAGCTGCAGTAGCTCGGAACGTGTAGATACATGCTGAAGGATTCTCGCCTTTCTCTGAGGATTGCAAAAATGATACATATTCTATCTGCTTGTCTTTGTAAGCTATTAAACTAGAGCAGAAAAAAGCAAGGTTCTGTGCGTGGCTTTAAACAGCTACTTTAATTATGCTCCGTTATCTGATCTGCCTTTCATCTCGGCTGTTGACTCTGGAAGCAGCCATTGTGACATCAGAGTTTTAATGTAATAACTTATAATAGCCGAGTTCTGACGTCTTTTCATTACAATGGGTGACTTGATGCGTCACAAGTCTCGGACCATAAAGAAATTAGTGACTGCCGTTTATACAGGATTCACAGAATCCCATGTATTATAAAATTATTGCAACTCATCCTGGAGTTCTGTGACACAATTAAGGAATTTGCCTTTTCGACTTGTTTCTCTAGTCTACATATGAATAATGCACTGCAGAAGACTCAAATTCTCTGTTTAGCTTGCAATGAATGGTTCTTACGTGTAGCTTCCCATGTAGCTTGCCTATATATCAAAATGAGTATGGACTCTGGCAGAAGTCATATAATGTAATAGTGTTCAATCTAATGAGGGCATAATGTTCAGAATAAAACAGTATGTGGAAAAAATGATGCTTATGCCTCTGCTTGACTCACAGTGGTTGAGCATACTTGTGCTATCTAATAGTGTTTGCTTATATTTTTGCAGAATTCACGCCTTGAAATTGAACCATTTCTTCACAAGATGATAAGTTAAATATGTCAAATTATCATTCAGCGATGCTTGAATATATACCTAAGTACAATCACTTAAACAGACTTCTAAAATAGGTTTTGCTTTGCCAAAGAATGCCACTTTAGGAAGAAGAACCTGAGCATCCTAGACTGAGAGTCTTCCCTAATTGTCACCCTTACTTTCACAGTCCTTCGCATCTGGCCTTGCACTTGCTAATTGTACCAGCTAAATATTGTTTTTGTTAGGCCTGGAGCTCAGTTCCGTCAAAAGCTACACCTACAAACTTTATGGAAGCAAGGCATTCATATCAGCCTAAGAATCCCCAAAATGTTCTATTTAGTGTTGACTCTATTAATGCTTTTCCTAAGAATAAAAATACTAAAGAAGAAATACTGTGAAAGGTGCCTCCCAATTTACAAAAGATGGCTGTGGAAAAAGCTGCCATTTCTTATAGTTGTGCCAAAAATGTGTTTACTAAGAGTGCCCACTCTCTGGCTCAACCATCTAAAAGACCCATCCATCAATGAAAACTTAGCAAATGAAAAAGGGCACTTTTGATCAATATCTAGTCCTCCGACCAAATATTGCTCTTGTTGACAGTGTTCTGGCAAAGAGCTTGATGTTTCTTGTATTTCACTGACTGAATACTCTAACAGTTTCCAATGTTCATTAAAACAATTCTTATTCATTCATCCAACAAATTCCAAAATACAGCCAACACATTTAGTTCCGTAGATAGGAATTTCTTCAGGAATGTTGAATCAGAAAATGATCCATGCTGAAAAACACTACTTCTGTGAAAAGCTTGAATTGAGAGAACTTCACAAGTGTGAGCCTCTATCACTTGTTAAGTTTTCATACTGAGAAAGATGCTAGGCAACCAACTTAGGTAAATCAAACAGGCCTTGCTGACTACCATGTGACAAAGTTACAAGTGTTACTGCGGTCGCTGGTCTTCCTCATTTCCTTGATCGGTTGTGACCTAAAACGAATTAGAAAACATGGTGAGAATCTACATTAGGGCCTTATTACGAGTATGGCGGTCCATGAGACTGATGTATTTGTGGTGGCGGTCCAACCACCACCTCACTTGCAGTCTGCCCGCTGTATTGTGAGCGTGGCGGTCGGACCACCACAAAACCACCAACTCCCCCAGGATCTAGGATCCGGCTGGGCCGGCAGTCTGTAAATGGGCAGGAATATGTTGGTGGTGCCGCAGCGGCACTGTCGAGCATATTCCGACTTTCATTTCCATCACCCTTTTCATGGCAGTGGGCCCACCCTGAAAAGGGTGCCGGACACGGAAGTAAGGGGGCCCAAACAGGGCCCCTGGCTGCTTCTGGACCTGGGGTGCATGCAGCGGGAGACATGTTGTGATATGCTGGAATTGCACCCCCCTGTTAAGGAACATGCTGCAGGTGCTTTCAATGCAGCAGTCTGCTGGCAAGGACAGCCCACCACCACGACACCGCCACAGCACCTCCCACCTGCCATGTATTGCACTCATAATCCGGTGGGAAGGCTCACTATGGGCTTGGCATTCCTCCTATCTGTGCAGCGGTTGTGGGCGTTATGGGCTAACAGGAGGACGGCCATAATAGTGTAACTTTAAAACTCATTGTGTATGTTTCCATTGTTTATGGACCAACTTATGCCTTGCTAGCATAATTCAGAATTGTTATTCTCCAGAGTTACACTAAGTGTGTGTGGAGCCGTCTGTAATCCTGAAGCTATTATAAGTTCTGTCTGATAAGAACAGACATGAAAGGAGAGCCCTTGTCTACAGCTGGAGTCTATCTTCCTATCTTATAGAGTGTATTAGTAGACAGATGTGTACTCATGATCTAGAGAAAACAAAGGGGCATATTTACAACCCCCTATTGCCAACTTAATTTGACTTAATGCTGCCTTGTAAATAAGGCACCCTTTCACAATGTACTTATAGTGAAAGGGGAAGGCAATGAGTGTTGCGCTGGGCGTTCCAGCGCAACACCCATTGATTTTGACGCTGCCCCCTATTTATATTGAGTGGCGTATTTGTGAGGCAGCGCCAAAATGAAGACCAGGGAAAACCTGGTCTCAAACAGGTGAAATGAGGAGAAATTATTTATTTCTCCTTGTTATTGCTGTTTTCATGTGTGCTGGGTTGTGCAGCACACTCAGAAACAAATAAATTGCCATTGACTTTCTGTGCAGGAAGGTGACCCTTTATATTTCCAGGGCTGCTATTATCATCACCATCTTTTTCCAGTATAGAATTTCCCTGCAACATCCCACTCCCATAGGATGGTGCCAGGCAAAGAGTTATTTCTTAACCCCTTCGGTGCTGATGACGGCTTCCGGTCGTCATCAGTTATGGTGTGCGTGTGCTGATGACGGCTGGGAGCCGTCATGACCACGCCCGTGATCGGAATGTGCCGCACAGGCGCAGAATTCCGGCCACTGCGGAGGGGTTAAAGGGAGAGATGAATGCAAATTAAAGGATTTATCTGGTCAAAAGAAAAACATTTAGTTGTCTTGACCCAATCACCAACAATAAAGATTCCATGATGTATATTTACTTCATGATGTCTGTTTGGTTTTGAGAATTATTGTGAAATAGTTCCCTTTATTGCCCCTTTAAGAGGTAAACATGTACTGTATTTCCTCTATAAGATTAATGGTTCTTTTTGACCTGGGACATGATGTCATCTATATTTAAACTCACAGTATCACCAAAATAAAGTTACCTGATATCTTTGCCAAAATAAAATGTAGATTGACTTGGACAATTTTTTTCACCTACATTTGTGCGTTTCTGAGAGTAATCATATGTTTTATACATACCTGAGCATATCAATTGTTCTTCCAATGCACCTGTGCAAATCTCACCCTTCTCTTTTGCATAGAACAGTGGGTGCTCATAATAGCTGGTTACCTTCAAAATATGAACATATAACAAGCACACAAATAGGTTTAGCTTTGAATGAAAATTATTTGAAGTACTGCCCACCTTCATTTAATAATAAATGTACTACCAGAAGAAAGGCAGCCCAAGGGTGGGATAAAATTAGACTTACAATGCAAATTTATTTTGTGATGATGTTTTGGTGGTACTGTGACTTATAACAGAAGTAAGTGTATTGTGTTCTGTATTGTAACTGTGCTGTCGGTGCCTTGTGTGCATGTGTATAATGACGGGTGGGTGAAGCCTGTGCCCCAAGCAAGGGTCAGGCTGCAATTTGTATAATGAATGTGGGTTGTTGTTAGGTGTAAGGGGCATCCAGCCATAGGAGATGGGCAAAAAGTCTTGTAACATTTAATGCTTCTTTGACTGTTTCTAAACTAGGTGTCAATTCACAACAGGCTTCAAACGTACCAGCACAACTCCGTCCTGGACCCAGTGAGTGGGACGCAGCACGGCACGCATCCTAACATGCAGCAGGAGATGCTTCAGGTCACCTTGGCGCCATCACAGCCCACCCCAGAGACACTTGTACAGTGCCAGCAGATTGTCAAAGTCATTGTACTGGACAACCCAAGCTTTTCTCGTGCCATGCCGGGCCTCAACCAGACTCTCACCCGCTATGTATCTGAATCCTGCAGCTCCACCCCCCTACGCAGCCTGAATAGTGGGCTACAGGGGACACCAGTGAAACTCATCCACCAACCCCCCTTGCCGCCACCTCCGCCCCCCTACAACCACCCCCACCAGTATTGCCCCCCTAGCTCCTTGCTCAGCAGGCGTCGGTATTCCAGCGGCTCTCGCAGTTTGGTGTAGCTGCTACAGGCCCAGCTAATGCTAGCACAGACTTTACCTTGTTTGACATTTGCACAGACCCCCTAGAGTTCCTAGCACTAACACAACAGTCCTTTTTATCTTACCACGTCTTTATGGTAACACTTAGTTTGTAAATACTTTTTTTGTAGAGAGATATAACCTTTTTTTCCTCTCCCTTTTTGAAAGAGAATTTTAAATACAGGGCATATTTATAGACACTACGAGTTATCCACTGCTTTCCCCACTCTTCTCCAATCCTTTTCACCCCTCAGTGTGTATTTTGTTTACCCACCGTACTGCTGATGCTTTGTGAGAGCAGTCCAACTTCTTTTGTTTCTCTTCTGTCCAGAGCGAAGCTGACATGATCACCATGGCTTATTTTGCAACTTTCCTTATTGTTGCGGAATCTTTTCCATGGCAGAGCACTGTTGGTGTCCTGTGTGAATTGACTGCCTCATTTCTTGTTGCACCAGTACTGTGGGGGCGCCACGGTGCAGATTCTTCCTCATGTTGGAAAGTGGAGACCAGGGTTGAATTGAGTGGAGGCCATCAGCTTTTTTGGAACCCTAAAGACCAGCAAGTCGTTCAAAGTGACAGAGGATTTCCAAGCTTCCATACTACAGAGTCCTTCGACGATGACAGAAGCTGTCAATCCAGAAACAATAAACTAATTGAAACATTGATTGGGACACACACAGAGAAAGAAGCAATAGTGAGAAGAAAGGGCTTTCAATCGGTGCCCATATGGTCATGGGACATAAGAAAAAAGGGCGAAGGGTAGACTGACTGGGGTTAGAGGTCGTTCTCTTCTGTTGAATTGTATGTTTCTATGAATCCACCACTGTCTGTCAAGTCAAAAATACAATGTAGTTAGAAGACATTCACTGCATCACATGTAAATATGAAGCATGTTTTAACAAAGAAAGCACCACACTATTCTCTGGACCCTAGATAAAATGTGGGAATCATTTTTAATGAAACGTTTGCCAGGGTATTTGTTTTTCTTTTTTTGAGCTTTGAAAAGTTGTGTTATTTCGAAATGCTATTTGATTATCAGCAAGTTCATCAATTATTATCAAGCCGTCGTGACGTGAGATCAGCTGGATGGAGATTCACCAGTTTCTAGACCTTCCATCCTGGGTTTCAACCTCTGTTTTCTTACAGTTCTTGATGGAAATGGTTCAGTTTATATTCTGCTGATACCTCAATTTAGTGCCCTGAAATAAAACCTGTGTGCAATCTACAGTCGCAGGTTCAAATTCCAGCAGAGGTAAGCAGACTGTCATCAGTCCGAGGCTGGCTTGGAACATTATTAGCATCATTTTGAGATAATTTAACTTTATTATGACTTGCTGCATGTCCATATTCAGTGCTGTGGTACTAAGTACTGTATAAAATGGTCTAACAATTTTATATTGACAGGTTGAACCTCAGAGTTTACAGGTTGTCATTCTGAGCCAATGTTAGCATGGCAAATCGGATTTTCTTTTTCAGAAATGTTTAAGTTTGTCATCTCATTTGATTTGTATCATAAAAAAATGACCTAGTAGTTGGGCTAATTTTGCTACTAAGTGATGATCAATACCTCAGACACAGAGTCACCTTAACTTCTCAAGATCTCTGTAATACATCATAATTCTTAACACCTTGACTGCTAGCGGTTTTCCAGCTGTGTGCTGGGATTTCCAAAATCCCGAGTAACATGACGAGCTCAGCTCGTCATCAGCATCGAAGGGGTTAAAGACATAGGGCCTGATTCACAGAGGTGAACTTAGCCCAAAAGTCTAAGTTTAAAGTTAGTCTTTTGGTTTAAGTTTAGAACAAAATTCTAACTTAGACCAAAAGTCTAACTTTACTAGTAGTTAAGTTAGACTTTTGGTCTAAACTTAGACTTCAGGTCTAAACTTAGGCTTCTGGTCTAAGTTTACCTTTGTGAGGCGGGCCCATTAAGAGAACCAACTACACAATGGTTACACTTTACATATGATGACATTTCATATTCTATTGGGGTACTGCTAACGTTTTTATTCATCTATTACAGATTAAGGGTCCTGATTTAGTGTTTGACGGAAGGGTTACTCCATAACAAACATAACGGATAACCCTTCCACCTTTTACCAAGTGCACTATAACCTATAGCAGACAGGATATCCATCGTGTTTGCGACTGAGTATCCATCCGCCAAACTATAAATCAGCCCTCGTTTTTAATTGTGAGCATCATCTTCTTCTTTACTCCCACAAATTGTACAATAGAAGAAATCCAGAGGAGATGAAGAAAAAGTACAAGTCACATCATTTCTGAGGACGCTGTACTTCTAAATTGCCAAATGCCATTACAACACTTTTGCAAATAGCTAGGGCTCTTTCCATGTTACTCCTCTTACTTTGATATCGTGGTAAAATCTTCAACCAAGCTCTAGAGCATACAGTCATCCTTTTATCACATGCAGTTGAATGTCAAGCAGACCAGCACATACTGAAACCTATGATGCCTATGAAAGGAGAATGAAAGGAGCTCTACTTAGAGATTACCTAATTATGCCAATCCTCCAATCATGCTAGAAACATCTGCATTTTATTGAAAAAAAATGCAAATATAGCTCTTAAGCTTGTAAATTTACAATTTAGCAGAAATATGTGTACAATCATCAAGTGCATTCTATTCAGCATAGATTATTTGCTATTACTGACTTAGAAAGGGTCCCACATGAAGGTACCATTTGTTGTGATTGTGCATAAAACTGAATAAACTCCACATGAAGACGTAACAGCATTACCAGGAACTATTTCACACACCTGCACAGGAAGTAAATGATAACCTGCAAATGGAGGGTCCTGGATCAGCAGCTAAGATGTCTCAGTATTCATAAAATTAGCTGGCCTGGCAGTCTACTTTGTGAACTGTTAGCACACTGTGGGCCATAATCGATTTGCAAAGAAAGCAATCACAAATTGTGCATCGACTTTTTGTGAATGGATTCTGATTCTGATTTTGCTAACTGACTTTTGTACGAATTGGTCGGATTCCAAAATTCCCAATCAGATTGGGTCGCAGTCTGAGCTACCTCATGCATAGTAATGGCCTACCAAGTTCAGCAATCCACCATATTTATAATCACCTTTAAATAAACTAAACTCTTTTTTTAAATGCAGCCCGTTTTCCTTAAAGTTTGAGAGCTGGCAGTATTCCTGTAGACCACTGCCTCACTCCCCAATATACATTTGTATCATTCAATTCAAATGATTTACAACCTCCTTTGACGTGTTTGGAAATTTTTAATGGTTTGTCACCGGAACTGAGGTCGCAAACCACTGATACATTCGATGCAGAATTTCAATTTGGAAGAGACACCCTAAATACAACCCTCCCAAATTGAAATGCAGTCTCCATTTCTAAACCCATTTTTGCGATTTCATAAACCCTTATTGAATTGCAGAATGCCTTTTAAGGAATACCAAAAAGCCATTTTGCTGTTGTCAACTCTAATAAGTGCAAGGTTTTTCACTGCAAGTTTCAATATGGATCTTGTGATGCTATGAGATGCCATCTTCAACTTGGCTTGGGAATCGTAGTTTTGTTAGGAGGCCATCATAGGTGCAGGGACTCTATATGCTTAGTCTGTTTAGAGACTAGAAAATGTCACATTTTGAGGTTACTAGTAAATAAAGCCATATGCTGTGCACATTTAGAAAGAAGGAAGGAAGAGTGAAAATTCTGGCTGGAGAAAAATTCAAGAGTTTGCTCTCTCAGATGCAGGAAATGCACTATCAAACTACTAGTCTTAAACCAGGTTAGATCATGTTGTAAAGGGAAGCATTCACTTATCTTTGAGCTGGAGCTTCAAAGAAGGAGGAGTAACATGGGATGGAATCATATACTGCATAGAATCCCACTAGATTGCAACTACCACCAAAGTCTTTGAACTGTTTTTAAGCTACTGGTTTATGTAATATAGTTGAATATTTGTTTTAGTTTCTTGTTGTAATTTGTATTAACAAATATTTGTCCATTTTTTATTTTTCAATACGAAACACCATTGGGTGTAATGAAATGCACATAATGGGAAGCCTCTAGCCAAAAATCAATCTGAAAGTCTTTGATCCGGAATAATATCTTAAGTCATGAATGCAGATCAAACAAATATGGTTTTTAACATAGTGAAGATTTTAATTGTAGATGATGCCGGGGATTCTGCAATCAATTTAGCTGAATGTGTGTCCTTCTGATCCAAACTGAGTATGTTCTTCTTATTGATTTGTTGAATGATGATGCCATTGGTTGTTACATATATATCAGCTCTGCATTGTAATCCTTGTTCTTACTCCACGTAGTGACACACATAAAACGCAGTCATATATGCACTCACTGACATGCCCAAGAAGAACAAAACATAGGTTAAGCCAGATGCACAGTTGTGAAACAAAGCACTTTCTATACATACCTAACTTAGCTCTAAGCAGCCATGGACTTTACATGGATATGCCTACACATTTGAAGCACATGAGTGTTCCCACGCAGTTGTCCAATGGCACTGTTCAATTAGCACTTTTTTCAGGCAACATTACAGAGTATCTCAGGACTTGTAGATAATAAAGGTATGGGTCTACATGTCCTAGCATGCACAGACAAAGCAGGACTGGTTGAAAGTCACCTTCATGGCATGAGCTAAGTTCACAGCTGTGCAAGTAACTCAAAGAAGTAGTTGCATTTCTTTGAAAATCAGAACATCAAAAACTTCCTTTCATTTTCTCGAGTTAGTAGAGTCAACATGGCACTGTTAGCACGTTTTCATTGCATTTTTCAGATCCATAAAAAGTCTGCCTTGTATTGCCTCTTCCCAATGCTCATGGTTAGTGTTGTGTTTTCTTTAATCAAGATTCTGTATGCTGCTTACTGCAATGCAACACCAGAACAATATGGAATCTCTTTTTTTTGTATGTGGTGGGCACGTAACCGCTGTCTGCCAATCACGCACAATGCTCACAGAAACGCTTCCTGTTTTTTCCACTGCCACGGCCCAGTCCGCTGGTATTTTCTACCATTTATGCAGGCGCACGTGATTCTACCCTCATCTTCCTGTCATGGTTCACTGTAAATAACATCCTAAAGCTTCAAAGAGATCCAAAAATAGGATAAAATGTTTAAAATTCAACTATCCAAGTAGTCATCTTCTCTCTCCGTGTTTTCACACTGTCAAGGGCTCTGTAGTTCTACATCAAAGTGAGATCATATATATTTTTAGAAAACTCTTCCATCAAGGCAGAAGGGGATATTTTACTTAGTTGAAGGCCTTTGTACGATGTTTCTTCTTTTCCTCACTTAAGAAGATCAAATATTACATTTCTGCATAGAACAGGTTTAACTGACTTGTAAACTACACCTAATGTCCTATACCTGTGGAACTGGCAAGATGCACTACTTTCCGCTATGTTTTAAACAGTTATCTTTACATAGTCCCCTGATCGTTGCTTTCAGGTTTTCACCCTAAAAGTTGCTTGAGAGCCTGTGGGATCAGCTCTTTAGATTTTCAGAAAGCCACACACTTTTTTAAGGCTTTTCTGTATGCTCGATGGTGGGCCTGCAGGCTCCATTAAACAGGTTGAACTCTAACGCCCCCCCCCCCCTTACAACAGGTGTTAGCATTTTGCTTAGTTGCAAATGACTCAACTTTCAAGCTAAGGCCAACTACATCTTCAACTGTTGAGGAAATGTATTTCTCATTGTCAGGTGCAAAGGGGCAGTCAAGGTTTCCACATGAATGGATTAGGGCGACTATAATTCATCACTTTGGGCCTCACTAGGATGGCGGATGGACCTGCGTCCGCCCGCCACCCCAGAGTAGGAGGGACCGTCCGCAGGGGCAGCGGCGGTCCCTCCGTGCAGATTAGGGTGTGACCGCCACCCTGGCGGTCACATCCTGTATATTTAACATTGCGGCGGGTGCTGCTTGAAGCAGCACACGCCGCAATGTCAAATAAACCATGTTTTCCTTTGCGTGCACGAAGCTGCAGGCATGTCGTGGTGCCTGCTGCTTCATGCTCCCAAAGGCAGGGGGGTACCATAGGTACCCCCCATGTGCACCCCCCACCCCCCTTCACCCCTGGGGGCCCACAACGGGCCCCCAAAGAAAAGTCCGTATGCCTTTCCACGGCGGAAATGCCGCAGTGGAAAGGCATACGACCAACGCCATCCTAATATGGCTGGCGGTGTCTGATAGACACCGCTAGCTATGTTAGAGCTTTTCCGCCGCGGAAAAGGCGACCGCGGCGGAAAAGCGGCGGACGGAAAAAAGATCCCCCAGCCATCCTAATCTGGCGGGGGGTCTTTTTTCTGTCTGCAGCGGTTAATCCGCATCCTCCGGGTCGGCAGTGGCTTCCGCCGGCCCGGAGGATACGGATTACCCGTAATCCTAATGAGGCCCATAGTTTGGTTTTCAGGAAGGCCTCGTCTGACTGGAAATGGAATGAGAGGAGTTCTCAAGTACTGTACTTCCTGAAAGTATTACAAGTGATCGCTTTTGAAAAAATAATTCTAGTTCCAGTAATATGAGGGCAAGGACATTTGAGCAATGGGGATCTTCGACAAGACCTGCAGCACTTCGTAACCTGGTGGCAGAGTAGTACACTGCCAATGGGAAGAGAGCCTACCCATGACTGCTTATTTACATCTTACACAAAGGGTTTGTTACCAGGAAATAAACATAGGTTTCTGCATGGGATCCCCTAAATGTATATACACACGTACCGTAGCCAATTGTCTCCTTGTTTACAAAATGAAAGTGCCATTAAAAAAAGTTCATAGTGATTGGCTGGCATCCTACTTTCTGCAGTCACTGCCAACTCTGCAGTTTTAGAAGCTGTTCTGGTGATGTGATTCCATCTAACTCTTCTATGTCATCATTGTGTCCACTCAGTATGGACAGCTTTTTGGGTTGTCCATGTTGGAAAAGAGGCCAAAGGTCAAAGTCAGATGGACATACATTCTGAACTGCCCTGCACCAGTTCAATTGGTTCTTACTCCAAACCCTCACAGCAGAGGAACTCTTGCACTAGCTCTTCTTCTGTTGTCCTTGATCAGATTCCGTCCCCCTGATCTAAGACAAGACATTCTAAATATCCAGATCCAAGCAACGTTGTTCTCAAGTGCTAGAGCGCTCATGAGACTCCAGCAGAAGCAACAGTTTTGAGTATGCGGATCACCAGGGAAAACCGTGCTTCGAAATAGACTTTACATCCTTAATATTTAGTATTGCTACCAGTCTAGAATGAAAGGCATTCATTGACTGAGCAGTAAAAGAGACATATTGCAACCATGGGCTTCTATTTTTGTTGAAATTCTGAAAGGTGGTTTGTGGAACCTTATTGTTCCCATCTAGAAATATGTAGAAAGAATCCACCTTTTCTGAGGTCAGGCGTTATTAGCACTTGTAATCCCAACTTTAAGAATCCCCCTAAAGTTTTTAAGATAAGTTATTTTTCTTTATAAAACATTGCAGTAGAGACAGCTTTATGCCGGGTTCTCTCCCACAGTTATGTGTTATGCTTCATCATCGATGAAAAGCTCCTAACCATGGACATTAGTTCATGGTGAACTTTTGCTGTTTCTTGAAGCAAGAGAGCGTAGTATTTGTGTTAACCACACTATTAGGAGCACAAACTGTTGAATTTGTGTTATGAGATATTTTTTTATTTGATGATATTTCCCTATTGCAAGGTTAAAAAGTGTGTTGGGCCTAAAGTAGTTGGTTAGGATCATGCTTTGTTATAAAGTCAATACATTTCTGCCCTATTTGTTGCCAGAAATGGTATCAGTCCTTCATCAAGACTAGGTGGACCCCTACATCATAGAAACTAAAGTTCTAATAAAGTCACTGTCTTTCTGTGCACTGCACCTTTGGTAGGCAGAGCTCTGTTGCAAGCCAAATAGGTTTGCGCTTTAGAAATGCTGGAACACACATATTGAAATACATGCTGCATACCAGACTGGTTATATGCTTTAGTCAAGTGACTGTTTAAAGACAAGACATCAACATTGCATAGTGGAAAACTGGCTAACATAATGAAAATATTTCCCCTACGAAAAGCAATAAAGTTATATTCATCTTAATAGGCTTTCTCCTTTTCATTACTCTTAAACAACCTCAAACATCCCTGGCGCACAGCAAATGTATTCTATTGTCCTGTGTTATAGTTAGGTTTAATGTGTCAGAGAAAGATGGGACTAGGTATTTTGTTAATGGCCAACCAGATATATGACACACTATACCTGCTACAACCCAAGGTGCCTGACAGGAACCAATATCATTCACCCATTAACAATGGCTCCTTCTTTTCCTAGATTCCAAACATGGAAGGGTGAGGTCACTTTAAATTTGCACCTGCGTGGCTCAGGGTAAAGGCCGATTCCCTGACTTCCACCTTAAAAATATTTAAGCATTTCCATAGCAAACCCCACCCCTCACTCCATCCCTCAGCTTACACTCATTCCACCACGAGTGCGGATAGGGGCACAGGAAGTGTTTCATAAGCTTTGCAATGTTTATTATAATTAATGCTGCTTTTTTTGATTTGTTGATGATGTTAACACGTGTGATAAACAGATGTAACATAGTTTTTAAACAGATGTATAAGTATATGTATTGCTCTCTTACATGCCTGGGCTTCCCTACAATGCCATTTATTTGTTGGGGGAGGGGTCGGCACTGAATCTGATTGTAATGTTTGATGCTGAGGATAGGTGAAATGTGTTCTTCCAGTATCGGAAAAAAGAGCAGCTTCCTACAATCGGTGTGGTCAGCTACTACTAAATTGCCTGCCATATTTTTAATAACAAAATTGATATGGATTATTTTATCTGTTCCATAGAGCTCTAGAAATTATATTGAAATATGTCACAACTGCTAGTAGCCTTTGTTTTTTTTTTAGTAAACCTGGGGTGGACCAAGTGCACAACTGTATTCCGTTATGGTGACACACAGCTCAATCTGTATAATTTGCATATAAAATGTGTGAAAACAAGAAGAAAGAAAACTCTGGTGGGACTCTGCCACGCCAACACAACCTTCAATGAAAAATAATCTTCTGAAACTTGGCCAGAAGTGCAAAAAGAAGAAGAAAATGGCTGCTGACTCAGCTGGAGAAATTGGAAGTGAGAGGTCGCGGGAAAGGAAGAAGGAAATAGGGTGCCATAGCTATATATTGGAGAGAGAGACAGTGTGTGTGTATGTGTGTGTGTCTGTGTGTGTGGTAAACACACACAGGTCTTTGTAGTGTTGGTAAGCTCTGACAGAACCAGACAAACAATATCTTTGTGTGGATCAGTGTGCAATGAGAATAGGCCACTATGGTGGTTTTAGGTACTTTTGAGCAAGTGCAATAAAAAAGTAAAACTGAAGTTATGTTTGCTTTGGTCTGCTTCATAACCTACCCCAGTATAAATATTCGAGTGGTGTTAGAATAATAAATACACACTCTTGTTTCTGTCAGTGGCTGGTCCTCATTGGTGTGTGTGTGTAAGGGTAAGGGCCCAGTTTTTTCTTCTGTATGCTTTGGAAGTCAGATCACATTGCCTTTGAGTCTGTGTTTTTCACAGGGCCTGCTTTATCTCTTTGGTAGGTGTACTGTCACTGTGTGTACTGGAAGGACTGCTATCTTTTTATAAGTGTAACAATACTACTCGTAAATCCCTTTGTGAAAAGCAAACAATTGTAAACTTACACTGTAGTGTAAGTTTACATTTTGTAATCAGGCCCTTTGGTTGTATCGTTGACAACTCTCTTCATTTGCTAGCCTACATTTTGGCTCAAAGTTAGGGCACACAGTTTCTCTCTGGCTGGTCATCATAATGGAAACAGAAACATTATCAATCTGAACCATCCCGTTGCATGTGGTGCTTTGGGACTGATGTCACACCTTGTGAGCCTGCACATATCAGGGGCGCAATGCAGGGCCCTGCAACCTATGCGCCGCAGGAGGCACCCAATCCTTTAGGCACCCCCACACCTCATGTGGGCCACATTCATCCCAAAGCCAATGAATGTCTGTTAAATATGTGGTACTCAGGGGTTCCTCATCACATTCTCCAGGGGTCTCCCATCATTTTGTGTTATTCCACTGTTGCATATGAAGGGTGTTTTTTTTTGTTTACTACACCCCAGTTTTTGCTATGTGAGGAACGGGGATCTCTGTCCTAGGTGGCACTAGGATGTGATTGCCCGGCTCCATGTGGATTATGCAATCATGGAGGGAGAGTATCATGCCGCACTGATCATTGACACATAGCCTACCTGCCCTAAAAGCAGGCAGACTAGTGGTCCGACTAAGCCTTCTACCTATAATGTATGTTGTTACACTGTAGCTAGTCTGTCAGTCATTTGAGTGCACAGCGCTGGTGGATGCTTTTGCTTACTACACTGCCTGTGCTGTTTGTGACAGGTATTTAATGTAAGGAAGCAGCCCAAAAAGTACAATGCAATCCAAGAGGATCCACACAATGCCAATCTTTACTCCACAGTAAGTGTCACAAGCTGAATAAATACAAAGGCCAGTGCAGCAAGGCTATGCCTATGCACTTTGAAATGTTAGCATGCTTGCTTAATCAAACCGAAATAAAATAGGCATTTTCTTTAAGTTTCTCTTTCTCTCAGGCAGGGGCAGAAATGGCCCGACTGCTTGGGCTAGCTCACAAAAAAGGAAGTAAACCAACTAGATATTTTCAATTCTAGACAGAGTGGGAGCTGTCCTGAAAGGCTGATGAGGAAGTCCCTTTAAAGGTGGGAGCTGTGGGCCAGAGCCCACAATGTCTGTGCTATAAAACATCTCTGCAGGGCCCCTTGTTCCACAGGATCAGACAGGGGCAGTAAAACAGCCTGGCCACCAAAATAAGAGTGGCCTCCATTAGTGAATGATAAAACTAAAAAAGTGGCCCACATATACAAATCTGAGCAGTCCTGTAAAGACACACTGTAGAGGTGTTTTGCAAGAGTTTGAGAGATTGCATGCATTTGTACCTGTTGCAAGCAATGTTTGTGTTCAACAGGAAAATTAATCTTAAACACCAGCACACCAGAACTAAACTAATCTCCCAGACCTAAAACAGGTACACAAGAAGCTAGAAAAACAGCCCACATTCCTACCTGTCAGTTCAGCCTTTGCGGCACTGCCAAACTGCCCTATAGGCCAGCCTGACCCTCCTTTTCTGATGTCCAGACTGTGATGGGTTTGTGTTCAGATAAGCATTTGCCTTTTCTAAATGTTCTCTTTGCCATGCTTGTGAAATCAAAGCCAATGAACTGAGGAAGAAGAAGAACCTAGGCTTGGTCTTCATAAGTACATCTCATAAAATAATATGCACCCAAAGAGCCAGTGTTTAGTGAGAAGAGTCATTACGCATACACTAAATGTGTTCCTTTTGGGACATTTTTATGCTAGACGTGTTAGTGGGACGTCCGCATTAACTACAGGGTTAACCCTTCATCCTAAAGGGGAAAGCAACCTGCGGTAAGTGATAATCTGGCACAGAGAGCCAAACAGACACAGGTAGAGTGAAAGGAGCATAAGATGTGAGAAATTAGGGACCTCATTTATGTGCATTTGCCGTAGTGCAGCGGAGCTGGCCTTCCTGCTGCGTGCCGTACGGCAAAAGAAAAGAGCAGGAATGCACTTTATCTATGAGATACAGCACATTCCTGTCCTTTTCTCCTGGGCTGGCGCACAATGGGCTGCCGTGCACGAACACAATGGTGCAAGGGTGCCTGCGTTGAGGGGATGATTGTTTTTGTGCAGGAAGGGAAATCTTCCTGCACAAAAACAATCACAAGAGGGGTTTTCCTTTTTCCATATGTGCTGCAGAATGAAAAAGGAAAAACGAGGAGAAATAAATATATTTCTCCTCGTTTTGCCTCCCCTGAGGCTGCTTACGTTTTTGGCACTGCCTCCGATTTACGATGTCTCGTAAATCTTGGGCAGTGTCAAAATGCCATTGATGCTGCTGGGAATGCCCCCAACAACACCCATTGCACACCACGTTAACACAGAAAACTGTGTGAAAGGGGACAATATTTATGAGGCAGGATTAAGCCAAAAAATGTGGCTTGGTGCTGCCTCCTAAATATGAAACAGACTCCTGCACCACAGAACATCACAAAAGTGACGTTCCCAATGCGGCCCTGGATTTCTGGTTGAAGAGAGTGAAACCCTACTCAAGAAGGAACCACAATCCTTGTCAGGTTGAGGCCAAGTAAACCCCAAATTATGCTGTGCTCAACCCTTTCATATCTTGGTACAGAGCAATCAGACTTAACTTAGAGCAATGTGTAAAGTATTTATGCAACGCTTCAAACAGTAAACCAGTGAAAACACTACACAAAAAGATACCACGCCATTTTAGACTAATAGAGCAAACTTTAATACATATTTATTAAAATGAGAAACATCCAATCAGTAGAACCAAAGATATGTAATTTTAAAGATTTAAGTGATAAAGTTCCACTTGCAGCTTTCTGATCATGAAAGACAGGGAGAAAGTTACACGTTCAGGCCAACCATGATGGTGCACGGGTCGGACACAGAGACCAGGTTAGTCCAGCTAAAAAGTTACCTTCTCAGTCCAGTGCAAAGAGTCCCATTCACGATGGTTGTTCTAGTGTGAATAGCAGGTCGGGTATGCAAGATGGATGTCGCTGTAGTACAAAGATCTTGTTGTCGCAGGCGGGTGGGCTAGAGCTTAGCTATGGTGCTCCAAATGAGTGATTGATGCTGTAGCACGAATGGTCAGGTTGATGGAACTTCACCTTGGTGGGCAGTGCGAGCTATAAGGTTTTGGCACCAACCGGCCATTTGCAGTCGCATTTTCAGTATCGTTATTTAAAATCCGACTTCACCATAAGATAGGATTTTTCATTACAATTTCAAAGATACCCACCATGACCAGGTTACCTGATCCCATTTGAAATTTATAGCTTATTAAATAGAATAAGGTGACACGAATGTTATCCTATTGGAGAGGTAGGCCTTGCAGTATTGAAAAACAAATTTAATTGCTTTTTATTACCAGGATATGTAAAACCTAAAAGTACATGTGCAACTTTTGAAAAACACTGTACCCTACCCTCTGGGCTGTCCAGGGCTTACCTTTGGGGTGACTTGTATGCATTAAAAATTAAGGTTTGGGCCTTGAAAAAGGTTTCCCTTGTCAGTTCGAAATAGCAGTTTAAAACTGCAGGCACTGGCTGTAATTGCAGACCTGAGACATGTTTAACGGGCTACTTAAGTAGTTACACAATCAGTGCTGCAGGCCCACTAGTTAGCATTTAATTTACAGGCCCTGGGCATATGTAGTGCCACTTTACTAGGGACCTACAAGTAAATTAAATCTTTTAAATAAACATAAGCCAATGCCACCATGTTTAAGAAGGTACAAATTAGCACTTTTTAGCAGTGGCAAAGTGCCAGCCTCCTAAAAGAAAACAAAAACGGATTTAGAAAACAGGAGAGTGAAGGCAAAACATTTCGGGATAACCCTGCAGAAAGGGCCACTCACACGCTCCCTCAGCAACTAAATAATGCTTGATTGGAAAACTACAAAGATTGGAATGGCCAATGCATCTGGTTCGAATTTTCATTTATACACTAGACCAGCGGTTCTTAAACTTTTGACTTCTGAAGATCCTGCATTGAATCGTGTCCTGAATCCGGGGACTCTCACTGAGTTGTTATTGGTCACCAGGGAACTTCAGTCTAAGCAATTCTATGGTTTGAACCTACACTAAATGCTCAAATATAAAAATATTTTGTTAAATTCATAATCAAAAATAGAAAAAGTTAGCAAATTTTCAATTTTGCTGAATTTATATATGCTTTAATAATTATAATACTATTTAATTTTGTTAAACAATTATGGACCCTGTGAGCAGGCCGATGGGGACCCCAGGGGTCCTCGGACCACAGGTTAAGAACCACTGTGCTAGACTTAAAGCCACTGGTTGGGAATTTGTATTTCAGCAGCCGTCCGATAGCAGGAACCAGGAAGCTCACAGTAACCATTAGGAGAATAACCCTTAGGCATCCCTTGCAATTCATTGGTTTCTCCGCCAAATAAACCAATCTCTCCTGCAGTGAATAACAAAGTACACAATGTTTTGCTTTATGTATATAATGCATGTTTGAAATGAAGAATTGAATCTGACAAAAGTGCAAATATTGAATGTACTTTATGGATGTAAAATACTCCCTCGTGGCTCCCGTTTCCTGCAAAAGACATCGAGAAGACCGTCAACAAGCAGCTGGCCGCCTTCCTCGAGACAAACGGATCCCTCGACCTCTCGCAGTCTGGCTTCTGGGCCAACCACAGCACCGAGACCGCCCTGATCGCAGCTACCGATGACATCCGAGCCCTGCTCGACAACGGAGAAACAGCGGCCCTCATCCTCCTAGACCTCTCCGCGGCCTTCGACACTGTCTGCCACCGTACCCTAGTGCAGCGCCTCAGCAACGTCGGAATCCAGGAGAAGGCACTGGAATGGATCACCTCGTTCCTCGCCGGAAGGACACAGAGAGTCCGCCTCCCCCCGTTCAGATCAGAAGCCACCAAAGTCATCTGCGGCGTTCCTCAAGGCTCCTCGCTCAGCCCAACCCTCTTCAACGTCTACATGAGCCCCCTCGCAGCCATCGCACGCCAACACAACCTCAACATCATCTCCTACGCCGACGACACCCAGCTGATGCTCTCCCTCACCAACGACCCCGCCACCGCCAGAGCCAACCTACACGAAGGGATGACAGACGTAGCCAAGTGGATGATGAGCAGCCGCCTGAAACTGAACTCAGACAAGACGGAAGTCCTCATCCTGGGATCTTCACCCTCCGCCTGGGACGACTCCTGGTGGCCCCCCGCCCTGGGCAGCGCACCCAAACCAACAGACCACGCACGCAACCTGGGCTTCATCCTGGACTCCTCTCTCTCCATGACCAGACAAGTCAACGCCGTCTCCTCGTCATGCTTCAACATCCTGCGCATGCTACGTAGGATCTTCCGGTGGATCCCCACCGAGACCAGTTAGACGATCACCCAGGCCCTTGTCACCAGCCGTCTGGACTACGGCAACTCCCTCTATGCCGGAACCACCGCCAAACTCCAGAAGAGACTCCAGCGGATCCAGAACGCCTCAGCACGACTCATCCTGGACATCCCCCGTCGCAGCCACATCTCCGGACACCTGAGAGATCTGCACTGGCTCCCGGTCAACAAGAGAATCACCTTCCGTCTCCTCACCCACGCACACAAGGCCCTACACAACCAAGGCCCAGGATACCTCAACAGCCGCCTCAACTTCTACGCTCCCACACGCCAACTTCGATCGACCGGCCACGCCCTCGCCGCCGTCCCCCGGATCCGAAGAGCCACCACAGGAGGAAGGTCCTTCTCCTACCTGGCCGCCAAGACTTGGAACTCCCTCCCGACCCACCTCCGCCTGACCCAGGACCACCTCGCCTTCAGGAAGCAGCTCAAGACCTGGCTGTTCGAGCAGTAGCGGACCCCCCCTCCCCTAGCGCCTTGAGACCCTCCGGGTGAGTAGTGCGCTATATAAATGCTGTGATTGATTGATTGTTTGACTTCCAAGGAGGTGGAATGATACACCAAACAGCATGAGATGAGGAAGAAGCGCAGCTGTGGTACTCTTAGATTTGAGCGCCGCTTTTGATACGGTAAACCTCTCAGTGCTGATCCAGAGGCTGGAAAACGTTGGAATAGGAGGAACAGCGAAGAAATGGGTGGCATAATTTCTGAGCGACAGGTACTTCCAATGTATGGAGGCCGGATTTCAGTCAGACTCTCTCTCAGCACCATGGGGAGTCCCACAGGGATCCTGCCTGAGTCTGACGTTATTTAATATTTACCTCAGTCCTCTGGCTCATTTAATACAGGAGTTCGGCATCTCCATCGTGTCATATGCAGATGACACGCAACTAGTGTTTTCAATCTCAGATTCTTTTAACTCAGATCACCGGCAATTTGTCCCCTGCCTTTAAAACATTGGATCTTGGATGTCGAACTGTAGGCTCAAGTTGAACGGAGGTAACACAGAACTGAGGTTTCTATGCAACAACTTTAATCCGCGATTGGAAATTGTCTGGCCAGCAAGTTGTGCCCCGCCCCCCCAAAGCAGCCATCAAAGACCTAGGCATGTGGCTGGACCAGAATTTAACTATGGAGGTTCAGGCTAACAAACTGTCCGGGGTTTGTTTTGGGATGTTACGTCTGATTAGAAAAATCATATCCTTGCTCCCAGAGGATGCAAGGAGAACCATAGTCCAGGCCTTGGCTATATCGAGATTGGACTACGGCAACTCCCTCTTTCTGGGATCGCCCAAATATGTCATAAAAAGACTACAAATTGTTTGGAACGCCGCTGCTTGAATGCTGCTGAGCATAACCAGACGTCAAACATCAGGGACGGATAATTTTAAACATGTCTTTAGTTGTGCCCTTGTGAACACTCGGTCAGTGAGCAAACATGCCCAGGACCTGTTCAACCTTCTGTCTGACTCCAAACCAGCCTGTCTTTCCTGACGGAAACATGGCTTGGTGAGGCGTCTGGGCCGGATATCGCAAATGCCTGCCCCCTACCTGCTTTATGTTGAGGAAAGACCGGGGCTCGGGCAGAGGCCGGGCGCGTCGGTCTAGTGATAGACAGGCGCCTTAAATGTTCCATTATACCAACAGAAGACATTCATGGTGCCGAAGCGCTGGGATTTTGCTTGTCACTGTCACCAGCCCAATCCTGTGCGGGACTGCTGGTCTATAGGCACCCGGGCCCCATTGGATCCTTCCATGAGGGACTCTCCTCTGTGATCTCGGCACTGTGTGTGCAGTTTAAACACTGCATACTCCTTGGCGATTTTAACATCCACTTTGATGAAGTGGATGCTGTAGACACGATCAAGCTTTTAGACTCCACTGAGCCTTTGGGCTTATTGCCCTGCCTGGCGTCACCCACGCACAACAAGGGACACACCCTGGATCAAATTTTCTCTACTACCCCTAGTGGAGTTCCCCCCCCCCCTACCAGTACTATGGTCTGACCATATGCTGGTGACCTGCGATATTCTGCATAAATCTGGCTCCACCATTAGGGATAAAGGGCGCTCATCACAGATACCTAGTGCTTTCCATAGAGTGTCACTGGACATGATTGAACAATATCTGATGAATCACCCTTGCCTGTTGTCGGGTGACATAGAGGCAGATATCAATCTCTTTCAAATGTGGCTTGCGTGCTGTTTGAGGGAGCTGGCGTTGCCCGAGCGGTCCCTCAAGATCTCGTCCCGCGCATCTGCTCCATGGTTTACCCCAGCGCTTAATTCCAGCCGTAGGCTATGTAAGAAAGCCGAAAGAGCATGGAGAGTAAGTTATCTGGAACCTCTAAAGGAGGCTTATAGGCGCAGTATCAAGGCCTACCATAGGGACATCTATCTGGGGAAAAAAGCCTACTTTGCCAGAAGAATTGAGGAGGCTATTAACATCAGCAAAGAAATCTTCTTGGTGGTGAAGGAATTTACTTCACCGGCCGCCATTACGCCTAAGTGCTCCTTCTCGGAACCTTGGGTGTCCCAACTGGCAAGCTTCTTTGCGAATAAGATCACAAGCATCCAGGAAACTTTCCCAGTTGCTGCGGTAGGGGGTGTGCCTAAACCAGGACCTTGTATTCCAGTGGCGGCCGCTGGGCAGCCCATTCTGTTGACTTTTCCCCCATTGAGCTTCAATCCTCTCTGGAAGTTCTGTCTAAAATGAGATCCGGCTCCCCACTTGATCCATGCCCCGCTAAGTTTTTTGCTAAAATGGCACATGTCGTTAACCCTATTGTCAATCCGATTTTAAATCGGTCGGTGGAAACGGGAGTTGTGACGCAAGCATGGAAACAGGCGATGGTTCTCCCCCTCTTAAAAAAGCCGTCCCTGGACCCTAGTATCCATGCTAATCATGGGCCTATATCGTTGCTTCCGGTCCTGGCCAAAGTGGCTGAAAAACACGTGCATTCTGTCCTGGCTGACTTTGTAGAGTCGCATGAGATCCTGCACTACACCCAGTCCGGTTTCAGGGCAAACTTGAGCACTGAATCGGCACTGTTGGAGGTGTCAGAGGCCCTCAAGGAAGTCCTAGATAATGGAGGGAAAGTACTGCTGGTGTTATTAGATATCTCTGCGCAATTGCCACCGTTCCCCATGACCTCCTCCTGGCAAGACTCTTGGAGATTGGTGTTCGGGGACCGGTGTTCAGATGGTTTGAGTCGTTTCTATTGAACCGACAACAGACAGTCTGGGCTCCTCCGTACTCTGCTGCAGTGCCACCTTTGGAGGCGGGAGTCCCTCAGGGGTCGATTTTGAGCCCCACTCTCTTTAACATCTACATGTCCCCTCTCGCGGCACTGGCAGAGTCTTTTGGCGCCCAGATTGTCTCGTACGCCAATGACACCCAGCTTCTCTTCACATGCGGAGGGAACTCGGACTTTGATGGCGAGAGCATTAAGAACTGCTTGAGTGCGGTATTTGGCTCATTTCAACTTAATCAGCTGAAATGCAACTCCGACAAGTCTGAGCTCCTTTTCTTTGGGTGCACCCCTGACCCTGGATGGAAGGCCTGGTGGCCTGCAAGAATGTATCCTCCTTCCACTGATTCCACGGTAGCTAAGAATCTTGGAATCAAGATGGACAACTGTCTCTCACTGAAACCATAGATTCTTGGTCTGGTCGGGCAGTGTTTTGGGATAATGAAAATGTTAAGGAAATTCCTCCCTCTCCTTTCTACTGCCCATAGGAAAATAACGGTGCAAGCCTTGGTCGGATCGAGGTTGGATTACGCGAATGTACTCTACCTCGGCCTGCCGGAGTATCTTTTGTCTCGCCTACAGGTAGTGCAGAACTCGGCGGCACGGGCAATTTTCGGCCTTGGACGCAGCTCTCATGCCACCGGTCTTTTGAAGTCCCTTCACTGGCTGCCAATCCGGAAACGCATTAAGTTCAAGGCCCTCACCACTGCGTTTAAAGCCCTCCATGGCACTGGGCTTTCTATTTGAGGAAGAGAGTTGTCTTTCAACATCCATCCAGAGCCTTACGATCGGCTGCCTTGTCACTGGCCACGGTCCCGGCAATCAGGCGTGCGCGGGACGGAAGGTCGGTCCTTTAAATATCTGGCGCCGTGGGCCTAGAATGCTCTGCCACTCGCTCTGAGAAAGAGCGAGAATTTAGCATATTTCAGGAAAGAGCTTAAAACGTGCCTGTTCTGTCTCTAATTCCTCCTCCGCCGCTGGGGTTATACTGTGTTAGGTCCGATAGCGCCGGGACACTCTGCCTGAGTAGCTGAGCGCTCAATAAAACTCCCGATAACATAACATAACATAACAATCAGCCAAGCAAGTACTGTGGGAATTGCATTGGCTCCCGATCCAAGCCAGAATTAAAATTCAAGTCTCTGAGTCTTGCCCACAGGGCCGTGCATGGGAGAGACCCTGCTCTTGTTCAAAAGCTGGTAACTCACTATTCACCCCACCAAACACCTTAGATCAAGCGCAAAATTTCTGATGAAAGCGGTCACAATCAAAAGTGCCAGATGGGGTGGAAGATCTTTCACGCATCTGGTTCCCATGCCCCGGAACAGCCTAGATCCGGAGCTACGACTCATAGAAAATGAAGTGTCTTTAAAGAAAAGGCTCAAGACATGGCTTTTCCTGTTGTGTTGACTGCCCTTACCTCTGTCTTTCTGGGGCTGAGATGCCCAAGGGTAGTCATGCGCTTTACAAATCCCATAAACATGAGACATGTTTTCACCTCTGGGATGACCCAAGATGTGACTGGTACTGTTTCACAGCAATCGCAAAAGGAGGCTAACCTAAATAAGCCCACTGTTGAAAGGAGCTGACAAAACCCACTCTATGTGTGTTGTAAATGCTAGATCTGGCAAACCACTATGTTGTACCTAGTGGGAACTGTAGTATTGAAAATTGAAAGTTGCAAGATACTTTAATATTGAGGACAAAATCTCAAGGGACAAAGTATTGGAAGATAAGTGCATATAGAAAGGTGTAGATTGATCGTTATTAACTCCACAGCTATGTCCCTCGGAGATATATATGCCATCATGGTACCTATATGTGGAGTTAGGTATAGAAAATCTGTGCATACTTACCTTTTGATATTTTGTTAAAGATGCTAAGGTGCCACTATGTTTCCCACTTAATATTAAAAGTGCATTTTCTGGTACAGAATCAACAGCAATTCATTTTCAGGAAATCTGTATACTTGAAAGCCTGCAGGAGCTGGGTGGCACAGTACCCGGAATGGCATTGCTTTGCAGTGCTACTGCCTGTGGTGTGATGTGTGATATGTGTGTTTGAGAGAGAAAGAGAGAGAGAGAGAGAGAGAGAAGAAAGATACCTCTTGACACTGTCTGTGCTGTAATTGTTTGCTGGGTTTGAAGGACGC
This sequence comes from Lissotriton vulgaris, assembly GCF_964263255.1. Lineage (NCBI taxonomy): Eukaryota > Metazoa > Chordata > Amphibia > Caudata > Salamandridae > Lissotriton > Lissotriton vulgaris. The sequence continues at coordinate 70,155,294 of NC_141686.1, forward strand.
TTTCAATAAGTGCACCAGGCAGAGGTGGCAGTGCTTAGCTGCACTGCAACATTTGAAAGGCTGCCGAGAGTGGTGGTAAGTAGTGGCCATGCAAATAGTTTCTCAAGTTATGTTATGGCGGTGGGGCTGGTCATGATTATAATTGTTGAGTTAACCCCTTGGCTGCTGGCCCGATTCCCCTGCTGTGCTGGGGGGAGGAGGGGCGCGCACAGCGTCCCGGTGCTCATGACGAGCTCAGCTCGTCATGAGCCGCGGTTCTTGTGTGCTGATGACGAGCTGAGCTCGTCATGGCCACGCTCGTTTCAATAGAACACTCAGCACAGCAGGGGAATTATCCCAGCGTGTGAGCGTTCTAACGGCTGTGACGAGCTCAGCTCGTCATGAGCACACAAGAACCGTGGCTAGCGTGGGAGGGGTTAAGATGAGCTCTCCTGCAGTATTTGCCACTAAAAGCATAGCCAGTTGGTAAGTGGCCAGTGGGATGAGGCCTTACTAATCCTGAGATCAGAACATCAGGACTGTTTAATGACTTAGGGTGATTTTCCTAATTTTTATACTCTCAGTGAGACTAGACTTCATTGCTTGATTTTGCTCACAAGAAGGTGTCACTCATAGTCGTTGAAATGTCACTCATAATTACACTGAAGTTATGAAAATGTCACTCATAGCAATCTGAAACCTTGACAGCTATGACTGTTGCTGTTTGAGCTTTATCAGTTCTCTGTGTGTGAAGGAAGCTTGCCTTGCTATGGACAATTTTGTAACCTTTGTGCTTTTAAGGGACGCGTGCAGATCTCCTAGTTGTGTTGTATTTGACCTATATGTGCCAGGAATTCAACATGTAATCAATATGTCCCTGAGCACAGGGGAAGTTCCCTCAGACTGGAAGCGTGCACTGGTGAGACCACTGAGGAAAAATAACACCATCCCATGGACTGAATTGACAAACCTTAGACCAATCTCACTCCTCCCATTCTTGGGGAGGTTGACGGAGAAGTTTGTCAATCGGCACTTGTCAGGTTTTATCGAAAGTGCAGGAGGCCTGGACCCCTCCCAGTCTGGGTTTAGGCCAAGGCACAGCACCGAGACCGCCTTGTTGTCCGTCGCTGACGATCTGCATATGCTACAGGATAGGGGTTTTTCCGTTATCCTGGTGCTTTTAGATTTGTCGGCGGCGTTCGACACGGTGTCACACGACATCATGACCTCCAGATTATTAGACATCGGGCTGGAGGGTAAGGTGCTGGCCTGGCTAAGGAGTTTTCTCACAAAACGTACCCAAAGTGTCATCTTGGGTACGTTTCGGTCGGAGGAGGTGGAGATCTCTAAGGGGGTGCCACAGGGCTCTTGTTTGAGCCCTACGTTATTTAACATCTATGTGGCCCCCCTGGCTAACATCATAAGATCCCACGGTTTCATCCCAGTATCGTACGCGGACGATACCCAACTCCTCTTTCCGTTCAAAACTTTGACATCGGAAGTGCGAAACTCCTTTGCCCGGGGCATGAAAGAAGTGGCCCAGTGGATGGCCTCAAACTTCTTACAGTGCAACGTCTCCAAAACGGAGGTGATGCTCTTCGGGGAAGCTAAACGCCTGTGGACTCCCGACTGGTGGCCGCAAGATCTGGGCCCAGTCCCTGAGCCCAAACAGTGCGTGAAAAATCTCGGAGTAAAACTGGACCAGGAGCTTTCCTTGAAACAACATGGAAACCAAGTGGTTGGCTCCTGTTTCCATGTTATTGGGCTTCTCCGAAGAGTGTTCCCCCTGCTCCCTGATACCACCAGAAGAACTTTGGTACAGGCGCTCGTATTGAGTAGACTAGATTACTGCAATGGATTGTTGCTAGCTGCCAACGAGGGGGTCATTTCCAGGTTGCAGGTTGTGCAAAACACTGCGGCACGCCTTGTCCTTAATGCCCCTGCACGCACTCCATCTAAACCCCTGTTGGCCAAACTTCACTGGCTTCCAGTGAAACAGAGGGTAATGTTCAAGGCGTGCTGTATTATCCATAAGTGCCTTATAGGGAAAGGCCCTGACTACCTGACTAAAAAGTTTGGTGTATACGTTCCCTCTCGATCGCTTAGATCAGGAGATCAAGAACTCCTATGTGTCCCAAGGATTAAGAAGACAAGGCAAGGGGGCAGGGCCCTATCTGTTGCCGGCCCTAAGCTGTGGAATAATCTCCCCAGAGAAATCAGACAATGCAGGGAACACCTTCCGTTTAGGAAGAAACTAAAAACCTTTCTCTTCCAATATTAGGTTATCTATATTAGGAAATAAGGATACATGAAAGAACCTGCTTTGCTTAAAATGATGCCAGGGGTGCGGAGATACTCCTTCGGGAGTCGATTCCCAGCGCGGTATAAGCTTGCAAATAAATAAATAAATAAATAAGGACGTGTGTACCCCTGATGCTGTAGCTCTTCTGTGTCACAGATGAGTAGGCAGTCTTGCTGCCTGTATGCTGTGTATAGAAAAGGTAATCTTATTAGGTGCACACCACATTGCTACTGTTTGTGCAGTCAGTAGTGGTTACATGACAATTGGTAACAGTCAAGTGCGGAACAATCTCAGAGCTTTACCCCAGATCTGTTCGCTGCCTGGAGTGTGTTTGCATGTCTGTTTGTGTGTGTTTCTGCATGTGTTCGCCTGTTCTTTGTTTGTGGAAGAAACATCGCATGATGTTGCCTGATCAGCACCTACTCTCTGTGTGAAAGAAGCTTGCACTGCCTCTGCTGAATGTGCTGTCCCTGTCCTTATGTATATGAAAGTTCATTTTCCTTCAACCCTCACTGTCTGCTGTCATATGCGTGTGTGTGAGTGTGTATGTATGAAGTGTGCCCTACTGTAGATGCTGCTCTGTGTTCCACATATGCTCTGTGTGAGGGAAGCTTTTGTATTGATGCTTCCTGTATGTAGTTGGTCTGTGTGTTTGAGAAAAGCATGCACTTCTGAAGGTGTCTGTTACCTGCCTTTGTATGTAAGGGAGCTTGTAGTGCCACTTCCCATACTGTGCAAGATATGTGTGTGTGTTTGTCATTTCCCATACTGGGCACGTTGCGTGTGTGTGTGCGTCTTTAAGGAAATGTGCACTGCACTGCTTTAGAAAACATGCACCGCTGCTGCTGCTGTATTTATCTGTGTGCCCGAGGGCTGCCTTTCCTTCTTATGCCTCACACCACACCTGTGCTGTGTCTGAGAGACTTGCACTTTCTCTGTCTATGGACTGTTGTGGTTCTGTTGGCGTGCTGTATTTGTATTGTGTGTGAGCCAATGCTGTGCCAGTTTCTTGTTTCAGAGAGTCTTGAAAAAACCTTTTATCCAAGGCAACTGGCATTTTCACTCTCCGTTAAATGTAGTAGAATTTTGTGATGGCAGCTAGCGGACCACTAGCGAGCCGCCATTTTCTAATTGCAGATACTTGATACAACCCAATGATTCCGTGTGAGTATTTGGATCCCCTTGTCTCAGATATAATTATACACCTACACTCTCTCTGCGGAGTCCTGAGATGTGCCATTCGCACCTTCCCACAACGCCTCTCCGTCTCCAGAACCACAGGAACAGTGAAGGAGGCGAGAGGTAAAGAGAGATTTCAGGAAGGAGCCAGGTCGTGGCAAACAGCAGGGGATTACATTCAGCAAATCTTGTATTCCCTGGAGGCTGTCGGGAGCTTTCTAGGCTGTGTGCCGTTATCATGTATAATTATTTGTCCGATGTCATATGATAATTCTTCATCATTGCACCTGGTTTCGTTTGATATGCACAGGGAATACAGTACCGTTTCAGAAAATATTTTTTTTTTACCCTTACGCCTGATTGTGGGAACCGACCTCGTGGCTGGGTATGAAAGTTGACAAGTTAGTAACTTTCTAGGGTTTTCAGTTTTGTAAAACCTTGAAGGGTCTCACAATAATTGGTCTGGTAACCCAGATTCATCCTTAAAAAGGTCACCAGTTTTGTGATGAATAAAATCTGGAGGCGCCTGTGTGTGGAGAATATTTTGCTTTTTGAATTTTGCCGCCGAGAACTGAGGAAACCATGCAGTTTTACCAGGTTATTCTCAGACGATATCTGAGAATAGCCAGAAAGTACATCTCCTGGTGAATTCTACACCGGTGTATATTGGATGTGTTATAACCTCCCAAAATACAAGCGCACTCCAAAGTAGGACCTGTGAAGACAAACATTCTGAAATTACATAGACCCTGTAAGAAATTGAGTTGTTGGTTGAGTGGGATGTTAACCTTACTTTTTTTAAAAAAAAACTTTTTTTGTCATTTTGTGATAAATAAGCAAACAATAACATCCCCCCATTTGGCATTAAGAACAGCACATACACACATCGACTGACTCATTAAGGCACGGTTTGTTGGCTGAAGGCCACACTGAGATACATAGTTACTCTAGATATATTACAAATAATCAGACAACATCTAGCAATCTGTGAGCACAGGGCTGGGTCCCACACGTCACCCCATCACCATTATCTCTTCGGGGACCACCCCATTGTTCCCCTCATCGTCCGAGCGAATGGGTGAGAATAACTCTCCACCCGTCCCTTCTGACTCACTCTGGGAGGCATGTTCCAAGACCCCAATCATGGCGCACATCACGCGCCAGGCCAACAAGTCCTCCTGTAGCCTCTCATCCCGCCTGGCGCACTGCATATGCGATTCCTCTGCCAGGGACCACTCCTGCACATCACTCAGCCATTTAAAGACCTCTGGGGCCCTCTGGCCCATCCAAGTAATCGCCACCCTCCGCCTGGCCAGCACTAGCATCAATTGCAACAGTTTATAGGACAATTTACGTTTCCTTGGTTTAGGCACCTGCACCAGCAAGCAGTGTAAAGGTGTCAAAGTAATGCGGATCCCTGTCGTGGCACCAATGTGTTCCACCACTCTCCTCTGAACCATTGGGCAGTCCCAGGCCAGGTGTAAGAACCCCGCTCCCCCTGCTTCGCATCTGGGACATTCATCACCCCTACCCGCGGTGTAACGCTGCAACAGGATGGGAGTGAGATAGGTGCGGTGTAGGAAGTTGAAATGTATCAACTTAAAGCGAGCATTACAAGAAACCTTCTTCGTAAGGGCCCCTATATGCGCGCGTTGACCCTACTCTAGCGGGGCGCCCAAATCTCCTTCCCATGCCGCCCACGCTGGTGGAACCGGTGGGGCAGAATCTCTACGCATGGCTGCATACAGCAAAGAAATAAGGCGGCGCACTCTACCACAAGACAATATGACGTCCAGGGTATGAGTTACCGGGGGAACCTCTGGGTACTGCGTCCAGAGGGAGCGCACCATCTCTCGCAACCCCTAGTAATGCAAGCATTGTCCTTTACCTAGAGCAAAAGCCTCCTCCGCCCGTTCAAATGTCAGAAAGGTGTCAGCCGGATATAGGTCTGCCAGTGTGTCACAGCCTCCCTCCCGCCAAGCAAGGAAGGACATCTGTTGTTCCATCATCACCACCGGCGCCAGGATCCAAAGTGGCAAGTCCCTGTGGAAGGGGGCTGCCCGGAGTACCCTTTCGGCGAAGCAATGCCAAACGTTTGCCGTGTGCCGCACGACGTAGGGCAGAGTCTCACTCGCTCCTCTACCTCTCATCAATGCCACTTGAAGCTCCTGCACCGTTGCTCTACCCGCCAACAACTGCATCTCCCAGACCTCCGAGCCCGCGAACCACCTGGCTGCCGGTAGCAGCTGTGCAGCATAATAGTACAGGTCAAAGCGTGGGGCTTCTAGGCCACCCTCAGTATAGGACCGCACCATTGTGCGGAGGGCTACCCGAGTACGCTGGTTCGCCCAAAGTAGGGACGTGAGGAGCATGTTCAGTGTACAAAAGACCCTAGGAGGGAGGGGACACAGCGTATTTTGTAATACATAAAGTGTGCGGGGCAGCATCACCATCTTAGCAACCGCAAGGCGGCCCATTAGAGACAGCGGGAGGGTGTTCCAAAAGGTCACGGAGCGCTGCAGGGACTGTAGGACCTTATCGATATTACAGGCCAAAGAACTCGTCTCCGTAGGTGTCACTTGAATTCCCAAGTAACGGAAACTATCCAGCTCCCAACGTAGTCCAAGCTCCGGCAAATCGTCTCCAGGTCTCGACCCGAACCCCGACAATGGATAGATCAGAGACTTACGTCTGTTGAGACCCAGCCCGACGCCATCCCAAACCGGTCCAAATGACTGAGCAACACAGGAAGCACCTCACTCGAGGCCTTCAGATAAAACAAGGCATCATCTGCATACAAGGAGACAATGTTACACGTGTCACCCACCTGTATGCCCCATTGCGGCATTTCCAGCCGGAGTCGAACAGCCAAGGGCTCTATCGCTAGAGCAAAGAGGAGTGATGAAAGGGGGCACCCCTTTCGTGTCCCCTCCATAGCTGCCACTCCTCCGAACGCGCTGTTTCCAGCTTCACCCGAGCCCTGGGGGAGCTGTATAAAATACGGACCCAACAGCAGAATTGCGGGCCCAGTACCTCCTGCAAGTAAGCCCAGTCCATGGAGTCGAACGCCTTGGCCAAGTCAACGGACACAAGCACCATCTGTTCATCCAGTCCCTGAACCTCATGCATGATATGGTTCAATCGCTGCAGATTCATGGCGGTGTTACGCCCTGGTATAAAGCCGCATTGGTCCGGGTGTACCAAGTGCACCATATGCGGGGCCAACCGTGCCGCCAAGACCTTAGTCAAAATTTTTACATCAGTATTGATCATGGTAATAGGGCGATAAGCGGAGGGGTCGAGCTTGTCCCCCCCCAGATTTAAGGATCATACAAATCTCTCCACTGGACATGCTCCGCGGGAGAGAGACGGCCTCAAAACTCTTGGCATACACCTGCACCAAAAGACGCGCCACGTGTCTCCGAATTCCTGGTAAAACTCCGGCGGGAACCCGTCACTGCCCGGCGCCTTTGCACGCGGCAGGCGGACCAGGGCTGCCCGCACCTCGTCCACTGTCAGAGCCGCATCTAAGTCTTTCTGTGCATCAGTAGAGAGAGATGGGAGGGGCAGCCCCTGCAAGTAGGGGGAATAAAAGGCGTCGGACACTTCGGGTCCGCCATATACACCTGTTGCAGGTGTGATCTAAGAGCCTCAAGAATCGCCTCCTCCGAGTGGACCACTGTCCCATGAGCATCCCGCATAGCCACAATGCATTCCGGGGTTTGCTCTCTACGGAGGATCCAGGCCAGCAGTCTCCCCGATTTGCCACCTTCCCTATGGAACCTCTGTCGGTATTGGCCAAGGGTGTACTTATCGAGACGGTCTAAAATGTCATGTACCTTCCCTTGGGCCACCCGTTCGTCCGTCCTCTGTAGGTCGTCGGGAGACCCTGCAGTCTGGACACTCAAGAGTTCCTCCTCAGCCGTCCGCCAGTCCATGAGGAGCTGCTTCCGGACTCCATATGTCAATCCCATACATGCCCCCCTCACCACTGCCTTCAGTGCCTCCCATTTAGTAGCCAACGATTGGTCTCCCACCTCCCAATTAAGGTCTATGTAGTCTGTTATGGTCTTTTCGACATGTGCCTTACCCACGGAGTCCCTGAGTATGTCTACCGGGAACATCCAACTACGGGGGCGGGAAACCGAAGCTCCCCATCGCACTAGACAAACCACCGGTGAGTGGTCAGACAGAAAGCGCGCCTGGTGTGTCACCTCCATAGTCATGCCGCTCTCCGCATCAGCCACCAGCACTCGGTCAAGGCGACTGTGTGTGTTGTGAGTGGGAGAGAAGCAGGTGTATACCTGCAGTGTCGGATTGGCCAGCTGCCAAATATTGACAGCTCCTACATTTTCCATGACCTCACGAAGCTTTTCCGCCATTCGGGGTTTCGTGCCTCCCGCGGCGGAGACCTATCAAGGACCAGGTCCAGCACACAGTTAAAATCCCCCAGCCAAAAAAGCGGTGCACCCAAATCATCAACCAGCACATCCTGCAAAGACGGAAAAAAGCCCGGATCGTCCACATTCGGGGCATATGTGTTCAGAAGGGTAACATCCTTACCATCCAGCTTAGCCCCAATAAATAAATATCTACCCTGAATGTCTGCCTCAACATATTGTACTGCGAAAGGGATCCCGGGCGCAACCCAAATCAGGACCCCTCTAGCATATGAGGAATTAGAGGAGTAGAACACCTGGCCTCGCCATTTCTTACCCAGCTTCTGCGCCCCCTCCTCAGTAAGATGGGTCTCCTGAAGGCAGGCAATCTCAACACTATGCCTACGGAGCCAAGACAACACTACCGTTTCGTGCAAGTACCCAGCCCCCGTATATTCCAACTCACAAGTTTGTATCCCATCATCATCCGCGAGTCCCACCCCCTCCCCATACAGCATACTCAGCGCACCTCCAGTCACATGCCCGATGTGCCATACATGCGATGCCTAATACTACCCCGAACAACAACCCCCTCCAACCCATACCCCACCCACGAGCAATATTCTAGCAACAACCAAACCTGCCGATATGCCCTTCCCATGCTGGTGCCAGGACGTACACAGCTTCCCCATCAGTCACTCAAACTACACCCTCCCACAGAAACTTGTAAAATAAGAAAAAAGGGATAAATACAACCACCCCCCCCGCCATTCGACTCCCCACCAGGACTTGCAAAAAGACATCCCTCCGGCTCTAACAATGAAAGAGTCCATCAGTCACTCCGCACCCGGACCCCCACTCGCTCTCCAGCTTCAGTACCATACAGAATCCCCCCCATCAACAAGAGCCCCCTTACTGTCCACCAATGGTCAAGCGCCATGTCTAGAGTCCAGCAAGCTATATAGCGCCAGGGTCCTTCTCACGATATGCCGACCGGCACCTGCCCTTGCGCTCCAGCTATCTCCGGGATCGTCGCACTGGTTGGGGAGATCACCTCCTCAGTGTGTTGCAACGTGTCCGGTACAAGAATACCCCCAGGGGAGGCGGGTTGAGATTCCGCAGGCCCTTGGTCCGATTCTGCAGGGAACTATCTTCTCCCACCGTGACACGGTTCCCCTCCGCACTCTCATCCACCCGGGGCCCTCAACGTCTTCTCCGACTGCGTTGTCTCCTCGGTCTGGTACCCCAAGTGCTACTGTTTCCCCCCCGCTCTCCAGGAGGGAGGGCATCCCCTAGAATCTCAAGCCACTCCCAAACTTCCGCAGGAGTTTCAAAAAAGTGCCTTCCCTTGGGATAAGATCTTCAATTTCGCTGGGTAGAGCAGCATATACTGCAGATGCATCTCTCTGAGCTTTTGTTTGACTGCCAGAAAGGACTTGCGCTGCTCCTGAACCCATTGTGTGTAGTCTGGAAAAATGGACACCCGTGCATTTTCAAACATAAGGTCCTTAGACTCCCTCGCCGCTCTAAGGATGCAGTCTCTGTCGCTGTAATTTAGGACTTTAGCAATAAGGGCCCGCGGAGGGGCTCCATGCCTTGGTGGTGAGACCAACGCCCTATGGGCTCTTTCTATCACAAAGACATCTGATAGGCCTTTAGGGTACAATACAGTATGGATCCAGTGCTCAAGGAAGCATTCCGGGTGGCCCGCCTCCGTCCGTTCAGGAATACCCAGCACGCGTACATTACTGCGGTGCACCCTCCCTTCCGCATCTTCCGCTCTCCGCTCTAGGGCCTCCATCGTGGCAGAAAGCTGAGAGACTGTTTTCTTGAGAGATGCCACCTCCCCCTGCAATTGAGTGATATTCCCCTCCGCATCCGTGACTTTGTCCACTACTTTGCGCAGGTCAGTCCGCAGGAGAATTACGTCAATGGACACAGTCTCGATCTGTCTCTCCAAGGCCAAGTGCGACCCCTGTAAGGCTTTCAACAATTCCGCCCTCGAGGTCACTTCGGCTGTTGGGTCTCCCTCCTCCTGCCCCGACTGACGCGTGAGTCTTTGCGAGGGGAGCCTCTGTGTACTGTACTGGGTTATGGTGTTGGGCTGTGCCGCCCGAGGCGTTTTGTCCTTACGCATCATATAATCCAACAGAGTCTCACCCAGGAGGGCCCACCGTCTCCCTAGACCCCCGGGTCAACAACGCAGTTGGATGTTCCACCCTCGTCAGCCACCAGGCACCCCGGTCCACAGCATTCAAGTCCGGGCTCCACGCAGTCTGAGGGTGCCACAGAACCAGCGCCGGCCCGTGGCCCACCTGGGACGCCGTCCCGCAAGCACCGGTCCACTGGAATGTAGTCCCCAACTCAAGCTCTCCCCACGCGTGTAGACCGACTGATGGTATCGTCTCAGTGACCAGAGGGATTTGAGGAACCACTAGGCCCAGTTCAGGTGGTGCTCTCCAGGGCGGTCCGGGGGAAGGTGCACGCCAATCCGGCCCCAAATAGTTGCACACTCCACTCTGGGGTCCCCGGTGGCAGCAGGACCTCAGGCAGTTCCCACCTCATGGGCCGATACAGTAGGCCCAATCCCCGGTCTCAGGTGGCAGGGGCCCCGCCGCAATGCAGGCCGGACACCTCCTCCACTACAGGTCAGGGCCGGCGAAGTCGGGACAAACTCACGGGCCCCCTGTTGATTGAAGGCCCCAATGCCACTCCAGAGCCCCAGTTACATGGGGAGGCCCCCGGTGTCAGCAGGTTCTTCCGCACCTGGGGAGGCCCGATGTCCGGAACTAGGCCGCCGTCCCCGGCCTCAAGTGCACACGGGAGTGGCGCCAGGCAGGCTGGGCTCAGGGCACTCCAAGCTCGGACGGCAGCTGGCTGAAAACAGGGGAGAGGAGAGCCCTGTGTACTCCGGTCTCCTAGGCGCTCTGATCACTCGCCGGAGGGCACTAAAAGGATCACTTGATCAGGATAATAGCGGCAGCCGGCAGGGAGCCGAAGGAGCTCACATCCTGTCGGCCATGCTGCTTGGCCACGCCCCCGATGTTAACCTTACTTAAGCAACAGCCACAATCCCTGTCAGGCTAAACCGCTAAAGTCATTAAATTGACCTTAATCCTCTGGTGGCTCGGCACAAAAGCAGTCAGGCTTAACTTAGAGGCAATGTATAACATATTTATGCATCACACAACATTAATAAAGTGAAAATACAACACGAGAAAATTCCCAGACCAATTTAGAAAAATTCAGTAATTTTTAATTAATTATTTAACATTAAAACCACAAAAATCTAAACAGTAGAACTGGAGTTTTGAATTGTAAAATTTAAGGTAAAACTAGTGCCTAAAAGGTCAAAGCACCAACCAGGAACATCTAGTCAAGCGAGACCAGACCAAAGCCTACCACGGTAGAGCACTAGTCGGATACAAAAAGTGGATTGGGTCCTACTGGCGCTTACCTTTGAAGAAATTCGAAGAAAATTCTGTGAGGTAGACTCAGTCTCTTTTTTGGAAGTTGAAAATCTCCAACACACTGAGGCAGGATGCTGTAGCCACTGAGAGTTCTATGAGGCCAGATACCCCTTTTGTGAAGGACTGCTCAACAGGATTTGCTGCTCCGGAGAAGAATGTTATGGGACCTGCCACAAATTCAGGCCGACCGGTGATGCACTTTGGGCGAATAGATGAGCAGAATGCTCCTGGTCTTCTCTTGGTTCCCAGAGCAGTTCGTTTGTTTTTTAAACATTCTTTTTTATTAAACTGTTGCTTCATACACCATTCAGTATAGTACAGAAACAGGGTGTAATTTGGCAGCAGTAATTTGAGGGTACCATACATAGTCCATATGAAAGGAAGTAGACAGTAGGGAAAAGAGACCATCAGATTCTGATCTTTAACACTCAATCCCATGCTCCTCCTGATTCCACCCATTTCAGCCATGCGTAATAAAGTTCTGTACTGTACTCATGCAGCCTAGATCTTTTCCCATTTTTGAGGACAGCCTCTGCTTTGGTAGATAACTTTTTCTGCCTGTTGGCACCAATCTACATTCCGTTTCCAATCTTGGAGTGTCAGCAGCTCCTCATGCCTGTGCAATGTTCCTTTTTGTCACCCCGTCTGCAAGCATAAGCCATAGTCTAGTATGTTTTGGCCAGTCTGCCTCTACCGTCACTCCCAATATGTGCCACCTTGCCTCCACCGAGACCTGGAGACCCACCATAGATGCCACCACACTGGCAACTCCCGCCCAGTATGACTGAATTTTGGGACAGGGCGAGAGGATTCAAAAGAAGGTACCCACCACCCCACATCCCCTGACACACTGGTCTGTGTTGCAGCAGCCCATGCAATGCTGAAGTGTCCTTAGGACATATAATCTATGCAGCATCTGAAGTTGAATCAGTCTGAACCATGCCTGTATGGCAATCTCCCTAGAACTCTGTATTCCTTCCACCCAATTGTCTTCTTCCAGGAGTCCTACGTCTGTTTCCCACGCTTCCCTCAGGGAGCCGTAGGATCGGGTGAGTTATACATAATATTTAGATACGTAAGGAAGACAGTCTTTTCAATCAATGGGTCGAGTAAGAGTCTGTCCTCTAGCGGGGAATATTCAGGCGTTTGTTCTCCGTCCGATATATAGCAATCGAAGGGCATGTCTCAACTGCAGGTAATGGAACCGCTCTCCCTCTGCCATCTGATATTCCGTCTGTAGATCTCCGAAAGTTACCATGGTTCCATTGTGCCAGACATCTCCTGGGTGGTCTATCTCAATGAGACCCAACCTACGAAAACCTTGCCTGTGCCACTGACTGCATATGTACCAGGAGAGATCTCTCACGTCTTTTACGATACCGCATGGTTGGGTAGCTGTCCTTTTCCATGGCGTTGCGGTCCACCCGGTAAGCGGGCTCGGTCTTTGGTGTGAAAACCAAATCATTGACACTAATAAGCTGGGATGCCAAGTAATAGTTCTTGACATTGGGTACTGGTAGGCCGCCCTCGTATATCCCATGCTGTAGCTTGTGTAACATTATTTCCGGGCTGCCACCCCCTCCCACAGCAGGTTACGCTGCTCCACCTCAATCAGGTGGGCGAGAGCCATAATTTTGAACAAGACCGCTCTGTCCCTAAGGGAGATCTGAAGGGGATGCCAGTGGCCCACGTCTCCTCACCACTTCTCCAGTTGGGAGTGTATATTCCAAGCCGGGAGGTCTTCTCATCGGACAAAGGCTCCCCAGGGAGGCGTAAGTGTGGGATCTTGCCAGTCAAAGGGCAAACTAAGGACTAGTCTCCATTAATCCAGTAGCCTGAATAGCTGCCAAAAAGTTGGAAAATGTAGATGAGTCTGTGGAAAGTGTGACGGGGCGTGTATGCGTAAAGCAGAATGTCATCCGCATATAGTGAGATATGCTCCTCCAGTCACCCCTCACATCAATACCTCTGATGGGTGGTGGATCCCCCAAACCCACACCGCAAGTGGCTCAAGCGCCAACAAGAAGAACAATGGGGAGAGTGGACACCCCTGCCGAATGCCTCTATGTAGTGGGCATCGTCTAGCTTTTGTCCCGTTCATGATATAGAAGTTTAACACAGGCACAGAACTTTGGTCCGAAGCCCAGTCTGGACAGAACCGCAAAGAGGTAGGGCCATTTGATGCCATTGAACGCCATTCGTGCATCTAGTGACAACAACGCTGCAGCCTCAGCTGGCCGGGTTGCTGTCACATGCATGGCTCCATATAGATGGCGAAGATTTAGCCTAGTACTCCTATGAGTATTCTATAAGGATGGTCTATTGTGGTCATTACTGGGCCCAGCTGGTTGGGTAATACATTTGCCAGGACTTTGGCCTTGACATTGAGTAAGGAAATAGGCCTATAGGAGCTACATAGCCCTGGAGGACTTCCTTTCTTTGGAATGACTACAATGGTAGCCAGTCTCAGATCCTCTGGCAGTCGTCCATCCTCCTGTGTGGTATGGAACATATTAAGCATTGGCTGTGCCACTCCCTCTGCTACACACTTATAAAGTTCCGCAGGGAGGCCGCTCGGCCCACTGTTCCAGATTTTGTAAATCCAGAATGGCCCCTTCAATCCATTCCTTCAACAGGTCCTAATGGATTGCCTCTCCATCCCCCGCCAAGAGCATTTACAGGGGAATATGCTTAAGCAGTTCAGTGCTATCATCTTCTGATATGCAGAGACCGGTTGATATTATACTTCATTGTAGGCTGTGAAAGCCTGTGCTATTTCCACTCGGGAATTGGGTCTCAAACCTCCAAGACCCAATTCCGGGTCCTATCTCTCCTCTCTAGCCATGCTAATAATTTGTTGGGTTTGTCGCCCAGATCATATTGTTGCCTCTGCGTGGCTACTGCATCTGCACGAGCCACATTTTCTTCCAGGTCTCTGAGCTCATCCTTTCTGATACACAGTCTATGCCTCAGTCATCCCCCCGCACCAGTCGTATCTCAATGTCAGTTATTTCTTGGGCCAGTTTATTGCACAGAGAGCATCGCTCTTCCCTCTTACCCCGAGCCACCGCCTTCACATAACCTCGGGCCGCAATTTTGTATGCTTCCCATAGGGTGCTGTGGGAGTCTACAGAGCCAGTATTTTCATCAAAGTACTGTTTTGTTCTGTACGTGAAGTACCTCAAGAGTGATCTGATATGCCCCTCACCTTGTGTCGTGCCCCGCGTATATGGTCTGTGTAGAAATATAATTGAGACGAGAGCCACTACTGTGTGCTGCTGAGATGTGTGTGAACTGTCTAGCGATTAAATTGTGCATACTCCATAGGTCTGTTAGCCCCATCACCTCTGCAAAAGCTCAAAGTGTTTGTGGCCCTGTTACCTGAGGGAACGGCGCAGCCCTGTCTTGTTCTAATGACATTGTGGTGTTCATATCACCTCCTAGTATGAGGACTCCTGGAGGCATGCCTAATATTAGTTTGCTGAGTTCTGGGAGAGTCTCCGTGTGGAGACTCAGTGGTATGTAAGTGAAGCATATGTTGAGAGACCGGCCCTCCCATGTCCCTGTCAAGGCCACGTACCTGCCCGATGGGTCCTGCCACATGCGTCGCGGCAGAAAGGTGCTGTATTTCTTAATTAGGATTGTAACCCATCTGGAACTTGATGTGAACCCTCTTGCCTCTTTCTGCACCCCTCTTTTCTCTTTCTGTGCCGCTCTTGCCTCTTTCTGAACCCCTGTTCCCTGTTTATGCACATTTCCTGCCTGTTTCTGCACATCTCTTGCCACTTTCTGTACCTCTGTTGCCTCTTTCTACAGTTCTCTTGCTCTTTCGGCACCCTTCGAACCTCTTTCAGGGCCTCCGTTGGTTCTTTCTGCACTGCACCAGCTTCTTTATGTACCTCACTTGCCTCTTTCTGCACTTCTTTTTCTCCTTTCTACACCACTGTTGCTTCTTTCAGCAATGCTCTTGCATCGTTCTGCATCCCTCATGCCTCTTTCTGTACCTTTCTTGCCTCTTTTTGCACCCACCTCTGTTGGTTCTTCCTGCACTACTCTTGCTTCTTTCTACACCTCACTTACCTCTTTCTGCACTTCTTATGCTTCTTTCTACACCTCTGTTACTTCTTTCAGCAATTCTCTTGCCTCTTTCTTCACTTCTCTTCCTTCTTTCTGCACCCCTCCTGACTCTTTCTGTACCTCTCTTGCCTCCTTGTGCACCTCTCCTACAACCTTCTGTACCCCTCTTGCCTATTTCTGCACCTCTGTTGGTTATTTCTGAACCGCCGTACCTGTAATCAGGCAATAAATCTGATCCTATCACAGTGTAGATAAGCAAAGCTTCTTTATTACATAGAAGAATAGAGTAAAAAAATATCGACTCCTATACCTACACAGGTAAGTACAAAAATATTGAATCAAAAATATCGATGGAAAAAATATAGCAGTAAAAAATATCAATTTAAATATACACATAAAATAAAATATTATATTTAATATTAATTTGAACAGAATACATTTTATACAATGTACATTTTCACAAAATATTATAAATAAACTTAAAAAAATAAACACACAAACATAATAATGTATACATATTTATTTTAAAATAATTAATAAACGAGTATCTTTAATTTATTTAAAAACTTTAAAATAACTAATGATAGACAGAGAGGCCCTGAAACAAGAGGATCCAAAGCAAAGGAAAAGGAAAAAGATGTGGAACGGCAAGAACCGCATGAGAGTGGAAGAAATAAAAATAAAAATGCGGAAAAAAAACTAGAGAAGGAGAAAGAAAAAGCAAGACGGAAAGCCAAAGACAAAGAGCGTGAGAATGAGAAGGGGAGAGATATAGAGGATAACGCAAAATTGGAGTTAATGGCCAAGAAAGCACAGAGGCTTCAAACAATAAAAAATGTAAAGGCTGCTGCAAAAACAACAGGCTCCCAGGCGACCTCTCAGCCCAGAATCTCTAATATTTTTAGTCCCCTACCCAAGGATGGTCCGACCAATGCTTTAAAAAATGAAAAATTACAGATCAAACATCAAAGCAATTTGAGCGTGGATGTCCAAGGTATGCCCCTAGAGAACCTCGATGTAGAGGAAAATAACACTTTAGATCCAGACCTAGAAAATCAAATCGCAGATCCTAGTGTGGACATGGAAGGGACTAGGGCTCCCATAGGGGTAAAACCGGTGAAAACTAAGCAAGGGGAGCAATCAGACCAAAGCAAGATGTACCCTATGGGCGTTCTAAATATCGAACATCCCACTTCTTCTCTTAGTTCCCAAATGCTTCCACGAGGGAGAGATCTACATTTAGGAAATAAATCATTCTCCGAGGAAGATTCTGATTCGGACATCTACGAAACAGGGATGTCCATTTCAAGTTAATCAAGCGAATTAAGTGACACAAGTAAAGCAAGTCCAGGCCTACAAATCGGGACCTTATCCTCGGAGGTCTCCGGCTCTCACGAATCGAGAAAACCCAGCGAAACAAACTCCAGGAAAAAACGGGGAAAAAAGAGGACGAGACGCAAAAGAGAATGTAATCCTCCTAATGAAGAGACAACAGATCCAGGCACTAATACGGATCACGCCAAAGTCAGAACGAATTCCCCACGAAGAAGCCAGATTTCAAAATCATTGGGAGAAACACCACGTCAAAACAACAGCTGAGATGAGATAGAAGTGGGAAGCCAAAAAACAACGGGAAACAGAGGCAGCCTTGGAATAACAGCAGAGCCCTCATTGAGTGAAGTGTTGAGCTCAATAAAGAATTTTCATATGGATGTCAAAAAAGATAGCCAAAGGAACCGGGCTGCCATTGAAAAATTGCAAGGCGCGGTTAAAAAAGTCGGCAACATATGTACTGAGATCTCAGAGAGAATGGCCGCAGTAGAAACTCGCACGGAAAATTTGGAAACTGACGTCACCAAACTGCAAAAAACAGAAAAGGAGCAGGAAGGAATAATGAAAGACCTCATGGCAAAAGTCGAAGATCACGAGAACAGATCCAGACGGAATAATCTAAGGTTTCTTGGTATCCCAGAAAATTTTGAAGGAAATGACGCTAGAGGGACAATGATCAATATACTCAAAACAGCGTTCCCAGAATTGGAGGCCTGTGATATGGACAGAGAGACACAGCGTGCCCATCGCTTTCCTTTGATGCTACCAAAACACGCCCATAAGCAAGGCCAATATCCCAGGGCCATGCTGGTCCATTTTGGAAACTTCCTTCTTCGTGAAGCAATCTATAATCTTGCCAGACCTACAAGCCAAAGGGAATACAAAGGGTTTAAGTTTTTTGTAAGACCAGATTTCGCCCACACCACCGTTGAGCGAAGATGGAAAATGCGCCAACTTTTCGCGCCTTTTGAAAAAATTGGAGCGACAGTTTATTACAAAACCCGGCACGGCTAAAAATCATATTCAAGGGCTCTACAAGAAGCTTTACTAGCGAAATACAGGCCGAGGACTACTTAAGAGAAATTTCAGAAACTGGGACACGAAATTCAGGAAAATAATTAAAAAAAATAAATTTTAAAAAAACACACATAAAGGAACTGTGGAAAGAGATGGTCATTGAACTTAGCTGTCCTAAACAGCCTTAGAAAGAGTTAAGGTTTGGAAGTATGGGGAATCACTAGAAGGGTAAAATGGGGTGGAGAAGAATACAAGCTTATAAAGCAAAATTTTGTAAGGTTATCTGAACAAGTATAAAGACTCTGGGAAACACTATATTCCATCAACCTGCTCAGGCCACGGGACCCTCTGTGGCGATCTGATCATACGGACGCCCACAACTAGGATCCGGGACCTAGGATGCCTCATAGGATGGTAAGGGGGGGGTTGGTGGGGGGAATCAGGGCTGGGATAAGGGAGTAGTGGGGGGGAAGTATAGGACCAAGAAATTCCAAGCATATGAAGGACAGAAAAGACTTTGTCACAATGGTGCCAGATAATTCTGTAATGACCAAGAAAATAGGACATGGATATGATACAAGGCAAATGATAATAATATTCATGATATTATGGCTAAGTTGAAAATTGCTTCACTAAATATATGTGGCCTCAATGATATTAAAAAAAGGCAGAAGGTAGCGGCAGGGCTGCAATTAATGGAAGCTAATATCGTTTGCTTACAAGAGACTCATATTGAAGGTTCTCAGCATTTCTTATTGAAATCATTGGGGTATAACCTTATCACCGCCTCGACACAGGGAGTTCGAACTAAGGGGGTGGCAATTTTAGCAAAAGGTGTGGGGCTCCAATTTGACAGAGTACTTTCTGATAAATTTGGTAGATGGGGAATCGCCAAATGCAAGTATAATAATGGACTGAATAAAATGACAATCTGTACCATTTATGGGAGTGTTTGTGATGAACCCGAGACGCTTACATATGTTTTTAATGAGTTAACTCACTGGCCCCTACCTCTCATAGTTTGCGGGGATCTTAACTTACATCTCCCCGGTGACTGGACAATGGGGCTGGAATTTAAATATCACTGTAGGAAACCTAGAGTTTTTCGGGCACTTAAAGATCTGTGTATGGTACATGGCCTAATAGATGGGTGGCAACATAATCACAGTGGAGATCCTGGCTTTACGTTCTATTCATATCCACATTCGCGACATGCTAGATTAGATTACATGTTTATGTCAAATTCATTGAAAGCTGCATGTACGGTAGATAAACTTCCGCGTTTAATATCGGACCATAACCCTTTAATTCTGAACTTATCTTATACTTTGAATAAACGTCTAATTACTACCTGGACGTTTGAACGGGCTCTGCTAAAGAATGTAAATTATTGTCAACACATGAGGGGGTGGATCCCGGGTTTTATAGCAGATAATTTTGGAAGTGCTCCCGTAGCTATAGTTTGGGATGCTCTAAAAGCGGGCATAAGAGGCGAGACACGGCAATTCTCGCTTAGGTCTAATAAGGAAGTGAAACTCCGCTTAGCTGTACTACAACATAACCTGGGTAAAGCCGAGGAGGATCTGATCGCTGCAGCCCAACAGGGCCAAGTGCTGGACAATGCATTGGCTCAGGTAGCCATCGCAAGAAATTTTATCACAGAAATATTAGTAGAAAAGGCCATCATCAAAGCATCAGTTAATAAGGAGAAAGTGTACGAGCTGACCGAACTGGTTGGGCATCAGCTGGCGGTGCGCACTAGAGAAGTGGCATCAGCAAGAACTATCAAAGAAATTCAGGACCCCAGATTAGGCTTAAAGACTGAACCAAACGAAGTAAGGGCCGCATTTCAGAGATTCTATCAAGAACTCTATACAGAACCCATTGTGGGGCTTGGGGACCCAGATTTATATTTGGATGTAAATCCGGGGCCCATGCTCAAGAAGGAAGATCAGGAAATGCTGGATAAGTTACCTAATTGGGATGAGATCCTGCTCTCTTTAAATGCGCTAAATAGTGGGAAAGCGGCAGGACTGGACGGGATTCCATCAGAGTTCTATCTGAAATTTGCCGATCAATTAAAAACAGTAATGATGGCCTTATTTGCTCATATATTTCAGGGAGGGACCCCTCCCTCCTCATGGTCTGAAGCTAAGATTGTGGTTATCCTGAAAAAAAACAAAAATCCACTTGATTTAGGTTCATATCGTCCAATTACCCTGATTAATGGAGATTCAAAAATGTATTCGAAACTTCTAGCAGCTAAACTGGCCCCAATAATTAATAAAATAGTCTACAAATATCAACATGGGCTTATACCAGGACGGTCAACAACTGACCACGTTCAACGGGTGATCTCGCTATTTGATTATATAGAGTCAACAGGAGACCCTATGGCGCTTATCCTCCTTGACGCGGAGAAAGCGTTTGATAGGGTCTCCTGGAGATTTTTATGGGCGGCAATGTCTCATTGTGGAATCAATAACAGATTCATCATGGCTACCCAAGGGCTATATAATAAGCCAAGTGCTAAAGTATTGGTTAATGGGCTCCTGTCAGAGAATTTTGCGATCACAAGAGGAACCAGACAGGGTTGCCCATGCTCACCTCTGTTGTTCGCGATCTATATTGATCCTTTTCTCGGTGGTTAGACAATTGTGTATCTATACCACCGATTCAAATACGTAATTATAACACAAAAATTTTGGCATACGCCGATGATATTGCGCTTGTCACTAGAGATCCTAATTTAGCCATGCCAGTGATTGAAGAAGAGGCACACCTATACGGATTAGTATCTGGATATAAATTGAACTCCAACAAAACCCAGATTGTACTCAATAATAAGATTGTGAGGGTAGATGCAAGAGTGACGGAGGAGGCCGTTTACCTAGGTGTTACAATAAGTGCAAAAATTCAAAATATTGTGGATATCAACCTAAAACCATTGATCTCTCGTACTAAGAAAGAGTTGGCCCGACTGGATAACCTACATTTGACCATAGGGGGCCGCTGTAATCTGATTAAGATGCTTTTTTTGCCCCGTTTTTTATACTTTTTCAGGACCATTTGCCTTGAGTTCTCCCCCAAAATCTTTAGGATTATTGAATCTATGCTTTCAAGCTTTATTTGGGGATATAAGAAACCCCGAAGGGCCCTTAAACGGCTGGTATTACCAAAGGAAAGAGGAGGGTTATCTCTACCTAACTTTAAGCTGTATTATTGGGCCACCATCCTGAAATATTGCGTTAAACTGATTTCACTTGATGGTATGAACCTAGAGATCCCGTCACCTCAAGAACTTATACTAGGAGAAGATTGCGCTGGTTGTTTTTGGCGACATACCAACGATAGCTACTTTAAGAAAGTCAAGTTTAAAACTATTGTAGGGGTTTATAAAGTATGGTGTAATGTCCGTAAGATTTTGGGGTTGGGGCGATTTTCATTTTATACGCCAGTGAACAGCAATAACGATCTACCCCCTATATTTCACGATAGCTGTATGAACAGATGGGCCTCGGTAGGGGTGGTGCAGCTGGGCTGTTTTTATAAACAAGGCTGTCTCAAGATGTTTGAAGACCTACATGAGGAATATAATATTAGCCATAGGGACTTTTTTAAGTTTCTGCAGGTCAGGGATTTCTTATTAAAGAAAACTGGCGGGCGGGAGAATTTTCAGAATAATCAATTGATTGATAATTTATGTAAAGAAATTACCCCCAGGATTGGGGAAATTTATGAAATATTGAATCTAGCCTCCCCAGATGATATGGATAAACAATGCACTGCTTGGCAGGCTCTGCTGGGAGTCCATATTACAATCCCCCGCATGGCCTATGATTTAGCCCAAAACTCGTTAATGTCGATAAAGCTACAAGCACAATTTTATGAAACATTTTTTTCCTGTATTACACACCTAAGAAAATCGCCAAATGGGGAACTACGTGTCCTCGCTGTGCACTCTATGGGGCTGATATTGTTCATATGTTTGCCACTTGTAACATGCTCTCCGGCTTGATTAAAGATATGTCAGAATTTCTTTCTGAAGTATGCCAAACAAGAGTAAAAGTTTCAACAGAGGAAATCATGCTGGGGGTAGCGAATGGTGAACAGCAGTTAAACATACAGGGATTGATATTTGTGGCTATGGCAATATTCCGACTTAGTATCGCCTCCGCATGGCTAGATCCTAACCCACTGGCATTCCAACAATGGAGGGCTAGACTATTAGCGACCTGCAGTCTGGAAATGGCAATCTATAGGAACAAAGGAGCTAAAAAAAGATTAAGGGGCATGCAGATCTGGGCACCTCTCTTGTTGTGGATTCAGAGACATTTATGATTGTATTCTGTTTGTTCATTTCTTTTTCTCTTTCTATGCTTAGGAAATGTGAATCGTAATTCAATGTATTAATTTCAGATTTATGAAAAAAAAAACAAAAAAAAAACCTTCAAAATATATAAAAATAATATATATATATAAATAATTTAAAATATAAAAAAAACATTCTAGAATAAATTATAAGATGAAACTGTAAAAAAATATTTAAACTTAAATTGCCCAATATTATCAGTGCAACAGTAGGAAAAGCGTTGAATAGCAAAATATTTACATTTACTATTCCCACTCCAGTGAGCGCTACAGTAGGGAAAGTGTTGGATAGCGGAGGGGAAACATTACTATTCCCACTCCAGGGAGTGCAGCAGAAAGGAAAGTGTTGGATTACTGAGGGGTACAAATTACTATTCCCACTCCAGTAAGAGCAACAGTAGGGAAAATGTTGGATAGCGGAGGGGAAGAAATTACTTTTCTCACACCAGTGAGTGCAACATTAGGGAAAGTGTTGGATAGCGGAGGGATAAAGATTAATATTCCCACTCCACTGAGTGCAACAGTAGGAAATGTGCTGGCTAGCAGAGAGGTAAAAATTACTATTCCCACTCCAGTGAGTGCAACAGTGGGGAAAGTGCTGGATAGCGGAGGGGTAAAAACGTACTATTCTAACTCCACTATAGTGTAACAGTAGGGAAAGTGTTGGACAGCGGAAGGGTAACATTTACTATTCCCTCTCTAGTGAAAGCAATGGTAGGGAAAATGTTGGATAGCGGAAGGGCAAAAATTACTATTCCCACTCCAAAGAGTGCAAAAGGAGGGAAAATGTTGGATAGCAGAGGGCTAAAAAGAACTATTCCCACTCAACTGACTGCAACAGTAGGATAAATGTTGGATAGAGGAGGGGTAAAACATGTATTCCCACTCCAGTGAGTGCAACAGTAGGGAAAGTGTTGGATAGCGGAGGGGTAAAAATTACTATTCCCACTCCAGAGAGTCCAACAGTAGGGAAAGTGTTGGATAGCAGAGAGGTAAAAATTACTATTCCAACTCCAGTGAGTGTAACATTAGAGAAAGTGAAGGATAGCAGAGAGATACAAACTAATATTCCCACTTCAGTGAGTGCAACAGTTGGGAAAGTGCTGGATAGTGGAGGGGTAAAAATTACTATTCCAATTCCAGTGATTGCAACAGTAGGGAAAGTGCTGGATAGCAGAGGGATACAAATTATTATTCCTACTCCAGTGATTGCAACAGTAGGGAAAGTGTTGGATAGCGAAGAAAATAAAATTACCATTCACACTTAAACACTTAGAATTATTTTTATATATATTAAAACATAAACAAAATTAACAAACAAAATTTGAAACATAGAAATAAAAAATATTAAACATATAAAAAGAACACATATTATAATAATAATTACACATAACAAAAACCTACAAATATTATATAAAATAAAATAATAAATAAATGTACAAAAAATTATTCTTTTAACCTAGAAGATATTTACAAACAGAAATAATTAAAACATAAATGTATCTATTTTATTTCCTACCCTATAACACCACACCAATAACTAAACACTTCAACATTTTCAATTACATTTAGTTACATATTTAACATAATTAATTTAAAAAAATGTTTTTAAAACAATAAACATGAATTGACTACACACACTTTAACACTATAATATTCACAACATACACATAAATTAAACTATAAAACACAATTACAACTTATTTTAAAATTAAAAACTATTACTATTAACAACTAATAAATAAATACTTCACATTTATTTAATACCCACCCTTTACATCATTAAAAGTAAAATCAATGCACAAAAAATAAACAATTACCAAACAATTACCCAAAATAAATACCAAATAATATCAAATAATTAACATTAATTAACAACTATATATAATTAATTAAACACAAACTACTTCCCACCCTTTAATCCTATAAAACCCGCAACACACACCTAAACTTAATTACGCAATAACATAATTAATTACCAATTAATGTATTAAAATTAATTACTAACCAATTATTAATTCATCAATTAAAAATAAATCACTTCCCACCCTTTACACCTATGAACACAAAACACACCTAAAATTAATTGCAAAATTACCAATATTAATAACCAAATAATTATTTAAAATTAATTATCAACCAATTATTATTTCATAAATTAAAAACCAATTCCTTCCCACCCTCAACACCTATAAACACCACAAAACACACCTATAATAATTACACAATTACCATAATTAATTACCAATTAATTAATTAAAATTAATTAATAACCAATTATTAATTATTAATAAATTACTTTACAAATTTATCTCTATAACATCTCAATAAACATTTTTAATAAATACAATGTAATCAATAAATGTAATATAATCAAATAACTTCCCACCATATTCCCCTTCAAACCCACAACCCACTATGAAACTACAAACGCAAAATTCAAATAATTTTTTTAAATAAATTTAATATAATTAAATTACTTCCCACCCTATTCCCCTATAAACCCACAACTCGCTATGGAACTAAAAGTGCAAAATTCAAATAAAAAAAATGTATAACTACAAAAAATGTAACACATATATTACAAATACAAACAATTATTATACAAAAAAATCTATCACGTACTAAAATACATAACAATAATAAAAACAATATTTTTAACAACTATATTTTTGCAAACGGTATTAAACACTTCGATATTTTTAAAATCGATTTCATTTATCTTAAGTTGATATTCTGCCCGCGATCTGCCCGCCATCATAATGGGGCCCGTAGGCTGCAAGGGGCAGGCCAAAATGCATGCTTTCCAATGTCACTTTAGTGGTGGCATAATAGGGGCTATTGTCCACCATTGACTTTTTACTTACAGGCACAGGGTACACAGACACAATTTACAAGGAACTTATTGGTAAGATAAAAATACGCCATTCAGCGATTAGCCTATTCTACATGTTCTTAGGGATCAGAGCACTTACACTGGGCACAGAATTGCAGTGCCCCGGTGCTTGAAAAAGTCCATACACCCACAGCATCAGTTGAAAAATTGGAGGGGGACATGCATAAAAATAATATTTCATTACAGATAGTATGTAAATTACATAATCCCTGGAGAAAGCTGTAATTGTGCATTTTTAAAGTTACATGGTGCACCGTTTACAAATCATTAAAGCTTTGAGTGGAAGAAGTACTCCATGTTAAACACAGTAATGGCTTAACACTCCTAATATGGGTTGCAAAGGTATGTTTGAAACTAGGTTTGGCCTAAAGCCAAAGTTTGTTCTAAAAATTCAGTGAGAAAGGCTAAAGCTGCTGTTGACAGTTGTTAGAAATTGGATTACTGCTTGAGGGTGGTGAAACACAGAGCAGTCAGGCTTAATTTAGATGCAATGTGTAAAGTATTTATGCAGCACTTCAAACATTAAATACAGTGAAAATACAAGAAAAGAAAAATCCCACACCAATTTAGAAAAATAGAGTACATTTTAATAAATAAATCAAGATCAAAAATCCAATCAGTAGAACCGGTGATATGCAATTTTAACGCTATAAGTAAAAGGTAGGCCAAAAAGTACAAAGCAGTAACTGTGGGTATCTGGTTGCGGCGGACTGTGTCAAAGTCCCAAGTTCAGGCAGACCGTGAATGTGCACAGCTGGCTACAGGTAACCACTTAGGTCCGCGGAACACAGTACCTTAATCCTGGTTGCGAAGAGATGCAGAATCCCACATTGAGGATGCATCGCCCAACAGAGACGATGCAAGGTCCAGGTGAAGAGATGCGCCCCGCAGCAGTGGTTCCGATGGGCTGCATTGGGTGAGGCAATGGCCTTGCGTGGAAATGAGTCACACATCGGTAGCTCACTACCAAGGGCCCTTAGGTACCCTTGGTCCATAGGTACCCCCCAAGTGCATCCCCCCACAACCCCATCCCCCTAGGGGCTCGCACGGGCCCCCATAGCAAATACTGCATGCCTTTCAACGGCGGAGTCTCTGCTATGGAAAGGCATGAAATATGCCACATCATAATTTGGCTGGCGGTGCCTGCAAGGCACCGCCACCACATTTAAACCCTTTTCCGCTCAGTCGCATATCTGACCGGCGCTTAAGCGGGCGGGCGGTCTTACACTCCGCCGCGGAGCCCCTTGCCATAGTAATATGGCGGTGGTTATAGGGGGCCATCCGGCGGGTGGATCACCACGGCCGGTGGCGACCTGCCCGCAATCCTAATGGGGCCCTTAGTATCCACCTCTACTTACATGCTGAATAAATTGAGACAGACCTGAAGGAGGTAGTGTATCTAATTTAGAGAGTTTTGCATTGATTCTGAGTATTTCTCTTGAAGTGAGGCAAAAGTAAGAGGGAGGCCCTCTGCCACGTTAATGCCTTTTGATGCAAAGACAGGGCCAACTTCAGCTGAATTATTGTTACTGTTTTAGGATTATTCTGAGGGCCGAAGATTTATATAAAGTGGAGAACAGAAATGTATCCACCATCTTGAGAGCATAAATAAAATATCAAGAAAGATACGGCTGGAGTGGAGTAGCACCAGCGTAGGTATTATTAACACCCCAGGTAGTGAGTATGGTGATATAAGGTAACTTTCCACCATGTTTTAAGGGACATATATAATGGAGTGAGTGTCAAACCAGAGTGCACCGTGTGCAGCGAGAAAGGCTGTTTGATAGCTGTATTAGATAGTAATATCACACCCTCCCATCAAACATGGAGGTCTGAGCTTCTTAAGGCTCATTCTGGGTTTTTGTTTGACCCGAAGGAAGTTCAAAGATAGCTTGTCAACTGTATTGAAGAAA
Organism: Lissotriton vulgaris; assembly: GCF_964263255.1. Taxonomy (NCBI): domain Eukaryota; kingdom Metazoa; phylum Chordata; class Amphibia; order Caudata; family Salamandridae; genus Lissotriton; species Lissotriton vulgaris. The sequence goes on from NC_141686.1 coordinate 70,182,209, forward strand.
CCTGGGACTAAACCCACGGGAAGCATCATGGATACAAAATTCACAAGAGGCATAATCATCATTTTCAAAGTTTCAAATCTCCCCAACCACTAAATAAATTGCGGGGACTAAGAGCATAGAAGATCCTTGCTCTTGTTTAAGGTCTTCTGCTCATTGGCAGAGATTGACTCCGAAAGATTACTGGATAACCAAATGGCAAGATATTTGATCAATTTTGGTTGCCAAGGAAGACCTGGCTATCTAATATAAGAGGAGTGACAGTGGACATTGAACGGCATAACCACTGTCTTGTCTCCGTTTAAAGTGTAGCCTGAAAAATGCGTAAAAGATTGACTCAGAAATATAACATTCGGAATCGTTGTGTCAGTGTTTTCTGAAAAGATAGGTATAACATCTGCATATGCGAATGTTTGGAGTATAAGGAATCCAAAACTCACATCTGTGGAATTAGGAGTCTCATTAAACAACACCAACAGAGGCTCTATAGTCAGAAGGAACAGAAGTGGCTGCAGGCATGGCTCGTGGGTGGTGAGCACGAGGAGGGGTCACGCGCCGGTGAGTAATATAAAAAATATTTAAAGAATAAACTTACCTTGCCGCCAGGTCCTGCATCTCTGCTCCTGCTCTCCTAGCCAAAACTTAAGGAACAGGAAGCACATACAGGCCTCACTGACCAATCACAATGCTGCAAATGTGAAAGTCTGGCGACAGTTCATCTGCCCTCATCCATCTGTTCCACTGCAATAAGCGAGAGGCCAGAACATTTTGAATTGAGTGTAATCACACCATTATTTTTTTAGATGGTAGGGGAACAGGCCAGATCTGGGATTAAGCCATTACAGAGAGAAAGAGAGTGTTTGTGGCCAACCTTGGTTTCTTGGAGGGAAATTATATCTCCTTTGAGACCGATGCAGTAGTCTAGTAATTTTCTACATTTCACCAGGTGGTTCAGTCCCTTAATGCTGAGAGAGACTACTTTTAATTCAGGCATCATAGAAAGGAGTGGTGGCTTCTCGTGTAAGCTGGAAAGCAGGTGACCAAAAATGTGGGCCACAGTGTAATAGCGTCTGGGCCTAATGGCATGTGCCCCATGGCACGATGGCCAGAGGAAAAAGTTAGGAAAAACATGGAGACGAAAATACTAAGGAAAAACACAAAAACCCTCTCTATAAATAGAGAGGGAGAGTCCTATAGGATGAGGTGTGGATCTAAGGTGCTGAGGGGGCATCTGTGAATTGGATGGAGCAAGAGGGAACTCACTACGCTGGCAATATAGTGAACTATAAACATATGAAGTGAAGTAAAGCTGCCAAACAAACAAGTGGACAGAGGGTCAAGGCTGCCCAGATGGTGCGCCTGATTGAGTGATGAACACATAGGCCCTAATATGAGTTTGGTGGCCTTGGAGCTGGCTGCCATGCCAGCACATCACTCCAAGACTGACAAACCCATAATGAAACCGCCTGCCAGATTCCGACTGAATCTACATAGGACGATCCTTTAGAGGCTGGCTCACGATGGTGCCATGCTAAGGCTCATATGTGCACGGCAATGGGTATGCTATTGCACGTTCCTGCAGGGCATGGACTGTTAAGTACATGCCCTCCAGGAACTGGGGGTGCATGCATACAGGTGCGCACACTACATGCCCCACAGCATGCATCCTGTAGTGCAGAGGCAACAAGGGTTCTGTGGTGCCCCCTTTGTTTCCTCAATGTCACACTTTTCATGGCAGTCGCACCGCGATGAAAACTGTGGCGCTGAGGAAACTAGTAATATGGCTGGTGGTGCCGCAACAGCACCACCAGAATATAACTAGCCTCACACTGCTACAAGGCCACCAGAGATCCCTGGCGGTAGCAGTGTTTCTGTGGTGGTCGACCGCCATAGTCAGAATATGGCAGGTGGACCGCAAGTCTGGCGGTCCACGGACCACCACCATGACTTTGGCAGTCCAATGGACCGCCATTTTTGTAATAAGGGCCATAACATATCAACTGGGCGCAACTTGGAGCATATACGCACGAGGCAAAGCAAAACATGAGAAATAACTTGAGTACCCATTATCTGATCAACTGCTTTACAGGACATGGATGACTCATCCAATTAACATATAGGAAGTTGCAACCTAAGGTAGACCAAGCATATCATAAAAGCAGAACTTTTGCAGCATTAGTAGGGCAACAAGCATTGGAATAATCAAATACCAATAACCCAAACCCTAACCCTATAAGGGATAAGGATGAGTATTCCATAAATTACAAAATTAAAATCAGTCAATAATTAATTAACAATTAATAATTAGCTTCCACCCTATACCCTTACAAACCTGTCTTCCTGCAAATAACATATGATAAAAAATGAATATTACTTAATTCATATAATAAATAATAATCCTATAATTAAATAAATTTGAATAAATAATTCAGAATTATGATTAACTAATTTACTTCCCAACTTATGCCCCTATAAGCCCAACAACCCACTACAACACTATCAATTACTATAAACAATTCAATAAACAATTCAAAATCAATTAAGAAATTACAAGCTATATTAAAAAAAAGAACCTTTATATAAACAATAGTAACACATAAACGTAATATATAATTTAAAACACATTCAAATAATTAAAAAACAATATTTTAACGACTATATTATTGAAATATCAATATTATTTAAACAATTGTACTTACCTAAAAAACGATATTCTTGTCAATGATATTTGTGCATCAGGATATTTGTTTATCACAATATTTATTTTCAAATATTTCTGCCTCCTTATATTTTTAAATCAATATCTTATCCAAAAAAACAAAACACATAATACATTTAAATTTTCACAAGAGTTTACATGAGAATTCTCATGTTATTTCTCTCACCTTACATCATGATCACATGGTTTATTTTACACACAAAAAACACTTAGAGCCTAAATACGACTTTGGCGGTCCCCCTGTTGCAACGCAACCGCTCCGCCAAGGCTGTGGTGTGCCCGCCCACCACATTCAGAGTTGAATCAAGGGCGGGCAGGTGGTGCTGCGGTGGTCACATGGCAGTGGGGTGTTAGGCTCATAAGGGAGCCTAAAATGCATCTAGCACATGTGTCCTTCTGCATGCACCCCAGGAGTGGCAGGTAGCCCTGTTTGGGCCCCTTAGTGGCGGTGCCCAGCATCACCGCCAACATATTATTGCCCATTTCCAGACTGCTGGTGCAGCGGGATCCTTGATCAGCAGGGCAACAGAGCAGTCCTTTTTCTGAGCCTTCCAAAGGTCCAGAAGTGATCTGAAGATTGTCTCTGATTGTCCTCTTTTATACCTGGCGCCCACTTTGAAGTGGGAGAAGCTTCTGGAGTTTAACCCTTCTGAGGAGTTTGAAATATGCTGCCTCCCTGCCCTGGTCCCAGTCTGTTGGGGGGATACAATAGGAAAAAGTCCTTTGTGTGCGAGCTGAGCCAGTGCCTTTGAAGTACAAGTGTGGGAGGTGACAGCTCTGCCCCTATCAAGTCAGCGATGGCCCATCCTACCAGACCCTCCTTTGTGATACTGTCTAGGAGAAATACGCAAAGGCCAACTGCCAACTACACCTAGTCATGTGAGCCAGGGACAGGCTGTAGGCACTAAATAATTGGGATAAGAAAATTCCAACTTTCTAAAAGTGACATTATCAGAATTGTGACTACAAATCCAACTTCACCATTAGAAGGTTTTAAATTGCAATTCCTCAGGCACCAAACATGACTTTGCCATCTGCTCCTAAGTTATCACTTAATAAATGTAATAAGGTAACCCAATACTTTCCTACGGGACAGTGAGGCCTCACAGTATTGAAAAACACATTTAGGACTTTTTGACTATCAGGAATGAAAAACCTGAAAGTGCACATTCAACCTTTTAAATACAATACGCCGTGCCCTACGAGCTGTTCAGGGCCCACTCTAGGGAGGACCTATATGTATTAAAAAGGGAGGTTTAGACCTGGATAAAGCTTATTTTGCCAGGTCAAAATGGCAGTAAAACATTGCACACACTGGTTGCAATGGCAGGCCTGGGACATGTTATAAAAAGCTACTTAAATGGGTGGTACAATCAGTGCTAACGGGTGTAAGCCAATTTCACCATGTTTAAAGGAGAGAACACAAGCACTATGCCACTGTTTAGCAGTGATAAAGTGTGAAGATTCCTAAGGCCAAAAAAACAAATTCAGCAAAACAGGAGTGAAAGTAAAACGTTTGGGGGAAGACCAACCTAAGTCTGACAGGTCTAACAATTTTTCTAAAAACTAACTTTTTCATCTGCCTTTTATTTAAACGTTATAAATTGGCTAAATCACTAATCTAAATACTCAAACACACCGCACTGTTGACATCAGAAAATCAAAAGTCTGTGTTGATAAAATAAAATTGAATGTAGATCATATATGACGATGACTTCTTTCTTTAAAAGAGGGCAGCCTTTTTCTCTTCTTACCTCCAAAGGCTCCAAATTACAGACAATCCAAAGAGTGAACCATCTAAACTGCAAACAAATATTAACTACAAATCAATAATTACAAATAAATGTCCCAGGAAAACCTTTAAAAATCCAGTCTTAAATGGTAAGACAGTTATGCTTTTAGTAAACATCAAAATTAGTCTTGGATTTTAAAATAATTGGTCTCCATGCCATCAAAATGTAATCCATTCACAGTACTGTTCAAAAATACCCAAAATTAATCTAGCATTTAAAGACTATTAAAAAAAAGCTCCATAATTAATGTAAAGTAGAAAGTACATAGAAAGTGTCAGGTTTTACACCCGGCACTCTGATACAATCAAAATGGTAGCACCAAGAAGCCATTTCAAAGTTATTGTATACATTCAGGTAACTGAACTAAAAAAGACAATTAAAAAACAGGAAATAGGAAGAGTGTAGGAGTCCTCTGAATTAAAACTACCATATATTCTATTGCTATCCTTTATTTTCCCAGCACAAAACTGCTTCTGAGTGACAAAAGCCCAGGTAGGCAACTTGTATAGAGAAAATAGCTACACCAAGTGGGTAAAATCAAACAGACAATTTTTTTTTTTATAACTAATCAAACATCACTTACCCTTACTCTACAACAAAGGTACACCAAATCGCTAGTATCACAAAAAAATAAGTTACATACCAGTGCCACACTCCTCTGTCTTCCACCACAATGCTCCTCCAAATGCAGAAATGCAGAAACAGTTGCATCAGTAGGGAAACATTATCAACAGAAACAACAAACAAGCATTGTCAAAGCCAATAGGTCTTGCATTGGCTGCCACCTTTTTGGCTTTGGTCATTTTTGTTTTATTCTTTCATGGTATTTGCAAACTGTTTTTGTTGGGGATGCAGCTGGGCAAGAAAAGAACACATTACCATAGTAGTATCTGACCGTAAAGGGAGGGACTTGCTTTGTGTGTGGATGGGCTCATTCTGAAAGAGAATGCTGCAACTCGAAGTGAAGTCAACGATTGGGTGAACTGTGCTAATCCACTGCCTTATGATGCATGCTGCAGTGGCCGGAACAAAAAATGTAAATGACACAACTACAGACTAATGGATAAAGCCTGGCTGAAAACCCCTATAAATAACTATGTTATACATATGACTGCAGTAAAATCAAAAGGTCTTGTCTAACACCAGACCTCAACAAGTCAATCAGCTCAATGGTGTACAGTGCTTTTTAAAATATTTTTGTAAACTTTTCTTACAAATAGAGATGCTTGCAAAGAGAGATAGATAGACAGGCTTGTAAAGACAGATAGATGGGAAGGCTTGCAAAGACAGACAGAGAGGATTGCAAAGTCAGGTAGTGTTGCAAAGAGACATTGTGCTGCAGATATAGATAGATAGATAGATAGATAGATAGATAGATAGATAGATAGATAGATAGATAGATAGATAGATAGATAGATAGATAGATAGATAGATAGATAGATAGATAGATAGATAGATAGATAAGAAATAGGAGCACTGGAACTACCCCAGAAAGTCATACAGGAAGGGCATGCATACTAAACTACTTAAAACAGCATTGCAAGCAATCTGGAAAACCATACAAGCAGAGAAACAGAATAGACTGTTTTACTAATATAACTGTAGTCCTAAATTAAAATACGTGCCAGAATGCCATTCAGGAGTACAGGTATTAAGGCACTTTATTGTGCATACTAAAGAAATGACAACTTCATGGAAAACAGTTTCAAATCTACACAATTTGGTGTGCTGTGAAATAGCAGCAGTCAGATGAACAAAGGATATTCCAAAATGAATTCACAACACCATGATCAAGAGACCAGAAACAATAGGTCAGAAAGCTGGAATGAGAAAGCCCTGTGCTCAACATGGAAGAGTGGTTACAAAGTGTGCTACTCTCATATCAGAATCTAAAAACAAAGACAACACCAAGGTATTAAAGTAAAAACTAAAACAGTGGCACTGAAGAGAGCTATCCTGTGTGTGTATGTACTTCATGTGAAACAGCAAAATGCAGTCATTCAAAGTTACTGAGGTGTACTGATCCTCTGTTCCATGTGTTTTGCTGTACTGGATGGAAGCAAAATGTGAGTGACAGATCAACACACTAATGGATAAAGATAGCTGGATGAAAGGCAATTTAAATAAGTATTATGTATGTAGAACTCAATCGAAACCTGTGGGAAAATAGATACATGAATGTTACTAAATGCACTTCAAATGTCCAAAATATAAATGTTATTGCATTTATTTATAAACAGTTATTAGTTTTTAAGTATCTGTGCAAACTTAATAAAAACGGTAATGTTTTTAAAAAAATGATATGCTATGAAATATAAGAAAAGTCAATAGCTATGAATTGTAATGTAAAAATTGTATGTATTTTTTATTGTTTTATGTGTTTTATGTGATATTAAATGTACTGTTAATTTACAACATATCTGCAAATGATCTGCAAACTTTCAATAAATATATAAATGAAAAATGTATAACACCAAAAACCCCAAATTATAATAAATCTACCTACATCTGAAACAAATAAAACCTCCCCAACAAAACAATACACTACCCACCTAATATCACATCATCTCAACAATGTGCCCCATAACATTAACAAAATAATAACTGCATCTCAAACAAAATAAACACCCACCCAACACAAAGCAATTACAACCCACACCCAGTGCCCCTATAACCTCGACAACCTGAATCTAAAAATTACCATAAAACCCATAGAGAAGAAAATAGATACCTGCACCCCAGAAAATTAAACTCCACCCCGAGCCCTAATAATAAATAACCCCAAAACTTAAAAATAACCCTGTACACTTTAATAAAATACCAAAAATACACTACTGACCCAGTGCGTTTATTCTCCAACAACCCAACTACAAAACATTGCATTCTGCCTATTACTAAAAAAAATTCAATACGCTATGAAATAACCTTCATGCTGATCTCTAAAAAATAAATAATCCAATAGCTTAACCGATACCTCACTGTAATAAAAAAAATTACACTACCTGCCCACTGCCCTATCACTTGAATAACCAGCACCTAAAACCCAACAGACTACTCCTAAGTAAAAATATAAATACCTGCACCTCAAAAACATATCCACCCTGAATTCTAAAAAAATACATAAGCCTAAAATATAAATAATAGCACTTAAATGGAACTTGTAAACAATACACTACACTTTGACAATCCATCCCTAAAACCTAACGTACTATCATAAATAAAAACTAAAATACTTGCACCACAACAAACACCCTGAACACTAAAAAAAGGTCTAATGAAAACACATTCATGAATGCTAGAAAACAGTTAGAATCCCTAAAGCCCCTCCATCCCTGAACCCTAAAACCCTCATAACACCCCTACTCACCAAACATGACCACCTATTCCTGGTCCCTAAAAATCCCCTTTTGTACTCTTAATCACCATTGCACCCTGAACTCTAAAAACCTGTGCTATCCCTAATCACCATGTATCCCTTAACTCTAAAAACCCCTTAACTAAACCGCCCTCCATCCCTGAAGCGTAAAACCCTCTTTACTATTAGAGCTGGCGAAATGACCTTTCCACTGGTGCAATCTAGTAACATTTTTACGAAATATGCATTATGCTTGTTATGCAAAATTTCTGAAATTATGCAGTTTTGCCACATGGTGAATTTTTACCATGCTTGTAACAAGAGTTTAGAATGGGACTAAAATTATAATGTGAACTACTAGGAAACAAGTGACAGTAGTTCACTGCAATTGTGTTTTTTGCACTACTTTTCAGCACCAAACTCTTCCTCATATCCAAAAGGAACATGAAGATGCATTTTGTGAGGTGTTTTATATTAGTCTAATTTTGCATCATTTTTGTGGAATTTTGTACAATGATGCAGAAACAAATGGCTTGACTTTTCCACAACCATACTTGCTATCCCTATTTAACAACCATCCCGAAACCCTTGCTGTTCTTTCCTGATGTAAAATATTGATGCAAATTTGATACACAGTTAGTCCATTGAGACTGAAGAGATCACTGAGCTTTCCTCCTCAGTGAAGTCAGGGTCACCACTGGACTCAGCATCCACGTCCATTGTGGAAGGAGGCAAGGAAGTGGTTAACCCAGTCTTGGGTGAACTGATAAATTGCTCCTTGCAGCCAGATCAGGTGCCTGGGTGCTGGAAGCAAGCTGTGGTAGTCCCACTGCTAAAGAAAAGGCTGTTGGACCCCACCAAACCTGAAAATTACCGTCTGGTTTCATTATTGTAGGCCTCCTCCAAGATAGCAGAGAAATGGAGGAGGTGTGGCTCACTGGTTAGAGGCGGCAGACCCGGAAGCAGAGAATGGCCCGGGACCAGGGTTCAATTCCCGACGCGGCAGGGTCGTGGACCAGAGTCAGCGGACTCGATAATTCTCGCCTGGGTGCCTAGTCTAACCAGGAATCACACTCGGCAACTCTGGGCATTAGCTTGCCTCATCTCTACAACGGCCCCCCACATTCGCCGGGGATGCTTGGTTTCACCTTGGAGATACCCAGTAGTGACCATCTCACAGAGATAGCCAGGACGGGTTCCCCAGCGGTCTACAGCGCCACGACGCCTCAGGGCAGCAGTGCGCTTTACAAGACACATACATACATACATGTGAAATAACAGCTTTCGAGTTTCATAGAGAGCCATAATCTGCTGCACAAGACTCAATCCAGTTTTCGGTCCGCCAACTGTACAAAATCGGCCTTGTTGCTGGCGACAGAGGCTGTTCATCAGATCTGAGCGCTGATATTGTAACCCATAAACCTTAATTGATAGACTCTGGAACGGTGGTGTAGTCCATAAAGTGCTGAGCTAGATCACTTTCTGCAGGGACGTACTTTTTAAGTATCAAAATAACCCTACTAGTCAGAAGTGATCCTAGTGAAACATGGAGTGCTGCAGGGCTCATCTTTTAGCCCAACTTTGTTTAATGTATACATGCGACCGCTGGCGGAGATCATCGTGCGCTATGGATTCACCATCATCTCATATGCAGGTGACACACAGCATATCATCACACTGTTACAGAATACAGCCCACATGGTCTCCACCCTGTGCCACTACCTTGCAGAGGTTGCTAGTTGGAAGGACCTAAATTGTCTTAAGTTCAAGGCGGGGAAGACCAAGGTTCTGAGCCCGGGCAATCAAGCAGATATTTGGTTCACTCTATGGTGGGCTCAGGAGTTAGGTTCAGTTCCTGTCCCCAAACCTAAGGCTAAGAACTTTGTTGTTAGGTTTGACGATAAACTGTTGTTTGATAGTCAAGTCAGCTGAGTAAAATCTTTAGGTGTTGCCATAGTCAGAAGAAAATGGTTATCAGGCCTTGATTATTTCAAATGAATGTGGCCTGGTGTTGTGAGTCACCAGGACTCCAGTACGCACTACTTAAATGCAATTATTTTTTTAGTACATTCTATTTATTTCATCAAAAAATATTAGAACAATCATATTATTCACTCCACTTGTTTCACTTTTTTTACAACGATATCATTTTTTATATCATGACATTAGCAAGATGCAAACAAATTCATTAACTTGTAAAACTTAAATCATAATAATTGATCAACACCCAATGCATTTCGGGGCTGATGCCCCTTCGTCAGGGGTCTGTGATTGAAAAGAGAGAAAAAGAAAGGAAAAGGAAGAAAAAGAAATCTTATTACTCATGATGCAAGGATGAAATTAAATTCTTTGGTATAGTGTTTCTGTAATTAAACAGCTTCTTATCACAACTATGAAGGAATTATGAATTCCCATTTAAACTTCATTGTACCCAATGGTTTTGTATTTTCTAAAAAGGGGGAAAACGTTGCAGGGTTTTAGTACGCGCAATATGTTTAACAAAGATAGACACCGTATGTGTCATATTCTTACAAGCTTTTACCTGAGTGCTTATTCGTGAAAAATCTGTAAGAAAAGACAAGAAGACGGAAGCAAGGGGAGGATTATGTAAATAACTTTACACAGAAAAACGGCATACTCAAAACTTCATAAATGCTCATTGACAGAGCTCACCTGCACTGTACTTCGATATCTTGAGAGCCTAAACGGAACAAGAGCCATGGTCAGAACACTATATTAAGTCGTGCATAACGAGACTGCCAAGTCATTCTAAGAAGAGGGATTTACCTGCGAGCCTTACCGTGTTAGTTGCGGTCTCGCCAGGGTCTCAATTAAAAGGGTCCTGCCAATATAAAATAACATCCATTTAGAGATTAATCAATATGATGTCGTTTTGAAAAAACGACCATAATCATTAAACCGCTACCTACTCTTACCAGAGAGTAGAAGATCTACCGCGCATAGTGGCGTCCTCCTTGAGTTTCGCTGAGAGGGACTAGTCCCTTCTCTAATGTAAATAGTCTTTCCGCGTGTAGATACCAACGAAGGACTTGAACGCGCTCGGAGTTGCATCACTTTTAGCAGTATTATAACTCTTCTCTCTTATTAGAGGTGCATTTAAAGCAATTATTGACCCGGTTTTACTGGGTTAACGTGGATATTATTCTCGAAGAGTATGAAAACAACAAAATGTTGTGGATGCAAAAAAAATGGCCGCCATTTGTAAATGGTGAAAATACACATGTGAAAGTATCAATGAAACAAAAGAAGGGAAGTGAAAACAGAAATAGCGAAAGAAAAAGTAGAAGAAAAAGTGGAAGAAAAAGAGGATATAACCAATGTGGAGAAAATTAATAAATCAAGGAAATAGTTATTTACAATGAATTATCACAATCTCTGGTAATTAAGATTCCTGCCTATATACATTCTCAAGTAATAAATGATTTATCTTATTTAAGAGAAACATATTTTAGAAAAAACAAGCTGCCTATTGTGTTTAACCAGCCTGACGCTCTCTAATATGTGTATAATCCTATATGTGGGTATGTGTTGATAAATCATTTATTCCTTGAGAATGTATATAGGCAGGAATCTTAATTACCAGAGATTGTGATAATTCATTGTAAATAACTATTTCCTTCGTTCAAGTCCTTCGTTGGTATCTACACGCGGAAAGACTATTTACATTAGAGAAGGGACTAGTCCCTCTCAGCGAAACTCGAGGAGGACGCCACTACGCGCAGTAGATCTTCTACTCTCTGGTAAGAGTAGGTAGCGGTTTAATGATTATGGTTGTTTTTTCAAAACGACATCATATTGATTAATCTCTAAATGGACGTTATTTTATATTGGCAGGACCCTTTTAATTGAGACCCTGGCGAGACCGCAACTAACGCGGCAAGGCTCGCAGGTAAATCCCTCTTCTTAGAATGACTTGGCAGTCTCGTTATACACAACTTAATATAGTGTTCTGACCATGGCTCTTGTTCCGTTTAGGCTCTCAAGATATCGAAGTACAGTGCAGGTGAGCTCTGTCAATGAGCATTTATGAAGTTTTGAGTATGCCGTTTTTCTGTGTAAAGTTATTTACATAATCCTCCCCTTGCTTCCGTCTTCTTGTCTTTTCTTACAGATTTTTCACGAATAAGCACTCAGGTAAAAGCTTGTAAGAATATGACACATACGGTGTCTATCTTTGTTAAACATATTGCGCGTGCTAAAACCCTGCAACGTTTTCCCCCTTTTTAGAAAATACAAAACCATTGGGTACAATGAAGTTTAAATGGGAATTCATAATTCCTTCATAGTTGTGGTAAGAAGCTGTTTAATTACAGAAACACTATACCAAAGAATTTAATTTCATCCTTGCATCATGAGTAATAAGATTTCTTTTTCTTCCTTTTCCTTTCTTTTTCTCTCTTTTCAATCACAGACCACTGACGAAGGGGCATCAGCCCCGAAATGCATTGGGTGTTGATCAATTATTATGATTTAAGTTTTACAAGTTAATGAATTTGTTTGCATCTTGCTAATGTCATGTAAAAAAAGTGAAACAAGTGAAGTGAATAATATGATTGTTCTAATATTTTTTGATGAAATAAATAGAATGTACTAAAAAAATAATTGCATTTAAGTAGTGCGTACTGGAGTCCTGGTGACTCACAACACCAGGCCACATTCATTTGCTTAACATAGTTTGCAGACACTAATCCAGTACAGCACACATACCGGAATAAGGTTGTTGATTGATGTGAATAGAGTGCAGCACCCTTCCATATTCACTTGATTATTTCAAGACTAGATTACTGCAATGTTTTGTACCTTCGAGTCACTCAAGGAGGCATCAAAAACTCCAGAGTGCAAAACTCTGCGGCACACCTATTCTTGAACTTATCGAGTGTGTGTCAATTGTGGCCATGCTTAGCAAATTAAATTGGCTGCCAGTAAAGCAGAGAGCATCTTTTAATGCTTTGCATTACTCCTACAAAGTTTTTTCAACAAAGGGCCGGGATACCTTCATTCCCTAGTGAAACCAGATGTACCTTCTAGGAATTTAAGATCAACAGCAGAGGTGCTGGTGATTGTTCCAAAGGTAAAGAAAATGTGCTTTGGCAAGAGTTCTTTCAAGTATTTGGTGCCAAAACTGTGGAACTCCTTGCCCGTATTGGTTCATTAGGTGCAATCAGAGGAGGTTTTTAGGAAGAAACTTAAAATTTGTTTTTTTGCAGCAGGATGTTCGAGAGTTTGAAAGTGGTATGTGTGTTGGGTATGGAACCCTGCTTCCAGTGCTGGATCACCTAATTTGAGGTAGCTATGCGCTTTATAAACTGTATTATTAATATTATTATTATTACAAGCACTGGCAAAACCAAAAGATCTCACCTATGCAAAAGCTATTGGCTTTGTCAATGTATTCTAGCCATGTTGCACAGCAGCCTGGCTGCTGTGCAACATGGCTAGCAATTAGGAAAAAAGGTGCTACGACACAACCAGCGTTGGCAGTATGATAGCGTTTTTGTCTGAATGGAGGGAGGGCTCAAGCCCCAAATACAGGAGTGGCGAGGTAGAGACTTTGCAAGCCCTATGATGTGTCCACTGCTGGCTATGTCATATTCCTTTTCTTTCTGGCAGGAGGGAGGGGTAGCAAACAACAATGATGGGTGAGGGAGGAAAATAGACATGCAACAATGAATTGGTGGGAGAACAGTGACAGACGACAAGCACCAATGACTAGAAGGGGCAAACAATGACAGGAGGGCAAGCAACAATGGGCAGGAGCGGACAAACAGCAATGACGTTGTGGCAATCGATAATGACGGGAGGGGACGGGAAAGGAGGCGTACAACAACGAGAAGGTGTACATACAACAACGAAGGGAAGGCAAGAAACAATGAAGGGAGGGGAGAGGGATGCAAACAACCAGATTTGAAGGGGTGCAAGCAACAATGATGGGAAGGTGCAAGCAACAATGATGATGAAGCAACTATGGCAGGAGAAGCAACAATAAAAAACAAGCCACATGGAACAACGTTAGGGGAAGGAACATGGTAAAAAAAGTACCTTGAGTCTTAGCAGCAGAAGGACACTAATAAAGTGATTAATCAGTACTTGGTACATGCGCCAGGGAAGGGACAAACATCTGAAGAGAAAGTATAATGGCACACGCTGACCAAAGAGAATCAAGAACACTAGACTGACAATGAAGCCAGTAAATGCTAAGAAATGGGCAGGCTCCAAGCCGCTTTTACTTAACAAAATGTCTTGCAAGGGACCTTAAGAAACGTCTGCGCCTCAATTGTTGACTCTGGATGCTATGTGCTTTTAGCAAACACTATTGGCCTGATTTATAAATGTAAACTTTTGAGCAAGTTTACACTTAGGAATAAGTTTACTACTTTCAGTATTCCCAAACTCTGAATGTAGATTTACTATAAAAGTGTAACCTATATATGTTTCCATCCCCTTAGGCGAGGGGGTGGAGCCTGAGTAGTCATAAATTATGATCGCAGACTTTTGCCATCTAACTTACACCCATATTTTATGACTGGCGGAGGCTACACACTTGTGGTGGAGAACTCCACTTGTCAGTGGATACAAGACTGCATACAGGGTGTAATCTACGCGCACGGAGATCTCCGCTTGGTATAGTTTCGGAGACTTACACATGGTCCAACTGGACAAAGAGATACACTTGAAATCAATAAAGCACACCTGACATACATTTAATTCCAACCACATATATAGTGTGGGTACATAATAATAACTAATATAGACACTCATGTACTTAGTGATCACCTGATGCAGCAGGTTATACAACAACAGAGACAGTGATGCACACATTCACATAGTATAGTTACTAATCCATGTATTTAGTGAGACACTTTTAATTACTCACTTAAACAGACAGTCAGACAGCTACCAAATCCTCCATCCACACAGTTATATATCCACTCAATCTTCAGTACAGATTTATATATATATATATTACATACGTATATTTCAAACAGAACCACATTCACTGGATGATGTAATCACTGATGTCATCAGTGAAGTCATTTGAGAGGTCATCATTAATGTCATCAGTGATGTCACTGACTATGTCATGAATGATGTAATATGTGACATCATCAGCAGTGCATTGCGGGCGCGTGAGTTATAGTTAGCAGAACTAACTATAACAGAGGAATTTCTATGGTTTTGTACGAGTGAAATGTCCAGCTAACTATAACACCTCTGAAACCTATGTTGTTTTCTGTGAATTTTTAAGGTTTTTGAAATGCTAATTTCTAACTGTAACGTGCCTGAAACCTATGGCTTTTTCAGTGAATTTCAAAGGTTTTTTAAATACTAATTTCTAACTATAACATTCCTGAAACCTATGTTTTTTTCAGTGAATTTCAAAGGTTTATCAAATGCTAGTTTCTATCTATGCCTACAGAGGTAGGCCATGTGAAGAAAGAAGAAAAAACGCACATAACGAAGCAAAAGAAATGTAGAAAGAAGCAACAGAAGTCCACAAAGACGAAGAAAAGTACTGGAAGAAGCAAGACATGTGCAGAAAGAACTAACAGAGGAGCAGAAAGAGGCCTTGTTGCAAAATCATCCTGTGCCCACAACTTTTTCAGATGGGTACTGGTGGTAACTGACTCTGACTAACCAGGCCTAGAGCCAGTGCTATGATAAAAGACACTTAGAATACAGTGAAAACACCTACATACACTAGGTAACACTATGCGTTGGGGTACCCCTATGATTAGCATGACCTCTTCTGTAAGGCCCTAGAACATAATAGGGCAGGAGGAAGTGGTGAAGAGAGGGGGGGTCTTAGGTGACATGTGTGCAAAAACGTCCTATGGCCGTTTTAAGTTGGGAGATTAAGTACCCTTGAATCCTGATGGTCCCTGGGGCCAACTAGCCAACCAGGTACTGGGGGGTGGGCACCCCAGGATACAGCAGGAGCCGGCCTTGGGGGATGGCAGTCCCTGGGGTCATCACAGACTCCAAGAGGGGGGCCGCATAGCCCCCCCCTCCCAACATCCGAACTTCAGCGGGATTCGCGCACCCGGCTGAGGGTCCTTGGGGAGCAGGCTTAGGGGGTCAGGGTGTTTCTACCCTGCCCCCTTTTTTTGTGTGTTTTTTTCTGTTTTCTTGTGCCTCGGTTATCGAGGTACAAGATGGCTGCCAACACATCCTGGTTTGGAGTGTTGACAGCCAATTAGCATAAAGCTTGTGATCGGGTGGGTGATCGGATCCACTGCACAGCTAAATATAGAAACTTTTATTTTTTCTTTTCTCAGCAACTACTGAATGGATTTTCACCATTTTAGGATACTTTCTGAAGCAAGAACTACCTTTTTGCCAAATTTGGTGTAATTCCGTTCAGCTGTTCCAGCTGTAGCCTTGTCTAAAGTTTCCTATGGAAAATGCATTTTTCTTACACTTTTTTGTTAATTTCTCAGGAACTACTGAACAGATTAACACCACTTAATGAAAAAAGTTCTTTCTGAAACAAGGGCTACCGTTTTGCAAAATTTGGTGTAATTCCGTTCAGCAGTTTGAGCTGTAGCCGTGTCTAACGTTTCCTACGGGAATAAACATGGAGAAAACATGTTTTGGGACCCCCTTTTTTCTCTGCCCCTGATTGCCAAATCACCCCACAACTTTTAAGATAGGAGCGGACCGGAGCGGGCCAGAAGTTTTAAAAATTTCACGAAGATTCGTTAACCGGGGCCAAAGTTATTGGGAATAGAAAAAACTGTTTGTGAATAGAAACAAGGTCCTAACTATAATTACCTACGGGTGACAGCCAGTAGGTAATATATATACTACTATATATATATATATATATATATATATATATATATATATATATATATATATATATATATATATATATATATATTCCTGTATATATATATATATATATATATATATACAGGAACATTAGAGTCAGATTCTGATACTGATCAAGCGACACAAATCAGATTAAACAAGATTTACATTTTCCAGAAAGGAGCAGGTCTTAGTCCCTTTAAAACAAAAGCAACTTTACTCCAATGATGCCCAAAGATTGCATAGGCGTTTTTCATGAGTGCGTCACAAATGACCTTAAAAAATTGTATCGAACAACTAACAACAGAAAGGGGAAGAGACATTCATACAGGATGAGAGAGTATGACAAATTAATGATGAAACTTGCAGAAAATAATGAAATAGTAGTTAAGAATTCGGATAAAGGTGGAAACCTGGCCATCTGGCCTAAAAAAGACTACGGGCCCAATTCACAGAATGAACTTAAGACTAAATCCTAAACTTACTACAATTTGGTATTCACAGAATGCACTTACTACTATCTGGTATTCACAGAATGCACTTACTACTTTCGGGAGTCACAGAATGAACTTACTACTTTCGGGATTCACAGAATGAACTTACTACTTTTTGGGATTCACAGAATAGATTTACGACTACTAACTTTACGTCCGCCGCCGGGCCGTAATTTCCGCCACCAGGCCGAATTTTATGGCACTTTGGCGGACTTCACGGCAAAGTATCGTAGACTCCGATTACGGGCCGTAAATTACAATTACGGACCGTAAATTACGATTACGGGCCGGAAATTATGATTACGGGCCGTAAATTACGATTACGGGCCGTTTGTCATGTTAGCCAAGAGGAAACACCTGGCCAAGGTCCACCCATCCCCCAACATGGATCAGCTTACACACAGCAGCCAATCCCAGCCCTGCAGCATGTATGAATGCTGAGCAGGCACAAACAATCCCTTTTCAGGATGTCACTGAACGTGTTTGTAGCACTACCCCTTGCCATGCGGCAAAACTACTTGAGGAGGAGGAGGAGGGGAGCAGAGAGGATCAACCTATTTGGAATGTCCAGCCAGGATGTAAGGGCCAGGTACCGTTTCCCACCTGAAGTCATCCTGGAAATGGTATGTGAGTGGGAGCAGGAACTTGACTCTGTGACCTGCTGCTCACATGCAATACCAGCATACCTCAAGATCCTTTCTGCCCTCCACTTCTTTGCTACTGGGTCCTTCCAAAGGGTCACCAGTGACCATGTGGGCATTTCCCAGGTGAGCCAGTCGCGGTGCCTGCATCAGGTACTGAGATGCATCACTGATAGAGCCCCCAACTACATCAAAATGACATATACACTGGCCATGAGACAAAGGGCAGCAAGAGATTTTTATCTCCTTGCACAATTCCCACGTGTGCTGGGTGCAATTGATTGCACCCATGTGGCCCTTCACCCACCCCGCCACATTGCACACATCTTCTGCAACAGACACAGATGGTATTCCATCAATGTTCAAGCAGTCTGTGATGCCAGTGGAAGGTTCATAATTGTGCATGCAGTGTTCCCAGGCAATACACATGACAGCTTCATATTCCGCATGTCACCACTTGCTCGGCGTATGGCTGCTGGAGAATTTGTTAACATGTGGCTACTGGGTAAGTACCAAGCACTGAAAATGAGTGATATGCGTCATTGAAATGTCTGAATGCCCCCCAATAGTAACGATTGTACAATAAGAAACAAGGCCCAACAGACACTGCATGTATGAACGTATAGATCATGTTCTGTCAAAGTCAAAGAGTGAAATGTTAACAACTGCCCATTCTTCTCTCCTCAGGCAACGCTGGGTATGCACTCTCTCCACATCTCCTCACCCCTTACAGGCGTGCTAACACTGTACCTCAGCGTAGGTACAATAGGCCACACATACGTACTCGAGCCATCATCGAGCGCACTTTTGGTCTGTTGAAGTCGCGATTCAGATGTCTCGACCGTACAGGGGGTGTGCTTCTGTACTCCCCAGTAGTCGTGTGCAATATCATACTAGCCTATTGTGTTTTGCACAACATTGCTCTAATGCATGGCTTACACATACCTCTCGACCCTCAACTAGCTCTGAATGAGCAACCTGTAGTGCCATGAACAACATGTGGTTTGCTGTCTGTTGTCAATGATGAAATGTGGACAGACACAACGGTGTCCCACCCTGAAACGACTTTGCAAACCACACTAATTGCATGCAAATCACAGCAGCTGACAGAAGTCAAAAGGTAGATTGTGCCTCAGGTCACGTGCCCATGTCAGCGATCAGCGTAGTGGACATCCCTTAAACAAACTATTCACGCTGATGACAAACAATACATGTCCTGAGAGACATACCTGGACCTCATAAGGATGGGTCACCAAATCACAAAAGGTTGCATACTCAGGCCTATAACCACTAGAGAATTGACTCCCCCACAAATGATGGGCCCAGAATGTGAGTGATGATGTCATGGTAGAATCATGCACCATGGGCCAGATTTACAATAAGAGTTGCATCTCTGCATATCAGCAGGGATGCCCCAGTAATTGTGCCTCACAGCAGACATCCCTTGCGCCATCATGGCTGTGCCGCATTTACAAAGCTGTGGGCCAAGTATAGACAGAAGCGTGAAGCATATGCTGTCATAAAGGTGAAGCACCACTGGAGTTGGGTCGCAAGCGCAACGCAGCTCCAGCAAGGCAAGCGGCGAGCCGATGCCCAACATGCTGCATCAATTCTCAGGCCTCCTACAAGCAGGTGCAGGGTTGTGACGCAGAATGGCCATGAAAATGACTGAGTGTAATTTTGTACATTTCACGCTGCCACTGTTCGGAGGCGTATGTGTGCTGGAACGCCCCCCCCCCCCCCTGTGCAGGAACGCACAACTGCGGTGCAGGGCCTTACAATATGACACATTTCACAGATGCGTCACGTTGAAGATACCCCACAGCATGGAGTTGGCGTAGCGCTGCTGTGCCACTAAAGTTACGCTACTGTGGCGCAATTGGGGCACACAGGGGTCGTATAGCTGCCCCCATATGTATCTGGCATATCCACACTTCTCCACACCAATGTTACATAACACTTCATTCAACTCTGATACTGAGTACTCAATATGAACTACATGTCCCATAATGCAAAGTATGAGAATAGGAAAGTGGGATGGATGTTGTCAGCCCCCTACCCCATGTCAGTGCATAAATGACATGAAATGATCTGTTCCCCCATTTGATACATAATAATGAATCACGATTCAGACAAGTAACGGGGATTGAGGCTATTATGCCCGCACCGGTGACCAAGTTCCTAATGTATGTATATGTGTGGGTGCAGATGGTCTGGGATACAGTCCCCTAGATCCCTATTTTGATCAGTTCACGATCCAATTGACAAGATATGACCAACTGATTTATTACGCAGGATCCATAAATATATGTGCTAGGACAAGTCATTTTCATGTATGTGTTTTTTCATATGATTAATCAAGTAAGGAGGTGATACTAATGTTCCACTGGACAGATTATACAATGTTTGAATTTATGCAGGAAGTTGATCGATATTGTGACATATAAATAATCATTTACCTAATAACACTTGATAGATAGTATCCTAAAACGATAAATATTCTGTTCAAATTACCACAAGAATAGATGCACTTGTATCTGTACTAGACAGCCTTTTAGCTCTATGTAAATATCCTCAAAATCCTTCTTGCAGGCACTTACTTCATCTCTTTACCTTGATTGGAAATAATGGACCTTTGGCACATCTTGAATATATGATCTTTTTCCTCTTTATTGAAGTAAGTGGTTAACATAGGTTTTTTTGACCAATGAGATTACCCTAATTCTGCCTCATAGCAAGTGTCCTAAATAGAAGGGTTTTCTTGTCTCTGTTAACTGGACATGAATTATCGCCATGGCCATATTGGATTACGATTCCGCATTAGAAAATGATTTTTCTCTTAAAATTAAATGTTATGTGAAGACTTTGGAGATAATAGAGGGTTACTAGACCGAACAAGGATATAATATGTTTATGTATGAATTACTGACATTCGCATATATTTGTTTATAGAACCATTTCTGAAAACACAAGTTTAAAGACCAACCTGAAGCTGTGCCATACAGATATATTTGAATTATGATAAATTTTGTATAATTTATATACTTAGTTTTAAATTAAATCAGCTTAGACTTTTCTATTTTTTCCTAAACTCTCATTGGACATTCTGTCTACCTTTAGAAACCTAGGTGATAAACTAGTGCAAATTTGGCTTTTGTTTTGTAATTTGAATAAATTAAGAGACATGATTGATATTCTGTCTTTGGGTGTGTTCTCCCTGGAAGAAAAAGAGATGAAATCAAAGTCTGTTTCTGAATAGTGTCTACCATAAAATGTCTGGTTCTTTGTAAATTTTACCTTTTGTTAAATAGTATGAATTACTCTTTTGTGAACAAGTTTTCTATATTATGTACATATGTTTATATATATTTTTTGTATCTTTTTAAAAGTAGCCCTGAAGAAGTCCGGTTTTCGGATGAAACGCGTTGGCTAATGGTTTTTATCTACAATTATGAATAAAAGGATTGCATAAAGAAGAAACTTGACTTTGGATATTCTTGGGAGAACAATTGGATCTCTTTGTGAACATATGCATATTAAGCATTTATATTGTGTTTACTAACTGTTCGGGTGAGCAGGGTCAACTTGTGCAACATAATAATGAATCACACCTGCATTGTCCTTTTACTTTCCCCTACATCAGAACAACAGGATGGCAGTGGATTTGTTTACTGAATGTGGATGGCCCAGGATGAATAAAAAATGGCTGCAAAATACTTCCTGTGATGTATTTCCTGTCTCCCACTACCTGTATAACATTTCCTATATGATATAATGTGTTCCGGGTCATTTTCGCAAGTTACGGCGCAAAATCGTAGTTTCCGGTGGCGTATCGTAATGCGCGTGCGCGTAAACGACGCTCCGGAACTGGAAACTACGAATTCAGGCCGTAAATTACGAAAATAAACTAGAACACATCATTGCATACAGGCAAGGTAATACATGAAGTGGGAGACAGGAAATACATCACAGGAAGTACTTGGCAGCCATTTTGTGGTCATTCTGAGTCACTCTATCACTGATCAGATCCTCAGGCATCCTGCTGCTCTCATCTGACCAATTTCCCCATAATGGCTGAGTAATATGAGGAGAGAGCCCCCCCCTTTCTCAGACAAGGAATTGGACATCTTGGTGGAAGGGGTGCTGGAGAAATTCCCTCAGCTATATGGGGACCCTG
Source organism: Lissotriton vulgaris (assembly GCF_964263255.1). Lineage (NCBI taxonomy): Eukaryota > Metazoa > Chordata > Amphibia > Caudata > Salamandridae > Lissotriton > Lissotriton vulgaris. Next base: position 70,204,217 of record NC_141686.1, read on the forward strand.
AGCACCAGCTGAGCACTGCAGCCTGGGGCAGGCTATGGGCCAACATCGCCGAGCGCTGCAGTGCAGTGGGAGTGTCCACCAGGAGGGCTAGGGCGTGCCGCAAGCGCTGGGAGGACCTGAAGCGGTGGGCCCATCACAAGGCTACGGAGCTGGCTGGCCTGTCCTCCCAGCACCATGTACATCGTCCTCGCCTCTCACCACTGTACAGGAGGGTCCTGAGAGCAGCGTGGCCGACCCTCCATGCTCAGCTGGAGGAGCACGAGCAGCATAGAGCTAGTAAGGGCATCATATGCAATATGAGTCTGGGAGTATGATGTGAGTGAAACAGTGCTGTACCATTGTGTGTCCCATGCCTCCATTAGCCAATTCCATGTCCAAGCAGCAGTCACCAAGTTTCTAGAGGCACACTGTGGCATATGGACTATACAGGCCAGAGTGCAGTTTAGGAGTTGTAATTTTCTCATGACAACTGGGTAAATGAGCCACACTCATGCATCCATATTGAATTCTGCTCTACCACCACCACTACAATTGTACCAAGTCTATCATAACGGATATGTGCATTGGATGAGCGATGGTACAGAGACTGTCCAGTCTGCACATAGCAGGCCATAGGGGATTGGATGTTGTGATTAGCATTGCACCTGTAGCGTTGTGTTCCAATTGAGACAGATCATCATGTGCCTTGGAGTCAAGACAGATATTGAGATCCTTTCTTCACTCACAAGTTTTCATAGGTCTGCAAGGTGTGTCCACTGACAGACGTCTCACCCTCAATGGCCTGTATGACATTTTACAATGACAGGTAGCTGTCACAACCGCCCACCACTGTTCAGCGGTGTACTGCACTACCTTGTTAGTCAAGTAAGCCACTATGTGGCACTGGATTGTCCGAAGATGTGTGGGGACATCAAAAGGTTAGACACACAATGTAGCTAGAGGAGTACTCCAGACCCCACGTGGATGTGTGACCCACATTTGTCTTGTCCCATACAATGCTACAAAGCAGATGACACTTGTCCAGACGTTAAATAGCTGCAAATCCATATCAATGGCCAATATCTATTATATCTGGACTCTTCATGTTCTCCTCTGGTGGACTTGTAGTTGAACTGGCACATGCAGCAGTGACATGACACACAGATCACAACTATGCCAAGGTTGAGGTTTGGATAATGCAGTTGCGCAAGCCACAATAATACACATAAGATGTCCATGTCAAACTCAAATCAGTATATGTCAGTGTGCATACATGTAATGTAAGTGCATGGACAGAATGGGGGTTGGGAGCACCCTGCCTCACAGTCCCAGCACGGTTTGTCCCTTTGCATCCTGGTAAATGCAGTACACATTCCAAACTTACTTTGGAATAATCTGGAGTCATACACCAAATTTGCTGCTGACTTTGCTGTATATCCCTAGACACGTGTTCCTGGAATGAGCGCTACATCAGTAGAGAGCAGCAGTTTCAGAGAGAGCAAACTAAATCATCTTGGTTTGCTGTGTGCCTGTGAGTGTTACTGTGACCTGAGAATAACTTGGCAGCATTCCCAGCAAACACAGATGATTCAGGAGTTAGTTAGTACTGTACGCAGCATATACCCGGATGCAAAGGGGCAAACCGTGCTGGGACTGTGAGGCAGTGTGCTCCCAACCACCATTTAGTCCATAAGGACTGATGGGCAGATCAACAAGGCCCTTGCGCCTCTTTGCACCCCCATTGGGTCACTTTAGTGACGCAACGGCGGAGCACACAAAGCGCCATGCTGCTGGATTATTACAACGTGACGCATACGGTGCAGGATCGCATCCTAAAAGTGGCTGAGTGAAACTACAAGATTTCAATCAGTCACTATTAGGGCCAAGCGAAGTCAAATCTACGCACCTGCTTGAAGCAGGTGTAGGGATTGCCGCAGCATGTTAGCGATCGTGCACCCCCGAGCCTTGCTGGAGGCGGGTTTGCACTTGCCACGCCACTCCAGCAAAGCCCGGCTCTTCCACCGGGGATGCATCACACATCTGCCCACCCAAGCGCCACATATTTACAACAAGGGGTGGTGAGGGACAGAGTCTCTGAATTAAGCAGAAAGCTCTCACCCAGTCAAGAGATCAGGGCTAGATCCAACACCGTTTTTTAGCTCACTGCACCATCCCAGTTTCAGAACCTGGCTGTATGCAAATTAGTCTGTTCCTGTCCCAGTGCATGATGGGAACAGGGCAAACCAAACTACAAAAGCCAATTCTTACACACGGTGTGCCGCTTTGTACATGTGGTCCATCAGGGGTGACGCACAGGTGGGCTGATGCGTTGCAACTCATCAGACACACCTCTGCTGATTAGCGGAGATGCGCCAGAAGTTGTAAATCGCCCCCTGATAACTGTACAGTGTGATCAGAGATAAACAAATTCGGACCTAGGCTATTCTATGTATGTGTAGCGTCATGAATGGAACAACCACCACATCAAGATTTTGCTTACACTTCTGCAGGCACAGTTGATGAGACAGGAGATTCACAGGAACAAGTCCGGAGAAGGAGACCATCAGTTCTGCGACAGCTAAAGCCTCTATCCACCAGCGATGAAGGAGAGGAGGAGGATGAGGAGGAGGAGGAGGAGGAAGAGGAGGAGGAGGAGGAGGAGGAGGGGGGCCATCAACATCTGCAGGCCAGAGGGTTTCACCCACCCGGGATGAAGACGAACACGACACTGGTACTATGTCCTGGGTGGAGGCTGTGGACATTGAAGGGGGGGGTGAAGGACCGGACACCTCGGACCATGATGTCGGGGTTAGCCTCACACCCACACATACATCACCAGTGGGTCACAAAGAGGTGTCCCCGGGGCAGGCCAACTTTCAAACTGGGCCTGCCATCTGCTGCCCCACCGTACCTCTAGAGCAGTGGTCTTCAAACATTTTAATTACGCACCCCCCCCCCAGTGTAGAAAATCAATTCGCCGGGCCCGCCTCAAAATATTTCACAATTATTCTATTTAACTGACAATGTTTAAATATGTCTAGACTTATTTAAACATTGCAGCTAAGTTCTGTCACTGTTTAAAAAATGCAAACAAATACATGATTTCCAAACATACTATTCCGGTGAGGCAGGCCATGCTAATGTGCAAAGGATTCACAGTGTGGTTATTCGAAATGGCAGTGTGGGTCTTGGAGAAAATGTGAAGTCCCTTCCCTTTTGACACCTTCTCCCAGCCAGGATTTAAATGACAAAGGATGTTAATGATGGCCCATTACAGACGAGCTTACTGTTGCTCATTTTTTTAGGCTGGCCAGAGCCTGGCGCCCCCCCTGAGATCACTTAAGGCCCCCCTAGGGGGGCCCACCCCCCAGTTTGAAGACCTCTGCTCTAGAGTCCCCCATGCCATCGGGGGCTCCTGCTCAATCCCCTGATACCTGTCCCCCTCCTCTTAGCCGCCAAGCCAAACCCATCCGCTCTGGACCGGAGTCCCTTCTGTGCCCCCCCCCAGTGCCGGTGCTGTTCCTCCTGTGGCTGTGCCAGGGGACTTGAGTTGGATGGTCGAGGGTCAACCTGACATGTCCGCTCGCATCTTTCTACAGGTGTGTCTGGAGATACGCTTGATGCAAGCGCACCTAGTCCGATCTATGGACAACCTCTGCACCCAAGTCCAGCCCCTGAACACGGACCTAGTCCGATCTATGGACAACCTCGGCACCCAAGTCCAGTCCCTGAACACAGACCTAGTCCGATCTATGGACAACCTCGGCACCCAAGTCTAGTCCCTGAACACAGCCTTTACGTCTTTCATCTCCCAAGTGCCTTCCCATACCACCGTCAATGTGTCCCCCTATCCGTTGCCCCACACTGGTTCCCCCCATACTTCTCGTGTGTCACGTTCCCATGTGGTGTCTGTTCCTGCATCAGCCAGACGTGTGGATGTGTCCGACCCTGAGGATATAGACATTGTGCTCCTGGATGATGACCAGAAAGACACTTGACTGTTGGACTGAGACATTGTTTTGGACGAAGATTTCTTTCTCCCCTTGTGAATAGACTGGTTCCCATGACGCTACCTGACGTATTATATTTGTTTTGCCCCACCCAAATCCAAGTTCTCTTCTCCTTCTGCATTAAGATCAATATTTGTTTTCCTTTCTCCCTTCCAAACGGACGGTTTGTTTGTGTTCCTACATAAATAACTTTGCAGAATTATACTTTGTCTGACTAGTTTGACTTCATTTTGAATGTCTATTCCCAAATATAGACACATATTTAGTAAGTCATATGCTATGCACACTACAACGTGTTGCTATGATGTGTTACAATTGTACCTGTCTCACACACACACACATGCCTACATCGTCAGAAGAGACATAGTACACAACAGGATATTACTTTAGTAGATATTTATTGTCAAAATACTCCTAAGGAGCCCAAAACAAATAAGTCATTTCAATGGCGGTCATGTTTGCGTTCCGCAATAGTGGGGGGGGGAGGAACGCGGTAAGGGGTGAGGTTGAGGTTGTCACCTTCGTGTCTGTGGGTGTTGTCCAGGCTGATCAAGAGGTGCAGGTACCGATGGTGTCTGCACATTAGGTGTCTGTGGCTGGACAAGGGCTGGTTGATCAGGTGGTTGAAGTGACTGTGCAGAGGTTGGTGGTGTTTAGGCAGGTAATGGGGGTGGTGGGAGTGACTGTGCAGAGGTTGGTGGTGTTTGGGCAGGTAGTGGGGGTGGTGGGAGTGACTGTGCAGAGGTTGGTGGTCTTCGGGCAGGTGTTGGGGGTGGTGGGAGTGACTGTTTAGGGTGTGGGTGTGTTTGTGTACCTTGGCTGTGGTGCTGTGCAGTTTGTGTTACAGGTTTGGGGATGTGCTGTCCTACAGGCCGACATGATTGTTCCCCTCCCTGCGTTGGCTGTGAAGGTAGACTTTGGATCACTCTCACCATGCCCTCCATCATCTTCATGGCCAAGGCATGGGGTCTTGCACTCTCTTCCCTTTGGATGGATATCAGGTCTCTCATATTTTTAGACATTTCCTGCCATGTGCTATCCATCCTATCCAAGCTTGGCCCACCCTGTCCACCACCTGAGGGAATTGGGCCATGTCCTGCAAGGACCCAGAAATGTCGGACAGGATAGCCCCTATGGCCCGAATGTCCTGCCTCACATCTGCCTGCTGTCGGAAGAAGTCCTGCTCCCACTGGCCACCATCGTCATGTGCAGGCCCCCTCTGCTGGTGTCTGCCAGGGATGAGATGAGCAGGTCCAAAAACAGGGGTGCTGGCAGGTAGAAGTCTGTGGGCAGGAGAATGGTTCCCAGGGGATACCTGGTCCACAACAGGGCTGGTACTTCCCACAGATGGTGGAGAGAATAGCAGGGATTCATTGCGTAGGGAAGAGTGGGTAGGGGAACCACCATGTCGGTCCCGGACGTGAGGGCTGTGAGTGAGTGATGTCTGTGAGTGGATGTGTGGGAGCCGTGACTGGTTTGATATATGCCGTGGTATTTATGGTTTGAGAGGAGGCAGACGGGCGTTGCTTGTCAGAGGATGTGAGGCGGGGACGTCAGTATTGTCATCCCCGGAGTCAATGAAAATGTACCCATCATCCTCCTCAAAGGCAACGTCCTCTTGATTTTGATCCTCCTCCTCTCGGGCATGAGTTGCAGCCGACATTGCTGCCTGGAGGATCAGGGGATTCTCCCCTTGGATTTCCCATCGGCCAGCACTGGTTGTCGGTCTGTCTGCCTCTCCCTCAGCATCATCTGAAACACAGAGGTTGCAACTGTATTGGTGATTGACCAGGTATTACATGTGCAGCAACACCAGGGTTGTATTTACTACACCTTGCATCAGCAGATGAGGATCATGTGATCTGGTTTGGGTACCACCACAAATGGCCGCTCACACCATAGCCCTGAGGTGTTACACGGAGATCTACATGATACTAGCAAACTCACCAGTTCCAGCCACAACTCTCTGTCCCTTTGCGTTCCCTCCTGGTGTATCCTGCTGCACCTGTCTCACCATAGTTGTTGTAGACATAGCTGTAGAGGGTAGAAACAACATTCTCAATGAACTGCCTCACCAAATGACAGACATGCATGTGTGTCACTCCATGTCTGTATTTCACTTTGTAATCAACAACTGTTAATTCCATGTAGAAGGGGATCGCGATCTCTGTAATGGCTTTGTAATCTAAGCTGGTGACACTCCTCATGCCCGATTTACCTGAGGGACAGGTGCGTGACAGTTTCACAGCTGCAGCCAGGATGTCATGCATCCCCCGGGATGGTGTCCGCTGCAGTGGTCTCATCCTGTCAGCACCTGTGATGAGAAATACATCTCCATATTTTCGTACAACAGATTGTAGCAATGAGAACAAATTACATTCTCAATAGCCATTTGTGGATAATCAAGGACGCTGTGCAGCATGTGTAGCTCATTGACTTAACATGTGGGCACCTGCTCACAAGCAGCATTTGCAAGCTTACAGCCATGCAGCACTGACATCAATAAGATGACACATCAACTGACAGACTTGTATGAGAAGGTTACTGATTTCACCCTTACCATTGTGACTGACTATTTTCATGGGTGTAATGTTGTCTGTTGACAAGTCAGAAAGGAGTTCATGTGTGAGATGTGCAATTGTAAGGGGCCTGATGTTGCCCATTTGTGCTTCCCTACCCATGAGGTCACACAGCTCATTATTGAATGAGAGAACACAGATAACTAATGTCCATCCTTTGAGTGTTCTCTGTTCCCATGCTCCATTTCCAACATCATGGTACTACTTACATGACAGTAGCACAAAAAGGGTACAAAGGTCCCCGGGAAGAGTGACGGAACAGAGGAGTGTGTGTGCTAGTAAGAGGGGGGAATCCCCTTGCTGGAACTAAAACCCTCACACACCCAGCAAGCTAGGTGTCATGCTTCATCATATGGGTTCTGCTCCTCGTCAGACTGGCGCTGCAATGTCTGACGGGCTCCCGGAACCGGGGCTCTTTATCGGAGATCTTTTGTTCCGGCCATATGGTGCATGCGTGTGAGAGGGCAGGGGGAGTGTGGTCGTGACGTAAAAGGGAAGCTAAAAAAGGTGAGTCAGTCCACAACCTAATTTATTCTCGTGGTAGACTCCCTTGGTTAAAAGGGGTGAGAGGGGAGGTAAAGTGCCCTGGAACTATCCAAGCAATATTAACTACTACCCTCAAATATGGTTGACATGTTTCTTGCCTGATGGCAATTCTTCAGGACCTCAGTAGATAGTACCACACAGTGAAAAATTATAATGGTGAAGGATAAAACTTGCAATGAGGTATACAACCTTCTATGGTCGGTAATACCGGAGTGCAGGCCGATTGGTCCTGCTGCAGTATTGTGACCCCAGAAGATTCCCTGAGGTACCTCGCAGTCTGCTCCCGTGGGACCGGCTGAGAAGGTATGGTACCTCCCGCGGCATCCGGTCCTAACCGAAGCACCTACCCCACGAGCGGCGTCCGAAACAAGACGCAGAAAAAAAAACCAAAAAAAAAAAAACTACTTACATGACAACAGATAGTGTCTTGTGTGTGCAGCAGACATCCAAACCTCATATTTCATACACTCACCTATACATGTGAATATGGTAGAAGGGAGGCAAGCAGAAGACAACATTTGGTTTAGATCACACATTGCAGATGAGGTGAGAAGCTTTGAATCTTCCCACCTGCACTGGATTATCCTGTTACTCTTCAGCAAAATCATTTTGCAGGTGTAACTGCATGAAGATTCACCTTAGCAGCCGCTACACCCATCTCACAGGTACACAACTGGCACCAGTGTGTGCCTCAGCCATGCCGATTTCATATTGATTTGACCATGTTAATTTTGCTAGGGATTTAGCATATCATTGACTTGCAAGCCTGTTGTGTTGTGGACGTTTCTTATGACACATAGTTTTATTGTATGTCCATTGTGCACACACTTGGCATACATTTTCTGTCAGCATCTCATTTGACACCAGGGTCTGATCGGCCATGTGTTCAAATGCCCTATGTGAGCATATTGTGATGCAGGATAACAGTGTTGTACAACACATACGGTGGAGGTAAAAGGCACAATTAATAAGCATTCAGCAAGCTTGACTTACCGTGGCCCAGCACTGGAGCAGTCGGTGGTCCCTGGACAGATGTCAAGTCCAACCTAGTAGCAGAAGTCAGTGGGCGTCTGGGGTTATTGGAGGACCACATTGTACCTACAATGATAAGTTTGTTTGGCAACTTTATATTCCTGCTGCCCCATGTGATGCATTGGATTCCTGGCACAGGACGGGCACAAGCAGTCATGGTCACCACCGTTGCAGAAGTGTGTCATACATTATGTAATGAGTGATCCCACATATAACTTAGATTGGGCCCACTACCTTGATGCTACCTATATCACAATGACATGCCTACGAATCCAGAGGTAAAGTCCACTGTCGTGTTTTGTTGATGTCCGGAAATTATCCATCCAATGTGCGCAGTACATGATCAGCTGTGTGGACTGTGCTGAATAAAGTATGTATGAAAGATTGGAAGTTGGACAGTGTATGCATTGTCAATACTACAGAGACTGGTATCTCCCCGTTTGGTCTTCATTTCCGTATCGGTGCAAATGCTATTTCTTGATTAGGTCTACAAACACTATTACAATATGGTGTGTACACCCTTTTGACTTGTTGTGGCCCTCGATCACAGGATTGCTTTCCCCGTTCTGGGTCTGTTGGTGTAATTCATGTTGTGTACCACATTTACAAAGGTATGATGAGGCAAGACATTTTATAATTTGTCTTTTGCTGTTCACAAATGTCATATGTTAAAGGTGAATGTCCATTGACATCTCCAATTGTAATGCAGCAAATGAAGCATAAATGGTTGTCTTACATAGCTGGGCACTATTTGTCCCTCTGTTGTCTTCTGACGATGTATGCATTTTGACCATCTCCTGTCCACTTTGACTTACCAGTTTGTGTGGTTGACATGCCTTCATCGGTACGTTGCCGATTCCTCCTATGCAATGCGGTGACCTCTGCCACTGAAGTTGTCGGTGCTCTGGCTAGATGTGTCAATGGGTGAGAAGAGAGAAAAGTAGACACATGGGAAATGTGCTTGTGTAACGTTTCGGGGATTTGCCCATATCTTCTGTGTGATAACAGTATTGCGTGGAACTGCCGCAGACTGGGCAGGTAGGAGCAGTGGTGTGTTGGGGATGTAATGGCATGGCAGATTGTAAATTGGACAACAGGATAGGTGTTGGACATATTCACATCAGAGGATACTCTCACCATCTGCTTTGTGATTTAGGCCGGCACAGGGTGATGTACTTTTTGGAGACTTTTGTGGCAGGTTTACAACCCCCTAGGAAAAAATATTTACACTGTTGTTGCATCACGTCTGTGACACAACAGTGGTGTACAACAGACAACACATTTAGGATTATTCGCAACGTGAAGCTACTATGGTGAATCGTCATGTTGTGAGGCCCTGCGCAACGTCAGCTTGGAGGTAGGCAGGGTGTGCACTCCTTTGGAATATGCCACGTCCAAGTGAGTCAGTGTAATCTACATCAGTGGTTCCCAAACTTTTGACTCCTGATGACCCCATTGAGTTACCACTGGAAGCCGGGGACCCCCATGCAATTTGTATGAGTTAAATTTCAATCATTTTAACAGTAATTTGAGAAAAATACACACGTGTGCACACAAAACAAATACTCAAAGTACTAAGGATTTTGGGGCAAGATGTGCGACCATTTAATTTAGCGCCTCGCAATTTGCGACACATTGCGAGTGGCAAATTGCGAGTCGCTAAATGAAATGAACAACAGTGTGTTTAACACTGTCTGGGATTCCCAATGGGGTCGCAAATTGCGAGGTTCATTAATATTAATGAGCCTCTCGCAATTTGCAAGCCCATTGGGAATGCCAGCCCTCCCAGGTATGGTGGCCTGCTGGGCTCTGCAGGGTACCATGTCGGGAGAGCTTTTAAATAAAGCAGTTTAGAAAAGAAAATGCTGCTTGTTTACAATGCATTTAGTAAAAAGAATAAAGAAAATGAAAAGTTTTCTTTACATTTTCTAAGGGCAGGAAGAGGTCCCTGGGACCACTGCCTGCCCTTAAAAAATAATTGTGCATGCATTTGCAAAGGGGAAGGGGTCCCCTGGAGACCCCTTCCCATTTGCGAATGCATTACCATCTACTTGAAGTAGGTGGTAATTGTGACTGTTTTGCGACCACAAACATTTGTACATGGTTTTGAGTCTCGCTATTTGGAAAGGAATGCCGCTTCCAAATAGCAAGTTGCAAAACCTATTTAGGGAGTTGCAAAAAATTTGCAACTCGCGAAATCGGCTATGTACATGGCCCAATAGATTTTTGTATGCGCAAACGGGTTAGCGAACCCGTTCGCGCATATTTAAACGGATCGTACATCTGGCCCTTAGTGTTTTATATTGAAGTAATAGGCCCTCTGTCAAATGTATTTCATTTGTTTTATAGCATCTTTCATACCAATGTAGAATGTCAGAGCACTTTACATCACACACATATAGAGACATTGAATCGTACATGTAAATCAGTGTGGATATAAAATGTTTAAAGAGTGCTTGGTCTGGAAAAGCACAAACTCAGGATTCAAAACATGACACAGTGGCTAGCATTGACTTTAGCATACAAAATGTTTTTCCACCCAAATATTTCTTTTTAGCAGCATCAGGATAATTAATAACTGGGACAAAATATAAGTTACTAACTGGTACCATGCAGTTTGCAAGCAGCTCTTTGATGACAGTTTATAGATCCCTCTGCTAGATTACGATTGTCACTCATGAAGTGCACAGTAACAAAAGAATCGCTGTGACAAAAGCAGTAACCACAAACCTAGGTACATACAATACTGCTTTTAAGGATGCATTTTATACGTTCTTTGCAGTAGGCACATTTACTCTCTGTGCTACATTAGTTAAATCACAGCTGCCACTAAACTACATTCTCCTCATGCACCAGCAGGTACATTAATCACTGGTATTCTCTTGACACTTTTATTGTTGCTGGAAAGCTGCTAATTATACAAGAAAGTTTCTGTGCTTTTAAAACTGTTGCCTATGGACCCCCTGGAAATGTGTTACGGACCCCTGGGGGTCCGCGGAGCACAGTTTGGGAAACACTGATCTACGTGATTTCACAGTATCACTTATCAGAGGCTGCTGCGACGCAACCTTACGCCTGCTTGAGGCAGACATAAGGAGTGGCACAGCACGTTAGGTATGGGCAGTGCATGGATATTGTTGGAATTGCAACGCTCTTGCGACACAACTTCAGCAAAGCCCCCCTAGACACCATCAGATTCAACACACATCTGTCTATCCCTGCACCACAGTGCACCACCATATGTACACCACACATCAGTGTTTGCTCAAGGGTTGGATTGGTCACATGTCACATTGGTACTGGCGCTTCCCTGCTAATGTTTGTATTTAGCTAATTTATTTATTTAACTTAGTTTTAAATTTCCATTTGTCATTGCACATTTACTGTCAATATGTACAGTTATTGAATTAGCTGGGTTGTGTATGTATGGCATCAGTACTGTGCACATGTTTTTAATTGGGTGGGGCGGGTATTAGCCTTTTCTGATGGAAAGGATTCTGGGACTTGTGGTGCTAGGTAGTGGGTGACACATGAGTGTCTGACTAACCATATATTTATATGCACTTAGGACAATTTCCATGATCACTATAACAGTGTAACACAGACAATCTCTTCATGCACATTTTCTTTTCATTCCACTTACCTGGTACCACGTGGCGGGCGTCACTGACAGGCAGCCCATGGAACAAGTGGGGGTGTATTGTTGTCAGGATATCCTCCTCCAGTGGGGTGAGCTGGATGCGGGGTCCAGGGCATGCAGCAGGGAGGATTCTGCGCAGTTCTATCCTGGAGTATTTTTCCTTGACCCTCTGCTTTTTGTCCTGCCACTTTTTTTAATGTCCTGTATAGTTTGCCTCTCCGCCCCCAGGGCTGAGACAGCAGTGGCTATCTGCTGCCATAGTTCTTGCTTCTGTGCCCCACTGGTACAATATGGTGGTAGCCCATATAGGCGATTGTGGTGCCTTACTATGTATTCCACTAGCATGGTGGTCTCCTCTGCTGTGAAATGTTTCTTCCTTCTCATCTCCATGTTCTCTGGCACTGGAAGCGTTGTAGTAATAGTCTCTCTGTGGCCAAACCTGTTCCTTCACTGTGTGCTGCTTTTATGTGTTTTGTGGTACTGGTCAATTAGTGTTAATTAGCTTCAGCTGGAGCGTGGTGGGGGATGGTAGGCAGTGGCAGCATACACCATGCCAAAATGGAGCTGTTGGCTGGGATTGGCTGCTGTGTGTCAGCTGATCCATGCTGGGGGATGGGTGGACTGGCCAGGTGTTTCCCCTTTCTAACATGACCAACGGCCTGTATTCGTAATTTACGGCCCGTAATCGTAATTTACGGCCCGGAATCGTAATTTACGGCCCGTAATCCGAGTCTACGATACTTTGCCGTAAAGTCTGCCAAAGTGCGGTAAAATCCGGCCCGGTGGCGGAAATTACGGCCCGGCGGCGGACGCAAAGTTAGTAGTCGTAAGTCTATTCTGTGAATCCCAAAAAGTAGTAAGTTCATTCTGTGAATCCCGAAAGTAGTAAGTTCATTTTGTGAATCCCGAAAGTAGTAAGTGCATTCTGTGAATACCAGATAGTAGTAAGTGCATTCTGTGAATACCAAATTGTAGTAAGTTTAGGATTTAGGGCCCGATGTAGGTGGCCTTTACCGGTCGGTAACGGCCGATTTCGGCCGTTACCGACCGGTAAATGGGTCAATGAGATGTAGGGGGACCTTGTTTACCGATTCGGTATATTTACCGAATCGGTAAAGTTACCGAATCTGTAAAATACCGAATCGGTATTCATACCGATTCGGTATTTTACATATGTAGGTGGGACTCTTCTGAGTCCCAGAGGCCTTACAGAATCGGTATTTTACCATGAAATAAAACCTCATGGTAAAATACCGATTCCGGTGTGCATGCACATGTGTGCATGCACACCTATGCCATGTGACAGGCAGACCTGCCCTTAGGGCATGTATGCCTGCCACATGGCACCCACGCCTGTTTAGGGGGTGCCAGGGGGTGTCAAAGTGACACCCCCTGCACCCTTGTGAAATTCGGTATTTACCGATTCGGTAAATACCGAATCGGTAAAGCCTATTGATTCCTATGGGCTTTGAAGCCCATAGGAATCAATAGGCTTTACCGATTCGGTATTTACCGAATCGGTAAATACCGAATTTTACCGATTCGGTAAAAGGGAACATCTGGATTCCCTACATACCAAGCCCTCACATTTACCGAATCTTAATTACCGAATCGGTAAAATTCGGTAATTTTCGGTAATTAAGATTCAGTAAATGTTACTTACCTACATCTGGCCCTTAGTCTTAAGTTAATTCTGTGAATCGGGCCCTACATATTGGAAGCCACAAGACAACTGAATGATACAAACTGTTATGCCAAGAATAATTTAAAGGACTATACTAAAGCTAAAGAAAATTCGCAAAAAATGCTTGGACAATGGCGTTTGGAAGGTTTGATTTCGCTTGAAGAGTATACATTTATGAATATTGAATGTCCAATGTTACCCTCTCTATACCTGATCCCAAAGGTACATAAACTTATCAATCCTGTCCCAGGGAGACCAATTATCTCCGCTATTAATAGTCTAGGAGAGCATGTGGGGAAATATATAGATTTTTTCTTACAGGACTTCGTCAAAAAGTTACCTAGTTATGCACGTGACATGAGCGATTTTCAGAATCTTACATGGAGTGATAATATGTTATTACTAACATTAGACGTTGAAGCGCTCTACACAAGCATTAGTCACTGTCAAGGGTTAGAAGCAATCAAACATTATTTATCCAGCAGAAATGTAGAATTTTATGAACACAACAAAATAATCATTCAGCTCATTGACTGGTGCCTGAATAACAATTTCTTTGCCTTTCGGTCAGATATATTTAGACAGGTCAGAGGAGTGGCTATGGGGTCCTGTTTCTCCCCCAGCTACGCGTGTTTACACGTTGGCTGGTGGGAGGAACAGGTCCTAGAGAGGCAACATAGTCATTGGGTAGACAACCACATTTGCTGTTACCTCCGCTACATAGACGACATTTTCGTCTTGTGGAGGGGAGATGAACAGCAAGCCCTTAAATTCGTGAAAGAGATTAACCAATAATCCCCAAACCTTCACTTCACATCCCATATCAATAAAACCAAAATTGAATTTTAGGATGTTGAAATATATGTAGAGAATGCGATGATCAAATCCACCTTACACCGTAAATCCACCGCAGGCAATGCTATTTTGCATGCTTCTAGTATGCATCCTAGACATCTTATATCTAGCATTCCCTACGGCGAGATACTACACTTGAAAAGAATCTGCAGTACATCCCATGACTTTGAAAAATGCTTGGCTGACATGGTTAAGCGTTTCAGAGCAAGGGGGTACACGGAAGATATTCTGAAAAAGGCTATTCAGAAAGCTAAAACAAGACCTAGAGATTGTTTATTTAAAAGAACTGACATGAGGGAAGATGAAATAGAACCTGCTACCACAATACATGGAGTAAAAGAAAAGTCAGAAAATGTAAATGCATGTCCGCGGCTAATTACGACCTTTAGCAGAGATGACAGAAAACTGAGAACGATCATTAATAAGAACTGGCCGATTGTTTTAACTGACCCAATTCTCTCTGACCAACTTCCAGACACTCCAAACATTACCTTTAGATGGGCCAGTAATATGAGGTCTGCCTTGGACAAGGCAGCACCAGAAACAAAACAGAAACAGTCCTGGTTACATTCCAATAAAGGTTTTAAGAAATGCACTAGCTGTCGTGCATGTAAATTTGGTATAAACAAAGCTAGCTATTCCACTCCCTTTGGCACAAATGAAGTACCCATTAGAGGCAATTTTAATTGCAAAACAGATTTTGCAGTTTATGTTCTCAGGTGCACCTGTGGTTTAAATTACGTGGGAAGCACAAAGCTACAGGTGCACGTGAGAATTCTGCAACATCTAAGAGCCATACTTCATAGCGACCCATCCTACCCGGTGGCCCGCCACTTCAAAGACGTTCACAATAAAGATTTAAACTGTCTTAGATACTATGTGGTGGGGGCCATCCCTATACTTAAAAGAGGTGGGAATCGCATGTGCTTACTAAGACAAATGGAAACAAAAATGATCTTAGAACTTGATAGTAAGTGGCCGAATGGGTTAAACAATTTTGAGGAATTACATAGCGTTGTTTAGTCCCTCATGTACACCAGTTTATTCCTACCCACATATGTTAAAGTAGTTTGTCTCACATCACCCAGTCCCATTATATAGGTTCCCTAATTCTGAGGACTTAGACTAGGAGGAATACTGGCTAATAACATCTGGTCTTGTTTTACACAACATTTATTTAAATATGAAATAATGGATTTATATTTGTCTACTATAATAGCACTATTTATTGACATGATTAACATCAATTATTGTGTGTATATATATATATATATATATATATATATATATATATATATATATATATATATATATATATATATATATATATATATATATATATATATATATATATATGGTATGAATGATAATAATATAAATATAAATGTGTGTGTATATATATTTAATTTTTACTCTCTTATTCTGACATGTGCAATATTTTATGAAATCTCTCTCTCTTTTTTATAGAGTAGTTTTATGGAATATTTTATCATGTTGGGATAAATGTGTATATCTCAACTTTACATTATAGGTCATTTAACGTAATTTTCTAATTTTCTACTTTTTTAGGACTTATTTCTCTAATATTGTCTATTTTGTATCACATTATCTTTTTACTGTTTTGATGAATTTTAGAAGGTAATTTATATGATTTTAACTAAATCATTACAGGGCTCTGTAATAGTTGTTAGTTACAATATTGATACGCCTCATATATCAAACAGTCATATGCACTTTATATTCATACCCAATTCCGTCTTCTTTGCACTTCCCAATATTTGCACATCTGTCTGCACTTTATATATGTTTGCTGCTTTGCATATATGTCACTTTCATATCCATGGTCGTTTTCTTTCGATTTATATATTGGATAACCATGAACAAGCACATATGGTGTCCAATAATTGAGCTTCCATTTATTTTGTTATGTATTCATACAGACAATTGCTCAAAGTTAAATAGTCAATAGTGGATTCATCCAGTGATATTATGACTTTAGAAAACTTTTGTTTTATTGAAAGAAATGTAATGGCATTCATGCTGTTAAAAGGACTGTTTTTCGTTATCTTCACAAAATAAGATAAGAAATGTTTTCTATGTCCATGACCATGTGATGTATGATGTCACCGTTAGGGGCAAGCACATTTTATTTTCATTTTCATTTTCTTTTGCACTAATATAAAAGCAACAAAAAAACTTTATTGACTTGCAGCGTGAACAAGGGCTCGTGAAAGCCTGAAACGCGTAGCTGTTCTGTGCAAATAAAATTACTGCACCTGATTCTGTGGTCTGTTTCCTTCTCTCGCTGGCGTTGCAGGATTGCTTGCTGGAAGTGGTGTGGAGTTCTTCAATATATATATATATATATATATATATATATATATATATATATATATATATATATATATATATATATATATATATATATATTCAGCTCCACTGTCACAAAATGACCGAACCAGCACTCTCGTTAGGTTAAATCTTAACTTCGATTTATTGCGCAAAAAATTGTATATATATATATACAATTCTGGAAGGATTTTCCTTGGATAAATATATATATATATATATCCAAGGAAAATCCTTCCAAAAAGAAAGGCGGAGGCCTCAGTGGGGAACAAATGGAGCACACTTTATTTCCAACCGACACATCGGGCGAATGTATTTTGGCAACTTTTGCTTTCTTCAGCGTCAAGTGGATGCAAGAGAAGGGATGGGTGTTCACACCTAAGAATTGTCCTGCCGATGATGAAATAGCTACTCCTCCCATGATGGGTCCCGCCTCTTGTAGAGCGCACAGTTGGTACACAAACTATGAGACCCAGAATGCAGTAATCCGGTGCTGGGTCTCGAGGCGATGATGAAATGCGGAATGCCAGTAAGCAGGACGGTGTGCGCATTTCTCCCCTGCCCCCACTTGTTAAAAACAAAAGAGTCTCCTTCCGTCCCCTTACCCCATCAACCGCTCTGCCCAAGTGTTTTTTCCGCGGGGGCAGGCAGCAATGCAGCTAGCCCAAAGTGAGGAACAATGTCCTCGTCACCACATCTCTCCAACCTGGGCGTCGTGGTGGGCTCAAACAGAGTCAATTTGCTTGACTGTACCAAGATGCCAGAGCAATGCCAGAAGCTGTCTGGCCACTTCTGAATGCGGGGGCCTCTCAACACGCCACTGGCCGGCGCAAACAATATCCAAGAAAAATCCTTCCAAAATCCTTCCAAAAAGAAAGGCGGAGGCTTCAGTGGGGAACAAATGGAGCACACTTTATTTCCAACCAACACATCGGGCGAATGCATTTCGGCAACTTTTGCCTTCTTCAGCGCCAAGTGGATGCAAAAGAAGGGGTAAGTGTTCACAACTGAGAATTGTCCTGCCACTGAAGAAATAGCTATTGCTCCCATTTTTAAATATTTTTTTGAAATATGTTTTTATTGTAGAGTTATAAACAAAACATCGAGGTAGGTCAACCGTTATACCCATAACGTTTCAAGGCACTTTGCGTTAATAAAGTTGTACACAGCCATTCAGCCCACATCCCGGAGGCCGGGCGGCGTACCAACAGGTTCCAACAAAAGGTCACCATGTGCACCTCAGAGGGATATCTGGTCAACAACATAATTTAGTATCTGCTTTTTATACCCACCAAACTCCCCCACCCATCAGTCACCGCCAGATACAATCAGCCATCCCGTGCGGGCGAAGTCAGAGCCCTCAGTGCCCGCATTATCAGGTCTATGCTAGTGCACTCCTATGTCGGCCGTCTGTTAGTGCCTAGCATCATCCACACAACGTGAGCCCATGTCTGCTGCCCAGTACCCCTCTCCTGTAAATACCAGCCATAGATCCCTATCACAGGCGCCCCTCTTGTTACTACCGCGGTACCCTAATAACACCCCTTCAACCCTCCCTCCCCCCAACTGCTGCTGATGTGGGTTGTGATTGTGGGTTCTGACAGAAGAGCTCGCCATCAATCGAGGTCATGCATTCGTTCTTCCAAGCCTCATGGAACCTCCTTCTCCAGATGTCCCTCCTCCTCATCCTCTGTCAGGTAGTCGCTCAAAGCCTGCACAATCATCTCCCAAGCCCTTGCCATCTCCAAGCTCTTCTCATTACCAGTTCTGGTAGCCTGTCGCATTCTAATCACACTCTCACATCTGGACCATTTCAATAACTCATTCGTCCATCTCCTAACTGATGGGCCCTCCTTGGATTTCCAACGCCAAGTAATCTCTCTCTGGGCTAGCATGAGTCCCAGATCAATAAATTTGCTCGTAATTTTTGTCTTCGCCGTGTGAGGGAACCAAAGCAGTAGGCACGCCGCCATGTCGAACTCCACCTCTCTATCAGTAACTGCGTTCAGAAGCTCGCCCACCTCAGGCCAATATGTCCCCAACTTCGGGCATCCCCACAGCAAATGATCCAGCTCAACCTCGAGTGCTAAGCATCCCGGGCACGCCGCATCCTGTACCCGAATGTACCGTCAAAGTTTCCCTGGGGTCAGATAGGCTCTATGCAGTATGAAGAAATGCACCTGTTGAAAACGGGCATTCCTGCTACCCTTCCACGTCCGTTTCAAAATGTGGCCCCAAACCGTGTCTGGTATGGGTTTACCTATGCTTTCCTTCCACTTCTCCTTCAGCGCAGTGAGCAGCTCTAGTCCATCATTCAACATTCTCGAGTGGAGGCAAGTCACCGCCTTGAATGTGCCCGCAGCCATCACCACATATTGGCAGGCCATAGTCGTGTCCGGTTCCACCAGTCCTCCCTTCCAGTGTTTTTGTATCGCCGCGATTACTGCAGCATGCAAGAGGTAGCTCCCATCCGGGAGACCAAACTGGTCCTGCAGCACCCTAAAGGGGGCCAGCATCCCATCAACATATAAATCCCCCACCATCTTTAAACCCAACTCCTCCCATTCCGACAACGGAGACCATTCGCCTCCATGCGGTAGCGCCGTCAACATCCCAAGAGGGATCTCCGGCGCATACGGTCGTGCGGCCCTTGCCCTCTTCAGGCTCCTATGCCAGCACAACCAAAGGGTTTTCTCTTCAATGGTGAGATCTCTCAATTCCAATTTCTGTTGCATAACTATGTAGGATAAGACGTGCCTCTGGATACCTCTCCCTCACCCCTGGTCTGGGCCGCTAAATTCACTCGCAATGCTTTGAGTTAAAACCTGTAATTGAGCCGCTAGGTAATACAATTCAAAATCAGGAACCGCCATCCCTCCTTCAAGTTTGGGTCTGATCAAAGTGTGCAACGCCACCCTGCGTCTGCCATACCCCCAAAGGAAATCAATAATCATCGACCTCAAGTCTTTGAAGATCCGCTGAGGGATCCATATCGGTAGGGTACGGAAATAATAGAGCAACCTCGGCAGAGCGACCATTTTCAGCAATGCCACTCGGCCCTGCACCGATAGAGGAATGGAGGCCCAGAAGGACATGCATCCCCGCAGCGCCCTTATGCAGCGACCTATATTTCCTTCCAGCAGATTCGCGGCTTCGTGGTAAACACGGACTCCTAGATAGGTGAAGCACGTGTCTTCCCAGACCACATCCACTGTAAGAGGAGGATATGGCTTGTCCGCCCGCAGCGGAAAAACACAAGTTTTATTCCAGTTTACCTTGAGGCCTGACAACCTACCAAAGCTTGATAGCATCTCTACAGCCCCCCTAAGAGCCCCCTCCGTATCTTCCAGATATAGCAACAGGTCATCCGCATACAGTGAGATATGATGAGTTTCCTCACCACGTCTAACCCCATTATACAATTCTCCTGTTCTCGCCTGTGCCGCCAGTGGTTCATCGCTAGAGCGAACAGGAGAGGAGATAGCGAGCAACCCTGCCTCGTCCCTCTGCGCACCGGATAATTGGATGATATAACAGACCCCAGTCGCACTCTGGCAGTAGCAGAAGAGTAGAGAACCCTCGTCCATCGCCCAAAGCGCCTCCTAGGCCGACCTTCTCTAGCTCCCCATCGAGATACTGCCACTCAAGGCTATCGAAGGCCTTCCCAATGTCCACCGACAGTACTGCTGATTTGTGATCCGATTCTAAGGCGCTGTTTAGTATACGGATCAGGCGGCAGATGTTAATGGATGTCTTCCTAATAGGAATGAACCCTGCCTGGTCCCCTTGGATCAGTGTGGTCATATGTGGTAGTAATCTAGTGGCCAGAATACGACTAAAGATCTTATAATCCACCGTCAGCATAGACAGGGGTCTATACGACGTCACATCCGAGGCCTCCCTACCAGGTTTCAGCAGCGGCACCACTAGCGCTTCCCTCATCGACTGGGGCAGGTGCCCTAGGGTCATAGCTTCAGAGTACACCACTAAGAGCCTTGGTGCCAAAACATCTAAATATTTCGCATAAAATTCAATCGACAGGCCATCCACCCCCGGTGTCTTGTTTCTAGCCATCTGCTTAATGGCCACCCGAATCTCCGATAGCGTTATGGGGCCATCCAGGTCCTTAACAGTCTTGTCATCTAGCACCGGGAAATGAACAGTGTCCAGGTATTCGCCTATTGCAGAGATTTCCACCGCCAACTAACTCTCATAGAGACTCGTATAATATGACTGGAAGCGCGTCATAGCCGCAGTCTGCGAGTAAACCACCTCCCCCGATCCCGTTCTAATGCTCATGATCGGGCAACCTCTAGGCTCCAGGTTAGCGAGTTTAGCAAGTAGTGTGCCCACCTTATCCCTTTCCGCATGCACATTGGTGAGATATAGCTTGTAATCATAACACCGCAGCCTCTCTGTTTCTGTCGCCACCAATTCCTTCGCCTCTAGTAGCCGGCCCTGCAGGTCCTGTCGCTCAGGCCTACGCTGCTCTAGATCCCTCAGCACACATTCTGCCTCCCCCACATCAGCCAAAACCATCGTCCTTGCATTCGAAAAACTGCCCATACAGATACCTCTCACCACCACCTTCATCGCATCCCATTCTATCGACCTCGTGGTGGCTGAACCCTCGTTCTCACCAAAGTAATGCTCAATGCCCTGTCGGACCGTGTCACTGAACACCAGGTCCTCTAGTGTATCAGGCCGCAGTCTCCATGTTGGGATCGTAGATCTCGTCCGCTGCCATTGCACTGTCATCAGTAAGGGATTGTGGTCCGAGATGGTTCTGGCGAGGTACTCCGTGTGCGTTATCATGGCAGCCAGGGGGCCACTACACAGGATGGAATCTATCCTAACATGTAATGCATGCAATGCCGAGAAGAAAGAATAGTCCCTAACATCAGGATGTTGCTCCCTCCAGACATCTACAAGGCCCCACCTCTCTTGCCAGTCTTTCCTGTGTGTGGCTAGCCTGCGCACTGGGGAGTCGGCCAATGGCGGATGCGATCTATCCAGCGTCACATCAATGATCGAGTTATAGTCCCCGCCCAATATAATGGGGCCCACCAGGAAGTGTGCCAGCGAGCCTGTGAGACTATCAAAAAAACGGGCTTGGTCAGCATTGGGGGCATATACACTATACAGGACCACCTCACGGCCATATAGCCTCCCCTCTACCACCACAAACCGACCTTCAGGGTCCACTAACTGGTTCGTGGCCTGGAATGGGACCCCCGCTCTCACCAATATCAACACCCCCCTGGCAAACGCCGAATACGTGGTGCCAAATACCTGGCCATGCCACCTCTTCTGCAATGCAGTGCATTCCTGCTTGGTCAAATGAGTTTCTTGCAACAGTGCAATTTGGACGCCTCGCCTCACCAGATAGGCGTGCACCTTGTATCGCCTTGACATAGTTCGAAGTCCACGGACATTCCATGTGAGGCATTTCAAATTAGGTAACGTCCCCATTGCAGCCATCACCCCACCATTTCAACAGTGTCAGTTGGACACCCACATCATTGCAGTAAATCCCCCCATCCAAAACACCCCAAAGAACTCCCCCAACCCCTCTCCCCAGAACAGGACCTAATAACACAACATCAGCCCCCATCCAAACCTGTAACACAACACACAGTCCACTACTTTGTAGTCGTCACTACAGAAAGCCTTAAGGGCAACGAGGGGGTAAGTCAGAGCCGACCCGGGGCAAGCCAAGCCCTCGCCCCAAGCCCATGATCCCATATGGTAGTTACAACAGAGTACCTGCTAGTTCATCAAGCACCAGGGGTAGGCTGCTCCAACAGGAGCCACAAGCATGTCCCTTACTCCAAGTATCATTCGTTAAATAGTCCATCTGCCATCTGTGGGGTGCCTGTCGGCCCCGCAGAGCTATCTGCTTCCGAAAGTTCTCCTCCAGACTTTCTTCCCTCCTCTTCCGAGTCCGAGTCCATCGATAACTTCTCTTGCTGTGATCCTGTAATGAACGCCGTTGCAGCCAATGCTCCCTTTCTGTCCGCCGCCATCTGGTCGACCCGCATCGCTCTCTTGAGTTTGGTTCGCTTGCGGATGCGTTGTGACTTTCGGACCTGGACCGGCTTTTGTCTCTCCTTTTCACCTTTACTCTGGCGATCCATACCAGCACGGTACAACTCGAGCCATGACCACACCAGGGGTCTGGAAGAATTGGGTCGTTCCAGCCAGGATCACTCGTAATTTGGCTGGAAAGAGTAGGGAGTATTGTATACCCTCATCTCTCGGTTCCTTTTTCACGGTCAGAAAGGATGCCCTGCTCTTTTGGACTTCCTATGTGTAGTCTGGGAAAACCGTGACCGAACTATTGTCCACCTGGAAGGGGTCCATCGAGCGCGCCCTTTGTATCAGTAGGTCTCGGTCCTTGAAATGCAAGAGTCTGACCACCATTGGCCTGGGAGGACGGCCCTGAATGGGCGGGCGGGCCGGGACCCTGTGCTCTCTCTCTAGGGAGAAGAATGGAGATAGACCCTCTGGAGCCACAACCGTTTTAAACCAGTTTTCCATGTAGGCCACTGCATCATCCCCCTCAACTTTTTCCGGCAGGCCTACCACCCTTACGTTGTTCCTCCGATTGCGGCTTTCGGAATCCTCCGCGCGTTTCTCCAGCGTCGCCAATCGACTGAGGATATCGGACAGTTTGTGTTCTGCGGTGACCACCTCCGGTTTTAGCTCCTGGAGCAGCAATTCGCTTTCCTTCACTCTGTCGGAGAGTTTAGCGTGATCTGCCCTTAAGAGGCCCAGTCCCGTGGCCACCTGTGCTATATCTTGGTGTAAGGACTCCTTAGTCGCAGTGATCGCCTCCAGTATGCCATCCAGCCGTGCATTCAGTCTTTGTTCCTGCGCCGATGTATCTGGGGCCGTGTGGAGTCCGCCATCCGTGTCCAGCATATTCGTCTGGCCGTGCCCCTGCTTCACACTCAAGTCACTGCCAGTAGCGGCCATCTTGGTCGCCGCGTGTGCCGTGGTAGGATTGCCTCTAGGGGATGGTCCGGCCCCAACTTCCATCAGTCGAGTGGGAATGCCCCTCATTTCGTCTCACCACTCAGTGGCCTCAGCGTCCCCCCCCGAACAATGACCACCACTTCCAGGGATCAAGTCGTCCACCACTCAAGGGTCCCGCTCTCGTGCCCAAAATGGCCTTCCACTGTTCATCCCTTCTGGTAGTGCCCCAACAAGCTCCTCACGGCCCAGAGCCCCTCCTTATGTAGTCATTTGCTGTCCCCTGCATGGACTCACCATACCCCCACGACAGATTCAAGTAATGCTCAGTTCAAGAAAAGGCTCAGTTCAAAAACGTGGGGGAGCTAGGTGTGTGCCCCCAATCAAGCAGGCAGGGACCGGCCAGAGCTGGATGCGCGATCCGCACGGGGGCGCCGCTTTCTAGCAGTCCAGTGCAGCGTCCTCCTGTGCCACCCGGTTCCCGTGTTACCGCCTCCTGTCTGGCCCGATGTCAGCAGTGTGCTGCTGCTAATCGCCGATCTCTTTTCACCCCAACGAGCTCACGGGGCCCGCCCGGGTGTGCTCCCCTCAGCCGCTACCTCTCCACTCAGGGAACGACGCTCCTCCTGGGCTCCAGCTCCGGGCGGCTGACTAATCCCTAATCCGGGTACCGGGTCCGCCAATCTGCTCACCCGCTCCTTCCGCAACATCCACCTCCGCACAGCTTGCCGGTGTTACGGCGCTTCCAGGCTCCCAACCGCAGCGGGGTCCCCAGGCGCAGTCGAGGAACAGCACCCTTCGTAGATGGCCGCCGGGTCCGGTGGTGGGGGGATGGGCGCCCCGACCACAAGTCTCCAAAGCGGCAGAAAGCGCTCTGCACAGCCCCCGCAGCTGTCAGTCCCCGCACAGCAAGGACCTCACTCCGCAAATTCCTACGGGCAGCAGCCTCCGCTACGCCCCAGCCGCGGTCCGCCGTGCTTCGCAGGTCAGCCTCCACAGTTCGGGCGGCCGCCATCTTGATTCTCCATGCGCGGCTCTTCGAAGCTCCGATACCGGGTCTCAGCACAGCTGCCGACCACCCGTTGGCCCACAATTGTGTTCCGCTGCCACTCTGGTGCTTCAGGCAGAATTTCCGCGCCTCAGCCAGCTCGGAAGCGAGGTTTCCCAGGATAATTGCGGGATCTGGCACGGAGCTGCAGGCTCACGCCGCCATCCCGATCGGCGTCCAAACCACGCTCCCATAGCTATTGCTCCCATGATGGGTCCCGACTCTTGTAGAGCACACAGTTGGTACACAAACTACGAGACACAAACTACGAGACCGAGAATGCAGTAATCCCGTTCTGGGTCTCGAGGCGATGATGAAATGCGGAATGCCAGTAAGCAGGGTGGTGTGCGCATTTCTCCCCTGTCCCCACTTGTTAAAAACAAAAGAGTCTCCTTCCGTCCCCTTACCGCATCAACCGCTCTGCCCAAGTGTCTTTTCCACGGGGGCAGGTAACAATGCAGGTAGCCCAAAGCGAGGAACAATGTCCTCGTCACCGCATCTCTCCAACCTGAGAGTCGTGGTGGGCTCAAACAGTGTCAATAGCTTGACTGTACCAAGATGCCGGAGAAATGCCAGAAGCCGTCTGGCCACTTGTGAATGCGGGGGGCTCTCAACACGCCACTGGCAGGAATGAACAATATCCAAGGAAAATCCTTCCAAAAAGAAAGGCGGAGGCCTCAGTGGGGAACAAATGGAGCACACTTTATTTCCAACCAACACATCGGGCGAATGTATTTTGGCAACTTTTGCCTTCTTCAGTGCCAAGTAGATGCAAAGAGAAGGGATGAGTGTTCACACTTAAGAATTGTCCTGCCGCTGATGAAATAGCTACTCCTGCCATGATGGGTCCCGCCTCTTGTAGAGCGCACAGTTGGTACACTAACTACGAGACCCAGAATGCAGTATTCTGGTTCTGGGTCTCGAGGCGATGATGAAATGGGGAATGCCAGTAAGCAGGACAGTGTGCGCATTTCTCCCCTGTCCCCACTTGTTAAAAACAAGAGTCTCCTTCCGTCCCCTTACCGCATCAACCGCTCTGCACAAGTGTCTTTTCCCCGGGGGCAGGCAGCAATGCAGCTAGCCCAAAGCGAGGAACAATGTCCTCGTCACCGCATCTCTCCAACCTGGGCGTCGTGGTGGGCTCAAACAGTGTCTATCGCTTGACTGTACCAAGATGCCGGAGCAATGCCAGAAGCCGTCTGGCCACTTGTGAATACGGGGGCCTCTCAACACGCCACTGGCAGGTGCGAACAATATCCAAGGAAAATCCTCCCAAAAAGAAAGGCGGAGGCCTCAGTGGGGAACAAATGGAGCACACTTTATTTCCATCCAACACATTGGGCGAATGCATTTCAGCAACTATTACCTTCTTCAGCGCCAAGTGGATGCAAGAGAAGGGGTAAGTGTTCACACCTGAGAATTGTCCTGCCGCTGATGAAATAGCTACTCCTCCAATGATGGGTCCCGCCTCTTGTAGAGCGCACAGTTGGTACACAAACTACGAGAACCAGAATGCAGTAATCCGGTTCTGGGTCTCAAGGCGATGATGAAATGCGGAATGCCAGTAAGCAGGACGGTGTGCGCATTTCTCCCCTGTCCCCACTTGTTAAAAACAAAAGAGTCTACTTCCATCCCCTTACCGCTTTAACAGCTCTGCCCAAGTGTCTTTTCCGCGGTAGCAGGCAGCAATGCAGCTATAAATATATATACTGCAAAGAGTCCGGTAGGGGTAGAAGCTGTCAGACAGGGCGGTCCGAGTGCAGGGTAACGGTAAACCTGCACTATATATTTCACAAACTTCAAGATTTCAAGAAGAGTCATGGACGCCATGTATCGTTGCAGCAAATAACTTTATTGACTGCACAGCAACGCGCTTCAGCATAGGCCTTCATCACGCTATGCGTCGGGCATCCTCACACATATTTTTAAACAACGTGAATAAACATAATAGACAGACTGTGATTACACCCAATGGTGAAAGTAAGAACCAATAATGGCCACCATCTTATCACTGTAATCATAACATATAAAATCATTCTTTACAATTCCACAAAACTAATTGGATTTGTTAAGCACACGGTAATATATAATGTATCACAATACATCCTAGAATAAATCGTGTGCCGTCATCAATGACTGCTGTCAAAATTGTTTGCCATTATTAATCGGCACAAGTGCATTATCCGAAATATACATACCATACTTGATCAAATAAATCATAAATTGACAATAGGCTCTCAATAGTCAATAATACAGCATGAATTACTTTTAAACATGAGTACACATATGTTTTACAACTTCGTTGAAAAATCACACAATACACACACAGAGCTATTTCGAAAATCTACTGCTGAAAATAGTATCCTAAGTGCATCAAGTTCCCATCCACGGAAATTGGTGCATAGCATTCTGTTTGGCAAATTGGTATGCGCCAAACGCAGTTGTAGCTCAGAAAGTGGGTACTAAAAATAAAATAAAATCAAGGTACAGCACTCCAGAGACAGGGGCTACAATGGTAGAACCATTTCTGAGGCATGTAAGAAGGTGGAGGAGGTAACTCGTACCCAGTTATTACATCCGTGATATCATCAGTGATGTCATTTGATATGTCATCAGTGATGTCATGAATGATGTCACTGACCATGTCATGAGTGATGTAATATGTGACGTCATCAGCAGTGCATTGCAGGCGCACGAGTTCAACTAACTATAACAGGCTAATTTCTCTGGTTTTATCTTTTATATGAGTCAAATGCCCAACTAACTATATAGTCTCTAAAACCTATGGTTTTTTTCAGTGAATTTCTAAGGTTTTTTAAATATTAATTCCCAACTATAACGTCCCTGAAACCTATGTTTTTTCTGTGAATTTCTAAGGTTTTTTAAATGCTAATTTCTAACTATAACGTCTGTAAAACCTATGGTTTTTTCAGTGAATTTCTAAGGTTTTCTAAATATCGAACTACTACTGTGTATTGGTCATTAGTACTATTTTGTAACTTTTCAAATACATAAAATCAAACGCAAAGGTGCTATATAATGTAATACATTTCACAAATTACAATGAGTTTTTAAATAATACAAAATAATTTAACACTCAGATAACAATTTTTCTCCCTTTTTTTTCTGTCATCAGCTACTACTTAACTTCACTAGTCCGAGTAGTTTCATCATACACAGCAGGAAAAAAAAACAATCAACTAGATTGTTAAAAAAAAACAAATCCCTACTTCTCACAAATATACTACAAAATCAACACAACATATCCAATACTATTTTGAATCTTCAAATCTTACCTTTACTTCGTAGTTTCTGTGCACATTTTCCCAATACGCCAAATAATGTATCACAAACTACGCTTTGAAAGCATCCATTATGAATTCCTTAAAGTATCTTTATACCTTCCGACAAAGCCGAATGGTGTATCTAAAATCTTTGTTTCAGAAATATCAAGTATGAGTTGGGTAATTCATAAGGCAATCTGGGATTAATTTCCAAGTGTGTATTGTTGCAGTGACTCCAACCATTATTACAGTTTAAATAATTTGTAATAATGTCCACTTGTAGTAGTACTTCCAGCATGGAAAACAATAGCAACTGTTGCAAAAGTTCTTCCAGAAACAGAAACTTGACAAGAACAACAATTTTAATTTTGGTTTCCACTTTTCTTCCATTTGGTCTACAGAGTTGCAGTATTATAATCAAATATTTTCCATATCTTTGAAGGCATAATGTAGATAGCATTGTTGATTTACAGCGAGAACACTTCATCTCGTGATCAGCTTCTTTTACTAATTTGGAAAATGGTACAGATTTGCACTCAGGTATTGTTAAATATAGAAATCTTTCGCTGTCACCCATAGTGCTTAAAGTTAATGAACACTGTTTACATTTAAGTTCCCATTTGTAACTGAGTCCAAATAAATTAAATTCTCAATCTGAATTCCTTCATCTTCTAGAACTCCAAGCATAACCATCAGAAATTCTTGTGCATCTTGTTGTATATTAGCACTGAACTTTAATGATCCAGTACATGTATCCAACAGTTGGCGAATACCAGAAGCAGAATGGATCTTACTTCTATCAGTTCTCAATTCTTGAAATAAAGTATAAAGTGCCAAATATAATCTTTTTCTTGACTTTCCACAATTTCACCATAAAATTTTTCAAGACAAAATATAACGTTTAGAATAACATTACCATAGCAGTTGACACCAGAAGCATTTTCTAATAGTTATCCAACAACATCATCACTTGTTTGTAAGTTGTGCGTCTTTAAATGTTTTCTTTTCTCTTGATTTTCTTTCTGCTTTTCAACCATAGTTGATTCTTCAACATGTTTGCATTTTGAACACACAACACTTTTCTCATAAATAGGATATTCACCTGAACTTGGAGCATAAAGCCGTCTCTTACACAATTAACATCAGCACTAACCTTGTTCTCATCAAAATCAATTAAATACAAACCAGACAACGTTCTAAGACAAGATAATGCAACATAAACCATTCCCTCTTTAAACACACTTCTTCCTACATTTACTAAAGCATTATCTACACTTAAATCTTATGAATAGTTATTGCATATGCTAAACAGAAGGGAAACTGTTTTCTACGAACATACAAGTCTTTTACAAGCATAAAACGTGCAGCAGAACACGCAATCTGTTTTACCTCTGTAATCTGATCAAATTTAACTTTCAGGAATTCAATTCCATTTCTATTTTGATATCAACAACTTTTCCCATTGCTCCATACACTAAACCTTCTTCTACATTCAGATTACGCATCAAAATTACCAGACAGTTTAAACATATATCTACATTTTTTTCTAAGCCAGCAGTTTTTGATACAGACTTTTCCAAAGAATCCAATTTAGTCTGTAGTTTTTCTGAATGCTTGATTTTATCAATAGCTTCTATGTGAATTATTGCTTGATTTTACAATTTCACAAGCTCTCTATTAAATGTATAACATTCTTCCATTGTAGGCATCAAACAAACTATAGACTTTTTTCTTTCATTTTCTTGTACATTACTTCTGTGGTGTGTTTTCATTAGTAAACAAGTTCTTTAATAGACAACTTTGAAAAGCTTGTTTACCATGTTTGCTTAGAACACCAATTCTTACATCTTTTAGAATATCTGCATAATCTTCATCTCTTGCTTGTTGCATATTCTGAGTGAGTTCTTTATACTCAAAATGTAACACATTTCCAATACTTCCCAAAGATTTCTTAGTGTCTGCGTGTAGAAGAGTTTTAACCCTTTCTATGCGGCCGGGATTCCCCTGGTGTGCTGTAAACAGCACGAACAGGCGCGGGCCGTGACTAACCCAAGCCGTCATCAGCACACGAGCACCGTAGTGCATGACGGCTGGGGTTCGTCATCAGCATGGAAGGGGTTAAACACTGGTTCTCTTTTTACAGGGGTTAGTTGTAGTAAATCTCCAAATACAATTAAATGTTTTCCTCCAAAGAGAAGATCGGAATTTGTTTGTAATGCATGTTACATTCTTAAGTGTACAAAAACAAGCATTAAGTTTGAGACAATGCTCACCTCATCAATAATTAAAAGTTTCATTTTCTTCAGCACTCGTGACAATTCATAAGAAGCTTCTCCAGACAACTTTTGATATTCTAATTTATTATCATGCTCAAGTGGTAACATCAATAATCTATGCAAAGTAACTCCTTCAACATTGTGTGCAGCTAATCCAGTTACATAAACACACACAACATAAATGTGAACCAGTAGTTTTTTGAAGATAACTGGTCAAAACTTTAATTAAAAAACTTTTACCTGTCCCAGCTTGACCACTGATGTACATCAGAAGAGTTTTAAAAGATGAACACACACATTCTTTTTTTGCATGCAACAAACCATGTTCTATCCATTCTCTCACTTGTACATATATTTCTTTCTGTTCAACATTTAGGGGCTGATTCCGATCTCGGTCGTTCAGTCCTCCGAGACGTGTCAGTAGCCTTACCTTAGGGCCAAATCGTACCAGGAGCGGGACCGTCCGGGCGATGAAATACGATGCAGAAAAGTGCCAAATTCCCAACCGACAAATACTCTCCGACTCCATCCACATTTACCGTCCGAGCCTGACCCAGAAACACCCAATTCGCGTCGCACGGCTCCATAAACACAGCTACTTCCGGCCGGTCAAGTACGATGCGTACTTTCTACGTTCCGGAAGGGTCGCCACGTGCAGCACGTCACAGCACCCAGAAGAGCTGCATATCAGCTGCGAATCGCACGACTAACGCAATCCATGGATTCGAAACGGAGCAGCTAGCAAAGGTTCGAGACGGAGCAACATGAATCTAACCGCGCAGGTCATACCAGTCCTGTACATATATGACCCGATCAGGAACAGACGCGGACGGCGCAGACGGTAAGTCGGACACCCACCACACAAACAAACGACACTTACACGCCAAATGTTACACACACCCAGGGGGTCCAGACCCTGTCCACCAGCAACCGGCCTCCTCAGTGAACCCATGGCCACCACCACTGCCAACCCACCCATAGGGGCATGTTGCCTATCACTAATGCTACCCCACCCATATGTGTCATGTTGCCTATCACTGATGCCACCCCACCCATACGGGCATGTTGCCTATCACTAATGCCACCCCACCCATAGGGGAAAGTTGCCTATCACTGATGCCATCCCACACATAGGGGCATGTTGCTTATCACTAATGCCACCCCACCCATAGGGGCATGTTGCCTATCAATGATGCCACCCCACCCATGGGGGCATGTTGCCTATCACTGATGCCTCACCCACACATAGGGGTCAGTGTGCCAATATTGACACCCCCACCCATAGGGTGGATGATTCGCCACACATCCATTAAACATCAACCACAGGTATGTCAGCCTAATACATTTTCCCACAACATCATGCCAACAGTGTGTAGTGTCTGACAAATACCCCCAACTGTGAATTTGATTTACGAGACACAATGTATCTACCATTACATGTGTGACCAACACCAGAGTGTGGGCTACACAAGTCAAGCTTTGCAATAGCACTGGGCCAATGTGTTCAAAACCCCATCAGTATGTACATTCAATGTAAAATGTTTGGACACAAACTGCAGCTTAAGTTGAGCATTGTGGCAAAGGGTCTAAATCCCCCATCATCACCGTGACCTCAAGGTAAGTTTCATCATGGAAATAGCAGCACATGCCAAACAGTATGTATGATTCCTGGGCATGTCAGCACAACACTTGTTAAGTCAACTATCATTTACCACCCAAAGACGGCACTGGCGACATGCGCCTGGGTACGGCAGTGCCCCTTAAGTCACCTGCACATAGACAATACATATGTCTAGCAAGTTGCACAGAGGACACAGTTGGCTTTACGCCAATGATGCCCACACTTGCATGTACAGTGGAGATGAGACAACAGTCAGGGAAAGTGACAAATTGTACAATGTGAAGCACATCATATGTGGATGGGTGCTAGCCACAGATGTGTCCATGCCAATGAAATGTTAACATCCCTGTCCAAAATTAGTTAATCATGCCATACCCAGTCAGCTGCAAAGGATGACATGGATACCAAACTGAACAGGAAACATATCTCATGGTCCACATGGAGTACACCACATCAACACCTCAGTATCAGACATTTGTAAATCCTGCATCATCACAGCAAGATCAGGGTAAACAGCATCAACATAATGTACAGCTAAATCAAATGCACAAGGATAAAAAAAAAGATTTATTCAGCAAATTTAAAGCTGGAAGGGAAAATCCAAAACAAAATTCAGTCCAATGTCCTCTCAAAAAACAAAGTCCAATGAGGGTGTGAGTGACACACGTCACACGTTGCTTGCCTGCACTGCTAAGGACTGGGGAAATCCACTCTGAGGGCATACATGGGGCAGGCCAGGCACTTGAGGGACAGGATCAGTGCTCCTAAGAAGGAGGCTGAGAAGGGGTGTTGGGTGCTGGAGAGTCAGTGACAACTGCAGTGGAGGTGTCTGACATGCTTTGTTTCATTACAACTGTTGGCACAACTATGATGGAGTGGGTGCTGGAACCACTGCAGTGGGCAGGTCAGGTGTAGTGGACATGGTCCCCACTGCAGTGCCCATGTCAGACAGGGTGGTCGTGGACTCCACTGCAGTGCCTAACTCCAAGGGAGTGGAAAGGGGTACAGGTCAGGTTGGCAGGACAGCTGGGGGGGGGGCACGGTCCCCACACTAGTTGCAGTAGCAGACAGACTGGTTGTGGTGTCAGTGGAAGAGCAAGTGGGAGTTGGGGAGGGCCTGAGCATTTTGGGGATGATGTATCTGTGGGTGGGGGAACCTGGGACAGGGAGTGGCGGGAGAACCTGTGGTGTGCTAACCTGGGGGATGGAGGAAGGAGACTGTGCAGTGGAGCTGGGGGGTGGGGTAGGGTCTTGCTCTTCCGGGTATGGGTGCGGGGTGACTTACGGGGGAGCCTATGTCTGCCTGCACCTGGGGGAGGATGTACAGGTGTGGGGGGCACTCTTCTCTGTGTGTGGGAACTTCCTCTTCCCCCTGTAGTCTGGATCTGCTGGATCTGAGGGGAAGAGGCCTAGGTCACACAGGAAGGGCTTCTTAGGAGATGGGGTTGCAGGTGAGGCAAGGGAAGGGCTCTTGGAGGGAGAGGGATCTGAGGACTGCGGAGTTGTTGTGGATGCCTGTGTGTGTGTTTGCGACCCATACCTGTGTGTGTGGTATCAGTCTCTTGACTTTGCTTGAGGGCACGTTTTGACTTTTGTTTGTGTGATTGTGTGCTGTCTTTGTGCTTGGGTGACTGTGCTGGTGTGTGTGTGCTGGGGACAGGTACGCTACTACAAGTTGTTGATTGGGAAGAGGCTGAAGGGGTGAGGGACTGTTGGAGGAGGGATAATGCTGCCCTAAGGGAGGAGGCCATGGACTGATTGGTCCTCTGTAGGGCAGACATGCCCGATGAGATGCCCTCCATGAACGACACCTGTTGTGTCAACAGACTGGTGTGTGCATGGAGGACACTCAGCATTGATGTCTGCCCTACAAGGATCTGTTTAAGTAAGTCCACAGACTCCACACTCAAGGCAGCATGGGACATAGGGGCAGGGGGTGCGGTGCCTGGCAGGAAGAAGACATGCTCCCGAACACAGGAGCTGCGAAGGACCTCTGGGATGGGAGTCGAGGGGAGGGTGGTGGTGGTGGTGGTGGTGGCGGGAACAGGCTTACTATCTGTGGTTTGCTGGCTGCTGACACCCGCCTCCACAAGGCAGTCATCCTCCGAGCTGCTGTGGTCCTCAGCTGAGATGGATGGTGCTGAGGACTCCTCGGTGTGGGTCCCCTCACCCTCTGTGCCACTGGATCCCTCTGACTCCTCAGTTGCTGGCCCAGGCTGGCTCTGTGGCTCCTCTAGTTCCGTGGTGCTCTTTCCTGTGCCCGTGGATGTATCTGCATATAAGTAGGAAAACAAGGCCCACATAAGTCGCCTGCACTGACTGCACACAACACTGTAAATACAGTACATTACAGGGCATGCACTGGCATCCTTAGCTGATATTTGCTCAAAATGCCCACACAGGTGTACGTAGGGCAATAGTCAGTCTGAACATCAACACATGCACCACATACACAGTTGTTATACATGCAAATGACCATGTAGAAGTTCATTACTATAAACATACATTACATCACATGCCAATCACTCAGTACAGGTGTCAGGATGAATGTTTGCCCAGAGTCACATTTCACAATCTTGTGATGCCTAGCAGCACAACACACAATGATGTCCTTATGTCCTGAAAGTTAATGACTCAATGGGATGCATGGAGCACCTCTGACTCCAATTATTAAGTCAATGTTCGGAGACAGACATGCATGGTAAGTCAGTCTTCACTGTCACATATCATGGGGCAATGCATCCGGACAACATCAGTCTGCACTGCATCACATTCATAGGTCATGCCCATACCAAACTTTGCACCTGACAAATGCACCAGTCTGTCCCCTGCCACACACTGTTCTTGGACTATGATGAACCAACATCACTAAAATCTGAAATATGAGTGACTGCGAAAACAACTAACTGAACATGAGCACCTCACAGTCTGCTGCTAATGACACACAGCTGCGTGAAAGTCACTGTTGCTTACAGCATTGTACACGTTCAACTGACCACACCCCTATATGTTGCACAGGTATCATCCCCATTGTCACAACTCAGATGTCCTGCTGACACTAAAATCCTCAACACACCAGTTGTCACAAAAAGGAAGCCACACCACAATGACATTGTGTCAGACACCTGATGGTACATTTCAGGAAGCACAATCAGTAGGTACATACGCATGAGTATGAGTATAGAGTCTCCCAATGCCGTGGAGTGGGCATGACTGACACTTTACAGGTAAACCTGTCAATGTGTATTGGCCTGGACAGTAGGCAGGTGTCTGGGCTAGTGTGACATACTTCCTATACATACTCCTGAGGACACTACATCGACTCACTTGCTGCATGGGTATAATTTAAAAACCCCACACACATGTTGTGAGCCAGACCAGCAATTGGAACACATATGAAAGGCACACACAGAACTCATGTCAGAGACCAGGCATAGAGCAAAAAATAGACTCACTCATGAAGCACACATCAGAGTCCCAGTAACATAGGCTGTGCAGGATCCTCAGCATAGCTGATTAAAGGGACACAGTGCCCAAGTAAAAACAAGTCACAGACTGTAGGGGCAACAACTGTGGATCAGATGAGGAGTGTGACTTACACAATTGAGGGACATGAGTCCAGGACTCCAAGACCAACGTAATGTGGAAGCATGACCAGACCAAAAGAATGCAAATAGCATGTCACACATGGTCACAGATCAGGCATGGACTTACCCCCTCCTTGCTGCTGTCTGGCCTTCAGTTGCCCATCCAGGTCCAGGAAGACCACCGCCAGAATCCGGAGCATGTGGGGGGTCAGGGTCCGGTGTCCGCCCCTACGGCGAGGAGGCAACAGCTTCAGCTGGACCCTAGCGATCCTCCGGGTCCAGCCACGTAGGTCCTGCCACCTTTTCTGGCAGTTGCGGATCCGGGGCTTGTAGACCCCCACAGATCTTACTGCCCGGGGGATGGTCAGCCAGATCTCTTGCTTCTGGTGGACATCAACCTGTGAGGATGACAAAGTGAAGAGGACATTAGCACACATGCCACATAATTGTGCTGAATACAGTTTTAAATACATGTAGTCATCACAAAGCTAAATGAAGTAAACAGGTAGTGCACACATACAAATGTGCATTTGTGCTGCTGGTCTGACATGGTAACATTGCCTAGGCTCGGTCCAGAACTGCACGATGCGTCTCTGTAAAAGTCACCGGGCTCAGGTCACATTGCATACGTGTCGTACATGTATGAACCGAGCCGTTCGCAGGCATAGCCCATTGCGGGTGACTGTAATGCATACGCATCGTGCAGTCAATGGACAAGGTGTGCGCATTACTCTATCCATGCATGTACTGCGCGTCTGCATACTAGTCAGCTGTGTCGGTTCACATTGGTGTGACTTGCATACGGATTCCACACAGATTTCATTGCCATGGCCACACCTTCAACACCACAGCATGTCCCCATAGCTACCAAGGTGACATTTTCAGAAAATCAGTGTAATTATGATTGACATGGGCATGAGTAATGGACACAGTACCAGTTGGGAGATGTGTATGACCTGTTACATACACCATGAGTACAGGTTTGATTGTTATGTACGTCACAGCAAGACCCATGGACACATTCATGATGTACACCCACAGTCTGTGTGCATGTTGTGTCTGTGATGTTTGTGGTTCCATGTGCCCAATGGGAGCCAGTGTCCACCATGTGCTATGTGCATCCACATTTTATGCTGTGTGTTTGTGGCTTAGGGACCTCCATGTATGGCCTGTAGGGACCACAGGGGCCACTACCTGTGGGAGTCATGATTGGTTGTGGGATGTCAATGATATGCCATGTAATTCCGGTGCACAAGTGACAATACAGGGACCATGGCTATCTCCCTGACATGGAGTTTTGATGCCTGTGAAACATCAGTCCTCACATGTCACTGTGTTGTGTGTTTTGAACGTGACAGCAGTACATAGGTACTGTGCCACAGCCGAATGATTTGGCATTGCACTCCATGAAAATCATGTACTCATGTCTCATTGATATGTGAGATGATGGGCATGTAGGTGACATATGTGTCCATGACCAACAGCACACAACTCACTTTATTGTGTATTGCTATGATGTATCATTATTTTTTTCAAGGTGAGTGCCACATGGGTAGATGAATGTATAATGTAGGGCACCAGTAGTTCATAGACCTTTCCCGGACCTTGAGACCATGGTGCAACACGACAACATCCGATGGTACCGCTTCACCAGGAGACTGATCGATGAGTTGGCGGAGCAGTTGGCGCCACATCTGCAACCTGGCCGGACATAACCGACAGCACTGACACCAAAGGTGAAGTTGATGGCAGCCCTGCACTTTTTTGCCACTGGTAACTTTCAACACAGTGTTGCTAGTGCAGGTAGTATGTCACAAACTATGTTCAGCCGTGTGCTTCGTGATGTCTTGGAGGGGATGTTGCATTTCCTTGACACATACATCAGGTTTCCTAGGATGCTTTTTATAGACAGGGGAGGATGCCAAACATCATTGGTTCTATTGATGGTACACATGTGGCACTGATACTACCACAGGCACATGAGTAGACCTACTGCAACAGGAAACATTTCCACTCCATCAATGCTCTGGTGGTATGTCTGGCAGACATGGTGATCACACATGTGTGTGTACGTTTTCCCGGGTCTGTGCACGATGCCTACTCCCTGAGGAGGAGTCGCATTATGTTGATGATGTCACAGATGCTAAACCAGCGTGCCTGACTTGTTGGTGTGTACTGTTTCCATTGTGTGTGTTTGGCAATGTTATATCCCACCCTCTTACAAGACTCAACTAATGTGCTATTATTTGTATGTAGGTGACTCTGGATACCGTAACATGCCGTGATTGCTGACACCCCTCAGGAACCCTGTGACAGCAGCCGAGATGCGCTACAATGAGGCACATGGTCAAATCAGCAGAGTGATTGAGCGAACCTTTGGTCTCCTGAAAAGCCGCTTCCGATGCCTGGACAAGACCGGAGGTGCCCTCCCATATGATCCTGCAAAGGTGTGCAAGATCATCATAGTATGCTGCATGCAACATGGCAGTGCGGAAGGAGGTGCCTCTCATACAGGATGGCAATGACCAACACCCCCCACATGTGGAGGATCCAGGCCTGGCCAGTGATGATGATGATGAGGGTTATGTCTGCACACAGCTCATCAACAACTTCTACAGCTGATTGTGAGTTCCCAGGGTTGTTATGTCAATGTCTTGACTTTGTAGGTGGAGGGACTTGTTAGCCCCTATGCCAAATGCACAGCTTCGTGCCGCATTTTAGCATGCAAATGTATTCAAACACTTTTTCAACTTTTCATTTTCTCCTACTTTTGAACCTTATTTAGACTCAATTTTCTCAAAAGTTAATTCACTCATTTATCCAAAAGTGCAACAATCGGGCATGGTGCTAATTTTCAGGTTTCTTGCATTCAGACAGTGCCAATCCAGGCCTCTTTGAAAGAATACGATTGATGCAAGAAGTCCATCATAAGCAGTCTTTTATTTTCCAGATAAAAAACCCAATGCATTTCGGGCCTCCTCGTGCCCTTCTTCGGAGGTCACTATAAATTAATAATAATACAAACAAATCATTAGCACTTCATGTCCTCAAAAACTAGGTTATAGCATGCTTACATTAAATGAAACATTTCATCATATCTAAAACATTACCCTGAAATACAGTATCCCAATACAACTCCCACTGTTTTCACTGAGTCATCACACTTAATGTAAGCATGCTATAACCTCGATTTTTGATCAATGGTTCATGTACATGACATTTGCAACAGGACGTCAGGATGCGTGCCTGTACACTGCATTGTCTCCAGTCGTCACAGACAGAGAGTGATATTGTTGTTGCACATTGTACAGCCATCATGATGCCTTTTAATGTGCATGTTGGAGTGCGTACATGGGCAGCTCATGTATGTATTTAGATGTACATGGTCATTGATACTCAAGGGCCATCAGGTGGCTGACATAGGAGTGTCAACCCTGTTCACATTTGACTCTGTTTCCCTGTGAGGGAGTGTGGCAGCAATGGCAAGATGGCTGACAGTGTTGTCCTGTTGTCTGTTGGTGCACGGTTCCCAGCAGGGCCTTGTGCTCCCCACTACAGGGCCCAGGCTCAGAGTTCTTGACAATCCATTTCAACTACCTGTGAGGTGAGCATGGTGCAGTGTGAGCTTGCTTGGCCATGTAGGTGGGTGAGGATTGTGAGTGACTGCAACTTCCAGCATGCTGTGGCCTACACCCCCTTCCCAGCATGACCTCACTTCCTTCCTTTGGACTCTGCTTCCCTGTGAGGGAGTGTGGCAACAATGGCAAGATGGCTGACAGTGTTGTCCTGTTGTCTGTTGGTGCACAGTTCCCAACAGGGCCTTGTGCTCCCCACTACAGGGCCCAGTCCCAGAGTTCTTGCCAATCCATTTCCACTCCCTGTGAGGTGAACATGGTGCAGTGTGAGCTTGCTGGGCCGTGTAGGTGGGTGAGGATTGTGAGTGATTGCAACTCCTAGCATGCTCTGGCCTACACCCCCCTTCCCAGCATGCCCTCACGTCCTTCCTTTGGACTCTGCTTCCCTGTGAGGGAGTGTGCTGACAAGATGGCTGACAGTGGAGTTCTGGTGTTTGGTAGTGGTCAATTCCCAGCAGGGCCTTGTGCTCCCACAACAGTGCCCAGTTCCAGAGTTCCTGCAAGTACATTTCCCAACCTTGGGCCAGATGTAGGTAAGTAACATTTACCGAATCTTAATTACCGAAAATTACCGAATTTTACCGATTCGGTAATTAAGATTCGGTAAATGTGAGGGGTTGGTATGTAGGGAATCCAGATGTTCCATTTTACCGAATCGGTAAAATTCGGTATTTACCGATTCGGTAAATACCGACCGGTAATGCTCCATTCATTCCTATGGGCTTTGAAGCCCATAGGAATGAATGGGGCATTACCGGTCGGTATTTACCGAATCGGTAAATACCGATTTTGACAAGGGTGCAGGGGGTGTCACTTTGACACCCTCTAGCACCCCCAAAAAAGGTTTGGGTGCCATGTGGCAGGCATACCTGCCCTAAGGGCAGGTCTGCCTGTCATATGGCACAGGTGTGCATGCACACATGTGCATGCACACCGGAATCGGTATTTTACCATCAAATAGAATTTGATGGTAAAATACCGATTCTGTAATGCTTGTGGGACTCAGAAGAGTCCCACCTACATATCAATTTTACCGAATCTGATAAAATACCGATTCGGTATTTTACAGAATCGGTAAATTTACCGATCGGTAAATTTACCGATTCTGTAAAATACAGGGCCCTACATCTCAATTTGCATTTACCGGTCGGTAACGGCGGAAATCGGCCGTTACCGGCCGGTAAATGGCCACCTACATCTGGCCCCTTGTGAGGTGAGCATAGTTCAGGGAGGTGTTGATGGTCCAATTGGGAGGGGAAGCATTATCTGTGGGAACACCATCATGCTTTTGGATATACTCACTATGCCATCATACCCACTATTCATTCCTGTCAGTCACCTTCACTGTGAGGTGTAGTGGTTGTGGAAGCAGAAATGTCTGACACTGTTTATTTAGATTGGCTCCACCGGCTTGCTGTATTTGTTGTTAGGTTTGTACACGTCATGACACAGTTAGGTATCACCATGAGGTGGGCGGTATTATGTTTCTCTGACTAGCATGCACTCCTTGGACGGATTCACTTTTGTTTACTATGCCTTTGCTATCAGTGCATGTTTTTACTGCCCCCTTAACAGTGATGTGTGTGTATTGCGACACAATTTTGAGAATATTGGTTATGTACTCACCAGGCTCTGGTATGTCTGGTAGGCCATGGAAGCTCTCTGGTTGTAGCATGTCCCGCACCTACTCCTCCCAGGACCGGAAGTAGACTGGTTTTGCAGGAGAGCCACTGCCGGTGCGATGGGCCAA
Source organism: Lissotriton vulgaris (assembly GCF_964263255.1). Lineage (NCBI taxonomy): Eukaryota > Metazoa > Chordata > Amphibia > Caudata > Salamandridae > Lissotriton > Lissotriton vulgaris. The sequence goes on from NC_141686.1 coordinate 70,245,067, forward strand.
CTTGTAGTCCTTGCAGATGAGGTTCTTGACACTCCTGCGCACATCATACCACCTGTTCTGGATGTTGGTCTTTGTGCGCAACATTGGGGCCTGTGTGTTCACCTTGTCCACAATCCTCTCTCACATCTTGGTTTTCTGTGACATGGGGGTCCTTTGTACCAATGCACCAAACAAATGTAGCTCCACTCTGAGGATTTCATCCACCAATATTTCTAACTCACTGTCTGTGAACTGTGGATTCTTCTTAGGGGGCATGGTGATCGGTGGTGGTGGTGAGTGGTATGTGTGTGTGCGCAAGTGAGGGTGGATGGGTGTCTATTTTGCTAGATCTATGTGAGGGTGCTTTTGGAGGGGTGTTGATGGGGTTAAGGTTATTTGATAGGTGTGTTGTGTGTGTGTCTGTGTTTGCTGCCTGAAGTAGTTCTGTGCTGGCTGGTCTGTTGTATGTGCAAAGGATCATGGCAGTGGATTTTTTATTTTTTATAGGTGAAGTTGTGGGTGTGTCTTTGTTGCTTCTTTTTCTTTTACTATTTATTGACTTTGTCAATGCTTGTTTGATCCTTTTTTGGTGTTTTTCCTTGTGGCTTTGTGGGCATGTAGGAGACGCACTTCGGACCGAGTCAGATGCTCATGTTGGCTCGTGCGGGCTGCTCCGTGTCTTTCACGCTGGTTTTGTTCAGTGTTGCATGCGAGTCGGTCGCAGGGCTCTTTCTCGCTTCAGGTACCTGATTTCTGTGCGTGTCGGTCATGCGGCTTGTGCTCCGTATGGGTCGCTCTGAATTCAGATGAATTGCATCATACTGGCCGTGTCGGACGTCGTGGGTACATCTTGGTCGGGTTCATTCCGGGTTCGTGTCGGACGGTGCGGCTCGTGTCCATTTTCTGGCCGGATTGCTGATTTCTGTACGGCTTGGTTGTACGGCTTGTTTTCCGGACGGGTCGGTTGTAGTTTACGGGCTTCTCATCGTACTGTGTGGGTTGTACGGTGCCTGTGGGTATCGGTTGGACTCCGTTCCGGGTCCAAGTCGGTCGGTCCAATTTCAAACCGAAATCGGAATCGACCACTTAGTTGTTCTTCTAAGTTTTTCAATGTAATATTCTCCTCGTGTGATTGTTGCATTGCAATTTTGACTTCATGCATAGCAATCGCTGCTTCATTTTCCAACATTGGTTGTCCAAGAAGATCTTGACTACATGGACCACTACTTTGACTATCTTGAGAACTTTCATTAGTTATTTCAGCTGTAATAGTCTTTTCCTGTTCAACTTCATCCTTCAACATTTTTAAATATGTAGGGAAAATTGTACATGCAATGCTATCTTTACATGCATTAAAAGAATAGTTATAGCAGTCAAAGTCTCCAAGTAATTCACTCTCGCTACGCCATGGTTTAAACAGTTGCAGAAGTGCTAAATAGTAAAATTCTTGCTTATCTGGAGATTACCCATTGTATGTTTTACTAAACAACCATGACATCCAACTACTGCATATATTCCCTTCTTTTAAATTCTGTTTAACATTTCTTTTGAAGCTGTAATGTTGAAGTACTTCATACAGACATAGCTGTTCCAGATGTCGACTGCTTTTCGGATAGTATGTGTCCAACATATTAGTTTTAAGAATGTCTGTACTGTTATGATCGTATCTAGGACCCTAATTAAATATTCCCGATTTATGTCCTTATGTGGTTATAACAAATCATACCCTTATAAAGGCATAAGAATCATATCCATATTTAGTAATAGCCAATGCAAACCAAATACGGCAAGGCTACTTCCTTAGACTCCTAGAAAGTACAACGAGTTCTTTCAACAAACCAAACCTCCAGCAACCTGGGAATTCCCCATGCTTTTGTTTTGATTTGTCCTAGAACTCCTGCGAGCACTGAAAGAACGGACAGTTCTTAGTGACATCTTTTATTGACGTCTTATGTCCAACCTTACGTCAAACACGGCACCTTCCAGGTATAAATATACCAGCGTTTGCCTTAAGCAACACACGGTGGTGTGGAGCAGAGCGGCTATCTACTTATCCGAAGCCCAGCTGATGCGAGTGCCGAAGGAAGCCATCCCTCCCATTTGACGCACTGAGGAAGACGCTGTCTTTTTCTCCTGCCGAGAAAATCCAGCTCCAGTGTTTCCAGTCACCCTTGAGAGCGAGATACAAGACCTTCTTCATTCTAGAACCAAGGTACGGAGCTGATTAGATCCTTAGAGAATTCTTGAGTCAGATTCTTGGCAAAAACTAACTTAACTTAAACTGCAGCTCATTTACTCCTTCCCACGTACTAGGCTTAGGTTAGGTACACCGGAGTAGGTGTATTTCAAAGCACCAGTTGAGTGCGTTTAGTCAAACTTTTATCATTGTATGTAGCTGTATATATTTTATACCTTTTAAGTATCATATGGCTCAGAAACCATATCAATGCTTTTAAAGTATTATTTCATAAAACTCCTTTTACTGTATACACTTTACTTTATAACAAGTATTGCAATTGTGGCAATGCATTTCTCTTGCCTGAGAAAGAAGACTGCTCAATAAAAAACACCTTTTATTGAAAACGCCCGTCTCTCTATTTCTCTGCACTCTGGTGAAACTAAGTATGCACGATTGACTGAGTGAAATAGCTATCTATTGTTTTCACACGACTCTGGAGATATACTCCTTATTCTGAGGGAGCAAAGTTGTCATTTTTATGCGGTTATCAGAAGCTGAATCCCTTCTTGTCTAATCAGGGAGGTTCACTCCTCCCTGTTCATTCAAGAAAGTTTCTAGTGACCCCTGAGCTAGCTGGCAAACCTAAATTAAGTCTAACATATTTAATAGAGACCTAGTCGACCTCAGTCCTACGTCTAAACTATTGTTTATGTTATTCCAATGCGTAGAACCTATTGGGAAAATAGGAACTACGCTACAGTACTATCTGGTTCATTTGCTGCTAATTCTTCAATTTCTTCAAATGATTTCAATACTCTATTTCATTTGTAGGCAAGACCTAAACTTACCCAAATGATTCCTGATGACTTTGAATATAAACTTGAAGAGAACAAACGGTCTGAACATTCATAGGATCCAATTTCTCGGTGGGAAAGCATTTTCAAAGTAAAGCTGTACAAGTTTTTGCTAAGGCTTTTCTCTTGTACAATTTCTTACCACATTTGTTTTATCTCTGTTTTGTCTGATTTTGTTATGTACAATGTAACATAATGTGCAACAGCAATTGAGTTATCTGCAACATACTGAATGTCGATGTTCGCATTCCACATTTTTAAAATGACTGGATTGTAATCATAGATATACTTTGACACTCCTGTTATTTTTAAGTTGTAGGTATTCTTTGAAGATTTCCAAGTTATTGTGTGCCTTACAGAAGAAAAAAAAGAATGTACTCTTCCTTTACAAATTACTGGACGGGGAAAACCAAACCGACATTTGGTGTAAAATGTTCCTTTAGACTTGTATTTTCTTCTGCAATACTTTCCACAACGGTGACTTTGGAAACGTAAAACTTGCTGTCTCAAGCTTCTGTCTCCTTCTTCTCTTGGAATCTCACATGTCACATACTGTTCGATGAAAGACAATACTGTTTCATCAGAATCATTTCCAAATTTAGGTGCATCCTTGATCCATAGTAGCATGTGTATATGAGGTGCACCTCTTGCTTGATACTCCTTTCTCCAAAAGAAATCGGTAACTTCTCCAAGAGGTGGATTTTTTTTATTGCAGATAAAATACATCATAGCGTGAAACCTATGATTAAAATATCTGCACACATTTACAGGATCCAATTAACACAGTTCACCAGGAGTCTTTATTTCAAATGTTTTTATATTGGAATACGCTTCTCTTAGAAATTCAAGCAAATCTTCCCAGGCATACTCTGCACAGGTAAGTGTGACAAACCCTATTGGTGTACCTAAGTTCCATAACATACACTTGAGTTTTTAATGACAATGATACCAATACTCATTTGTTCCACGTTGACATGCCATCAAATTGATTAACTGTGCTTCTAAATTTTTATCTGTTTCGTGAAATTTCTCCACAAATTATTTCGCAGAAAGAAGTGATTGATGAACTCCAGTTTTAAGTATCTGGTTCAATGCATACAACAGAGAAGACAGATCACTTTCAAACAAAAGGTGAAATATGTATGGAATGCACTGTCGAAAACTAGGATCTTCAGAATATAATCTTGTTGACTGATATTCTGAAGCTGGAATCCATACAGGTCGGTCATCAAATCGTCCACCTTCTCCAGTAGGAAACAGCTGTGGAAAACGAGCTTCCAAGCTTTTCTCCCACATACTCATTGGAGTTCCCTGTGCTTTTTTCATTTGAAATAACTCAATGCTGCTTCCTATTACTTCTTTTGAATGCAAAGGACATATTGTGTAATGTTCATAAATCTCTTCACTTGACTTGTCCACTTTCTCTATTTGACCACTTGAAATTTCTGATTCATCTTCTAAACCTATTACCTGTTCATCCACATTTACAGTTTTGTAATAAATATTGTTCTCTATAAGATATAAGGTAGCCTTTTCAACTTTATTAACATCCACAAATTCTTACCATATTTTCCGACTCTTTGTTGGTACACCATTTACTAGAATGACTAGTGCCTAATTTTCCTGTTCCTCTCCAGCAATAGTTGAAATATTTTTCTTACAATCCAAAGGTAAGTACACCACTCTTCCTTTCAGCCCTCTTTGCAAGTCTGTTGGTGGCAGTTTACCTGTGTTAGTCTCCATCAGAATTATAATTTGAAAAGAATGAACAGATTGAATTAGAACCGACTCATATGTATTCAATTCTGCCAGTTCCTCTGGAATAGCTACTGATTTTATGTTATTGTGTACTGCTCTAGCAGGCATTTTGTTTTCTCCTAATTTGTTGTAACAATATTTACATATACGTTGATCACTACCTAACTCAAATCGACCCACTTACCATTGTTCTCCTTTTCCCTTTTCAAATACAAATCAACATTCCTAGTTTGATTTTTATAACGTGTACGGCAACAACAAACACTACATAGTTTGGTATTTCTGAGCACACTACATTAAACTTTTCAATTTCTTCTTCAAACAGATCAGTGCTAATCACTTTTCCATCTCTTCCAACATCTGTAATTGTCAAACTTTCACTTTCTATGTACTGCTCTTCTGAACCAAAATTTCGCATTTCAATATCATCACACTTTTTTGAACATCTGATAAAAAACCATGTAAAAGACATGTATTCAGTTCACTTAGACATAATGCAGGACTTTTTACATAGTACAGTTTCCTTACACACTACCACATTTCTGAATGGTGTACTGCTAACATCCTCAAGTGAAGAAAAACACTTTTACACACTTTTCTTGAAAGACAAGCCAGAGAATGCCTATACTTCTCGGTATTTTTTGTTACATTACATGGATCTAGTCCTTGTAACAACTGAATCGTCTGTTTAATACTTTTCTGTGTATATTCTCGTAGCAAATTTCGTATTATATCAATAGATTCCTGTTGAATACTACAAATACTGCTACAACCCCACTTATACACAGGAGCTTGTGTACGTTTGCCTTGCACTTCTTCAGCTAATAACTCTTCTGCACTTTTACCAACCATTTCCTCTTTTGGAAGAGGACACCCATTCTGACCTTCGTAGCAAATACCTCCAGTATCAACTGCAAATGGTAAACTATATTCCTGGAAGTAACTTTCCTCATTAAAAAAGGCTCACTTGTAGAAGTATGTTTCCAATGTCCACTAAAGATTTTGCAAAAGTTGCTTCTGTTCACAAGTCTTTTTCTTCTACTTTTGTCTTTCAACACTTTAACTATTTTATCCAACACTTTGATTCTCTTCAAAATCAGAATGAATAACTTTTGTTTTAAATTGAAAGCAGTATCCACTATACTTTCAATACGCTACTTCTCTTTGAATTGCAGCACTTTCATTTTATATTTGCAGCGTGTTTTCATTAAATTCTGAATCACTCTAGATCGAAAAAGTCTCTGACGAATTTCTTGAAATTGCTTTTGTCTCTGAGTAACAAATATTGTTTCTTTATCGTGTATCCTTTTCCAGGTATTTGAAATTGAACTCTGCTTCTCCTTACTTGAAGCATTCTTCTTTTTGCTTTGTATGTTTTTTTTTCATTAAACATCTGTAATATTTTTTTCAGAAATTGTCTACTGTTTTTAATACAAGATACTGTTTATGTACTACTCTCATTTTTTTCTAATTGAAAGTCTTTCCTTTTGATTTCTTCTCTTTCCTTTTTTTTCAGATCTTCTACGCATTTTCAAATTTTAATCCAAACGAAATAATTTCCTGAAAGACAAAAAATAGATTAAATAATTTTTTACATTTGTTCAATATGTTAAAATATTAACATACAATTACATAAACTCTAACAATGGCTTCCAGAGCCACGGCTGTAACGTGATGGAGCACAGCAGAGGAGCAGTAGGATAACAACTAATGCCATAGAACATACAGCAAGTATTTATTCAATTATTTATATTCACCTTTATAATTTATATATAACTGCACTACCTCATACTTTTCACCTCCCCGCTGCACCCCACCACCCCATAGCACTCCCTCCGCAACCCACCTCAGACAACTTAATAGATAGTATTTGTAAAAATTGTAATCTATGTACTTAGGTTGATATTATCAACCAAATGGTCCACACAAAAATGACCATTATTAGCCTAACAATTTTATCTACAACTTTGCAAACATAACACTCCACCCAAAGCTTTAACTTGGAGGGGGGAGTCTGTGGGGGCATGAGCACCGGCAGTTAATTTTTTGGGGCCTCGAAACAGGTCTCTATAGAGCTATTTTTTCCAGCCTCGCAAAGGTAGTCCATTCTTTTTTTTTATTGGACCGCACTGAGACTGTGATAGCATTGACATTGCTCACTACTGAGAAGTTAAGACATCATGCCAGGCGATTTGCATTGTAGCAGAAGGGAAATCATTTAAAGAGAGCCATTTTCTTTCAGAATTTCCCTTCTCTTTTTGCAGCGCAGTAGCAACATCACCGTGGGGTGATTAGCAGAGAGACCACCAGGCGCACAATGCCCATTGCCCCGGACTACCTGAGACAACTTCCTGGGCGCACACACAGAACCGCACCTGAGTACTTCACAGGTCTTCAAAATAACATTTCCTTGTAAATGAGGCTCTGTTCTTTTTTATCCCTTGTAAGAGCTCCTACATCCACACTCTGCCTATTGCACAAAGAATTAGCTTCCCCGGAAATTTTGCTCTGGTTGTGCCTCTGGAGACGACCACCAGCAGCCAACTCCAGCACGACCCTGCTCTGACCTTTCACTGTGTCTTGTTTTACTGCTACGAAAACACACGCTTTGCCTGTCTCACTTAGTTCTCACACCCCCTCTTTAATATGAAGATAGTAGCTTTGGAATTACCTTTATATCCCTATGCTGTGCTTCACACGGAAATATAGAAGTGCAGGTTCTGACCACCGTAAATTAGCTGTCTGGTATACTCTCTCAAATGTAAGAAATACAACTATTCAGCATCTGTCAGTCACGAACAATTTAAATCAGTGTTCCTATATAGAAATGGACAAAACGTTATGTTTCTAAATTAACATCTTACAGTGAAAAGCTGCTTTACATTTTTTTCGCTTGATCAACCTTTGTTTAAAACACCACCAAAGAAGGGGGGTGAACTATGGTCCACAAAGAGCAACTCAAAGCTTTCTTATTCTTTATCAGAAACATCTCCCTGCCAATGCTTATTGCCAGCCTTTTTGCCCTCTTAAGAGGCTGGGTGGATGAGGAAAATACGCGGTATTAAGGATCGGGGGTGAAGGATGCACGGCAAAAGCGACGGATAGTTGAATAAAGGGCGAGTGGATAGATGGCCAGATGGATGAATGGATAGCTACATGGATGGATGGATGGATGGATGGATAGAAGGATGAATGGATGCATGGACCAGTACTCAGGATAGACGGGTGGACTGATAGATGCTTAGAATTGGTTCTCGGACAGATGTATGTATGAATATATGGGCGTATGGCTGGATGGAAGGCACTGTGCTTACCATAGGCGAGTCGCTCATAGATGCTTAGGATATGTGCAGATGTATGTATGTATGAATATAGATTGGAATGTAAAGATTAATTGAAAGATGGTTGTATGACGCAGTGCTTAGGATGGATGGATGCAGGACTTTAAGTGGGCCGGGTCTCAGCACCACCAGTTATTTTGAGGGGGCCTCGAAACGGGTCTCTATCGGGTGCTATTTTCGGCCCTCGCAAACATTGTCAGTATTCTTTTTTTTATTGGACTGCAGTGAGAGCATGCACATCGATATGCGCATGCTCATTTTGCTCACTACTGAGAACTGGAGACATCATGCTAGGTGAGCCACATTGTAGGAGGAAGGATAATCCTTTAAAGAGTGTGTTTTCCAAAGGTAGGATCATTGGAGGGGATTTTCTTAAGCACACAATGCTAGTTATCTTGATTTAGACCACACCTCTACTTGGATAGCCCACACCCCTTTCAGAAGTTTGCTCCGCCCCTTTTGGAGAACCCCAGTTTTTTTCCCACTTAAAACCCTGATTACAATACAGTAACAAATAAATAGCCCAAGCTTCTATTGAAATCTAAAATGGCACCAAGTTGCATAATTTGCCATCAACGCTGGCAGCCTTCTACAACAGTGCAAGAGTGTCTATCAGCATGAAGATTTCCTATCCACAGAAATGTTGTGTGATTTCCGTAGCTGTCTACTGGAACACTCATCACCAATACGTATTAAAACATGCACATTTTGCGAGTAAAACATATACCATGCCATAAAGAGGTTCATACATGGGCCCACTGCCACTACACCACCCTCTACCCCATCATTGCTTAACCTTACGAAATCAAAGAAAGAGCCCCAGCAAACCTGGTAGAGCCACTAAAGCAATACCGGAACTTAATTTCAACAAGTGTCTGCCGGAACGCTCAGCAACAAAAGTTATTAAACATGCAAATTTCCGGATAAAACATATATCATGCCATAGAGCGCTTTATAAATGGACCCAGTGGCACAACTTCACCTTTAGTAGTTACACATGTGCACGTTACAAATGTCTGTCTTATAATCAGAAACATACCCACCCCTGCCCTTGCTTAACCTTACGAAATCAAACAACAAGCCCCAGCACTCCTGTTAGCGCCACTATAGCCATAAATAGATTTAATGCCAACAGGTGCCTCATCCCTGTTAGTCCAGTGGACCTCTGTCTCCATTCTCTTGCTCTGCTTTTTCTCTTTTTTACTCGTTTTTTCCCTCACTTCTATCTCCCCGATCACTCTCTTTCTGTCGTTTCCCCTTCATTTCAAACTCCCCCTTTACTCTCCTGTGTCTTTCCTCACTTGTTTTTTACCCTCATCTCCATCTCCCCGTTCATTCTCCTGTGTCCTCTGTGTCTTTCCTTCACTCTTTCTTGCACTTTTGCTGCCTTATTTGTACTTTTCTCTCTCTTTTTGCCTTTGTTAGCCCGTTTTCCCCATCACTGCTGCCCTCCCCCCAGCACGACCAGTGCGACCTGCCCAATTCAGCTCCCCTCCCCGCCTCCCAGCTGTCCAGCCCTCCCCAACCCCTACTTAATGGCTGCCACTGCGGGGACAGGCGAATAAGACCACTGACTCATTTTCAGTGAAATTGCTTTCCCTCCCTCGTAGCTCCACCATTAAGTGAGGCCTTCCCCTGAGTCCCTGCAGTCTTGAGTGTTGGTGTTTGAGGCCCTCCTCCACTCACAGGTTTTACCTGCGCTTCATCCCTAGTGGTCCAGTGGACCTCTGTCTCCATTCTCTTGCTCCACTTTTTCTCTCCTTTTTTACTCATTTTTTCCCTCACTTCTATCTCCCCCCTTCACTCTCCTTCTGGGTCTTAACCTATATTTTCTGTAGTTTTCCCCTCATTTCATGCTTCCCCTTCACTCTCCTGTGTCTTTCCTTCGTTTTCCATTCGTTTTTTACCCTTATCTCAATCTCCGCTTTTCATTCTCCTGTGTTCTCTGTGTCTTTCCTCCACTTTTTCTTGCACTTTTGCTGCCTTATTTGCAGTTTTCCCTCTCTTGTTACCTTTTTCCTTTTTCTTTTTTAGCCAGTTTTTCCCCGCCGCTGCTGCCCCCGCGGGCCCTCCCCCCAGCACAACTAGTGCGACCGGCCCAATCAAGCTCCCCTTCCTGCTCCCGCCTCCCAGCTGTCCAGCCCTCCCCCAGGCCTACTTAATGGCGGCCACTGCGGGGACAGGCGACCAAGACCACTGACTAATTGTCAGTGAAATTGTTCCCCCCCTTGCAGCTCCACCATTAACTGAGGCCTTCGCCCGAGCCCCTGCACTCTCGAGTGTTGGTGTTCGAGGCCCTCCTCCACCCGCAGGTTTCACCTGCGCCTTATCTCTGGTGGTCCAGTGGACCTCTGTCTCCATTCTCTTTCTCCGGATTTTTCTCTCCTTTTTTACTCCTTTTTTCCCTCACTTCTATCTCCCTCTCTTCACTCTCGTTCTGGGTCTTAACCTCCATTTCCTGTCATTTTCCTCTCATTTCAAGCTCCCCCTTCACTCTCCTGTTTCTTTTCTCCATTTTTCACTCGTTTTTTACCCTCATCTCAATCTCCTCCTTTCACTCTCCTGTGTTCTCTGTGTCTTTCCTCCACTCTTTCTTGCACTTTTGTTGCCTTATTTGCACTTTTCTCTCTCTCTTATTGCCTTTTTCCTTTTGCCTTTTTTAGCCCATTTTTCCCTGCCGCTGCTGGGCCCGTGGCCCCCCCGAGCACGACCAGTGCGACCGGCCTAATCCCGCTCCCCTCCCCGCTCCTGCCTCCCAGCTGTCCAGCCCTCCCCAACCCAAAGGCAAGCCCATCTCCGCCCGTACGCGACCCGACTTCGCCAGCGCCAGGAACCCTGGATCTCTGCACCGCCAACGATATGACCCAGCGGGACTCCACGTTCTCAACCAAGGCTGCAATAACTACTGCAACCTAGCATCACCAGCTGACACCCACGGACCCTTCAGCTGTAGCACACCTGCAGCACCTCCAAGACCACTGACCAGGCGTAATCCGCTTGCAAGAACACAACCAAATCGAAGACCCTGCAATGCATCCTCCTCAAAGTCCGATCCCTCTACAAACACACCACCGAAATCTGGGACCTCCTCAACAGCACTACCCAGGACATAGCATTCTTTACTGAAACCTGGACCAACCCCGCCTAGGGACCAGACATCGCCATTGCCATTCCCCAAGGTTCTCCCTGGAGAAGGAATAGCCATCGTCCACTAATACACCCTCCACCTGAGCACACTTCCCGACGAGCCCACAGACCTGATGGAACACCTTTACTTCAATATTCTGGACAGCCCTACCTCCACCCTCATGGAACCATCATCTACCGACCCCATGGACCCAGCAGACTTTTCGCCAACTCCATCACGGACATCATCTCCCCGCATGCCATTGCGTCCACCAACTACACTCATCTGGGAGACCTCAACTTCCACCTCGACAACCAACTGGACCCCAGCACCACATCCCTCCTGGACAACCTCCACAACATTGGATCCCGCAGATTGTGTCAGAAACCCACGCACTCAGCAGGACACACCCTCGACCACCTCTTCACAACAGGAAACTCCATCACCATCAAGCAAAACCACCAAACTCCCATGGATTGACCATTGATGAGTCCACTTCACCTTCAGAACACCCACCATACACAGACACCAGCACCTGCTCCCACGAAGAAACTGGACCAGAATCACTGACGACCAGCTAACCTCATCACTCAGCAACTCCACCCCAATCATCGTGGAAAATGACAACGCCAACACCGCAGCGCAAACCCTGCACAGATGGATCTCCAACAGCGCCAACACCATAACGCCCCTCAAGAAAAATAACAATACCCACGCCAAGAAAGCTAGATGGTTCACCACCGAACTTCGAGAGTCCAGACGCACTTGTTGCCACCTCGAAAAGGCCTGGAGGAACACCAAATCCACAGAAGCCCACAACAACTTCAGAGCCGCCTCCAATGCCCACCACCAGCTCATCAGAAAAACGAGGAAAAAAATGATTGAAGACAGAATCTTCACTCATGCACACAACAGCAAAGAACTCTTCAACATCATCAAGAAGTTTGCCCAACCCACCAGCGAGTCCACTGACATCCCTCCCTCACAAGACCTCTGCGACAAACTCAGCCCCTTTTTCCACCACACAATCAGGAGCATGTACGACAACTTCAACGAAGACACCCAACACACTGAACCCTCACTAACCACCCCCGACACCCTGAAGCCAGCCATCGACAACTGAGACAGCCTTCACCACCGAAGACATATTGAAGACGATGAAGTCAATCCACTCCGGGGCCCTCACGGACTCCTGCCCCCACCACATTTTCAATAGAGCCACCAACACCATCGTACTCATGCTCTGCCCCACCATCAACCGCTCCCTGGCAACCGCCTTGTTCCCTGATGATTGGAAACATGCTGAGATCAACCCCCTCCTGAAGAAACCCTCAGCGGACCCCTCCGACCTCAAAAACTACAGACCCATCTCTCTGCTCCCGTTCCCAGAGAAAGTAATCGAGAAAGCCATCAACAGCCAACTCGCCACATTCATCGAAGAGCACAACATCCTCGACTCCTCCCAATCCGGCATCAGAAAAAAACACAGTACGGAAACCACCCTCCTTGCAGCAACAGATGACATCCATACCTTACTGAACAAAGGAGAAATAGCAGCCCTCATACTCCTTGACCTCTCAGCGGCGTTCAACACTGTCTCTCACCGCATCCTAATATGCAGACTCCACGATGCAGAGATCCCAGACAAGGTCCTCGACTAGAACTGCTCCTTCCTCTCTGGCAGAACGCAGCGGGTCAGACTCCCTCCTTTCCTCTCAGACCCTACACCTGCCACCTGCTGAGTCCCCTTGGAGTTCTCCCTCAGCCCTACACTCTTCAACGTCTACATGGCTCCGCTCGCCCCCATCGTCAGAACCTACGGATTCAATATTGTGTCATACGCAGATGACACCCAACTCATCCTCTCAAATGAACCCAACACCGCCAGACACAACTTTTGAGAAGGCATGGAAGCCATCGCCAAATGGATGAAAAACAACTGCCTACAACTAAACACAAACAAAACAGAAGTACTCATCATGGACCCAAACGCCTGGAACAACACCTGGTGGCCTCCCGCCCTCGGAAGCCCACCCACCCACCCCCACGGACCACACACGCAACCTAGGAATCATCCTGGACTCAGAGCTCAAAACGGACCACCAGATCAACTCCGTCTTGTCCTCCTGCTTCCACACCCTCTGCCTCCTACGTAAGACCTTCAAATGGATCCCTAAGAACACAAAAAGACCGTCACTCACTCCATGGTCAGCAGCAGGCTCGACTATTGCAACGCACTCTATGCCGGAATAGACAAAAACCTCACCTGCAAGCTACAGAACATCCAAAACGCCGCAGCAAAACTGGTCCTCAACCTGCCACGCCACTGCCACATCTCACAGCACCTGCGTACACTCCACTAGCTCCCCATTGAAGCTAGAGTCACCTTCAAGATGCTAACCCACGCTCACAAGGCCCCCCATGACACCGGACCAGCATACCTGAACAGCCGACTCAAATTACATGCACCCCAAAGGACCCTACGATCAGCCCAGCTCTCCTACTCTGTGGTCCCCCGCACCAGAAAGACGAGATCGGGAGGCTGCTCCTTCGCCTTCTCAGCTGCCTGTGCCTGGAACGACCATCTGCTCCGATAACACCGCACCCCATCTTTGCAAGAAACCTCAAAACCTGGCTCTTCGACAGACCCCCTTCTTGATGGACTGGAACCCCACCCCCTGAACCTTGAGACCCTTACGGGTGAGTAGTCGCGCTCAACAAACATGTGATTTGATTTGATTTGATTTGGTGTCTGCCTGAACGCTCATCATCAAAAGGTATTAAAACCTGCAATTTTGCAACTAAAACATACACCATACCATAAAACGGTTTATAAATAGTAGTAGTACCACTACACAACCTCCACACCCACCTTTGCTTAACTTTATGCAATAAAAGAAAGAGCCCCAGCAAATCTGGAAGCGCCACTATAGCCAAACAGACACTTAATTTCAACAGATGTCCCCCGAAACGCTCATCAGCAAAATGTATTAAAACATGCATCTTTATGGATAAAACATATACCATGCCATAGGGCGCTTTATAAATAGACCCAGTGGTACTACATCGCTGTTAGTAGCTCGACATCTGCACGTTACTTAGTTCTGTGTTTTAATCACCAACATACCCACCTCCCCCATCCCCACCACGGCCCTTGCTTAACCGTACGAAATTAAACAGAAAACCCCACCATTCCTACTAGCACCACTATACCCATACACAGGGTTAATTTTAACAGGTGTCTGCCGTAACGCTTATCAAGAAAAAGTATTCAAACATGCAAATCAGCAGGTAAAACATAAAGCATCCCATAGCATGGTTTATAAATGGGCCCAGTAGAACTACATCACCTTTACTAGCTACACATGTCCACGTTACAAATGTCCCTGTTATAATCAGCAACATACCCACCTTCCCCACCCCCACCCCTGCCCTTGCTTAACCTTACAAAATCAAATTACGCACCCCAGCACTCCCAATAGCGCCACTATAGCCATACATAGACTTAATGTCAACAGGTGTCTGCCGGAACGCTCATCATCAAAGGGTATTAAAACCTGCAATTTTGCAACTAAAACATACACCCTAACATAACACAGTTTATAAATAGTCGCAGTACCACTACACCACCTCCACACCCGCCCTTGCTTAACTTTATGCAATAAAAGAAAGAACCCCAGCAAACCTGGAAGCGCCACTATAGCCATACAGAGGTTTAATTTCAACAGATATCTCCTGAAATGCTAATCAGCAAAACGTATTAAAGCATGCAAATTTGCGGGTAAAACATATACCATGCCATAGTGCGCTTTATAAATGGTCCCAGTGGTATTACATCACCTTTAATAGCTCGACATCTGCACGTTACTAAATTCTGTGTTTTAATCACCAACATACCCACCTCCCCCACCCCCACCCCCGCCCTTGCTTAACCGTAGGAAATGAAACAGAAACCCCCACCATTCCTAGTATCGCCACTATACCCATACACAGGTTTAGTTTTAACAGGTGTCTGCCAGAACGCTTATCAGCAAAAAGTATTTCAACATGGAAATTGGCGGGTAAAACATAAATCATTCCATAGCACGGTTTATAAATGGGCCCAGTGGAACTACACCACCTTTACTAGCTAGACATCTATATGTTACTACAGTTGTTGAGGAGTGTCTCAAAAGGGATTGTAAAGCTGAGCACCAGTAAAACCCAGACCACTTAAACACCTACCTATATCCAGCACAGGGACACAGCCTGACAAATAGTTTCACTTATAATGACATGTAATTTTTTTTTTTTTAAGTTTAAGAAATTTTTATTGAGTATTTAAAGATAACAATAGTACATATGTTATGCGTGTACAGAAGATATGTAAATGATACGTGCAAATAAGGAGTACATAACATATGCAGTAAAAAACTAAGTAGGGTGATGAAAAGGATAAAGAAGAGAAAAGGAATTAGGTAAAGGGTAGAAAAGCAAGAAGAGAACAAGAAAGAAAGAAAAGAGGGAAGAGAATGAAAAGAAAAGAAAGAGGAAGAAAAAGAAAAGAAAAAGGAAAAAGGAGAAAAATGTATGTGGGATTAAATAGGAAGCATTCAAGAGGGAGAATTAGAAGAAAGATAGGATGTAAAAGGAAGCCAAAGAAGATCAGATTTAATTTTTAGGGGAGTAGAAGAAGAGGCAGCAATAGAGATCCTGTGTTCATCACATACAAAATTCCACCAAGTAAGAACAGTAATCTTAGAGTTATCTTTCCAACACGATAGAATGACTTTGAATGCAATAGAGATGAACAGGTCTAACAGTCTGGCAGAAGAGCTTATAATATCAACATCATTGGATAAAGAACCTAGCAAAACATTCTGTCAGGTTAATGGAGCGGAACAAGAGAATATATTCATACAAGTCTTCCAAACTTCCTTCCAAAAAGAGGAAACAAGGGGACATTCATATAATAAGTGTTTAAGTGTTCCAGTCTCTTTAGAACATGACCAACAAAGGGTAGATGAAGTTTGGGAAAACTTATGAACAGTAATAGGTGTGATAACGACTCTATGATAAATAAAAAACAAAGATTGAGTAATTCGAGCAGCAATAGATGTTTTGAACAGTTTAGACCAGACACGATCCCACAACAAAACAGGGAAAGTAGTATCTAGGTCATTTTCCCATGCAATCTCAACAGAAGATTTGGGACGATCACCAACATTCGAAGTCAAAATTGTATACACATGAGCAGCTTTGGGTTGATGGCTGGAGAATAAAGGATAGAGAGGGGAGGTAGGGATAAAAGAGGGAAAGGTAGCTGGAGGTGAAAGGGAGGGTAAATAAGATAGAATGGCAGACGTAATAATATTGTATTCATTGATAGAAGAAGAGGGCAAGTCAAATAGGTTTTGCAATTCCAAAAAGGGAATGAGAGAGCCATCAACAAAAAACTGATAAACAAACACAATATTCTTCTCCTTCCAGTGTTTGAAGTAAAATGATTTACCTTTGTAACGAAGGAATTTGTTATACCATACAACAGATGCTAAAAAACATTGCAAAGGGGAAAGGTAAGAGGAGAATACATTGGATATCACAGTTTGGTAGTGCTTTAAAATAGGGAATTTAGTTAGAAAAGAACAATTTGACATAAAAACAGTATGCTGGAAGGAAAAATCCTTCAAGAGAGAGCGTTCGAGAAGAACCCAGGCAGGTATAGGGGTGTCTTGAAAATCATAAGCCAACGAAAAGGCTTGTCTAATCAGGAAGGCTAAATGATAAGTCTTAAAGTTGGGAAAACGGATTCCACCTTCCGATTTAGGGCGCATCAGCTTAAGCAGGGCTATACGAGGATGTTTATTATTCCATAAGAATTTGGAGCAAAGGGAATTTATACGGGTGAAATAGGAAAGGGGAATTTTAAATGGAAGCATAGAGACAGTATATAAGACATGAGGAGCAATCATCATTTTAATCGTGTCTAAACGACCCCACCATGAGAGAAATAGGGGAGACCAACTTTGAAAAAGGGATTGAAGTTTCTGTGTAAGAGAAGCAAATGTAATTTTGAGGGTTTCGTCAGGGAAGGCGCAAACCAAATACCTAGATATTTAATTTTGGTGGGACACCACGCAAAGTCAGTGTTATTAAACATGTATTGATAACATAGCGTATTGAGGGGTAACACTTCAGTTTTGGACAGGTTCAACTTATAACCCGATATGGCGGAATACAAGCGGACCTCCTCCAAAAAAGGGGGAAAAGAGGATTCCAGGTTTGACACATAAACCAATACATCATCTGCATAGGCTGACAATTTGATCTCATTAGAGGACAATTTAAACCCAGAGATGTTGGGATTAGAACGAATATTTTCTAGGAAAGGTTCGAGACACAAAATAAATAATAAGGGGGATAAGGGGCATCCTTGTCTAGTACCTCTTGATAGGGAAAAAAAATTTGAAAATTGATTGTTAATAAAAATGCTAGCACGTGGTGAGGAATAAAGGAGTTTGACCATTGAGATAAAAGAGGGACCAAATCCAAACCATTGTAAGGTATGAAACAAAAATTTCCAGTTGATGCGGTCAAACGCCTTTTCCGCGTCTAAGGAAAGGGCTGCTAGAGGAATTTTAAATTTTTTACTGTTGGAAATGATATTGGAGAACATGCGGGCGTTATCAGCAGCAAGTCTACCTTTTACAAATCCAACCTGATCAGTTTTAATTAAACAAGGGATAAGGGAGTCAAGACGTAAAGCTAGAATTTTTGCAAAAATTTTGCAGTCATAATTGATTAAAGAAATAGGGCGATAATTTTTACATTGGGAGTGATCCTTGTCAGGTTTGGGAATGATAATAATTAAAGCATCCAAAAAGGATCCAGAGGCCTTCGCATCCAAAATAAACGAGTTAAACAGTTGTAAGAGTTTGGGAGCAAAAACAGTGTGGAAAGAGGAATAAAATTCTACGGGAAGGCCATCAGGACCAGGCGCCTTGGATTTCTTAAGCGAATTAATGGCCCGAGTTACTTCCTGGAGCGTGATTTCTTTTTCCAAGAGAGCAAACTCGTCTGGAATGGACGGGGGGGGTGGAAGGCCAGCAAAAAATGACGTTAAATTAACAGTGGAGGGATGCATATCATCAGTATATAAGGCTTGATAATAGTTATGAAAAACTTCAGCAACATCCGAATCCGCATAAGCTAATTTGTTTAGGGAGTCATTAAAAACTGGACCAATATTTTTACGTTCTGACTTTACTTTCAAATAGTTTGCTAGCATTTTTCCCGCTTTATTTTGGCCACCATGAAACTTGGACTTTATTTTAAGCAGAGTGTTACAGGCTTCATTCGTAATTATCTTATTCAAGTCTGTTTTGGCAGAAATTAAATCTTGAAGGGAGGAGGGAGATTTAGATGAAAAATATATATGTTCCATGGATTTAATTTTTTGAAGTTGCTCCTCATATTTTTTCCTATTGAGTTTCTTTTCGTTAGCAACAAAGGAAATAATAAATGCCCTGAAGGCAGCCTTAAAAGCATCCCAGTTGTTCGGAATGGAGGTGTCAGAGGGGACATTAAAAAAACTCCACACTTTTCTTCATAAAAATCGGGTCAGAAAGGAGAAAGGAGTTAAATTTCCAACGACTAAATTTGGAAGAGGTAAGGGAGAGGTCAAGAGAAGTAAAAACAGGGGCATGGTCGGAAATAAAAATGGAGCCAATTTCAGAATTTTGGATTGAGGGGAGTAACGATTTACTAATCATAATATAGTCAATCCTAGATCGGGTATGATGAACATTAGAAAAAAAGGTATATTCCAACACATCAGGATTACATAATTTCCATGAGTCAAATAAAGGACGCGAGGCAATGGCCGATTGAAAGCTCTTATGGGATTTATCTGGCTGAAATTTACTGGAAGAGAGTCTATCAGAAAAAGGGTCTAACCATTGGTTAAAGTCACCGGCGACAATAAAGTCAGGGGAATCAATGGAGGAAATCAAAGTTTTAATGTTGCTCCAGAACCCAGGGTCAGGACGTGTCGGACCGTATATATTTAGCAACACCAGAGTCTTATTATGGATAATTACCTTAGCCATTGCCCAGCGTCCTTCATCATCATTTTGAGTAGAGATAATCTGTACATTTAAAGCTTTATGATAGCAATCCCCCCTTTTTTATGAACCGCAGGAGAAAACACAACTTGGCCCACCCACTGTCTCTTCAGTTTTAAAGAATCTACATCAGAACAGTGCGTTTCTTGAAGGAAAGCAACCTGTGAAGTAAGTTTAGATAAATGAGACAATACCTTTTGACGCTTGAAAGGATGACCAAGACCTCGCACGTTCCATGAAACAAATTTACACACCATGGGGGGGAGAAGGAGATGGGCGACACGTGAATGGAACACATGGTAAGGAAACATCTACGGAAAGGGAAATAACAGAGACAAAAAACATAAGAGGAGGGAACTCTCGGAAAACTCTCCACAGAAAAACATGGCTGACAACGATTTAAAGAGGGTGTCATGAAAGAAAACACTTGAAGAAGAGATCGCATAGGAACAGAGAAACATAGAACAAAGAAGAAGAAGAAAAAAGAAAGGAAGAAAAGGCAAACGAAGAATAGAGAGAAACATATAAACAGAACAAGGCAAAGAAGCCTGGTCTGAGAAGTGAAAAGCAAGAAAGACATCTGGAGCAAGGATACGCCAGATAGGGGACAAACCCCACGAGCTACCGAACGAAAAGGACAAAAATAGTGATAAAGAAAATTTTGTGAGAGCGACAGCAGTGGGATATAAATGAAATTTAGAGAGCAGAGTCAAGGATAGGCCACAAAAGGAGGAAAGTAACCACCATGAAAAGAGAAAACATTAAATAAAAAGAGAACATGAAAAATAACAATTAGTAATATTCAGATAGCAGTGTTCATCGTTGAGGGAGAGATGCTCTGCAAATAATCATGAAGTTTCTGAGGATCATCGAAGGAGCTGGTTCGACCATTATGGGTGATCTTGCAAAAGCATGGATGTAGAATGCCATACTGTATGTTGAGTTGACGCATGAGGGGTCGAAGATTCAAGAATTCTTTTCTCCGGGCATTAGTCGCAGTTGAAAGGTCCTGAGAGATAAAAATGTTATACCCTGACCACTGGAGTCGTCGCTTGAGTCTGGCAGCTTTCAGAATAGACATTAATTCCGTGAATTCTAGAAAGAGTAAGATGATGCCACGAGGTTTAGTAGAATTAGAGTTTAGACGGCCAAGACGGTGAGCCCTTTGAATGTTGAGAGGGTGTGACGCAGGTTGGAGATCTAAAAGATCCCGTAGAAATTTTTGCATGAAAGACACCATGTCAGGACCTTCCAAATTTTCTGGAATACCATAAACGCGTAGGTTGTTTCTTCGATTACGATTTTCCAAATCCTCGGTGTGTAGCTTGAGTTTATGGATTTCTTGCTCCAGCAGTGGAATTTTAGTAGAAGCATCCTGTATGTCACTAACCCTCTGCTCCAGATTTAAAACTTTGCCCTCCATAACGACCCAGCGGTCTTCAATTTGTTTGAGTCTCTCATTAGTTGGCGACCATGAAAGGTTGAAGGCCGCGAACCTCCTCGAGGATGGAATCCAAAACAGGATTTGAGGAAGACTTAATGGGGGAGGGCGGATCATTCTTGGGCCTTTTTTGTTTAGCACCAGTTTGAGAGAGTTTAGAGTCATTGGCCATGATGAATTAGTGATGTGTGAGTAGAGAAACAGTACAAGCGCAGCACAAAGTAAATGTTGATAGTTTTAGCAGCAGGCTCTCCCTCAGAATACCGCAAATAGAATGGGCCGTGGCTGTAAGAGACAAGCTGAATGGTGGAAGTTGAGGAGTGATGAAACACAGCAGATTTGAGGAGTTGGCACAGAGCTATGAAGAGACTTGACCAGGAAATCACCTTATGATTTTAAAAACGACGAGGACATCTCCAGAACATGAAATAGTATGGGGCACTTAGGAAGTGCAGTGAGCAGTAGAGCCAACACACCCAGAGCGAAGATAACACTGCATGCATGAGAGAGGAGTGAGAGAGTATTCAAAATTCGGCAAGCTCAAAATGGCGGCATCCTCTCCTGACCTGACAAAGCATTGTGAGGCGCAAATTGCATGAAACAGTCACGAAATTGCCAAAAAAGACATAAGAGCGCCAAAGGAGAAGGAAGAGTTACCATGAGCAATGCTGTAACGTGATAGCCAGCCGGGGAGACAGAGCGGTAAGAAAGTACCGCGAAACGGGCTCAGCGGCCAAAATGGCGGCCGCCCGCCTCACGGGAGAAAGAGAAAATACCGCTAGACAGAAGAGTCTTCCCTCGGGCTGAATTCCTCTGGTAACCGCATCCTCAGGATCACGGAGCCTTCCGCTGCCCTTGTAGACTTCACAGGGGTTCCGGGAACGGAGAAAAGTGCTCTCACGGCATTCGCGATGCAGTCCCGGTACGGAGCTCACGGGAAAGGCGTCCTTCCTAGCCGGCGCGCAAGCCACGCCCCGACATGTAGTTTATTAATGTCAAGAAAGTCATACATAAAATATGCCGCACATTTTCATTTCTTTTTATCTCTCGCACATTTATAAAACATCTCAACGCTCCCCAACAACTTCTCATTTTATAAGAACAACCAATCATTAAGACGTTTACTACCATATATTTTAGTATATCTACCTTTTTATCATTCACTAGTCAGAAACTGCTAAAACTATTAAGTATACCCAAATGCAAACTTAAAAATATCACCTCAAATACTTAATCACTACTACAGAACACATAACACAACTTGTTCATTTCTACCTCACCTTTGCAGTTGGTATGCAGACTGCACATATCACACACGCATGGAATTCCTTCTTTGTCACACATTACATGTAATGCACCGCTTTCATCAAGAATGGAACCAGAAATGGCACAATTTCTCTGTCGCTCCACATGTAAATACATGTAAAGAACAAATCAGAATACTTCATTCCTCCAACGACATTCCAAAACATATCTCCATTGGTTATTTTTGAATTTTCCATACGAAAAACTACTACTTACTATTCCGTGCCACATACAGGTCAGAAGTTCAACCTATTTTATCACCACACTTTCTGGAACATTCTACGACACTTGCTGGGTAAAAGTTCATCAATTTTTTTTAACCTAACGATATAGTTTTGCAACATTTTCTCTAACATTTAACGACATGTGCAGGTTAAAAGTTCACGTTAGGGGTCAGTAGTTAATCTGCTTTATCCCCAAGTCCGGCAGCGGCTCAGCTTACGACCCCCGTGCCATCAGACCCGTAGGAGTCAGTAGTTTGCACTTTACAAATACCGAATTGATTTCATACGCAACAATTTACCTTCACACTCCCTGTATAACACCCCCTAAACACCATAACCACCTTACAATGTTCGAAACAAAAGTTC
The DNA here is from genome assembly GCF_964263255.1 of Lissotriton vulgaris. NCBI lineage: Eukaryota > Metazoa > Chordata > Amphibia > Caudata > Salamandridae > Lissotriton > Lissotriton vulgaris. Next base: position 70,267,743 of record NC_141686.1, read on the forward strand.
CTCCGAGTAGGTATAACTACATGCTGACACTACTTGCACAGATGTGGCACAGCGGCCAGAGCACATGACTTCACAGCATATTACACGCAGTTTGGGCTCGCGGTTTCATCCCCGAGTCTGGCAGCAGCTCAGATTAGGACCATGAGACTCTAGACAATACCTCACATATTTTTCGTACCCCAGGACTTTCAGACCAATACGGGTCAGTAGTTTGTCCTAGTACATATAAACACATGCTGACACTACTTCCACAGTGTACTGCAGTGGCCACGGCACATGATTTCACAGCATAAGACACACAGTTTGGGCTCACGCTTTAATCCCCGAGCCCCGCAGCAGCTCACCTTAACAACATCAGACTCTACGCAATACCTCACCTAATTTCCGTAGCCCAATACGTTCACACAGGTAGGGGTGAATACAGGGGCGTAGCTAGAGATTGTGGCGCCCGGGGCTATCCCTCAGGTTGCCGCCCCCCTGTGCTAGGGAAAATGGACGGCGAGCACTTGAAAGAGGTCCGAGAGACACATAGTATCGCCGCTAATAGTTACCACGATGAATCATGCAAGTTACATGCACATACATGACACGGTCCAAGGAACACCCTTGACACCAATCCATGCAGTGTCAGCACTAGAGCACATCTCCCTGCCCTTCACTTTGGGGGGTGTCGGAACACATCCATCTTGCTCTCCCTACACCCTGGGCATGCAGCAGTACGGAACACATCCACCTTGTCCCCCCCTAAGCCGCATTGCCTAGCGTGTCCACCTCACCCTACTGTACAGCAGTGCCACAACACACCCCCCTACATTTCCCTTAGTGTCTGCAGTTCCAATCCACACATCCTTCCTTGCTCCCCCTACCCTAAATCATGTATGCTAAATATATCCATGCCCTCTATGACAGCGTGTGCAGTTCCAGGACAGGCCGCTGCCTTTGTGTATTGCACTGTTTGGACAGGCCGCTGTCTTTCCTCCTGTATTGCACTGTTTGCTACCTCATGTATTTTGTTTGCTCACAATTGTCACTTTTATCTCATGTAACTTATCGTCTGCTTTTGTAATTTTGTTCATTTGTAATTTTCTGTTCCTATTGTGAAGTGCTCTGACGCCTTCGGGTAAAGTCCGCGCTATATAAAAACGCATAAATAAATAAAAAAAATAAAAAATGTGCCTTCGCTCTCAAGACACAGCGATACAGAGAAAACACAGCACCTTTGTCTCCATCCCCCAGCGCCTGCATTGCAGAACAGCTCTTGTTCTCACTTCCGACAGTGCAGAGCAACATCTCACCTTTTATTTTGCCTCTACTGCCATAGCTGTCAATGTTTCAGATTGCCATGTGTGACATTTTCATAACTTTAGTGAAATTATGAGTGACATTTCAACGACTATGAGTGACACTTTCTCGCAAGCGAAAAGCATGCAATGAAGAGGAGGGAAACTACTAAATATCGGAAATTACAGTCATTTGGGCAACATAAATCTCTAATTAATTCTTGAAACTGTGCAGAGCATCAGAAATTGAAAAGCACTAACCCTAGTTATGAGGGGCCTCTGGAGGGTGACGTGAGTCGTGACGACCCCCCACACGATTAGAGAGAGCTGGGAGCCCTAGCAAAACACCACAGTAAGTCATTGAAAATAAACCGTCTCAGACATATTATGTACAAATACTTGCACCATTTATAAATTAAGCACCATGTACATTATGTGTATAATGTGACCACGTAACAAACTCTCAACTCAAGTACACAATTAATTAGTTAGATTATCTGACTGATCTAGCTGCAGACTATCGCTGACACTGACTCATTGAATTATAATTGAATAATAAGTTAATTACTTACAGGCCGAGTGGGTCACGCCCAGCTACTAGTGCTTTCAATGACCGACGGTGCCCACCATTATAAATCTAAGAAGGATTGAGACAGAGCAGCCATGCATGCAGATTACTGTCTGAAATAAATGAAAGGATCAGATCTTGCATCGTCCGATGCGGATGACCGACGATACCGCAGCTGAGCCCTGGCCCCTAAGCCAGCAAATTAATATTAACTATTAAACAACTTAATACAGGTGCGCAACGGTGCCCCGCTACCAGGGCTAAAATTCACGGACTAACTGCAGTGCACTGTGTGTGAGACAAACACCACCACCACTAAAGTCAGTGGCAGCATGCAGGCTGCGTGGCCAATGAACTTACTTGTCTGTAGTGGGGTCTCACAATACTCTGGCAGCTGGCACTAGTGTCTCACGCTCTCTGAGTGAGCCGGACGTGTCAGGGCCGCACATCACTGCAGGCAGCTCTCTCCCAGGCCTCTCTCATGCGCAGCCATGATTATTAACACGGAGAGCTGACGTCCGAGATCGAACGCGGCAGTGAAAGCGGTGCAAGATCACAGGCCCCTGCTTTTCCTCCGGCTGATGATGTATCCGGTTCTCTGTCTCCTCCCTTGCCTGCCTTCACTCTGGTGCAGTGTGAGGCCTATCACCGTTAGTTAGTCACACTTCTCGAGCGCGCAACGCCAGGCGCTAAGACCGGACGCACTTCTTTTTGCTCCCCAGGCCACCATCCAATAGGCCAATACTACTACAGTAGACGCCCCTAAAATACTGCCGCCTGGGGCGGACCACCCCCCCCCCCCCCCCGCCCCCCCTAGCTACGCCGGTGGGTGAATACTTTGCTTCCCACCCACTCTATAGCACACCCTAAACACCCCACAGAGGTTACAGTGCTCCTACCCTCCTCTTTCCTACTTTTTTCATCCTTTTTTCCCCTTACTCGCTTCAACAGAATCACAAAATGGTGGCCAACACTTCCTAGTTGCAACCGCTCGCAGTGCTTGCAACCAATAAGCAGCAAGCACGTGCTCAGCCAATCAAATAGCAGAATTCCCAAATATCGATATCTGTAAATTTCAATATTTCTAAAAAATGTCCGAAAGAATTTACACCAAATAAACAAAAGCATGCTTTCTAGATCAAGACCCTTCTCCCTGCCAAATTTGGGGTAATTCCATTCACCCATTCGACCTGTAGCCTTGTCTAAAGTTTCATTTGGAATTTAACATGGAGAAAACATGTTTTGGCCCCCCTCTTTTTTTCTCGCCCCCCCCATTGAAGATTTATGGGCTGCTGCGAGGTACCTGAGTCTCAGCATTAGCAGAGTGACAAGTTGTTACAGCGTAATTTAAAACCAGATTCCTTCCCAATACACCCACTGGAGGGTTAATAAATTATTGAACAAATGTACTGTTGATGGCAGAACCCACTGAATGGTGAAAGTACACGATAGAATACTTCAAGTCCAAGCATACCTTTTCATCGTCTGCACCGGAGCAAGGACACTAGAGGGCAGGTATTTAAATTAGCTGACTTGGCGCCCTCGTGAATCTGCCAAAAACTAGTGTGCTAGCGTGTGAACAAGGTGCAGGAGCACTGAAAGGCGTAGGGCTTTCTGAAAGAGATCTGGAAAGAAATGCAGTTTTTTGCTAAAATAAAGGGCTCTGTTACAAACGATGGGGTCCTGCTTGTTTACTGAGTGTGTCTCCAAGCAAGGGATAAAAACTGTTGAAGGATATAATACGGCCAGTCCTTGGTCGGGGAGATTGCACCACCATTGAAGACTTATGGGCTGCTGCGAGGTACCTGAGTGCCAGCATTAGAAGAGTGACAAGTTGTAACATCATGATTTAAAACCGGATTCCTTCCCAATACACCCACTGGAGGGTTAATAAATGATTGCACAAATGTACTGTTGATGGCAGAAGCCACTGAAGGGTGAAAGTACACGAGGGAATACTTCAAGTTCCAGCATGCCTTTTCATCGTCTGCACCGGAGCAAGCCCACTAGGGGGCAGGTAGTTGATATTTAAATGAGATGACTTGGCACCCTATTGAATCTGCCAAAAACTAGTGTGTGTCCGCCCGTGAACAAGGTGCAGGAGCACTGAAACGCGTAGTGCTTTCTGAAAGAGATCTGGAATGGAATGCCGTTTTTTTCTAAAATAAAGGACTCTGTCACAAATGATGGGGTCCTGTTTGTTTACTGAGTGCGTCTTCAAGCAAGAGATAGAACCTGTTGAAGGATATATATATATTGCAGTAACTCTTGTGGTGTATGGCGCTGAAGAAGGCACTACTGCCGAAATGTATTCGCCGAAGCCATCTGTGTGCATTTGAGCAATAGACAGCTTCAGAAAGGAACCCCCTTGGCCTCCGCAACATCTTCTTTTGAGGAAGTAGAGGTTTGGGATATATACTGCGCGAAGCCAGAAGCACAGTGAGGATGGCCCTGCCGTGCAAGTGACCCGGATCTAAACTGGCAACATGCTGCTTTGCGGTATTCTTCAAACCCGAGGTATCGGGAGATCTGGTGTCCGCCGAAGCTAAGGGGAGACACAGTGCGGGGCGAGGTATTGTACCTCCGTCAGGACGTTGTGTGCTTACGCGGCTGTCCCTGCGCTACACGTTTCCTTTTTGGCCCGGCTGCAGCAGCACAAGGGGACCCAAGGAAGCTGTTTGGGACGAGGATGCACTCTAAGAATCATGCGATCCGAACCTACAACAGACACCGGAGCCGGTTTGAACATTTACTTACCCCCCACACCACCAGCCTGGCGGCATAATCATGTTGCTTGCTGGGAGTTGGAGTCTGCCACATGCCTTTGCAGTATCCGACAGGTGAGCTGATTGAGCTTAGGCAGGAGCACTGTGTCTTCATCTGAATCAAAAGCAAAGCAGGACTAACGGACTAATTGCAGTAACTCTTGTGGTGTATGGCGCTGAAGAAGGCACTACTGCCGAAATGCATTCGCCAAAGCCATCTGTGTGCATTTGAGCAATAAACAGCTTCTGAAAGGAACCCCCTTGGCCTCCGCTAAATCTTCTTTTGGGGAAGTAGAGTTTTGGGATATATACTGCGCGAAGCCAGAAGCGCAGTGAGGATGGCCCTGCCGTGCAAGTGACCCAGATCCAAACTGGCAACATGCTGCTTTGCGGTATTCTTCAAACCCGAGGTATCGGGAGATCTGGTGTCCGTCGAAGCTAAGGGGAGACACAGTGCGGGGTGAGGTATTGAACCTCCGTCAGGACGTTGTGTGCTTACGCGGCTGTCCCTGCGCTACACGTTTCCTTTTTGGCCCGGCTGCGGCAGCACAAGGGGACCCAAGGAAGCTGTTTGGGACGAGGATGCACTCTAAGAATCATGCGATCCGAACCTACAACAGACACCGGAGCCGGTTTGAACATTTACTTACCCCCCACACCACCGGCCTGGCGGCATAATCATATTGCTTGCTGGGAGTTGGAGTCTGCCACATGCCTTTGCAGTATCCGACAGGTGAGCTGATTGATCTTGGGGAGGAGCCCTGTGTCTTCATCTGAATCAAAAGCAAAGCAGGACTAACGGACTAATTGCAGTAACTCTTGTGGTGTATGGCGCTGAAGAAGGCACTACTGCCGAAATGCATTCGCCAAAGCCATCTGTGTGCATTTGAGCAATAAACAGCTTCTGAAAGGAACCCCCTTAGCCTCCGCTACATCTTCCTTTGGGGAAGTAGAGTTTTGGGATATATACTGCGCGAAGCCTGAAGCGCAGTGAGGATGGCCCTGCCGTGCAAGTGACCCGGATCCAAACTGGCAACATGCTGCTTTGCGGTATTCTTCAAACCTGAGGTATCGGGAGATCTGGTGTCCGCCGAAGCTAAGGGGAGACACAGTGCGGAGCGAGGTATTGTACCTCCGTCAGGACGTTGTGTGCTTACGCGGCTGTCCCTGCGCTACACGTTTCCTTTTTGGCCCGGCTGCGGCAGCACAAGGGGACCCAAGGAAGCTGTTTGGGACGAGGATGCACTCTAAGAATCATGCGATCCGAACCTACAACAGACACCGGAGCCGGTTTGAACATTTACGTACCCCCCACACCACCAGCCCGGCGGCATAATCATGTTGCTTGCTGGGAGTTGGAGTCTGCCACATGCCTTTGCAGTATCCGACAGGTGAGCTGATTGAGCTTGAGGAGGAGCTAATAGTTATGCTAATTCCTAACTATAACCTGCCTGGAACCTATGGTTTTTTCAGTCAATTTCAAAGGTTTTTTAAATGATCATTCTTAATTATAATGTTCATTAAGCATATCTGTTTTTTCAATCTTTTTTATTTATCATCCTGTTCTCAACGTAGTAAAAACTGCAAATATTACCACTCTTCAATTGATTCCTACCTCCAAGAAAAGCGCTACAAACCAGAACCACAACTAATTTTAATAGAATACAAACTAGGCGTAGATTTTTTTTAAAAAAAACACCACTTCCCATACTTTTAACAACAAACCAAATCTACAATGCTACCTAAAAAAACAGAAAATAGTTCCATTTACCACTAACAAATTAATATCAACATTTAACTAGTGTAAGGTCGTCGACTGTGTACTGTGTGAATTACATCCAACTCACACCCATATCTAAAGACAAATATGTACTCGAGGTACTAATTAAGCACTTTCAACACCCAACAAATTCACAACATCTAGCGCCACCACCACTACAACCACCCCTCCTGACCCCTCCCCCTCTACTACCTCACAGGCAGCGCAAAACAGGACAACGGACCTTCCCAAAATAATATATCCCCTCAACAGCACACTAGCTCAATGTTTAGAGATGTGACAATAAACTATGTAGAAGGGAAGGAACTCACACATCAACAATAATGTACACAATGCTAAAACTACCGGTGATGTGCTATACACAACTCACTATAGAAACCAAAAACTTTTCCATGTGTAGATTTACTATTGATACATGGTAGAGCATAGGGCGCAAGCGCTTTGGCAAGGGCTCACCACAGCCTCCAAACCATCCGGTTTCTTAGTGGCTCCCAAAGCGATGATTGAGGATTCCCTCGTTCTTGAAAAGAATATCCAACGCGTTTCGGGGCCAAAAACCCGTCCCTTATTCATGGACCTCAGAAAGGATATCACCAGGCTCAGCTCACGCTTCACAAATAATTTTTATTTGTGAACAGGGCGTCGTCTGCCTTAAGTGGGTGGAGTCACGATGCCGGGACTTCTGGATATTGCAGTCCTGTGAGTTGAGTAGATCGTAAAAACCCTTGAGTAGGGTGGTTCATTCTTGCATTATTATTGTCATTGCAATCCTTAAGTAGGAAGCGAGGGTAGGCTTCAGACATTGCTGATTAAAAGTAGATTCTGTGCTGACAGGTGATAAGAATTAATACCGCCTCAGGCTTCAACTGCATGGATACTTGTTCCGCGTCTGAAGCGGAACTCCTTGCCCCGACCACGCGGGCCGTTGAAAATATGGTAGAGCAAAGGGTGCAAGTGCTTTGGCAATGGCTCACCACAGCCTCCAAACCATCCGGTTTCTTAGTGGCTCCCAAAGCGATGATTGAGGATTCCCTCTTTCTTGAAAAGAATGTCCGACGCGTTTTGGGGCCAAAAATCCGCCCCTTATTCATGGACCTCAGAAAGGATATCACCAGGCTCAGCTCATGCTTCACAAATGCTTTTTATTTGTGAACAGGGCCTCGTCCGCCCTAAGTGGGTGGAGTCACGATGCCGGGACTTCTGGATATTGCAGTTCTGTGAGTTGAGTAGTTCGTTAAAACCCTTGAGTAGGGTGGTTCATCCTTGCATTATTGATACATGTAGTGTACTGCACAGTGTACGCAACCATATTATCTCAGAGTCTGGGGAATATCTTTGTTAAGTTCCTGTGTTGTTCCCCCCCCCTTGAAGCAGAAGCGAAATTGGCTGGTCCAACGTATGCAACTCCAGGGTAAGAGTATAAATAATTAGCCTACGCCTTGGGCGTGGTTCACTTCTGCAAAGAGAAAAGACTCTGCCACAGTGAAGGTCCTCACCCTGCCACGTGGCTGCCGCCATGACCATGTGCAACCTCAATACAGGCCCATTGCAAACTCAGTGCCACAGCACCGCAGAGTTATGTCTGTATCGACTACTGCCTTCGATCTACACTGCGGACAGCAAAGTTCACAACTTGAATTCAGCTTTGGATCTACACTATGGACAGCATTGAAGTTAGCCTTCATTTATGTAAGGCAGAGACAATTATACTATATATCCTCAGACTTTGTTAAAATAAGTGACAAACATTCTTTGTCGATATCTGTGCTGACTACTGCCTTTGATCTACAGTGCGGTCAGTAGAGTTTACAACTTGATACCAGTTTAGCAACAGCACTACAGACAACATTGAATTTAGTCTGGATTTATTTAAGGCAAAGACAATTGTACTCAGTCCTCACATTTTTTTTAACGGATGCGACAAAAAACATTCCTCAATATCTGTACTGACTAATGCCTTCGATCTACACTGCGGTCAGTAGAGTTTACAACTTGATACTAGTTTAGCATCAGCACTACAGACAACATTGAATTCAGTCTCAATTTATTTAAGACAGAGACAATTGTACTTAGACCTCAGATTTTGTTAAAGTATGTAACAAAAAGCATTCTTCGATGTTTGTGTCAACTACTGCCTTAGATCTACACTGTGGACTGCAGGATTAACAACTTGAATTCAGCTTTGCATCTATACTACGGACAGTAGGGATTTCAGCCTTGATTTATTTAATGCAGAGACAATTGTACTGTATCTGTTCAGATTTTGTTAAAGTAAGTGACAAACATCATTCGTCGATATCTATGCTAACTACTGCCTTCGATCCACAGTGTGGACAGCAGGGTTCACAACTTGAATTCAGCTTTGGATCTATACTACCGACAGCATGAAATTTAGCCTTGATTGTTTAAGGTAGAGATAATTGTACTTTATGTCCTCAGATTTTGTTAAAGGATAAGACAAAAATAATTTCTTGATGTCTGTGCTGACTACGGCCTTCGATCTACATTGTGAGGGCTCACGAATCAGGTGGAATGGCGATTGCACATGACGCATCCAGTAGGCAAGAGACATTGTACCAGTGCGACTCGCCCGAACCACGAATCATCGCAGAGTGCGCACACGCTGAGGTCTTCAGGTACCACTAACTCACTGCACCACAAGTCATCTCCCCGTCGCCTTATTAAGGCAGAATTCACTAGGCAAAAAACATTGCTCCCAGTGAGCCTGCCCAGGCCACGCATCATCGCAGGTTACTTACACGCTCAGTACCAAAGGTTCTACTAACTCAGTGCACCGTAATGCATCGCCACGTGGCTGTATTCAGGCAGGATTCAACAGACAAAAGACATTGGTCTGAATGCGGTCCCCCTGGACCATGCATTATCGCAGCGTACGTACAAGCTCAGCACCAAAGATACTCATAACTAAGTGCACCATAAATCATCATAAAGAAGAGTGAACAGTTTTATGTCAGCCATGAGGCATACTATCACTTTTAAATGGAATTCATGCACAATTCAATTGACAAAAGACATTACTCCAATTACTGTGCCCCCCCACCACGCATCATCGCAGGATACATACACGCTATGTGCCAAAGGTACTAGTAACTCAGTGCACCAAAAATCATCGCCACGTGGCCTTACTAAGACAGAATTCACAAGACAAAAAACATTACTATCAGTACCGCCTGCCCAGACCCCGCATCATATCAGGCTCCACGGAACCTTGTTGTTTCAGATGCCACTGACTCAGTGCAAACCAAACTAAGTATAACACCTATCAAACCCACACAATATCCCTTAAGTATACTTCCTTCAAAAACCTATTTTATATCACTTATAGATTTAGTTGAATAATAAAATTCACGCTGCAAGTGCAAAAGCAGACTTAATGACAGTCTACACTGCGGAGAGCACAGGGCACAATTTAAACTATAATGTGCCTGAAACATACATATTTCGACAATGTATTCCATACATGTTTCATCTGTTATTACAATCGTGATTACACATGATGGAGTCCCGTCTAATATCTACACTGCGGACAACAGGGTTTAAAACTTGAATTCAGCTTTGCATCTACACTACAGACAGTAGGGATTTCAACCTTGATTTACTTAATGCAGAGACAATTATACTGTATATATTTAGATTTTGGTAAAATAAGTGAAAAAAAACATTCTTCTATAACTGTGCTAACTACTGCCTTCCATGTACACTGCGGACAGTAGGGTTCACAACTTGCATTCAGCTTTGGATCTATTCTACAGACAGCATTGAATTCAGCCTCGATTTATTTAAGGCAGAGACAAAAAATACTCCTGTGGCACTGCTAGTATGCGCAAGCATCTTCAATCCCTACATCCTGTGAACCATCCTCACAAAGAATGTAGAAGACTGCGCCAAAATGTACCTCCACCATCGGCAATACCAAGTACCTCCGGAGCATCACCTTCAACATCGCCACCACACATAGGTCCCCATTTTGTGAAAGTTAGAATGCACTGCGTGTAGTGCTATCGTTTATTTTGTTATGGGGAGCAATCAGTAGACATAGTTTGCAGAGCAATTGATAACCATCAATGGTAGTTTTTTTACCCTCAAAGTTCATGCAGTCCAGTATGCAACAGTCAATGCTTTAAGTGCAGCCCGTTCAGACCACGCATCATCGCAGGGTGAGCATACGCTAAACACCAGACGAACCACTAACTCAGTACACCATAAATAATCGCCACGTAGCCTTATTAAGGCAAAAATCAGTAGTCAAAAGACATTCTTACCAGTGCGGTCTGCCTGAATCACGCATCACCGCAGGCTCCACACAAACCACCCCTACCTCAGTGCACCACAACTCATGAACGCTTTATGATAGAATCTTTTGTATATTATTTCACATATAGTGCTCCTACCTTTGTACAGCAGAAGTGATAAACCGTTTACGATTGAATATCTGTGTATGGTATCATGATTACTATTCTACTTGTTAGCAACAGCAACGTAATAAAATGGAGTCGAGCACACATGCCCATACCCACTTCAATTATCTACCTGTGTCTGTATATTTATTATGTTTGTAAAGTGCTGCTCCTGCGCCCTACCACATTATATTGTGCTGTAAATAGCGTATGCAACCATCTTACCTCTGCCAGTAACAAAAACTTTGATTATATAACTTTCTCTCGCTCATTCTACAAATACAAACGTACAAACTGGATCACTGCAATACTGCAATAAAAGTGTATAGTAAATTTATTAGTGTGTGCTATTGCTCATTTCTTTGAGCATATTTATATACCACGAACTCGACCCAAAACTATATCAGCAACTTACATGAGCACTGAATTTACAGTACATTTTCAGGCACGCGTATATTATGTAATTTCTTTACAATATCAAGATGTGGACGCGGCTCTGGGCCTCGAACACTGATTTCCAGCACCAACTTCCACAGTATACCCGAATGACTACATACGTATATATATTAGCTGCCCTTCATGTGCCAAAAACTGTAACCTAAAGCTTTCATAGCCCTGTATTACTACAGCTACAACACTTCACTCAATGTACAATAAACATTCATGTTCGTAGAAATGCGTCATGTCCACCATCTTTTATGTGTGCAACTATGGATGAATGTAGGATTAGTTATTCCTCATACCTTCCATGTTGGCCATGTTGTGGGACTTTACAGACATAATGACACATTTACGTGTAAGACCCGGGTGACGAAGGCACTGCAACACAGACACCTGAATCAGATGATTTCTCATATAGCTCACGACCAAATTTCGCCCATAGCTCCGGAGTCATTGTTCACAGCCTCGCGCAGCACTGGCATACGTCACTCCAGCCCACTCAGCTTACGCTTCCAGGAAAACACAACAAAGCTACATGGCCCGGATTTCCATTGTACTGATTTCTTAGTTCCAGGTCTAGTTGTCAGAACAGCACACACACACTCCCTCATGGCTAGTATACACCCACACCACACCCATCCAGCACATGCGTCATAACACACGTGACTCTATCAATAAAAAAGATGGGGCACAAGTGCTCTACGCCATTTTATAGTTGCTCCCATCGCAAGAGCTGTGATGGCCTGTCCTGGTGGCTCAGACGCCGTATGTAGTCCCGAACTATCAAACAGTGGGCCCACCACCACATGCGTGGCCTCTTTGGTCACTGAGTTAGTGGTACCGCAAGGACTGAACAGGTGAAGAACCTGCGATGAAGATAGGTGAATGAGTATGTCCTTTATCATAGTGATATCAAGACTCTGCCCAAAATCTGAGACTTCATGGTGGCAGAGCGGGACTGCATGATGTAGAACGTACCCTGTCCACAAAAAGGTGAGCAGTGAGACCTGGGTACACAGTGGATGAAGTAGATGGGGTGTAGCAGACTGGATACAAAAAGGTGACGCAGCGATTTAGGTGTACGCAGTCCTATATACCGTATCTTATTGCATTTGTATTTTTTTTCATATAGCAGGAACGTTTTTATAGTCGGTCAAAAGTCCATCGCTCGTGATGATTGAAACCACGTGTTTTCTATAAACAGATGGAAAACATTACTAATCAACTAATTATTCATAAATCGAAGCCCATTAAACAAGTTGGAACTGTACAAACAGTTGTATTTTTAATGCAGGAGGGAAAGTGTGTGAAAGGGTGATGTTATTCTACCCCACATTAAGATAGTAACAATTACCAATCATAACATCTTTCTTTTACTATCTTTTAGATGTAGAGCTTCAAGGTGCACTATGTCCCGGCATGTGGTGGAAGATACACCGGTGACAGAAAGGTGAGCTGCGAATATTCATTTCAGTCACTCTCTCACTTTCTCCTCCTTTGATAAAGAAATAACGCACAGTCTTATCTTTCTCTTTATCTAACAGGCTGTGTTTCATAAATTGGCTTTCTCTCCCCCAACACCTCCAAAGCTCAACGTTTGAGGATTCTGCGGTGATTCGTGGCCATCGTAACAATGGATAAGAAGGCTGCTTCGACACATGGTAGACCCTATCTGAATCACGCCAGTGGCACAAGGTGAGCAAAGAAGCTGGTTTCCAAAGCAATGAGAAGTCACCTGTAGGCGGAGAGACTGGATAGTGTAAAGCAAGTTGACTGCGTACGAATGTACAATTACCTATGGGCAGTGGGAGTGGATAGATTGGAACAGTCTGGTTGCGCAAGAAAGGGCACTCACCTCCGGACACTGGGAGTCAATGGGGTGCAACAGTCTGGTTACACAGTAAGGAGAACTCACCGGTATGCAGTGGGAGTCCATGGGTATAGTACTCTGGGAGAAAAAGAGCGCACAGACACCTCCTTGCAGTAGACGTTGTAATACAGTACCCTAAGTGTCCAACGGCATAACACAGAAATATACGTGTGCAGTTGTATGTACTCTTATCTTATCTTATCTTATCTTAAGTGCAATTTATAGAGCGCGCTGACACCAAAGGCTTCCTGGCGCTTTAAGACAGAGTGAGTGAGGGAGAAAGCGTGAGTGGCAGAGTTTTAACCAAGGGGAGGGAAGAGGTGGGTTTTAAGCGATTTTCTGAAGTTCAGAAGGGAAGAGGTGGATTTGATGGAGAGAAGGAGGAGATTCCAAAGCCCGGGAGCCAGGTGGGAGAAGCGGCGACCACCGAATGTCTTGGTTTTAGCTTTGGAGGTGACTAGCAGATGACGGTGGGCGGATCGGAGGTTGCGCGTTGGACGATGAGGAGTAATTAGAGATTTGAGAAACGCGGGGCCGGAACAGTGGAGGGCTTTGAATGTGAGGCAGGCCACCTTGAAAGCTGCCCTTTGGCCTATTGGTAGCCAGTGCAGTCTGTGAAGTAGAGGTTTGGCCGATTGCCATCTGGGGGTTTTATGAATGAGGCGGGCCGCTTGGTTCTGAACAACCTGAAGGCGATGTAGCAGGGATTGTGGGAGACTGTAGTAGAGGGAGTTGGAGAAGACCAGACGGGAAAGTACAAGTGAGATGACAACTTGGGTAAGTGCGGCGGGCGGAAGTAAGTGGCGAACTTTGCGGATCTTCCGGAGCTGGTACATACAAGATGAAATTACCGCACCCACTTGGGCTTTGAGGGACAGTTCGGTGTCGATAATCACTCCCAGACTCTTCACTGATTTGACCGGGACTGGGGAGGGGCAAGCTCCGAGGGCCAGAACTGCGGGCCCCAGTGAGCATGGCTGAGTCCATGAAGGAGGAGCTCGGTTTTTCTGGGGTTTAGCTTCAGTTGGTTATGGTTCATCCAATGTTGGATGTGGATCCTGACTGCGTGAAACGTATTGATGGCATGAGGTGAATTGAGCGGGAGGACAATCTGTAAATCGTCGGCATAGTTGTAGACAATGATGTCCCATTTCTGAAGAGAGTGGATCAAGGGCCGGAGGTATAGGTTGAACAGGAGCGGTGAGAGGGAGGAGCCCTGGGGGACTCCGCAGGTCGTTAGAGTTTTTGTTGCGGTGTAGGGGCCCAGGCGGACAGCCTGTGTTCTTCCAGTCAGGAAGGACTCGACCCACTTAAGAATGGTACCCTGGATGCCTGCCTGTCCGACACGGTGGAGAAGGATGTTATGGTCCACCGTGTCGAACGCGGCCGACAGGTCCAGGAGTACGGGGCTTGGGGGGACCCCGCATCCGCGTTGCTCCTGAGTGTGTCCAGGACTGCTAAAATGACAGCCTCAGTAGAGTGGGCAGGTCTGAAGCCAGCTTGATTGGGCTCAAGGTGACAAGAGGATTCGATAAAATCTGACAGACATCAGGTGACGTGAGCCTCCATTAATTTTGAAAAGTAGGGAAGGAGGGAGATGGGGCGATAATTCGATGGCTCCACGGGGTCGGCGCCAGGATGGCCTCGTTGAGAGAGCTAGGGACGATGCCACTGCTGAGTGAACCATTCAGCAGGGGTAGAATACAGTCAGGTAGATTGAGGCAGATACTCCGCAAGACAGATGGCGGACAGCAGTCATTAGGGGAGCCAGATTTCACGCGAGTGGCGCGTTCCGCTAATGAGATAGGGTTCAGGGCGGGGAAGGTAGAGAGGGTTAAGGGATTGTCAGAGGAAGTGTCCGATGGGTATGGCTGGGGTGGGGGAGGGATAGAGTTTTTGATTTTTGTGATCTTTTCCACAAAGAAGAGGTTGAGAGTGTTGCATGCCTCTTGAGTAGGGGTCTGGGCTGGGAGGGTTCTGTCGTCAGTGGTAAGTCCATTCATGACTTTGAACACCTCCTTTGATTTGTTGACCGCCGACGAGATCCTGTTCTGACAACATTTCACTAATATTTAGTGTGATAATCTTATGCTTACAGAAGACTTAACAATTAAAAGTAGAAATGATGTTTATAACTACAAGTATAATACTGAGGCTAACTCTTCACCAGCTCTTTACCAGAGTCTGTAGCTGCGGTTAACAGTTCCTATGGAAAATTTGAAAAAGTCCAGCACACTTACTGTTTGGATTAGCAACATTGTGTGGTGAACTTATGACCTGTGTGCTCAGTTAAGTGTTCCATGAACTGGTACTATGGTAACACGTAGAAAGCAGTTTGGGGGTAGGGTTGAAAGGTACTGGCTATACAGAAGCTGTTATATTTACCCAGGTTCCTCTACAAGACACAGGGGAAAGCAAACTGAGACAACAGAACACTGTGGGGCAGATTTACAAGCCCCTCGCACCACATTTGAATCACTTTTCTCATGTTAAAAGTGATGCAATAGTGGTGCAAGGAACTTGTAAATCGGCCCCTATGTACATGGCGAGAAAAAGAAGTACACAACTCGAATTAACCTCAAGAGAGGGCTCAAGGAATAGCCACTGACTTTACAAAACCCCATGTACAATTTACCTACTCTGTACTCAACAATGGGCAATTTTTTATCGATCACAATTAGACAGTGTTGCTTCACGATTCACAGTGTGCACTTCACTAAATACTTTGTGCCTATTTAAATGGTAGATGGGATTGTCGACATTCCAAAACTTAGGGGCATATTTGCAAGGACGGCGTTAAAATTATCGCTGTTTTAACAGCAACAAACTACAGCTAAAACAGCGATAACTTCAAAATCCTTTGTTGTCTTACCGGAAGATTTTTTCAACACTGCTGTTTGCTATGGCAGGTTGAGAGCCGAGGCTCCCGCCCTGCCATAGCAAACTGTGTTTGCATTTTGAAAGAGAGAACACGAAAACCTACTCTCTCTTTTAAAATGCAAAGCAGAATGCTTTTTCCCAGCGGGAGCTGCATATTAGCAGGTCCCCGTTTGGAAAGGTAATGGTGGCTTCCGATGGATGCAGGGAGCTGACTGGCACCGTAGGGACATTGGGCCTCCACCCACAGTCCCCAACGTTGAATATACCACCCATGGGATGCAATCCCGAGGAAGAATAAAAATTAATAGCAGGTGAAAAAATATTTTACGGTAAAATTAGGAGTCTGTAATGGGCATATTTACAAAGACAGCGTTAAAATGTTCTGGTGTAAACCTGGGCTTCTATTGGAATTCTCAAGAATTCTGAAAAGCCTATTATTAAGCCCATTATGGCTGCTTTAACAGCATTTTCCTAAAGCTAAAGCGACGAGGATTTTACCACTGTCCTTGTAAATATGCCCACAATATCGCGAGAAACACAGTGATAATTTATGTTCACAAGTCAAAAGCTTGTTAATATAACCCTGGGGACTTAACATATCAATCCACCTCGCATATTAAACATGCTTAAGTCTACTTCAGAACAGATGATAGGATCCAACATAAACTGCAATTACAAAGAGTTTTGCTATCGATCTTCAAATCCAGGGGCGCCTTGTAAATACAACGCTGTTCTCATACCTCCCTCTTCCATGTTATATTGTCATAGAACACGTACCTTTCCACTGGGAATGCCTACATTGCAACTCATTGGAGATTCGAGGCGAGCCGCTAGCAAACCGGCTGTTAACATGCGTTAATGCATCTTAGACTGGGTAAAGTTTATAGATCAATCTGATATATGAATTTTTCAAGAAACCTTGGCAGTCAAAGCGCTGTTCCGCACAGGTTACTTGAATTTCTTCAAACCAGAAGCCAAGGGCCTTAGGGGAAGACCAGTGGGTGGCTTGACCATCTGGGTACGTCAGAGTGAGGGTGTCTCTGTGATTGAAGTCCCCATTGATAGTCCCGATATTATGGCAATCAGGGTCATTTCCGCCAAGGGCCTCAACACCCTCATTGTTAACATCTATGCGAGGGGGCTTCCGGGAGGGAGGTGTTCCCCAACTATTTTATGTCTGGAAGGCCTCATCAGTCTAGAGGGGAAAGGTGGCCACTTGGTAGTGGCTGAGGACTTTAACACTAGTTTTGAGCCCCTGGACGAGGACAACGGACAGCTAACTGAGGATGAGAATGCATTGTGGGGCATTCCACAACTGGAGTTAAAACCAATAGGGAAGTGGACAGCAGTGGCCTTGCAAGTGAAGGAGTTATGCCTAGATAAAGGAATGAGGGCAGTAAATGGTAGAACAAGGTCTGATGTAATGTAGGATTTTTGTATAGTATGTCTTTTATGATGAAAATTCGAAATAAAGGCTTATTGACTTGACTTGCATCTTAGCGTCGCCTAGTAAATACGACAATATAATTTTCACCGCATTTTTGGTTTTTAAAAAAATTGCGGCGAAATGGCACTTGTTAATATGCCCTCAAATTTGCTATGACAGAGCAGGAACCTCGACTCTCACCCTGCCACAGCAAACCGCAGTGTCCCGGGGGTAGGCACCCCAAGATACAGCAGGAGCCACTCTTAGTGGGTGGTGTTCCCCAAGGCTTTCGACTGCTCCAGAATGGAGACCACGCGGCCTCCCTCCCAAAATAAAAAAAGCCCCAGTGGATGGTAATCCCCGAGGCTTAGATGGACCTTTGAGCTCCCTCACCCATTTATTTTGTAGCACCAAGGAATGGCGGTCCCTGGGCTACAGGGCCTCTCTGAACCCTCATCAAATGTAATATTTTAGACCCCAGGATTTGGCCCTCCCATGTTGCTAATTTTTAAAGAAGCACAGGAGGCCGCGCTTCGTTTTTATTTTTTTTACACCCAATGCACATTTCCCAGTTTAAAAAAATAATAATAATAATTTTGTGGGCCCTAGGGGTCCTTGTGGGACCCCCTAAGCAGCTCTAGAGGGTCAAACTATTTCTTACCTGCCTCCATTATACATTTTGAAGACTTGTTCCACTAATTTCTAGATCCTCGCTTCTACCGAGGCACAAAATGGATGCCACACTTCCTGATTTCATTGTTGACAACCACTTGACAGCCAATTAGCATTCAGCGCGTGATCGGGACGATGTGTTTAGAGTGAGAGCAAGATGCGCGGATCCACCGAGGCAATAGAGATATATGTACTTTTAATTGTAATTTTCTCAGAAACTACTGAACGGATTTCCACCATTTAGTGTAGCAAAAGGCAAGAGTCTGAACCAAGGACTACCTCTTTGTCAAATTTGGTGTAATTCCGTTCAGCAGTTCGGGCTGTAGCCACAATGAAGGGTTCCTATGGAAAATTGCATGGGGAAAACACACGTTTTGGGACCCCCCTTTTTTCTCAGCCCCCGCTTCACGAATCACCCCGAGACTTTAAGGATAGGAGCGGACCGGAGCGCCCCATCAGTTTTGAAAATTTTGCGAAGATTCGTCAACCATTATTCCAACTAGAATGTTGCGGGTTTCCTATGGAAAATAGGTCCTAACTATAACTACCTACTGGTGACCGACCGCCAGTAGGTAATATATATATATATATATATACATATATATATATATATATATATATATATATATATATATATATATATTTGTTTTTTTTTTCCAACGCTTGGTCACCGTTTCACTCGACCAATTCAAACAGAGAGCACTCCAAGCCATATCACGCAGTCCATATAGCCGTATTTATTTCTTATACATGGATGTGTATATATATATATATATATATATATATATATATATATATATATATATATATATATATATATATATATATAGTTTTATATAATACCTACTGGCGATCGCCAGTAGGTAGTTAAAGTTAGGAACTACTTTCCATAGGAAATCCGCAACATTCTATTGGGAATAACTTTGGCGCCGGTGGACGAATCTTCGCGAATTTCTCAAAGTTCGTGGCCCGCTCCTTCCCTGAAAATGTGGGGTGGGATTCGTCAGGCGGGGGCCGAGATAAAAAGGGGGTCCCAAAATGTGTTTTCCCCATGTTAATTTCCATAGGGCGATCAAACTCACTTTTAGCCCGAACGGCTGAATGGATTTCCACCAAACTTGGCAAAATTGTAGGGACTGGTACCCCGATGTGCCTTTGCTTTGTCTCAAGATATATGCTCCAGTGGTTTTTACGAAAATTAACTTTGAAAAATATATATTGGGCTACATTGGGCTATATATATGTTAGAGCCCAAATGTAGCCCAATGTAGCCCAATGTAGCCCAAAGATGGCCACCAGAGACAAAAAAAAAACAAATGTAGCCCAAATATCAGCCAGATGTAGCCCAACAATTTGCTATTAAAAAACCTATGAAATTCACTGAAAAAACCATAGGTTTCACACACGTTATAGTTAGGAATTAGCATTTAAAAAACCTTTGAAATTCACTGAAAAAACCATAGGTTTCACACACGTTATAGTTAGGGATTAGCATTTAAAAAACCTTTGAAATTCACTGAAAAAACCATAGGTTTCACACTAGTTATAGTTAGGAATTAGCATTTAAAAATCCTATTAAATTCACTGAAAAAACCATAGGTTTCACATCAGTTATAGTTAGCTGGAAATTTTACTGACATAAAACCATTGAAATTCCCACGTTATAGTTAGTTGGACTCACTATAACTTGCGCGCCTGCAATGCACTGCTGATGACGTCACATATTACATCACTCATGACATGGTCAGTGACATCACTCATGACATCACTGGCGCGAGGGGGAAGAAGGAGGATGGCGGCTGACTCTGCAGGGCTCCCGTGATGGGAGGGAGCCCTGCCACCTGTAAGAAAAGCGTCATCTGCGGCTGACTGCCCAGCTGACTGCCCAGCTCGTTTTTGTCCCCGCCTGCCTGCCTGAAATCGGGCCGCCGCACTGCCCGCGGTGACCCGGAAGTGCTGGGGCCGGCCGGCCAATCCCAGCACGGCCGGCCGGCAATGCCCGCCCCCGCCCTTCATCATGGCTCGGCTCGGTCCGCTTCGGGAGCAGGTCAGCCCGTCATGTCAGCCCAGGGAGGTCCGGTGCCTGCCGCGGAGGGAGCGCTGGCCGCCTCCCTCTGGTGCTGGCAGCGGAGCGCGGTCAGAGCACTATTTTTTAATATCTTGCCGTGCGGATTCTCTGGTAAGCCCTTCTTCGCACTATCAAATGCGGGTGCCGGCGGGTGCCGGCTGTGTAGGCGGCAGCTGGGGCACCAGAGCGGTGGTCTTTGCGGGAATCCGGGGCTGGGTTCTGGATTGCCCCTTCGGCGGCATTGCGGCGTTTCGTGGACAGAGCGGATGCAGCTGGTGGAGCTGCCGCATCAAAGTGAAGCCGCTTCTGAGCAGACGCGTGGAGCGAAGATCAGCAGGGTGAAGCAGCATCGGTAACTTCTCTAGAATCCCGCTACATGAGGTAGGAAAGAAGGCCAATTTTGTAACTGCAGATGGATTACTTTATCGATCCTCTGGATGCAAGGCTTTTGCGCCGGCAGGGTCTCCAGGCGGGGAGAAGCGCTGTAAGCAGATCACTCGGCCAGTGTGGCGGCCGCCATCTTTTTACCCGCACCTCCCTATGAGTTCGGCTCCCATCACCAAATCACCACTTATCACCCATCTAGGGTACATTGAACATGTCCCCACCACGCATCGGAAATTTTTATCCTTTTGTCTAGTGTTGGCTAAAGGGCCGGTGGGCTGTATATGGGGCCGCAGCTGTGCATTTAAGTTTAAGGAATGGCTGGGAGACATGAGCCTTTGGCAAGATCAGCTTTGTGCATATGCTGAACTACCCCCCTACTCCTCATGCCCCAGTGACATCTGGGGCCAAAGGCAGACATACCTACAGATGGGGCATGAAACTTACACACTTTGCATGCACCAAGCATGTTGTGCTCCCTCTACGGAGAGCTCCGCTGGAGGTGCCCCCCCCCCCCCCTCTTGTTTCCTGAGAGGGATCCTTCCTGAATTTCTGAGTATATGGATGATTTTCATAATATTTGTACAGCCTGCCCTTGCATTTTATATATCTTCATAGTTCTCGCTGACAATGTATATTTGTCCTGCCTGATGTTTTGCCATTTGCTCCTTCCACTACAAACGCATATTTGATGTATATTCTTCAATATTGCTTAAAGTTTGTCTGCATTCCTACTTTACCTGCTGCTGTATTGATTGTATTACATTGATGAATTTTGAATAAAAAAGGTGAGCCGTGGACATCTAGTCGCATGAGGCTGGGTCAAAGTAAAAAAAAATATGGTCGTGGACGGCGGGTGAATTCGATGTTAACAAGAAATTATTGGTAATTTGATATATATATATATATATATATATATATATGTATATATATATATATATATATATATTAGCTTTTAAAAAACCAATGAAATTCACTGAAAAAAACATAGGTTATAGACTATATATAGTTAGGAATTAGCCTTTAAAAAACCTTGGAAATTCACTGAAAAAACCATAGGTTTTAGGCCTTATATAGTTAGGAATTAACATATAAAAAACCATTGAAATTCCTCCTATATAGTTAGCTGGACATTTTATTGATATAAAACCAATGAAATTCCACATATAGTTAGTTGCACTAACTATATATTTCGCGCATCCGCAATCCAATGCTGATGATGTCACATATTACATCATTCATGACATGGTCAGTGACATCACTGATGACATCACTGATGACATCTCAAATGACATCACTGATGACATCTAAAATGACATCACTGATGACATCACTGATGACATCTCATTTGACATTACTGATCACATCACTGATGATATAATTTATGTGATAATACATTGAACCTCTTCAGACTCTAATATAACCTTAGATACAATCAGTGTAAACAGACACTCACAGACTGTCACTCATCCATGGAGTTACTCACACACCTAGTCAGTCATGCAAAGAATCAATCACACCTCCATTTCCTCAACTATAGAGTTATACACACCTTACTTATTCAAACATATACTAACACATATTTACTCTCTTATACAATCCTTGATACAAGTTCACAATGATCCATACAGCCACTCACACATTCACTGGCTCTTATGCACAGTTATTTATATATGTCAACTCTCACATGTACTGTGTTTTACATATGTACTTACTTTGACATGTAGCACTGAGATATCCATTCACTCACCAATACACTCATGCACACAGTCATCCGCCCATACAGCTGTTTCCACATGCACTTTTGAACCCATACATCTAGTGAATCAACTGCTCACACATCTATGCACAGAGTCATACACCTCCCAGCCACCCACACACACACTCAGTCTCCCATACAAATACTTGGGCAACCTATCAATAATCCATATAGTTAGTCATATAGCTACTGATCAACACATGCAGCAGTTTACAGAACAACAGACATAATGATGCACAAATTAAGACAGTTTAGTCACTAACCCATGCACTCAGTGAGACACATTTAATCACTCACTCATACAGTCAGTCATGCACCTACTAAATCCTTCATCCAGACACTTATACATCCACTCATTCTTCAATATGTAAGACATGTTTTAACTTTACAGAAACATACAGTCACTGGATGTTGTCATCAGTGATGTCATCAGTGATGTCATTTGAGATGTCATCAGTGATGTCATCAGTGATGTCACTGACCATGTCATGAATGATGTAATATGTGACATCATCAGCAGTGGATTGCGGGTGCGGGATATATAGTTAGTGCAACTAACTATATATGCGAATTTCAATGGTTTTGTGTGAGTAAAATAAGGTTTTGTAATGCTAATCCCTAACTATATATGGTCTATAACCTATGGTTTTTTCAGTGAATTTTCAAGGTTTTGTAAATGCTAATTCCTAACTATATATGGTCTATAACCTATGTTTTTTTCAGTGAATATATATATACATATATATATATGTATATATATATATATAGTTCCAAAAGATGCTCAGTCAGAATGCCAGAGGCCCCGGGGGAGGTGGCGTGCGCTCCGGTCGAGCAAGCCAGAAATTTAATACTCTCCAAACATATCATCTCCTTCCATACCAAGGCCCCGGGAGGATTGAACCATGACGAAGAACTTGCGGTTCATCTCAAAGATGATTATACTTAGTCATGTTTCTCTTGGTCAATAAGCTCATCTGTACTATGTTTCTCTCCATGCTGTTGAACTTGTTTACTTATATGTGCACATGATTGGTCATGTTCAATTTTAACACTGTTCTTTTTCTTTTAGAGAACTCCAGGAACTGTCCCATCACTTTTCTCCTGTTCCTGTCATTATTTAAGAGCACGCCCACTTGGGCATCACTGAACACTTCATGGACTCTCTGCGGGCTTTGGGCATGATGTACACTTTGATTGTGGCCTGTTCTACCATTGCAAGTACTGTATTTTTCTTGCCAAACCTCTAATATAGTCAGGCATGCCTTCTAGACACCTGTTATATCATGTATGCCACTATTAAGCCTTTGTTTGGGCTTTTTAAGTTGATGCCCCCTTTATTTGTACTGTCTCTTTAAATCGAGAGACAGCACATGCAACTGTTCCCGGTTGTAGTGTTAAAACTTAGGCCGCAAACGTCTACATTATCGGCGCCATCTTGCCCCTTTTCGAGCCCATTCGTGCGCGTAAGCGGCAGCCATTTTGAGTACCATGGCCTCTCTGCCCCTCGCTGATAGCCAGCGCGTCTCTCTCTCTCCCTCCTAACCTCGCAAGCATCCCCCGCACGCTGACAACCCCCGCTCTCACATGCCTTGGGTCATAAACCCCTCTTCAGCGCAGCTCTGCCTCGGAACCCCCACCTGTTCCCAGCGCGACACCTCCCTTCATTCCTTTCATGGTCCCGGGTCCTTTGATACAACCCCCTTTTTCTGTGTGCCCGTTTGTCTTCCTCGTTCCCAGGCCGCCACCTGGCCCTGCGGATACTGTTTATTGCCCCCCTGTACAGTAGGAAGCTTCCCCCATCAAAGGACCCTCGAGTTGATCAAAGCCCCCACTCTCTGAAATCCGATCAACCCCACACATTCCGTGAATTGGCGGAATATCCAGCTGCGCGATAATCATCACCTGTTGTGACCGGGGTGGGGACTTCAACTGTAAATGTGTGTGAGAACGGGCCTGAAGGGGGGATTCCGAGGATGTCTTTCCGTACATCAAAGGGTTGACAGAGATGTGTTTCATACAATAAAGCAATAAACTCGTGTATAAGAGGCCAGGCCTCAGAGATGCGGTTAGAGCACCTCGAGAAGATACCCTGTTGTCTGATTTGATGTGTTCTGCTCCGTCGGAATAAAACTTCTGTTTCCTGCCTTCCAGTCTCCAGCGCCTGCCTCTTTGTTTGGTAACTTGAGTGGGTATAGAGGCGTTTAACGCCGGGCAACTCTGAAAAAGGTCATCGGCCCTACCTTTTTCCACAATTGGCGTCCCAAACGTGGGGCCCATCAGCGACTCGTGGATCCAGTGGGAGAGGTCCTGACGACAGAGTGAACGACTGCAACGATCGGGAGTGCACCTGTCCGATAGACCCTCGTCTGACAGCCGATCATCCGAACTTCACTGGTTCCGAACAGACCTCTCTCGAGTGATCTACGGTCCTGACTGGGAACCATCAGGAGTGCCGCGAGGATCACGAAGAATAGAGGACGATCGGGCGCTGGATTCGGAAGACAAGAAACTGTCCATGCGGTCCGGGTAAGGTCGTGTAAACACGACGAATTGCGAAATGATTGTTTGATTGTTTGGAAAATACTAGTATTACTCTTTTGTTGATTTGTTTGGAGATTCGCTGTCTGCAAACGGAGAAACAACAGGCTCTCTCTTTGCAAGCAGTGAAGGATAGGTAACGCAGACTTTTGTCCCCATTGTAATCCGTCGTGCCTATCTTTCTCCCCCACTGATTGATTGTTTTGCCCGAACTACTGTTCGTGGATTGTTCTCTGGAGATTCTCTGTCTGCAAACAGGGAAGAACAGGTTCTCTCTTTGCAGGTAGTGAAAGGGTAGGTAACGCAGACTTTTGTCCCCGTTGTAACCCGTCGTGCCTACTTATTCTCCCCATTGATTGTTTGATTGACCGAACATTGACTGTTCGATATTGGTTCTTGAGGTATTCACCGCCTGCAAACAACGTAGAATAGAAATATTCTGTCTAGTCTTTGCACGCAGTGATAAGATAGGTAGTGCTGACTTTTGTCCCCGTTGTAATCCGTCATGCCTGTCTTCTCCCCACTGATTGGTAGCCTGTTTAGCCCGGACCGCTTATTAGAGATGAACCATCCGGCTCCACTGGAAGGCACCCCTAATAAGGACATGTTCATGAAGCATGGACTGATCGCTATAGCTTATAGCAAGCTGTGGCATAAATATACGAAAAAGGATCGAGAAAGTCAGTGGCCACTGATAGGATCCTTCGATGAGGATAAAATAAGCGCGCTAGAAACAGCCCTTGGTAAACACAAGACAACGCCCACTATGCTTGATAGTCTCGGCATGTGGCGCAAAGAAACCGAACAACGTAAAAAGAGAACTGAGAGTAGGTTGGGAAAAGAGCTGCGAAAAGCAGCCCACCTAGCTGCTCAGAAACTAGAAGGAGAGATTAAGGAAAGAGAGGAAGCCAAACAGAAACTAGAGATGGAAACATCAAGCCAGTGTCCAATTAGAACACCCTCCACGCTCTATCCTGAATTACCCTTGAAACAGCGAGCCAACGATGATCTGCTGTTAGGTCCTCCGATTATCTACATGCCCCCTCCATATGCCCCTTCCCAACCCTTAGCACAGCACCCACCACCCCTAAGCACAGGCGAGAGTAGCACCAGAGCTTCGGCCCCCGTGGCCTCTGTGCCGACTGAACCCCTTGTATTAGGTACAGCACAAGCAACAGTGTTAGATGACCCAGAGACCCGGAAGACTGATTCTGCAAGAACGAACAGATTAGGCAAGGATGAGCGAGCAGGGATTGACAAGGTAGTGAGGACATTGGTAGAAAGAAAGGAAAGTGAAGAGCACGTCACGGACATGTTCAACACGTATACAGGGAGCCACAGGCGACATTTTACCGTACGACTGTGTTACCATATCTTGAATGCATACGAGGACCGATATCGAGAAAAGGGTCCTGAGAGCCTTACGACTCTATACAGAAAGGTCGATATCGGGGATGAGAGTGAGTGTGATGTGACGGACCTCCTTACGCGTACGCTTGAGGTTTTCCGCCACCTCACTGAACATGAATCAGAAGCTAAACCCCCGACACCCGTAGCAACCGAACCCCAAACTGAGCGAGCTAGCACCATGATGCCAATTAGAGAGGCTGCTCCCTACTGGGTTCCTCCACGAGGTCTAGGAACTCACGATGACGTTAACCACAAAGATGCAAGAGGGAGGGTAGTGTATAATTGGGTCTACCAACCATGGCATCGGCAGGATATTCTGACGTTCCGAAAATCTCTGCCTGATTTACGTAAAAACCCCACTGCCTTCTATACTGAATTAGGTACAGCCCTAGGTTCAACGATCATGACCCTGGCTGATATCGATTTGTTTTTCGGGCTATGTCTCCCAGCTGATGTGTGGAAGCAAATCCGGAAAGTCGACCACCTTGAGCTGTTCGGACATACCTGGTCACAACTCGATGACATAGATAAGCAACGAGAGCCTGGACAGAAACCCTTGAAATCCATTTTAGACCTCCCAGATAAGATCGTACAGAAATTGAAAACCCTGATTCCAGAAAAGAAAGTGGACTGGTCGATAGTAACGGCTTGTCGTCAGAAACCCCAGGAGGATGTATCGGAATACTTCTCCCGGTTTGAAACGGTGTTCTCCGATTACAGCGGCCAGGACATGACCACTGCAACCGGACACCATCTGTTTGTCCAAAATTACGTTAAAGGTTTGTCACAGGAGGTCTCCCAGAAACTGCAGGCCAGAGAGAGTAGTTGGGCTGCCTCCAAACCTGCGGCTATCCTCCAGATGGCCCAATATTACGAACACCAGAAAAACAAAAACGATAGAGCGACAGAGAAAAAGAAGAAAGACTTAAAAGAGAGGGTGATGATTGCGCAATTGCAAGGGGTGACTATAGGACGAGAGCAATACAAAGGAAGCTATCAGACGAATGTCCCTAAGAACGCACCTCCTAAAGACCGCACCTCAACACCCCACATTGGACGTACAGACATTAGAGAGGACCAGTGTGCCTTCTGTAAAGGATATAACCATTGGAAATCCCAGTGCCCGGTTCTTTCAGAGATGAACAGAAATAGGGACCCCAAGGACGTAGCAGGTGGACCAAGAAATAGAGGACAGCAGTGGGGGCTCACAAATGACATGACTAACGATAGATCAAACAGACCGAATACATTTGACCGACCCAGACAGAATCAGTACCAACAGTCTGACTGCGACGATGCCCACGACTTTGCATAGGACTGCCAAGGGCAAGGGAGGGATCCAGTCGAACTCTATGTTGACCAGCAAGGTCCTTATGTCACTGCTAAGGTCCTGGGTACAAAGTCTCCATTTCTGGTAGACACTGGCGCAACACGTAGTGCGTTATCTAAACGACTGATTCCAAGGGCACCCTTGTCTGGCTCACTTGTGACATCGATAGGTTTCGATGGAACGCCCTCCACTAACCCTTTGTCCGCTCCCATCCCCTTCGACCTAGAAAACAATACCACTGACACGACGTTTTTGCTTTCCTCCAATACTCCTGACGCCATTATGGGACTTGACTTACTGAAACACTTCCGAGCGACCATTAGATGTTCTCAAGACGGAGTTCGAGTTTTCCTGTACGACAACCCCATTCTGCTTAGACATTGCCCTTCCCGACGCATGTTTTCTATCAATGACGCTGACACATCCCTGCTTGACACTCTGCCTCCGTATCTGTGGGCCAAGACGGATTCGGACGTAGGGCGCATGATGATTGACCCAGTGCACATTACTGTCCGACCAGACGCAACACTCCCAAAACTTCCACAATATCGGATATCGCCCGAGGGCGAGAAGGCATTGGTAAAGATTATTCAGTCACTGATAGACGCAGGAGTGGTAGAGGAAGTGGTTAGCAACGTTTGCAACACTCCTATCTTGCCCATCATCAAGAAACAGGGAGAGGGGGATGAGAAAGCATACCGCTTCATCATCGACCTTCGAGAGATCAACAAAGTGGTTGTACCCCAGTACCCCGTGGTCTCGGACATCACCACTATCCTGACCTTGATTCCTTCTACTGCCACCACCTTCACTGTCATTGACCTCAAAAATGCATTTTTCTCTATCCCCATCCACCCAGACAGCCGATATCTCTTCGGCTTCACCCTGAAAGCCCGCTCATATCGGTTCTGCCGAGCACCCCAAGGCTACACTGAAAGCCCCAGTATCTACAGTCAGGCCCTCAAGAGACAACTGGATCAGGTCCAGTTACCCGATGGAGTGGTGTTAGTACAATACGTCGATGACATTCTTTTGGCTGCCGACACCACTCCACTGGCAGTCACAGCCACCATTCAACTCCTGCACTTCCTTGCGGAAAATGGCCACAAGGTCTCCAAAAAGAAGTTGCAATTCTGCCAACCCCAGGTCACTTACTTAGGCCACCTCCTGTCCAAAGACGGAAGGAAACTTACTCCCGACCGGATCCAAACCATTCTTGAAACCCCCATCCCTAAGACTCAGAAACAGGTTCGCTCCCTACTAGGCCTCACCTCCTTCTGCCGACAGTGGTTACCAAACTTCAGCCTCATTGTGAAACCGCTGCTTTCTCTGCTAGCTAAAGATGTCCCCTTCCCACTCCCTTGGACCCCTGAGTGCCAAACCTCCTTCACGGAACTACGAGATGCCCTTTGTTCAGCCCCTGTCCTAGGTACCCCCGATTACATGAAGCCCTTCTCCCTCTACACTCACGAAAGGGAGGGGTGCGCTTTATCTGTCCTAACCCAGACCATTGGCCCAAAGCAACGACCGTGCGCTTACTTCTCTGCCACTCTTGACCCTGTAGCCAGAGCCTTACCTGCCTGCCTTCGAGCTGTAGCTGCTGCTGCTATCTCTATCCGACAGAGTGAGGGGATCGTGCTCTCGAATTCCCTCACGGTACTAGTACCCCATGCAGTTGACACCCTCCTGAACCAAACCAAGACACAACACCTGACGAGTGCACGACTGACTGGATACGAGCTGACTTTGCTTGCACCCCATATCACCCTGAAAAGATGCACCACACCGAACCCGGCAACTTTGCTACCCCTACCAGAGAACGATCCCAATGTGCCCCCTGTACACGACTGTGTGACTCTTACGGACGAACAGACTAGAAGTAGGGTTGACCTCAGAGACACGGCTTTTCCTGACCCTGACGGAGAACTGTGGGTGGACGGTTCTTGCATCAAACTCCCCGATGGCACCACTTCAGCTGCCTATGCAGTCACCACGGCCCGAACTGTAGTAGAGACAGCCCGCATCACCCATCATGCCCAGGCAGCGGAACTGATTGCCCTGACACGAGCATGCATCCTAGCAGCAGGTACCACAGCGAACATTTACACCGACAGCTAGTATGCCTTCGGGGTGGTTCACCATTTTGGGCTCCTTTGGAAGGAAAGGGGATT
This sequence comes from Lissotriton vulgaris, assembly GCF_964263255.1. Taxonomy (NCBI): domain Eukaryota; kingdom Metazoa; phylum Chordata; class Amphibia; order Caudata; family Salamandridae; genus Lissotriton; species Lissotriton vulgaris. Next base: position 70,297,503 of record NC_141686.1, read on the forward strand.
CTTGACCTCACACGGCACCCCTATCTTGCATGGAGATTTAGTCTCCGCCTTGATCGAAGCTGTCCTTCTCCCCAAAAGACTTGCGGTCATCAAATGCCAGGCACACAAGAAAGTGACAGACATTATTGGACAGGGAAATGCACTAGCGGACCTCACTGCTCGAACGACAGCTGAAAATAGGACGACAACACGCATGTACGTGACCAGGTCACAAGCAGAAAAATGGACTGACGCTAGGGACACTGTTAAGGATATTCAAATGGCTAGCACACAACGCGAACTGACTGAATGGGCACGGGTGGGACTAAAGGACGATGAAGGCTGCTGGCGGACAAAAGACGCAAACAAATGGTTGTTACCTGACTCATATCTGATTCCCATACTGACTATGGCACACTCCCCTGCCCACATAGGATCAGCCCCCATGATTGAACTTGTCTCCAGAGTTTGGCACAACGATAAAATCACGGACTCCGCCAAACGTCTGGTCCAACAATGCCTGATATGCCTGCAACATAACCCTGGGAAAGGAACTGTGGTCCCCCGGGGAGGGTTTGGGGTTCCCAATCACCCATTTGAAGTCCTACAGATGGACTACATCCAGCTAGACAGATGCCAAGGCCTGAAATATGTGCTTGTAGTGGTGTGTGCATTTAGCAAGTGGGTGGAGGCATACCCAACCCGTGATAACACTGCTATGGCCACTGCAAAAGTACTGCTAAAAGAATTCTTCCCTCGCTACGGCCTTTGTCGAATTTTATGGAGCGACAATGGCCCCCACTTCATAGCCGAAGTCATCCAGCTCATCTTAAAGGGGCTGGGTATCACACAAGAGTTCCACGCAGTCTTCCACCCCCAGTCTGCTGGATTAGTCGAGCGACACAATGCCACACTGAAATTAAAATTAGCCAAGATAGTGGCTACCACAGGACTGAAATGGCCAGACGCTCTCCCACTGGCATTGCTATCAATGCGTTCCACCCCCACCAAACACCACCTGACACCATACGAGGTCGTTTTCGGCCGGCCCATGAGCGTCTGGTCTGCACCTAAACCCACCTCCATTCATGACGTCCCGGACGTCCTAATGTCTGATTATTTGTACAAGTTAACTGAAACTCTGTCTGTCATTCATCAGCAGGTGCAGCAGGCCATCCCCGATGCTTCCAGGGGTCCGGGCCACGACATCCAACCGGGGGACTACGTGCTAGTCCGAAACTTTCAGCGGGCGAAGAGTTTGGAACCCCGGTGGACGGGCCCCTGGCAAGTGCTGATCACCACCCGGACGGCGCTTCGAGTGGAGGGGAAACGGCACTGGCTGCACGCACACCACTGTAAGAAGGTCTCCTCGACCCTGGCCACGACAGAAAACATCGACAACCAAGAAGAGCTCCTGAACAAGGATCGACCATCACTGAACTGCTATCCTGACACCGAGACACTTGAACTTGCCAAATTCTCTGATCCTACTGTGCCAACCAGAGAAGGGTATTTCCTGCGTCGAAAGGAGGGTGCTTCGGCTAAGCAGACCACGGACTGAGTTAAATCTCAGAACGCTGACCTAAACACTACCAAGGGTTACCCGGAGAGAAGCTAAACAAAGTCTGTGGTTCTGCCCGCTACCGAGCACCTTGAAGATGATGGAAGCGCCAGATAAGAAGATGATGGAAGCGCCAGATAAGAAGATGATGGAAGCAACAGGAAATACCCATTACAGGAACCCAAAGACTGACAATATGCACAAATCAAAGACAATCGCCTTCTTCATTGTCCTCCTCTTTTGCCTTCTCCTTATGACTTCCTTCTGGATCCTGGAAGAAAGCACACCTGCTCATCAGATACTGTTAACAACTGCACAGCCTACCACCATGAAAGACATTATTTGATCTCACTATCTCCTCAACTCAGAGAAAGGCGAAAGGAGTTCTGGAACAACTCATTTGTGCAGCTACTCCACCAGCACAATCTCGCCACCAATGCCACCAACTGCTGGATCTGTGGGTTGCTACCCCACGCCACTGGACACTCGATACCTTTCATCCGATCACCCTTCTCAGTTCACGGCTCCTGCCTTGCTTGGCTGATCCTCCTGCAAGAAAGCTATAAAGACAATGCCACCTCCAGCAAAACCATGACGCACTTCTATCATGGGGTCTGGCGAAACAAAACAAAGACACATTTCTGCCCGCAGACCTCCAACGACTCTATCCACATGGACATCCCTGCTAAAGAACAAATTGAAATGCAGGTGTTCAACAATCCAACCAGACCCACCTTCTCCTACCTGCGGAAACGAACGGCTGCCACTTTGACTGTGGCCCTGTCAGTCATCAACGTCACAGGCCACATGTGCATAGAAGGGCTTGGGACACAGCTGGTAGGCCGCAGCGCCTGCCGTTTCACCAGAACTTTGGACTCCACCGATCCACCTTCCTTTGTATCCTCTCCAAATATGTATTTCGTTTGTGGCACAAAGGCTTACACCTGGCTCCCCAAAGGCTGGGGGTCACTTGTTTCATCTCCTTCATTCTTCCTCCGACCTCTGTGGCTCCAGCAAATCACCATCGACAAAAGCGAGCCAAGGATATTGAACAAGCAGACTCAACAGGAGCACAGTTCCTCAATGCTATGAAGGGACTTGTTCCACTCTGGGGCCCGATGGCAAACAGCCGTGCCATCCGACATCTGACTCAGGCAGTCGAGACAACAATGAACATCACAGCTGGTATTCTTGCCAATAACACCGCCGAACTTCAAGCGGTCCGCCTGGTGGCTCTCCAGAACCGCCTGGTTCTAGATGTGGTTCTTGCGGACTGTGGTGGAGCATGCCGCATCATTGGGTCCAGCTGTTGTACATATATACCGGACAATTCACCCTCTGTATACAAGGCCATCGAACACCTCCACAGACTCTCTTCAGAAGTCCACCAGGAACAGGAAGAATGGTCGCTTGGTGGTTGGTTCTGGAACACCGTTAAGAACTGGGGCTGGAGACTGTTTACGATTATCCTGATTCCTGTAGTTGTTATATGTGGGTTGTGCTTAGGAATCCAATGCCTGCCGCCTCTGTGTTCCTTATGTATGAATTGTATTTGCCCTAAGACTGTGGACTTTGGAAATGAACGCATGGGAGCATTATATGATGCCGAGGTTAGGAATTTGATGAAGATTGACATTGAGTAGGCAAGTTGGCTAGATACGTTGAAAAGGGAGGACTGTTAAAACTTAGGCCGCAAACGTCAACATTATCGGCGCCATCTTGCCCCTTTTCGAGCCCATTCGTGCGCGTAAGCGGCAGCCATTTTGAGTACCATGGCCTCTCTGCCCCTCGCTGATAGCCAGCGCGTCTCTCTCTCTCCCTCCTAACCTCGCAAGCATCCCCCGCACGCTGACAACCCCCGCTCTCACATGCCTTGGGTCATAAACCCCTCTTAAGCGCAGCTCTGCCTCGGAACCCCCACCTGTTCCCAGCGCGACACCTCCCTTCATTCCTTTCATGGTCCCGGGTCCTTTGATACAACCCCCTTTTTCTGTGTGCCCGTTTGTCTTCCTCATTCCCAGGCCGCCACCTGGCCCTGCGGATACTGTTTATTGCCCCCCTGTACAGTAGGAAGCTTCCCCCATCAAAGGACCCTCGAGTTGATCAAAGCCCCCACCCTCTGAGATCCGATCAACCCCACACATTCCGTGAATCGGCGGAATATCCAGCTGCGCGATAATCATCACCTGTTGTGACCGGGGTGGGGACTTCAACTGTAAATGTGTGTGAGAACGGGCCTGAAGGGGGGATTCCGAGGATGTCTTTCCGTACATCAAAGGGTTGACAGAGATGTGTTTCATACAATAAAGCAATAAACTCGTGTATAAGAGGCCAGGCCTCAGAGATGCGGTTAGAGCACCTCGAGAAGATACCCTGTTGTCTGATTTGATGTGTTCTGCTCCGTCGGAATAAAACTTCTGTTTCCTGCCTTCCAGTCTCCAGCGCCTGCCTCTTTGTTTGGTAACTTGAGTGGGTATAGAGGCGTTTAACGCCGGGCAACTCTGAAAAAGGTCATCAGCCCTACCTTTTTCCACAGTAGTATCCCGGCGCTTACTTTGTGCATTCGCGGCTTATTTATGCCGTTTTTCTGGGTATGACTGCATATTTTAATTATTGTGCATTCTCAGTTACATGAGCAAATATGTGCGTTTATTTCACGCTGTTTGATCTGCCCAGTCAACATTTTGACTTTTTGTTTTCTTATTACCCGGACTGGTTTCGGCATGTCCAAAATTGCTTTGGTATTGTTGGTGGGTTCCGACATGCATATGATGTCGTTCTACACGCAGCTTTGATGTGTTTCAGGTCTTTAGTTACGTTTAAGTTAGACTTACTTAAGATGTCTGCCTTCAATTGTACCCGCAGTCCTCTTTCTATTTTTGGTGTGTTCAACCCGATTTAAACACTTTGCACATTTACCTTCATTTGTGTGAACAAGGCTTGTGAGAAGCCGAAACATGTAGCTGCAAGTGAATAAACACCATTGGATTATTCCTGTCTGGCGTTTCTGTGGCGGCTGCTGAGAGCGTGCATATGCTGTTGTTTGGAGAATATATATATATATATATATATATATATATATATATATATATATATATATATATATATATATATATATATATATATATATATATATATATATATATATATATATCCAACACAAGCAGGTTAGCCCCAAGGTTAAAGTTAAGCCACAAGCAGTTTAATCGGCATTTGAAAATTTGCATCCATTTCACAGCTTGCCAGCAGAGAAACACACAACTGCAGTCTTCCAGATTAATGTCAGCCTGACGCGTTTCAGGATTTCCTCATCCTTTCATCAGAGGCAAAGTTCAGAGGATGTTAGTAGACAGTCACAGCGCACATTCGTGGATATTATAAACACCTGCCTCAGTGGGCGTGTCATTTCGCAAGGCCTGCTGGTCATTGCAGTGCGCCACATCTTTCCCATGTGGGGCTGCCTCTAATACCTTCAATTTCGAACAGAGGTAAAGTTCCAAGTGGAGAGAAGTACTACACCAGGTGCCGCCTGCCTTGCTTTCTAGCAGTGAAATAATGCCTCAGACAGCACCATCCTGCATATCACACAGAGCAGCAAACAATAGTCCTAGCCGCAATATAAAACATTGTGTGCTGCAGCATAAAATGTTCTCAGACACTGAAAGAGAGGAAGCTGCAGCGAGTCTGTTTACAAATAAAACTGAGATAAGGAGTCAAAAAAGCGAACAAGAGAGTAAAACGACTCCAACCACACTGAAAAGTCTATATGTGACTTTAGAAAAAACATACGAGAAAGAAATAAGAAAGTAATGGGAGGCCACTAGTTTACAAATATATCTGGATGTTGGTCGTGTCCCAAGAGGACTGCAAATCTTCATAGTGCCATCATATGAAAATCCCAACACAGCGCTACTACAAGAATGGGCTGAATTTATGATGGATGTAACCCAAGGGATGCTTAAAATATTGGTCAAACACGCCTGGAGCGATAGAATTAAGCTACAGGAGGAAATCAAAGAGATTGAGAAAAAAATAAGTGGGGAAAAAGATACTAAAAAAAGTGATGAACTGCGCCAATTGATGAAAAAACGGTTGATTGATTATGAAGCAACAATCAAATTAGGAAAGCAGACCAAATTCCTATGCAAAGAAAAGGATTATGCAAATAGACGAATTTTAACCTTTGCAAAAAAGTATGATCCTCCCCGCAAGAAATTAAAATTTGGTAAAGTGCAAACTCCAGTACAACTAAGTACCTCAGAATCAGAGGTAGAGGTTTCAGAGGACCAAACCACACACAGCGATAAGGAAGGTGGCGAAAAAGGTCCATCTACTTTTTTTCAGGAATACGAGCTGATGCGGGGTCTAAGACAGAGACCCGCTCCAAGAACTCATCCCCCAGAAGCAAGAAGAGGAAGACAAGGAGGGGCAAAAAAAGCTGAAACAGCACGTTCAACCCCAGTCGTAACTCGCAGCAAGCGGGGAGCACGATGGAATTGAAAGAGATAACGACAATGAAAAAAACAGTAGTCGATTTATCCGATAGGGAGCTGTCGGATACAGAATTGACAGTATTACAATTGGGCCTCACCTTTTGTCCAACACCAGCCTTTGACTACACGCAAATGCATATAGATCTCTACAAGTTTATTAGAAAAATTAAACTTATGAAGATCCATATTTTACACCCCAAAAAAGGAACAACAGGAATCCCAGAAGAGGTAGACATGCTTGATCAATTGACAGGGGCAGAACTACAAGCTATTCAAACACTGCATGATCTGGATGAAGAATCTGATTTTCCGTCCGATCTAGAAATCGACCCAACCCAGATGTTGGAGGAAACTGGGATTTCTAAACGAGGGTGTAAAAGCAAATTGAAACAAAATCTAAATGTATTCCAAGGATGGCATATGATGCTATTGACACCTATCAAGAAGTAATAATTGAGGAACTAAGGAACTTGCAAAAAAAGAAGTTCAATAGAGGAAAAAGGAACCTAACGAAAGATCAATGGGAACCAATTAAAAAACTTAAAGAGGACGAGACTATAATTATCAAACCCTCTGACAAGGGTGGAAATGTATTACTTCTCAGCAAACTACAATATGAGGACAAAGCACTATCCCAATTGAAGAAGAGGGAACACTATATACTAACCAAGAGGCAACAGTACCTTCAAAGTATCTCGGAATTCACCATCTTGATCACAAAATGGAAAGATGAAGGGATACTAGACCAGGAAGATTGGAAATATCTTATGTGTGACCACCCTCAATTAGCAACATTTTATCACCTACCTAAGGTGCACAAGAGTAAAATTTGGCCACCTGGGCGGCCAATTGTATCAGCAAAGAACAGTTTACTGGAAAACACGTCCACATATATTGATCATGTCATCTCCCCCCTTGTGAAAGACCTAAGTTCCTACCAACGGGACACAAAATACTTTTTAAGAATCATTGAAGGAACAAGATGGGAGGAGGACATGTTACTAATAACCCTTGACATTAGAAGCTTATACACCTCAATAAGACACGAAGATGGGTTCAAGCTATGAATTTCTTTCTTGAAAAAACAGCATTGAAACATCGGACACATATTTGCATGTTGATTGAACTGACCAGGTTCTGTTTGAATAATAAAAAAAATGTATTCGCAGGACAACTGTACTTACAACAACAGGGCACCGCGATGGACACGTGCTTCGCCCCCAGCTACGGAAATGTATTTGTGGGCTGGTGGGAGAAGCACGTGGCCTGGGCGGGTACCAATGAAAAATGGATGGACAAATCGCACTGTGGACCCGCTACATCGATGATCTCTTCATTCCGTGGCCTGGTACACAAAGTGAAGCTGAGGAATACATTAAGGTCCTTATTGTAAACCAATACAACCTTAACTTCACCAGCAGCATGAGCAAAAAGGAGGTTTTCTACTTAGATCTGAGAGTCTATGGAGAAGACAACAACTTAGAAACCGCCTTATACCGCAAACCGACGGCAGGAAATACCATCCTTAATGGGGGAGGCTGTCATCCGAGAAGTGTAGTCAACAATATCCCTTTGGGTGAATTCCTCAGGATGAAGCGTAATTGCTCCACCCAAAAGGAATGTGAAAATGAAATAGTGCAATCAAGAAAGAGATTCCAGCAAAGGGGCTATTGCAAGCGTATCTTGGATCAGGCAGAAACAAAATGCAATACAATCGCAAGGAATGAACTACTGCTAGATAAACCCAAGATCCAAGACCAGAAAGTGAGACTAAAAGGGAAACTCATTGAAGGACCATCTAGTGAATAGCCATTATGAGTCTAAACAGTAAAAAGTGGCCCGATTGTGGGATTTTATCCCTGCATGAAATGCAAAGCATGCAAAAACTGCCATGAAGTCAAAGAATATTTCACAACTGGAAAAGAGAACAGAACCCCCATCTCCAAATTGTTAAATTGTAACTCAGATTTCACAGTTAATTGTCTTGTGTGCCCCTGTGGAAAACAGTATGTGGGGAGCACCATAAAGCCAACAAAAAATAGAATCTTGGAGCACATGAGAGCCATCAATAATAAAAATCATAACTATCCGGTTGCTCGCCACTTTGAAAAAGAACATCAAAGCAACAGCAACCTACTCACTTTCTTCATCCTTGATCAGGTTGTAAAATCGGAAAGAGGGGGGATTGGGTTAAAAGGCTCCATACACTAGAATCCAAATACATCATTAAGCTCCTATCTAAAACCCCGAGAGGGCTGAATAACGAGCAAGAGATGTGGGTTCATATAGGCTTGACACCTATTCAATGTTAGATGAATTTTGGATCCTTATGATACGATGCAAATGTTGAGAAATAGATGTAATAACGTTTTCTGGATGGTCCTCCACCATCTTTCTGTATTCTCCTATTTCTTTCCCCTGCCTTCCCCTTCCCTTTCACATTATGAAATGCAACATATGTTTAATGACAAGTATCTGAGTATATGCCCATTCAGGGCGTGATTTATGTATCCATTTGTTGAATATTGGAATCACACACTCAAGGCCAGTATACATTAGACGTCATTGCAATTCGCATACATAAATATCAGTAATGAATTGATATTTGTAGTGAATTAACTCACAAATAACTTCAATGAAATGTATTATATTGATCTCTGTAAACAAAGGGACTCTCACAATTGTAAATAATGATTATGTGAATAAGATGATATTCGCTATGTTTGATTTGACTGTTCTAAGATGGCCACCATAATGAAATGATTCTTTGATTCCGTTTTTTATGTTTACAAAACACACCCTCACTTTCCATGCACATGATGTTTGTCAAGCACAACTTTATTTAAACTCACTCCTTCTTGTTTCACGTTAACACTGACAAAGGCGGCAATGCTGAAACGCGTTTGTTAACTTTAATCTGCAGATATAAGAAATAAATACAGGTATACGGACTGCGTGATATGGCTTGGAGTGCTCTCTGTTTGAATTGGTCGAGTGAAACGGTGACCAAGTGTTGGAAATATATATATATATATATATATATATATATATATATATATATATATATATATATATATATATATATATATATATATTATATATTTATATATATATATATATATATATATATATATATATATATATATATATATATATATATATATATATATATATATATATATATATATATTTACATATTTCTACAATATGTTTCCTTCATCCCCAGCATTTGCCTCCTGCTAGCCTAAGGGTAGTTAGTCTCAAACTGTGTATGGCACTTTCTGAACAAATAATGCTACCTGTACCGAGGAGAAAGATTCATTTTAGTGGGAAGAAGACAGCCCTTGTAGTGTGATTTGTAGTACACTTTTCTGGACACCTAACAAGCTAACACACAGGGCCGCTTTGGAGCAAAAAACAACTAGTGTTTACCTATGCTAACAAAATGCTGTTTTTTTAACCTAGAGAAATGTGAACATATGTCTATCCATGTCTGTAGAGGTATTTTAAAAGTATCCTATGTAAGTATACAGGTATAATATGATATAATGTGTTATTTATTGTTTGTTATAGGAGTTAGACCCAGTGATGCTTTCCCATCCACCATTGGCCATAAGTGCGATTTCCGCTCCATGAAATATTATCACAATAGGAGTGATACCACACAGAAAGAAGATTGTAGACAGTGGTCAATTTTGAAATAGCTACTTTTTGACATTTTTAGATACCTTTATTTTATTCTGTACCGGTTAGCTGTATTTGTTTCTCTAACATCCCTATTGATCAATATGATGGATAACTGTTTTGCTATTTTTCTTCAACCTATTTACGATATAACATTTATGGCAATAGAAGAGTATGAATTCTTTTTACAAATTGCCTTGTTCTGAGTGTCAACATGTCATTTTTGTTGTTCTCCAAAAGGAGAAATCTGTGTCTTAACATCTTCTTTTACCACTAATACTTTATCCGATATGTATGTCCACTTTCAAGTCAGCTTCTGTCAGACAATAACCCCTGGTAACAACCTTTAGAAAAACATCTTGCCCATCAGGGGACATACTGGCAGAATCAATTAGGCCCTCTACCGTTCATTTATCAGGTAAGTCTGGTAATGTGTTTTACTTACACATTTCAAAATGTACACACCCAGTAACTCTTTTGAAAACATTTTAAAGGGTATTCAAATGTGGTCAATCTTGTTAAGGTTATTGTAAACCTCTGTATATTTTAGTATAATGTATTTGTTATTTTGATCATAATGGCCTATTACGTCTATTTCTAGGTGCTGGATCAAGGATATCTTGCTCTAGTAGAACTTCAAGTACCCTGGTTCAGCAGCTGACATCAAGGGTGAACTCGAAAACACTTCTCTCTATGGCTGGAGCTGGTGAGTTTGCATTGTAAAAATGTTGAAATATCGTCCAGCGTTCATTAATCCATGCCATATATTGAGCTCTACTAACCCTTTATTACATTTCTAAAAAATCTTTGGAAACTGTGTACTAAAATGATATATTGTATAATAGCATTGAACCTGGAATGTGATGTACTTCTTCTGTTGCAATCTTCTTCTTCCAGGTACAGGGGACGCTGAGGTGGATGATGATGCTGAACCATCTACAAGAGAAGGATGGTGGGTAATACCAGGAAAGAATCCGATAACACCAAGCAAGAATATCTGTAGCCAGAACTGGTAAAGAAGAAGAAGAGAAGGAGGACGATGAACAGTAGCTGGTTGATGAGAAGGGAATGGATGAGAAGGAGGGCCTTATTACCTCAACATCTAAAAGACTGATGGGCAGTTCATGTCAGGGCAGCAGTGTTCCTCATACTTCCTTACTGATGATTGCCAGTTCCAAGTCATTATCCAAGCAACTACGGGGTCTATATCTTCCTACGCATCACTCACCTCAGCACAGCCATCAAATCTCAGGTCTCTGTGTATAATCTCCTTCACAATCCTTCCATGACGGTGCATCTTAGGCCTCCTTGTTAATGACCTGAAGGAGAGAACATCACTGGTAAGGAGCAGGTTCATGATGCTCCTCCATACAACCTACCAGGTGCCACTCCTCTCCAGGCTGCTCAGCCTCATGCTTATTTAGACAGCTGTGCATGTGGTGGTTGAAATGGACTCATGTGGGCAGATAATTTTTACAATGATCAAAATGATGTGTGGCAAGACATTTGTGAAATGTGGCCCACTCTGCATGAAATTTCAGAATCAATTAACCCCTTCCATGCTCATGACGAGCTCAGCTCCACCACCAACACTGTGAAGGCAGAGCAGTATGAGAAACCACCCATAATAACTGTGTTCACCCATTGTTTACATGATGATCTAATAACAAACATATGTGCACTTTTTACACCTCAACCCTGAGTCACGTTTCTAATGGTTTTGTTTGGTTTTTCTTGTTATCCTACATATGTTTTCAGTTTTTTCAATTTTAAAAGCTAAGTAATTTTAAAAGAGAAATGACATATGGTAAGTATTTGTCAGAAAGACTCTTTTATAAAAAAGAATATTTTTTTGTTGTTTTTTTTCGTATATTCTATCAAAAATTATTGTAAATAATTGGAGCAGATTGGTCAGCACAAGCATGTTGTGAAATGTCGGGTAGAGTTGACCTCCAACTCCTGTTCTTCCCAGTGGGCATTGGGAGGAGCTGGAGGAGGTGCAGCTGGAGGGCTTGATAAAAAAGGGGGGCATCTAGAGTTAAGGAGGGTCTTGATGGTGTTGGGGTCTGCTCTTGGGACACCATATCAAGATCTCCTTTTGACCTACATCTTACTTACCATGGACGGTGGTGTCATCTACCTCTTCAGCCACAGAAGACCTGTTCAGCATCTGCCTAGAGTCTCTTGGTGGGGAAAAGTGTTGTTTTTCGTACGGGAGCACTACCCATGCTGGTGTTTGGCTCCTCCTACTCGCTGGTGGTGTCAAGGTGACATGGCAGCCCCTGAGCCAAAGTTCTTCTTTCCTGCCTCTGGGTCCTGCCATTTCTAATCTGCTGAAAAAGAATGAAGATACTAAATAATTTGATTATTTCAATCTTGGGTGACTAAATCATATCTACAATAATATTGCTCACATTGTGGCAAATTGACCAAATAACTCCCAAGCCTGTGCTTTGATATGCTTATGATGTGAATAAAAAGATATTTAGTGAACTAATCCACAATATAGGTGAGCCACATTTGAAGTATGTGCAGTGTTAAGTAAGATGTTCAGAAATGGCAAAAAAATGCATATACCTATTTGAGCTGCAGTTTCACAACAGGATACAGGCACTGTTTAAGTTAATAATGTTTTTATCTGCCGACACTAGGTGAATCTTGTCAGATATATACATGTTGAGCAACAGAGCTCAGCTCATTAATCTGTAAATATGTGACAGCTTATACAACATGAAAACCGTATGTAATGTGTTAATATTAATCCTCCCCGTGCTGAGCCCTTTTAAGCTACTTGAGATAGTTTGCGTTTAGGCCCCTGTGACCTTTTGTCTACATAAGGTATCCATGGCAAATTTGCGTCCTTTTCTTCCAACATCCTAGGGATTTTAAAGGTAGCCAGGGTTTGTGGATTCCCGTGGAGGGGACCCAGAAATTAGCCAACATATAGAAACATTTTGTGTTTTGGGGGAAAATATGGGAAGAGGAAAAAGTGCTGCAGAAGAAAGCATCTGGTTTTTCCCCCAGCAAATGGTATCAACACAGGGTTTATGGTGCTGGAATCTCCATCTTTCCAACTTTCAGGAACAGGCAGACATTTGTAAGAAAACCAAGATTTTCAACACAGTTTTAGCAGTTTACTGGGGCATAGCCTATTTTTTACTATTTTTTGTGCTTTCAACCTACTTCCAGTTAGTGGTAGAAATGGGTGTGAAAGCAGTAATGGATTCCAGAAAGCTATACATTTCAGGAACGTAGACACAATTCTGAATTTAGCGAGGGGTCATTTGTGTAGATCCTTCAGGGTTTCCTCTAGAAGCTAACAGTTGAAATAAAAACAATATTGAAATTGAGTTGAAAAAAACATGTGTTTATGTCAACATTTTTGCCTGTAACCTCTTCTAACTATGGCAGATTTTTTAAAGCAATACACCGTAACATCTGCTAAATCCTTCTGGTTGTGATCATTTATATGACTTGTAGGTTCACCGAGAATCCAAGGTACGCAGAGACAATAACTTAGCTGTGTCTTGCAAAGGGTTTTCATTGTGTACTGGGTATAGAGCAATTCATTTGGTAAAATATAAAGAGTAAAAAATAGACTTCAAGGACACCTATGTATTTCCGAAATGGGAACAAAATATAGAGTTTAGAAGCAATAGTTATTTGCACATCTTTGAAATTGTGGGTACCCATATTAGCATATGAACTATAGGACATTTTTAAAGTTTCATTCTTTTGGACACATTGTCTCACATTTGGAATACAGAAATGTGTAGAAAGTCAATAGTTAATAACAGTTGTCTACAATTAGGAGTTCCCCCGAAGTCTCCCAATAGAAATGGTACCTCACTTGTGTGGGTAGGCCCAGTGCCTGCGACAGGAAACGGCCCGAAACGCAACATGAACATATCACATTATTCAAGTGAAAACCGACCCTTTTGAGCAATGTGCCTAGCTCTGGATTTTCGACAATAGCACGTGCGGCACCTGGGGAAACCTAGCAAACCTCTAAATTTTTTTAAACTAAACATCCAGGGGAATTCAGCATGGGATGACTTGTGTCGCTCTCCCCAGGTTCTGTTACCAAGAATCCCTTGCAAACCTCAAACTTTGTCAAAAAAAACACATTCTCCTCACATTTCTGAGATGGAAAGTTCTGGAATCTGTGTGTATCCACAAACGTCAACTTACCCCTTATTCCCCAAAGTCTCCTGATAAAAATGGTACCTCACTTTGTGGAAACTCAATACGGTTTGGTGAACATTATCTGCGCCATCTTCCCTTTTGCCCCGATGCCACACTCTTCGTCGCCCACGCCCACCACATTAGCTGCCTTGACCAGAACCACTCTCTGCACACCATTGACCCCCAGCACGGCTCTCCACCTACACAAGCACCCCCACGCGCTGATCACTCCCGCTTTCACATGCCTTGCGCGTAAGCGGCAGTCATTTTGAGCACCATGGCCCCTCTGCCCCTCGCTGATAGCCAGCGCGTCTCTCTCTCTCTCTCTCTCTCTCTCTCTCTCTTAACCTCACAGGCATCCCCCGCACGCTGACGACCCCCTCACTCTCACATGCCTTGGGTCATAAACCCCTCTTCAGCGCAGATCTGCCTCGGAATCCCATCCTGTCCCTCCCTTTATTCCTTTCATAGTCTCAGGCCCTTTGATGCAAACCTCCCTTCTCTGTGTGCCCGTCTGTCTTCCTTGTTCCCAAGCCACCACCTGGCCCTGCGGATACTGTTTATTACCCCGTACAGTAAGAAGCCTCCCCTCCCCATCAAAAGACCCTCGAGCCGATCAAAGCCCCCACCCTACGAGATCCGATCAAACTTCACACATTCCGTGAATCGGCGGAATGTCCAGCTGCGCGATAGCCATCACCTGTTGTTACCGGGGTGGGGACTTCAACTGTAAATGTGTGTGGGAACGGGCCTGAAGGGGAGATTCCGAGGATGTTCTTTCACATATCAAAGTGTTGCAAGAATGTGTTACATGCAATAAAGATCATAAACCTGAGTATAAGAGGCCAGGCCTCAGAGATGTGGCTAGAGCACCTCGTGACGATACTTGCTGTCCGAATTGATGTGTTCTCCTCCGGAGAGAATAAACCCTCGTTTCCTGCCTTTCAGTCTCCAGCGCCTGCTTCTTCATTGATTAAATATTGGTGGGTCATAGAGGCGACACCGCCGGGCAACACAAAAAGGGTCTTTGATCACTGGTTGTCTACGACCCCTTTTACAATTGGCGTCCCAAGCGTGGGGCCCATCAGCGACTCGTGGATCCAGTGGGAGAGGTCCTGACGACAGAGTGAACGACTGCAACGATCGGAAGGTACCCTGTCCGATAGACCCTCGTCTGACAGCCGATCATCCGAACTTCACTGGTTCCGAACAGACCTCTCTCGAGTGATCTACGGTCCTGACTGGGAACCATCAGGAGTGCCACGAGGAGTACGAAGAGAAGAGGACGTTCGGGCGCTGGATTCGGAAGACAAGAAACTGTCCATACGGTCCGGGTAAGGTCGTGTAAACACGACGAATTGCGAAATGATTGATGATTGATGGAAAATACTAGTATTTATTCTTTGTTAATTTATTTGGAGTTTCGCTGTCGGCAAACGGAGAAACAACCGGCTCTTTCTTTGCAAGCAGCGAAGGATAGGTAACGCACCCGTCGTGCCTATCTTTCTCCCCCACTGATCAATTGCCCCTCCCCATTGATTAACTGTTACGGATTGTTTTCTGGAGATTCTCTGTCTGCAAACAGGAAAGAATAGGTCCCCCTCTTTGCAGATAGTGAAAGGGTAGGTGACGCAGACCTTTGCGGGCCTACTTATTCTCCCCATTGAACATTTTTTGTTTTTTATTTATTGACCAAACACTGATTGCCCGATATTGGTTCTTGAGGTATTCACTGCCTGCAAACAACGTAGAATAGAAATATTCTGTCTAGTCTTTGCACGCAGTGATAAGATAGGTAGTGCTGACTATTATCCCCATTGTGATCCGTCATGCCTGTCTTCTCCCCACTGATGGATAGCTGGTTCAACCCGGACCGTTTATTAGAGGTGGACCATCTAGCCCCGCTGGAAGGCACCCCTAATAAAGACATGTTCACAAAGTATGGATTAATTACCATAGCCTATAGCAAGCTATGGCACAAGTATACCAAAACAAACCAAGAGAAACAGTGGCCACTGATAGGATCCTTCGATTTAGACGAAATAGAAACGGTGGAAATAGCCCTTCGTAATAATAAGACAACGCCTATTATGCTCGATAGTCTCGGTATGTGGCGCAAAGAGGCTACGCAACGAAAAGAAAGAGACGAAGCCAAAGTAGTTAAAGAAACGCGACAGGCAATCCTCCAAACGTCTGGTTGGCAAAAGGAAGGGCCAAAGACGACACAGTTCCGAGGATTAGACACAAAAAGAGAACGGTGTAAAGGGATGTGCCGACGGGACAACCCCGAGACACAACGACCCAAAAGTAATCCCCCGACACTATGCACAGGACGAACAGATTTAAGGCAAAATCAATGTGCTTTCTGTAAATGTCTCGGACACTGGAAAGCCCAATGCCCGACTCTACAGAACATAAGTAAGAGCGGAGGGTCAACAGAAATAACAGGCCGGCAGAAAGGGAAAAGGCGCGAGATAAAAACAAATCAGACTAACACGGACAGGACGGATAGAACCACCACGTTCGATTATGCTCGATGGCACAAATTTCGTCAGACCAATTTTAACGACATGTTAGAGTTCTGGGACTGATTGCCCCCCCCCCCTGTTGCCCCCCCACTCTGAAAAACAAAAGCAAATACAGGCTTGCGTAGACAACCCCCCGTTAGAAAAAGGACTCAGGGAAACCAAGCATCTGTTATATAATTTAGGATTTAATTACGGTAAAGATAACACACAACCAACGATAAATAGAAAAACTAGTAAAACATTCTTTAAAGCAAACTGTACTAATAGGAACAATACAAAACATATTACGCTCACTCCGGAAGTTCTCAAAATGTAACAGGTCAACGGTCCCGCCCATCCAGAAGGTGAAACACACAACACGTGTCGGGCGGGGCCTGCCACCAGCCATAGACCAAAAGAAATCGCCGACGAGAAGGTACAGGAGGCTCCATGGGCCGACGTGAAATGGTCTCCCCATACTCTCCTTCCTGGGGTGACGTCCCCCGGGCCACGAGTAGGGAGGGGGCGGATGCAGGTGACCCCCTCCCTCGTATCTCCTGGTCCGGCCATCATGAATTCCTCCATCGAACTGATGCAGGGTGGGCTGGGAGGGAGAGGCGACGCGGACGAGCCTCTCCCACCTCCACAGGTAGGAGGTTTCCCAGCCCTGGCCCGGCGCCGAAGTCCTCCAGCCGGGCGACGGCCATATACCTGCGCAGCACAGAACAGACAATGTCCGACGGAGCTATATTTCCGCAGCACAGAACGTGCAGTGTCCAACGGGCATATACTTGCGCAGCACCGAACATACAATGGTCCCCCAAGAGTCGGAATCAGGGGTGTAGGGTGGTCATCATGTGCACCCCTGATTCGAAGGGGCGGCGTCGGATGCGCTGGGAGAGGGAGGCGGCGCGAACGAGCCTCCCTCACCTCCCCAGATGAAGGCTCCACAGCTGCACCCTGGCGCCCCGAACCAAAATGTCCTGCTCCAACAGCAAGATGTTCTGTCTTTGTCGCCACAAGAAGTTTTCTTCCACTCCTGAAAGACACGACGAAGGGCGGCGGCTGCAGGGTCTCAAAATGGCGTCCGGGCCCTC
This sequence comes from Lissotriton vulgaris, assembly GCF_964263255.1. Taxonomy (NCBI): domain Eukaryota; kingdom Metazoa; phylum Chordata; class Amphibia; order Caudata; family Salamandridae; genus Lissotriton; species Lissotriton vulgaris. Next base: position 70,315,009 of record NC_141686.1, read on the forward strand.
TGGAAGACGGGTCTAGGCCGCTGGAGTAACTTTGTCCGAAATTGCAACTCGGGCACTTGCCCACCTGGACACAAGCCCCCACCTTCGACAAACATCCCCTCGACTTTGAAGATTCTACCAAAGTCCCAGGAGCCCTCGGCCCCTTCAGGCTTCCGGTGGGGAACAGCTGCATTGATCACTAATAAAATAACCACGACACAGCCACAAGATGGTGGTGCTCTCGTGTCAGCGCCAGCTATAGTCTGAACCACCCAGGAACATTGAGGGCTAACGAACTCGAGTAAGTTCCGGCTGAACATCAACGTGACCCGGTAAGAAAGATTCTACTTCCCTCCCCCTTTTGATTGACGGTCCACACCACCAGCCCCTCTGTTAGCACAGGTTTTTGAACTACCGAAAGGGACTCTGGTCCAACCGCCAATCGTCGGAGACATTTTTGCCCCTGATGCTACTCCCGGACTAACCCGGCCTCGCCCAAAATGGCGCCGGTATCAATAGGAACTAACGGACACCTCGTGGTGTTCTTTAGCTAATGAGACTTGATGTACTATGTGAACCATTGTACACTTGACGAAAAGGGAGGAGGGTTCACTTGGCGAACATTTGAAAGGATCCCGTTAAAATGTTGATTTCGATGTACGATTTATTTTGATATTTATTGTAACCGGTACATAACGTCGCTTATGATGCACGCCCACGGTACACATCTAGGAAATGTGATTGCAATGAGCTTGACTGTGTTTCCATTTACGAACTAAAAATGCCCCTGATCCCTCAGCTATTAATGGACGTTTTCAGTCTCTTGCAAATAACTAAGTAGACGTTTTTCAATGTTTTTAAATACTGCAAAATAGCCCCCTACTGTATGTGCTTCAGCCGTCGCCATGTCCGGCCAAATACGATTGCACTCTCATATTTATTTTCTGAACGATTATGCAAATAAAGGTTTTCCAAACTATGAACAGGTATCGCCTACCTTTGTAAATATGGGAATTTGGCGGGAGGGCTTTTCTGTGCGCAACCGTTTTGCTCTCTTTTTAAGGTTATCAGAAAATGGTTGGTCGGCCCCGGATGGATGATCGAATCTAAGGTATGATACGCTGCCCCCAAATGTGCGACTGGGCTCAGGAACTAACGCAGGAAGAAGGACCTCGACTTCTGAGAACGGGTAAAGTGAAGCAGTGTGAATGACAGAATGTTATAAAGGTATGATACTCGCAGGTACTAAGGAACAGGGTCGACCGAAGAACTGATATACCTTAGAACATCACAGCATTGAGAATGATTTAAGGATCCCGATAGCTAGATACACCTCCGAAAACCAAATACCTTGCGCTAGGCGCCCCTGGTTCCTTCTTAGCGTTTCCCTACGCACGATCTAAAATACCACGCTTGGACCGTCTCCCTCACGAACAACCTATCGCTCGCCACCCTTACCACACTGCCCACCCCCTTCGACTTCAGAAACCGAGACCCCAGGGATTATATCCCGAGGGGATAAGACGAGTATGTGGTAAGTAAAGGACTTTCGTGCCCAATACATTTGATATGCTCGAATGTTGTTCCCCCTCCCTTTTTCTTTTTCTCCCTCTGCAGGTTACATTGGAATCACGATTAGGGTATAGTAAAAGATCTGGAGCCACGTCACGTCCGATACATGAAGCGGACTAACGCTGCAAGATGACATCTAAAGACACCCAACTCTATGCACATCCTTTTTGTACCTGACCTAATGCTCATCCGTCCCAAACTGCATGCTTTCTACATCCTAACACAGACCCGAAACGTCTCGTATTGGGTAATGCACTGAATAGCCTAGATGGTACACAGTCACTCTCCAGGACACATGTGTATCATTTAGCCTATCGTTGCACATCTCTCTCTCTCTCTCTCTCTCTCTCTCTCTCTCTCTCTCTCTCTCTCTCTCTCTCTCTCTCCCTAACGACTGGCACCTAATTGGCGAACCTGGTGTACCACCCAATTGGCTCCAAATACCACAAGTATTTGCACAAAATTTGTCTTAAATATAAATTGCATCGATACCACGTTACTACCTCTCCTTTTCTGCTAAATATTGATGAAACCTAGATTGACCAAAAAGAAAGGGACAGGTAAGACGGCTAAGGTTCTCTAATCTGACCCATTTTGAGGGAACTACTTGTCAGTGGCATCCATGATAAAATGTTTCTGATAACGCGACCCTCCCCGTCCCAAAATTGTATCAAATGCCCCAATCAGCAAAGGCGATTGAGGTATACCCGCCTTCCCAGGACACCATCAGTTTTGTATCGGCTGCCCCAGACGAGAATTTGAAAAATGTCCCTTGCTCCAATTCACTGTGTTCCTAGTTGTTTTCCATAAGACCCCACTCGCCTCAAAGATGAGTTTAATAGTTATCGCAAGCCCCCCCGAGTTTTTAATGAAGTAGCCAGGTTGTAAGAAACGATGTAGAGATTAGAATGTTTACAAAGTTAAAATTAGATCGAAAAATGAAAGAACTTGTTGTATTAAACCTTGTTGAAAATGAGATGTTTAGCCAAAGGATAAGACGCATTGATGTAATGGAGAATAGTTTAGCCTATGTTCATCCCTCAGAAGGATGCCTATCAGACTATGGTGAATAACACGTTACCCTTTTCCGTAAAATACAAAGCCCTGAAGACCGGTCTAGCCCTGCAAGACTCGTACTAGGGAAATGGGTCTCTGACAGAAGAACTGACACGACTGTAATAAACGAATGCAATGAATGGGTATCAGACCTCGTACCACGACAAATGAATGTAATAACCAACAAAACGCCAAAGAAATAGCCACAAAGGAAAATTGTTGGGAATCCAGCAAACCTATCGTCAATTGTTTATACATTGGCTGCAAACCTCAATGTGGCAGATGTTTACCCCAGTTGCTTGGTGTTGGGAGAGAAATAGATTAACGTAATTGCCTACCTCTGCAAAATCTCTAAAGACTGTCTTTTCAAACTCATTTAAGGGTACCACCGTCGGAGGAGAAAGAGACCGGATGTGGGAGCACGCGGCCTGACTGCAGATTGTGGAACCTCAGCAACGGAGACCAAGGCGAGACCACAACAGTAAGGAGTCGCAGGACAAGGCACTGTTTCCGACAGAACTAAAGGAAAGGGCTGACCTGAGGCCCCTGCTCTATGATCGACGCGTGCCGAAAGGTCCCCGCTCTCTGAACGTGATTATGGACCCGCCTGTCTAAAAGTTTCCGTCTCCCTGGTCTGTTCCCGACTTGGCCCCGCTCCATCCCCTCCTCCTCCGACCCACCATAAGGACTACTCACACACACCCCCTTCCACCTGAACTTTCAAAATCCTCTAAATCCTACTGAGCCATCCAGAGAAGGGTATTTCCTGCGTCAAAAGGGAGGGAGCTCCGACTAAATAGACCACGAACTATGTTAATCTCAGAACGGTGACCTAAACTCCACCAAGGGTCGCTCCAAAGAGAAGATGAACGAAGTATGTGGTTCCACCCACTACTGAGCGCCTCGAAGATGATGGAAGCAACAGGAAATACCCACCACAGAAACCCAAGAACAGACAAACTCCACAACTCAAAGACAATTGCACTCTTCACCACAATCCTTTTCTGTCTCCTTCTAATGACCACTCTCTGGATTATGGAAGAAAATGCATCTGCTCCGAAACCGTAACGCATTTCTCCCATGAGGTCTGGCGAAACAGTACAAAGGCACTCTCCTGCCCGCAGACCTCCAACGGCTCAACCCACATGGACATTCCTGCTAACGAACGAATTGTAATACAGGTGTTCAACAGTGCCAACAGAAGACGACAAAGAATGCTGAGAACTGACTAATAGATGGTCCACGACCATAAGACACTGGGAACACTGATTATTGGTTTTTTACTATGTCTCATTTCTCTCCCAACCACCATTGAATTGACTATGCTCCAACCGAGTACAAAAAGAACCTACTTACGTGGTAACCTATCGGCTCCTATTCCGAATGACTACAAGCATCTATGATCTGTACCCAACGCTCTCACTGCATAATTTTTGTCTGATATTGCATTACTACGACTTTCCTGTAACCAAGCTTAGCGATGAGCCCGCCCACTGGATGAATAGATTTTAAAAATGTGATGTCTATGTACAGTTCCTTCACCTGGGTTATCACTGCCTTACTTATGACCACAACAGTAGACATAGATAGGAAATAGGCCAGCAAGATGTCTCAGAAATGTTAAAGGGAGGACTGTGGAAACTCAATACGGTTTGGTGAACATTATCTGCGCCATCTTCCCTTTTGCCCCGATGCCACACTCTTCGTCGCCCACGCCCACCACATTAGCTGCCTTGACCAGAACCACCCTCTGCACACCCCTGACCCCCAGCACGGCTCTCCACCTACACAAGCACCCCCACGCGCTGATCACTCCCGCTTTCACATGCCTTGCGCGTAAGCGGCAGTCATTTTGAGCACCATGGCCCCTCTGCCCCTCGCTGATAGCCAGCGCGTCTCTCTCTCTCTCTCTCTCTCTCTCTCTCTCTTAACCTCACATGCATCCCCCGCACGCTGACGACCCCCTCACTCTCACATGCCTTGGGTCATAAACCCCTCTTCAGCGCAGATCTGCCTCGGAATCCCATCCTGTCCCTCCCTTTATTCCTTTCATAGTCTCAGGCCCTTTGATGCAAACCTCCCTTCTCTGTGTGCCCGTCTGTCTTCCTTGTTCCCAAGCCACCACCTGGCCCTGCGGATACTGTTTATTACCTCGTACAGTAAGAAGCCTCCCCTCCCCATCAAAAGACCCTCGAGCCGATCAAAGCCCCCACCCTACGAGATCCGATCAAACTTCACACATTCCGTGAATCGGCGGAATGTCCAGCTGCGCGATAGCCATCACCTGTTGTTACCGGGGTGGGGACTTCAACTGTAAATGTGTGTGGGAACGGGCCTGAAGGGGAGATTCCGAGGATGTTCTTTCACATATCAAAGTGTTGCAAGAATGTGTTACATGCAATAAAGATCATAAACCTGAGTATAAGAGGCCAGGCCTCAGAGATGTGGCTAGAGCACCTCGTGACGATACTTGCTGTCCGAATTGATGTGTTCTCCTCCGGAGAGAATAAACCCTTGTTTCCTGCCTTTCAGTCTCCAGCGCCTGCTTCTTCATTGATTAAATATTGGTGGGTCATAGAGGCGACACCGCCGGGAAACACAAAAAGGGTCTTTGATCACTGGTTGTCTACGACCCCTTTTACAACTTGTGTAGGTAGGCCTATTGCCGACGACAGGAAACGCCCAAAACACAATGTGGACACATCACATTTTTCAACTGAAAAGTGACCCTTTTTTTCAATGTGCCTAACTGTAGATTTTGAACACTAGCTTAGTCGGCACCCAGGGAAACCTAAAAAACCAATGTAGTTTTTGAAAAAAGACAACCAGGGGAATCCATGATGGGGTGGCTTGTGTGACTCTCACCAGGTTCTGTTACCAAGATTGCTCTGCAAACCTTAAACTTTGTAAAAAAAAAGCATATTTTCCTCATATTTCTGTGATGGAAAGTTCTGGAATCTGTGTGCATCCACAAACCTCTGCCCACTCCTTATTCCCTAACGCCTTCTAATAAAAATGGTACCTCACTTGTGTGGGTAGGCCTAGTGCCTGTGACAGGAAACAGCCTAAAACGCAATGTGGACACATCACATTTTTCCACTGAAAAGTGATTTATTTTTGCAACGTGCCTAACTGTACATTCTGAACTCTAGCTTAGTCTGCACCCAGGGAAACCTAGCAAACCAATGCATTTTTGAAAACAGGTCAATGAGGGAAATCCACGATGGGGTGACTTGCTACCCAGAATCCCTTGCAAACTTCAAACTTTGTAAAAAAAAAGAGCATATTTTCCCCATATTCCTGTGATGAAAAGTGCTGGAATCTGTGTGGATCCACAAACTTCTACCCACCTCGGATTCCCCAAAGTCTCCCGATAAAAATGGTACCTGACTTGTGTGGGTAGGCCTAGTGCCCGTAACAGGAACCGGCACAAAACGCAACATGGATACAATATATTTTTCCAGTGAAAACTGACCCTTTTTTTGCAATATGCCTATCTGTGGATTTTGAACCCTAGCACAGCCGGCACCTAGGGAAACCCAGAAAACCTATACATTTTTGAAAGCTAGACACACAGTGTAATCCAGGATGAGATGACTTGTGTGACTCTCCCCAGGTTCTGGTACTTAGTTTTGTTATGTTCCATATAGGTACCCTAATATAGACCAGGGTAATATCATACACCTTCACCTACATTACCTCCCCTACACTACACAGTAGCGAGCCTTTTCGGATTGAACCTTTACCTGGTTCTAGTCCTCGGCACAGAAGGAGGGTTTTTCCCTGAAAAATAGTGTCCTATAACTTCATCAATAGACTCACACAGTATGAATGAATATTCATAAGGGTTTTTGGAAACCAGGCAGGGGCTACACCACCTACATAATATCTACGTACAAGGTTCATCCCATACATCATCCTCAAATCCAACAAAGGGTATACAAGAAACAAGGGACAAGGGAACCCTAGATACTTTCTGTATAAATACAGCACATCTTGCTAGTGTTAGCTAGAGGAAACCGAGACTTCCAGGCAGACACACTGACCAGAGACGCTGAGGCAGCTGCATGCAGATGCTCCAGCTAATACTGGTCTGACACATCCCTCGCGGGGTGTCCAACTTGAGACCAGGACGATGTCCCACCCTCTCTCACTTCAGGTAATGGGGTTAGACTAAATCCTAGAGGGATTCTTGGCTTCACACCTACTCGTATGCTAGTTACACTTAGGTAGATCTAGATAGGCATCGTAGAAGTATGTGCTTTCTTTTTATCTTGCATTTTATATTCATGTATGTATTCATGATCATTGCAAGATGGTAGAAATGTACTATCCTTTTATATTCACTGTACTGCTGATCATATATATCTGCTACTGTCTAACAGTTCTTTCAGCACAACTTTTTTTACACTAGAAGAACAACTTTGCAATACATTCTTATCGTAACACGCCCAACTGTTTCTTCTGTGTAACTCTCTGAGACCGAATAAGTAAGCATGAGTGACTGAGCGAAAAGTAGTACATTGTTTCCACAATTCTGAGGGATCAGGGTTGTCATGTTCTAAGGTTGCCAGAAACTATTCTCTCCCCGATAAGAGGAGATTTTAGTGGCACTATGAGCGATCAGAAACAAACTGTTTAACATACTTGGTGGGGGTGCTAAGAGTTAGTGTGCCACCAATCCTACAGTTTATGTTATCCCAATGCACAGATCCTGTATCGGCAATATAAGGACTGCACAACAGTTTCACTTACAAACCTCAAACTTTGTCAAAAACAACACATTTTTCTTACATTTCTGTGATGGAAAGTTCTGGAATCTGCGTGGATCCCCAAACTTCCGCCCACCCCACAAGTCTCTCACTAAAAATGGTCCCTCTCTTCTGTGAGTAGGCCTAGTGCCCATGACAGTAAATGGCCCAAAATGCAACATGGAAACATCACATTATTACAGTGAAAGCTGACCCTTTTTTTATAATGGGCCCAGTTGTGGATTTCGAACCCTAGCTCAGCCGGCACCTAGAGAGAACTAGCAAACCTATACATTTTTTAAACTTGACATCCATGGAAATCCAGGATGGGGTGACTTGTGTCGCTCTCACCAGATTCGGTTACCCAGAATCCCTTGCAAACCTCAAACTTGGTAAACAAAACACATTTTTGTCAACTTTCTGTGATGGAAAGATCTGGTATCTGCATGGATCTACAAACTTCCACAACCTGCATTCCTCAAAGTTTCCTGATAAAAATAGTATCTCCCTTGTGTGGGTGGGCCAAGAATACACAACAGGGAAGGGCCCAAAACATAATTTGAACACATCAAAGTAACCAATCACAAAACAACCTGGTTTTGCAAGGTGGGTCACCTGGGGTTTTGGCCCGAGCTCGGCGGCCATCTAGGGAAACCTACCAAGCCCACTCTTTTCTGAAAACTAGACACCTGGGGGAGTCCAGGGAGGTATGCCTTGCTTGGACCCCCCCATGTTTTCCTTCCCAAAATCTCCTGCAAACCTCAAATTTAGCTGAAAAAAATCTAATTTTCCTCACATTCTTGTCTGTGGTCAGCATGCCGGCACAAATGTTCTACCACTCAGAGTTCACCTCAGTCTCCCGAGTAAAACAATACCTCACTTGTGTGGTAGGGCCAAGGGCCTGCGACTGGGAATAGCCAAAACCATAGAGATTGAGGCGATAGCACAGCAAACTCTAAGCGCAATATTTTTTGATTAAATATGTTTTTAGGCGATTCTACATTATACACCCACATCTTATCTTATCTTATCTTAGGGGATTCTTGTATAGCGCACTGACACCGAAAGGTTTCCTGGCGCTGGCTGAGTGCCAATGAGATGAAGAGACGGGGGTCTAGTCAGTCTGTGTGAAGAGGTGAGTTTTCAGGAGTTTTCTGAAAGCCAGAAGGGAATTGGCAGATTTAAGAGGGAGAGGTAACTGGTTCCAGAAGGCGGGGGCAAGGTAGGCAAATCTGCGACCGCTGTTTTTTTTTAGTTTGGTAGTAGGGACAGCTAGCAAAAGGCGATGGGAGGAACGAAGATTGCGTACCAGACGGTAAGGAATGACCAGTGATTTGAGAAAGGCAGGGGAGGTCTCGAACACAGCTTTGAAGGTCAGGCAGCCGATCTTAAATGCAGTACTCTGCTCCACCGGCAACCAGTGGAGTCTGTGAAGCAGTGGTCTCGCGGATTGCCACTTCGGGGTTTTATAGGCCAGCCTTGCCGCTTGGTTCAGTACAATTTGGAGCCTATTAAGGAGCAATTTAGGTAGGCCGTAGTACAGGGAGTTTGAAAAATCCAGGCAGGAGAGCACCAGGGCAATCAGGACTTGTATCAGGGCCTCTGGTGTCTGGAGATGGGAAACTTTCCTGATTTTTCTGAGCTGGAACATACATGAGGACACAACCACGCCAACCTGAGGCTTAAGAGAGAGCTCCGAGTCAATTATGACCCCGAGGCTCTTTGCTGACTTAGCCGGGAAGGGCGGGGAGCTGAGCTCAGTTGGCCAGAACTGTGGGCCCCAGTGAGTGAGACTGTTTCCTGGAAGGATTAACTCGGTCTTCCCCGGGTTCAATTTAAGCTGGTGGGAGTTCATCCAATGTTGGATGTGTAGCATCACTGCTTGACAATCGAGGGCTGCATTGGGGGTGTTAAGCGGGAAAATGATTTGCAGATCGTCTGCATAGTTGAATATGGTGATATTCCACCTCTTCAAGGAAAAAATGAGCGGCTGAAGATAGAGATTAAAAAGCAGAGGGGACAGGGACGATCCCTGAGGCCCTCCGCAGATGGATGGGACCTGTGCGGCTGTGAAGGGACCAAGCCGGACCGCCTGCATTCTGCCCGACAAGAAGGATTTGAGCCAGGCAGAGGCCAGTCCTCAGATGCCGGCTTGCTCGGCACGGTGGATAAGGATGTTGTGGTCCACCGTGTCGAACGCAGCCGACAGATCCAATAAAACGAGCGCCTGTGATGTCCCTTTATCGGCATTAGCTCTAAGCGTATCCATGACTGCCAAGATCACAGCCTCGGTGGAATGGGCTGGTCCGAACCCAGCCTGATTAGGTTCGAGAATAAGTGAGGTATCATTTTTATCGGCAGACCAAGAGGAATGCTGTTTGGTAGAACATTTTTGCCGACTTGGTGATCCCACAGAAATGTGAGAATTGTTTTATTTTTTTCAGTTACATTTGAGGTTTGCAGGTGATTCTGGGAAGGAAAACGTTGAAGGATCCATGCAAGCCACACCCCCCTGGGTTTGATCTGGACCAAAAATATGAGGGGCGCATAAAGCCTTGGCCAAGGGGCCGCTCCCCCTTCCCTGGTGCCTAGTGGGTAGATCCCTGCTTGGGGATCGCCCTCCTAAGGCAATCCCCAAGCAGGGATCCACTAGGGAGGGGGACCATTGGAAAGGGATGGTTCTCCCCTTTCTAATTATACATTTCCTGTCTGCCTCAGTGCTCAGAGGGCTGAGATAGTTGCCTAAGCACTGAGGCAGTGAAACTGAAACTATGTTTCAGTTTCGGTTTCTCCGAAATGACGTCAGTATGAAGTGCGCGAGGATCGTCATTTCGGAGAAAGTATCAGAACACCTTCGGTAGCTGGGTAAGCTCTTCCTCAGCTCCCGAGGGTGTTTTGACTGAAACGAAATCACTCTGTTGCAGGCACCAGAGGGATTTCCTGTGCCATGTCGTCAGACGCGCGGGAGCCGTCCAACTCACATGAGCACTTTTGCGTCGGACGGCTCCTGTGCATCCGAGGTTAAAGGAAAGTTAATAAATATCACTGGTACACAATAGTAATAAATAAACAGTAGCTGCCAAGTTTCCAAGGTCCATGCGCCAGTCCCTATTTTTTGGATGAACCCTGGGAATTGTAGTCTTAGTAATAAACAAGGCTACAAGTCCCAGAACTCATAAACAAACCTGGACTGGGCTAGCACATGAAGTTGAAGTTAAGAGATTTGTAAAGCACTCGATCACCGTGCGGTTTCTTGGCGCTGAGGACGGATGGACCCAGATGGAACAGAAGAGGCCACCTAGGGCGAAAAGGCACGTGAAAATAGGAAAGTCTTAAGAGGTTTACGGAAGTCGAGATAGATTGGAATGGACCGGATTGTGAATGGGAGAGCGTTCCAGAAGGGTGGGGCCAAGGTGGAAAACCTCATGCTTCCAGATTTTTTTCTCCTAAAGCGGGGGACACATAGTAGGAGCTGGGAGGAGGAGCGCAGGTCTCTGTTAGGGACATAGGCTTTTTATTTTAGAATTGATAAAAGCTGGTGCAGTGCCTGCCAGAGCTTGAAAGATCGTGCAGTCCACCTTGAATAAGGAGCACTCAAGGATGGAGAGCCAGTGCAGGGTTTTTAACAGCGGGGTGACATGGTGGAATTTAGGAAGTTTGTAGATCAGTCAACTGGAGGCGCCGAAGATCACAAGCAGGGACACCTGCATACAAAACATTTCCATAATCAAGGCGTGACATGTTCATAGCAAGGAGAATGAGTTTGAGGGCTGCAAAAGAATAGAAGCGGGAGATCTTGCGTATGGTACGGAGTGTCAGGAAACATGATGATACCACAGTGCTGATCTGAGAGCGCATTGTGAGGTTGTTACTGACTTTGATCCCCAGGGTCTTTACAGAAGTAGAAGGTGAAGGGAGGAGCCAAGGGAAAGGGGCCAGAAAGTAAAGGTCCAGGGACTGGAGGTGCCACCCGTGAGTACCAACTCAGTCTTATCGGGGTTTAACTTGAGATGGTTACCATTCATCCAATCGCTGATAAAGGTCATGGTGGTTTGAAAATTAAGAATAGAGGATGGGAGAGGAGAGAGATTGAAGATCAACTGGAGGTCGTCAGCATAATTAAATACTGTGACATCCATTTGTTGCAAAGCAGATATAAGAGGGATAATGTAAAGATTAAAGAGGAGAGGAGAGAGAGAAGAACCATGGGGAACCCCAGAGTGAACAGAACATGTAGAAACAGAGAAATCTGCTAGCTGAACAGCCTGTGTACGGTTCCCTAAAAAGGAGGTGAGCCAGGCTAAGGCGGGTCCCCGGATGCCTGCTCCTCCGACACTGTCCAGAAGAGTGAAATGATCAACCGTGTCAAAGGCGGCAGACAAATCCAGGAGAACCAGTGCCTGGGGAGAGTCAGTGTCAGCACCCCCTCTAAGCTCGTCCAGGACAGAAAGAACAACAGATTCTGTGGAATGTGATGGACGACAGCCTGCCTGATGGGGAGCTAGAAAGCGACTCTCTTCAATAAAAGCACTGAGGCAGGTGGTAACATGGCCTTCCAGAATCTCTCCCAGGAACGGAAGCAGGGAGATAGGATGGAAATTAGAGAGGGAGGTGGGACCATTTCTTTAGGATGGGAATTATTTTGGCTGATTTATACAAATCAGGGACAATTCCCTGCATGGGGGAGTTATTGAGGAGAATTAATGGAGGTTTAGGACAAGCAGAAAAGATCTCTCTCAGTATGTGGGTGGGGCAGCTATCAGAAGTGGACCCTGATTTAACCTTCGTTAGCAAAGTAGAGAAAACTTCCATGGAAATCGGGGTTGGGGACATAAGAAGAAGGGGGAAGGTGGGGGAATATTAGACTTGATGGTTGCAATTTTCTCAATAAAATAATCATTGAGGGAGTCACAAAGGAATTGTGAGGGAACTGGCTTGAGAGTAGCTCTATCAGAGGAAGCTAGTTCGTGGACAATAGTAAATATTTCCTTGGGTTTGTTTTCAGCGAGAAGGATCATGGAGGAAAAATGTTCTGATTTTGCATGTAAGATAGCTCTTTTATAGTCCTGGAGTAGAGTAATGTACTGTAGTTTTAATGCAGGACAATATCCACGCCTCCAGAGATGCTCCGCCTGCCTAAGTGCGAGTTTTTTTTAATTTAGCTCGATGGTGAACCATCTGTTAGCCTCGTGGGCACGTCGAGTTCTGACGCGTTTAAGAGGAGCATGGACCTGGCAAAAATGGCAGGCCTCCCGTTTCATAGTGAAGACAAAGAACATATACACAACATGCATGTTAACAACCCTAAACAACACATACTTTTTCACAAAAGTTAAAACATGGTATTTTGAAAATGTTGGTTTGAAATAAAGTGTGCATTTTACACGTGACAAGACATGTCACTCCAATGGCACATAGAACGATGTAACAAATAATAATGTAAATGTACTTAACTTCTGTATGCTGCTCAAACTCTTCCACATGAGTATGGATGGTCAGCCAGGCAGCTTTTTGGACCCTTCAGTGCAGTGGTGACATGAAGCTGCGATAGCAAACCTGTAATGTCCTAGCCCTTAATGTTGGCCCTTTGATGCAGGTCTCCCCAGAACTTAGGTCACGCTTCCTGCACTGACTGTGGGCAGCCACTGCACTGCAGCATATGGCGATGTCCCCCCATATTTGGGCTTGCGCTGCATTTCTTAGCTTGGTATCTGGGACCCCAAAAAATGATGGTACTTGGCTAAGAACCCCGCATTAACTCACAGAAAAGGGGGGTGCCTTCTCCTCAAGTCCCTCAGCCATGTTGCGGGCAAGATTTATGCAAGGAGTAGCAGGATGGTAAAAGTTACAGGCTTATCGCATTGGTTAATGTTGATTACAAAATCTTTTCTAAGGCATTGGTCATGCGTCTGGAACCTTACCTTCCTCCATTACTATGCACAGAACAGTCCGAATTTGTTGAAGGTCGCCTTATAGCAGATAATACGCACCTGTTTTTCGATATTCTATCAAATTCCTCTCACTTATCTCTTTCACTAGCAGCTGTGGCTCTAGACATGGAGAAATCGTTTGACAGAGCCAACTGGTCATATCTCTTTCAAGCACTTAAATGGTTTGGTTTTGGCCCAAACATTATATTCCTGATCTTGGATTCATATTTCAATTCATGGGCAGCCGTATGTGTAAACGCAAACACATCCCCGTACTTTGGTTTGGGAAGAGTTGTTCACCAAAGATGTCCTTGGCCACGTTCCTTTTTAACCTAGCTCTGTCGCCTTTTCTGTCTAGAATTTGTCAAAATAATGACATACATGGATTTGACTTTTATAACAAACAAACTAAATTAGCAGTATACGCAGATGACCTACTATTATTTATCTCAAGCGGCAATCCTCTTTGCCTCCATTTCTGGCAACAAACTAAATAGGGATAAATGTGAAATATTACCTCTGACCAAGTTTACTTTCAAAGATGACTTCACCACTTCAAGCTTTACTTGGAATTCTCAGCACATAAAATATTTAGGACTATATTAGACCCCTTCAATTCCAACATCACTCTCTCTGTGTATGGAGAAATGTATACAGAAAATCCCTATATTACAGATGAAATGGCACCCCTTATTTCTCTCATGGTGGGGTCACTTAGACACCAATAAAATGATGCTAACTCCCATAATATTATATACAATTTCTAATATTACAGCACTCATACCGTAAAAAAATAAATAATAATAAAAGGTCGCACATGTCATTACTGAGATGAATAAGACCAAAGCTAGAAGACGTGTTAACTTTCCCAATTTTCCCACCTACCAAAAATCTTTTTTACTCCGCCAATCATCTAGATGGCTTTCTGAATCCCCTTTGGAATGTCCTTTGTGGGTGGACCTTGAACGTTCATACCTATCTCCTTTTTCATTTCAAGAATATCTTTCTTTTACCCACAACCCAGAATCCATATCTTCTCCTATCCTCAAACATACCTGTAAAATTTTAGAATCTGAACCAACAATATACCCTACAGTTTCAAAATCTTTTTTCAATTCCACAATATGGCACACGTCTGTATTAATCCATGGTAAACCCTTTTATTGGAAATCCTGGAGAGAAAGACGCTTCATTTGGATACACCAACTTTTTCTTCAAGATGAAGTCATATCCTTCTCACAAGCCAGTCAGCTTTTTGACTTACCTCGCTCTTTTCATTCCAAGTATATTCTTCTAAAGCAGCCCCTCTCCACTGAGTATGCACCCGTTTTTTTCCGATAGCCATCATACTTCTCACGTTGTCAATGGTTTACATACTCTCCTTCACACGCGCCCTAGAGCTTCTACTATTTACACTCATCTACGTACCTCACATACTGATAGAGGGGAACTATCCCGGGAACAGGATCTTGAGGTAGAATGGCCGATTCTTTTGTGGAACAAATTATGGACTAAAATCAGAAAATCCTCTAGAGCGGCAAACACTATGCAAGCACTATTTTGCATTTATAATAGACTTTCATTATATCTGGTTATCTTAAATAGAAGACACACTGATATTCCTGATTCCTGTTGGACATGTTCTTACACTTCTGCTGATCTGAAACACTTACTCTTCACATGCCCGCGTGTGCACACTTTCTGGAAAAGAGTTTGGTCTCGAATTAACTTAATGTTTGGCACCAGGATCCATTTCTCTATTGATCACTTATTTGTGGGAAGTCTATAACTTGCTTGGGATGATTGCAATTATAATATACAAATTGTAGATCTATTGTTAGCAGTTGTCTTTCAGCAGATTACCAGAAACTAGAAAGATTTTGCTAAACTATAATTCCAAGCCTGGTGGTATGCAGTATGTTATAATCATAGAATAGATACAGCTTTGGTACACCCTACTGATATAGCTATAACACTCTTGACTTTATGGTCACCTGTTACAATGTTCAAAGATGCCAGCGCTAAGCATTCTTTCTCCCAAACCCCTATTGAACAAGAAGTTACCCAATCTCCGTGACATTCCTCACTTTAGTAACTTATTGGTATATTTCTATTATTATCAATATTATATATTTTATAAGAAATGTCATTTCTTATTGATTATACTATTTTCTCGTTGTTCTTTCAATCCATCTCAACCATGTCAGCCTGATATTTTCATTTAAATAAGTCTACTTCAATGCCTAATTTTTATTTATTCGAATCTCTATTGCTTATTGTACTATGTATTTTTACTCTATGCTTTTTCAATAAGATTACTTTTGAACTGAAGGTGCAGCAGGATGGAGGATGCTTCTCTCAGGGGTGGGTTGCACAGAATGAATGCAAAATGGCCGACTTCCTCTCCTTATAGGTCATTTTCTGCTTAATCGCAGTAGGAGAAGTTCTCCGCCCTAAGTGCAGGGTCACTGTGCTGAGTGCAGAGGAGAACCTCAGTACACGGAGCGGAGGCTCTGAATGAAAACAGGATATTGTTAAAATACAATAAAACAGCTTAAACAAATAAAGCCAAAATAATTACATTTGATTAAAACTACAATAATTTAAGCTAAAAGAAAGTTGTACTATAGCAAAATACCAAAACATTGCAGGTAGGTACAATGATAAACCTGTTTGTAGAGAAGTGTTCAACATATGTTTTACTAATGAACACTCCTCTAGCATTATAAACATTATGCAAAGTGATCAGAGTTGACTCAGGATGGTATTCACGGACAATGTGTTAGATGTCCAAAATTCTCCATTGTCATGAGACTGTCCAACAACATAAAGGAAATAAATCAACTACCAGCTCAAGAGGAAAAAAGTTGACAAGCCAATCACATACCTATAAAGTGTGACCTCTTTCATGGCAACAATCCAGTTCCCTGCATGTGAGGGTTAAGAATGATCTATCTGTTAGCCCCATACTATGGCAACGTTGTGCAACACAACTAGCTACAATAATCTTGCACACAACTTCAGGGGCGCACACCAGCCCCACTTGTGTGCTCAAGACATCTGAATTACGACTTTAGGAGCTTAAAAGTGCTTTCAATAATGGCAGGTGTATGTATGTCCTCTGGGATAATGTGGTTGGATAACGAAAGGGAGTGAGGGGATGGGGATGGGGTGAGAGTGCATAAGCATCATCGCCCGTAGGTACCAAACATTTTTTTAAAGGGTGCTCTATTCTAATTTAAGTGCATTTTGCATGCTTATCTGCATGCAATATGTGTCAGAGTCAGGTGCGTTGATTGTGTTGAATAAATTTTGTATTATTGTTAAAATGCCACCTTGTAATGCTAGCCCTTTATGGGTATTTAAAACTTACCAAGAAGCCAAATGTCCCCAAAATCATCAGCAACCAGATGGAGTGCAAGAGTTGACTGATGAAAAATAAAGCTGTAGAGTGAGCTCAGGAAAGGCAGCAAACACATTTGTGAAGCAACCCTTAGCATCATGGACAGGCTGCATGTTGATTGCCTGGCAGCCGTGTCTGTTGCAGAAAACATGTGCTTTGTGGGAGGTGGCAGAAGTGCCACGTAGGTGCAGTCAATGGCCCCTCGCACATGACAGAATTGGGAGATGGAATAAAATTGCTGTGCCACCGTTTGCCTTCCTGCCAGTGACTGTGGCATGGCAATTAACCAGCCTACTCTTCTGTTGAATCATCTCAGAACCTGAAGCAAGAGTACGAACTGGCTTGTCTGAGAGATACCAACAGTGACACAGGAAAACCTCTAGAAAGATCCAGTGGCAAAAATGGTAGTGCAGCTACTACTTTTACATAGGCTGGATTGAGGGGCAGCAGCTGTAGTTAAATCTAGCTCCTGCTCCCACTCAGCAACTATGTCTAGGTGACATCAGATGGGAAGCTGTGTCTGGAAAGAACAGCTTCACTGGACATTCCAAAGATGTTGATCCTTTGCCTATACATTCTTTCTTTTCTCCTCCTTCTCAATAATTACTCTTCAAATCAAGGATCAAACCCAGAAACACTGTCCACGACATAGTGAAGGCAGGAAAGATTTTGGTTATATGTTATACTTTCTTATGTGCTCACCCTGTCTGTAATTGGACAATGATGAAAGGAAAACCTAGTGTAGATGGGTGGTACATCATAGGTACTACAAAACGTACTGTAAAGTCTAGTTTGGAAATCGGCCTTATATATGCCTGAGTCCTCAGCACGCCAGGAGTTAAAACACATCCATTAAGTCATATGGTCACTTGCGATTGTCATAGTAAAAGTGTCCAAGTGCTTATTCGGCACCTGTCTTTATGTCTAGGAAATGTGTCACTAAATATAAAATTGGGCGCAAATGCAGTCCTAGTACTGTGCACATTGCATACTGGCCTATGATGTTTTTCAGCATGCATTTATCGAAATATAGGGGCATATTACCAAGCAATAGCGATAATTATCGCTATTGCTTGGTTAGAGACAAAAATTTACCGCTGAGCTGCGGCGATTTTTACCGCAAATAAACCTTGGTATTACCAAGGTTTATCGCAAATGCGATAAAAATCGCCCCAATGCATGAATATCGCTGAAAAGTCAGCGATATTCATGCATTACCGAGCTAATGCTCTTAGCCATGTTATCCACCTCCCATTGGATAACATGGCTAAGAACTGCTCAGGGCAGGTGTTAGCTTTTGGAGATATTGGCGCTTAGCGCGAATATCTCCAAAAGTTGGTAATAGGAGATAGTGATGTTAGCAACTGTTTTCAGTCGCTAACATCTTGGCACGCCCACTTTGCATGTCATTAGTGATAAATATCACTGACATGTAAAGTGGGGCCCAAGATGGTCGCTATCTCCTACTAGCTGTCGCTAACTGGTGTTAGTGACAGCTAGGTAATAGGGAGATAATTTTATCTCCGCTTTCTTGGCTTTTAAAGCCAAAAAAGCGGAGATAAACCCCCTTGATTATATGCCCCATAATCCTAAGGAATTTGCAAAGGGAAAGCAAAAGGGGTGCAAATGCGGTTTCACCCTTTGAATCCTTCCATTCGATAACGTCATTAATGTTCCGTAAAACCTAAACCGCAGATCCCCATCATATATATAAGTGGACCTCAAAATCATCCAGTAAACCCACCCAATACAAGTAGGCCTGGGTAAAATTTGAATTACGCCCCAGTAATTTTAATAATTTCAGTAAATATGCATTACTTTTGTGATGCCAAATTACCAAACTTACACAATTACACCAGCTTGAATAATTAAGAGTCATTTGGGGCAAAAAACCTACAGCAGGAGCACAGGAAGAATGAACTAAGGGACATATTTACAAGGAAGTGATGGAGCACTGCGTTAGCCTCCTTGGCTTATTGCCACACTCCACCACTTCTGAAATGCAGGGATGTGTCATATTCACAAGAATGTTACGCACCCTTGTGCTTCCCCTAGTTCTGGCGCTAATTTAGCTGGCTAACACCAATACAGTGACCCTTGCACCATAGTGCAAGGGTGCCTGCATTGAAGGAATGATTGTTTATGTGCAGGAAGGTGTCCATTCCTGCACAGAAACAATCTGAAATGGTGTTTTGTAACTTCTATTCGTGCTGCCTAATGCATCACCATAGAAGTGGCAAAATGTTGTTTTTTAATTATTGTTAATGTTGAGAAAGCGACAACCTTCCTGCACATAAACAATTAATGGCTTTTTGCTGTTTCTATGTGTGCTGCCCAACGCTCCACACATGAAAACAGCAAAAATGAGGGGAAAATACACATTTCTCTTTGTTGCATCAGGGTAAGACCAAGTTTTCCCTGGTCTTAATTTTGGTAATGCCCCATTGTAAATATGGGGCAGTGTCAAAATCAATGGGTATTGAGGTGGAACGCCCACAGTAACATCCATTGCCCGCCACTTTCTCAGTATAGCATGAAAGGGTGCCTTATTCACAAGGCTGTGTTCGCTACCTTGTAAATAAGGCAAAGCTCCTATCACGAACACAATTTCATGAAAAGTGGCGTTGTGGTTGCGATACAAGCTTGTAAATATACCCCTTAGAGAGACTGCCCAGCTGCTCGCTCCTGCTGTTCATGTCCTGTCGCGTTTAGTTCTATTTTCTTAGTAAAAAATGCATAATCTGGCCCATATAGCGGTGTAGCTAGGGGGGTGTAGTTATGTTATGTTATGTTAATTTCGATTTATATAGCGCCAAATCACCGACAGGTCTCTTAGCGCTTGCTTTGGGAACCCGTCCTGGCTTTCCCTGCGAGATAACCCCTACTGGGCATCCCCAAGGTGAAGACCAGGCATCCCATCGCGGTGGGCCGTAGTGGAGATTAAGCAAGCTATTGCCCAGAGTTGCAGAGTGTGAACCCATGATTCGAGTAGGCACCGAGGCGAGAATTCTCGAGTCCGTGGACATTTTTGAGCTCAAGACCCTGCCGCGTCAGGAATTGAACCCTGGTCCCGGGTTTGACCTCTGCATCAGGGTCTGCCTCCTCTAACCAGTGAGCCACACTTCTCCACATGGGGCGGTCCGTCCCAGGCAGCACTATTTTTGGGGGCGGCCGCACGGCAATGGTGGCCCGTTGCGGCGGCCTTTATAACTTATTTGTGGACCCTCAATGACACTACTGTCAGTCATAGTAGTGTCAGTGTCCCCAAATAAATTATAAAGGATGCTGCGACGGGCCACCAGTGCCGCGCGCGTGGCCCCGTTTGAAAGTGCTAGCGGCCAAGCGCACTTGACCTGCTTGTTGTAACTGCTGTGCCTGTAGTGCTGCCAATTGCCACCATGACATCCTGCGTTTGGGCTTGCCTGATTGTCCGTCCTAGGGGAGTCAATTTTGTTCCGGGGGAGAGCTACCAATGACGGCCCTCCCGCATCATTTTGGCCAGCCCTTGCGATGAGAACGTAGCAGTGACGCGTCACACGCTACACCTCTACGCGGTCTCGTGAGGAGTCAATTCTGGGCTCAAGGCGCTCGGGTGAAGGATGAGGGTGAGGTCCCAAACCCAATCAGTGGCATTTCAGAGATAATCCAGCCAGAGAATATGTCTTAGACAGTGGCCACACCAAGAACAAGGTAGGGGGAGTAAGGGAAAACGCTTCCTCCTATTCGCTCTCTCCTTCTACATGCTGACGACACCCGATACTGGCACTAAAAAAAGTGCGAGAGAGCCTGAAAAGGAGGAAGGGAGGGAAGTTACATGGGTCACAGGGGGTAGTCTGGAAGCAGATCGGTATGGTGAGCTAAACCCCACTGCTCTGGTTGAGCAGTCTCACTATGTGTGGGTGCGGCTTGTGGGCTGGGAGTACTTCCCGCCCCTCTGCTCACTAGCTGGAGCACTTGTTGGAGTATACCCCTCCTCACACCTCCACAGCACGCTCGTGCCCCTCCCCGCGATATCTGCAGGCATTTAGTACTTTGGGGAAGGTGAGGTAGAGCCATACAGAATTGCATTGAGAGGCAGTGGCAGTGCTGGGCGATATGCTGGCTGCTGCAGCAGAAGTGGACCAACCCGTGCCATAGAGACCCTGGAGTGAGGTAAGAGCTAAACGTTTTCAGATGGGTGGCTGACTCCGAAGCCTCTAGGGTAGAGGCCCTCTAGGTCTCTTAAAATGTCAAACCTACTCTTTATCAGGGTCCTCACCTCTCGTTCGAAGAGTTGCCCCAATACCCTGTGCGCGAGCGTGCCTTCAGTTGAGCCTTAGCCAAAGAAGTCTTCAAAAGCCTGTTGTACAAGGAGGAGGCCCTCAAATGCCTCTTGAGCGAGGATACCTATGTTTTTCTAGAACAAAGCCCTTCACTGCCGCACAAACGGGGCAGGGGCAGTGCAGGAGGTATAGCCTCAGCCAGTAAGTGCGGCAAACCAGCTTCAACGCTCTGCCCCAAAAGCGGACCCCAGGAGTGGCCTGGCCTTGGGTGGGGTGTCAGAAGTGGGCACACCGTAAGGGAACCAACCGCAAGACTTGGCTCTGTCGCTGAGGAGGGCTGTCACTCACAGGCTCGGCAGCCCTGCCTTGGCACTGCCTCCCAGCTGGTGTCTCTCTCGGGAGTCGGGCAGTGACTCCTGGCTCCCTTCCCATGCCCTGGGTAGACTTGGGGGTATTGGTTACAGGCTCAGCCTACAGGCGTCTATCAGCTCCCCAACATTGGCTGCGGTATACAACCGTTACCACGCATCTTTTACCACGAAATACTGTTACAACGAAACTATTACAACGCAAGTGTATTTACAACGCATGTATTTACAACGCATTACACTACAACGCAGATACTATTACAACGCATACCATTACAACGTAAGTATAGGTAAGTTTATCTTTTTTTAAAAATATTTATTAGGGGTATTGGGTTAAGGGGTACAGGGGTATTTTAGGGTTCAGGGCTGGGTTTGGGTTATGGGCTACAGGGGTATTTTTAGGGTTCAGGGCTGGGTTTGGGTTATGGGGTACAGGGGTATTTTTAGGGTTCAGGGCTGGGTTTGGGTTTTGGGGTACAGGGGTATTTTTAGGGTTCAGGGCTGGGTTTGGGTTATGGGGTACAGAGGTATTTTTAGGGTTCAGGGCTGGGTTTGGGTTTTGGGGTACATGGGTATTTTTAGGGTTCAGGGCTAGGTTTGGGTTTTGGGGTATAGGGGTATTTTTAACATATATATTTACAAATTCTTAAATAAAAATTAATATAATTAATTAAAATATTTAAATAATTATTAGTTACATTATTTTAAAATATTATATACTTACCTATACTTACGTTGTAATGGTATGCGTTGTAATAGTATCTGCGTTGTAGTGTAATGCGTTGTAAAGGCATTCGTTGTAAAGGGTCCTGCGTTGTAAAAATTGCGTGGTAATGGTATGCGTGGTAAAAGTATGCGTGCTAACGTCATACATCCTTGCCTGCACTACCAGCCCATTAGGAAAATGAAGCCCTCACTCCGGTTTCCTGACCGCCTAATGCCTTTTTCTGAAAACCCGAGACATGCTGAGGTGGGTCACGGGGGCAAGCAGAAGCACAGGGTGCAGACATTTATCTCTACTGTGCTCACCCCCCCTGTTCTTGGGATGCCTTTCTTCTGCAACCTGTGCTATGCTTACAGTGCCCTATGCTATCTTGTGTTTTGTTAAAAAAGCTTTAGTGCTCACAACCAAGAACTGAGTCTCCTCATGGCACTAAATTGTTTTTCTTTTGTAAACAAGTCATGCTCACCGCCGCCACTCTTTATCCTCTTCCTCACTCCCTGGCCTTTTTCCCTCACACCCTCCTCATTCTCTTCATCACTTCCTGGCCTCTCTCCCTCACAACCTCCTCATTCTGTTTTCACTCCCTGGCCTCTTTCCCTCACACCCTCCTCATTCTCGTCATCACTCCCTGGCCTCTCCCTCACACCCTCTTCATTCTCTTCTTCACCCCCTGGCTTCTCTCCCTGATACAGACCCTTCTTATTCTCTTTATAACTCCCTGGCATCTCTCCCTCACACCCTCCTCATTCTTTTCTCCCCCCCTGGCTTCTCTGCCTCACACTAACCGTCCTCATTCTCTTCCTCACTCCCTGGTCTCTCTCCCTCACACCCTCCTCAGTCTCTTCTTCACCCCCTGGCTTCTCTCCCTCATACCGCCCCTCCTCATTCTCTTTATCACTCCATGGCTTCTCTCCCTCACACCCTCCTCATTCTCTTCATCACTCCCTGGCCTCTCTCCCTCACTCCGGCCCTCCACATTCTTTTCATCACTCCCAGGTCTCTCTCCCTCACACAGCCCTCTCCCTCACACCCTCCTCATTCTCTTCATTACCCCCTGGCTTCTCTCCCTGATACCGACCCTCCTCATTCTCTTTATAACTCCCTGGCCTCTCTCCCTCACACCCTCCTCATTCTCTTCTTTACCCCCTGGCTTCTCTCCCTCATACCGACCCTCCTCATTTTTTTCATCACTCCCTGACCTCTCACCATCACCCCGGCCTCCTTCATTCTTTTCATCACTCCCTGGCCTTTCTCCCTCAAACAGCTCTCTTCATCACTCCCTGGCTTCTCTCCCTCACACCGGTTCTTCTCATTCTTTTCATCACTCCCTGGTCTCTCTCCCTCACACCTGCCCTCCTCATTCTCTTCATCACTCCCTGGCCTCTTTCTCCTCACACCGGCCCTCCTCATTCTTTTCATCACTCCCTGGCCTCTTTCCCTCACACCCTCCTTATTCTCTTCATCACTCCCTGGCCTCTCTCCCTCACTCCGGCCCTCCACATTCTTTTCATCACTCCCTGGCCTCTCTCCCTCACACCAACCTTCCTCATCCTCTTCATCACTCCCTGGCCTCTCTCCCTCACACTGGCCCTTCTCCTTCTCTTCATCACTCCCTGGCCTCTCTCCCTCA
This sequence comes from Lissotriton vulgaris, assembly GCF_964263255.1. Lineage (NCBI taxonomy): Eukaryota > Metazoa > Chordata > Amphibia > Caudata > Salamandridae > Lissotriton > Lissotriton vulgaris. The sequence continues at coordinate 70,338,684 of NC_141686.1, forward strand.
CTCCGGCCCTCCACATTCTTTTCATCACTCCCAGGTCTCTCTCCCTCTTACCGGCCTTCTTCATTCTTTTCATCATTCCCTGGCCTCTCTCCTTCACAAAGCCCTCTTCCTCACTACCTGGCTTCTCTCCCTCACACCCTCCTCATTCTCGTCATCACTCCCTGGCCTCTTTCTCCTCACACCGGCCCTCCTCATTCTTTTCATCACTCCCTGGCCTCTTTCCCTCACACCCTCCTTATTCTCTTCATCACTCCCTGGCCTCTCTCCCTCACTCCGGCCCTCCACATTCTTTTCATCACTCCCTGGCCTCTCTCCCTCACACCAACCTTCCTCATCCTCTTCATCACTCCCTGGCCTCTCTCCCTCACACTGGCCCTTCTCCTTCTCTTCATCACTCCCTGGCCTCTCTCCCTCACTCCGGCCCTCCACATTCTTTTCATCACTCCCAGGTCTCTCTCCCTCTTACCGGCCTTCTTCATTCTTTTCAACATTCCCTGGCCTCTCTCCCTCACACAGCCCTCTTCCTCACTCCCTGGCCTCTCTTCCTCACACCCTCCTCATTATTTTCATCACTCCCTGGCCTCTCTCACTCACACTGGCCCTTGTCATTCTCTTCATCACTCCCTGGCCTCTCTCCCTCACACCCTCCTCATCCTCTTCATCACTCCCTGGCCTCTCTCCCTCACACCAACCTTCCTCATCCTCTTCATCACTCCCTGGCCTCTCTCCCTCACACTGGCCCTTCTCCTTCTCTTCATCACTCCCTGGCCTCTCTCCCTCACTCCGGCCCTCCTCATTCTTTTCATCACTCCCAGGTCTCTCTCCCTCTTACCGGCCTTCTTCATTCTTTTCATCATTCCCTGGCCTCTCTCCTTCACAAAGCCCTCTTCCTCACTACCTGGCTTCTCTCCCTCACACCCTCCTCATTCTCGTCATCACTCCCTGGCCTCTCCCTCACACCCTCTTCATTCTCTTCTTCACCCCCTGGCTTCTCTCCCTGATACAGACCCTTCTTATTCTCTTTATAACTCCCTGGCATCTCTCCCTCACACCCTCCTCATTCTCTTCTCCCCCCCTGGCTTCTCTGCCTCACACTAACCGTCCTCATTCTCTTCCTCACTCCCTGGTCTCTCTCCCTCATACCCTCCTCAGTCTCTTCTTCACCCCCTGGCTTCTCTCCCTCATACCGCCCCTCCTCATTCTCTTTATCACTCCATGGCTTCTCTCCCTCACACCCTCCTCATTCTATTCATCACTCGCTGGCCTCTCTCCCTCACTCCGGCCCTCCACATTCTTTTCATCACTCCCAGGTCTCTCTCCCTCACACAGCCCTCTCCCTCACACCCTCTTCATTCTCTTCATTACCCCCTGGCTTCTCTCCCTGATACCGACCCTCCTCATTCTCTTTATAACTCCCTGGCATCTCTCCCTCACACCCTCCTCATTCTCTTCTCCCCCCTGGCTTCTCTGCCTCACACTAACCGTCCTCATTCTCTTCCTCACTCCCTGGTCTCTCTCCCTCACACCCTCCTCATTCTCTTCATTACCCCCTGGCTTCTCTCCCTGATACCGACCCTCCTCATTCTCTTTATAACTCCCTGGCCTCTCTCCCTCACACCCTCCTCATTCTCTTCTTTACCCCCTGGCTTCTCTCCCTCATACCGACCCTCCTCATTTTTTTCATCACTCCCTGACCTCTCACCATCACCCCGGCCTCCTTCATTCTTTTCATCACTCCCTGGCCTCTCTCCCTCAAACAGCTCTCTTCATCACTCCCTGGCTTCTCTCCCTCACACCGGTTCTTCTCATTCTTTTCATCACTCCCTGGTCTCTCTCCCTCACACCTGCCCTCCTCATTCTCTTCATCACTCCCTGGCCTCTTTCTCCTCACACCGGCCCTCCTCATTCTTTTCATCACTCCCTGGCCTCTTTCCCTCACACCCTCCTTATTCTCTTCATCACTCCCTGGCCTCTCTCCCTCACTCCGGCCCTCCACATTCTCTTTATAACTCCCTGGTCTCTCTCCCTCACACCTGCCCTCCTCATTCTCTTCATCACTCCCTGGCCTCTTTCTCCTCACACCGGCCCTCCTCATTCTTTTCATCACTCCCTGGCCTCTTTCCCTCACACCCTCCTTATTCTCTTCATCACTCCCTGGCCTCTCTCCCTCAATCCGGCCCTCCACATTCTTTTCATCACTCCCAGGTCTCTCTCCCTCTTACCGGCCTTCTTCATTCTTTTCAACATTCCCTGGCCTCTCTCCCTCACACAGCCCTCTTCCTCACTCCCTGGCCTCTCTTCCTCACACCCTCCTCATTATTTTCATCACTCCCTGGCCTCTCTCCCTCACACTGGCCCTTGTCATTCTCTTCATCACTCCCTGGCCTCTCTCCCTCACACCCTCCTCATCCTCTTCGTCACTCCCTGGCCTCTCTCCCTCACACCAACCTTCCTCATCCTCTTCATCACTCCCTGGCCTCTCTCCCTCACACCAACCTTCCTCATCCTCTTCATCACTCCCTGGCCTCTCTCCCTCACACCAACCTTCCTCATTCTCTTCATCACTCCCTGGCATTGCTGTTGCTTAGAATTAATGACAGGGCGCGACCCCTGGTTGTTGCCTTTGGGCCACTAGAGTGGGCTTTGTATCCGGTTTGTGTTGGCAAGGTGGAGCTGACTGACCCCTTTGTGCTGCATTTAGTTCTAGTTTTAGTTCATCTTGTGTGTTTTGTGTTTAGTTCCAAGGGCACACAGTGAGTCATTCACTGGGAAAAATTAATTTGCTGTTTTTGAAAGATAAAGAATCACAGGCTTCGACATTGTTAAGGTCTCTTAAAATGTCAAACCTACTCTTTATCAGGGTCCTCACCTCTCGTTCGAAGAGTTGCCCCAATACCCTGTGCGCGAGCGTGCCTTCAGTTGAGCCTTAGCCAAAGAAGTCTTCAAAAGCCTGTTGTACAAGGAGGAGGCCCTCAAATGCCTCTTGAGCGAGGATACCTATGTTTTTCTAGAACAAAGCCCTTCACTGCCGCACAAACGGGGCAGGGGCAGTGCAGGAGGTATAGCCTCAGCCAGTAAGTGCGGCAAACCAGCTTCAACGCTCTGCCCCAAAAGCGGACCCCAGGAGTGGCCTGGCCTTGGGTGGGGTGTCAGAAGTGGGCACACCGTAAGGGAACCAACCGCAAGACTTGGCTCTGTCGCTGAGGAGGGCTGTCACTCACAGGCTCGGCAGCCCTGCCTTGGCACTGCCTCCCAGCTGGTGTCTCTCTCGGGAGTCGGGCAGTGACTCCTGGCTCCCTTCCCATGCCCTGGGTAGACTTGGGGGTATTGGCTACAGGCTCAGCCTACAGGCGTCTATCAGCTCCCCAACATTGGCTGCGGTATACAACCGTTACCACGCATCTTTTACCACGAAATACTGTTACAACGAAACTATTACAACGCAAGTGTATTTACAACGCATGTATTCACAACGCATTACACTACAACGCAGATACTATTACAACGCATACCATTACAACGTAAGTATAGGTAAGTTTATCTTTTTTTAAAAATATTTATTAGGGGTATTGGGTTATGGGCTACAGGGGTATTTTAGGGTTCAGGGCTGGGTTTGGGTTATGGGCTACAGGGGTATTTTTAGGGTTCAGGGCTGGGTTTGGGTTATGGGGTACAGGGGTATTTTTAGGGTTCAGGGCTGGGTTTGGGTTTTGGGGTACAGGGGTATTTTTAGGGTTCAGGGCTGGGTTTGGGTTATGGGGTACAGAGGTATTTTTAGGGTTCAGGGCTGGGTTTGGGTTTTGGGGTACATGGGTATTTTTAGGGTTCAGGGCTAGGTTTGGGTTTTGGGGTATAGGGGTATTTTTAACATATATATTTACAAATTCTTAAATAAAAATTAATATAATTAATTAAAATATTTAAATAATTATTAGTTACATTATTTTAAAATATTATATACTTACCTATACTTACGTTGTAATGGTATGCGTTGTAATAGTATCTGCGTTGTAGTGTAATGCGTTGTAAAGGCATTCGTTGTAAAGGGTCCTGCGTTGTAAAAATTGCGTGGTAATGGTATGCGTGGTAAAAGTATGCGTGCTAACGTCATACATCCTTGCCTGCACTACCAGCCCATTAGGAAAATGAAGCCCTCACTCCGGTTTCCTGACCGCCTAATGCCTTTTTCTGAAAACCCGAGACATGCTGAGGTGGGTCACGGGGGCAAGCAGAAGCACAGGGTGCAGACATTTATCTCTACTGTGCTCACCCCCCCTGTTCTTGGGATGCCTTTCTTCTGCAACCTGTGCTATGCTTACAGTGCCCTATGCTATCTTGTGTTTTGTTAAAAAAGCTTTAGTGCTCACAACCAAGAACTGAGTCTCCTCATGGCACTAAATTGTTTTTCTTTTGTAAACAAGTCATGCTCACCGCCGCCACTCTTTATCCTCTTCCTCACTCCCTGGCCTTTTTCCCTCACACCCTCCTCATTCTCTTCATCACTTCCTGGCCTCTCTCCCTCACAACCTCCTCATTCTGTTTTCACTCCCTGGCCTCTTTCCCTCACACCCTCCTCATTCTCGTCATCACTCCCTGGCCTCTCCCTCACACCCTCTTCATTCTCTTCTTCACCCCCTGGCTTCTCTCCCTGATACAGACCCTTCTTATTCTCTTTATAACTCCCTGGCATCTCTCCCTCACACCCTCCTCATTCTTTTCTCCCCCCCTGGCTTCTCTGCCTCACACTAACCGTCCTCATTCTCTTCCTCACTCCCTGGTCTCTCTCCCTCACACCCTCCTCAGTCTCTTCTTCACCCCCTGGCTTCTCTCCCTCATACCGCCCCTCCTCATTCTCTTTATCACTCCATGGCTTCTCTCCCTCACACCCTCCTCATTCTCTTCATCACTCCCTGGCCTCTCTCCCTCACTCCGGCCCTCCACATTCTTTTCATCACTCCCAGGTCTCTCTCCCTCACACAGCCCTCTCCCTCACACCCTCCTCATTCTCTTCATTACCCCCTGGCTTCTCTCCCTGATACCGACCCTCCTCATTCTCTTTATAACTCCCTGGCCTCTCTCCCTCACACCCTCCTCATTCTCTTCTTTACCCCCTGGCTTCTCTCCCTCATACCGACCCTCCTCATTTTTTTCATCACTCCCTGACCTCTCACCATCACCCCGGCCTCCTTCATTCTTTTCATCACTCCCTGGCCTTTCTCCCTCAAACAGCTCTCTTCATCACTCCCTGGCTTCTCTCCCTCACACCGGTTCTTCTCATTCTTTTCATCACTCCCTGGTCTCTCTCCCTCACACCTGCCCTCCTCATTCTCTTCATCACTCCCTGGCCTCTTTCTCCTCACACCGGCCCTCCTCATTCTTTTCATCACTCCCTGGCCTCTTTCCCTCACACCCTCCTTATTCTCTTCATCACTCCCTGGCCTCTCTCCCTCACTCCGGCCCTCCACATTCTTTTCATCACTCCCTGGCCTCTCTCCCTCACACCAACCTTCCTCATCCTCTTCATCACTCCCTGGCCTCTCTCCCTCACACTGGCCCTTCTCCTTCTCTTCATCACTCCCTGGCCTCTCTCCCTCACTCCGGCCCTCCACATTCTTTTCATCACTCCCAGGTCTCTCTCCCTCTTACCGGCCTTCTTCATTCTTTTCATCATTCCCTGGCCTCTCTCCTTCACAAAGCCCTCTTCCTCACTACCTGGCTTCTCTCCCTCACACCCTCCTCATTCTCGTCATCACTCCCTGGCCTCTTTCTCCTCACACCGGCCCTCCTCATTCTTTTCATCACTCCCTGGCCTCTTTCCCTCACACCCTCCTTATTCTCTTCATCACTCCCTGGCCTCTCTCCCTCACTCCGGCCCTCCACATTCTTTTCATCACTCCCTGGCCTCTCTCCCTCACACCAACCTTCCTCATCCTCTTCATCACTCCCTGGCCTCTCTCCCTCACACTGGCCCTTCTCCTTCTCTTCATCACTCCCTGGCCTCTCTCCCTCACTCCGGCCCTCCACATTCTTTTCATCACTCCCAGGTCTCCCTCCCTCTTACCGGCCTTCTTCATTCTTTTCAACATTCCCTGGCCTCTCTCCCTCACACAGCCCTCTTCCTCACTCCCTGGCCTCTCTTCCTCACACCCTCCTCATTATTTTCATCACTCCCTGGCCTCTCTCCCTCACACTGGCCCTTGTCATTCTCTTCATCACTCCCTGGCCTCTCTCCCTCACACCCTCCTCATCCTCTTCATCACTCCCTGGCCTCTCTCCCTCACACCAACCTTCCTCATCCTCTTCATCACTCCCTGGCCTCTCTCCCTCACACCAACCTTCTCCTTCTCTTCATCACTCCCTGGCCTCTCTCCCTCACTCCGGCCCTCCTCATTCTTTTCATCACTCCCAGGTCTCTCTCCCTCTTACCGGCCTTCTTCATTCTTTTCATCATTCCCTGGCCTCTCTCCTTCACAAAGCCCTCTTCCTCACTACCTGGCTTCTCTCCCTCACACCCTCCTCATTCTCGTCATCACTCCCTGGCCTCTCCCTCACACCCTCTTCATTCTCTTCTTCACCCCCTGGCTTCTCTCCCTGATACAGACCCTTCTTATTCTCTTTATAACTCCCTGGCATCTCTCCCTCACACCCTCCTCATTCTCTTCTCCCCCCCTGGCTTCTCTGCCTCACACTAACCGTCCTCATTCTCTTCCTCACTCCCTGGTCTCTCTCCCTCATACCCTCCTCAGTCTCTTCTTCACCCCCTGGCTTCTCTCCCTCATACCGCCCCTCCTCATTCTCTTTATCACTCCATGGCTTCTCTCCCTCACACCCTCCTCATTCTATTCATCACTCGCTGGCCTCTCTCCCTCACTCCGGCCCTCCACATTCTTTTCATCACTCCCAGGTCTCTCTCCCTCACACAGCCCTCTCCCTCACACCCTCTTCATTCTCTTCATTACCCCCTGGCTTCTCTCCCTGATACCGACCCTCCTCATTCTCTTTATAACTCCCTGGCATCTCTCCCTCACACCCTCCTCATTCTCTTCTCCCCCCTGGCTTCTCTGCCTCACACTAACCGTCCTCATTCTCTTCCTCACTCCCTGGTCTCTCTCCCTCACACCCTCCTCATTCTCTTCATTACCCCCTGGCTTCTCTCCCTGATACCGACCCTCCTCATTCTCTTTATAACTCCCTGGCCTCTCTCCCTCACACCCTCCTCATTCTCTTCTTTACCCCCTGGCTTCTCTCCCTCATACCGACCCTCCTCATTTTTTTCATCACTCCCTGACCTCTCACCATCACCCCGGCCTCCTTCATTCTTTTCATCACTCCCTGGCCTCTCTCCCTCAAACAGCTCTCTTCATCACTCCCTGGCTTCTCTCCCTCACACCGGTTCTTCTCATTCTTTTCATCACTCCCTGGTCTCTCTCCCTCACACCTGCCCTCCTCATTCTCTTCATCACTCCCTGGCCTCTTTCTCCTCACACCGGCCCTCCTCATTCTTTTCATCACTCCCTGGCCTCTTTCCCTCACACCCTCCTTATTCTCTTCATCACTCCCTGGCCTCTCTCCCTCACTCCGGCCCTCCACATTCTCTTTATAACTCCCTGGTCTCTCTCCCTCACACCTGCCCTCCTCATTCTCTTCATCACTCCCTGGCCTCTTTCTCCTCACACCGGCCCTCCTCATTCTTTTCATCACTCCCTGGCCTCTTTCCCTCACACCCTCCTTATTCTCTTCATCACTCCCTGGCCTCTCTCCCTCAATCCGGCCCTCCACATTCTTTTCATCACTCCCAGGTCTCTCTCCCTCTTACCGGCCTTCTTCATTCTTTTCAACATTCCCTGGCCTCTCTCCCTCACACAGCCCTCTTCCTCACTCCCTGGCCTCTCTTCCTCACACCCTCCTCATTATTTTCATCACTCCCTGGCCTCTCTCCCTCACACTGGCCCTTGTCATTCTCTTCATCACTCCCTGGCCTCTCTCCCTCACACCCTCCTCATCCTCTTCGTCACTCCCTGGCCTCTCTCCCTCACACCAACCTTCCTCATCCTCTTCATCACTCCCTGGCCTCTCTCCCTCACACCAACCTTCCTCATCCTCTTCATCACTCCCTGGCCTCTCTCCCTCACACCAACCTTCCTCATTCTCTTCATCACTCCCTGGCATTGCTGTTGCTTAGAATTAATGACAGGGCGCGACCCCTGGTTGTTGCCTTTGGGCCACTAGAGTGGGCTTTGTATCCGGTTTGTGTTGGCAAGGTGGAGCTGACTGACCCCTTTGTGCTGCATTTAGTTCTAGTTTTAGTTCATCTTGTGTGTTTTGTGTTTAGTTCCAAGGGCACACAGTGAGTCATTCACTGGGAAAAATTAATTTGCTGTTTTTGAAAGATAAAGAATCACAGGCTTCGACATTGTTAAGGTCTCTTAAAATGTCAAACCTACTCTTTATCAGGGTCCTCACCTCTCGTTCGAAGAGATGCCCCAATACCCTGTGCGCGAGCGTGCCTTCAGTTGAGCCTTAGCCAAAGAAGTCTTCAAAAGCCTGTTGTACAAGGAGGAGGCCCTCAAATGCCTCTTGAGCGAGGATACCTATGTTTTTCTAGAACAAAGCCCTTCACTGCCGCACAAACGGGGCAGGGGCAGTGCAGGAGGTATAGCATCAGCCAGTACGTGCGGCAAACCAGCTTCAACGCTCTGCCCCAAAAGCGGACCCCAGGAGTGGCCTGGCCTTGGGTGGGGTGTCAGAAGTGGGCACACCGTAAGGGAACCAACCGCAAGACTTGGCTCTGTCGCTGAGGAGGGCTGTCACTCACAGGCTCGGCAGCCCTGCCTTGGCACTGCCTCCCAGCTGGTGTCTCTCTCGGGAGTCGGGCAGTGACTCCTGGCTCCCTTCCCATGCCCTGGGTAGACTTGGGGGTATTGGTTACAGGCTCAGCCCACAGGCGTCTATTAGCTCCCCACCGTTGGCTGCGGTATACAACCGTTACCACGCATCTTTTACCACGAAATACTGTTACAACGAAACTATTACAACGCAAGTGTATTTACAACGCATGTATTTACAACGCATTACACTACAACGCAGATACTATTACAACGCATACCATTACAACGTAAGTATAGGTAAGTTTATCTTTTTAAAAAAATATTTATTAGGGGTATTGGGTTATGGGCTACAGGGGTATTTTAGGGTTCAGGGCTGGGTTTGGGTTATGGGGTACAGGGGTATTTTTAGGGTTCAGGGCTGGGTTTGGGTTATGGGGTACAGGGGTATTTTTAGGGTTCAGGGCTGGGTTTGGGTTATGGGGTACAGGGGTATTTTTAGGGTTCAGGGCTGGGTTTGGGTTTTGGGGTACAGGGGTATTTTTAGGGTTCAGGGCTAGGTTTGTGTTTTGGGGTATAGGGGTATTTTTAACATATATATTTACAAATTCTTAAATAAAAATTAATATAATTAATTAAAATATTTAAATAATTATTAGTTACATTATTTTAAAATATTATATACTTACCTATACTTACGTTGTAATGGTATGTGTTGTAATAGTATCTGCGTTGTAGTGTAATGCGTTGTAAAGGCATTCGTTGTAAAGGGTCCTGCGTTGTAAAAATTGTGTGGTAATGGTATGCGTGGTAAAAGTATGCGTGCTAACGTCATACATCCTTGCTTGCACTACCAGCCCATTAGGAAAATGAAGCCCTCACTCCGGTTTCCTGACCGCCTAATGCCTTTTTCTGAAAACCCGAGACATGCTGAGGTGGGTCACGGGGGCAAGCAGAAGCACAGGGTGCAGACATTTATCTCTACTGTGCTCACCCCCCCCACCCCCCTGTTCTTGGGATGCTTTCTTCTGAAACCTGTGCTATGCTTACAGTGCCCTATGCTATCTTGTGTTTTGTTAAAAAAGCTTTAGTGCTCACAACCAAGAACTGAGTCTCCTCATGGCACTAAATTGTTTTTCTTTTGTAAACAAGTCATGCTCACCGCCGCCACTCTTTATCCTCTTCCTCACTCCCTGGCCTTTATCCCTCACACCCTCCTCATTCTCTTCATCACTTCCCGGCCTCTCTCCCTCACAACCTCCTCATTCTGTTTTCACTCCCTGGCCTCTTTCCCTCACACCCTCCTCATTCTCGTCATCACTCCCTGGCCTCTCCCTCACACCCTCTTCATTCTCTTCTTCACCCCCTGGCTTCTCTCCCTGATACAGACCCTTCTTATTCTCTTTATAACTCCCTGGCATCTCTCCCTCACACCCTCCTCATTCTCTTCTCCCCCCCTGGCTTCTCTGCCTCACACTAACCGTCCTCATTCTCTTCCTCACTCCCTGGTCTCTCTCCCTCACACCCTCCTCAGTCTCTTCTTCACCCCCTGGCTTCTCTCCCTCATACCGCCCCTCCTCATTCTCTTTATCACTCCATGGCTTCTCTCCCTCACACCCTCCTCATTCTCTTCATCACTCCCTGGCCTCTCTCCCTCACTCCGGCCCTCCACATTCTTTTCATCACTCCCAGGTCTCTCTCCCTCACACAGCCCTCTCCCTCACACCCTCCTCATTCTCTGCATTACCCCCTGGCTTCTCTCCCTGATACCGACCCTCCTCATTCTCTTTATAACTCCCTGGCATCTCTCCCTCACACCCTCCTCATTCTCTTCTCCCCCCCTGGCTTCTCTGCCTCACACTAACCGTCCTCATTCTGTTCCTCACTCCCTGGTCTCTCTCCCTCACACCCTCCTCATTCTCTTCATTACCCCCTGGCTTCTCTCCCTGATACCAACCCTCCTCATTCTCTTTATAACTCCCTGGCCTCTCTCCCTCACACCCTCCTCATTCTCTTCTTTACCCCCTGGCTTCTCTCCCTCATACCGACCCTCCTCATTTTTTTCATCACTCCCTGACCTCTCACTATCACCCCGGCCTCCTTTATTCTTTTCATCACTCCCTGGCCTCTCTCCCTCAAACAGCTCTCTTCATCACTCCCTGGCTTCTCTCCCTCACACCGGTTCTTCTCATTCTTTTCATCACTCCCTGGTCTCTCTCCCTCACACCTGCCCTCCTCATTCTCTTCATCACTCCCTGGCCTCTTTCTCCTCACACCGGCCCTCCTCATTATTTTCATCACTCCCTGGCCTCTTTCCCTCACACCCTCCTTATTCTCTTCATAACTCCCTGGCCTCTCTCCCTCACACCAACCTTCCTCATCCTCTTCATCACTCCCTGGCCTCTCTCCCTCACTCCGGCCCTCCACATTCTTTTCATCACTCCCAGGTCTCTCTCCCTCTTACCGGCCTTCTTCATTCTTTTCAACATTCCCTGGCCTCTCTCCCTCACACAGCCCTCTTCCTCACTCCCTGGCCTCTCTTCCTCACACCCTCCTCATTATTTTCATCACTCCCTGGCCTCTCTCCCTCACACTGGCCCTTGTCATTCTCTTCATCACTCCCTGGCCTCTCTCCCTCACACCCTCCTCATCCTCTTCATCACTCCCTGGCCTCTCTCCCTCACACCAACCTTCCTCATCCTCTTCATCACTCCCTGGCCTCTCTCCCTCACACTGGCCCTTCTCCTTCTCTTCATCACTCCCTGGCCTCTCTCCCTCACTCCGGCCCTCCTCATTCTTTTCATCACTCCCAGGTCTCTCTCCCTCTTACCGGCCTTCTTCATTCTTTTCATCATTCCCTGGCCTCTCTCCTTCACAAAGCCCTCTTCCTCACTCCCTGGCTTCTCTCCCTCACACCCTCCTCATTCTCGTCATCACTCCCTGGCCTCTCCCTCACACCCTCTCCATTCTCTTCTTCACCCCCTGGCTTCTCTCCCTGATACAGACCCTTCTTATTCTCTTTATAACTCCCTGGCATCTCTCCCTCACACCCTCCTCATTCTCTTCTCCCCCCTGGCTTCTCTGCCTCACACTAACCATCCTCATTCTCTTCCTCACTCCCTGGTCTCTCTCCCTCACACCCTCCTCAGTCTCTTCTTCACCCCCTGGCTTCTCTCCCTCATACCGCCCCTCCTCATTCTCTTTATCACTCCATGGCTTCTCTCCCTCACACCCTCCTCATTCTCTTCATCACTCCCTGGCCTCTCTCCCTCACTCCGGCCCTCCACATTCTTTTCATCACTCCCAGGTCTCTCTCCCTCACACAGCCCTCTTCCTCACACCCTCCTCATTCTCTTCATTACCCCCTGGCTTCTCTCCCTGATACCGACCCTCCTCATTCTCTTTATAACTCCCTGGTCTCTCTCCCTCACACCTGCCCTCCTCATTCTCTTCATCACTCCCTGGCCTCTTTCTCCTCACACCGGCCCTCCTCATTCTTTTCATCACTCCCTGGCCTCTTTCCCTCACACCCTCCTTATTCTCTTCATCACTCCCTGGCCTCTCTCCCTCACTCCGGCTCTCCACATTCTTTTCATCACTCCCAGGTCTCTCTCCCTCTTACCGGCCTTCTTCATTCTTTTCAACATTCCCTGGCCTCTCTCCCTCACACAGCCCTCTTCCTCACTCCCTGGCCTCTCTTCCTCACACCCTCCTCATTATTTTCATCACTCCCTGGCCTCTCTCCCTCACACTGGCCCTTGTCATTCTCTTCATCACTCCCTGGCCTCTCTCCCTCACACCCTCCTCATCCTCTTCATCACTCCCTGGCCTCTCTCCCTCACACCAACCTTCCTCATCCTCTTCATCACTCCCTGGCCTCTCTCCCTCACACTGGCCCTTCTCCTTCTCTTCATCACTCCCTGGCCTCTCTCCCTCACTCCGGCCCTCCTCATTCTTTTCATCACTCCCAGGTCTCTCTCCCTCTTACCGGCCTTCTTCATTCTTTTCATCATTCCCTGGCCTCTCTCCTTCACAAAGCCCTCTTCCTCACTCCCTGGCTTCTCTCCCTCACACCCTCCTCCTTATTTTCATCACTCCCTGGCCTCTCTCCCTCACACTGGCCCTTTTCATTCTCTTCATCACTCCCTGGCCTCTCTCCCTCACACCCTCCTCATCCTCTTCATCACTCTCTGGCCTCTCTCCCTCACACCAACCTTCCTCATCCTCTTCATCACTCCCTGGCCTCTCTCCCTCACACCAACCTTCCTCATTCTCTTCATCACTCCCTGGCGTTGCTGTTGCTTAGAATTAATGACAGGGCGCGACCCTGGTTGTTGCCTTTGGGCCACTAGAGTGGGCTTTGTATTCGGTTTGTGTTGGCAAGGTGGAGCTGACTGACCCCTTTGTGCTGCATTTAGTTCTAGTTTTAGTTCATCTTGTGTGTTTTGTGTTTAGTTCCAAGGGCACACAGTGAGTCATTCCCTGGGAAAAATTAATTTGCTGTTTTTGAAAGATAAAGAATCACAGGCTTCGACATTGTTAAGTTGGTTTTGGGTCCCCAGAGCACATCACGTTTGCGCAGGTCCCCACTGCTTTCATGGGGGGACCATGATGTATGGTCATTTAATGTCAGCTGTAGATGATGGATCCCTGAACAGTGTCATGTATGTGCATTACCAGGTAATTGTTCACGCAGCTCTCCGATGGATGTCACATGTGGTTTTTCTGAGTCCCCATAGAGATCATGCAGTCTGTGTGTTCTCTTTTGTACAGCCAGTCACCGGTGTATTCAACTGTGTAGGCTTGGACCGTGTCATGTATGTGCATGTAACTTGCATTATCGAGTAACTATTAGCGGCAATACTATGTGTCTCTCGGACCTCTTTCAAGTGCTTGCCGGCCTTTTTCTTCAGCACCCCTCCCCCCCGAGGGGCGGCAATCTGAGGAATAGCCCATGGCGCCAGAAGCTCTAGCTATGTTATGGCCTCAAGGGCGAAGGAATTAGGGCTAAATGCTGGGTAGCATACTTACATGTAATTTTGCAGCAATTGCGAGTATTTACACTACAAAGAATTACGCCAGTTACACCCTACCCCTAGATAAAACCGCAGTTTGCGGTAATGACGTTTCCTGATCCACTTGTAACTACTGACTGGCGAAATGCAATTGGCTAAAAAAAAAAGCCACCTTTGGTGAATTCATAATTATGCCTACACAAATTGGATTTAATCAAGTTCTTAGTATGGCTGACCCTGATATAGAAAATCTAAGCGAGTATTCATAGCAGTGCTCCTTTTGATACGAGCTATCGTGTTGTTCTCATTAGATATGCTAATGACCGCTCTGCGACGTTCTAACTAGAGCTTAGCCATAATCACGAAAGTATATGCGCCGCGATCAGTGATGTTATGAATGTGTCATTGCTGGTCACATGCGTGACCGATCACGCTGTCTTTTATAGGATGTGGCAGCGCGCGCTAAGCCCGGGGCGGAGAGCGCTGTCAGCGCCCACGACTTCCCCCGCTGCCAGCGTGATGAAACCTGCGCGCGATGCAAGTCAGGCATTCTGGAAAAATTAATTTCACACACATTAAATTCACGTTAAAAATCAAAGCACATCCCGAGCGCAGCCGAAAGACAAACAAGCAAGGGTGCACTAAATCCTGTAAATAATGTACGGCAGAGAGCTGTTCTGGGAAATGGATTCGGCAAACAGAGCGACACGCTGGCATCAGCTCACGCGTGGATTACCCCTGGGTGATGCCAGGGTGTGTGGAAGGACGTCTGCCCCAGGATCTTTCCTTCCGCCTCACACGGACACCATCTTGGGATAGATGATGACAGTGCATAAATGTCGGGCTACTTTGCACCATCCTTGAACCGACATTTGCACTGACTGACAGGTACAACATGTTTTTTTTTGCACTATTTGTCAATGCAGATGTCATGATCGCCTAACAAAGCTGAGAATTTTCTTGACACCAGCGCCTTAATATTGATCTGGCCCATTCACTGACTTCAAGACCAAGGCCTTTAAAGCGCCATATAATTACACTTACAACTTTAAACTTTCACTGTGGTACACACCATTGTTACACTTGCGGTTACAAACAAGTGCAGCTCTACTTCTGAACATTCCCGCCATCAGTCAAGTGAAGCCTTAACGAGAATAATGTGTAGGATTCAACAATTTGAGACTGGCGTCATTACTGAGGCAGGCATCACTACCTCATGTTAATGTTAATTTACATATTACCTCACATCGTAAAGCCATATAATCTTCTACCTCATACTGATTTGCTTAAATAGATGTGTTGTAGTTAACCGTAACCGACCACATAAGGCACAATGTTCATTCTGAGATATTTATATCTATACGCACCTCCCAAAGCCTTATAATTATCTACCTCTTACCTGTGTGATATGACTATCTACCTCAGTTCTATGTGTAGTTATATATATGTCTTTATATGTTAATCAGTAACATGCTCTCTTTTGTATGTGAAGCGCTCTGATACCCATGGGTCTTGTTCGCGCTATACAAAACTTTATAATAAATAAATAAATAGATGCACTCGAAAGTAGTCTTTTGGCTCCCAAAGCAAATGTGTTTATTGGTTTGTTCACTTCCCCATTTATTTATTCCACCTCTAACATGTTTTCGATGCATCCCGATATAAAATAGAGTTTTGCCCAGTTCAGTTCATTAAAGGAGCGAGGCTGCACAGCTGCGATCGAGACCTTTGACCTTTCAGGTACAGCCCTGGAGCCCTAACAGCAAAATTCCAACCAAAACTACCATCAGCTTCATCAGCCCGTGTTGAGTTCCTAATCAATTCTTCTCTGATCTGTGGTATTGACCCCAGAGATTTGAAGAAAGCTCAGGTAGACCAATTGATAAAAAATCTACTGGCGACTTGAACTTTCTGGCCGGTTACATATTAATTTCACAACTACGTTACCTACCAAACTTATGAGCTGTAAGGCTTATCCCAGAGGCAATGTGTAAAGCGTGTGTGCAACACACACACACACACAGCAGCGACACACTAGGCACACCACAAAAGAAACTACACACAAGGGTATTTAAAAATATCCATAAAACTCATTAGAACATAATCACACATATACACTGTGCCTCCTGGCACTTGGCATGACTTTACAGAGATTATATACAACACAGGACCAATCGAACACTGTCATAGCATCATAACTCACAGTTAGTGAAGAAAACCAGTAACTACTGGGAAGGGTACACTTAGCATGAGCACATAAGCATTAACCATCAGTAGCAGTACCCAGCATAGCACATTATGCGTAAAATCATCAGGGCCCACTAGTAAAAACGTGTAAGGGGTGCACACATCATGGCCCCTCTTAGTCACATACTCCACCATAGGTGATACCTACACCACATCTCCTCAGGGCAGAGTGCCTATAACTCACAAGAGGACCGCAGTAGGTTTGTTACCCCAAATAGCCACATGGGGGTAAAAGTCATGGAAGGCAGAAAAAGGCAGCCACTATCTCCACCCTGCCGAGGCTTCTGGGCAATGTGCCCGCCTAAGACAGGGAATGCAGCAATCATGGGTTCAGGGGCCCGCCCTGGGCTCGCCCTGCAATGCCCACATAAGTAAGTACAATAGCCCCCAACAGTGTGCCTGGATTGGCAGCCGCCAACCCGGGCATAGCTGCCGCCAACACGGGAGAGGGGCCCAGCCACTATCTCAGGCCAACAGACCCGCCACGCAGTGTGTGCTTTCCAACAGGAGGTGGGGTGGGATGACACTCACCTGCCTCCGGTCGCTCCTGTACACTTGTGGATGCCAGCACACAGCACCTCTCTGCTTTCTGGATTATGGTCCTCCTTTTGGGGCTGCAATCACGCAGTGCAGCCGCTCAGTCCTCAATGGAACCAGAAGGGGCAGGACACAGAGCAAAGTCTCTGGTGACTTTCCTATTCTAAGGTGGCCATCCCTCAACCAGGCAACAGCTGCCTGACTTAAGTTTGCTGGCGAACACGCTGCCAGCACAGCAACGCAGACGGCGGTGGAGTTTCTGGCTTCTCCCCCAGCTGGTGAGGCCTGCCGCAGGCTCTCACCTACTTCTCCCTGTCCATCGAGATGGTAGCAGCTGATGGGAGCCCACGAGGCTCTTGCTCACCTCGGTTGGGTCCCGCCTCTCAGTTTGGGAATGGCAATGCCTTCCCGCCCACAACCAGGCTGGGACGACATGCGGGGCTCTCCTCTTCCTCTTCAGAGCCACAGCCAGGCTTTCTCCGCCTGACTTCCTCTCGCCATGGAGTGAAGTCTCCGTCAGTGCCGGCACACAGACAGGCAAAGTGCCCACCGTGCCAATTGGGAGGTGCGCTGACACACGCACCGGCAGCCCTTGTTTTTCCCAAGGAACTACAGCGCTCACCAGGCACTAGTGCCAATCAGCCCAGGCAAGCCACCAAGCCATGGTGGATCTTTAGAGGGCAGGGACCTGGCAGGCCAGCACACCGGAGTTCTACAGCAGGGCAGCAGCTTCACTGCCATGAGTAGGGATCCACCAATGGTGGTTCCTCCTGGTGCCCAGCACTTCCCAAGTAAGCACAAAAGTTCCAGCCATAATGGGGTCACAGCCCCGGTACTTATATGTTAAAATCATAATTAATGTACTGTCAAATAAGTTTTACCTATCCATGTCTATGGCTGGCTAGGTATTGGGACTGCAATATTTATATTTTAAAATGAGTCTGTAGGATCTGAGTGTGTATACATGTGAATGAGGAGTGGAAGCATTTTTATCTTTCTACATGGGTGTCTTGGTGAGGGTTTAGGAGAGTTAGACAAATATTTCGATTTGGTTAATATGTTTATAAATTAATTATGAAATGTATATAAAGGAATGGATTCATTACTAAATACATGTTTGAATAAATAAAAAGTATATTGTTACTTGAAAAAGATTAAGGGCTCTTCATTGGCTGCTTGATATATTTATACAAACTATTACATATTGATGAGCTCGTTGCACAGTGTTCAGGGGTGGCGGTTTTTTCTTGCTTCATTCCTGGTATTAAAGATGAGACAGATTGACTCACTGGGATCTGCTCTGACAATTCCCCACTGGCTTCCTGCAGCTCAAAGAATTAAATTCAAATCCTCATGCCCTGTGCATAAAGCTCTTCATGATTCACCTTCTATAAATGTATGCAGTCAGTAGGGCTGTTCCTTTTAAATACCTCACAGTTTAAACAGTCAGTTTATGTTTATGTTTATGTTTATGTTTTTGGGATTTTTATTGCGCACAACTACCCTGGGGTGTCTCGGCGCATATGGAACTTCCTGGGACAAGGAGTAGCCAAATGAATCATTGATTGAATAACCTGGTTTTTAGAAGTTTACGGAACATGATGAGGGTGGGACTGGTTTTGATGGACAAAGGGAGAGAGTTCCACAGTCTGGAGGTTGCTACTAGAAAACGTCTATCTCCCCAGGTGGTGGTTCTGGTACGTGGGACAGGGAGAAGGTAGGTGCAGGATGAGTGAAGTGATCTTTTAGGGGCATAGATCCGAAAAGCATCTCTAAGGAACCTGGGTCCTGAGTCATGGATGGCCTTGTAGGCGACACAGAGTGCTTTAAACTTGATCCGACTCTTGACTCTTAGCCAATGTAGATGACGTATGGCTGAGGAGGTGGGGCGGTGACTGGGGATGCCAAGTAGGATTCTGGCTGCCGCATTTTGAACTGATTGTAGTTTGGCTAGAACCTGTTCTTGCGTGTTGAGGAAGAGAGCGTTGCCATAGTCCATCTTAGAAAAGACGAGGGTGGTAATCAGGGTTTTTCCTGCCGCTGGAGGGAGATATGGCAACAGCTTCTTAATCTTCTTCAACATATAGAAGGAGGATGCGACCACTGCATTCACATGGTGCTTGAATAACAGCTTGTCATCCAACATGACACCAAGGTTTCTGACCCTGGCAACCGGAGTGGGAGGTGGACCCATTTCACTGGGCCACCAGATGGAAGACCACTCCGGTGAAAGGTTGCCAAAGGTCATCACCTCGATCTTGTCCGAATTTAATTTCAAGCAGTTACTCGAAATCCATGAGCTAATGGCCAACATTCCCTCCTGGAATCTAGCAGCAACAGCTGTCCCATCCTTATGCACCAATAACACTAATTGGGTGTCATCCGCATAGGTGGTTAAGCGCAGTCCGTGTGCTTTTATAACCCTCGCCAAATCCGCCACATATATATTAAATAATGTGGGGCTTAGCAAGGAGCCCTGGGGCACCCCACACGGAAGGGTGAAGGTGGGCGAATAGAAAGTGCCCAATTTCACCGCCTGCGTACGGTTGGCTAGAAACGACGCAATGAGATCCCTGGCAAGATGGGTCAGAGCCAAGGATGTAACACGGTCGATCAAGATGGCAAGATCGACCATGTCAAAGGCAGCGGACAGATCTAGGAGTATAAGGACCGCCGCCCCACCCTGGTCCATTATAGTCCTAATCTCGTCCGAGGCCTTTATCAAAGCTGTTTCAGTGCCATGACCCTTTCTAAACCCGAACTGGGTATCATCTAGAAGTTGATGGTGAGGAGGCAACTTGTTCTTCTCTGCAGCCCCAAAATGTTGGAATAATCAGCCTTTTAATTTATTTGCAGAAGGAATCCAACCTTTTTAAATACAGATAGCTGAAGAAAACATGGCTTTTTCAGAGATGCAATATATAGTGCATTTTAGGGTAGCAATATTTCCTGTCAAAAATTAATTTAGCGCGGTTACGTCTGGGTATAGAAGCGCTTCATAGAGTTAAAAAACCAATAAATACATATCCATTCCTTCATTCCTCCTTCCGAAGATACCTAGTTGACCTGGCAAAAATTTTCATTTTCTGACTGCCCAGCATATTGTTACAAATGTCCATCTCACACAGAGGAAATCCCATTGATTGGAACTCAAGCCTAAGCATCTCCTGTACAGAGGAGCAGCTATCAGTGATGCAGACAGTGCAGTGGCACCAGGGCCCTGAGGTGGGAGGGGCCCAGTCTGCCCTGCTCAAGCAGTTATTTTAGAGAGTACCCTTACTTACTCTTTGGGAAAGGCGGGAGGCTACAGAAGGTTGAAGATAAGCAGAAATTGACAAGAGGAAAATAAAAGGGATGGAAGAAAATGAAAGCATGAAAGAAAGGAGAGGAACCCGTAAGAGAATGGGAGGAGGAATTAATGTCCTGAGAGAAAGAGAGTGGAGGTAAGGAGCAGAGAAAAGGACAAGGGAAGTGAAGAAAGGGCCCAGAAATAAGAATGTCACAAGAAAAAGGAGAAAGGAGATAAGGAAGCGTGAGAGACAGAAGATGGGGAAGAGAGAGACAGAGTAAAGGTATCATTAGTGCAGCAAGTGCAGTAACACCAAAACTGCACACCAATAGCATCTTCACTTATCAGGAATTGGAGCCGATTTTCCTAGCTTGCTTTAGGATCCATACACCCAGGCTGGGCCACTGCTCGTGTATTAACCAGTGTTGTGAGGCATCGATGTTGCACCGAACTACGGGGCATATTACCAACAACTAGCGATAATTATCGCTATGTTGGCTTAGCAGCAATATTTTTGTCGCCGAGCTGCGGCTATTTTTATCGCTTAGGAACCTTGCTATTATCAAGGTTTATCTCCTAAGCGATAAAAATCGGCCGAAATGCATGAATATCGCTGAAAAGTCCGCGATATTCATGCATTACCGAGCTAATGCTCTTAGCCATGTTATCCACCTACCATTGGATAACATGGCTAAGAACTGCTCAGGCGCAGGTGTTAGCTTTTGGAGATATTCGCGCTTAGCGCGAATATCTCTAAAAGTTGGTAATAGGAGATAGCGATGTTACCGACTGTTTCCAGTCGCTAACATCTTGGAACGCCCACTTTGCATGTCATTAGTGATAAATTTCACTGACATGCAAAGCGGGCCTAAGATGGTCGCTATCTCCTACTAGCTGTGGCTAACTGGTGTTAGCGACAGCTAGGTAATAGGGAGATAATTTTTTTAAAGCCAAAAAAGTGGAGATAAACCCCCTTGATAATATGCCCCTACAAGTCTACTGCAAGGGTTTATTGAAGGAGGTGCTGTGGAAGTGTCGGTCTGCTTAGAACTCTTCCCTTCAGTTCCCATCAGCGAGTATTGATCAGGGTATCTGCCATTGACCATCCCTATCGAATTCCACTGAAACTCACACCCTCTTGAACCCACAGAATGGTCATGCCTATTGGAGACCCACAAGCAGGGGCCCAGCAATGCAGGTCATGTTGAACCACTGTCTGGGGTTGCCACCTCAGCTGGTGTTTACCAGCCTGGCCAGTGGTTTTCTATGGAGGCTACCAAAAAATTGCAGTTCTACTAGCTACATACCATCCTCTCTCGCCTCTAAGAGCCAATCAATGACTACTGCAGGATGCGTGTGGCCATGTACACACCGCCTTGGACATATGCCATCCCCTACAGCGCCCTTGCTGTGGACATCTTTTACCTATGAGCCTCTGCAGCACCACTGTCATTTCAACAAAGTGATGCTGTGAGGCAATGAAGTCATCACTGAAAGCTGTGAGGAAGTGAAGGGTGCAGATAAAGCCCCTCCTCTTCTTTATTGCACTGTGGCTCGGGCCCGACCCCTTTCTATCATTCACTAAATCACTTATAAAGTGCTGCTTCTCATCCGAGAGGGTATCCAGGCACTATGCTGTAGTGTCAGTCGAAAAGCCAGGGGTTTAGACCTTCCTGAAGTGGGTCAGTGAGGGTGAAGTGCAGAGGTGGAGGGGAAGGGGGTTCCAGGTCGTGGCGGCGAGGTTGGGTCTAGAAAAGGGAGCAGTAGGAATCAATGCTTGTTTTCTGGCCCCACTGGCATTTAGTGGCATGTTAGTGGCAAGGGCTATTCCCCATGTAGATTGCTCAGAACAGTAGAAAGCATTTTTGCATCAGTTTTGTATTGGAAGCAAAGCATATACCATATCATAACACAGCTTTATTTTTTACTTTAATTATTCCTTCTCATTAAACATAAATCTTATAACAACATTGATTTTAGGAACAGCTCCTTCCTGTTTTCAGCAAAGAGAAACACCTTAAACACTAGGGGCCCAATTCGCAATGGGCCTCTGCACTTGTGGCGAAGGCTCCGCAGTCATTGGGGGGAGGGGGTGGGGAGTTGCACTCAGGGCGGGACATCCGCATGAGAAACTGCAATGTGGAGGCCCACCAAGACCATGACTTCAGGGTCTCCACCACGAGTGCTGAGGCCTTTTGTGAATCTGGTTCTGGGTTTAGGTTGCATCCTTTCATAAACAAAAATAACACATTTTTTATTAATCTTTTCAAACCAAATGAATGTAACAGAGATGTCTCATTTCCAAAGGACCACTTAGTGGAATCGGTTAATGTCTCTGTATGGAGCAGTAAACAGCGCGGTGAATCATTAGGATGGAGCTGGGAGGAGTTTGTGCATGGAACCTTTTTCAGCTTGCTAGAAGTTAAGTAAATTGGCACTCGCTGTGTGCAGGTTGAGAGGATGTGAGCTCCTAAACTCATGTGGGCCCGATTCACAAAGGTCATCCATCCTCATGTCGGAGGTCCCGCAGTCATGGCGGGGGTGGGGCGTAGCTTGGTCGGTAAGAGCGAGGGGGTGTGAGCTTCAGATTTCCCAACAATCATGCTGGGACATAATGTTGAGGTATACAGACATAATATCGACTCAAAAATATCGAATGGCACAAATATCGAAGTAAAAATATAGAATGGATGAAATATCGAATGGACAGAATATAGTGGTGAAAAATATCGTTTTGAAGGTAAGTAATTTAATATCGATTTTTAAAATATAGAAAGTTAAAATATCGAAGTATATAATATAGTAATTAAGATATATTAAGATACATCGAATTTTCTAATAATATTGAAAACAAATTAAGTGTATTTCTTTATGTTATTTAATTTTTGTGTAATTTAATTCTGTAGCGGGTTGTGGGTTTATAGGGGGATAGGGTGGGAAGTAATTTAATTGTAATTAATTTAATTATTGGTATTTATTTTGAATTAATTGTTAATTAATTATTAATTTGTGATTAATTAATTATTAATTGTTAATTAATTTTTAAATGTTAATGAATTTTTCTTAATTGATTAATTGATAATTATGTTAATTTTATTAATTTATTTTCTGCAGCGGGTTGTGGGTTTATACAGGAATAGGATGGGAAGTAATTTAATTGTAATTAATTAAATGTGTTAATTTATTTATTGGTATTCTTTTAGAATTAATTGTTAATTCATTTTTAATTGGTAATTAATTTTTATTAATTGGTTAATTGATAATTATGCTAATTTTAAGTAAAAAAAAATTCTGTAGTGGGTTGTGTGTTTATTGGGCAATAGGGTGGAAAGTAATTTAATTGTTATTAAATTAATAATTTTTATTTATTTATTGGTATTGATTTTTAATTTATTTAAAAATTAATTGTTAATTGGTATATTTATTTTTACCAATCAACAAAGGGAGAGGAAGGGATTCGGGCACTCTTGGTCCTCAGTCAATCAGCAAATAAACAAAGGAAGAGTGTCCGTCAGAAAAGCGTTTCAGAATGATTATAGCACGTGAGATTGAGGCCAGTTGTAAGTGGTCGTGTGGAAAGACCAATTTCAAGAAAAAATGCAAGATTTTTTCAGGAAACCCTCACTCACCCTAGTGGTGACATGCTTCATCATCGGGTCCACTGGGAGAGATCGAGTACCTCCCCGGTGTGCTGCGACGCCAGGAGACTGCGGAGCAGGTTTTTTGTGAGGGTAGGGAGTGAAAAAGTGGTGAATTTAAAAATGTCCAAGGTTGTACCAAAAAATCATTTATTAGCTGGTCAACCTGACATATTAAAAACTTGTTATGTGTGGGGAAAACTAACCAAATAAAGTATACTGGTGTTTCCCTTTTAGAGAAAGGTCAACATGTTTCTGCCCGTGATATGTGTGACATTACAGGGCTTTCATATTCCAACAAAGGGAGAGGTAGGGAGAATCAAGGACACTCTCTCAGTCCCCGGTTAAATGTACTTCAACAAAAAAAGAGAGGTCTGGTCAGTCATAGGACTGCCACAAAATTGGAGCAAATTATGGAAGAGTAACAAACTCACTCAATTTGAGTAGGAAGGCCCTCACACACCGACCTAGTCAGTGTCATGCTTCATCATCGGGCCCCACCAAAGAGGCCGAGTGCCTCTTTGGTGTGCTGCGACGCCAGAAAGACTGCGGAGCTGGTTGTGTGAGGAGGGCGTGATGTGAGTGAAATATAATTAAAAGTGCCTAAGAGGGTATCAAAAAAAGTTTTTAATGAGTGATCCCTAAGACACAGGTAAGTGGTATATATGTGTCTGAATTTACGTGCCAAGGTTGTTAGGGTTTGGTTAAATTCAGCTAAATACCACAAAATTAATTAGTCAGTCAACATGTTTCTGCCATACTAGTGGTATAAATTTACCAAGGCATTCTTCAGGACTATACCCCGGCGGTATGGACACTCTAATAGTCCACCCTAACCTGGGGGCGTGAAAGTGAAAAAAGAAAAGGTGAAAAAAAGTGCTTAAAATTAGAAGAGCGGGAAGCTCATTCTAAAGAAAAAAGACCCCAAAGTCAGGGGTATCTCAGCACCTGTGGAGTGAAAATACACAGACAAACACACATAGACATACATATAATTAATATACGCCATTGCGAATTATCATAGTGCTCCATAGATGGTGGCAAACATTGGTGTGCCCACAGTAAACGCTATTTTTAGCACCATCCAAGTAGCCCTTTGGGGATGTTAGCGTTAAACTCTGGGAAGTGAAGTGCTAGAGGTGTTTAAAAACTACAGTTGTAGATGTGGGGATAAAAACACGATATGGATTCTCCTTATAGGAGGGATCAATTGACCAAGAGGTCTGTGACCCCCCTAAGATGGTAATTATGGGTGATATCTCACTTTAAAACAGGGCGCTACTTGCACCATGGGTCTCGGGAGGAGGGTTGGAGCGCACCTGGCACATCCTGAAAAGGAAGAGAGTTAAATGACATTGCTTTCAAAGCATTCCGGTACTTAGCTCGTGAAAATCGGGATACCAGTCCTGTCGTTAAAGAACACTCACGCCCTCAGCGCTCACAGCCCGCTTTGAACCTTCAAAGTTCCTCGGAACCGGACCCCGACGATGCAGAGCGGGGCCGGCGAGTGAGTATAAATGCGTTTGTTGTGTTCCAGCGCGTTGTTCCGGGTGGGCGTGTCTCGCTCGGAGCGAGGCTTGGAGCGCACACGCCCAAGTGGGCGGGGCGCGGTCCGTTTCCAAGCAGAGGCTTGGAATCGGGAGATAATCGCTCACCTACCACGGATGTTATGCCGGTTGGTGACCATCATTAGGGTATAGCGTTATAGCGGGAGTGAACAATGAGGGAATACTCCTGCATTTGGCAAGTGCATAAAAAAGGGGATATCACGAGGCACTGGGTGTTAAGTGCAAGTTGGTGGTATTAAATGTGGTGCTTGACGGCTGGATTGCCTCAGCAGGTTTTACCATGGTAGTGTTTGTTTACACAGGTAATAAAAAAGGGGGGGGGGATCAGGTATCAGTAGAATTCAGGATTTAGTGTATCAGGGAAAAAAACAGAGAAATTAAGAAAGCATATGCATGTGGGTGTTAGGCAAAGTTATGAATAATATAACAATGATATTGGAAGCCCAGCCCAAGAGTTCATGACAGGACAGTATTCCACGGGATGTCGTCGTTAAGGCCATTGATGTTGGTCCCCAAACGATACACCCAGCGCTGTTCTTTTTCGAACAGTCTGTTTTGTACATTTCTTGTGCCATCAATTGCTTCAATAATGGTCCATCTTATGTCATTGGTAGTGTGATTCTTGTCCAGAAAATGACGGCTCTAGCACTTCACTTCCCAGAGTTTAACGCTAACATCCCCAAAGGGCTACTTGGATGGTGCTAAAAATAGCGTTTACTGTGGGCACACCAATGTTTGCCACCATCTATGGAGCACTATGATAATTCGCAATGGCGTATATTAATTATATGTATGTCTATGTGTGTTTGTCTGTGTATTTTCACTCCACAGGTGCTGAGATACCCCTGACTTTGGGGTCTTTTTTCTTTAGAATGAGCTTCCCGCTCTTCTAATTTTAAGCACTTTTTTTCACCTTTTCTTTTTTCACTTTCACGCCCCCAGGTTAGGGTGGACTATTAGAGTGTCCATACCGCCGGGGTATAGTCCTGAAGAATGCCTTGGTAAATTTATACCACTAGTATGGCAGAAACATGTTGACTGACTAATTAATTTTGTGGTATTTAGCTGAATTTAACCAAACCCTAACAACCTTGGCACGTAAATTCAGACACATATATACCACTTACCTGTGTCTTAGGGATCACTCATTAAAAACGTAGGCACTTTTAATTATATTTCACTCACATCACGCCCTCCTCACACAACCAGCTCCGCAGTCTTTCTGGCGTCGCAGCACACCAAAGAGGCACTCGGCCTCTTTGGTGGGGCCCGATGATGAAGCATGACACTGACTAGGTCGGTGTGTGAGGGCCTTCCTACTCAAATTGAGTGAGTGTGTTACTCTTCCATAATTTGCTCCAATTTTGTGGCAGTCCTATGACTGACCAGACCTCTCTTTACAGGGCTTTCTTCAGGACCAGTTTGCGAGTGTCACCTTGACAGGTCTGGGTGCGCTAAGGCCCACCCTGCCAAAGGCGGTGAAAGTTAAAAATAGCACTATGTGTAAAAAAGGTGCATAAAAGATACAAACTTGTAAGTCTGGGGTTTTACCTCTGTTACGAGGAACCTAGAAGTCTGTGGACAAATGGTGAGACAAACAGACAAATAAACAAACAAAGAACATAAAATCAATCGATATTGTTCATTTTTAATGGCAGTTGATGCAACTCGGTGGCGTGACATGTGCTGGCATACCTATCAAAGGCCGTGGCCGAGATGAATGGGATGCGAAGAAAAAGTTGTGCCACAAGCCGGGGTGGTGGGCCTCAACTAGCGCTGAGAAGTGTAGTCCAGCGCGATCTGTTGCACGTTTAAATAAGGCAACAGACTGACAAAATGGAGACTTACAGTGTTAAGTCCATCCGTGCGGGAGGCCAGGAGTGGCTACCCGTTGTTACATGGCTACCTATAATCGGGAGAACGGGGAGTTTGTCCCCGGGGTGTTAAGCGTGGAGGCAAAGCTACAGAGTAAATACCGGTAACTCTGCTGGCCGTGACTTGTAACTTTGATCAAGCACACATATAAATGAGCGTGAAAAGGAAGATTCTCCTCACTTGTAAAAGAATCAACCACGCCCCATAGAACTCAGGAGGGGGGTGGGAGCGAAAATGGTACACCCTATTTGGGAAGGAAAAGACACACACAAAGAGGATTTTAGAGACCTGACAGAATCTCGTGCAATAGACTTATCTTAATGTAAGATGTCCAGAGAAAGTTCCTTACGCCCGCAACGCTCTGCACCCTCTCGGTACCTAGCTGTTCCCTCGCTGGATCTCGTGGATCCTGAGTGAAGGGCGAGCCCGGTATTATGAGGGAGGTGACAGGGCGCGGGCCAATGAGAGCCGCTTGTTCAAAAGGAGGCTTGGAAGACAAGTCCCGTAATCCCGCGAGAGGTTGGTTCAAGGTGGGGATTGATTTCGGGGTGGAAAAGAGGCTTGGAAAGCAAGCCCTAGGCGGCATTGTGATAGGACAACGCCAGCTTTGCAATGTGTGGGGCGAAGTGAGTCCAGCAATTGCTGTATAATGATAATCATAGCTTGAGTACATTAATCAGAGGTGGTACACGTAGTGAGAGAAATTCATGGCATTTTAACTGAAATAAGTTACAGGTACAAAAAGTAGTTTTTATGTTCAGAATTAGCCAAAGCATATTGACGCAAAGGATGTTGGAATTTCAGCTTAGTGTCTCAGCATCAGTGGGGGCAGGATTTTTCAGGTATGGTTGATAGAAAATTATTACATATTCCTTTAGAGTGGATGATGCTCAGCATACCAATAGCCCTCTAATTCCGTGATTCCAGAAACATAGTTCACATGGTGCTTGGGTTTAACCCAGACTCGAAGTACTATGGAGAGTCAAATGGAGTGTTGGACTGAAAAGTACAACAGCTCTGGCTAGTGTAAAATGTGTGTTAGATCTAATGTTTTAAGACACTAGTCCATGGGATTTGATCGTTGAGCCCATGGATGTGGGTACTGAGTCTGTACACCCAGCGCTGTTCTTTCTCAAACAGGATGCTGTCTCTGTTTCTCGGATTGTTGACCTGCTCGATGACTGTCCAGGTCATATCATTTGGGGTGTGATGTGCTTGCAGGAAATGCTCGCTGAGTTTGGTGGTGACCTTTTTACAGCGAATATTGCTACGGTGTTCGCCAATGCGTGTTTTTACCTTTCGTGTTGTCATTCCCACATAGCGTTTAGCACATGGGCAAGTAATCAAATAGACTACATTAGCAGAGTTACAGTTAGTATGGGATTTTTGAATCCACACTTTTCCGGGTTCCAAATTAAGTTGTTTGGTATGGGTGGTAAGATGACAAACACTACAGTCAGTGCAAGGAAAGTGACCAGTAATGGGAGGCAGGTGCCAGGTGCCAGGGTTCTGTAACAGACCTAGTTAGTGTAGCTGGTGTTGAGCATGGTAAGGGTCTTGTATGTACTAAGGCATCTTTGAGGCTCCTACCCTTTTTGAAAGAGAAGAGAGGTTTCTCCCAATCTTTCATGTTACTAGTGATTATTCTCCAATTTTTATTGATCGATTTCTTGACGTTATCTGAGAGGGTGCTGTAGGTCGTCACACATGTGAGCGGCACCTCTGTGTTTGTCTTCACATTCCTCTCAAGGAGGGCATCGCGGGGTTGATTGCGCAGTCTCCTGGCGTCGCAGCACACCGGGGAGGTACTCGATCTCTCCCGGTGGACCCGATGATGAAGCATGTCACCACTAGGGTGAGTGAGGGTTTCCTGAAAAAATCTTGCATTTTTTCTTGAAATTGGTCTTTCCACACGACCACTTACAACTGGCCTCAATCTCACGTGCTATAATCATTCTGAAATATTTATTTTTACCCCTACGCTATCCAACGCTTTCCCTACTGTTGCACTCTCTGGAGTGGGAATAGTAATTTTTACCCCTACGCTATCCAACGCTTTCCCTACTGTTGCACCCTCTGGAGTGGGAATACTAATTTTTACCCATTGGGTATCCAACGCTTTCCCTACTGTTGCACTCTCAGGAGTGAGAATAGTAATTTTTACCCCTACGCTATCCAACACTTTCTCTACTGTTGCACCCTCTGGAGTGGAAATAGTAATTTTTACCCCTACGCTATCCAAAGCTTTTCCTACTGTTGCACCCTCTGGAGTGGAAATAGTAATTTTTACCCCTACGCTATCCAACGCTTTCCCTACTGTTGCACTCTCTGGAGTGGGAATAGTAATTTTTACCCCTACGCTATCCAACGCTTTCCCTACTGTTGCACCCTCTGGAGTGGGAATAGTAATTTTTACCCATACGGTATCCAACGCTTTCCCTACTGTTGCACTCTCAGGAGTGAGAATAGTAATTTTACCCCTACGCTATCCAACACTTTCTCTACTGTTGCACCCTCTGGAGTGGGAATAGTAATTTTTACCCCTACGCTATCCAAAGCTTTTCCTACTGTTGCACCCTCTGGAGTGGAAATAGTAATTTTTACCCCTACGCTATCCAACGCTTTCCCTACTGTTGCACTCTCTGGAGTGAGAATAGTCATTTTTACCCCTACGCTATCCAATGTTTACCCTACTGTTGGAGTTGCTGGAGTGGAAATAGTAATTTTTACCCCTACGCTATCCAACGCTTTCCCTACAGTTGCACTCTCTGGAGTGGGAATAGTCATTTTTACCCTACGCTATCCAATGTTTACCCTACTGTTGCAGATGCTGGAGTGGCAATAGTACATTTTAACCTCTTTCTAATGCTACAGTAAAAATATTGTACATTTTTTATTAATATTATATTAATATATATATTTGTTAAAAAATCAAGTTGTATTTTTATTTTTTTTAACTTAAATTAATTATTTAATGATTTTTAAGTTATTTAAGTATTTTTAGGTATGTTTTAATTAATTTTAGTTATTATTTCAATAATTTTAAAATATTTTTACGTTATTTTAATAAATTCGATATTTTTATTAAGTATATATATATTTATTCGATATTTCTGATTCAATATTTTTGCACTTACCTGTTTGTAGATAGGAGTTCGATATTTTGTCTTTCGATATTTTTACTTCGATATTTTTTTCGTCTATATTTTTGTATTCGATATTTTTTCAGTAATCCAATGTTGAAATACATCATACAACAAGCAGAGCGCAGAAAGGGAGAGGAATGCTGATTGGTAGTTGTACTTAAGTGAGAGAAATCACATTATTTTGAGAAATAACCAACATTTGTAAAGGAAGATATTAGAGAGAGTGTGTGTGCTTTTTTGTCTGTATGTGTGAAAAGTCCTGGCGAAATTGGACAGACACCTCACCATATCTGACTGAAACCAATTGCTTTCAACTATTTATCATAAAATACATTTATTGAGGGGGTGTAACACCCCAAACTCCCCCTGAAGCTACACCCTTGGATAGTGGGCCCACACTAGAGGAGGGACTTTTGCATAGTAGTTTCTCATTGCAGAGGTCCCAACATGAGTGTGGCCCCCCTGCCATGACTGCGGGCCTCTGCCGCAAGGGAGGAGGCCCTTTGTGAATTGGTTCCATATAGAGGTGGATCATGATATGCATATCCTAAAACATACGTAATTCCGTGTAGCATAAGCACGCAATGTTACCTAGGAATTCCACGAGATTATGTAGAGTTACGCAAGAAGAGTAATTATGTGTTTAGCGCTATTACTTAATGCAAAAATGCATTCTCGCGTCCAAAAGGGATGCAAGGATGTATTTTCTCGTGCTCCATAAATATTCTCTTGTCGTTGGATTTTTCCCCAGCATTTAATGCTATTTTCATGGTACAAAATGCACCCTAGCATCCAAAATGGGTGCAAGGATGCATTTTGTGCAAATAAACAGTGCAAAGCGGGTGGCCACTCACATTTGCTAATTGTGCTCTCACAGTAGGATTTTGTCCTCCAAATTACTCTTAATTATTTAAGCAAGAGTAATTGAGTTGTTATTGGTAATCTCGAATGAAACAGAAACATGGAATTAATTAATTTACTCTGTTTACGCCATCGTTATTCCAATATAGATTAGACCCAGCCACATACAATTCAGCCTTAACTCCGCTGCAGTAGAAACAGGTTAGTTCGAACTGCCAAGCCAGGTCCTCTCAGAACTGGAACACAATCAATCCAAGGCCTGTTTCACCTTAATGGGGCCTCTTCAGTCAGTGCAGCTTGGTCCCAAGTGCAGAGTGAGCACAAGGCCCACCTTTATGCATACCCTTGGTAACCTATGACATTATAACAAACACAGAAAAGGTGTAGGAAGGAATGTTTGCAATTTGTCTAATCATTGGAAATCGCTCAGAGTAGCATTCCCACCCATCGTTTTTTTGCCCAACATGCCACTCTAGATTAGACCCTACCATATGCAAATCAATCTTGGTCCTGCTCCAGAAGTAACAGTAGAGCCCGAGCTGACAAGCCTGTGGGTCTCCAGCCTACTGCCCTAGCAAAGAGAACTGGACCCACCACTATGAGGAGAACAACTGCAGAGTGTGGCAAATATCTCATACACACCTGCAGTGAAAGAACTGATAACGAAATAAAACCTAGATAGAGGCTCAAATACAAGTTTAAATCATGGTGAACTGGTTCTTTAGGTGTAAAGACAGCAATGGGCAAATATTTAATTGCCAGTAGAATCAAAATGGCTGATGGAGAAGCCAGGGCCAAGCAAAGCCCAAACAAAATGCATTTTATATTGGTTGTCCAGAGGATGCAATGATTAGAATGGCTGTCCTGGGAAGCTCCAAGGGGCAGTACGGATAGCAGTTGATAAATGTCTGCCAATGGAGGACAAGGTTTCAGTCATTAGAATACCTTCCAACAGGTCAATCACAAGTTACCAGTCGCTTGTGGCCTGTTTTGGAGTAGCTTGCCATCTCTGCCTTGAGCTGCCTCCTGTTGCAAAGTCATCCTGTGCCCTGGGCACCCCGCAACTCTTTGCTGACTGATACTGGTGGTAACTGGCTCTGACTGACCCTGGGCTCTGCCTAACAGGGCCAGGGCCAGTGCTATGCTGAAAGAGACACTTTAGAATAGTTAAAACACCTACATAAACTAGGGTACCCAATGGTATGGAGGGGTACCCCTATGATTGGCATGACCTACCCTATAAGCCCCTAGTATAGAATAGGGCAGGGGGATTGGAACTACCTAAAAGTCCCTAGTACCCTAGGGCATGGCAGTTTAGAGGCCAGCAGCTCTTTTTGCACTTGCATGTGTGCCTTACTGAAGCATGAGGTCAGTTTAAAAGCTACCCTGGGTGCCAGGACTGCTTTTAAAAATAAATTGTGCCCAAACTCGACTTTGGGGTTTGGGGCACTTATATATGGATAACCTACAATGTTGTGGCATATTAGGAACCCCCAGGGTCTCCCCTAGGTGTCCCAGTGGTGGGGGTTTATATATTTATAAGGTACACCCTTATAAAATGAGTTTTATATGTTGTGGGTTAAGTGAAATTTCACATTTCACTCCCCACATTGTGGTAAAGTGCTGCTCAAAATCGACTTTGATGCTAGGAGCTCTGTAGAGGGAGGATCTGCCATATTTCTACAGATTCAGAACCCCTAAAGTCTCTCCTAGTTGTCCCATGGGGTGGGGGTCCTGTAGAAATAAGCAAAGGACTTATAGAATATATTTTTGTAAGGCCTGGTGCTGGAAAAATGGCCAAGTCATTTTCCCATTGCAAATTCCCTGCTACATAGGTTAACATGATAGGAAGTTATTGATTAATACCTCTTGATAGGAGAGGGCTAGAAGTGTCATTCAAAGACTTCCCCGAATGGTATTAATAAATTCAACAATATGATATTGTTGAATTTCTCCTAAAGTGGTCATACAAGAAGGTATAAGACTTTCTGGTTTGTAATTCCAAATTCAGCCTTCCAGTTGTCTACCCTGTTTGGTCAGAGGTAAGTGGATTAGCCAGGCTACCTTGAAGAGGTGATAAAGAGCCCCTGGGGCCAACCAGCTATACTGGCAGGGCAGTGTGCTGTTCCATAGGAATGCCAGGCCAGGGGGTGGAGTCATAAAATAAGTTCCTTCAAAGAGGAGAGCAGAGAACTGTCATTTACAACTTTGAACCTTCCACCTTAGGCAGATGGTAGGATTAACGAAGGTATGAGCAGATGTAGGGGGGAGAGTCTAAGTAAATTAGCCATCCTAGGGGTGTGTTTAGCCAGCTCTACCTCCTTGCGGGAAAATCGGCCATTATGGATTTGGAAGATTTGATGCACTCTGGGACAAAATAATGCCACACTCTACAGGATGTGGTCATATCTTTGAGGAGTTACCCTGCTCCCATTGGTCAGGAGTGACCTCCTGCCTGACCCAGAGAACTTGGAATAAGTATCTGATAGGGCAGAGCCCTGCAGAACTGCTGCTTGAAACATACTGAAGCAAGACCTTCCTAAGCTGAGAAGATTGTTGTGTAAACATTTCTAAGGCCTGACCTCTAAAGACTGCACCATCTGAAACTACTGCCCTGTGGATTATCTTGCTGAAAAATAACTAAAGAGTGGACTCCCTGAAAGCTGCATGTTAAAAGAGCTCATCTGGAACATCACCAACTAAATCCTCACATTGGAGAACCACCAATGGATTTGTAAGGGTTTTGTACCAGTGGATTATTGGAACTCTAGTCCTCAACTTTCAAGGACCATCTTGGAGCTTCCAGACCCTTGGAGTGAGTTTGAGACACTTTGGAACCCCTTGAGGAACTTCAGGAAGAAGTTCACAAAGTTTGGAGAACTTAGGAGCAAAAGAGGGACCGACTCAACCTGGCCTTCCAGGCCGCCTGCCTTCTGTCGCGAGCCAGCCAGGCTATCCATTTTGGTCCCGCTAAAAGCTCCGTAGGTCCCACTTCCAGAGTTTGACTGGGAGTAGAAAAAATCCAAGGCCGGTGAACCCTCACCGAATCTGGCCTGGTTAGGAGCAATGAGGGACCTTCGTAAAAATATCTAAGTCTGAAAGAAGGAAAGGTGACCGGGAGCAACCGCGAAAGCCAAGCCACCTGCCTTCATCCGCGTGTCGGGCTGGATCCTGGGTTTGCCCCGCTGAAACGCTCCTGAAGTTGTACTTCCATAAATTTGACCGGGAGCTCATCACAAGGCTATCGGCGAACACTCACTCAATCCGGACTGGCTGAGAGCTTTGAGGGACCCAGGGAAGAAAAGCTCCAGAAACGTTTCTAAGTCTGAAGGTAAAAACTGTGACCGGGACCTACAGTGCATGGTAGCCGCTCAGGGCTCCATCACAGTCGGCCTGAAACTTTGAATTTGAGCTGATCTATCATGACCAGATATCCCAATAAGGTGCTATATGTTTCTAAGTGCTATATTTTGCTAAATGTTTGAAAATTCATATCTCTGGTTCCCTACATTGGACATTTGTCGTTTTGGTGTCATTATAAAGATACAATTATTTCCTATTTTTAGAAACTGGTGTTGGGTTTTCATTATGTGATGTGTCTTAATTATTTACTGAAATGGTGTTTCTAAATGCTTTACATACCTGTCTTTGAAGTTAAGCCTGCATGCTCGCAGCCAAGCTACCAAGGGTTGAGCATAGGAATAATTTTCTAAGACCTATGCTGAGTTCAAGCCTGTGTTAGTGGCCTTATTCTCAGTGGCAGACCTACATTTGCCCCTACCAATAACCCACTTTTAAACACCTCCCTGAAGATGCTGTGTGGTTACACACTGTGTACTTGTCTTCTGGTGAAGGGAAAGGTTTCAGGAGCAGCAGACACCTCACCCTCTCCTTAAAAAACAATGGCACTGCCAGGGAAAGAAACCTGAGCCTAAATAAATGTCTCAGGTCAAACACACTGTTTGAAAACTTTAACTCTGAAAAATGTTACAATCATGAACTTTTATTTCATTCAAATCAATGTCACTACATCCAAAACACACATTTTTCAGAGTTGTACAACACATATTTTTTCTTCCTTTTCAGCATTCTTTTTTCATCTGTCTTCTCTCCTTTTTCCCCTTTGACTTCATCTTTCTCTCAATTTTTCTTCCTTTTTCTCATCTTTCTTTCTTTTTATCATCATGTTCCTCATTTTCTCTTTCTTTCTTTTTTCCTTTCTGTCTCACTTTCTCATAAACCTCAGTTCTTTTGTTTTTCTCCCTTTCTCTTCATCTTACCCTTTTCTCCCTTTCTCTTCAACTTTTTCTCTCTCTTTCTCTTCACCATTCTTTCCGCTTTTTCTCTTTCTGTCTCTTCTATCTCTCCTTTCCTTCACTGATTTCCTTCTCTTTTTTCTTACAGTCTCTCTTTTCTTCCTCTCCTTAATGTTTCATTCTGTTTCCCATATTCCCTTCTTTCTTTTCTGCATTTTCCCTTCCTATTCCTTACACCTCTTTCTTTGATGTACTCATCTACAAGTTTGTTTCTTTGTTTTTCACCTTTACATCTTCTCGCCTGTGTTCCTTTTGTGATCTCTCACTTTCTTTCAACTTCTCTTCTGTGTTCAGTCTTTCCATTCTTTCCCCTCTCTACCCTTCTCCTTCATTTTCGCTGTTTTAAGTTTGTTCCCTATTTCAGTCCTTCTTTCCTTTCCTATACCTCTGGTTGGTCCCTTCTTTCCTTTCATGCTCTGTCCCTTTTCTTATTCATTATTTCCTATTCTCCTTCTTTCCCATCTCTTTTTTGTTCATCTTTCCTTTCTTTCTCTTCTTTCTTCCTCTCTCAGTGCCTTTTCTTATTTTTCTTTATTTCCCTCTTCCTTCCACTCATTCCCATCTTCCGTGCTCTCCTCTCCTGACCACCCACTTTCTTTCTTCTCTTCCTTCCTTCCTTCCTCCCTGCCCTTTCCTTTCATTATTCCTCTGCTTTTTTCCTTCTCTTCTTTGCCTTTTCTTTACTTTTTCTTTTGGCGCAAGGTTGCCTGTGTTGGCGCTTAGTAACCACAAATGTACCTGTGGTGAGAGAAAGCAGGAATAAGCCATATGTTACTAAATATGGCGCATTCCTGCTCTCTCCATTTGATGCAGCCCAGGAAGTTGTCTTGTTGTGTTGCTTTGTACCAAATGTTAATAAATCTGGGCCTTTTGGTTAAGAAAGAACTTTCCTATTTGTTTTGTGTGTGTCTGTGCGTGCCTTGGACTGCATTGGCATTTCGTCCTAGAGTAGCAAAATCTCAAGGGCCCACCTTGCCAATAATCTTTATACCCCTCCAACCACAAGCAAACATTATTCTTAATCTTGAATCTTAAAACAGGTCCTGTGGCAGCAACCAATGGACTTAGGGCAATAAGCAAGCTCATGGAAGTCCTTTAGGACATATCTCACATAATGAGCATAGTATTATCTCCTCTACTTCATGACCAAAAGTAACACTCGCCTCTCACAGGTCAAAGCAAAAGGATTGAAGAGCCTCTTGGGGCCGGTACAGGTTATGACTATTATGCCATTAATAATTGTGCTTCTTGCAACAGGACTCAGTGTTAAAGGGACAGTGTTTAACTCCTCCGCCGCGGGGCTAATTCCCTTGTGGTGCGGGTGGAGGGGAGCCGCGCGAGGCGCCGCGGTGCTCATGATGAGCTCAGCTCGTCATGCAGCATGGTGGCGCTGTACTCATGAAGAGCTGAGCTTGTCATGACCACAATGTGAGAACAAAGTAGGAGTATAGAGGGAAAGGAAAACTAGGACGCCCTCCACTCAGTAAATCACCAAGATACAAATGTCCTAGTATTCAAGGCATATCATTTGTGTTCACTGCACCACTCACTGTCTTTTCTTTGGGTTTAGGACACGTTTCCGTTACGGCTTGATGGCACCAATGATGAGAACAGGGCCATCCTGGTGAGTACCAGCCAGGGGTCCCATTGGTGGTGCGCCCGTGAGGTGCCATCTCGCCTTTCTCACCTTTTTCTGTTGTCATTTTAGGTGAATGTGGGTTTTGTGTTTGTCTAAGTTTGTTGATCAGAGTTGGGCTGTTTTTAATAACGGCAGCAGACTGAGACATCCCCTACTCTAAATCTCTGTAAGAAGAGAGGTCTGTTGTAATTCATGTACAACTAGTGAAGTCTGTAGATCATTAGACGAGAACTGCCTTGAATACTAGGACATTTGTATTTTGGTGCTTGTCATGACCACGCCCGTTTTCATAGAATGCTCAGCACAGCGGGGGAATTATCCCCGCGTGGGAGCGCCGCAGCGGTTATGATGAGCTCAGCTCGTCATGAGCACAGCGCCACTGTGCCTCATGACGACCTGAGCTCGCCATGAGCACCGAAGGTGTTACGTTTCTTGGTCTTTATGTACCCTTACATAATAATTACGCCCTAGCTCTTGCTATTGAAAAGGTTGGAGACCATTGATGTATAGGGAAAAAGGAAATTCGATATGTAATTTATGATAAGCAAACTAGGATGTGTTAAACATAGTTTCTGTATGTGAGTAAACGATATTTTGGTTCTTCATGATGTAACTAGAGTATACAATAGATATTGGTTCCGAGGTTACATATTGTGGTTGCACAAAGCCTAAGGGTCTTATTTAGCATTTAGAGGGTGTCCACCATCCTGTCAGGGTGACAGAAGTCATGGCTTCCATTAGTCTGGAGGATGACCGCATGCCATTCTGAAAGATACTTACCTTCCTGTGGGAGATTTTTGAGCCTTTAGAGCAGACGCCGCCAACATCATACTTTGAGGCCCCTCATCAAAGTTTTTTTTTTTCAAAAACAAACTCTTGAGTTTATTTTTGAAAAACAAAAAACACATTTAATTGACATATTGAGAATTTCATCCTATCACGTGGGGACATTATTTTTTGCACTTTGGAACAGATGGCCTAATGACCGATTGCCCAATATCAGATGGGCTGTAAGTCAATATTGTCAACTGGCGAAGCCAGCAGATGCTCCGCCACCAAAAATATGATAGTCCGGCCAACTGATAATATAGCGGACAGACTGAAGATTGGCAGACAGGGTACTCCATCATATTTGTGGTGGAATTCACTGGGTGCCAAACTCTAAATAAGATCATAAATCTTCTGATGCTTAAAGTATAAAGGAAGTACTAACTTTCTTATGATGCTATGGACCAATTACAAGGGCCATGAATTGGGCTGAGCTATTTACCTCACCTGTTAAATACCAAAACCTTGGGGTGAGGGTGCAATGAATATTTCCTTTTCCAAGTTGACAGCAAATATGGAATAACTTGGAATTCATTATCTTCCCAATTAATTCCACTGGCACTTATATTTTATGGGCCTTGTTTCCTTCAGTAAGTATTAGCAAGTTTGACACGCCACATGCCAAAATTTGCCTATGAAAAATTAAGGGACTTGCAATAATGACCACAAAACATTCTGCCAGTCTCATATATGTGATAACGTCTTCTCCAATCTACTAGCAAAAAAGCTGCAAATCAAAAGCCACAAGCAAAGTGTTAGCATTTTTATTTTTGGAGTGTAATGTTCCAACTCAAACAGCATGGATAAAAGGATGAACTCAAATAGAATCATGCCATGATTTGGCTGAACCTATTGGAGTCTTGAAAACTAACAGTGCAATCAATGGCACAAAATGTTTCTACCATACAGATAACCAGATAAATAAGCATATCTTAAAAACAGCACAGGGATGCCAAAATACAATCAATGATCGAACATCATAGAAACTATTTGGCTTACTGCCATACCCAGAATTGAAGTGAAATGCTCATTTGGGGAGATACAAATTCTTCTCTGGTGAAGATTTGTAATTCTTACTAAGTGAACCAAGTCTCACACCAGAACACAATTATATCTTACCCCACCTACTGCATCATGACAGAGCACTAGACCACTATTCAGGTAACCCTTAGCCTATAATATCAATAAACCATCACCCAAGCAGAGGAAATAACAAGGAGAAATAAACATATTTTTCCTTCGTACGCCCCTCCTGGCGAGGCGTAGCATTTTGATGCATTCCCAGGGTTAAAGTCTTTGTAAATCTGGGACTAGGCTTAAATCCATTGGTGGTTTCATGAGAACACCCATGCTCCACACATTGAATGCCTTCCAAACCCGCACTAGGCCACACAAATTGACTTTGCATGGCTTTGTAAATTACAAAAATTATTTTGAGTCACAGTTGCACTACAAAAGTAATGCAACCCTGAAGCAAAATCTTAAGGGCTGATTAGTATGGCAGTCGGACTTATGTCCGACCGCCATCCCTTCAGAACCGGGACCGCCCGACTTCCTGTCGGCATCCTGCCATGTAAATTACAGTGCAACTGCCTTCTAGGCGGTCGCAAATTGTATTTTTTACATTGTGGCGTGTGCTGCGGGCTGCAGCACACACCACAATCCAAAAAATTAACATTTTGCATATCCCTGCACTATGTGGCAGCCACCATGCGGTGCCTGCTACATGGTGCAAGGACATGTGAGGGGGGCACCATAGGTGCCCATTAGTCCTTTGTCTAAGGGACAGATGGTAAGGGGGTCTGCCAGCCTTTTCATGGTGGGTAAACTGCCATGAAACGGCCGGCAGGGAGGGAATGCAAAATCCCCACAGCGGTGCCTGGTAGGCACAGCCACCATTGTAAGGATTGCAGCTCCCTCTGACGCACCGATGGGCTCCTTGAGCCCATCAGATGAGTGGCGGTCAGTCTTTCCGACCGCCAACCATCTGCCCGCCATTGTAATATGGTGGGCGGTAAACAGTGTTACGATGGCGATGGGATGGCCACTGGACAGTCAGTGGTTGCCCCACCATCAAGATAATCAGGCCCTTAGTTATTCTGCTCCTGAATGTTTTACATGTGGTGACAGTGAAACACCTCTAAAGTCGTTTTTCACTATGGCAAGGCTGACTGTCCTATAGGTTAACACTGCAGTACACTATTACATTTAATAAGTGCTAAATTCACTTTGAGAATAGCTAAAAAAATTGTTCAAGGATTTGTTGTGTTTGTAACTAGCTTACCCTTCGCGCGTTGCTGCGATCTCAAAAGAAAGGAAATTTAAGGAAACTTGTTATGATAACATTCAATTTACATTGTGTCATTTTTATTGAAACGTATTCATTTCAATATGGAAAACATTTTAAAGTGTTGTTTTAATTCTGTTTATTTATTCCAGTGCTTGTGGATACACAGTATTTTTAGTTTTTCTGTCTGGTGCGTACACGAATAAATCAGAAGGTTTTCCGACGCGTGAGCTGTCCTAATACAGTTGTCCATATGAGAAGCACGGATTCTCCAAATCTAGTCCACACATTTGCAGCGAATGTCCTTGTGCTTTGTTGATGGTCATTGCAAAAGCGAGTCGCACCAGAAACTGTAAACGTTCAGTATTGGAAAGATTATGAGGGCCCTTGGGGGCCGGGGGGCTGATATTTAACATATTTTTTTTTTTTGCCAGAAACCTTCACAGGAGTGCACTCAACAACTTTTAACAACTTTTTTTTTTGTAATTTTTTTTTTTTCCAGAAACCTTTGTGGGAGTGTACTGAACAACTTCCCAAAGTTTCATGGCGATCAGATGAATGGTGTAGTAATGCATAAAGGGCAAACAGACAGACATGCATTCGTTTTTATATATAGAGATTTAAAATGCAACTTAATGGTCGAGTTGAATTTTATATTGCTGTTGTGAAAATTACACTTTTAGCAAGTTGTCATTTTCCTGCTGACAAACAAAAGGGTTTCCTGCCAGTGTCCAGCTGTCACTTGCCCCGAGATGGCCCCCTTGTGGTGAGATGTGTATTGCTCCCAGACAGTGTACAAAAGTCTATGAATATGAGGAGGGGGTTTCCCTTTGTCAGGAAGGCCTGGGGTTGTGCTCGGTCCATTTCTGAGCTTCAAATGATGCCTACCTTGCAGCCACAGCTCGTGCAGGTAAGAGCAGTGGTGCTGTGTTGCGGGGGGTGATTTGACAGATGACCACAAGGCAAAATTAAATAAATAATTAATTTTCCTTATTTGTCATGTCATCTGTTGAAATCCCTCCACAAGGCCACACCGCTCTTACCTGCACGAACAGCGGCTGCTACCTTGTAACTGGCAGATGAAGCTCAGACATAGGCCTGCCTTCCCTGTGTCTCTCTAGTCCAGTTGGCACCAAACCCAGTTGGAGAAGAGGAACTGGCCAGAACTGTTCTAGGAGGTTGACAAAGGTTTGCCATCCACCGACAGGCTGGCACTGGGCATAAAAAAATGGACCCCACAGACTTTTCCTGGACCTGCTTGCCTTGAACCCAGAATTGCAGAAGTGACTTCCTTTTTTTAGCTAGAGGAGCACAAGCTTCCAGAGGCCTCTTTCCCTGTCACTGTCCAGCTGACCAGTACCAACTTGACCTGCCCAGGACCCTGCTGCTGGCCTCTTCTGGATGGAGCCCTAACCCCCAGGTGGAACTTCCAGGGTCCTGGACTCTTGGCTGGCATTATAATGTCCTCCACCTGGTTCGAAACTGCAAGAAATAGGATTTAGAAGCTTTCCCCATATTAATGCCTGAATAACCAACAGAGAGCGCGCCCTTGTCTAACCCACAGTCATTGATGTCATAAGTCCGAACATACAAGGCTTCATCTGGACCGACGCCGAGCAGCAGCCGATTGATTTTGAGGCCTTCCTGGGCATGGACTTCAGACTTTGCCCACTTGGAACTTTCCCGTCTTTGTCGACTACTGCAATGGGACCCTGCTCTTCAGCAACCTGCTGATGTCAAATCCCGCTTTGGATCCAGCTTGCAGCTGAACCCGCCGACGACTAGTGGACGACTACTAATTCTCCATAAAGGCTACTGAGGCATAAGTTACATTTTGCACTTGGATAAACCTGGTCCCTGTTTCTGGCCAGTGATTCATCGCAGTAACATTTAACTTTTGACTTTGACCATGTCTATTACACTTTGTGCCTTTTGAGACTATTTTTAACTTAAACTTTAAAAATGCATATCTTCTGTTCTACTTATTGGATTTTTGTTGTTTTTGTGTCATTGTACTTATTAACATACTACCTATTTTCTAAATCGGTTTGGGATTGTTCTTATGTTGTGTTGTTCACCAGAAGGTTAAGCACAGCTTTATTTTGTGGATTTACCCCAACAAGGAATGTGGTTATTATTTGAGATGTTTTTTATCCCCTTCAACTTATACTCCAATTTCTTACAACATGCTACTTTTATCAATTTCTTTTTTAATACACTCTAGCTAATTATAATTAGCACTAAAATATCTGCTACCATGAGGTGTGCATAGCATATGTTGCATCCCTGAAAGCTGAAGAAAGACGGCCTGAAGGACATATTATGTATTGCAATAAGATAATAATCATAATCTCACCACTGCAGACACAATTGAACTAATATTGGAAATCAACTTAGTGGTAAGTTGTTCCTTAAACAAATTGCTGAGTTAACCCCTTCATAAATCACTGGCTCCAACTTCAGACAGCATAGAATTCACCCTAAATCAGCGGGCACTGTGACACATCTCTAAAGAATTTTTTTTCCCTATTTTTACAAAGTGTCATCACAAAGAAAATCTCAGTTCCTAACTAATAGTAAAAGATAGAGTGGTTAATCATTGCAGTTGGGGACAAAATGGTTGGAGAATGCCTTAAAATTGGTTAGGAAGATGGGGATAAATCTGAATCATTGATCAGATAAATTGGATTAAAAAAACTGATAGAGATTAGAGATGT
The DNA here is from genome assembly GCF_964263255.1 of Lissotriton vulgaris. Taxonomy (NCBI): domain Eukaryota; kingdom Metazoa; phylum Chordata; class Amphibia; order Caudata; family Salamandridae; genus Lissotriton; species Lissotriton vulgaris. The sequence continues at coordinate 70,381,472 of NC_141686.1, forward strand.
TTTTTTAAGCCTGGAAAACTGATATTGCTGTAAATTAAGAGGCGGACAAAATATTTAACAACAAGGGGTGGTGATGGACAGAGTTTCTGAATTAAGCAGAATACTCTCACCCAGTCAAGAGATCAGGGCTAGATCCAACACCGTTTTTTAGCTCACTGCACCATCCCAGCTCAGAACCTGGCTATATGCAAATTAGTCTGTTCCTGTCCCACTGGGAAGGAAACAAGCTTCCGGGGACCGGTTTCTGGCATTTCAGCCGTCGTCGGCCCGGCTTGCTTGAATCCTGATGGTGCAATGAGCAAGGGACTCACATCTGAGTATACCCTTCCACGCTTAGGGCGGACAAAATATTTAACAAAGAATATATTATGTAAGGGATTAGTTGGCACAAAATGCAAGAGAAATTAACAGTGGCATGACCTAAAGACACTGCTGCTGGCGATTTGTTTTGCTGGGACCCTCGTTAGACCAGCACTGGGGGCATATTTTTCCATCTTGACTTTTTCCCTGGTGGGACCGCAGCCCCAGGGAGCATCTCCACTCCGCTGCCCGCATTCTCGGCTTTCCGCACTTCACCCTGGTGGGACTCAAAGTCCCAGGGTGCAACTGGTCTCCTTCCTGTTGCCGTAGCTCACAAGGGAGAGGCGCCACACAGCGCTTAAAGCGCTGCCTCGCAACCCACGGCACAGGACGCGCAGGGGCAGCACCCGTGCTAAGCCCGGGCCAAGGGCCGACACATCCTTGCCCACCATTGCCAGGAAGAGGCAGTGCAGGGCCACCTCTCTTTCATCCAACTCCTGAGCTGTGATGCAACTTGACAAGGTACTGTACTAACTGTTGCATCAGGGACTGTTTGTGGTTAAAGGATACACGTGGGGAGCCTACTATTATACATTTTTGTGCAGGTCTATGGGCTAAGCATACAAGCTCTTTGAGACAACTTGTGACAACCATTTTGGGAGCTGATGCAAGCACTGTGCCATACTCATTTATTGGGGGCTAAAATATGGGTAAAAAAAAAATCGATGGATGGAGCGAGGTGGGAAATGTTAATAACGTGGGGACAGGAAAGGGTACATGGGAAAGAAAGCCCATAAACATGCCGAGAGAAATTGGGTGATGGACAGATTAGACTCGCTTATATATGAAGGCAAAGGCATTCTAGAAGCAGAACCAATAGCTCCCCACGTTAACACCCAATCGCCTCCCAAAACTGTAAGCCCTCCACACACAGCCACCATCCCCATAATGTTCCGGAAGCCCCCTCGGGAAAGAACACCAGCACACAGTAAAGACGCACTACAGGAAAATAGAGTAGAACAGGGGAATGCTTCTTCCTTCCATGTCCCCTCTTCCCATCCAACAAATCTGGCCATTAGCATAGGTGAGAGCCAAACTGGCCTCCCTATTATCTGCTTGAACTGGGTTTCAGCAGTGGCAGATACGCCCGATGCCTCTATGGTTGAGATGCTGCAGTCACAGTCTACAACTCCAATTGAGAGTATGGAAGAGGAAAATTCACCGTCCCATAACATTTTCCATCTCGTTAGCTCCCTCAGGTTGGAGTCAGGAACTATGAGAAAAATGATTGAAGAGCTCATCACTACGGTTAAACTTCTAACTACAAAGGGCACTCCCCTCAATCACAACCATCCTATACACCCCTTGCACGAACAACGTTCACAGGCATATTGAGCTTGCTTTTCCATCCTCAAAGAAAGAGGCCTAATGGGAAATGGACCTTTTTTGTCTCGCCCTGCATCACACAAGCAGGCACCTACAGCTTCCAAGAAAAAACAGGCTGACAATCCTACACTAAACCATCAGATTTCAACTCCCCCTCAGGCCCTTGAAAACCACACTAGACCACCCAGCTTACCACTAGTTACACACCCTCATGCAAAAGATCAGAGGAGCTTTGCAGTAATTCCCTCCCTTTCTAAGGCACACTGTTTTTATGGTCAATGTCCCTAAACTAGATCTAAAGGGTGGCTATGAAAACGAGGACTCCCAAATTAATAAAGCGATTCATTGGGTCTGCCACGTTAGGGGCTGCCGCTCTGTAATTCGTGAAAATATTGTCAGTGCTCAGAGATGCACGTCCTCAACTCAATCCTTGGACGGCATCGAGCTTACCCTGACCAACGCCGATCTGGCTGAAAATCTTCTCACACTAGAATACCATACCTGCCCCCCTGACTCCTCAGCTATACAATTCAGAAGATTCCCTATCACAACAGTCGCTAGGTTACACGATAAACATCCACCGAGAGCCCCAAGTAGAGGGTCTCTATTAGAAGCCATTGATTAACTGGAAAGAAAATTACAGTCACATCTGGAATCACATGATATCCCTTCAACAACTGATCATGGTCCCCAAAATAACCCAATCTTTTTTATGAGTCCGGAGCCGCCCACAAATAGGTTGGATACCATTGCCCAAAGTCAAGATCTTATAGATGCTATGAGGGCTCACACGGCTAATTCCCCCATAGCCTCTGAACTTCCTGCCTCGCCTTCAGCCCCTGCATCCCCTTGTCAAGAAATCTCTAGTAGAGACCTAACCCACGATCCAGCTTTCCCACACCATCTTAAGATAATTTCCTGAAATGTCGCTGGGCTTAGCAAGAAATTGTTATTGCCCCACTGGAACGAACTGAAAGAGGGCTTTGACATTTGTGTTTTCCAAGAAACCTGGAGTTTCGTTCCATTATACAAATCGGGTTATAGCTGTTTTCAGTCACCAGCCATCACCATAGGGAAAGGGCGCCCCTCCGGTGGGTTGATCATCTGGGTGAACATCGCCTTGGGTTGTAGGGTCTATGTACAACAAATCGTGAGTCCTAACATTATGAGGCTCTCTATCAAGGGCCCAAGGGGGGGTATAATGCTTGATTTATTTAATGTTTACATAAGGGGGACTCCAGAGGACAAACCTTCACCTATTGTTACGTTATTGGAGCAAGGTTTATCTAGTTGTTTGTCACACTCTAGAGCTATGATTGCAGGAGTTTTTAATTGTATCTTTGAGCCCCTAAGTGTAGAGTATATGCTGGGAGTCCATCACCACCCCCTGTTGTTTCATTATTTTGTCCACCATAAGCGTGGAAGGGTATACTCAGATGTGAGTGCCTTGCTCATTGCACCATCAGGATTCAAGCAAGCCGGGCCGAAGACGGCTGTAATGCCAGAAACCGGTCCCCGGAAGCCTGTTTCCTTCCCAGTGAAAGAATTGGCTTGGTAGTTTGGCCTGCCCTGTTCCCATGATGCACTGGGCCAGGGACAGACTAATTTGCATATAGCCAGGTTCTGAGCTGGGATGGTGCAGTGAGCGAAAAAACAGTGTTGGATCAAGCCCTGATCTCTTGACTGGGTGAGAGTATTCTGCTTAATTCAGAAACTCTGTCCATCACCACCCCCTGTTGTTTCATTATTTTGTCCACCATAAGCGTGGAAGGGTATACTCAGATGTGAGTCCCTTGCTCATTGCACCATCAGGATTCAAGCAAGCCGGGCCGAAGATGGCTGTAATGCCAGAAACCGGTCCCCGGAAGCTTGTTTCCTTCCCAGTGAAAGAATTGGCTTGGTAGTTTGGTCTGCCCTGTTCCCATGATGCACTGGGCCAGGGACAGACTAATTTGCATATAGCCAGGTTCTGAGCTGGGATGGTGCAGTGAGCTTAAAAACGGTGTTGGATCAAGCCCTGATCTCTTGACTGGGTGAGAGTATTCTGCTTTTCAGAAACTCTGTCCATCACCACCCCCTGTTGTTTCATTATTTTGTCCACCATAAGCGTGGAAGGGTATACTCAGATGTGAGTCCCTTGCTCATTGCTCCATCAGGATTCAAGCAAGCCGGGCCGAAGACGGCTGTAATGCCAGAAACCGGTCCCCGGAAGCTTGTTTCCTTCCCAGTGAAAGAATTGGCTTGGTAGTTTGGTCTGCCCTGTTCCCATGATGCACTGGGCCAGGGACAGACTAATTTGCATATAGCCAGGTTCTGAGCTGGGATGGTGCAGTGAGCTAAAAAACGGTGTTGGATCAAGCCCTGATCTCTTGACTGGGTGAGAGTATTCTGCTTAATTCAGAAACTCTGTCCATCACCACCCCCTGTTGTTTCATTATTTTGTCCACCATAAGCGTGGAAGGGTATACTCAGATGTGAGTCCCTTGCTCATTGCACCATCAGGATTCAAGCAAGCCGGGCCGAAGACGGCTGTAATGCCAGAAACCGGTCCCCGGAAGCTTGTTTCCTTCCCAGTGAAAGAATTGGCTTGGTAGTTTGGTCTGCCCTGTTCCCATGATGCACTGGGCCAGGGACAGACTAATTTGCATATAGCCAGGTTCTTAGCTGGGATGGTGCAGTGAGCTAAAAAACGGTGTTGGATCAAGCCCTGATCTCTTGACTGGGTGAGAGTATTCTGCGTAATTCAGAAACTCTGTCCATCACCACCCCCTGTTGTTTCATTATTTTGTCCACCATAAGCGTGGAAGGGTATACTCAGATGTGAGTCCCTTGCTCATTGCACCATCAGGATTCAAGCAAGCCGGGCCGAAGACGGCTGCAATGCCAGAAACCGGTCCCCGGAAGCTTGTTTCCTTCCCAGTGAAAGAATTGGCTTGGTAGTTTGGTCTGCCCTGTTCCCATGATGCACTGGGCCAGGGACAGACAAATTTGCATATAGCCAGGTTCTGAGCTGGGATGGTGCAGTGAGCTAAAAAACGGTGTTGGATCAAGCCCTGATCTCTTGACTGGGTGAGAGTATTCTGCTTAATTCAGAAACTCTGTCCATCACCACCCCCTGTTGTTTCATTATTTTGTCCACCATAAGCGTGGAAGGGTATACTCAGATGTGAGTCCCTTGCTCATTGCACCATCAGGATTCAAGCAAGCCGGGCCGAAGACGGTTGTAATGCCAGAAACCGGTCCCCGGAAGCTTGTTTCCTTCCCAGTGAAAGAATTGGCTTGGTAGTTTGGTCTGCCCTGTTCCCATGATGCACTGGGCCAGGGACAGACTAATTTGCATATAGCCAGGTTCTGAGCTGGGATGGTGCAGTGAGCTAAAAAACGGTGTTGGATCAAGCCCTGATCTCTTGACTGGGTGAGAGTATTCTGCTTAATTCAGAAACTCTGTCCATCACCACCCCCTGTTGTTTCATTATTTTGTCCACCATAAGCGTGGAAGGGTATACTCAGATGTGAGTCCCTTGCTCATTGCACCATCTGGATTCAAGCAAGCTTGGCCGAAGACGGCTGTAATGCCAGAAACCGGTCCCCGGAAGCTTGTTTCCTTCCCAGTGAAAGAATTGGCTTGGTAGTTTGGTCTGCCCTGTTCCCATGATGCACTGGGCCAGGGACAGACTAATTTGCATATAGCCAGGTTCTGACCTGGGATGGTGCAGTGAGCTAAAAAACGGTGTTGGATCAAGCCCTGATCTCTTGACTGGGTGAGAGTATTCTGCTTAATTCAGAAACTCTGTCCATCACCACCCCCTGTTGTTTCATTATTTTGTCCACCATAAGCGTGGAAGGGTATACTCAGATGTGAGTCCCTTGCTCATTGCACCATCAGGATTCAAGCAAGCCGGGCCGAAGACGGCTGTAATGCCAGAAACCGGTCCCCGGAAGCTTGTTTCCTTCCCAGTGAAAGAATTGGCTTGGTAGTTTGGTCTGCCCTGTTCCCATGATGCACTGGGCCAGGGACAGACTAATTTGCATATAGCCAGGTTCTGAGCTGGGATGGTGCAGTGAGCTAAAAAACGGTGTTGGATCAAGCCCTGATCTCTTGACTGGGTGAGAGTATTCTGCTTAATTCAGAAACTCTGTCCATCACCACCCCCTGTTATTTCATTATTTTGTCCACCATAAGCGTGGAAGGGTATACTCAGATGTGAGTCCCTTGCTCATTGCACCATCAGGATTCAAGCAAGCCGGGCCGAAGACGGCTGTAATGCCAGAAACCGGTCCCCAGAAGCTTGTTTCCTTCCCAGTGAAAGAATTGGCTTGGTACTTTGGTCTGCCCTGTTCCCATGATGCACTGGGCCAGGGACAGACTAATTTGCATATAGCCAGGTTCTGAGCTGGGATGGTGCAGTGAGCTAAAAAACGGTGTTGGATCAAGCCCTGATCTCTTGACTGGGTGAGAGTATTCTGCTTAATTCAGAAACTCTGTCCATCACCACCCCCTGTTGTTTCATTATTTTGTCCACCATAAGCGTGGAAGGGTATACTCAGATGTGAGTCCCTTGCTCATTGCACCATCAGGATTCAAGCAAGCCGGGCCGAAGACGGCTGTAATGCCAGAAACCGGTCCCCGGAAGCTTGTTTCCTTCCCAGTGAAAGAATTGGCTTGGTAGTTTGGTCTGCCCTGTTCCCATGATGCACTGGGCCAGGGACAGACTCATTTGCATATAGCCAGGTTCTGAGCTGGGATGGTGCAGTGAGCTAAAAAACGGTGTTGGATCAAGCCCTGATCTCTTGACTGGGTGAGAGTATTCTGCTTAATTCAGAAACTCTGTCCATCACCACACCCTGTTGTTTCATTATTTTGTCCACCATAAGCATGGAAGGGTATACTCAGATGTGAGTCCCTTGCTCATTGCACCATCAGGATTCAAGCAAGCCGGGCCGAAGACGGCTGTAATGCCAGAAACCGGTCCCCGGAAGCTTGTTTCATCCCAGTGAAAGAATTGGCTTGGTAGTTTGGTCTGCCCTGTTCCCATGATGCACTGGGCCAGGGACAGACTAATTTGCATATAGCCAGGTTCTGAGCTGGGATGGTGCAGTGAGCTAAAAAACGGTGTTGGATCAAGCCCTGATCTCTTGACTGGGTGAGAGTATTCTGCTTAATTCAGAAACTCTGTCCATCACCACCCCCTGTTGTTTCATTATTTTGTCCACCATAAGCGTGGAAGGGTATACTCAGATGTGAGTCCCTTGCTCATTGCACCATCAGGATTCAAGCAAGCCGGGCCGAAGACGGCTGTAATGCCAGAAACCGGTCCCCGGAAGCTTGTTTCCTTCCCAGTGAAAGAATTGGCTTGGTAGTTTGGTCTGCCCTGTTCCCATGATGCACTGGGCCAGGGACAGACTAATTTGCATATAGCCAGGTTCTGAGCTGGGATGGTGCAGTGAGCTAAAAAACGGTGTTGGATCAAGCCCTGATCTCTTGACTGGGTGAGAGTATTCTGCTTAATTCAGAAACTCTGTCCATCACCACCCCCTGTTGTTTCAAGGGAGTCCATATCAGACGTCCAGGGGACCTACACTTATAATAGAGTAAGCTGTCCCTCCCGCATTGACTTCGTCGTACTAGACGTAAGACTATAAGGAAATGTAATAGACAAGTTAGTGGGTAATACAACAGACAGTGACCATAACCCCCTTTGTGTGACCATGAAGAATCAATGGGGCCTCCCCTGCCCTCCAATGGGTACCCACATGGTATCTTCAACTTAAGAGATGGTCGCCTCAAACTGCAGAAGGTTCCTCAAATGGCACAAGGTTGCCGCACAAGACTTAAAAATAGATGGCATGAGCGAAGTATTGAGTAAGAATATCGTAGAGCTACAGGAGGCAACGACAAGTACAAATGGGCTTGCAAACATCCCTATTATCTACCCGAGCACAATAGATCAGATTGGTACCTAACAAGCACAATAAATCTGGTGCGCAAGCAAAGAGCCGGCAGACATGGTACACTAAAGATTGCAGACTTAAGAGACAGTCACTAGCTGCAGCAATCAGAAGTAGGAATTGCCCTGCGATTAAAAATGCAAGGAAGGACTATAGAGTGGCTTTGCTTCAGGCTAAGCTGAACTGGGAAAAGAACTGCTGTTATAGATTAAAGGATGCTAGCAAATCAAGGGATACAAACCTTTTCTGGAATCTTGTTAGACGAGCAGACAAGAGGGATCAAGATCAAATCCCCAACCATATCTCATCCCAGGATTGGCTTGACCATTTTGGGAAACTTTATTCTTCACCTGTTGATGGTTGCCTGGAATGGCAATGCCATTATCCCCTCAGTCCCTCTGATGGTAGCAACAGCAAACCCTCTTCGCTGGCTGAGATAGAAACTGCCCTAGGTAGGAGAGTCCCGGCCAACGCTCCGGGCCCAGATGGCCTCCCTGGAGACCTGTTTCTTGCAGATTCACGAAACTGGGCATGTTATATTCTACTCTTAATTAATTCCATCTCTAATGGTTACCCAGTACCCGAATCATGGAAGGGGGCGGAGGTGGTCCCTATCTTCAAGAAGGGAGCCAGAGAGGACCCTGCCAATTACAGACCAATTAGTCTGATTGATGCTATCCAGAAGGTAGTTGGCAGGGTCCTGCTGCAATGTATCCAAACTTGGGTTGAGGATGAAGATATCCTCTCCCAATATCAAGAGGGATTTAGGGCCAATACGGGCACGGTGGATCAGGTCTTTAGGCTTCTTCTGATTTATTGGAACGTCCTTGTGATCAGCAGAGTCAGTATTTACCTTGCTTTTATCGATGTAAGGACTGCCTTTGACCTCGTCCCCAGGAAAAGGTTGTGGCAAATATTAGGAGAATTTGGCATCCCTCCACTAATTCTTAATTTACTGATCAGGCTCCATGAGGTCCACTATGCACAGGTGAGATTGGGTTCCAAGGACAGCTGACGGAAACGATACCTGTAAACAGGGGAGTACGCCAGGGCTGCGTGATGGCACCCACCCTGTTCTCTCTTTACGTGAACAGGGTGGCTAGCTTCCTACAGGAAGTTCTAGCTGATGCCCCGTCCCTGGCGAGTGACAAGGTACCAACTTGCCTGTTTGCGGTTGACACACTGCTGATCTCTAAGACCCCAGCCGGGCTGCAGAAATTACTGAACAGGTGCCATTCTTTCTGCAACTCCCAGGGGCTGATCATAAACACCTCTAAGACCAAGATTATGACTTTTAACCCCCACAAATCCTTTAGAAATAATCTCACCTCAGACGGGGCACATTTGGAGAGTCAACACAGTTGACTACCTCTGTATTCGTCTCTCAGAAAAAATGCAATGGAGGCCCCATCTTGCTAAAATGCTTTTGTACCATGAACATGCAGTCGGGCACTAAGCAAAGAACATCGCTCTTCGCAAAGTAGGCCAGTTGCCCCAGCACTCACGGTTTATGATGTAAAGGCAGTTAGCTAGACAGTTTATGGAGCCGTGCTATGGGGTTTTGATAATGTTGATGAGATTGGTAGGTCAGAGCTTAAGATTTGGTCATGCTACCCTGGAATGTTAAACTAACCCCCCTGATGTACAATATGGGTAGGCGTGCATTCAGCGATATTGCCAAATTACGCCTGTTGCTTTTCTGGGCTCGCCTTAGGTGGACCCCTGAACTCACGAACTATACTAAAGCACTTACAGAAGTAATGACTCTAGATGTTAACCATGGGGTTAAGTGGATATCTAATGTCAAGAAATTAATGACAACTCTTGGCCTTAAGGATTCCTGGGACAATCAAAAACCCACGAGCAAGGCAGATCTTAAACGTATCTACTGGGACTGGATTGATACCCGGGATCTTCGTGATCCAAATATGGGAAGGCTAACAGAAGAATTTTTCCAGCACAAAAAACGCAGAAGCCTGAAACCATATTTGGATACAATCTTGATTCCAAGAGACAGGGCGCTTTACAGCCAATTCAGATTTCGATCGCTCCCGGTCGATTAACAGACTGCCAAAATGGTGCCCCCCCAAATCAAACAATAGAAGACTGTCCTTGCTGCAAGGCACCGAAGGAGAGTGTTGCCCATCTTATGTTTGCTTGTCCAGCGAATGAAATTGCAAGATCTAGATGGTTAACACCAATCTGCAAACAACTAAGCACTCTTGATCATCATACTGCTTTACGTATCCTAAAATCTGATGCAAGAACCCTCTTTGTGTGCAGAGTGGCAAAGTTCATAAGCTGAGCCTGGACAGTCAGACACAAAGCTTTACGAAGGGCGACCTAATTTTATATCACAAACACTTGAGCTTGAGCAAATACCTATGCACTGTCACTTATATAAGGCACATTGGCTTTTATTCTCTTAATGTAATTTTCAACTATGGTTCTTATCAAATATCAAATATTTTTATCATGGTGAAACAGTATTTTATCATGCCCCGATTGACCACATTCTATGTATTTGTTATGTCTTTCTTTGATAAGTTTTATCTGTACAGAGTCTATTTTTATAAAGGATTTGATGCTATAATGATATGTGTTATCGAAATAAAGCAATTTGATTTGGTTTGACTAAAGACAAAATTAGGTTATGAGGAAATAAATTAATTGTATGTTAGTTACAAACAAGCCTTTCATCAGGAATTCTTACTATTACTTACCTGTATCTTCATGACCCAGAGTCCTAAAGTTCCTCTTCACAGTCCTTACTGCATTGGGCCCTGCTTCCTCGAGACAGAAATCTTTACTAATATAAATGCAAAGAAAGGAAAATACTGAAAGTGTTAGGAATATAACCTTTCTTGCCTTTTATTGAACCAAACTTCACCCCTTCTCTATATCCCTTCTCTTCCTACTTCCAGAAGCCTTGTAAGTGGCAAGTGAAAAAATTTTGTTTTCAGATGCCGAAGGAGAAGAGGAAGGAAGGAAGGGATAATGTAATGCAATGTGTCTTGTAAAGCGCACTGCTGCCCTGAGGCGTCGTGGCACTGTAGACCGCTGGGGAACCCGTCCTGGCTATCCCTGTGAGATGGTCCCTACTGGGTATCTCCAAGGTGAAACCAGGCATCCCCGGCGAATGTGGGGGGCCGTTGTAGAGATGAGGCAAGCTAATGCCCAGAGTTGCCGAATGTGATCCCTGGTTAGAGTAGGCACCGAGGCGAGAATTATTGAGTCCGCTGATCCTGGTCCACATTGAACTCTGGTCCCGGGCCGTTCTCTGCTTCCGGGTCTGCCGCCTCTAACCAGTGAGCCACACCACTCCACTGTGACAACGAAGACCATGACTCAGGGTAATGAAGATTATTGTAAATTAGTAGACACATTACCCCTTTATTTGTCTGACTTTTGTGCATGAAGGTATATGTTTCATTGACTTATGGCACCAAGAACAAACAGGACCACAGATCAATGCAAATAATGTTTTCACCGTTTCCACTCACTGGCCCGAGCACACCAGCAACTTGCCGAACACCATCAACAAACTCAACAGCTGGATTACCTCATGTGCTGACACTCTGTGTCAGGCCCGGTTCCTTGGATTTGATATTCTGGAGATGCCCTCCTTCTGGCAGCACCAACTCTGTGGTTTATATTTCACCAGAGTATTATTGTGGCAAATCAACAGAATTGGAATTATGGTGTGTACTGCAGGAAAGGAGACCAGGAAAGAAAAAGTTTGCACAACATTTATAAGTTCTACGTTCATGAAGCATTGTTTTTATGATTCATCCAAGAAAATGCAGTTTTTTCCACAAAGAGCGGAAAGTACAGAATTACAGTTCTTTATTTTAAATAACACAACATTCTTGATATTCCTTAATCAAAAGCTGTAACAGTACTTTTGTGTTTCATTGTGAGTTCTCAAATATCCCAAAACAATCTTCTCCTGTGGGGAACTAGTAACTAGGAGTTCTGTTTTACCTTATTGTCCCAAAATATTTGTGCTCGAGCACAAGAAGGATGTACCTCATCTGACTATCTGCAAAAGGTTAGAGTATGACCAAAGTCGCTAACTGGATGAAGGCCAATTGTCTCAAGCTCAACGTCAACAAGACAGAAGTTGTGATCTTCAGCAAGAACATCTTACCATGGGACTCCAACTGGTGGCCAAATGAACTCAGACTCACACGAAGCACCCAGGCCAGGAACCTCGGAATAATCATGAACCGCAAACTGGACATGACCCCCAAACCAACGGCATCATTGCATCCTTGTGCCTTACCAGAAGACACTGAGGAAGATCTTAAAATGGCTTCCAAGCAAAACTAAAAAAACTGTCACTCATACCCCAAACATCACCAAATTGGACTAAGGGAACACCCTCTACACCAGGATCACCATGCAACTCACTAGAAGACTACAAACCACCCAGAACCCGGCAGCCAGCCTCAGGTTCAACCTCCTACTGTGAAATAAAATGGCATCACACCTCAGGGAGCTCCACTGGCCCGACACACAAACACACATTTTAACACCTCTCACGCACATATTCTAGGTACCTAACTACCTGAACAGTCACAACTTCTACCAACCCCCTAGACACCTCCGCTCCACAGGACTCATACTCGCACACATCCCATGCATTCACAGAACCAGATAGAGAGTACAGATGTACTATTATATTGTGTTTAAAGCATGGAATGTCCTCCCACTGCACATCTGAGCCACCCCCTCTCTTCTTGAATTTTATAAAAAGCTTAAGACCTGGCTTTTCACTTAACCAACCTACCATATGTAGGGCTAGTCACACACACCTGCTCAGTGCCAGGATATCTTCACAGGTGATAGTGTACATTACAAATACACATAACATGACATGACAATATACCAATCCACTGCGTCTCGTCACGCAGTACTACGACACAAAAAATAACATTATCCTGTTTTCCTAAATGTAAACGATAGTGACAAACAAATGTGTGAGGATTAGCCCATGTGGCTCCCTGGCAACTTTCTTCTAAGGAGTTACAGTGTGCTTCTGCGGTTAATTGAGTTACTACCTTTGGCTTTTTTTTTACCCGCATGGCCTGTATTATAATGCCCAGGTCAGTGCAAAAATAAGTATAACAAGCATTAGAAATGCAATAGGTCTCGCAGCATTAGAGTTAGTGCTTTTAGAATTGTTTATAGGTTTTTTGTTCTAAATCTTTTGCATTTTTTTTTTTTGTAGGCAATGCAAAAGAATTACAAATCAAAAAAGCAATAAGCAAATGTAAAAGCTTTAACAAAAAATCCTGCGAGACCTATTGCACTGTGTGAGGGGTTGAGGGTGAGTGAGGGTGGGGGTGAGTGAGGAGTTGAGTGTGAGTGAGGTGTTGAGGGTGAGTGAGGTGTTGAGGATGAGTGTGAGTGAGAGTGAGTGTGAGAGAGTGTTATTGTGAGTTAGGGTGAGGGGTTGAGGGTGGATGAGGGTGAGGGTGAGGTGTTGAGGATGAGTGAGGATGAGTGAGGGTGAGTGAGGGGTCGAGGGTGAGTGAGGGTGAGTGAGGGTGAGTGAGGGTGACTGAGTGTGAGTGATTGTGAGTGAGGATGAGTGAGGGTGAGTGAGGGTGAGGGTGAGTCAGAGTGAGTGAGGGTGAGGTGTTGACGTTGAGGTGTTAAGGGTGAGGTGTTGATGGTGAGGTGTTGATGGTGAGGTGTTGAGGGTGAGGTGTTGAGCGTTATTGAGTGTGAGTGAGTGAGGGTGAGGTGTTGAGGGTGAGTGAGTGAGGGTGAGGTGTTGAGAGTGAGTGAAGTTGAGGTGTTGAGGGTGAGTATTTGAGGGTGAGGGTGTGAGGTGTTGAGGGTGAGTGTTTGAGGGTGAGGGCGAGTGAGGTTGAGGGGGTGAGGTGTTGAGGGGGTGAGGGTGAGGTGTTGAGGGTGTGTCATTGAGCGTGAGGCTGAGGTGTAGAGTGTGAGTGAGAGTAAGAGTGAGGGTGATTGAGTGTTTTAGTGTTAGTGAGGGTGAGGTATTGAGGGTGAGTGAGGGGAAGGGTGATTGTGGGATTGAGAGTTAGTGAGGGTGAGGTGTTGAGTGTTAGTGATGGTGAGGTGTTGAGGGTGAGTGAGGGTGAGGGTGAGTTAGGGGGAGGGGAAGGCGTTGAGGATGAGTGAGGTGTTTAGGGTGAAGTGTTGAGGGTGTGGGTGAGGAATTGAGGGTGAGGGAGGGTGAGTGTGGGTGAATGTTTGAGGGTGAGTGATTGAGGGTGAGGTGTTGAGGCTGATGTTTTGTGGGTGAGTGAGGGTGAGATGTTGATGGTGATTGAAGGTGAGGTGTTGGGTGAGGCGTTAAGGGTGAGTAAAGTTGAGTGTTGTTGAGTGAGGATGAGTGAAAGTGAGGGTGAGTGAGGAGTTGCGGTGAGGTGTTGAGGGTGAGTGAGTGAGGGTGAGATGTTGAGGGTGAGTGAGGGTGAGTGAGTGTGTGGTGTTGAGGCTGAGTGAGGATGAGTGAGAGTGAGGGTGAGTGAGCATTTGAGGGTGAGGCGTTGAGTGTGAGGCGTTGCGGGTGAGTGAGGGTGAGAGTGATTGAGTGTGAGTGAGTGTCAGTGAGGGTGAGGTGTTGAGTGTGAGTGAGGATGAGTGTGAGTGATGGTGAGTTAGGTGTTGAGGGTGAGTGAGGTGTTGAGGGTGAGTGAGGAATTGAGGGTGATTGATGTTTAGGGTAACTGAGGGTGAGGGTGGATGAGGTGTTGAGGGTGAGGTGTTGAGTGTGAGTGAGGTGTTGAGGGTGACTGAGGGTGAGTGAGGGTGAGGGTTGAGGGTGAGTGAGGGTGAGGGTGGGTGAGGGGTTGAGAGTGAGTGAGGGTGAGTGAGGGTGAGGTGAGGTGTTGAGGGTGGGTGAGGGTGAGGCTGAGGGGTTGAGGTTGAGTGAGGGTGAGTGAGAGTGAGGGTGAGTGAGGGGTAGAGGGTGAGGGGTTGAGGGTGAGTGAGGGTGAGGGGTTGAGGGTGAGTGAGGGTGAGGTGTTGAGGGTGAGAGAGGGTGAGGGTGAGGGTGAGGGGTTGAGAGTGAGTGAGGGTGAGGTGTTGAGGGTGAGTGAGGGTGAGGGTGAGGGTGAGTGAGGGTGAGTGAGGGTGAGGTGTTGAGGGTGAGAGGGTGAGTGAGGGTGAGTGAGGGTGAGTGAGGGTGAGTGAGGGTGAGTGAGGGTGAGGGTAAGGGGTTGAGGGTAAGGGGTTGAGGGTGAGTGAGGGTGAGGGGTTGAGGGTGAGTGAGGGTGAGGGATTGAGGGTGAGGGGTTGAGGGTGAGTGAGGGTGAGGGTGAGTGAGGTGAGGTGTTGAGGGTGAGTGAGGGTGAGGGGTTGAGGGTGAGTGAGGATGAGGGGTTGAGGGTGGGTGAGGGTGAGTGAGGGTGAGTGAGGGTGAGGGTGAGTGAGGGTGAGTGAGGGTGAGGGTGAATGTGAGAGAGGGTGAGTGAGGGTGAGGGTGAGGGTGAGTGAGGGTGAGTGAGGGTGAGTGAGGGTGAGTGAGTGAGGGTGAGTGAGGGTGAATGTGAGTGAGGGTGAGTGAGGGTGAGTGAGGGTGAGGGGTTGAGGGTGAGTGAGGGTGAGGGGTTGAGGGTGAGTGAGGGTGAGGGTGAGTGAGGATGAGGGGTTGAGGGTGGGTGAGGGTGAGTGAGGTTGAGGGTGAGTGAGGTTGAGGGTGAGTGAGGGTGAGGGTGAGTGAGTGTGAGGGTGAGTGAGGGTGAGTGTGAGTGAGGATGAGTGAGGGTGAGGATGAGGGTGAGTGAGGGTGAGGGGTTGAGGGTGAGTGAGGGTGAGTGAGGGTGAGGGTGAATTAGGGTGAGGGGTTGAGGGTGGGTGAGGGTGAGTGAGGGTGAGTGAGGGTGAGGTGTTGAGGGTGAGTTAGAGTGAGGGGTTGAGGGTGAGGTGTTGAGGGTGAGTGAGGGTGAGGCATTGAGGGTGAGTGAGGGTGAGGTGTTGAGGGTGAGTGAGGGTGAGGGTGAGTGAGGGTGAGTGAGGGCGAGTGAGGGCGAGTGAGGGTGAGTGATGGTGTGGGTGAGGGGTTGAGGGTGAGTGAGGGTGAGGGGGTTGAGGGTGAGTGAGGGTGAGGGGTTGAGGGTGAGTGAGGGTGAGGGGTTGAGGGTGAGTGAGGGTGAGGGATTGAGGGTGAGAGATTGAGGGTGAGGGGTTGAGGGTGAGGGTGAGTGAGGGTGAGGGTGAGTGAGGGTGAGGGGTTGAGGGTGAGTGAGGGTGAGGGGTTGAGGGTGAGTGAGGGTGAGGGTGAGTAAGGATGAGGGGTTGAGGGTGGGTGAGGGTGAGTGAGGTTGAGGGTGAGTGAGGGTGAGGGTGAGGGTGAGTGAGGGTGAGTGAGGGCGTGTGAGGGCGAGTGAGGGTGAGTGAGGGTGAGTGAGGGTGTGAGTGAGGGGTTGAGGGTGAGTGAGGGTGAGGGGTTGAGGGTGAGTGAGGGTGAGGGTGAGTGAGGGTGAGGTATTGAGGGTGAGGGGTTGAGATTGGGTGAGGGTGGGTGAGGTATTGAGGGTGAGGGGTTGAGGTTGGGTGAGGGTGAGGGGTTGAGGGTGAGTGAGGGTGAGGGGTTGAGGGTGAGTGAGGGTGAGGGTGAGTGAGGATGAGGGGTTGAGGGTGGTTGAGGGTGAGGGAGGTTGAGGGTGAGTGAGGGTGAGTGAGGGTGAGTGAGGGTGAGTGAGGGTGAGTGAGGGTGGGTGAGGGTGAGGGTGAGTGAAGGTGAGTGAAGGTGGGTGAGGGGTTGAGGGTGAGGGGTTGAGGGTGAGTGAGGTTGAGTGAGGGTGAGGGGTTGAGGGTGGGTGAGGGTGAGTTAGGGTGATGGGTTGAGGGTGAGTTAGGGTGAGGCTATGAAATACAGGCAGAAAAAAAACTTTGGGACACGTGCGTAGAGGAACAAAGGGAGGAGGTGGAAAGCTGATAGGGGGGAGGGGGGTGGTTGGTATTATGGCGGCGCTTGCATGCAATATACCTGTGAGGCATCGGTAGTGAATAAGTCCTCGGCGGTGGCTCGAACACACATCAGAGGGGGCTGTGATCTGTGGGGAAACAGGGGTTTAGGACATTGGGTCAGGTAGGCGTGATCACGGGAGGTGGGCGCTAGAGGCAGTGTACCTGATTGGTCTCTGTAGCCACTCGCAACAGGGTAGTAGGTAAGGACGTGGATCCGGCGGACAAAAATCGATGTCTTCTGTCCGGTTGAAAGTACGGTACATCCACGGGGGTACCGAAATGGCCGATACTGAATCTGAGGGGAGGGAGAGAGGTACTGGTCAAAGGACTGCGAGGCCAGCGCAAGTAGCCAAAGTAGCAGCCTTGATGATACACATACCTCTGGACGTGTATGGAGTGCTTCCGGGTCAGTCAGGAGCCTCGGGCGTAGTCAGGGAGACCAGAAATGTCTGGAAGGAAGTAGAGAGGGGGCGAGGCCAGGTGACGTGGAATCGTCCAATAGGTCTGGGGGAGGAGGTGGGGAAGGGGCGTGTCGCACAGAGGGGTTCGCACTGGTATGTATACACAGGGAGAGCGAAAACCCATAGGAGTCCGAAGGACAAAAAAACAAATAACACGGCGGGCAGGGGAGGGGGCGGAGAGGGGAGAGGAGAAATGCGACACGGAGGGAAGGGGAGGGGGCGGAGCGGGGAGGGGGCGGAGAGGGGAGAGGTGCGACACGGCGTTAGACGGAAGGAAGAGAGGGGAGGGGGAGGAGAAAGAGAAATGCGACACGGCGGGAGGGGGCGGAGCGGGGGAGAGGGTGTGTGTGTGTTGTTAGGAGACGGACGTGCACGCGCACGCGCTTTTAAGGTCAATGCGCATGCGCATAAGCTCAATGCGCATGCGCATTGACCTTAAAAGTCACGGGCACTGCAAGGAATCGCCACGATTCCTTGCAGTGTGGATAAAGAGTGGATAACTCGCAATAGTCTCGCTTGCTCGATGCGCATGCGCATCGACAGGCGAGACCTAAAAATCACATACAGCTGATTTGTTTTATTCTTATTAGTACATACTTAAACTAGCAAATGTAAGCAGAAAGCACTTTACATTTGTTCTAGAGCAGCCTTGTGATCCATGACTGATAGTTAAAGTAAACGAGGGCAGGAAAGCCATGCTAAGAATGAATATGGATGTTTTTATATAAAATCCTTTTTAAGTATTAATTGCGGGCCTGTGTAAAATCTTAAAACATAAACAAAACATTGGAATTATTCTCTGGGGGAGGTTTCAAGGAGAACGGCATTGAAACTGCTACTCATCTCCAGAAATTACCCTGCTGCACGTTTCCCCTGAGAGCTTGAGCCACTCAGGGATTCTGTAGTGGGCTTTTTTCTTTTATTAGCAGGGACAAACATACAAACAAAGAACCAGAACAAAAAAATCTTTAGTACTTTCAAGATAATTAAATAAAGCTGACTTCTAGAAGCAGTTATTGCAAGAAGGAAAGCCTCCTTGGTATATATCAAGAAAAAGAGGCCATCCCTAAAGGTTCAAACAAAGGGGCTGAAGTCCAATCAAATCCATAGAGATGCCCAAAGATGGAAGAGGGGTGAGAACTTCAAGTTTCTTAAAACAAACAACCTTAAGGAATCCTGGTCACTAATGTGACAATACTTGACATTTCATCCTAGGCTTTATGAAAGCCGCAAATAGATTTCCACTTGATGGAGTGAGGTTGGAAACAAAAACATTTGTATACCCCTCTTGAAATTGCTTCTCCATAACAGTAACATGAATTAATTGTGTGGTTTTGAAATTAACCAACATAGAAGAGAATGCACAAGCACAAACACATGTGGGATACCAATTTGCATGTGCTGCAAACCATAATCTACTATATAAGTGAAGTTGTCATGTTTATTCTATGCGCATTTGTCATAATCTAACCAAAATGTGCATGAATATGCTTTTTGTCTGTCTAATTGTGGCATACATGATGGAAAATGGTGAGTAAACCATGCTTATGTGTTGCTTATTACGCTAGGTAATAACTAATTGGGTTACCTTAGAATGGGGGGAGGTAAACAGAAGGGCTATATTTCGAAAATTAACGTTTATCTGTGTTTGTTTCTATAATAGTTCCCATTGTGGCCTATACGGCCTCCATTAAAATGGAAGCTGTCTGCGACTCCGAGTTTGCGATGATGTACTCATGCGTGACTGAACTCGAGAAGAGCGCGAGCAGCCTGTGCCTGTGCAGAATGGGTCAAAGACAGTGTGGCCTGGTTAGCCGACTTGGTGCCAACAAATTTGAATGTCAGCATCGTGGGCCTGGGAAAATCATCTCAACTATCCACTTAAAGGACACAAATGGAAGAAACTGATAAGAAACAATAGTGACTTTATTTTTCAAATTATAACGATGACTTTGCGGAAATACGAACAATAAGCTGATGAAGTTATGCTCATCCACCCCTCGACTTGACTAATCAGGACAGTCAAAGACCCCAAAAGTTACAACTTTTAGATAGATAAGTTAGTGAAAAAAAGTATAAAAAAGGACGTTTTTAGAAGTATGAAAAAAGGCTTGCTTTCGATTTTATTTCTGCACCCTGACATGCTGCCGGACTGCTGATCCTTTTCTATGGCGCAAGGACTTTTTTTTCAGAGCTTTAACTTTTGAATGGGTGTGGAGTCCTTATGGGAGGTGAACATCGAGAGAGAATAGAGAGGTGGTCTTTGGGAACTATTCTGTCCTTATGCTGATGTCCGTGTCCTGAAATCTTGGTAATATAAACTTATGCTTATTTTCTGAACTATTGTGCTAATAAATATAAATTTTTTAATGTAACCTTTTTTTTTCTAGGCTATTGATGTTTAAATAACTATTAAATTAGAGTTAATAAAAGAGAGGTCATGCTAGTAGATTTAGTCTCTAAAATAAATGGAGAATTAATCTGGTCTTGTTGTCCTTTAGTTAACTTTTACTAGCAGATCCATTGATTGACAAATAATGGTGGTGTGTTTAAATGTTTCTTAACATTAAACCATGGTAATAGAGATAAACTGCAGTTGTATATAATGTACAAAGTTTAGTATTAATTTAGACACTCCGCTATAATCCAGCAGCTCTCCTTTGGTCTTCATAGAATCCTCTGATCAGGGTGAATGTGTGTATGAGAGACTCGCAGTGTTATGGGCCCCACTGATGAGTAATGTGTGGATAGCACTCTGAGAATAAGGTAATGGTTTTATAGAGAATTTCTGGAGCTGGGCTGCATCACACTACACTGGTAAGGTAGAAGGAGATAACCCTTTTAGGAACTCATCTATCAGCAATTGTAGAACTTGAGAAGTATCCAAAAATGAAGCTCATTTCTTTACACCAAACCTTAAAAGGTTTCTAGTGACATAAAATGCTAATGTGGATAGTTTTCAAGAGGACTGTAAAGAGATGGCTACTCTTCTTGAGCATCGTTCTCAATTTCTACACCATGGAATTGGGGAGACTTTGATGAGAAAGGGACAGAACTCTGAAAGGAAATTGACATAATGTGTGGTGAAGATGTGGTTTCATTGCCAACTGTACTCACCCCAGATCTTCTTCAGCGCCTTTGGGAGGACAGAAATGTCCTAAAACATAAGGCAGACCCAGTGGCCAAGGAATCAGTTCCCCAATCTTGTGGGTACATGGTCTCTGTGAAAAGCTGCGACAAAAGGGCATTCCCCTTGAGCGTAATTAGTAGGGGTGGGCATAGTTCGCGAAGTAGCTACGCAAAGTGCACTCCGCACTACGCAAGCTATGCGTAGCACTACGCGAACTGCATAGTAGCATGTTCGCACTGTGCAAGATGTCGTTTTAAATTATTGCACAGTGCGGACAAGCATCAGGCACTGTGCAATCATTGAAAACAGCATCTTAAGCAGTGTTAGCTGTTCTTTTCTGCCGCTCGAGTAGATTTTTACCCGAGCTGCAGCTTTCTCAACACAAACTGGTAGTTTCTCATCGCGAGCGGTCGCGGCATGCGCAACCACTTGCAATGAGAAACCTGACCTTTCCGTGTTGAGAATCTCGCCGGGAGGTTTATTTTCCATGCTCGCGATCGGCAACTTGATGTTGGTGATCGTGAACAAGGAAAAAGTCTCGTGAGGATGTCATTTTGCTTGCTCGCGGTCGCCAACTTGACGCTGAGGACCGCAAGCAAGCAAAAAATGACCGCTGCTCTATGCTACGCTACGCATGTTTGCACAGTGCTACATGCAGTTCGCGTAGGGCAAAGTTGTGTAAATCTCGCAAACTACGTGAGCGTAGCGTAGTGCTTTGCCCAGGGTTAGTAATTAGGTCTCTACCGTTGACTGAAGCAGACAGCGGTCAAATGAAAAACCTTCTAGCTCAGGTGCTAAGAGACTGATGTTGGAAAAGTTAAACTGAGTCTGTCCACTCAAACATTCTCCCTTCCAAGGATATAGATTGCTTTCAGAAGCAAAAGATCAACTTAGGCTCAATAATTATGACTGTGAACTACTTGATCCACAGCTGAACTTTCGTATCTCTTGGCAATTCACATACACATTGGCCACTAGATGGCCCATTCAGATCAACATCACTCTTCCCACTATATAGTGAGCAAACACTTGAAGGGCTCTTAGATTTGCAAACAGTCCTCTGCAGTTGGATGTATGGTGCTTGTCTGACCATTCAGTTTCATTCCTTCCATGGTTGCTTCCCGCGTCCAGTGATTGGCTTCTATTGTTATTATGTCTTGGGCTATGGGGATTTGAGGAACCCTTTTCTGAGGACTCTAAAGATTCCACTACCACTGAAGGTCCTGCAATACCTTTGTATTTATTTGAAACAGTTTTGTTTGTAAATATGTACGTCCAGAGAGCAATAGGAAGGAGCAGGTGATGGAGCGTCGGCTTCAGTTTATGATGGGCATACAGAACAACAGCTGTCATTGCTGCCATTAGGACAAGACCCTCTACCAAGACCTGGCTGGAGCAGATGGACATTTCAGCTGCTGACTCATATGAATTTATGGAGATATTGTTCTTGTCTCTGAAAAGAATTAACCAATCACCAAAGTAGGGAAATGTTTGATTCGTTTTAATTGAAGATAAACAACAGCTGGAGCCAATGTGTGAAAACTCATGGAGCTGAGAGGCTAAACGGAAGGGCTTAGAACCAACTTTTCTGCCCTCCTACTGCAAAACGGAGATATTGCTAACTTTCTGGATAAATGGGTATGAGAAAATGTATTCGAAAGATCCAGTGCCACCAACTAGTCCTCTTTCAACAGAAGGTTTGTAAAGTACATCATGATGCCGCTCTTTCAGTCTAAGATGGGACAAAACCCGCTTCCAGTTTTAACAGTGAAATAAGGTTAGAAAACACCCAGAAATGTCTCCATCATAGAGACACTGACACTACTCCCCCCTTTTCCAAAATGTATTTCCTCTTCTTGGAGAAGAGTTTGCCTTAAATCACTGCTCACCAAAGAGGTATTCAACAAAGCATACGATCAGGAGGAGAACTTCTGAATTTGATAGAATAACCAGCTGGAACACCATCCATCTGCTCTGAATGAGATGCTTTCCTACTGGAAACACCTTTCTTACCCTTCCTCCCACTTCCGTATTGACTTTAGGGTCTGCTGCCGCTATTGAGACTGATACCGGGATGCTTGGGCCTAGCAGCCAGCCCACATGCAATGTTGAGGTTCTTGAAATGCCTGCAGAGTACAGTGCTGGGTGACAATGCTTCTGCAGTTTTATGGATCGAGTCATTCAAAGGTGGCTGAAAAATAAATTTGACTCAAGGAAAGGCACATGATTAAACTATTTATTACCTTTACCATGCATCCAGCTTCCACAACTTTAGCTAAAGGATCTTCTACTTAGCCAAGGAAGCACCAGAAGTCACAGATAACCACAAAAAAGTCAATTTCTTGTATGAGAGAAACCGTGACAGTAATTCTATATTCCGAAAATAGATGCACAATCAACTCACTCCTGTAGAAAGTCAAATAACGATTGAATGTCTGTTAAAAGAGTTTGTGCAACATAGGGCCGTCTTTAGCACTGGTAGCGCTCGATGCCACAATCTTTTTTAGCGCCCCTCCCCATATGACCTCTTCCTCAGATTCCCTCACTGTCAACAGGTAAAAGGGCCTCTCATCTCTCCAAAGCCCCTCTCTTGCATAGATTTCATTTGTTTTTAAAATGCTGTTATAGGCTGGCTTTACTAATCCACCGAGCTAATCACTTTAGATACACATCCTTTCTTTGCAGCAGGCTCAATCACCCTCTGTGCTACTTTATCGCAAGTCAGAACTGGCACTTGACAAAACTCCGATCTCTCTCTCTAGCAGGAACATTAATCACAAGAGTTATCTTGAAATTTGTATTGCCGCCTGAAATCTGGACGCACAAGGAACTCAGCATCAGCTGCTTTTAAATACTAAATTATTGCTAAACACAGTGCTTCCACATGAGGTTCCCCCCCCCCCCCCCTCCAGGTCGGTGCCCAGTGCGGTGGCACCCATAGCAGTGCCCAAAAGCCTGGTGCAGCATAGACTACATATATCCCAGTGCGAGTTGAAAAATGTGAAACTGAATTGAAGCGCTTTAAAGAATTCTTCACCTTTTGGTCCACAAGATCTGGAAACAAAGTTTCTTCCCCTGCTAGAGATGAAGAGAATGCCATGCTGGATATAATGGAAATTGACATTTGGCACCTGAGGGATTTATTCCTCATAAATTGTCAATGGGTACAGTATCAATCAATCAATCAATCAATCAATCAAAATACTTTATTGAGCCATAAAAGTCACATCACAATAAGAATATACATTAATGAATACATATTTAAAAACCATTGAAAATGGTAGCTTAAAACAGTAGATTGTAAAAACCTTAAATAAAATCACAGACATCCATTAAAGTGACAAAGCAGACGTGCACGAGTGGACATTTCAGTATTTTGATCGTGGGTACAGTAACTTTGGAAGCAACGAAAATCTGTTTTGTCTATGGCCTTCTATGTTTCCTAACATGGTCAAAAGGAAGATCATCATCAGCAGCAGTACTGTGCAGGGAATAAAAGTCCTCATCAGACTTCTGTGCCGGGAGATTACAACCCAACAGTAATACTAGAAAAATACCTAAAATTGTGCACCCCTGGTAGTAGGTCCTGCTCCTCATCTGTGTTGGATTTTAACAAGTCTCGCTTTTCTGGGAGTTCATTTAATGCTGCAGGTGCAGGTAGCACAGGGGATGATGGACGGAGCGTTGGAGCAAATCAAAAACTCACTCCAGTCAACTGATCTGGGTTTAATCCATCATCATTCTTTAGCTCACTCCACCACCCCAGTTCAGACATGGCCATATGCAAATCAGTCTGAGCCTGTGCCTCATGGGAACAGTCCAGCCCGAACTGCCAAGCCATGTCTTCCCTGATCCGGAAACAAGCATCCTGGGACCAGTTTCGTATTCATAATCCTCATCAGCAAGGCTATCTTGAATCCAGTGGTAGAGCGAGCAAGGGACCCACGTCTGGGCATACCCTGCCAACTCAGGGAGAACAAAGCGATACCAAAGGGGATGATGGAGGGAGCGTTTGAGCAAATCAAACACTCACCCCCAGTCAACTGATCTGGGTTTAATCCATCATCATTCTTTAGCTCACTCATCCCCTTTGGTATCGCTTTGTAGGTGCAGGTCGGGCATCTGAAGCTAAGGATGCAAGTCCTGGAAAGATATGTAATGTCCTCCTCCTCCTCTTCATTAGATGCAGAGTCCAAGAGGAGATGAATGTCCTTCCTTGTACATTTACTCCCCGCCATTCTGCGCTACCTCCCCCTTGTAGTTATTGGCTCCTTATTGAGCAAATATCCTTAAACACGTGTCCAAAGATACACAGCACTTTCAAATAAAGTGAGTGTTTATTATGCACTACATTTACCACAATACATCTGGGCACATTGTGTGCTGGTATTTCAGCTAGTGTGCTCCCTCCCCCTTTTGGCATTGGTTTATTGAAAGGGTTGTATGTCTGAATGTTGTTAACCTAAATACTGACCTGTAAAAATATAGTCACCAAAATATACATTATCTCTAAAGTAAACCTACATAGGGGGGAATAGGCTTACTATGCAGCTGTAATATCTACTTACCCTAATGATTTTGTGCAGGTAGATATGTTGGAGATGATATTGCTGCAGGTTGACATTTTAAAGTCTATATTTCAGTACCATACCATTGGGATTCAACATACTAGATTACATAGATATTGCATAAATAAATTGTTGTGAGTCCCTGTGACCCTTTTTAATTGTCGTGGAAAGGATGAACAGGTTGTGAACAGAGAGGAAGATCGTCATTTCACATTAATGTTACTTACAAGGTATCACCTTGTTATGAACAAGAATTGCTTAGTTTCCTTTGCTCCGGGTGCCACATGCCCGGAAGCAGAAGCCGCAGCAGCTGGATTGGATTTTGTGGAGCACAGCATTACAACAAGTTAGCATAGCAGTGCTCACTTTGTAAAAAATAAATTAAGGGGCCGGGATCTCGATAGGAGTCCGCAGCAGCTTGCACCACATTGGCCGTGCCATGCTGCCAATGATAGCAACAACACAACTTCTAACCATCACACTCCTTCAAGGGTGACAATTCTGACTATTTCAGGCTCCCAAAGCCATAAGAATGGCTTGGGCAGACAGCACCACCTTGTGGTAGACTATCACAAGCGCCAGTGTTGACAATTAAGTGCTGGTGTTGAGCACCAGAAAAAACGGTCTCAAATTAAGCTCTGGAGCATAGAGAGAAAACAAATGCATCGGAAGGAAACACACACGACGGCGAAGAAAACAAGATACAGAATACGCAAAGGCATATTTTACAATATTACAATTTGGATGCACATGTCATTACTTTCAAGCACAACCTCACTCACTGAGTGACAGTCTCTTGGAGGACAGTTTCACTCTTTGGAAGTCTGATTTCTCGGGGCACCCTTTCACAAGGTTCTTGCTAATAACTTTTGTTGAAGCATAGCCTCACTTATTTTTTTTTTGTTTGGTGTTCAAACTGCTTTATTGTATAGTATGCACAGTACACTGCTTCAGGTGCCTACAACCCGGAGGCCGGCAGCACTAAGTGCAAATCAACATGAAAGGTCTTAGTAATGTAACACAGCCGCATAACCGGCATCCCGGAGGCCCGGTGGCGCAAGATATTGTTATTCAATAAGTGCCTGATAACTCGTGCAAAGATAAAAGAAAAAAGAGAGGATTCAGTGCAGCAGAACAGGTTTTTCATGTTTTTTCCCTCCATCCCAATCCCAAACGTTGAACAAAAACGGCGAGGTATCACAGACACATGCGAATACAGAGCTCGAAATCAGTAAAGTAGGTTACGGCATATAGGTCATTCATTGCCATACAGTGAGTTGTCAGCTGTCACGATGTCAGGTGGTCATCTGAAGGGCAGGGGTTATGTGTAGTGTCCCAAGGGATCACCAAGTGTGGTGTTAAGGGTGCATGGAATGAGCAGGGCAGCGGGGTCTATCTAGTGGGCAAGGGCCAAGCGGTGATATCTGCCTGTACAGTGTCGCAATAGAAGCACGCGATGTAGTTATGTATAAGGTGGTTCCCCGCAGATGAACGTGCGTGGCAGTGCAGTGGGGTAGAAGATATGAATCTTTAGTGCATCAGTGAGCTAGGTCCCCAGCCCCAAACAATGTCATTTTAGCTAATCATTGACGTGGCTTTCCTCAGCAATATCACCATTATCCGCCTGGGCCAGCAGATAGCTGATCAGCGGGCCCCAGATATCCTTTGGGCGGCTAAGGATCGGTATCAATTCAGTAAAGGTGACGTGTTGTTCCTGACAGTATGTCATATCTGCCATCCAGTCCTTAAATTTAGGTGCTCTGCCTCGACCCCAGCGACAGGCTACACAGCGCTTTGCCAAGAGCAGCGCAGTGTCGACAAATTTCCTGCAGGTTTTTGGGATGTGCGGCGTGTGTCCAAGTAATGTGAGGAGCGGTTCCCCAGCGATGGTTACTTTGGTCATCGCTGTAAGAGCATCGGTCACCTGCTGCCAGTATGTACGAACAGGAGGGCATTCCCAGGCCAGATGTAGGAAGCCTGCGTGTTTGGCATTGCAGCGTTCGCATCTGTCATTGTCGGCTAGATGAAATCTATGTTTTTTCATTGGTGTGTAATACAGCCTTTGCAAGAATTTGTAGTGTATTATCTTAAGTCTACTGCTGGCCGATATTCGAGCCGTGAGGGCGCAACAGTATCGCCATTGGTCATCGGTGAGCGTGGTAGTAAGGTCCGTATTCCAATGTGCCCGAGCACCCGCCTCAGGCGACATGACACCCGATCTAAGTTGGCGATACAAACCAGAGACCAAGTGCGTCCCTTCTTGCGAACATAGCAAGAAATGGAGTGGCAGAAGGAGCTCGGGTTCCTCAGGGAACTCGGGTATAATGTCCTTCATCCCTTGTCGTAGGCGTAGGTAGTAAAATACATCAAGCGAGCTGCGATCGTGGGAGGCAAAGAACTCCTCCGCGGATTTGAATTTCCTATTGGCGAAAAGGTCACCCCAGGAGGTGATCTGCAGCCGTTCGCAAGGCAACCTAAAGCCGCGTTCCTGCAACAGAGCAAGGTCAGGGTGGAACGTCAGTGGTAGTTTAGGAGAGTATGGGAGACAGCAGGACAGTCTCCTGGCCATACGGCGCCACGCATCTAGAGTGCAAGAAACAGAGGTATTTGGCGTTTGAATTAATGCTTCTGGGCAGTGGAGCAGGCCATTGAGCGGAACAGGGTGCACAATCCAGTCCTCCACCGCTAACTGTGGCATGAAGGGCGTGGGGACCGGCCAGTGATATGCATAATGCGCCTGCGCGCACAGGTAATAACCCTTGAGGTCTGGCACATCAAAGCCTCCAGAATCGTAGGGCTGGGTCAGCGTGGTCCATTTCAACCGTGGACTCTTGCCTCCCCAGAATAGCCGACAGAGTTCCGATTTCAAGGTTTTGAAGAAGAACGCACACAGGTGGTATGGGATATTGAGAAAAAGGTAAAGAAATCTAGGCAGAACCACCATTTTAATAAGGGACGCTCTACCAGCCATGGAATGCGGAAGGGTGATCCAACGATCTATTGCAGCGGTGAGGTTTGTGACTGCCACGCCGTAATTGGAGCGGAGCGTCTCATCTCTATCGCGGGATATCTGTATCCCAAAGTGGGTAGTCAAGGGGGAAGGCCGTGACCGCATCGGTGAGAGGAAAGAACTGCGATTTGGACCAATTAATGTGCACTCCTGACATCCCGCCGAATACCACGAATTCTCTCAATAGTGGTTTAAGGTGCTGGTCAGGGTTCTTGACATAGAGTGTGATGTCATCAGCGTACTATGACACATCAATTTGTCGCCGGAGGCATTGCACTGCGCCCTCTCTATGTAGCTGGCGAAGCCTACAGGCCAGCGGTTCTACCGCAATCGCAAACAGAAGGGGGGATAGAGGGCACCCTTGCCGCGTTCCCCTGGTAATGTCAATGGACTGAGATAAAAGCCCGTTGATGAGGACCTTTGCCGTGGGCTGATTGTAGAGGAGTTGGACCCAGGAGATGAAAAGTTTGGGGAACCCCATGCTCGACAGAACCATAAACAAGTAGGGCCATTCAACCGAGTCGAATGCCTTGGTGGCGTCTAAGAAAATAGCAACTGGGAGATCCGGGTGAACCGTGCGAAGCAGCGAGAACAAGGTGCACAGATTATGAGAGGTGGATCGACCGGAGAGAAACTGATTGATCAGGCAACACAATTCTGGTCATAAGTAGTGAAAGTCTAGTGGCCAGGACCTTCGCGAGGATGTTAATGTCGCAGTTTAAGAGGGAAAGTGGGCGATATGAACTACACAAGCTAGGTACCTTGTCAGGCTTTAAGAGTGAATGTATGACTACCTCTCGCATAGAGCTAGGTAGGAGACCGTCAGCGAGCGATTCCTCGTAGACCTCTCGGAGGACCGGGGCCATGATATCTATGTAGGTTTTAAAAAATTCGGCGGGTATGCCATCCAAGCCAGGCGCTTTGCCATTCTTAAGTGACATGATGGCCTCACGGATTTCATCCAGCTCGAAGGGGGCCGCCAGGAAGGCTCTATCCCCATCGCTGAGCCAGCAGAGTGCGGCATCACCCAGGAAATCTGTATAAGATATATCAGCCGTGGCATTGGTAGTGTAAAGAGAGTGGTAGTGAGAAGTGAAGGCATCTAACAGTGCCTCTGAGTCCCTGATCGTGTGCCCTTGGTCGTTGGTGAGTTCCAGTATGGTGTTGTGGTCACATGGGGGACGCGTTAGAATCGCTAGAGCCTTCCCCGGCCTATCTCCCTCGCAATACCTTCTGGCCTGCCAATGTTTCCCCCTGAATCTAGCCTCCCTACCAGCCTCCTCCTCATATTTTGATAATGTGTCCCGGAATTTTGCATGTATATCAGGATCGTCACTCTCTACCATTCGGAGCTCCAATGCTCTCAGTTCCGTGTGCAGTGTGCGAATAGTGGTCTGTATATCCCGCAGGACCCCAAAGCTTTTAGCTATGCAATAGCCCCTGATGGTGACCTTGAAGGCCTCCCAGATGTGTTCGACCGAATCTACTGACCCCTTGTTCCTGGGAAAGAAGTCGGCTATTTCCTCCCCCAGTTCTGTACGGAACAAGCTGTCTAACAGCGCCGCCGGTTGTAATCTCCATTGAGGTCTAGGGTTATCCCAACCGGGAATGCGTGTGTGCAACAGGACAGGGCTGTGATCTGAATATGTTCTCGGCAAGTGCCTAACCCCCAGAACCTCCGGAGTGATCTCTTTGTTGGCAAGGAAGTAGTCAAATCGTGCCCATGTGCCCGTCTGTGGTGTGAAGTGTGTACCCTCTCTCCTGGTCGGGTGCAGGTGTCGCCACATGTCTACCAGTGTACCCTCAGCGATAATGTCCTCCAATGCCTCTCTTGCCCTAGGTTTGTAGTGATTCGCCCTATCCGCTCTATCCAGGTGAGGCGCTAAAGCCAAGTTGAAGTCCCCTCCCCAGACAATATGGCGGGATCCCACGTCCACGATCTTGCCCCAAAGTGTGGTGAAGAAAGCAGGCATGTCAATGTTAGGAGCATAACAATTAACAAATGTAACTGTGTCCCGTCCCAGTCGCCCCCATAGCAAGGCGTAGCGTCCTTCACTATCTGTCAGGTCCCCGCATTTCTGGAATGGCACATTGCATCTAAGGAGGATGGTGACTCCCCTCACGTATGTAGAGTAAGAGGAGAATGTACGAATTGCGACCCATTTGTTTGCAAAGGTGGCACGCACCTGTGGTGACAAGTGAGTTTCCTGCAGCATGGCAACATGAACACTGTGTCTGTTAAGATATGCAATCACATTACGACATTTTTTGGCATTATTAAGCCCTCTAACATTCCATGACATGCAATTTAATTGAGCATCATTCCCTAAGACTACCATAGATAATGGAGTTTTGAGGCAGTCCCCCCTGTCAGTCGTACAGCTGCAATGACCGGGCCATTCAGACGAATCAGTGTACTATAGCATTTAGTGTCTCGAGCAAACATTCCACGTGCATATCTTACCTCCCCATTAGAACCCAACCCCCCTCCCACTACTGCATCCCAATCATGCCAGCAGCCACCCATGTCCATGGCCCCCCTCCCCCCTCCCCTCTCTAACCGACACAACATGTGTCCACAAGAAAATAAAGGGGGTATACCCGTAGGGGGAAAAACAGCAGCGAGGGCGCACAGCCACGTCTCCACCCAAAAGCCTACTGTACTGCACCGCCCTCAGAGTAGGCCTGGGAGAGATAGTGGTCCCGGTAATACTTACCAGTGGAGAGGTCTCGTAGTCTCCCGTGGCTGCAGGGAAATTAATCGAACTGGTACAAGGTTCAAAGAAAAAGGCAACGATGAAAGTCCAGGAATCATGTGAGTTATGAGGATGGTCGCGCCTCACTCATCGTTGTCCATTCGAACTGATTCGTCCTCGAGGTCTGCATTGTTCCTCCGATCATCTTGCCGTGCCCTGCGAATCTCCTTCAAGTAGTCCTCAGCTTTCTGCAGATTGGTGAAGAACCTCTGCTTGCCTTGGTGGGTCACCCTCAACTTCGCTGGGTAGAGCAGGGAATAATCCAGCTGTGCCTCCCTTAGCTTCTTTTTGACGGCCAGAAATTTGCGGCGTCCCTCCTGCACCATAGGAGTGAAGTCAGGATAGATTGAGAAGGTGACTCCATTGTGATGTAGGCTCTGCTTGGACCGGGCAGCCCGCAGTGCGACGTTTTGGTCGCGATAATTAAGCAAACGGTCGATAATCGGCCTAGGCGGTGCTCCGGGCTTAGGAATCGGTGCCAGCGATCGGTGCGCCCTTTCTACTATAAATTGAGGGGAGAAGGCATTGTCCCCAATCGATGCCCGGAGGATCTTCTCCACATACAGTTCCATCCGCCCAGTGTCTGTGGATTCCGGAACGCCCGTGATGCGGATGTTATTGCGCCTACTTCAAGCTTCCAAGTCCTCATTCTTTGCAGCTATTACTCGCAGCAGAGTATCCATGCGGGCTAGTTGGGTTGTATGGGAGGCGGTGATATCGTCGCCGTCTGAGATACGCTGCTCCGCTGTAGTGAGCCTCTCTTCATGCTGGTCCACTTTATGGACCAAGGCGTCCATCCTAGAGGACATCCTGTCCACTTTTTCCACCACCGTGGCAAATCCCTGTCGCATTTCTGAGAGAAGGCTGTGCATATCAAGTTCTTTCGAAGGGGAGGGCGCTGTTGCCGGATCCGCACCGCTAGGCCCCAGCTCCACAGTCCCGGTCTTGGACCCCTTCTTTGCACTGTCAAAGTTAATCTTCGTCTGGCGGTTCTCAGGGTGCACCATCGTGCCCCGCGTCGCTCACGTCTCTCCAGTCCGGGAGCAATAGAGGCAGCGGGAAGAAGATTCCGGCCAAGCAGGTCAGTATGTAGTGTAGCCAGACTATGAATAGCGGGCAGAGTGAGGTCCACACCCTTCAAACCTGTGCTCCAGTGGGTCACGTCTGTCTGGGGACCACCTCTGCGAGATCGTGAGGTAGCGTGCTAGTCAATGGGAGACAATAGGTATACAGAAGTGTGCCACAGGCGGGCCGATTGAAGGCTGACTACGTGGTAGGCGCGGATCAAGGGGCCAGAACCAGCGCACACCTAAAACAGTCCGTACCTCAGGATAAAGGAGTCACCCAGGGGCTTCCAGCCACAAAAACAGCAAGGATCACAGCGGCGGCAGTGGCTCTCCAATCAGCGTGATGTATAGTGCATAACGATGGGGAGCAGCTGAGCATGCAGTCCCGCCAAAGCCCCCGACCGCCAAGGGCAGGGGGCTCAACGGTCCCGTCGAAGTCGAGTTCCGGGGAGGCCCCCTCTCCGCAGTCCCCCGGGGCCACGCTCGCCCCGTCCAATCTCCGCGCCTCGTGCACAGCAGGGGGTAAGGTACACCCCCTCAACGAGGAGCCTCCTCCATAGGCCCGGCGGAGAGCAGTCCAGAACACCCCCGGCTCAGCAGAGCAGCCCAGCCGATCACAGTAGGGCACAGTACCTTGGCGCTGGCGATGGGGGAGGACGGGCAAGATGGCTTGCGCCGCGGGTCCGTGGGCGTCCGTCCTACAGCCGCAGTGTCTCCGCCAAGCTCAAAGCAACAGGCAGTCTCGGGGGTACCGGGTGTCCGCACAGAAGTCCGATGCGCCGGGCGGGCTTTCAGTCCACGGCAGAAGGACGTTGCCGCGCGCGCCAGTCAGTCAGCATTGGAGGCCCACCGCCTCAGGAGAAGCACCGGTCTCGCGCAGTAGATCATGGCCAGCCG
This sequence comes from Lissotriton vulgaris, assembly GCF_964263255.1. Lineage (NCBI taxonomy): Eukaryota > Metazoa > Chordata > Amphibia > Caudata > Salamandridae > Lissotriton > Lissotriton vulgaris. The sequence continues at coordinate 70,413,948 of NC_141686.1, forward strand.
CAGCAGCACAGCAGACCCAGGGGTAGTGCCGGTGAAACTTGCGAGGTTGATATCCAGCTCGTGCGAGTCCCCAGAGGTCCCAGAGTTGGACCGAGTGTAGACAATGAATCACGGCACAAGTGCAGCCACTTTTGGGTACAATAGCCCTCCAGCAAGTAAGGATCAATCGAGGATTAGTGCATCAAGGAACGGGAGCCACGCAGTCAGGCGGCCATTCCGTTTGTGCGCCCTCTAGCGCCCCCCCTAGCCTCACTTATTTAATAAAAGTTCAACACATTAGTACACAGTGTCACACATTTGGTGTGAGAGCAACACCTTGGAGCACAACCTTGTTCAATTGATGTAAATCACACATTTTGATCATGCTGGACCGGCTCCAGGGCGGTACGAACGGTGCAGCTGCACCTGGGGCAGACCTTAAAAAGCACATGCTGCAGAGTTCCTTGTGTGTTTAGTGGCTTTGAAGGGACAATAAATATGTCGAGCTAACTCTGGTGATTAATGTTGCTGATGGACAGAGATCCGAGTTTTGTCTAGTAGCAGTATCCACTCATGAAAAAGTAGTGCAGACGGTTAATATGCCTGCTGCAAAGAACACATGCTTGCAAATCACTGAACTCTATTGTATGTGGACCACTCAGTAGGGTACTGCTTTTGCCATGGAGATCATTTTGCTACTTGAGTTCATATGTTACACCCCTAATATGGCACATTGAGGCTTAAACATCAAAAACTGCATGGACACTGCATGGTATAGGTTAGAACATTGTGTTTTTGCCCAGTCTTTCATTATCCTAATGTTGTTTAAAAGGGTTCCTTTGGATGGAAATCCTGTTCTTATTAGTAAAGTCCACCACTGTGGTGATAGAGTGCCATGTTATTCCGAAAATTGTAGGGGTGCATCGTATTCACCGATATTCAGCACCCGCATATTTAGAGGACTGTATTAACGTATAATTTTGAGCAACGTAGTGTCAAATCAGCTTATACTAGAATGCATAAGAGTATATTCATATTGTGCTGAAGATTAGAGTAATCTTTTATCGTACAGATGTTTTGGAAATGCAAAATGTATTGGTTCACATGTAAAAGTGATGCATTAGGATTAAACGTACGTCATGTAAAAGCTGCACGTGTAGGTTGTTTCCATGTAGTGAAATAGTGTATAAGATGATCGATAATGGCAATGCTTTAAATGCGATATTAGAAAATGCGTGTTTAAATGTAGGAAGGCCTGACTGCATATACAAGTATAGTAAAGGCCTTATTGTGATTTCCTATGTTAGCTAGAAGCTGTAGGCCGGAAATGTATTTTTCCATGGAAAGGCTCATTTCTTTAACTAAAAGCAGACAAGTGAAACTTGTGTGCGTGCAAGGACGCGCTGTTTACCAGCTTCCAGTTGCAGGTGCAAGGACACATGTCTTGTTAAGCAGAATTACCCTTTGTTAAGAATAGGGATGGTAGGAACAGGCGCCATGGGAGTCAACCGGAATGCAGATAGTCTGTTTTAAGCGAAGATGGTGTCTGGAACTCAAGGTCGACTCAACGGTTCTTGGATGAGATCAGAGTTTCGATGGAAGAATCCAGAAGGAGGATCTACTTGAAGGGGTGTACGAAGGGTGTGCCCTACATGGGATTTTGTTTTAGGGACAGTGCCCCGAGGGAGGAGAGTCAGAATAGGAGCGAAGGGGCAAGAAGGAGCATCTTGGAACGAGTTCTGTAGCTTAGGCTACTTACCTTTGCAAAGTGAGTGTACTTCTAAGGAAGACTTCACTGCTGCCACCTTTATTCCTCTTTCCTGGGAATGATGCTATGTAGGGATGTCACTTTAGTGTTAGTGTAGGGACAGATTAATGGCTTTTCTTCCTTTTAGATCAATGCAGTCATCACTTCACGCAGGGACTGTAGTAGTTTGCCTCATGCTTTTAGAGATCACTCTGATCATCATATTGAGTCGTTTGATGCTCATGCCTAGGATTATGTTTGTATTAGTGCCCATTTATTTTCTAAACCTCTTGCTGAGGTGTTTGTATATCCAATTGTTTCTGGCTTTGTAATACATTTTAAACTTTATTCTGTAGTCAGTAGTTTTTGATTTGGAATAATTTGTGAATGGTAAATTGCAAATGAGAAAAGAGTTTCTTCCCTTTACACTTCTAGCGGACAAGAAAGGTCCGGAAAAGTGGATTCGAGAATTAGTAAGATAAGGCTAAAATTCAGATGAGAATCCGGCGTCATCAGTGGTATGTTTTAAATCCTGAGTTTGTGTTTCTTCAAACCAAGCACTCCTAAAATATAGTGCTGTCTACTTCTACACCTTGTAATCCTCATTGCCATATGTAACATTTCCTATGGGATGGTTTACACATGTATGAGTCATTGGCTCTGTACAATTTGTGTGTGATGTAAAGTGCTCTGACGTCCTACACCGGTATGAGTAGGGCTATAAAACAAATAAAACGCCTGTGAGAGAGGGGTTATGGAGAGGCAAGGGGCACTGGTGTAGCGTGATAGTGGAATTCGTGGACCTGGAGGTTTTTGGGGGTAGGGCGCCAACAAAGATTGTCGCACTGGGCGCTACCAGCACTAAAGCTGGCCCTGTTTTAATGCATAGCAGTGGTGTAACAATAGCCCCTGTAGTGCAGGGGGGGCAGAGCTCAAGCAGGCCCCCTCTGGCACTGTGCACAGTCAGTGGGCCCCTGGCATGAGAGCACCTGACTGGGTCAAGAGCATGGGAGGCCCCCTGCAGTTTTCTCTCAAGTTTCGTTACGCCACTGATGCATATCCTCTCTTGATCAGAGCCTTAGAGCACAGCCTTACTCACTGGATATAAAGTTCCCTTTTTGGGGCATGAAATCACTTCACAAATGTGAGATGTATGTCTTTGAGAGTTGACTGACTCTTTGGGTGTAAATCTTTTGCATCAGTCTTACTTCTTGCATGTGAGAACCACACCTTGGTGCTCTATCCAAGTCTTGTAATGTGCACCTTCAGAGTACATGCTCACTCGGAGGTGTGAGTCTTGCTTCTTGGAGCACAGCCTCAGTCTTGAACATTCTCAATCGCCCCATTGGCTTTACAAATCATGCACCACAAAATACATATACTGATCTCTGTTCAGGTCTTACCTAGTGCTTAAGTGTTCATAGGTTTAACTTTGGAGTCAAGGACCAAGGACAGGATTCCATGCAAATGAATACCATCTGCTGGTGCCCTGCTTCAGAGGAGAGAATGCCTTATTATAGATCCACACAGAGGGAAAAGAATGGAAAACAGACAATAGCGTGGGATGAGAGTGGAGGTGGTGGATAACAGGGAACACTGCAGGAAAACTCAATAATCGGTGACTGTCAACACAACATGACGTTTGCAGTATGCAGGAAGGGGCAGGTACAAAATATGCATAGACTGTGAGGTGGCAGGGGACAGCGATCACAGACTGCAGTGTGTAGTGTCTGGGGACATATAAAGAAAGATTGAAGAACGTGGGTGCATTGAAAAAAACACTGACCGCTGTTACAACAAGATAGCCATAGTGTGCAGGAATGGGCAAGGATAGCCCATGTGGAGGGCGTGGGTGACAGCGACGATCTGAGCAGAGGCAAATGGATGAGAATACAGAGAGGAAATTGACCCAAAACCACTGACACAATGCAGCATCCATGGCAATATAAAAAAGAATCGGCAAAGCCAATAGCTCTGGCCTTTTTGTAGGAGGAAGTGGCTTGCTAATGGTTTGGCGAGTTTGTGTGTTTTGCTCCTAGATGTCCAATAATGAGGTAACATGTTGGGTTACTGTAATATGGAAGCTCGAATAAAGGCTACTTTCCAGTACAGAATTATTACAAGAGTTCAAGTTTACTTTAAAAGAAGAGTGTTTTAAAATGAAGTCATACGATGAAGTTTGGAATGTAAGTGGCAAATACACAGCAAGATATTGCATAGTAGGGGGCAGTTTACAACCCCTTGTGCCGCCGGTGCGTCACATCGCGTGATGCACTGGCTGCACACCCAGCTTAGTAATATTTACAAGCACACGTAAAGCCAACCTGTGTGACTTTAACTGTGCTTGTAAATAACGCCCCTTTTCACACAACACTTTGCATGTTAGGGGCGTTACATGGGTGTTGCTGTGGGTGTTCCCACGAAACACCCATGTCCACTGATGCATTTACAGATTTATGAGCAATCGCAAATCTTGAAATACGTCTAAATGCTATGACACCCTAGGGGTGGTGTAGCGAGGTGCATTTTTTTTTCTCTTTCAATGCTTGCTGCATTCTACAGCACGCTTTGGAAGAGGAAATCACCTTAATTGATTGTTTTTGTGCGGGTAGGTGCTCCTTCCTGCACAAAAAACAATCTCACCACGACACAGGTATCCTTTCACCATGGTGCAAGGGTGCCTGCGCCGACGCATGGCAGCAGTTTGTGCGCCAGCCCAGGGTGAAGCACAAAGATGATTGTTGTAAATATGTCACATCCATGTGCTTCCAAACGAACGCAGGGCGGCACAACAAAATAACTTGCGGCACCATACTGCGTTAGTTTCTTGTAAATCTGCCCCTTTATGATTTGCAATGGGCAATCAATTTCGTTATAGCTTTTGTGCATGCACATTTTTAGTTTGTTATGAAAAAGCTGTAACTTCAGTAACATGTTTTCATAACAGTAAAGTAAAACAAATCAATATTGAGAAAGTGATTAGTGAATTGAACCTAATTTTTCTTAAAGGCTAAGGCACCCAGACAGCAAGCACTTCCTAAATAAAAAAGTAATAAACTAGCAATTCAAGGGTAGTTGTGCTTTTCATTATATTGTGGCTAGTATTCATCCAAAAGTGACATTATATCCCACCAATGTCTTCAAGGCTTACAGGGGCACACAAGTGTCTCTATATTTCAAGTATGCCGACTGAAGCCACCTGCTTTGCTAGACAATATATGCCCAAGTTCATGCCACCCTTATTCCATATGCAAGTGGTATACCTACCATTCTGTTAATTCATGAACAATGATACTATCACAATGCTGCTGGAGATCCAGTGGTAGGTATAATTTGTTGTCAGCCTGAAGGATCTTTACATTATAGTCAGCTCACCACAAATAGCAAAGATATACTCAATGTGCTCACACACGAGAGCCTCAATGGGCTGCTATATTCAGTACCACGGTTAATGTCCACAATGTCTTGTTTGCTTCAGTGTCATCGTCCTCCACAGGGTGTATCATGCGCCCTGTTGATCCATTGTGGGGAAAGATGGTATTATCGATCCCAGGACATGGTCCCCACTCTGCAAGGTTTGGCTTGCTTACTCACTGGTGCAAGGCTGAGGTCAGTGCAGCATCACTTGAGCGGGGTGTCCATGTTATTCTAGACTCGCACAGCCCACTGAGAATACCTGCTGATCAGGTGCCTGTGCTATCTGTGTTACTAACAGTCCTGTAAAGGGGATACGCAGTGGTAATTCAAGCCCATTTTCATTATTTAGAAAAACGCACTGAAGTACCGCACTAAGAAAATACACTAGAGGCCTGATTTCGATGTCGGGCGGAATTCCTTCCACCTACACCAACCCAGTCCTGGCACCGGCCGACATCAGGTCCATTAGGATGCGCCCGAACACTGTTCGGTTGCATTCCTATATTTCATTATGGGAGTATACATTATGGCCATAAACTAGCCGTAATGTATGCTCCCAAAGTGAAATGAGAGGTGTGGTTCATCCCTGCACCCCGGGGCAGGCACCACAAGGTGCTGGGATCAACAGAGGGGCACCATAGGTGCCCCTTTGGCTTCCAATAGGGGGCTGTGAACCAAATGGGCCCTGCTGGGGGCCCCCAAACATGATTGGCAACATATTTTCTATGTTGGACAGGCTGGCATGGAAACCGTGTCAGAAACATGCATTGTAATCTGAAGGGCGGAAAGGCCAGCGTTGAGATTACTAGCCAGTTTTGGGTTCTCCAAGCCCATGGGAAGCCAGCCAGAGTGACCGGCTGGTTTACTTAGGACCGCCTCCATCATAATGAGGCAGTCAGAAAGGAAACCGAACGGCCCATTACGATGCGGCCCTGAAGGCTGCATCCTAATCATCCACTTAATATTTAAAAGTGTTTTATTTCAATAGTCTCATTCTGATACTTAGTACATGAGTAATACCCACACAGATTATAATTGGAACAGAATTTATGCATTTCACGAGCAGCAAAAATAAAGTAAACTGTATTAACATAATTAGAATGTTATTAGCATCCTAACACCCTACAGCTATTTCTATGTGCTAAACTGAGAGAGCATGCAATTGCTAACTTGCCTCCATAGTTTCTTTGGGCCCAGCGCACTGCATACCTGTTCACAACAGATCAGCTGTAGTTACCAGATTTCAGCCAGAGAGTGTGTTCTCACAGAAGTAAAGAAAACAATCAGCTGGGTTCAGCTCTTCTAATATCTGTATCAACTCTTGGCATGAGAGTGGAAGCTACAGTAGTCTAGCAGGTCCTCATTTGATAATATGCAAAAACCTCTTAAATTCAGCAGTCAATCCAAGGATTTTAAATAGGGTGAACTTTCCAATATTCTGAGCTACACACAGTCCAAACCAGCAAAATACGTCAACTCAGACTAAACGTAAATATCACTCAGCTTGCAGCAGACTTGCGTTGCATTTTGTGATAGCAAAGTGTTGAAACTGGCACTTTCTGGTTAGTTGAGGTAATGCTCCAGTCAGGCAGAACCTACCACTCCCGTCAGGTGTGGGTGATTAAACACACTGTATAACCTGCGCTCACCCTTGGGTAGCTTGGCACTGAGCAGTCAGGCTTACTACAGAAGCAATGTGTAAAGCAATAGCACAGCATTCACCATAAATACCTTGAGCATTACAAAGGAGACTACAGACGTGATGTATATAAATTAAGTTTGTATTCAACACACATAATAATCAACACAACTTGGACATCATGTATTTCTGGGCATAAATCACATTCTGAATTATTACTAGCAGTACTAGGTCCAACCGTTTGCATATGACATTAGCAATATACACAAATGGACAAGATCCTAATTTATATACCCCCCCCCCCGGCACCCTTATGCGGTTCAACACATTGTCCACCCCAGGCCCACCTTAGCTATTCTTATAATTCCATACCACACAGTTAGAGGGTGCACCCCGGGTCACAACGATATAAGAAATATATACATACACAAACTTATACCACTTTTTAGCAGCACCACGGGCTGAGGCCGTGCAGAAAAAATCTATGTCAAACGTAATTTCTGCATTTGTATCGGGCAAACTGCTGTCCAGTGTCGTGAATTATGTGCAGTTCCCCATGGCCACTGCCACTTCTACTCCCACGCACACACACACTGACTCTACACCGCTACTCGGTGCACTAGATGTCAGTCAAGTCCGTACGGAAGCACTCACACAGATACGCACTCAGTACCCCAATGTGGTGCAACTGATAACCAGTATATCAATTGGTTACACTCTGCAGACCCAGCGGCTCCAAGCCTCCCTTAGCAAAAGGGGTTTGGCAGCCACTCGAGACGTTCACCCTCAGGATGCAGAGCAGACATGGGCCAGGGGCAATAGATGGTCACACCAAAGGGGTCTTCAAGGGCCTTCCGACACCAGCCCAGGTGTGGGAAACACAGGGGGGGGGTCACACAGTCTCTTGACCAACTTCTGATAGTTCTCAGAGGCGTTCATTCAGCCCCATCAGTCACCCTTACCCCCAAGGACCAAGCTGACAATACTACCTTGCAACACAGTGTCTTCAGGGAAGGCCGGGTGAGGAGAAGGACATTGGTCTGCCATGCTGAGGGCCAAATAAGGGAACAGGAGATAAATGAAGAATGAAGCAGGAGGGCCTCTCGGAAGGAGAAGGCACCCTGTCATGTTCACATTGATCAGAGTAACGCCCAAGCACTCCAGGCACAAAGTTTGGGTTGCAATGATAATGGTCACACCAGATCATCTGGTCACACAAATGAAGAGTTGCAAAATCCATACCTCCTTGGAAATGAGGCACAACATCCGGTGCACATTGATTTTGCCCGCATCAGACATCTCCGGTCACCCACACAATGGAAGAGTTGCAAATTCCTTACCTCCTGAAAATGAGGCACAATGTCCGTTGCACATTGATATTGGTCGCACCAGACTGTTCCGGTCACACATACAGGTGCAAGTTCAGCAATGCCACATGAGGTAGAATAAAGCACTACTACGGTCACACCCCCACCTCTGAGGGCCAGGCCAGCCACTCTTCTGAAAGGGCATGCGTCACTTTCAATGGCAGTAATCCTCCTTGTGTACAACATATTCCTCTGGCAATGTGCACCACATGCGTCCAGGTTCTTCGGTCCTCACAAGTATATCTCACCCTTTGCTGCAGGATGGCACCAGTAGTTATACCGGAGTGTGCAGTTAAAGTTGGGGGTGGTTCAAAGGGTCTGCATTTGAACCACAGATGTCTCCCCTAAATGTCAGACCTGACTGCTAAGAGGCCCTGGAAAGCAGATCTCATTCTTTAGTGGGGCCATGATCTGGCTCCCAGAGGCCTAGTGTCAAAACCTTCTCCTACAATCTCTGCTGCCAGGCCCGAAAATGGTAGAGGCTGGTCATTCCATTTGAATGCCCAATGTTTTAGAGCTGTCACTGATGAATTCCTAGATGTGCTCCCTCAAGCTCCATTGTGGACTGGAGACAAGTAGCAAGGTACACAAAGAGTTTCAGAGCATAGAAATGCCCAATATCTAGTAATGGCAAATGATGACAAAGCCACCTTGACCACTGGTAAGGGGTTGTCACTGCAAATCTAATGATAAGAAACATCATGAGGCTGCTCCACTGTAATCCACTATTGCAGCCTGAAGTAATTTCAACCATTTCCCCATGTTAGCCTATGGGAGAAGAAAACCTCATAGGTAGCGAAAACACTCATGGTTATTCCTCACTAACTGGACAGGGTAAACACATGTGTACCTGCCCTGACTTTCACTAACCACTCGCTTCACCTCTTAGAACATACCCTCGGGTACTCTGGTGTAAGTGAAAGGTCCTCTTCGGATGGCTAGTGACTTAAACAGGCCAGTCTGAATAAACGTACAATTGTACCAATCATCCTTCAATGGCAGGCTAAACTTGTATATAGGAGCACTATTAGTGCAGAACACTCTCCCGCCAGCAATGGCAGGCTGGACACGTATGTAAGAGCAACAGCATGTGTAGGAAGGTGGATCTCCTTTCACACTGTGTTTACAAGGGGAAAGTGCCCTTGGCGCTAAGACCACCACAAGAGAACCATCAAAACCATGGAGGGAAAAGCAGAAAGTTTGAAGAAATGCTACCTGAAGAGTTCAGGTCCAACACAAAGTAATTATTGAGATGAAATGACACTTTCACAGGTTCCTCAAAAGTTGATGAAATGCTGAATGTTGGCTAAAGTTAGGCAGGCTAACCTACTCTACTCCACTCAAAGCCTCTCTAAGCCACTTTCCTCTATACCACACTATGCACTCCCATCTAATCTATGCCACACAACTGTACTCTATGCGACTCTGTTCTATGCTACTCCACTTCACTCTACACCACTCCACTCTACGCCACTCAACTCTACTCTACATCACTCTACACCAATCTACTCTACTCCACTCTACACCCCTTCACTCCACTTCATGCCACTCTATTCCACACCTCTCTACTCACCTCCACCTCACTTTATGCCACTCTACTGTACTCTACGTCACCCCACTCTAATCTGTGACACTCTACGTCATTCTCCCGTATACCACTCCACTCAATGCTACTCCACTCCATGCACTCCACGCCACTCTAATCCACTCTATGCCACTCCACTTTATGCCACTCTATTCTACACCACATTATGCCACTCTACTCTATGCCACTCCACTAGACCCCACTTGACTCTACTTCACTCTACTTTATGCTACTCTAGTCAATGCCACTCAACTCTATGCCATTCTACTCTATGCCACTCTACTCTTAGCAACTCCACACAATTCCATTATATGGACCTCTATGCCACTCCACTCTACACTACTCCATTCTAAGCAACTCTATTCTATGCCACATTATGCCACTTTACTGTATGCCACTCCACTTGACTCTACTCTACGCTACTCTATTCTATGCCGCTCTACTCCATGCCACTCTGCTCTATGCCACTCTACTCTAAGCCACTCCACTCCACACAATCCCATTATATGGACCTCTACGCTACTTCACTCTATGCCACTATACTATATTCCATTCTAATCTATGCCATTCTACTCTACATCACGTCAAGCCACTCTATGCCAATCTACTCTACTCCACCACTCCACTCTACTTCCTGCCAATCTTTTCCATGCCAATCTATTCCCCTCCAACCCATTTTGAAGCCACTCTACTCTACTCTACCCCACTCTACTCTACACTACATTACACCCTTCTACTCTACACAGCTCTACTGTATGCCACTCCACTCTACTTCACTCCAATCGACTGTACACCATTCCATTATATGCCACTCCACACTATGCCACTCTACTCTGCATCACTTTACTGTATGCCACTTTACACTTCTTCTTTCCACTTTATGCCACTCTACTCTACTCTATACCACTCCATGCCAACCTACTCTACTCCACTTCACACCCCTCCACTCTACTCCCTGCCAACCTACTCCACAACACTATAATTCCCTCCATCCCCATTTTAAAGCCACTCTACTATACGCTACTCTACCCCACTCTATTCTGCACCACATTATGCCATTCTACTCTACACTGCTCTACTGTATACCACTCCACTGTACTTCTCTCTAATCTACTCCGCTCCACTCTACTCTACACCACTCTAGTCTATGCCACTCCACTCTATGTCACTCTACTCTATGTCACTGTACTCTATGCCACTTTGTTCTTCTTCATTCTACTCTATGCCACTCTACTCTATGCCACATTACGCCATTATACTCTACACGGCTATACTGTATGCCACTCCTATCTACTTCACTCCAATCTACTCTGCTCCACTCTATTCCACACCACTCTATTCTATGCCACTCCACTCTATGGCACACTACTCAATGCCACTGTACTCTATGCCACCCCACTTTACTCTATTCCACTTTGCTCTTCTCCATTCTACTCTTTGCCACTCTACTCTACTTCACGCCACTCTATGACAACCTGCTTTACGTCATTCCACACAACTCCACTTTACTCCCTTTCACTTTACTACATATCATTCCACTCCCCGACAACCCACTTTAAAGCCACTCTACTCTATGCCACTTCATTTCACTCTACACCACTCCACTCTGTGCCACTTGACTCTACTCTACACCATGCTGCACCAATCTACTTTACTTATCTCTACACTCTTCCATTCTTTTCTATGCCACTCCCCTCCTCTCCTCTCCACACCACACAACTCTCCTCTCCTCCACCCCACTTTATGCCGCTCTACTCTACGTCACTCCACTGTCCTTTATGACACTCTACACCATTCCACTCTATTCTACACCACTCTAGTCGATTCCACTTCACTTTATGCCTCTCCACTCCATGCCACTCCACTCTGTGCCACTCCACTCCACTCCATGCCACTCTACTCTACACCACATTATGCCACTCTATGCCACTCCACTGTATGCTGCTCCACTCCACTCTTTTTTAGTTTAAAAGAAAATTTTATTGAACAGAAGAAGTGCATAAAAGAAACATGATATACATCAATATCAATACATTGCAAGTATAAAATATGAGTAATATAAAAATCCACTCCACTCTACTCTATGCCACTCTAGTCTGCACCACTCCACTCTATGCCAATCTACTCTAATCCCTTCTACTCTATGTTCCTGCACTCCACTCCACTCCTTTCCACATACTTCCTCTCTATGGAGTTCCAAATTTCATCATTCTACTCTATGCCACACCATTCCACTCTATGCCACTCTACTCTAAGCCATTCTACTCTACACCGCTCTACTCTACACCACACCACTCTACTCGATCACTCTACTATTCTCCACACCACATTATACCACTCTACTCTATGTCACTCCACTCTGCTCTAGGCCATTCCACTTTGCTCCATGACAATCTACTTTTTGTTACTCCACTCTATGCCACTGCCCTTCATGCCACTCCACTCTACGCCACTCCAATCTATGACTCTCTACTGTATGCCACATTATGACACTCTACTGCCATTCTACTATATGCCACTCCACTATACTCTACACCTCTCACCTCTACTCTATGCCACTCTACCACACTCCACTCTAGGTTTATGCCCCTCAACTCTATGCCACACAACTCTATGCCGCTCTACTCTATGCCACGTTATGCCATCGTACCATAACCTTTCTACTTTACACTTCTGCACTCTATTCTACTTCACTCTACTCTACACCAATCTAGTCTTTGACACTCCAGTGTATGCCACTGTACTCTATCTGTCACTCCACTTCACTTTATGCCACTTTACTCGACTACATTCTACTCTATGCCACTCTGCTCTACTCCACTCAACGCTACTCTATGCCCATCTACTCTATGACACTATATACCTCCACCTCACTTTAATGCCACTCTTTTCTATACCACTCCACTCCACTCTATGCCACTCCACTCCATGCCATCCACACCACTCCACTCTACACCACTCCACTCTACACCACTCTACTCTGTGACACAAGTTTGCCACTTTACTCTATGCCACTCTACTGTATGTCACTCTACTCTACTTTACACCACTCTTCTTCGGGGAACATCGTTTACAACGCGGTGTTTACACCGCACTACCTTAGCAACGCTGCCATTACAACGCAAGTCATTACTACGACTTGCTCTGGATGGCGCTGTTGGTTAAGGAATATTGTAATTTTATATTCCAACACCTTCCCTACTGTTACGTGGACTGGTGTTGGAATATAAAATTATAATATTCCACAATCCGCGCCCTCCAACGCAAGTCGTTGTAACGACTTGCGTTGTAATGGCAGCGTTGTCAAGTACCGCGATCTAAAAGATCGCGTTGTACTGACATACATCCCTCTTCTTCACTTTACGCCACTTCACTTTATGCCAATCTACTCTATGCCTCTCCACTCTCAGCCATGCTACTTAAGGCCACTCTAGTCTACGCTAATCTGCACAACTCTTACTGTATACCACTCCACTGTATTAGAATCCACTCTATGGCACTCTACCCTATGCCACTCCACGCCACTTTACTCTAGGCCACTGCATTCCACTCTATCCCCCTTCACTCCACTCCACTCTCCTCTATGCCACTCACCCCTATGGTAATCTACACCACACCAATAACCTTTAGATATACTGAACAGCAGCCACGCTGCTGTACAACATGGCTGAAAGGCACTGGTAGATCCAATAGTTCACATATAGGCAAGACCTTCTGACTTAATTTAATTGCGGGTTTATATAGCGCTAGGAATCAACTCCCGGAGGAGTATCTCCACGCTTCGACCGCTGGGGAACCCGTCCTGGCTCACCCTGAGAGATGGTCCCTGATGGGTATCTCTAAGGTGCAACCAAGCATCCCCGGCGGTCTGGGGGGGCCGTTGTGAAGATGAGGCAAGCTTATGCCCAGAGTTGCCGAGTGTGTTCTCTGACTAGAGTAGGCACCGAGGCGAGAATTATCGAGTCCGCTGACCCTGGTCCACGACCCTGCCGCGTCAGGAATCGAACCCTGGTCCCAGGCCGTCCTCTGCTTACGGGTCTGCCGCCTCTAACCAGTGAGCCACACTTACCAGTTCTTTGTTTTTGTTTGGTCTGTTTACAAAAATAACCCCTAAGTTTGGTGGTTGCCATTGGAAAGAAAGCTCAGCTTGCTCCGTTTTGCTGATATGATATGGCAGGCCTGTCTGCCAGCCTCGAAAATGTTCACTAAAAGTACTCGTGCCACAGCTGGCGAGGACAAGGCCAACGGGTATTGGAGCCTGCCTAGCGCGCTCGAAGTGAGACCCCAAGTTTCTAAAATCTAACCGCTTTATTAAGCACCTGCTCCTTTGGGAAGGAAAGTGTTCAATTACATTTTTCTCTTTCATCCAAACATACACCCAATAATATAACATCCACATATTTAGCAGGAGCTATGCAGAATATTTACTTTTTTCACCAGAATTCATAGAATTCAGTCTGCTTCCTGAACTGATTGATAACACACATTTTCAAATACTTGTAAGATATTGTATATCGTTTTTTACCAAAGCAGTTTGTATAAATTATATGACATAATTGGCTGATTGCAAAGAAATAGAAAGAATAAATGCAATAGGAATTGACACTCAATGGAACAGTTATGATGACAATAGAAAACAGAAAACATGCAAAGCCTGTCAAGCCAAGAAAAATGCAGAGAGACAACAGAAATAATAATATGCACAACCTCACACTCTCTTAATCCCTCATCAAATGAAGCGGACATTGCGACTGGTGCTTTTATAGGCGCTTACGTTTTTAATTAAAACGCAATGTTCTTATTAACAAATTGTAGAAAGTTATCTAGTGTACAGGAAGCCCTCAGATCTGAAGAAATATTCTTATGACATATGCTAACACTTCTGCATTGCTATGAGAATGTTGCAATTGCACCTAAGTTGCGAAAGACTTGTCTATTTTAGGATGCTTAGCAATTAAAGTTGCCTATATTTAGTTAGAACTGGCGATGTGACATTGTAATGCATGTTTTCACAGTTTCTTTGCAAAACTAAAGTAAGAGTATACTGTTAAGTGCAGAAATGAAGCCGCGTTTTGCCTCTTCTGCGAAAGAAAGTCATATTTATTGTGCACATATGGAACAAATGGCGATAGGAAGTTTGCTTATTTATTTATTTGTGTGTTTGTTTGTTTGTTTATTTGTTGAGGCATATGAGCCCTTCACATAAAGCCAGAACATGTCAAAAACAACAAAAAGAAAGATGAGGTGGTATGCAATTGGAGGGGTGTGAAAAGGTAGAAGGGGTTCAGCCTAGGTGTCATTTAAAGAGAAGAGGTTTGAATTTTTTTTAAGGTAATATGACATGTGGTCAAGTCGGCAGCAGGGAGTTTGAGATTCGTGTGGCCCTTCTGGAGAAGGGTTGGTTCATGTACCGCTCCTGCATAAAAGATGGGTGGTTAGAGGAGGAGTAGTTGAGAATATCTTGGCACTTGAAATTCTCAGCTTCTAGGAGAGGTACAAGGATAAATAGGGAAAAAGAGCTTTATGAGTGGTGCAAGCAGTTTAAAATTCAGCTCTTGTCTCTATGAGAAGCCACTGAAGGGGACGTAGAATGGGGGTGATGTGATCGAACTTCTTGTGACCTCTCACAAAACATCCTGCCGCATGTAAGGCTGCTCTGAGCGGTCCTGCGTGGACTTTTGAAATGTCTGAAATGAATGCAATTCTGTAGTGGATTCTGCACAGTATGAGTGCCTGTACAACAGATTTAAGGTCTTGTGCTGGAATGGGTTTTCTGATCCTCCAAAGCCTACGCTGGAAACAGACACTTTGAGCCATGGAAGAAATACAGCTCTGGAGCGTAGGGTATCTGTCGAAGGTGAATCTAAGAGAGTTGGCATTCTGAATGATGGAGGAGCTTCACCCAGTCTTGGATGGATGAGTTAGCTTTCTTTGGAGAGATGAGAAGAAATTATGTTTGCGCTGGGCCTAGTTTGAGGTGGTGGTTTTCCATCCAAGCTTGAATTCTATTCAGGGATTTGGGTAGGTGAGGGAAGTCTTCCTGGCGTGATATCTTCAGGTAAATTTGTTTGAACAGATGGAAGAGGCCTCCTCAGGATCCCGAAAATCCTGCAGAGGGATTCGAGGTAGATGTTAAAAAGGGTTGGGGAGAGGATTGAATCTTGGGGGGGCCACTTGTTGCAGTCTGACTGGATCTGAGTTAGTGTTCTCAATTTTTACTATTTGAGAGCAGTTTGTGAGGCATGAGGTGAATCACTTAAGGACGACGCCGCCAGTACCCATTCTCAGTCTCAGGGTGTCTAACAAAGTCTGGTGATTGACTGGGTCAAATGCAGCGCAGAGGTGGAGTCGCACAAGTAGGCAGGAATTACCAGTGTCAATGATGTGGAGGTCATTGTCCGCAATCTGTAGAATTACAGTGTCAGTGCTGTGGCCCTTACAAAATGGATTGAAAATAGTCAAGAAGGTTGTTGGCCTGGATGTTGGATGACAGTTGGTAGACTACGCAACTTTCAATCACCTTGCCTAATAGAGTCAGATTAGTTACTGTGCAGAAGTTGTTTAAGTCATTAGGATCCTTCACCCCTCCTGTTTTCTGAACCCATTTTTTGTTGGCTTTTAAGACTCTGTACACTTGACCACTGCTAACCAATGCTAAAGTGCTTGTGCTCTCACCCTAAAACATGGTAAAAATGGCGTACACCCACGTGTCACATTTCATTTACTTATTTTTATATTTATTAATTTATTATTTATTTACTTAGAAGTTCCTAGTAAGGTGGTACTAGATGCATGTGGTGACCTAAGAAGATTCACCAGAGTCTAACCAGGCTGGTCGCCCTCCCCAAAGCGTTCGGCGCAGCCCTCTTTACCAAGGAACGCCACCTGCCTATCAGCCTCCTCATGACATTTTGTGAGTTTGGCCCTGATGGAGGCCAGTGTGGCTGGATTGGGATCCTGGGAATGCTGGAGATCCAAAGACTTGATATCCCTTTCTAGGCGCTCAAGAGTGCCTCTGATAAATTTTAACATCCCGGATTGCTTAGTGATGCATTCCCCCCTCACAATAACTTTAAAGGCTTCCCATAGCGTTGAGGGTGACTCAACGGAGCCGGTATTGCGTTAAAAATATTCAATGATGACACTCCATATATCTTCACGGAATGCAGCATCCCGGAGGGAGTTGGGAGGGAGACGTCACGAAAACATGTGAGGCACGGTATGTGGGAGTCCCAGGCACAATCGCACTGGAGCGTGATCAGACAATGTGCAAGCTAGGTGATCTACTGAAATGGCCCAGGAGGCGACATCCCGGGAAGTGAGCCACAGGTCAATACGAGACCATGTGCCACTTGAGCCGAAAAACACAGGTGCCTTTGCGCGTGTCTGGATGTGTGTGTCGCCAGGCATCAAGCAGGGAGTTGTCCTTTAGGATGGTGTTGAGGGTGACGGTGGCCTGCGGGTGAAGGGTGCGGTCCCAGAGCGGTACAGTGTCGGCAAAGGAGCAATGTTAAAATTGCCCCCCCCAGATCAGGGAATAGGGCGCCAGGGAGGAGATGATTTGCCATACCTGTTTGAGGAAGTCAGGATTGTCATTGTTGGGGCTGTACAGCGCCGCAAATATCAATGGCCTATCATATAGGGAGGCGGCAAGGATAACGTATTGACCCGCCATGTCCATGAATGAGTGAGTGCCATGCCAAGGAAGGCCCTTGCGAAAGAGGATGGTGACGCCACTCGCGTAGTTAGAGTATAAGGCGCTATAGGAGTCCCCCCAGTGTTGGGAGCGCAATCTAGAGGAGGTAACAGTAAGCAGATGTCAACCTTGTGCCTATTGAGATGTGCATGCATCAGACGGGCCTTACGATAAACGTTGAGGTCCCTGATATTCCGGGTTATGAAGGTGGTGTCAGTCATGGAGTAGTGTGTGGAATAGTGAAGCGGTGCCAGCTGCGTGCTGTATTACGCTGACGAGCCGGTGCCCCGCAGTCTGAACAGTCATGAAGTATGTTCACCAGAAAACATGCCATAAACAATGCGAAAACTCTAGAGCAACAGAACTCGAGAAGGGATAGCCTGTTGTAAACCCAAAGGTAACAGGCCCACCATGACCCCAGTCTCCCAATTAGGTGGATTTCAAGTCTCCCCCCCTGAACTCAAGAACAACCTTCATGATCCCCAGAGCATCCGAGATATATAGATCAGAAACGGACTGCAACCAGCATGATCAGAAACGGACAGTAACCAACATAGGGATCTCCCCCACCACCCATCCCAACCACACAAACCTCCCTGTCAAGTTGAGAAAGCCCACCCTCCCCAGATCCAACAAGTGACATGAAACAAACAAGAGAGTACTCCCGTGGGGGCCTGACTCCACCGAGCGCTCTACCCTATCTGAAGACAGGGTGGCCAAGCTATTTTAAGAGTAGGACATTACATGAGCAAAGGCTGTTAACTTGTGGGCACGCCCAAACCCAGGGCCATAGTGACACCAACATTACATGTAACCAGGAAATAAGCAGTTCAGGCATCCCTGTGCAGGTTGTTAAGCGATATCAGCAGTGCGAGGTGCACCAATTAGTCATTGTCACTTGCTCCTCCATAATCAGTGTGCTGAGAGTTCTTTTTTAATGATTTCTTTATTGGGTTAACAATTTACAAAACGTTAGAGTCATCAATTCCCCTCTCCCGCCAATCTGAATTTGTCCATATATTTAGTACGGATAACAACCTGTCTATTCCCTCCTCGATGTATACACAGCCATTTAGCCAACAACCCAAAGCAGGGCAGGCTGCATTCTTAAAACATATAGTAATGCGTACGCGAATGAAGTATACCACTCCCCTCACTCAGTAAGTGGGCATGCCATATGGTGCGGAAGCGATCTCAGCCCTGGGTACCTCAATATTGTTCCTCTCCGCGCTGTGGTCTTCTAGTGCTCCTGGGTCTACTCAGTGGTGTGAGTGTCTCTTTTATTGTTCAAATATGTTTGATATAGCCCCCAAAAAATGTTTGGGCTACTAGTAGGGGGCAGCAGCTCACTGTAGTTCTCAGACTGTGTGCAGCAATACAACATGTTGTGCGCCCAACGTTTAGGTGTGGGGATAGGGCCTCTCATCCAACAGCATGCCACCACCCTCCGGGCCATGAGCAGTCCCATGTCCACCAATCGCTGCGCGGCTATGGGATGTTTTTTAGTGTACCCTAGGAGACCCAGTTTGCGATCAGGAGTGAGATCAATTTCTTCTAGATTGCTAATGTCAGCGAAGACCTTGTCCCAGAAGTCCCATACACCCGGGCATTGCAATGCTAGATGTAGGAAGTCTGCGTCTGGGGCTTGGCATCTTTCGCAGCCTGCAGTGTCCCGAAGGCCATACCTGTGCAATCTAGCCGGTGTGTAGTACACCCTGTTGAGAAATTTGAAGTGTACCAGCCTGTGTCTGCCATTGAGGGAGAGCTTCCTGGTGTTGGTACAGCAGTATCGCCACATGTCGTCGTCGATAACTATCTGCAGATCAGCCTGCAACGCCAGCCGCGCTTTTGTGTATGTGTGCTCCCTATGCGCTTGGGACAATTTATATAGGTTAGATAGCAGTTTTTGGGGAGACTTACAGCCTGATTCATGATGTAAAATTGCGCCCGCAATCGCTGCGAAAATGCAATTGCGGGCGCAATTTCCGTAATCGGCATTCAACATCAAAATTGCGAACTCGCAAACATATATTAGCGAATTCGCTATTATATTCGCAGAATCCCGGTAGGAGAGCATTAGCGAATCGGAAAATGCGACAAACCACGGATTCTGCTAAATAAATAGCAAATTCGCTATACAATCGTAATCGGCATTCATGAAAAATCGCAAATAGCGAAAAACCCAAAAATCGCAGTTTGCGCCGCGCAAATTAAGGACAACTCAAAGCAGGTGGTAACCATAAAAGCCATGCAAAAATTACATTTAAAAAACCGTTGGCCAATCACCAACAGGTTCAGGCCTGACCAATCACACATAAGGACAATCAGCAGCAGCAGCATTAGGAGTTCCACAATGCCAGGAATGTACATGGTGGTGAGGCGTCGAAGGCTACAGCGATTTGCACGGAGGAGACGTAGGATCCAGGACAGGATTTTCCGCCAGCGGGTCACCTTGCTGGGCCAAACCAGAGAGCAGATATATGCAAAATACAGGCTGAATGGGGAAATGATAATGCAGCTAATACAGGACCTTGACCCCCTGATGCAGCACCCAACAAGCCGTACCAATGCGGTGCCTACACATGTGCAGGTATTGTGTAGCTTGCACCTCCTGGCCTCCGCGAGTTTCCAGGGGATAGTAGCGGCTGCTGGGGGGATATCCCAGCCCACCATGTCACGCTGCCTCCACACTTTTGTTGACGCCATGCTCACCCAGCTACACCGTCACATCAAATTTCCCACCAGCCAACAGGAATTGGACTTGACCAAGCTACAATTCTACAATGTAGCCCATTTTCCACATGTACTCGGATGCATAGACTGTACCCACGTCGCCATCTGCCCACCAGCTGCCACAGAGTATATGTTCCGCAATAGAAAGTCCTACCACTCCCTCAACATACAGATGGTCTGCAATGCTAAGACATACATCACTGACATTGTCGCCCAGTACCCAGGGAGTAGCCATGACTCCTTCATATTCCGGCACAGCGGCCTCCACACACGACTGGTCAGGGGAGAGTTTGGGGACACCTACTTGGTAAGTACACTTTGTCGACAATGTCACGTTGCTATGAAGTAACAGCGCAGCACAGGCAATCACCATCTGCTCCTCTCATTCAGGTGACAGTGGCTACGCCCTCCGTGAATACCTCCTGACCCCATACCTAAACCCTGCTACACCACAGCAACTCCGCTACAATATTGCACACATACGGACAAGGAATTGCATAGAAAGGACATTTGGCCTGCTCAAGAGCAGGTTCCGCATACTGCACAAGACAGGTGGGGCCATGTATTACAGTCCTGCAGTGTGCTGCCGCATTGTGGCTGTCTGCGCAATACTACATAACATTGCAACCAAGCGCCGGATACCTGTCGACATCTCTGGCAGTGAATCTGAAGGAGACAACCGGCCACCTGCACATGCGCGCCATGCACGCGGGGAGAACCCAGCTGAAGGCCACAGACGTCGCAACCACATCACAGTGAACAGTTTCTAGTGCACCCTCTTCCCTCACCCCACAAATCACTAATGCATGCAAAATGTAATAATGACACAACGCTAATGTGTGCAGCAAAATAAATATATTTGTTTCAATCACAAAAAAGGTAGCAGTTCAACTATCTTCTACGAACAGTATTACTGCATACTGCTGTGTCAAAGGACAGGGCAGGCTTATAGTCAGCCTGTGCCTGTAATTGTCAAATGTACTCAAGTGCGCCTCCTGCGCCTTCCACCCAAGCGCCTCTGAGGCGCATTCTCTACCGGGGCACCTGGACCTGGCGTGGGCGTGGTGCTGCGCCTGAGTGGTGGGACTTGTGAGGCAGAGTGGCTGCTGATGCTGGATGCCCCCTCACTGACATCATCACTCCCAACAGTGGCAGGTAGAGCAGGAGGGTGTAGTGCTGTAACCGCCGTGGTCAGGTGCTCCAGGACCCTGGTCATGTCCTCACAGCACTGGATAAGTTGGTGCTGCTGTGCTAGGGACCGCCGCGACAACAGTGAAGTTGCATTGGCTGCAACATAATTGGACCTGCTGTAGGCGGCCAGCCGGCTCATGAGCTGATGGTGGCGCCGGCGTGCTGCACTGCGCTGAGTAGTCATTGCTGCAGTGTTGGCCTCCATGGCTGCAGTCATGCGGGCCATTCCCTCCCCCACACCTGCCATGGCTGCAGTCATGTTGTCCATGCGGTCCCCCACACCTGCCATGGCCGCCGTCATGCGGTCCATGCGGTCACCCACTCCGGCCACATTGCGCCCAATCTTGTGGAGCTGGAGCTGAATGGCACCTTGCTGCCGTGCCTGGCGCTGATGGATCCGCAACATGCGTCTTTCGACGCTCATACGCGCCAGCCCCTGTCCATTGCCCCTCCTGCTGATTGCTGCAGTGGTGTGCTGGCGAGACCTGCCACGCCTGCTCTGCTGGCCTGACAGTGTGGCTGGCCGCTGTGTTGCCGCTGTCGAGGGCCCAGATGTTGTAGCACCAGCTGCTGGTGGTGTCACAGCAGGCGTTGCTGGTGCGGCAGGGACTGGAGGCACAATAGTCACGGGCCTGGCTGTGGCTGTAGGTGGTGCGCCAGACGCAGGGGGCACAATAGTCGCGGGCCTGGCTGTGGCTGTAGGTGGTGCGCCAGACGCAGGGGGCACAATAGTCGCGGGCCTGGCTGTGGCTGTAGGTGGTGCGCCAGACGCAGGGGGCACACTGCTGGTGGACCTGGCTGCTGGTGTTGTTGCAGCGGCAGGGGCTGGTGCCTGTGTTTGTGGTGGCACCTCCTCCTCCTGGGTCTCCTCATCAATTAGCAGCCTTTCGCTGTCGCTGCTTTCAGTGCCACCTGTGAGGGTAAGTGGACGATCATTAGTTGCATGTATCTGTCAGACGTGCAGTTGCTACATGCATGCTGGGTGACATTCCCTGAATGGCAGTGGCTTTGCGTACTTTGGAACCTGTCTGGCTGCATTGTGGTACTACTACATTGTGGCCACACTACATCTCCCACAATGCTTCAGGGCATTCCCTGATGTGCAACAATGGCATGACTATGGGACATTATGGGAGCCTATTTGGTCATGGACATTCATAGGGGACAGGGTCGCAGTCGCATGCCACTTACCTTGGGTGTCTTGGGTGGGGCGGGATGAGTCCAGACGTGTGAAGCCAATGCACGCCTCCCTCTCAAGCGTGTCTTCCACCTGGTCCTCCAAGGCTGTGTTAGGAGGGACTGTAGGTCCGCCACCTCCAGTGGCCGATGCCTCTCCAAGGCGCTCCGCCACCTTCTCTTTGGCACGACCTCGGAGGTCGTACCATCTTTTTTTCAGTTCGTCTAGTGACCTATCGGCCACACCCACGGAGTTGACGGTGGAGGCTATTCCCTGCCAGATCCTCCTTTTTTCTTGCTCCGGAACCCTCCTGGAGTCTTTGCCAAAGAGTTTGTCGTGGTTGGCCACCACCCCTTCAATCAAATGTTCGAGCTCCTGCTCTGAAAATTTGAGCTTCCTATTCCGCCCTGTGGTGTTGCTGGGGCCAGGAACAGGTTCCTCTGACATGGCAGCAATGTTGTTGCAGAGTACAAATCACCAGAATAGCAGCAGCTCTCCCACTTGCTCCCTCGAGGTCTGCCTCACTGTGGTGAATGGGGGTGGGAACTGGCTGCTTCCTGGTTGTGATGTCATCACTGTGCTCGAAATGCGACTTCCCGTTTTCCCGATTTCGCGATTTTGCGATCTCGCAATTAGCGATATCGCAAATAGCGATATCGCTATTTGCGAGTTCGCAATCCCGACGCGGGTAGCCGGAAATAGCGATTTTTCTGCGATTATCGGTAATCGCAAACGGAATTTGCGCCCGCGTGCGAATCGCATTTTTTTATCGCTAATCTTCATGAATTCAGATTTGCGATTTCTCAATAGCGATTCGCAATTTATCGCTATTTGAGAATCGCAAATCCCGTTCTTCATGAATCAGGCGGTTAGCCTTTATAACGTTTGTGAGTTCCGGAACTTCAGGCGGTTCCGCCATATCCTCACCCAGCAAGTCAGATAGAGGGCAGCGCACCCTGTGAAACTGGAAACGTGTCAGAAGTGGTACAACCTCACTGTTGGTCGTCGCTTGCTCCCATGTTTTGGCTACTCCGTCATGGAACAGATCACCTGCTACTTGAACGTTCAGTTTTTGCAATGCAAGTATCACCCCTTTCTCTTTGATAGGAGGCAGCCATCTAGCCCAGTCCACCGGCATTATAGGGGAGTATAACAGAGCACCACCATGCAGTTGTAAGAGGTTGTGCCAAGCGTGATTTGTTGCAGCAATGGAGTCGAGTACTCCAGTCCTTCGATCCACCGGTTGGAAAATCTTGAACGGGAGAAAAAGAGGCCTGGCAAAGAGTGTCTCCATGCGAACATGTGGAATTCCGCGATCCCCATGGAGCCAAGTATGCAGGTGCGCGGCCTGGGCCGCTCTATACTAAAGTTCCAGGTCAGGGGCGCCAAGCCCACCCATGGTATAGGGCAGCGTGAGTAGTGTCCACTTTGCCCGAGGCTGTCTCCCTTCCCAAGCCAGCTTAACCATGAGTTGCTGTAGTCGTTGGAAGAAGGATTTAGAGAGTACGATCGGGATAGTCATAAATAAGAACAATAATCTAGGCAGCACAATCATTTTCATTATGGATATCAGTCCCAGAAGGGAGAGCGGGAGCCTGCACCAGGCCTCGATGTCATCCTCCAGTCTGCTAAAGGCTGTGCCATAGTTTGCTCGAAACAGGACCTCTGCATCAGTGTGAAGGTGTACCGCCAGGTACCTGACCATGTCTGTAGTCCACTGCAGTGGATACTCCATTTCAACGTTCTGTGTGATAGGGGTTGGGGGAAGGCTAGTGACTTTGACCAATTGACCTTCAGGCCCGATAGAGCACCGAAGCGGACCACCTCTCTCAGCACCTCTCTCAGCACCGAAGTGAGATTGTTGTCCGGGTCGCGGAAATACAGCAGGGTGTCATCTGCGTACATTGACACCACAATCTTATACTTGGGGAAGCCTATGCCTTCATTACCATGGTATTCCCGAAGGGCACAGGCTAGTGGTTCTGCCACCAGGGCGTACAGAAGGGGCGAAAGTGGGCATCCTTGTCTGGTGCCTCTACTGATGGGGAAGGAGTCAGTGACCAGGTTGCCCATCTGGAGCCTGGCCCGCGGTTGGTTATACAGTGCTCCTAGGAAAGAAATTACAAACCCTGTCTTCGTATTGGTAGGTTGGATGTCTTAGAACCTATCTCCAACAGAAATATAGTATGGAATCTTTCTAACATGAGGACCAGGTAAATGAAGAAATAGTATCAAGAGCAAGGCAGGGCAAAGTAGACAGAGGGACGATAAAGTTACTAAGGGTTAATAACACGAAGTAAGCAATATTTGTCAAAAGATCAAACATAAAATGTATTACCTCCCGAACGGGTTACAATCTAAAAACTGTTAAAAACAATTAATACAAGCCACCTTCAGTGGTCGGTTCATACATCGTTATACAGTCAAGGTTAAAAACAGTCATATATAATCAAGAGTGAACAAAGTCGACGCGGCGCTTCGGTGCTTTGTTATTCTTCACACCTTCTTCAGGACATTCACACCAATTGACTTGATATCTGCAGTATTTATCAGATGAATCTATCAATTCCTTTCAGCAGATTTATAAGGATTTCTTAGCGTATTCTACTCTCACTGGAGCTTAAATGTGAATACACCAATATTCAATATGCACGGAGGGGCCACCGAAGATGAAAGACAAAAAATCCTGTATTCATTTCAGGTTACATAATAATATTCTCGGCTCTTGATGATAACCGATTCAGAATGCTCTTCTTTAGGATTGAAGAGACAATATGTGGCTCTGTTTTCAGAATTCCGGCCTCCCTGCTCCTCCGTGCTTTCGTATAAATCGCTGCCTTCGTAATGGTGCGCGGTTCTAGGACATCCAACCTACCAATACGAAGACAGGGTTTGTAATTTCTTTCCTAGTGTCAAGATCCCCTCCCTGTCAGATTTAACAGGGGTCCCTCCATCTTTTTGGAGAATATACAGTGCTCCTACCATCTAAACGAATGGCAGTCCTAGGCCCATCCGCTGCACCACTAAGCACATAAAAGGCCATTCGACTGAATCAAAGGCCTTTTCCATTTCAAGGAACACTGCTAGTGCCTTCCTATCCTGCCGTACGTGTTGTATCGTGCCTAAGACCGTGCAGATGTTGTATACCAAGTTCCTGCTGGGGATAAAGCCAGGCTGTTCAGGCGCAACCAGCTGAGGTGCAAGTAGAGCCAGGCGATTAGCTAACACTTTAGCGAACAGTTTAGTGTTGACGTTTAGTAGCGAGAGGGGCCTGTATGAGCTACACTCATCACGGGGTTTGCTTGGCTTCGGTATCGTGACCAGAAGCGCATCCCTCATGGATTGTGGCATACTGCCTTCCACGCAGATGTCATCAAAAAGTGCAGAGAGGTGCAGAAACAGCTGGTCCTTGAAAGTCTTGTAGAACCCCGCTGTGAGGCCATCTGCACCCAGTACGCTGCCAGATCTCATACTTGACAAAGCCTTTAGTATTTCGTCCTTCTCTATAGGGAGCATTAGGAATTCCCTATGTGCATTCGTCAATGTGGGTATGTCGATGTGGTCGAGGTAATCGGTAATATCATCCTCAAGGTCTCCACTTTCGGACGTGTATAGTTCAGCATAGTAGGCCTTGAAGTCATTTGCTATGTCAGCTTCCTCTGTAAGCACCTCCCCATCTCCGGACTTTACCTCAGAAATGTGTTGTTGCCCCCTCTTCCCTCCTAAGACTCTGGCCAGGACTGCACTAGGTCTTTCCCCTTCTCCATACGTCCTAGCTGTTACGTACTTCCCCATATGTTTCACTTCTCTGTCTGCCTCGTCGTGGTATTCCGCTAATAGTGTCTTTATCTCTTCACCTATTGTGCTGTCTGATTGCCTACTCTGTCTCCCCTCCAGGGCAGCTAGCTGTTGCTCAAGGTCAGCCAGTCTCTGTCTGATGGATTTGAGCACTCCAGAATGTTTAGACATTGCTATACCTCTTATGTATACTTTAAATGTTTCCAGGATCACCTGAAAGCTATCCATGGAGCCTAGGTTGGTCTCAAAGAACACGTTAATGGCTTCCGCGAGTTCTGCCCTGAACGCTGTGTCTAGAAGGGAATAAGGTGGGAATCTCCACGTGAAGGGCGGTATGGCCTTACCAGGAATGTTCAGTTCCAAGAGCACAGACGAGTGGTCAGACAAGGTTCTGGGAAATACCCTGCAGTCCCTAATTTGTCCCAGCCTAGAAGTGGGTGCCAGACAGTAATCTATCCTCGTATGAATGTCGTGATAAGCTGAGTAGTGTGTGTATCCCCCCCCTCCGGATTTCGAGATCGCCAAATATCTTCCAGAACTATGCTTGTTAATACACTTCTCAGCGCCAAGGCAACCGCAGAGGGTCTGCTAAGAGGGCCGGCCGACCTGTCCAATGCGGGATCCAGGGTCAGGTTTAGGTCCCCACCTCATAGGAGGCGGTCTACTTCATATTGCCTCGCTATGGCCGCCAGAGTCTGAAAAAATTCAGGTGAATCATAGTTAGGGCCATATTTATTAATAATCACAAGTTCCAAACCAGGTCGATACATTTGGAAATGACAAATCCTGCCCTCAGTGTCTGCTCGCAAGGTTTGTATGGTGAGTTTCGATTTTGGGTTCACCCAGGTTATCACGCCCCTGGTGTGCGACGTAAAACCTGCTGCTGCTATATTGCCCTCTAGTCCCCTGCTGCGTAGCACGTTACTGGACATAGGAAGATGGGTCCCCTGCAGTAGGGCTATATCTATGTGTTGGCGCTGCAAGTAGCTAATGACCTTCCTAACTTTCCGGTGGTCATTTAGGCCACGTACATTCCATGTGAGGGCCCTGAGCTTAGGAGCGTGCGCAATATTGTCCTCGTTAGTCGTGTGGGCCATGGAGATATATCATGTGTGCCCTAAGAGTGAATGCCACGTTTGCGTCCAAGATCTGTGGTTTGTCGGAAGTCAGATATACCACTCACCCATCATCTACTGAACATTTCCTCCCCAAAAACCCTTCATCCCCCCTCCCACAGCAGACCAACCCCAACAAGGCCTTGCATGAGTGAACCCCTTCCTCGAAACCTTCCTCCCAACTTTATTCCTAATTGTTGAACCCCTCATCTGGCATTCAAGGTGCAAGTTGCGCGGGCCAAGGTCACCAGGCAACAAACAAGTGAGCTGGTTACAGTGCTTGCCTATACCCCACTCCAGTCCCTGCTGCACCATATCGTTACATCAGCTAATAGGAATGTTTTAGCGTTAATTATCAGAAGTCCTGTACTGGCCAGGAGTATAAATCCTAAGCAACTTTACTCGCCTATCTTACGCCTCCAATCTCAGTTTCGGCCAGCAGTCTATTAACAACCCCACTGGGCAAGCATGGCAAATTACACATACATCAGTGTTGTCTCACCCACAGACAGGTCCATCGGGTCTTCAGTCCTCCGCTGGAAAAACTCGGCCAGCCCCCAGCCCAGGGTCGAGGTGGGGACCACCTCAACTGCAATCTAGGACGTGGCTCAGTCAATATGGCCGATGTTCACCTGTCCCGACTAGGTTTCCGCTTGCCGGTTATAGGGCCATTTCAATCCTGCTCATCAAGTTGGCTCCAACTGTCTTCGCCTTGTGTCTCTGTGATGTTCTCTGGACCATCCCTTCAGAGCCTGCTGCAGTGCTGTAGGGTCTATGAAGATATGGGAATGCCCCTGCCGGTTGACTCTCAGTTTTGCAGGGTACAACATGGCATAATCTAGTCCAAGTTCCCGAAATTGTCTCTTATATGGGGCAAAATGCCTGCGCGCCTCCTGCACTTTTGCCGTATAATCTGGATATAGGGAGATTTCTGAGCCCTCGAACTGCAGCTTCTTCTTATGCCTGGCCAGATGGAGAGCCACATCTCTGTCTCTGTAATTTAGGAGCTTGGCGATGATGGGTCGTGGCGGGGCACCCGGGCGAGGACGAGGGCCGAGCGAGTGGTGTGCGCGCTCCCCTATGAACATTTGCAAAAAGACGTTCTCACCCAGCAAGGTGACTAGGAGCTTCTCGACGAACTTCTCCATGGCGTCAGTCTGTGTCGTCTCCAGAACCCCAGTGATGCGTATGTTGGAGCGTTGCGAGCGGGCCTCCAAATCTTCGGTCTTCTCTTGGAGCGCTTGCATAAGTTTCCCTATTTTCTTGTGATCCACGTCGAGTGCTGTGTGAGCCTCCTCAACCTCCGTGAGGCGCCTTTCAGACATGTCGAAGCATTCCGCCTGCTTATCGACGCGTTCCGCCATGCGGTCCATTCGATAAGTGAGGACGTCTATTTTAGTTCCAATCGAGGCCATGCTGTCTTGTAGACCTTTCTCCATAGCTAAGAGCATTGTTTTGATGTCAGAATAATCAGCGTGCCCTGCTCCATTCGTCGGATTCACAGTGTCCACCTCTTGCATGTCTGGGGGCTTGTTGCGACGTTGCTCAAAAGGAAGTTTGCACTAAATCTTGTCCCCCTTCCCCATGACCTTGTCTAGTCGCGTAGCCCTCCCGGGGTAGGTGCCGATGGAATTGGCGTCAATCAAGTTTGGCTTTCAATGGGGGACGCCTCTGTGTAGTTCACCAAACCCCACGTAGCAATCTCGTTGTTAATGTACTCTGAAGCCCACCCGGTGGCTGAGGCTTCCTCATGCAGTGGTAGGTAGCGAGGTCCGCCAAGTGGCGCTCAGGCCGCAATGGTTTCCCTGTCGTCGCAGTGCTTCAGCGGCGCGCTTTCTTACCGGGCCATCCCTGGGGCAGCTTAACAGGATCTGCACCACATTTTCACCGGAGTGCTGCTATGGGCCGCAGGTCTACCCGGATTCACGATGTTCGCCAACCCTGACCTTCAATTCAGCCGTGGACCATCAAGTGGGCGAAGGGGGCTCCAGGTTGCTGCAACGCTGTGTTCCTTGATGAGTGCGGCTAACTGCCCAGGGGTGGGTTCCTGGTAGGTCAGGTTCCGTTACGGTGCTGGTATCAGCGTCCTTCTGCTGCATGCCTCACCCTCCCGGGTCTGCCCAGCCAGGCTGCGCTGTGTGAGGCCGTTCTCCGAGTGCCGGAATGGCCTCCCCCCTGCTGGGGCACTGGCGTCCTCGTGGATAGGCCTCCGTGTACCCCCAGCGCTCCAGGCACGATGTTTTGTGGGGAGGGTGGGCACCAGGTGGAATCTGCCTTGCCCCGCAATCTGCTACTCACGCTTCCGAGCGCCGAGGATGCGGCGCTCACCGGGCCCAGACGACTCACAAGCCCGCACGTAGCAGCACGTCTCTCGGCGGCGGATTCACGTGAGGTCGCGGTCTCGTGGCCTCACTCGCGGCCAGGTTCGTCCCCGCTGTCGGCAAGCGGCGCAGATCCTCAGAGCCCCGACACGCAATGTGGGCACCCGCCTGCACTCTTGGGGTAGTTGAATAACAGCTGATGTAGGATTATTGACGGATATTGGCAGGGATCAAGCTCCACCCCCAGCGTGCTGAGAGTTACTCGGTGCATGACGCTGCTGCTTCTCCAGTTTTTTGATGAATGTTAAGGCGGCTTTAGAGTCACTGAAGAACTGTGTCTCCGCCCCCACCTTTATCCTCAGCTTGGCGGGGTAGACCAGGGCATATGAGACATCATGCTTCTGGAGCAGTCTCTTGGCCGGAACTCCCGGCTGGGGGCCTGAACTACCAGTGTGAAGTCCGGGTAAAATGCGTGCATATTCCCCTGATGTCGCACCTCAGCTTTTTCACGTGCAGCATGCAATACAGCATCCTAGTCGTGATAGTTCAAGAGCGTGGCAATGATCGGGCACGCTGGTACACCGGTTCTAAGGATCTATGTGCCCTTGCCACAATGAAGACCGTGGACAGCACCTGTCCAAAGAAGTCAAGCAGTAGCGCCTCTGCTGCGAATTCTTCCATCTTTGAGATGTTCGAGGACTCTGGCACGCCCGGGATGCGGAGGTTGCTCCTACAAGAGCGCGCCTCCAAATCTTCATGTTTGGCTTTTATTAACTCCAGCACTTCGTCCATTTGAAGCATCTTTTACTTATCGCCAGTCATTGTGTCTTCGACATTGGACACCTATGCCTCCAGTTGCGTGATTTGCGAGTCATGTGTGTCAACCCTGGTCTTCACGCCATCCAGTTGGTCGAGCTTGGCAGCGATGCTGCGATGCTTGCTTTGATGTCCAACAGCAGTGTCTTGAGGTCGTCGTCCTGCGTCGCACCAAGTTCAGTCTGGGTAGCCAACTCTCCAGTCTCGGGGGCAGACTCCTGCTGTTGGGTCTTCCTGCGATTTTCAAAGGCTAGTTTAGTTTTTGGCATCTGCCTTACTCATGCTGGCCACGGTCCAGGAGGACGAGTGTCTGCCACATGCTGTCAGATCCATGGGAAGACAACCAGGTCACGCCAGAGGCACAGAAGTGCAAGAGCCTCGTGGCCCTGCGCTCCTCCGCGCCATCCTTGCTGCGCCACTGCAATCCCCTTCTCTAGCTCGGTGCTTGGTAGCCAACAGGCAGGTGTTGGATATTAAGCCGCAACAGCATCCGTTAATAGCAGGGTGAGTCGATGCGGAGAGGTGAGGGGGCGTGGGGCCCTGAGCGCACGGGGAAAGGCTGCAGCCAGATGTAAGGAGGCAGGAGCCCCCTTCACAGTATCGCGCTACCCCGGGCCCCGTGGTACGATGCCCTCCCCCACTCCGCCACCATCTGCCTTCCGCAGTGTCCGCTCCACTCACACATATTTTCAGGGGATGCCACCCATGCACCACAGCAGCCGACGCACAGGGCCCAAGCAAGGCGGTGCCCACCTGACAGGTCCGCCATCAGAGTAGCCGCCCAGTAGGGGTGAGTCAAGGCGGAGAAGCAAGGGGGGTGCAGCGCCCCGTCACAGGGCCCAGAGCGCACCAGGGAGACTGCAATCAGCCGCAAGAAGGCAGGAACCCCCTTCTCAGCTGCCCCGTCCCCGTGGTATGACACCCACGCCCCAACTCCACCACCGGCTGCCTCTCGCCACGTCTGCCCCACCACTTGATGTATTGTTGGGGGATTCCACCCCTGCACAGCAGCAGCCAATGTCCAGGGCCCAGGCCAAAGAACGCCCACCCAGCAGGCGCGCCCGATGGAGATGCTGCTTTACTCCCAGGCCCGCCCATTTTAACATCCAACTATCTCCATGCAACTCCCTCTCTGGAGTCCTCATTTACCGCCCACCAGGGCCTCTGGGCCAATTCTGTAGTTCCCTGTTGGAATTTTCAACTATATTGTCTAGCACCTCGTCTAACATGATAGTCCTGGGGGACCTTAATATACATTTCGACAACAGCGATGACAATACTGCATTAGAATTACTTGCAGACCTAGCGACTCTTCAGCTCCACCTTCAGAGCGATCAACCCACGCATATGCTCGGACATTTACTCGACACCATCATAAGCAACATTGATGACTTTAAAACTAATGTCCCGATCCCTCTGCCATGGTCGGATCATTTACTCATCCCTTTCAGGTGGGAAGTACCGAACATCTCTCTTCCCAATAAACCCCTTGACAAACCTAAGCGTCCCTGGGCCAAACTAGACACTGATAAGTGGAAGCAGGCCCTGGAACTCTGCAAACCAACCCAGGAAACAGACCCTATCACAGCAGATATGGAGTTCTCCTCTTGGATTGAAAACTCCCTTAACACGATTCTCCCAAAAAAAACGCACCTTACCTCCCGCAAAAAAACGTCTGCCCCATGGTTCACCCAGGAGACTCGCCAGCTAAAGAAACTTTGCAAGAAAGCCGAAAGAGAGTGGCGGAAAGACTTCAACCCTAACCGCAAGAAGGACTACAGATTGTCTATTCTTACGTATAAAAAAGCCCTGAAAAATGCCCAGACCGCTTTTTTTCAGGAGAAAATCAGCTCGGCATCATGTTCATCGAGGGAGACTTTCTTAATCGTCTAACAACTTCTCAAAACACCAGAATCCACAGGCTCGATTGACCCCTCAAACAACCACTGTGACGAACTGGCTACGTTTTTTGATCAAAAGATCCAAAACATTTTACAGCTACTCCCACCCCTTTCCCCGATAGACCACTCATCGCTACCTGTACTGCAGGGCAACTACCTTAACACGGTACTTGACTCATTCACCCCTATAAGTCCTGACACCCTGTCTCCCATTTTACACTCACTCAAAAGTGGCTCACCATCTGACCCCGCTCCAGTTAAAATCTTAAAGCTGGTTGCACCTACCATTCTTGAACCATTGGTAAATGTGATCAATGCCTCGCTGACCAACGGACTGGTTCCCCCTAGCTGGAAGAAGGTGAAGGTTAGGGCCTTACTTAAAAAACCTAACTTAGACCCCCTCAACCTCTCCAACTTTAGACCGATCTCCCTCCTTCCGTGCACTAGCAAGATTACAGAAAAATCATCAACTCCCAGCTGTCTAATTATCTCGAAACAAATGAATTACTTAAATCCTCACAGACAGGTTTTCGCCCGGGCCAGGGCACTGAAACCGCGATGGTGACGGTGGTCGAGGAAGCCAGGAAGATCATGGACACAGGAGGATCAGTGGCAGTGATCCTCCTGGACCTGAGCGCAGCCTTCGACACGGTCAACCACCAGATCCTAGTCCAGCGACTTAGCGATCTTGTGATCACAGGCACTGCCCTGTCTTGGCTGAAATAGTTTCTTCAGGACCGCTCATTCCAGGTTATAGAGGGCAATTATACATCTAAAGAGACCCCTATACGTTGTGGAGTGCCTCAGGGCTCTTCTTTGAGCCCCACGCTCTTCAACGTATATATGTCCCCCCTGGAAAAGATAGTCACCCCACATGGGATAAAACTCCTGACGTACGCGGATGACACGCAGCTGGTGGTCTCTCTCACCCAGCAGGAAAATCCCACCATAGACCTCTACTCCTGCCTGAGAGACATAGTCAGCTGGATGGACAGATCTCACTTGAAGCTTAACAGCGACAAGACAGAGATCATGGTGATGGGGAATCAGGCCCATTTCCACCCAGACTCTCTTTGGCCCCCCTGCATGGGTATACCTCCAACTCCCAAGCCCGAGATTAAAAGCCTCGATCTATGGCTAGATAAAAACCTCACCATGCAAACCCAAGCAAGGAAAACGGCTGGAGTTTGTTTCGGTCTCTTTCGCTCAATCCGAAAAATCCTACCACTGCTCCCTCTCCAATCAAGGAAACTTTTGATCCAAGGCCTTATTTTGTCAAGGTTGGATTACGGCAACGCACTGTACCTGGGCGTACCACAGAAAGTTACAACTAAATTACAGGTAGTACAAAACGCCGCCGCCAGGATCTTGACCAATACTAAGACCCGCTGCTCGGCCAAACCAGCTATCCGAGAGCTGCACTGGCTACCCGTCATAGAAAGAGTGCAGTTCAAGGCGCTCTGCCTTACGCACAAAATTCTTAACGGAAAAGCCCCCCCTATACTTAAAGATCTGGTCACTCCTTATACCACCTCCAGACCCCTCCGATCTTCTAATGCCCACCTCACCCGAGTACCCAAGATCAATAGAGCACGATCAGGAGGTCGTTGTTTTTCGTACAACGCGTCCAAATTGTGGAATTCCCTTCCCTCTGACCTTCGTGCACAACCCAACCTGCTGGCATTTCGAAAATCTCTAAAGACATGGCTGTTCCCGTGAGCTTCCCCCCTCTTCATTCCATCTGTAATGGTTCAGCGCTGGGACGCTAACGGGCAGCTATGCGCTTTAGAAATCCGGTAACATTAACATTAACATTAACATTGATCGCACACAGGCCTCAGCCACATGGCGGGTGTCTGTTCTCTCCATCGCGGAGCAGTAGCATGAAAATGAAGTGATCAGCTTTTACCCCAGAGAGCAGGCGTCCTGAATCACTGTGCTTGGACCGCTAGGTCCACGCAGGTCCGCAGGACTGTGGGGGATGATTAGCTTGGCCGGCAGAGCACACTCAAAGTGTGGTCATCTTGCAGCCGGCTAAGTCACACCCCCCCAAGTCTCAGGTTCATTGATGGTAGCTGTGAGTTCATCCTTGCCTGTTGATTGTCTGCTTGGCAATGACATGGAGCATACCACCTGTATAGAGGTGGAGCTCAGATCCTACTGGGAGATGCTCGGGTTGCTGAGTGGCTGTGTCAGAACACATGGTTCATGGCAACCCGAGAGAGTAGTCAAGAAGACCTGGAGTTTGGAAGAATGGCCCAGGTGCCTGCCTCAAAGAGGAAGAGGAAGGGTGCAGGGCGCGGGAATCCTACTTCTGAAACTTCCATGGTCTGGGAGGAGGCTGACCCTTAGGGAAACATAGCAGAACCTACAGTGGAGGATGTGGCCAAACTGGGGAAACCTGCCTGAACAGAGGGAATGTCATTCTCTTGTTGGTCTTGGGCAGCTGGTGACACCTCTGGCAAACTCCTGATTTACTGGGAGAATGGTCTCCTGTATAGTGAGCATAAGACTCCTGAGCCAGGTGCAACCCATGTGCAATCGGGCCTTCCTACTGGACCTGGCTCATGATGTACTCCTGGCAGGTCATTTGGGTGAGACAAGACCTTAGACAGGCCTGTCACCCACTTATATTTGCCTCAAATGAGAAAGACCTCAGATGGGTTCTGTAGTTCCTGCCCTACCTGCCAGGTGGGTGGCAAGTCAGGGGGGAAGGGCAAGGCTCTCCTGCACTTCCCTCCTAACAGACAAGATTAGGGGCCTATCAGAGCCCTTGAGGTGGAAGTAAGATGTCCTCTTGCAAAGCCTTTTGTTTGCCTGCAGGAGGTTTCGCAGAGGCGTTTGGCTTTAACCTCTTTGAGTTTCTGGATGGGCCTCTTAGTTTAGTAAAGGAGGGCTGGGAGCAGGCTCGTAGGAGAGCCACCCAGGATGTGGAAGCCAGCCAGGAGAACATGAAATGCTGGTATGACCAGAATGTACCTCAGAAGAGGTCCTGGAGCAGCCTGGAGCAGCCTGGAGCCTTCATCAGTAGAAGGCTACTTCCCAGAGAACAGAGGTGGGGCACAATAGAAACGGTAGCCTTTGCTGTGATCTGAGTACTGAGGAAGCTGAGACCATACGTGTTTGGTACTCACTTCCAGGTTCAGACAGACCACAGACCCCTTAGATGGTTAATGCTGATGAGGCTTAAGAATCCCAAACTGTTGGGGTGGCTCCTACAGGGAATGGACTTTACAGTGGAACACCATCCTGGAACAGACAACCCCAATTTCGTTGTCTCTCCAGGTTCTTCCGCCTTAGTGAAGAGAACTCCCAATGGGTTGGGTTGCTCTCCC
The DNA here is from genome assembly GCF_964263255.1 of Lissotriton vulgaris. NCBI lineage: Eukaryota > Metazoa > Chordata > Amphibia > Caudata > Salamandridae > Lissotriton > Lissotriton vulgaris. The sequence continues at coordinate 70,449,765 of NC_141686.1, forward strand.
CAATTTCAGCAGGGGTGACGCATATTAAACCTGCCATGCTTGGCATGGTTTCCCCTGACTTTTTGCTGTCAGACCTTCCGTTTTTGCTGACTTCTTTTTGCTGCTACCCAGTGCTAAAGTGCATGTGCTCTCTGCTTAAAAAATGGCAACATTGGCTTATCCACAATTGGAATATTTAATTTACTTGTAAGTCCCTAGTAAAATGCACTGCCTGTGTCCAGGGCCTATAAATTAAATGCACTGATTGTGCCACCCACTTCAATAGCTCTTTAAAAACGTCTCATGCCTGCCATTGCAGAGCCTGTGTGTGCAATTTTAAACTAGCATGTCGACCTGGCCCAAACATCCTTTTTAAATATGTAAAACTTGCACAGGAGAATCTGGAAGCCAGCCAGGAGGACATGAAATGCTGGTATGGCCAGAATGCCCCTCTTGTGAAGTTTCAGCAGAGTCAAAAAGTGTGGATGATGGAGCCTATGGAGCCCAGGGTCCTGCAAGACCGTTTGTCTGGGCCTTATGAAGCGAACGAGTGTAAGAGTGATGTCTCTATTTGGTGGACCTCAAGACTCCTAGGAACCCTTCAAGGGTCCTGTATGTCAATCGCCTCAAACTCCAATTTCAGAGGTCTGAGCTTACTGTGCTCCTGGCTACTGATGATGGGGTGGAAAAGAGTGAAACTCTCCCTGACCTATTGACTTCCAAGGAGCAGGATGGTTCAGTGGAGGGTGTCAGCCTCTCCCCTACACTGACCAGTTACTGGGGCAGTTTGCCTCTTTACTCGCGCTTACCCCAGGACTCACTACATGATGTACCCATGATATTGATACAGGGAACAAAAGACCTGTAAAGAACAACATTTTCAGGTTTTCTGACAAGTTGAGAACCAGCAATAAGGAGGATGTCTCCAAGATGCTGGCGTTAGGGAATATTGTGTCCTCAAACAGCTCTTGGCCTAGCCCAGTGGTGTTGGTCCCCAAGGCTCCCCTCCAGGTGTCACATCGGAACTTAGGTTCTGTATGGACTACTGTGGGCTCAATGTGCTTACTTAGACTGATGCACACCCCAAGGGCAGGATGCAAACCATTTAAAAATTTGGACATGTGCTTTCAAATTTGAACTTTTACATTCATTTTTACCTACGGCAAGGCCTATCTCTCCCATAGGTTAACTTTAGGATTATCTTATCACCTCTTATAACTGTAATTACCAATTGGGAAGAGATGGGACCCCCAAGGTTGGTGTTTCTGGAATCATAATTCAAAATCCTAACTTATGGTGAAGTGAGATTTTAAATTGTAATTCTGAAAATGGCACTTTTAGAAAGTTATCATACAAAATAATGGAGTTGCCCTGTCTCCCTCAGAACCTGGGTGTATAATGATATAAGCTACAATTTATTCTGTCGGGCTTTCCAATTGCTTTGCGTAATTAAAATGGTGGCTAGAATATACTGAAATGTATAAAGATCAATATATGGTCTGGAGAGTTGAGTAGACAATATCCACAACATAAATGGAGTGTTGTCTTATATCCGACCAATATTTAACACGCCATAGTACAAATCAATTCTAAAATTCCCTTATTAATTCTTTTAATTTCACCTTCAATTGAGCAACTTTTAAAGGCTTTCCCTTTCCGTGTTTGACCTCTCTTTCACCTCTGTGCTTTCTGTCTCCTGCTCCTTCTTTTAACCAAGCTGACATATAGCCTTCTTCATTACCATTTATGTCACTAGGAGTAATAGAGGCTGTGAAGATGAATGCCCCTCCATCTATTAGTGCTTACAGGCGACATTTGGCTGTGCTATGCATTTTATTTGCATTAGTCACAGTTGGAACTGCAAACTGTGATAGAGCTACAATTGGTGGGATAATTTGGAGTATCTGTACAGGTCTTTCAATCTGTGCTAAATCTGAATCTATAGGAGCAGTTACCACAGTGGTGCTAGTACCAGCACTTGATTTTCTGTGATCAGTAAGGGTTGTATACGGAGAAGGTCTTGAAGCTCTAAACCCTCAAGTGTCACTGATCACTTGAAACCTGAGTGCATAGCAATTGAATTTATCAACAATTCTTATAGAACAAATGTCATCAATATTTTTATAACCAACTAAACTTTCTGTTATATTCAATGTTTTAAATTTTTCAATCTTACAAATCTCATTTGTTCACTGTTTTGAGATTACACATCAACATTATGTTATTTCTTGTGCTCATGCTTGAAAAATAAGAAAAGTCCAATTTAACAATCAAGTTTCTGCTGAAAAATCAATTTTTTGATGCCCAGTGCATTTTAGGACTGCAATCACTTCTTTGAGGGCCACTGTAGAAAAGCAACAACAAGGAGGATCATGTCACAAAACGATTGAGATTCGGTCAAAATAACACGCTGTTCATGTATTTTAAAATGTTCACTGTTCAATCAAAGCTCCATAGTGATGCTCAATGATGGATGGAACATCCATGCTCTAAAGTATGAACCTGGTAAGGTGTGCCCTGGTGTTCCGGAATGAAGAAAACATGAAGGACGTACTAAGGCCAAGTGGATCGAAAGTATGAAGAAGAAGAGTTTCCCCGTTGAAAACCTAGTACTAGGCTTCATACCTACATTAAGAAGAAAACAATCCAAGGGATTCCCACAGTGTTAAGTTGAAAAAATGGTGCCTGTCAGTGCTCAATGACTACTCATGGAGGCAAGTTCTCATAGGGTACAACTACTTGCATTGGATTAACTTAAATCCGATTTACACCAAATGAAGACAAACTCTAGAATTCATTAAAAAACATAAGGGATGATGCTTACTTCTAGCAGTATTGTAGCAATGCGAAATGCCTGTGTGTGCATACCTGAAATCATGACCCTTTGGGCTCAATGATGTAAGACGATCAACAAAGCATGTAGAAACCTCTAAACTTCACTAAAAACAAGAGAATAAGAACCGACCGTTTCATTGCTACTTATCTACTATGAATAGATTTTGATGCATGAGCGCTAAATCTCTCAATAAACAAAAATACACATACTTCAATCTCCCAAGAATGTGTGTTCTCTATCCGTACATTTGGAAGTGTATTAAGAAAATTGGTAGCTCCGGTTTCCCAGACCTCCTAGAAATACCACCTTCAACTAGCGTCTTCCGCAATCGATATATACTCACACGCTCAAAATCATTCAAAGGCCAACTGGGTCACCATCCTATCACTGTGAATGGCTGAATGATCTACCAAGTGAGATTCAATATTATAACCCCAAGCTGTTCTTACGATGATAGTGTGTCTAAAAAAGTATGATCAAAACTGAAACATTACTCTCACTTTACATGAGTGTGCCAAAAAAACAAAGAAGACCTTGATGCTGATTACCATCAGCAATACGCAAACATGCTGATTTGTTTGTGTGTCTATGAGCTGAAAACACTCTTGACCTATACATTAATGAATCAGTGCAAATACAATAAGTGACCAGAGTGCTGATGCACATATAAAACTACCCCCTCCAAATTACATATATGAACACAAAAGTGCATGTATGAACATTCATGTGTCTTTCTAGAAAGACCTGTTGTCCAAATTTCTGTCAACCATCAAAAACACACCAAACAGCATTTATAATAAAATGTAAAAAAATATTCATGTTTATATCACCCATATCTTTAAGAATAGGTAAACCTAAGAGATCTTCTCATGTAGAATACCATAGAAGCGCAAAAAGTGTCAGTCGTTTTTCTCTGCCCAATGAGAGAAGCAGCAACCGTAGGTTAACCCACCCCTCACATATCCAAAGTGCAGCGCTCATCACGCAGCTCTTCAACTCTTCTTCTTGGCAGGGTCCTTCTGTTTCCAGAAGTGATCTAAAGTTCTGAGACCAGAGCCCCAATACTTATATCATGGTTCTCTTTGAAGGCAGCACAAAGAAAAGTCTCTGCTGCACACATAAACCAGTTCTGCCTTGCTCAGGCCAGGTGTACTACAGGAGGTAGAGATAGCTTTGTAAAAGGCAGCCACAGCCTATTCAGTGCAAGTGAGAACTCCTCCCACCACTCTAAATGCAGACAGGCCTATTCAGCCTAGCTATGAGTCACCCAGGAAAGGCAGGACACACCTCAACCCCCCTTGTGTCTCTCTAGAGTGAATGCACATCCCCATATCCTGTCACTCCAAAACCAGATGGTGAATACACAAACAGACAGAGGCACTCGGAATGGTAAAGCAAGAAAATGCCCAATTTCTAAAAGTAAAAAGAACAGTTGATGGACAGAGGCACAGGGTCAAGACTAATTTGCATATGGCCAGGTCTAAACTGGGGTGGCATGGTGAGCAAAATAATGATGGATTTAACCCAGATCTCTTGACTGGGGTGAATGCTTTAATTTGTTCTGCATTCCGTCCATCAACTGTGTGTCTTTTTCTTTCTTGCTCTAAGGGCACCGGGTATGCCCAGACGTGGTTCCCGAGCTCACTCTGCAACTGGATTCAAGCTATCCTGGCTGATGAGGGGTGAAACCCCGGAACCGGTCCGAGGATGCTTGTTTCCAGTCCAGGGATGACCAGGCTTGGCAGTTCGGGCTGGACTGGTCCCATGAGGCACAGGGTCAAGACTGATTTGCATATGGCCAGGTCTAATCTGGGGTGACATGGTGAGCAAAAGAATGATGGATTTAACCCAGATCTCTTGACTGGAGGTGAATGTTTTGATTTGTTCTGCATTCCGTCAACTGTGTGTCTTTTACTTTCCAAATGTGGCATATTCAAACACATAATTTAAAGAGCAACTTCACTAAAAGATGTATCTTTAAATTCAGGGAATCTAAACTCCATTTCTCGATCTTGTCCCATGAAAAGTTACACGTGTAAGATGTTACAAAGCAGCTCCCATGTTAACCTTTTGGACAAACAGCCTTTCAACAGTGAAAACCGAAATGCACAGTATTTCACTATCAGGACATGCAAAACACTACATGTTGCTACCTTTTACATACACTGGACCCTGCCCCTACTTTAGGGGTTTCTTACATTTAAGAAAAGGGAAGGTTAGGGCCTGGCAAGTGGGTGCACTTGCCAGGTCGACATGGCAGTTGAAAACTGCGAGTGCGGACACTGCAGTGGCTGGTCTGAGACACATGGAAAAGACTACTTGTTTGGGTGGCACAACCAGTGCTGCAGGCCCACTAGTAGCATTTGATTTATAGGCCCTGGGGACACACAGTGCACTTTACTAGGGTCTTACTAGTAAATCAAATATGCCAATTATGGTTAATAAATCAGAATCACAATTTACACAGAGAGCATATGCACTTTCGCACTGATCGGCAGTGTAAAGTGCCTAGAGTCCTATTGTCAACAAGAACAAGGTTAGAAAAATAGGAGCAAAAGGGAAAATGTTTTTGGGATAAACCTGCAAAACGGACCAGGTCTAACACTGACCAATTTCAACATGAAACAATATGACATATGATCTCACTTCTTGCAGCACTTCACCCTCCTTTACAATTTCTCTCACATTCACACAACGTCAACAATAAAACTTAAAACACCTTCTTGTTTGCTCTACTAAAAAAATAATAGTATTACAATCACTCAGGAGTATTTTCCAGAACCTGAGGAAATATGAAATATCCGAATACCGCGTCCATCTTGTATTTTGCCTTCATTTTTGTATTGCCCTTACCCAGGCCTGACTTCGAGGTACGCGCTCGGCGCTCCCTGTCCCTGAAAGAATACAACGCTCGCTAAAAAGCAAACTACTCCCTGTTAGCTTTGCACAAGGGAGTCAACCTAGTACACAAAGACGATTGTGCGAGATCCCAGCCCCGCATTGTGGCTCATGTTTATAGTTAGGCTCATCTGTCCTTGTGGCGGGTGGTATAAGTCATGAAATGTATTGATGATTAACTATGTTGCAAAAGATGTTGCACGAGTGAAAAACAAGAGCATGCGATGATCACGCCGTACTCTGGCAAACAAGAAAGTCACTGCTGATTGGTTAAGGTTTTTGTGTGTCTACCACTATAAAAGAATGTACGCTGCGGATTGAAGCAGCGGTCTCCCGAGAACTTACTGTGTTGTACTTCTGGGACTACTGTTCATGGCTGCAGTCAAATAAATGTTTACTCTTTCTCACGAGGAGAGTGTTCTGTGTCTCTGTATACCTGGACAGGTGAACTTGAAGATTTCAGGCGTCCCCTGTGCCGCCGGATCGTAATTAAGGTCCGGTTCTTCAAACCGCAAGTGAACTTGAACAGTGTGAAATCACCCAAATCAATGCAGCTTCCTCTGTTTGCACAATTAGGTTCCACTAAAACAGATCAATGTTAATCACAACAATGCTTCATTTCTCTATGTCAATGGTACAGGTTATAGTACATCACATACTACATCTTATCCTGCAAACAAGTATTCTATTCAATCTAATGCATGTATCTATGTATGTTCCAGGATCTTTTGACTACAGCAAGTCTGAATTTTCCAATCTGTTTTCTTCAACAACTTCTTAATGCTTCTTTCCACTTACTCATTCATACTCATAATACCACTGTCTAAACCAAAACACAACTACCAGAAACAAAACATCGCCCTAATAATACTCACACCTTGAAACAGCAGGAGCCTTCTAGTACTGCCTCGTCAGAATTTCAAGCTCTGGACATTGGATTCAGGAATTGAAAATGTTATTCTGATTTGGGAATTATTTTATAGCTCCGTTCAGGGTGTGAACCACATCTCTGCTATCAGAAACTGCTAGTGCAGGATTTATTTTCATTAATGTAATCAGTCCAACCAGTAACACATAATAGGGGTCTCCAGCTCTAGCCCAATATCTTCTTCTCTGCAATAGATCTTTGCCACCATTTTAGGATGGAGCATCAATCAAAATAATTTCAATCAACATCACAAGTTTAGTCATTTAGTTCAATCAATGATGAGATTTTTGGATCAGTTCGAAAACCTTTATTTATCAATAAGTGTTTAGAATATTGTTTTGGTGCTTTTATTCACATTGGAAAATCAGATAAATTAGTTTACAGAAATATAACGAAAATCATGGTTAGAGTCAATCATGTAAATTACAGCGTGTTTCATATAGGAGTTTAGGGCTAGATGTAGGTAATTCTCATTTACCGACTCTAGAATACAGAATTTTACCGATTCGGTATTCTAGATTCGGTAAATGAGATGTAGTTAAAAATTCGGTATTTTTTACTGATTCTGTAGGATTCGGTAATTACCAAATCGGTATTTACAGATTCGGTAATTGTCATTGATTCCTATGGGCCTTGAGGCCCATAGGAATCAATGTTAATTACTGAATCGGTAAATACTGATTCGGTAAAAATGCCGAATTTGCAAGGGGGACAGAGTGTCACTTTGACACCCTGTTGCACCCTTGATTCTGGCTTGTGTGCCATGTGACACACATACATGCCCTTAGTTGTGTGCCACAACTAATTCCTGTGTACATGCACATCTGTGCATGTACACCTTTGCCATGTGGCACACATACATGCCCTGAGGGCATGTATGTGTGCCACATGGCAAAGGTGTACATGCACAGATGTGCATGTACACAGGAATTAGTTATTTACCACCAAATAGTATTTGGTGGTAAATAACAAATCGGTAATGGCCAGTGGCACTGATTGCAGTGCCACCTACATGTACATTTTCCGTTTGGGTAAATATACCGATTCTGTATTTTGCCAAATCTGTAAATTTACAGATTCGGTAAATATACTGATTTGTTAAATTTTCAGGCCCCTACATCCCCATCTGCAAATACCGGCCGGTAACAGCCGAAATCGGCCGTTACCGACTGGTTTTTGCCGTCCTACATCTGGCCCTTAATCCCTAATCTACTCTAAACGGATCTTAACCTACCAAACTCATAAAGAGTCCTTTTGGAAAAGAGTAAAATTGAAAGGAGCATTGAAATAGAATCAGTTTGAAGTTGAACTGCTCATGAAGAGTATTTCCAGAAAGTTGTTGGAGTCTCTTCTCTCAAAACAACCTGAGCAAAGTTTCTGTAGCAACTGTTCAAAGCTAAGGCAAGAAGATAGTCACAGCAGTAGCCATAACCGTTAAAGAAAATAGGCACCCACCAAGTAGTAGGCAACATAAATCATCACTAGCAGTAGATCACAGCAAATAGGGAAAAGGGATGGTGGCAGAAGAATGGCCGGGACCAGCACTGACTTAATCCTATCTCGGAACATATGTAACAATTCATGCTGGTGTTTGATCATCTTAAACCAATGAGGAAGGATTGTCTGATGGTCTGCTCCTTCTTTCTACATTCCTATGGTAAAAGTACAAATTTGGCAAGGTGTTATCTACAAGTGTCAACTCAGTTGCAAAACGTTTGAGTGTGTTAGCTTCATTCTGAGTTTCCACGAGAACCCTGTGGTCTAAGCTATTAGCTATTCAGTATTCCACTGAGTAACAATGAACTATTCTAAAGGTAGACACATTCTAGTTGTAACCTGCAAGATTATCTCATGAGATTTATGTCTTCGTGTAAGCATTATTGTTTTAATACACTTTCCAGCATTCAGCATTGTGAATATGAGGCAGTTAGAAAACTAACTAAATACGATGAGAACATGTAGATTAGGAAAAGAAAAAAGATATTGCTATAAAAAACTCTGAAAATAAAATAAGTATTCTACATATATGTGTGTGTATGTATATATATATATATATATATATAAATATATATATATATGTTTGTATAAATATATATATGTATATATATATATATATATACATATATATATATATATATATATATATATATATATATATATATATATATATATATATATACATGCATATACACAACACACACACACAAGCATATGTGTGTGTGTGTGTGAACTATGGCTTTCATCCAATGTCGTCTCATCAGCTGCACTCTACTTGTAAACACAAACTAAACCTGAACATCTTCACACAAGCACCACCCATTCTTAACCACATCTTTAGAGAACAGCTTCCTCAACTCCCTTCTTCAATCACAATCAAATTGTACATTCCTAACTACATAATTAGTTGTCTTTTCTTTTACCACTAGAATCAACAGTACAGTCTAGCATTTCACAGTTTTTTTAATAAATGTATCCCTGTTAGAAAAAAAACGTCTTTTAATATGTGCAGCCCGATGTGTAATCTAAACTATACATCCTATGTTAAAAGCTTTATGGCCCTACATTGATATGTAAAGGTTCTGGTGAAGAGGAAAACCACTAAATTTATAAAATTTGAATAAACATTACATCTTTCAACATTCACACTAACATACGCACATTTAGATACTTATATGTACAAAAACCACATAGTCGTCCTCGAGCACACATATATGTACATATGTATAGCAATATATGTTTGTTTACACATCACGTATATAGTATGTGTACTACAAAATGTTGTTGAGCATGTAGTCCTCCTTAATTATAGTTTAGTAGTCAATAAGATATCCCAATTTCTTTTCACAAAAAGCTATTTTTTATTCTATTTTTTGTTCTTTTAATGATCCAACATATAGGTTACATCCTTGCTTTTTCAAAATATTATTTAGGTTACATTATTAAAACTGCAGCAACCGACACGCTTTTCGCCATCAGTGTCAATAGGACCAGGGATTTTTCAATGCTTCTTAGTACATTGATAGGTCTGGGTCAATCCCGCATTCAAACGTTTAGATCTAGATCATCATGACGTTTGAATGCGGGATTGACCCATGACTATCACTGCCTTAACTAAATAGAAACATCAACATCATTATGTTTGCTTGAAGACTGACACAGTTTTTTTTAAATATGCTCAAAGGAGATAACCCAGACCTATCAATGTACTCAGAAGCTTTGGGAAATCCCTGGTATGATTGACCACTGAGGGCGAAACACGTGTCGGCTGGTGCAGTTTTAATGATGTAACCTAAATAATATTTTGGAAAAGCAAGGATGTAACCTGTATGTTGGATCATGAAAAGAACATAAAAAATATTTTTAAAAATAGCTTTTCATAAAAAGGAATTGGGATATCTTGTTGACTACTAACTATATTTAAAGAGAAGTACATGCTCAAAAATATTTTGTAGTACTTTAACAATGAGGCTGGAAAGGTCCAGTGCCTCGAGTTAATCTCCTCCAACCCATCTAAATCACATATGGGCAATACCATCCGGGATCAGGATCCCTGGACCTTCGAGAAGCTGGGATCACAGTATACGGTATGTGTGTAGATAGATAGATAGATAGATAGATAGATAGATAGATAGATAGATAGATAGATAGATAGATAGATAGATAGATAGATAGATAGATAGATAGATAGATAGATGGATGGATAGATAGATGTATACACACACATAGGCATCTTCTGTTTGCACTCTGTTTCTTATTGCATTTCTCTGAGTAAACCTATTTCTCTGGGAGACTGGCTACCACCTTGCCGTCAATTACTTGTTTTCTGAACGATCGCAAGATGTCTAGTTTTTTTGGTGGCCATTATTGGTGAGATACACAAAGCACGCAGACCACTACAGATTAAACTACGCAGTGCGTGCCATGTGTATGTGATGTGCCCTGCATAGCAGCTCCCAGAAACGAGGATGGCCCTTCGAAGCTCTTGTCTGTAGACGTCTATCGGTTGCTTGTGTTTATTATTTCAGACACTATCGTCCGTTCACCGAGTGTGTGATTCTTTGTTACCCCCAGAGGCAGCTATGCTCCCTGCTGTGGTTTCGCTCACTGTGGTAGTGGACCTTTAAGAATACAGTGCAGTGGCGCACATTTAAAAATGTTCCCCAGTGAGACGGCCGTGCTCGGTACTGTGGTTCCACTCACTGCGGTAGTGTACCTTAAAGAATGTTCCCTGCTGAGGCAGCAGGGCTCAGTGCCGTGGTTCCACTCACTTTGGCAGAGTACCTTTAAGAATGTTCCTCAGTCCACTGCAGTGGTGTATCTTTAAGAATAAAAATTGGGCAAGCCTAAGCCCTCGTTCTGAGCATAGCTATATGTGGCCTGGCACTCTCTTAATGCTGTCTTAGGATACAGTCTTATTTTTCCATTTTATTTGAGCGCCGTCTCCCAGTGATAACATTTACATTTATGAAAAATATATAATACTTCTTTGGGGCTTTGGCCTAACTCTGCGTCACAAACTAACTCCTACTATGGTAGAAACTGAGTTCTTGCTACATTCCACATATTGTGATGATTATAATAGGAGCCTCCCATTGGGCTTTTACATCACACGCCTCCTTGGTTCATGACAGTTAACATTCATAAACTTTTTGGGTACAGAGAAACAAGCTGCAAGAGCCTTCCTTGTTTTTTATATTCTATTATTTTATTTAACAATTTTAATTTTACAGTTTTAAATCCGTTTCATTTATCATTATTCATTCTATTCTGTTTGAGAGGCTGTACAAAGTTTTGCAGACATTATCACTTCATTTTCAAGGCTTTTTGAAACTTCGTCTGGGCAACTGGAAATAAAGCAAACGCAGGCAGCGTTACTTCAGTTTGGCTGCGCGGCCAGGATTTTGCAGGCCACATCTCTCATATGACAAGCAAACAGTGGCACTTGTGAAAGGCACAGCCCTATTAAAAAAAAATCTTTGCAATGCTGTAGGTCTCCATTTTATTGCGAGACCTATAGCATTGCAAACAAACAGCCGGCTGCTTCGAAAGTGAAAGCGGGCGTGGCCCGAAATGTAAGCACAGCACATCATCATGCCTAATGTAGGGAAATCTCAATAAATAAATAGTACACGTACAGTGTGACAACCAAGTAAAGGGGCCAGTAGCCATGGGAGGTCACAAATGATTACATGGCTGTACTAAGGAGGGACTAACAAGCCAATTTATGAAGGACAATGACATGAGCCAATGAAAATTATGGGTGGAGGAGTGGGCGGGGCTTCTCTCCTGTACTGAACTACCACAGAGCATCCTCAGAGCAGCGCTTGCGCGCTGGCTCACGCTCGCCATAAAAATGGAAGAGGCCTAGTTTAGCCTAGTAGTGTAAGTGCAATAGAAAGGAATGCTTACGTAAAAATCATGCTCCAAGTTCATTTTGCAGGTTTAAGAAAAGGCACATTTTCCTATGTTTCATTCTATTAAGCATTTTCGTATTAATGTCTAGTGTAAATGATGGTGTTTATTTAAACTACATTTTCTACTCTATCCCCACCAAACTATAAATAAGGCCCTAAATGTCTAATGAATCTTGCTCTGAATTAGCTGTGGAATATTTTACAAGTGTAAAGGGTTGCCATGTTGTTTGCTTGCACTGTAAGTATTCTTTAAGAATGTAAAACACTGATCAGGCAGGGCACTGAAGGGTTTGACTGCAGAGTGCTTGCACATGAATAGTTTAAAATCAGTTCACCCCTTTTCACTTACAATAATATTCTCCAGCCCTGCGCCTTGATCTTCTCTAGGTCTTAGCCACCATTTTAGAATGTATCATAAATCAATATCACATTTCAACACTGCTTCTTATGTTCAGTCAATAATGAGAGTTTAAGAAGTGTTTTAAAGTTTTATTTCTTTTTTTAAGTTTTGTGGTTTGAGTTTTATTCTCTATATTAGAATTCAAATTAGTTAAAGCAGTTTACAGAAATGTCAAGAAGAATAATGGTTAGCAGCAAACAGATAAATATCGCAGTGTATTCCATAAAGGAATTTTACCTAAATCCCTACGCTACTCTAATAGATCCTAACCTATCAGAACCCATATATAGTCCCTTCGGAAAAGAGCGATAATATTAAGGAGCGTTTAGAAATGCTAATTAAAGTTTAGTGGACTTCTCCTGAAGAGTAGTTCTAGAAAACTCGTCTGAGTTTTCTCCCAATCAGGAATTTGTCACAGCAGTTGCTGTATACCTAAAGAAACTTCTTAAAACGCCATCAGCAATAGCTTATAGTGTAAAGGTAGGAGATAGTTACAAACGAATGAGCCTGTACCAGGCTGATTAGCATAAAAGCTTGCAGCTCATTTCTATGGAAATGGGTGGTAAAAAGTGTCTGCTAGACTCTGACTGAACTCTAACTATGAACACGTATATTAAACATATTAAACTTATATTAAACACAAAAAAATGTATATTACACTCAAATTAATGTATGGTTCTATCCTGTCCGGTGTCAGGTCATCATCAGCCAGTGGTAAAAGAATCATCTGATGGGCTGTCGCATCCTTCATCATTTCCACTTTAACATACGAAAGCATCTAACAGTATCTTCAAGTGAAATACTTTGTCCGCCCGCCACCGTAACGGTAAATGAGACCGACCGGCAGAGGTGCAGCGGGTCTCACCAGGCCCATTAGGATGCGACCGCCACCCTGGCTGTCGCATCCCCTATATTTTACATTTTGGCGGGCGCAATCTAAAATATGCATGTTGTGCATTGGTATGCACAACGTGACAGGTACCGCACAGTAAATGCCACCTTGTGTATATGTCAGCCCCCTAACACCCACTCCCCTGGGGGTCCCTAACGGGCCCGCAAAGCATTCTCCACCGGCCTTTCCATGGCGGCACCACTGCCATGGACAGGCCTTTTTAATGGCACATGATAATATGGATGCGGTGCCTGCAAGGCACCACCACCATATTATCTACCTTTTCTGCACGGCTGGCAATTCGAGTGGCGACAAAGCGGAGGACCGTCTTTCCATCCGCCGTGGTGTCCCTCACCATACTAATATGGCAGGGGTGTCACAGGGACATTTGGAGGGCGGATCGCCACCGCCGATCCGCCCAGGATAATAATAGGCCCCTAAGTTGCAAATGCTGATGTTTACTGGTTTTAAGTTGAGTTCCCACAAAAACCCAGTAGTTCCATTTATCATCAATTCAGAACTCCACTACGTGCCAATGAACTAGACTAATGCAAAAACAACCGTTGATGGACAGAATGCAGAACAATGTCATACATTCACCCCAGTACAGAGATCGGGGTATAAATCCATCGTTTTTTTTTGCACTCCACACCACCCCAGTTCAGACATGGCCATATGCAAATTAGCCTTGACCCTGTGCCTCATGGGAACAGTCCAGCCCGAACTGCCAAGCCATGTCTTCCCTGGACCGGAATCAAGCATCCTAGGACCGGTTTCTGGCTATCGGCTGTCATCAGCCAGGATAGCTTAACTCCAGTGGTGTGGAGAGCACAGGACTCACGTCTGAGCATACCCGTCCCACTCGGAGTGACAAATGCAAAAACAGAAGTTGATGGACAGAATGCAGAACAATCACATACATTCACCCCAGTACAGAGATCTGGACCTAAATCCATCGTTTTTTTGGCACTCCACACCACCCCAGTTCAGACATGGCCATATGCAAATCAGCCTTGACCCTGTGCCTCATGGGAACAGTCCAGCCCAAACTGCAAGCCATGTCTTCTCTGGATGGGAATCAAGCATCCTAGGACCGGTTTCTGGCTATCAGCCAGCATCAGCCAGGATAGCTTGACTCCAGTGGTGTGGAGAGCACGGGACTCACATCTGAGCATACCCGTCCCACTTGGGGTGGCAAATGCAAAAACAACAGTTGATGGACAGAATGCAGAACAATGTCATACATTCACCCCAGTACAGAGATCTGGGCCCAAATCCATCATTTTTTTGCACTCCACACCACCCAAGTTCTGACATGGCCATATGCAAATCAGCCTTGACCCTGTGCCTCATGAAACAGTCCAGCTGGGTGGTGTGGTGAGCAAAAAAACGATGGATTAAGGCCCAGATCTCTGTACTGGGGTGAATGTATGACATTGTTCTGCATTATGTCCATCAATTGTTGTTTTTGCATTTTTCACCCCGAGTGGAATGGGTATGCTCAGACGTGAGTCCCGTGCTCTCCATGCCACTGGAGTCAAGCTATCCTGGCTGAAGATGGCTGATAGACAGAAACCGGTCCTAAAATGCTTAATTCCGGTCCAGGGAAGACATGGCTTGGCAGTTCGGGTTGGACTGTTCCCATGAGGCACAGGGTTAAGGCTGATTTGCATATGGCAATGTCTGAACTGGGGTGGTGTGGTGAGCAAAAACACAATGGATTTAGGCCCAGATCTCTGTACTGGGGTGAATGTATGACATTGTTCTGCATTCTGTCCATCAATTGTTGTTTTTGCAAAAGGACTAGACTAAAGCACAAACATTTTAGTTGCAGTGTCTATGGATCTACATCATAGGCTTCTTTACCTATGCATGCACTTATTGTTTAATAACTATTTACTATTCATCAGTAAGAACAAGTGACAGCTCATGTCCATCCAAAAGCTCTGAGAGCATGTAGTTTAGGAGGGAAAGAAATCATTCGTCAAAGTATGCACATTCTACAAGAATAAGTGAAAAGAAAATTCCCTTGGACTAATGCTCAAGCAGCATTTCATCCACACCAGTGTCAAAATCAGGGATCCCCTGATTTTGACACTGGTGTGGATGAAATGCTGCTTGAGGTAGGGTGATTATTAGTGACATTAGTCCACGGGAATTTTCTTTTCACTTATCGTGTTGGTACCCAGTCCCTTGGCTGGTTGGGCCACTCCCTCTATTATTTTGACATTCTACAAGAATGACATTTTATAAAGCTAACGTCACGTGAGTTAGCTTTAGATGTATTTAATACTGCACTATGCCACATTCAGCTTAAACACGCTAAGAGGCAAAAGAAATGCAATATAGAGGAATGAAGAATGAATGAGGCGTAGCTTAAATTAACAGTGAAAATACGATAGATATGGATCCTTACTACAAAAAAAAATAGGCTAAACATATCACATATTAATTTGCATGGTTATCGAAAGGCACATTTTAATTTTCTGTTTCTTTTTCACATAATTTGTGTTAATGTTTTGCAAGGTAACTGTGCTTTTTTGAGCCAAATTGTCTTGCTTTATCAAGAGCGTGTAAATTGTTTGTTTCAAGGTGGTAGTTTCAAAGTTCCGTGATGTCGCAGGGAGGAAACATATCATGGTTTTCTTTTATCATTCTTTTCATCCCCCAGTGCTTAATTTGTGAGGAGCTTGCAGATGTTTGTAATGTTGGGCCTCAGGTCACCTGACTCGTGACGCCGGTGGTGGGAGGGTGTATAGTGTGGGTTAAAAATTCAGAAAGACTAGAACGTGTCCAGCAGGACACTACATTCCTCCCAAACTTTTATAACAATTAAATGAATAAAGTCCGAACCTGCGGGAGGAAATAAACACACAATATACTGTTGTTACAATTTTACAAAAGTCTCTTCAGCTGCTTGACAGATGCCGACGGTGGAAACTTGCAGCTGGAACTACTAGTTCACATGGGCATGACGTCCTGGTGCTCCGTAGATGTACCCTTCTGGACTTTCAGCCTCGCTCTTGTGGTGACGACAAACAGATGACAAGACGGTAGATTGGATGGATGTTGCTTTAAACCACTCAGTCCTGGTTTCTTTAGTGTAGGCAGCGTGGTTTCTCTTTGCAAAGGAGGGAGTAGTTGAAAGACATCCTTCTCACTAGGACGCCCCTCTCGCGGGTGTTCCCCGGCCACGAGATATCCCGGAGACCCTCTTCATCAGGTTTCCACTGGGCCGGGTGTTCTCCGCAGTGTTGCTCCAACTCCACAGTCTGCGTGTGAATGGAGGAGACGATGAGAGTACTACCTCAAAGTCCGTAGCTCCACCTGGAGGGTGGTTGTTGACTCCTGCCTTTGCGCACAAGTTCCCTCATCCTTGGACGTACAGGGTAGGCGGCGATGGGTCCATCTCTCTTGTCGGGACCCTCTGCTACCAGTGTCCTTGAGGCCTTTGCCCCTTGGATTTCCACGGGCTGGTGTGGAGTGGTCAGTTGTCTTTCTGCCAGACGTCTATGCGCTCTCCCCATCCAGACTTCCGCTCAGTCCCAAAGGTGGGTGTTGCCAATGGTCCAGCCTGTTCATTCACGCAGTCGACAGGTTGTCAGTGGACTTGTAAGTAGATGTCTGTTCTCCTCCTCGCGCCACCGATATTCTCCTGGACATGTATGTCAATGTGCTCGATGTTGTGGCGCGTGTCACCTTCTCTTCTGGTGTGTGTTGGCTTGCCACACCTCTTCACATTTTCCTGGACGTTGTTGTTTCTGGTGGCACCATGCCCTTCGATTCCTTTTCTCCTTTCTTTCCTGCATGGCGTCGTGCCACTCGTTCTCCATCTTCTTTTCTTCCTCGCGACGTGGTCCGGTCATCTTGCTGCTCTTGTCCTCCTGACCAGGCTTCCCCGAGCTGCGCGAACTCCACCCGCTTCCCTCTGGTCTTGTCTTGGCTCTAGGACACTGTCTTCTTTTCACTCTGTGACTGGACCGGTCGCCGCGACCTTCTTCTGTTGATAGTTTTACTTCCGGTTTCTGATGATGTCGAAGTTTGTTGGTCCATGCTCGCGGACCATGTCTTATTTGAACTTCTTGGACCTCTTGCCAGTCCACTCTGCCGATCTCTGGCAGTGGTGTTGTTTGGCGCAGGTGCTGATGGCTGGGGTGATGGTGGTTGCCAGCCATGTAGTGACTCGGGATGACAGGTGCTGATGACTTGCTGGGAGTGTTGGATGTCCGGAGAGACTTGGCAGCCCTGTGCCTCTACCTTGCTGAGGTGGAGTGTCTGTGGTAGCTTGACACGTAGAGTGTGGGGATCCTCTCTTGCCTGTTGTGGGGCCACTGCAGACTCCGTCTTGAGGCGGTGTGAGGGTGGGCACTCAGTGCTGATCTTCACCTGTGGCATCTGCGGACAAGAGCAGGGATGTGATTGACTTAGACTGCCGACCTCAGGGACGGGCGGTCACCTGGGGAAGCGTTAGGATGAGACCCGATTGGCGCTTGCTGCGGCTTACGTTCGGTTCATCCATGAGGCCGTATCCAGGGATGTTGGTCCGGCTTGGTAGCTGTCTGGTGTGTCAGGGTGTGCTCTTGGCTGGCTGTGAGTCCTTGGTCTTTTCCCTTTGTTGGCTTGTTCAGCCTACCAGTGCTCATCAGGTCTTCGGGGTGACAGGGCTGTCAATCTTCTTCTTTTCTTCGAGGGCGTTGCGTTTGGACCTTGAGGCGGCGCTGTCATGGCGCCGGCCTCTGCCTTTGCTCTGGCATGCTTGTCTGGACTAGTCACTTGGTGACGTGTTCCTGGCTTGCTGGGCGGCGTGACGTTCGGTATAGTGTTGCTGGTTTTTGGAGTGCCTGGTGCTGTGGCGGCTTGCCACGTGGGGTGTGCGGCTCCTCTCTTGCTGATCTTGGGTCGCGGCCGACTCCATCTTGAGGCAGTGTGAGGGAGGACACCGTGGGTGGCCCTTGGCCTGCAGCAGGGCTTCTTTGTGGAGAGGTCTCCTGGGTGCTGACTGTGCAGTCGGGTTCACTGGCGCTGCTTTCTGCGTGCTTCTGGCTTTGCGTGCTCTTTGCGTGCTCGGTCCCGTTCTTTCTTCTGGCACTTGGGGTGCCTGTGGTGTGGCTTGTGGTTCTTGCAGTTCTTTGCGGGGGTTTCTCAGACTCTCCCTATACTTTGTAGAGGTGGCAGGCAGTGCTCTTGCCTAAAATGATGCTGGTTTGTGCCGGTGCAGCTGGTTTGCGAGCTGCAGCAGGCTTGTTGCTCTGGCTAGGCAGTCAGTCCGTCCTTTGACGTGTGGCATCTGGATTGCTACCACGTGGTGCTGTGGTTGTCGCGGTTGCTCGCCCTGAGTGCTACAGGTTTTGTGGTGCTGTGGGAGCTGTGCCGGGCTCTGTGCCGTGACTGTCTTGCTCCCTGGGATGGAGTTCTTGTCGATGCATTTTCTCTCACTTCAGTACTCACCCAGGCCTTGCAGTGTTCCTGTGGTGTCGTGCCAGCAGGTGCAGGGGTGATGCTCCCTGGTGGCAGCAACAAAGTGCCCTTGCAGTCTGGGACGTTAGAGTCTGATGTTGCAGGGTGTGCGACTGCCTTCTCATTATAGTGATGACCTGTGTTAGGGGGACCTTGTCTTCGCTGGTCCTAAACCTGCCATAGTGTTTTGGCGTGTTTGAGGTGTTTCCTGAGGCTGTAGGTGGGTGCAGTGTCACAAATGACCACCTAGTGGCAGCGCTGTGTGTCTTTTTCCAGGCCCCTCAGCAGTTTGTTTTTGGAAACTGTGGGGTCTTATCTGACTGCTCTTTGGAGGGCCGTACCTTGTAATGAAAACGGAGTTCTGTCGGTCCCTGGCGTCTTGCTCCTCAGTGCGGTGCAGGGAGGTGGGTCATGTAGGTTGCTTCACCCTCGCGCCCACATCGCTATGGATTGCCGCTGGAGGGGCTGGGATGGCGAACCTCCTTACTTCTGTGTAGAGGTGGTGGTGTGGCGTGAGCCCAGCAGGTGTCGCTGCAGCTCTTTTCCTCTCGCTCAGTTCGTTCAGGCCAGCTGCCGCTTCTCATGGGTGTGCTCCGTGCCTCGGCTGGGTGTGTGGCAGTCTTTCTCACTTTCCCGCTTGAACTGTGTTCCAGGGTGTGGCGGCAGGTGCATCCGCCCACCCTTCCTCGTCACAACGTCAGCGAGACGACATGCAGCAGGAGATCGGAGAATTAGCAGGTGGGTACATGCAGGCTTGCGGGGTATGTTGGGCGCTGGGGATAGTGTTGGCGTAGGACCACTACTTCTCCTACCCCGTTAATCACCTCGCTGAGGTGCGTGCTTGCTGTGGCATTAGGCAGTGTGATCTCATGGTACAGATTGGTCGGCAGAGCAGCTGGCTGCTACTTGTGTCTCTGTTGGTGTTAGCCGCTGTATGGCGCGGGCATGCGGCCGCTAGGTGGCGCTGTACACAGGCGCTCCCCTCTCTCGGCTGCAGCAGGCTCTCTTATGTTCGCGGGCCTCCTCAATGTCTATCCCCCCTTTCTCAGCATGTGGGCGCTGAGCGGCCGTCGGCATGCAGGAATTGTCCGGTGCCACAGGCTGTGCGGTAAGAGGGAGGGGGGGCTGAAACAACGTCTTTTCTTCACCTGACGCCGGTCACAGGGCCGCTTGACTATGGAGGTGGCCGCCTGGGCACAGTTGCGGGCGCACGTCCGGCATGGGTGAGGGAGGCCAGGGTCAGGACTCGGGCGCCTTTATCGTAGCGCTGGCCGTGGTAGTCCTTTCTCAGTCTTTCACTCCGCCGCCGCAGCTCGCCTGACATTCACACACTGCGCGGCGGGGAAGTGGAGTCACTGCCTCTTGGTTGCGGGGCTAGAGGAGCGGGGTGAGCTCCCGCTGACTCACGCGTGTGCTGGGTTATTTCGCTTCCCCTTCTGTTCGCGGCCTCTCACCTTCGGCCGGCGGGCCTTTCCTTCCACCGGGTCGGCTCTCACGCTTCGCCCCTCGCAGGGGGGAGCTCACGCTGGGCACGGGAGGTGCGGGGTAGGCTCCCAGTCACCTCGCAGTGGGGGCAGGCAGTTGCGGCCTGGTTTTATTTATTTATTTATTATTTGAGTGTGTAGAGCACGACAGCTACCCCTGAGGGTTCCCCGCGCTAAGATTGTGCAGCTAATATTGCTGGTTGAGGCCGATGGGGTTATTGGTCAAAAAGCCAGGTCTTAACAGCTTTACGGAAACGGGTGTAACTGTCCTCTGACCGGATGATCAGAGGAAGAGAATTCCATAGTTTAGGCCCCAGGTAAGCAAAGGAGCGGCCTCCCATTCTTGAAAGTCTGACCCTAGGCACAGAAAAGAGAATTTGAGAGGAGGATCGAAGGGAACGGGAAGGGGAATAGGATTTCACCAAGGTCTGTAGGTAACTTGGTGCCACCTTCTGCCTAATCTTGTGCATATATGTAGGTGCCTTGAACTTCATGCGGTTTTCCACCTTCAACCAGTGAAGCTCGCGAAGGCAACTGGATCTATGGTCAGTTCTTCGGCAGCCACTGAGAAGGCACGCTGCCGCATTTTGTACCAGCTGTAGGCGACGCGTGACGGCCTTGGCCCCCCCCAGATAGAGTATGTTACCATAGTCCAGTCGGGAGGTGACCAAGGAACTCACTACCGCTCGCCAAGTGTCCACAGGCAGCATCTACAGGATCTTTCGCAGCCAGCGTATAATGGTGAAGCATGTGGATGATACCTTGTTGACTTGCCATTGCATTGACAGGTCTTTGTCAATAGCAACACCCAAGTTACAGACCTGTTCCACAGGTGCAGGGGGAGGGCCAAGTTCTGCAGGCCATTGCCTCGAAGTCCATAGTTCAGGTTTGTGTCCCAGGATGAGAACCTCAGTCTTTCCCCCATTTAACTTGAGAAGATTGTGGTCCATCCACTTGGCAGTTTCTCCCAGCCCAACTGAAAGGGGGGATGTGGAAGCCTTATCAGATTTGGTGAATGAAAAAACAATCTGTGAGTCGTAGGCGTACATGAATAGAGTGAGACCAACGCTGTCAGCTATATAGGCTAAAGGAGTGACGTACAGATTGAAAAGGAGGGGGCTAAGAATAGAGCCTTGCGGGACACTGTAAGGCTGGGAATAGACATTGGAGGAAGCAGACTGGGAAAAGATTTGGAAGGTGCGATCTGCACGAAAGGAAGCCAGCCAGCCAAGGGCAGATCCTTCAATGCCCATGATGGCTAGGGCGTCCAGGAGGATTTTGTGAGAGATGGTGTCAAATGCCGCGCTGAGATCAAGTAATATCAGCTGTCTCCCCTCTGTCAAGCAGGGATCGGAGATTTTCCGTGACGCCCAAAAGGGTTGTTTCCGTAGAGAAACCTGACCGGAATCCTGACTGCGAGGGGTGAAGCAAGTTATTAGAGGTCACAAACTGAGTGAGGTGAAGATGGATATGACGTTCAAGAACCTTGGAAAAAGCAGGTAAAAGTGAGATTGGGCGGTAATTCGAAAGAAGTTGGGGATCAGCGGAAAGCTTCTTCAGAAATGGCGTGACCATAGCATGTTTCCAAATAGAAGGGACTGTAGCAGTCTTGAGCGGTAGGTTCAATGTGGAGCAAATTGCTAACAGTTGCGGGGGGGTCAAGAGACCTGAATACAGCAATAGGCAAAGGGTCTAAAGGGGAACCAGATTTTATTTTGCAAAACAGTTTGTGAAGGCCATCAGGCTGTAAGTCGGGCCAATTTGATAGCGGACAAAGAATAGCGGCTGCATGGCAAGTGGCCTCCTTGGCGGGGGTAAAATGAACCATGGGATTTTGTCCATGCTTACAAGTGGAGATGTCCTGGTGGATCTTGTCCACCTTTGTTATAAAGAATTGGGCAATAGCATCACATCTTTTACTCGACAGGGGGGAGCTTTTGCAGTAGTAAGAGATCCTGCAAGATTTTTGACTATACCAAACAGGGCTTTGGATTTATCAATAGCCTCTACTATGGACTTCGCCACAAAGTCGGCCCTAGTGGAGGCGCAGGCTTTGTGGTAGGATTTTAAGGCACTTCTGTAAGCAAGAGCTGTTGAGTTTGAATAGTCTTTGCGCCAGATGCCTTCCAGCTTCATGCAGAGGGATGTTTCGGCTTTTAGCGCCGCCGCAGTAAACCAAGGAGCTGGAGTCTTATGGGGGGCGATCTTCTTTAGAGAGATAGGAAGACAGATGTCAATTGCTGCTTTTAGCCAGGCGTCAATTAGTGAAGCTGCGGTTTCCACATCTACTGACATAAGCAGTTCTGCGGGAAGGTGGGAAGCAAGAACTTTATTCAAGGAACAAATATCCAATTTTTTCCAAGCCCTCCTACTTTCGGCATGGGTACCTTTGCACGAAGCTGAGGTAATCCTGGACGTGATCCTGAAACTGACCAAATAATGATCAGACCAGGTGACGGGCAAGGCCGAGGAGCAAGTCAGATCGGGCAGTTTTGAAAAAATGGGGTCTAGTAAGGGTCCACCTTCGTGAGTGGGTCCGGAGTTATGGAGGGTAACATTCATTGCGTCACAGTCGCCAATCAGGGTTTTGGCTTCACTGTTGCTGGAATCGTCTAAATGAATGTTAAGGTCACCCACCACTAGGAGAGTACTGGATTTATTCAGGAAGGAAGCAATAAGATCGGACAGATGGGAAACCCAGTCGTTAGCAGGACCAGGGGGGCGGTAGATTAAAATTCCGGGCAGCGAGGTTTTCCGGTGAAGAGCGAATTTAAAAGACGCTGCTTCACAGTTGGGTAGAGCAATGGCGTCGAGTTGACATTGATAAGTGTTTTTAAAAATAATGGCGATGCCTCCGCCAACTTTTAACCCTCTGTCACACCTGACGATGGCATAGTTAGCCGGCAATGCCTCCGCGATGTCTGGGCCAGAGCCGTTGTGAAGCCACGACTCCGTGACAAAGAGAGCATCAGGCTGTTCATCATTTAAGAGATCAAAGATCTCACGCCTGTGCTTAGTTATAGATCGACAGTTCATGCTGTAGAAGTTGTATACAATTTCAAGGTTAGTAGGTGTTTGAGGGATACAACTACTACAGAGCTGAGGGACATCGAGCGACAGTGAGCAGCTTGATATGGGTGGGCTTCGCTCGGCCTTCACACGGAGGGGGTCACGCTGTCGCGGCCGACACGGGTGGGCTCCGGTCGGTCCGCTCTTTACCCTCGGGGTACTCCCACGGCGGGGCGGCTCACGGCTGGCCCGAGAGGTGTGGGGTAGGCTCCCAGACACCTCCGGTCGCGCTGCGGGGCTCCGTCTTTCCCACAGGCTTTTCGGCGCGTCGCGCCTCAGCACGGGGGGGGGGTGTCCTCCACGCGGGCAGCTCTCTCCCCCATTTCTCCACCGGCAAGCAGTAGCTGCACACGCGGGAAAAGACCCCCTCTTCGCCAGTGTAATGTTGGGCGTCAGGCCCACATGGCGTGGAAATGAAGGACGCAGACACTGGATCTGTGGTACACTGAACTGGCCACGAGCATGTGCACTCGACCCCCTTTATTGATCGGGTTACCTGACTCGTGACGCCGATGGTGGGTGGGTGTATAGTGTGGGTTACAAATTCAGAAAGACTAGAATGTGTCCAGCAGGACACTACAATGTTCTACGGCATTCATTGTTAGCAGGGTCGGATTGGGATCACAATTCGGCCCGGGCACTGACGAAAAAAGTGGCCCACATTCAAGAGGCGTGGCCCATATTTAAGGGGCGTGGCCCACATTCAAGGGGCGTGCCCTTTAATGAAACACCATTTGCACAGACAAGGAATAAAAGTGGGAGGATACTGTTCTTGCACACGACACAGGGCCAAGGTGACAATGGCCTACATGCTGAGCAACTAAAAAAAATAGCAAGGCCCCTTTTTGTCACAAAATTAGTCCAGCCCTCCAGCACAGGAGCACCTGAAAAGCAGCAACGCCCCTGCTATTACTAACCTACTCAGCCCTCCCCAGACCTTCAGCTCAGGAGCACATGAACAGAGGTAAGGCCCCTGCAATTAGTAAATTAATCAACCCTCCAGGCCTTGGGAAAATGTCCTGGCAGGGGAGCACAAAACACAGCTTTCTGGGTCATCCCAGGTAGCCAGGTAGCCAGGGGGGAGGCTGAGGTGAAGCTGGTGCATGGGAAGTGCCTTCCTAGTTTGTTCTGGCAGTTTGAGTGTTTACCATTTACTGTAGTATTACCCTTGTACCTGTGTATGGTACCCTTTTGTAACTTGCACAAGTCACTTTTCTCTTGTAACACACTGTTTGCTACCTCTCACTTTTGTTTGCTTTAGATACTTGCACAAGTGCCACCATTGCCTACGTAACGTTTGTTCTTGTGCTGGAGTGTCTGCCATTAATTGCAGTATTATACCTCTGCTTGTATTTTGTACGCTTTTGTAACCTGCACACATATCTCTTTTTCCTCCTGTAATGTATCGTTTGCTCCTCTTGTATTTTGGTTGCTCACTATTGTCACTTTTGATTCATGTATCTTAACGTTTGCTTTTGTAATTTGTCCACTTATAATTTTCTCCTCATGTATTATTGCTGTTCCTAGTGTGAAGCGCTCTGACACCTTCGGGTAAAGTCCGCGCTATATAAAATCGCATAAATAAATAAATAAAACAAAAAAATTCCAAACATCACCAGGCCCCCACAGCAAGACCCATTCTTCCTCGCCCACTATGCCCTGAATGTGAAGGGCTGTGGGCGAGGTGTTAAGACTAACACCGTTTCTGGGCTGCATGGGCACCAGGGGGCCGAGGTGCAAATGGCTCAAAGGCCTGAGAAACACCTGGCCCCCAGGGAGGCCGATTATTGCAAACAATCACCCCTCCCCAGCCCAGCCTCGGCTTGATTGCTTGGCAGGGTAGGGGTGAAGGAGAGCCCACAGCTGACAATCGCTGTCTGGCTGCACAGCGAGGCTGCTTTCATTTTCTCGGTGTCTGTCTCCGTGCACTCTGTGGGCCGTTTTTTTTTCTCCCCTTTCCTAGTCCACTCTCTGTGGACAGGGGAGAAAAAAACGGCCCACAGAGGGCACTGAGGCACCGGTCCTTCGGCCCATTCCCGAATGCCCGCCTTGCCAATCCGCCCCTGATTGTTAGGGGCCAGGAGTTATTTTTCATTCTCAGATCGCTAGAGAGAAAGGAAGAAAATGGAGAACGCAGGAAGAAAAGAACCATATAAATACAGTGGCAAAGGGAAAAAGCAAGAAAAAGAATTCGCAAGAGTGAGATAAAGAGGCAGAAAGTGTGGAGATCTTGAAGAAATAGGCGTGGGGTGGAATCAATACTAGACAGTCTTGTTATTCGACATCCCAACAATTGGTAGTGCTGCCGGTGGTACCTAAGAAAAAAAAACTTTGGGCTTCATAGCTTCTATATTTTTATTTAATTTTACAAATTAAGCACTATAATAACGATACATAGCCACCGGAGAATCTATTGTGCGTGCAACATCTGATGAGATAGTTGGTTTATTGTAATTCTCGGTTATTAGAATAAAATGAAACCTAAATGCCGTACACACGTTTCTCTGAAGTGCTCTAGATTTACGATTCCCACCGTACCAGAGTCATTCCTCATTGCGGTAACAGCCCGAGCTCTCCGGACGCGTTCTGAGAGGATTAATATTCTCCTCAGGTGCCTAAAGCTTTTGGCCTTGAGCCTCAAAGATCCACTTGAATGAAGCAGTCAATAATTCCCATCATTTACTTCAAAACGCACACCGAGGAGACTCGTTTCACGGCTCGCGATAGACTCACAACTACCGGGGTCTGAAACGACAGGTTAAATGCTCAGAAACCTACAATTGTTTACTGTTCGTTTATCTGATGCGGATCACGCACGTCGGAGAACTGCACTGCCACGTGCCCTGCGACGTGTGACGGAATTATTGTAGCTGCGCACTGCGTCACCGCATTTCAGCTGCCAGGGTTTTATGTATACAGTATGGAAAACAGGTAGTAGCCCTATAAAATGATGCATCGACAGGAATCTCAAGATTCCAGTCGAATGGTTACTGTACGCGCAGCGGGCGCGCCGATTGTGCGCCGGAGGCGCGCCAAAGGTAAGCCCGTCTGTGCCCGTCCGCGCCTGGACCGCGCCCAGTGCCAGGACCCCTGGCCCCCGAAGAGCCCGACCGACCCGCCTGACGTACTCAGCCGCCACCCTCATCGCTCTCAACACCGGCCGACTCCCAGATTGCCACCAAGCCACTCCAAGACGCACCCACGGACCGTTCAGCTGCCACACCTGCAAGTTCTCCTGCAGCCGGACCAGCCCCGCACCAGCACCCGCCAAGTCGAACTCCAGCAGCACCCACCTCAAGTGCATCCTGCTCAACACTCGCTCCGTCCACAGACACGCCATCGAACTCTGGAACCTCCTCGACACCACAGCCCCAGACGTTGCCTTCCTCACGGAGACCTGGATGAACGCCTCATCAGCTCCCGACATCGCCATCGCTATCCCAGAGGGCTACAAGATCGTCCGGAGGGACCGAAACACCAACCAGATGGGAGGAGGCATCGCCATCATCCACAGGAACACCATCCGCCTCACGACCAGCACCGACAACACCCTGACCAGCGCCGAACACCTGCATTTCCAGATCCACACCAACCCGAACACCACCCTCAGAGGCACCCTGATTTACCGACCCCCTGGACCACGCACGCAATTCAGCGAGGACATCGCCGACTTCGTCAGCCCGCATGCCCTCCCCTCCGCTGACTACATCCTCCTGGGGGACCTCAACTTCCACCTGGAGAACAACAACGACCGCAACACCAGCACCCTGCTCGACAACCTCGCCAACCTGGGACTCAAGCAACTGGTGTCCACCCCCACCCACCTCGCCGGACACACACTCGACGCCGTCTTCTCATCCACCACAGACATCGACTTCAGCCACGCCACAGAGCTTCAATGGACGGACCACAGCTGCGTCCACTTCACCTTCAAGAGAACAACGACCCACCAACACCAGCAACACACCGCCCGCAGAAGCTGGAACAAGATCACAGCAGACCAGCTCGCCACCTCCCTGAGCCAACACCCTCCTGCCAGCTCAGCGAACCCCAGCCAGGCCGCCGATAACATCACGAAGTGGATCAGCAACTGCGCGGACGAACTCGCCCCGCTGAGGACCCCGCCTAGCAGACCCGGCAGCAAGAAGGCCCCATGGTTCACCGACGAACTCAAGAGCTCCAAGAAGAACTGCCGAGCCCTCGAGAAAGCCTGGAAAAGGGATCCGACACCGGACAACAGGACCTCCTACAAACTTGCCACCCGGAAACACCACCAGCTGATCCGCGCCGCCAAGAGAACAGCATTCAAGGACCGGTTGGACAACAACGCACACAACAGCAAGGAACTCTTCAACATCGTGAAAGAGCTTTCCAACCCCAACGCAGGAAACAACGACATCACCCCATCGCAAGACCTCTGCAACTCCCTCGCCTCCTACTTCCACAACAAGATCACAGACATACACAGCAGTTTCAACAACCAACCAACGCACACCACGACCGACCAGCCACCCCCCCCCACCACCACCCTCCACGCCTGGACCCCGATCAGCACAGAAGACACCATCCGCACGATGAACTCAATCCACTCCGGATCACCAACCGACCCCTGCCCCCACCACATCTTCAACAAGGCCGACGCGGTCATCGCACCCCACCTGCGAGACATCATCAACACATCCTTCGACACCGCCATCTTCCCCGAGAGCTGGAAACACGCCGAACTCAGCGCTCTACTCAAGAAACCAACAGCGGACCCCACCGACCTCAAGAATTACCGCCCCATCTCGCTTCTCCCGTTTCCAGCCAAAGTCATCGAGAAGACCGTCAACAAGCAGATGGCCGCCTTCCTCGAGACGAACGGATCCCTCGACCCCTCACAGTCCGGCTTCCGAGCCAAACACAGCACCGAGACCGCCCTCATCGCCGCCACCGATGACATCCGAGCCCTGATGGACAATGGAGAAACAGCGGCCCTCATCCTCCTAGACCTCTCCGCGGCATTCGACACGGTCTGCCACCGCACCCTAATACGGCGCCTCAGCAACATCGGCATCCAGGACAAGGCGCTGGAATGGATCATCTCCTTCCTCGACGGAAGAACACAGCGAGTCCGCCTACCACCGTACAAGTCAGAGGCCTCCGAAGTCATCTGCGGCGTCCCCCAAGGATCATCCCTGAGCCCCACCCTCTTCAACGTCTACATGAGCCCCCTCGCGGCCATCGTACGCAAACACCACCTCAGCATCATCTCCTACGCCGACGACACCCAGCTGATCCTCTCCCTGACCAACAACCCCGCCGCCGCCAGATCCAACCTACACGAAGGGATGAAAGAGGTAGCCGAGTGGATGACGACCAGCCGCCTGAAACTGAACTCGGACAAGACGGAGGTCCTCATCCTGGGCTCATCTCCCTCCGCCTGGGACGACTCCTGGTGGCCTCCCGCCCTGGGCACCGCACCCAAACCGACAGACCATGCACGTAACCTGGGCTTCATCCTGGACTCCTCCCTCTCCATGACCAGGCAAGTCAACAGCGTCTCCTCGGCGTGCTTCAACATCCTACGCATGCTACGGAAGATCTTCTGGTGGATCCCCACAGAGACCAGGAAGACCGTCACCCAGGCCCTCGTCACCAGCCGACTGGACTACGGCAACGCCCTCTACGCCGGGACCACCGCCAAGCTCCAGAAGAGACTCCAGCGGATCCAAAATGCCTCAGCCAGACTCATCCTCGACATCCCACGATCCAGCCACATCTCCGGACATCTGAGAGACCTTCACTGGCTCGCCATCAACAAGAGAATCACCTTCCGCCTCCTCACCCACGCACACAAAGCCCTACACGACCAAGGCCCGAGCTACCTCAACAGCCGAGTCAACTTCTACGCTCCCAAACGCCACCTCCGATCAGCCAACCACGCCCTCGCCGCCGTCCCCCGCATCCGAAGAGCAACCACAGGAGGAAGGTCCTTCTCCTACCTGGCCGCCAAGACCTGGAACTCCCTCCCGTCCGACCTGCGCCTGACCCAAGACCACCTCTCCTTCAGGAAGAAGCTGAAGACCTGGCTGTTCGAGCAGTAGCGGCACCCCCCCCCCCCCCAGCGCCTTGAGACCCTACGGGTATGTAGCGCGCTCTATAAGTGTCACTGATTGATTGATTGATTGATTGTACGCCATGCCAGACGTTTGACTGTCGTAACCCCGAACCTGTAGTTTCCTTTTGTGACCATTGTTTAACAATGTTATGGTCCTTAGTTCTCTACAATGTCGTCTTTTCCAGAACCAAGTTGGTTTGATTTTAATTGTTTAATTAATCTCACCATGGTGGGTGGGGCTGGGTAACCTACCCCAATTTCTGTAATCTCCACTGAGTTTCTCATGCATAGATGATACTCAGAGCCCATTGGGCATATAGGAGTAAACCTAGCAAGCCTGTTCTCTGCAATCTGGAACACCTGTATGTATGGACATATAGAAGCACACAGCCATAGTCATGCACACAAATACACACGTTCATCATGCACACACTTCAAGACGCACATATGCATTTACATACTCTCCTGGCCACTGAAGGTCTCACTCATTCTCTGACATAAAAAGTTTCACCCATACATTCTCACACTGCCACCTCTCTGAAGAGATGAATCCAAGTAGATTGAATAAGTATTTATTCAATATAAAACCATAGCATAGGAGTACAACAGGTGAGTGCCAGGAGAGCAGCATACAATCCAAAGGCTCTTCTCCAACTGACCAAAGGAACACAGAACTTCACAACATACATTCCATATCTCTGACCTCACAACGTTAAAGGGACATAGCAACCTGATTATAAAACAACATCATAACACTTCCCCCCTCCTTATAACAAAAAGAAAAGAGAATAGCCAAAAGGAGAACACGAAAAGAGAAGAAAGGAAAATAAATGATAAGAGAACAAAAAGAAAGAGAAGGAGGAACCGCAAGTTAGAAAGATTGTGAAAAGGTAGGGCCGATTTCGACCAAGAACCTTTAAGTATTGCCCGGCGTTAGCCGCCTCTCATACCATTCGAATTTATCAAACAAAGAGGCAGGCGCTGGAGACTGGAAGGCAGGAAACAGGAGTTTATTCCGATGGAGCAGAACACGTCAAATCAGACAACAGGGTATCTTCTCGAGGTGCTCTAACCGCATCTCTGAGGCCTGGCCTCTTATACACAGGTTTATGATCTTTATTACAGTGACACATTCCTGCAAACACTTTGAAGTACGGAAAGACATCCTCGGAATCCCCGCTTCAAGCCCGTTCCCACACACATTTTCAGTAGAAGTCCCCATCCCCGGTTTCAGTAGGTGATGACTGTTGCGCAGCTGGACATTCCGCCGGTTCCCGGAATGTGTGCGGCTGATCGGATCTCATGGGGTGGGGGCTTTGATCAGTTGTAGATCCTTTGAAGAGGGCAGCCTACTACTGTAAGGGGGGGGCAATAAACCGCATCCGCAGGGCCAGGTGGTGGCCTGGGAACGAGCAGGACAATCGGGCACAGAGGAAAGGGGGGTTCATCAAAAGGATGCATGATCATGAAAGGGATGGAGGAGGTGTTGGCTGGGTACGGGATGTGGCTCCGAGGCAGGGTTGCGCTGAAGGGGTGGTTTATGGCCCAAGCATGTGAGAGCGGGGGCTGTCAGCGTGCGGGGGATGCTTGCGAGGTCAGAGGGAGAGAGAGAGAGACGCGCTGGCTATCGGCAGTGGGCAGAGAGGCCATGGCATTCATAAGGGCTGCTACTTACGCGCACATATGAGCCTGAAAAGGGACGAGGTGGCGCCGATAATGTTGATATCGCAAACTAGATTTTAACAGTCCTCCCTTTTCAACATATCTAGGCAGCTTGTCAATCTATGTCTATCCCCATTATATTTTGGATCTCGACATCGTATAATGCTTTTACGCATTCGGTTTCAAAGTCCAGAGTCTTAGGGCAGATACAGTTTGCACAAAGTGAACACAGGGGTGGCAAGCATTGAATACCCAGGCAGAATCCACATATTACGACAATCGGTATCAATATGATCATAAACAACCTCCACCCCCAGTTCTTTACAGTACTCCAGAACCAACTCCCAAGCGACCATTCTTCTTGTTCCTGGTGAACTTCTGAGGAAAGTCTGTGGTGGTGTTCAATGGCTTTGTAAACTGAGGGTGAATTGTCCGGTATGTAGGTGCAACAGCTGGACCCAATGATACGGCATGCTCCTCCACGATCCGCTAGAACCACATCTAGAACAAGGCGGTTCTGAAGAGCCACCAGGCGGACCGCCTGAAGCTCGGCTGTATTGTTTGTGAGGATGCCAGCTGTAATGTTCATTGTCGTTTCAACTGCCTGGGTCAAATGTCGGATGGCACGGCTGTTCGCCATCGGACCCCAAAGTGGAACAAGTCCCTTCAGAACGTCCAGGAACTGTGCTCCGGTGGAGTCGGCTTGCTCAATGTCTTTTGCACGCTTTTGTCGGTGATGGTTTGCTGGAGCCACATAGGTCGGAGGAAGGATGAAGGCAATGTAACAGGTACCCCCCCAGCCTTTGGGGAGCCAGGTGTAAGCCTTTGTACCACAGACAAAGTACATATTCAGAGAAGTGACAAAAGAGGGTGGATCAGTTGAGTCCAAAGTTCTGGTGATGCGGCAGGCGCTGTGGCCTACCTGCTGTGTCCCAAGGCCTTCGATGCATACAAGGCCCGAGACATTTACGACAGATAGGGCCACAGTCAGGGTGGCAGCTGTACGTTTCCGGAGGTAGAAAAAAGTGGGTCTGGTTGGGTTGTTGAATACCTACATCTCAATCCGTTCTTTGGCAGGGATGTCCATATGAATAGAGTTGTTGGATGTCAGAGGGCAAAAGGGAGCAGCAGTTCCTCCTGCTTTGTTCTGCCAGACTCCATGATAAAAATGTGCCATAGTTCTGCTGGAAGTGGCATTGTCTCTGTAGCTTTCTTGCAAGAGGATCAGCCAAGCAAGGCAGGAACCATGAAAGGAGAAAGGTGAAGGAATGAAGGGGATGGAATGTCCAGTGGCGTGGGGTAACAACCCACAGATCCAGCAGTTTGTGGCATTGGTGGCAAGATTGTGCTGGTGCAGCAACTGCATGAAGGAGTTGTTCCAAAACTCCTTACGTCTTTCTCGGAGTTGAGGTGAAAGAGAGACCAGGTAGTGTTCTTTCATTGTGGGAGGCTGTGCAGTTGTTAGAAATGTCTTGTGAGCTGGTGCGCTCTCTTCCACGATCCAGAGGGTGGTCATGAGGAGGAGGCAAAGGAGAAGGGCAATAAAGAGAGCAATAGTCTTTGAGCTGTGTATTTTGTCAGTCTTTGGGTTTCTGTAGTGAGTCTTCGGATGTCCGGTTGCTTCCATCATCTTCGTGTCGGGGGCTCCCATCATCTTCATATCGGGCGCTTCCATCATCTTCAAGGGGCTCGGTAGCGGGCAGAACCACAAACTTTGTTTGGCTTCTCTCCTGGCAGCCTTAGTAGTGTTAGGCCACCGCTCTGAGAATTGTAACTTAGTCAGTGGTCTGCTTAGCCGAAAGCTCCTTCCTTTCGTCGCAGGTTATACCCTTCTCTGGATGGCACAGTGAGATCGGGAAATTCTGTCAGTTCAAGTGTCTCTTTATCAGGGTAACAGCTCAGGGATGATCGATCTTTGTTCAGGAGCTCTTCTTGGGTGGCCACGTCTTCGGTCGTCGTCAGGGTTGAGGAGATCTTCTTGCAGTGGTGCGCATGTAGCCAATTCCGTTTACCATCCACTCGAAGAGCTGTACGGGTGGTGATCAAGACTTGCCAGGGGCCCGTCCACCGAGGTTCCAGACTCTTTGCACGCTGGAAATTGCGTATCAAGATGAAGTCACCGGGTTGGATATCGTGTCCGGGGCCCCTGGAAGCATCAGGAATGGCATGCAGCACTTGTTGATGGATAACTGACAGTGTCTTAGTCAGATTGTACAAATAATCAGACATTAGGACGTCCGGGACGTCGTGAATGGAAGTTGGTTTTGGTGCAGACCAGACGCTCATGGGCTGGCCGAAAACGACCTCATATGGTGTCAAATGGTGTTTGGTGGGGGTGGAACGCATTGATAGCAATGCCAGTGGGAGAGCGTCTGGCCATTTCAGTCCTGTGGTAGCTACTATCTTAGCTAGTTTAAGCTTCAGTGTGGCATTATGTCGCTCAACTAGTCCAGCAGATTGGGGGTGGAAGACTGCATGAAATTTTTGTTTTACACCCAACCCCTTCAAGATGAGTTGGATAACGTCGGCTACGAAGTGGGGGCCATTATCGCTCCACAAAATTCGACAAAGTCCGTAGCGAGGGAAGACTTCTTTCAGTAGTACCTTTGCAGTGGCAATGGCAGTGTTGTCGCGAGTTGGATAGGCTTCCACCCACTTGCTAAATGCGCACACGACAACAAGCACATATTTCAGACCTTGGCATCTTTCTAGTTGGATGTAGTCCATCTGCAGGACTTCAAATGGGTGATTGGGGACCCCAAACCCTCCCCGGGGTACTACAGTTCCTTTCCCAGGGGTGTGTAGCAGGCATATCAGACATTGCTGGACCAGACGTTTAGCAGAGTCTGTGATCTTGTCATTGTGCCAAACCTTGGAGACAAGTTCGGCCATAGGGGCAGATCCTATGTGTGCAGGAGAGTGTGCCATGGTCAGTATGGGGATCAGGTACGAATTGGGTAGCAGCCATTTGTTTGTGTCTTTTGTCCGCCAGCAGCCTTCATCGTCTTTCAATCCCACCCGTGCCCATTCAGTCAATTCGTGTGGTGAGCTGGCCATCTGGATGTCTCTAATAGTCTCCCTAGCATCCGTCCATTTTTCTGCTTGTGACCTAGTCACATACATGCGTGTCATTGTCCTGTTCTCAGCTGTGGTCCGGGCAGTGATGTCGGCCAGTGCATTCCCCTGCCCAATGATGTCCGTCACCTTTTTGTGTGCCTGGCATTTTATCACTGCAAATTGCTTGGGAAGGAGGACCGCTTCAGTCAGAGCGGAGACTAGATCCCCGTGTAAGATGGGTGTGCCGTGTGAGGTCAGGAATCCCCTCTCCTTCCATAGGAGCCCAAAATGATGAACCACCCCGAAGGCATACTGGCTGTCGGTGTAAATGTTTGCTGTGGTTCCTGCTGCTAGGATACATGCTTGTGTGAGGGCAATCAGTTCTGCTGCCTGTGCAGATCGTTGTGTGATGCGGGCTGTCTCTACTACAGTTCGGGCTGTGGTAACTGCATAAGCAGCTGAGGTGGTGCCATCGGGACGTTTGATGCAAGAGCCATCCACCCACAGCTCTCCGTCAGGATCTGGGAAGGCTGTGTCTCGGAGGTCAACCCTACTCCTAGTCCGTTCGTCCTTGAGGGTCACACAGTCATGTATAGGGGACACATTGGGGTCGTTTTCAGGTAGGGGCAACAAAGTGGCCGGATTCAGCATGGTGCATCTTTTCAGTGTGATGTGGGGTGCAAGCAGAGTCAGTTCATACCCAGTCAGTCGTGCACTAGTCAGGTGTTGCGTTTTAGTCTGGTTCAGGAAGGTGTCGACCGCATGGGGTACTAACACCATGAGGGAGTTCGAGAGTACGATCCCCTCACTTTGTCGGATAGAGATAGCAGCGGCAACTACAGCTCAAAGGCAGGCAGGCAAAGCTCTGAGTACGGGGTCAAGAGTGGCAGAGAAGTAGGCACATGGACGTTGCTTTGGGCCAATGGACTGGGTCAAGACGGACAAAGCGTATCCCTCCCTTTCGTGAGTGTAGAGGGAGAAGGGCTTGGTGTAATCGGGGGTTCCTAGGACTGGGGCTGAGCAGAGGGCATCTCGTAGTTCTTTGAAGGAGGATTGGCATTCAGGGGTCCAAGGGAGCGGGAAGGGGACATCTTTAGTCAGCAGGGAAAGCAGTGGTTTCACAATGAGGCTGAAATTTGGCAAACACTGTCGGCAGAAGGAGGTGAGTCCTAGCAGGGAGCGGACTTGTTTCTGGGTTTTAGGGACAGGGGTCTCGAGAATGGTCTGAATCCGATCGGGTGTAAGCTTTCTCCCGTCTTTGGACAAGAGGTGGCCTAGATAAGTGACCTGGGGTTGGCAGAATTGCAACTTCTTCTTGGAGACTTTGTGGCCATTTTCCGCAAGGAAGTGCAGGAGTTGGATGGTGGCTGTGACTGCAAGTGGAGTGGTGTCAGCTGCCAAAAGGATATCATCGACGTACTGTATCAACACCACTCCATCGGGTAACTGGACTGCGTCCAGCTGTCTCTTGAGGGCCTGGCTATAGATGCTGGGACTTTCAGTGTAGCCTTGGGGTGCTCGACAGAATCTATAGAGCGGGCTTTTAGGGTGAAGCCGAAGAGGTATCGGCTGTCCGGGTGGATGGGGATAGAGAAGAAAGCGTTCTTGAGATCAATGACGGTGAAGGTGGTGGCAGTGGAAGGAATCAGAGTCAGAATAGTGGTGATGTCTGAGACTACGGGGTACTGAGGTACAACTACTTTGTTGACCTCTCGTAGGTCGATGATGAAGCGGTACGCTTTCTCATCTCCCTCACCTTGCTTCTTTATAATGGGTAGGATAGGGCTGTTGCAAACATTGCTAACTACTTCTTCTACCACTCCTGCATCTATCAGGGACTGGATAATCTTTATCGGGCGATATCCGATATTGTGGAAGTTTTGGGAGTATTGCGTCCTGTTGAACAGTTATGTGCACTGGGTCGATCATCATGCGTCCTACGTCTGAGTCAGTCTTGGCCCACAGATATGGAGGTAGAGTGCCAAGTAGGGACGAGTCAGCGTCAGAGATGGAAAACATGCGTCAGGTGGGACAAAGTCTGAGCAGAGTCGGGTTATCGTACAAGAAGACTCGAACTCCGTCTTGTGAACACCTAATAGTAGCTCTGAAATGCTTCAGTAAGTCAAGTCCCATAATGGCATCAGGGGTGTTGGATGAGAGCAAAAACGTTGTGTCAGTGGTGTTATTTTCCAAGTCAAAGGAGATCGGTGTGGACAAGGGATTAGTGGAGGGCGTTCCATCGAAACCTATCGATGTTACAAGTGAGCCAGACAAGGGTGCCCTTGGAATCAGTTGTTTAGATAACGCACTACGTGTTGCGCCAGTGTCTACCAAAAATGGAGACTTCGTACCTAGGACCTTAGCGGTGACATAAGGACCTTGCTGGTCAACATAGAGGTTGACTGGATCCCTCCCTTGCCCTTGGCAGTCCTATGCGAAGTCGTGAGTGTCGTCGCAGTCAGACTGCTGGTACTGGTTCTGTCGGGGACGGTCAAATGTGTTCGGCCTGCCTGGTCTGTCATTGTTGGTGTCGTTCGTGGACCCTCGTCCCTGTCCTCTATTTCTGGGCCCACCCGCTACATCTCGCGTGTCCCTATTCTTATTCATTTCTAACAGGACCGGACACTGAGATTTCCAATGGCCAAATCCTTTGCAAAATGCACACTGGTTCTCGTCAATGTCTCTACGTCCAACATAGGGTGCGGGTGTACGGTCTTTAGG
Organism: Lissotriton vulgaris; assembly: GCF_964263255.1. Taxonomy (NCBI): domain Eukaryota; kingdom Metazoa; phylum Chordata; class Amphibia; order Caudata; family Salamandridae; genus Lissotriton; species Lissotriton vulgaris. Next base: position 70,486,662 of record NC_141686.1, read on the forward strand.
GGGTGGGTTTCTAGGAGCATTTGACTGGTAATTTCCCTTGTACTGCTCTCTTCCTATAGTCACCCCCTGCAACTGCGCGATCATCACCCTTTCCTTCAGATCCTTTTTCTTTTTCTCAGTCGCCCTATCATTCTTGTTCTTCTGATGCTCATAATACTGGGCCATCTGGAGGATAGCCGCAGGCTTGGAGGCTGCCCAACTACTCTCGCTAGCCTGTAGTTTCTGAGAGACCTCCTGTGACAGACCTTTAACATAGTTCTGAACAAACAGATGATGTCCGGTTGCAGTGGTCATGTCCTGGCCACTGTAATCGGAAAACACTGTCTCAAACAGGGAGAAGTATTCTGATACGTCTTCCTGGGGTTTCTGGCGGCAGGCCGTTACTATCGACCAGTCCACCTTCTTCTCTGGGATCAGGGTTTTCAATTTCTGCACGATCTTGTCTGGGAGTTCTAAAATGGATTTCAAAAGTTTCTGTCCAGGCTCTCGCTGTCTGTCTATGCCATCGAGTTGTGACCAGGTATTTCCGAACAGCTCAAGGTGGTCGACTTTCCCAATTTGCTTCCACACATCAGCTGGCAGACATAACCCGAAAAACAAATCGATGTCAGCTAGGGTCATAATCGTTGAACCTAAGGCTGTACCTAATTCAGTGTAAAAGGCAGTTGGGTTTTTCCGTAAATCGGGCAGGGATTTTCGGAACGTCAGGATATCTTGTCGATCCCATGGTTGGTAGACCCAGTTATAAACTACCCTCCCTCTCGCATCTTGATGGTTAACATCATCGTGCGTTCCCAGACCTCGTGGGGGAACCCAGTAGGGAGCGGCCTCCCTTATAGGCATCATTGTATTAGTTTGTTCTATTCAAGGTTCGGTCGCTGCAGGAGTAGTTGTTTTAGCTTCCAACCCCTGTTCAGTGAGGTGGCGGAAAACCTCAATCGTACGCGTGAGGAGGTCCGGCACGTCACACTCGCCTTCATCCCCAATGTCAACTTTCCTATACAGAGTCGTTAGGCTCTCGGGACCTTTGTCTCGGTATCGGTCTCCATAAGCATTGAGGGTGTGGTAACAAAATCGCACGACAAAGTGTCGTCTGTGGCTATCAGCATATGAATTGTACATATCCATTACGTACTCCTCACTCTCCTTCCGTTCCACCAGTGTCTTTACTATCTTATCGATCCCTGCTCGCTCATCCTTGCTCAACCTGTTCATCCTAGTGGAATCTTTCTTTCGAGTCTCAGGGTTGTCTAATGCTGCTGCTTGTGCTGCGCTGAGTACAAGGGGTTCGGACGGTGCAGAGGCCATGAGGACTGAGGCCCTGGTACTATTCTCATCTGTGCTTGGGGGCTGCGGGTGCGGTACTAAGGGTTGGGAAGGGGCGTATGGAGGGGACATGTAGATGATTGGAGGACCTAGTAATAGGTCATCGTTCGCTCGCTGTTTCGAGGGTAACTCGGGGTAGAGGGTGTTCTAAAGGGACACTGGCTCGATGTTTCGGACTCTAGCTTCTGCTTGGCTTCCTCTCTCTCATTTATCTCTTCCTCTAACTTTCTGGCAGCTAGATGAGCAGCTTTTCGTAGCTCTTTCTCTAATCTGACTTCGTTTCTCTTTTTCTGTTGTTCTGCTTTTTTGCGCCACATGCCGAGACTATCAAGCATAGTGGACGTTGTCTTATTGTTATGAAGGGCTGTTTCCAGCACGTTCATTTTATCGTCATCGAAGGATCCTATCAGTGGCCACTGACTTTCCTGATCCTTTTTAGTATTTTTGTGCCATAGCTTGCTATAGGCTATAGCGACTAGTCCATACTTCATGAACATGTCCTTATTAGGGGTGCCTTCCAGTGGAGCTGGATGGTTCACCTCTAATAAGCGTCCAGGCTAAACCAACTACCAATCAGTGGGTAGAAGATAGGCATGACATATTACAAAGGTCCGCACTACCTATCCTTCACTACTTGCAAAGACTTGACAGAATATTTCTATTCTACGTTATTTGCAAACAGAGAATATCTCAAAGAACAAACTTCGAACAATCAATGTTCGGACAATCAATCAATCAGTGGGGAGAAAAATAGGCACAACAGATTACAACGGGGGACAAAAGTCTGCGTTACCTACCCTTCACTATCTGCAAAGGAAGAGAGAATATTTCTATTCTACCCCGTTTGCAGCAGAGAATATCTCAAAAGAAAAGCAATCGAAGAGTAATACTAGTATTTTCCGAACAATCAAACAATCGTTTCGCAATTTGTTGTGTTACACGACCTTACCCGGACCGCATGGACAGTTTCTCGTCTTCCGCTTCCAGCGCCCGACCGTCCTCTATTCTCCGTAACTGTCGCGGCACTCCTGATGGTTCCCAGTCAGGACCGTAGATCACTCGAGAGAGATCTGCTTGGAACCGGTGAAGTTCGGATGATCGGCTGCCAGACGAGGGTCTATCGGGCAGGTGCACTTCCCGATCATTGCAGTCGTTCACTCTGTCGTCAGGACCTCTCCCACTGGATCCACGTGTCGCTGATGGGCTCCACGTTTGGAACGCCAATTGTGAAAAGGTAGGGCCGATTTCGACCAAGAACCCTTAAGTATTGCCCGGCGTTAGCCGCCTCTCATACCATTCGAATTTATCAAACAAAGAGGCAGGCGCTGGAGACTGGAAGGCAGGAAACAGGAGTTTATTCCGACGGAGCAGAACACATCAAATAAGACAACAGGGTATCTTCTCGAGGTGCTCTAACCGCATCCCTGAGGCCAGGCCTCTTATACACAGGTTTATGATCTTTATTACAGTGGCACATTCCTGCAAACACTTTGAAGTACGGAAAGACATCCTCGGAATCCCCGCTTCAAGACCGTTCCCACACACATTTATAGTAGAAGTCCCCACCCCCGGTTTCAGTAGGTGATGACTGTTGCACAGCTGGACATTCCGCCGGTTCCCGGAATGTGTGCGGCTGATCGGATCTCATGGGGTGGGGGCTTTGATCAGTTGTAGATCCTTTGAAGAGGGCAGCTTCCTACTGTATGGGGGGGCAATTAACCGCATCCGCAGGGCCAGGTGGTGGCCTGGGAACGAGCAGGACAATCGGGCACAGAGGAAAGGGGGGTTCATCAAAAGGATGCATGATCATGAAAGGGATGGAGGAGGTGTTGGCTGGGTACGGGATGTGGCTCCGAGGCAGGGTTGCGCTGAAGGGGAGGTTTATGGCCCAAGCATGTGAGAGCGGGGGCTGTCAGCGTGCGGGGGATGCTTGCGAGGTCAGAGGGAGAGAGAGAGAGACACGCTGGCTATCGGCAGTGGGCAGAGAGGCCATGGCATTCAAAATGGCTGCTACTTACGCGCACATATGAGCCTGAAAAGGGACGAGATGGCGCCGATCATGTTGATATCGCAAACTAGATTTTAACAAGATGCAGCTGCAAAGGATTCAACGGTCACAAGCGCACCTTGAGGGTGAGTCTTACCGCATTAGTGTAAAAAAAAATTCCACGAAGCCCCAGACGCACTGAAAGCTCCCAAATCCTTAAGGCCTCCGCTGTACAAGGGTCAAATTACAAAAAATCGTACGTTGTAGAACAGCAAAATGAGAATAAACCAAATAAAAATAATCCTTGCTATTCCACAGCATCCCATTCTCGTCGCCAAGTTGAAGAGATGAATCCAAGTAGATTGAATAAGTATTTATTCAATATAACACCATAGCATAGGAGTACAACAGGTGAGTGCCAGGAGAGCAGCATACAATCCAAAGGCTCTTCTCCAAAAGAACAAAGGAACACAGAACTTCACAACATACATTCTATATCTCTGACCTCACAATGTTAAAGAGACATAGCAACCTGATGATAAAACAACATCATAACACTCTCGCACTCTCACAATGACATGCTTTCAGATGCAAACCTATGCATGCCAGTGTGCATTCTGACATTACACGCGTGCGACACCTTCAACACATATTACGTACGTGCAGACTCAGATAGGTACCCTCGACACACACTCCCATAAGTGCTCATTGACAGGATACATTACATGCTTGATAAAAGATGTGCGGTCTCCCCTTTAGCTGGCAGCCCCAGAGCCTAGTGCTCAGTTTCTGAACTGAAACAGGTGACTGCACGTGCCATTCTCCTAAACGGTTTCCTGTTGGGAAGGCGGGATTTTCGATCTCTTATCTGATCACTCTAGATCTAAATCCCCGATCAGGTCGACTGAATCTTTGTTGCCTGTCATTGAGTAAAAGTAATCCACTACCAGGTTAATCAAACCAATAATTGGCACGACTCTGAAGAACCACTTACCACCTTTCAGTTTTAAAGATTTATTATAAAGCCAAAGTTAACTGGATATACAAACATCTCAATAAAAGGTTCAAAAGGTATACTGGCATCAACAGAAACATGAATTCTCTAAATGACCTTAGACGACAGAAAAATACTACTAATGCCAGTTCAAGAATTAACAAGTTTGCCAATATAGACACAAGATGTAACTTAGAAGTCATTTACAGAAAAGAAAAGATCAGGTTAGACTGTCCCTGCACTAGACTAAGTGACATCCCTACTTAGCAGAATCTTAACCTAAAAAGGTGTCAGCCGTGGTGACTTCCAAAGAAGTTCACTCACTTTCTCTTAGTCTTAGGTGAAACCTATGCATTGCAGTCATGCCCTCTCTGCCTACCCATCCGCTCTCTAAGGGTCCTCAGGCCATCTGCTCTAACTCCTCCCCAGGGTGCTGTCCCTAATACAAAATCACAATCGTAATTTGGAACGCCCCTCTGAGACGCCCCTCACGTACACCTCTCACGTGGTTTCAGTTCTGGTTTCTTCCATGATGGCACTCCTCTGGGCCTCTCGTTAGCGTTGACCTTGCTTCCCAGGCTTCTTCTCCAGCTCGCCGGTACCCCCCAGAACATTCCTGAACCCTCCTCCAGGCCTGTGCCTGTCTCCCCGGACAGAGCTCTATTCATCACGCTCTTGATTGGAACCCCCTCACACCTGCAGACAGACACCCACAACTTGGGCCCCAAATTCCAGGCTTCACTTACCTGTTCAGGCCATAAAACTTACAATTTATTCTTAACGACACTCGACTTTAACTAACACGTGCAGATCAAAGAAGCCACTTTATCTTTCCAGGCCTACTAAATTATCTTGCAAGCGGCCTGCACTTTATGAACCTTTATTTCTAAAACTAAAACAATTCTTGTTAATACACTCTGATTATATGAAACACTTCTATAAAACATGGTTCTTAACATGTGAGCAGAAACTACTGAATAATAGTAAATCCATGTCATGTGGAAGATGTAAATGCACGTTTCGTTCTTCATACATTGCCATGAGGCCTGCACATTTCTACGTTTTGCAGCATTACATTTTCTTCAGTAGCAGCTACATAACATGGAATCTGATTAACACTTCTAACATTTCTAAACATTTCCACACATTTCTACATTAGTTCCACACTCTATATATGTTTTCTATATCAACTAAACACTCAGGAGTATATGCGGATATATATTTTCAACACTTTAGATACTTTAACTGAATTCGTGCAACTGGGTTGTACATGTGGTGCACTTATACATTTTACTCTATTTGCGCTCTCTCAGTTCCCCCCTTTGATGACCTCTAGGGGTCATCACCAACACAACGCCAATCTAAAATTATATTTAGAGAGAACTCGTTGCAAGACTCCCTCTCTTGATCGTTTCTAGAGCTCTCAGACTCCTATATTGGTTATCTTGCATGGCAGCTAATCTCTGTTCCTGCTCTCTCATGGATCTTTGCAACCTATTTGACCTATACCATTTGTACAACCTCACTAACCCCCACAGAATGATTATGCAGATCACTATTATGAGGATAGGTTTTAGTATGTACCAGACAAAACTCTTCCCTAGGTTGGCAAACCAACCTCCAACTTTACCCATTCCATGACCCACTTTCTCCCACACGTTTACTTTGGACAGATCCTCTATTTCTTGGTGTATCTCAGTTATATTTTGTATGTACTTCTCAAGAGGTTTTGAATTGTCTGGAATGTAAGTGCAACATTCCTGGACCTTCAAATCCTTACAGACTCCGCCCTCTTTGGCTAACAGAACGTCTAAAGCAAGCCGGTTCTGAAGAACCATTGCCCTTATCGATTGCATCTCTCCTTCCACCAGCATCAATGATCTTGCAGTACTGGCAGATAATCTGTCTATGACTGTTGCCAATCTCCTGATCTTAACATCATTTAGTATCAATCCTAGAAGAGGGAACATAGCACCGAATACATCTCCAACTACCTCAGCATCACCTACATCTCTTCTCCCCCTAGCTGAAGCTTTTCCCTCTATGATCTCTAAATCCTTTGCATGATATATTTTGGGGAAGACAATTGCCAAATAACATGAACCATACCAATTGTCGGGCAGCTTCACGTAGGCGTTTCTTCCACATACAAAATATACATTAGGAATCACTTGCATTTCTTTTAAGAAATCCTTCGTGTAGTATTCTAATCGGAAGGCATGTTCACAACTGACTTCACCTACAAACACATTTTCATAGTAAGTTTGACTCCTGTGAATACATAGCTTCCCTTTCTGAGTTCGATCTAAAGCTATTGGACCATTACTACCCTTCCTTTTGTGTGCCTTCTCCTCCTCGGTCCAATCTGTTTTCCATTGTCCTGACATTTTCAGAATCTTTTGCCTTCTAAAACGGTCATCAACTTGCCCTATAAACTTCTTCTCAATTTCTGACACTTTGCAAGTCAGATTATTTCTACGAGCATGTGAAGTATCTAGGGTATTCCAAGGAATGAAGAATTTCGCCAATCTATCCTCACTCTTGTAATAATCCCACTTATTCATCTGTTTGTAGTTCGGGACTTCTGGTAACACTGAATCGTAATTTGAAAAATAATATTCAAAACTATCTCGTCCATAAAATATGCTAAGCAATAAACTACATGTAATGCCATAAGTCAATGGAAGATGATGATATCTAATGCCTTCATCTACAGAAGCAGGCAATTTCATGCAGACGTAGCAATCCTTAGCCTCCATGACGTCAATGTACTCATATAGTAGTTTGGCATAAGCATTTGACTTGAAGTTGCCCTGCGACTCATCTACATGTAATCTACGAGCTTCTGCTGCTAGCAACAATTTCTCCTGAATTGCATTGTCCTCCTTTTTACTAGCAATGGCAGGTTTTGATGTAATCACTTCAGCCTTTGCTTCTGTAACCTTCGTTTCGTTTTCATGTCCTACTATATATGATACAGTAACTACTAAAACTATAAGAAAAATAACTTCTGCTAAAAGTGTACCTATTATACATTTCGCTTTGCGGTTCGAGTTACCGGCCTCCATGTTTCTCAGACAGTGTAGCTTCTTAATCTCCCTTTCAAAGCAAAGTTCTTTCTCTTTATTTTCCTCTTACAGTCTCTTTTTGTTCATTCAGTCTTTTGAATCACACTGTAGGAAGCTAGCAATCTCTTTTAGCAATCAGTTTTTGAACTGTAGCAACAGACAACGCTAGCCCTTCTCCGTCAACTAGATGGCAAAGTCCCTAAGTTTTCTCTTCTTCCACTAGGCGCTAGGTTATCTTCTCACTCTTGTTTATTTACAAAGTCTTTAGGTGTCTACGATAATCCGTGTTCCAGCAGCTCTAATGGCGTATTCTAACAATTCTAAACGAAGGATTGTTTCCTCGTGTTCTGTTACTGGATGACCCAAAGTCGGAAATTCCAATCTGTTCAGTACCAGTTCTCTAATTCTGCACAAATATGGAGGAATGGGGATAGTGAATGTTAGCAACCCTTCAGTCTCAACTCCAGGTACCAACAATCTCACTTCCAACGTTGTGATTGGTTCAAGGCTGGTCACTGTCACTTCCCTCACCCTCCCGGATCTCTGTCCCCAAGACATCTGCCGCCAAGTAGGTCCACTCAGGGGTGGCGTATCTTCTGCAGTGTACACGCACTCTCCTTGTTCTCCTCGGACCTTCCGCTTCTGAACTCTGTGCACCTTCGTCCAAGTCTGAGTCCTCGGATATGGGAGCAAGGGTTCTCTCTGGAGTTGATCTTAGGCTTGGCCTCCTTCTTCTTTCCGGCCAGCTAGCCTCTCCACGCCTTGTCCTCCTGCTCCTTGTCCTTGCACTTGACTCTTGATCACTTGCAGCTTGATCAGTGTCTGTTTCGTATTCACAGCTATTTTCTTCTTCTGTGGCTACGTCGGTTTCACTGTCGTCTTGCCCTTCTTCCACTTGGTCTGACACGCTCCCAGCTTCCTCCGACACCGGCAGGGCATCAGGCCAACTTAAGGATGTTGATGAGCAAACTTTAGCAATTCAGGACTTTATTGTGCCATTGATCTGCTCTACAATTCCCGAAGCTTCTGGTCGATAGCTACAATGCAATTTCTGGTCTATATTCAGGGCTGAGCAGAGCATCTTCACAATTTCGCTGTTGAAATGCGTTCCCCTATCTGATTCCAAAGAGGCCGGCACCCCGAAGCGCGGTATTAACTCCCTAAGCAATAACTTTGCTACTGTGAGTGTGTCGCACCTTCGTGTAGGGTAAGCCTCGACTCATCTGGAAAATATGCAGACAACCACCAGAACGTATCGAAGGCGGTTGCATCTTGGCATTTCAATGAAGTCTAATTGCATCCGATTGAACGGACCCCCAGACCTCCCTATGTGACTCAACGTGACTGGTGTTCTCTTTCCTACATTCAGTTGCTGACAGGTCACACAACGCTGGCACACTGCTTCTGCTGCTACTCTAAACTTGGGGTTGTACCACGTTTGTCTGAATACCCGCAACATAGCATCTCTGCCTAGGTGTACTGGACAATGTATTCGTCTTGCCATTGGACTCACTAATTCATTTGGTAATACTGCCCTTCCATCTGCTGAAACCCAAACATTCATCTCACTCTTCACACATCCTGCAGTTTCCCATGTCTTTTTCTCAAAGTCTGTTGCATTTTCTTGTATGACTTTTAATTCATCCCAAGTATCTACAGCTTCTAACAACATGGATAATTCTGTTTTTTCCTGTATCCCTCCCACTTCCACTTCTGTGAAAGAGTATCCTTGCTCTGCACAGTAACGTGCAACTTCGTCAGCATACCGATTTCCCTGTGATACAAAATCTGTATTCTTTGTATGAGCTGTACATTTGACAACGGCAATTGCTGCCGGACATTGTAATGCTTCCAACAATAGGCGTACAAATTCCCCATTTCGGATAGGTGAGCCTGAAGAGGTCATGTAACCTCTTTGAGACCACAATTGCCCGTAGTCGTGAACTACCCCGAAACCATATTGGCTATCGGTGTAAATGGTGACTCGAATTTTGCTGCCTGCTATACAGGCACGTGTCAATGCAATGATTTCGGCTACCTGAGCGGAGTGTACTCCTTCCAGGCAAGCGGCTTCCACAACTCCAGTAATGGTACAAACAGCGTAAGCTGCTCTCAACTGACCAATATCGTCCCTTACACATGAGCCATCAACAAAGAAAATTTCATCGGGGTCAGTCAATGGCTCATCCACGATATCTGGTCTCGGTTTGGTGCATAGTTCAGTCACATCAAGGCAATCGTGATCTTCACATTCATCATCTCCTATATCATTTGGAAGTGGCATCAAAGTGGCAGGATTCAAAACAGAGCATCTCTTAAGGGTCACGTTCTCTGCAGCAAGAATGACTTGCTCATAGCGCGTGAGCCTGCTATTTGTCAGATGCTGTGTCTTGGTCCTGGTCATTAACAGTTCAACAGAATGCGGCACATACACCACTAACTGGTGTCCCATAACAATATTCTCGCACCTTTCAATGCTGACACCCGTTGCAGCAACGGATTTGAGACATCCGGGCAACGCTGCGGCTACTGGATCTAGAGTAGCCGAGAAATAGGCAACTGGTCTACGGGCATTTCCATGGATTTGGGCCAAGACTGATAAAGCACAACGTTCTCTTTCACAGCAGTAAAGCAAAAATGGTTTGTCATAGTCCGGCATTCCCAGAGCAGGAGCACGACACAAGTCCTCTCTCAGTTGCAGGAATGCCATCAAACAATCCTTGTCCCATGGTACCGGATCACTCACCTCCTTGTGCGTCAGTCTCTGTAAGGGTTTTGCTTTCAGGGAAAAGTTAGCTATCCACTGTCGGCAATACCCGACCATTCCTAGAAACATCCTGACTTCTCTTTGTGTCGTTGGCGAATTCATTTTCATGATCGCCTCTATCCTGTCTGGTGACACTTTCCGTTTCCCCTTTTCAATCCTGTGACCCAAGTACTGTACTTCGGTCAAACAATACTGTAACTTGCTCGGGGACACCTTGTGTCCGTTCTCAGCTAAGTGATTCAGCAAGGTGATGGTGTCTATTTTGCAAGCTTCCTCAGTCTCTGACGCAACAAGTAGGTCGTCTATGTACTGGACTAGAACCGAGTTCCGTGGCCGTACTAGACTTTCAAGATTTTTCTTCAGCAGCTGGTTAAAGATCGATGGGCTTTCTGTATACCCCTGTGGGATACGACACCATGTTAATACGCGATTTTCCAGCTTAAAAGCGAAAAGAAATTGGCTCTCCTCATCCAATGGGATTGAAAAGAAGGCTTGGCAAAGGTCTATCACTGTGAACCACTCAGCTTGGAATGGTATCTGAAACAATATCACTGATGGATTCGGTACCACTGGACAACATGAAACAACTATGTTATTAATCTTTCGAAGGTCTTGCACTATTCTGAACTTCCCACTAGGTTTCTGTAAACCCATAATCGGGGAGTTACATGGACTATCCACGATTTCTTTCAGTATTCCCTGCTTTATCATGGAGTCAATCACGGGCTTTATTCCTGCTATCGTCTCTGGGGTCAACTTGTATTGGGGTGTTTTCGGATATTCAACATTTGGTTTTACCATGATTTTCACTGGTTCTACCCCTTTGATCAGTCCTATCTCTTCCCCAGTGAAATCCCACACTTCTGATGACACCGCACCTCTTAAGTCCCATGGAAGCTCCTCCACCGTCAAGGTGGGATACAGCTCCACGCACACCTGGGAATTTGCAACTTTAAAGTCGGCATCATCATCGTTAGTCTGTACCTCTACTCCCTGAGGTGTGCAGTATATCGTACAATTTAGTTTGCACAATAAGTCTCTTCCCAACAGACACACAGGGCTAGAGTCACAAACCACAAACTGATGCTCATTGCTGTATTTCCCTATTTTCACTAGTACTGGTTCAGTCAATGGGTTTGTCATTCTCCTGTTTGCAACTCCTACCACTTGTATTGTTTCCCCTGACATTGGCAGAATTGGAACCACTGCTGATCTCAGAGTGGATCGAGTGGCCCCTGTGTCCACCAAAAAGGTCGTAGGACATCCTGCCACTTCAGCCTCCACGTATGGTCCCCTTTGGTCCACCTCTAGAACTGCCCCGAGTGTACAGTCCTCCTCTCTATCCACCCGCTGTCCAGTTAGAGGATCGACATAGTAACACTCTTCTCCTCCTACAAAAAGAGGCATTTGTCTATAGGTCTTTCCCCCTGCTGAAATTCTAGGTGGTTGAGGGAACTGAGCTCGAGGAGCCGGAGTCCCCCCTTTGACCACCTTTCCCTTGTATACCGTTGTCCCCTTTCCCGGACTGCTTTGAACCTCTTCCTCCTCTATTTCTAATTCTCCATTTTCAGGATTATAGGGGCACTCGCGTTTCCAATGTCCCACCTGGTTACACTGGTGACACCTGGCCGTCTTTTTCAATGTCGCAATGTCTAACCTAGGTCTCGAATTGGAATTTTCCTCACTGTCCCTATTCTGGTTATTTTGTCTCCTGCTCATGGTCCCTGTTCCCTGTTGCTGCTGTCCACCCTTTCCAGCTGACTGCATCTGCACCATCATCAGCTTCTCCTTAAGTTTCTTGGCTTTAGAATCTATCTCATCACTGCAATACCTTGCATATCTCAAAATTTCATCTAATGGTTTGTTTTGCCAACAAATCAAATGTTGCTGAATCATCAAGGTCTCAATCCCAAGACAAATTTCGATACGAACTGTCCTATGTCTTTAGGATCCATTACATCTAGTCCACTGTATTGTTTGAACGCCTTCAATAATCTCTCATAATATTCATGGACTGTCTCTTTGGGTTCTTGCCTGGTTCGATCTATTTTGACCCAATCTATGTCCTGCAGTGGCACCTTATCTTTCAGCCAAGTCATCACCCTTTCATATTTTGCCATAACTGTCTCTGACGGTCCATTAGTCTGAGCATCCCTCTCTGGTTCAGATGTGGGCCATTCAACACTAACCTTACATGCTGTCCACAAGTCTCCTGGTACTACGATGTCAAACAGGGTGTTCAGGTCGACCCACAGTACCTTGGAGATTTTTACGAACCTCTCTACCTGCTTGTACCACTCCACAGGATTCTCTCTCAGCTTAGGAAAGGAATTTGTAAATGCAGCTAAATCTCCCCTACTCCATGGCACATGCACATAGCTCCCATTCGCTATTTCTCGCAGAGGGAAAGCTTCCATTCTCTGTAGCCCTCCCTCTGGGGACATCCCAATTGTGCTCCGTCTAACGGTTCCTTTCTTAGACCACCTTCCTTCCCACTTATCCAGATCCCTCCATGTCCTTATTCCTGTAATCAGTTCTCTGATGTGTGTTTTTAACCCTATTGTTCTCCTCTCTTCGAGGTCCTGATCTGAATAATGCAACCTATGGTTACCCTGTAATGCCTTTGTTCTCGATAAGTCTACCATGTATCTGTCCGCTAATTCAGATAACTTTTCATGTACTGCTCTCGCTTTCCGAGTGATATCCTTTGCTATAAACAGTACCTCATCTTGTTCGTACATGTCAATCCTCTCCAAGGGCAACGTTCCATCAATTATTTCATCTAAATCCGATTTTAAACTGGTTACATCGAGCCTTCTTGCTTTTATCTCGGCTCTCAGTATGTCTTTCTTAGGGTGTCCATTGACTTCTCTCCCATCCCAGCTCCGAGTCCTACGCCTAGGCTCAGGTGAATTATGGGGAGTCCTCCCATGTTCCCATCTTTCTAGGTCCCATGCTCTTCCATCTTCCCTTGGCGTGTGGTGAAACACTGCTCGGTTTCCCCCTGTCCCACTTTGTCTGTTCTGCTCATTTTCTCTGAATGCATGATAGGACCTTCCATTGTCCTCCCTGTTTTCACAATTCCCTTGCTGCCTAGTATCACTCAACACATGGTAAGACCCTTCGCAACTCCCCATGTCCCCGCGATCCCAATGTTGTCTATTATCGCCAGGTGCATGGTGACTGCACTTAAAGCTATCCCGGTACTCTTGTGTCCTTCGGTCTCCCTCGCTGTGAATGAGACGAGACACCCTTCCACATTCTGCACTTCTATACTCTCGGTCCTGTCCATTTCCATAAAGGGAATGACATGTGACCCCTCTATTCTCTTGACTTTTGCCGTCGCACTCCTGGCTGCTTTCGCTAGCCCCATAGTGAGACAATGTTCCATCACCTCGATTTCCCCATTCAGCTTCCACTCCTGACCTGTTACCCTGGGTTCCCGTGCTGGTATCCCACTTTCTCAGGTCAGCCCTCAATTCCTTAAAGGACTTCGGTTGTGGTCCCCTTAGATCCATTGGTCCTCTCTGACCCCCTTGATCTATTATGGGATCCCCTGCCTGATTCAACGGAGTGCTCCAATCTCTTGGGCCTGACAACTGCCTTTGAGAATTAATCATGTTGTTCCTATTCTCCATTTCTGCTCTCTCCCTGTCCAACCGTGCCTGTTCCTCTTCCCGTGCTTTCTCTGGGTCATAGATCGACACTATAGGACCTATAGTAACAGGTACTTGGAGAGCGTCTGGCAATTGGTAGGACTTAGCATGCTCCATCTCTGGCACCTTTTGTACCACAAACCTTCCGACTACCCTCTGTACTGAACTAGGCTGAGATGTCTCCTCACCTTTGGTATATTCTCTATCTGCTATAGGAGGTGGTCTAATTTCTCCTGTACCAGCCCCGTCCCCCCTTTGGAGCTCGGGACCTTCCATCTCTCTATTGTACGGAGGTGGTCTGTCCATCAATAGCCTATTTATCAGACCGTCTTCTGTCTCGCTCTCGTCATCCTCCACTAGTGGTTTCTTTTCTCCTGTGACTTCTATCACTGGGTACAGTTTATCTACTTTGATTCTCTGCACTCTCCACTTTTTAGCTTCTTCATCCCATTTGGCATCCTGCACTGCTCTTACCGATCGTTTCACTCTTTCATGACGCCTGTTCAAGCTCCGGTCGTACGCCGCCCTAAACCATGCATTAAGGGCTTCAAACTGTGTTGGTCTGGGCAGAGGTCTCGTTGCAAGCATTACTGCTTTCAACTGGTTCAATGCTTCTAACCTAAACGTTCCGTATTTCGGGAACGTCAATTCCTCATTCCCCTCTGTCATCTTACTCCACTCAGAGATCCACAGTATAGTATGCAACCCAACATTCGTAGCCATGTAATGGGCTGGTGTACCCTCCGGCGGGGCCTCTTCCCCGTCCACCGATTCTCTATTTTCTCTCTTAAAGACCGCTCTCAAGCGCCTAAAGCATTTCATGATCAAATTCACAATTTTCTACTGCGTTACGTTTGTTTACTTCCTGATGACAATCCACCAATCCTAGCGCGGTTCTTGCTAGCTGACCTATCACAGCGCGGCTCTTGACAACTGACCTATCCCAGCGCGGTCTTACACCAACCGGCCTATCACAGCGCGGCTCTCTCTGACGTCACTCGTCTCCCCTTCGCAGCAGTTCCCCTCCTTTCTCAGCTCGTATCCCGGTCATGCATGCGTCCCATTCATACTCTGAAAAATGATTACTTCCGACCAAGCGATCACTTTTCTTGACTGTACGCCCACAGTCTAACTGTAATTGTCACCTCAACTGACGAAACGTCTTCCGTAAAAACGTTTTAGACGATCGCCTTAACTGATAGGTTACTTACACACAGTAAACGTCCGTCCAGCGTCCGTTACTCATACACTCACTCTTACGTTCCCCCTATCTCGGTCCTGGGGGCGATCAATGGTACCTCATGACCCCCTTCACAATGGTTGACAATTACTCTGGATGTCCGATACACCCGAACCACTTAAGCTCTTCTCTGAACTTAAGATTTTCACCAGGTTGCGCGCGCTCACAACCGTCTCACAATCACACTACAGGCATTCAACTCCGCATGACATTACAACACAAGTACAACACAAAACACCGCAATCTGACAACGCATGACCCTTTATACTCACTCTCAACCGTCTCGGCTGCTTTTTCTCTCTCGCACCGTCAGCACCTTCTTCGGCAGGCGATTCTTCTGCTGGTCATCTCTCGATCTCTAGGGGCCTCGGGGTAATCTTAACCTAGTCTAGATCACCTTCCTCAAGAAGGCAACCATCCTCTATAGCTACCAACTGGGAAGGCGGGATTTTCGATCTCTTATCTGATCACTCTAGATCTAAATCCCCGATCAGGTCGACTGAATCTTTGTTGCCTGTCATTGAGTAAAAGTAATCCACTACCAGGTTAATCAAACCAATAATTGGCACAACTCTGAAGAACCACTTACCACCTTTCAGTTTTAAAGATTTATTATAAAGCCAAAGTTAACTGGATATACAAACATCTCAATAAAAGGTTCAAAAGGTATACTGTCATCAACAGAAACATGAATTCTCTAAATGACCTTAGACGAAAGATAAATACTACTAATGCCAGTTCAGGAATTAGCAAGTTTGCCAATATAGACACAAGATGTAACTTAGAAGTCATTTACAGAAAAGAAAAGATCAGGTTATTTATTTTTTTATTTTTTTATTTTTAACATTTCTTAAGCGCGAACAATTGCCCGCGAACAATTAGACTGTCCCTGCACTAGACTAAGTGACATCCCTACTTAGCAGAATCTTAACCTAAAAAGGTGTCAGCCGTGGTGACTTCCAAAGAAGTTCACTCACTTTCTCTTAGTCTTAGGTGAAACCTATGCATTGCAGTCATGCCCTCTCTGCCTACCCATCCGCTCTCTAAGGGTCCTCAGGCCATCTGCTCTAACTCCTCCCCAGGGTGCTGTCCCTAATACAAAATCACAATCGTAATTTGGAACGCCCCTCTGAGACGCCCCTCACGTACACCTCTCACGTGGTTTCAGTTCTGGTTTCTTCCATGATGGCACTCCTCTGGGCCTCTCGTTAGCGTTGACCTTGCTTCCCAGGCTTCTTCTCCAGCTCGCCGGTACCCCCCAGAACATTCCTGAACCCTCCTCCAGGCCTGTGCCTGTCTCCCCGGACAGAGCTCTATTCATCACGCTCTTGATTGGAACCCCCTCACACCTGCAGACAGACACCCACAACTTGGGCCCCAAATTCCAGGCTTCACTTACCTGTTCAGGCCATAAAACTTACAATTTATTCTTAACGACACTCGACTTTAACTAACACGTGCAGATCAAAGAAGCCACTTTATCTTTCCAGGCCTACTAAATTATCTTGCAAGCGGCCTGCACTTTATGAACCTTTATTTCTAAAACTAAAACAATTCTTGTTAATACACTCTGATTATATGAAACACTTCTATAAAACATGGTTCTTAACATGTGAGCAGAAACTACTGAATAATAGTAAATCCATGTCATGTGGAAGATGTAAATGCACGTTTCGTTCTTCATACATTGCCATGAGGCCTGCACATTTCTACGTTTTGCAGCATTACATTTTCTTCAGTAGCAGCTACATAACATGGAATCTGATTAACACTTCTAACATTTCTAAACATTTCCACACATTTCTACATTAGTTCCACACTCTATATATGTTTTCTATATCAACTAAACACTCAGGAGTATATGCGGATATATATTTTCAACACTTTAGATACTTTAACTGAATTCGTGCAACTGGGTTGTACATGTGGTGCACTTATACATTTTACTCTATTTGCGCTCTCTCACTGTCAGTGCCAGGTGAAAGGGTGAGCGTTGCACAAAGTCATCCAACTAAAAGTTCTCAAAGTCAAGTATGATGAGCCATGTGTTTGGCTTTGGGTAATGCTTACGTGGTATCATTGGAGTGTGTTCATCATTTTAACCTGTTATGTGGTATATTGTCTTCAGTGAATGGAGATATGAAGAAGAAAGTCAATCTAATGCAAGGCTTCAGAACAGGACCAGGGCGCACTCCTGTGGTTCCAGCTGCGGTCCCCCTCCCCCGACCCCCGCCCACAATTTATCACCAAAGGGAACAATGAGGCAATGCAAATGACAAATGGCTTCTGTAACCGTGGCTGCTTCAAGAGGGCCACAACATCTTGGAAACCTTTAAAATGCACATATTCTTTTACTCGCTGTCTCACACCAAGAAATCAATCCAGAAAATGGTCATTGCAAAAGAGAGAGCAATGAAGCGTGAAGCAGCTGATGACCGAGGTTGCAGTTGGGAGGGAGGAAAAAACATTAGTGCAGACAGAGAGCAAGACGCAGATCTATGCAGACTCTTATCTGCCGTGGCTATGTTGTGCCCAGGAGTTGGAAATGATGCAACATAACTTGGATGGCTCTCAGAAAGCTCTTTGTGCGAGTGCCATGATTAAAGCTATAATTATGTTCTATGTTGAGGGACATGCACTGTGTTTCCAGCTTCACTATCGATACAAATGATGTACCCTCTGAAAGTCAGTCTGCGGTGTGTCGGTGGTAGCTGGAAAAAGGTTATATTTCACATGACTGCATTGTCCATTCTGCTTGTTTCGCCACCTTAGAGTTGCTTCATCAGGGCCACTAAAATGACTATGCAGTCTAAATAATGTTATAACTATGTAGTCTTCTTCCAGTTTCAATAAGTGCAGTTCATCGATAAACTTCAAATCAATCAATCTTCCTAACTTTATTTCAAGAACACGCCCAATTTTTTAAATAATGGATGCATAAATGTGTGAGTAGTTTCTTTTCAGCATGATCACCATCTTCTTAGAAAGTAAAACATGTTGGCCTTGTTTCCGCTGTTTATAGATATTGGGTCAAAGCTCCAAAATAAACTTTGAATAAACAATATAACAACTCTTTTTAAAATTCAAAAGGAGTACTGTGTTATGTTCACAACTGAGAAGAACAGTAATCATAAGAGATTAAAAAATTCGAAGTGTGAATTCCAGACCTCATACATTGTCTGTTTAGTCTGTTGTCGGTGAGTGTTCAGGGGAAGGCACTACCAAATATTCTAAAGTCTAGTTTGTCTGATTAGAAAAATCTTAGTTCCCTTATTGGCTAGGTATACACTTATATTTATTGTTTTTTATGCCCTAGAAGTGCAAAAGCTCCAAAGTAATTTTTCACTGTTGTAAAAGGCCTGCCCACCCTTGGGACGGCCAGCCCATGGGAAATCAGGGTTACATTACAACCTTTTCTAATGCTAAACTTGAATTTGGGAGCGGCTGTGCTAGGAAAGTGAGTCAAAGACTCATTTTTATAGTAATTTAAAATCCAACCTAATGGCCAAGTC
This sequence comes from Lissotriton vulgaris, assembly GCF_964263255.1. Classification (NCBI taxonomy): domain Eukaryota; kingdom Metazoa; phylum Chordata; class Amphibia; order Caudata; family Salamandridae; genus Lissotriton; species Lissotriton vulgaris. The sequence goes on from NC_141686.1 coordinate 70,505,212, forward strand.
TGAGTTAATATTACTATTTTAGAAATAATACTTTTAGAACGTTGTCATTTTGATACATATACCAAATGTGCCTTCCTGTCAGCGTCAAGTGTCACCTGACTGTTAACAGCGCTCCTATGGCATTATATGTATTGCTCCTAAACAGTGGGGATAAGGTTTGGGTGTGGAAAGGTTTTTTACTTCCTTGAGCAGAATAGTTGTGCCTAGCCCTTCCTGAGCTTCAAAGGGTGCTTACTCTGTCACTGGCAGATGTAGTTCACACCTAGGTCTGACACACTTTCTTTGTCTTCCTAGTCACCTTGGCACCCAATGAGAGGGGGGAGTTGTCCCAGAACTGGTTTGGAGTGATCAGAAGGAGGGGTTTTCTCATTATCATAGCCACACATCTACGTAGACACAGGGAGCCCTGACCAGGGGAAGAAGGGTTCTGCCATGTTTGGTTTAAGGAGAGAAGGGCACTGTGGCATAGTGTTCATACAGGAAGTTCTGCAAAAGTGGCTAGGGTCACACATGGAAACTTTAACCCCGTTCATTGAGGAATGGCTAGATATTTCCCCCAACCACAGATGGGGTCCGGTGCATACAAGTGGCATCCCCAGGTCCCTATTTAGAATACTTCTGGACCCATGAAGAGCAGAAGAAGGACAGCCGGAGCCGTGGACGATGAGTTGAGGGTTGGATTCTACTTACAATTTAGCTCTGTTGAAAGACTTCTGACTTCCAGAAAAATGTCTACTTCTGAGGCTGACTACTTTAGTATCAAGCTATAGGAGTGTTAATCTCAGGTTTATTTAGTGACTTTTGTGATTCACCCTGAAAATAGATTGTGATTATTATTTTAGGGAGGTTCTCACCCTGTCACCCAAGGCCGGACAGGGAACCCAAAGCAGCAATGCCAATTTTGTCGGACCGGCTCCCATACTGGGTGAGGTGCAAGAGTGAAGCACTGCTGCTGCACAAAACCAGCCCCCAGCACTCCTGCTTTTGTTACTGGGGGCCGTTATCGCAGCATTGCTGCAAAACCGCCCACCAGCAACAAAAGGGACCCCCCCCCCTTTCCAACCTCTCGGACAAATGCCTGATGCCAACTACGGCCAGTCTGGCCCTGCTGTCAACTAACACTTCCATTTCTTCCACCAACATAACCACTGGCCTCACCATGCACATCCAGGGCATGTTGTTTGGAAATGGACACGTGTGGTGCATTCTGCACTTGCTCCACTAGTGCTGAATAGAGTTGGAGAGTTGGGAACTTTGGAAGGCATGTGTGCTGCAGCCATGGTGGGTTAAATGGCAATATTTTTATTTTCAAATTAGAAGTGCCGGTCACAGCCTAGCTCATATAACATCAACTCCTCCCATACCATGTGAGATAACCACACCATGCTGCTCTGGGCTCCCACTGCAACCTCAGTTACCTTCACAGTGCTGCTTGCTTACTATGGTACCAGAACAGATTGGAGTTATTAATAGGAAATCTAAATCCAATAGGACAATAGTTTGTAAATTTTAATTATGCCACTATAGTTAGGTCAGGCAATATTTCTGCATATTGTATTCTGACAGAACCACCTGCTATTCCATTTAAGTCATTATATAAAGATATTGACTTCACAGGCCCCCACACACAGCCTCAAAACAGGCCAAACACGCCAAAATATGCAGCTCGTATCAGCAACACAACAAGCCCACAGTGTGGCCTGCCAGAGTGGCCCATCTGACACTGCCAGAGGGTCATATGTGTCAGTCTGACCCTGATCAGTAGTGTTTTGGGACATTAAGTTCTAGGTCACACTAAATTTACCAACATTGACTCTGATGTGAGAGATATGAAGAGGAAATCTGCGCTGCTAGATGAAGAGCATAAGGCAGGTGGGATTGGTTTGCGCCCATGGAACACAGAATAGTACAGAATATACACATAGGAATATCATATAACAGTAATAAAGAAATCTAAGAATAGGGAATATACAGAGGTAGATTTCCATCCAACCTTACCTAAAGTTAAGTGATTGATAAGACTATTGTTACCTGAACTAGGACTAGAAAGAAAATACAAATAAGCTGAGATTCCCGATAAGAATACCATATTGAGCATATCTGCCCAAAGGAAACATGGCTTACAGTGCATCAGTAAGGAAAGACCACAGATGCACGGGTCTGAATACGAAAGGAATTCTGAGCCTGGGTATTCCACTAGACTGAAAAGCACCCACACTCGTGTTTCAGCAGAGACCACAAACATTTTACACCATTGCTCTGATTATTAGTTCAGTTCTAATAAAGGAAAAAAAAATGTTTCATTAATACCAGAGTGTTCACAAAAGACAAGACTTCACAAATTGCCTCACATTATCTTAATGCACAGAAAGAAAAATCTAAAAGTTTTTTATATAGAGCGAACTCGACCGAAGGTATCAGGTTGCTTTACATGAGCACTAGTCGTGTTACAGATTAACACATTATTTTTTAGGTCTCGCCTACGAAGCACGCATGCGCTGCATAGGAAAGAGTCCTTTAGCCATCGATTCTCTTTTGGCCCTAAAAACGTGCACGCGTTCCATTGCCTTCAATGGCAACGCATGCACATTTGGTGATTCCCTTGCAGGAGCGAGCAGCTGGCATCATATGTTTGTAATTTCACTTTCCTGGGGCTCGCTCCCGCAAGGGAAACAGGTGCCGGCCACCTCCTCTCTCCCCTCCCCCTGCTGCCAGCCTGAGGCGTGCATGCTTGTGCTTGTTCATTAGCGCGGCGTGCTCCACTCGCATGCTTCTGTTCCTTTTTTTTTTCCCTCACTCGCAGGTGCTGGGCTTCGCCTTGGACTGCTGCTCCCTCCATCTGCCACAAGCTGGACTTTTCCCCCAGCGATTACGAACACGCCAGTCGCAGCAGTACCGGTGAGGACTCGGCCTTCCAGGAGTCAGACTCTCTGCTGTGTCGGGGGCACAGGAACGGGCCCCAGAGGAGGAAGAGATATGCAAGGCTGACTCCTGGGCGGAAAAAGGATTTGGATCCTCGTCACCAATCAAATCCCCCTATGACTACTTCCTGACCACCATCTCTTCACCGGTCAATTCTCCCAGCTGGTACTTCCTGGACGGCTCCTGATCTGCTTTGTGCACAATTCAGCTCCTTCCCCACTGCGGGCTGGTGGGCCCATCACCTCCCCGATCCGGTCTTCATGGAACGGTTACCGACGGGAGCAGTGTGAGGGCTCCAGCTTCCCTATCCCCGACTGCCCAGGGACACCCCAGCACAAGACTCTCCGCAAGGTACGGCTCTTCGATACCCTGCACACACCCAAGGTAAGGTCCACTCCCAGTCCTACCGGCCATGTGTGTGACCGCCTGAAACCCTGTGATTGGTGTTGGACACCAAAGTGTGCTGTCATCTAAGTTGTTGTTTAATTTCTTTATGGGAACTTATGGATGGATTATTGGTTAAATTTACTTTAAATTGTTACGGTTGGTAGAAAAGTGTGCTCCCTGTCCTTAGGTAACTGACGGGCTTCCTTGCCAAGCCCACTTAAGACCAAGCGACCACTTGCAGCATGGTAGACCCCTACAAAGAAGCCCTGACATATTTTCTATTGAATGGCTTGACGTAGGCCCCTTACAGGTTTGACCAGGCAGCAACTCGCCCCAGGCTGTCATAGGTACAGTCACCAATTACTCGCCCCAAACACCTAAGAAGGCTTACGGAAGCTCCCTGTTACAGGGGCCATGCTTAGTCACTTGAGTCAACACCGAAACGCTACAGGCCTTATCTGTCATGCACGTTTGGTTAGTGGCAATATCCGTCTCTTTTCCATCACCGGACACGATTGGCACCCCAACTGACTCCCGAATTACTGTTTGCAGAAGCACCTTAGACTTCATCCCATTACAAGTGACTACTCACAACCGGGCACCCCAGAGGTGACATTCACTTCTGTGTTATCGCGAGTGACATGGCCTTATCTGTCATGCACGTTTGGTTAGTGGCAATATCCGTCTCTTTTCCATCACCGGACACGATTGGCACCCCAACTGACTCCCAAATTACTGTTTGCAGAAGCACATTAGACTTCATCCCATTACAAGTGACTACTCACAACCGGGCACCCCAGAGGTGACATTCACTTCTGTGTTATCGCAAGTGACATGGCCTCCACGCAACATTGTAGAAGTGACATTAAGCCCACCATATATCACCAGGCACTTAACGCTAACACTGCCCTCCGCAAATGTGACACCCTAGTACATATTTCTAGTTACTGCAGAACACCCACTCCATTTGAGCAAGTGCAGTTTTGGCACTTTATACATGTAAATCTCAAATTATCCATTCACTCTAAATAGTACATGGGATAAATTGCTCTGATTGCGCATCAATGGTTCCTGACACTGCACATACATCGCATTGGTGTTTAGTTTCCATTTGGGCTCCAGTTACATATTTCCCTGATATCGCTTGTGGCCCACTCACAAGGGGCGCTAAAGAAGTGACACTTCATTAAACTCGTATGCACTTAACATTGCAGCACAGGTGAGATACCATTACACATCCAGCTGTTACTTGTGTCACACCCTTATGGGATCCACATTATAGTTATTACATAAGATGCTTCAAAGGCAGCACCTTTCCATTACATTCTTGCCCCGTGGGATACAGGAGGTGACGGTACAGTCTGCGGAGTACCCTCGCTGAGGTGTAGAGATGATATGTTCAGACATCATTATTAGTCACCCACAGCTACTGACGCCCACCGCTCCTGTCCTCCATGAGAAGAGGCCCTGAAATAAAGTGACAGAGTCTGGCAATATAGAAAAAAACATATTTTAATTGAATACCACTGAGAAGTTGACTTCTTAAGATCTAATGTTTATATTTCAAAGTACCTCTTAGGCTGCATGGGCAGGTTAATATACAGTATGGTATGGTCTGCTGCAGTGATGCTTTTACTTGACAGGGGTGCTCCATAGGCCCCTTTTGAGTGAACACATGGTAAGCCTGAATCGGAAATCAATGTAAGAGATGTGCGAGCATATGACGCACACCTTTCATTGCATACGTGTGTACTTTTAGACTTGCTTTCTGTTCAGCGCAATGTTTTAGATGGTGCATCCAATTAAGTTTGTTTTTCACTGTGATTTAGAAAGGACAGCAATACTAAAATGGCCTTCCTGTACTTCAGTGCTAGACAAAATATAGAAGTGTTGTTGGACAACAATTTGAAGAGGAGCTGGCACATAAATAGCGGTTTTATCAACTATGTTAAAACGTCAAAATCACTGGACCGTTTCACATAATTAGCAACATATTCCATTAATATCATAATATAATGCATAATTTTACTGTTTTGCAACAATTGGCCGACCCTGTCTTTAAATATTGACCTCCAGCTTCTACATAATTGCTGTGGCCCTCATTTTGTGGTATAAAATCTATGCGTTCCAAGCTTCCACTGCATTTCACTTAGACCGTTTATCTGACTCAAAGGATACTCTTAGATAGTCGGAAAAAGCCAGAACCTCTTAATTTCCAGAAGGATAATCCGTGTTGGACTACAGCTATCCAGCAAATCTAGATTTTTGCTGTGCGTTTTTTTATCCTATACAAAGCTCAGCCCTCCCTTCACAGAGCTCTTTGAATAAACCGACAGGCAACTTGTGCTAGAAAAACGGGAAATGAATTTTTTAATCGAGATTTATTCATTTTATTTATTTAAAAAACAATGCCTTTAATTTATCTTATAAGGTCCCAAAGGTAAAACCTATTGGCTATGCCAATGCTTGTTTGTGAGGCATGGGGAGATTAAGTGATTTTTCCAGAATGAAAAAACGTTAGGCGTCCCTTCCGAGACTCTAACCTGGTACCCCTGCTTCGAGGTCGACGCACTAGCCGTTTAGGCCACTTGCTGTCCAGTGCTTTCCCATCTGCAGAAGACAATCTTCAAGTTCACATCACAGCCATCAATATGAGGACTTAAAGTCGTCGTTGACAACTTACTGCAGGGAAAATATTACATTTATTGGCAGAGAAGCTCTGGAGGGAAACAATAGGGCATTAATATTACAGAAGAATGAAAGCAAATCATCATTTTGCTGAAGGTTGTAACTCACGCTTATAATGCGACGGTAGTGTCATGCCCTGACAGTCTAATGGGTGGATAATAGGGGTGATAAGTCTGCTTTCTTTGGATGAAGGAGACAGTCCTGCTTCATTTTACAAGCCTCGGGATTCCAGTTAATGAAATGGAAAGAGATCTTTCTCCATGGCAATAAGTTATGCTTAACACTTCAGAAGTGTGTGCATAGAAAGCCACCTTTAGAAACCAGACATACGGGGGCATCCAATAGAACATGGGCTTCTATTGGAATTCTCCAGGGCATATTATCAAGCCCATTATCGCCGCTTTAGCGGCAGTTTTCTGCTGCTAAACCGGTGATCATTTTTAACGCCGTTCTTGATAATATGCCCCACGGGTGTTTAAAATGGTGCCACAGTAAGCAGCAATGTGAAACGCAAATAGCATTGCATCTTACTTTCAGATCAGAGTTATGTGCAAGTAAGTAAGTTTATTATAAAGTGCTTTGTTAAATAAAACCATAATACCAATGTAAAAAAAGTACATGAACAGCTTTAAGAAAAAGAAGATATTAAAAGAAGGAAGTCTGTTCAGATTGACCATTAGCAGTTTCATACCGACAACAACTTTAAGAAAAAGAAAGAGTTAAACAAGACTATTCAGGTTGACGAGTGACACTTACATATTGATTACTCACACTTCTAGCTTAAGAAACATGAGTATACTGGGGTAGGTGTCATTTGTAGCAATTACTCCTTCCATTCTTTTGAAAGTCCTTGAGTTTTTGGTGTAATTCGAAGAATGTTCACTGCATGAGCATTATCTGGTTCCCTAAATGTCCTGTGAAATCGGCCCCTGCCACAGTCCTCTGTGTTTAGTTAATTAAAGAGGCAGAGGCCGTTTTGATGTTGTGTCAGTGTCCATTGCTCCTGTCAGGGTTGGAAAAGTTAGAGGGCCGCACTCCTACATTTCGAGCTTCAATGCAGGGTTGACTGATATGCAGGACTTTAAGTGGTGTAAAAAAACTGGTGGGTCTCTCAAAGGAGCCTGGCTTAAAACATCTTAAGCTAAGCATATGTGCTTTTGCATAGTGTGCGGCCTCACTGGTATCTTGGTGCATTTGTCACTGTATTCAAATATATACTACAACAAGTAACATTATATCTACAACAAGCCAGGATTATCAGCCTAGTCAATAGTATGTATTTACATTGGCTATATATCTGATGGTGAACATGCGTGGTCCTTTTCAGATAGTTTGTTTCCTGTTAAGTCTTTTCTCTCTCAAGAGGGGCTGGTTATCAAAGGGTGGATATATAAAGGTTAGTTTAAATAGGACATCTTTTTTTTCAATTTTCCTGTGTTTAAAGCAGGATATCCAAGGTAAACCCTTGCCTTTGGCTGTTTTTAAGCACAACTTCTTATTTACATCGTTGGCGTTTGTAAGAACATGGGGTTCAGTTGCAGTACCCCCCCTGCTTTTGCCTGGATTTTGATGCAACTTTGACTGTTGAGTACTGGGTCCCTGCTGTCCAGGTTCCCAGTGCCAGGGTTCTTTCCCATAAAATCATGTCCACAATTGGTGCTTCTGCCCCCCTGTAAGTCCCTAATAAGTAGTACCCTAGGTACCTAGGGCCTGGAGGCTGAAGAGGGTCCCCCAGGACCCCCTCACTAGGACCATGCCACTGCCTCTCAAGCTAAAAGCAAAACCAAAGGGGATGATGGACAGGGTGTTGAACATTGCAAGCACTCACCCCCAGTCAACTGATCTGGGTTTAATCCATCATCATTCTTAAGCTCACTCCGCCACCCCAGTTCAGACATGGCCATATGCAAAACAGTCTGACCCTGTGCCTCATGGGAACAGTCCAGCCCGAACTGCCAAGCCATGTCTTCCCTGGACCGGAAACAAGCACCCTGGGACCGGTTTCTGGCTAATCAGCCTTCATCAGCCAGGCTAGCTTGAATCCAGTTGCAAAGTGAGCAATAGTGTGTCTTTTACTGCCTCTCAAGCTGGCAAGCCCCAGTGAGGTGGAAAAAATGACCAAGTCGACATGCAACACTACCTGTGTGCCATGACAGCTAGCACTGCCTAAGATATAGGTAAGTAACCCATCTAGCGGGCCTTTTAGCACCTAAGAGGTGCCCCCTGACCTACCAACCCTGGTAGGGGCACTGAATGGCTGTAGGCAGCATAACACACACATTTCTGGACCCCTGGGTAAAGAGCCAGTGCTCTCTGGGACCATAAACAATGCACATCTTGGGGAAAGGAGTCAAAATACCTCCCCCAGGATGGGCCAGTGCTCAAAGGGAAAGCTTCAAAGGCCTGCTGCCTGTGTAATGCGACCCCTAGTCTCTACTGTTAACAGCAGATGGGAGTCCCCAGTTTACACCCCTACTTTGGGTGGGAAAACCATCAGGAAAACTTAGAAAGGCTAGGAGGTGTGCCCACCTTTGTCAACTCCACCCCTCTGGTGGAGGAGGCAAAGTTAAACACACTTTTCATTCCCTTTCTTTTTGAAGATGAGGGCACCATCCAATCAGGGCTAGGTCTATGCCCCCTCCCACAGGAGGGTTGCGCAATAGTGGGTGTAGTCACCCTAGGCAAGGTGCCCAATGGCCCTGCCTATTACTCCCCTAAAATAACCCCCAAAATTAGTATTAAGGATGCTCCCCCAGACCTAGGAATCAGATCTGCGATGGCCTAAGAAGAAAGAAAACACCCTGCAGCAGAAGCTAGAAGACAACAACTGCCTTGGCCCTAGCCCTACCGGCCTGTCTCCTGCTTCAACGACCCTGTAACTTTTCTTACAACAGCGACTTCTGAAAACCCTGGGAGGACTGTTGCCTTCGAAAAAGACTCCAATCTCCCGCGGATAGCGGACCTGTCCAAGAAGAAGTAAGCTTCAAGGACACCCGGATCCATGCGAATTTGCGTCTCCTGCCCACTCCCACCTGACGCCCATGGCCCTAGTCTGAGTGGCCTACCTGTGCAGTGAAGTCTCGTCGGAGATCCTGACCTCATGTCCAGTGTCGGCTTACCCCTCCTGCCCTCCATGACCGCACCTGAAGTTGGAATCCAGAGGCTCCCCCCAAACGCTACTGGCTCTGGTAAGAAGACCCTGACGTTGAAAGGCACCCCTGCACCCGAAGCCCCTGGGCCTTGGTGAGCTGAACCGACTGTGCCACTATGTCCCCGTACATCCCAACTTACCTCTACTTTCATTGGTCTTCCTCCTGCAACCTCCGGTGTCATGCCTGCAGCCTCTTTGTTGAAAAAAGCATCCCAATTAAAACGCATAGAGCGCCCGAAGTCCAATTTGCACCCTGCACCTGACGCCCTTGTGCCGCTGATGATGTATTTTTTTTGTGCTGCTTTGTGGCCACACCTGTGCTTAACCTAGCCCCTAAAGCTTGGCCCCTACATCCGATCTACTTACCTGCTAGCAGTGTGGCTCCAGGCACCCCCTGTCTCAATTGAAAAGCCATGCGCCGAACTCTGATTTTGACCTCTGCACCCGGCCGCCCATGTGCCGCCATTGGTGCAATTTTAGTAATCACCTGACCCCGGCCCTTGCTGACTTTTGGCTCTGAAGACTGAGATTGTAAGTAAAATACTTACCTGTTTAACCGCGATATTATTTTCCCCATAGGATAACATTGGACTGTGTGAAAAAGTTACTGTCGATTTTTCAAGGTAAAAAGTATTTTTAATTAAAAACTTACTTACCTGATTACAAAGATCTTGATCTTAAAATAAAGTGCAAATAAAGGATAATTTATAGTATAGGTCAGGATCGCCTTCTTGAGTCTTATGCCCATTACTGACCACTGTTGTGCACTAATTGCCTTACACTCCTCTGCGTTAGGCCTAAGGCTGCTTATGCTTACCCACACTACCACTAATAGAGCACTTAGGATTTTACATTGAGCCCTGTACACTTTTGGGGAACCCTGTACTCTGGGCATGGTATTACCACCTAGTGGCAATATCATACACAGAGCCAGCTTCCTACAGTGTTTAACAAAATATATGTTTCAATACCTTGATTACACACTCAAAGCATTTCTTCCTGCAGAACAATTCTCATGTAAAAGCGTATGTAAGCGCTTTTGTGCCCTTTGGCTACGTTTGCGCTATATAAACTGACAAAAGAAAGGAAAACAGCATAATGTGACCAAGGCATGCCTGGGTGGGGCATATGTCCTTCTGTACAACAACAGCATATCATCGTTGCCTAGAATGCATAAGTATACAAGCACATAAAGGGTGGGAACCTTTCCTGGTAGAGCACAATGAAAGTTGGTGAACACGGTAATAATGTACTACGCAATAGATTAGAAAGTGCCTTGCTGTTCTGCACGGTGTGTTGCAGTGTTAAAAGCGCCACGCTTCCCTGCAGCGATGAACATTATTTCTACATCCCAGCGAACACAGGAGTCGCGCAAAGCAGAAGTTTCTGCCCTGGGGGTGCGGGCAGAAATGAAAAGTCTGACAGGAACCCGTCTCAGCACCTGTTTTTTAAAACTGCCTGGTGCTGAGCACCGGCAGGACCCGGCCCACTTAGAGCCCTCCTGATACGTCAGCGCCCAATTAGTTTAAATGCCGCTCTCCTAAATTTCGAGCAGGGTTAAAATGATGCATTCGTTTCTGTCACTATACAGATATAGGGTGAGTATCAGTAGATTGACTTGGACGACGGAACCCTGAAGTATCCGTGTCTTCTACTGACTCTGGCGATGCAAAGGTACATACAAATAATCATGCTCGTCAACTCCTGGCGCACAGAAATGAAATAAAGTGACTGTCTGTGAGTGCAGAGTGAGGTCGGAGCTCCTGTCCAGTCTAAGCCCATCTCAGTTTTTCTGCAACCGATTTTTCGATTTCCGTTCAACCCTCGTGAGATATTCCAGTGCTCTACAATTCATCTGTGTACCTGTTGATTAAAACATGCCATGACAGCCTGTCTGCAGTGTCGTCGCCCCCTGATGTTAAATGATTTCAAAACAACTTTTCATTCCTCCAATGTGGATTTACAGATTACATCATGGATCATCCTTCCGGGTCCTTGCCCAAAAAGTCCACATAACTCCCTAACCTCAATAAGTTGCCATGACGCAGATGCGAAAGTGAGGGGAGGGACCCCAGGCGGTATTTCAGAAACCGAAACCTGACCCAAGATAGGGTTGTGGGTTCAGTGTTTTATAGCTAGAATGTTATCCAAGCATGTTACCGCTTTGAGGATGCTTCTTTGTCTACTAGAATGGAAACTCAAATTCAAATGATTTTATTGCACAATTATTTAAAATCATTGCAATATGCAAGAATACACAAGGACGGTAGTAAAAACACTTGAGACTGTTAAAAGCTCAAACAGTAAATGGGTGGGAAAGAAAAGTAAAAAGACAAGGAACGTCAAAAATCAGTTACTTGGAGGAAATTAAATTCAGGCTTGCACAGAGGGAAAAGTCATGGAATTAATTTCAGTTATGAATTTGACAAAGCGGGTCGCCATTTGAGGCGAATCCCCCCTCATACATTCCTCAAGTGCTTCTTGGCATGTCCTAATGCCTAGAAGGAGCCAGATTGGTTTCAGCCAGAATGTTCTTTGTGGCCGCAGTTGATGGCAGATGCACAAAATGTGAATTAGGTTTTCCTCTCCTTGTTTACAAAACCGGCATTGGGAGGAGGCTCCTGTCTTATACCCTATGGAAACTCAATTTGATGATATATTTACCATAATCGTAAATTGCGGATAACTACTGACTCTGTCCCATACAGGAATTAGACCGAAAGTTGTGAAAGATGCTTTAAAATAAAAACACGCATGTCAAGATCTGTGACTGCAGTTGGGTCTGAGGAGCACAAAACAGACATAGGACACAACAATAAATCGCGCTCTTGCATAAAATCAATCCTTTACCAGCAGGACCCCTGCGGATATGTTCATGGAACATCAATGACTTGCTGAGCAAACTAGATGACCAAGAAGTGCTGAAATATTTAAGATGTTTCAGGTGATAATGCTGCAAGAAACCTGGGTAGAGGGGCTGCCAATTTTTCCAGGCTAGATTAACTTTAGCATGCCAGCAATAAAGGAGTCGTCCTTTGGCTGCAGATGCGGTGGATTGGCAATATACATATATGCGGCAGTCAAAGGAGTTTGCAAGCCAAAGTTAATGCCATGCTCGAGACTGCAAATAGTTCAAACCACTATTATCTTGAGAACAAGCATGATCCCTCTGGCGATAGAGAATATTTATATATCACCAACAGCGCAATCTAAACACAAGGCAATAGAGCATCTGAAAATCGAGATTATGGATTAGATGGATTAAGGTCTGAGTGTGTTTGCTTTGGGCCGCAGAGGTTATTTTGCTCATTAACCTGCTTTATTAAGAGATGAGAGTAAGCCGGTTGTTGAGGGTAGACACATGTACCCCCCATCCCCACATTCCGTGATCATGTGATAAATTCATTGTATTAGAGTCAATTTAGGATACGTTCCTTTGGTACCTGTGTACTTACACACATCTCTCCACTTAGTTTACAGGGTTTTTAACTTATTCTGGCACTCGCCATTTATTAGTTCTCTTCTTTACTCCCCGAATACAAGTACTAAGGAGCTACTGTTTTATCAGCATCTAAGTATTTCAGACGACACTGAGGATCAATTCCACTCGGAGACAGACGTAACTGCACTTTATGTCAATATTTGTACTTTCTTTTCACGTGTCTTACCAGGAATGGGCACATGTAGATACATTAGGGAACATTAGTTCATCAATATGACTACTGGCATCCTGGGCTATTGTATGACTACAACGTATGTACTGTTTCTTTTTTTTTTTTTTTTCTTATATCCTCATTTGCGTGCATATCTCCAATCTATCCAATCCAGGAATATGCCACAGAGATGGGAAGAACCGGCTGTGCTTCAATACCGTCTCAGTGTAAGCTGGGAGGGAAATCTTAGTTGGGGGGAGTGAAGACCAAATCCCATCAGTACATACACACAGGCCTGGAAATTCCCATATAGGGCTGTTCGTTGGACGATAGTGCCCGTGACACCGTAGCCCCATTTGTTCCTTATTAAAAAACAATGGCTGGCAATGCTCGCATTAATCATAGGACTCCTGGGGAAAAAAAAACAAAAAAAAACCCCAGGCTCAATATGACCGTGCCAACTGTAACCAAAAAGCTCTTCGACTTGCATTTCCACCTCTAGCTAGATCTAATTTAGAGATCTGAAGCACCGAGGTTCGCCACTCGTGGATTGTAGGAGGCTGGGCATCCTTCCAATGTCTACAGATTTCTCTCTGGGCTGCCAAGATGGAGTAGAAAATGAGGTTTGAAGCTGCGTTCCGTACTTTGTTCTTCAGGCCAAAAATGACAAGAGCAAGATCTATAGAGAGATGAGAACCCAAGGCCAGGGATAGATCATTTCCTATTGACTCCCAGTATAATGTGATTTCTGGGCATTCATAAAACATATGAGTGTCAGATGCAGCGACCATCTGACATCTTGGGCACGAAACCGGACCTGTCGATGAAAATTTTGACTGTCTCAAAGGAGAATAATAAGCCCTGTGAATAGTGAAGATGTGGTTACGACGCAGCCAGGCTGGCTTCACCAGGTCCCACAGTGCTTCACATGAAGCTAACCAAAGCTCCTCCAAGTCAACATCCGGCAATGCATCGGCCCATAATGTTACTGGGAGGCAAAAGTTACCATCTATTTCCTCCATTATCTTCTTGTACCACAAAGAAACGTCTTTTTTTGCAGGGGGGCTGTCTAGCAGACACGTTACTAAATCACTGATGGCTCCTATAGGTAAACTGCTATTTCGAGATGTCTGAGTATTATATGCTTGGGACCAACTTGAAATTTGTATAAATTTAAATCTGGACAAATTTGGCCCCACCTTATTTATTAAGTAGTCCCAAGGCAGTAGTATACCGTCCATAAACAAATCACCCCAGGTGTTAATGCCTGCTACTCTTAATGGTTGGGTTAATGTGTCTTCTGCCCAGGCTGGGGGAGATGGTAAATCCCATATCGGAGTTCTCTCTGAATAATAACCTAGTTTAATTGCCTGCCTCATTCTGTACCATGTAGTAGCTATCCCCTTTAAGGTCTTTAGTTTTATTTTTTTTTAAAATTTTGGGTCTCCAAATTTAAACAAGAAGCTGCTCTGTCCGATACCCTCAGAGTTCAATAACATAGAGAACATTTGGCCTACCCCTGTTGCTGCTGGCACTTTTAATAACATACGAGTATGTGTGAGCTGAAAAGCCCATGCGTAGATCTGAAGATCCGGTCCAGCTAGCCCTCCCTTCTCTCTGCGGCGTCGTATTTTCTTCCAGGAAATTCTTGGGTTTTTACTGTTCCAAATGAAAGTTGAAATCGCACTTTGTAGTTTAGAAATTAATTTAGGATCAAAAAAGAGTGGGATTGAGTTAAATAAAAAGGAAACCTTAGGTAGAATACACATTTTTACTAGATTAACTTTGCCAAGGATGGTAAGTGGAAGATGCGACCAATCCCTCATATTTTTACGACACTGTGCTGCTATAGTAGAAAAGTTTAATGAAGCGATACGATCAATGTCTTTAACTATATTTACCCCTAAGTAACGTAATTGAGGTCTAGATGACTCGTTATCCGTATCCAAGACTGCATTCCATGTCATGGATTCCGTCTTAGAAGCGTTGACTTCGTATCCAGAAACTTTCCCAAATTTAAGAGCAAGATTTATCGCTTCTGGATAAGCTGTATTAATGTCTGACGTAAAAATCATTATGTCATCGGCATAAAGTACCACCTTTTTTCCCACTCACCAAAAATAAAAGGTTTAATAAGTGTACTGTCTCTTAGTGTTTGTGCAAAAGGTTCTATGTATAAATCAAAAAGGAGAGGAGACAAGGGACAACCCTGCCGGGTTCCTCTGGTTATATCGAATGGCGCTGTAAGGCCCCCATTGATCAAAATTGAAGCTGAAGGACTTCTATATAACAGATCTATTGCCATTCGAAATCTTTCACCAACGTTGAACCCCCTCAAGGCCTCCGACAGGTATAACCAATTTACCCTGTCGAAGGCCTTGGTGGCGTCCAACGTCAGAACAGACAAGGGGAGAGTCTCCTTTATCGCCACATCGATAGATCCAATTAACTCGTATGTAAGCTCATTTAGTTGTCTCCCTTTTGTAAACCCTTTTTGGTTCAAGTGAAGTATATTAGGGGCAACCTGGCCAAGCCGTTTGGCTAATGTAGTGGCAAAGATTTTGTAGTCGGCATTTAAGATTGAGATAGGCCGATATGAGCCACAGTCAGAAGGGGGCTTCCCTGGCTTTAGAATAAGCGTTATAGTGGCTTTATCCCAGGAGGCTGGCGGTGCTACCCCTTCCCTCAATATTTGGTTAAACAAAACTGTTAGAATTGGGGATATCTCTAAGATCAGATGTTTGTATACCTCGCTCGGTAACCCGTCAGTACCTGCCGCCTTTCCCCCTTTAGAACCTTTTATGGCCTGTTCTACCTCAACAAGACTTATTTCCTCTTCCAAAGATTTGCTCTGTTCTATTGATAGAGAGGGAAGAGAAATACCCTCGAACCAGTTACTAATATCGTTGGTATTGATATTAAGATTTTCCTGATATATTGACTGGAAGAATGATTTAAAGGTCTCTCTAATTTCTGCGTCACTGGTGAAGGTACCCTTATCCGAGGTTACTGAGGCAATATTATTCCGAACCCGGTCTGATTTAACTTTCCAGGCCAACAACCTACCCGCTCCCTCACCATACTGGAAATGAGAGAGTTTGCTTGTCTCCCATTTTTGCAATACTCGTTTCTCCATTAGCGAGGACAAGTTATTCTTAAGCTTATTGAGCTCTGCTAGTTTCAGGGATAGATTAAGATTATCTAGAGATCTGTCAGTGTCTATACAGGACTGAATAACTGACATACTGTTCTCAATAGAAGAAATTTCTTCCCTATACTGCCTTCTTCTGTGAGCTACCCTGTTTTTAACTATTCCTCTTAGAAAACATTTGAAAGTGTCCCATACTATACCTACTGGGGCTGAATCCCTATTGAAAGAAAAGAATTCACGAGTCTCGGATTGAAGGAATTCTATATTTTCTGCCGATGTTAGAAATGACCTGTCAAATGACCAGAGTTTCGGGGAAGAAGACTTAGTTCCCCACTCCATTTCTAGCTTCATTGCTGAGTGGTCCGATAGATGAGATGGAATATACTCTACTAAAGTTATGGAGTCGACCAGAGATCTACTTGTTAGGATAAAGTCTATTCTTGAGCTGTGTCTGTATTTTAGATTTTTAAAGGAAAAACACTGCTTTTGGCCCTCTCTCAGCCTCCAAATATTGACATAGCCATATTGTTTCATTAGTCCCAGTAGACAGTTTCTAGATTTGGAGGGAACTTGTTGTCTGCTATTTGTAGATTTGTCCAGTAGAGGGTTAATGGTGATATTAAAATCGCCAGTTATGATCACCGGCTCTGGGAAATTCAAGAGGTGTTGAAATAGGGATTCTAGTGCGGAAGTATCGTCGCAGTTGGGCCCATAGTAACCAGCCAATATTATAACCGCCCCTCTTATCTCAACCGCTGTTATGGCCCATCTCCCTCCCTTATCCACTTTTTGTTGTAAGATCTTCAAATTTAAATTTAAAGATTTTTTAAAAAGAATTGTAACCCCCGCATGTTTAGTGATTGAGACGTTGTAATTGAGATGTTTATCCACCTATTTTTCTTCACTAATTCAAGTGTCTCAATCTCGGTTAAATGTGTCTCCTGGAGTATAATGATCTCGGCATCCACGTCCCGAAGGTATTGTATGATTTTATTAGCTCGGGGTTTGGTGCGGAGACCATTAACATTCCAGGACAAAATTCTAGGCCTACTCATGTCTCCCAAAATAAATGTTAACCATTAAACATAACAAGTGTTTCTGTCTATGAAAAAAAGGAACAGTAAAAAGAACAAAGCTACAAAGTGTGTCGACTGGAGCATTATTGGAAATGGATATTTTTCTTTTTTCACCGCCATCCGCTACCACCCCGTGACCCCCCCACCCATGGGAAACCCCTGACCTCACTACCCGGAAGATTCCGGAAGTAAGTGCTCCTAGCTCTCCCCCGACCTCACCTCATGTGTCCCACTATTTATTATAATGTGATAGCTCGCCTTATTATAAGTATAACAAGCATGAAATACTTCGAACTATTAAATTTGATTAGTAAGTGACGATATATAGATTTATATATATTATTTCTTTTTTGTTTATATATATACATATATTTTTTTATTTTTTTTATGTTATATGTCCCTTTACCTGTTCACCCTATTTTTTTTTTTTTCCGTAAATTATGTGCATTGTGAATTGTTTTCCCCTTTATTTCCCACCTCTTCACAGACCTGAGCTAGAACCTTTATTGCTCCTTCCTACCGCCTAACGACATTAGAAGCTCGTCAGCTGCCTGTACCGATCGAACATTATGCATTTTATTGTTTATCATTATTTTGAGAGATGCGGGAAAGCCCATCTGCACTGTTGCTCCTAGTTTGCGAAAGGCTTCCATTCTTCTTCCTAGCTCCCACTGCTTTTCTAGAGTATATCTTGACAGATCAGAGCGTATCTGAAAATTAAAGCTTTTGCCTACTAGCGACTTTTGCTTTAGGGCTAAGTTCAAGATGTGTTCCTTGAGAGACTAGGTGTGAAAATTGACAAGGATTTTCCTTGGCTTGGCCCTTTGTGGATTGTGTCTGAAAGGATCCCTATGGATTTGTTGAATGTCCAAAGCAAGTTCCTCAGGAGTATGAGGGAGGTTAAGAGAATCTTTTAATAACGAGATTATATACCCTATACGTATGTACTGTTTCATCATGGCCGCCAATTCAGCTATGTCATGTCTACTTTATTTAGGAATGTATTAATCGATTTTTCGTTGATTCCAACAATGTATTATCTGACTGGTTATGACATGTGCATTAATATTCATGTATGTAGCAAGTGAACACAGAATAGCTACATATTGTAGGTATTTTACCGCGCAATCAATCAATCAATCAGGAAAATTTATAGAGCGCGCTACTCACCCGTGAGGGTCTCAAGGTGCTGAAGGGAGGGCGGGTGCTGCTACCGTTCGAAAAGCCAGGTCTTGAGGGGTTTCCTGAAAGTGAGATGGTCCTGGGTCAGTTGTAGGTGTGCGGGGAGGGAGTTCCATGTCTTGACTGCCAGGTAGGAGAATGTTCTTCCTCCGGTGGTGGTTCTCTGAATCCGTGCGACAGTGGCGAGGGCGAGGCTGGCGGAGCGGAGCTTGCCGGTGGGGGTGTATAACGAGAGGCGGTTGTTGAGGTATTCTGGGCCCATGTTATGGAGTGCTTTGTGTGCGTGGGTGAGCAGCCTGAACATGATCATTTTGTTGACGGGGAGCCAGTGCAGGTTCCTATTCTTAGGACACCCCCGCGCCGCACGGCCACCAGCTGTAGCGTGTGCTCCCCGTCTGCCTCGCTGAGCCTGCCTGCTGACCACACCCCCTGCCGTCGCTCGGCGTGGTCTCCGGCAGTCTGTGTCTGCTGAGTTTTTTTCTGTTGCCTTGTTGTCTAATTTAGGCATTTTTGCCCCTTTGTCTCTCTTCTGTGTGCCCCCCTGTGCTGTTTTTCCCCGTTGTTGCCCCCTGTGCCCTCCCGCCCCGCTCCCCGCTTCCCGCCGCTGAGAGATCAGACACGCCCCCTTTTCTTTCTGTGCCCTCCCCGCTCTCGCCTCCCAGCTGCTCCTCCCTCCCTCGCACTTGGCCATAAATGGCGACCGTGCGGCGCAGGTGAGTGTGACCTATTCTTAGGACACCCCCGCGCCGCACGGCCACCAGCTGTAGCGTGTGCTGCCCACCTGCCTCACTGAGCCTGCCTGCTGCCTGCTGACCACGCCCCCTGCCGTCGCTCGGCGTGGTCTCCTGCAGTCTGTGTCTGCTGAGTTTTTTTCTGTTGCCTTGTTGCCTAATTTAGGCATTTTTGCCCCTTTGTCTCTCTTCTGTGTGCCCCCCTGTGCTGTTTTTCCCCGTTGTTGCCCCCTGTGCCCTCCGGCCCGCTCCCCGCTTCCCGCCGCCGAGAGATCGGACACTCCCCCTTTTCTTTCTGTGCCCTCCCCGCTCCCACCTCCCAGCTGCTCCTCCCTCCCTCGCACTTGGCCATAAATGGCGACCGTGCGGCGCAGGTGAGTGTGACCTATTCTTAGGACACCCCCGCGCCGCACCGCCACCAGCTGTAGCATGTGCTCCCCGCCTGCCTCGCTGAGCCTGCCTGCTGCCTGCTGACCACGCCCCCTGCTGTCGCTCGGCGTGGTCTCCTGCAGTCTGTGTCTGCTGAGTTTTTTTCTGTTGCCTTGTTGCCTAATTTAGGCATTTTTGCCCCTTTGTCTCTCTTCTGTGTGCCCCCCTGTGCTGTTTTTCCCCGTTGTTGCCCCCTGTGCCCTCCGGCCCGCTCCCCGCTTCCCGCCGCCGAGAGATCGGACACTCCCCCTTTTCTTTCTGTGCCCTCCCCGCTCCCGCCTCCCAGCTGCTCCTCCCTCCCTCGCACTTCGCCATAAATGGTGACCGTGTGCCCGCGCAGCGGGCGCGCCGATTGTGCACCGAAGGCGCGCCAAAGGTAAGCCCGTCTGCTCCCGTCCGCGCCTGGACCTCGCCCAGTGCCAGGACCCCTGGCCCCCGCAGACGCCAGCCCACCCGCCGGACCTATGACTCCACCGAACTCAACGCACTCAACACCGGTCGGATCTCGGGATGCTACCGAGCCAACCCGAGACGCACCCACGGACCCTTCAGCTGCCACTCCTGCAAGTTCACCTGCATCCGGACCTGCACTACACGATCACCCACCAAGCCGAGCACCAGCAGCAACCACCTGAAGTGCATCCTGCTCAACACTCGCTCCGTCCACAGACACGCCATCGAACTCTGGAACCTCCTCGACACCACATCTCCAGATGTCGCCTTCCTCACGGAAACCTGGATGAACGCCTCCTCAGCGCCCGACATCGCCATCGCCATCCCGGACGGATACAAGATCACCCGGAGGGACCGCGGCAATCAGACCGGAGGAGGCATCGCCATCATCCACAGGAACACCATCCGCATCACGACCAACACCGACGACACCCTCACAACCGCCGAACACCTGCACTTCCAGATCCACACCGACCCCAAGACCACCCTCAGAGGCACCCTCATCTACAGACCCCCGGGACCACGCACACAATTCAGCGAAGACATCGCCGACTTCATCAGCCCGCACGCCCTCCCCTCCGCGGACTACATCCTCCTCGGGGACCTCAACTTCCACCTGGAGAACAACAACGACCGCAACACCACCACCCTGCTGGAAAACCTCACCAACCTCGGTCTCAAGCAGCTGGTGACCACCCCCACCCACTACGCCGGACACACACTCGACGCCGTCTTCTCATCCAGCAAGGACATCGCCTTCAGCCACGTCACCGGACTCCACTGGACGGACCACAGCTGCGTCCACTTCAGCTTCAGAAGAACCACGATCCACCATCACCAGCAACAGGTTGCACGCAGAAGCTGGAACAAGATCACCGCCGACCAGCTCGCCGCATCCCTGAGCCAGCACCCTCCCACCAGTTCAGCAAACACCAGCCAGGTCGCCGACAACCTCATGAAGTGGATCAGCACCTGCGCAGACGACCTCGCCCCACTGAGGACCCCGCCTAGCAGACCCGACAGTAAGAAAGCACCATGGTTCACCGACGAACTCAAGAACGACTGGACAACAACACACACAACAGCAAGGAACTCTTCAACATCGTTAAAGAGCTCTCCAACCCCAACGCCGGAAACAACGACATCACCCCATCGCAGGACCTCTGCAACTCCCTCGCCTCCTACTTCCACAACAAGATCGCAGACATACACAACAGCTTCAGCACACAACCAACGCTCCCCACGACCGCACCAACGCCCCCCACCACCTCCATACGCGCCTGGACCCCGATTACCACCGAAGACACCATCCGAACAATGAACTCCATCCACTCCGGATCTCCAACCGACCCCTGCCCTCACCACGTCTTCAACAAGGCCGACGCTGTCATCGCTCCCCACCTGCGGGACATCATCAACACCTCCTTCGACACCGCGACCTTCCCGGAGAGCTGGAAGCACGCCGAACTCAGCGCCCTACTGAAGAAACCATCAGCGGACCCCACTGAACTCAAAAACTACCGCCCCATCTCGCTCCCCCCGTTTCCGGCCAAAGTCATCGAGAAGACCGTCAACAAACAGCTGGTCGCCTTCCTCGAAACGAATGGATCCCTCGACCTCTCACAGTCTGGCTTCCGGGCCAACCACAGCACCGAGACCGCCCTCATCGTAGCCACCGATGACATCCGAGCCCTGCTCGACAACGGAGAAACAGCGTCCCTCATCCTCCTGGACCTCTCCACGGCTTTCGACACTGTCTGCCACCGCACCCTAGTGCAGCGCCTCAGCAATGTCGGAATCCAGGAGAAGGCACTGGAGTGGATCATCTCCTTCCTCGCCGGAAGGACACAGAGAGTCCGCCTTCCCCCGTTCAGATCAAAAGCCACCGAAGTCGTCTGCGGCGTACCACAGTAATCATCGCTCAGCCCCACCCTCTTCAACGTCTACATGAGCCCCCTCGCAGCCATCGCACGCCAACACAACCTCAACATCATCTCCTACGCCGACGACACTCAGCTGATCCTCTCCCTCACTAACGACCCTGCCACCGCCAGAGCCAACCTACACGAAGGGATGACAGACGTAGCCGAGTGGATGATGACCAGCTGCCTGAAACTGAACTCAGACAAGACGGAAGTTCTCATCCTGGGATCCTCACCCTCCGCCTGGGGTGACTCCTGGTGGCCCCCCACCCTGGGCAGCGCACCCAAACCGACAGGCCACACACGCAACCTGGGCTTCATCCTGGACTCCTCCCTCTCCATGACCAGACAAGTCAACGCAGTCTCCTCGTTCTGCTTCAATATCCTGCGCATGCTACGTAAGATCTTCCGGTGGATCCCCACCGAGACCAGGAAGACGGTCACCCAGGCCTGTATGCGCTGGAGACGTTTCTGGAGTTTGACTGTGGTTCCTGCGTATAGGGTGTTCCCATAGTCTAGACGGCTGGTGACGAGGTCTTGGGAGACAGTCTTTCTGGTTTCGGTGAGGATCCACCTGAAGATCTTTCGGAGCATGCGCAGGGTGTTGAAGCATGCGGACGAGACGGCGTCGACTTGCTAGGTCATTGTGAGGTAGGAGTCCAGGATGAATCTCAGGTTGCGTGCGTGGTCCGTGGGTGTAGGTGCGATGCCCAGCGCTGTGGGCCACCAGTAGTCGTCCCAGGCGGATGGGGATTGTCCGAGGATTAAGACCTCCATTTTGTCTGAGTTGAGCTTAAGACGGCTGTGCTTCATTCATTCAGCAACATCTTTCATTCCTTCCTGGAGGTTGGTTTTGGCGGTGGCTGGGTCTTTGCTGAGGGAGAGTATCAGCTGGGTGTCGTCGGCCTAAGAGATGATGTTGATTTTGTGTTTGTGTGCAATGGCGCCGAGGGGCTCATTTAGATATTGAAGAGGGTTGGGCTGAGCGAGGAGCCTTGGGGTACGCTGCAGATGATCTCGCTGGCTGCGGAGATGAAGGGGGGGAGGCGTACTCTCTGGGTTCTGTCGGAGAGGAACGAGGTGATCCAGTCCAGGGCCTTTCCTTGGATCCCAGTATTGTAGAGGTGAGTTATTAGGGTGCGGTGGCAGACGGTATCAAAGGCTGCCGAGAGGTCCAGGAGGATGAGAGCGGTCGTTTCTCCGTTGCCCATCAGGGTCCTGATGTCGTCGGTGGCTGCGATGAGGGCGGTCTCGGTGATGTGGTTGGCTCAAAAACCGGACTGGGATGGGTCGAGCGAGTTGTTTGCTTCCATAAATGTAGTAAGCTGTTTATTGACGGTCTTCTCGATGACTTTAGCAGGGAAGGGGAGGAGGGAGATGGGGCAGAAGTTCTTGAAGTCTTTGGGGTCCGCTGTGGGTTTCTTCAGAAAGGCGTTGATCTCTGCGTGTTTCCAGTTCTCAGGGAAGTAGTTGCTCAGCGTATTTGCTTATTCTAATATGGCCACCATGATTTTGGCATTGTGCGCTGCTTGGTAGTCTTTTTTTGCTGTCTATGCATATTCATGGCACTTCTTCCTGGTATATGACACAGACTCTTTGTGAGTCTCTATATGTGTAAGCAAGGCGTAACTGGCAAAACGCGTTGCGTTAGATCGGAATAAACTACCTTAACTTCAAATGGATTGTGTCCTGAGAGTGCACTTATTTCGCGGTATGTAACAAAGTTATTTATATATACACACACATACACACACACAGACACAGACACACACATATATATGTGATCAAGGCTTTGGTCGAAACGCGTCGTGGCAAACTGGTGTTTGGGTTCACAATAAATATTTAAACACCAAGAATTGGGTCTCGCATCATCCTTTGGCAGCACATGCTGAGCTGAGTCAAGCTGAGGACGACACATACCGCATATATATATAAAAAATCCAGAGGTTACAGGTACGTTATAGTTAGGTTCAGAATTTACACATACAAAACCATATAAATTCAACAGTTATAGTTACCTCAAGAAACTAAAACTCATGCCCTATGGTAACTATAACTTTCTCCTTGCCAAGCCACCATCATGCACAGCATTCTCACCAATAATTATACAGAAAATGTTGCAGTGATATTATGATGTCATAAAAGATTTCATGAGTGATGTGAAATGTGGGTTATTTAAGCAGTGCCTGGTGTAAAAAGTAGGGCCGATTTCGACCGAGAACCTTTAAGTATTGCCCGGCATTAGCCGCCTCTCATACCACTCGAAATTATCAAACAAAGAGGCAGGCGCTGGAGACTGGAAGGCAGGAAACAGGAGTTTATTCCGATGGAGCAGAACACGTCAAATCAGACAACAGGGTATCTTCTCGAGGTGCTCTAAACGCATCTCTGAGGCCTGGCCTCTTATACACAGGTTTATGGTCTTTATTACAGTTTATTACATGTGGCACATTCTTGCAAATACTTTGAAGTACGGAAAGACATCCTCGGAATCCCCGCTTCAAGCCCGTTCCCACAAACATTTACAGTAGAAGTCCCCACCCCGATCTCAGTAGGTGATGACTGTCGCGCAGCTGGACATTCCGCCCGTTCCCGGAATGTGTGCGGCTGATCGGATCTCATGGGGTGGGGGCTTTGATCAGTTGTAGATCCTTTGAAGAGAGAAGCTTCCTATTGTATGGGGCAATAAACTGCATCCGCAGGGCCAGGTGGTGGCCTGGGAATGAGCAGGACTATTGGGCACAGAGGAAAGGGGGTTCATCAAAGGATGTATGATCATGAAAGGGATGGAGGGAGGTGTTGGCTGGGTACGAGATGTGGCTCCGAGGCAGGGTCGCCCTGAAAGGGAGGTTTATGGCCCAAGCATGTGAGAGCGGGGGCTGTCAGCGTGCGGGGGGATGCTTGCGAGGTTAGAGGGAGAGAGAGAGAGAGACGCGCTGGCTATCGGCAGTGGGCAGAGTGGCCATGGCATTCAAAATGGCTGCTACTTACGCGCACATATGAGCCTGAAAAGGGACAAGATGGCACCGATAATGTTGATGTCGCAAACTAGATTTTTACAGTCCTCCCTTTTCAACATATCTAGCCAGCCCGTCAATCTATATCTATCCCCATTATATTTCGGACTTCAACTTCATACATAGCTCTCATGGGTTCGGCTTCAAAGTCCAAAGTCTTGGGGCAGATACAGTTAGCGCAAAGTGAGCACAGGGGTGGCAAGCATTGAACACCCAGGCAGAATCCACATATTACGACAATCAGTATTAATACGATCATAAACAACCTCCACCCCCAGTCTTTTACAGTACTCCAGAACCAACTCCCAAGCGACCATTCTTCTTGTTCCTGGTGAACTTCTGAGGAAAGTCTGTGGAGGTGTTCAATGGCTTTGTACACTGAGGGTGAATTGTCCGGTATGTAGGTGCAACAGCTGGACCCAATGATACGGCATGCTCCTCCACGATCCACTAGAACCACATCTAGAACAAGGCAGTTCTGAAGAGCCACCAGGCGGACCGCCTGAAGCTCGGCTGTATTGTTTGTGAGGATGCCAGCTGTAATGTTCATTGTTGTTTCGACTGCCTGGGTCAAATGTCGGATGGCACGGCTGTTCGCTATCGGACCCCAGAGTGGAACAAGTACCTTCAATGCATCCAGGAACTGTGCCCCGGTGGAGTCAGCTTGCTCAATGTCTTTTGCTCGCTTTTGTCAGTGATGGTTTGCTGGAGCCACATAGGTCGGAGGAGGGATGAAGGCAATGTAACAGGTACCCACCCAGCCTTTGGGGAGCCAAGTGTAGGCTTTCGTACCACAAACAAAGTACATGTTCGGAGAGGTGACAAAAGAGGGTGGATCAGTTCTGGTGATGCGGCAGGCACTGTGGCCTACCAGCTGTGTCCCAAGGCCCTCGATGCATACAAGGCCCGAGACACTTACGACAGATAGGTCCACAGTCAGGGTGGCAGCTGTACGTTTCCGGAGGTAGGAAAAAGTGGGTCTGGCTGGGTTGTTGAACACCTGCATTTCAATCTGTTCTTTGGCAGCGATGTCCATATGTCAAATCAGAGGCCACCGAAGTCATCTGCGGCGTACCACAAGGATCATCACTCAGTCCCACCCTCTTCAACGTATACATGAGTCCCCTCGCCCCCATCGCCCGCCAAGACAACCTCAACATCATCTCCTACGCAGACGACACCCAGCTGATCCTCTCCCTCACCAAAGACCCAAACACCGCTAAAACCAACTTACACGAAGGAGTGAAAGAAGTAGCCGAGTGGATGAAGAACAGCCGTTTAAAACTAAACTCAGACAAAACAGAAGTCCTCATCCTAGGGCCATCCCCCTCTGCCTGGAACGACTCATGGTGGCCTCCAGCCCTCGGAACCGCACCCATACCTACGGACCATGCATGTAACCCGGGCTTCATCCTAGACTCCTCCCTCTCGATGACCAGACAAGTCAACGCCGACTCGTCATCCTGCTTCAACATCCTACGAATGCTCAAAAAAATCTTCCGCTGGATCCCCACCAAAACAAGAAAGACGGTCACCCACGCACTGGTCACAAGCCGACTGGATTACGGAAACACCCTCTACGCCGGAACCACAGCCAAACTACAGAAAAAACTCCAACGCATCCAAAACGCCTCAGCCAGACTCATTCTGGACATCCCTCGGCAAGCTCACATTTCCGGCCACCTGAAAGACCTCCATTGGCTCCCTGTCAACAAGAGAATAACGTTCCGTCTCCTCACCCACGCACACAAAGCCCTCTATGACCTAGGACCCGAATGCCTCAACACACGTCTATCCTTCTACACCCCCTCCCGACAACTACGATCGTCCAATCAAGCCCTCGCCGCAATTCCGCGCATCCACAGATCCACCATGGGGGGAAGATCCTTCTCCTACTTTGCGGCCAAAACATGGAACTCTCTCCCCACCCACCTCCGTCTTACACAGAACCACCTCTCCTTCAGAAAGCAACTAAAAACTTGGATATTCGATAAGTAAAAGCACCTCCCTCCCCCAAGCGCCTTGAGACCCTCTGGGTGAGTAGTGCGCTATATAAATTTTGGAACTTGAACTTGAACTTATGAATAGAGTCGTTGGATGTCAGAGGGCAAAAGGGGGCAGCAGTTCTTCCTGTTTGTTCTGCCAGACCCCATGATAAAAGTGTGCATAGTTCTGCTGGAAGTGGCATTATCCCTGTAGCTTTCTTGCAAGAGGATCAGCCAAGCAAGGCAGGAACCGTAGACGGAGAAAGGTGAAGGGATGAAGGGGATGGAATGTCCAGTGGCGTGGGGTAACAACCCACAGATCCAG
The DNA here is from genome assembly GCF_964263255.1 of Lissotriton vulgaris. Lineage (NCBI taxonomy): Eukaryota > Metazoa > Chordata > Amphibia > Caudata > Salamandridae > Lissotriton > Lissotriton vulgaris. Next base: position 70,532,284 of record NC_141686.1, read on the forward strand.
CAGTTTGTGGCATTGGCGGCAAGGTTGTGTTGGTGCAGCAACTGCACGAAGGAGTTGTTCCAAAACTCCTTACGTCTTTCTCGGAGTTGAGGTGAAAGAGAGACCAGGTAGTGTTCTTTCATTGTGGTAGGCTGTGCAGTAGTTAGACATGTCTTATGAGCTGGTGCGCTCTCTTCCACGATCCAGAGGGTGGTCATGAGGAGGAGGCAAAAGAGAAGGGCGATAAAGAGAGCAATAGTCTTTGAGCTGTGTATTTTGTCAGTCTTTGGGTTTCTGTAGTGGGTCTTCGGATGTCCGGTTGCTTCCATCATCTTCGCGTCTGGGGCTTCCATCATCTTCATATCGGGCGCTTCCATCATCTTCAAGTGGCTCGGTAGAGGGCAGAACCACAAACTTCGTTTGGCTTCTCTCCTGGCAGCCTTAGTAGTGTTAGGCCGCCGCTCTGAGAATTGTAACTTAGTCAACGGTCTGCTTAGCCGAAGCTCCCTCCTTTCGTCGCAGGTTATACCCTTCTCTGGATGGCACAGTGGGATCGGGGAATTCTGCTAGTTCAAGTGTCTCTTTATCAGGGTAACAGCTCAGGGATGGTCGATCTTTGTTCAGGAGCTCTTCTTGGGTGGCCACGTCTTCGGTCGTCGTCAGGGTTTAGGAGATCTTCTTGCAGTGGCGTGCATGCAGCCAGTTCCGCTTTCCTTCCACTCGAAGAGCTGTACGGGTGGTAATCAAGACTTGCCAGGGGCCCGTCCACCGGGGTTCCAGATTCTTTGCACGCTGGAAGTTACGTATTAAAACGTAATCGCCGGGTTGGATGTCTTGTCCAGGCCCCCTGGAAGCATCAGGTATGGCATGCAGCACCAGTTGATGGATGACAGACAGTGTCTTAGTCAGATTGTACAAATAATCAGACATTAGGACGTCCGGGACGTCGTGAATGGAAGTTGGTTTTGGTGCAGACCAAATGCTCATAGGGCGGCCAAAAACGACCTCGTAAGGGGTCAAATGGTGTTTGGTGGGGGTGGAACGCATTGATAGCAATGCCAGTGGGAGAGCGTCTGGCCATTTCAGTCCTGTGGTAGCCACTATCTTAGCTAGTTTGAGCTTCAGTGTGGCATTATGTCGCTCAACTAGTCCAGCAGATTGGGGGTGGAAGACTGCGTGGAAGTTTTGTTTTACACCCAACCCCTTTAAGATGAGTTGGATAACCTCAGCTACGAAGTGGGGGCCATTGTCGCTCCACAAAATTCGACAAAGGCCGTAGCGAGGGAAGAATTCTTTCAGTAGTACCTTTGCAGTGGCAATGGCAGTGTTGGTGCGAGTTGGATAGGCTTCCACCCACTTGCTAAATGCGCACACGACAACAAGTACATATTTCAGACCTTGGCATCTTTCTAGTTGGATGTAGTCCATCTGTAGGACTTCAAATGGTGATTGGGGACCCCAAACCCTCCCCGGGGTATACTACAGTTCCTTTCCCAGGGTTGTGTTGCAGGCATATCAGACATTGTTGGACCAGACGTTTGGCTGAATCTGTAATCTTGTCATTGTGCCAAACTTTGGAGACAAGTTCGGCCATAGGGGCAGATCCTATGTGTGCAGGAGAGTGTGCCATGGTCAATATGGGGATCAGGTACGAGTTGGGTAGCAGCCATTTGTTCGTGTCTTTTGTTCGCCAGCAGCCTTCATCGTCTTTCAATCCCACCCGTGCCCATTCAGTCAATTCGTGTGGTGAGCTGGCCATCTGGATGTCCCTAACAGTTTCCCTAGCGTCCGTCCATTTTTCTGTTTGTGACCTGGTCACATACATGCGTGTCGTTGTCCTATTCTCGGCCGTGGTTCGGGCAGTGATGTCGGCCAGTGCATTCCCCTGCCCAATGATGTCTATCACCTTTTTGTGTGCCTGGCACTTGATTACTGCAAGTTGCTTGGGAAGGAGGACCGCTTCAGTCAGGGCGGAGACTAGATCTCCATGTAAGATGGGGGTGCCATGTAAGGTCAGGAATCCTCTCTCCTTCCACAGGAGCCCAAAATGATGAACCACCCCGAAGGCATACTGGCTGTCAGTGTAAATGTTTGCTGTGGTTCCTGCTGCTAGGATACATGCTCGTGTGAGGGCAATCAGTTCTACTGCCTGTGCAGATCGTTGTGTGATGCGGGCGATCTCTACTACAGTTCGGGCTGTGGTAACAGCATAAGCAGCTGAGGTGGTGCCGTCGGGGAGTTTGATGCAAGAGCCATCCACCCACAGCTCTCCGTCAGGGTCTGGGAAGGCGGTGTCTCGGAGGTCAACCCTACTCCTTGTCTGTTCTTCCGTCAGGGTCACACAGTCATGTATAGGGAACACATTGGGGTCGTTCTCAGGTAGGGGCAACAAAGTGGCCAGATTCAGCATGGTGCATCTTTTCAGTGTGATGTGGGGTGCCAGCAGTGTCAGTTCGTACCCAGTCAGTCGTGCACTAGTCAGATGTTGCGTCTTAGTCTGGTTCAGGAGGGTGTCGACCGCATGGGGTACTAACACCGTGAGGGAGTTCGAGAGTACGATCCCCTCACTTTGTCGGATAGAGATAGCAGCGGCAGCTACGGCTTGAAGGCAGGCAGGCAAAGCTCTGGCTACGGGGTCAAGAGTGGCAGAGAAGTAGGCGCATGGGCGTTGCTTTGGGCCAATGGACTGGGTCAAGACGGACAAAGCACATCCCTCCCTTTCGTGAGTGTAGAGGGAGAAGGGCTCTGTGTAATCGGGGGTTCCTAGGACGGGAGCTGAGCAGAGGGCATTTCGTAGTTCTTTGAAGGAGGATTGGCATTCAGGGGTCCAAGGGAGCGGGAAGGGGACATCTTTAGCCAGCAGGGAAAGCAGTGGTTTCACAATGAGGCTGAAATTTGGCAACCACTGTCGGCAGAAGGAGGTGAGACCTAGCAGGGAGCGGACTTGTTTCTGGGTTTTGGGGACAGGGGTTTCTAGAATGGTCTGAATTCGATCGGGTGTAAGCTTTCTCCCGTCTTTGGACAAGAGGTGTCCTAGATAAGTGACCTGGGGTTGGCAGAATTGCAACTTCTTCTTGGAGACCTTGTGGCGATTTTCCGCAAGGAAGTGCAGGAGTTGGATGGTGGCTGTGACTACACGTGGAGTGGTGTCGGCTGCCAAAAGGATATCATCGACGTACTGTATCAACACCACTCCATCCGGTAACTGGACTGCGTCCAGTTGTCTCTTGAGGGCTTGGCTATGGATGCTGGGACTTTCAGTGTAGCCTTGGGGTGCTCGACAAAATCTATATGAGTGGGCTTTTAGGGTGAAGCCGAAGAGGTATCGGCTGTCTGGGTGGATGGGGATAGAGAAGAAAGCGTTCTTGAGGTCAATGACAGTGAAGATTGTGGCAGTGGAAGGAATCAGAGTCAGAATAGTGGTGATGTCTGAGACTACGGGGTACTGAGGTACAACTACCTTGTTGACCTCTCGTAGGTCGATGATGAAGCGGTACGCTTTCTCATCTCCCTCACCTTGCTTCTTTATAATGGGTAGGATAGGGCTGTTGCAAACATTGCTAACTACTTCACCTACCACTCCTGCATCTATCAGGGACTGGATAATCTTTACCAATGCCTTCTCGCCCTCAGGCGATATCCGATATTGTGGAAGTTTCGGGAGTATTGCGTCTTGTCGAACAGTTATGTGCACTGGGTCGATCATCATGCGTCCTACGTCCGAGTCAGTCTTGGCCCACAGATATGGAGGTAGAGTGTCAAGTAGGGACAAGTCAGCATCAGAGATGGAAAACATGCGTCGGGTGGGACAAATCCGGAGCAGAGTCGGGTTATCGTACAAAAAGACTCGAACTCTTTCTTGCGAACACTTAATAGTAGCTCGGAAATGCTTTAGTAAGTTAAGTCCCATAATGGCATCAGGGGTGTTGGATGAGAGCAAAAACGTTGTGTCAGTGGTGTTATTTTCCAAGTCAAAGGAGATCGGTGTAGACAAGGGATTAGTGGAGGGCGTTCCATCGAAACCTATCGATGTTACTTGTGAGCCAGACAAGGGTGCCCTTGCAGTCAGTCGTTTAGATAAAGCACTACGTGTTGCGCCAGTGTCTACCCAAAATGGAGACTTCGTACCCAGGACCTTAGCAGTGACATAAGGACCTTGCTGGTCAACATAGAGCTCGACTGGATCCCTCCCTTGCCCTTGGCAGTCCTATGCGAAGTCGTGGGTGTCATCGCAGTCAGACTGCTGGTACTGGTTCTGTCGGGAACGGTCAAATGTGTTCGGTCTGCCTGGCCTGTCGTTATTGGTGTCGTTTGTGGACCCTCGTCCCTGTCCTCTATTTCTAGGCCCACCCGCTACATCTCTTGTGTCCCTATTCTTATTCATTTCTAACAGGACCGGACACTGAGATTTCCAATGGCCAAAGCCTTTGCAGAATGCACACTGGTTCTCGTCGATGTCTTTACGTCCAGCATAGGGTGCGGGTGTACGGTCTTTAGGGGGTGGATTTCTAGGAGCATTCGACTGGTAATTTCCCTTGTACTGTTCTCTTCCTATAGTCACCCCCTGTAATTGTGCAATCATCACTCTTTCCTTCAGATCCTTTTTCTTTTTCTCAGTCGCCCTATCATTCTCGTTCTTCTGATGCTCATAATACTGGGCCATCTGAAGGATAGCCGCAGACTTGGAGGCCGCCCAACTACTCTCGCTAGCCTGTAGTTTCTGTGAGACCTCCTGTGACAGACCTTTAACATAGTTCTGGACAAACAGATGATGTCCGGTTGCAGTGGTCATGTCCTGGCCACTGTAATCGGAAAACACTGTCTCAAACCGGGAGAAGTATTCTGATACGTCTTCCCGGGGTTTCTGGCGGCAGGCCGTTACTCTCGACCAGTCCACCTTCTTCTCTGGGATCAGGGTTTTCAATTTCTGCACGATCTTGTCTGGGAGTTCTAAAATAGATTTCAAAGGTTTCTGTCCCGGCTCTCGTTGTCTGTCTATGCCATCGAGTTGTGACCAGGTATGTCCAAACAGCTCAAGGTGGTTGACTTTTCGGATTTGCTTCCACACATCAGCTGGCAGACATAACCCGAAAAACAAATCAATGTCAGCTAGGGTCATAATCGTTGAACCTAAGGCTGTACCTAATTCAGTGTAAAAGGCAGTGGGGTTCTTCCGTAAATCAGGAAGGGATTTTCGGAACGTCAGGATATCTTGTTGATCCCATGGTTGGTAGACCCAGTTATATACTACCCTCCCTCTCGCATCTTGATGGTTAACCTCATCATGCGTTCCCTGTCCTCGTGGGGGAACCCAGTAGGGAGCGGCCTCCCTTATAGGCATCATTGTATTAGTTTTTTCTATTCGAGGTTCAGTCGCTACAGGAGTCGTCGTTTTAGCTTCCAACCTCTGTTCAGTGAGGTGGCGGAAAACTTCAAGCGTACGAGTGAAGAGGTCCGTCACGTCACACTCGCCCTCATTCCCAATGTCAACTTTTCTATACAAGATCGTTAAACTCTCAGGACCTTTGTCTTGGTATCGGTCCTCATAAGCATTGAGGGTGTGATAGCAAAATCTCACAACAAAGTGTCGTCTGTTGCTATCGGCATATGAATTGTACATATCCATTACGTACTCCTCGCTCTCTTTCCATTCCACCAGTGTCTTTACTATCTTATCGATCCCTGCTCGCTCATCCTTGCTCAACCTGTTCATTCTAGTGGAATCTTTCTTTCGGGTCTCAGGGTTGTCTAATGCTGCTGCTTGCACTGCGCTGAGTATGAGGGGTTCGGCCGGCGCGGAGGCCGTGAGGACCGAGGCCCTGGCACTATTCTCATCTGTGCTTGGGGGCTGCGGGTGCTGTACTAAGGGTTGGGAAGGGGCGTATGGAGGGGGCATGTAGATGATTGGAGGACCTAGTAATAGATCATCGTTCGCTCACTGTTTCGAGGGCAACTCGGGTAGAGCGTAGAGGGTGTTCTAACGGGACACTGGCTCGATGTTTCGGACTCTTGCTTCTGTTTGGCTTCCTCTCTCTCCTTTATCTCTTCCTCTAACTTTTTGGCAGCTAGGTGAGCTGCTTTTCGTAGTTCCTTCTCTAATCTGACTTCGTTTCTCTTTTTCCGTTGTTCTACTTCTTTGCGCCACATGGCAAGGCTATCAAGCATAGTGGGCGTTGTCTTATTGTTTCGAAGGGCTGTTTCTAGCACGTTTATTTTATCGTCATCGAAGGATCCTATCAGTGGCCACTGACTTTTCTGATCCTTTCTCGTATACTTGTGCCATAGCTTGCTATAGGCTACAGCGACTAGTCCATACTTCGTGAACATATCTTTATTAGGGGTGCCTTCCAGTGGAGCTGGATGATTCATTTCTAATAAGCGGTCCGGGCTGAACCAACTACCAATCAGTGGGGAGAAGATAGGCATGACAGATTACAACGGGGGACAAAGGTCCGCACTACCTATCCCTCACTACTTGCAAAGACTAGACAGAATATTTCTATTCTACGTTATTTGCAAACAGAGAATATCTCAAAGAACCAACGTCGAACAATCAATGTTCGGACAATCAATCAATCAGTGGGGAGAAAAATAGGTACGACAGATTACAACGGGGGACAAAAGTCTGCGTTACCTATCCTTCACTATCTGCAAAGGAAGAGAGAATATCTCTATTCTTCCCCGTTTGCAGACAGAGAACATCTAAAAAACAATCATTAAGCAATACTAGTATTTTTTTCAAACAATCAAACAATCGCTTCGCAATTTGTCATGTTACACGACCTTACCCGGACCGCATGGACAGTTTCTCGTCTTCTGCTTCCAGCGCCCGTTCGTCCTCTATTCTCCGTAACTGTCGCAGCACTCCTGATGGTTCCCAGTCAGGACGGTAGATCACTCGAGAGAGGTCTGCTCGGAACCGGTGAAGTTCGGATGATCGGCTGCCAGACAAAGGTCTATCGAGCAGGTGCACTTCCCGATCCTTGCAGTCGTTCACTCTGTCGTCAAGACCTCTCCCACTGGATCCACATGTCGCTGATGGGCCCCACGTTTGGGACGCCAATTTGTAAAAGGTAGGGCCGATTTCGACCGAGAACCTTTAAGTATTGCCCGGCGTAAGCCGCCTCTCATACCACTCAAAATTATCAAACAAAGAGGCAGGCGCTGGAGACTGGAAGGCAGGAAACAGGAGTTTATTCCGACGGAGCAGAACATGTCAAATCAGACAACAGGGTATCTTCTCGAGGTGCTCTAAACGCATCTCTGAGGCCTGGCCTCTTATACACAGGTTTATGGTCTTTATTACAGTTTATTACATGTGGCACATTCTTGCAAATACTTTGAAGTACGGAAAGACATCCTCGGAATCCCCGCTTCAAGCCCGTTCCCACACACATTTACAGTAGAAGTCCCCACCCCGATCTCAGTAGGTGATGACTGTCACGCAGCTGGACATTCCGCCGGTTCCCGGAATATGTGCGGCTGATCGGATCTCATGGGGTGGGGGCTTTGATCAGTTGTAGATCCTTTGAAGAGAGAAGCTTCCTACTGTATGGGGGCAATAAACTGCATCCGCAGGGCCAGGTGGTGGCCTGGGAACGAGCAGGACAATCGGGCACAGAGGAAAGGGGGTTCATCAAAGGATGTATGATCATGAAAGGGATGGAGGGAGGTGTTGGCTGGGTACGGGATGTGGCTCCGAGGCAGGGTCGCGCTGAAAGGGAGGTTTATGGCCCAAGGATGTGAGAGCGGGGGCTGTCAGCGTGCAGGCGGATGCTTGCGAGGTTAGAGGGAGAGAGAGAGAGAGAAAACTTTCTGGACCAATATCTAGCTTCCTGCCAAACTTAGTGTAATTCTGTTCAGTGGTTTGGTTGTAGTTGTATCTAAAATCCTTACGGGAAATTGCATGGGGAAACGTGTTTTGGGTCACCCCTATTTCTTGGCCTCCACTTAACGGATCACCCCGCAAACCTTCCAGACAGCAGTTGATGTGAGTGGCAAACTAGTTGTAGAAATGTCATTTAGATTTGTCAAACGGCGCCAAAGTTATCAGGAAAAAAAATGCTTTGTCTAGGGAAATTAGGTCCTAACTATAACTACCTACTATATATATTCACTGAAAAACAAAGTTTACAGGAACGTTATATTTAGGATCAAATTTCACTTGTACAAAACAATAGAAATTCAGCAGTTATAGTTACCTGATCTAACTATAACTTACACCCCGTAATGCACTGCTTATGACCTCACATATTACAAAACTCATGACATGGTCAGTGGCCTCACTTATGACATTTTAAATGACATCACTGATACCATCATCTAGTGATTATAAGTGTTTCATAAACGTTTTTGACTGTTAAAATATATATTAAGGTACTACAAAAGGTAAATTAGTATACCTTTTGTAGTACTAAGGGATGCTACTATTTCAAACATATATGATGTGAGTGGCTGCATGACTGTGTGTATCCATGTGTGAGCGAGTGCATGACTGGCTGTTTGGGTGTGTGAGTGGGCTTGGGAGTGGCTGTATGGCTGGGTAAGTGGGTGTGTGAATAGCTGCATAGGTGAATAAGTGGGTGTGTGAGTAGTTGTATGGGTGTGTGTGTGGCTGTCTGAGTAGCTGCATTGGCAAGCGAGCGAGTGTGTAAGTGGATGTATGGGTGTGTGAGTGGGTGTGTGAGTGGCTGTATGGGTGACTACGTAGGTGTGTGAGTAGGTATATGGATTAATCCGTAGGTGTGTGAGTAGATTTATGGGTATGCAAGTGTCTGTGTGAGTATCAATATTGGTGAGTGAGTGGCTGTATAGGTGAGGTAGTGGCTGCATGAGAGGCTGTATGAGTGGGAGAGTGGGTGTGTGAGTGTCTGCATGGGTGACTGAGTGGCTGAGTGAGAGACTGTATAGGTGAGTGACTAGGAGTGTAAGTGGCTGTATGGGTGAGTGAGTGGCTGTTTGAGTGGGTGTTTAGTTAACTGAGTGGGTGTGCAAGTGACTGTATTAGAGAGGAGCTGTTAAGTGGCTGTATGGGTGAATGAATAGACATGTGAGTGCTTGTATGGATGTGTGAATGGGTATATAGGTGCTTTTGTGAGTGGCTCTGATGAGAGGCTGTGTGGATGATTGACTGGTTGTGTGAGTAGCTGCATTGGTGAGAGAGTGGGTGTGTGAGTGGCTGTATGGGTGAGTGAGTTGCTGCATGAGTGACTGTATAGGTGAGTGAGTAGCTGTGTGAGTAGATGCATGGTGAGGGGCTGTATTTACGAAGGAATAGGTGTGTGAGTCACTGTATGGGTGAGTGAGCAGGTGTGTGATGGCTGTATGGGTGAGTGAGTGGCTGTGGAAGTGACTGTATAGGCAAGTGAGTGGCTGTGTGAGTAGATGTATGGGTGAGTGGCTGTATATACGAATGAGTGGGCGTGTGAGTGGCTGTATGGGTAAGTGAGTGGCTATATGTGTGGATGAGTGGGTATATCAAAGGTTCTGTGGGTGTGTAAGTCAGTGTTTGAGTGGTTCTGTGGATGATGTCATCAGTGATTTCATTTGAGATGTCATCAGTGCTGTTATCAGAGACGTCACTGACCATGTCATGAGTGATGTCATATGTGAGGTCATAAGCAGGGCATTGCGGGGGCATACGTTATAATTAGCTCAGGTAACCATAATTGCTGAATTTCAATGGTTTTGTACGATTGAAATGTGAGATTACCTATAATGTCCCTGTAACCATTGGATTTTTTCAGTGAATTTCTAAGGTTTTTTAAATTCTATTTCCTAACTATAATGTCCCTGTAACCTTTTGCTTTGTTTGTGAATTGCTATGTTTTTTAAAATATTCTATTTCCTAACTGTAATGACTCTGTAACCTTTGTTTTTCCCAGTGAATTTCTAACGTTTTGTTAAATTGTTTTTCATAACTATAACCTGTAACCTTTGATAGTGGTTGTGTGAGCACCTATGAGGGTCTGGGTTTGTGGGTGTTTGAGTGTCTATGTGGGTCTGTGAGTGCGTGTGTGAGTGGTGCTATAGGGTTTGGGTATTTGCATACTTAGGGTGTTTAAACAGGGGAACCATGGACTCTACTCTCACCAGGAGACAACAAGAAAGAAATTACTCATCGCAGTAACCCAAGTTTAGATCGAGGTCCAATAGATAAATGATGCATACACTTCCATTAAGGATTTCAGCCATTTTTCAACCTGAGATACAAGAGGAAATATACTTGCTTTGCATTCGCAAGCCCAAGAAGTTAGGATTGTTTACGCTTTACTCAAGTGGAGTTTCAGCTATGTCACTTGATATGCGTATGTTTGTTAGTGCTTCATGTTGAGGTTTAATTTATGTGAAATGAGTATCAGGGCCAGAATGGAGCCCCATTTCAGCATATAAGAGTCCAAACGTTTGCAGAAAATATCTACCCAACGGCAATACTTTCTACTGATGAATTAGTAAGTACTATCTCATTGGGTAAATGGCTAGTGCATATTTTACACTACAGATGCGTAAAGGACCACCCATTTAGGTATTTCTCTGAGTTCTGCTTGCCTTTTGTTTTAATGGGTTAATCACTGTATATCTTTTTTTCTACATTTTTTTATTCTTAGATAAGTCAATGCACAATATCATGCTTCGTATTTTCCGTTTTCACTGAAAGTCGCAAAGATAGCATGTTTTTGAAAAAGTGTATAAAACATATATACACATAATGTGGATAATGTTTGAGAACAGTAGTTTACTAATATAGTGTTTAAACCTGTGTTGCTGTCAACATTTTTAATGTAAAGCACTTTTTAATTGTATTTCACATCTTCACGATGATGCCAGTATTCGTGATGACGTCGGCATTTGCGAATATCATGTGACTATGTTACATAGAGGTTTGATTAGAGAAGACACTTTTCATTACTCTTCAAAAGAAGCTCTTGCTCATTTCTCTCTTTTTGAAGCTTTCAGTTATTATTTGGTACATTCTTAGATGGTGTACTGTACTTTTAGTGCAGAATTGTGTTTCTGACTTGTTTTGTCTTTTTGTTCTTATATAAAATGGCAACAGGCGGAAATGAGGAGGAGCTTCCACAACAAACTGAGGATAAGAAGCCACAGCAACATCATGCCCCCAATGTATTGCTGGGATTATTTCACAATCCCGTCTGGCAAAAACAAAAACAGTCACCTACATTGGCGGTTCGTCCATTGTGGGCGTTGGGGCATTGCCCCACTAATGCCACGGCCCCAAGTTCTTCGTTTTACTTCTCTGATGCTAATTCCAATCAGGACTCCTGATTTGAATTAGCGTCTCTGCGTTGGAGAAGTAGAACGAGGGAGGCTGGTTTGGGGGCGGGGCTGCGGCAGCACTCAGGTAGTTAAGTGACAGGCCAGCAGCGCACAAGTAGTCACACAGTTGCAGTCCCAGCAATAGTGCGCATGCTCATTTTTGGGCTGATCATTTTAACAATCAGCCCAAACATGCGCACTCTAGCCGCACATTAGGATTTGATGCCACAGCCCCCGTCTCCTAATGGAACCAATCCTGGCGGTGCTGCTGGAGCAGCGTCAATAGAGGGGTAGGCACTGCAGTGACGTCGCGACTGTTCCTGTTTGCCCCTGGTTCGGGATCCCGTGCTCTTCAACAGTCTTTCCGTGTCGTGATGTGAAGTGGTTGTTGGCGTTTTTTTGCTGCCTGTGTGTTGTTTAAACATGCGTGCTCTAACTGCGTGCTCTAACACTGTACAATGTGCGGATGTCTTCCCATGTTGTGATGTGAAGTGGTTGTTGGTGTTTTGGGCTGCCTATGTTCGTTGAATTCGTGTGTCTGAAGTACACTTTGTCGTGTTACCGTACCGTTTATATTCAACAATACGGTCTTAATTCGTGAAATGAGTGATTAAAGGGATCACAGAAATGCGCATTAACCTTCGGGAGAGTCTGAGAGATGTGTGAGTTTTTCACCGCTTTGAAGTTCTTTTGGTTCACTGTCACTGGAGCTGTTGCCTTGTGCATGCCAGCCTGTGTGTTTGACGTGTCTTGTAGTGACATAGGTATCAGTTCAGTGTACTGCTACTTTGAAGCTGCATAAACTTTACTTTAAACAATGCCCAAAAGCATATGGTCACAGGTTGATTTTGTTGCTCTTAGCATGACATTTCTAATTCTCGGTCCGTTAGATTCGGTTCTTGTTCTAATGTATTCTGGGGCTTGAAGTCTCGCCTTTTCGTTTGAATTCTTGCACACGCATGCAGTGATTAGTGACTCTCGTCTTCCAAAGTGGAGTCACGTGGCACTCCTGTTTCTTTCTTTTGTCTCTGAAGGTGTGTGGGAATGCACACACCTTCACAAAAAGAAAATGTACGTCAAGCACACTTATGTGGATTTGTACATGATCTTCAGTAGATTTCTTATGTGAGTGGTGCATGTGGTGCCGTTTTTGTGAGGAGTGTCTTGGTAGGACCACTAATCTCCCTGCTACTCCTCGTACAACTGTGTCAACAGACTGCCGCTGACCGCGTGACCCGCAGGGGAACATGGGCGGGGCAGCGCTTTAGTCCCACCCGGCAAAACTCCAGCCAGCACTGGTGGGGCGCCCCGCGTCTACCAGTCACAGGCCAGGGGAGGGCCTACATGTGGGAGGGGCGAACCCCCTTTATCTACCGCAGTGGCCAAGGCTCGGCCTCTCGCATCCCAGTCTTCTCGCGGCTCAAGCACTGTCACTGGGACTATTGATGCCCGTCTGCCGCGCTGCATCGACGTCGTTTGGTTGCGTTTCCGTTTTATTGCGTTTCCGGGACCCATTGGTGTCGTTCGCGGTGAGTTTTCGGGCCCTTAGTGGGGTGTCCAGGGCAGAGGAGACCGAGGTTTTTTCCGTGGTTTAGACTTGCACAAGCAGTCTCTTGTCGGGGCATTGCTGCGTGGGGTCTGTTTGGGTCCTGGGATTGAAGAAATGTGTGGATCGGCACGCGGGGTGTCATTGTTCGGGCCATGAGGGTGGCTCCATTATCAGAGGCTCGCCTTAGACCTGGGAGACTGGGGTTTGATCTACAGCGTAGGCGCGCTAAATTAAACAAATGGTCCGGCATGTGTAATGTAAAGCGGCATTTGGTGATATGGTATAAAATAGCAATTGGGATCAGCACCGCTCATAGTCGGGGCCCTCAGCTTCCTCTATTGGGACCAGCTAGCAGATGGACGCATGTGCGGGTACAGGTCCAAGGTCCAGGGGGCGGCAGTTAGGGTAGGCATTTGGTGCAATGGCAATAACAAAAGGGTAAAGACTGCCGGTTATGGAGGCGGCGGCGGTGGTCATAGGGTTCGACTCTTGCCCTAGATAGGCGGTATGATCACTCTGCAATGTGGCGGGACTGGATACTCGGGTGAGTGAGTACACCTCTTGGCATGCGGTTAAATGTTAGCCGGAAGTTCTATTTTGATTTGCCCTGCATCGGACCGCCTCTGTTAATTTTTTTAAGTGACTAGGTAAAATACAGCCCTTCAATGTTTGATGTCTCCCGCTTAGCTTCAAACCACCTCATCCGCTTAATCTTTAATATGGGGAGTAAACTTCATGCTTTGCGTGATCATTTGAAACTAATTAGGAAGGGAGAGGATGTGGTCTGACGTTTAGCGCGGCCACCTTTAGTGCTGTGAAACCAGGTTCGGGCCTCTTATTGAGCCACAAAACTTGGTGTTCGGTTGGCGCCTTAATTTACTCGGACTGACTTTTTTAAGTGAGCGAGGTTCGGTTATCGAGGGAGAACACTTGGACTGGTCAGCTTAAGTTAGCGAGGTTCGTTTATCGAAGGGACTGGGTTGGCGTCATAATTCGGCCGCCAGTACCAGTCCTTTGTTGGCTACCAGTCCTTTGTTGGCGGTGATTCGATTAGCGAGGGACTGGGTTGGCGCCATATTTCGGCCGCCATTACCGGCCTTTATTCAGGACGCACCATCCACGCTGTAGTAGCCCTGCACAAGTACACAGTGCCGTGTTCATAAGATGTTCAGACTGCTTGGCTGTTGCCAAACGTGTGCCCTGCATCTGTGGAGGTGCGTTGCGTGCATACACAATAATGCAGGGACCTGGCACGAGACGATATGAATTGTGCTATACAAATGTGTACTGAACACTTAGGGATCCCGTATGGTATTAACGACACATAATCATTTCGCCTACCGTTCAGGCCTTGTGCATGGTTGTCAAGGGTTATTGGGATGAGATAGAAACATTGTCTCCACAATGCTTCCAGTCTGCTGGTCGCATAACACAAATGAACCCCTCTGTTGTCATGTGTAATACTCATAAAGGATGTCAGCTCCTAACTGGTCTCACGTGTGTCTGTTAAGACGTGTTATTAAAAGGCACGTTCCAAGGTTCCAATACGTACAATTTATGCCAAGCGAACCCCTCCGCCCAAGCCAACTGCCCTCCACGTGAAAACCCTGACCTTATTTGGGCGCCGAGCACATCACATTAATGTGATGTGACGTGGGTCCTGTGCTCTACATGTCACTGGAGTCAAGCTATCCTGGCTGAAGAGGGGTGAAACCCCGAAACCGGTCCTAGGATGCTTGTTTTCGGTCCAGGGAGGACCTGGCTTGGCAGTTCGGGCTGGACTGTTCCCATGAGGTACAGGGTCAAGACTGATTTGCATATGGCCGGGTCTAAACTGGGGTGGCATAGTGAGCAAAAGAACAATGGATTTAACCCAGATCTTTTGACTGGAGGTGAATGTTTTGATTTGTTCTGTATTCTGTCCATCAATTGTGTGTCTTTTGCTTTCTCGCCCTAAGTGCGCCGGGTATGTCCAGACGTGGGTCCCGGGCTCACTGTGCCACTGGAATCAAGCTATCCTGGCTGAAGAGGGGTGAAACCCCAAAACCGGTCCTAGGATGCTTGTTTCTGGTCCAGGGATGACCTGGCTTGGCAGTTTGGGCTGGAGTGTTCCCATGAGGCACAGGGTCAAGACTGATTTGCATATGGCCAGATCTAAACTGGGGTGGCATGGTGAGCAAAAGAACAATGGATTTAACCCAGATCTCTTGACTGGGGGTGAATGTTTTGATTTGTTCTGCATTCCGTCCATCAATTGTGTGCCTTTTGCTTTCCTGCCCTTAGTGCGCCGGGTATGCCCAGACGTGGGTCGCGGGCTCACTGTGCCACTGGAATCGAGCTATTCTGGCTGAAGAGGGGTGAACCCCCAAAACCGGTCCTAGGATGCTTGTTTCTGGTCCAGAGAGGACCTGGCTTGGCAGCTCGGGCTGGACTGTTCCCATGAGGTACAGGGTCAAGACTGATTTGCATTTGGCCAGGTCTAAACTGGGGTGGCATGGTGAGCAAAAGAATAATGGAGTGAACCCAGATCTCTTGACTGGGGGTGAATCTTTTGATCTGTTCTGCATTCCATCCATCAATTGTGTGTCTTTTACTACACAAAGAGGTGCTGTACTTTTGTTGCAAATGAAAGATATCATGGCTTGAAACCTGTGGTTAAAATATCTGCAAACATTTGCAGGATCCAATGAGTAAAGTTCTCAAGCTGTGATGTCTTTTATGTTTGAGTTTGCTTCTCGCAACGATTAAAGTAGGCCATCCCACGCCAACTCAGCACAACTTAGTGTTAGAAACCGAGTAGGTGCTCCTAGGTTTCTTAACATGGATTTCAGTTCACCATTGCGATGATACCAATACTTGTTGGTGCAACGTTGGCACACCATCAAATAAATCAAATTGTATTCCAGGTTTTCATCTTTTCCTTGAACTTTGTGAATAATTTCCCTTGCTGTGAGATTTTGCAGATTCATTTCTATTTTGAGAATGAATTCTACTTTGTTGTGATCTGCCTTAGCTCACATTTTATCATCCTCCAACTTATCATAAGAATACTTACATATAATTTGCCATGTTGCACAATCAAACCGTTCCTTTACAAATAAATAAGCTGCATATACTTGGCCCTTATCTCTGTTGTCTTCTTCAGTGTTTGAAGATACAACAACATAATAAGTTTGACTTTTATGGTGAGTGGGTTGACAAGATATACAAAGACAGATCCTAACCGAACAAACTGTGTTAAACTTTGTAATCTCTTCTCAACAGTCATCAATAATAATACCCGTGTCCTTTTGCTCTATAACTGCAGATAACAATTTCTAATTTTCACTACACTCCTGTTCAGGACAAATGAAACTAAACTGAAGATCATCACAAACTTGTTCTACCTCTGCTCTTTATCATGCAGAAGAGCTCTATTCATTTAAATTTAAATAAAACGTGAGGGTTTTTATGTAATAAAGGGCCAGATGTACGACCATGGCATTTTGTGACTCGCAAATTGCGCTCAGTCAAAATTTGCAAGTCAAAAAAGGCCATGTACAACAGTGTCTGAGACACTGTTTGCAATTCCCAATGGGGTCGCAAATTGCATGCCTCGTCAATATTCATGAGGCATTCGCAATTTGCGACCCCATTGAGAAAGGCTGGCCCTCCCAGTTATGGTGGGCAGTTGTGCTCAGCAGACCTCCATGTCTGGGACTGCCTTTAAATAAAGCAGTTTTTTTTTTCGAATGCAACTCGTTTTCCTTAAAGGAAAATGGGACACATTTAAAAAAAAGGAAAAATGAAACGTTTTTGTTTCATTTTTTAAGGGCAGGTAGTGGTCCCTGGGACCAGTGGCGCCCCTAAAAAAATATTTTCAACTCCATTCACAAAGGGGATGGGGTCCCCTAGGGCCCCCTTCCCTTTTGCGAGTGCTTTACCACCCTTTAGAAAAGGGTGGTAAATTGCAAGTGTTTTGCGATCGCAAATGCGGTCGCAGGACATTCTTACATAGGGTAGCCAGTTGCTATTAGGAAGGGGCGCCCTTGGAACGCCCCTTTCTAATAGCGAGGTGCAAATGAATTGTGACTCGGTAAATAGGGTTTGTACATGGCCCAATAATATTTTCCACGCGCAAACGGGTCGCAAACCCGTTTGCGCATGCAAAATAGGATCGTACATCTGGCCCAAAGCCTCCAAACTAAAGTTTGAATTTTAGAGTGATGAACAGTTAACATTCTAAAGTGATGAAAGGTGCTTCTGCATACTTTTTTTGATAGACATGCTAGTGAATGTCCCTGTAAATTAGTATATTTCCTTACTTTGCATGGACCACCAACCGCACGACCTTCAAGAACCGGACTCAACCACCTCAGATGCGACCTACTCAGCACCCGTTTCCTCAAAGACACTCTGTGGAGATCCGTGACCTGCTTGACTCCATCTCCTCCAATGTCGCCTTCTTTACGGAAACCTGGATGAACCCCACCTCAGCCCCAGACATCACAACCGCCTTCCCGGTGGCTACAAAATCATCCACAAGGACCGCATCAACCAACCGGGAGGAGGCATCAACGTTGTAGAAAAAAAACAGCTGTGACGACCACTCACCGGACATGGAGTACCTCCATTTCCAGATCTAGACCAATCCGAATGCCACCCTCCATAGCACCCTCATCTACACACCTCGCTTTCAACTCAACAGACTACATCCTCCTTGGAGACCTCAATTTCCACCTAGTCAACCGTGACGACTACAAGACCTCCTCCCTACTGGAGAACCTTGTCACCATCGGACTCAAACAACTGGTCACAAAGCCAAGCCCCTCAGTAGAACACAATCTCGTCCTCATCTTCTCCGTAAGCAACAATATCTTCAAGCAACACTGGACCAACTACCATGGATGGCATCCACTTCTCCTTCACCAAACCCACCATACGCCACCACACCCACCGTAATCCTCACAAAAGCTGGAACAAGGTCACCGAAGACCATCTTACCACCTCCCTCAGCAAAACCCCACCACTGACATCCACAGATGCTAACACCTTAGCATGCAACCTACACCGCTGGATCTCCTAATACGCCAACACACTGGCTCCCCTTAGGAGACCCTCAGGCAAGCAGCCCTCCAAGAAAACCAGCTGGTTCTCTCCCACCATCCAAGAGTCAAGGTGCACCTGCAGATGGCTTGAGAAAAGACGGAGAAGCATCAAGATCATGGCAGAGCATGCAGCCTTCAAATCTACTGTAATCACACAGCACTACCTCATCAGAACAGCAAAGAAAGCAGCCATCCAGGAACGCATCAGCGCCATTGCACACAACAACAAAGAACTCTTTTTCGTGGAGAATTCACCAAACACAGAGAGAGCAGACATTCCCCCTTTCAAGACTTCTGCATCAATCTTGCCACAGCCTTTCATCAGAAGATCAAGGAGATCTATACAGCTTTACATCCCAAGACCCACCAAACCCACCCCCAACCACCGCACCCAATAGCTCCAGACCCCAGCAGACCTTGCCCAGCTGGACCACTGATGACACCCTCAGGATCATGAAAAGCATCCACTCCAGAGCCCCCTCTGATCCCTGCCCTCAATACACCTTCAACAGAGCCGGCACCTTCATCGCACCTGAACTCTGCTGCACCATTAACTGCTCCATCAAGTCTGCCACCTTCCAGAAGACTTAAAGCATGCAGAGATCAACCCCCAGCTGGAGAAACCCTTTGCCGACCCGACGGACCCTAAGAACTACAGACCCAGCTATCTGCCCCCCTTTCCAGCCAAAGTCATTGAGAAAGCCATCAATGCCCATCTCTCTGAGTTCATTGAAACAATCCACATCCTGGAACTCTCACAATAGAGCTTCAGAAGCAACCACAGAACAGAGACCGCTCTCCTCGCCACCACAGGCAACATGAGCAACCTCCTATACCGAGTCAAAACTGCTGCCCTTATCCTCCTGGACTTCTCAGCTGTTTTTGATAACACCTCTCATCACATCATCTGTGAAAGACTTCACGGCGCCGGCATTTGCAACTAAGCCCTAGAGTGGATCCGTTCCTGACTCACCTGCCTGACACAGAGAGTCTGACTTCCACTGTTCAACTCAGAACCCACAGGCTCAACATTGTCTCCTATGCCGATGACACCCAGCTGATTCTCTCCCTCACAGATAAACCCACAGCCACCAAGAACAACTTCCACAACTGGATAAAGGAAGTCTCCAACTGGATGAAGTACTGCTACGTCAAGCTCAACTCAGACAAGACTAAAGTCCTCATCGTGAGCTCCACCCTCTCAGGCCTGGAACAACTCCTCATGGCCCGCAGCACTCGAAACACCCCCCACACCCACAGACCACACACAAAACCTTAACATAATTGTGGATACCTCGCTCCCAATGAACTGACAAATTAACGCCATTTCATCCTCCTGCTTCCGCACACTCTACCTGCTTCATAAAATCTTCAAGTGGATCCCCACCAAGTCCAGGAAAATAGTCACCCATGCCCTCGTCAGCAGCAAACTTGACTACTGCAATGCACTCTACGCTGGCACCACCCACAAACTCCAAAAGAAACTTCAGAACATCCAGAACGCCTCAGCCAGACTCATCCTGAACATCCCATGCCCCAGCCACATCACCGGCCACCCGAGAGACCTTCACTGGCTACCTATCAACCACAGAATTACCTTCAAGCTACTCATGCATGCCTACAAAGCCCTCCACAATGCCGGACCTGCATACCTCAACCATCGCCTCATCTTCTTCACTCCCACCAGACATCTCTGATCCTCTCAACTGGTCCTGGTCACCATCTCATGGATCTGCAAGACCACTGCTGGATGAAGATCCTTTCCCTACCTTGCTCTGAGGACCTGGAACTCCCTGCCTCTGCACCTCAGGCAATCACCATCACGGCTGCAGTTCAGGAAGGACCTCAAGACCTGGCTCTTTGACTGAACAGCAGATCCACCTCCCCCGTGCCCTGAGACCCTCATGGGTGAGGTATTCATGCTTTATAAGAAACCTGATTTGATTGTCCTAATCCTTGCAAAATCTCAATTTTCTGTTTTAGACTTTCGCAGAAAAAATTATGTAAGAAAGCTCTCAATATATCAATTGATTTCTTCTGAACACTAAAAAGACTGCTATAGTTCCAATTATATACAGGGGCCTGTCTACACCTTCCCTGTACCTCTTCAGCTATCACTTCCTCTACATTCTAAGGTACCATCACCTCTTTTGGAATAGTACTACCATCCTTCATCTCATAAGATCGTCCAGATTCAACTGCATGTAATTATGTAATCTTTTGGAAGTTTCTTTCTTCTTTAAAGAAAGTCTCAATCCTAGAAGTATGGCTCCATTCAGCACTGAAAACTTTGCAAAAGTTACTTCTATTGCCAAGTCTTTTTTTGGCTTCCTTTCCTCATAGACAACACTATTTAATCCAATGTCCTCATTTTGTTTAAAATCAATATAAATAGCGTCAGTCGAACTCTAAAAGTGCACAGATACCCTTTTATTATTATTATTATTATATCTGGTTTTGTAGAGCGCTCAGCTACCCGTAGGTTTCCCGGCGCTAAGAGAACAGAAGTAAGAGAGGACAATGGAAGATAAGGAATCGGTTACAGAGAAAACAACCAGGTCTTCACACCTTTGCGGAATTTAATGTAAGATGTTTCAGACCGTAGAGGAATGGGAAGTGAATTCCAGAGCGCAGGTGCCAGGTGGGAGAACGAACGTCCCCCAACTCTGGCACGCTTGAAGCGGGGAACAGAGAATCTGCAGTGAGTGGAAGACCTAAGGGTGCGAGAGGGACAATATTGCTGGACTAAGGTGGTGAGATAGTGGGGGGCTTTACCAGCTTTGATGCGGTGCATAAAGCAAAGTGCTTTAAATTTGGTCCTAGATTCTATGCGCAACCAGTGGAGGCTACGCAGGGAAGAAGAGACTGAGGTTGTTCTCGGGAGATTACAGAGTAGCCGGGCAGCCATGTTCTGAACTACTTGTAGCTTCCTGGTAACCTCCTTACAGGCACCCAGAAGAAGTACGTTGCCGTAGTCCAGCCGCGATGTCACTAGGGCCTGGACCACTGACTTCTGGGTATCTGGAGGCAACATCCATGTGATCTTCCTCAACCACCTGATGATGGTGGTACAGGTGGCCGAGACCTTGACCACATGTTGTCTCATGGATAACTGGTTATCAAAGAGGACCCCCAGATTGCGTGCTGACGTTGCTGGGACCGGTAAAGGTCCCATTTGCTGAGGCCAATGTTGCGGGCCCCAGAGAGCGGAATCCGGCCCAAACAGGAGAAGCTCTGTTTTATCGCCGTTCAGCTTAAGCTTGTTAGTCAGCATCCAGTTGGCGATATCAGTGAGTCCAGCACAGAGAGAAGAGGAAGGGGAGTGTTGATTAGAGGAGAGAGAAAAAATAATTTGGGTATCATCGGCATAAGAAAAGATAGAAAGTCCCGCCTGTTCTGCAAGAAAAGCAAGAGGTCTAACATAAAGGTTAAAGAATAGAGGACTAAGAATAGAGCCTTGGGGAACACCATACGGAGAATTGTGAACAGTGGACACAGAAGAGGGGGAAAAAACCTGGAAAGTGCGATGAGAAAGAAAGTCAGAAATCCAGGCAAGGGCGGGGCCGCGGATACCCACAGACTTCAGGGCAGACAGAAGGATGCTATGGGAGACAGTGTCAAAAGCGGCACTCAAATCCAAAAGGATGAGTGCCACTGTCTCCCCTTTGTCTACCTGGCGCCTGACTGTCTCCGAGACTCCCAAAAGGGTGGACTCCGTAGAGAAGCCCGCGCGGAAACCAGACTGAGAAGGATGGAGGACGTTTGCTGATTCAATGTAGGTGGTGAGGTGACGATTGACATGTTTCTCCAACACTTTTGAGAGGCAGGGGAGCAGGGAAATGGGCCGGAAGTTGGCAGGATTGCTGACATCCGCATTAGCTTTCTTCAGCAATGGAACCACCATCGCATGCTTCCAGATATTAGGAACCACTGCCTCAGTGAGGGATGCATTCAGAAGAGCCAAGATGCAATCCAAAGGGACAGTGTCCAAAGTACAAAGAATCTGGGGAGGCATGGGATCCAATGGAGAGCCGGATTTAATCTCTGCCAACAATTTCTGGAAGACGGGCATGGAGATACATTCCCAATTATCTAATCGAGGAGAAGAAAGTCGTTCAGGATCATCCTGTGTGGAGAGTTGGTCGTGTAGCTGGAATGGTGGCTTAGGTGAGACGGAAGGAGAAGCGCCAAAGCCTGCGTAGATGTTATCAATTTTTGATGTAAAGAACTCCGCCAAAGAATTGCATTGATTGCTATTCAGGCAGGGGGCTTTGGGGGCACATGACATACCCGATAGTTCCTGAACTGCCTTAAAAAGGGCTTTAGGACGATTCTGGGCTTTCAGTATCGTGTCGTTGACATGATTAGCCCGGGCAGTGTTACATAGAATGTGGTATTTATGTAATGCAAGTTTGTAGTTCTCTTTATCTGCCAACAGGTAGTTGGATCTCCAAATGCGCTCCAGTCTTTTACAGCGTGACTTTTCCACTTTGAGTTCTTCATTGAACCAAGGGGCAGGAGGGTGCAGGAACTTTTGTATACATTTACGTGCTGGAAGGCAGGACTCAATAGCAGAAGTAAGCCAGGTGCTAATCTTGCCCACGTCATCCGTGGTGATATTAGCAGAAGGGGGGAGAGTTTCTTTTAAGGAAAAATTAAGTTGCTCCAAATTCAGTTTTTGCCAGTTCCTTCTTATTCCAAGGGAAGGTGGGCTGCCAAGGGGGCCGGGTGCAACCGTTGTCTTGATGTGAAACTCTACAATGAAGTGATCAGACCAAGTAATTGGTTTAGGGGGGAGGCAGGTAACATTGTCTAGGTTAGCAAAAATTGGATCAAGTAAGTTGCCGCCTTTATGCGTGGGACTAGAGTTTAGAAGATTTAGATTGAGGGCGGCCAGGTCCTGTGTAAGATGGGTGCTGGTAGGGCATAGGGTGTCATTAAAATGTATATTTAGATCACCTAATAACAAAAAATTGTTGGATTCCAGCACAAGGGGAGAAATATGTTCCGGAAGAGCGGAAGCCCATACGCCGGCAGCGCCAGGTGGGCGATACAAAAGGGCACCGGACAAAGTAAAATTAGGGGATAATAGAAGTTTAAAACTGCCAGCTTCGCAGTTAGGGATAACAAGATCATCCCACTTGCAAGAGTAGGTCCTTTTAAAAATAATAGCAATGCCTCCTCCATCTTTAAGAGGTCTGTTACGACCCACGAAGGCGTAATCATCAGGGAGGGCGGTAGCGATGTCTGGGCCAGAACAGTCCTTTAGCCAAGTTTCGGTAAGGAACAAGGCCGACGGACTATATGAAGTGAGAAGGTCAAATATGTCCCTTTTGTGCTTAGGTAACGAGCGACAATTTAAACTGATAAAACTAAACACAGGAGGGGGGTTAGGCAAATGAGCTTTAACAAGGAAAGGGGAATCGGTCCAGAAAGGGAGTGGGGGAATGCACAGCTCAGAGGGGTAAGACGTGATAGCCAAGGCGCAAGCAGGGCAGGCTAGAGGTGCGTCCTGACAGCACATGCGAGAGCAGTACTTGCCAGGCGACGGACGTAAGCCAAGCAGAGTGCATCGAGAGTAGATTAGTCTAGGATAAATGATGCCAGGAGCGGGGGGAGTGGCCCCAGGTCCCAACTGGTCGCGGACGGGCGCAGACGGGCTTAACTCAGGCGCAACACCGGCGCGCCTACGACGCGCCCGCTGCGCTCGTCCGCTGCGCTTCCTAGGGAGGGGGACCATTTTAAAGGGCTGAGGGTGGGAGGGGCCGAGCGCTAGTCCGCTCGCGTCCGCTCCACTCCCGGCTCCTCACCCAAAATGGCGGCCAAAGTCGGGTCCCAGGCAGTGTTTTAATCACCTGCCATGGGATAAATGAGGACAAGTGCACGAGTGTGCAAAGTAAGTTTTAAAATAATCGCCTGTATAACAAAAGAGTCAGAACAAAGTGTGCAGATTAAAATACAGATTTAAACAATTCCGTTTTAAAAATCACCACATCGCCTCTAAAGTATCCACGGAGCCCGATGTAGCCTTGGGCATCCGTGAACTTCTATCAATTGGCCTGTAGACACGGAGGGCTTTTGAAGGGCTGAGGGCGGGAGGGGCCGAGCGCTAGTCCGCTCGCGTCCGCTCCACTCCCGGCTCCTCACCCAAAAGGGCGGCCAAAGTCGGGTCCCAGGCAGTGTTTTAATCACCTGCCATGGGATAAATGAGGACAAGTGCACGAGTGTGCAAAGTAAGTTTTAAAATAATCGCCTGTATAACAAAAGAGTCAGAACAAAGTGTGCAGATTAAAATACAGATTTAAACAATTCCGTTTTAAAAATCACCACATCGCCTCTAAAGTATCCACGGAGCCCGATGTAGCCTTGGGCATACTTTGCAGAAGTAGACATCACATAACAATTTACAGATACCCTCTGCAATACTAGGCCTGACCCATGTTTAAAGGACTTCACAAATTGATGGGTGACTATGTTGTGTCAGTACTTGCCTGCATATTTCAGTAAGTGTAGGAGTACACCTGTAGGAGTGCCATGAGATGTTTAAGTAAATATATCAGTATATGACTGTGTGTTGAAATACCTCTATGGCTCACTAATTGTATATGTATATGTATGTTGTTGCACAAATATAAACCACCATGCATTATGGCATTCTTACAGCCTATGTTACAGGTGAGCTATGTGTACATACTGTGGGTTTAAGACTTGGCAAAAGACTTTTTCATGCCAGGTCGAGCTGGCTTTAAAATTGCGTAGATACCTAGCAGTCTCAAACTACACATGTGACTCAGTATTGCTTAAAAGGCAATGTCTTACCATCTAAGCACATATAAACCAGTCCTATAACTTACCAATACCCACCCTAAAGCGTACCTAATAAAAAACTGCCAAGCTTCACATGTATGTGTTATGTACTACTCCAGTGCATATTTTTGCTTTTAATTCTGAGACTTGTTGTCCTCTTTTAAAATAGAATAAATAAGCCTACAACTCCCAGAGCTCAAAGAAAACCATTATTACTGAGCAGAACATCATGTATTGACGTATAAAACTCTTCAGAGTTTCTAGTCAATGGTTAAGTATTAATGTAAAGGTTAACAAGCAACTTTTATTGCCAACTAGAGCAAGCTGCAAAGCAACACATGTACAATGTACAGTTCTGGGGCAACACATTGTAAAGCAATCTCACACATACCTAGTCTCAATGTCAGAGAAACAGTCACATTCTTATACATTCAGAAAGAGAATTACTCATCCATTAATAAATATATAAAAACACACACAACCACTCTTAGATCGTCTCATTCAGTTAGAATGCTTTTCTGTATATCATACTCACTTTTATCAACTTCATAAAAAACATTTTACTTTTAACTTTTTTTCTGATAGTTCAATCTAAATCACATACCTGAAAATTGAGTTTTTTTGTGAAATATTTTCTTTTGCTTTTATTAGAAAGATGAAATGCTCTCAGCGAATGTGAAAACTAAGCATAAGAATGGCACACCACTTTTAAAGCAACTATTATTAAAAACCTTTTCAAATTTGCACTCTCTGATATTGCGGACAGCAGCAAATAAAAGTATGCCTTTCATATTTTAGTTTTGCTACTCCACTTCTGAATGGTTAGCATGTGTTAACCCTTTCATGCACTTTTATAAAGAAGCCCAATATGGAAGTGCATTTGTGCATATTTGCTAAATATTTGAGATCATTGAGATGAATTAGCGAATAACCACATTTAGCTACGTTATTTTATTACTTTAAAACTATGCTACACTTTATAAGAAAGCTCCCACTATGAAAACAAACCTTGATTCTTCTACAATGAGTCTGAACACCTCTAATATGAAAATAACAGACAACTCTCTAGCTCTCTTGGCACAGTCTCCACCAGAAGGATTCTTTCTCCACAAGGCCTCCCAACTGGCCCCCCTTGCTGCCAATGCAGCAATTAAATTCGGGCAAAATTCTCACAAGGGGCGGAGGGGAAACTCACCCATGTCGCCCCCAAACAAAAATGCCCCCATGTTGCAGCTGCCCGCAATCTGGCGGCTGATCCAGCCCTCTCAAACAACCCTCACAATTCATCCCACTTAACCCAGGAGCTAACTTACACTTACTCATCGGTGGGGCCCATAGCACCGCGAGTCACACACCATACAGCTTCACGGATCAGTGAAAACAGATGGCGAGCTGCTGGACAGCGGAGCACCCTAAAATCCTAAAGTTTAAATTTATACATTATACACAGATGCATCTATAAGTGATTTCTTCTCTTTAAGTTTTTTAGGAAATAACATCAAGGGACGCCACAGTTTAGGTCGATGGACCAGCTAGTAGAAGTTAGTTGATGGCAATTAAGACCAGCTCATTCACAACATTCCCATTATTATTTATTTTTCTACCTTGTCATGACTTTTATTTAAATGAAAATGTAGACTCTTATCTTTATAGAAAGCATTTATCTAAAACTTTAGTCAAGACAGAAATAACATTTAAATCAAGGAAAACTTTAACATTAATTAATATATTCAAGAAATAGAATTTTAGAAATGTTATTACCACTCTGCCAAAGATGTTGACAGAATTTCATGGAACAAGTTCCCCAGCTGACTGTCTTTCTAACCTCCTCGATGTCTACCTCCCATCAGGACTCCACACCCAAATCCCTGCTTCATCAAAATTAAAGTCCAAAAATGTTCTAAGTCTTTCCGTACCAAATTTCGTTCAGTTCGACAGCATGTTGTGGTGTGCAATAAAATCACGGAACCAACTCCCCCTGCTTTCGTACAGGCTCTTTTATACCCTTTTTTCCTAACTATCTAACTCAAACTTGTAACTTTAGGGTCCATTCTCAAGTTTTATTGGTCCATAAGAGGGGTGGTGATGATCACCCTTGCCCCAAAGCTCTCTTAGCACAGTCTCCACCAAAAGGATCCTTTCTCCACAAGGCCTCCCAACTGGCCCCCCTTGCTGCCAATGCAGCAATTAAATTCGGGCAAAATTCTCACAACTTTAGGGTCCATTCTCAAGTTTTATTGGTCCATAAGAGGGGTGGTGATGATCACCTCATGTCCTTATCATCCAAACTGGTTTTCATTTTGCCTTGTCATCTTTACCCATTCTCACACGGTCAAATTTGTCCATTTTGTAATCTGTCATCCTGCCCTTGTATCTTTTATACATCATGTAGTTACAGCACGCAAATTTCCCAGGCTTCAAAATTCAGACATCCTTTAGCACAACTTCGGTGTCCTAGGCAAAGCTGACATTGACATCTTTTACCCCAAGCACAGTCCATCCGAACATCTCTGGCACAGTCATACTTCTCACATAATCAGCCATTTTCGAACCAGGCCACACGGGCCTCAATGGGAACTAATTTGAAAACAAATACAACAAACGTTAGATTTAGAAATTTAGCCCTTCTATTTAC
This sequence comes from Lissotriton vulgaris, assembly GCF_964263255.1. Classification (NCBI taxonomy): domain Eukaryota; kingdom Metazoa; phylum Chordata; class Amphibia; order Caudata; family Salamandridae; genus Lissotriton; species Lissotriton vulgaris. The sequence continues at coordinate 70,559,618 of NC_141686.1, forward strand.
CTCCTGCCATTCTAAATTTTTCCCTGTTAATGGTTACCTAGCTTAGAGCGACACATAGGCGTAAATTACTTACCAAATGAATTTGTTTTGCCACACTAAAAAACATACAAAAGAACAAATACTTACCTTTATTCATTCAAAATATTATTATTGCACTATATTAGTATGGCTTCTTAACATTATTAATAGATTCGTTTTTGCCAAACCGCAAGTTAGTATTCCCACGTGTAATTATTTTCTGTGTATGCTTTTGATTGATTTATTTTCATGCTTCACACGGTTAGTACATAATATTGTTATGAGGTTTCGACTTTGCAGGGGTACACAAAAAATATTTTGTCTTCACCCCACTCCATCACGGCGCAGCTGTATGAACCAACAGGCACCACCAGTGTGCCTTTCAAGCCCCACTCACCAGAGCTTTTCTCCTTCGGTAGGGCCAATCTGCAAACAGGAAGGATGCAGCAGCAGGGAGCCCGCAAGGCTCCGGTCCTCTTCCTCTAGGTCAGGCGAGCCTGTGAGGCTCTGTCTTCGTTTGGCCAACTATGTGGGGCTCTTCTCTGCCTCTGTCCACTTTGGCAGACACGAGGGGTAGGCTCCAGCCAGAATGCAGATTCTACTGCGTCTCTGCCACTACCAGACAACGCCTGACTTACGCTGGTGGCCACATCCAGCACTCGGCATCTGTTCCTACCGCACAGCCCCACCCATTGTCAGGCTCTCCTGCCTGACTTCCGGTCCGGCACTCGGAGTGAGCAAAGATGGAGCCCTCTTCTCAGAGGCCTGCCGGCCTGCCACCCATTCACATGGGCAAAGTTGAAGCCCTCTTCCTTGAGCATCTGGGAACACAAGGGCTCGCCTCGTCACCACGAGAGCCCGCCCCCAACCAGGCAACAACCACCTGTTTTCCTGCTCTGTGGTTCTTTTGCCACAGCGCGATAGCGCCCACCAGGCTCAACGTCAGAGGCCTCTCCTTGGGCTCAAAGGGCTATGAAAATGAAGCGCTATTGAGGCACTATGTCCCCATTCCCTTAGGGTAGAGCTAGGCACAGGGAGGCCAGCACATAGGGACCCCCAGGAGCCAGCAGCTGGGTCTCACGGAGGTTCCTCTTCACCCAGCAGTCCTTCGGCTTCTGCAGGTAACCTAAAAGGTTCCTGCTTTACATGTTATCACAGCCCCACTATTAGTACCACCTATGTTCTTTGTTCTCCCCCTGACACAGGGCTCTGTGCCCAGTCCAAACCAATTCTGGGAGGCACTTAAACCTCTCTATTCAGATGCACAACAACCCTCATTGTTAGTGTAGGCTCTGGACCCAGACACATCATAAGGGGGTGGAGCCAGCATTTTGTAAGACATGCACAATCCTATTCAGGACCAGGTGCTACTCCTCTCACTACGCCAAATGCAGATCGGCCTAATAAGCCTAGTGCTGACTCACCCAGCCTCTCTGGAGCCACTGCACCTCCCCAGCCCCTGTCATTCCAGAGCCAGACATGCAATACACAACAGGCAGGCACAAAGACACACATCATACAGAAATGCCCACTTCTAAAAGTGGCATTTCTAAAATAGTGATAATAAATCTGTGAACACCATTACGCATAATTTATTACCACTATTCCAAACATACCAAACTTGACCATGCTCAGTAATTAGCACTGAAACACATATCAGGCAATCCCCAATGCATTCCTATGACAGGGCAGCCTCACAGTAGTGAAAAACCAAAATGGCTGTTTGTCACTACCAGGACATGGCACACAGTTAAGGCACATGTCCTACCTTTTACCTACAGCACACACTGCCCATAGGGCTAGCTAAGGCATACCTACTGGCCACTCTAGCGGACCTTGCTCTCAAACACCCACACTTTACCATCTTAGGGGATCTCAATTTACATGTGGATGACCCTGTCTGTCCAAAAGCGAGGTCCCTTGTAGATACCCTTGCGGGCATAAACTTAGAACTAAGAGTACATGACCCTACCCACTCTGCAGGCCACACTCTAGATCTGATTTTTTCAAACCTTCCTACCCTGAGTACTTCTACCCCCTTCCCACTGGCCTGGTCTGATCATTTTCTTATCCCATTTACTTTCTTAATTTCCTCCCCAGTAACTATGCACAATGTCAAACCTGATTTAGGTAGAAAATGGCATAAAGTCACACTTGAGGCCCTTGAACCGGCATTAGCTAATGTGGAGTGGCTTTCATCTAATAATATAGATGCAGATGTGGATATATTTAATTCCACTCTGGACACAATGATTAATCAGATCGCTCCTATGATCCCCCTTATAACGACCAGATTAAAGCCTTCCGCCCCTTGGTTTTCATTGGAACTCCGAGTGGAGAAAAGCAAATGTAAAAAACTTGAGCGACAATGGCGACGGACATATGATCCAATCGAAAAACACTTATATAAGACAGCGCTGAAGAGATTCTACAGGCTAAAACAAACCACCATGAAAGAGTTCTTTGCTAAAAAAATCTATACGGCTGACAACTCGGCCAAAACCCTCTTTCAGATTGTGAAAGATTTCACTAAGCCTATGGCTCTCTCCCGCCCCTCCTTATTTAGCCAAAAACTGTGTGATGACCTTTCCCACTTTTTTCACCATAACATTTTGGATATCTTTACTTCATTTTCCCCCCCTTCAAGGCATAACGAGGCAGTGCCCACTCCGTCCCCTTCTGTGGGCAGGACCACCTCATTTGTTGCATTTGAACCCATTGTTAAAGATTCAGTCTTAGACAGGATGCAAAAATGCAAATCAGGCTCCCCTATTGATCCTGTCCCAACACTTATATTCACGCAGATATGTCCACTTATCATCTCCCCCCTAGTTTCTATTTGGAACAATTCTCTTTCCTCTGGTATTTTTCCCTCTGTTTGGAAGCAAGCAATGCTTGTCCCCATACTGAAGAAAGTGGACGCTGACCCAGCCATACTCAGCAACTACCGCCCTATTTCCCTCCTACCCAAACCTGCTAAGATTCTGGAAAAGGTGGTACAGGAGCAGCTGGCCGTCTACCTGGAATCTAATTCCTTATTGCATGATTCACAATCTGGATTTAGATCCGGGTACAGTACCGAGACGGCCCTCTTGGAAGTATCGGAGACCATAAGAGAAAGCGTGGACAGAGACGAGGTAGCAATGTTGGTTCTCCTCGATCTGTCCGCGGCATTTGACACCGTGACCCACTCCATTCTATTGAATAGACTTTATGACCTAGGCGTTCAGGGCATCCCACTGGCATGGATAGAATCCTTTCTAACAGGCAGAACGCAACAGGTATGGTGTTGTCCCTTCCAGTCAAAAAATAAGATGCCCCTCGAGCGTGGTGTCCCACAGGGTTCGGCACTCAGCCCTCTGTTTTTTAATGTTTACATGTCACCACTGGAGAAGGTTGTTGAGAGCTGCGGTGTTAGAGTGGTCTCTTATGCTGATGATGCTCAGCTTATTCTCTCCTTTAGAGACCACTCGGACACTGGGCTCGACAATTTTAAATCATGTCTCATCAAAATAGTGGATTGGATGTCATCTAGTACATTAAAACTGAATACAGATAAGACTGAGGTGCTATTTTTTAATTTACAAACATCTCTACCCGCGTCGATATGGTGGCCGATTGAGCTTAATCCACCACCTATCCCCGCCCACTCGGCCCGGAACCTTGGGTTTTATTTTGATAATGAACTGTCATGCAAAATTCAAATCCAAAAGGTCACATCTGCTTGTTTTGGAAAACTAAAAATGATTAAAAAAAATTCCCCTTACCTTTCTAAGGAGTCGATGAGGACGGTTGTGCATGCCCTCATCACTTCACATCTGGATTATGCCAATAGTTTGTATGTAGGGGCTCCTGAATACCAATGCCACCGACTACAAGTCATTCAGAATGCGGCGGCTAGATTGATTTGTCATGTCCCCTATCGGCATTCCATCTCCCCTTACCTGAAGAAGTTACACTGGCTTCAAATCACCTACCGCATACAGTTCAAAGCCCTGGTCCTAGCCTTCAGAGCGCTCAATGCCCTCGGGCCACGCTATCTTAGAGATAGACTGAAGCAGGTACACTCTGTCCGCTCTTTAAGATCCAACCACCTCCGTCTCATACTACCTCCCCATTTTCATCGTTCAAGAAGAGGTGGTAGAGCTTTTGCTGTAGTCACCGCCAAGCTGTGGAATTCTCTACCGCTTGACCTTAGACTTATCTAATCAGAATGTCTGTTTAGATCCAAGCTAAAAACATACCTGCTCTCACGCTGCTAGTTGTCTAATCCCTGCTGTCTCTGTTCTCAGCGCCGGGACACCCCCGGCGGGGGTAGCCGTGCGCTTTATCAAATTCCATTATAATAATAATAATAATATACCTTAGGGGTGACCAATATGTAGGAAAAGGGGAGTCACAGACGTTGCACCCACATTATGTGCCAGGTCACAGCAGCAGTAAACTGGGTGTGCAGGCCCTGCAATAGCAGAGGCCTGAGACAGGTTTGAAAGTCTACTTTGGTGGGTGGTACAAGCAGCGCTGCAAGCACGCGAGTAGCATTTAATTTACTGGCCCGGTTATATGAGATACCACTTCACAAAGGACTGTTAGGTAAATTAAATACGCCAAATAGGTGTTGAATAATCTTACCACGTTTGTTATAGAGAGCTCATGCACTTTAACACTGGGCAGCAGTGATACCGTGCCTAGAGTCCTAAAACCACCAGCACCAGGTCAGAAACAATACCAGGAAGAAGGCAAAACGTTCAGGGATGACCCTGCAAAAAGGGCCAAGTCCAACAGACATTATGTGGGTATGTGAGTGGGTGCATTAGTATGTGAGTGGGCCTGTGAGTAGGTACATGAGTCTCTGAGTGAGTCTGTGAGTAGGTGCATAATTGTCTTAGTTGGACAGTGAATGGGTGTGACAGTGTCTGTGTGGGTATGTGAGTGGGTGCGTGAATGTCTGAGTAGATCTCGCCCTGACTTCACATATTCACTAATAACACGTTAAATGACATCAATAATGACATTACTAATGACATCATTGATCACATCAATAATTACATCATACAATCATTGTGACAGTGCCCTCTAGAGTTTTTGGACTTGAAGCAATTCAACATGCTACTCTTGTGGGCAATCTAACCTCCTGAACACTTTTAAGTCAAGAGGTTGATAGGCATATGTTGACAGGTATCCTGTAAATACACTTCCTGTCAGGCCTTATTGACAATGCTCTGTAGTTTACACTATACACATTCCTGAGATGGGCATTTTAGCATAGAGCCGTAAAGCAATATGTCCAACACCAATGTGAGATAAACCAACTCCTAGGTGGGACTCCCCTACATTCTACATTATTTAATAACTTGCAATGCCTCACAATCTTTAGAAAGTTCTGGAAATTAGCATGCACAGCTCATAGAATTTTTCGAAACCATTGTATTATAACCATTTCATGACACTGCTTTGGTATTACAATAGATTGCTAAAAACAGAAAAGTATTAAAGTGATGGGCACCTGCTTTGTCCCCAGCTATGCAAGTTTGTATATGAGGCTAGAGAGAAAATTGCATAGCAAACCCACAGCAGGTAATATAGCCCTTGATGCTACCAGTTTTCACCCTATTACACTAAACAGAAATATACTATATGAGGAAAGATTGCATGTTAGGTGAAACTGTAGTGAGAAAGAGCAAGCAGACAAAACCCAAGAAGGTTAGGCAGAAAGATTTAGAGAAAGAAGATACAGTTATGAAATCAATTGTAGATGCCAGAACTAAAGCCAATCAGAAAGCGCATGGGAATCTGCTATTAAGGAGAAAGAAAGAATAAGTCAAAAGAAAGAATAAGTCAATCATTAAACAAACTTTTATACTTGTAACAACATACAGTAAAGAGCAGGTTGCAATTCGGAAAATAATACAAAAATACTGGCTTATAATCAGGAATGATTCCGGGATAGACAGAACAGCCCCGTGTAATCCAGGAGTCACTTTTAGGAAAGCTAAAACCATGACGGATGACCGAGTTCAGAGCAGTCCGGAGATTGCATGGAAAGGATAATGGCTAGAAGGAACCTCTGGTTTTAGGAAAGGTGGTAGATGCAAAGCGTGCCAGTATAAAATAAATAATACTGAATTTGATTCCCTTCTTTGCAGCTCCCCTAAAATGATAAAAGGGATTTACCACTGCAAGAGCGAATATATATTATATGTCTTGAACTGTCCCTGTAGATTGTAATAAGTGGAAACTACCATCTTCCAAGTCCATAAAAGGAAATTGCAACACATGAGCGTAATCAAAAATAGAGATTAGACATACCCAGTGGCACCCACTTTGGGGAAATACACAACAGCAATGACAGGGACTTGAAATATTTTGCTATCGACATACCAAAGAAGATCAGAGGAGGAGACAGCAAAAAGATCTTAGAGGGCTAGAATCTAGATATATCATTGATCTCTATGGGCCCATTTGAGATGTCATCAGTGATGTAACTAACTATGTCATGAGTGATGTAATATGTGAGATCATAAGCAGTGCATTGCGGGGGCACGAGTTATAGTAAGCTCAGTTAATTATAACTGTTGAATTTCTCTGGTTTTGTATGAGTGAAATGTCAGCTTAATTATAACGTCCCTGTAACCTTTGTTTTTTTAGTGAATTTCTACGTTTTTCCAAATGCTAATTCCTAACTATAACGCCCCTATAACCTTAGTTTTTTTCAGTGAATTGCTATTGTTTTTTAACTAGTAATTGCATTTGCAGAGTGGTAGAGAAAGGGGGTTGGGTCTCCGACCAGCTTTCAGGAATGCTGCGGTGTAGGACTTACAGGAGGTAGCAGGAGGTCTACTTGGCTGCTAAGGTCCCTCATGAGTAAAGTGGACTTCATCCCCCAACCAGTAGTGCACCACGAGCTGAGCAGTGTTTACAGAGCGGTGGAGAAAGGAGGCATGACCTCCAAAGACCTCTTAGCAATCCCCCTGTATGGGACTTACTGGCAGTAATAGGAGGGGTAGTTGGCCCTCAAGGATGTCATTGGGGGCCATCTATCCCTCATGTTACCTCCAGCAAGTTCCACACAGCAGGATTGCTGAGAGGTTGTCAGACACCATGCCCCCTTTCTCCACCACTGTGCAAACGCAGGTCCTTGTGTACTAATAGTAGGGGGATGAAGTCCCCTTAGCTTTTGAGAGTCCTGAGGACCAACTACCCCTCTTGCCACCTCCAGGAACAACCACAAAGCTGGAATGCTGAAAGGTTGTCAGAGGCCATGCCTCCTTTCTCCACCACTTTGAAAACGCACCTCCTGGCACACTGCTGGTTGAGGGATGAAGTCACCTTTAGTCTTGAGGCCCTCAGAAGGCAAGGAGACCCCAACCCTCCCACCAGTAGTGTGCCGAGAGGTGCGTTTGCAGAGTGGTGGAGAAAGCGGACATGGCCTTGAAGTCCTCACACCAAACCTGCTGACTTGGAATTACTGGAGGTAACAATAGGGTTTGTTGGCCCAAAAGACCCACAGCATTCAAGGAGATATAATTCCCCAACCAGCCAATGTGCCAGGAGGCAGGTTTGCAGAGTGGAGAAGAAGGGAGCATGGCCCCCGGTAACTTGACAGAGTTTATATTTTTTATAACTTTTTTTTTTTGGGAAGGGGGCTGCGTAGCCCCCTTCCCTTTCGGCCCCAGAAACTTCATCTCCCCGGACCTTTTTTTTTAAAAATGGGATGGTGGGGCACGGGGCCTCTCTCCCTGAGCCGATTACGACCCCGGTGACCGGTCTTTTCCTTTAAAAAAAAAAAAAATTAAAGAACGTAAGGGGGGGCCCCTTCCCTGGGCCAATTTTGGCCCCAGTGACCCCTTTGCCCAGGGCCTGCCCTTTATTTTATTTTTAAATGGGACTGGGGCACGCGGTCCCCCCCCTCTCCACAGGCTTATTTTGGCCCGGGGGTCCCCATCTCCTGGGGCCTTCATCTGTATTTCTGAAATGCCGATATTGCCCTGGGGATCCATCCCCCGGGGAATGGCCACCTTATTGGGGACCGTGGTGGGAGCCTGAAGGCTCCCCGGTCCCTGCCGACTCCCCACCTCCTGCAGGAGCAAGCATTGCTTTTAGACAGAGGGAGCTGCTGACATGCAGCTCCCTCTGTCCAAACAAGTCTGCTCTACTTCATGGAAGCGAGAGCCAATATGCTCTCACTTCCAAACTGCAATGTCCTAGGGGTGGGCCCACCTCCAATATTAATTAAGCCCCAGGAAGTGGAATTGGTGGGCTGTGGGGGCCACTTTTTTAAAAAAAATTTAAAAACCTTTATTTGTGTAGATGGTGACATACAAATACGGGCCTACAACCCAGAGGCCGGCCACGGAACAAACTGGAAGACACCAATAGCAATGAAAAGTACGGAATGGTCACGCAATACTACCCAATGCTGCGAGTCTATATTGCTAACTGAGCGTAACCCCCCGATAAAGGATCACTGAAGGTTAATTTTATATATATAAAAATGATGGATCGGTCGTATAATAAGTGTCTTGGTACACATGACGGGGAACAGAATCAACATCATTATAATAGGGAATCCGTAAGTCAGTTATCAGAATAGTCCAAAGCGGTCAAGCCATCGATGCCCTTGCTATTCTTCTTAGTCAGTGTCCACCCGCAACCTCATGTGCCCAAAGACAAGCAAAACATCACTCTCATGATAATCAAATCATCAATGAGACGGAAAAAGGTGCAATCACTATACAACCCAACCCGGAGAGTAAAAGAAAACGAAAGTATTAGAAAAAAGGGAAAGAAATGGGGAATCCACGTTACTGTACCCGCCCCACGGCGATAATGGCGATCCACAATCCAGACAGCAGACATTCTTAGGGGCGGGGAGGCTAAGTCAGGAAAAGCAAAAACCCCCCGAAAGTACCATACCATATGGGAATACCCAAACCTCCCCCCCCCCGGGCACTCATCCCGCGGGGATCACGCACAGCAATGGAGACCCAAGAAAAGGACAGACAAGAGCCATAGAAACAAAGAATTATCTAATAGACCCCCATCCACCCGCCCCACCCTGCACCCCTGCAGAAGGCTATGGCCTACCCCTCCCAGCAGCGTGCCTGTCGCCATAAGCGTGAACCCAAAATATAGAATGAGATAATGTAGGGAAAGGAGAAGAAAACAGATAAAAAGGAAAAAAGGAAAGTCAAGTGGGAGGATACCATGTAACAAGGCGCACGGCCCCCACCCCCGCCCATACAAACATTCTAGTGTAGCCCAAAACCAAACTGGCGTGGTTTCAAGTAGCCATACATATTAAGGGTTCGGCAAGGTATCTCAATTTGTGGCAGTCCATAAATCCGTGCATCGAACAGCAGTCCTCCGGGTGAAAAACCCCCGGGTTCACCCCAGTCCTTTCTTAGCCATCGCCGCGATGTATGGAAAGGTAGCAAGCATAAAACAAAGCAGTGAGAAGAGGTCATGGAGCCACCGCTGGACGGTCAATGGAAGCCACCCACTGGATCTCCACCGCCGAATGCAATACAAGAGCTGTTCACGGCAGTCATGTAAATCAGTTGCACTGATTGCCAGCAGTTTTTCCCGCGTGCGGTCCAAGCCGTCGCCGCCCCCGCCAAAGTACGGGAAACAAAAAGTAACCACCTCAGGCCCATCCGCATCCCTGGGGGACGACTCGGAAGCAATGGCGATCCCCACGTCGATTTGCACACAAAAATCCCGGACCAGGGTCACCTGCCAAATCCTTAGTGCCCGCAGGACGTCGCCAATCGTGGGTTCACACTCCCCGGTGCAGGTCCCATCACGGCACAGAGGTACAGCACCAACATCCCAGGGCGTCTCACAGCTTACAGCATCAGCCGCCATTTTGTGATTACTACGCAGTCTTTTCGAGACCGACTCCTGGGGTGGGCTCACAAGCGGGGCCTACGCGGGATCCCCCTTAATCGTCCACACAGCAGCCACGGTGCAAAGATGAGGGCCACCAAAAAGGAGGGACCCGCCGGTGCCAACGCTCCGCCGGAGCCACTCTCCATCACCGAGCGATGGAAGTCAGGATGGCCGAGCGAGGCAACAAGGGGGGGAGCCACCAGCACGGCTTCCCCCACACACAACTTGCCGCACCTCACCTCTGGACCACCGGAAGGTAGACCCAGGCGCGTTCAGTTGCCTTTGGCTTTTTCACACAACGGCCTCCTCCGGCCGGCATCCGTACTCCACCCGAGGCCGCCGCCGACTCGTCTCCGCCGGCTACTCGCAGAAGGCAAGGCCCCGGTCTCCACTCCACAGAGGCCGCACTTCCTGGGAGGACGCCGCTGCGGGCCCACTGTTCTCCGGAGCCACCAGCATGGGTGGTAAGTGTCAGCAGACCTTCATCTGCAAAATGTTGTCTTTTTTGGGCAGGATGGGCGACAGGATAGATTAGTTTGGGCAGGGAGGCTGGCGGAGTCGAGCTACCGTGCGGCCATCACGATGTCGAGCTAGGCTCCTCCCCTTTTTCTTTTTTTAATCTTTTTTCCTGTGACTCGGTCCAACCAGATCACAAGATCGTTGCCAACACTTCCTGGTTTGAAGTATTCAAAGACAATCAGATCTTAGGTACAAGATGAGGAGGGGTCTGGGGTTCACCACAGCCGCAGTGGTATATCTAAGAAATCTTTAAAATTCTCAGCAATCACAGAACAAATTTACACCATTTAACATAAAAAGAGTACTTTCTGGACCAAGAGCTTCCTTTTGTGCCAAATTTGGTGTGATTCCGTTCAGCAGTTCGGACTGTAACTGTGTCTAAAGTGTCCTATGAAAATTAACGTAAGAAAAAGCATTTTGGAACCTCTCCTTTTTCTCGACCCCCGCTTTACAGATCACCCCGAAACTTTTGGGACATCAGATAAAGTGACTGGTGTATTAGTATTAGTCGCAAGGATTCGTCAAACAGCGTCAAAGTTATTGGCAAATGAAAAAGTCTCTTCCCATAGAAACTACATCCTAACTATAACTACCCACTGGTGAGGTAATATATATATGTGGATGGGTCGGCTGACTAAACAGATGTGGAAAGAGGATGCTGTACTTATACAGATGCCTTCTCTCGTTAACTATTTTCAGCCACTTTAAAAATACATTAGACCCAAATTACTAAAAACCCACACACCCCTCACATTATACCCCTCTGGCTTCATGCATGCATTAACACCTCAATGCTAGTTTACTTCAGCCTGCTATTCGAGAAAGAATTTAAATTCAACAGCCACTAATCTAAAAAACAGCATTCAAGAGTGCCTCAGTTTTGTCTTGAATACAAAACGTTAGCTCTCTTGTTCATTAGAACTCTCTGGAGGCACTGCAGTTGATTACTAGGGAGCTAACTAATAGACCGCTGCTGGTGTTGGAAGTACATGTTTGATTCTGCATGTCTGAATGCTTTACTATGATGGATGAGGAAGATATTTGAGAACTCATTAATTTTTTTTATCTCATTAAAGCTTTTCAGAGCACTAACCATAATTTCTATGACAAAAAGAAATCCCTAATTTCTTCTTCTACTGCAGTATCCTCTGCTGGCAATGCTTTCAGTTTTACAGCTTTAATGATTTCAGTTTTACAGCTTTAATGCTTTCGGTTTTACAGCTTTAATTCCATTAAAATGTGTGCTGAAGCAAATTTATCTTTTACAAATAAGCACGCATCTAACAGAAAAGTGCCAAAAATATGTGAAAACTGAATGTACAATTGAATACAAATTTGCAGTAAGCAATCATATTTAGGCATTATAAGCATATAAAAGAAATAATAATGTACTGACTTAAGTTAGCCTAAACCTGTCTATGCCCTATTAACTGAAAATAATGCATTAACATTGGAAGGCTCATTCTTCACATTGAATTGTTTGCACAGGATGTTTTTATTCTCTTTTACTTCAGATGTTATAGTTTTCCAGAAGCCTTCTGTTAGTTAGTGAATAAGCATTTGTTTTGTATTAGACAACTGATAGGGAGGTTCTCACTGGGAGGAGAGGAGAAAACAGGAAAGCTGATTCATGGGAAGAATTGTCTTGACTGACAAATGTGGACGATGTAACTTTTCGAGGACTAGCTAGCGCCTATGGACTATTGTGCAGACGTGAGAAGTTGGGGAGTTTATTTATTCCCAGAAGTCTGCTAAAATCCTATTGGAGACTGTGGAAAGAGAAGAGTCACTTACTACCATCTAGAATATTGTCTTTATATTAGTGCATGTTCTTAGATTCAGGGGCTCTCTTTTCTGTTTCCTTTGGGGCTTCTCACACTCACATTTGCAGGAGATTCATCTCTGAGTTTCTTGAGATCATACCCCTTTTCATGGGAGGATGCTTAACCTATTTGCTGGTTTTCTGATTTATAGTGGAGAATATTTTCCAGCCTGACATTTATGCCTATGCATTGCTGATTGTATATCTGAACTGATATCTTATCTGATACTCATTCCAAAATAATTTAGAGTGGGTAACTTCCTTCATGAAACACGCTTGCTGTATTATAACAATATTAACTGTAATTTTGACAAATATTGTGTTCTTTCTGATAATGAAATATCGTTTATTGGATTATAATTATTTTTTATGCTGATGCTTAAGAGACTCATTCTTATTTAATAAAACAATGAAAAACTTTAGAAATTGAAAACAAAACACAAACTCTCTTTATTGACTGTACAAAAGTAATTCATAATTTGTCATGTTATCAGAATCAATGTCGATTTTTGCTCCTTTTTACTTCACCTTGTCACTGATCAAAGGTCCCTACGACCAGTGGCCAAGGTTATTTAATGATGACACCCGAAGATTAAGGTATGGAAAACCCCCTGGATTATGACATCACCAGAACCTTGTGATGGCAATATTGAACTTTATTACAAAGTTACCTGCTACATATTATACTTGTCTGTGTGCTTTTATTGCACAAATGGCAGTTGAATAAAACCCATATTACACAGGACACCGTGAAATCTGAAAAATATTACAGTTTCCTGTGAAATATAGATTTTATCATCCTAATTATAGCCCTCTAACAACTCTGCGCTGCTTCACCAATAACAGGTATCCTGGTATTATGTGGCATACAGGACCAAGTTATGTGGCAAGGCTATCTGTTAGAACTGGGGGTCTCTAGTTGGCAGAGGTAGGTACCACTGTCCAAATAGGGACCCTTGCTTCTAGTCAGGGCAAGGAGATAACCCTCTTAGATAACCCCTGCTCGCCCTCTAGGTAGCTTGGCCTGAGCAGTCTAGGCTAACCAGAGGCAATGCGTTAAGTATTTGTACCAACACTCACAGTAACACAGTGAAAACACCACAAACTGATTCCACAACAGTTTAGAAAAAGAAAGATGTTTATTCTAAACTACACAAGACCAAAACGGCAAAAATCCAACATACACAATGCAAGGTTATGGTTTCAAATAGAGTTCTTCAGGTTGTAATCAAAGTTCTTTAAGTTACGATCAAATGATCCACTGATACGTGAAAAGTTCACAGTTGCGTCACGTTGACTCACAGTACCTTTTAGATGCAACAAAGTTCCACAAGCAGGAAGCTGGTGCGGTGGAAACAAGCGATGCGTTACTCCTGAGACCCTGGGGAGGCGATGCGACAGCCCCGCTGCAGCAGCGGGCGTGTGGCGACGAATCCCGTCTGTATGGGGAGGAAGGCAGCTTGCGTAGATTCCGGTGCGTAGGTTCCGTGGGAAGTCTGTTCTCGCAAAGGCACGATGCGATGATCTCGTAGGGGCTGCGACGATCTCCGGGGCGCCGATGCGCGGTCCAGCGGTGATCCTCTCTCTCGCAGCTCCTCGATGTGATGGTTCTGCGACGATGTTCGCAGCGACGTGATGCGGTCCGCAAGCAAGCGGTGCGGCGATCTCACCCAGCGACGACAGGCTCTGCGACGACACTCGCAGCGATGTTCGATTCTCCCGCACCGGTCTGGTGCGTCCCGCAAACGAAGGGTGCGACGGCTCCGGCAGCGACGTCAGGCGCTGCGCCGATCTCGACCTTCGTAGCGGCGGGAAACTTCTCGCACTGTCGGGGATGCGCTCCGCAAGCGAGCGATGCGACACTTTTCAGCTTCAAAAGTCTCTCAAGCTTAGTCTCAAGCTTCCCAGCTCAGGTTCAACTTCTAGAGGCCCCACAACTGGATCAAGCACTCTACGAAGGACAGAACTCTCTCAGCAGAGTTCGGGGAGACTGGGGGTGAAGTCCTTTTGTTCCTGGGACTTCAGAAACAGGGAGCCAGCTCTTCTCAGGCCCTTGGAGATTCCTTACAAGACAGGGGACACAGCTCACAGCAAAGTCCTTCCCCTCTCCTTGGCAGCAAAGCAACAGCAGGTCAGTCCAGCAGAGCAACAGCAGGACAGTCTTCCTTCTTCCGAGTCAGCTTTCTCCTTGGCAGAGGTTCCTTCTTGGTTTCCAGGATGATCTGATTTTCTGTTGTCAGGGGTCCTGTACTTATACCCCTAAAGTCTTTGTTCTCTCGGTGCATGTGGGCCCTGAGCCCGGTCTGAACCAGTTCTGGGTGGATCCTGAGCACTTTGTTTTGCTGGCTGCATCTTTCCTTTCAGAGTGAGGGGCAGGGTCCTCAGCCGCCCAGCAGGAGGTGGAGCCAGCGTTGTGGCAGGCAGGCCCAGCCCTATTCAGCCCAGGTGCTAACTCCTCCCACCACTCAGGTTGCAATTGCTTCATTCAGCCTAGTGCTGACTCATCCAGCCTCTGGGGGAATTCCCCAGCCCCTGTCACTCACAAACCAGACAGTCAATACACAAACAGTCCCAGGCACACAGAAGGGTCAGACAAGAGAACAGCAACTTTCTAAAAGTGCTGTTCTCAAACACAGGATTTAAAAAACACCTTTCCTAAAAGATGTATTATTAAATTCTGAGTTCAGGGATACTAGACACTTATGTCCTATCTTGTTCCTATGGGAAGAAATGCTGTTAACCACTGTATCCAGCATCCCCCATGTTAACCTATGGAGCAAGATAGCCTTACACTAGTGAAAAACGAAGATGGCTGTAATTCACTACCAGAGCATGTCACCTGCACTAGTACATGCTCTACCTTTCACATACACAGCACCCTGCCCAGGGGGGTACCTTGGGCCTTCCATAGGGGTGACTGATGTGCACGAAAAGGGAAGGGTTAGGCCTGGTCAGCGGGGACGCGGACCAGGAGGACATGGCAGTTCTAAACTGCCCGTAGGCACTGCAGTGGCAGGCCCGAGACACCATTTTAGAGCTACTCCTGTGGGTGGCACAATCAGTGCTGCAGGCCCACTAGTAGCATTTGTCATCACCGGCCCTGGCACACCCCGTGCACTTTACTAGGGACTTCATGGTGATACAAATATGCCAAACATGTATATCCAATCAGAATAACAATTTACATAGAGAGCATATGCACTTTAGCACTGATCAGCAGTGGTAAAGTGCGCAGAGTCCTATTGCCAACAGCCACGGGTCAGGAAAAATAAGGGAGGACGAAGCAAAAAGTTTGGGGATGACCCTGCAAAAAGGGCCAGTTCCAACACTATCTAAATTATATAAGAAATCAGAATTTGAGGCATATTCTCGGGCGCTATTACATTCATCCATTCGAGTTCAAAACCACATTTCTTTGTGAAACCTGCAAACTATGTGGCAGATTTATCTGGCAGATGCAGAAAAATCATGAACCAAATGCAGCATAAAAGCACAGGTCCTCGAAGTTTTCTATAGTTTTATCAACAATGTAGTCATGAAAGTAAAGCAATATTCAAATCAGTGGCCATTGTTAGCTGTACTTTGAAGAAAAGAGCCTTTGCTTGCTAACGCTCTAATAAAGAACATGTGTTGCAAAAAACATAGCGGATAACATGTTTAGAATGTCCTTAAATTGACAGTTTGAATATTGATGACATTCACAAAATACTCAACATTCGACCTCATGGTTTATGACGTCATTAAATCCCCCCAATGGCAATGTAGGCCATTATTACATGGTTACTCCTTATATATCCTCTCACTACATCCCCCTATCTCTTTAAAAGTTGGGAAGAATGTGAGCCCTTCACAAGTAATAAGTCCGCTATGTTCCTTGTACTGGGTTCCGTTGCAGCACTACACTGGGTAGCAAGGCAGTGCAGTCTAATGCCTACTCAGGGGAGGCAGGTAGACTAGTACCACAGTCCTTAGGCACACAACCTACGATGCTAAATAAATCAGTGTCCAGACAGGACATCTACTTATAAAAAGGAAAATAACTTTATTGTGCGCACCTACTACTCAATAGTATGCATTAAACTAAATTATGGAAATGGCAGCAGGAAGAAATACCTAAGGTGACACCCACTAACAATTCAAACCACAGTAAGCGCTGAACCCTAAAACCACAATACCCCCTCATATGCTGTATGCAACATAATTTGGTGCAGTTAATAAAAGTCAGACCAACTGGCTTAAATAGCAGTAAAAGCAAAAGTATGTCACTAAAACCTAAGGCAAGCAACATCAAGCTTTCTCAGGATGGGATTACATTATAATACATAGGATTCTTCAATGCCTGTATAAATACCTGAATCTAATTTCTTTATAATCTGCGACTTGTGATAACCCAGTGGCCGATTAGACGTCAGAACTCAGCTGTAATAAGTTATTGCAGGCTAGTTCTGAAATCACAATGCCTTCTGCCAAAGCCAGCAGCCGATATGAAAGGCAGGTCATGGAGCAGCTGTTTATAGCAATGAAAATTAAATGTTATTTTTCTTTCTTCTGCTCTATTTTTCTAGCTTTAAGTGACTAGCAGAAAGACAGAAAGAACATCGTTATATTTGCATTCCTTGGATAATTTTAGAAAAGTTAGAATCTCTCTGCATGTTTCTACACATTCCGCAGCTTTTTTTTAAAATAACTGACTTGTATTGAACTGCTTCGAATAGGTCTCTGCAGCAAGTATCGAGCAGGTTTTTGTTGTGTTTAAGTTAGCACTAGATATTCTATTTTTATTCTTCATGTTTGCAAACATGCAGTCTCTTTTATATGAAAGAGCTACGCACCATGGTTTTGAGTAGTTTGTGGGAAAGGTGTTGGTGTTTTATATGGGATAAAGAAGTCCCTGTCATGCATGATAAGAACATTGCAAGTCACCTCGAAGTTCCATAACCCTATAAAGGAATGCAGCCTTTGCCCTCTTTCCTCTATATGGTCATGATAGTCCTCAGGGACTTACAATATCCTTATCAGTACTGCGGAGGGGAATTTATCCCTTATATAATGTCTTTTATTATTATATGCAATGATTCAAGATTATCTATGACATTTTCAATAAAACACTGCCAATTTCAGTGCATTTTTATGGAGGAGGCTGTTTCTATATCTGCACTGCTGCAAAGTAGCCTTAGGACCTCAAAACAAAGAACACTACACCCTAGCGCCTTTAGACTGAAAATTCCAGCTCCAGGAAGATTTAGAAAATTGAAAAAAAAGCCACCCCAGGTCGCTATTCTTCGGATCATAGAGAATTAGGTTGCTTATTCGAAAGCATTTAAGGCAGCTTCTTTTTTGGTTGTTTGACTCATGGAAGCTCCCAAGGTATATGGCCAACAATGGTGGGGCTCGAGACTTTCCAGGGGCATCATATGGAATGTATCCAAATTGTAAATGGCCATCAGTAGACTGGGGTGCTTCTTTTGCCAAAATTACTTTTTGAGGTATGTTGCAGAAAAAAACAATGTTTTCAAGTTTGTCTGTGCTCTCAGGTGCTTATTTTTCTTTTCAGTATGGGTCTCCTGCCCTTTTCTGAGGGGCAACAGCACCTCAGCAGCTTTTCGGTCCACAGCTTCTTTTGCACAAAGCAGCCTCATGCTGCAGAACAAAATAATTTTTTTCAAGTTTGTCTGTGCTGTCAGGTGCTTATTTTTGTTTTAAGTGCGGTTGCCCTTTTCTGTGGGGCAACCGCACTGCAGTGGCTTTTTGGTCCACAACTGTGCAACTTTGCTGGCTCCCTGCCTGGCTGGTGCAGCTCTGCCGGCCGATATGAGAGCTGGCAGGTTCCTGCCTCCCAAACGCATCTGCAAAGGTAGAACGTTGAAGGTGGTGTGTTGCCCTGTCTGCAGACATTTGCGCAGGGGAACACACCGCAGAGATCCCGGGACTCGGCCCGCAGCAAGGTCTCTTCCGAACCAAGCATGGTGATGCTCAGGTGCCCTTGGTGTTTTATATTAACATACCCTGGGTACAACTAAAACTGGCTTTTTTCTACTTGCGCCAATCCACCAGGACCTAGCATTCAGGACTGGACATGTTCTTTTTTTGCCCTGGGCAATTCCCCAGTGTGTTAGAGACTTTGGAGATAGGTTTTGAAAGCCCAGGACCAATCCTATTGCCTCCCTCACTTTTCCCATATCCCTGGGATTAAATGTGACAGGCATGGGGAGGCTTGAAGCGAGAGTGAAAGAGAGGCAGCGAGGGGGAAGGTAGAGAGAAAGAGATCAGTCAGGAAGAAGAGAGAGAGGAGAAAAGGAGAAAGAGAGAATGAATGGATGGATGGAGAGAGAGATTGTGCAAGATTAAGGGAGCAGGGGTAGTTTTAGCATTTTTGCCAGTACTGCTTTTTTTCCCCAGTCTGGCCGTGCTGGCGTTTTTCCGCAAGAAGGAGGGGGCCTGCATAATTAAAATATAGAGCTGTGAGTGTTCTCTGCCTTCCAAAAATTATATGTCAAGTTAGAGAATAGCTAGAAAAGGAAAGATGTTTGAAATAGTAATAAAATGAGGCTCCTATCTCTCACCTTCGACAGTAGATTAAAGAAGACTAGAAGTGAGCTTAGTTTCTGACCATTTCTTGTTCATTATGGAGCATGATTGGTCCAGTCCCGCTACTCATTGTGCCATTGCTTCCCATGAAAATTGATAGGAGACCCTGGTCTTGTATCACCTTCATCGGCTACTTTTTTTCTATGAAGATATTTGAGAATTTCTACTTGGGAATCATGAGGTGAAAATGCCACTTGCACATTCATTATTGTTCTAGATTTCCAACATGGGCATCATGCACTTTCCTTGTCTGACTAGTGGTTGTTCAATTACAAGGTGTTATCTTATTGCTTCACTTGTAACATAGTGTTTGAATTTATTTAAATCTTGAAAACGTCCTTTGTAGATATGAGAACTACTTTAAAACCTTCATTGTATGCAAAGGCTATATTGGAGGTCAGGTGAATATGGAAAAAGAGAATAATCTACTTACTATTCCCAGGTGATCAATCCCCACAGCAACTACACGGTATAGACAAGCGCCAAGAATACTGCAGGTGATTTGTTGAGTTCACAGCTAGAGAAAAATGTTAAAATATTCCATGGCGATGGAAAAAGAGGGCTTGGTTATCACTCAAGGCAATTCCTGCAAAGCAATGTTGTGTATTCAGCAAGTGCTGATCCAAACCCAAGAGGAAAATGCTATGCCAGTACAATTATTTGTCCTTTACCCACACAACCTAATTCTAGCATTTCTGTTTTCTGAAGATCTCAACAGATAGAAGGGAACTATAAAGAAGTGGTCTATGCCAAGCTTTGTACTGTCATAATTCTGATTACTAACCTTCAAGCAAACCTTCAAAGGACTGCAGGAGATGACCACAAATGAGCTAATTTACTTCAGTGACTCATGTTTAAAACAGAACACACAATGCCACTCTAGATTTCTGCATTTTGAAAGAATACATATTTATTCTTATATCACTTCATAGCATCTTCAATTCTAAATGATCTCACTTCAGTTAACTACTCCATTTATGTCAAACATACACAAGCCTCAGCCATTTTCTATTTTATTACAAAACAATTCTAAATGTTTTGCTTTTTTAACAATTGGAAGGATAACGAAAGAGAAAGAAAATACCAGTATTCAGGAAATAGATGACTTTTCCTGCTTCCAATTATGTAAATAGAATGTATAGCATTCTTTAGAGTTCAATCTTCATTGTCAGGTTTATTTTGCCAGTAGTGAGAGTAACAATGGATCTATATTCTAGGAACACCTTTTTGTCTGCCCCTAATATTGAACATCTACTGCCTATCCTTTTCAGTGTTTGATTAATGTTGAAAGTGCTGGTAATCAAATTTCTCAAGTGAAGAAGCAAACATGTTGAATGAATTCCTTCTACCCATCCATGGCATTTTGGTGTTTAGGACCTTATCATGTCTCAGCACAAACCAGGAAAAGATATTGACATCTGCAGATGAAAATTAGTTTGACACCGGTAAGCATTAGTTCATGCTATGCATAGAACCTTGTGAGTCAAGAGCTACTTTCCATCTGTCCTTTCCAACCATTTTCACATCCAAGCAGTAACGAGTGACTTTTGAAAGTTCTGCTCTCTATAAAAGTATTTTCCTACTCTTGATTTTCATTCCTACGGATCGAACTTGGGGTGGAGAGTGTTCAACCTCTTTTCACTTGGTAGACAAATCAGATTCCTTAATAGCTTGCCACCTGCAGACTCAACGCAGAATGAATATGTAGTGTCGTGAGATTATGTGTGCTAGGACCTTTGTGGTTCTGAGCGGACTCAGTAAAGGAAGGACCTAACTGGTTGGGAGGTGTTAAGTTGTGGTTATTATTGGTTATGGCGTAATCAGAGAGCAGAATGAGATTGTATGCTGAGGAATAAAGACGTACAATCCAGAGTTACATGTGTGGCGTATTTATTGGATGCCCCCGGGCTGGGGAGGACACTACAACTGGCGATGAGTGTGGGATCTGTTCCCCAAAGAAACAAGACTGCTCTCCCTGGAGGTTTGCAACACTACTGCAAACTCCTCGATTGTACCACATGAGCCGGTTTTGTTGAGAAGGAATTTGAAGTTCGTGTGTGTGGAACTGAAGCCCCGCTCCAGCCCACATACGGCTATCGAAGAAGATGATTGCCCTACAGAGGAGCACATTCAAAAGCCCACAAGCAACTCACTTGTAAGGCCAAGAAGACATATTGAGCCACAGCCTAACACAGAACCATAATCAATACAGGGCACAAGGCTAGATGAAGCCAAAATCTGGTGCTAAAAGCCGGAAGCAGTGACAAACAAGTACAAGAGGCGGAACGGCTGCTAACCGTCAAGAAAGAAGATGACACCCTACGACCTCTGATCGGGTGTGACAACTCAGGTATAAACACATGCCCAGTACTTGCAGGAGGGACCGGCCCAATACTCTCAACAGCTGTGCAGCCGCATTTCTGAAGCCACCACCACCATCCTACACCCCCAAGAAGCAGAATGCAGGTGCCAGATGGACTGCATGAATTCAGACATTCAATGATTTTATAGATGCCCTAGAAGAGGTAAATGATAATAAAATCATCAAGTACCAAAATAACCTTGCTGGTGATGGAGTAAAAGATGTGCTGGAGAAAATATCACAAGCTAACACAATATTATACCATCAAATTAAAGAAGCACTGGAAGTCAAGTTCAATGCGATGCTGAACATTGACTATGAAAGCTAAATTTTCAATCAAGGATGACAGCAAGCTGGTGAAACGATGGACGAGGTTGTTGAAAGACTTGATATTCTTTTCAAGCATTGCAAATTTTGTGAATCTAATGATGAAGAAGCCATATGCCTTCGAGTTATTGAGGTCTATCTTTCAGACTCCTTCAAAAGAAGCATGTTGAGAGAGATGCCTTAGCTTAGAGAAAGTGCTAATGGCTACCAGGGCTAAAGAAAAAGCTGCTAAACATGCTGCGGACATGGAAGCTGGAACGGGGACAAATGATTTAGCATTGGCCATGAAGGGTTAGGACAAACACTGAGTAGACACATGCAAGTCGCAGTCTAGAAAGAAAAAAAGGTTGTGTATTAGATGTGGGTTTTCATATCCACAAGAAGACAAATGTACCAACATAGGTCAGAAGTACAAAGGCTGCATTAAGCAGAACCACTTAATGACGGTCTGTCGAGCGAAAGAGAAGCTAACTGCATGAGAGAGAGAAGAGAAAATGGAAGCCAGAAAGTTCCAGAAGCCTTCACACCATTCCCCCAAAACAAAAAAGCAGCATCAGTTACGACAAGGAGAAAAACGAACAAACTTGATCATCATCAAGTTTGTCCTACAGAGGCTCATCAATCTCATCATTGTGCGCTAGTGAGGAAAATGGATGTGTGCTGATGGCATCAACTGATGAACAATGGACACATTTAGGTCTGGCTGCTTGCCGGGAAGCACCAATGACAAAACCAAACCACCAAACTAAACAACAAAACTCATTTTGCGCCAAGATTCCAATAAAGGTCAATAGTTGCCCAACAACTGTCATTATAGACAGTGGTGCGCTGGTTAACATCCTGCCAGTTGAGAAGTTCAACAACTTATCTCCTGTGCCATTTCTCCACCAGTTAAACATGAAAGTATACACATGGGGCGCTTCTAAACCATTGCAGATTGAAGGGTTATTCACAGCGACTTTGAGACATAAAGCAGTATCTGTGCAAGAAACAA
This sequence comes from Lissotriton vulgaris, assembly GCF_964263255.1. Classification (NCBI taxonomy): domain Eukaryota; kingdom Metazoa; phylum Chordata; class Amphibia; order Caudata; family Salamandridae; genus Lissotriton; species Lissotriton vulgaris. The sequence goes on from NC_141686.1 coordinate 70,582,139, forward strand.
ATCATTTTCTTTAAGAAGCTTCGTCCAGTGCTTGCCTAGTTAGCTTTGCCACAACTGCTGACAACGGAATAATATCTATCAATTACAACCTCCACACTCAATTTGAAGTTGTGGGCCAGTCCCTTCATTATTTCACAGCCTGGGCAGGCTCAAGACAATAAAAGTTCTACTTCACATAAATGAGGATGTTCACCCTGTTGCCTAGCAGCACTCCTGAGTTGTTTTCCAGTTGCAAGAAATCGTTGAGAAAGTACTTGAAACATTGTTGAAGCATTACATCATTGAGTGCTCCAATGGTCCTACGGCAAGGGTGTTGCCCTTACTGGTGGTGCCAAAATTTGCAGCGACACAAAAAAAACACAACAAGGCTTTTACACAAGTGTGACAATTACTTGCTGATGCAGGTCTTACTCTAAATGCAGCAAAGTGTGAGTTTCACAAATTCTTTGTTCATATATTTTCTGATGGAGGAATGACTGCAGACCCTGACAGAGTAAAAGCACTGTCAGCTTCTTGCCTCCTGCAAAATCTCATCAAACTGCGATCCTGTCTAGATATGCCCAGCTATTACTCAAGGTACATTTGTGATTTTGCTACTTTAAGTGCTCCATTAGGAAGTTGACAAAATGAAATGTATTGTTTGAATGGTCTGTTAAATGTGATCAAAGGTTAAAAGGAATAAAACATGCAACTGAGATGGCCTACTTTGACTCCAAACTACACATTGAGAACACAGTGGATGCTGGCATGGTGTGGCTGGTGGCAATCCTTACTCAACATAATGATCATCTGAATACTCTGAGAAATAATGTGGCCTATGTTAGTCAGGACCTGTCTGACACCAAAAGTGTCTATTCTAAGCCAGAGAAGGAGAGTCTGGCTATAGTGTGGGCCTGTGAACATCTTCATGTGTTTCTGTACAGAAAACGTTTCATTATCATCACAGACCACCAAGCGCTACTCACCATTTTAGAAAATCTGAAAGCCTAGATGCCTCCTCAAATAGAAAGGTGGTGTCTGAGACTGCAGGAGTATGATTATACAATTGTACACAAACCGGGAAAAGACCAGAACTCTGCTGATTAATTTTCATGAGTATCACTAAATCGTCACAATTCGACATCCAAGACAGCTGAGGAGTACTATGCCATTGGCAATATCAATCAAACATATTGTTGAGGGTACAAATGCTGACAAGAACATGTATATTCTTAAAGACAACACTCTAGCTCAGTCCTGGAAAAAGAGTGTTCGACCTCTTGTTCAAAATGTCGAATTACAAAAAATAAAATAAAATTACAGGATGAACTGTTTTTGACCAAGAAAGGTGTTATATTGAGAGGCTCAAGAATTGTGATACCTTATGTTGAGGTATCGATCTACCCAACCTCAACTATGCAACTGGGCATCCTAACTAGTGGTAGTCAATCAAACGGTACACGGCCCACAAACCGAACCGGATTATCAGATGGATAGATGGCTAATGGGCCCAGGAGGATATAAAAGAGACGTCTACACAAACCCAAAACACCAAAACATCACAGGCCCACACAATTGTAATATGGCACCAGGCAACTAGGTGGCACAAGAAAATTACGCAAGCAACACCCTTGTGGGAAGCATAACAATTAGGCAGATTGAGTAACTGCCCAGGGTTTGATAAGTGGGACACAATCAGCATCTCAACAGTAGGTGATCTCTGGACCAAGGAAGAGATGACCCCATTCACTAAGCTGTAAGCGGAGTATAAATTGGCAAGTTCTGAAGCGATTAGATATTTACAAATATGTCATGTCTAAAGTCCACTTTCCCCGGTGGAGATGCTTCCTCGAGGCGCCTCCACTGGAAGATATACTCCTAATAGAGCCGATGTACCAATATGCAATATACTGACATATCGAAAGCTGGGAAACAACCTACCTGACACTCTCATACATCTCAGACAACTATGGCAGGCAGACATAGGGAACTTAAAAGATGATGTCTGGCAGGAAGCACTAGCCTCCCTACACTAAGTAGCTATTCCACTGAAACTCAAACTGATCCAACTCAAAATCCTTCATAGATACTATCTTTCAGAGGGGACTTTGACTAAAATGGGGAAAAGAGAAGACGCTGGTGCCTTCGGCACTGTACTCAAGAGGGAACTTTCTGCCATATTCTCCGGGAGTGTTAAATCATACTATGGTGCTATAACATCCAAACTGAAGGAGGTGTGTGGGAAGGCGGTTGCCAACACCCCCCAGCTCTGTTTATTCAATATATGGGAGGCCACTAATTTAACCCATACTGAACAATGTTGGGTCCCCCTGGGGTTGGTCCTCGCTAAACATAATAATGCCCAGAAGTGGGGGGTAGGAGACACACCATAGTTGGAGGGATATGGATAGATCCATGATCACTGAAAAAGATGTGTATAAAAACAGAGGAAATGGGATCATAAATAAGAATTTAAGTATTGTAGCTACCAAAAGAGCCCTAAGAAAGTGTGGTTCCCACACTTAGACGAGAGGGTTGAGAGAGAACGTGTGGTTCCCGCGCTTAGACGAGTGAGTTGAGAGAGAACTTAAAGAGTGTCATCTTTGTAACTGCCTTTCCCCCAAAGTGACTAAACATCCACTGACCATGTCTGACCTTCCTATAAATGCTTGAGGAAAGATTGCAGTTGGTTTCTTTGGGCCCCTAGGTAACGGACATCATCTCCTGGTAGTCATTGATGAATAGTCACATTTCCCTTTGGTATAGGAATAGTCATCAACAACACATGAGAAGGTCATTGAGCGGCTGGACAACATCTTTGCAGCATGGGGTAACCCCGTCATTCTCAAATCTGACAATAGTCCACCATTCAACAGAATGGAGTTCAGAGAGATCCTAGTCAGAATGAATGTCAAGCATCAAAAGATTACACCTCTGTGGCCCGACGCAAAGGGTATTGTGGAACATTTTTTGGGTACTCTCAAAAGGGTTATTCAGCAAGCATCACTTGAGGGGACTGAATTGAAACACACCCTGTGTCAAGCCCTCTGTGCTTATTGTTCAACTCCTCACTCCACAACCAGGCGAAAGCCCCACCACCTTGCTGTTTGGGAGAGCCATCGGAGCCAAACTGCTAAAATGGACAGCAGAGTGATCCTTGAGTGCTGACAATGTTTGTGTCACCCCCCCCTTTTGTACCGCTTTGTTAGCCATAAGTTGGCAGGGTATGCTCAGACGTGAGTCCCTTGCTCACTTTGCCACTGGATTCAAGCAATCCTGGCTGAAGACGGCTGTAATGCCAGAAACCGGTCCTAGGAAGCTTGAATCTGGTCCAGGGAAGGCATTGCGTGGCAGTTCGGGCTGGACTGTTCCCATGAGGTACAGGTTCAGACTGATTTGCATATGGCCATGTCTGAACTGGGGTGGCAGAGTGGGCTAAAGAGCGGTGATGTATTAAACCCAGATCTGTTGACTGGGTGTGAGTGTTTGATTGGTTCAGATGCTCCGTCCATCACCACCTCCTTCTGTACTGCTTTGTTCGCCATAAGTTGGCAGGGTATGCTCAGACGTGAGTCCCTTGCTCACTTTGCCACTGGATTCAAGCAAGCCTGGCTGAAGACGCCTGTAATACCAGAAACCCGTCCTAGGAAGCTTGAATCCAGTCCAGGGAAGGCATGGCTTGGCAGTTCGGGCTGGACTGTTCCCATGAGGCACAGGGTCAGACTGATTTGCATATGGCCATGTCGGAACTGGGGTGGCAGAGTGGGCTAAAGAACAGTGATGGTTGAAACCAAGATCTGTTGACTGGGTGTGAGTGTTTGATTGATTCAGATGCTCCGTCCATCACCACCCCCTTTTGTACCACAATGTTTGTGTCACCGACATTTCTTACAAGTGCAAGATGAAGACACATGTTGATAGGCATCGAAGAGACCAAGAGAGAGTCTACGATGAAAGTGTCTAAGTTCTCATTAGGCAGAAGCAAAAGAGGAAAATAGAGACTCCATTTGCTGTCGATCCTCTGAGGGTTGTGAAGTGCAAAGGATACATGGTGACTGCACATCATCCTGGACAGTCCATCACACTGGACTCATCAGATTTCAAACACATATCCCCACCAGCTCCTACACCTACCAATGAGGCCGTCCCATCTGACAGTCCAGATCAGGCATCAGAACCTGAATCATGTGTGCCTGAACTCAGTGCTTCTTAACTACTTCCTGTCACTTGAGCTGGTCGAATATTGTGAGTGCCTCGATGACTCATCAAAAAAATACAATGTATTTGTTGTTTGTACATTTTATTTAACAAAGGGGAGATGTAGTGCTGTGAAACTATGTGTGCTAGGACCCTTGTGGCTCTGGGTAGACTCAGTAGAGGAAGTAAATAACTGGTTGGAAGTTTTTAAGGTGTGGTTATTAATGGTAATTACATAATCAGTAAGAAGAGTGAGATTGCATGCTGGAGAATAAAGAGCTCCATGTTTGGTGTTTAGATTTGCATGCTCCTGGGCTGGGGAGAAATCTACAGCATAAATTAAACATACAGTGAAGCTCCTCCCTTTTACCAGGATGCCACTTGTGGCCAGAATTACTTTACTGGTTTGCTTGATGTCCAATTTATTGACACAAATTACTGAGTGCCATCTAGAAGATATTTGACGTTACTACACCTTGAAAAAATTACATATTTATAAGACAGCAGGATCCAAATAGGGCAATCAGCACTAAGATGGTGTGGGGCAATAACATTAAATCAACTGTGAGGTTGATTTTGGGTTACAACTTGCAATATTTATTAGTGTACACATAGTAATGTAATATACTCATATGACTTTCATTAAAAATAGAACAAGGAATTAATGTTTGAGGAGAAGTGAAAATGTCTATGTTGATTTATTTCCAAATCTGCAAATTAAATTTGTTTTGAAGTGATTCACACCTATGGTAGTTACCCTATAAACAGAGGACATAAGTTAGGGGATTTCTTATCTGACGGAAGTGACGATGGGAGTGAGTCTCAGAAAGCTGACAGGATACAGGAGATGATCTTTGAGAAGCACCAATGGGTAGCAGCTAAGAATCAAGTTCAAAGTTTACTTTTTCTTTTCAATTTCTGACTAAACCGCAGTGGGGTCCGAGTCTTTTCCATTCTGCAGGCTCATCAGCTTAAGTTCATTATTGTGAGCATTGTCCTCCACTCGGGGCTGTGTCATCTGTTGAAAGCGCTGTTCAGGAAAACACAAAAAAAAATTTAATTTACAAAAGCAAATGTATTGAAAAAAATCAGAGAAACAAGCATTTTCTACATTACTACATGTTATGAGGAAAGATTTTATCTGTCCATCAGAAATGTAGTACCTCAAATTGTCTAAAATGTCCTTTGTTATGGTTGCCACTTTGCAAACATGGGGCCCTATTCACAAACGTAAATTTGCATGAATAGATCTCCTCATATGTAGATCTGAGTAGCATCTAGGTGTAAATATTCATATGAATTAAATTCACAGTTTTCTCATGTAGATTTACACCTTGTGTGGACTTGTGAGTCTCCACACTTCTCAAATGAGGGGTTGGAGATTCTACAAATCAATGTATGACTAGAAAGTTATCATTTGTTACCTTCTGCTTCTTTGTGGAGATCTCTGCCACTGGGGTGGGAATCATCTCGGGCAGTGATTTCTCCACAGAAAGTAATTGGGAATTGTAAGAAAATTAACTTTAAACTAAAAAATAAAGATTGTTTATTTTATTAAAAAGATTAAAACACATTCCCTACCTCCTATTCATCTAGATCTATTGCAGTAAAAAGGGACAACACATCTGTACTGAAACATGTTATTAAATTTTAACATAATAAGTTTTTATAAAATTAAACTAAATTAAATAGCATTTGTACCTCCCCCACAACTTACAGTATCATTTGTATTGAATGTGTCACAATCGTGGATTCAATTTATGTATTATGTTATTCGTAATTATATGTTTTTATAAGTTATTTATAATTTATTTTATTAAAATGTTATTGTGTATACTCAATATTGGCATACATTGTAATTTAAAAAGAATATTTAATAATAAACTTAAAATGAATTAAATAATGATTAATTATATTTTTTATTTAAGAATATATTTTAGGTAACTCCTTCTGATTTAGTGTTATTGTCTGCCTCCATTGATTTGTCATGTATGGATCCTGAATTTCTCCAAGGATAGGCTGCATGTAGCCTATTGTATCAGCAGTAGAGCTGTAGTACAATTGAAGAATGTTACTTTTCTTTCAATTTCCCTTAACTCCACAAAGTTAGGAGTAACTTTCACCATTTTCCAACCACTCCCTTTGTCCCTTCTTAATTTACTACTAGGTCCTAAATCTAAGTGTGTGATCTTCACCACCAGGGCAGGGATATCCATCAATAGGGTAGAAGATTTCCATGCAGAACAGACAGGAGTTGGAGGCAGAGATCTCTGGCTGTAAGTCTGTTAATTATATTTTAAGAAGGTAAAGCAGTATTACAGTATGTATTCCAAAATATTTTTTCTAAATAGGGCGGATGGTTTGCAGGGTCCATATTTTGATGTGCACTGTATGGTAAATTGAACGTGGAGACTATATTATATTCATCCATCTAAGAAAGAATCCTTTTGCTAGGCTTGAGTTTCTCTTTTCTAATTCCCCTTTCCCCCAAAAAAGATCCCTACATATTATAAGAAGGATCACCTCATGTACAGTCACCTCCTAATATCTTTTGGCTTACATGACAAGATTTGGGAACAGCTATAAGTAGATTTAAAGAAAAACTATGGGAGAAATTAATCTTCCAATTTATTTAAAATGGAGGCATAAATGTTAAAAGCAGAAGAAATGTTGCTATTTGCTAATAAAACCAGCTTTTGCTTAGATTGAAAGTGTTGACATTGCTATTGGTAAAAGACGGAACATGGTTGTAGGTCAAGTGTAGTGAAAAAATCTATACACATATCTAAACTGAATATCAACCAGAACTTCTAGGCCCAGATTATGTGAATCCTTAAAAACTTCATGTAATAGGGATTATTGTTATACAAAGTTAATTGTACTCAGTTTACTGAACTTTGAAGGATACATAGGTGAGCTGGATTTGCCAGAATTCAAACGAAGGAAGTGATAAACACAGCAGGTCTCAGAAGTCAGGATTTAACTATATCCCCGCAGCTGGGTTTAACTCCTTGGATGCTCATGACGAGCTGAGCTCGTCATGAGCCACGGCGCTCCGGTGCTCATGACGAGCTCAGCTCGTCATGGCCCGTGGAACGCTCAGGTGCGGGGAGAATTGCCCCGCTGTGCTGAGCGTTCCACGGGAGGCAATACACCTGTGACGAACTGAGCTCGTCATGAGCATGGGGGCGCTGTGCGTGCCCCCCTCCCCCCCAGCACAGCGGGGGATTAACCCCCGCAGCGAAGGGGTTAAGCCAATACTTGGGAAAGAGACTGCCCTTCTTGCAGTCTAGTCAATGCCCTTTATTTTGTAAGGTTGAAGGTTTTGGTTTTATCTTGATCATGTTAAACATCTCTGTCATATTTGATCTCATGAAGTAGCCCATACTTTTAAGTAGACAAGCCAAGGTAGATACTATCCTTTGGTTCTAGTCATTTTAAGCTATCTCCCTTAGAGGCCCTGATTACAAGTGGACCGCTAAATTCTGACCTGTGCATAAACCTCTGTTTGAGCACAGGTCGTAATTACAAGTTTAGCTGTATTTAACGCATCTAATAACTATCTGATGCATTATGTTATGTTAATATAACTTCTATAGCGCACAATTACCCAGTGGTGTCTTGGCACTGGACTGAAACAACCTTGTAACGCAGAAGCATCTTAATTCTGAAACAGCCACGTCTTTAGATTTTTCCTCAAAGCGACCATTAAGTGCAATAGCTGCCATGAAATGTTGGGAGGTTCAACTGCCGATATTTAACAGGGGAAATTGTACAGTATTTACTGCACCGCGCTGATTTTGGTGTGTTAAACACCAAATTCCGCATGTTATTCCCTATAACCTTTGGTAGGTTATTTATCACATACAATAAATAAAATAACTTGCCCTGTGGTTTCGTTATTTATCACGTGAGCTAAAAACGAAATCTTAAACTTTTAATCAGGGCCAAAGTGTCACTTGGCATGTACTGCTCTGAGGAAGATTTTCTTGTGGTGCCTTTCATGGTTCCTCACTTTACTTCATCCCGTATTCCTAAAGCTTTATTTAGGTCCGAAATTCCAGACGGTCAACAATACCAATGTGGCAGCATAATCCTGCATGACAATAATTAGTTCTGTATGAAATGATCTAAAAATAAATATGTCTTAACTACAGAGTATGTTACGGTGTGTTAGTTGCACTATAATTATTAGCAAATCAACTGCTCAAAATGAAACTTATCTTTGGGGGTAAAGGTAATTCCCTTCTATCATCTACTTATTTCCATTTTTAAGCAAACATTTCCTGTCGCTGATATGGTGAAAAATGTAGGTTTCACCTTCAAGGGACAACTCAGTGAATGATGTAAAAATAGCTCTCAATCCCAAGTAGGAATCAAGCAAACAAGCATTTGAAAATGTTGACTGTTAGCAATGTAGATATTGATAAAGGGAAATTTTTTTGTCTGTATTGAATGGCCTCTTTAAATCAAAGTCTCTTTACATACCCAGGTGGGTAGTGACGTTGCTAGGGGAGCCTGTGTCCCACCTGTAAATGTCCTGTCACCTTGCCCCCATCCATACTTCAACCCCGGCGTCGGCCACACCCAGCAACAATAGACACCACCCACTCAAGCCTAGAAACAGCAATGTTGTTCCTGTTTATGTTTCATGTCACCCTACCCTTGCATTCCCTAAGAGCATTCATTTTATTAAGGATGATGTGTTTCTGTAGTTTTTCATGCAACATATTACTTATTTATAGTGTGCAAAGAGTTGTTCCCATGTAGCTGTGTGGGGTCAGGTTGTGGGTGGGCCATGATTGAAAGCTGCATTGCAAATTTATCACAGTGGGTCTTGTAGGAGTTCTGAATTACTCCTCCAATTTGTGGTTTCTCTGCAGAGCACATACAGATCTGCAAATTGTAATTGTGATTATATGCAAATGTGTGTGAAGGAGGTACACACCTGTCAATATATTGACAGGACAAAATTGAAATAAGATGCAGTGTGTAATGTGAGAGGGTGTGTTGTGTGTATACCTACCCTGCTCCCTATATGTTTTTGTCTTTTTTATTCAGGACAAGGGACTCCACTACTCTGCAAATGAACCTCATGACGCACTACAAGTAGAGGGATGAAGTCCCCTTGGCTATTGAGGGTCCAAGAGGGCCAACAACTCCTCCTGTTACCTCCAGCAAATCCCACACAGTGGGTTTGCTGAGAGGTTTTCGTCCTCCACTCTGCAAAGTGCCTCCTGGCACACTACTATTTTGGAAATGAAGTCCCCTTGGCTCTTGAGGGTCCTTGAGAGCCTTCAGTAAGGCCTACACTGCTGGATTGCTGCGAGGTGGTCAGATGAAATGCCCCCTTTCTCCACCACTCTGCAAATACGCCTCCAGGTGCACTGCTGCTTGGGGAATTAATTCCACTTTAGTCCTGAGGCAAGGGGACCTCATGCCCCCACCAGCAGTGCACTGAGAGGCCACTTTGCAGTGGTGGAGAAAGCCCACTTTAGTCCCCCTGTAAGACCGATTTCGGCCCGAGGGCCACATTCCCCAGGGCCACGCCTCATATATATAGATTTTTTTTTTAAGGGAGGGGATTCATGAGGGCCCCTTCCCCAGGCCTATTTAGGCATGGGGAACCCATCCCGCAGGTCCACGCCTTTTTCTTTTTTTTTTAATGTTTTAAAATAAAGGAAGGGGGGGCCACATGGCCCCCCTTCTCGGGGCCAATTTTGGCCCCAGGGACTCCACCCCCAGAGGCCTGCCCCGTATTTAATTGATTTTTTTTTATATTGGAGGGGCACCACGCCCTCCCTCCCCACTGAGGCCAATTTCGTGACTTGGACCCCATCCCCTGGGGCCAGGCCTTAATGGCTTTTTTTTAAATAGGAAGTGGGGGCCTGCATGGCCCCCCTACCCAGGCAAATATCCCCCATCACCCTGGGTTTGGCCTTTTGTTGGGGACCACAGGGGAGCCTCAAGGCCCCCGCGGTCCCTTCTGGGTCCCTGCCTCCTGCGGGAGCCGGCATTGCTTTTGGGCAGAGGGAGCTTCTAACATGCTTCATGGAACCAAGAGCATTTTTCATGATCACGCTTCTATGAAGCAGAGCAGAGTTTGCTATGGCTTGGCGGGAGCTTTGCTCTTGCCAAGCCAGAGCAAACTACAATGTACCGGGGGCGGGCACCTCAGGACATTGCTGGAGCCGGCTCTGCAGGGTGGCAGTCCCTAGGGCCGTGGAGGTGTCCTGGAGGGGGGCCGCGCAGCCACCCTCCCATCTTCTCTATAGCCCTGGGAGGTGGTGGTCCCAGGGGGTCTGCAACGGACCCCCTTTTTTACTTCAAGTGCGCTCCTGGCAAGTGGCGCTTCCCTGGGCCACATTAGGGTACGGGAGCCCCTAAACGCTTTATTTTAGACATAGCCCTGGGGCGGTGGCGGTCCCTCTGTCGGTGGGGGGTGCATGGCCCCCTGCATTTCAGAAATTTGAGCCCTGGGGAGGAGTTGGTCCCTGAGCTACCCCCCCACCCCCCTTTTTCAGAGGGATTTGCGGATCCAACACGACTCCCGTTGAAATAGTTTTTTTAAAAGTGCTTTCTTTTATTGTGCCCTGGGGGTCCTTGTGGGAACCCCTGAACAGGCCGAAGGGGTTTCTACCCTGCCCCCTTTTCTTTTTTTAACGTTATTGCTTGTGACTCGGTTTAACCCACTCACAAGATGACTGCCAACACTTTCTAGTTTTAAGTGTTGGCAGCCAATCAGATTTCAGGTACGAGATTGGCAGGCAAATCCACAGCGGTCACAGTTGTATATCTGAGAAATCTTTACTTTTCTCAGAGAATACTAAATGGATCTACACCATTTAAAGAAAAAGTGCTTTCTGGACCTAGAGCTACCTTTTTGCCAAATGTGGTGCACTTCCATTCAGCAGTTCGGCTGTAGCTGTGTCCAAAGTTTCCTATGGAAATTAACAAAGAGAAAAAGCGTTCTGGGACGCCACCTTTTCCTCAGCCCCCGCTTCACGCATCACCACAACATTTTCAAAACAGGAGCTGAAGTCAGTTTCAAATTAGCTTTGACAATTTCGTGAAGATTTGTCAAACAATGCCAAAGTTATTGGCAAATCAAAAACAGCTTTTTAATAGAAATCAGATCCTAACTATAACTACCTACTGGCTACCACCAGTAGGGAATGCAATATATGTCATAGGTGGCCACACTAATTTGATTTTGCCTGTAGACCTTTGTGTGCCCCATCAAATCTGGATATTTAACAACAAGGGGCGGTGATGGACAGAGTTTCTGAATTAAGCAGAATACTCTCACCCAGTCAAGAGATCAGGGCTAGATCCAACACCGTTTTTTAGCTCACTGCACCAGCCCAGCTCAGAACCTGGCTATATGCAAATTAGTCTGTTCCTGTCCCAGTGCATGATGGGAACAGGGCAAACCAAACTACCAAGCCAATTCTTACACTGGGAAGGAAACAAGCTTCGGGGGACCGGTTTCTGGCATTTCAGCCGTCGTCGGCCCGGCTTGCTTGAATCCTCATGGTGCAGAAACCGGTCCCCGGAAGCTTGTTTCCTTTCCAGTAAAAGAATTGGCTTGGTAGTTTGGTCTGCCTTATTCCCATGATGCACTGGGCCAGGGACAGACTAATTTGCATGTAGCCAGGTTCTGAGCTGGGATGGTGCAGTGAGCTAAAAAACGGTGATGGATCAAGCCGTGATCTGTTGACTGGGTAGGAGTGTTCTGCTTAATTCAGATACTCTGTCCATCACCACCCCCTTTTCTGAATCGTTTTGTCCACCATAAGCGTGGAAGGGTATCCTCAGACATGGGTCCCTTGCTCACTGCACCATCAGGATTCAAGCAAGCCGGGCCGAAGACGGCTGTAATGCCAGAAACCGGTCCCCGGCAGCTTGTTTCCTTTCCAGTAAAAGAATTGGCTTGGTAGTTTGGTCTGCCCTGTTCCCATGATGCACTGGGCCAGGGACAGACTAATTTGCATGTAGCCAGGTTCTGAGCTGGGATGGTGCAGTGAGCTAAAAAACGGTGATGGATCAAGCCCATATCTGTTGACTGGGTAGGAGTGTTCTGCTTAATTCAGATACCCTGTCCATCACCACCCCCATTTCTGAATCGTTTTGTCCACCATAAGCGTGGAAGGGTATGCTCAGACATGAGTCCCTTGCTCACTGCACCATCAGGATTCAAGCAAGCCGGCCGAAGACGGCTGTAATGCCAGAAACCGGTCCCCGGAAGCTTGTTTCCTTTCCAGTAAAAGAATTGGCTTGGTAGTTTGGTCTGCCCTGTTCCCATGATGCACTGGGCCAGGGACAGACTAATTTGCATGTAGCCAGGTTCTGAGCTGGGATGGTGCAGTGAGCTAAAAAACGGTGATGGATCAAGCCCTGATCTGTTGACTGGGTAGGAGTGTTCTGCTTAATTCAGATACTCTGTCCATCACCACCCCCTTTTCTGAATCGTTTTGTCCACCATAAGCGTGGAAGGGTATGCTCAGACATGAGTCCCTTGCTCACTGCACCATCAGGATTCAAGCAAGCCGGGCCGAAGACGGCTGTAATGCCAGAAACCGGTCCCCGGAAGCTTGTTTCCTTTCCAGTAAAAGAATTGGCTTGGTAGTTTGGTCTGCCCTGTTCCCATGATGCACTGGGCCAGGGACAGACTAATTTGCAGGTAGCCAGGTTCTGAGCTGGGATGGTGCAGTGAGCTAAAAAACGGTGATGGATCAAGCCCTGATCTGTTGACTGGGTAGGAGTGTTCTGCTTAATTCAGATACTCTGTCCATCACCACCCCCTTTTCTGAATCATTTTGTCCACCATAAGCGTGGAAGGGTATGCTCAGACATGAGTCCCTTGCTCACTGCACCATCAGGATTCAAGCAAGCCGGCCGAAGACGGCTGTAATGCCAGAAACCGGTCCCCGGAAGCTTGTTTCCTTTCCAGTAAAAGAATTGGCTTGGTAGTTTGGTCTGCCCTGTTCCCATGATGCACTGGGCCAGGGACAGACTAATTTGCATGTAGCCAGGTTCTGAGCTGGGATGGTGCAGTGAGCTAAAAAACGGTGATGGATCAAGTCCTGATCTATTGACTGGTTAGGAGTGTTCTGCTTAATTCAGATACTCTGTCCATCACCACCCCCTTTTCTGAATCGTTTTGTCCACCATATGCATGGAAGGGTATGCTCAGACATGAGTCCTTTGCTCACTGCACCATCAGGATTCAAGCAAGCCGGGCCGAAGACGGCTGTAATGCCAGAAAACGGTCCCCGGAAGCTTGTTTCCTTTCCAGTAAAAGAATTGGCTTGGTAGTTTGGTCTGCCCTGTTCCCATGATTCACTGGGCCAGGGACAGACTAATTTCCATGTAGCCAGGTTCTGAGCTGGGATGGTGCAGTGAGCTAAAAAACAGTGATGGATCAAGCCCTGATCTGTTGACTGGGTAGGAGTGTTCTGCTTAATTCAGATACTCTGTCCATCACCACCCCCTTTTCTGAATCGTTTTGTCCACCATAAGCGTGGAAGGGTATGCTCAGACATGAGTCCCTTGCTCACTGCACCATCAGGATTCAAGCAAGCCGGGCCGAAGACGGCTGTAATGCCAGAAACCGGCCTCCGGAAGCTTGTTTCCTTTCCAGTAAAAGAATTGGCTTGGTAGTTTGGTCTGCCCTGTTCCCATGATGCACTGGGCCAGGGACAGACTAATTTGCATGTAGCCAGGTTCTGAGCTGGGATGGTGCAGTGAGCTAAAAAACGGTGATGGATCAAGCCACCATCTGTTGACTGGGTAGGAGTGTTCTGCTTAATTCATATACTCTGTCCATCACCACCCCCTTTTCTGAACCATCAGTCTTCTGCAGCTGTCTCCACCCACTTTTTTAAAATTTTTATCAGGTATAGAACTTTAGTGGTGGAGGCAACTGTCAACTCCATATTTGATTATCGCAATTTGTTCGGTATTGGTCTCATAATAGATTAATCGGGTACAGAAAGCCCAAAATGCCACTGTCTGATCGGTCTCCAGCCAGAAAGACCATGTCACCCAGACTAGACACACCCTTCGCTGGCTGTACCGGTAGAGTGCATTTTTTGTAGGGTTGGCTACCTTATCTTGGGTGTATTCATGAACGTGTGCCACACTGTCTGGAACAGCAGCCCATTCTATCTCATAACATCTGTTCCTTATTCCTGGTTTAAACTTATGCCTAAAATTGCAAGGACCTTCTCACTTAGACCTTCAGATAGAGTACGCGTTAAGAGTATAATGAATCAATCTTCAGTCTGCTCGTGGATCCCTCTTCAACACAAATGTATCAAAGCAATCAATCAGGGGTTTATCAAGTGTGCTACTCACCCGTGAGGGTCTCAAGGCACTGTTACGTTACGTTAAGCTGTTTTGTAATGTTATTCCCTATCACTTTGTTATCCAGTGGTCTGATGTTTTACATTATTTCATGGTAAGACCTGTTGTGTTATGTTAGATCATTTTATCGAGCGCAGGTACACTAGAACTGATTTCATGGACCTACAGTAAATGAGGCGGAAAAAAGACCTTCTCTGCTCAAAAAGCTGGAAAAAGATCCTCGTTTCAATTTAAGTCCTGGATTAAAATTGATAGTGCATTTTTATGTTTTTCGTTTGCTTGGCCTTCACAATATCTATAAACCATTTCATATAGGTCAGGATTGTTAGAGGAGCAATAAATCAAGGAAAACGGGTTCCAGTGCCTGATTAAAAAAGAAATACACACACAGAATCCCGTAAAGCAGCCATGAATCTTAATACAAAATGTTTCTGTCGTCCCGCGGACTACCAAGAAAGCGAGCAACTAATCTGCTGGTTTCTTGCTTTATTTAACAGCTGTCAGTCTCACTGAGGAGCATACACTTGTGTGATGGGAGCGTGTCCTTCAGTTGTACATGTGCGACGTGGGTTCCCAGTCACTCCTTGATACTTCGCTTAATTTTCTCCTCTTGCCATAATCCTTTTGACGTCATGGCGTTACCATCCCACCATAGGGGTTCCCATATTTAGGGCCCGATGTAGGTAAACTCCACTTTACCACTTCTTAAATACCGAATCATACCGATTCGGTATTAAAGAAGTGGTAAATTGGAGGGGGGGAAATGTAGGTAATCCAGATGTTTTGATTACCGATTCGGTAAAAATCGGTATTTACCGATTCGGTAAATACCGAATCGGTAATGCCCATTGCTTCCTATGGGCTTTGAAGCCCATAGGAATCAATGGGCATTACCGATTCGGTATTTACCGAATCGGTAAATACCGAATCCATCAAGGGTGCAGGGGGTGTCACTTTGACACCCTCTGGCACCCCCAATACAGGAGTGGGTGCCATGTGGCAGGCATACATGCCCCAAGGGCAGGTCTGCCTGTCACATGGCATAGGTGTGCATGCACATATGTGCATGCACACCGGAATCGGTATTTTACCATGAGGTTTTATTTCATGGTAAAATACCGATTCTGTAAGGCCTCTGGGACTCAGAAGAGTCCCACCTACATATGTAAAATACCGAATCGGTATGAATACCGATTCGGTATTTTACAGATTCGGTAACTTTACCGATTCGGTAAAAATACTGAATCGGTAAACAAGGTCCCCCTACATCTCATTGACCCATTTACCGGTCGGTAACGGCCGAAATCGGCCGTTACCGACCGGTAAAGGCCACCTACATCGGGCCCTTAGTAACAAGTGCTGCAAGTGATGGTTATATCGAGGTGTGTGTATGTGAGTGTGCATGTGAGCATTCGTGTGTGAGCTTGTTCACGAGAGAGATACAGAGAGAGAGAGAGAAAGAGAGAGAAAGAAAGAAAGAAGGAAAGAAAGAAAGAAGGAAGGAAGGAAAGAAAGAAAGAAAGAAAGAAAGAAAGAAAGAAAGAAAGAAAGAAAGAAAGAAAGAAAGAAAGAAAAAAAGGAAGAAAGAAAGAAATGACTCCACTTCGGTTGCCCATGTGATACATCTTTCATTGTGTCTTACTGAAACTTAAGTTATACGTTTTACTAAACAAAAGCAAAACTGATTGTCGTTGTCTATGCTTGTTCTGCTTCCAATTAATGCCTATCAAATCTGGAAGAAGTATGTTATTTTATTCTGTGCCGAAACCAGAATATACATGAGGGATGCAGACACAGTGTTTGGTCAGTAAGGACTTTCAGAGGTTAGTGAAACCTCTGAATAGTGATTCACTAAGAATTCACTAAGCTGTGTACAATGGTAGATTGCAAACCGTAACATGAGACAATTCATAATAATAAATACTGTTAGGTGGGGGCTGGAAGCACCCACTTGATGGACAAGGGACAAGGAAGGTGGATTTTGGAAAGATGCAGGGTTTTCTGTAAGCAGTTTGTTTTTGGTGGATAGTGTTTCATTGGTCTACCAGCTATTTACATATTTACGTTCCGACCAATCACCTATTGACTTGAAACACCCTCGCCCTGCACCTCAGAGCATCACTGTCGATCCAATAGTCCAGGAAGGACCTCAAGACCTAAATGTTCAAACAATAGGAACAGGTAGCGTGATCCTGCAGCAGGACCCCACAGTGCCTCGAGTCACTCACGGGTGAAGCAGCAGCGCTATACAAATCCTGATTGATTGCTTTTAACGATTTTAACAACTGAAAAGGCACTGTTCGAGTGAGCATTATCATGTTATGTCCGTCTGGGCAGTCTGACGGATAGAAGATATGTTAATCTTTCCCTGTGCCCCAAAAACTCCCACAACCCTAGAGATGTGGCTGGCCACTCTAATACCCTCAGCCGGTGATGTTACCGAGGATGGGCTGCAGGCATCAGGGACAAGGGCATGGAGAAAGTAGAAGGATAATGGCACTATTATCCTCTAACGCTCTCCTTGGCTGGAGAACGTCAGCTGGAATTTGCCAAGTGATTTTGATTAAGCAACCTCTAGCGCGCATTGCGAACATCTGCATTCAAGTCACTGATCCATCTTAAGTGGTCGAAATTGCATCACGTTCATTCCTGCGAGCACAAAAGGGCAGGAGGCTATGACAAATAATTTAGTATGCACTACTCAAGATCATACTTGATGTCACAAATTTGGGTTTTGCATAAACCAATGTTAAATGCTGCATATTGAGCGCCGCCTCAATGATCCCAGGTACGCGCGCTTACAAGGCTTGTTACCCTTCAGCCCTGGATGCATCGGCCTTGTCTGCTCCAAAACGTCAAGTTTCAGTCTCCCCAGATGGAGCCCTGATTCCTTTGGAAAAAAGAGCAGATTAAAACGTGAAGGAAATTGCTTTATCAACCATGGAGATAACATATGCAGAAGCTGCTCCCTCTGTGGGCTCAGGATCAGCATGATGGCATGGCATGGCAGGACACTAAAGGGCATAGAAAAAGTGAAGTGTCATATCATCCAAGTCACCCACTCTTAACTTGGGTTCCGCTGACTACTGGGGACCCACCACGCCTACTTAAGGGGTCGACAGCTGTTTAGAAAACGAAATAGCATTATCAGACTGGTAAGGGTGTATACATAAAAAAGGAAAATCTGAAACAGAAAATGTAAAAACTCAGTAAATAATAATGAGGGTTAAATGGAAGGTTAAAAAGTAAGATAGTATTTGTATCTTGATTTGTGGGAGCAGTGCAAGTACAGCAAAAAAAATACATTCATAGGTGGTCTCAACTGAAGCCACAACAAAAAGAGAGTGTGCATTAAAAGTGAACAAAACTAGTTATTAGGCTGGAGTCTAGCCTTTTCCTTCTTTTTTTTTTAGAATAAAAGTAAATATTAAAAAGCTACAACGTTACCCTTAAAATTAAAGTTTCAATTTTCGTAATAAATAAAGGTTTCAATTTTTGTATTATTTTGTTTGTTTGTGAAATAAATACAATGGGCCAGATGTATCAAGCAGTTTTACCCATTCTGTGTCTATGGGAAAATGTGTTCATACACCTGGCCCAATATTTCATAATTTTTGTACTTATGTGATGCATACTGCTTTCTGTATTTTTGTGTATTGCTTTGAAGTTCACATCATAGAAGTTGCTTAGGTGGGGTTCCTTGGCTTCCAGTAGTGACTCAGAGAGGGTCCACAGAAGTCAAACAGTTATGAACTGGATGACCCTAGACGTTAATTTGTGTTGCAGTTGCTCAATTTAGTAGTGGCAAAGTGTCTCCCTGCTCGGATTAATGTCATAGTAATATTTAACAATAATGAAGGCGATACATGTGACCCCTCTTTTAAAGTCTTTGCACTAGTTCAAGGTTAACCAGCACAGTTTCTGGGGCCCAGGCATGCATGCATGGCATTGAATGACAGCTATCCTCACTAAAGTCCTCATAAAAGTGGCACAGTAATACCACCGTCGGTATCAGCCAATAAAGACCAGCATGGCTACATCTATGCCAGGAAATTCTGAGTTTGGCTGCTGGAATGGGGAGTAATATACGGAGACTGGTTCTAGGGCCCCGATGTAGGTAATTCTAATTTACCACTTCTTAAATACCGAATCATACAGATTCGGTATTTAAGAAGTGGTAAATTAGAGGGGGGGAAATGTAGGTAATTCAGAATCGGTAAATACCGAATCGGTAAGATTCGGTATTTACCGATTCTGTAAATACCGAATCGGTATCCCCCATTGATTCCTATGGGCCTTGAAGCCCATAGGAATCAATGTGGAATACCGATTCGGTATTTACTGATTCGGTAAATTCCGATTGTTGCAAGGTTGCAGGGGGTGTCACTTTGACACCCTCTAGCACCCCAATTCCGGACTTGTGTGCCATGTGGCACACAGACATGCCCTAAGGCATGTCTGTGTGTCACATTGCACAGGTGTGCATGCACAGATGTGCATGCACACCTGTATTCGGTATTTTACCACCCAATAGGATTGCCAGCTACATCTGCATTTACCGAATCGGTAAATACAGAATCGGTAAAATACCGATTCTGTAAATGCATGCTCTACATCTGAAAAACGTAATACCAGTCGGAAACGGCCGAATTCGGCCGTTTCCGACCGGTATTAGGGCACCTACACCGAGCCCCTAATTCCCACGTTATTCTCGTCGGTGATTTTTCTTCATCCTTTGAGCAGGAGACATACTGGAGGGGAACCTCACAAGCTGCAGCCGTCCTGTCACAAGAATGCATGGCTTGTAGTCCAGGTGCGGACCGTGGCTTTTGTTAACAACAGTCTGAATCAGTGTCACAGAGACAGAGAACATTACTGAATAGAAGTGACAGTCGAGTACACTATATTAGCTTATTCTAGGTTTATAATGTTTTCCTGAGCTATGTGTAAAGCTTGCTGCTCATGGCTGCTTCAGGGTTGAGCATGTTTAAGGCACTCATTGATAGCTGCACGCTAATTCGGAGCACAAAAAATCCCTGGTACTTCAAGGGTGTCCTTGTGGTTTTTGTGCCCCATTAACCCCCTCATTCGCAACAAGCCTCTAAAGCTCTTTAAAAGGACATATGGCCGGTAATCGGGTCCTTGTCGCTGTTTCTCTCCTGGAGCAATACCGGCATTTCAAGAAATTATTACTACATCAGACGTCCAGTTGTTTTCTGGAAATAAATATCCCAGGCCACTCGTGCAGCCTTTTTGTCTGAGGGACTATTGTGGTAACGAGGGGCCGTTATTCCCCAAAACACATGAAATATTGAGGACATTGCAAATGGTAATGTTAATACCGGACCTGCCTTTTCTGATGTATTTTACAGCCGGGGCAGACACAGGGACCACGGGACCATTACGTGTCAATACGCGTCTTCTCAGGGATACGTTCACCTCGCTATTTCTACGTATCCTTAATAATCTGGCTATCAATTGCCAGAAAATGTCTAATAATGTCTACCACAAGTGCCCATTGCATTAGACGGTACATTTGTAGGAATGAATAAACTCTCTGCTTGTTACTTTTTGAGTGTTATGCTTTTAGGACACGCCACTTGCCACACTTGCACCAACTACTAATATGGTTACATGGCCCACTTTGGTTTTGCTTTGTTCACCCTAAGTTGGCAGGGTATGCCCAAACGTGGGTGCCTTGCTCACTTTGCCACTGGATTCAAGCTGAGGCACAGGTTCAGACTGATTTGCATAAGGCCATTTCTGAACTGGGGTGGCGGAGTGAGCTAAAGAATGATGATGGATTAAACCCAGATCAGTTGGCTGGGGGTGAGTGCTTGCAATGTTCAACACTCGGTCCATCATCCCCTTTGGTTTCACTTTGTTCACCCTAAGTTGGCAGGGTATGCCCAGACGTGGTTCCCTTGCTCACTTTGCCACTGGATTAAACCCAGATCAGTTGACTGGGGGTGAGTGCTTGCAATGTTCAACACTCCGTCCATCATCCCCTTTGGTTTTGCTTTGTTCGCCCTAAGTTGGCAGGGTATGCCCAGACGTGGGTCCCTTGCTCACTTTGCCACTGGATTCAAGCTAGTCTGGCTGCTGACGGCTGATTAGCCAGATACCGCTCCCAAGAGGCTTGTTTCCAGTCCAGCGAAGACATGACTTGGCAGTTCGGGCTGGACTGTTCCCATGAGGCACAGGGTCAGACTGATGTGCATATGGCCATTTCTGAACTGGGGTGGTGGATTGAGCTAAAGAATAATGATGTATTAAACCCAGATCAGTTGACTGGGGGTGAGTGCTTGCAATGTTCAACACTCCGTCCATCATCCCCTTTGGTTTTGCTTTGGTTCGCCCTAAGTTGGCAGGGTATGCCCAGACGTTAGTCCCTTGCTCACTTTGCTATTGGATTCAAGTTAGTCTGGCTGATGACGGCTGATTAGCCAGAAACCGGCCCCAGGATGCTTGTTTCAGGTCCAGGAAAGACATGGCTTGGCAGTTTGGGCTGGACTGTTCCCATGAGGCACTGGGTCAGACTGATTTGCATATGGCCATTTCTGAACTGGGGTGGCGGAGTGAGCTAAAGAATGATAATGGATTAAACCCAGATCAGTTGACTGGGGTTGAGTGCTTGCAGTGTTGAACACTCCGTCCATCATCCCCTTTGGTTTTGCTTTGAGCGCTGCAATGGGGCTGCTACTCCATCGACATGGAAAATAAAATAAAAATATATGCATTTTAAAACACAGAAGGGATGTCCTATAATACACCCATGGGGTCAAGGTACTCCTACGCTGACCCCTTCTGTGCTTTTCACCATCTAAAACAATCCCCCTGGACTGGCTCCGTTACAAAAAATGTCAGCCAGAACATTTTTCTCAGCTTGCGGGCAGCCAATAAGAGCACTACTCCTGCTGCGTGGTTTTGCCGTTGTCTAATTGCCTGATGCACATTGCATGATACCAGAGGTTCACATCCATTCAGTCCCCAGCCACAGGACCAGCAGAAGTCAAACGTGTAAACACAGTGATTTGGGTAACTGAGTTCTTTGGAGCTTTCCCTCTCCAGGCATCAAGGGACCCTCAACAAAGTTACTTTTGTTACCTTCTATCAAGACAATTCTTTTCTGGAGTATCCAGCCAGCACAATTGATAGCCACTACCCACCATTGTCTTTTCTGCTGATTGTTTGATTATATTAAAGGGTTCAAGATGCATGTGAACATGAATGTTAATTACTGGTAGCCAGTGGTATCAGTTGATAGCCGTGGCCTGCCATATTGCATCCCTAATTCTGCTCTTGCTTTCTCTGGGTTCGCTCTTATGGGTGTCGGAGCACTGCACTTCTTGTTTTGCCCCCTTTTTCAATTATACTGGTAGTAAATTATAACTTATACATTACTACTGGAAATTACTACTGGAATAGTTTTAAAAACTGTCCCTTGCTGCAGCCTGAAGCAGTAAATCCAACTGAGTAGCTGGCACTGCAGCTGCCACACAGAGGTGCCTGCACCAGCCATCAGAGAGTTTGTCCAGGTCTGGAGAAGTCCATCCCTAGCTTCAGGGGCCTGCTGTGCCTCAAGACATCTCTATTGGTGATGTTCTGCAGCATTATTGGTAGAGGTAGCCCTGGTGACTTTAGACATAAATCCTGCCTGCCCTGGGCAATCCCTCAATCAGGCTGTCACCACACTCTCTCCCATCTCATTACAGAGTGAGGTAGGATTGAGTGCCTCACTGAATCGTTTTGCTGACATTTGTCACCTATTTGTGACAAAAAGGTTGCGAGATTTTTAACCCAGTGGCCTAATTTTTGTTTTTGTTACTTGCATTGATAAGCATTCCCTCTTGACTATGATCTAAGGTATCATACTCCTGTTCCACTGAAACATACAAAATAAAATATATTAATGTGTATCATCCATCACCCCATGCTGCCAGTCCCTACAATCACAACCAGACGTAGATGACCCAAACCCACATAGCAATGGCACAACACATAGTCCCAATCTCATACACATCACATCGGGTGCACATTATCTAGACCTGGATGTCCAGCACCTACCTAAAGCTCAACCCAACCAAAACAGAATTTCTGTTATTTGCCAAGAACAACACACAACGAACAGTACAAACCAAGCTCATTGTTATAAAGTTTGGTGGCTTCAAACCCCAACTTTCACTGAATGCCAGGTCACTTGGATTTACCCTGCACACCAAACTGTCAATCGAGAAACACACTGCCAAAAAAGAGATAGCCGTAGCCAGCTTTCTCATCTAAATAAAGTGAAAAGGTGTCTTTCAGGAAATAACTTTTAAATTGCTGTTTCACGCCTGGATAGCAGTAATGCTCCATAGCATCCAAAACTCCATACTGGCACCGTCAAGAGCAGCCTACATGCCACAGCACGTCTCTTCAGGGCCTAAAGAAATACAATCACATCACCCCCATCTTGATGGAACTTCATTGACCCCCCTTGCCTGCCCACACCATCTTTGAAACCAGCTGCATTATTTACAAAAGCCATCATGACCAGCACCATCACTTATCCTGCCCACAAGCCCACCATCTCTAGTGGTTCTCAGCACACCTACATCAAGGACACTATCAGACTGAAGACTATGCAGAGTAAAAAAGGAAAAACAAGGCAGCAAGCCTTCATCATCTATGCGCCCAGAATCTGGAACAACATACCTGTTTCCATCAGGACTGCCTCAACACTACTCTAATTTAGGAAAGAGTTGAAGACACACTTCTTTATAAAACACTATATCACATTGCATTAACAATCCATGTTAGAAGGTGGTTCTGACCATCCGAGCCGCCCGGATTTTTGCTTTTTGGACACCAATTTGTTGAGCTTTTACTGTGGGAGAGCCTCATAAGTTGGGACTCACCCACAGTGAACACATGTTGAAAGGGACTGCATGTGTAATTTACTGGTGTCCCTCGGGCGCGAGTATGCTGCTGCTCTGCAGCCAGAGTAAGGGGCACTGGGCTAGGTTACATGCAGACAAGGGTGTACATGAGCGTGAATACGTGTAATCGCTGCGCAGGGGAGATTGCTGGCGTGCGCAGCCCAGGAGCAGCTACAAAGTGAATGGTGTGGCAGGACCTATGCAGAACTGGGTGGTGACATGGAATAGGCTTTCTACAATGAGAGGAAACACTTGAGGGAAAGTCACTGTGCTTTACTGTTCATTCCATTATTCTCCTATGAGGATGGGGAGCACATGGGCTAGTTTTACTTTCCTAGGGCCTACAAATTCCAGACACGCACCAAAGTCCACTGTAACGTATGTGAGAAGAAGTATCTGGAGAGTCCAAAGTCATATTTGTACTGCTTTTGAGTCATCCAGAACGGTCATATTTATCTGAGTCAGCTCACAAGCAGGGCCTGGCAAGGGCTGACCCTGCCAGGATGAATTAATGACCTTCCTCCCCCAAGCCAGCCCTGCACAACAAGCATTCTAAGGGCAAAGGCCTCCAAACTAAGAAGAGGAGATGAATGGCGCTACAGGTTCATCCATCAGCAGCTGACACCTGGTGCCAGGCACCAAGCTGCTCTGGAGAGAAGGCAGCGAGGGGGAAAGGGGCTTTCAGAGACCAGGCGGCATGAGGCCCCTGGACGACGCCATTTTGAACAAACGTGGGCAGGAAGGAGGGATCAAGGGCAGAGAAGTGATGTGTCGCTGTGTGATAGGGCAAACAGAGACTTCCTGCCAGCCCCTTCCCCAATTCTTAAAAGGAGTTTGCACAAGCAGAGGAGCTCTCTCTGGGGTGTGGACTGCTGAGGACTGGTGCTGGAGCATGGCACTATTGGCAGCTGGAAGGAAGAACCTCCAGACTGGCCCAGGACCCTGCCTTCTGCCACAAGGGGAGACCAGGACCACTGAGCAGAAGCCCGGGCCTCTGCACAAGGAGAAGAGAGGACCAGGAGAAAAGCCAGGTGAAAGGCTGGCGCAGGGAGACAGTGAAGACAGCTCAATGCTGCA
Organism: Lissotriton vulgaris; assembly: GCF_964263255.1. NCBI lineage: Eukaryota > Metazoa > Chordata > Amphibia > Caudata > Salamandridae > Lissotriton > Lissotriton vulgaris. The sequence goes on from NC_141686.1 coordinate 70,606,681, forward strand.
TCCCCCTTCTGTGAGATCAGGGGGTGAAGGAAAGTGCTCCCAGTAGCTGAGGAGCGCCACCAGGAGCAAGAAGAGGCGGAAAGGGTGCAGATCCGTACCCTGGGGGCCGAGATACTCCCCCCAGAAAGTAGGCGACCTTTGACCTCTGCCAGGACGGACGACGAAGCGCGCGGGGCTCCGCCACCGGTCCAAGATGAGCCCCCGGGGTGGGTCAGGTCCCGGGTGCTGCCCCCACAAGAAGACAAGACGGGGAGCACCATCTTGCTCCCCTTCAAGCTGCCCACAAGGGGTGCCAGGAGCCCACCCTGGCCCCCAACGAGACTGGAGGGAGGGGAGTGCCATCGCACCCCCCCTCGCGGGAGATTGGGGAGCGCTGTTGCGCTGGGTGGGAATGGAGAGAGGGTCCCAGGATCCCAACTCATGGCCTCAAAGCGCTGTCACGCTCCCCGTGAAAATGCCCCCCACGGGGTGCCAGGAGCCTACCCTGGTCCCTGACGAAAATGGTGATGGGGCGCGCCGTCGCGCAACGCCCCTTGTGGGCAAAGCAAAGCCGGGGAGCGCCGTTGCACTCTCCGTGAAGACTCTGCAGGTGCCCGGGACCCCATCTCCAGGCCCCGAAGTGACGGAGGAAGGAGGGGAAGCACCATCGCCTTCCCCCTCCACAGCGGGAAGACTTGGGGAGTGCCGCCACACTCCCCCAAAGACCCGCCTAGCCGGAGGCTGCCTCGCATCTACCCGCACGGAGGTGCTGGCTCCAGGGGCAGCACGCAAGGGTGCTGGCCGGACGAGGAGCCAGTGGGGGCAGCCAGGGGTGGGCTGCCCTCCATTGTGGTGGCACTGCGGGAGGCCTGGGTGGAACTGGGCCTCCGTGAAGTGAGGAGCGGCCGGGGTGGGCTCCCGAGTCAAATAACACACCGCTGGGAAGCAGAGATCCGGGTGGGACCTGACCCCGACAATAGGCCGATTCTGCTGAGGGTGGGCTCCCCGAGCTGCAGTAACAGCTGGGGTTCCGGGTGGGACCGGGCCCCCCACCGAGGCATGTCGACGATTCGTAAGGCCGCCAGCCGGTCAGAGCGGCTCTCCAAGAGCAGTGGGGGAGCCGCTGCTCTAATATTCCTGAAGCGGAAAGAAGCGCCTCATAATGCCTGGACCGGCCTGCAGGGGAAAGCAGCTATTCCTCAGTTGTGGGGGCCCCAGGAGAACGGGGTTACCACCAAGTGAGTGCCAGGGTGCAGGGGGAGTTGCAGGAGCAACGCAGTCTCCCCCAGCACAAAGAAGAAAAGTCCCTCCCTAAGTCTCTGGGGACTCTGAAGAAACAGCATTTAATCCCCTCCTAGGCTGGCACTTTTGTTCAACAGCTGGGGTGTATTGAGATGTGCACCAAGGGATGAATGGCTGAGTTGGGAATGTCTGGAGAAGTGCATCTCCTGGTGGCGAAGAGGTGTAATTGCACCACAAACACATTTTACCATGATATTCCCTTTAATAGGGACTGAAAGACACATGTGTAATGTGAAGTACCTGGATACAGTGATGTCAAACGCCAAATGGGGTTATGTTGCTGGACATTCCTGCTAGGGTGTCTGGCTGTATTTGCGTAATCCTTTGATTTTACCTATGATGCCTTTTAGAGGCTGTGATTGCAATGCATTAAAACTGTTATCAACTGTTATCCGCTATGAAAAATACCTCATTCAAAGTGATGCCCAAACATGTATTCTGCTACTGCGTTAGGGGAGGAACAATCCAGACTGTTAGCTACTCTGATGTAGAGGTGCATACTGTTGGGTCAGTATGAGAAGCTCAGTCAGGGTCATGTGTCCCCAGGGCAGGTGTACCTATTTTTAATGCTTGAAGAGATGATGGGGTGGGCCGCCACTGGGATGGTGCCTGTTGGCAGGGTCCTCGCTCCAGGTTGAGTCACCCCACTGCATTAGGGTGCAAGATGATATGCATACATGGGAGTGGTGGTACTAGATCCCACCCTCGCTGCAGTAGGTAACAAAGTAATTCCAACAGCTATGTATATTTGTAAATTGTTACATAGTATTAAGTAGTGTGTGTGTTTAATAAATGTACTCTTACTTTTATAAATCAAAGTACAGACTGGACAAAAAACACACAAGATGATGGACGGAATGTTGCACATTGGCATAACATTCAACCCCAGTCAAAGATCTATGCTTAATACATCGGTATTTTGCTCACCATCCCACCCCAGTTCAGACATGGCAATATGCAAATCAGACTAGACCCTGTGTGTTTTGCTGTTCGCCCTATGTGGGAAGGGTATGCCCAGACGTGGGTTCCGTGCTCACTACGCCACTGGAGTCAAGCTATCCTGGCTGATGACGGCTGATAGCCAGAAACCGGTCCTAGGATGATTGATTCAGGTCCAGGGAAGACATGGCTTGGCAGTTCGGGTTGGACTGTGCCCATGAGGCACAGGCTCAAGACTGATTTGCATATGGCCATGTCTGAACTGGGGTGGCTTGGTGAGCAAAATAACGAAAGATTAAACCCAGAACTGTGACTGGGGGTGAATGTTTTGCCAACATGTAAGGTATGGAAGACATTTTTAAATTAGCTGAGTTGTAATACCATTGCGTGCCCAAATAAACATGGTGGCATTAATGTAATCTTTACTACTTTGCTTTGTTTTGTCATATATACATTATTTCACGTCTTTACACATTCACAGTAAGAGCATGGTTTATGGAATTAGGGGGCAGATGTACTAATATACAGGTCACAAGAGGCAGTCACAATTTGAACACAACTTTTTGCTACCAGTGTGTATTGAATGAATAGGTTGGCTCAAATATAGGAAATCGTGGAGGTTTCAGAACGACTTTCCGTTGACAGCTATGATACGGATGGTGGGCAGCAAGATCAGCACACCACCATCACTGTCACTGCATTCCAAAATGGGATTTTTTTTTAAGCAGCCCAATGTCAATAAAGTAAACATGCTAGCTTTTCTTTTTAATAAAACGTGTTTCCCAAACATCAACACCAGTAGAAGCACTGCCTGCTTTCGCTGAAGTTGCCACGCTGATTCCCAAAGGGGAAGAGGTGTAAAAGTGATCCTTAACCCTTAGCGAATCAGTAGCTATCCCAACATTGTAGTCAGTAAATGATGATTGATTTGCATCAGAAAAGACGTTTGCAAACAACTGATACATATGTTACCGATTCACAGTTTTGAAGCAAAACCAAAATAAGCCCCTTCCACATTGTGAATATTTCTAAACTCAGCTTGCGAATCAGATAAACCTTCCCATATTGCAAAATTAGTTTGGGGCTTAAGAAAAGTGATTTGACAGTCGTAAACCCTGCAATTTAGTGAATTGCTGGGTTTGCAGCTGCTAAATGAATTTGTACTCCTGGTATCTCTGTTCCATAAAATGTGCAAATAAAACAATACTCTTACAAGAAGCACACAACTTTACCAAAGATCATCAGATACAAGTTCACCTATACCAAAACAGTTAAAAGTCAAATAAGAACTTTCTAGGATCTGTATAGCTATAATCATTAACAAACAAAGAAATAGGGGTCACCGCCCGTCACAAAAGTTTCTTCCGTCCACAAGTTTGTCCCACAGGATGGATTTCATCCTTTGTTTCAATGCCCTGAGGATTCAATAGGCCAATGCCTCAACTGTGGGTGGGATCTTTGCGACTGTTAGTAGGTCCACTGTCCCTCTTACAAGTTCCTATGGCGAAAAAGAAAGCCAGTTGCCCTTTTGCGGCCTGAAACTGTGGCAGATGCATAGTGGCTACAATGACCCCGCTACTGGATGCTAATGACCCAGTGAATTATGTCTTTTTGTCCTGCAGTGGCCAATATCTTGAACTGTTTGGTGGCCTCTGCTCCATAAAATCTTAGAGCGCTCTTAATGTGTACATGACTTTCAAGTGGGTTTGCAAATCCACTGTAAAATGAGATCAGTTCTGAATTCAGTGCTGGATGACCTAACGATGGTGGTTGATCTCAGCAATGTCTCCGTTCTGATTTTACAGGGCCTATCTGCTATACTTAACACCATCGACCAAAACATCTAGAGATTGACATTCCTGGTCCACACCATAGATGGTTTCAGTTATTCCTAACTGGTCGATCCCACACTGTATCGCCTCCAATTTTTTATATCAATGGTTCATCAGATCAACTATGGTGTCCCTCAGAGCTCATTTGTTTTTCCTGGTGGGGTCTAATATCTATTTGCCACTCCCGGTATTCCCATGCTGACCTATTTAGATTATTCTTAAATTAAGGGGAGACTGTGGATACAACGCTGTAGCCCATCATTCATCCCTTACATTTGTTTGCAATTTAAAGGGGAAAACCTTCTACAATGTGAGACTAAAAGATGCAGAGGCACTGGTCGATGAGCAAGGCTAAACCTGTGGGACAGACAATACTTTGGGCGTCCAACTATGGGGTTCTGCTCTAATCCAAAACAATGTGAGAAAATTTCGAATTTTGTGGTTCATGGAGTGCAAGTTAATGCTGCTCCTTTCAAATGCTTCTTTCAATTAAAGGTGTATGGACCAAATATATCATGCATTGAGTAGTAGAAAACTATGGTAGACCAGTGCTTAATTTGAGCCGGTGGTTGCAGATAGGAGCCACTCATTGTTGAAGACCGAAACTTAGGTTTCCTCATCCAACATTTCCTGAGGTCAAGCGGGGAAACACACAAGGGGGAAAGAAGGATGAAGGGAAACATTTAAAAAAAAGTCACAATGGGAGAAACTAGAAATCTGTAAGAGTGAGACAAAGGCCAGAGAGTATCTGGTAGTGGATGAAAGAGGCATGAGGTGGAATACAGACTAACAGCCTTGGTTTCTGGCATGGAGACATTTAATAGCGGCAGCCGAGGTACTTTTCCTGAGCAGAGATTTGGCTACCGCCACTCACTTTTTCATAAATTAAGTACCGTTGTAGGTGCTACTGTAAGCTCCAGGCTGAATTCTGCCAATGCACTGCCATAGTAGTCTTAGAACTTTTTGGGGAAGCCACACTTTTAAAACAGTAAAAATTCTCTGATGATCAACATGCTGGTTCACACATGCTACTCTGTTTTTGAATGCTGATGGAAGGCAATTCGGCATGAGTAATTTTGTAAAGCTCCTGTGATTTATGCACCGATCCCTATTCCAAAAGGGAAACTTTACTAATTGAATCTACTAGAGTTATGTTTGCCATTTTCCAGATCATATATTTAACACCAAAGAATCTCTATCTATATGAATCATAAACATAAGGTTATATCCCTTTCCCCTTACCATATAACACATTAACTGAGACATCCAACTTATTCATGATGGCTGCCAAAGGTATATCACGCACCACTTCCTAGCTAATTCCTATATAATATTGCTCCAGAATTTCTGCACAGCGGACACTCTAACAACACATGGAGCCTGTTTGCACAAAGAAAACAGCAGTTTGGAAAAAATCTATCCATATATTTTGCCCATATTGCTTCATTTATTGAGTTTAGAGTACATTATAGATCAAACATTATGCAAATGTATTGCATTCAATATTTTGTGGCTGTTATAGGATGTGTATTTTGACAATTAAATTAACTTATCGCCTACGGTTACTTGGTCTTTGTCCATATTGACAAAGACCAATATGGCCTTCTTTATAATGTAGTACTAATATTGTGCAAACTGTGATCAGAATAGTCAATTTAAAAGATGTATTAGTTATTTTAAAATCTGTATATTCTTTAACAGCAATTTGAAGGATAACACATTTATCAAATATGGGCAGGAATTATAATGTTAAATCTTTGATGTGTAATGGATTCTCTGTGAAGATGTCACGGTCACCATTTAAGAATTAATCCAGAAAAAGATTCAGAGTATGTAGATTATTTTAAAAGCCAGTGCATCAATGGTCATTCAGAATACCATGTTCCTATGTCTTTTCCAGACTTACTCCAAGAAAGCATTACAATTTAATTAGATTGTCTTGAAATACCACAGATGACTCTATTGAGCAGTCTTATATATTTGATTTTAAGACTATATTATGGCAGGGCCATACAAAAAAAAAATCACCTTTCATTACATAGATCACACATTTCCCTAAATCGGCTGAATTCTTCAAGACCACACACCAGTTCATCAACAGGACTTTTAGAATCCTTCAATTTATCTGAGCTTCATGTAAAAGTATTGTTGTAAGGTGGTTTATTAGTAAAGGCAAGTAGGATCCTACACTAAGTAATAGTGAGCAGACAGGCTTAATTTAGGAGATAGGTGTGTAAAGCATTTAAAAACACCAATACATAAAATAAGTAAGACACAACACACAGTAAAAATCCAACACCAATCTATAAAAATAAGAACTATTTTTATGATTATAATGACACTGAAATTACCGAAATCAAATGTAGGGAACCATAGATATGATTTTTAAAGATTAAATAGATTCAAGTGTTTAAAAGCTAAAAGCGCCAACTTGGGACATCTGGTAGCTCTGACCGGGAAAAAGTCAAAGTTTTAGGCAGACCACAATGGAGCGTGAGTCAGATACAATGAGCCGTAGGGCCCAGTAAAGTTTTTACCTTCTGACGTAGTCACTTTTTTGGAGCTTTTTACTCTCAACGTCGAGCGAAGCTCCTCATCAGGCCGGCTTGTGGGTCGACGATGGCGGCTAGCTTCAGCACAAAGTCTCAGTAAAATCCTGGAGGTCTTGGAGGTCTGCAGTTTTCAGCAGGACAAACTTGAATTTCAGGCTGGGTTACGGTTTGATGTCAATGGCTTGACTCTCGACGACGGGTTGGTCAACTTATGAAGCTTTTTGACAAAGAAATTCCAAATGATTGCAAACTTCTGGATCATCTTCTGCCAAAAGGTCATTTTGAGCTCTCGAAGGGCCCACAACACCAATCCAAGGTCCCAGATGTCTTAGTTGCTCCTAGGGAAGTTTGGACTACAAGACACAAAGTGCCCCAGACCAAATCCTCGAAAGTCCACTGAATACTGTCCAGCTGGGTTCTTCTTGGTGGAAATGATGCAGGTGGAGCTCTTTTAACCTGTTGTTTTTAAGGAGCCCACTCCTCAAACTTTTAGAGTCAGGCAATGTCCTTCTTTCGCTGAAGCCCAAAGTGTGCAGAAGGTACAGTCTTTTAGAGTGCAGTCCTGTTGGTGCAGGCCATGGGTTTAGCAGGGCAGTATTTCTTCTACTTATTTCTTCCAGGAAGGGATCTGATTTTCTGGGCAGATCTCCCACATTTATCCAGGTTTCTGGGCTGGCCAGCAGGCCTCCTTCGACCAATGGGGTGCAGGGTCTCACCCTCAATGAGGACCACTTCCCCTGAAGTGTAGGATACTCTAGTCCCAGAAAGCACTGTTCCTTAAAAGCCAAAACAGAGAAATTCTCTCCTGGAGCTTCAGGTCTGACTAACTCCCATTCCAGCCCCTCTGCTAAGTCAATTACAGGGGGGGCTCCCATCTGGCTGGGAGTGCGGGGAGAGTTGGGTGGGCCTAGGCTCTGCCCCAAGTGTCTTTCCCTCTTTCAAGACCAGTATGGCTACCCAGCCCACTTCCTGGCTTTTGCTCTGCAACTTGCAGATCTGCTCCCACTAGATGTCTCTTTGTTTCCACTTCACATCAAATCAGAGTAGTTTGGCTCAGCCTGTCTGAGGTTGGCCAACCAGGAGAGGCTAATCTAGAGCTGATTTCAGGCACATCAGAAAATCAAGATCCATAACTTTTTTCTGTTGTAGTTTTAATAAATGCAAATGTGGGAAGTTGTTGAATTTTGTCTAATTATTATTTACACACTTTAAAGTATCATTTTAGCTCACTCCTGTCAATAGTTAGACTTTATTCAAGTTTAATAAAGCCTGCCCATTTTAGCCTATGGAGCTAATGCACTACCAGCGGGACAACTAAATTGGCAGATTTTCCCTCACCATGGCTTACACAACATATTTTATGATGTCCCTGCTTATTTTAACATAACTCCCTCCCCTTGGGCCATCTAGGACAGTCCTTAGGGGTGACTTATATGTAAAAAAAGGTAGTTTAAAACTTTGGAAATGCCTTTAATTCCAAAGGCGAATTTGGACATAGTTTTATTTTTTTTAAATCAGCCTGGGTTGGCTTTTAATGTGACAAAAGGCAACACAGTAGTGCACACTTAAGTGCATTAAATCTGCTGTTCCTCTAAACTTACATGCTTTAACATATACTAGGGGCTTACAGTTAGGTCATCATACCAATTGTAATTACACCTAATCACCATATACCTTTTGAACAGCACTGGCCATGGGTCTGGGTGGCAGGGTTCAGGGCACAATCAGATCAGTAACGAACAATATCAGTCAAAAATAGGGGGGGGGGGATCAGGGCACAAAGGATAACTTTCTCACAACTATATTATCTTTGTTTTCCCTAACTGTTGCTCGAAATGGTACAATGAAGAGGGAAGGTAATGCAGCTTCAATAATGTGAATCAGAGTATCGGAGTTGTTTCAATATTTAGCACAGCTAATGGCCTTAATTTAGGTTATAAGCTTCTCTCTGAATTGTGTCCCTCAATTGCAGTAGAATTCAAGGAAATGTGGGATTGCCCGACTCAAAAGAAAGGTAACATTGATTCTGAAATTTGCGATGGTATCATACAATGAAATTACCTATGCGTCCACATTGGAAACATCAGAAGTATAATTAGGGTAAGTCTACTTCTCTAAATACCTTCATTCCTATCCTTGAAATGCAGAACAATGGTGCATGCAGTTTAAGTAGAAAATGCACACCTCAGTGGGCAAGAGAGTTTGGAAGTTGGGGTGGCGGTGTTATCTTGCACTCTACTTTTCAGCAACTTCGAACACTTATAAAACGACTTTAAGGGTGATGGCCTAGCCTTAAAATACATATTGGATGTAGTATGGATAATGTTCATCCTGCAGTTAATTTGTGTCGGATTAATGAAATGCCTTTTCTTGGGGAATACTGTATGCACATTATATTGAGGCAAAAAGCTTATAGCTGGACCTGCACCACTCGATTCCATTGAATCGCAGGCTAGGATCACCCTTCATAGGCAGGGGGTTATTGAATGAGTATGCAGTATAAATATTTTCTTAAAGAGCAAAATTCCTAACAAGGATGGAAGTTGGCACGATCTCATACATAAGAGAAATAGAAATGTCAGGTCCTCTCACCTGCCAGATTGTCCCCTTGGAGACGAGGAAGAGATACACCATATATCCTGGAATGAGCACCATGGAAGAGAGAGCCATCAGCCAGCCAATGCCCTGTCCCCATGCCGGATAGACATACTTCCCAAGAGTCAGAGGAGTCATTTCTATCACACTGAATATGAACACACCCTGAAGGGAGACAAGATTAAGGAAATCAATATGGACAGTTCATAAGGAATGTTTACTACTTGTTAACCTGTTTGTGGTTATGCAAGAGGAATAAGACAATATCCAAACCCTGGTCAGAGGAAAATTATAGGAAGATGTAAAAGGTAGTTTCTATTCATTGCTCAATAGCATTTGATATGACTTGATAATGCAACAAAAAGGCCTACATGGAGCATTTTAAAGTGCGACAAGGAGTTCCTCCAAATTACACATCTTTTGATAGTAGGCCATACAGATATTTGGATACTTTGAGCTGAGATGAATGACTGACATGGAAATCCAATATTCAGAATTTAATTGTCTGAAGAGTAACCATGGATTTTTGTATTAATTTATTCTGGGAAATATTGCTTAAAACTCTGTGGGCCTCATTGTGAGGGGTCCAGGTAAATCGACCGGATTTCTCCCCGCCCCTGGAATTATCATTACCAGATCTAACGGTAACCTTGGGGGTGGAGAACATCCTGCCTATTACAAGCAGGATCCTGAGAGTCCAATAAGAAATGAGGAATTACTGGTGGGCTAGGTAATTCCAGGGACAATTCCCCTAGGAATTTCTTATTTCACTCAGACTTCAACAGCCAAAGTCTCCTGGTGAAAGCAAAGACATCTGCGTTGTTTGCACATCTCTTATCATTCCAGTGAGGCCAGTAACTGCTGCTACCTTCCCAATAGGAATTAGGAGGCCTTTTCTATGTGAACAGTTCCCATGAGCTGGCAACCTATACCCATACGGCTGACCACTATGGATTCAAGACTGTATTTGTTTTATTTATTTAATATTAATAAAAAAGCACCTGGACTGCCTAGTATTACATATAAATAACATTTGGATTCCGTTAAACTTTATAGAAGAACGCATAAACCCCACAGATAATTTAACCTCATCGCTGCTGCACATATTCCCCTCCGGTGCTGAGGAATAATGATAATGGGTGTGGTCATGACGGAACGGTTCCGTCATCAGCACAGCTCCACTGTGCCTCATGACGGAACCATTCCGTCATGAGCATCGAAGGGGTAAATAGGTTAGATAATTTATGGCATTTTTCACATTACCATAGCTAAAATTGTGTGCAACTACACAACTTTTGGGGGACCATATACTAGCAGTTTTGTGGAAGAGATGAATCTAAAGTCAATAAGGGTCAGCTCTTTCGTGATGTTGAGTACTAGAGAATTCCAGTTTTGCTTGATATTTTTCTGGATGGTCCTCATTAACACAAGCTCAGTTTGCACATTATATTCCTTCTTGCTTCTCTGCTGCTTTCCCCTGTTTGGTGAACCTGTCATTAGAACATACTTTTGTCATTTGTGTAATAGTGCTGAACACTTGTGAAAACAGACCGCTGCCATGCTGTGGCTGTTTACTGAATGTCTCTGTAAGCATGAAGCACTTGTCCTTTGGTTTTGAGGACCAGCCTTAAAGTCACAAACTGCGGCCACAGTTTACTGTCCATATTATCAAAGAGGCTTACCAAAAATGGGTAGCATATGCTAGTGGCCACGTTTGTGTTTACCGGATGCGTCTGGTAACAAGATTAACTTGTTTTTTTGCTAGTGCTGCTTCATACAACTCTTCTGACATTTCTAAGCACTGAAAAGAATGTGTTACCAATATCCAAATCAATGATGGGCAATGGACCAACCTTCGGAAGGATGTAAGGCAAATTAAAGCTTGTGATCTTTTGACCTTTGATTTACACATGCATCAATGTGCCAACCTGCTGACCTGAATGCAGGCTGAATTCCATGCAGGCAGACCACTGCCCATGTTTCTACACCATAGGTTGGACATGGTTTTAAGAGTTTGAGGACTAGTTTTGGTCAACCTTTCTGGTGATAATGGAAATGCACAATGAGGGTTTAGCACAGATTTATTCAAACACAGGTGGACAGAATCTGCTTCTGGCTGTGATCAGCCACCGAGAACATTACACCTCGACTTCTTCCATGACAAGATATCGGCAATCTATGAAAACTTCGAATGCCAATACTCCACAGCTGACAGTATCAACTGCTCACTCCCATGAACTTAAACCCCGAACACCATATCACCTATTGGGACCGCATCTCTACGCAAGACACTATATCGATCACGAACTCCGTGCACTTAGGAGCACCCATGGACCGCTGCCCCCACCATGAATTCAACTTGCGAAGGAATACAATAGGTGACGAACTCAGGAAAGTCCTGAACACCTCCATCATCTTGACCTCCTTCCCTAAGGACAGGAAACATGTGGAAGTGAAGCCCTTCCTAAAGAAACCATTCACCGACCGAGCCAAATCTAAGAATTATTGGCCCATCTCTCTGCTCCTCTATCCAGCAAAGGTTCTCGGGAAAACAATCAACCAGCAACTTAATCAATACCTAGAACACAACAACTTCCTGGACCCCTCCCAATCTGGATTTTGAGCCAACCATAGCACAGAGACAGCCCTGATTGCAGCCACCAATGACATCAGGGCCCCCCTGGATAGCTAAGAAACTGCACCTGTCAGCCAGTTTTGACATTGTTTCCCATCACAACCTGATCAACAGTCTCTCCCACATCAGGATCCAAGAAGACGCCCTCAAATGGATCGCTTCACACCTCACCAGTAGAAACCAGAGGATCTGTCTCCCACTGTTCACCTCGGAGCCCAAGAAAAACATATGTGGAGTCCCTCAAGATTGTCCCTCTTCAACAACTATATGACCCCCCTGGCTGACACCATCAGATCACACGGACTCAGCATCATCTTTTATGCCGATGTCACATCATCCACATGTTCTGCGAGATCTTCAGATGGCTCCCAGTCAACACCAGAAGGACGGTCATGCAGGCCCTCATCGCCAGTAGACAGAACTACGGAAATACACTCTATGTAAGAATCACTGCACGCCTTCTGAAGAGACTCCAGACCATACAAAATCCAGCAGCAAGACTCATCCTCGACCTCCCCAGAAGGGCCCACATCACTCACCACCTAATGAAAGTACACTGGCTCCTGATCCAGAAGAGATGACAGTTCAATATGCTAACCCATTTCTACAAGGGCTTGCAAAGAGAAGGACCAACATACATCCACAAACAGCTGACCTTCCACCAACTGACCAGACACCTTTGATCTGCTTCTCTTGACCTCCCAGACACCCCATGGATCCACCAAAGAAACAGCTGAGGACATTCCTTCTCACACCTGGCTGCCAAGGCATGGAACAGCCTTCCCCGAACCTCAGGACTGCACCTTCTCTCCAGCGTTTCAGGAAGGAACTCAAAACTCAAGCTGTTTGACTGAACATTCCACCATGCAGCAGTCAGCTTCTCCAGTGCCCAAAGACCCTCACGGGTGAGCTGCTGCACTCTATAAATGTCTGACTGATTGATCTAATATCTGGTGGATGCACATGGGAACACATATTATGGCTCATTGTAGTGCTCCAATTAAAATTAGACCTCTAATGTGTTTCCATGAAATGCAAACAAGGTTTGTCCAAACCATACTTACTGTTTTTTTTTTGTTTAAGAAATTTTTATTAAGCATTGAAAAGTAATACAAAAAGCATGTCATGAAAAATTAGAAAAAAGTACATAGGAATATATCAATAAATAACAGTAATCTAGAGGAATTTATATATGGAAAAGAAGGTTAAAAAGAAATAGAGAAAGGAAAGAAGGAGAGAGAGAGAAAGAGGAAAGCAGAAAAGAGGGAAAGAGGAAAGGGGAGAAAGAGGGGAAAAGATAGGAAACCATAGGGATCATGAGGGATGAGAAGCACGCGGTAAGGGAGAAGGATTAGAGGAAAGATAGGAGGTGAAGGGAAGCCATAACAGGTCGGATTTAATTTTCAGAGGGACAGAGGTGGAGGAAGCAATAGAAATTCTATGTTCATCACAAATATAATTCCACCAAGTGTGGACCGAGAGTTTTGAATTGTCTTTCCAACACGATAAAATAACTTTAAATGCAAGGGCAATAAATAGGTCTAACAATTTAGCAGAAGAGGGTGCAACAATAGTAATATCATCAGATAAAGAGCCTAAAAATATTCGTAAAAAAGATAATTGGGAGGAAAGAGATAACATTTTCATACATATAGTCCATCAGTCCAAAAAGATAAAACAGGGGAACATTCGTACAATTGGTGTTGTAGAGTACCTGTAACCTTGGAACAAGACCAACATAAAGGAGAAGAGGTTGGAGAAAATTTATGAATAGTAACCGGGGTAATAACAACTCTATGATATAAAAAAAGTAAGGATTGAGTAATGCGTGCAGCAACGGAAACTTTGAAAATCCTGGACCATAAACGATCCCACATTGCAATGTCAAGGGAAACATGAAGATCGGTCTCCCAAGCAGTCTCTACTTTGGATTTAGAGCGAGCAGAAGAATTGGATAGTAAAAGTGAATATACAAGAGCAGCTTTAGGGAGTTGAGTAGAAAAAAGAGGATAAAGTGGAGAGACAGGAGTAAAGGAAGAAAAAGCTTCAGAGGGAGAAGGTAAGGAGGATAAGTGAGATTGAATAGCAGAAGTTATAATAGAATATTCAGAGAGAAATGAGGAAGGTAAATTAAACATGTTTTGTAATACTGGAAAAGAGATAAGAGAGGAGTCAAGGAAAAATTGATGCACAAACAGTATATCCTTTTCTTTCCAGTGTTTAAAATAGAACGATTTACCTTTATATCTAAGAAATTTGTTATACCAAACTATAGAGGATAAAAAACATTGCAGAGGGGAGAGAGCAGAGGAAAAAACATTTTGTAACAGAGATTGGGAGTATTTCAAAATGGGGTATTTGGATATAAAGGTACAATTTGACATAAAAGTAATATGCTGAAAAGAGAAATCTTTTAAAAGAGAGCGTTCCAAAAGAACCCATTTAGGGACAGGAGTATCAAGGAAGTTATAAGCCAAGGAGAAGGATTGTTTGATCAAAAAGGCAGAATGGTATGAGCCAAAATCGGGAAACCGAACACCACCTTCATTTTTAGGTCGGGTCAACTTATGTAAGCCAATGCGGGGATGTTTATTATTCCACAAAAATTTTGTACATAAAGAATTAATACGAGAAAAATATGATTTGGGAATTTTGAAAGGGAGCATAGACACAGTGTACAACACATGTGGGGTAATCATCATTTTGATGGTGTCCAGTCTACCCCACCAAGATAGAAATAAGGGGGACCAAATTTGCAGAAGGGATTGAATTTTACTAGTCAACGAATCAAAGGTTAATTTAAGGGTATCTTTTAGAGAGGAAGAGAACCATATACCAAGATATTTAATTTTAGTTGGACACCATGCAAAATCAGTATTATGGAACATGTATTGAAAACACAGTGAGTTAAGGGGTAAAACTTCTGTTTTGGATAAATTAAGTTTATAACCAGATATGGACGAATACAGCTGAACTTCATTTAAAAAGGGAGGAAGGGAGGATTCGGGGTTAGACATGTAAATGAGGACATCATCAGCATACGCCGACAATTTAGTTTCGACAGAGGAAAAGTTTACACCAGCAATATCAGGATTTGAACGAATGCGCTGTAGAAAGGGCTCAAGACATAAAGTAAATAATAAAGGGGAAAGGGGACATCCTTGTCTCGTGCCTCTGGACAAAGAAAAGAATCTGGAAAATTGGTTGTTAACAAAAATACTGGCACGAGGGGATGAATAAAGGAGCTTAACTAAGGATATAAAATTTGGGCCAAAACCAAACCAATTAAGTGTACGGAACATATATTGCCAATTAATACGGTCAAAAGCTTTTTCAGCATCCAGAGAAAGGGCTGCCAACTGGGTTTTGACATTTTTACTGTGAGCAAGAACATTAGAAAAAAGACGAGCATTATCAGCAGCGAGTCTACCCTTAACAAAACCCACCTGTTCTGTGTTGATTAAGCGAGGGATAATGGAATCCAGGCGAGAGGAGAGGATTTTAGCAAAAATTTTACAATCATAATTAATTAAGGATATGGGGCGGAAATTTTTACATTGGGAATGATCTTTATCAGGTTTGGGGATAATTACAATGAGAGCATCCAAAAAGGACCCAGAGGCGTTAGCCTCCAAAATAAAGGAATTAAATAACTGAAGAAGTTTAGGTGCAAAAAAGGAATGGAAGGAGGAATAAAATTCAACAGGCAGACCATCAGGGCCAGGGGCTTTTGATTTTTTGAGAGAATGGATGGCGGTGGTGATTTCCTGGAGAGTGATTTCACGCTCCAAGTGAGAAAAATCAACGGGGAGGGAAGGAGGAGAAGGAAGGCCTTCAAAGAATGTTGTTAAGTTTGCATCAGAAGGGTTTGTGTCATCTGTATATAAGGCTTGGTAATAGTTGTGAAAGACTTCAGCAATGTCTTCATCGGCGGTAACCAGCCTATTGAGAGAATCATTAAAAATTGGGCCGACAGCTTTGCGTTCAGATTTGATTTTTAAATAGTTGGCCAGCATTTTCCCTGCTTTGTTCTGGCCACCATGAAATTTAGATTTTATTTTAAGGAGGGTGTGACAGGCTTCATTAGTGATAATTTTATTAAGTGCTGTTTTGGCAAGAATCAAGTCCTGAAGGGCAGAGGAGGCTTTGGAGGTGAAATATATGTGTTCGAGAGTTTTAATCTGTTTAAGTTGATCCTCATACTTTTGCTTGTTAAGCTTCTTTTTTGTAGAAACATAGGAAATCGTAAAAGCTCGAAAAGAAGCCTTAAAAGCATCCCAGGTGTTAGGAATGGAGGTGTCAGTAGGGTTATTGAAGGAAAAGTATTCAGTGAAAAATTCAGTGCATTTTTTCATGAAAGTGGCATCAGATAAAAGAAAAGAATTAAACTTCCAACGACTAAATTTAGAGGGGCTGAGAGACAGATCAAGGGTAGTATATACAGGAGCTTGGTCGGAAATAAAAATAGAACCAATAACAGATTTTTGAATGGAGGGGAGAAGAGACTTACTAATCATAATATAATCAATTCTTGAACGTGTGTGATGAACATTAGAAAAAAAAGTATATTCCAATAAATCAGGGTTATGCACTTTCCACGAATCATATAAAGGACGCGAAGCAATGGCAGATTGAAAGCTCTTATGAGTTTTATCAGGCTGAAATTTACTCGAAGACAACCGATCTGAAAAAGGGTCTAACCATTGGTTAAAATCACCAGCTACTATAAAACCAGGGCAATCTATGGATGCAATGAGTATTTTGATGTCTTTCCAAAATTTGGGGTCTGGGCGAACAGGGCCATATATATTCAATAAAACCATCGTCTTGTTGTGTATAACAACCTTTGCCATTGCCCAACGACCTTCATCATCATTCTGAGAGGAAATAATTTGAACATTTAAAGCTTTATGGAATAATATAGCAACCCCTCCTTTTTTGTTAACGGCAGGAGAAAACACAACCTGACCTACCCAATGTCTCTTAAGCTTAAGCGATTCAACGTCTGAGCAATGCGTTTCTTGAAGGAAAACAACCTGTGAATGGAATTTGGTTAAATGTGACAATACCTTCTGACGCTTGACAGGGTCACCAAGACCTCCAACATTCCAAGAGACAAAATTACACATGTTGGGAGGAGGGGAGGATGGGCAACAAATGGAGGCGACACATGGCAAGGAGATCACTAGAAAAGGGAAGACAAAAAATAACAGGTAAACAGCGGATTCGTAGGACGCTCATCTTAAAAAAGCCAACACGAGTCAAAGAATGAGAAACAAATAATCGAACAAACAGAGAAAACAGTAGAGACCACTTAGGAAGAAGAAAGCAAAGAGAGAGAGAAGAAAGAGAAAGGTAAGAAAGAGATGGAAAGACAGAAAGAGATAAAGGGAGCAGATCAAAGCACGAAGGCTCGATCTGAGAAAAAGAGAGTGACCAAATCATGTGAGGCGAGGGTACACCAGAGAGAGGACATGACCCACGAGCACACAGAACACGGACATTAGGAAATGGAAAAACACAAGGATGTGAGGTAAATATCCGACGAAGAGAAAAAGGGAAGATACATTAAGAGAACAAAGAAAGACGTAAAAGCATTAGCTAGCAGTGTCCATAGTAGAAGGAGAGACACTTAGCAAGTAGTCGCAAAGATTCTGTGGATCGTCGTAGGACTTGGTGCGACCATTATGTGTGATCTTGCAGAAGCAGGGATGTAGAATTCCATATTGAATGTTAAGCTGTCTCACCATGGGACGAAGGTTCAGGAACTCTTTACGACGAGCATTTGTAGCAGAAGATAGATCCTGGGAAATGAAAATGTTATGACCAGACCACTGGAGACGACGTTTGGCCCTGGCAGCCTTCAGTACAGCCATTAGTTCGGTGAACTCCAAGAAGAGCATAATGATGCCACGTGGTTTGGAGGCATTAGAGTTAAGTCGGCCAAGACGGTGTGCTCGCTGGATGTTGAGAGGGTATGACGATGGTTGGAGTTCCAAAAGTTCCTGGAGAAATTTTCGAATAAAGGAGACCATGTCAGCCCCTTCCAAATTTTCCGCAACACCATAAACACGTAGGTTATTTCGTCTATTGCGATTTTCCAAATCCTCGGTGTGAAGTTTGAGCTTGTGGATCTCTTGTTCCAATAATGGAATCTTAGTTGATAGGTCTTGGACATCGCTCACTCGCTGTTCTAAGTTCAAGACTTTATTTTCCATGACCACCCAGCGCTCCTCAATCTGTTGTAGTTTAGCATTAGTAGCAGACATAAAAGGTTGAAGACCACGCACCTCCTCAAGGATGGAGTCCAGTACAGGATTAGTCGAAGAGTTAATTGGGGAAGGCGGGTCATTTTTAGGCCTTTTAGGCTTGGTTCCGGTCTGCGACAACTTCGGCGAAGTAGAGACATTCGCCATGGTTAAGAATACCAGAAGCAGGGATGTCCAATAAAACGTAGAGTTTGAGCCGGACTGGAGATGCAGTACGGTGATAGGGGCACACACTGTGGCAAAAATAAGGCAATGAAAAAAGGAACCGCCAAGTAACGCACTATTGGTCAGTGCGAAAACAGCGAAAAGCCACACAACACCGTGAAGGAGGCATCAACCAAGACCAGACTATGGACAAGGTGGTATTCCACAGCGCTAATCTGAAGTGGCAGGGTGGAGAAGTAGTAGCCGGTCCACGATAAGACTTGTATAAACAAAATAAGGACAAAATGCAGGAGGCAGATGATCACAGGAAGGCAGGAGAGCAAGAGTAATGCAGACACCACATAGCCGTTATGCAGAAGCAAAAAACATCGCAGTCAGGAGATTCAAAATGGCGGCCATTTTACCTCAGAGGAGCTGTTGCGCATTAGAACGAAATAGGCAAAGTGCACAAAGTAGAAATAAACGCTGAGCAGTCAGCAAAAAAGAGGAGCACCATATTATTATGTCCAGAACGAGCTAATGCCGGAATGAAAGGTAGAATGAAGAAGGTGCAAAGAGAGACATTCACGCCGGCGGCAAACAAAATGGCGGCCGTTCGTGATGAGATGTCAGAGAAAAGTTACCGTTACAAATTTGCGGTGAAATTGCGGTCGTCAAGGCTGCAAAAGCGCTCCATTGTAGACTGTCCACCTTCCGACACTACTGTAAACCAAAAAAAATCCGTCCGAAAACGGCAGGAAGGGTCCTCACGGCATCCGCGGATAAGTCCGTAGCGGAGCTCACGGGAAAGACGTCCTCTGCAGATGGCGTGCAAGCCACGCCCCCCAACCATACTTACTGTTATCCTGTGACCATGGCCACTGCTGCAAATTGATCCTATCAGACTCCTAAGCTTCTTTCAACACTGCAAATACTGTTGAACACAGTGTTCACTTCCGCATACAGCAGGAGAGGTGTATTAACATGGTTTGTGTCATATGACAAACCAGGCTCATCATATCAGAGAGGGCTCCTTCCTTCACAAAACTGACATCATGGCTTTGCCCAGTCACAGCTACTTGATGTTTACAAGGCACACCTTGCTGTTATAATAGGCTCTTTAAAGAGAGTATGAAGATGAATTTGGCAACCTCCACAACTTGACTATTCTCTCTATCATTAGAATAATCCAGTTCTCTTGAAGACATTCCTCATCAGTTGACTCTCAACGTCGTAAGCACTCAGATGGCTAGTAACCGCATAGGTTCTTCTCTTTCAGCTTTTAAGACACTGCTTTTTAAGACTGTGTGATCTTTTGGGACATTTGGAATGGAAGGTGACCTCTGCAAGCCCCCAACCTTAGTGACTATTTGGTTCTACATCACCACACCACATTCCGCAGAGCACTATTCTGCTACCTAATAATTTTCATATATATATGCTACAGTCCAAATCACTGTGATGCCAACAAAGTGTTTCCACCTTTCCAAAGACGCTTAATAAATAAGAACATTTTTAACAAGCCAACCTCAAGATTTCTAGTACAAGTGGATTAGGCATGACATGACCAAGAGTGGTGCAATTATTTTTTTACATGAACGTGCAGGTACAGTGCAGACAAATGCAGGATAAGCATCACATACACACATGCACACACACGTGCATAAACAAATATACATGTATACTGAAAGACTGCAGAGAAGGCCATATTATGACTTCAGAAGTGGAGTTACTTGGTGGCAGTGGGGTACCTTCTATCCCCATGTGAGCAAATAATTTTGCAATTACTTCTGTAGCCCTTAGATCAGCTTAGGCTTCCACATCATCCAATGGCTAACACAAAGCATACAGTGATAAGCCAGGCAGCTTGAGCTGCATATCTTTTTGTAATGTGGAGGGGAGCAGTTCTGCTGTCCAACTACTGTTTCCTGTGTTAGTGGAAGCAGTGTGGAGGGCCAACAGCTTTGGGCACATAACAACAGCTGCACATAAGAGCCACAATACTCCATGGAAGGTAAGTGTGGTGAGTGTGGTTAAAGTAAAAAATACATTAGAATTAATCTCACCTCTCCCCCAAATGATTTGCAGGCTTATGCCTTTTAATACCCCAATCTTCTATGACTCTAATTAATTGACTGTTGCTTGATCTGATTTATCAAGCTATTTCCATTATCTAATAGCATTCTTATCCTTTTATCTGCTTGGTGATTTCAGTCTTTACTTGCATGCTACACATTGCTTAACCAAAATCAATCTTACCCTCTTTCTCAAATCAACTCTCCTCCTTCCTACACTGCAGGCTCTTATTTAGAAATAGAGACTGAGTTAGATTTGGGGAGGAATTGATAAATTCTTAATAGGAGGATTCTCAGTGGGTGAAGAATGCCTCATTAAAATTAGATTTTCTGAAAGGACGAAGTGACACTACATCATAATCAATGCCAGAATGCACAAGCTAAAAAACTGCACAATACCAATATTCCCTGTTGTTAAAATGGAACATTATTGCACAGTGATGACCTACCAGGCAAACACATGGAGTGAAGTAGGTCCAGCAAAGCTTCCACCATATGCATGGCTTGTACCCAATCATCTCTTCAATGTTGTCATAAAATCTATCCACACCTGGGGAAAAACAATTGACAATATAGTAAAACAAAGGGTAAGATTTCTCACTCAATAATGCATGGTGAACATATGTTAGAGGCAGTCCAAATATAAGTCTGACATGCAGCTCTCTTCTGCATGAGCAGTAGCCATGTTCTAATTTTTTCAGCCACGGACAATACAAATATAGTCACTGAGATGCCTTAATAAATCCCCAGTAACTTCTCTCTCATGTAAAAGGGTATAGCGGGCTATTGGGATATTGTTGGGGTGTGTGAAATTTGTGTAGTTTACTTTTGCGTAATTATGCAAAATTTGGGGTAAATTATGCAAAATGCATATTTGTCATATAGAGACATATTTTATCAAAGTAGCAGAATTGCATAAGATTCGAAAATTTGATCTAGCAAGCTTAATCCAGAATTTTTGTAAATTAGAGAAATTAGATTTTTTCGTTTATAAAAATTCCCTGATCTCAGGAGTGGGGGGACAGGTTGAACTACACGTGCACCTATCAAAAGTAGTCAAGATACATAGAGGGTGCTTTGTTTCTGCATCCCACAGCAGCCATGACAAACTAAGATCACTGGTTTTGTAGTTTGTAAATTCACGAGCAAGGAGTCCGCACCTGCCGATCCGCGATAGTCCAGATTCTATGTTCAGCAGGTCCCCAACTGAACTGCAGATCAGTAAAATTCCTGGACAGTTTCGTGAAAAAACGAGGCCCGCTGCCATAGGCCCGATCCTCATTGAGACTTAAAAACATTGTTTGAAAGACAAATTTGCGCAATGGAAAAGTTTACTGAAACTGGTGATAGACTCTTTGCTAAATAGTCTTCACACTTTTCCTTTTATATTTCTTTCCCTTCCCCTTTTCCTATTTATTATTCCTCATTACAGCCCTAAAAGTTTGTTTTAAATGCTGCAGAATGCTACATATTGTAATGGTTTTAATTAACCGAACAATAAAGAATTTACTTACTTAGTTTGTAAATTCCTAACTTTTGGGACACTCTTTGGGGGTTTCACATTTACACATTTTAAATCAAAGCAATCAAGACCGTAGACTCAGCCTCTTAGAAAAAGAGTAAGGTTAGATATATTTGTCTCCTGAAGAAACACAGCTTCTTGGCAAAGCTGGGCAGAAAGGCATCAATCATGTAGACCAGACACAAGGAATAAAGCATAACCGATCTTCAACTGGTCCATATCAGTTTTCAATCTTGCCATAGATTACCAATGTCATTGATTACCAATGCAGAATAAAAGAAACACATAGAGGAAATCTATATAGACATTTCAATATTCCCCACTATACTAACTACCCACTATCACCACTAATTCACTATAACCCAACAAGAGCAGGGAAAGATCTCTACCACCGAGTCCTCGGTTGAAGGGCTCACTGGGCATTGCATCGCCCCCATCATGGCGCAGGACCTAATGATGAAGCATGACATCTCTCGTGGGGAAGGGCCCTTGCATCCGCGCATCCTAAAAAAGATATCTCTGGTGATCAATGTAAAATGAAAATGTCCTCTTGTTCTCTACCCTCGATGTTGGTTAGTGAATCTTACGGAACATCACATTTTTATGTAAATAGTATAGTTCGGGGAGGACATGTGACGGACCAACAACACTCTCCCATTCCCGTTTGCTTTTTGATCTAATTGAAATTTTTCCCAGACCTAATATACAGTAGGGTCCTCTTTTGTTTATCAATCTTCTATTTCTGCCCGCAAAATCATATTAGACAATGTAAGATAGAAAGCAGCTGGATAATGTATATTTTTGTCAGCGGAATTCCATTGGTGACTCGAATGAGGGTCTTGAACTTAGATATTGTCAGACCAAAGAATATTTTGTGGTTCTGATGGAAGAAGTCAAATGGCTGTGAACATGCCTTTATATGCTTGTTAAATTATGTGCACTGAGGTCAAATAAATACTGTTCCAGGAAATATGTTTGTCAAAAATCTCATCTGGAGGGTCTGGAGACATGCTGGTACAGCCTGGTTACAAACAGATTGTGATGCAGCAGAACAGGGCTTTTGTTAAGATGTTCAAATAACATCAAACAAAATTCTGATGGACAATTGTCTGAAATAAACTGTATACAAACTAGAGGGCTTCAAAAACGTTTCCTCAAAAATATGTTTTTGTTTCTAGAAAAGATAATATTACCAGCAGACCTGGGAACCCAAACGAATTAGCCAAGTTGTTAGCTTTTCTGGAAGCACGTTAAAATGATAGACCTAATGCAAATGCAGACTTAAATAAAATGAGGCTAGTGGATGGTTAGTGTACTACCCATGGGCTGATGCATGCGTGCTTGCATGCATATGCACTCGAGTGTGTGTCTCTCTGTGTGTATGTGTGTCTTGGTGTGTTTCACTGTGCGTGTGTTTTTCACTGTGTGTGTGTGTGGGCATGTATAACCCACGCTGTGGGGACTGACTCTGTCCTCAAAGCATGGGCTAAACTTGTCAGAACCTGATAAACACTATCCTTGTGAGGACTAGTGTGTTGTGAGGACTGATCGCAGTTGTGTGTTAGGTAATTTTGAGAGACTGTATCAAAAAACTAAAAGCGTAGTTAGATTTGCTTCGGTCCGCTTTATAGCCTTTCCTACTATCAGAGCGCGCGTGGAGTTAGCATAGTAATTACACAATTCATTACAGTCAATGGTCGGTCCTCATAATAATAGGTATGTTTTTTTCTGTGTGTTTGTGTGCCTGTGAGTTTTGGCATGCGTCTATGAGAAATTTTGTAGGTTTTGAGCTTATGATATAGATGCGTGCTGCCTGGCATGTGAAGACTATACCTGGAATGCAAAGGCAATAGAATGGCAAACTATTATGACATCTCACACATGATGGTGTCACCCAAAGATGATTGAGATTACTGCCACATAGTGGCAATCACTGGTACATGATAGCAATTCCTAATAAAGGAAAGTAATGCCAGACATACAGTAGCAATACCTGCAATATGATGGTTATGCATGAGCATATTAGGAAGTTGCTTTGCATGTGAAGTTGGCAAGGTGATGTTTGATGTTTGGCAGCGACATCATTTACTAATATTGAAACGAGGGCAAATGGAGCATTTTATGAAAACCTCTTCTTAGATGCATTCTTTGGCCCTATCACATCTGGACATGTCATCACAGTGTTGCAGTACTATCTTTGGCAAGGACAAGTAAGTGACTCCATGTCATCACCAACCATCTAGCTTAACCTTGGACTGGCCTATAGGATGTGATTTTAATTTGAGTGGTGGTGAAAAGTCCTCCAAACTTGATAGTATGTCCTAAATCTGGAGAAGAATCAAGAAGTGGTATTTCCACAACCATTCAATCATATCAAACGACTTTCAATACCAAACATCTCTAAGTAAAGCCCATACACTTTAACATTAAGAAACGTAGGTTGGCATGTGTAAACTAAGGAAATACTGACAGACAGCAAGTTCAAAACTCTGTAAAATATACCCTACTTTTAAGGATTGCAAGCAGTAGGTGTGTGTGAATACTGGCAAGAGACATTTTATAGTTCCTAGGTGAAAGGGATAACATATTTTTGGAGTTGTAACAATGTAAAAGATAAAAACCAGCTGCAGAGAAGTGGAATTAAACATTTACCATAGCACCAGGAAATTGAAATGGTCTCAAAGAAAACCAGGAAAAGGAGGCACATCCCACTGGCCGAGTAGTAGTCAAATAGCTTAAACACATATATTCCACCCTAAAGAGGAAGAAACAGGGAAGAACAGGTCAAATGAAGAATGAGTGTCTAGGTAGTCAATTAAAAATGTAAATTCATAATTTGCATGACTAATACTTTACAAGCAGGTCAGCATTATTGTGTCAATCGTGATTCATAAAAAAATTCAAACTATTATGAGTAAAAAAACATGTAATTGTGCCTCTCTAGTACTGTACTGAGATGCGCGTTATGAGATGAATTTAGGGTACCAAAATACATGCTTTGCAGTGGGCTGTGTGTCAATTATTATGGGACATCTATTGCTGCCATCTGGATATAAATGAAGATGATCCAGAGAGAAAACAACAAGTCTGAGAATATTTAAAATAATATAAAACTGGACATAACTGATTGGATATGTATGAACATCAGTGACTCTGAACAACAGTGGACGCAATCCTGTTTACTAGACAAGTAATAGCTGAATCACAGCTTCCCCAACTTGGCAGCAACTACTGACCACACACAACTCCAGGTTCCAGAATTCCAGAACATACATAACCCCCATCTAAGTAAAAGTAAACACATCAGTATTTTTACCACCTATTTAGCAAACGTAGAACCAGGTGGCACCAGACAACCCTCTCAATAACAGATTTTAAAGGAACATCAACAAGTATCTAAAGAACTATGTTAAGGCTATGTTCAAAATAAAATGGACAATATTTATGATAAGGTTTCTTTCAGAAAAACTAAGAGTGGAGGCACATGTGTAGAGTAGTTGATCCTTTTATGATCTTTGAAGCTTGTAAGATGATTGTTATTGCATCCATTTTGTCTAGACTGGTCTATGCGAATGCAATATACTCCGGCTTACCTGATGCTGTGTTGTATTGACTCCAGGTGATAAATAACAGAGGAGTTAGACTGGACTCCATGGTGCCTAGATATACATATGCTATCCTTCTGCTAAAAGATCTGCACTGGCTCCCACTCAAGCAACGAATACAATTTAAACTCTGCCACACTATTTTTAAGAGCTTAAATAATTCAGCTCCGAAAATCATTTCGGACAAAATTATCTTGAACCGTTACGCAACCTGAGGTCAACATACACTAAATTATTAACTGTTCCAAAATACAGGAAGGGCAGACCTGGAGGCCGAAGATTTTCGGTTTTAATCTCTACTAGTTGAGGTCTCTTGCCGATGATAATCCCATGTGCAATGGATACTCTTTCCTTTAGGAAAAGTCTGAAGACTTGGCTTTCTAAACAAGCATATGGGATCTAATTGAGATACTCTATGACCCTCCAATAAGGTGGTTATCTATCACCAAGACACCTATGGTAAATGTGTGCTTTATAAACTCTCAATAAAATTAACAATATGGCAGAATATATTCTAAAAAACGCGGTTTAAACCTTTGTCGCTTTGGATTTTTTTTTGCAGTATCTATCAAAATGAAATTTTACTGTGGACCATACCCACCTTTCCACGCACTCTTTATTCCACTGCATCTAGCAAAACTACCAATTTGCTTTAACTGTCAATTATTCAACAGTGCAACATTTGTCATTATTTTATCAATCTTTCGCTGCACACTGAATCTGCTCTCAACTTTGTGAGCCAAACCCTTTTCATTTACCTCACTATTTCCCAAAACTTTACTTTCACACCCCTGTTTCCTGTTGCCTTGGATTTGTCCTGTGAGTAAAGACAAGGGAACGCAATTTAAATGGTCAGGCACCTTGGGTAGCAGTAAATTACAAACACAGTTGTCCCTGACAGGGAGAATGCAAAAAGGCTGAGTAAATATAGACTAGGAATCAGTGCTATATTAAAGATGTCTAGCCGGACAGGATTATTTTAATTATGCTTTCAGTTTGAAACACAAAATAAAGTCGCACAAAGTCCTGCATCCAATGCAAAACATACAACATATAACATGAACAGAAACATAAAACTAAAAACTCAGGCAGGGAGATAAGCGTGTGAATTGCACAGGAGATACAACAAGCTAAAAATAAAACAAAGACACAGTTACACTCAAATAATACATAGGCCAGTGTTTGCGGTGTACAGCTAGACAAAGACTTTCGATCCCAAAAGGAGGATACTGGGATCGTCATCAGGACATTTTGTTATATGCCTGAGGAAGAATTGACGTTTATCATGAAAAAACTCTGTGGTTTTCTTTACATACTCATCGAGTCTGCACGCATATCTCTATGGTCATTGTACCACCCCTTTCCGGGCCGCCGTTACCAGCCATTCGAATCCCTTCATTATAATTGGACATTGATCTGCCTGATTTTTACTCGCCACCGCGTCTCTAACGCGGTAGACTTCCACACCGGACCAGCTACCAAAGCTCTCTTCAATCTCTTCAATCTTTAATCAATCTTTAACTAATTAACGTAAATTGCATGGACTGCCTTCAATTAAGGTCAGCCAAACTACAACGCTCCCCCATACCGAATTCCTTTTTTCATGACAAACAGCAAATCTTCCTCAGGCATTTAACAAAATGTCCTGATAATGATCCCAGTATCCTACTTACGGGATCGAAACGTCGTCAACTAGCAGTACACCACAAACACTTCCTTATTTATTTTTTGAGTGAAATGGGGTCTTTGTTGAATTTTTTATGTCGAGCGTAAGTGTACAACCTCTTGTATACATTAGTATACATATATCTCTGTGAGCCAAATGCCATTCCTTGCTTTTCATTTGTTTGTTTCAATGTTCTTTAAAAATTCTTTCCTTCTTTGTGACCACCTGCCTCTTTGTCCTTCCTTTTTTCCTCCAAGGAGCAGGGACTTAATACAATATAATTATGCTTTGTTCTGTTGATCTGCTCATGAGGGGACGATTTTATTATGTTTTCCGCCTCGTATTACACTGTGGGAGCTCAGACATAGCTGCTTACATTTTATTGCAGCAAACACACTTACAATTCTTCCATGTTGCTTGCATCCTTTTGAACTCTTCCCAAAGGCAGCTCCCAGGCTGTCTTGAAATTCATTATTTTCTATTTGCTAATTGTTACCATTGTGACAATCAAGCTTTAGCTGTAAACATCGTAAGCTAAAGCACAGGTGCCCTGATTGCTTAAAAAGTAAAGAAATAGAAAGAAATGTGTTTCCATTTCTTTACTTTTTAAGCAATGGGGCACCCGAGCTTTAGCTTACGAGGTTTACAGCTATAGCTCGAGTGCCACCAAGGCTTGTTTCATTTGTCATTGCTCAGCAAAAGAGTCTGTGGTGGAGTCACTTCTTGGGCCGTGAATAGCTGCGCCGTCGGCCCCACAGTTAGTGAAGCCACGGCTGCATCATAGGCCGACATATATTTGTGAAGCAGGCTTACAGAGAAGCAGCGCAGAATGACACCGAAGAGGAAGCGTGCTGCAAGAGCTGTGTGTGATAGGACCAGCATAAGGTAAGACAAGTCATTCATTAAAGGAGTTATGTGTATGATACCTTTATGGCGCTCTTAGTTGACTGTAGTACTTCCAGCCTATTGTAAACTGAGAAAGTCACCCCTGAGTAATCGATTTTGGGGACTGGGAAGAAAACCTAGAACCCGCTTAAGGAACAGTTTTCAGAAATAAAGGCCAATTATAAAAAGACATTACAAAACAGGCACGTGTTGACATTTCTCCGTTAAAACTCTCGAGCACCAACCATGTAATTGTAGATATGCTAGTGTTTAATGCATATATGACATAGGGATTGTTTTTAAAAGGTGTTTTGATAGTGTTGCAACCCTTCACACTACCACTCAACTATTTGTTGTCCTAAAGTTTGTTGACAGCGCCATGTTCACGTGAATAAATTCCTCATTAACGTCAGTAAAAACAAGCATTTGCAATGCAATAGGTCTCGTATTTATGCGAGTTGAAGCTATTGGCCTTGTAAATGACAATGCGTTTTATTTATGTTTCAAAAACTAAAAAATAACTAAAAGGCATTGTCATTTACAATGCCAATAGCTGAAACTTGCATAAATGCGAGACCTGTTGCATTGCAAATGCTTGTAGCTTGTTGTATCTCCTGTGCAATTCAGAAGCTTATCTCCTTGCCTGAGTTTTTAGTTTTCTGTTTATGTTATATGTTGTATGTTTTGCATTAGACGCAGGACTGTGTCCCACTTTATTTTGTGTTTCAAACTGAAAGCGTAATTAAAATAATCCTGTCCAGCTG
The DNA here is from genome assembly GCF_964263255.1 of Lissotriton vulgaris. Lineage (NCBI taxonomy): Eukaryota > Metazoa > Chordata > Amphibia > Caudata > Salamandridae > Lissotriton > Lissotriton vulgaris. Next base: position 70,635,445 of record NC_141686.1, read on the forward strand.
GACAGCTTTAATATAGCACTGATTCCTAGTCTTTAATCAGCCTTTTTGGATTTGTCCGGGACAGCATACCTCACATCACTCACATGTTTTACCTCTCCATTCCTTCTTCAACAAAGTTCCTGCCACCCTTCTCTTTAGGAGAAGGAACAGAGCCAATCCCACCCTAGCACTTCTTTCAAATCTAATTTCTCTGCAATCTGACCACCTGGCCAAAAAATAGAAGTGAAGGTTTACATTTGGCTCGCCACAGACTTTGACAAACCTATTCCTCTCTAGACATCTATACGATCAAATCATCGTTTTAAAGCTTTTTGGCTCAATAAACAGGTAAACAAAACAAAAAAAGAAATCAGTGTTCACTTAGACTAATAGTAGAAATCTAGCAATTTTAACAAAACCTACCTCCAATAACTCAACAGGATTTACATCTATTAACAAGGCAAAATGGTACACTATTCTAATTGAATCTTCAGTGCCAAATGCCTTGCAAGTACATTTCACAAGATTCTCACCAAATTCTGCAATCTGAGTGCATCACCCAAAAATATTCTGTTTTCTGTAACACTGTAACAAAGTATCTTGTGAATAAAGACAAGGTGCTAGAACAAAACCTTTGTTGCAAAGTACATGACATCCAGCCCACTGAGACCACGGTTATGAATAGTACTCTGGACCCTGACCTCTATGAATGATCCGCTCAAGGCTAGTGGACTTGCAGCCTCACCATTAGATCCCTGTCTGGTACACACATTCAAGAAAACCCTACTCTCACTGATTGCTGCTACCCTATTGTCAATAATATTCCATAATCAGGGACTTCCACTCAGACCTCAGGACCTCCTACATATCACCACTCATTATGACTAATCTTGATCCAGCAGACTCAGGCTGCCTCAGATGTATCGCTAATGACTCATTCTTAGGAAAACTGATTGAAACATTAGTGTTCACTTAGATCTGAAACTTTTTGGACAAAAGCATTCTATTTTCTGACCAACAAATTGGCTTCCATTCTGGAAGAGAAACCAAATCAGCTCTGATTTCCAATTGGAACAATCTGAAGACTAGTAAGGACAGCAACAGCATTTAAAAAACTTCTAGTACGGGACATGTCTTGCATTACACACAACTTAGCCTCACTCTATCCAACCGGTGGCATAGTAAGGTCAGGTGGTATCCGGTGCGGAAACTTTCTTGTTACCCCCGGCTTGGTAAAATAGCAAAAATATCTATTTAAAACACATATTTTTGCCATTTTGTCACCCCCCTCAGTGATGACACCCAGGCGGCCCGCACCCACCGCACCCCCCTTCCTATGCCACTGTATCCAACTGAGCATCTTTGAGTGAACCTCTTCCAACCTGTCCGAATCATCTCCTAGGTCTCCTTCACATCACTAACCAGCAGGATCTATGCTGGCATATATAAAGAATTGATCATATCACAGCTCCCCTTCAATGCTTACCTCAGCTCCCTACCAGATCTTGTTAAGTCCTTCAACCTAACATGCTACAGCGTTGCCGACTACACTCAGGTCATATTAAAACTAGCAAACCACAGGCATCTAGACATCTGAGGAATATACCAATGCCTCTAAACTGTAGAACAGTGGATATTGCAGAGTGAACTTAAATTTAACTTACCCAAAAAAGAGATCTAAAAATGAGGAAAAGGTACAACTATGAGTCTGGGATAATCTGACCCCAAGAACTCCTGGTGCCACCAGCAGCATAAATAAGTGAAAAATCTTCCTCCTTCTATATCTCCAGCAGACGGTATAAGCTACCGTCTCCCTAGTTCTCTCTTGTCTTGAGTATGCAAACAGAAACTGCCTGGGGGCACCGCTCGTAATGCCAGGAGTACTGCAAAGAATCCAGAATTTAGAAACAAAACAATTATTACACCTTCATCTATGGGTTCACAGCTAACCTGCCCTTCTAGTGTTTCCCCGGCTTACCCATTACCAGACGGCCAGCTTCCAGGCCCTCTGCATCACTTACAGATCATCCTTCATACAAGTGAAGCTGAAAAGATATTCACTGAAAATAATTTTCTTCTCTAGATTGGCATCACAGCTAACTATCCCACCATGGATGAATAAATGCACCAGCGATTCATCCTTCTTTGAACAAACATCATAACCCTGGAATGGTGTAGAGTCAAAGAAAATAAACATCCAGAACCATCTAGAGTTGAGGAAGGCAGTGTAGATGATCCTACTTCGAGCAGACAGAATGCCATGCCATCACTAGGAGGGGATGTGAGGACTCAGATCCATATCCACCTGAAACCTAGGGAATAGGATTCAGGTGGAAGACAATAAGTGATCAAACACTCTTCTTTGCTCTGCCATCCCCAGAGACACAGCTACACATTGACAGCTATACCATGAGCCGCCTCTGCCTCACAAACACAATAGCAAAATATTTCCCACACAGGCCACACTGTATTCAAAAACTTTCTCTTCATAAACTAGCACCTTATAAGCCTATGTGTGTATCGCGTGTTGCTTTCACTTCACATTTTCCCAATATACAGCAGCAAAAACACCGTACAAGCATGACACTCATCCTCATGCATGACATGCTAACATACCATAGCTGTCCCCTCCAGACCAAAACACTTTTCCACCCAAGCATGCCCATGAATTGCATGCTTCCCATTCGTAGATAAACTTTTAAAGCCTCATCAGGGAAACTGTATGTACATGACTCTACAATCCAATATCATCTCATAGTGGAAGGCAGTGGTGAGGAGTATTATGCACCATGGTGTTCTAATAATGCCCCTATGTGCATGTGTTTCAGATATCTATGTTAATGTTATGTTAATGACCACTTGTTAATTGCACTTCTACCATTAATGTCTCCTGGCGCTGGTGTAGAGGGTGGCAACTGATACCAGAGTTATTTATAAGCTTGTATCAACAACTAGATTCTGTTACTGGTTGAAATAAATCAAATGGGCTCCAATGCCGATGCAATCAGTTTCATGATTAGTACTAACGGTGCCCTACTGGCTCAAGAGAGGGCATTAGGCCAGTGTTGTTTCTGTTTTGCACTAATTGGCGTGCTGTGCTAAAAACTTAGCTACACATGTAGAATTTGTACAATGAAACAATCTATATTTGCTCCAATAAAAGTTATTTGGGGCTCGCTGTGAGAACAATGACCAGTAAAAATAGAAATGATTTTACTCTTTGTCCGTTTTCAAAAATGTTTTGCATTTTCAGCATGCAAACAGATTGTGGTTTTTTTGCAATGCTTCTAGAAAAGGATGTTTCTCCTCATTCAGTGTTTGTGAATATTTGTAAAACTTTGAGTAGACAGAAATGAAGTAATTACTTGCTCTCCCAAAGTACAATTTGACATATCTAGAAGAAGTATAAATGAAACTAATCCAGATTACTAGTCAAAAGATTTGGTTGCACTGCTGAATTTTATTGCATGCTGATAAGCAAAATTCATGACCTTCATGATCTAGGACTGTGTTAGCTTGGCACTTGCAGACAGGCTTATCTCAGAGGCAGTGTGTAAAGCATTTGTGCAAACATACATTAATACAGTGAAAACACTACAAATGGACACCACCCCAGTTTAGAAAAATACTTAATCGTTATTGTTGCAATTAAAGTCAGAATCAAGGTGAAGTAAGAAGTTGAAGTTTATTCAATCGGCCCCACACCTTAAGGCGGTGCGTAGGTCAGTTAGTTAGAATCATAATGACAGTTGGTGGCAGGGGAACGGAACCAGGACAGGGTGGAATGTTGGGGAACCAATGGGGAGGGTAGGGGACGATGGATGCTCTCGCGCAGGAGAGCTGGTAGACACCACTTGCCATGGGGTTCCGGGGGGAAACCAGAACTAGGTTACAACACATCTTCCTCTCTTGAGGGTTAAAACAGGTAAGCTCAATGTGTAGTAAAGAGAACTTTGGAGAAAAGAAACAAGTGAACATTAGCCACAAACATGGTCTCAATAACATTTGGGAAAGGGGGTGGTGCTCCCTGAGTTCCCTTGGAAGCATGGGCATGAGGAACACTCTGCAAAGAGGAGAGTTTGGTGATAAGTAATCTAGTCAACATTTGTCACAACAAGGCCTTAGTAACATATTGGGATTGTGGACGGTTGTCCCTGAAGTTCCCTGGGCTTCAAGGGCATGAGGAACACTCTCTGTGTCAGAATGGGATTACTTGTAGGTTCTGCCAATCCTACCGCTGAAGCAGTGACCACCAGACTGGCTTCAGAGACAGAGTGGGAGTCACCGTACAGCTCCGTTTGGTAAACGGAGTGCATGTCCAACAGGTCCAATTTGTTTCTATCATCATCAACCCACATATCCCATGTAGGTGTTTGAGTGTGTCCCATTCTTCATAGTCTGACTCTAGATCGTTTAACTTGCCAATGTTTTGTGTCGGCACACACACAGTGCAGTTCAGTCCCCAACGTGGATGTTGAACTTCCGTGAGGGCTCGCTGAGACTTTTGGTCCACAGATCTTATGCTGGCCCGCAAATCCAGTATGCATCAAGTCAATTCCTACGTTACCACATGGTGTGGGCACGGTACTGGTTTGAGTGCCTTCCTGTCCCCTTTCTCTGATTCCTTATCATTCACTCCGCCTTGGCAATCCATTTTGGTATTGTGCACATGTCAGCAATCATTTGTACTGACTGCTCCATCGAGGCGGGTGACCATGGCTTCAGGAACCTTCTTCTTGGGATGTTTCCAGGACCAAATTGCACTTAGTTTACGCCTACGCTTACTCGTACAACAGGTATCCCTCACGTTGTCACCCTCGGTGATGGGTCTGGCATCAATTCTCTTGTCGTACTCTGTACCAGTGTCACTTGCACTTTCCTTTCCAACAACTTTCGCTCCGACAGTACGTGTTTCCACAAAGACCTGTCCTCCTTCCAATTTCATCAAGTAAGTTCCACTAGAGAATGTGATTGGGTCCCCTGTGTCACATTCTCTCCAGCCTTCCACAAGCCTCATGTTTTTCCTTAACTGGACTCTGGGGTGAGGACATGGTACTTGTTTGTGTGCCTCTTTACTTTCATTACCAGACTCTTCATTGTATAACCAGCTTTGGAGAAAAGAAACAAGTGAACATTAGCCACAAACATGGTCTCAATAACATTTGGGAAAGGGGGGGACGGTTGTCCGAATGTTGGGGAACCAATGGGGAGGGTAGGGGACGATGGATGCTCTCGCGCAGGAGAGCTGGTAGACACCACTTGCCATGGGGTTCCGGGGGGAAACCAGAACTAGGTTACAACAGTTATCTAAACCAAACTTGACCAAAAATGACAAAAATCCACAATACAGTAATCAAAACGAACTTCTCAGAAGGGAAAAACAGTTCTGTTCAGAGCAAACTATAGATGCAGCACTTTAAACACAAAGTACCTTGGATGCGTCAAAATCATAAACAAGATTGGCCACAGGGAAGGTGATGCGTTGGTTCCTTACGCGCAGGGAAGTTGATGCGTTGGTTCCTTACTCCAGGGGAGGTGATGCGTTGGTTCCTTGCTGCCACACAGGGGAGGTGATGCATTGGTTCCTTACTGAAAGGGAGGTGATGCATCAGTTTCTTACTGGGCAGGGAGATGATGTGTTGGTTTCTTACTGCGGCCCAGGTGTCCTTGTAGACTTGGGGACCAGTGTGATGCGTGAGGATCAGGGATGCGTCGGTTCTCTATGTGGCGGCAACAGCGCTGTGTTGGCTTCTCCAGCTGCGGTCCCACAAAGCGTCGGTTGTTGCAGCTGCACAGCAGGGCCTCCTTTGGAATCGATGCAGTGAGCTCGGACTCCGTAGGCTGGTGCACTTAATGTGGTGTACAGCGATTTCTCCAGCTGGGGGCAGGCGATGCGTCGGTTTCTTCAGCGATACGATCGCGATGCATGGAAATTCTTCCCGCATGGCGGGGATGTTTCGGAAACAAGTGCAGATGTGTTGCGCTTCTCTTAGTTGTGTCTCTTATCCTGCTCTCAACACCTGGAACAACCTCCAGAGGCCCATAACAGCATCAGGCACCTCTTGGCAAGTCAGAACTCCTAGAAAGGTAGTTCAAGGGAGCTGGGGTTAAATTATTTATGTTCCTGAGACTTCAGAACAGGAGGCAAGCTCTACTTCAAGACCTTGGAGATCTTCCTCACTTCTCCTTCAGTTTCTCCAGCTTTTCTTCTTGGAAAGGTTCCTCTTGAATTCCAATAATGACCTCAAGTTCAGGGATCTGTAGTTCCGTGAGTTTGTGGGTCTGGTTCGGTGGTTCCGAATCCGTTCAATAAAGGTCGTCGGAAATAGACGATTTTGGTGTCAGCAGACCGCAAATGACGAGTGTAGCGTGTACAAGTGTTTTCGCACGAATCGATATATGAGAACACTCTGTGTTTGGGGATTTCGTTTGAACCTTTGGGTTCCATTTTGTGTACGGCAGCCTTTTTGTGTGGTTGCCCTCACATAGGCCGATGACTGCGGCCGAACGAGTCCTTGAGACACGTATGCCTTAGCTGACTTCTGAATGACCTGGCCGAACTGACTCCTTGCCCGAGGCTGACCTCGCTGAGCCAGTTCCTTGTTAAGCAGCTGGTCAGATAAAGATCAAAGGGTAGGACATGCCCGAGTTTATAGTACACTGCACCCACCTTTCTATCTTGCTTCTAATCTGTTTCTGTTCCTTCCTTTACGACATAATCACTGATTTGGGTTGATGGTTTTTATGATGGGTTTGTCCGACCTGAACGAACAGGAAAATGGAACGTGCTTGGTCATTTCTGGTGGGCTGGACAACGGAAAGTGGGATTGTCGTCATACGCTACTTTTGAAATGTCACACTGTCATTGGTCAGTTTGTATGAACCCAATGTTAATTTGGAATGTTGCCTGAGGCTTGATTTTTGGCATAAAAGGTCATGCTCCGCTCATTGAATTTGTGCAGTCTCTAGCGAACCACCCGTGTGTGCTTCGTAGATCTCTGTTCCTGGTTGCAGCCAATAAACTTTGGTCTTTGACGTCATCAAGAAGTATCCCGTGTCTCCGTTTTGCCAAGGCAGGGGAGCTCGAAGGCATCGGGCGTTTTCCCTGACGCCGCTGGGTTCTAAAACCCGGCCCTTCAGTTGGCGCCCAACGTGGGACCTTAGACGTTTGTAGAGCGAGACGATTGACGGGTCTTCTGGTGACGCCATCGACATTTCAGTTAAGTATGAGTAGAGCGTCTCCTAGTCCTTAGTTTGTTCTGGCATCCCTTTAGTGGATCGCTTTGATTTGGTACCTGCAGGCCCCAAAGCCAAGGGACTAGTGTATTCGCGAGACTATCGTTTTGAGATTTCCCTTGTTGTTTGAAGCTAGACAAGTGACCAAGATGCCTGGTCTTAGCAGACTTGGAAAGATATTTGGTTGTGGTTGTTCTAAGGATTCCCGGTTAGAGGATTCGTGTCCGGTTCCTCCAATTGGAACTCCTATACATGAATTATACGTGAAGCATGGTGTAGGTCCTATTAGTTATAATGAGATCTGTATACGAGAAAAGACGGTGTCCTACAGTGGCCCCATTACGGTAGTTTTGAAAGTGAGATTTTAGATAATCTCGTAGTGAATTGTTCAAGAAGAAAGCCCGGCCGGCAATGTTTGACTCTTTCCGCATATGGCGCAAAGAAGCCAAACAGAAAGAAATTAAATTAGCGAAGAAGAATAAATGAGAACCAGGTATGTCAATGGTACAAGTTGCTGTTGCGTTTAGGGATAATGAGGAAGAGCAAGAGAGCGAACAGATGCTTAGGGTGAAGAAATTAGCGGTAGATAGATGCTACCCAGTTTTGCCGCCTAAAGAGCAGGAAGACAAGAAAGATCTTGTGAAAGATCCTTTGATGTCGCATCTATTGAGTTCGCCACCCCCTTATGCACAGACTGCTACGGCACCACCGCCACCAGTTGTGGCTGTGCAACATCCAGTTGTTGTGCCACCCGTAATTCCTCCACAGCCAGCTCCTCTTCCGTTGGCTACTGTTCCTTTGGCGCAGCCTCCTCAGGGGCCGCCAACTTTGCCTTCCCCTTTGTCTGCTACTCCTACGCCTGTTTCTAATACTCCTTCTGCTCCGACTTTGGATTCTTCTACTATTGTTCCGTCTTCCCTTATTCTTCCATCTTCTCCTTCTACTAGGCAGCGAATGACTGCTGTTTTTTCTGGTTTTCTGACTCCTTTGTTGGGACAGTTGGGAATGTCTCCAGTGCATGAGGATAGACAATCACGTAGTCAATTGCCTGACACAGATGAGCGTGTAGTTTTGGATCACATGGCACATAGATGGGTTACGTACACTTCCCAGTATGATCTTGAAGGTATTATGGATGTTTTCCGACAATGGAAAGCACCAAAGCAACGATACGTTTTTGAAATGATGTGTGAGTTCCTCCATAAACAGTGGATGGACGAAGTGGGTAAAGCGCCTGAAGAATTATATCGAGTGCGTTCCGAGTTTGCGAAAGGGACGATTGTGAGTCTTCTCGACATTGAGAGAGCGGTGTCGACGTTGTTGTTGTTTCGTAATAATGCTCCTTCCGAGCGATTGTTTGAGCCTGATTCGTCAGTTAGGAGAAAAGCGCGTCAGTATCCGATGCGTGAGGTTCCTCTGGTGTGGAAGGAAGCAGTTCAGGCTGATGCTGGGTTGGGTATTGTAGCTGCGCCTGCGCACTTTCAGTGAGTATGGGTACATGTTCCTTGGAAGCGTGTTGAAGTTTTAGCGACTAAGCAGACTTTACCTGATCCGCGCAAAAATCCGGCGGGATATTATAAAGAGCTCACTCAAACTGTGGGTTCGTGCATCATGAATTTAGCAGACATAGACATGTTGTTTGGCAATGTTGTTCCACAGCCTATCTGGAATGTGATTCGACATACGGATCATGATAATGCATTGGGTGATACATGGGTTAATATTGTTGCTGCAAATGATAGACAAGTTGGAGGTGCTAAGCCTGAAGAACTAATTGCTCAACTCCCTGGTAGGAATATTAATTTCATGAAGACTTTGATGCCCGAAGTGCGTGTTAATTGGGACAAGTTGTCTGCATGTAAGCAGAAGAAAGACGAGACCATGTCTGATTTCTTCACGCGGTTTGAAGAAACTTTTGTAGATCATAGTGGTCAGGATATGACTACCGAGGGTGGCCAGAGATTGTTTGTTGACAAATTTGTGCATAATTTGCTTCCCGAGTTGTGCACTAAGTTGAAGGATTCCGAGAGTGCTTGGGATGTCTCCACGTCAGCACAGGTTTTAGCTACGGCCCAGTACTATGAAAATAGGCGCAAAGATGAGTTAGAGAAAGCGGAAAAGAAGACTAAGGAATTGAAGACTAAAGTTCTTCTACAACAAGCTTATCCACCCCGTACTGATAATCAGCGCGATTATCAGCAACCTCAGCAATATTCGAGGAACTCGCAAAGGAACGAGTCTTCTCAACAGCGTTTCCCGTATGGTCCTAATCAGTGTGCGTATTGCAAAGAAGAGGGCCATTACAAGAATAGTTGTCCGGTTTTGAACAGCGTACAAATGGTGCTTCTGGTGTACGAGGTCGAGGTGCTCAACAAGTGCCTAGAGGTAGAGGTTGCAGACAGAACGTACGTTCTTTGCCTCCACAGAACTCGATGAATACTTTTGATCAGCAGCAAGGTTCGTCTGGTAGGACAGCACAGTACTATATGGATGATTACTATGTTGAAGGTGACTAAGTAAATGGTAATGATTGTTAGGACAGCCATGGACAAAGAGAGGGAGTTGTTTCAGTTCCAGTAGATCAGAGTGGACCCTATGTTGAAGTGATTGCATCAGGTGTGTCAGAACCTTTTCTGCTAGATACTGGTGCTACAAAGAGTTCTATTATGCACTCTAAACTCCCTGGCGCACCTTTGTCTGGCTTTGATAATGTTTCTGTAGGTTTTTCTGGCACCCCCGTTACGAATCCGATTTCTGCTCCATTGTCTCTTTCTGTTGGAACGTGTAAGATCGAAGTACCCCTACTTTTGACTACAGGTTGTAATGATAATCTGTTGGGATTGGATTTATTGAAAAGATTGTATGCGACTCTGTATTGTTCTCCGTCAGGAGTACACCTTACTTTGGGTAAGAGAGTGATCTCTCCGATGTATATATCGAAAGATAGTCTTCCATCTGAATTGTCTTCTTTACCAGATTCATTGTGGGCTACTGGTCCGAATGATGTGGGCCTACTGGAAATTCCCCCATATGTTGTGACACTGAAGGCGAATGCTAAGTTACCGCGCATTCCACAGTATCGTATCTCGAGTGATGGTGAGCGTGCACTTTTAGCGATTAATTATGATCTGATCGAAAAGGGTGTCATTGAGGAAACAAGAGGTAATGTGTGCAATAGTCCTGTTTTGCCTGTTCTGAAGAGAACCAATTCTTCACAGCCTCCTGTATATAGGTTTGTGATCGATCTTCGCAAAGTGAACAAAATTGTTGTTCCACAATTTCCTGTTGTGCCTGATATCACTGCCTTGTTGACTCTGATTCCGGCTACAGCCACATGGTTTTCGGTGATTGACTTGAAGAATGCTTTCTTCAGTATCCCGATTGCCGTGGAGAGTAGAGACATCTTTGGATTGTCTTTAGGAGGACGAAGTTTCTGCTTTAAGCGCGCTCCTCAAGGCTATTGCGAGAGTCCATCGATCTATAGTCAAGCTTTAAAAACACAACTTGATCTGTTGGTTTTACCTGATGGTGCAGCCCTTATTCAATACGTTGATGATTTGCTAGTGGCCGCTGATACTGAAGAGATTTGTAGGGAAGCCACTTTGTCGGTGTTACGCCACTTGTCTGATTGTCATCACAAAGTTTCTCTCTCCAAGTTGCAATATTGTCGACAAGAAGTAACCTACTTAGGTCACCTCTTATCGAAGGAGGTAGGGAAATTGACCCCAGAAAGAATTCAAGCTATTGCGAAAATGAGTGTGCCTACGACACAGAGAGAAGTACGTGCGTTTTTGGGTATTACGTCGTACTGTAGACAGTGGATTCCTAATTTTTCTTTGTTAACGAAGCCTTTGATAGCTCTTACTGTTAAGGATACTCCGAATCCTATTCCTTGGACTGATGAATGTCAAAAGAGTTTTTCTGAATTACGCAATGCGTTGTGTTCGGCTCCTGTGTTGGGTACTCCCGACTACAGTAAGCCTTTCACATTGTATGTCCACGAGAGAGAGGGATGTGCATTGTCAGTCTTGACTCAGCAGTTTGGCGATAAACAGCGTCCATGTGCGTACTTTTCGTCGACTTTAGATCCGGTAGCTAGAGCGTTGCCGAGTTGCTTGAGAGCCACAGCGGCAGCGGCTGTTTCAATCCGACAGTCTGCTGGTTTAGTTATGGACAATACGTTAGTGGTCATGGTTCCACATGCAGTGGATACCTTGTTGAACCGTACGAAGACACAGCATTTAACTAGTGCTCGGTTGTCGGGTTGCGAGTTGACGTTGTTAGCGAGTCATGTGCACTTTAAACAATGCAACACGTTGAATCCAGCCACGTTGTTGCCAATTGCAGTTGAGACAGATAGTGAAGAACAGCATGACTGTTTTCTGAGAACTGAAGAAGAAACAAGAGGGAGAGTAGACCTTAGGGACACTCCTCTTCCAGAGTGTGATGGTACTTTGTGGGTTGATGGTTCGTGCTTTAAGTTACTGAATGGTGATACGACTGCGGCATATGCTGTTACGACTTTGCATACGATTGTTGAAGCTGCACGTATACCACATAATTCAGCGCAAGCAGCAGAACTAATTACATTAACGAGAGCATGTGTGTTGGCGAAAGGTAAACGAGTGAATGTGTATACTGATAGCCAATATGCCTTTGGCGTGGCTCATAGCTTTGGACGTTTGTGGCGTGAACGTGGGTTCTTGACTTCGCATGGGACGAAGATCCAGCATGGACAGTTGGTGAATGGACTTCTTGAATCTCTTACTTTTCCATTGCAAGTAGCGATCGTGAAATGCAGTGCCCATAAGAAAGTTACGGATGATGTTGGTTGCGGAAATGCGTTTGCGGATGAAGTTGCGAAAGAAACTGCGAGAAATGTGATGAGTCAAATGCATGTTGCAGGTCCGGCGAGATGGGTTCCAGAGAAGAGTATGTGTGAAGATACGATTGAGAGTGTGGAATCCATTCAAGCTGAAGCTACAGACAAAGAGTTGAATGAATGGAGAGAAAGCAAGGGTAGATTGGATTCGGATGGTTGTTGGACTGATTTGTCTGAGCATCAAAGATGGTTGTTGCCTAACGCGTATGTGCTTCTGGTTGTTACAATGGCTCATGGAATGGCACATATCAGCGTGAAAGGGATTTGTAAGTTGTTGGCTCCGGTTTGGCAGAATGCGGGAATTCCAAAATGTGCAGAGAACTTGGTTAACAACTGTATGGTGTGCTTGATGTACAATCCTGGTAAGGGAACTCCAACACCAGCTGGTCATTTTGCTCCTCCTACGTATCCGTTTGAGGCTTTGCAGCTAGATTTTATCCATATGGAGAGATGCAACAACTTGAAATATGTTTTAGTGGTTGTTTGCTCCTTTTCTAGATGGGTAGAAGCTTATCCCCTTAAGGACAATACTGCCTTGTCCACAGCGAAAGTTCTGATAAAAGAGTTTTTCCCGAGGTTTGGAATGCCGAGAATTATCTGGAGTGACAATGGGAGTGAATTTGTGGGTCAAGTCATGAAGAGAGTGTGTGCGGGACTAGGTATTCGGCAGAAGTTCCACGCTGCAAATCACCCCCAATCAGCTGGTTTAGTCGAGTGCTATAATGGCACCTTAAAGCTTAAGTTAGCCAAAATCCAAGCGAGCACTGGTCTACAGTGGCCAGATGCTTTGCCTTTAGCGCTCCTGTCAACAAGAATGACTGTGCATTCGAGAATGTGTCTGAGTCCTTACGAAGTTGTCTTTGGTCGCCCTGCTAATATTTGGGGTGTGCCAAGGCCAACTAGATTTAGTGAGATTGAGTACCCTGTGTTGCTTAACTATTTGTGCGAACTGACGACTAAATTGCGTGTCTTACACTAACAGGTGCATGAAAGCCTACCACAAGCTTCAGAAGATCCAGGCCACACTATTGAACCTGGTTCATGGGTCTTCATCAAACATTTCCAGCGGAACAAGAACGATCAGCCCCGTTGGACAGGACCCTTTCAAATACTCCTGTCTACACGTTCTGCAGTTCGAGTACAAGGCAAGAAAAACTGGATCCACGGTGTACACTGTAAGCGAGCACCTTTGCCCTTACCGTACGATAAGTGGGTCCAGGAAGGACTTCCAGACTCTCAAACAGAAACTGTTCCACGATTTTTGCCATTCAGCAATGCTCGTCTGATTGGTACGAACTCTGAGAGACAAAGTGACGATCTTTTACAAGAAGCTGTGCCTCCTTCGAATCGATTGAACACTACTGAGCCTGATTTGTTGTTTAAAGATCAAGAATTGCCTGGAAGAAGCCGCTATAATTTGCGACCGAGAGTCATGGACAAATAAAGCGCAAATAAAGTTTTTTATGATTTTTCTGTTTGCAGGTTAGCTCTCCACCGAGGATCTACTCATTTTTGTTTTTCGAACCGCCATCCGGGTTCAGCTATAGGGTCGCGGTGCCTAAGTCTTTGGAGTGCAAGCCTGAGACACTAGGTCGAGGGTTCTGGTTGGCCTAAGGGGGTTGCCCTGGGTTGACAGAGGCATTCCTTAGCATAGAACACCCTACCATCGCGAGCAGCATATTTAGTTTAGGATGGAATTCTTCGAGTTGGAGAGACCTGCACGGACAATGATTTTTAGAAAGAAGATATGTAAATTGATTTCAAAGAAACGTTTTCTAATACCGTGTGTATTTTTGCTATTGAGTTTGATGACATTCATAATCGGTTATGTGACATTCTCTTTTAAAGTAACGTTTGTTCCCACTGTGCAACCTACACCTCCACCTACTATTTCTTCTCATTCTTTTCACCCTTTGCCTGAACATGAGGTAGTTAGACGATTGGAATTTGCCAATAATTCCTTTATTCAACTTTTGCACCAACACCAGTTACTGATGAACACGACTAACTGTTGGATCTGTGGTTTAATGCCCCATACAACTGATAAGGGTATACCGTACTTAGTTTTGCCTTTTAGTTTGAATGGTTCGATTTGGGCTTACAGAACAATGCAAATGCTACTTACCAGTATGCATCTGTTCTTGGCATGTAGGGCTGCTGACATTCATATCTGTGCATAGATCGCCGCCTAGTGTTGGGTCCGGATGATTGCACATTGTTGTCCTGGAAGAGTCTTCGAAGTATCACGAGATAGGTGGCTCCTCCCCTGGACTACAGTGCGCATGGGCATCGCCTCCATCCCCAGATTGTTTTTAGCCATTGGCAGAGATGGAGTGAAGTATGTGAGTGATGACCATGCTATGAGCATATATGTATATGAAGACTGCAGCTGCTACAGGCGCCGGGGAGGAGGGTGGGCGATATGAATGTCAGCAGCCCTACATGCCAAGAACAGATGCATACTGGTAAGTAGCATTTGCAGTTCGAGGCATGTGGGCTGCTGAATTCATATCTGTGCATAGAATACATAGCAGTCCCTCCATTAGCGGCGGTCGCCCGTGCCAGCTGCAGCAGTCTGAAAAAGTGTCTTGAGAACAGCCTGACCAACAGCTGCCTGCTGTTTGGAGTGCACGTCTACACAGTAATGCTTAGTGAAAGTATGTGTGGTAGACCATGTGGCCGCTCTACAAATATCTTGTAAGGGAATGTTACCCAGGAAAGCCATAGAGGCCCCCAACTTCCTGGTGGAGTGGGCTCTTGGTGGGATAGTGAGAGTGCGTTTAGCTTTAGCGTAACAGATTTGGATGCATTTCACAATCCACCTAGCGATCCCAGCTTTGGAGATAGCGTTTCCCTTGTGGTGTGAGGCAAAAGCAACGAAAAGCTGCTTGGTTTTGCGAAAATCTTTTGTCCTGTCCACATAGTACATCAAGGCTCTTTTAACGTCAAGGGTGTGGAGCATCCGCTCCGCCAGCGTCTCTGGGTTTTGGAAAAACACCGGCAACTCAATTGTCTGGTTCATATGGAATTGAGACACAACCTTGGGTAAGAATTTAGGGTTAGTGCGGAGCACAACCCTGTTAGCATGCACTTGGAAGAAAGGTTCTTGGATGGTGAGCGCCTGCAACTCGCTAACCCTCCGTAGCGATGTAATTGCTACTAAGAAAGCAACCTTCCAAGTCAGAAATTGAAGCTCACAAGAGTGCAGTGGCTCGAAGGGAGGACCCATCAGTCTTGTAAGAACCACATTGAGGTTCCATTCTGGAGCTGGTGGGGTCCTTGGCGGAATGACTCTCTTGAGTCCTTCCAGAAAAGCCTTGATAGCAGGGACCTTAAAAAGTGACAGGTGTTGCCTGTTCTGGAGGTATGCTGCCATAGCAGACAGGTGAATGCGGATGGAAGAGTACGCCAAATTGCATTGATACAGGTGGAACAGGTAGCAAATGATGTTTTGAATTGAAGCATGTAGCGGGTCAATATTGTGGTTAACACAGTAAATAACAAACCTCTTCTATTTAGTGAAGTAGTGTGGCTCACTGGTTAGAGGCGGCAGACCCGAGAGCAGAGGACGGCCCGGGACCAGGGTTCGATTCCCGGCGCGGCAGGTTTCTGGACCAGGGTCAGCGGACTCGATAATTCTCTCGCCTCGGTGCCCACTCTGATCAGCGATCACACTCGGCAACTCTGGGCATTAGCTTGCCTCATCTTCACTAACGGCCCCACCAGACCGCCGGGGATGCCTGGTCTCACCCTGGAGATACCCATTAAGGGACCATCTCTCAGGGAAGCCAGGAAGGGTTTCGCAGCGGTCGAAGCGCCTTGGGACCCTACGGGTAAGTAGTGCGCTATATAAATGCCTATACATTTACATACATTTACATACATTTACATTTAGCCGCATAACAAGCTCTAGTAGTGGGCTTTCTTGCCTCCCGAATTATGTTCATGCAATCGGGAGGAAGATTGAGGTAGCCAAACTCTAGGACTTCAGGAGCCAGATCGCCAGGTTGAGCTGTTGCGGATCTGGGTGCTGAATGTCGCCATGGCTCTGCGTCAGAAGGCTGGGAGTGAGATGAAGCCTTTGATGCGGTACCACGGAGAGTTCCAGAAACGTGGTGTACCATGGTTGGCGAGCCCACGTTGGAGCAACCAGGATGAGAGTCATCGAGTGCTGCCTGAGCTTGCATGCCACCAGCGGTATCAGAGGTGCTGGGGGAAAAGCGTACGCAAATCTGCCTGACCAGTTCATCCACATCGCATTGCCCTGTGATTGCGGGTGTGGGAACCTGGCGGCGAAGCTTGGGCATTTTGCGTTCTCCTTTGTGGCGAACAGGTCTATCTCTGGATGACCCCACCTTAGGAAGTACGGTTGGAGTACCGATGGATGTATCTCCCACTCGTGCATTTGATGACTGTGCCTGCTGAGCAGGTCCGCCATCTGGTTGTCCTTGCCCGGGAGATGCTCTGCCATGAGGAAGATGTTCCTCTGAATGGCCCACTTCCACATGCTCTGAGCCAGATGAGACAGCTGCGGAGAGTGTGTGCCTCCCTGCTTCTGAATGTAGTACATGGCTGTCATGTTGTCCGTCCGGATCAACACGACCTTGTTGCACAGATGTACTTTGAACGCCTTTAAGGCCATGAAGATTGCCATCAGTTCCAACACATTGATGTGCATCTTCCTTTGCTGTAGTGTCCATAGTCCCTGCACTGTGTAGTGGAGTACATGCGCTCCCCATCCCTGAAGAGAAGCGTCCGTCGTCAGGATAATCTGTGGCACAGGCTCTTGGAACGGTCGGCCCTTGCAAAGGTTTTGTGGATTCCACCAATGCAGAGAGTTGTACGCCCGACCGCTCACCAACACTAGGTCTGTCAGTTGCCCATGAGCCTGAGTCCACTGACGTGCCAGGCACTCCTGAAGCGGACGCATATGTAGTCTCGCGTGCGGGACAATGGAGATGCAGGAGGCCATCATGCCTATCAACTGCATGAACACCTTCGCTGGAAGCGAGTGTTGGGGTCTGAATCGTTGGATCAGCGTTTGGATACTGGCGATTCTCACCGAATTCGGCTGCGCAGTGGCTGCCAGAGTGTTTATCGTCGCGCCCAGATACTGTCGTACATGGGCGGGCTGGAGATGGGATTTCGGGTAGTTCAGAGAGAATCCCAGATTGTGCAGGAGATGAATGGTGGGGGACACGTGGTCGGCGCACTGTTGTTCTGTCTTTGCTTGAATGAGCCAGTCGTCCAGGTAAGGGTAGACGTGGACGTTCTGGCGTCGCAGATGCGCCGCCACAGTCGCCAGGCACTTCGTAAAGACCCTTGGCGCTGTGGTGACCCCGAACGGCAGAACCCTGAACTGGTAGTGCTGGTCTTGGATCGTGAATCTGAGATACTTCCTGTGGGAAGGATGCAGGGGGATATGAAAGTATGCGTCCTTTAGATCCAACGTAGCCAGGAAGTCCCCCTGTTGAAGCAGAGGGAGTGCCTGTAGCAACGTGAGCATATGAAAATGCTCCGAGAGAATGTACCAGTTGAGGGGCCTGAGGTCCAGGATGGGCCGCAGGGAACCGTCTTTTTTGGGGATCAGAAAGTACAGAGAGTAAACCCCTGTACCCCTTTCCTGCAGTGGGACGAGCTCGATTGCCCCTTTTTGCAGCATGACCTGAACTTCCTGCTGCAACAAGAGCAAGTGCTCGCCGGACATAGGACGGCTTCTTGGGGGTATGTTCGGTGGAGTGGAGGTAAGTTCCAGACAGTAACCGTACTGGATAAGAGACTTGACCCACCTGTCCGTGGTGATGGATTTCCACGCGGGCAGGAACTGCTGGAGTCTCCCCCCGACCGGTGTTGTGTGGTCGGGGGGCAGTGACAAGGCGTCACTGCTTGTTGGCGGCGGTGGACCTGGAGCTGTTGTTTCCACGTCCCCTGCCTTTGATGTTGTTGCCTCTGTAGCCACCTCTACCCTTGTTGGTGTATGAGGTTTGGGTATTGCCCTTGTAGTACTGGGTGGATTGCGATGCCTGACCCCTTGAGGTGCCTCTGGTATTGGAGCGGCGAAAGGAACCGCCCCGAAACTGCTGAGACTGGAGGGCCCCCATAGACTTAGCAGTGTCTGTATCTTTTTTCATTTTCTCAAGCGTTGCATCCACCTCAGGGCCAAACAAATGGTCAGGATTAACCGTCTGGTTCAGGATGGTCGTTTGTATATCAGGTTTAAACCCTGAAATTCTAAGCCATGCATGTCTTCTGAGCAACACACTAGTGTTGATTGCCCTGGAGGCTGTATCAGCCACATCTAGCGCACATTTGATGGAAGCGTTTGTGATGAGCTTTCCCTCTTGAATTAGCATTTCCCCTGCCTCCTTGTACTGGTCAGGCAAGTGCTGTAGCAGTGCTTCTAGGGTGTCATAATGAGCCCTATCGTAGCGTGCAAGTAGGGCCTGCGTGTTTGAGATGCGCCAAATGTTAGCTGCCTGTGCAGCAATCCGTTTCCCTGAGGCCTCAAAGATTTTTGACTCTTTGTCTGGGGGAGGAGCGTCACCAGTCGTCTGTGAGTTCGCCCTCTTGCGAGCGTTGGACACAACCAAAGAGTCCAGTGGCAAGTGTCCCTTGATATATGTTGGATCCGAGGGCGCTGCCTTATATTTTTTATCAATGCGTGGGTTGACGACACGTGCCCGAGTGGGCTCCTTGAAGACCTCCTGCGCGTGCTTGAGCACCCCCTTGAGCATTGGCAAAGTTTTGATTGACTTTTCGGCCACAGAGAAAGTGTCAAATAAAAAGTCCACATCCACAGGATCGGAGTGCAGCTCGACATCGTGGTTAGCCGCAGCTCTCTCGATCAACGCGTTGAAGGCAGCAGAGTCCTCCGTTGGCGAAGTCTTCGCCGCAAAGAGTTGCGGTTCCTGACCCGACTGCGGGTCGTCAGGGTCGCCTCCGGCAGACCAAGGTTCATGTTCCTCCTCCGGATCCGAGTACGCCGGATAGTTGTACTCGGCCTCCTCCTCGTCGCCATCCCCCGCGTTGGAGTGAGTCGGGGAACGCGGCAGGTCACTCGGAGACGCCGGCGCCAAAGGTGCTAAAGTACTCGCAGAGTCCTTCTTGTTCTTGAGAGGAATGCGAAAGTGTTCCAACACCGGCTCCGTGGTGATTTTCCTTTTGAGGAGGGACAGTTTCCCGGTATTGGCGTCGATGAGGACTTCACGACGTTCTTCCTCCGCGAGTGGCTGGAGCCGAGGCTTAGCCACCACCGGAGACGCTTTGGGCGTCGACACCTCCTTCGAGGGCACCCCAGCTACCTGCTTCGAAGCGAAGGCCTTCGGCGTCGACTTCGGCGGCAGGGTGAAGCGGATAGGCGCTTGTGCCTTCGACAGCTTCTGCGCGGGCTTCGACACCCCAGCCTCAGGGTCGGGAAGCTCCGCGACCTTCCGAATCCGCTGCAGGGACTCTTCGACTTTCTTCGAAAGGGCTGGAGAGGGAGTGCCCGCCTCTCGTGACTTCCCTGACTTGGGAGTGGTGTCGGCGAGAGGCACCGTCTTCGGAGTCGATGCGTTACCGTCCTTGGCTCCGGCGGCCGGAGCCGGGGAAGCCAGAGCTTTGGGATCGCCTTGACGCTTCTTCGAAGCCTTCTTCGGGTCATCGACCGCGACCTTCTTCGGCGCCGACGCAGCCGGGTCGGACGACTTCACCTTCGGCACCGACCCTGAGGCCATTGGGTCGGCCATCTTGGCGGGACTGTCCATGTCGGCCATTTTGAACTTCTTTGATTTTGACGCCTCTAGAGCCTTCAGCACTGCTTTCACTTTCGGTTTAGAAACCGGAGGCGTTGAACCCGAAGGCTTCAGTTTCGTTTTTGGAAATGTGAGTGGCACCTCCAAAATGTCCGTGGCCGGGCCCGTAGGCGGGGCTGCTGGACTAATAACATGGTCTTGGGTAAGGCCCGAAGGCGATCCCTCGACCTGTGCCGCAGGAATGGGGTCGACCCCCGAGTCAGTCCGGGGATGCTCCTCCTCCGAGCTATCCCCCACGGTTGCAATGACCGTATCGTCGTCCCCTACCTCGTCACCGGCTTCGTCAAACTCCTCGTCTCCTGCGTCGTAGGCCTCCCCCTCGGACGCAGGGCTAGAGTCCGAAACCTGTTGGACATTGTCGCTTCCGACGTCTTCTTCGAAGATGTCGTCCGGCGGGGGCGCAGACAGTCTGGCCTGGAGTCTCGCAGCCCGACGAATCCTGAGGGTCTTCTTGCACCGGAACTACGAGCAGGCCATACACCTGGCCTCGTCGTGGTCCGGCGACAGACAAGTGTTGCACACTGGGTGCACGTCGAGGTGCGAGTACTTCGCGTTGCACACCGGGCACCGTTTAAACGGAGTCCGGTCCATGTCTGGAGCGTCGTGTAGGCCCGTCCGCGCCGACAGCACGCGGAAGGGCAGCGAGAGTTCGGAGCTGAAGAATACAGTAAACCCGAACGCAAACGATACCGGCGCCAAGCCTAAAGACCTTTTGGCCTCGAGTTAAGAGAGTTAACAACTATCGGTTCCGACAGAGGGAACCGACACACATCCGAACCCAATGGCGGAAAAAAACAATCTGGGGATGGAGGCGATGCCCATGCGCACTGTAGTCCAGGGGAGGAGCCACCTATCTCGTGATACTTCGAAGACTCTTCCAGGACAACAATGTGCAATCATCCGGACCCAACACTAGGCGGCGATCTATGCACAGATATGAATTCAGCAGCCCACATGCCTCGAACTGTTTATTTATGCCCATAGTGTTTATCCCCTATGTTCACCGAAGGACAACCCGAAGAATAGTGCTGTTGCAAGAGGCATAGTCGACATGGTTAAAGGGACTAATGCAGTTGAAACTATTTCGATAGATGAGAAGCAACCCTATGGTGGTTGGGATATTACTGGATATGGAGTTAGTCTGAGTGTTAACCAGCGAGCGAAAAGTTCTCCACCGATTTGGATAGTGCCCCATCAGGGTCGCTATTGTCTGCAGGGTAATGGCAAGAATCCGAGAGCTCAGTTAGGGAAGAGCATTTGTACTGATACCTACGTATTTTCGTCCCAGTCTTCCCCAGCATTTTTAGCTGCTAAGGGTACCTACTTTGTTTGCTATGACAAAGCATATACATGGTTGCCACCTGATTTTTCGGGCACATGTTTTGTTTCTTTCCTGTTGCCTCCCACTTTTACAGCCGCGGCAGATTACCATAACACGAGAGTTGCTAGAGGTGTCTTTAGCCAAGAAGACACTGCAGGGCAAGAGTTGGGAGATTTCATTAAGGGTTTTCTGCTGTTTTGGGGACCGATGGCTAATAGCAGGAATATTCGCCAGTTGACTAGAGTGGTTGAGTCCACCATAGTCTAAACTGCTGGTGCCCTTAGTAACTTGACTGCTGAGCTCCAGCCGGATAGACTTATGACACTTCAAAATAGAGTTGCCCTTGATGTCATACTAGCAGATCGAGGTGGAGTTTGTAAACTGATTCAATCGAGCTGCTGCGTTTTCATTCCAGACAACGCTCCGTCAGTCTTCCAGGCCATTTCCAAGCTACATAAGATCTCCGATTCTGTCCATTTGGACAAAGGAGATTGGTCGTTGATGGGATGGTTATGGGGATTGATATCCACTTGGGGTTGGAAGATTTTGATGGTCATTGGGATGGTCTTAGCTATCCTTTTTCTGTTCTGTCTCTGTGTACAGTGTGCTCCTGCTATTTGTGGCCTCTGTGCTACTGCGTGTGCAAGGAGACCTGTCCAGAGAGAGGTACTAAGTAATAGGATGATGCTACAGCAACACATCGATGATCTGATGAATATAGATCCGGATTCAGATTGACATGGGTTTGGGTCTGTTGCATATGTAAGGGCAAAAGGAGGGTCTGTAGTTCCATGAGTTTGTGGGTCTGGTTCGGTGGTTCCGAATGCGTTCAATAAAAGTCGTCGGAAATAGACGATTTTGGTGTCAGCAGACCGCAAATGACGAGTGTAGCGTGTACAAGTGTTTTCGAACGAATCGATCTATGAGAACACTCTCTATTTGGGGATTTTGTTTGAACCTTCGGGTTCCATTTTGTGTACGGCAGCCATTTTGTGTGGTTGCCCTCACATAGGCCGATGACCGCAGCCGAATGAGTCCTTGAGACACGTATGCCTTAGCTGACTTCTGAATGACCTGGCCGAACTGACTCCTTGCCCGAGGCTGACCTCGCTGAGGCAGTTCCTTGTTAAGCAGCAGGTCAGATAAAGATCAAAGGGTAGGACATGCCCGAGTTTATAGTACACTGCACCCACCTTTCTATCTTGCTTCTAATCTGTTTCTGTTCCTTCCTTTACGACATAATCACTGATTTGGGTTGAGGGTTTTTATGATGGGTTTGTCCGGCCTGAACGAACAGGAAAATGGAACGTGCTTGGTCATTTCTGGTGGGCTGGACAACGGAAAGTGGGATTGTCGTCATACGCTACTTTTGAAATGTCACACTGTCATTGGTCAGTTTGTATGAACCCAATATTAATTTGGAATGTTGCCTGAGTCTTGATTTTTGGCATAAAAGACCATGCTCCGCTCATTGAATTTGTGCAGTCTCTAGCGAACCACCCGTGTGTGCTTTGTAGATCTCTGTTCCTGGTTGCAGCCAATAAACTTTGGTCTTTGACGTCATCAAGAAGTATCCCGTGTCTCTGTTTGCCAAGGCAGGGGAAGTCGAAGGCATCGGGTGTTTTCCCTGACGCCGCTGGGTTCTAAAACCTGGTCCTTCAGTTCTGGGCCCTACTTTGTATAGTACAAAATCCTTTGTTGTCTGTGCTCAGCAAATACCAGTTCTATCCTCTCTGGCCCAGCTTCCTGGCAGGAGGTGGAGACAGCATTGTCCAAGGCAGACCAGTCCCATTCAGGTGTGAAAGAAATCTCCTCCCTCCTACTCTGAATTCAGCCCAGCCCTGACTCACCTTGGAAAGTCAGGACACACCTCACCGTCCCAAGTGGCTGTCTGAACAGAATGCACATCCCCAGCCCCTGTCACTCCAAATCCAGTCAGTCAATACACAAACCCAGCAGAGGCACACTGGAAGGCTAAGCAAGAAAATATAAATTTTCTAAAATAGTATTTTCAAACACACAATATAAAAATCATCTTTACTAAAAGATGTATTTTTATATTTTGAGTTCAGGCATACTAAACTCCATCTTTCAATCTTGTCCCAACGGGAAGTTATATTTATAAGTTGTTATAAATAAACTCCTATTCTATCCTATAGGACAGATAGCCTTTTAATTGTGAAAAATGGAATACACTGTATTTCACTATCAGGACATTTCACACACCTTGGTTAATGTTAATGTTAACTGGTATTTATATAGCACCTAATCACCGGCAGGTCTCTTAGCGCTTAGAGGAGAGTGGCCAAAAACTACTAAAACGGTGTCATGAACAATGCATGAATCGGGAACTAGACCATATTCAGGGCCTCTCTGAACAGAAGCGTTTTGAGCTGCTTCCTGAACAAGAGGAGAGTGGATTCCTTTCAGAGATGTTCAGGTAACTGGTTACATAGCTATGGGACCAGGATGGAGAAAGCTCTGCCCACTTTTGATGTGGTATTTTACCGTGGGAGGTACAGACGGCAGGCCTCGGAGGACATGTCCTACCTTTCCCATACACTGCACACTGCCCATGGGGCTACCTTGGGCCTACCTTAGGGGTATATTACATGTAAGAAAAGGGAAGGTTAGGGCCTAGCAAGTGGGTGCACTTGCCAGGTCGACATGGAAGTACCAAACTGTGCACAGACATGGCAGTGCAGGTCTGAGTTACATTTACAGGCTGCTCATGTGGGTGACACAATTAGTGCTGCAGGCCAACTAGCAGCATTTAATTTACAGGCCCTAGGCACACACAGTGCACTGTACTAGGGACTTACTAGTAACTCAAATATGCCAATCATGGAATCACTAATCCATAAACACAATTTAAAGGAATAGCATATGCACTTTAGCACGGATCAGCAGTGGTAAAGTGCCCAGAGTTATAAAACCAACAAAAACAGGGTCCAAAACAGGAGGTCCGAAAGCAAAAAGTCTGGCAATAAACCAGCTGAAAAGGCCAGATCTAACAGACTGGCTTATCACACAGGTCTTTCACCCTCAAAACAGTTTCCATCAAGCATTTGCATTTTCCTTTTAATACATGTCCCGCTAAGGCATGATTGTCTACCTAAACTCTCCTTAAGATCTTCAACATATGGTTAACTTTTGCCTCCCGAGCCCTCCCTTTAAAAAAAGCAGTTTTCTAGGTTTCCTCCATTGATGTTCTATCAGTTTCTCCGTTGTTACCAATTTCATCAACCTTAAATCTGCTGAGCAGATTAGATGATGTTTTCGTTGGATGTTGGATAGACTTGGAGAAAGCTCTGTCTGAAGAGTGCTGAGAGAGAGTTCCTCATTTTGCAGTTTACAAACGTTTAACAGCTATTTACTGAAAGCGCCTGCTCTATTAGCATGTCAACCACTGACATAAAAGTTGAGCAAACTCCCCTTACATCCCATATAGGAAGGCTGGTGCTCAAGCGAATATAGCCCATTGAAATTAAAATTACTAGCACATAACCTACCAAATGCAATATTAAACAGCTCTATCCTTGTTTTTATATATGTATTATAGTGCCCCTTCTATAATTCAACTGATTTCAGGAAGCTATCTCAATCGAGGAACCACCAACATTAGGAATGACTGTATTTAACATTTTACTGTCTTCCTTGTTCTTTTTCACCGAGATTTCTCTGATGTGCACCAAAACCACAAAACAAATATAAATAGAGGGTGTTGTCACTGTGCTGACAAAATGGCTCCACAAGTTAAACGCTCACTGCTGATATCTTCTATGTTCCTGAAGGTCACGTGTTTGGAACTTTGCCAATAATTTCAGCCATTGATCTATCTGAAGTCGGTAACTTGAGTACAATAAAATTGGACAATAGCAACCCCTGCAACAAAAAAGGTTTAGTATGAATCACTACACAGAAAAGTTATGGTTATCTCGTCATCTGACGTACCTGGGTGATATTGGAGAATCCTATGATGTAGGAGATGAAACACACAATCGCGATGAAGACTTTTTTCCTCCTCCTTAGTAAATGTGGATACTCATCCATTAAGGCTGTGATGAATCCCTCCACGGTGCAAAACTGCAAAAAGAGCCAGGGAGAGACTCAGACAAGAAGACTGAAGGATTTAGCTACTTCTGTAATTTAATCTTGGTCCCTGGTTCCAACATTGCCAGGGCCACTTTTTAATACCAGGAACTTCAGGTCCAAAACACAGCTATGTTAACAGTAATAGTTGTCACCATCTTCTACTTAAGATATGTTTAACCTCCTCCTGAGAGAAACAAGTGTTTCCAATAAGTCTGAGATTAAAACTCAAAATATTTACCAGTGGCTGACGACAATTTACTAAAGGAGTTCTGATCCAAATTATACTAGATACTATAATTCCATTCTTTTGTTTTTGATCTAGTGCATTTTGACAATAGATGCGTCCATTTTACTCACTGTTGAACGGCATGAATATGTTCAGAAACAACCTACAATAGATAGATATGGGCTATTGATCAACTAAGAACACAAACACCGCCCAGAAACACAAGACATTTGACCTGATTTATCAAAGGTGTTTGCACCCATAAAGCCTGAGTTGCACAAAATTCCAGGCTTTGTGGTTGCAAAACCCACATTGGCAATGTACTAGAGAATCATTACAAGTCACAAATGAAACTGTGACTCTCAATGTCCAAATTGTGAGTCCTGGTAATTTCTAAGGAAGAAGAGACATGAAAGGGGCGCGCTTTCCTTGAGAATGGCAATGATATTTATCAATGGTTTGTGACTGCTATCGATGTCCCATCACATCAAGCCAATTATTGATAGTTATGTAGCTCTTGTCTTCTAGGAGGGTGGGCCTGCATTATCTCCAGTCTGTGCAGGCTCATGCGGGGGTGGTCATCTCCATCTCATGCTAACCTCCATCCCTGCATTCATAAGGATTAGCATGGTAAATCCTGCCTCATTAATATACATGCAGTAAGATTTATGTGAATACTTCTGAATTTCTGTTTTGTGCTCTCACAGATGGGCACAGCTGTCATAGTCCATAAACAGGATCCAGTCACATTGTGTAAAACTGCAACTGCTTTGTGACCCTGGAAAAGTGTGGCTCAATGGTTAGAGCGGCAGACCCTGATGCAGAGGTCTAGCCCGGGACCAGGGTTCAATTCCCCGCCTCGGTGGGTCTTGGGCTCAAAAAAATTCCACGGACCTGATAATTCTCGCCTCGGTGCCTATTCCAATCATGGAGTCCCACTCTGCAACTCTGGGCAATAGCTTGCTTAATCTCCACAACAGCCCCCACAACGCTACGGATGCCTGGCCTCCACCTTGGGGGTGCCCAGGAGTGGACGCCTCACAGGGAAAGCCAGGATGGGTTCCACAGCGGTATTCGTACAAGCGCCTTGAGACCCTTGCGGGTGAGTAGTGCGCTATACAAGTATCATTTTACATTTACCCTGTCCTTAGTAGCTCAGGTTCCTTGTTTCCAAGCATGAGTGGCTAGCCCGGCTCTGAAATTGTCACAACCATGTCCCTGTTCCTCATCACAGTTTTTACCATGAAGGCGAGGCCCTCTCCCCATAGTCCTGCAACCATGATTATTCCAAAATATGTACATATCTGTATTCTTTTACACATAAAGTAACTACCCTTCCGTAAGTCCATCAAATGTCTTGTCCCCCAGTTACCATCCCTAACTTGTTTTTGCCCTGAAGAATCACAGAATATGTTTATCCCGACTGTAGGGCACTGAACTAAGATAAACTGGAATTAGGTTCTTGTATTTTTTTTCAATTGCACTGCTGCCATCTAGGCTTTGATTAATACTTGTATCTAATACTGCTGTCTGTAGCTGGGGTTTTACTCTGAGCTGCTGATCTTCTGTGTAGGAGAAGGTTCACTCTCAACAATAATGTAGGCAGTCAATACATTGTGGATGCTACAGTGATGAACACGGCAAAGTGATGATTGCCTATAAATATGGTCAAGACTGTAATAAGGAAAAAGATAAGGTGGTTCTTGCGTGATTGCTTACCGGTAATATTCCTTACTACTATTTCTCATACGATTCAGAAAAGGGGGTGGTGATGGACAGAGTATCTGAATTAAACAGAACACTCATACCCAGTCAACAGATCAGGGCTTGATCCATCACCGTTTTTTAGCTCACTGCACCATCCCAGCTCAGAACCTGGCTACATGCAAATTAGTCTGTCCCTGGCCCAGTGCATCATGGGAACAGGGCAGACCAAACTACCAAGCCAATTCTTATACTGGGAAGGAAACAAGCTTACCAACTATTTCTCATACAGCATATGCACAGTCCAAAGTAAAAAAAAAACTATACATTGGATAATTGGATGCGGGTGACACCATTTGTTACTGGCAAGCAGTATTTTCTGCCAAGTATACAATGAAATTCATAAATGCCTGTGGCACTCAGAATGAAATAGCACAAAATGTGTGTGAGAGAGTAGGCTATTCATTTTTGAGAGACTGATGCTAGCAACATGATATCACATCATTCTGTTGGGTTGCAGCACACTTCAGTGAGAACAGACGGCTCAACCCCTGGTAGCTTTCACACAAGGAACAGACTATTGGGTAACAGGTCCAAACAGAACCAAATAACTTTAAAGAGTAACACACAACTCCTTAACATTTCCTAACCAACTATGGAAAAATCAAGAAAAATGTAAATACCACAACAACATAAACTGGCTAAATATTAATTAGCGGAACTAGGAATATTGAAAAGAATATGTCAAAGAACTGTCCATAGTACCAACTGGGTTATAAAAATCACTTAGTCTAACACACTTTGAAGTGACTTACCTAATGAATGAAATTGTTTTTTTCTACATGAGAGGGCATTTTTCTGTGACTGGTGATACTGAAGTGTACTAGACTGCAGCTAGCTAGGACACAATGGGGTCTCTGGAGCCACTGATCAGGGTGATAAAAATATACACTGCAGCCCACTTGTGTCATTTTTTCTTCCACCATACTATTATCTCCACTGGCTTACCATGACTTCACTAGAATGTCAAATAGGTAATTTGGTGTAACCAGCTGTACCTTATGTCTATAGGGACAGAGCAGTCACACTGTGGCGTTGAATGGCAGTTTCATAGTGCAGAGTCATCATGGCAGCAAAATTCAATGACAAAAATGGTAGGCTTGGAAATAGGCAAGCTGGATGAGGCAGGCAGTCCTTACTGGTTCAACAAAACATACAGGGCAGATTTACAAAGAAAAGGCCACACTTTCACCATTTCAATTGTTGAAGACATGAGAAGAAATGATCACGTCTGCCATTCTCCTGTTGAAGTAGCCCCCTGATCCCAGTCTTTTACCATTCTAGAACTTGTGCTCCTGATTGTATAATAAGGTTACACAGGAATACAAGTCCATGAATCCAAAGATAAATGCTGGGCTGCGAAAGCTTCTCGTGCTTGCACCTGAGAAAATGGAGCGCATCGTTTGCACAGACTGCATAAGATCTACATTTCAAATAGCATAGCAGAGTATGATGTCATTGGGCATCACTAAGGGCCTAATTATGAGTTTGTCAGTAAGGGAACCACAGTCGAAACAGCATTGGAAACACCAGCACCGTATTTCAATGTTGGCAGTTTGCGGAACGAAAGACCGCCGGAGCATCGCCGCCTCTGCCAGCCATTTGCCAACCACCTTGACGGTGGCATGAGTGAAAGTAGATAACACAGGACAGTACAGACAACGATTCCACCATCTGAATTACAAAGTGACTTTCTGTCAAGCCATCTGTGGCAGGGACACCACCTGCTTCGAGTTGGCAAAAACGAAGGAAACGGGATGCAAACTCACTCATTTCCTTCTTTTTTCTTTAGTCTTAGACATAGGACCGTACGTCCAGGTCTCTCCTTTGCAGCAGCAACTTAGCCACATGAAAACAACCCCACCTTAGCTGAAATCCATGTGAGTC
This sequence comes from Lissotriton vulgaris, assembly GCF_964263255.1. Lineage (NCBI taxonomy): Eukaryota > Metazoa > Chordata > Amphibia > Caudata > Salamandridae > Lissotriton > Lissotriton vulgaris. Next base: position 70,664,628 of record NC_141686.1, read on the forward strand.
CTTTTCTCCTTCTACTCCCAATGACAAGACAGAGCACATTTGATCCGATCCCCAGCAGTAGAAAAGTGCTCGCACAATATATTTTTCCGCATGTATCATGCATATGTGTACATGTCACACACCTGCATTGACATATATGTAACTTTATATTGTGAATTGCTGGCCTTTAAGGTGGATCAATTCCTTGTGCATCTACAAAGTAGTCACATCAGAGTCCTCTGTTGCTCCCAGCCATGTGAAGCAATCAAGCTAATTTGAGTGACTTTCTTTCTTTTAATCTTTGCATGGGAAATGGGGCAAATAATGACTTTGTGTCCAGAAATGCTGAAGATGTGTTCCATTTGTGCGGTCCTCAGGATTTCCAGCCTGGTGCTTTTAGTGCCACCGTCGGGCCACGAGAGCCTATATCTGATCAATGTCGATTGGCTTCGAGCTGTGTGGCTGCACTGATTTGTACATCTGGCAGTCAGATATGTCATTGCTCTGGTCAGTGTTATCACGGCAATACATTAGTATGTCTTCCTTCCATTTGCTACATTTAGATTGATTGCACATAATTTTAATAAACATTTGTTTTCAATGGCGTTGGTATTTTTATGAGTTCAGTTCAGATTCCTTTAAAGTCTTCTTAAAGTGTTAGCATTAATTGCAAAACCTGGCAGAATGAAGAACACTCCCATAGGTGTTTGCCTCCTTCAACTTCTAAGTTTCCTCTATTCGTCAAACACCTCTTACGAAAAGAGGAGTCATGTCTGACGAAAAAGTGGTGCGCAGCTCACGGACAGACCATTTTGTATCTTAGGAAGGGGGAGCAAATTGCGATACTTCCCTTCCGTATAATTCTAGAAGTTGTGGGAATTTTTTCTTACAAAATTACAGAGCTAGGTGTTGGGAAGTTGAAAATGCAACACATTACAGTTTTTCAGACTAGTTTTTCACTAAAATTAGTGAAATGTAAATAGCATATTTTTTTCACCTATTTGGATAAAAAAATACAATAAAATAAACGCAGGTATTTTGTGGGGCAGTTTCCAGTAATTATGTACCCCTAACATAAGTCTATACAAGTTTTCTAACTTTGCAAAGTCAAACAATGCACGCATTCCCCCGTTTCAGCCGGTGGAATAAAAATATTTCATTGTCCTATTCTATTCCTAACTAAAGAACCAGGCTGACAGTGGATTTTGCTTAGAGCTGCAACTCTAAATGTTAATTCTGAAAGTTAACATGTCCATCCCATTTCCACATAGGTGGTTTTAACAAGCTGCTGTTATAAAAAGCTGCCGGTGATGTTATAAAAAGCCTCCGCACCTTTCTCTCTCTTCTCAGCACAAATCCCACATGCTGTGTTGTGCCTTCAGCCAGCTCTGTGCCGGGCTGCACAGCTCGCCTGCATGGCTTGGAGCTGAGGGTGGCCTGGGCTGCTCCGGGATGCGGTGACAGCCTCCTCTGAACGGTGACGGTGGGCCGGGAGCATCCTCTCCGCTGCCACCGAGCACAGGTATCTGCCTGTCAGCCTCGATTACTTCCCTCTGCCTGAATCGCTTCCTTGCGCTTGGTTGGCCTTTCAGAATAGAGTTAGGAGGGAGCCTCCTCCCGGAAGCCGAGGGCATGCGGCAGGTCACGTGAGTCACAAGAGGGGCGTCAGCAGCAGTGTGCATCTGTGGAGAAGGCCAGCAGAGGAGACGGCTGAATCACACGAGGGGAGAGGTGGAGTGGGCGGAAGAAGGCTGCTTCATTGAGTGTACCCCACAATCAGAGCCGATCCCGGGGAAGTAGTGAAGATACTGTGAGGGAAGGTGTGAACACAGGCTACATACACTGGAAAAATGTACTAAGCTTTGCGTTGGAATGTGTAAATACATAGGTAATTTGCATAAACCAGCGGAATGTGCACGAGTTACTGATGATCCCTAATTAAGGCCTAGATGGTAAATGTTGTCAAATAACTCCAGCAGGGCTCTCATTAGCTACAAAGGCTAGCCTGGCTATGTGTTCACAAAATGTGCACCTTTGAAAATTTGGTGCAGAGGCATAACAGAGGCCCTGCTGTAAGGTGGGCGCACAGGGTTCCTTCTTTTGGAGGGGGCCTCCTCACCTCCCAAAGCCATGCCATTGCATGCCTGGCAGAATGCGTGCAATGGTATGGACGAAGAAATAGGTACACGCTTGGGAAAGTCACTCAGCTGTCCTGATTAGGCCACCTGCAGCATAGGGGGAACCCAACCCTTCAGTGTGACCCCATTGAGCCCAAGACTTAATATCTGTGCCACCTGTAAGACAACGGGCCCCTCTTCACATTTTCCAGGGTTTGAGGTTTGTTTATTGTACATTTTCCAGGGGGTCCCCATCATTTTGTGTTACGCCACTGGTTTGGTGACATCAAAGTGAACAAGCATTTGCAATGCAATAGGTCTCGCAGCATTAAAGTTTAAGTTATTGGCATTGTGTATGACAATGCCAATAGCTATAACATTTGCAAATGTGACACCTATAGCATTTGTAATGCAATATGAGTTGTATTTACATGACTTAGATGTATTGATATTACAAATAACAATGGCTTTTCATTTTTTTAATACTTAAATAAAAGTTATTGTAATTGAGTTGGTGGAAGGGTGAAGTGCGTCGTGTCCCCGAGTGATGTGGTGGTGTCCCGAGTGAAGTGGTGGTGTCCCCGAGTGATGCCCCCGAGTGATGTGGTGGTGTCCCCGAGTGACGAGTGGTGCCCCTGAGTGATGTGGTGGTGACCCAGAGTGGTGTGGTGGTGTCCCCGAGTGAAGTGGTGGTGTCCCCGAGTAATTACCACACCCTATAAATACTGAAAACCTCCGTTGTGGTTTTTATTGTCTGCTATGACTGCTACATTCAAGGGTGGCAGACTCCAAACAAAGGTCCTCAGTATAAGAGGCCTCTTAATTCCTATGGGGCCGGTACCGGCTTCATTTGAATCACGTTTTTATGTCACCCACAGTTTTGAGTTGCTAAAAGGAGCCAACAAGCCTGGTGAAAGTCCAACCAAAATGAGAATTTACCATGGAAAAGACACCCAGATTCACTGATTCCTGTGGGAATTCCTCATTTCTTAAGCTCTCATTATGAGTGGCCTGCTAAATGGCCTAGATTTTCGACCCGACCCCCCTCCCCAACCCAGCTGAAGTTCTCCCTCAAGAGTTAGAAAAAAGCATGTATAGGCAGCTCTGGGGTGTTACCGATACCTGGGCTAGGCGTACAGGCAGTGGTGGGGATAAACAAGCCCATTACAAGTTGGATCCTGAAAGTCCACCAAGAAATGAAGAATTACCAGGAAATGGGTAACTCTGGGTTTGATCTCTCTTGTAGTTCCTCATTTAGCAGAGGTGTTTGGGTCCTCCAGCGAAGGCGGTAACTTGAGGCAATTGCTTCTTATTCAAGCCTCAAAAGAATTTTGGGGACCTTCGTTTTTCTTTTAATTACCAATGAAGCACTGGAACAGTCCTAGAACATCTTTAGTCACCACTTTTTGTTTGCATTTTTAAAAACGTGTTAAGTATGGGAAAATTAAAACCACACATGTCAAAATGCAATCAGATGCCAAGTGGTCCCATTTGATTTGTAGCCCCTTAAGATTAAGACAGCCCTGGCTTCTAGGCATTTGTATTTTTGCATTCTTCAGCTTGCAAGCCTAACTTTGCATACTATCGTGCAGCTTTACACGTTTCAGCATGAAATGGCCGCTGGCCAAAAAGTCAGGGCTTCTTTGAGCCTGCCAGACATGAAATCCTGCGATATGACAACCAACTAAGAGGTTGCACAACATAAATTAGAAATACGTAGGAGAATGTGACATTGTGATAAATTCACAGCTGGCACGGAGGACCTCACCCCCTGTTCCCCAGAAGGGAAATGCATCGGCTCCTTTCTGCATGTAGCAGCAAGTATTCTGCTTGGAAGACGCAGCACTGAACGTGATACCACTTCCGCTTCCCACATTACGCTTTACGCGCGCACGCTGACAGCGGCTTCTAAGAAGTTACACAGGTGCAGCCACCCACCCACAGATTGCGAAGGCCGACGTCACGGACATATCTTTAACCGGATGGAACGCACTCCTCCGGGAGCACGCACCAAGTGACATACGGGCCGCACCTACCTGACGGACCAGGCGGCCACGCCTTACACTTGAATCCGCTGATGATGAAATTTGTACTCTGACTGTTTTGTGCCATCTTTTATGGTGTGCTCTGAGGTGACGCGCCCGGCTAGAAACAATCGGAAATATAATAATTCTAGTCTTGGCTCGTGGACTCTAAAACTGTAGACACACCTTTATTTACACGCAATAGAGGACACCTTGTCATCAGGATAAATAAACACATTCAAGTCATAAGATTTTATTGCGCAAGCCATTGTTTTAGCGGGAGTTTCTCAATGTATAAAAGACTCGATGCTGCCTTATGTAGCGCTGGTGAGACAGACCCACCCTGCAGCCAAGCCTCGTTTTCTCCAATTACATTATCTCTGCTTCCTATCTGATTGTATTTTTAGATCTCTAGCGAGACCCACACACGCATGTTGCCACGAGACCTAAAAATACAATCAGATAGATACAAACACCTACCAAACAGAAAACCTCTCCGTACACCCCGGAATCCCGCCGCGGCCGCCCCGGAAGTCAGGCACGGTCGCCTGTGACGGGGGCGGGGCCACGTCCAGACCGGAAGAGGAGCCAGGCGGAGGCAGGCGAAGTCAATGCGTCTCGCGGCCCGGGGCTCCTGTGAGCGGTGTGGAGCCCCGGGGCCGCGCTAGCAGGAGGTTGGGCGCCGCGTGCTGAGAGAAGAGTCCCCGACATTGCCCAGGTAAGTTCCAAAATGCTGGGGGGGCTTAGTGCACTTGTGTGTGTGCGTGTATGCTCATGTGTGTATGTATGTGTGCGACGGTGACGGCGGGGGAGGGGGGGCCTCGGTGCACTTGTGTGTGTGTGTGTGCGCGCGCGTGTGTGTATGTGTCAGGGGGGGGTGTCTCTGTATGTATGTATGTGCGTGCGTGCATGGGCGCTTGTGTTTGTGTATGCGCATGCGTGTGTGGTGCTTGAGCTTCCCAGGAGACAGCGCCTGGCCACAGCGCGCGTTCCAGTTTCAAATCAGCTCCAAGGCGATGCGCGCGGCCGGGACTGTCTCCTGGGAAGCACAGTCGCTAACAATAGATCTCTAGCGAGACACAGCGCTGACGCACTGTGTTTTCGCTACGAGACCTAAAAAGGTGCATCAAAAACTAGATTAGAGCGACCATGTGCTAGAATGACACATAGCGGAAACACCCCTGCTACAAGGAAAAAGGTAAATGTGCCAAACACAACTATGCAAAACAAAAGCAGACTCCTCGGCAAAGTCAACGTGGCTTTAGGTCACCAAATTGAAGTGTCCTTGAGGAGCAACAGGTCATCCAGGTTGTGAAGGAGGCGGGGTGCTTGTTTTATCTGAAGGCGTAGTTGGTCAGCGGTGCGTAGGAGCACTGCACGGGATGGCAAAGGCCAGTCATAATTTCATGGGCATGTTGAATAGTGCTGAGTTCTGAAGGGATGGGGGCCGGAATCGACCTGAGTGCCTCATTCTGGGAGATTGATGGGCGCTTCTACCTGCTCACTCATTGCTCTAAGGGGCCACAGCTGGATGATGTCATGTGCATCTCAAAACCCAAATTACATCATTAAACAAAGCTGTATTCTTGAGTGTCTACTGTGGCTGATTGTCAGAAATGTGGATCTGGGTAAAGAGAATTGTTGTTAGGTCAAGTCTGGGCTGTGAATGCGCTGCCCTGAGAGGCATGCTCTATTCAGGTATGGACTTGAAGCTCTGCACATATTTTAATTGGCTTGTGTCATTGTCCACTGTTAACTGTGGCTTTTCATTGGTCAATCGGCTTAGTCGTCCCTCCTTGATACCGCCTTTTCTCATATTGTAACCTCACATGAGGAAACCCCCTACTACGTGTGGCGTTACTCGGTAAGCTTTAATTACAGCCTTCAAACACTATTCTCAAATAGTTTAGTCCTGCCTGCTGTGGACAAGTTCTCTCCGAAGGCTTTAAAAAAATCTTTATAGCATGGGCGCCGAACGTATTTGCAACGCAATAGGTCTCGCATTTGCGAGAGTTTAAGCTATTGGCATTGTAAATGACAATGCCTTTATTTGTCTGTTTTAAAAACAATACATTTATAAAAGCCACTTACAATGCCAAAAGCTCAAACTCTTGTAAATATGAGACCTATTGCATTGCAAATGCTTGTTTATAACACTGGATGCCCCCTTAAGGGAACTTGCTGCTCTCCACCTCCTGCACACAGCTGTTACAAGTCTCTCTAAAACTCCATGACTAGAGTACCAGGCCTAGGAGGTAGTGGTGTCCTCAGATCCTCGACTCCCCTTTCGACTGTGCAACTTGCAGGAGGCACCATTGCTCAATGTCCTTCCACCCTTTTACAGGTGTTTCTTTCACTATCATCCACCAAGGACCTGTTCATGTAAGGAAGGTACAGGTGACAAGTTCAATGGGCATGTAGGAGGCACAACCCGATTTAGACATTGCCATCTGTTGTTGAGACATCTTGATGTATAAGCTCATATTTGGTTATGAATTATATTAGTGCGCTATGGTGGTGGTTGATGGCAGCCATGTTCTCCTACCTTTGCCATGCGTAGGTTAATTATTAATATTTTACTTAAAACCAGTTCTTTTCAAATTTTTTACATTTACATTTTTCAGACAAATGTATTTTTTAAATTGTCCCTTTTAAACATTCATGGTCTACTGTTTTCGAGATTTATATCGCAGTTCTATAGGTGTAATGTTATGAGGAGTATATGGTCTTGATTCTTTCATGTTACTGCACAGAGTAGTTTGGCGTTATTTACTGACATTGATTTTTCATCTACTTTAAAAGATCATGCAACATGCAGCAGTCACTGTTAACTTTTTATTTCAGCAAACTTGCTTGGCACTAGATAAGTAAGCCAACACACTGTATCCTTTAAGTCCCAGCCTATCATGCTATTCACATAACAACAAGTTGTAACTAAAGCAAGGCAACTGATGCAATCTATTTCCTGTGGGGTGAGCCTTTCCATTAATTCATGGTCGGTCCAAAATCTCTCTTACCTGGCTGTCGAGGCCCAACATCATTAGCATGGAGAAGAAGAGAATTGACCATAGAGAGGACATCGGAAGCTGCGTGACCGCTTGGGGGTAGGCAAGGAACGCCAGTCCGGGACCTAGCCAATGAAAAAGCATTGTCAGTTGCGCTCTTTGCTGGATCTCAGGTGCTGTAGTCACAGGTGCCTGGAAGATGAAAATCAAGCAGCGGCTCACTGACTCTTGCAATGATTAACATAGTCACATAGAAGCAGATGGCTCCTTTGTGTCTGCTCCATTCTGCCTGGATATAATTCCCAATAGGAACCGCGTCAAGCGCAGTGATGAATGGATAAGGTATTCTGAATGTTTACCAGACAATTATGGCAACAGCTGCTGGCGGGCGCCTGCGGGAATCCATCGCCTGTTGCCGCCTTGCATGGCATTTCAAGGATGCATGGGCCCACTTAACCGATATTTCCCCAAGGAAAACTACTCAACCCCGTACTGCTTGCAAACTCAGTGACTTCCTCTATCTATTTACCTGGCCGGCTGCAAAGGAAAATAATCTAGCGAGCATCACACACCTCTGATTTATACCAGCCTGGCCTTTTCTGATAGGTTCACTGAACATATTTGCACTAGATCCATCCATTCCCATTAAACCTTTATACAGCCTTGTGGTTGATGTTTGGAAACTCTGCTAGCGAGCTATGCCTGTTGAAGAAGGATAAACCTGGATCTCCCCATATCCCAAGTCCTTTAAGGGGTGAGATTTGACCCAAGGACCCTCTCAGCAGTGTTCTGCTATGTGCTTCTACGAAGGGAAATCAGAAACCTCCAGTAAACAACTGGTGAGATCAGCTGAAAAGACCCCAAGTAGGATCTAGGGGTGAGCAGTGTTTCAAAGTTATGTCCACTGCAGCTGGCGGATTCTTCATCCTTTATTTCTGCAGCTCCCGAGTAGGGAGTGGGCGGTCATTTTTAGATTTTCAGGATAACTAATGACTAGTTAAACTATAGGTGCTTGGATTCTACGCACGGTTACCTCAGTTTGACAGCCTGAAAATCTGGCGTGGATCAGTCCACCATTGACAAACATTGGATAACATTTCTCTGGAGAATGAGCCTTCACCTTAGTAGAGAAACTCTAATGCTCCAGTGTAACCACAAACCACCAAGCATTCCTAAAATTCTGAGGTCTGTACATTGACTTCAATGAAACTTAGATGCATTTCTTCAAACTCCACGGATGTTAAATACAAGTGTGCTTATTCCTGACAAACTAAACAATCTTTAGGGACTATGGGCCATTTGTACAAAGCTTTTTTGTAGGAACCAAATGGCATTTGCGACCACAGAAAAGTATTTTTTAAATGTACTAAACTCAAATTGCGATTTGTTAACTTGTTACTGAATCTAAATTTGGATTTGCGAATCAGTATTTGGAAGGGGCGTGATTAGTGCATCCCTTCCAAATACCAATTCACAGTGCCATGTATTAATGTTTTGCAATCAAGTTCCGGTCGAGCAACATAAATATTTTCTCACCTTGAAGGAGGTGGTAACCCATTTGCAAATGGGAAGGGGTCCACAAGAGACGCCTTCCCTTTTGAGAATGTAAAACAAAAAAAAAATTAAGAGTAGCCTGCTCTTAAAAAATGAAACCTAAAAGTTAATTTTTCTGTTTTCTTAAACACATCCCGTTGTCTGTTACGGAAAACGGGCTGCAATTAAAAAAAAGTTGCTTCATTTAAAAGTAATCAGAGACAGGGTAGTCTGTTGACCCCAGCTGGCCACCATCCCTGTGATGGCAGTTATTCCTAGTGGGCCACAAAATGCGACCTACCTGATTGATATTCATGAGTTAGGTCAATTTGTGACCTCACTAGGAATCACTATTTTTAAATATTTTTTTGTACATTAGGAATTGCGATTTCCAAATTGTGATTCGGAAAGAATCACAATTTAGGAATCACAATTCCTAATTTTTGTACAACTGGCCCTATGGTAAGATTTGGTTCTCTGCTGGCATCACCTGCAGTCCTGAGATTAACTCTGTGGCTATCTTTCACATATAAAAACTTCAATTCACCATGAAGTAGAATTATCCTCTGGAGATGTCCAGTGTCACTATAGTACACCATTTACCTGGTTGATTGACTGATTGATTAGACAGATGGGTGGATGGATTGATGCACAGAGGGATGGATAGAAAGAACGATTATTCTGCGGCACAATACTAATTTGCTCAATTGTTCATTGAGAGGAATAGTACGGAGGCATATAGACTGATGGATTGGTAGAGCTACAGAGTGAAAGATAGATCGAAAAAGAGATAGCTACATATAGATAGATAGATAGATAGATAGACAGACAGACAGATGGACAGACATACAGACAGACAGACACATAGAGAGATAGATAGAAAGATAGATGTTTATCTAGTGAAAGAAATAAAAGACAGGAGGTCGAGGGTCAGAGACAGAAAGACAGATAGTGAAAGACAGACTGACAGATTAACAAACAGACAGCACATGGCACAAAGAAGGAAAACTTACATTAAAGATGAGAGAACCCCCTATTATTATAGAACCAACTCTCAATGACCACACTGTTTGGCACATTCAATTCTCCATATTCCATATGCATTCAAAACTAAAAGCAATCCCTTGTTGCTACTTTTTCACATTGGCATAGCAAATAGTGAAAACATATTTAGTCATTTATTAAAGTTTTCTTGTAGCGTGCACTAGGACCTAGTGTATCAGATTGCTTTGCACTTACGACTGAACATGAATATAATAGTCTACAAAAATAGAGTTAATATGGGAATTGCAGGAAAAGAAGGGTTGCGCTAACATAGTAAATTCAATAAGTAAGATACCATGTGCTGGTGTCCCATAGACTGCTGCCCCATTATTATTGAACCCACATAAACATATATATACAGGGTGTCGAGAATCAAGGAGCTCTTGGTCCACAGTGAGTTACAAGAAGTCCATGACAAAGAAATGCAACCAATAGTCGCTATTTTGATTTGTAACCACTTTGGCAGCATGCTTATAGGAGGGAAGGAAGACTCATCAAATAAAGATCTTAAATGGAGCAAAAGTAATTTGCTTCAACAATCTTACTAGTCACGCAGAACAAGCAATAGCCTGACTCCTGAGTTAGGAGGGGTTGTGAGAACGGAGTGCTATGTATCCATAAGGCGTACATTAGTCCCCTAAATGAATGTAAAGCTAAGGTCTGACAGAGAAGTTTGAGATGTATTTGCTGGGGAGAAGGATTTTAAATTGGTTTTTAAAAAGTAAAGAATATAATTTCCGAATTTCCCTGGTAAAATAGAACCACACCCTAGGGCGCAGTCTAAGAAGAATTGTTCAAAAGTGCGTTTTTTCTTTGAAACTGGAATTTCAAGTGATAGGGAGTCTGCATTACGAAGTTAGCAGGAACCATCGGAGAATTTCAGTTTTTCCCCAGACAGTGCGACTGATCCACATGGATGATTTATGAACTATGCAGGCAAGTTTGAACAAGGATTCCACCTTAAATGGCAGCCAACTCAAAGAGCTGAGGATGGGGGGGGGTGGAGGGTGGAGGAGTGATGTAATCTAAGTGATCGGCTCCCGAGGTCACATAAACTGCAGCATGCAATGAGGCTTTAAGAGGAGCTAGATGAATTTCGGGCACGATGGATAATGTAGCATTCCTGTAGTCTAACCTGGAACTTGAATTTTTTAGGTCTTGTTCAGGTAAGAAGGGGACGATGCGCTGGATGAGTTTGAGCTCATAATTTGCATTTTTTGCCTGAGTGTAAATGTGTTCGTGATAATCCTGTCTGTCGTTTAAAGTAAAAGCGAGCAATTTTTTAACAGTGAAAGCAGTCCAGAATGTTTGTGGAGTCTAACCATTCCTGTATTGATGAAGAGGAGCCCTGTGGCAAAAGGAGAAGGAACTTTGGGCATCATTACGATGCCGGGCGGACTGACGCCTGGCATCACAGCGGACCGGGGACCACCGGACAGGCAGGTGGCAGTCGGACTATCCAATTATGATTTGACCGCTGTGAAGACAATCGAAAAGTGCTTTTTCTACCTTGGCTTGTGTTGCGGCCTAGGAAAAGGGGCGCAGCACAAGCCGCAGGTGAAAAAAAAATTTTGTGGACATCCAAGCACCGTGTGCCAGGCATCATGGGGTGCCTGGCACACGGTGCATGGATGTGTGGGGGGCACTACATGTGCCCCCGGCCACTTAGCAGTGACCCACAGGGGGCAGGTGCCCTGTATGGTGCCCCCGCAGTCCGTTTCTGCCTGCCTTTTCACAGTGGTTGAGATGTCATGACAATGCAGTTAGAAAAGGACATCAACGGCCGCAATGTTAGGGATACTATATCGACCGCTGCCATGACGGGATATTCGATCTAGTTGGAACGGCGGTCTTTCCCCCCCTTCGACAACTGTGGTCCGACTTCCTGCATTCTAATGCAACAGTAGCACTGATGGACAGTATGTCAATAGGACCGCCACCAACAGCCTGTCGGTGGCGGTCCCACCAACATCATAATTAGGACCTTTGTCTTTAGAGTGTTGAACTTGAGATGGGGTGTCATCATCCATGACTGTATGTTAGCTAGGATTGAAGCAAGTCGAGAGACATGAAACTTTCAATTACAGCTGGGTGTCATCAGCATGTTAGGGATGGTATATTCCTGATTATATTATGATATCACCCCATGGTTCAAAGTAAACATTAAATGAAGCAGGGGCTAAAACAGAGCTTTGGGGTACCCATTGGGTTACAACTACTGGGTAAGACTATGTGGGATACAATTTAATCAATTGTGAGTGGTCGACTAGGTGTTATTTGAACCAATCCAGGACTTTCCCTTCACACCCCATGCAGTCTTTTAAGATGTGCATAAGGATATCATGGTTGATAGCATGTAAATCATGCCATCAAAGGATGAAGTAAAATTAGAAGGCCTTGGTGAAATTTAAATAAGAATGGAGTAATTTGCTTGATTTGGGAATTTTGTGTTGCCCATGTCAAATAAAATAAAAAAATGTCATTAAACCACTTTGTGTATTTACACATGCCATTTCTGGTAAAAAATCTTTCTGCAATCACTCCATTTGCACTAACAATTTACCACAAATGCATATGAAGACCAGACTGCAAGTGTCGGTTGTTCGCAGAGTGTTAGATTTGGGGTCTCTAGTTGGCAGAGGTAGGTACCTTTGAACAAATAGGGACCCTTGCGTCTAGTCAGGGTGAGGGGCTACTCTCCTAAAATAACCCCTGCTCACCCCCTTGGTAGCTTGGCACGAACAGGCAGGCTTATCTCAGAGGCAGTGTGTAAAGCATTTGTGAACACATACAGTTATACAGTGACAACACTACAAATGGACACCACACAGGCTGTATTATAAAAATAAGTATTTTTATATAGACTTAACACAAGACCAAACGACAAAAATCCACAATACTGTACTCAAAAATAGACTTTAAAATGTTATAAATTAGCTCAGTTCTCTCACGTTGTAAATGCAACACTTTACTCTCAATGCAGGGAAGGTGATGCGTCGGTTCCTTACACGCAGGGGATCCGATGCGTCAGTTCCTTACTGCTGCGCAGGTGAGTTGATGCTCGCTTCCTTGCTGTGTGGGCAGGTGATCCGTCGGTTTCTTACTGTATTCCGGTATGATGCAACAAGATGGCACCTCGATGCGATACTGTACTCCGGTGCGATGTGACAAAATGGCACCTTGGTTACGATGCGACCACATTGTTGCGATAAGTGCACTCCCGATGGCCGTGTGGCTACTCGAGGATCTTTCTAACCGCAACAGGCCCTGCGACGCAACTCTCCTGTGATGCAATGGTGACCTCTGTGGCGGCGTCCCGCTTCTCCGTTGATGCGCCACTCTTCGGCGATGTGATAATGGCAGGGGCGGCTCGCTTCTTCAGCGATGCGACGACAGCTGCTGCGGCGGTGACACAGTTCTCGTCATTGTGTCGCGCTTCCAGCTCCCAGCCACATGCAGTCTCTCAGAAGGCCCAACACAACAGCAGGCACTTAAAATTCCCAGCAAGAGAATTCAGGGGGGAGCTGATTGGTGAAGTCTTGTATCCCTGAGACTTCAGGCAGGAGGCAAGCTATAGTTCAAGCTATTGGAGATTCTTCTTCAAGTTGATAGAAAGCACACTCAGTCCTTTTCTCCTTTCTTTGGCAATGAAGCTACCACTGCAGGCCAACCCCCAAACACACAGCCCAGGGGTAGTCTCCTCCTTCACCTTCCCTTTTCTTCTCGTCAGCAAAGGTTCTTCTTGATTCCCAGAAGTGATCTAAAGTTCTTGGGTCTGGGTCCCAATATTTATACTCATTTTCCCTTTGTTCTCTGAAGGCATAGAGGCCTTTGCCTTGTCCAAACCAGTTCTGGTCAGTCCTGGAGCACTTTGTTTACACGACTCCTTCTCTTCCTTTGACAGTGCAGGCCAGGGACATCAGACACACAACAGGAGGTGGAGCCAGCATTGTGGAGGGAAGGCACAGCCCTATTTATTTCCCAGGAGCAACTCCTCCCTCCCATCTGCATGCAGATCTTTCTATTCAGCCCTGTGCTGACCCACCCTGTCTCCTGGAATCCCCCAGCCCCTGTCACTCAAAATCCAGACAAGGAATACACAACGTAGCAGAGGCAGGCTTGGATAGTTAGGCAAGAAAATACCTACTTTATAAAAGTGGTATTTTCAAACACAGAATGTTAAAACCAACTTCACTAAAAGATGTATTTTATCATTCTGAGTTTAGGCATACTAAACTCGAATGTCTACCTAGTTCCCTGAGTCAGTTAGGATTATATGATGTTATAATCAAACTGCCCATTCTGGTCGATGAAGAACAGGCAGCCTTGCAATAGTGAAACACGAAAATGGTTGTAATTCACTATTAGGACATGCCACACACATCAGGGCATGTCCTACCTTTTACCTACAATGGATCCTGCCCTTGGGCTTACCATAGTGGTGACTAATATGTATAAGAGGGTAGGTTTTGGGGACTGGAAAGTGGGTGTACTTGCCCAGTCAACATGGCGGTACCAGACTGCACACAGGCTCTGCAATGGAAGGCCTGAGACACACTTTACAAGCTGCTCCGGTGGGTGGCACAATCAGTGCTGCAACCTCACCAGTAGCATTTGATTTACAGCCCTGGACACACGAAGTGCCTTGTACGAGGGTCTGACAAGTAAACCAAACAAGCCAATCATGGAGTCACTAATCCATACATCAATTTACCATTGGGAGCATTTGCATTGTGGCACTAAATAGCAGTGGCACAGTGCCCAAAAGCATCTAAAACCAGCAAAAACATAGGATGCAACAGTAAAAAATGGAAGGGAGGCCCACGCCATTGTTGCCAGGTCTAACACGTGTCCCCTCCAGCTGAAATGTGGGGAGAAACACCCTACCTCCTGGGAGTTCTCATCACTAAGGCAGAAAAATCTGGACAGACCATCTGCATTGTCGTGTTCTGTACCCGGGCGGTGTTCCACCATGAAGTCCATCCCCTGTAGAGATATGAACCACCTCAACAGCTTTGGATTCTCACCCCTCATCTGCAACAACCATCTGAGGGGCCTGTGGTCTGTCCGAACCCAGAAGTGAGTCCCAAACATGTATGGTCTCAACTTCTTCATTGCCCAGACCACAGCAAATGCCTCATGCTCTGTTCCTGTGGAAGTCACCTCCTATTGATGAAGGCTACAGGTTGATCTAGGTCCTTCTCATGTATCTGTGATAAAACAGCTCCCACACAATGCTCTGAAGCATCTGTTTGAACAATAAACTCTTTTGAGAAGTTGGGTGCCAGGAGCACGGGTGCCGTGCACATGGCAGTCTTCAGGGTCTCAAAAGCTCTCTGACAGGTGTCAGTCCAAATCACTCTCTTGGGCTGCTTCCTGGAAGTCAACTCTGCCAAGGGTGCCACAATGCTGCCATACCCCTTGACAAACCTCCTGTAATACCCGGTGATTCCTAAAAAGCCTCTCATCTCTGTATGAGTCTTGGGGGGTTCCCAAGCCAGGATGGTCTCAATCTTGGGCAGTGGGGGCGCCACCTGGCCGCTCCCAACCTGGTGTCCCAAGTACACCACGGAACCTTGCCTGATCTGGCACTTACTTGCCTTGATCGTGAGGCCTGCTCTTCACAGCGCAATCAACACTTCCCAGAGGGGCGCAGATGTACTTTCCAACTGGCGCTGAACACTGCAATGGAATTCTCTTCCCCTACACATCCGCAGTATTTCTGTCCACAAGGTCTTCAGACGGCTTGTGAAAACCTGGATCCTCTCTCCACGCAAAGTCCTCTCTTGCTTCCTACTCCGTCTTGCTTCAGGTCTGGGACGCCTCATTGCTGAGGCAGCCATGCACTCTACAAGTATTCTAATCTAATCTAATCTAATCAATGTCATCCAGGTAGGCGGCACTGAACTCTTCCAGTCCAGCTAACACCTGGATGACCACCTCTGAAAAGTGACAGGGGCATTCTTCATTCCAAAGGGCAATCCTTGAACTGTCTACCTTTGGAAGCCAGAATTCATCTGAAAATAGCATGTATGACGCAAAAAGCCATTCATCACAATGCACCTAGCTACTGGCACAGAAAATGACGATCTCGGGTGGGATCAGAAGCTCAAGAAGTGCAGAAAACCTACTACGGAAACAACAAAAATTCAATAAGAAGAAAACTTACAACCGAATCTTCTCTGGGATGGCACCTAGAATATGTAATGCCTTACCCCCAGAAACCAGACTTAACCCCTCCACTGCTTCTTTCAAAAAGGAAGTAAAACCGATTATCGTGGCCAAATTCACCTGAGTATGGTCTTTAGAAATCTCGAGACGAACTGCACAGGCGCTACCAACCTGACTTTGTTAAAGGACCATCTAAGCAA
Source organism: Lissotriton vulgaris (assembly GCF_964263255.1). Taxonomy (NCBI): domain Eukaryota; kingdom Metazoa; phylum Chordata; class Amphibia; order Caudata; family Salamandridae; genus Lissotriton; species Lissotriton vulgaris. The sequence continues at coordinate 70,680,701 of NC_141686.1, forward strand.
CCTAGACATTATATCGTCCTTCTGTCTCACTCTACGAGATATATTTTACTTGCACCTTACTATTTTGCTTTCTACAATTGGTTTTGTATATGTGCTTTGATTCACTTTTATTTGTTGTATAAGTAACTTTACTGACTGTATAGCGCTCTGATATCTGCCAGGATCTTGTTCATTCTCTATAAAACTTTAAAAATAAAAAAAATAATGAATAACCGAAATTGGTAGTGCCTATCTGGTGTGGAGAATGCTGACTTTTCTCTTGCCCCATCAGTCAAGGCGATCTGCCAGTACCCAGACGTTAAGTCAAATGTGCTGAGGTACCGGGCAGCCCCTAACCGATCAATGAGCTCATCAGCTCTGGGGATGGGATGCGCGTCAGTCCTGGTGACTGAATTGAGCCCTCTGTAGTCCACACAGAACCGCAGTACTGGCGTCACACCCGGTACAGCAGCCTTTGGGACCAAGACCACTGGGCTGGCCCAAGGATTGTTAGAGGACTCAATCACCCCCAACGCAATCATCTTGGAGACCACCTCCTTGATGCAAGCTCTCACTCTGTCAGTCATCCTGTAAGTTTTGTGCTTGACAGAAGGACTGTCCGCAGTGTCTACATCATGGACGCACCAATCAGTGACACTGGGAATCAGGGAGAAAAGGTCAGAAAGCTTTCCAAGCAACTAGTGACAGTCATTCTGTTGCTCAGGGGTCAGGGTGAAAGAGAGTTTCACTCCATCCACTGACTCATCTTGCTCTGTTGCAGACAGGAGGTCAGGAAGATGCTCAGTCTCCTCCTCCATTCCAGCATCTTTTGCTAGGAGCATGCCCACTTAGGACCTCTCTAAGTGGGGCTTTAGGCGGTTGACATGCAGGACCAGCAAGGGGTTCCTGGGAGACTGCAACTCCAGCAAGTAGGTAACCGGACTTTTACACTCCAACACCTCAAATGGTCCGGTCCACTTAACCTGGAGAGCACAGGGCTCTACTGGGGGCCATGACCCACACTGTCTGACCAGGCTGAAGCTCAACCAGAGTGGCATTCTGGTCGTACCACCACATCATCTCCTCCTGGCTGGCTTCCAGATTCGCCTCAGCGAGTTTTCTGAATCGACTAGTTTGGTTTCTGAAGGCCAGCATGTAGCTGTATACATCCTGAGGAGGTTTCCTGGGAGATTGCTCCCAGCCTTCCTTGACCAAACTCAAAGGTCCTCTCACTGGGTGACCATAGAGAAGCTCAAAGGGACTGAACCCTGGAGATTTCTGTGGCACCTCAGGGTATGCAAAGAGAAGGCATGGTAAAAGGACGTCCTCAAGACCCATAATCATGCCTCTGAGGGTCCGGTTGAATCTCTCAACCAGCCCATTACCTTGAGGGTGGTAAGGAGTGGTGAACTTGTAGGTTACACCACACTCCTGCCACAGCGACTTCATATACTTAGAAATGAAGTTGGTATCTCGGTCTGACACCACCTCTCTGGGAAACCCCACGCGGGAAAAAAATCCCCATCAGCGCACGTCCCATCACGGGGCCGTCACTGTCCTGAGAGAAATGCCTTCCAGGTTCCGGGTGGCATGGTCCACCAAGACCAGGATGAGCCTGTTGCCCATGGCTGTCTTGGGATCCAGAGACCCCACAATCTCAATGCCCGCCCTTTCAAAGGGGGTGCTGACCACAGGGAATGGCTGGAGAGGAGCCTTGCGCTTCCTTCCACTCTTTCCACTTGCTTGGCAAGTCTGACAGGTCCTGCAATGAGTGTCTGAACTCTTGCGCATTTTGGGCCGATATAAGTGGGTTACAAGCCTTTCAAAGGTCTTGTCCTGTCCCAAATGTCATGCTAAAGGCACATCATGAGCCAGCCCCAGTAGGAAGGCTCTGAAGCGCTGGGGTACCACCAGCACACGGGCTGACCCAGGCTCAGCAACCTTAGGCTCATTATACAGGAGACCATTCTCCCAGTAGATCCAATATGCTCCAGATTGATCACCTACTGCCTGGTTTGCAGCCTGCTGCCACAAACCCACAAGAGAAGGGCACTTGTTCTGCTCCTCACAGAACTCTTCCCTGAAGGGACTTCCTTCTTACTGCCAATGGGTGAGCTCAGGCAGGTCTCCTAGTTCAGCAATCTCTTCCTGGTAGGCTCCAGGGCATCTCCCTCAGGGTCCGCCTCCTCCTGGGCCGTAGGAATCTCAGGGGCCAGTTTCCAGTGCCCCCTACCTCTTCTCCTTAAGGCAGGTACCTGGGCCATTTTCCCAGGTTCCAGGTCCTCTTGAACCCCCTTACTTGCTGCCATAGACCGAGTGGTCTCGCAGGCCCACTCAGGCAAACCCAACATCTCTAATTGAGCTCTTCGCTCCAGCTTAGCCCAAGGGGAGCTCTCCAAATCATTACCTAACCGACAATCAACAGGCATGGCTGGCCTCACAGCTACTTGAAGAGTCCCTGAGACCCCACCCCACTCAAAGGGAACCTGAGGCACCTTGTCTCTCTGTGTTGTCAGCAGCAACAACTGGGTAAAATGCATGGGGGACTACCTGCTCTTTGGACATCAGCCGACAACTGGCAGCTGTCACACTGGCTCCTGTGTCTATAAGAGCTTCCACCCTCTTGCCATTGATGGTCACCCACTGCCTGTACTTTTTAGTGTTATCAGGCAGCTGAGTCCTGGGGACCACCTCACAGTTTACTAAAGAGACAAGGGATATCTCTGCAGGACCCCACCCACCTTAGGCAACCATCTCCTCCCCCAGGGCTACACTAGCCAACTGCCAGGGTGGTGCATCAGTGGGTGCTGTCTTCCCATACAAGGGCCAACTAGCATCATAAGAACAGTGGCCTACTAGACCACACTTAAAACAGGTCCTGGGCCCCTTGTAAACAGGCATATCTGTCGGGCCACTGCCTTCTTCTCAGGGGGAGGCTGGGAACCTTTCCCTTGGGGATTACTTTGGGGCCCTTTCTAGAACTCCCTCTGTTTACCCTTGTCCCCCCCACTCTTCGCCCTGCCCACCTTTTGCGAGATCTCCCACATGACCATTCTTGACTTGGGTGCTCACCCAGCAGTCCACCTCCTCAGCAAGCTTCCTAGGGTTAGTCAGCTGGATTTCAATAAGATGCTGGCGTAGGTCTGGAAAACAGTTATTTGACAAGTGCTCCCATGCACACAAATCCTAGAGCGCCTCACCATTATCTGCTTTGCTACCCTTCACCCAACCAAGCAATGCTCTGCAAAAGAAAGACACATACTCCACCCAAGTGGTAGGCTCCAGTTTTCTGCAATTCCTAAACCTTTGTCTGTAGAACTCTGAGGTCAAACCAAATCTGGACATTAGGGCTCCCTTCATGTGGGTATAGGACATCTGCTCCTCTGTAAGTAAATCCAACAGTGTCCCTCCCATCACTAACAAAGCGGCCCCACAACCCCGCTCCCCAATCCTTCTCAGGAACCCAGTGGGCCAACGTTGCAGCTTCATAAGCCCTAAACCAATATCCTCATTCTTGTGGAAATCTTTAACTACATCTTTGGGGATGTAGGTTCTTGCTTCTACATCCACTTGCGGTGTGCTGCCACCAGTAGAAGGAACCTCAAAACTGCTGGCCTTCAGTTACAATTCCCTCAATCCTCTCTCATGCTAAAAATGCATTCTCTTTTCCTCTAAGGCTAACTTCTTCATCTCTAATTCCATCCCAAGCTCTATTTTCTTGCTTTCTATGTCTTTCTGACCACCATTTTGAGCCTAAATAACTCCACCATATGCATCCTCTACCTGGCCCTGTCCTCCGTCTCTCCTGGGGACAATCCCTTGGAAGAAACACTGCTGCGTGCCCCTGAAGGTGTTTTCCCCCCAGGTGGGCCCACTGGCCCCTCAAGCTGCCCATTTAAATAATCTGCCTCCATCACAGGCTCCTGAGGATGCTCACTGGCATTCCTAGATTCTACCCAGGCCCTTAGCGCCTGTTGGTAATCCTCTTTCCTTGTAAGGCCTTTCACAGAGATTTTAAATTTCTTGCACAAAGCTTTGAGATGAGGCACAGTATAAGTATCAATTCTCTCTTCTTCCAATACGATGTCTACAGATACTATGGATGCTGACTTGCTCATGGTAGCAAAAAGACTGGCCGTTCTCTGGAATCAAAAATAGAAAAGAAGTTCCAAGGAAAAATTCTCTCAAAGTATGTGGTCGCATTATGGTCTGCACTCACTAGTAGTGTACACCAATCACTGTATATGAATCACAAATGACAGTCCAAATCCTCACCGCTGACCACCAATGGTAGATTTGGGGGTCTCTAATTGACCTTGCGCCTAGTCAGGGTAAGGGGCTACACTTCTAAAATAACCCCTGCTCACCCCCTTGGTAGCTTGGCACGAGCAGGCAGGCTTATTGCAGAGGCAGTGTGTAAAGCATTTGTGAACACATACAGTGATACAGTGACAACACTACAGAGGGACACCACACAGGTTGTAGTATAAAAATAAGGATTTTTATATAGACTTAACAAAAGACCAAGCAACAAAAATAAAATCCACAATACTGTACTCAAAGATAGACTGTAAAATGTTATAAAATAGCTCAGTTCTCTCAAGTTGTAAATACAACACTTTGCTCTCAATATACCTTAAATGCGTATTCAAAAGAAAACAAAAGGGTCGCAGGGAAGGTGATGTGTTGATTCCTTACACGCAGGGGAGTGGATGCGTCAGTTTGTTACTGTTGCGCAGGGGAGTTGATGCTCGCTTCCTTCCTGTGTGGAGAGGTGATGCGGTGGTTTCTTACTGCTCTCTGGCACGATGCAACAAGATGGCACCTCGATGCGATACTCTTCTCTGGTGCGATGTGACAAAATGGCATCTTAATGTGATACTATTCTCCGGTGTGATGCGGCAAAATGGCATCTTTGTTACAATGCAACAACACCGTGCGGCGAGATTCTTCTTCACGTTGATAGAAAGCACACTCAGTCCTTTTCTCAATTCTTTGGCAATGAAGCAATCATTGCAGGCCAACCACCAAACACACAGCACTGGGGTAGTCTCCTCCTTCAGCTTCCTGGTCCTTCTCCTCAGCAAAGGTGTGTCTTGATTCCCAGAAGATCTAAAGTTCTTGGATCTGGGTCCCAATATTTATACTCATTTTCCCTTTGTTCTCTGAAGACAGAGAGGTCTTTGCCTAGTCCAAACCAGTTCTGGTCAGCCCTGGAGCACTTTGTTTACAGGACTCCTTCTCTTCCTTTGACAGTGAAGGCCAGGGACATCAGACACACCACAGGAGGTGGAGCTAGCATTGTGGAGGGAAGGCACAGCCCTTTTTAGGTCCCAGGTGCAACTCCTCCTTCCCATCTGCATGCAGATCTTTCTATTCAGCCCTGTGCTGACTCACCCTGTCTCCTGGAATCCCCCAGTCCCTGTCACTCAAACTCCAGACAAGGAATACACAACCTAGCAGAGGCAGGCTTGGATAGTTAGTCAAGAAAATACCTACTTTCTAACAGTGGTATGTTCAAACACAGAATGTTAAAACCAACTTCACTAAAATATGTATTTTATCATTCTGCGTGCAGGCATACTAAACTCGAATGTCTACTTAGTTCCTTGAGTCAGTTAGAATTATAAAATGTTATAATCAAACTTCCCATTCTGGCCTATGGGGAACAGGCAGCCTTGAAATAGTGATACATAAAATGGCTGTAATTCACTATAAGGACATGCCACACACATCAGGGCATGTCTTACCTTTTACCTACAATGCATCCTGCCCTTGGGCCTACCATAGGGGCGACTAATATGTAAAAAAGGGAAGGTTTTGGGGACTGGCAAGTGGGTGTATTTCCCCAGTCAACATGGCAGTACCAGACTGCACACAGGCTCTGCATTGGCCTGCCTGAGACACATTTTACAAGCGGCACCGATGGGTGGCACAATCAGTGCTGCAAGCCCACCAGCAGCATTTGATTTACAGCCCTGGGCATATGCAGTGCACTGTACTAGGGTCTGGCAAGTAAACCAAACAAGCCAATCATGGAATCACTAATCCATACATCAATTTACTATAGGGAGCACTTGCACTGTGGGACTGAACAGCAGTGGCACAGTGCCCAAAAGCATCTATAACCAGCAAAAACATAAGAGACAACAGCAAACAATGGAAGGGAGACCCACGTCAATGGTGCCAGGTCTAACACAGGGCCTTTTTTTTGTGAATTTTTTGTTTAGTGTGATATGAATTTATGTGTCAAAAATTAATGCAACAAAAATTTCACTCTAAAAAAATAGCACTATATGACTGATTTACATTTTTCATTTTCAGGAAATAATTTCATGGAGGTTTGCGGAAATTTCGTGTAATTACATGAAAGCAAATTAGACAAAATTTGCACACCCCATAAAAGTAGCAGGCACGAATCCTTGTTATACAAGATGTGAAGAGCAGGGTAGCTGTCTTGGTACCCTGGCCAGCTCCATCTGCAAACTACAGCTCTTAGAGAAAGATGTTAACTTTTGCAAATTACTTTTGTTGATAGTTGACACAGCTTTTTCAGGATTTTTGCAAGGAATAGGAGCTCAGACATTGGATGGTAATTAATGCGATCCTCTGGATCAGCTGTGGGTATTTTAGTAGAGGAGACACTTTACCTATTTTTAGGAAGTTTAAAATATTCGTTTTAGGTGGAGATTAGTGAGGCTTGACCAATATGGAACTATGGCATCACACATCTCTTTGGCCAAGTTCGCATATGAAGAATCCAGGAAGTGGCACAAAGGGTTGAGTTTAGAGATTGTGTTGAGAAGTTTAGTTTGAGATGTGTCTCTGAAAATGGACTAGTGTGGTGATTGTTGGGAGTGGAGAAAAATATGCTTGAACATTTTATGTTCTTGGCATACGAGAAGGAGCACATTTATCACATTTCTTTTCTGCTTCTTTATTTATAACGGAACTGTGAGCTTTGTCCAGCTTTGACTGGCTCAAATATTTTTGATCCACTTTGGCCAGCTTTGATTTGTGATATCATGGACAATAGCTTCAAAGATGTGTATTTAAGCTTTTCTAGCACTACAGAGATATTCCACATAACTCCTGCGGGTTTTTAATACCAAGAGTGCTCGACCAGTATGAGGAACTTTTTTTCTTCATTCAGTTGTTGTGTGTACCATAAGGAATATCTTTTTCTCTGGGTCCTTTTCTCTTTGAAAGGAACAATGCTTCCCATGTTCTAAAGCAAGATGTTATTAAACTAGTAAATTGCTACATTTGGGTATAGATTAACCATAGGATATGGAGAATAGGCTGCTAGACATGCTTCAAGAGTGCTTTGTTTAATTCTGAATGATATTTTCTGTGTACATATACGGAATTGTTAATATTCTTACTTGACTTCAGTTTGCTGTTTTACAGAAAGGTAAGACGAATGGGACTTGGTAATTATCAGATCTGATGATTGGAATAGGGTTGACAATTTGGATCAGATCATTCACACCAATATTCAGAGCAGTACCCTTAAAGTGCATGAGTTTTAGGGACTGTTGAGTCAAGTCATTATACACCGGACATTAAGAAGACATTTGGTGTGAGTTATCCTTAAAATCTCCCCAATGTAGATAGAAGTAATTGAAGAAGCTATCATTGTTGGACAGGTCAAGCTGTGATGTGATAAATTCCTCCCAATATCCAACAAATGCTTTGTTCTCCTCTGATGGATTTTCAATGATAATAAGTCTAGTAGATTTAATCCCAATAGATGTAGGGCTCATTTATGAGGTTTTGATGCGGGGCAGCACTGCAAGGAACCTTGATGCACCTCCCTGCATCAAAAGAAAAGGTCAGGAATGTGCCGTATTTATAAGATATGTGCATTCCTGTCCTTTCCCCTGCACTAATGTACAATGGGGTAACAAGAGCCTAGACAGGCACCCTTGCACCATCGTGCAAGGGTGCCTACATTGCGCGGCTGATTGAATTTGTGCAGGAAGGCAGACCTTCCTGGACAAAATCAATCAACTCAGAGGATTTCCTGTTTCTTTGTGTGCTGGAGAATGCAGCACACATAAAAAAAGGGAAAAAAACAAGGAGAAATGAAAACATTTCTTCTCGTTGCACCTCCCATACACCACCTCACGGGTGGCGTTAGATTATGACGCATGCCCAGGTTTACCATTTCTCGTAAATCTGGGAATGCTTCAGATTCCATGGGGTTTGCATGTGAACACCCCACAGCAGTGTTCTGTGTGAAATAAGCACATATTTACAAGGTCATAAAAAGCCACATAAAGTGGCTTTACGTGGCCCTGTAAATATGCTGCGGCACATTGCGCATCTGGAACATCAAACAAGTGACGGTCCCACTGCGCAAAAGTGCTGCAAGGGGCCTCATAAATGAGACCCGCAATGTCAACTGTAGGACAATGAAAAGTAGAAAAAAACGCTGACTCCATCTCTCTGCAAGTGATAGATTTTAACATGATAAACAGTATTTGTGCATACAACACGTGTAAACCACATTTGTAACTGCCTATGCTTCCATGTGTTGGCATTTTATACTCTCGCTTTAATTTGGTGCTTTATCAGGGGTGTGAGAAGTTAGCCTGGCATATGATGTCCACTAGTTCTAGTGGGCACCTTGCACCAGTCTAATCGACCCTTATTGATGGAGGTTGTAAAGTCAACCTTATAGAAAGCTATCCTAGTGGTAGCATGAACCAGCAGTCATCAGGCTAAGACTTCAGTAGGCGAGTTAAGCAAGTTGTTTTACCATATATAATCCCTTGAATACCAAATGAAAGGACACCACACAAGGTATATATCAAATATATATGTATTTAATCTAAACACAACCCCTCTACACTCTAAATTAGGTCAGAGGTCAAAATACAATACAAGTCACACAGTTAATATACAATAAGTTGCACAGTATACGTTATGCCCTAGGTGCCTCACAAACCATATACTAAGAAAGTGGTATAAGTACCACGTGAGAGTAAGAAAGCAGGCCTGGGGCCTGTGGAATCGCTGGGGCTACACTAAACAACCAAAGGTTAGGAAGTAGGGGGCCCACGGGAGACGCGTGCCGTGTCTAAACACAGTTGCGAGTTACCATTGACTTTCTATGGGAAACAAAGAAGTTACAAATATGCAATTTAAGGACACTTCCGGATGGACTAGGATGGAACCCTTTTAAACTAGGACACTTCGAGAGTCAAGACCCACGGGAGCACTGGAGTACTTGTGTTACCTCACCCAGGGAAGTCGGGTCCATAGGCGTCTTTTCGTGTCGGGTTTCGTCTTCGTTTTCTATGGAGAGTTGCAAAGAAGTGTTGCAGGCGACCAGAGGAAAAGTGTCTGGGTGGATCCAAGGGTGGATCGGTGATGTGAAGAACCTGAAAGCAGAGGGGACAGAGTCTGGGTCACTAGCCAGTGACCAGGAAGGTACCAGGAAGGAACCAGGCGATGTTGGGTGCTTAAAGGTGAAAAAGGTGAGTTTCTCTTCAGCCACGAGGTCCAGGAGGCATCGACGATGACCAGACACTGGATTTGAGCTGTCCCACGATGGATCTAGATGACTGCGGTGTTGGTATCCGGATTGGACCCAACAAGCCTTGGCAACCCCAACCCACGCAGGATGTCAAGATTGGCTCTGTTGCAGACCAGCAAGGTCTGTGGCGCTTCTCCTTTTCAGGGAAGCTGGAGCAACCAGGACAGCAAAGTAAATTCAAGATGGCGTCTTCAGGGGGCTCAATAGCCAACAGGCAAGGAACCAGGAAGACGCGTCAAGCTCAAATGCAAAGGCAGGGCCCACGGGACACTCGCGGAGTGTGGGGGCCTGGGCTTTGGTGCAAATGGTGTTCGGGGCTGGGGCTTCTTGTACCCCAATGCACAACTTACTGTGGCTTCAGGAAAGGAGTGCAGGTAGCAAAATGCAGAATGTCCAAGATGTCCGGTCCCACGTCTCTCGTGTCCGCCACTAGTCTCAGCTTTGCTGTGGATGTGGATCGGGGTCAGAGAAGTCTGGAAGTCCAGTTCTTGAGTCGCAGGGTTCCGACGAAAGCCTTAAAACCTCAGACCGGCGAAGTTGCTGTTGGTGCCTGTTTGCACAGGGTGGTCACTCCTTGACCACAAGGGAGATGTCTTCCATCTTCAAGTCAGAATGGAATGTTGAAGGTCCAAGATATGTCTTTCAAAGATTCGTCCAGGATAATCTAAAGTCCTGGGAACACAGCTCCTTTACATATACTAAGGATGGCGGCTGGATTACCTGACTAGGTCCCTCCTATGGGTGGACCTGAGAAGGAGGTGGTTACACCCCTTTCCCTTTGTCCAGTTTTGCACCAGAGCTGGGGCTGGAGTGCCCCAGCAACTGGTTTAAACCGGGCTATGCATGGAGCACCTTGTGTGCCCCAGGCAGTGTCTAGATGCATTCACTGAATGCAGCCCTCCCTGCCCCAATACACAAAACCCCTGTCTGGAGAGGTGCCAGCACCTCTCTGGACAGGAAACCTATTATCCAGGCCTCCCCTGCCGGAGTTTCGTCCAGCAACAGGAGGTCAGACTCGTGTCTGTGGCAGCAGCATCCATTTTGTGATGCTGAGGCTCTGTTTAACTTTAACCGGGTAAAGCAGTAAGCTACATGTCTTTTCCCTTTAAAAGGGTGGAATGCTACCCCCGCCGCCAGAATTGGCGCTGGGGTAGTATTCCAAAGTGTTTGACACCATACACGACATGTTTTGATGAAGCCAAACCAAAGTTAGCATTAACCGCGAGGATTATAATGCACTCAAGAGTATATGGTATGGCTATATCATAGAACAGCTATAAGGAGAAGGTTCCGAAAGCTGCAGAGGGGCTCAGCTCATGCTAGGGCACCCTCTCACATAAAGCCAAGCACTCTGGCTCCAGGATTGTCAAGGCCTACCATAGGAGTGGCTTATAGGTGTATATGTGTCTATATGTGAAGGCAGATATAGGTATACTATATCTAAGTAAGGGGTGATTACACCACCTTACCCAGGCTGTGTGAACAGACCTGTGGTGTCAGTTTGGAAGGCAAACCAGGGGTGGCACAATACATGCTGCAGTCCCTGGTAGGCCTAGGGTCCACCTATGACCTGGGTACCTATGGTACACTATACAGGGGCTCACAAGGGTGCCCCAGTAACCAATCTAGTATGTACCTAAAGTACATGGAGTTCATTATATAGAGACAGATAGACTGGGGTCCTGAATAGCAGGGTCCCAGGCCAACTAAGTTGAAAACCAGCAAAACACCAGGAAAAAAGTGGGGGTAACCATATAGTCAGATTCCACCTTCCTACAAGGGGTTTATCAAACAATCTCATCCATGCCTAAGTGAGCAGACACCATATTTAAATTCAAAATAATTGCTTTGTGACTAGGACAAATTGTGGTGTGGCCACTACTTCACATATGTGTTGCAAAAATAGGTGCTAACACTAGTTGTAAAGATAATCAATCTTTAATTCCAGCCTCCTGTTTTCCAATTTATCACATTTCTGCCCTAGTGTCATACTCTAAAAAAGCTACAGAAGCCACAGAAAGAGAAAATATTTACATGACAGTTATTGAACAAGGAAGAGTATAGGGGAAATGAGTCAATGTACATAAACAATGTACATAAACGAGCAAAATTGATGAGCAAAGCCACTTCCACCCAATTTTTCATTTTCAGAGGTGAACCGATAATGACTCCTTCAGTACTTCCTTGGTGTTTATTGTTTGAATACATTTAAGATGAATTAAGATCAAGTCCAATAAAGAATTGCCCTTGCACTACATTGTGAATTATTGGTTGGAGAAACCCATTGTCCACACACTGTTCTTTGGCTTCTACGTTTTACAAATTTCAGAAATCCAGTTATGTATGGGACACGTTTTTAACATAAACATGGCTTACATCTCTATGGAGATGAGTCAAAGATCCATAATCCTAGAAGATGTCTTTTTTTGCCTGCTTGCCTCCAATTTTGCTGAATTTGTTTTGCTAGCCTTAGGACTCTGTGCACTTTACCTCTGCTAACCAGTGCTAAAGTGCTTGTGCTCATTCCCCTAAAAATGATTTGATTGCCATATACCTAATTGTCATATTTAATTTACTTAGAAGTCCCTTGTTCAGTGGGATACCATACACTCAGGGCCTGTAAATTAAATGCTACTAGTGGACCCTTCCAGCTACGTGGTCCTGATGAGAACCCCACAATTTGTTGAGAGTTCGAAACGCGTAGACCAGTTCTTCTTTCAGCTATAGGAATTCAAAATGAAGTGTAATTTTGAACAAATTGTTTGATGTATTGTTATAACATTTCCCATGGCTGATTTTGTAAATAACAATTATAAAGCTTGTTGAAATTCAGATTTGGAGTGTATGGGTAGGTTGAATGTTGAATGTAAGAGAAGAGAGTGTAATGAGACTTTGAGAGAGTGAGCGAATGATGAGGTATATAATGTTTTATGGAATATCGTTTTTGTTATGTGGTGCAAATATAAATTATGTATTTGAATGTAATAGAATGCCTAATTTTTGATATGTAAAAAACTAATACAAAGAAAAAGATTTATTCTAGACAGAAAGAGAAGTCTAAAATACATGTTGTTGGACTTTCAATGTGTTTTTTCAAACTAAAGGCAAAAGTAAAGTAGCAGTATTGAAAGCTGTGTAGTTATATAGTACTAATGGACCTGCAGCACTGGTTGTGCCACCTACTTAAGTTGCTCTCTAGAACTTGTCCCAGAAGTGCCATTGCAGCCTGAAGGCAGTTTCCCACTGCCATGTTGCCTTGGAGGTAAAAGCCCCTTGCCAAGCCTTAAAGTCCCTTTTTTACATATAAGACACCCCCAAGGTAGCCCTTAAGGGCAGTGTGCTGTGTTTGGAAAAGGCAGGACTTGTACTTTTAAGGTTTACATGCACTGGTTGTGAAATTCGTTTCCCACTACTATGATGTATACCCCTGTCTTAGGATAACATTGGGGATTCCTTATCACATTTAATACACTGAAATTCCTAATTGAGAGGATGTGGATTGTGACTTGATGGGCCATCCTGGGAGCTGGGCACAGCCTCACACTTACACCTCATTAGGCTGCGTCCTGTCCCCCCACAAAGGGCTGCAAATCCCTCCCCCCCAGTAGTGAGTCTGGTGCCAGGGCAGAAAGGCAGGACCTCTGTGCACTTCAAAGATCCTTCTCTGAAATCTCCCCCACTTCAAAGGCACCACTTGGAATCAGAGCTGGACCTCAGACACCAACACTTTGCTACACCTCTGGACCTGTGGGCACTCTGCCAGGAAGAAGGACTGCTGTGCTGCTGAAGGACTGCCACTCTGCTGGACTGCTTCTCTGGATAAACTGCTTTCTTGCTGTGCTGACCTGCTGCCCTCCTAGTCTGGGCGAGAAAGACTGGACCTGCATCACTTGACCCCAAGAACGCGGAACAAATCCAAGGGCTAGTTGGCTGGCCTCCTGATCTGAAGCCTCAGGGACATAAAAGACTTCCAACATTCCTATTTCAGCTCCTGAACTCTGCCGTCTGTGAGTCTACCCTGACAAGTGGTGCCACACCAGTCCTTGACACTTGGAAGTGGGTCTAAGGTGTTTGCTCGGCAGAACCAACACATCACCACTGCTGCGTAGAACAGTCGCGCACATCACCATCACTGTGTGGGTCAGCACCGACGCTGCATCGGAACTGTCACATCGCCCATGTTGCATAGACCAGAGCTGATGCATCCCTGCAGTTGAGTGGCTCAGCTCATTGGACCTGACACATTGCAGCTGCTGCATGACCAGGGAGAGGCAACACAAAAAGATGAAGGACTTAATGTTGAATTGCCAGGCCATGTCCTCCGTGGACCAGAAATAATCCTGGGACCGGTTTCAGGCTATCGCCCCTCATCAACAAGGCTCGCTTAAATCCAATGGCATAGTGGGCACTGGACCCATGTCTGGTCATATCTTTTCCACTTGGGGCGATTATAGCAACACAAAAAGATGATGGACCTTTTCAAACACTAACCCCCAGTACAGAGATCTGAGACTAAATCCATTGTTCTTTTGCTCACTATGCCATTCCAGATGGACCCACCATTTGCAAATCAGTTTTGAACCTGCTCCCTATGGGAACAATGCAGCCCGAACTACCTGGCCTGGTCATCCCAGGACCGGAAACAAGCATCGTGGGACCGGTTTTGGTTTATCACCCCTTCAGCAGTCAGGATGGCATAGTGAACACAAGACCCACGTGTCGGCATTCCCTTTCGACTTGGGGCACTACAGCAACACAGAAAGATGATCGACAGAATGCTGAACATTGTTAAATATTCAACCCCAGTACAGAAATCTGGGTCTGAGCATCGCTGCTGATGCATGGATTGACATGGTGCACAGCCCACTCTGTGCTCTGCAACCTCATCATTGACAGGATTCTCCACATCAAGGCAACCCGTATTAAGGTACTTTTGCTCAGCGGGCCCAATCCGTTCCCTGTAGCTGGCCCGCACTCCATCGCAGTCAGCCTGAACATTTGACTTTGTCCCTGTCCAGCTCGACCAGTTAACTCTTTTTAGCGCTTAGTCTGATTCGCCACTATTTTCACTCATTTTTTAAAAATGTATATCTCTGGTTTTACTCGTTAATCTTTTGTCGTTTTGATGTCATATAATTTAATAAAATAAAATCTGTTTTTCTAACTAGGTTTGGGATTTTACTTATGCTGTGGTTTTACTTTTTTACTGTTTGTGTGCTACATAAATACTTTTTTCATACAGAAATACCTCCAAGACCATCAACCAAATCCTTTCTCTATTAGAGAAACTGAATTATTGTTTCTTCAGGCATCCATGATTGGTTCTGATGGCTGCTGGCTCAGAACGAGAATACGTAGTCCATCAGACCTCCGCTAGAGGAGTTGAATATAACAAACTGAGGACCCCCATTGAATCCAGCAGATGGTCGCTAAACAAATATGTAGCCAACATACAGGCTAGATATGGAGGTATCCTTGAGACTCTGAGCAGGACAAGTATAAGAGGCCAACAGATGGTCCCCATTTAAAAATACCTGAAGGGCCAGATGATGAACTAGGAGGTTCCCACAATTTTTATTTATTTATTGAATTTATATGGCGCAACAGCTACCCAAAGGGTTTCCCGGCGCCTTGGATCTGTGCTTAACTAGGAAGGGACACTAAGATGATAAATCGAGTCAGTGCTTGAATAACCAGGTCCTAATGCCTTTTCGGAATTTTATATAGCTCAGTTCCAGTCATAAAGGAAGAGGGAGTGAATTCCATAAGGCCGGAGCCAGCTGAGCGAAAGAGCGGCTGCCCATTCGCACTGGTTTGAATCTGGGGACCACAAACTTAGCCTGATTCATTGAGCGAAGGTTACGAGTTGGTATGTATTTTTGAACCAGTTAACATAAGTAACCGGGAGCCGTCCCCATGTTAATTCTGAACATGAAACATAGCGCTTTAAATTTGGAACGATTGCCCATCTTTAGCCAGTGTAATTTGTGAAGATGGTCGGAGATGTGCGTCCGATTGGGGAGGCGAAGAAGTACCCTGTCTACCGCATTTTGGATGACTTGCAGCCGCCGAGTGACCTCTTTGTTAGTACCTAGATATAGGATGTTCCCGTAATCCAGTCTTGAGTCAATGAGGGCCTGGACTACTGTCTTTTGAGCCCCTTCGGGCAGTTGCCAAAGAATTTTCCTGAGCCATTTTAAAATGGCGAAGCAGATAGAGGCAACTTTTGCAGCTTGTTGTCGCATAGACAGTTTATCGTCGATCACAATGCCCAAATTGCGAACGGACTGCACTGGTAGCGGGGTTGGACCCATTTCAATAACCCAATTTAAAGGACCCCAGAGATCTTTTTGGTTTCCAAGAATAAGCAGCTCAGTTTTATCGCCATTCAGTTTCAATTTGTTGGTGTGCATCCATTCCGCAATCCTTTGAAGACCACTACTAAGGGGAGACGCCTCAGTCTTATCTGCTGCTGATAAGGAGAAGGCAAGCTGAGTGTCATCCGCATGGGAAAATATTGTGAGGCCTGCTATTTCCTCTAGTGGACTGATGTAAATATTAAAAAGCAGCGGGCTTAAGATCGAACCCTGAGGCACTCCATAAGGGGAGGTCAGAGTGCTTGAGTTATTGTTTTTAGAAAACACCAGAAATGACCTATTGGACAGAAAACTCTCTAGCCATTTCAGGGCTGAGCTTCTCACCCCTTTCCTTTCCAGATTCTGGATCAGAGTTACATGAGATATGGTATCGAAGGCGGCACTCAAATCCAATAAAATGAGTGCCATCCAGTCTCTGACTAATAGTTTCAGTCACTCCCAGGAGAGTGGATTCTGTTGAATATCCAGCTCTAAACCCAGATTGTGACGGGTGCAGAAGATTGTTGGTGTTAACAAATTCCACCAATTGATTGTTCACATGCTTTTCCATAATTTTGGAAAGATCGATAGAGGTGAAATAGGGCGTAAGTTCGAGGCGACCTCTGGATCCCCATTCGCTTTCTTAAGTAGCAGTTAGGACCATGACGTGTTTCCAGGTGTCCGGTACCAATTCTTCCTTCAGCGATGTCTAGTTGTTTTAAGATGTGAGCCGGAATGGGATCATTAGGTGAGCCCGATCTAATGCTTTTTAAAATCTCCGTAAAATACGCGAGATCCAATAATTTCCAACTAGTGAGCAGGTTCCTAGGCACACCTCTCGGCTCATTGAATCTGTTAGAGGTCATTAAGGCAGGGAAGGGGCTCGAGTCCTCGGTTCCCCTGAAGTCAGCGTGAATTTTGGAGATTTTATCATTAAAATAGTTTGCTAATAACTTGTATTGACTAGAAGACAGTTTGGGCGGTTCGAGTTGGTGTGCTGCACCAGCTAAATCCTTTACTACTTTAAAAAGAAGTCTGGGATTATTTTGTGTGGCCAGAATGCTTTTTTTCATGAAATTTGACTCACTGATGTTATTGATAGTCCTTGATGGCTTGTTTGTATGCTTCTTTTCCAACTATGTCATACTGTTTCCTCCACTGCCTCTCTAGTCTCTTGCAACTGCTTTTTTCTGTTTTTAGCAGCTCCGAGAACCAAGGAGATGGGGGTTGGCCAGATCTGGGCTTGTTCTTTGTAAGTGGGATAATAGTATCTCCAGCTTACAATAGCCATTTATTAATTGTGTTTGTATCAGTGACTTTAGTGTCTTTAGAATGTGGCATCGATTTAATTAGTTGAGTATTTAGACAGTGTTAAGCATGAATGAATGAATTTGACATACCCCTTGCGAAATCCAACAGGAATCAACTACTTTAACGTGTCACAAAGCTCACAGCCCTGAAGAAGATATTCCCTGAAATATATCTATGGCCCTCCTTGAAGGTCGAAACGCATTGGTGCACATACAAACAAGGTCAAGGGCGACCATTTTGTGTAACATCTTCACATTAAACTGTGCATTACAGTTGAGGAAATGAAAGATCTCATCGGAAAATAAATCTAAGCTCTGACCACCAACAGAATAGGGCAGAGTAGTACCGTTGTAGACTACAACCATGAGGGTTACAGTGATAAATGTCCCTTAAATTTGACAGTGTAGGACACTGAATGCACACGCGTTTATCCTTCTTCCTGTATGTTTCTCAAATAATTTATTTTCAAATGTATAATAAATTATGTCATGTAATGTTTTCCCTCTATACATGTCTTGTCCTAAATCAATTTGTTCCTAAACGCGGAGTCCGTTAAATGAATGTAAAACATCTCATGTATAATGTACTGAGAAAGAGGACTCTGTGTACTTTCTGATAAGCACTTAATGGATTGGGGCATTAGTTAAGTGTACACTATTGAACAACTCATTAGGTAAAAACTTGCTGACTCATGGATGCCTGAAGAAACAATAATTCAGTTTCTTCAATAAAGAAAGGATTTGACGGATGGTCTTGGAGGTACATCTTTATGACAACATTTGCACTGATCCCAGCCTCCAAAGTCCTCAACTGGATCACTCTCTTTTACGACACTCCTCAACTGGATCACTCTCCTTTACGTCACATGCAAAAATGCTTTAGGCATTGCCTTTAATTTAAGCCTGACTGCTTGTGTGCCAAGCTATCCGGGGTTAAGCACAGGTTAATTTGGGGACTCTTTGTGGTTCACCATGCAAGGGATTGTAGCTGTTGCTTGACAAGGGCACAAACCCTAGTCAACCAACAACCCAATTTCTCACACTGTTTAGGGGTATTTTCTCCAAAATCACTTTGTCAGGACTTATCGCAGCAACTTTCCACATTCAAATAATGGAAGATTCACCATTGTGGACGACGTTGTAAATAGTCTCCCAAACGTTTCCTTTTGTGAGACTCACTACAATGTTCTCTGCAATGCAAGAGTGGAATCTTTGTCTCTTGCAAAGGCCATGTGTTTTATTCTGAAAAAAAAGACTTTTACGACTTTTGTGATCTTGCCAACTCTAGGCAAAACCACTGGGACAGCTAATTCAGAAATCTAGTATGAGGAATCTCTGATATCCGAATGTGGAAAGTTGATGTGATAATAAGTCACCAATAATATTGGATCTATATTTAATATTGATTACAATTGTTGCTGAAATTCTTTTTTGTATGAAAGAATAAGAAATTTCTTAATACTGTGTGTAAATAAGTAGATCTCAAACTGTATAGTACAGGTCCTGCTAGAAAATCAACCATAATAAGGTAAACTGCACTGAGAAAGCAGTTTTGCATTGTCAAAATACCACGAGGCATGTGTTGGCTATTTTGAGCACTAAATGACCATTCTTCACAATGAAGAAATCTTGAAGCAGCTGATGCTAATCTGGAATAGACAAGAACATATTACAAATGTTTTCATTGTAATAGCGATTGATGTCTTTTACTTTTTGTAATATTTAAAGATTGTTATCTTTTTGCTATATTATCAGTTTTGTTTTATGTTTATTATAATTATTTTGTAACAGAAATAGGCAGCTGCTGCTCTCCCCCACATCTTAGAACCTATTGTTGGACTCTGTCCGAAACTATTGAATATGTCAAATATGACGTGTGAGTTAAACGGCTGGATTGGTTAGAGTTTATGCAGGTCCAATGAATCAAACCATTTGCTTTATTTATTTAAAAGGTTTTATATAGCGCTTGCGTGACCCAGGGGTATTAGAGCGCTTTACGGAGTATGAGGAGGTATAATAATAGATGTAAGCATAGCTACTGCGGCTTAAATTCATTTTCTACTGGAAGGAAACCAAGAGGAAATCTAGCAGTACAATCGTCGAACAGTTTTATTTATTAGTGCGTGCATGGGAGTTTAAAACATCAATGCTCTGCCTGCTCCTGCCTGTTAATTGCTGACAGAACAGGGGAGACGCTTCGTGGAGTTTAGCCGCATCTGAAGGAGACTTTTGGTCCCAGGAGGCAGAGGGACACCGAGGGCGAGCCTAGCCCTCCCACCATCTCCTGCAGCGCCTGTAAAGCACCTTGCACCTTCCGCTCCGCGGGAGACGCTTTGTGGAGTTTAGCCGCATATGAAGGCAGACTACTGGTCCCAGGAGGCAGAGGGACACCGAGGGTGCGCCTATCCCTCCCGCCATCACCTGCAGCACCTGTAAAGCGCCACGCGCCTCCCGCTTTGCGGGACGCGCGCGCCGGGCCAAGGACGGGCCCGTTTGAGCCTGTTCGAGCACGATCGAGGACGGAACGGGGCCACCCTCTATAGTTCGCAAGCCAGCGCCCAAGCAAAGGTTAGTATCCATATACCTTGGTTGCATGTGCTGATTGACTTATAAGATCTACTGCACTTGTCTAGAGGAGCTATTGGTTTGATTCTGTAATGGCTTCCTCTAAGGTGGGGAAGGGTAGAAAGTCTATCCCTGGCGGATCGATTATAGGAACCCTGGACCAATTTATCATAAGGGCATCTTCCATGCTGGCACATGAGATTGAAATAACGGAGAGGAGGCTATCCCTGGATCCTGCCTTTGACAAACGGTCGTCATTGGGCTGTTTGGCTCAGGTTCTATCGCCAAATCAGCAAGGAACTATTGACAATGTTTCTTTGGGCAACAATGGTGAGGGCCGCCAACAAGTACACTTAGTAAGTGGACCCTCTGACCCCATAGCTAGCGTGGACGTTGCTCCGATCGTTCAATGTACACCGCCTACTTTGAGACTTCAAACTCGTTTAGCTACCAACCTTAAAATGGGAGCTAAAGTGCCTGCAATGGATTCTAAAAGAAAGCGTAGAGGGGCCCCCGTAAATAATAGGAAAGCAAAAATTCAGAAACGGAACAACGCGGGGGAAGGTCAATTGCCAACAACTATTAACAGCCCTGTTTTACACCAGCTGACTGAACAGGTGCCTACGACTGCACCAACCCCTGATGCTGTGTGGCCCACGGATCAAGGTGAAGACATTTGGGCTAAAATGGAAAGTATCTTTATTAAGTCATGTCTTCCATTCCATAAAAGACTTGATTCTATAGAAAGTAGACTCTTGCGCTTTGAACAACTGTTTGCAGCCCAGGAGGAAGAAGGCGGTACAAGAGCAATTGCTGACAATGATACCTATGGGAGGTCGCCAAGGCTGGAGAACATAGTTTGTCACCATCCTGTCCCATTAGACCTGAACATTTTAGTAAATCCACCTCCCCCACCCCCAATTGTGCTGCCCAGCAACCACATTTTTCAATCTAGTGATTGCACTGTGAATAACAACCCAGCCACCAGCAGAGCTAATGCGAACAAGCGGGGTAGAGGGACATAAAATTCCCAAATTCGACCCTACAGTGCCACAAATTGCGACGCTCCAGTAATTGAACAAAAATGTTTAGATCTCCCTCCTGAGTCTGCCCCCTATGTGATAGTCCTCGCAGAGCCCCAGCTTTGAACCAGGGAAAAAGAGAGGATTATGGTGACCTCAAAAACAAATGTATCCACTGGCTGAACTTGAATAGGCCACTTCCCCCACACGTATCTATCGAAATTCTTTTTGCTCTGGAGATTGTGTTGTAGTTCATTTTAAGGATAGTCGGTGGTGGATTACATCTGCAATTGGGTCCCAGTACGTCCAGGAACACAAATTCTCTCCCTCCCCCTATCGTATTTCTATCCAGCTTCCTCTATCAATCTTAGAAGTGGACAGTCGCGGGGGTATCTGTTAATTTGGGTTTTGTGGCCCAAACAAAGCTAGTTGCTCGGAAGGGACCAAACACTTACACCCCCAGAGGTGACATGCTTCCACTTAGTAACAGATTTAGTATCCTAGACCAAATAGACTGACGACCAAAGAGCTGCCCATCTCTATCCCACCATCCTGATGTGCAGGGTCTATCCACGGCCAGAGGAAGTCAAAGGCCAAATGTTTCTCCCACCAATTCACCTAGCCATCAGGGAGGAGGTCAGATATCGAGACTGTTATGAGCTCGGACTGGGGGTGTAGTGGGCCAAATTTGGATGATGTAGTACCTGGAGTTTTTTTATGAACAATCCAGAAGGACACAAGTCATGCTGCATCCCCGTTGGAAGTTGGAAGAAACCATGATAGGGTGGCACGGGTGGGGGGGGGCTCTACTCTAGAGGAAATGGGAAGTCTACTGACGCCCGCTTGTTTGGGACGATCATTCTAACATAGCTCTAAATAAAAGCTTGGGGAGTGAGCTTAAGGAAACTATTAAAATCCTCTCCTGGAACCTGGCTGGGATTAAAAACAAACTGTTGTGCCCAGACTGGGGATATTTTGTAGAGAAATATGACGTCTGTTTATTCCAGGAGACGTGGGCGCTGGAAGACACCCTGAGGAGAGGGTTTGCCACCTTTAGTACACTAGCAACCATGAAGGCCAGGGGCAGACCTTCGGGGGGACTAAGCATCTGGGTGGGTATTCACCTGGGTGCCACTGCAGTACAGATCCCAACTAGCTCTCCTGATGTGCACTGTGTCCTCTTAGTACTTCCACAAAATAGACAAACAGCCAAAATAAATGTCTACTCACAGCCTACCCACAGCGGGAAAGAGTCTGGAGCTATCGACCAACTTAGGCAGTTTATTCTAACCCTTGATCCAGCAGTCACTCTAATATTGGGAGGCAACTTTAACTGTCAGTTTGAGTCCCTTTCTGATGCAAGCACAGACGGACAGGATGATGAGGACCAGCACTGGTCTATTCTGGATCATCAGATTCCGGTAGTCAGAGCTTGGACATCGTTGGTGCACCAAATTAATTCCCTTACCCTTCTGTCCTCTCTCAGGGCCTGTAATGGGAGGACAAATTTGGATAGACCTGGTTGAATGACCTTCAATAGAGAAGGACAAAACTCTATTCTTGATTATATCCTGGTGGAAACCCAAACGTGGGATATGGTCCAGGATTTCCAGATTTACTCTAGGAAAGACAGCGATCACAACCCTCTTGTTTTGACACTTAAACCAGGTAGTTTTTCCAAAATAGATCTATTTCTCCAAAATAGATCCCAAAGATTCAAGGTCAATCAATCCTTATCTACGGCCGTTCCAGTCACATGAGGTGTAGTACAGGGCTCATCCCTCTCACCTACACTCTTCAACCTTTTTATGGAACCACTCACCGATATTCTCCATTCCTCGAACATCCAATATCACATGTACACAGACGATACACAACTATACTTAAAAATCACTTCTCTGGAGGACAAGAAATCTCTCAACTCAACTCTATTGAAACCCCAGACTTGGCTGGTGGAAAATCACCTGAAACTAAATACCCTAAAGACTGAATTCCCCCTAATCGCCTCCACCCAACCAAACATCCATCATCAAAGAATGGCTTAAACAACTAACAGTGCTTAACTACCAACCCCATATCATTGACTCAGCGAAGTCGCTGGGATTAACACTCAACAGAAATTTAAACATGTAGAAATATATCAGTGCAGCAACAAAAGGAGCAAACATTGAGATGAACAACCTGAGAAAATTAAAACCCTTAATTTCCGCAAATGACTTCAAACTGGCAGTTTCAAGCACTAGTTATCCCAAGACTTGACTATGGGAGTGCAACACTCTGCGGTCTTCCCAGATCGACAACGGCCCCTCTAAGAGCATCACTCAATTCAGCGGCCAGGCTTATTATGGGCTCAAAAAAAATTGTCACATTGCCCCCAACCTTAGTGCTCCTAACTGTCTTCCTTTCAAAGCTAGAATTCAACAAAAAATTGCCTGCATGACTGACAAAGCCTTACATCACAATACTCCGAGCTACCTGGCCCAGAAACTTGTACTCTCTTGTGGCAACAGATCCAATAGAAGTTCCAGCAATCTTCTTCTGAAACCACAACGTTCTGCCAAAAACAATTCATACAACCGTGCCTTCTCTGGAATTGCTCCCAGGATTTCGAACACACTGCCCCTGAAACCAGCAGAATCCCTCTTCTACCTCCTTTAAGAAAGAAGTGAAGTCTCTACTAAGGAAATTCACATGAACATTTTATCTAATTCCCACCACGGAAGTTAGTTTATCAAGACTCAATTTTTAACTCTCTGTATTCTTTTGTATCTGATTTCTACCCCTGTAAAGCGCTCTGATACGCGCAAGGGTCTTATTCGCACTATGTGAAACCTTCAAAATAAACAAAACAGAATAAATGATTTTACAACGCATGCCATTACAATGCATTTGTAACAACTACCAGCAACGCACTCCATTACGACGCATACCTTTACAAAGCATACCATTACAATGCAAAATACTTTTAGAGCAACAGTAGGGTAAGTGTTGGATAGTGCAGGGGTAAAAATGACTATTCCCACTCCAGTGAATGCAACAGGAGGGTAAGTGTTGGATGGTGTGGGGGTAAAAATCACTATTCCCATATACCCCAAAACCCATACCCGCATTTAAACTAAAACTAAATAAATCTCTCCTGGTTAAAATATGTTGAGGATAGGCTCAGGATCCTTGGACGAGCTGAACTCTACAGCGACCCGGTATCCATTACTATGAAAGATCCGGCTTGGGTTAAGGAGAACTGTTTTAGATTGAAGGCAGTAAAAAGGGAAGATTTAGAACTAATGAAGCCTAGCATCCGGAGATATATCATCTTAAAAACAGTCCAATTGACGGAAACGTATCTCCTTGGGCTCCCTAAAACAAACTATTGTTTCTTACTGAAAAGGTTCCGTTTGTATTATTTCATCTTCTCCTTGCCCTTCCCCAAGGATGTTAGAAAGGTCAGACCTTACTTCTTTGCGGTTGCAATACCAGGTCCCTGCAGGACATGATCCACTATGTAATGTTTTGTAGTTTTTATTAGGTACCAAGGGAGACTTTTATAATCTCACTTTTGAAATCCCTAAATTTTAATCAAGTACTTCCAGCCTTTACATTTTTATCCTTACTTTCAGGGTCCACTTTATGGTATGTTCTTAGTTTTTTAAAAGTGGCAGTTAGGCTCAGATCAAGTTGTGACTAGTACTTTATACTTATTAAGTTGCTAGATACCTTGGACTGTGATTTTATAATGTTTGTGAGATATTACTCGTCTTCTGGTGACAGATTATATTAATTGATTGGGGGCACCTGTTCTTTTTTATTTGTCTGTATTCTTTTAATTGTAACTTTTATGGTTTTTATCTGAAAAGCCGAATAAAGTTTATGAATTGAATTGAAATAAATCTCCATTACTTACCTTGTAATTCGTTGTAATGGCATGCGCTTTAAAGGTATGCGTTGTAATGGCATGCGTTGTAATGGCATGCGATGTAAAGGCAGTAGCATTGTAACAGTT
The DNA here is from genome assembly GCF_964263255.1 of Lissotriton vulgaris. Taxonomy (NCBI): domain Eukaryota; kingdom Metazoa; phylum Chordata; class Amphibia; order Caudata; family Salamandridae; genus Lissotriton; species Lissotriton vulgaris. The sequence goes on from NC_141686.1 coordinate 70,705,477, forward strand.
GCGTTGTAAATATAGTGCGTTGTAATGCCTTATTGTAATGGATGTTTCCCATAATTCATCTTCACAAGAAAGCCTGTTGTGATGACACTTAAGGCAGTTATAATAAGCAGAGTTTATATGCATGTATCACTTTTGAAATACTTTTTGCTCTTATATTTAGTTTTGCAGGAATTTCCAGTTTCTTATCGAACTATCAAGGGTTCGTTGCACAGAGATAGAGTTTAGGTTAATCTATTCACAAGTGTAATTACGTTTAGTTCCATGAAAGATAGAACTCTTAAAATATCTCCCTTTTTTAATTACCTTCATTTTGCATTCGACATTTAGTCAGTAGTTATTGTTACAGCATTAGACCTGCCTACCTCTGATTTGCAAGGTTCTGAATCTGACTTACACGGAAGTGCGAAGATCAAGTCATTTTATTGGTATTTTAGTTCTCTAATGCTACAATTAATGATCCGCTTTGAACAGTGCCCCTCGAGTCCTTTATTGCAGCCCTAATAGCATTGTTTGGGAACTGGTAGAGCCAAATGAACTATCAGGCAAAAGGTTTTTAATGCCTTAGTTGAATATTTATTCTTTGGCTTTGCAGAAGTATTTTCCAGGAGACATCCTGCAACGCATACTTAAATCACTCCAGACAGAGTGGCTCTTCGTAGGTGCTTCGTTTCTTCCAGAGGATAAAATAGTAGCCTCTGTCTCTAGCCTCCCTTATACAAGAGTAAACGGGCTGCCGTTGTGGCATGCTCCCAATACAGATTCGAGGGAACAGCTGGGTTAAACAATTTGGGGATTAATAAACCAGGAAAGAAGCATTGTCCGCTGTTGTCTGGGACCCTGTAGGCCGATCTCATCATAATAAACAGGGCAATACAATTGAACATACAATAAAATGCAGAGCTCAAAGCAGTGCTAAATATTAGAAATACAAAAAAAACCAATTGATGGACAGAATGCAGAACAATGTGATACATTCACCCCAGTACAGAGATCTGGGCCTAAATCCATTGTTTTTTGCTGACCATGTCATTCCAGTTTGGACCCAGCCATATGCAAATTAGTCTTGACCCTGCGCCCTAGGGGAACAGTCCAGCTCGAACTGCCAGGCCAGGACCTCCCTCGACTGGAAACAAGCATCCTAGTATTGGTTTCAGCTCAGCCCGCATCAGCCAGGATATCTTGACTCCAGTGGCATGGAGAGCACGGGACCCACGTCTGGGCATACCCGTCCCACGTTTGGCATACTCGTTCCACTCGGGGTGACAAATGCAAAAAAAAAATTGATGGCCAGAATGCAGAACAATGTGATACATTCACCCCAGCCTAAATCCATCGTTTTTTTGCTCACCATGCTATTCCAATTTGGGCACAGCCATATGCAAATCAGTGTTTACCCTGGGAACAGTCCAGCCTGAACCGCCAATCCAGGTCCTCCCTGGATTGGAAATAAGCATCCTATGACCGGTTTCGGGCCTCATCAGCCAGGATAGCTTGACTCCAGTGGCATGGAGAGCATCTACTGGATTCAAGCTAGCCTGGCTGATGTAATACCCAGAAACCCGTCCCAGGATGCTTGTTTCCCATCCAGGGAGGACCGGGCTTGGTAGTTCATTCTGGACAGTTCCCATGAGGCACAGGATCAGGACTGATTTGCATATGGCTGGGTCTTAACTGGGGTGGCATGGTGAGCTAAAGAATGATGGATTTAACCCAGATCTCTTGACTGGGGGTGAATGTATGATTTATTCATCTTTCTGTCCATCATTTGCTTGCGTAGCAAATATTTGTAATAGGCGCTCCTACCTCCTCTTACTGACTTGCAGCTACCACCTGCGCTTCATCCCTGGTGGCCAGTGGTAGGTCGAAGGTAGGTTTGTTCATCCACCGCTTTATTGCTTTTAGTTTATTACCTGTATTTTGTTTGTTGTGTCTGTGACTGCTGTTGTCTGTCTTCCCCTGCTGCCTGTACGTGGTCCGTGACCCCTTTTCTTCCCTCTGTTCCCCTCGCTTTCCCCGTGCTCTCTCTGCCCGGTCTTTCCTTCTGTACCCCTTGCTGCTCCCGTGTCCCTGCCCGGTTTTCCCTTCTGTTCCCCCTCGCTGCCCCCGTGTCTTTGCCTGGTTTTCCCTTCAGTTCCCCTCACTGCCCCCCTGCCTCTCTGCCCATTCTGCCTTCTGTTCTTAGCTGCCCCTGTATTTCTGTGTTCTGTATTTTGCCTCTGTGTCACTTGTTTTTCCGGTATTTCTGTGACCTTTTGCCTTCTGTGCCACTTGTTTTCTGTACTCGTCTGCCTTCTGTTCTACTCGTATTTTGCCTCGTTTTTGTGCCCCTTTTGCCTTCTGTTCCACTTGTTTTTGTGCCCTTCTGCCCTCTGTGCCACTCGTTTTTCCCTTGTTTTTGTGCCCCTTTTGCCCTCTATTCCACTCTTTTTTTGTGCCCTTCTGCCATCTGTGCCACTCGTTTTTCCCTCGTTTCTGTGCCCCTTTTGCCTTCTTTTCCACTCATTTTTGTGCCTTTTTGTCTTCTGTGCCACTCGTTTTTTCCCTCGATTTTGTGCCCCTTTTCCTTCTGTTACATTCGTTGTCCCTCACCGCCCTCACCGTCCCTTGTGTCCCCGCCCCCCCTGACAGCCCACTGCCCATTCGCTGCCCCCGCCTCTCGCCTCCCAGCTGCTCCTCCCTCCCACCTCCCCATATATGCCGGCCGCGCCGCTGGCGTGCCAAAGGCGCGCCTAAGGCAAGCCCGTCTGCGCCCGTCCACACCTGGATTGCGCCCAGCGCCAGAACCCCTGGCCCCCGCACGCGCCACGACGACCGTCGCCACGACGATGCCAGCACTCTGCACGCTCTGAACTCCGGACGGAGCCACACCTGCTTCAAGGCCCCCCGAAACACACACACGGCCCCTTCACCTGCCGGAACTGCAGCTACACCAGCCTCAGAGCCGCCAAGAAAGACCCCAACCACCCCGATGCATACTACTGAACACCCGCTTCGCACGCAAGCATGTCGTCAAGCTCTGGGACCTGCTCGACACAACATCCCCGGAGGTCGCCTTCCTGACAGAGACCTGGTTTAACGAATCCTCCGCACCCGACATCGTCATAGCCATCCCAGACAGCTACAAGATCACCTGCAGAGACCGCACCAGCGGAGTCGGAGGAGGAATCACCATTGTCCACAAGAACAGCATCAGGGTCTCGACTTGCACCAACGACGCGCTAAGCACCGACGAACACATGCATTTCCAGATCCACACAGACCCTAACTTCACCCTCAAAGGCACCCTCGTCTACTGACCGCCCCGGACCCCGACCCCAGTTCAGCGATTCCATCGCTGACTTGATCAGCACGCACACCCTGACCTCCATCGACTACATCCTCCTCGGAGACCTGAACTTTCACCTTGAGAACAACAATGACAACAACTCCACAACCCTGATCGATAACCTCGCCAACCTCGGACTGAAGCAACTCGTCACGACCCGCGTCTTCTCCTCAAGCCTGCACGTCTCTGTCAGCCACACCACTCAACTCCTCTGGACCGACCACCGCTGCATCTACTTCACCTTCCAGAAGCCCAGCACACACCTCCGCACCCAACAGATCCCCCACCGCTGCTGGAGCAAAATCACCGAAGACCAACTACACGCAAACCTCGCTCTCAGCCCACCCACCGAACCATCCAACACCGACGATGCTGCCCACAGCCTCAGATGCTGGATCGAGGACTGCGCCACCACCCTAGCCCGCTGAAGAAACCCCTCACAGAGACACCAGTGAGAGGGCCAGCTGGTTCACCCCAGACTTCACGCAAGCCTGCCGGAAACTAGAGAAGAAATGGCACAGTGAACAAACTCCGGACAGCCACACAGCACACAAGGACGCCATCCGCAACCACCACCACCTAATCAGGTCGGCCAAGACGACCTCCTTCAAAGACCGCCTCGACAACAATGCACACAATAGCAAGGAGCTCTTCAACATTGTGAAGGTACTCTCCAACCCCAGCTCCAACACCAACGACATCCCGCCGTTGCAAGCCCTGTGCGACTCCCTCACCACCTTCTTCCACCGCAAGATAGCAGACATCCACGACAGCTTCAACACACAGCTCCAACAGCCAGCAACACAACAGACCCTCCGCACACCATCGACCACGGCCCCCTGCTAGCCTGTGCTAGCGTGAGCATCGATGACACCATCAAGACCATGCGCACAAACCACTCCATCTCTCCGTCAAACCCATTCCCTCACCACTTCTTCAACAGAGCAAGCAGCTCCATCGCACCCCACCTGCGCAACATCATCAATCTCTCCCTCAAGACCCCGACCTTCCAAGAGATCTGGAAATACCCCGAGATCAACACCCTGCTCAAAAAACCTAAGGGAGACCCAAGAGACCTCAAGAAATTCCGGCCCATCTCTCTGCTCCCCTTTCGGCCAAGGTCATCAAGAAAACCGTCAACAGACAGCTATCCTGATACCTCAAAGAAAACAGAATCCTGGACCCTTCCCAATCAGGGTTCTGCAACAACCACAGCACGGAGACTGCCCTCATCGCCGCCATTGATGACGTCAGGACCATGCTGGACAATGGCGAGACTGCAGCAGTCATCCTCCTAGACCTCTCTGCCGCCTTCTACACCCTCTGCCACCACACATTACGCACACACATCCACGCCACAGGAATCCGAGACAAGGCTCTGGATTGGACCACCTCCTTCCTCTCCGGCAGAACCCAGAGCGTCCGAAGACCAACTACCGGTGGGAGATCCTTCTCCCACCTCGCTGCCAAGACATGGAACACCCTCCCAATGAGCCTGCGACAGACCCAAGATCTGCTGACCTTTAGGAGGATACTCAAGACCTGGCTGTTCAATCAGTAGCCCCCCCCCCCAGCGCCTTTAGACCCTTGAAGGTATGTAGTGCGCTTTACAAATGATTGACTGATTGATTGATTGATACAGATCATTAATTAATGGTGTAGAGATAAGTAAGCTGGACTATTAAGCCAACTTACTCGAGGGTCTCACTCAATACTACTTCGCCTTCTTGCTCTTGACACATTTATAAGTTTTGCCACTAGAAAATTAATCAATCAGTCTGAAATCTCTATTCACACCAAGCTGGAGGGATGTCTTCTTGTTCCTTTGAGCCTGCTAGACTGTGCCTTTATTGTGTAACCCTCAGTCCTAGAGTTCGCACAGAACCTCATCTCACATAATATACAACCAGACAGGATGTCCTGTTATACATTTCTTTCTGACTTCCATCCCTTTAATTTTCATCCTTCATCCTTGTACATCCATTCATACATTTACATGATCCTGTATGCCTCAAACATGACTGTAGTGTATTGTGCTGTCTAATTTTCTTCCACTCACAGCCATGCTGCATTGTTGCTATTCTTTTGTACCATTATGTGACCATCTACAGCTCATACTTTAGAAGGGCTTTATCAAAAAAGCAAATATAAAATGCTAAGTTAATGAAATATAGTCACAGTTCCATTAGGGAGCAATTAAGTGGTACTGCATCCCGAAGAAGGTGCATATTGTGCGAAACTACCAAAAGGCAGCTTTCAATAATAGTGTTGATTTCCACATATTGATTCACAGTGACATCATAGACAGTGAGAACCAAGGATGAGTTGCCCAAATTGTTACTTGGAATCCTGAATTGGAAACCTCATCACTATTGACAGTTACCCCAACTACAAATTTATGTTGTGTGTGACCCCCATGAACACCTTCACTTTAAGCTGATCCCACGGAAAAGGTGTGCGAGGGTGGGTTTTACGGAGTAGCCACACACAATACGTCCTTTTGTCATTTTCACTCCTAGACCCCACCACCATCACATTAAATATGAAAGAAATACCTGGCATCTTATTATCCCCCAACCCACTTTCTCCACCCGACTTTCTTTTCCTTCCCTATCCACATATATTGATTTAAAGAAAATCACATCCTGCCTCGCTTCTCCACCTTCTAAGTTTACCTTCCCCTCATCCATGAGCATGCAGTTACCACTCTTAAATACGAAGCGAGAGTTGTGGAGGCCCTGTCATTGGCAGGGTCCCAGTGACAGATAACGGGTACCATTCAAGATGGTGCCTCCATTGCTTTGTGCACCCACAGGCAGGGGGAGACCAGTTGATGCTGTCAAAAAGTCAGCTGGCATTAGTCCATCTCACTTGAGTTGGCAGAGATTCTAGGGAAGAGGATGAAAGCAGGAGCGATGATATCAACTATCCACCATTCCAAAGCCATCACAGTTCTCTGGAGACCAGAGGGAGGAATCGGATTAGCGTCTGCCCTACCATCTCTTCCCGAGGGTCCCCGGAGACTGCACATAGATGAAGCAGCAGCTGTGAGGTTCATACACTATAGCAGGTAATATATGAATCTGTGGCTCACGATAATGATGTCAAAGTCGTGAACACCAAACCCATTACATGGCTTGCCTAGCCTAGAATAGGCCTGGGATTGTATTTTCACTCCGCTCTCAGAGTTTGTAGAGATTTTTCCACTCCAGGCTCTGCGCAGAGTTCCAAAAACACGCTCGCCAATGTTAAGTTGGTAGCACGAGTGAGGAAAGACTTACTCCAGACCTCCTCCTGCCAAGATTTTTCAATGCGGACGATCACGAATGGTCGCAACTGCTCACGTTGAGAAACCTTCCATTTGGGCTCAGGGAGATGCCGTTCAAGTAGAATATCTACATGAGTAGCAGAAAGACGAAGCACCTCCTTGCACTGCGTGTGGTATCGTTCGTGCTTTTACAGCACCGGACAAACACGCTGTTCTAAAACTCTGCGCAAACGGAGCAACATAACGCATTCTGCCACTTGCGGAACTCCATGTCGTGCGGCAGAGTTTTTTGGAACTCCGCAAACTCATCCCACTCCAGTCTACAAGGGACATTTCTATTCTCCCAAACCTTTCCATTTATCATGCAAAGTAAGTTAAGTTTTCAAGCCTTCAAAAGGCAAGAAAGGAATAGGTTAATTCCATTACTATAATAGTATCTGCTTAGATAATTCCAGATATTTCAAGTCCTATCACTGCTACAAGCTGCAACATTCCCAGACGTCCTGTCACTGGCTTTACCTGAAGCCGCCAGCTCAGAAATGGATTTCTTGGTGATGTGAGACATGAACCCAACGATGGAGAAGATGACCAGTCCTGCAAACATGCTGGTGGTGGAGTTTATGCCACACACAATGATCGCATCCCTGAAAGAGAGAGGGTGTTTAATATTAAGCCCCTGTGTGCCCTATCTGGAAAAAAATGGGTACATTTCTAAAGACAATAGACCAAAGGCAATAACAGGTTGGAATAGGTGTTCTTAGAGTGAGGTACAGAGGATTCATTCTTGACTTTAGTCATAAGGTAAATGAGAACGGTATCGCTGGAGCTCACCTGTAGACATTGTTGTTGAACGAGTTGTAACTTCCAAGGGCAATAAGAGAGCCCAGCCCAAGCCCGTAGGAGAAAAAGATTTGTGTGGCTGCATCCATCCAGACCTGCACAGAAATAGCAGACCTTAGTGGTTTGATCCTTGTAACATCCCCCGACACTGCTTTACAGTAGGATCATCATCAGTGGATCCCCAATGCATCATCCTTTACAATGAGCCTTCATCGCTTTAAAATGCTCCACTTGCAAGCAACAGTTGCTTTCATGAGGAATGTGGGGAAAGTAGAAAGTCTAAAGACTGCTGGATCTTAGATTGCTATTTATTTTGAGTGCATGAATAAAGTATGGGGTGTCAGAAGTATGGAATGAGGTATCTTGATAGGCTTGGCTGTTTAATTTACTCACAAGGCTGGGTACTTGGAGGTGAGCGCCCAGACAGCCACAAAACTGGACATTTAAGGCATGTAATGGCCAAACTTGGTTTATTGGGTGAGTGGTGTGGGTTTGTGTACAGAGTTAGATGTTTAAGGATTGTGAACCAGATATGAAGAGAGAGAAGGAGGTATGAGGAAAGAGGTTGAAATTTGGGGACAGAATTATGAGGCTAAATCCATCCTCCACTTAAAATAGCGCCATAATAAAACCCACAACATGTTGTGAACTACACCTGAAATGTCTATGACTTGATTTTCAATTGTAATTGTTTTGAAACACGGAGGGGTGCAGAGGAAGGAGGCACATCACTGGCCAATAACCATGTACAATTGCTATTACGTCATGCAAGCTCTATTGCTTAACCCCTTCGATGCGGGGGATATTCCCCCGCTGTGCTGGGGGGGAGGGGGGCGCGCACAGTGCTCACATGCTCATGACGAGCTGAGCTCGTCACGGCCACACCCGTTCCCGTGGAATGCTCAGCACAGCAGGGGAATTATCTCCGCATGAGAGCGTTCCACGGCTCATGACGAGCTGAGCTCGTCAGGAGCACTGGAGCACCGTGGCTCAATACGAGCTCAGCTCTTCATGAGCATTCAAGGGGTTAAAAGCGAATCCCTATAATTCTATTACTGTGTATCAAATAGAGCCATGAGGTTATTCTGTCCTTAGCCCTCAATCAGTCACCTATGATTGATATACATATATATACCTATATATATATCTATATATATCTATCTATATCTATCTATCTATATATATATATATATATATATATATATATATATATATATATATATATATATATATATAGATAGATAGATATAGATAGATATAGATATATATATGTATATCAATCATAGGTGACTGATTGAGGGATAAGGACAGAATAACCTCATGGCTCTATTGGATACACAGTAATATAATTATAGGGACTCGTGACTAAGGGGAGGAGCCCTGAAACGCGTCGAGAGACATTGTTTCTGTTTGTCATGGCTGAATAAACAACTAAAGAACACGCAAATTGGTGTCCGTACTTTGCACTGTCGTTTGACCAATAGACGTGAGTGTGAACTGTTTGAATTGATTGGGCTCGCTGCCCGGTACGGTACGGACCGCTGTTGCAAGAGGAGGGGTCATAGCGGAGTGCAGCGGCTGCTGTACTTACTTGTATATATATATATATATATATATATATATATATATATATATATATATATATATATATATATATATATATATATATATATATATATATATATATATATGTATATATATATATATTAAATAGCCAGGCTGAGTTTAAATTATTATATTTAAAGGATAGTGTTATAGATGCATCAACTGCATTCACACAAACGGGCTCTTTTCTGTGGCATAAGAAGTTAGATTTGTTTGGCGTTTTGAAGTAAATTGGTTATAGTATGAGATATGTCTCAGATATGGGGTATGGGGCTCCTGGACAGTCGTCACGTACCTCAGACTGGTAGAGCTTGCTGAAGTTCGGCGTGAGGTAGAAGAGAATGCCCTCTTTGGCTCCTGGCAGAGTGACTCCCCGAATGAAGAGAATGGCGAGCATGAAGTAGGGATAGGTAGCTGAAAAATAGACCACCTGGGAGAAGAAGAAAGAAAAATAGAAGGTAAAGAAAGACTAAGAGTGACATAGACCGGGTGGGAATCTCAAAAAATATGAAGGGTCGATCTTTTAGTTAATAAATAATTCATCAGATAAATACATGTCGAAATGGTATGACGAAGGCACCTGATTTAGTGCATTTGCTTGCTTTTGCACTGAAGTGAAGAGAGAAAAGATTATGTGGTAATCTCCGGGGAGTTATTTGCTGTTGACACTGCTCTTGTTGCCGTGGAACGTCTTCCCACTCAAATTACAAACTTTCAAATGTATTACAATTGTCAAAAAAACAGCTATGCCTACCTAAAAGCCAAAGGTACAGCAAACATTGACTGCATGAATACACAAAATCAGGAATGAAGTAGTAAGTTAAAACACCATAAACTAGGAGTATGTAGAGGAGACGGAGTAGAGTCCTGTAAAATCCATTCTATCATAAAACAAAGATAATCCCATCATGTCGCATTCGATCCCCCCACAAAATCAGTCTCGTTGTTGAAGTTGACCTTTTCCTTTCTCTTGCTTCTCAATCCACTACCTAGGGATTAGCGTGCCCTCAAAGGATTGTTCGAGAAAACTTCACTGAAGTAACTTAATGCTCCCACGCTAATTATGCAGCCTTTTTGTGGATTTCTCAGAATGTACTTGCACCAAATCCAGCCAGCCAATTTCACAGATGTTTGCCTTTAATAAAACATTATGGTTTCTCCATTAAACTCAACTCCCTGCCAATGGCACAGCCATTTGGAAGGCAGCGGCCTGCTAATTCGATTTGAGATTCCGTATGTAAACAATAAAGATTGCGGGTCCCACAAAGGTCAATTCTTCATAATTAAGCACAGTTCCTTTGCCACCAATAAAGATGAAACAAAGAGTATTTGGTCGTGAGCACATGACATGAGGCCAATGGCATTGGAGGGCTTGCTGTTGTGAAGGTGTGCAGGCTATAGTTAGCAGGGATCAGAGTTGGAAGGAAGTGATTGCTTCACTGTTCATCAGGCCTCTGTCACAAAAAGGCGGCAGTGATAAATGTTGCTCTCGTGCGCTTGTGCACTAGATGTTGTTGGAACTGATGACGCCATTAAGCTATGGGATGATACTATCAAGGTACTCTGGTGGAGAGTATTGATGGAGCAAGGTTTCGCACGCAAAGCGCTTTGCTTAGACTCAACCCTCTCAAAATAATAAGTAATGTATTGACCAACATGTTTTGTCTTATTAACAATGCATCACACGACATTTCTAGTATCTAGGGGAAGCTTTTCTATGTGCTTTTACTAACCATAACTCGAGTGTCTTAAAATGGCCGCCGCAACGCGGGAACTTTTCTACGCATGCGTCTGTTATACTCACGTGACATGACGTACTTACTGCTTTGGTGGGAAAACGTTGCTTCTGCGCTCTGGAACTAAAGATGGCTGCTCTATGTTAAAACGTGCTACAGCTTGCAATGCTGCTTTTACTAAATTGTTCGTTCTGCTTAATTCCTAATGCTGTAGTTAAAATAAAGTAATGGGAATAGAGTTGAGATAAGTGGTATACACTGCATTCGTTTATTCTTTGTTCTAAAACTGTTTCTCTTCTACTTTGCTATTAGCTCCTATTTGGGCCTGATGTAATCTTGCTGCACTCCATTTTGAAAGGCTTGAGCCTGCGCACGAGAGTCCAAGAATCTACAAGCCATAGCATTGAATCCATGCCAACTCCTGACTTGCTAGAAGATGTTCCTGGGAATCCGACCTCCTGAACCTCCAAGAGGATGTCAAATTGTGGAGTGGAGAAGTGTGGCTCAGTGGAGAAGTGTGGCTCACTGGTTAGAGGAGGCATACCCTGAAGCACAGTGGAGAAGTGTGGCTCACTGGTTAGAGGAGGCATACCCTGAAGCAGAGGTCAGCCCGGGACCAGGGTTCAATTCCCGACACGGCAGAGTCTTGAGCCCAATTGTCCACAGACTTGATAATTCTCGCTTCGGTGCCCACTCTAATCATGGGTTCACACTCTGCAACTCTGGGCATTAAGCTTGCATAATCTCCACAACGGCCCCCGCGGCGGGATGCCTGGCCTTCACCTTGGGGATGCCCAGTATGGGTTATCTCACAGAGAAAGGCCAAGACGAGTTCCCAATGCAAGCGCCGAGATGCCCAAGGGTAAGTCGAGCGCTATATAAGACTTCACAAAAAATAAAAAAAATTATACATTGTATTATTATTGGAATATTCATTGTTGGGTGGAATAAAAGTGCATGGGAAAATAAAATATTTGGCGGTAACATGGATCTGAATATTGAAGAGCATGACCTCATAAACTGGTATGGTGTGATGACCTCTCCTCGTCTTTTGACCAATCAAATTGAGGGAATTCACACATTTGCAACATTGGGGGGTGGTACACTGCCCAGGAAATATGGTATATCTAAGGTAGGCTTAGCTAGTTAGCTTGTCCGACTTGTAAGAATAGCTGACCTGTCACTGACCCAACGCACTCAATAGGCGATCGAGAGCAGAGGTGCTGGCGGAGCACTCTGTCAGAAGATTCGATAACCCAATCGGGGTTCTGGAAAGGAGTTCGATAACCCAATCGGGGTCTGACTGTTAGCTGCAGAGAGGGGTGTGATGCTGGTGTTGCACTTTAGCTGTGGGTGCCGATCCTGACCTGCGGTGGTCCTGTCCTAATCCAATTTGGTCCGTACTTATCCTGATTCTGGTCTGCACCTGTTCTATCCTGTTGGCATCGGCATTATCGGGGGTCCTGTCCTTCATCCAAACCTGTGGACAGGGTTGGTCTTCATACCATTCTAGGTAAATATAAAGCTGCATGGGTATGTCATTGTGCTGTTTCCCTCTTCTTACCCTTCCTATGTTTCAATGCTTAAAGAACGTTTCATGATATTTCCGCATCATATTGCTTTGATTATACTTTTCTTAATTGAACAAACTTTCACTAATCTGGTATGGACTAACACCTTTAAGAGATTATTTAGATTCTCAGTGTGGTGCTGCTCCCTCTCAATACCCTGGTCCTCATGGTGTGATTAGGGTTTGACCGGAGTGGTCATCTGGCCATGGTTGCTCCTTCTTATTGTCTTTTCTTATAATTACAGATGAGGAGGTCCATCGATGTTTAACTTTTTTGAGTTTACTCTCTTATAGAGAGGGTCTGGCTTCTAATGTTATCATTCTGTGGCTCCTTCTCACAATGTGTTTTGTTCGTGTCCCAGAATGGAGGTCTGGCAAGTGTGATATTGGTCTTCTACTGCTTGGAGTATTGAGTCATTCTCCCCGACTGTTTTTAGTTTGTGTAGGGCCAAGTTGGGGTGTGTTAACCTTCCATTTACATTCTAGTACATGGCCTGTGGTGCTGTCTTCTGTGGTGCCAATCACAGAGAGCCATTAGAGATGTTGGTGAGGTCATGTTCCTCTGCTGGTCTCACCTATGAATAGCTGATGGGCTCAGTGGTGAAGAATTCTGCCTTTATACTGCAAGCTCCAAGCTGGTATTTTTGTTGTGCAGTTCCTGCAGGTCCACCTTGTTTTCTGGTGACACCGTTGGCCCCCCTGTGACTTTTCTTTGTCTTAATAAATCTTTTTATTTGTGAAAGAAACCAACAGAGAACACTGTATGAAAAAGTGACATAGTGCATAAGTACCATTACAGGATTAAATCATCTTCGCAGGCCGACATCTCAATCACAATACAGTCCTTCAGTTTCTTGTGACTTTTCTTGCCCTCTGGCCTAGAGTTCTGTTTTTCAGATTTCCAATGCCCGCTCGACTTTGAACATGTTTGCCAGCTGGTGTCTGTGGACCTATGGCCTACGTGCGCATGTTGGTTTCCATTCCTCCACTCATTTACCCTGCTTTTTGTCTAGTGATGCTAGGTTTAAGGGTATTTGTTCCTTCTTGTTCCTGCAGTGTTGGGGTGGACCTCATCCTAGGTATAAATGACTGACATGAAGAGGACTAGCATGGCTGGTGGTCTCTCGGACACTTGGTCTAGCTGTCTCCTGCTTCCTGGTTATGTTTTCTCCCTACTGCTTCTGGGTATGGGAGTTGTCCTTTTCTCCTTTCTATATTCTAAATGCCTTTCAGGGCCCACTCTGGCTTGGATACTTCTGCCATTTGGGCGAAATGCTATTCAAGTGATGCTTGATGCTATGGCTTACCTTCCTGGACTCACAGTGGGTTTGCTGCTGTGACTTGTCTATATTGGCTGGGTCTCGCGTCTCCAACGTGTGGTGTCTGGTTTAAGCCCTGGACCTGGTGGTCTCATGCCCATGTTCTCTTTCCATGTGGGGTATTTTTGGGAGGTTTGTTCTTCAGATGGTCTTTGACTCAGATTATGGTGAACTGGCTCTTTCTGCACCTCCACCCAGGTTAATTCATGGGTTTTGTGGGTCAGCCTTTTTTCATGTGAAATAGGTTCCTGGTCTCTGATGCTCATACACTGTTCCCTTGTATTCTTTGCTGTTATCGGTTGTGACATGTGGCTTTTTCTCTTGTGTTTTTAGTTCTGCTGCTTTTAATGGTTATCCATCTGCTTGACCCTGACGGGGTCTCTAATGTGGCGTTTTCTGGTCCCCTTCTGTATTGTAGGTCTTCTGCCTTTGCGCTTCTGTCTTCCTTGAGTGAATCTTTTCAGGGCCGACTGCTTCTCAAAGGCTCTTGATTCTGTATAACACCAAAATACATCAGTTTACTGAACCCCGGCTAGGACCCCCATAGTTTCCTGCTACTCCAGGTATTTTAATGGAATAACCTCAAGTAAAACCCATCCCATTCATCTAGTAAGTGCCCCAGCTTCAGCTGAAGTATAGTGCTGACATTTGCTTCCTACAAACAAACTTAGAATCTTGTTTGTGGGTAGAATATAGGGGTTATTAATCTCTTTAGCAGTACCTGAACTGGTTGTGCTGTAGGTCAACATGAAAAAAGATGTAAAAGAGCTCAAATTAGTGGAATTACGGGTAATTATGCAAAATGCGAATCTGTAATTTTATGCTGAAATAAATATGTCCTGGTATCAATTTTTGGTGCAAGGACGCATTTTGTGGTACAAAAAGTGCAAACAAATAAAAGCACTTAAACAACAGCCACTCACATCCGTAGCACATTTTTACCAGGAATGGTGTGTAATTATGAAAAGTGACGTAATGGCCTAGTTTCAGGAATTTTGCATAACAGGCATAGTGTGAAATTTCCAAATTCTGCAAGCGTAATTTAAATGTCATCCACACCTACCTAACACCTCATTAAGCCAGCTCGGTATGGTGGGCTAGTTAAGCATTTAGCCGATACAGAACGATTGTGGCAAAGAAAAGTATGCCTTATGATTTCCCACCAGCAAGAATCTGCATGACTGGAATAAACAGGCACTGGTGCTTAGAGATAGCTGTTACATGTGGGCGTTAGATAGTTTTTAAAACACCGATGAATCATAACCTGTGTATGATTGTGTGACTATGAAATTACTTTCTTGCTTTCCTCCATTTATGGTTGGTACTGTTTGCGAATTGTAATGAAGAAAGCTGCATGAATGTTAATACTATTAAACAGAATGTATAAGAGGAGAACTTTAGGTCACGAAAAAAACGAGAGAAAAAAATCCTTGGGATTTACCCTCCCCTGCCACAGTTCACCACCCCATGCAATATTCTTAATATAACCACATCTGCCGCTGCTGCAAATAGGCCATTAATTCATTATGTTTCATGTAATAGCCCATCATTACTCATTAGGCAGCGCAGTACTCTGCACTCGGTGTCAGGAGCAGTAATGTGCACTTATCCCCCACTTGACAGTCCCACTGACAGGGGAGTCCGCCCGCGGATTGGCTCGCCGCTATCAGTTTACAGGTACAAAGCCTCTTCTCTTTGGATTGCATCTTGCAGGCCTGTCAAGCCCTGGGTGCTACTTGAGCCAAATGCAAAATGCCAGCCTTGACTCTTGTGATTCACTCCTTGCTCGTGGGCTGAAGGCGCTTTGGATTGCTCTATGCTTCTTGTTAGTTCCGTTTTCCATGCACTATTTTTTCTTTCATGATGGGCTACAGTGTCATATGATGAACAATGTTACACTGACTATGAATTATGTAAAAAAGTCTTTGCTGTTATTTTACAACATTGTAATTGCCCACACAAGGCATGGAAGAGCGGTTCTTATTTACAAATGCAACACAATATGTTTTTTTAATGGAGGTTTTGGACAGAGTCTCCATCTTCAGGGGCCTAACCTCTTGTCCCTGGCTTCTTACACATACCACCAACAACTCAGCCCTCCCCCTGGCAGCCACAGGTGGCAAGTATCAAGCCTGGCTGAAGGCTAATGCAAGAATGTGGGGGTGGGGGTTTTCTGAGGGCCTAATGGCATTTGAGTAAATTAAGTCTAGCTAAGGGTCCTATAGACAAGCGGGATGGCAATATTACCATATCAGACCGTGTGAGACACACCCTACTGTCAGACCCTCACGCCGGAAGACCCCTCACCCCGTTCGAGAAGTGGTGGATTACCAAGAAGGATGACAAATGAATGAACTCGATATACTCCAATGTCTCAATCTGAAATTATATTCCCCGTAAATAAAATCCCATCCCAGAGACTCTGGGAAATTGGGTCAGAACTCAGAACACTCTCAAGCAAAGAGTGGACGGACATCTCCTACAGAGCCCGCACTTCTGCATTTACTGTAGCAGGCAAAGAGGTCATTTTGAAAGTTACTCATTACTGGTATTACACTCCTGCTCGAATGGCAGGGCAGAAAGCCTCTGTAGTGTAGTTCCTAGTTTCCCACTAGGCCCTGCGCATTGGAATAACATAAACAGTAGTATCGACGTGGAACTGCTTATATTCCAGGCCTCCACTGACTATGCTAAACTTAATTGGGTTGTGTTACCAACTAGCTCAGAGGTCACTGGAAACTTTCTTCTCTGCATAGGAAGTGATCAGCTTCCTTGGCACAGACAAGAAGGGATTCAGCTTTCCAACAACCGTGCAACATGACAACTTTGCTCCTCAGATCAAGAGTCGATCTCTAGGGTCGTGTGAAACAATAGACACAGATTTCACTCAGTCAGTCTAGTGCAGTTTACTTTCACAGTATGTAGAGAATAGAGAGACGGGCGTGTATCAATAAAGGGTTAACATTTATTGAACAGTCTTTCTTCTCGTACAAGAGAAATGTATTGCCACAATTGCAATAACTGTTATTATAAAAAGTACGTACAGTAAGATAAGAATAGCGAAATAGAACTGTAAAAGCATTGATATGGTTTCTTAGCCATACAATGGTTTAAAAGTAATAAAACATATATACAGTCATCTATACATTAGGCTAACATACTCAACTGGTGCTTCTAACTACGCCTACCCCAGTGTGCCTGACCTAAGCCTAACACGTGAGAAGGGGGAGTAAGTAAGTAGCTTAAGTTAAGTTGGTTTTGCCAAGGTTTGTTTCAAGAATTCTCGTCTAAGGGTTTAGTCAACACCATACCTCTGAATAGAATGATGGAGGATTGGTATCTCCTTCAGGGGTCTCTCTCGATATCCCAGTCACCTGCGAGGGTAAACTGGAAGCGCCGGGACTGGATTTCTCTGCACGAGAAAGGCAGCGGCTTCTCTCAGCGCGTCGAGGAAGGAGGGGTGACAGCGTCCGCGGGCAGCTGGGCTGGATGTCTTCGCAGAGGACGGCTGCACGGCTCCTCAAGCGTACTGCACCATAGGTCGCGCTGTAGCGGCGATAATGGTAATCAGTAGCTTCACCACCACAGGATAGCAGGCTGCAGCGACAGAGTGCTAGTTTTTACCAACACGGGGTCATGCAGGCAGCTGGCATCAGCAACATGTTCGCTCATTGCTTAAGGCAACGTTGGTAATATTTATACCTGACAGGTGCCGGGTTTGACGCAAGTTTGCTGGACATAAGACGTCAATTAAAGATGTCACTAGGAAGTGATAGTTATCAGTTGCTCATTAGAGTTCCATTACTAATCAAAACATAGCAAGCGGGGATTTCCAGGTTTGCTAAGTTTTTATCTTGTTGAAGAACTCGGAGTGTTATCTAGGAATATCAGATAGTGACTGCTGCTCTGTCATTGCACTAATTGGTCGCAAAGGAAGTAGCAGAGAGTCATGCTGGAATGTGGCTCTGTGGCTCTGCTCGTGTGAGGCCAGAGATGACTTTACAGAAAATCGCACTTGAACGGTTATGCCAATATAGGGAATAAATGGATTTATAGCCGAATAGGGGCATAAGGTCACAGTATCGATCAGGAACCTAGATAAGCACATGACACCCACTCCACGAATTCATGTCCATCAAAATTACTAAAACTAAGCAATTAGATGCATGTGTAACATTGCCCACCCCAAAATACATAAATGCATTCGAAATAGGCGTACTTGTAATACATGGAATTTAGGTACTGTACGTTTTTTAAAGCATAGTAATCATTCAAAAGGTATTGCATATGGAATCAATGAACGATTATGCATAAAGAATTACACATGAAGTATCTCTGACAGAAGAAATGCGAGATAAATCATCACATAAAAATGCATTGTAATAATATGTGTGCTAGAGGCTGGTGTTATGTTGTTATGTCTCTAGATGTGTTTTTAGAAATAGAAGTGTGAAGCTTCTGTTCTCTAAGAATAGTTTTTACGTTAAGCAAAGAATTGTTCGTGCCAAAAAGAGAGGGTCAATATTTTTTTTAAAAATTGTCCAATTCAAAGAAAAAATCAGTTTACCAAAGCTCCTGGCAGTTTTATGTTGATCAAAACTGAAGGCCGAATTCAGAGTTCATGGGAACGCCGTGTGTCGGAAAGCTTCTCAAAAGTTATTGTTTCTCTGTGGGTGAGAACATCGTATCAGACAGGCTCGCAAAGAATTGGTCTACAAAATCAGGTGATAGTTCAACCAAATTAGATAGCGCTGTAACTTGGCAGGTGTGAGAATGATTGCTGTCATCGAATGCAGGATCAGCAATGCTCACAGAACGTTGTACCTGGATGATGTTGCTTTTGTCACTCGCTCCACTGTTACCACTTGGCTGTAGTACAGGAGTCTCCACGAATGCCGTCATCAGGATTGGTAGCCGCTGGGGACAACACAATGCGTGAGCCGTTATTGGACTTAGCAAAGTATCGACGTCCATTGGTACTGCTGATGGAAGTGAAAGACAGATGTCCAACACGCATTCCTCGCCGCAAAGCATACACCGTAGCACAGGTAAAATGCAATTTTGCCATATCGGTCTGAATGAAAGGAACCAGGTCATGTTTAGATCTCTCAGCCTGGCCAATCCGAGGACGTTAGTTATCCTGTCCCTGTAGCGCATTGCTAGGATTGTTTCTTCCATTCCCATGGGAGCTATGTCTGAGCCGAGGCTTGCCATAACGTAGCAGGAGGGTCAAAAATAGAATCCCTGCGATGAGTCCAAAAAATAGTGGAATACCACCAAAGATGGAGTGCACAAAATTAGGAAAGATTCCCAAAATTGCCTGGAAGGGTGTTAGCAGTCCCGTAAAGACTGTCTTAAATATGCCTGGGATGCTTGTAGCACTAGACATGTTAAAGAGTTGGTCGAGCATTTGTACGAAATGCACGGGGCAATTTGTTGATAAAAGGTCATGGACCTCGGTAGCCGTCCTTGCGACTAGAAGATCATACGTCTCTTTAGATGACGTTATAGGCACTGTTGTCTGTAAAAGCACAGATTTCATTTTGCTTAATGTATCAATTCGTATAGAATAGAGATTCAGACGAGGCCAGAGGGGAGTCACTATGTCTGGAGGCCCGCTCGGGAACAATGCTTGCATGCAACATTTGACCATGGACGTTACTTGTACTAGATAACTTTTTCCGGGCGCGAGGCCACAGCACCTGTGATCCGTTCTTAGAATGTAACTCCCGTTTGCGAGTTGCATAAAGAAGGGCTCTATCTGAGTTGCAGGTGTGACTAGCTGGTGGCATGGTTGTTTGAATTGCCATCACATGCTCCGTGTAAATTAATACCCTGACACAAAAGTATACCGCTTAGTGAGTGTTTACAGTTGTCACCACTAAGAAATACATTTTTGTCGCTGTCACTATAGCAAGAATGAGTGTACGGTAATTTCCATTCGGATTTAACATATCCCTTACCCAATTGTTCATACTGGCCAGCAGGTATGTATTCAAGGCACTTTTTAAAGCGGAAAGTTGTTATCGGAATTGTGATAATTCCGTGTATTATCCATTCAATGACAGGACTCTCTGACATTGTCAATGATAATCTCTCGAGTTTCTCGATGCTCAAAATTGTATAGTCTGCTCCTTTCTGTGCCAAACTGATCTGTTTATCAGTAAGGTTAAAAATGGAAAATAATGACGTTGTGTTGATTAAACGCCAAGGCACATAGCCTGAACGAAGATTTTGCAGCGTCCAGCCTAGTTCTATAATAGAGCGTAATTGAGACTGGCCATGTTGTAACATTAGCAAATCTCTGTCTATCACATCAAAGGCAGAGGATACAATATTGTCCAAAGAATATATTCTGGAAGACAGAGTCATTAACCCATTGTCTACTACAGAAAGTGATTTTTCCAAATTAATACGATCAATTTCTCGTATTTTTTCAGCAGTTTCAATTTGCTTTACTTTCCAAGCCTCGTTGTAAGCAGCATAGATACTGGTCGCTATGAAACGCTTTTGACGCTGTTTGCGTGGACCAAGAATGAAGTCGCGCAAATCAGCACCATCTTTTAATAAAGACAAGTGTTGCTTAATTTCAGCCAGTGTGGATGTAGTTAGCCATTCAAGGCAGAGTTTCCCTACACTGTATGTTGTTATAATTCCTGGATGTTGTCTCTGGGAATATCTAGGGTCTAATCTGGTCATTTTTAAACCCTGTGTTTTATTCAGGAATCTATCTTGACAGCTATTTGTGTCTGTAGGCCAGATTAACCACTTTTTCCAATCAGGATTTGTTCTGTTGAAATGTAAAATGTGTGACACGTCTAGCTCATTATCTGCAGTTGCATTCTCAGCTATTGGCTTTGGTATAGACGGTGTTTTCATTTCTTTGTTCTTGGCTAGGCCAAGACAAGATGTTTGGTGTACAGTGTCATTTAAAAATAACATTTGTTCTGGTATCATGCAGGTTCTAAACAGTGCTTCTATGCCTTGCACCTGCCAATCTTTTGTACCCCAAATTGATTTCGTTTCAATATTATTTTTCCAATAATCAAAACCAAATGTCATCATTTTGTCATAAAATGCTTCTGAATATATCAATTTAGAATTTGTCAGCATTGTTTTCATGCCTGTTTTATCTAACAGTTTATAATAGAACGTTTCTGCATCACTGGTGTTAAACCCTGAAAAATATTTGAATTTCTCAAAAAATGCTTTAGAACTGCTTTTAGGTGGTGTAGAACAATGTTCCCATTGATTATACATAAAAACATTTCTAGGCTGTGCAGATTTATGCAAGTAATGATCCCCATAGTGGGTGTAACAGAATAACTGCTCATAACTAGATGAACCTTGTAAATAATCATGATCTGTGAATCTAGCTGACATTACTAAATCAGACATCATGTCATT
The DNA here is from genome assembly GCF_964263255.1 of Lissotriton vulgaris. Classification (NCBI taxonomy): domain Eukaryota; kingdom Metazoa; phylum Chordata; class Amphibia; order Caudata; family Salamandridae; genus Lissotriton; species Lissotriton vulgaris. Next base: position 70,726,547 of record NC_141686.1, read on the forward strand.
AATACTGTTAAAGTCCCAATCATCAGAGAATGTACTTGGTGTCACAAAGTCACTTAAGGAAACCTTTAGTTGATGAGGATACTTCAGGATTTCGACCGGACCATAGATCTCATAGTCTGTTTTCTCCCATACTACCCCACCAGGTATTGGAATTGCTGTGACATTTACTGTTGACAGTTCTCTTTTCTTCACGTGGGATGATCTGTGTGGTTTCAGGACTAGGTTGATGTTCTGACTTGCTGTGTCCATTGTAATATATTTTCCTTCAATGAATTTTCCCAAACATAGTACCATGATGAGCCAAAGCAGGAGGAAAAATACACCTAGACCGAACCAGAACTCTAGCCAAGGGGAAACGAGGTAGATTTCCTTCAGTTGATAAAAGAGTTCAGTTGCTTTTTCTTTAAAAGACTTTTTTGTTTCTGGCATCACTTCGGGGTCGTTAAAATCTTCAGAGAAGTTGTCGAAGTTGATGAAATAACCAGAGGCAGTTCTGTCAATTGATGGGATTGTTTTTTCAATCTGTCTCTCGGTAGCACTTTCTGATGCCACATTAGTGTAGACTGGTGTTGTTTCTTGACGAACTGTTTCAATCTGTGTTTCAAGAGGCACGAGTTCCATGGCATTATTGCATAGTCCTTCATTGTGCACTGCAGGCTGATCGAATGTGATGAGTCTTTCAGTTTGAACCTCTTGGATTGTTGCAAGTTTGGGTATTCTATTGTTTCTTGGGAGTCCACTGGGCCTACTGTTGATTATAGGCCACATGCTTGTGGTTTTACCAGGTCGATGGACACGACTCTGTTCTCCTTTTTACCAGCAAGGGGCGGTAGCACAACTGATCTTGTTCCGGTGACTGCTAAGACAGGTACTGCTTTTCTGTAAGAAGGCCCAAATTCCTTCTTAACCGCGATCTTTTCTCTGACTAGATCCCCAATCTTTGGAATCCAGACAGGCCTTGCTGGGGCTGTTGCGGGTGGTGCCTCGTCAGTGGTATTTGGCTGTTGCTTTAACTTTATGTTGCTTAATGATTTTCTTGTTTCATTCAGTTCCTGTAAAACAGCCAAACGGTCTTTTACTTCAAACTGCTTTGTTTCTGCTTGTACCACTGACATCTGACTATCGAGGTCCTGAACGTTCATTCTTATTCCGAACAATAGTTCGTATGGGCTGAAACCTTTTAGAGAATTTCTTGGCATGTTGTTAAGACTAGTCTGGACACTTATTAAATGTTTGACCCACCCAGCGCCTGAACCTAATACCTTCGCTGTTATAGATTGCTTTATGTCCCGGTTTTTTCTTTCTACCACACTATTCCCTTCGGGGTGCGACGGACAAGAATACCGCAACCCAATTCCCATGCTGGCCATGGCCTCCTTATAGGCTCGAGAGCTGAAAGCAGGACCCTGGTCAGAATGGAACGTGGTAATTGCGTATGTGCCGATATGGACTCGCTAATCTTTTATAACCGTTCTAGCGTCAGCCGAGCGCTGGAGGCCTCATTTTTTAAGTGTATTTTGTCTTAAACGTTGTACACTGGGACGCGCTTCTCTTCTTTGATTGCGCAGATAGACCGCCTTATGCTGTCTAGAAGGGATCCTGAAACTACACTGGCCTGTTCATTACTGCGATCTCTATTGCAGTCTTCACAATTTTTAGCAAAACATTGAATATCTATACTCATTCCTGGCCACCAGTACTCTGATTGCAATTCTTTCAGAGAGGCTTTGATTGTTTGGTGTTTCAGACCCAACCCCATGTGTGCTTCCAGTAGGAGGAAGCCCCTCCTGCTCCTGTTTGGAATTACTCTATCCCCCACTCCAGGGATTCGAGCAAAAGGAACGGAGTTTGCATCGATTATGTATGCATAATTGAGTGGATAGTTTACGGGTAGTGCTGCACAGTCGCCTTTTACGGTCGTTTTTACTGCTAGCATGGTTTCCCCGTCTATATACTTATCTGTACGCTTTTCTGTGGCTACGGAAGCAGGTTTAGTTGCTTCCGCGGTGGCTGCATTAGCCAATGAATTCCCTGCAACGTGAACGCCATCACGTTGAAGACTCTGTGCGTGAATCACGTGAGTCTTTTGTAGTTCTTTATTTAAAAGAGCTACCTCGTTCCAGAGCAATTTATGCTTTATTGTGGCACCTGTGTCATCTTTGTAGTCGTTTTCGATCCAACTCTGCAGTTTGTTATTGTAAGAGTTGACGCAAAAATGAGAATCGCACACTATAAGTGTCGGGAATTCGCGTTCTGCATTTTCGAGCGCCATCTTTAAAGATCTGATTTCAGTTCTCTGAACCGAACAGTTTCTTACAGATTCAGTTTTTGTTACTTTCGGTCTGAATTTACCGCACAGCCAACGACCTTTAATGATCGCACATGCTGCATCGTAGGATTTTCTCTCTACGTTGAAATGCTGTACAAAGCTATCTGTATAGATTATACATGCGTATTGTGGGAGAGGCAAAATTTCGATTGGCAGAGGATATTCTTCTTCATATTCTAAATCATTCAGTTCTTCGAATTGCGGGGCGAAATAGTATTTCACGTCTTCCGCTCCTAGAGAATCTATGCACTGTATCCATTTCGGATCCAGTGACACTGTAGGCAGGTTTACTGGGCTGAATAGCGCCTCGAAGGCGGATTCCGCTGTAAGGATATTAATCCGTTTGCCGTGTGCTAGTTCTCGTTCATTTGCTAATGCGATTTGCACTGCGTTCACAGTTCTTTCTGTGTGACTGAATGTTTTTTCTGCTTGTGTGTACAAGTGAGATTTAATTGAAATTGGTACCTTTTCTCCCTCATTAGAGGTCAGGTACGTGAATCCGCATCTTCCTGGGATGACTCGGATTACAAGATCGATCGTGTCGTCACGTGTATCTAATTTTGTTTTTGCTAACATGTCTGTTTGCAGTGATCTCAAAATTTCTGTGTGTTTTTGAGTCCAATTGATTTGTTTTAAATCAGGTTTTATTAGTTCGTAGAGAGGTTTAACCCTCTCTGCGTAATTTAGGATGTAAGTTCTTCCGAAATTCAGAAAACCTAGTATTGATTGTAAATTCTTCAGCGTTTTTGGAGCTTGGAGTACAGCGCACTTCTCTAAGAAGTTGTCCGCTAGGCTTTTCCCTTCACTTGATAATTCGTACCCTAAAAACAGTACTGTCAGATGGGCAATTCGAGACTTTTTAAAGTTGAATTTGTAACCCTCTGCTGCGAACCCAAGTATAATGGTGTTCACTCTTTTCAAGTGAGTATCCAAGTCGTCGTCTGTGAGATAAATATCATCTACGTAAGATAATGCTTCATCATCATAGATTTGTAGTAACTCTGTTACCCTAGCTGAGAATAGTCCTGGGCTGTTCTTGAACCCCTGTGGGAGACGACAGAATTTTTTCTGTGACCCAAATGCGGAGAAAGCGGTCAAGTATCTGCTTTCTGGTTCAATGTTTTGACAAAAGAAACCATTAGAAATGTCTAATGTCGTTTTGTACTTTTTCCTAACTATGTTATTCATTAGGGCTGCACTATGCGAGTTTTGTACTGCAAAAGTTTTGCAACATGTATTAAGGTGTCTGTAGTCCAAAACTAGACGATATGAATTGTCTGGCTTGGAGACAGGAAACAAAGGATTGTTCATTTGAGAGGTGCATGTTTCAATCACCCCCTGGTACTCAAGTTGATCTAAGATCTCCCTGACTTGTTTTTTAGCTTCTTGCTTTATGGGATACTGCCGTTGGGCAGTTGGTTCATTTTTTAGTTGGATTTTGTGAGGCGGTGAATCCTCATCCCATCCTACATGATTTTTATACAATGCAGGTGCCTGGGCTACTGCCCATTTCCTTGCATATGTGTATTTTTTGTGAATCGGTATGTGATTCGAGAAGGCAGGCATAATCACTTCTTCGCCACGAGGGCACTCCCTGACAAACTCTGGGGGCCAATCCTTTTCAGCTAACAGAATATCATAGCCTTTTGAGAGCTTATCCCAAAATAGACCCTTAATTTTCCTAGTCTTATCACCCTCTATACGCAATGTTATTTCGTATATTTTATGGGGCTCGCTAAGTCTGGCGTCGGCAGTTTCAACCTGAATGAATTCATTCGTGTCCACTGTCTCCAGATGACTCATCAAGATCTTGCGCGCTATACTGATCTCTGCTGCACTGTCCAACATTGTCAATGCCCACTCCCCGTTTTTCAACTGTGTCCTCAGTATTCTCGGCATGGTTGATTACTCTAATACTGGCTACCTTCTTTTTCTGAAATTGAGATTTCTTATTTTGAGCAGGTTCCTTGTCTTTGGACTTGGTGTGCTCTCCTGGGTCTGACCGTCCTCTTCTTTCCGAATTCTGTGGAAAAGATCGAGAGGGACGTGTATCAATACTTTGATATCTATCAGGTTTTTTCAGATTATCCCTATTTCTAAGGTTATATCTTTTCTCAGAGGGCTCCCGTTGGGGAGACTGGCGTTCTCGAGTCGGAGTTCTTTCCCTCCGTCGAGGAGACCTTCCTCTGGACTGGAAAACTTTTTCCTTGGGAGTGGATTGTTTATTTCCATCCCAGCTCTTTTTAGGAGTGTTTGAATTATTTTTAATAAATAATTTTTCAGGATTTTCGAGCAGTTGGGGCTTAACTGGTTTTCCACCCAAGCTGTCTCTACCTAATTCTTCATAGCATTTTTCTATGATTTTTGCAAGCTCAATAGGATCTTTTATATCTGTTTCCCTCAACTTCTGGCGGATCGCCACAGATGCTGCTTCTCCCTTTACGTTGGCTAATAATATAGCCGTGACCTGCTTGAAGTCTTTCAGTAATTTCATACCTAGATTTAAAGCTGGTTCTGGACCGAATTCATTTTGAATCTGTTTTAGCACGTCTGGTATTACCGCCATAGACGGAACACCGTGTGTTTTTGTGTAAATGGAAGCAAAGACTGTACCCCAAGTGTCACAGTCCTCCACGTGTGGTGCGATTCCCATAGGAAGGCAGATGGTCAAGATTCTGTGTTTCTCAATAGGGGTAGTATCAGGAAATACTGCCTCTATTTGAGTGATTTTCTGGGCTAACCAGAAAGGAATTTGTTCCCGTTTTACGGGTGTTTTACCAAGACATGACTGTATGTTCTGTGGTGTAATTTTATTTGTGTTCCCCTGATGAGGGGTCAGCTGGTGTGAATTAACAGCTGGCTGGACTGTTGCAGTCCGTATTACATATTGGACTAATTGCCTATGTATTTTTATTAATGTGTCTTCTCTAGACATTCTTGCAATGTCAGGATGTGGTGTGTAGCTGGCTAGAACCGGCCACGTGGCTCCTGGTCTACCTAGTGGACCGAGCCTGGTAATGTGATCATTGTGTTTTAGGGCGCCATTAAACCAGAGCAGGTGCTCTTGAAATTTAAGTGGAATTTCAACCTCCTCGAAAGGAGCGTACTCTTCCGGAGGTTCCTCTATTTTGTAATAGTGAAACTCTTGTGTTATAGCGTTTACCGCTGGAAAGTTTATCCATGAATAGAATACCTCTGTCTGCCGATACTCGTGAGCCTCTATCACGAAAATTACTGTACCACCTTGAGGTGGCAGTCCGTTTTCTATAAGTTTTAAAGTTATAGATCTTCTTAACTGGACCGGGATGATAATAGCACCCGGGTCTGTGTATTCGGGACCTTGCTGAGTCGCATCTACTGCGGCCCCAGTGGTGCCGTTGTTTTCTACTGACATTGTATAAATGCAGTTTTTTGCAGAGTAGGTCTCCAAGGAGACAAAGATTAGATGCACAATATTTTGGAACACTGTATCCTTCAACGTTGAATAAACCAGAGCTTTACATAGGAATCTCTTCCTACTAAGGTCGGGCGGATTTTAACCTTTCACCCACTCCAGACGTCTATTGGAGTATTTAAGGGAGAAAGGGGTGTGAAATATGCACGACTGAGTTACTCTACAAGTCTTACGTTAGTTTATCGCCTTGCCCCACGTTGGGCGCCATGTAGTGTAGTTCCTAGTTTCCCACTAGGCCCTGCGCATTGGAATAACATAAACAGTAGTATCGACGTGGAACTGCTTATATTCCAGGCCTCCACTGACTATGCTAAACTTAATTGGGTTGTGTTACCAACTAGCTCAGAGGTCACTGGAAACTTTCTTCTCTGCATAGGAAGTGATCAGCTTCCTTGGCACAGACAAGAAGGGATTCAGCTTTCCAACAACCGTGCAACATGACAACTTTGCTCCTCAGATCAAGAGTCGATCTCTAGGGTCGTGTGAAACAATAGACACAGATTTCACTCAGTCAGTCTAGTGCAGTTTACTTTCACAGTATGTAGAGAATAGAGAGACGGGCGTGTATCAATAAAGGGTTAACATTTATTGAACAGTCTTTCTTCTCGTACAAGAGAAATGTATTGCCACAATTGCAATAACTGTTATTATAAAAAGTACGTACAGTAAGATAAGAATAGCGAAATAGAACTGTAAAAGCATTGATATGGTTTCTTAGCCATACAATGGTTTAAAAGTAATAAAACATATATACAGTCATCTATACATTAGGCTAACATACTCAACTGGTGCTTCTAACTACGCCTACCCCAGTGTGCCTGACCTAAGCCTAACACGTGAGAAGGGGGAGTAAGTAAGTAGCTTAAGTTAAGTTGGTTTTGCCAAGGTTTGTTTCAAGAATTCTCGTCTAAGGGTTTAGTCAACACCATACCTCTGAATAGAATGATGGAGGATTGGTATCTCCTTCAGGGGTCTCTCTCGATATCCCAGTCACCTGCGAGGGTAAACTGGAAGCGCCGGGACTGGATTTCTCTGCACGAGAAAGGCAGCGGCTTCTCTCAGCGCGTCGAGGAAGGAGGGGTGACAGCGTCCGCGGGCAGCTGGGCTGGATGTCTTCGCAGAGGACGGCTGCACGGCTCCTCAAGCGTACTGCACCATAGGTCGCGCTGTAGCGGCGATAATGGTAATCAGTAGCTTCACCACCACAGGATAGCAGGCTGCAGCGACAGAGTGCTAGTTTTTACCAACACGGGGTCATGCAGGCAGCTGGCATCAGCAACATGTTCGCTCATTGCTTAAGGCAACGTTGGTAATATTTATACCTGACAGGTGCCGGGTTTGACGCAAGTTTGCTGGACATAAGACGTCAATTAAAGATGTCACTAGGAAGTGATAGTTATCAGTTGCTCATTAGAGTTCCATTACTAATCAAAACATAGCAAGCGGGGATTTCCAGGTTTGCTAAGTTTTTATCTTGTTGAAGAACTCGGAGTGTTATCTAGGAATATCAGATAGTGACTGCTGCTCTGTCATTGCACTAATTGGTCGCAAAGGAAGTAGCAGAGAGTCATGCTGGAATGTGGCTCTGTGGCTCTGCTCGTGTGAGGCCAGAGATGACTTTACAGAAAATCGCACTTGAACGGTTATGCCAATATAGGGAATAAATGGATTTATAGCCGAATAGGGGCATAAGGTCACAGTATCGATCAGGAACCTAGATAAGCACATGACACCTCTGCCTCAGGAGATGGCTGGCAACTGTGGATGCTCCGGTATCTGCAGCATCTCCTAGGAGAGTCCTCAAACTCAAGAGATACCGAGAAACCAAATTCGATTTTTAAGGCGGGCATTGAAAGCTTTCCCAGCTAAATCCTTCACCTTACACCTCCCAGCCACCAAACCTATCTGCTGCTCTCAAGCAGAGGCAAGGTGATCACCCCGCCCTCTGCGCTGCCAGACAAGACATCCATGCCAGATGTGGGGGAGGCAGAAGCCAAGACCACACAGACTGGTTACATAAAGACTGGGCACATAAAATGTGGCACCTCCTAGGCATGAAACAAATAAAAGCAACTCTGGAAAACCAATGTGCTTGACAAGATGCAGGGTCTAGTATATCATTCCTGCCATAATAATTTAAAGAACTCTCCTACCCCACTTAACTCTGGGCCTGGAAAATCACTTCAACAAACATTAACCTCTTGTCTTCACCTTATCAGAAATGCACACAGCAGGCCTGAACAAACTCATCCTACGTGGATGCTCCTATGTTCCTTTTGTCTACACCCTTTGGTTGAGGATTTTAGTATTACTTTGCTTTATCCCCTGTTCTCCTCTACCACCCTCCTTCTCCCCCTGACTTTCATCCCCACACACAGGCCCTTCTATCCATCCCTATCGTCAGTGAATGAATGTCGGTGTATGTGTTACGTCATAAAGGAGTCGCAGGCTCATCTGGCCGGGGTGTCCGAGAGCCTGGTAGAGCTCTCTGGCAGAGCAGAAAGCATATCAGAAGGTCTGGGGAGAGGAGAGTGGCAAGCAAGGCACAGAGGGTGGCAGGGATGGGTGGCAGGAGGCCAGGCGGCTTTGTTTGTCACAGAGAGGAGAGGCCACATATGGCTCCCTCAGTACTCCTCTGTCCCTGCATAGAACGTAAGTAGAGGCAGATTATTTAAGTGGACCATACATGTAAAATGTATAGATGGAAATAGTGAAAAATGGGGATGCTTTTCTCCTCAGGAGTCTGAGTGACACCATAGATGCCTTGGGCTTTGCTCTCGTTTATTTGATGCCGCTCATCAACCCTTGGTGAAAAACATCTCCATTAGTCACTGTTATCTCTTTCTAATTCTATATATCAACGAAATAAATTGAAACAACGTGGGATTGATGTTTTGTACATATTGATAGCAAAGGACTAGTAAGAGGTGAAATGCATGAATAAATAAAAACATAGAGGGGAATATTAAACTAAACTGAGCGTGTCCAACATGGACCCTGGAGGGCCACCTGCATGGCAAACTTTTATAATTATTTAAAAACAACAAGGTGATGGGTGGAAGGCTTGAATTAATCTCAGCCACTGGCAAACGTTTGGGCATCATTCCAGTCCATCATGTTTCACCCACCACGCCACCCCAGTTTGGACCCAGCCACATGCTTATCAGTCTTGACCCTGTTCCTCATGGAAATTGTCCAGCCCAAACTGCCAGGCCAGGTCCTCCCTGAATCTCAACCCAAGCAACCCAGGACAGGTTTTGCCTTGTTATGGACTCTTCAGCTGGATATAGTTTGGTTCCAGTGGCTGAGATCACTTCAAGCATTCCATCCATCACTTTTTTGCAAACTTTAGTGTGTCGCCCTAAGTTGGATGGAAATTGCCAGATGTGGGGCCAATGCATACTGTGCCGCTGGAACCAAGCAGTACCCGGCTAATGGGCCCATAGCTTGGCAGAAAACAGTCTTGAGTTGTTTGTGTTCTGGTTCAGGGAGGACGTGGGTTTACAGTTCGGGATGGACTTCGGATGGGAGCAGGTTCAAGGTTGAATTGCATAGAGCTGGGTCCAAACTAAGGTGACATTGTTTAAAAAATGACAAAGAATTGGGGTGCGGCCTGAGCAGTTACCTAGACTGCGATTAATTCACTCATTCCATCTATCACTTTTTTGTAAACATTTACAATCTTCACAGACCATGTAAATAAATTCAACTTATCTTGATTTGTATATTCTTAAAATTCTTGCAACAATTTGATCCTTCTGGATCTGCAGTGGGCATGTGAACAAAACTAGTCACTCCTTCTGGTAAACCTAGTGCCAATCTGAAAAAACTCATGAGCAAAAAATATTTCCTATAAACTACATTCCATTATTTAGAATTTCGAACACAGCAATGCCAAGACAACAACTTCAATAGAGGCAGCACCTCCTGCTATGGAGACTTCTTTTGTGGGTAATGCACATTATTTTCCAGTGGGCAGCTTTTAGGCAAGACGCGGCGAGCTGCTAATTTTGACAGTGACCTTCGGGTTCCCTGTGTCACTTGAATGCACATGTTATCATAGGATGACAGTATCTCATTTCAAAGTATTTAAAACGGTATCTGTTCCGTGCTAACACCGTCCAGCAATCATGGTAACATTGGATTTCCTAGCTGCCTCTTCTTCACATCACCACCATTCAATGTAGGGGAAAACTCCAAGATTACCAAGTAAATCTGTTATAAAGGTCACTGTTTTCCAGCTGAACTTCCCAATAACAACCCAGTGCATTCTGGGAGTTGTGCAACTAATTAAATTACATCTTCTGATTCCACAGGCTTTTTGAAGTACAACCTAGACTACAAGAGGGAGTCCCTGATGACATGGAGACATCCAGTAACATTAGTAAACCCACGGCGTAATCAGTCTCCTAACAGGCACATGTGTTATAATGACATTTGCATACTCTCAGCCAAGTCAAGTAGACCCTACGGTTACTCTTCAAACAACATTAACTCAGACAAGACACCTGATGGCGTTCCAATCACTCTGGTCCAATACCTTTCCAGTCCATTCCACGCCTTTCCAGATGGAGAAATAGACCAGGATCCAGGACAAGGCTAGGGTGCAGGCAAGTGGCCAGCGTACACTGCCAGGCTCTCCCAGACCATCTGTGACCTGGTGCATGTTCCTCCTGCAGAGAACACAAATGTGAGACAAGCAAGACTGGGCCACATGCATTACCTCCCGACTGGACTCTTCTCCTAGAGAACCAAAGATCTACTCCAAAGCAGACTTCCATGCAGCAAGATATGTGTTACACTAATAATAATGTACACAAAAGTCAATCAGACTGAGTCACTTGTTTACTTTTACCTTTGACCTTTGTTTTTTCAACCTTCTGTTTACTTCTATTGAAATGTTTACAGTTTTCTCAAGAACTGAGGACAGGAACAGGGAATGAGACATTTTGCAAAGTGCATATGCGTTTTCATTTTTAAATTGGATGTATACAGACATCATTTCATGATCACCAATTAAGATGGTGCCATTAGATACTCCCAAGCAACATAAAATATTTTAAAGGCATCAGTCTTTATAATGGATATATCTTCTCTTCAACAATTCGTATATTCTTTAAATTCAGCCATTCCTGAAAACATTTGGACCATGGAGATGCACAGAAACATGTGGTCTATAGCCCCCAAATCAAATGCTGTAGTAAGAATATATATTTTAATTCAGTGAAAGTTCAATCAGAAGTAAGTGAAAGCTCCTATGTCGCGTTGTTGTCTAAGACAATAAAGCAAGATGCTTCAAATTCGTTCATTGATGATAGGTGTTCGCAATCTGGCAATCTTTTGCCTGGCGGAACGTTAAAATGACTTTTGATATAGCTGTGTTATTGAAATTATTGTTTTGCAGTAATAAAAATTTGTACTCAAACTTCTTAAGGTGAACAAGACCTTACATTTAATGTTTATGTGACTTTTCATTGTACTACATGAATACATCCGTATTTTCATGTCTCATTAGAATAAACAATAAATGTGTCCCACAGAGAAGGATGAAGACTTTCACAGACTGTTCTGAATGAAGTATACATATTTATAGTTGAACCTAAATCACATGGTATGTAACCTTTTCTGCTCAATGGTTAGACAATTGCTTGTGAGAAGCTCTGTGTAGTATATTATGAGAATCTTGTGGAATGTATTCAGTTGTAAATGCTTCTCTTTTGATTTGTTCTGATTAGTTTAGAACTAGCGAACTATGTACTAGGGTGGGGAATGTGTGAACTCCTTGATTTAGCAGGCGAGTCTATGAAGTAATTCTTCCCCATCTAGACTCTAAACTTTAGTGAGTTCTTAATTGATTCTGTACTAAATGAGCTTTCCACTCTGATTTATTGTCCAATCGATTTTGACTGTTTTGAATTAACTCCTGTGCGACTAAAATCCTTAAATTAAACCTTTAAGGTTGAGACTTCATCGTCTGTCATTCTTTTAGAATATGAATTCTAGAGTGTTATTTGTAATTGCCCCCTTTGACTTCTTAAGGATGAAATGAGTTCAGCGGGGGGCACCAACGTTCTAGGGACTACACAGCTCCTGATCGATCAGGGGGCACCTTGGGGCAAGATTGAATGGGGTTCGCAGGCGGTCACCTGGCACAGTTTACCTACATTATAAGTAATTACTTAGTTTTGCCAATTCTGACACTTCATTGTTCATCTTTTCTCGGACAGTTTTCAGCTTTCTTACCCAGGTTATCCTGCCAGAACTTTAATTCTCTTCAAATCATCCATCCCGGATTTTTACAGAGTAATTTTATCTGCTTGAATTACTATGAAACGGAATTAGTTCCCGTTCCCTGTCATGTAACATCTTTCCTCGTGATGTGGCGCTCTATTTGCGGTATTCCCCAGTGTCAAGGACTATATTTCCTTCTGAAACGGGCCAGTAGCAGGGGTATTCTCTGTTCAGCATGCACTTCCCTCTCCCAAGATGGGGGCTCCATCATCTCTGTGCCTGGCCCATGATGCAACTTGATTGGCTCCTTCTGTACAGCATTACCTGTATCCTACCGTCCTTCTTACTATTTGGGTCTTCCCCCTGGAACTGGTACATTTCTTTACTAAGTGTAGTAACTCAACAGGTGTTTTATTTTCTCTTTTCTTGTAGAGCTGAAGCAGAGCGACATAGGTCTCCTGCTACTTGATGGCCTGCAAAGCGACTAGCATAGAATTTCACAGAATACTTGGAGCAATAGCACATATGAGCAAGTCAATTTACAAAAGTAAATTGGCATAAACTGATAGCACATAATGATAGGTATTTTTCAAAAATCTGTGTGAGAAAGTGCTTATTTTGTTTTTCCTTCGTGCTGAGATGATGGATTGGCTTCTCACGCACAAATTGTACAGTTCCTCTTAAAATGAGTATCTCTGGGACACTCATTAGATGATTCACAATGAAAATCGTGACAGGCCTTTTTTGTGTTTTAGATGGTGTAAGGACACATTTGACATTATTTTGAAGTTGTGATTTCTCTATTTTGCTCGAAAAGTGCACCTGATAATGTAGAATAAGTCTGAAAGTGTAACATCAGTGGGCTTACGTCAAGAAGCCAATTTGGCACCTAGGCTTAACGTAGGTGCCAATATGACTTGGTTTACATGTGTAAATTCACATTGTGTATTCACAAAACATTAACAGCCAGATGCATCAACAGATGGAATTGCGATTCCTAAATAGCGATTTTTAAGGAATCGCTATTTAGGAATCGCAAAAGCCTATGCATGTAGGAATCGCTATCAAAATAGCGATTCTTACACTTTCCTTAATTGCGACTCGCAAATTGCGAATCGCACTTAAGGAATACCTCCCCATTCATTCCTATGGGCCTAGAGGCCCATAGGAATGAATGGGAAGACATTCTCAATTTGCGATTAGCAATTAGCGAATCGCAAATTGAGAATGCAATTTCAAGGGTGCAGGGGTGTCCAAAGGACACCCTGTTGCACCCCTGACATCTGCATATGGGTACATCTTGCACACACACATGCCCTAAGGGCATGTGTGTGTGTAAAATGGAACTTTGAAAAATGCACTTTAGTGCATTTTTCAATGTTTTTGCAAATTACCATGAAGTTCAACTTCATGGTAATTTGCTACTCCTATTTGCGAAATCGCTATTTTTTGTTTGTTTGATGCATTGCATTTAAGGAATCTCAATTTGGGATTCCTTAAATGCAATTGCAAATTAAGGAATCTCAATTTAGAGATTCCTTAATTGCGATTTTTGCACTTGGGATGATGCATCCCAAATGCAAAAATACCAGTCGCAAAGGGGCAGATTCTGAGAATCTGCCCGTTTGCGACCGGTTTTTAGGTTGATGCATCTGGCTGTAACTGTCTTGGGATTTTGGGAGATCACTTAACTCAAGATCAATTAACTCTTGTCTATTAAAAATGTTACACTGGCCAACATATCCCAATTGTTTTTTTGGTCTCGCCTGGCGTTAGCAGCGCGCATGCACTGCTCTCGCCATGCGAGCGCCTCTTTGAATCAATACGGTTTCCGAGGGGGACTTGAAGCCCCACCCCTTCTTCTTGCTTCATAGCTTATGCTAAACGCAGCCTTTATATTGTGAAGGAGGCTTTTTAATCCCTCCTTGTTGCCACTTTGTCCGCTTTTAGCCCCGCCCACCAGGACTGGATCTTTTACTGGGGGCGCAACACTCTGTCCTTCATTACTCCGTGTAGGCACTTTGTTTTTTCAGTACGGGGAAAGCGCGATCTGAGGCAGTGTGTGTTGTTTTGTGGGAAGTTATGTGTGGGATTGGTATTCTGTGTCTTGCATTGTCTTTTGTGCTGTGCTTTGTGCTTTATATGGTGTTCATTGAGCCCTGACGTCTTTTCTGCAATATTTTGTGTCTTGCATTGTCTACTGTGTTGTGCTTTGTGGCTTATGCTGTTCATTGAGCCATGGCGTCTTTTGTGTTGTATTTTGTTTTGAATGTGGTACTGAGGTGTCTATGTTGGATGTTGTTGCAGACGTGCATTAATTTCTAAATTAACACTTTACAGAATGCAAGCATTGCATAAAATGAAACCATTGGTGCTTGCACCGCCTGATGAGTATGACACTGTAATTGTGAGGAATGACTTCCTGCCATGTCTTATGCCCAGGTGTTCTGATAGTGGGTTTTTACTTTTACCACAGATCTGCTTGGGTTGGTTCTGAAAATCTGCTTCTAGGCGAGATGTGAGTTCCTCAAGGACCAGCAACCAATTGTGGAAGGTACGCTCCCTCGGTAATGAGAGGCCTGCTGCTTGATGTTGTGGACTTTTGCTTGGCTAACAATAGTGCAGAAGGTGCAGTGGCACAGAGGCCTAGAGGATTAGGGAGAACTCTGAATCCTCATTAAGGCTGTATTTCAGCACCTCTGACGTTGGAACGAGAGGCATTGTGTTTTTTCATTCTCTTTGTTATGCCACGTGTGTTTTTGAGAGACTACGCCTGATGCAGATAGTTTGCATGTATGATGGCCTGCTAAGTAATGAGCTGTGAAGGCAGGACTGTTCGTTTCAGTAAAAGATGCGTCACATGAAACCAGGCCTTCAGACAAGTTGCATCAAGGAGAGGGGACTTCTTTATAGCTGGCCCGCGAATGCGTCTTAAGAAATGGCCGCTTTATAACGTGCGCTTTTAACACTTTGCAGAATACAATCAGCCCATTAAATGAAACTATTGGCGCTAGCACCGCGTGATAAGTAAGACACTGTAATTGCGAGGAATGACTTCATGCTGTGTGTCTTATGCCCAGGTGTTCTGATAGTGGGTTTTTACTGTTAGCAAAGATCTGCTTGGGTTGGTCTGAAAATCTGCTTCTAGGTGAAATGTGAGTTGTTCAAGGACCGGCAACCAATTGTGGAAAGTACGTTCCCTCGGTATAGAGAGGCCTTCTGCTTGATGTTGTGGACATTTGCTTGGCTAACAAGAGTGCAGAAGGTGCAGTGGCACAGCGGCCCAGAGGATTAGGAAGACCTCTGAATCCCCATTAAGGCTGTATTTCAGCACCCCAGACGTTGGAGTGAGAGGCGTTGTGTTTTTACATTCTCTTTGTTGTGCCATATGTGTTTTTGTGAGACCAGGCTTGATGCAGATGGTTTGCATGTAGTCTGGCCTGCTAATTAATGAGCTGTGGAGGCAGGCCTGTTCGTTTCTGCAAAAGATCCCTCATGTGAAACGTTTGTGATACCAGGCCTTCAGACATGTTGCGTGAAGGAGAGGGGACTCCTTTATAGCTGCCCCGCGAATGCGTCTTAAGAAATGGCCGCTTTATAACATGAGCTTTTAGGTGGTCCTGTGAGGGCATGCTCAAATGGTATGGTAAAGTCGGTGTGTCCGTGATGGTTGTGAGACCAGCCTCCCTTTACGGTGGGTGTGTTCAGGGAGACGAGCCCTGGATGCTGGTGATGATGGAGTGTGTCCCACAGCCATGCCAGTCGCCTGCCATTGTACAGCCTCCTCCCCGGCTAGCCAGGCCTCCTTACAATGGCTTGTTCACTCTTCACACTGCTTGCCTTGGTGGAACTGGCTCTTCCCTGCCAGATCTGGAGCCTGTTTGCGAAGATTGTGCACAAATGCAGCTTTTTTAGGGCGTAGATTGCATATAGGCAAAACTTTTCTGATCAACGTGCTTACCAAGTAATATAATATTGTATGTTACTTGGTAAGCATTTCCTAATTTCTGCCTAAATGAAAATAGGGAGACACATTTATCCTTCGTGTAAATCCTGTAATGCCCCATACGTACGAAATTGCCTGACCATCTCAAAAATCCAGTTTATTCGCAACACAATTTTAAAAAAACTTGGCTAACAAGATGATTTTTGTTTACTTTACGTTCTTTGTCGATTTACAAAACCATACTACATTTGCCTAAATAATAATCGACTAGTTTTATAAATGTACGGGTTCCAACTTTTCCGATTGCTACACATGGTAGCGTTAATGTCAGCAGTGGCTGGCAACAGAGTGCATTCTCTTTGTCCTAAGTGTGGACAGTATATATTTTTTCGCTTCTGATATTCTTTGCGTTCTACACAAGGTGCTCTATTGGAATGTGACAAAACTTGACTTGATGCACGTTACACAACATAAATATTGTTTTTTCACTTTGGATTTCTAATAAATATTAGATGCTTAAGAAACTACAACTCTATTACCAATTATTACAGGCACGGGTCTGGGGCGGGAGGTTCGGTCAGTCAAAGGGGGAGGGGTGCCAACACCTGTGGGCTTAAAAGGCAAGAATGTGAGAAGCTTTTTGTAGTCGGGGAGGGAATAAACTAAATAAAATCTTGCAGAAACAAGAAGGCTCAGTGATGTCAGTAAGAGTTGACAAGCATTTTGAAAGAGGGGGTATTATTTAGTTTTCGTTTAAAATGTAATTTCCTTTCTACATAAAAACCAGCATTGGCATAGCCAATAGGTCTCACTTTTGTCGGGCTGACCACCGTGTTTCTGCTGGTGGTCCCTTTGTTGGCTTCACTGTAGGAAACCTTACACCAAGGAGCAAATAGTCAATGTACTTTTTTCTATTTGGTACCGCAAGAAGAAGCCTAGTGGTCCTTAAGGAAAATAAAGAACATTGACCCTCACGCCCTGGTGAGAAACCTTCCAGGGTGTCCGGGTCATTTTTTTGATTTACAATATCAAACTGCCAAACAATCGCTGTAAATATATATTGTTGTAAAGTTGGTTATTGGTAGTAGTAAGCATGCACCTACCACTAATAATAAGTCCACTAACACAGTATAGGGTCAAGTAAAGGTCTCAATAAATTAGTCTCTTGCTCAACCCTTGATAGCTGTAACTGATCAGGGAGGCCTAACTTAGGAGACAGGTATGGCAAGCATTTAAAAACACAAATACATCAAGTAAGTAAGACATAACACACAATATTAATCTCAAACCAATTTATAAAAATAGTACATATTTGTATGAACGCATAGACATCATAGCAACAAAAATCCAATGTAGCAAACCAGAGATATGAGTTTTGAAAGATTCACCACTTAATTTGCTTAAAAAACCCATAGCGCCACTCTGAGACGTTGTACGTGCTTGACAGGAACAAAGTCAAAGTTTCAGGCCAACCGCCCTGGAGCCCTGCTCAAATACACTAAGCGGGAGGCCCCGGTTGAAACGTTTCTGGAGCTTTTCCTTCCGATGGCCCTCGACCCTCCTCAGCAGGCCAGATATGGAGCTGGCTAGCTGGCTTGACTTTCCTCGAGGCCCTAGTCAAATCCTGGAAGTCCAGAACTCCGGAGCATTCAGCGGGATGAGCCTAAAATCCTGGCCAGGTTGTGGTTGAAGGTGGCCGACTTGACTCTCGCGGTCGGGTCGATCACCTTATGGAGCTTTTTCCCAAAAGTTCTCCAGACTTCTCCAAACTTCAGGAGGTGCTTCCTGAAGGTCTCCTTATGGTTCCAAAGTGTCCTAAAGACAAATAGAAACATTTGGAATCTCCTGTATTGTCTCTGGAAGGTCTGTACCACAATTCCCACAATGCACTTGACCAAATTCTTAAAAGTCCACTGGACACACACCAGGAAGTGGAGATGATGCAGGTGGGCTCTGTTAACCAGTAGCCACAGGGGGTCCACTCCTTAATCCTTCTTGAAGCAAGGCACAGTCCCCAGGCCTCCCAGGCACAGTCATTCAGAGTGAAGGCCTGTGGGTGCAAATTCAGATTCCAGCAGGACAGTCCTTCTTTCCCTTGTAGTTTTCAGGCAGCAGAACTGAGAGGCTATGCACCTCCCACATATTTATTCTCTGTTTCTGGGCATCAAGAGGGATGTATCACTGACTAATGAGATGCAGGGTGCCACCCAGGCACATGTCCACCTCCTCCAAAGTGCAAAGTTTGACATGTTCCTGTTCCAGAAAGCACTATCACTCCAAAATACAACATGGCTAAAATATCAGCAAAACAGTTAGAGCTAGCTAAACCCACTCACAGTGTGGCCATTTTCCATGAGCTCCCCCTCCTCATATCTGTACATTTCTCCCTTAAGTCTGCTATTCGGCTGGGTCAGGCGGGGATGGGGTATATGGCCTGGCATTCCCTGCCTGTCCTGTTCTCCTTTGAAGCCTCATACTTTATGGCCCCTCCCCATGCTCTGCCATTTCTGTGTAGCTGGAGAGCTCTCTCCAGCAGATAGCCTCTCCCCTGGATAGCCACCTATCACCTTCAAGGCAGCCTTGATAATCCTGTTAGAGCTGACCAATGAGGCAAGGCTGCAAGAAGGCTGGATTTAGCCTTACAGACAAGAACGTCTTATACCTTCTTTTCTGTACAAGGTATGATAAATACAACAATGGCAATCTGTTGGATTTATCAATTTAATTCTTCTAAGTATTTGAATGATGTTTTAAACGACCTTCCCAGCAATATTTATGTGTGCATTAAATAGTGCAATGTTAGCCAATGGGCTAAGTATCTATAGTGGGGAAAAAATAAAATGGGCAGATTTGCCTCACCAGGGTTTATAAAACATCTTTTATAAGGAACCTGCTTATTATTACATGACTCCTTACCCCTGGGCCACCTAGGGGAGACCCTGGTGGTAACTAATATGTACTAATAAGGTAGATTATCACTTTGTAAGTGCCCATACCACCAAAGTCGAGTTTGAACACAATTTATATTTAAAGACAGTCTGCAAAGCCAGGCTGCCTTTAAAATGACAGCAGACAGTCAACATTGCACCCATGCAAGTCCCCGAAATCTGCTGGGACTCTAAATTGCCAGGCCCTATTACATATTAGGGACTTATTGGTAGTTTGAACATCCTAGCCCTATTATATAGTTCGGACTTATAGGGCCTGTCAATACCAATTGTGAGCATTTACTTTTAAAGGTAGGCTGCAAGATATGACTATCTTTAAAAGGACTGCAAGCCACTCAACAGTGTACACATGCAAAGTGCATAAAATCTGCCGTGCTTCTAAACCTCCTTGCCCTATTATCTGTTATGTTATGTTATGTTAAAATGGGACTTTTATAGCGCAACGGCTACTCCGAAGGAGTGTCCCGGCGCTTTGAGCTCCAGACCATGTAAAAGAGCTAGAAAACATAACAATAACAGAACAAGGGCCTAAGAGGAGGGGACAGATTATCCAGCAAACAACCAGGTTTTCAAGTCCTTCCTGAAGACAAGCAGATTAGCGGTGTTTCGCAAGGACACCGGTAGCGAATTCCATAGCTGAGGAGCAAGGAAACTAAAGGACCGGCCGCCTAGCCGAGCCCTTTTAATGCGTGGCACCCGAGCCAATGCCAAGGCTTCTGACCTGAGGGATCGTGCAGGTCGATAGAAGTCCAGCCTCCTCTGGAGATACTTGGCGCCATTGCCATGCAAGGCCTTATGGGCAAGGGTCATGGCTTTGAACAGTATCCTCTTCCGCACCGGAAGCCAGTGAAGGGATACAAGGAGGTTAGAGGCGCTAGTGCGGCGATGAAGGCCAAAAATAGCACGCGCAGCAGCGTTCTGGGTGACCTGCAGACGTTGGAGGAGATATTCAGGCAAGCCCAGATATAGGACATTGGCATAGTCCAATCTGGACCCTATGAGGGCCTGAACAGTGATCCTCCGATGTTGCTCCGAGAGAAGGGGAAAGAACTTGCGCAACATTCTGAGAATCCCAAAACATGTTCCCGTAAGAGTGGAAACCTGGGATTTGAGCGAAAGCTCGTTGTCAATTTTAACTCCCAGGTTCTTAGCCCACTTAGAGGACTGTGTGGGAGGGAACATGTCGGCAGGCCACCATCCCTGCCAATCTGGTTCTGATGGGCATCCGAAGAATAGTATTTCAGATTTGTCCGAGTTGCACTTAAGGCTGTTGTGTGAAAACCAGCTAAAAACAGCCCCAAGGCACTCACGGATCCTTTCTCCATCGAACTCTTCGCTCTTGCGACAGGTGAAAAGGAGCTGAGTGTCGTCCGCATAAGAGACGATCCGGGCCCCATAGGACTCCGCTAATGTCGCCAGAGGGGTCATAAGGATGTTAAATAGAGTGGGGCTCAAAATAGAGCCCTGAGGCACTCCGACTCCCAATGGCGGCATCTCAGCGGATCCGGGTGGGACCCAGACCGTCTGGCGGCGGTTGGCCAGAAAGGAAGAAAACCAGTTGAGCACCGTCCCCCCTAGCCCGATGTCACGGAGCCTGGTGAGGAGATCCTCATGGGGGACGGTGTCAAACGCCGCCGACAGATCTAGCATAACTAACATCACTCGGCCTCCCGTGTCCAGCACCTCTTTAACGATCTCCGAGACTTCCAAGAGCGCCGTCTCGGTGCTTAAGTTGGAGCGAAAGCCCGATTGGGATTCATGAAGTAAATCATTAGACTCCAGGAAGTTGGAAAGCACGCTATGCACGTGTTTCTCCAAGATCTTAGTCAGTGCTGGAAGGAGCGAGATTGGCCTATAATTGGAGGGTGCCTCTGGGTCAAGATTGGGCTTCTTAATCAGAGGGATGACCATGGCTTGCTTCCAGGTCTGGGGCAGAAAGCCCTCGCTCAGGGATAAATTGAGGATGGGATTGGCTATGGGGTTGATGGCATCTGCCATTTTTGCTAGAAATTTTGCTGGGCACGGATCTAACGGTGAGCCCGACTTAAGGTTCCTCATCAAAGCTAGGGATGTGACAACCGAAAGGGGAGGAAAATCAAGCAAAGCTGGGCCTGAGGGAGACAGAGAAGCTGTCTCAATCGGCACCGTAGACACATCATCTGGGGCTCTCAACGGGAAGGAAACCTGGATTTGCCTAATTTTGGTGGTGAAGAAGTTGGCAATAGTGTTGGCCCAGGTCTCCGCTGGAGCACCCTGAGTAGAGATGGACCGAGGGCTAGTGAATTCTCGCACAATTGAAAAAAACTCCCTACAAGAGTTGGCAGCATCGTCAATCCTTTTAGCGAAATATCATTTCTTGCTCTGAAGGACTAGTTCATGGTATGACTTCATCATGGTTCTATACCGTTGTTTGGCCTCAGGCTCATACTGGGCTCTCCAAGCCCGCTCCGCAACTTTACATTGCCTACGGGCATGGGCTAGTTCCTCCGTGAACCAGGGGGCAGAGACCCGTCGAGCAGCGGACCTGGGTGGCTGTAGAGGAGCGAGGGACTTACAGGTAAATCAATCCCTCTTGCTCTGTTATCTACTAGGGATGTATAGGGTCTCTCAGGCCAATTATAAGGGTAGCTTAATACATAGTGTACCCTATTACGTGTTTGTGTTACAACATTATACTGGCGTGGGCCTGCCAGCAGAGCCCAGCGCACCGTCTGAGTCAGTTACCACCAATATCATTCATCAAAAAATGGAGTGAACAGGGCAAAAGGTTGACTTTCTAACATATATGCATCAAAAGAATACACTTTACATAGATATAAAGTAAATTACAAATATAAAGTAAAGTACAAACATTTCAGCTACAAAAATATTATCTACTAGAACATAAAAGGTATGGCATTAAAAAATAAATATAATTACAATTAATAGCATTTAAACTTTAAATAATTCTTAAACATTTTTGTAAATATCCAATGAACTATAGAGTTTTCCATTGTAAAAAAAATAATTATATTTGTAACTTAAACAAATATATCAAATATTTGAAGAATAATTTTGAAAGTATTTAATTAGAATAAAAATATGAATCTTTGGCGCAAGTTAAGTTATAAATTAAATTTAATATTTTTACATTTACATATATAAGTATATATATTCCATTAAACAAATGCGCATTTAACTCAAATAATTATTTTTTAAAATCAACCACAATATGCAAACATTTGAAATTAGTATTATATTATACTATTAAAAACATACAGACAAACATATATTATTAATTTATAAAAATAATAATTAATTATTGTTGGAAATGGCCCTTTTTGCAGGGTTATGCTCAAACGTTTTGCTTCTTCCTCCTTTGTTTTTCCTGACCTTTGGTTGTTGGCTAAAGGACTCTGGGCACTATACCACTATGGATCAGTGCTGAAGTGCAAATGCTCTCTGTGTAAATTGGTATTGTGAATGGTTATCCATGATTGGTATATTTGTTTTACCAGTAGGTCCCTAGTAACATGCACTGAGTGTGCCAGGGCTGGTAATTCAAATGCTACCTTACCCTTCCCTTTTCTTACACCTAGGACACCTCTATGGGAGGACCAAGGCATCCCCCTGGGCAGGGTGCAGTGTATGTAAAAGGTAGGACATGTACTAGTGTGTGTAACATCTCCTGATACTGAACTACTGCCAATTTCATTTTTCACTATTGAAAGGCTATCTTGCCCGTAGGACAGAATGGGGAATGCTGTGTAACATGTTTACCTGCATATCTTCCCATATGAGTGAGATAGAGACTTGGAGTCTGGTATCCCTGAACTCAGAATTTAATAACACATCTTTTAGGAAGGATGTTTTTTAAATCCTGTGCTTGAAAATAGCACTTTTAGAAAGTGGCTATTTTCTTGTTCAAGCTTTCTGTGTGCCTCTGCCTGTTTGTGGATTGACTGTCTGGTTTTAGAGTGACAGGGGCTGTGTGGCTCCAGGAGTCTTGATGAGTCAGCACTAGGCTGACTAGAACTATCTGCATTTAGAGTGGTGGGAGGAGTATCACCTTGGACTGAATAGGGCTGTGCCTGCCTTCCACAATGCTGGCTCCACCTCCGGTGGTGCATCTGATTTCCCTGGCCCACACTGACAAAGGAACAAGTTGTGCACTGGCAGAGTGCACCCAGAACTGGTTTGGACTGGGTCCAGGACCCCTCACGCATAGAGAACAGAGACTTTTGAGCAATCTGATCTGAATAGATCGTCAATCCCACATTAACCCCTTCAGTGCTGATGACAAAGCCAGCTTGTCATGGGTTTTACCTGCGCTGTGCTTATGACGAGCTGGCTTTGTCATGAACAATGGGAATCTCAAGAATGCAGCACCGGACGGGAAAACACCTTAGCAGCCAAGGTGTTAAAGCTCCAATTCTCCGCTAGTGTAGAACAGTCTTGTTTTATTTAAGATATTAAACAGCTATATCCTGTGCTTATTAATGATTTTGTCTTAGACGAGTAGAAGCACTCCCAGATATCAGAATCTGAGATCGTTAGAACTTTCATCCGGCGTATCAGAAAATCGTGTATTTGAATATGTTTAAACCTCATAGGCTCGGTCAGATGATATAAGTTCTTTAGTGCCTCAAAGTCTAAGAAACCATTAATACCATAAAGGTCCCCCTAGATTACAATACCGTGAGTGGACCAAACATTAGCCCAGCCATCATTAAATATCCCAGGAAGTCCCGGGTTACCCCAAAGTCGTAGTCTTGAGTGGAAAAAGGAGGTTTTACAGAAAAGCAAAATACTAAACCAGATCTTGGCTGTGTCTCGCGCGGTCTTAAATTTAACTCTCTTGTAATAGTTTGGGTCATTCAGCCTAAACAAAAACATTCTAGCATCTAAATTCAACATAATGGTATGAAAAAAAAATTGGTCTCTTTCAAAAATTAATAATCTGGTACAATCCGCGAGCTTAAGGTTGCAACAATTTAAAACCTCTTGTCTGTTATATTATACCCCGGAAGTGATTTTTAAATGGTCTCCAAATGCATTATATATTGACCATACCAGATGCCCTAAATGTGATACTGTGGGTGCCAATATAGAACATATGTTATTTTCCTGCCCGTCGTTAAGAGAGTTTTGGTTTGCCTTGGATAAGGTTTTGAAATTGAAATTGGTAAGGTCACCACTACTCTCTGCTCTCATGGTACTCTAAGATATACATGATACTACTTTACCTCAACAGGCTTTAATTACCATTTTGTTATCCTGTGCCAAACTCACTATATGCAGTGGTGGTCTCTGGTTAACGATGGTATGGAGGCGGCCTTGGCCCGAATTAGGGGCACCAGGTCTATGCTTAAATTCGAAAAAAAATTGGGTAACTTTATTTAAAACCTTTTTTAAACAATTTGATTTTTTAAAATGGTATGGATTTTCTGTTTATTTCCTCTATGTTGAAACTATTTTTCTGCCATTCTGTATTTGTTTATTTTACAATATAACTGACATATTTGTGATGTCTTTGCTTTGTTTTCACTCTGTGCCGATAATAAAAAAGAAAAAAAAAGAGAACAGAGACTTTTGGGGTATAAATTGAAGAGCTGAAACCCCTGAATGAATGAATGAATGAATGAATGAATGAAGCAGCATTTATAGAGCGCATAGCTACTCATGGGCATCCCAGCGTTAGAGAATAACTGTAGCTTCCGAGAATCATTTAGGGAAGAGCCATTTTTTCAGGAGCTTGTTGAAGGCCAGGTGATTAGGTTCCATTCGTATCTGGAGAGGGAGGGAGTTCCAGAGTTTGGCGGCATTGTATGAGAATAGCCAACCACAACTTCTGACTCTCTTAATTCAGGGGACGACTGCCAGATGTTGCTCATCTGAGCGTAGGTGCCTGTTGGCTCGGTAGGGCTTGACCAAAGAGGAGATAATCTCTGGTACTTTCCCTCCTATCAGTTTATGAGTAATATATGTAGCCTTGAAGTTGACTCTCTCCCGGATGAGAAGCCAGTGGAGAGCTTTCATGGCGGGTTTAGCAGATTGCCGATTCTGAATTACCATGAGGATCCTTGTGGCACAGTTCTGTACCATTTGAATTTTGGTGAAGACCGAGCACGGGGCACCAAGGTATAGTGCATTGCCGTAGTCCAGGTGTGACAGAATAAGCGCTTGGACAATTCGATTTTTTGCCTGAAAGGGGAGCAGGGGAAGCACTTTGCGAAGCATCCTTATGATGCCAAAGCAGGAGGCCACCACCTTTCTGGCCTGGACTTTAAGGCTGAGGTCTGAGTCCAGCCGGAAAACCCAGGGTTTTAATCTCTGACTTGGGGACGGGTACAGAGCCCATCGAGGATGGCCACATCGTATCTGCTCTAAGGAGTGAAGGATTGCATAGGAGCTTGAGCTTAGTTTTGGCGCCATATATTTTAGGTGGTAGTGTTTCATCCAAGGCAGGTGCAGAGGCAGGTGGACGCAATGTCTGAGTGGTTAAGTGCACCCACCAGCAGGGTGTCATCAGCATACGTCACAATGTTCACTCCATAGGTACGGACGATGTCCGCAAGGGGAGCCATGTAGGCATTAAAAAGTGTGGGAATCAGGGAAGAACCCTGAACGACCCCGCAGGGGACGGGCCAGGGTTTAGAAGTGGCCTCACCCTTGCATACCTGGAAGGATCTCACCTCCAGGAAGGATTGCAGCCATGTGAATGCTACTCCAGACACACCCAGATTTCTGAGTTGATGGACCAGGATGCGGTGATTAACCGTATCAAAGGCCGCACTAAGATCTAACAGAATCACGGCAGAGGAGCCTCGCCATCGAGAATCTTTCTGGATTCTTCCGAGACAGCTAAAAAAGCAGTTTCTGGGCCTTGGTGAGGGTGGAAGCCAGTTTGAGAGGGATGGAGAAGATTTTTATAGTCCAAGTGGGCAGAGAGTGCGGAATTGACATGTTTCTCCAGTATTTTGCTAATTCCTGGGAGGAGTGAAATAGGACGGTAATTGGCCAGGCAGTCTGGGTTCAGGCTACGTTTTTTCAGGAGGGATTTGACAATGTTTTTTTTTCCATAGGGGCGAACCACCCCTGAGGATATGGATGAGTTTATCAAATCTCGGATGACCGGACCAACTGCTTTTGCCACCTGGTTCAAGATCTTAGGGTGGCAGGGTCTCTGGGCGATCCGCTTTTAACAAGTGCAGAGATGATCTGAATTGAATCATGTTTCATTAAGGGGAAGGTCTTTAGAGAAAGTTCCTTACTTTCCATGTGTAAATCCTCAGGGTGGGAGATAGTATGGCTATCCGTTATCTGTTTGGATCGTGTTATAAAACAATTCCGCAAGTTTGTTGCAGCGTTGGTCCATGGCTAAGGGAGTATCGGGGAGAGAAGTGGCTATCAGTAGTTTCTTTGCAATTCTGAATCTTTCACAGGGGAATTTGCAGCTGAGGATAGGATTTCCTCAAAATAAGCTGCCTGGGCTTTTTTAATTTCGAGCTTGTAAATTTTGATAGCCTCCCTGTAAACCATTTTCTTGTTCCGGGAGAAGTCCCTTCTCCAGATTCTTCAGTTTTTTTACAGGTTTGTTTTAATTCTTGGAGTTTAGGGGTATACCAGGCCGTTCTGTTGTGCCCTTTGTGCAACTGAGTGGTTGTTTAAAGAAGGAGTTGGTCTAGTATACCCTCAATCCAGTTATTGAATCTATCATTAGGCACCACAGGATCGGTGTCAAGGGGGCTTAGAATTTTCTAAGGCCGGTATCCATTTTTCTGTGGGAAGTTTTGACCAGCTGCGGGACTTACTTTGCGTAGGCCAAGTTGGGAGAGTAGCATGGGTGGGAGACCAACTGGAAGGGATGAGGAGGTGATCCGACCAGGGAATATGGGTCGGTATCTGACAGGAAAGCTCCTCCAGACTGGAAATAAAATGGGGTCTAAGAGGTGCCCTTTTGAGTGTGTTGCATGTACTACCTTCTGGGTGAGCTGTAAGGCTGCTAAGTCC
Organism: Lissotriton vulgaris; assembly: GCF_964263255.1. NCBI lineage: Eukaryota > Metazoa > Chordata > Amphibia > Caudata > Salamandridae > Lissotriton > Lissotriton vulgaris. The sequence continues at coordinate 70,753,447 of NC_141686.1, forward strand.
AAAGACAGCTCAGATGCCACCTTTGATGTTAACTCATCGAAATGGACATTGTAGTCACCCAAGATAGTAAAGTTTGCGGCAGTACTAGCCAGTTTGGGGACCATTTCAGAAAGTGACTTAATGCAGATTTGGCATAAGGATCCAGGGGGGCGGTAGATTAGATTGCCCAATGGGCGGAGCGTGGGCGTAAATCCTATAGAAAAGTGAAGGTTTTCACAATCAAGTAAGGCGCTCCCAAGTGTTCGACATGTGAGGTGGCTTTTCAAAATAATAGCGATGCCACCAACTTTACCAGTAGCCCTATCCAGCCTCTGTATTATGTAATCAGGGGGGAGGGCCTGAATAATGTCAGGGTCTGACCCTGCGTTCAGCCAAGTTTTGATGAGGAATAGGACATCAGGGACTTCATCCATAAGCAGGATGGACAATTCGGCGGTATGTTTCGACAGAGATCTGCAGTTTAATAGGAGTAGTTTAAAGACATGGGACCCGATTCACAAAATGAACTTAAGACTCAATCCTAAACCTTCTACTATTTTGGTATTCATAGAATGCACTTACTAATTTTGGCATTCACAGAATTAACTTACTACTTTTGGTATTCACAGAAGTTAGGATTTTGTCTTAAGTTTGTCTTAAGGCAAACTTAAGACAGACTTAAGACAAAAACCTAACTTTTGTGAATACCAAAAGTAGCAAGTTCATTCTGTGAATGCCAAAAGTAGTAAGTGCATTCTGTGAATACCAAAATAGTAGTAAGTTTAGGATTGAGTCTTAAGTTCATTCTGTGAATCGGGCCCTTTGTCAGGCAAATCTGCAGCGGGAGCAATGGGGGAAGGGAACCAGGATCTGAAAGAACAGTGTGTGCAGTTGGTTTCTACACTTCTTTAGACTACTTTAGAACTAAAGAGGAACCTTTGGAGAAAAGCTGAAGAGCTGAAGGAGAAGTACTACCCTTGCTGTGTGTCTGGGGTTGGCATATAGTTGATATTTCTGCCAAAGGAAGGACAAGGGACTTTGCTGTATGCTGTGTCCCCCTGCTTGACAAGGACTTTGCTGTGTGCTGTGTCCTGAGAAGAGCTGGCCTCCTGTTGTGGAAACACAGGGATATCAAAGTTTCCACTGACTCCTTCGTGATCAAGAGGAACTTGTTGCCAAAGAGGACAGCTGAAGAGACTAAGGAGAAGTACTTCCCTTGCTGTGTGTCTTTGGCTGGCCTGCAGTTTGCTGTTTCTGCCGAGGAGAGTAACCAGGGAAATTGCTGTGAGCTGTGTCCCCTGCTTGAAGAATGACTTTGCTGTGTGCTGTGCCCATATGAAGAAAAGTCTGCAAGGTCCTGAGAAGAGCTGGCCTCCTGTTTCTGAAGTTCCAGGCACAAAATGACTTCACCCCCAGCTTCCCTGACTTCCTTACTGACAGTTCTGACCTGAGTGCCTGTAACTGTGTGTGAAGCAATTGCTGCTAGGAGCTGGTAGCGCGATCAACGAGGGAGAAGCGTGAGGCTGCCGCAGCAGCCGCCATTGCATCGCCAAGGTAGCGTGTCGTTGCTTCTGCTGTTCGCTGTCGCATCACCGGAGAAGAGTGTCGCCGGGCCATCGCATCACTAAGGAAGCGTGTCGCCGCTGCCGCTGATCGCCATCGAATCACCGGAAAAGCATGTCACAGGGCCTATAGCGGCTCAGGAAACCACTGATTTTGCTGCACGGCCTTTGGGCAAGCACGCATCGCATCAACGTTGTCGCATGGCATCAGAGACGCCATTATATCGCATCGCACCGGATCGACGCAACGCATCGAGTCACCATCTTGTTGCATCCTAACCGGAGTTCAGGAAGAGTCGACGCATCACCTTCTTTGCGACCCTTTTGTTTGTTCTGTGTTACACATCGAAGGTACTTTGAGAGAAAAGTGTTGCATTTACCATTTACAAGTTTATTTTTGCAACAACCCTTTTTAAAGACAATCTTGGATTTTTGTCGTTTTGGTCTTGTTTAGTTTAGATATAGATATTTTATTTTTCTAAACTGGTGTGGTGTCCATTTGTGGTGTTTTCACTGTGTTACTGTGAGTGTTGGTACAAATACTTTACATATTGCCTTTGGGATAAGCCTGTCTGCTTGTGCCAAGCTACCAAGGGGGGGGGAGCAGGGGTTATTGAAAGTGTGCATCCTCCTTACCCTGACTAGAAGCAACGGTCCCTATTTGGACAAGGGTACCTATCTCTGCCAACTAGTGACCGCCAGTTCTAACAGTTATCAATTTGAATTTCAAATTCTCCCTTTAAGAATGTAAACATTTATCTGAGGATATTAAAAGTTAAATTACAAAAAAAACATCAATCAAACAACATAAGATAAACTTGTTGGAAAGTGCATAAATTAAAGGAAGTAGTGGAGAGCATATTTCCTATTCTAACTTTAAACTCTAGTCCTACTTATGTTGGGGAAAGTGCTTAAACTATTCTAACTCTAGGCCCACATACATTAGAGAAAGTGCCTGTTGGGAGAGGTCACATTTACTATCTTAACTGAAATCCTACGTACATTGCGGAATTGAATATTTTGGGTGGTTTTCCTGATCTAACTTCCACTGGAAAAAGAGCTTACATTGTGGTTGGGCAGATATACAATTCGAAGTTCAAGCCCACAAACTTTATGGAAAAAACATAAATTGGAGGCGATCAAACATTGGGTAATGTACACATAGTGGGGAGCGTCAGAGTTAATGTTTTAATTTCAGGGCCAAAAACAATGGAGAAAGTGCATTCATTAGGGGAGGGTTAGATTGACTATTCTTACTCCAGTCCCACTTACATTGGGAACAGTGTTTATACTGGATGACTTTTAATCTACTATTCTAACTCCAGACCCTCATATAATGGGGATAGTGCATATCTTTGAACGGTTCTGATTTACTATTGTAACTCCAGTCCACTTTTATGTATGGAAGTACATATTTTGAATAGGGGATAGTGGTCTGAGACTTAGGGTTCCAATTTATCACTTATGTTGGGGAACGTGAATATACTAGGGAAAGGTTAGATTTGCCATTCTAATTACAATCCAACAAACATTGTGTAAAGTACATATATTTGGTAGTGGGTGGCAACTGCCAATTAAATGTCATGATATATTTGTGACCTATGTCCAAATCTGCTAGATGTATTCAATTACTGGAAGGCTAATGGGGCATTCTCCAAAGACTATGAAGGAGACAGTGATAGTTGAACTGCATGGGTCCTAGTGTGCATGATATCAAATACTCACTGATTAAAACCTCGTACAGACCATTACCATTACTGAACACTGATTGTACAATTTTGAGCAAAATTAAAGCAAACAGATTAATACTAATGCCTCCAACATTGCTACACACGTACCAGAATGGCTTTGTACAAGAATGAAATACGTCCCTGAACCAAATAAGGTTATACCATGTGCTGGCCACAACACCAGCAGAACACCCGATAGCTTCAGATGTTGCACTCAACAGAAAAGGCTTTTGATACAGTGAAATTACCTTTTCTTTACACAGTACTAGAGAAAATGTGCTTTGGGCCAACAATGGTAATTTGAATGAAACTGCTGTACACAGACCCTGCAGCCGGGTTGCAAACGTGGCACATGTACTCGGAGTAAAAGGATGTGCAGAGTGCCACCAGCCACAGGTGCATACTGTCACATATCCTGTTTGCCTGGCTATCAAGCCATTGGCAAATTACTGTAGCCAATAGGGAACAGAACAATAGAGGAGATGTTAAGACCAATGCAATTTGGCTCCTTCAGTCTGAAAAAGTGTGAGCCTAAATGAATACTCTATACTCTACTAGTAATGAATAAACTCGATTGAATTCCACCCTCATGATTTAGATTTCAGCCGACTGAGAGTCTTATCACTTTGTCTAATGTCTGGTGAAATGCAGCCAATCCTGCCGCCCAAACTCATCCGTACCCAACCAACACCTACAATGGACAGAACTATCCTACCTTTCTTCCCATCCACCACTTGCCATGCTCTTATCCCTCTCCCAGTGGCCAATGATAGAGTTGAGAGACTTCCCCAGATGTCAATATGAGTTGGCAGTCAGTGGCTTACAGGTAGCTGCAGTGGAGGCATTGTTGAGCTGTCATTCTTTATTTATTTAAAGTTTTATATAGCGCTGGCTAGACCCGGAGGTATCAGAGCGCTTTACATGAGCATCAGATCATAGTTACAGTTTACATCATTACAAAGGTTACACAGTTCTTAGAGCATGGCAACATAGTTACATGTAAGGTCACGACAAACAATAAGCACAAATACGAAAGGAGAAAAGCAGGCAAGGTGAGAGATTCAGGGGAGGGGTGGTTGGAGCACGGGAAGTAGACAGATAATGAGGGCGGGAAAGGGGAGTGGGTGGTGAGAGACACAGCATGGGAAGAGGAGGGGAAGGGTGATGGGGACACAAACCGGTAGACGAGTCAAGGCAACGTCCAAATTCCAGTAAGCTGTGATCCCAGGGAAGACAAGGGGAGAGATTCAGGGGAGAGAGGATAGGAGCTAGGGAAGAGACAATAAGGAGAGACGAAAAGAAGTCTGCCTAAAGACCGACTGGGTAGGTGTCGACCAAGGAGGGAATCCACGGCCCATCTCCCCTATAGCTAAACCAAGTAGCTCCATCGGGCGTCAGACAAAATAGTTCAGTCTCAATACATTGAGAGAGGAGGGAAGGAGAGACATAAATAGAGGGAGGATGCGGTAGGAGATGACAGGAGAGACGAAAGGAAGTGTAACAATGTGGTTCAACAATATACCAGAAAAGATCAACAAGTAAACATTATATCAAACAATCAGTAATACAATTAGGGGAGGAGAGAAAGGAGAGAGAAAGTAGTGGAGGGTAGAGGAGGAGGGAAAGTGATGATAAGGGAAGAGACAACCGTAGAGACGAGAGGAAGTCTGTCTAAAGAGTGACTGGGTAGGTGACGACCGCGGAGGAAATCCACGGCCCATCTCCTCTATAGCTAAACCAAGTAGCTCCATCGTGCGTCAGACAAAATAGTTCGGTCTCAATACATTGGGAGAGGAGGGAAGGAGAGACATAAATAGAGGGAGGATGCGGGAGGAGACGACAGGAGAGACGAAAGGAAGTGCAACAATTGTGGTTCAACAATATACCAGAAAAAGAACAACAAGTAAACATTAAATAGAACAGTCAGCAATACATTAGGGGAGGAGAGAAAGGTGAGATAAAGTAGTGGGGGGTAGGGGAGGCGAGAGAGTGAGGATAAGGGAAGAGACAACCGTAGAGATGAAAGGAAGTCTGCCTAAAAACCGACTGCGTAGGTGACGACCAAGGAGGGAATCCCCCCCATCTCCCCTATAGCTAAAACCAGGTAGCTCCATCAGGCATCATGCAAAATAGTTCAGTCTCAGGAGGCGAGGGAAGAGGCTTACAGAAAAACAGGCTGGGGACAAAGGGCAGGGGCATGCGAGGGCAGAGGACAGAAGCTGGAAAGAGTAGGAGCGGAGGGGGGAAGGGTTGGGGGAAGTGGGAGCGGGAAATGGAAGCGGGAAGGTAAGGTATGGGGAGACGCTGGTGCGTTAGTTTGAAGTCCGGCTGGCTAGGTGATAGTCAAAGGAGGGAGCCCAAACTCAATCTCCCCCAAAGGTAGCGAGGTAGATCCATTGGGCATCATACAAAAGTATGCAGGTGGCCCCTCAATTCGTATGCCCCAAGTCCTGCAGTAGAGCTCCAGTCTGCACTATGTAGGGGGCATAGTGCGCCCGCTGGTCGCCAGCACCCCAGCGGGGCCCGTTCCATCGCGCCGCCAGCCGTGCTTTTAGGGGGTGTCCTTATGTCACAGTTGCTCCCCGTCTAGGTCGCCGTCCATCCCCGCACGGGGGGGGGCACAGAGGATGGCGGCAGTGCTCATCCCGGCAATCCCCCGGGGGCCAGCCACGAAGAATGCAGGAACCGTGACAATCCAGTGCTTCTTGCCCGGGGTAGGGGTAGCCTGGGCGCCCACTCGTTGCATCTGTGAGGGGGGCGGCTGCCCGGTGTTAGCCTGCTCGCTGGGCCCGGGCCGCCATGTTGGAGTCAGGCAAGGGTAGTTCGCAATTTGCCCCCCCGCCCGAGCGTCCTGGCTAGACATGGGGGGGGGGGGAGCACGCGGGAGCAGTGGGGGGGGGGAATATTATGCGCCACTCACCTTCTGGAGCTCTGTGCTCCGAGCCTCCGGGGTGGGCCGGTCGAGAGACGCGAGCACCGTCACTGTGCCAGTGCCATTTTAAGATCAGGCACCCCCGGCGCGAGAACTATGCCGGTCAAAAGTCCGCTGGAGGGCAGGGGCCCGTGTCACCGGTCCCTGAATCTGCCCCCTCTGAGTGCCGGAGAAGGTCACCGGCGCCGTCGAGGGTGTACAGCCCCATGGTACCGCCGCCGCTGTTGAGGTGCCGCCTTCAGGCTTTGGTGCTCGCGGACCCCCGCCGGTGTATGGCGGGTCCGCAGTGGTTGGCGGTAAGGGATGCAGAGTCGGCACCTCGCTCTGCCCGGGTATAGGGTGTTCGCTGGGCTCACTCGTAGACGGAGATCGCCTGGCCCGTCGCGTCGCAGAGAGGTAGTCCATGGTAATGACTGGTAGCTGCCATCTTGTGTCCGGTCCCGGGGTTAGGTGTCGTTGCCTGTAGCTCTGCGGACACCGCCGATTACCGCTGTTTTCAGGCACCCTCTGATGCAGCCACGGTTCCGATGCTAGGGGATGTGATTCACCGCTCTAGTTCACGAGGATGAGCTGACTTCTGGGCAGCCCGGCTGCACCCTCTCGCACAAAGCACCGACTGAGCCATGTGTGTGAGTGAGCCTCTATGCTCTTTAATGTAGTTTGTGCCCTGGTGCTATGGAGCAGTCATCCTTAATCCTCATCTGGGACAGACCCTTGTGGTATTTCAGTACTGGGATCTCTCAAAAACTCTGCCAATGAAAATAAGTTATTACATGCAGCACTCCATGCTATTCTGTACTGATGTGCACATTCAGTCCTATTACACTCTCTTGCTGCCCTGTGCACCACTGGCTGTCTGACATTGCACAGCAATACCTACCTGCAGCACCGACAACACCCCTACACTAAATCACCACAAAACCTTGCAAATGCACATTAATACTGACCTGCAACAACCCTGTTCTAATGAGGGATCTAGACACATCTGTTGACTGTGCATCTCAAAATGGTCCTGCAGTACTCACCACAATTCCATTACTAGAATCTTCCTAGCTCTACCAATGCACTGTAGCCTTCATCCTCTTTCAGTGCCTGACAAGTCTTTTAATCCATTGGGCATTTCCCTGGTGGGCTGGAGCCCTTGGGAGCTGGGTTTGAATGCCCAGGGCCACTCCTGGTGCCTTTGTTACTTATCCCAGCTCTCCATGGTTAATTACGGTAGGAACAAGATGACATCAGGAGAGAGGAAAAGAGAGGTAGGGAGAATGAAGGTAGAGAGAACGCAATTAGAGAGGGGGAAAAGGGAGAGACGAGAAGGGAAAGAGTGAGAATGAACAGATGTAAAGAGAGGGGTTGTGTTTGGAGATGAAGAGAGTGGGGCAGGTTTAAACATTGGTGCCAGGGCTGCTTTTGGTACCCCAGTCTGGCTCTGAATTCTGCCAATGAACCACAATAATATTATAGAGAATGGAACCCTGTATTTTTCCAGAATTTAAACCCATAGACAGCTTTGGTAATTGGTGTACAACCTTCGTTTAAGCAAATTCCTCACTCTAGTACTAGGAGCCATGAATTCGTCTGCCTGACCAATGAAGCCTGTAGCGTCTTTCCCAGCCTGGGAGCATGCAAATGAACATGCCACACATGGAGCACTGCAACAGATGTCTTTATCCTTCAACATACGACCACACATTGCACACCCTGCACCATAACTTTCATAACCATTCCTTTACACCTCCGAGCAGATTACGTACTTCGTGTATAGAGTCTGCCTAGTACAGTGAGGGTTCTAGTGCGCATGATATCAAATACACTATATCCCCCTGTGTTAAATAAAAAGTACAAACAACATTAACATCATATTTCCTCAATGAGTCATCGAGGCGCTCGCATTGGTCTACCAGATCGGGTGGGTGAGGTAGTTGAGAGGCACCTTGAGTATGCACCGATGAAATAGGTTCAGATGTTTGATCTGGAAATTCAGGCGGGCCGCCTTGCTCATGATCTCAGGGGCTGAAAAAAAAACTGAGGTAGGTATTTAAAGTGTGACGAGTCTCATGTGATTGACTTTCCGGAATGATGCGCTGTCAACATGTGTCCTTTGCGTGTTGCAACCCCCAAAGGGTCGATAGCAAACAAAGTGTCTGTCCTCTTTATCAAAGACTGTTTCCTGGGTGCATAGACACTGATCAGCATATGTTTTAATTTTGCAGTTTTGAGAAGTGTGTGTGTCACACACCTTATTGGAATTCATTGATCGATCCAATGGCCATTGTGGTAGTTTAGTTTCGATGGCTCTCCCAAATAGTGGAGTGAGGAGTTGATCGATAGGCACAAAGGGCTTGACACTTGGCTTGGGTTAGATCGTTTCCTTCCATTGATGCTCACTGAATTACCCTCTTGCGTGTGCTCATAAATAAAAGCTTGATTTCGAGACCGAAGAGCACGGCTTGTTTTTGTGTCCAGTATACCTGGGCTGCAGATGGAAATGGGTTTGTCCTATCCGTCTGAAAGTCAGAGTAACCAGGTAACCAACCCAGCAGATCTAATTGTATTTGTAGTGAGCTGCTACATGGTGAATTTCTGGCGGAAGCGAGAATCTATACTGTACTCATGGACCCAGAACTATGATTATGGGTATAAAGTGCATAATTCCTAGGGAAAGCTGGCTGGCTGAATTTCATATCACTCACTCTTCATAGGAACTCAATTATAGGATGTTTTAATATTAATTAGATAATTTCATACTGTGTGATTCCATGTGATAAAACGACTATTAGGCTGCCAATATAATTATATTAGTAATTGTGAGGCTTTGCTTATTTTGCACCTTTATTCTCTGTAATAGAGTTTTTAAGGAAGATTTACATGATTTCCAATATTGTTTTTATTGTTTTTACATGATGTATTTGCTTTGATGGTTCTCTGCAACCAAATAAAGTATTCTTGACTGACTGACGAAATTCAATATGTCATGGTCGATCTGCGCTAAGCATCATCACCGAGCCATGTAGGCTGTGGAACCGCTGTCGTTAGGCAGCCTCTACGTCGGCATCGAAGGGCGATGCGGCGGAATGTCTCATGCAGTCGATGCAATGAATCAGCTTTCAATGAAAACAGCTGCAGAACCCACTTCTGAGGCCCAGAACCTGGAGGGAGCACCTCAGGCAAGGAAGCAGAAGGTAGAGTCCAGCAACACCAGCAGAATTGTAGGAAGTCTTTTGTTTCCCTGAGACTTCAGAAAAACAGGAGGCAAGCTAGCATGCCCTTGGAGATCACTTGGAGGGAAGTTAGAGTGCTTCCAGCAGAGTCATGGAGCAGGAGCAGCAGGGCAACAAGCAGAAAAGCAGTCAAGTTGAGTCCTTTGAGCAGCACAGAAGTCCTTCTGACAGAGGTTCAATTCAAGATCCAGAAGTGTCTGCTTTTAGGGGGGTCAGAGACCCTGTACTTATACCCAAAAGAACTTTTGATATAGGGGTGATTTCAAAGGAATTCTCTGAAGTGCAAATGGATCCCTTTCAATCCTGCCCTGTCTGCCAGGCTATCTGTGGGGGAGTAGATCAGTGCTTTGTGTGTAGACAGGACACTACCTATTGAGTGTTCAGAATGCAGATGAGCCTCACCTTCCTGTGTTTGTGGCTGTCTAGAGGGAATGCAAAAAGTGTGGCCCAACCCGGACATGTATTGGAGACAGGCTGCCAGACACAACGAGCAGAAAGTACACAGAAAAGTCCACTTTCTAAAAGTGGCATTTCTGAAACAGTAATGTTAAAATTCAATTTCACCAGTAAGGAGAATTCATCATTAGCATTCCAAACATATGAAACATGAAATAGCTACTCCTCTCTGGTTAGAAATGACAGCTTAAAAGTATATTAAGGAATTCCCAATGCTGGCCTATGAGGGGGGTAGGCCCCACAGTAGTGAAAAACAAAATAGGCTGTTCGTCACTACCCAGACATGCAAAACATACAGGTACATGTCTTACCTTTTACTTACATGGCACCCTGCTTTAGAGTTACTTACGGCCTACCTTAGGGGTGACATATATAAGTAAAGGAGAGTTTAGGCGTAGCAAGTAATTTAAACTGCCAAGTCAAAGTTGCAGTAAACTACACACACAGGCATTTCAGTGGCAAGTCTGAGACAGGTTTGAAAGGCTACTTAGGTGAGTAGCACAATTAATGCTGCAGGCCTACTAGTAGCATTTGAAGTACAGGCCCTGGGTAAACGATATACCACTTTACAAGAGACTTGGTAAATTAAATTTGCCAAAGAGGTATAAACCAAATATACCATGTATAGAAGAGAGCACATGCACTTTAGCACTAGTCAGCACTGGTAAAGTGCACAGAGTCCAAAAGCCAGTAAAAAGACGCTCAGAAAAAGAGGAGGGGGAAGGCAAAGAGGTTTGGGTTAACACTCCATGGAGGGTCATTTTCCAATAATCCGGATATATCTCAGCAGCCGAAGACACTCCAAAACTCAGTCTTTTGTATCTGAACAAACCATCATGAGTCTAAAAGTAGTACAGTACCTACAGTTCTCTTCCAGCTTGAGTTGATGGTATCCTATGTTCAGGTCAGGATGGGAGAAGACTTTGGCTCCATTCAGTTGCATGATAATGCCCACTATGTGGGGACCAGGACGCCTTTCTCTCTCAAATGCTTTGTTGGCCTGGTGCATGTCAGCACAAATGTGCACTGCACCTCAACTGTCCTTTTTTGGCACCAGAACTATGGGCGAGACCTATGGCGTAGGTCCGCTGGATCATTCAGTGATACCAAGCTTTGACAGTGTTTCTAGCTCTTTCTCATCTTCTTGCAAGTGAAAAGTGACAGTGCTTTGCTGTTGGGCAACAGGGCAGATGCCCTCATTAATATGAAGTTACATTATTAGTTTCTTGAGTTTCCCTAGGCCATGAAACAATGACAAAAACTGACTCACAACTTCGGAATGAGCATGAAGATTGTAGTTGAGAGATATCAGGCCCATGTCAGCAGCAGTGGCAAGGCTGAGTAGGCATGCATTAGATGAAGTTTCTTGAAGGGCAATAATTTGCACTTGTACTGTTGTTGTTTTATGTTGCATGGTTGCTGTAAATGGCCCTTGACTCTGTAACAGTTAAGAAGGGAGAGGTGTGGCACAGTGTTCAGAGCGTCTCACTCCAGAACGTGGGAATCACAGTTAGATCCCCGTAAGCGGCATCTCAGCTCAGCATCATGTGACTCTGGACAATAGCTGACTTAATCTCCCCAATTTCCCCCAGTACCTTGAAACCTTACGGTGTGATATGTTTGCTGATAACAAATATGGCTTATTATTAAGAAGCAGCCCACATGTATACCTTTGTGTTGGATAGGTTAAGGCTAGGTACAGGAGAGAAGCTGTTGAAATTTTGTACTGGCATAATATTAATCGACACGCCTGCCTATAATGAAGGTTATGGGGCAAAAGTTCACCTTTAATATAATTCTGGGACGGTGCCCAAATGCTGCTTCGTTTGGGGATTCCTCTTTGACTTTTGATCTTCTTTGCAAGCTGATAATCCTACATGTGCATGTTGCTCCTGATCTCATCAACGCACATCCGTCTTCTTCGCTAGCATTTGATAATGATGAAGAGCATTTATATGATGAAATTGACGACAATCAATTTTGCTTATTTTCTTCTTGTAACTGATGTTGCCTCTTGGCCCTGTGGACATGGAAGGAATGCTTCTAGATCATACTGGCATCCATTTTCTCTTCTCGCTGTGATGCATTCGGATTCTCCTTCGCTTTCCAGACAGTTATGAAGTGGTTTTCTTTCACACAGTCTTTGAATATCTGCCCTATAGCTGAGCATTTACTTTCATGGGGAAAGAAAAACCCATGACCTTTTCTTCTTTGGAGACTTTGACTTGTGTGAATCTATGTTGTGCCTATACTTGCTTTTCATTATCAACATTGATTAAATTGTGCACTGTTTCGGCTTCCATATCAGCAGCTGGTTGATCTGCTCATTCTTCTGCCCCTGGAGTCATTACCATTTTCTCTAAATTGAGTGTCGCTCTCAACATGCATCTCATGAAGGAGTCTGAAAGAAAGCCTTCGGTGACTCTGAGGTGCATGGCTTCTTCATCATTAAAGTCACAGAACTTACAGATTTTGATATGTGCCTCAAGTGTGTCAACAAACACATCCATTTCACCTGCTTGTTGTTGTGCTTGGTTAAAGATGTACCTTTCTTAGTCGACATTGGCATTAGATTGAACTTGGCTTCCAACGCACCTTTTATCTTTTGGTATGATATTGCATCAGTTTGTAAGACTTTCCTTAACACTTCTTTCTCATCATCACCAGGAATGGAATTTAAATATTTAATGATTTTCTTATTTTGTTCATCGTCTAGTGCATCTTTTGAAGTCATCGAGCATTTCAATCCATGCAGCCCGCCTGGCACCAATGTTCAGTTTCTTTGCTGTATGATGTGTATGATGTTCAGGCAGTGTTCATTGCACAGGATGCCGCCTGCAACGTTTGCACCATCAGCCTGGTGCATGGGTCATCACGTTACAATATGAGGTCATGTGGCGCTTTAATGCCCTGTGCCAGTAAGTACATTTTTGTTTTTGTACCTGGTCGTCACTGCCTTTAGCATGTACTTTGTGTGGATGATGGTTCTGTGTTATGGTGCAGTACAGTATCACTTATTTTAGCCTTGCCAGTGGGTACTGGTGGATTTTCGATGTAATCCTCTGCAGGGCCTTCAACTTTTTTGATGGCTAGATATGGGCTGGAGCGGGGCTTTGACTCCACATATGCCAACCACAAACTGCTTTGCATCGATTTGGGGTGCACAAGGCATGTACGAGCAGTTTGCTGTACTGTTGCAAACATTTAGGGAGAGTAGCCTTGTTTCTTTGGGGCAAGTATCCCCTGCTCGTCTGCAGTGGTAGCGTCTTCCCCAGCCCAGGAGCATGCAAATGAACACTCCACAAAGAGCGCACTGCAACAGATGTTCTTATTCTTCAAAATATGATCATGCGCTGCTTCATAACTTTCATAACCACACCTTAACACCTCCCAGCAGATAACGTAATTCCTGTTTTGAGTCCGCCCAGATCTGCGAGGGTCCTAGCGCGCATGATATCAAAGACACGGCAAAGTCTAATCCTTATCTGCAGCAAATTTCGTTTTTCACAAAATTGTCTGCCGGTAAACAAACAGTAATCCTAACTTTTGGAACTTGCACGTATTCCACCAGAGGGATATACAGACCTCTGTCAGCACAAATACGTTTTGCTGGCACACACTTATCTTCCCGACACAACCGACACAACATAACCAATGATCCCTTGTCCAGGCCTCTGTGCAATTAAACTACTCGGACCCACATGTAGGTCTACCATGGCGCAACAATTCTGCTCTTCATTAGTAAATGAGATTTCAGTAACAGACCTCACAAGATTTTTGTAAATGCATGCTGATTGTGCGGAAGTGTGTGTGTGTGCACGCGCATGACTGCACTCAGGCGAAGCATGAGGAGTGTAGTTCCATTATTTTTTTAAAGCTCTGACCTAAAGAAATCGGCAAAAAGGACACCTAATAGCAAATCTGTTCTGGCCTATTTAATTTCTCACGAGCAGAGTGCATTATAAAATGTCTCACAGAATTGTACCAGTTCTTGCAGGGATCGTTCTGTATCCAGAATGTTCCAGGGTATAAGGGCCATAAAATAATGCTGCTGGGTAATGCACTAGCCGGAGACATATGTGTGCAGACTACTCACAGGTTTTATTTATTGTGAAATAGTATAGTGAGTTAATCACATTGCTTCATATCTCAGTGAGCAACATGCTGGAGATAGCTCTGTAGGTTACTGTGTTTGTTGAAGAGATTCTTGTCTTTCTTGTATGTCACATGTTGACGTCACTGTAATTTAGCTTAGTGAGGTCTGAAATGACATCAAGGAGCTGCATGCATGGCATAAGTTTAGAACATAATTTGGTTGCTAAAATGGTTTCTGCATAGGAATAAACACTTGTTAGTAAGTGATATATCAATAGGAATTAGTGTAAACAGTCATATAGACAGATACATCTGTCATTATCACGGACATGCATATCTCTTACATAGAAGTATGGAAAAGTCACCTGCCTTACCCCAAATTCCAGATTATCCACTAGCCACTTGTGAAGCAGCAAGCTCAGAGTCTTTGTTGCCTCCATGGCTAGTGTTTGTAGGTGTTAGGCTCCAGCTTGATCCATGCCAGGATGAATAGCACACAAGAGGAGTGCTGATTGTTCTTTAAATGAGGCATTTGTGTTGGGCTCAGCTGAAAATGAGAGATTTTTCTCACACCCTGCAGTTGCCGCTCTCATTTGAGAGAAAACAGAGTGTTGGCTCTGCTGAGTGTGTCCGAGTATTGGCAAACTGCACCCCAGGACAAAATCAGCACATAACACTGGGGCTCATTTCGTGGAACTGCTACATTTCAGATCTGACCCTCCCCCTTCTAAGACTGAATTCCATGCACAATTTGATGCCGGGATATCAAATTGTGGGAAAATGTTTCTGCACTTTCACATTTCAAATACCATCGCTCTAAAGTATGTAAACCCACTAGGGCAGATGTCTTCAATCTGTGGGGCGTGACCCCAGAGGGTCGTGGAGTCCTGGGAAGGGGGTCGCAGATTCTGTCGGAGCGTGCAGTTCCTTGAAAGCGTGGTTTGCCTTAGTGGCATCGGGTTGATTGAGGGTGCTCGCAGCGGAGGCCTAATTCACACTGAGGGGTGAAAAACATCAAAGCCTCATTAACAAGTAAAAGGTCTTTTAAAGACCTGTAAAGTACTCGGTGTGGCTTTGTGTGTGTCCGTGAAGCTGTTTCAGCCGGGCTCACATACATGAGGGGGGGGGGGGGGGGGGGTCTGGGGGGCAGGGGAGGGTGGCTGGGGGAAGAGGCTGTAGACCTTTGAGTTCAATGGGCATTGCGCGCCTGGAGCTGTGGGTCCCGCCAGTAAAGCACGTGAAAGGTCCTCTCCCCCCCCCTCCGACACGTCCCATAAATCATTGGTTCAAGTCCCACGAGCCCTCATACCTGGCGCCTGTGCGGGAGAAATCTGCCTGAGAGTCTGTTCTTCACGGTGTGATGTAGTTACAGCCTGTCTGCCCCCCCCCCCACCGCCCCCAGCAGGGAGGCACAGAGATGCCCTCCCATGAGAGCGGAAGAACAAAGAAGACGCAGAGAGATACTGCCCCCCCCCCCTGCCCCCCATGAGAGAGGCACAGAAAAGGTGGGTGGATGAATGATGGGTGGATGGATGAATGAAAGGGTGGATGGATGAAGGATGAATGTATGGATGGAAGGATGAAAGGGTGGATGGATGAAGGATGGATGTCTGGATGGATAAAAGGTTGCATGGATGAATGATGCATGGATGGATGTGTGAAAAGGTGGGGGGATGAATGATGGGTGGATTGATGGATGGATGAATGAAAGGGTGGGTGGATGAAGGATGAAAGGGTGGATGGATGAAGGATGGATGTATGGATGGATAAAAGGTTGCATGGATGAATGATGTATTGATGGATGTGTGAAAAAGTGGGGGGGAAGGATGGATGAAAGGGTGGGTGGATGAAGGATGGATGTATGGATGAAAGGGTGGATGGATGAAGGATGTATGAATGTATGGATGGATGTGTGAAAAGATGGATTGATGAATGATGGGTGAATGGATGAATGAAAGGGTGGACGGATGAAGGATGGATGGATGGATGAAAGGGTGGATGGATGAAGGATGTATAGAAGGATGGAAGGATGAAAGGGTAGATGGATGAAGGATGGATGTAGGGATGGATAAAAGGTTGCATAGATGAACGATGCATGGATGATGTGTGAAAAGGTAGGGGGATGAATGATGGGTGGATGGATGGATGAAGGATGGATGGAAGGATGAAAGGGTGGAGGGATGAAGTATGGATGTATAAAAGGTTGCATGAATGAATGATGCATGGATGGATGTGTGAAAAGGTGGGGGGATGAATGATGGGTGGATGGATGGATGAAAGGGTGGGTGGATGAAGGATGGATGTATGGATGAAAGGGTGGATGGATGAAGGATGGATGCATGGATGGAAGGATGAAAGGGTGGATGGATGAAGGCTGGATGTATGGATGGATAAAAGATTGCATGAATGAATGATGGATGGATGTGTGAAAAGGTGGGTGGATGAATGATGAGTGGATGGATGGATGGAAGGGTGGATGAGTAAAGGATGGATGTATGGATGGAAGGATGAAAGGGTGGATAGCTGAAGGATGGATGTATGGATGGAAGGATGAACGGGTGGATGGATGAAGGATGGATGGATGGATGTGTGAAAGTGTGGGTGGATGAATGATGAATGGATGGATGTGATGAGGTCTAACAGGCGCATTTATGGTTGTCGATAGTTGTTGATGATGAGGAGTACCAGTTTCTAGAAACTTTTGTCGGAAGGGGGTCCTTACGCCTAAAAAGGTTTTACAAGGAGGTCTCTGCATCAAAAAGTTTGAAGACCTCTGCAATAGAGGGACCGGACATCATATTGTCCAAGGTCTATTACTGATGCTGATTCTCTGCTTTGCCAGTGCTGTGAAAATGCGCCTGGTCCCCATAGTCTGTGTGCAACATGCCAAAACACAAAACACACACAGACACACACATTGCCTCTCGATGCCCCGTTTTATATTTCTCTCCTCTCACCCTATTTTAACTTTAACTTTTTTCCCTTCGCTATTTCTACTTTCCATGCGCACCTCTATTATCTTTCATGTCTCTCTTGTCTACTTGCCTTTGGTTTCATTTCCATTTCTCTCAGCAACATGTTTGTTAATGCTTTGCTGGCAGCAACTCTGCTTTTCCAATACTGAAACCAGAGCCATAACACACCTACTGCATACGGGCTCTGCTCTGCAATACCCACACGATTCTCTGTGGAAAAATGCCCGGCAGTCCTCCTCTTCCGATCCGAAAAAACACACCCAGCTTCACTAATGCGCCTGACGCCTGCCTGGCAGCACCCCGCTCTTCTTCCTCTGAAAGCCGCTAAACCTACCTTCTGCCCCGACTACACTTATGTTTTCACAGCACATACACATTCGTATTTCTTTTTATACATGCTAGTCCTGTCTCTCTCCGTCTGTTTTCTCAGAATTCATTCGATTCAATTGTACACAATTTAATTCTATTTAATTCAATAACGTGTTACTGGCATGGCTGATTAGTTTACTTTTATTGCCAAAACTTGGAAGGTTCATAGGTAATGCAATATAGTTCTACATATGAGCCTTTGTGTCAGGAACATTTAGTTATTCTGCAGTTTTTTATGGTCTTCTCTGAGTGTAATTTCCTTCTGTACATCTTCAGGTACCTAAAGTCATTTTTCTGGACCGAGAACATTATCTATCTCACATGTTTGAACCAGTTTGCCTTTCGATTATTCTGAATCAGATATGCAGCCCATTTCGTTTCCTCTATGCTCCCATTCTATCCTTACCTTTGTCTTCTGTACATGCATATGCTTTACGCTCTCCTTTTTTGTTTGGTTTCTCTATCTACTCTCATCTCCTTTTCATTATTTGCTTGAATACATTTACTACCCTGTTCATTTAGTTTCTGTCATTTTCCTCTTCATTGTCCTCTATCCAAATTTCTTCTCTGTTCAGCTCCCCACTCAGTCATCTTCTTTCTTTCTTTCTTTCTTTCTTTCTTTCTTTCTTTCTTTCTTTCTTTCTTTCTTTCTTTCTTTCTTTCTTCCTTTTTTTCTTTCTTTCTTTCTTTCTTTCTTTCCTTCTTTCTTTCTTTCTTTCTTTCTTTCTTTCTTTCTTTCTTTCTTTCTTTCTTTCTTTCTTTCTTTCCTTCTTTCTTTCTTTCTTTCTTTCTTTCTTTCTTTTTCTTTCTTTCTTTCTTTCTCTCTCTCTCCATCTCTCCTTATTCTTTTTCCACTTTACCTGTCCTCAACATGGGACTTTTTAAGAGAGAAAGAAAAGTTTATTGTTTCAGTTAGTTAAAACCATAACAATACATTTTATAAAACCGGACGCTACGAGTAAAAACTATTAATGTTTCCCCACTTTTTGTTTGTCTAAAACCATAAAACTTTCTGTTTCTGCTGCGACATTTTAACATACACAATATACAGTTTTAGGGGGTCTGAAGCGTTAATTGGTCCGGGTAAATTGGTCCGTGTAAAGTGTTCCACCCAAAGTTCTGGTATTATTCTGTATTGTGTTCGGGAGTGCACTCTACTTTTGAGTTGGCCGTCTTGTTTGCTTTTTTGTGAGCAGGGCACAGGGTTACATTTTAGTGCTTGTGCATGAGCTAAGAGGAACTTTATTAGTTGGCAATTCAGTAGAGTATCAGTTAGATCCAAAGTCGCCATAACTGCCAATCTGCACGTTCTTATGCCTCTAGTGTTCATGGCTTTTTAGGTCTCGTGTAGCGTACGGCACACATGCGCAGTCGAGCTTGCTAGATTATATGTTTCAGAGTGTACTTCACTAGCGAGGGTTAGCCCCGCCCCTCTTCGCCATTGGCTGGCCTCCTAAACGGTGGCCAGCCATTGGAGAAGAGGTCATAGTGACGTTCTTCTTTCTCTTTTAGCCCCGTCCTTTTCAGATTGGGTTCCTTGTCTTCCTGCTGGCGTAAAATGTTTCTTATCTTCTTTATGGGGCAACAGAGGCCCCATAAAGAAGATAATAAACCTTTTACGCCAGCAGGAAATCAAGGAGCCCAGTCTGAAAAGGACGGGGCTAAAAGAGAAAATGACGAAGTCATGGCGAGCGCTTGTCTTTTAGGTTGCTATGTGCTTATCTGTACAGTACAGTTTTTATCGACATGACAGATGTGGTGGATGTGTCTAGCGCTCCATTTCTTCATGGACGAGAGTGCTTTATGTATAGAAGCAGGGCAGGGGCGGCTCTTATGGTAAAAGGTACGTATACTGGATTATTGCAGTGACGTGACCTGGGAGACCCGAACAGCAGCCCCGCAGACTCATCTTTTCAAATGTCAATGCTTTGTCTGGGTCGGCGGGAGGGCTATTTTGGGACTCCAGAAGCTCGTCTGCTTCCAATCCCACCCTTTGTTCGGTGCAGCTGCAGATGTGAGCCTCTCCCCTCCCCCATTCCCGAGAGCTTCTAACCACTTCCCTCCCTGGAAGCACTTCACACCTCCTCGCCCCGGCGCTCTGAACTCAGGTGCAGGCTATGTGCTCTCCTCGTCCCAGCACCAGTCGCATCAAAGGTAATGACACACACTGTCCCCCCCTCCCAACACACACACCACCCCGCAGGCTGAGTAGATGTACAGGCAGATAGCGCATCTAGTGCTTCCAACAGATTCCATTACACGAGACACACCAGCACTTGGTGTTAGGGCACATTATTCAGTTGTTCTTATGGTAACGGTAGGGGCACAAGTGTCGGCAATGTTAAAAGGCAGAAACTAACCTTATCAACAAGGAAACGTTTTTGACAGCTAGACTATCTCCTGCAGCCCACACCCAGAGAGCCAAGTCTGCTTACTGGCAGTGCCGAGTGTAGGTACAGGCAGGCGTGAGTACAGGTACAGGCAGGGGTGAGTACCGGTATAGGCAGGTGTGACTACAGGTACAGGCAGGTGTGACTACAGGTACAGGCAGGGGTGAGTACAGGTACAGGCAGAGCCGGGTACAGGCAGTGGGGAGTGCAGGCAGGGGCAGGGCATCTCACCCCGCCATGCTGAGGTTCACAGATGTAGGAAGCAATCTCCCCGTACGAGCTACAGGCACATAGCGTAACACTACCACACAGGGACAGGCGCAGGCTCCTGCAGCCCCTTCAGGGGATTGGTGGGGGGTGCAATACTTCAGGTGCCCACTTTAACCCCAGGCTAGTGATTATCTGTGAGATACGTGAGGCTCAGAGCCCCTCTTCGCATTCATGGTGGTGGTAGGGGTGGCACATCATTTTGTGTCAAGTCCTCCTCTCCCAGTACTGGGCAGTGATGCGGGCAGATAAATGCCCCTTACCTCCTCTTCTGTACCCAGTGAAAGCCCGGGTGCATGGAGTTGGCCGCAGATGTTTTGTGAGTGGAGATAGCTCCCCCATCAGTCTGACGGTGATGCGCCGAGAGGCAGAGAGAGGGTGTGGCCTATTGGCCAAAGCTCAGACTGGGGATCCTCCACGTTACATTTTAGTCGTGCGCTCAACATCCTGTGATTCTAGGGGAATCAACTTATCTTCCTGTGCCTAAAAAAAACTGCCCTTTTATAGCATATCCTGGTACTCATATGAAGTGCTGTAAAAACTTTGGGCAAAACAATAACAAGCATATAGTCCGTCCCCTGACCCTAACAGCTGAAGAAGTCAAAGTCCTATCCCTCGCCAACCAGGACAGGCGAAGTTGCATGCATACAGTTCTTTCCCCTGCACTCTCGCCTGACTGTAGACACAGACAGAAACCTCCTGCCCCATTGCTGAGCCAGGTAACAGACATGCAGCGCCCTGCCACTGTACCCCCGGGCTGGGCCCGATACAGGCAAGTAAGAAGTACCTTTCTGCAATCACTAGCCCAATGCAGGCAGTATCCCCTCCCCACAAACAAGTCCATCTGATAACTATACTCATAGCCTTAAACTACTCCTGCATGATAGGGGGTGACCGGATATGTATGTGTGGACGTGATCTCCAGGGAAAGGGGGAGGGGCTGGTGTGCGTGTCCTCGAGAGGAGTGAGCCTGTCTTGCATGAACGAGTTAAAGAGGGAGACTGAATGACACAAAAGTGGACCCGAAGAGGACTCGGTGACTCGTAAATTAAATGGCATTTATAAAGCGCTACATCTGACGAGGCGTTGAAACCTAATTAAATACTATAAGCCGTTTTCCCATATGTGCCTATAGTGTTTGTATACCTGGATATAAAGGGGTAAATAAAAGCTTCAGTTTTGATTGATGGGCAGATGTGTTTGACTATAACAACCAAGCGTGCTTTCAAAGAGATTACTTGACCTGCAAGCTCCCAGGGGTGCCTTACATTGTTCTAGGAAGGATGAAGGGCTTTGTTGGCCTGCTGGACTTCGAACACTCACTAGGGGGTTACCAGGCATCCTGGATTTACCAGGCCAGGCCCGGGGGTTTACCAGCTGCCCCATTTGAATTCAGCAATTTTAGCACATGTTCGGTTTTCAGTGAGGGTTGACTGAAAACAAAGATAGGCACTTTTTGTGTGATTCAGTTAGCAGTATTTATCAGAAAGCGTCAAAAAATGTCATTAACAGGCATGATACTAGGTTTTAAGGCTGCATTTCATTGAGTCCGTTTGTCCCTCTGTATTTCCAAGTTGATGAGCGTTGTCATTTGAGTCATTCTGTGTCACTGGCAGACGTAACATGTTAGTCCTTCTTCTATGTTTTCTAAATGTCCCGACTTTCGGTTTTTAAAATCTGGTCATCCTAATGTAATGTAGTTCCTATTTTCCCAATAGGCTCTGCGCATTGGAATAACATAAACAGCAGTGTAGACGTAGGACTGAGGTAATCTAGGTCTCTACTGACTATGTTAAACTTAATTTAGGTTTGCGCCAGCTAGCTCAGAGGTCACTGGAAACTTTCTTGAATGAATAGGGAGGGACAAGCTCCCCTGGCTCAGACAAAAAGGGATTCAGTTTCTGACAACCGCATAAACATGACAACTTTGCTCCCTCAGAATAAGAGTATATCTCTAGAGTCGTGTGAAAACAATAGACAGCTATTTCACTCAGTCAGCAGTGCATACTTAGTTTCACCAGAATGCAGAGAAATAGAGAGACTGGCGTTTTCAATAAAAGGGTCTTATTTATTGAGCAGTCTTCCTTCTCATGCAAAAGAAATGAATTGCCACAATTGCAATACTTAAAGTAAAGTAAAGTGTGTTCAGTAAAAGTAGTATTATGAAATAATACTGTAAAAGCATTGATATGGTTTCTTAGCCATATGATACTTTAAAATGGATAAAATATATACATACATAAATACATTGACTAAAAAGGCTCAACTGGTGCTTCTAACTAAGCCTACCCCGGTTTACCTGACCTAAGCCTAATACGTGGGAAGGGACAAGTAAGTAGCAGTGTTAAGTTAAGTTGGTTAAGATAATTTTGCCAAGAATCTGCATCAAGAACTCTCTTAAGGGTTTAGTCAGCTCCATACCTTGGTAATAGAATGTGGGAGGTCTGGTATCTCTTTCCTCAGGACTCGATATCACAGCAACCCGCAAGGGTAGGCTGAAAACACCGGAGCTGGATTTTCTCGGCTGGAGAAAAAGACAGCGTCTCTCTCAGTGTGTCAAACAGGAGGGGCGGCTTCCGTGGGCACTCGCATCAGCTGGGCTCTCGGGCAAGTAGATGGCCGCTCTGCTCCAAACCCCTGTGTGTTTGCTTAAGGCAACTGTTGGTATTTTATACCTGAAAGGTGCTGGGTTTGACGCAAGGTTGGACATAAGACGTCACCAAGAACTAACAGTTCTTGCAGGACTTCAGGAGTTCTTGTTCAAATCAAAACAAAAGCAGGGGGGTTTTCCCGGGCTGCTAGAGGCTTGGTTTGTTTAAAGAATGCGTTGTGCTTTCTAGGAGTCAATAGAAGTAGCCGTGCTGTGCTTTAGATTGCATGGGCTATTACTGAATATGAATCTGATTCTTATGCCTTTGTCAGGACATTATTGATTATAACCTCACAAGAGCATAAATCGGGAATATCGAATTAGGGTCCTAGATATGAACACAATACCCACTCCACAAATTGATGTCCATCATTACTAAAAACTAAGCAATAGTAAACATTCAATGATGCATGTGTTTTTTCCGACCCACCCCAAAATACATATTTCGCATTTGAAATGGTATAAGGTAAATACATGAAAAAATGAGTATTTGTACTGTACGCTTTTCAAGCAGTGCTATCATTCAGATAAATGCATATATATATCAGCTGAATGAATTTGCAAAAATTACACATGAAATGGCTTTAAATACAGAAAAGAAGGTCGAGACCATTTCATCACATGTTTATACAAATTGCTGTATATCTGCTAGAGGCTGAGGTAAAATATTGTCTCTAGTATCCTAAAATAGAAGCTCTGTTCTCTAAGAATAGTTCTACTTTAAGCAGAGTACCATGTGCCAAAATAAAAGGTAAATATTTTGAAAATATGGGCAAAAATAGTTTCGCTTTTAGGGGAATAAGTTCCAAATATTTTCTGTAGCTTTGTTTATCAAAAACTGAAGGCCGAATTCAGAGTTCAGGGAACGCTGTGTGCTCGTTGTTTTTATTTAAGAGTTATTCTCGTTGATTGGAGAGAACATTATTTCAGACAGACCCGCAAAAAATTGGTCTACCACATCAGGTGAAAGTTTGACGAAGTTCGAAAATACTGCAACTGTAAAGTTTTCTGCGTGATTGCTATCATCGATGGTTGGATCAGCAATGCTCACAGAAGTCTGTACCTGTTTGGTGCTGCTTTCCTCTCGCACTTCGCCGCCACCTATTCGTAGTGGGGAAGTCTCAACGAATGCCGTCATCAGAATCGGTAGCTGCTGGGGACAACACGATGCATGAGCCGTTACAGGACCTAGCAAAGTATCGATTTCCATTCGTACTGCTGATTGTAGTGTAAGACAGATGTCCAACACGCATTCTTCTCCGCATAGCAGACATCAAAGCACAGGTATGATGCAATTTTGCCAGATCGGTCTGAATGAAAGAAACCAGGTTGTACTCAGATCTCTTAGCCGGGCCAATCCGAGGACCTTAGTGATACGGTCTCGGTATCGTATTGCTAGGATCGTTTCTTCCATCATTGCTAGAGTCTTGCCTGTGGATTGGCTTGCCATATCGGTGCAGAAGAAGCAAAAATAAAATTCCTGCCACGAGTCCCAAGATTAAGGGTAGGCCGACAAAGACAGAATAGACAAAATTCGGGAAGATGCTCAGAACTGTTTCAAAGGTGTTAACAGTCCTGAAAAAATTGTCTTAAATACATGTGCGATGCCACTGGTATCAAACATGTTTAAGATTTGGCTCAACACTTCTACGAAATGTACGGGGCAATTTGTTGATAAAAGGGTATGTATCTCTGCTGTTGTCCTTGCAACTTGCAGATCATATGTTTCTTTTGATGACGTTAGAGGCACAGTTGTTTGTAAAAGAATAGACTTCATTCTGCTTAATGTATCAATTTGAATAGAAGAGTTTTTCAACTGAGGCCATAACGCAGCCCCCATATCTGGATTGCTGTGTGGATGCAATACTTGCATACAGCAAATGCCCCTGGAAGTTACAGTTGTCAAATAGGCTTTTCCTGGCAGCATGCCACAACAGCTGTGGTCACTTATTAAAATGTAACTACCATTAGAAAGTGGTTTTAAAAATGGCTCTATCTGTTTTGCAGGCGTCCCGTGCAGGTGACATGAAAGGTTGTTTGAAGACCCTTCGCAGGCTCCATGCAAATTAATACCTTGACACAGAAGTGTACCGCTTAGTGATTTTTTACAATTTTTACCACTAAGAAATACCTCCTTGTTTCCTTCACTATAACATCTGTGTGTATAAGGTAAATCCCAGGTTGATTTGATATATTCTTTACCCAACCTTTCATACTGGCCTGCTGGTATATACTCTTGACAGTAATTAAACTGGAAAGTTGTTATCAGAATTGTTATCGTTCCATGTATTATCCATTCAATGACAGGTCTTTCTGACATTGTCAATGGTAATCTCCCGAGTTTTTCGATGCTCAGAATTGTATAATCTGCTCCTTTCTGTGCCAAACTGATTTGTTCATCAGTAAGGTTAAAGATACCGAATAATGACGTTGTGTTGATTAAACGCCATGGCACGCAGCCTGAATGCAGATTTTGCAACGTCCATCCAAGCTGTACAATAGAACGTAATTGAGACTGACCAAGTTGTAACATTAGTAAGTCCTGCTCTATTATATCAAAGGCAGATGATACAATGCTGTCCAGTGAATATATTCTGGAAGACAGAGTCGTTAACCCATTGTCCACAACAGAAAGTGATTTTTCCAAATTTATACAATCAATTTCTCGTATTTTTTCTGCTGTCTCAATTTGCATTACTTTCCATGCTTCGTTGTATGCAGCGTATATAACGGCCGCTATAAAAAGTTTTTGACGCTGTTTGCGTGGTCCCATTATGAAATCACGCAAGTCAGCAACGTCTTTAAGTAAAGTCAAATGTTGCTTAATTTGAACCAGTGTAGATTTCTGTAGCCATTCTAGGCATAGTTTCCCTACACTGTATGTTGTAACTATCCCTGGATGTTGTCCCTGGGAATATCTAGGGTCTGGTCTGGTCATTTTGAACCCCTGTGTTTTGTTCAGGAATGTATCTTGACAGTTATTCGTGTCTGTTGGCCAGATCAACCACTTTTTCCAATCAGTATGTGTTCTGTTTTGGTATAAAATATTAGAAACGTCTATCTCCACATCAGTAGTGCTGTCACTATCAGGCATGGGTTTCGGAATAGACGGTGTATTCATGTCTTTTATCTTAGCAAGGCCAAGACAAGTAGTTTGTTGAATTGTGTCATTCAAGAATATCATTTGTTCTGGGATCATGCAGGCCCTAAACAGTGCTTCTAGGCCTTGTACTTGCCAATCTTTGGAACCCCAGACTGTTTTTGTTTCAATGGTGTTTTTCCAAAATTCGAAACCTATTGTAGACATCTTGTCATAAAATTTTTCTGAATAAATCAATTCAGTATTTGTCAACATTGTTTTCATTCCTGTTCTATTTGACATTTTAAAATAAAACATTCTTGGATCACTGTTATTAAGCCCTGAGAAGTATTGGAATTTCTCAGAAAACTTTTTTGAGCTGTCTTTTGGTGGAGTTGGACAGTGTTCCCACTTGTTAAAAGATAAAACATTTCTAGGCTGAGCACTTTTATGCAAATAGTGATCACCATAATGGTTGTAGCAGTAAAGCTCTTCATAATTGGATGAACCCTGCAAGTAATCTTGTTCTGTAAATTGGGCTGACATTACTAAATCTGACATCATATTATTAATGTTTTCAAAGTCCCAGTCATCAGAGAAGGTACTAGGTGTCACAAAATCACTTAATGAAATCTTGAGCTGGTGAGGATACTTTAAAAGCTCGACCGGGCCCAAAATGTCATAATCAGTTCTGTCCCATGCTACCCCACCGGGTATTGGAATAGCTGTGATGTTCACTGATGACAGTTCTCTTTTCTCGATGTGAGAGGATGTGTGTGGCTTTAGGACCAAGTTGATGTTCTGACTTGCTGTGTCCATTGTACTATATTTCCCCTCAATGAATCTTCCTAAACATAGAACCATGATGAGCCAAAGCAGGAGGAAAAGTACACCTAACACAATCCAAAATTCAATCCATGGTGAAATTAGATATGTCTTTTTTAGTTGGTGGAAAAGTTCAATTACTTTGTTTTTAAAACTTTGTGTTGGAGGCATTTCTTCATGTTCGCTTGGGTCTTCAGAAAAATTGTCGAAGTTGATGAAGTAGCCTGATGCAGTTCTGTCAATTGTTGGAATCGCTTCCGGATTTTCATTTGCTTTTGCATTTTTCTTTGTTTCATTAGAATAGTCTAATGCTACATCATTGTAGATTGGTGTTTCTTGATGAACTGTTACTATTTGGGTTTCAAGAGGCACAAGTTCCATGGCATTATTGCATGGTCCTTTTTTATTCATTGCAGATTTCTCAAGTTTGATTAGTCTCTCAGCATGAGCCTCTTGGATTGTAGCAAACTTCGGTATTCTGCTATTTCTTGGGAGTCCACTTGGCCTACTACGTGTTATTGGCCACATGCTTGTGGTTTTACCAGGTCGATGGATACAACTCGGTTCTCCTTTTTACCAGCAAGGGGCGGTAGTACTACTGATCTTGTTCCGTTGATAGCTAAGACAGGTACTGCTTTTCTGTACGAAGGCCCAAATTCCTTCTTTACCGCGATCTTTTCCTGACCAGATTCCCAATCTTTGGAATCCAGACAGTCTTGCTGGGACAGGTGGTTTTTCTTCAGTGGCTATCGACTGTTGTTTCAACTTTATGTTACTCAGGTTTTTTCTTTTTTCATTTAAATCCTGTAAAACAGCCAAACAATCTTTGATATTAAAGCTTTTTTCTTCTACCACTGAAGTGTGACTATCAAGGTCCTGAATAAGCATTCTAATTCCGAACAATAGTTCGTACGAAGTGAGACCTTATAGAGAGTTTCTTGGCAGATTATTAAGACTACGTTGGACACATGTTAAATGTTTGACCCACCCATCACCCGAACCTAATACCCTCGCCGTTATAGATTGCTTTATGTCCCAGTTTTTTCTTTCCACAACCACATTTCCCTCAGGATGGAAGGAAAAGAATACCGCAATGCGATGCCCATACTGTTCATGGCCTCTTTGTAAGCTCGAGAGCTAAACCAGGACCCTGATCAGAATGTAATATTCACCTTTGCAAGAAAAAAACAAAACCTTACATGGGCAAGCAGCAAAATCGTGCTTACACAAGATTACTCGAAATCCACAGTAGAGGCCAGGAAAGGTTTCCTAGCCATGAGAGAAGCACTGCGGAAAAGAAACCTCAACTACTCTTTCACGTGACCGGCCCGCTTTAAGATCACTGACAATTGGAGATCAATGGTCTTTGAGGACCCCGAGGAACTTAGGCGATACCTGAGAGGCCCACCGACAGAGGAAATGGACGCAAAAGGCAAAAGCGCCTCAAACGAAGCGCCTCACCAAGCGACAAAAGGAAAGTGGAATAAAGCGGAATGGAACACTACGGATGGAAACACAAAGTCTCTACCTCAAAATCAAAGACTTGGTACGACTATAAGACTCCAAGCATAAATAACACTATACCGACATCTACCTCAAGCTCGAGCAAGGAAACCGAAAAGGCAAGGCGATAACATCAGGAACGAACTTTTAGCAAAAAGTAGCGCTAACCCAAAGAGCGCGCACAGAACTCAGGAACTTGAAAAGGACAATCGATGAAGAATTACAAAATCAGCAACCAACCTACCTCAGGGGACGCTGAGCAAAGGAACTTTGTTGTCGCACATCCACTATGCAAGTAAGAGGGGGAGGGGGGAGGGAGGGGGGGGCAGGAGAGGGGGAGGGGGGTGCGGGGAACACACACATGGGTCGATTCTATTTTCTTCTCTTTTTCTATCTTTCTACACCACTTTTCTACTACTAGAGAGAGCAAACAGGGAACCAAAACACAGAACTAAGACAAGCAAGCAAATGAGCCAAACAGATAGCCAGCTCAGTAAGAAAAGAAAATGACACACAACACGCACCACATTCTCACGACGGACATCAAGGTAGTGTCAATGAACGTAAAAGGTCTCAACCACCCAGTTAAAAGGAGGAAAGTCCTAGAGCACCTGGCCAAGTTAAAGAGTGATATCTATGTTCTGCAGGAAACAAAGCTTGGGGAAGAAGACATAGACCGCCTAAAAGCCAGCTGGATAGGGCACGTAATAGGATCACCAGCGAAGAACAAAAAAAACGGGGGTCATGACAATACTAAGTAAAAAGTCAAAACTCACACCAGGCAAGTCAAAGACAGACAAAGAGGGCAGGTTACTTATAACCAGCCTGCTAAGGGGGGAGGAACCCATACATGTGGCAAACATCTACGGCCTCAACACCGAAGATAAGACATTCTGGGAACAGATAGGAAAGGAACTGAAAGCACTGCCTTTGGGGGAGCTCCAAATAGTAGCTGGAGACATGAACCAGGTACTGGACCCAGCCATAGACAGACACCCACAAAGACAGAGTCAGAATACACAGAGGGGCAACCCGCTACGGAACCTCTGCACAAAACTAAGACTAGCAGACCCATGGAGATTACAAAACCCAGATAAAAGAGATTACACCTTCTACTCAAATCCACACAACTCCTACAGCAGGATTGACTATATACTCATATCAGACACACACACACACCTTATAGAACACACAGAGATTGGCCCAAGAACGATCTCGGACCACTCTCACATCTTCCTAACACTAACGGGCAAACACAACGAACGCCCGACGCGCAGATGGAGGTTCGATGACGACCTACTCAAAAACACAAACAGCGGGGCTGAGATAGAACTAGCCATAAAAGAATACCTCAAAAATAATGACAGCCCAGACATGGGAAGAGAGACGCTATGGGACGCACTGAAAGCCACGATACGAGGAACCATAATCAGTATCAAGGGTAGACAGAACAGAGAGAAAAGCAAAAAGATAACTGACCTAGAGAGCGAAATCAAAAAACTAGAATCAGGACACATAGACAATATAGAGGACAGGAACACCCTCACGACCCTGACAAAGAAAAAGTACGAGTTGAACAAGATCCTCAGCGAAAGGGCGGGGACCTGGATCAACAAATACAAAGCAATAAACTTATGCTCGGCTAACAGGGCAGGTAAAGCACTTGCAGCGTACCTTAAAGGCAAACAGAGGCAACACACAATAGCAGCCGTCAGAGACAGCACGAACAAATCACACACGACAAACAAGGGAATACTCGATACCTTTAGGGACTTCTACGCGCAGCTCTACAAAAGAGATGAGACGCTAAGTGCAGACGCAGGGAAAGAACTACTGGAACACATCACAACACCAGAACTGACAAAAGATCAGAGGGAGAGATTAGACTCAGAAATAACCAGCGAAGAGATAGAAAGGGCTGTCAAAAGTCTGAAAGACAAAAAAGCACCAGGGCCGGACGGCTTCACAGCCAAGTTCTACAAACACTACCTCACCACACTCCTACCAACGATAACGTCAGTGTTCACAAGCTGTGTAAACAATGGCTGCATGACACAATCGATGGCAGAAGCAAACATCATAGTGATCCCCAAAGAAGGCAAAGATACACAACACCCGAAAAACTACAGACCAATTTCACTCATTAATGTAGACTGTAAAATGTATGCCAAGAACAGGATGTCCCACGACAACACAAGATTACTATGCCACGTAATCAATCACACTACCAAAAGCAACAACGCGGCGATTATGATCGCCCTTGACGCAGACAAAGCGTTTGATAGAGTGTCATGGCCATACCTAGACCAATGTATGCAAAAATTTGGCCTAGGCCACAACTACAGGAGGATGGTAATGGCCCTATACAATGAACCCAAAGCACGGGTGGTAGTGAACGGGTGCACGTCAGATCTGCTAGATCTAAAAAGGGGAACAAGACAGGGTTGTCCGCTATCTCTGGCCCTCTTCCTACTGGCAATAGAACCCTTACTCAACATGATTCGATCAAACCCCAACATCAGAGGGATACCTGTAGAGGGAGAATCTTTTAAACTAGCAGCATACGCGGACGATGTCCTCATTGTAACAGAAGATCCAGAAAGATCTATAAATGCTTTAATGGACACTATAGATCAGTATGCCCAGGTGTCGGGTTACAAACTCAACAGAGAAAAATCAGAGTATAAGCCACTGAATATCCACACCAACAAAACGGTTCTGGGTTCCTCTGGTCTGACCTGGCAGAGGAAAGCCATTAAATACCTGGGCCTCCTTTTTGAAAGAGACTTGCGAACCACATTAGACCAGAATGAACAAGCAATCTTAAACAAAATCAAGGAGAAGCTTGAGGGTGGTCACCCAAATTCACTACGTGGTGGGGAAGGATAGAGACCATTAAGATGATAATCACCCCCATGGTTAACTACATGCTCAACATGCTACCACTAACCAACACATCTGATTTTTACAAAAAATTGGATAAACTACTAAACACTTTCCTATGGAGAGAAAAAAAAACCAGAATAATCCTTCAGAAACTCAGAATCCCCAAGGAGCTAGGAGGCCTTAACATAACAAATTTCAAAACCTTTCAAACAGCCTGCATGGCAAAACAGGGCCTGTACTGGCTATGCCCAAAGAGTGACTACACCCCGGCCTGGCTCTCTTTAGAGCGTAGCCTCCTAGGGGGGATGGAGCCAGTAGCACTACTCACAGCGACGAAACACCCCGCAATCAAACAAAACGCAATACTAAGGAACACAAGAATGGCCCTACTAAAAATAGATAAAATACTAGACACAAGCGTCAGACAAACTCAGCTAGAGTCCCTCTGGTATAACCCTAGGCTAAAGTACAGGAACAACATACTGGACATGCACACATGGTACCGACATGGCATAACAACGGTGAGCCAACTACAGAACAAAGGAAATCAAACAGCCTTTGACACACTCAAAGAACGATACAAGTTTGACAGCACAGAGCTCTATAACTTCCTCAAGATAAGGGTGGCTATCGCCAAAGCAGGCTTAAACAATCTCACCCCATCAATAATACAATACGCCACCAGCCTGAACATTATAGGACACCAAGTAGCGCACATATACAGAGCCCTGAGTCCCAAAACGTCTAAACTAAATAACAAAACTATAGCCGACTGGGAGGCAGGGGCAGGGAAAGAGCTCAGTGAGAAGGAAAGAGCAGACCTCTGGTCTTCATCATCAAGAAGGAAGGTGACAACGACTCTAGACCAGACAAAATTCTGGCTGTTACACAAAGCCAACTGGACCCCAGCACGCCTGGCCTCCATGGGAATCAGAGAGAACGACTCCTGCTAGAACTGCAACAAGCAGAAGGGGGACCTGGCACACCTCCTCTTCCACTGCACCAAGACCAGGAAATTCTGGGACTCAATAAACACTCTAATTAATGACGTAACAGGCGCCACACTAACACTGGACTTTCACTATCTAGTACTGGGGTACACAGACCCTTCCATAAATCTGAAAATGACAGGGACCTGATTGACCTCCTGCTCACAGCGGCGGTCAAGATGGTGTTGACCAACTGGAAAGACACTGCAAAGGCAACTTTTAGAGCCTGGTTCAACTGGGTCATTTTCCTACGGGCAGCCGACACCATAACAACCAACAGCCTACCGAACTCAGGGAAAAAAAGCGAGATGTGGCTGTCGCTAGACAACTACCTGTCCTCCCATAAGCCTCCCTAAATGTCCAGACTGGGCAACACTGCACAAACCACAAGCATCATCTACTCTGCGACACAATTGCTCTGTTTACTCTCTATATCTCTACACCTCTCCTTTCTCTTCGCACCACCAGGGGAGCGGGAAAATAATCAGACAGTCCACAAGGAGTATGGGGGAAGCCTGAAGGATTACGAGAAGAAGAAGAAGCGAGCATGAGAACATGGACTTACAGGCACAGGCCAATAGAGACAATGTTTGCAATGCCCCCCCCGCCCCCCGGGGCGTTTTTCCTTCTCCCTGTCTTTTCCCATCCCCCATGTGTTTTTTACTCTGCACCATGTATATATGTCTTTATTTTCAATAAAAAATACTGAAATAAAAAAAAACAAAAGAATGTAGTATGCCAATTGCGTATGTGCCTATAAAGACTCGCAAATCTTTTATAACAGTTCTGGCGTCAGCCGAGTGTAGTGGTCTACATTTTTAAGTGAATTCTGTCTTAATTATTATGGGGACGCATTTCTCCGACTGGATTTCTGCGTTATAGATAGCCTGAAGCTTTCTAATAGTGGTATCTGGGTTACAGGCTGGACCGGTTCACAACTGCGATCTCTGTTGCAGTCCTTGCCATTTTTTGCAAAGTAGTAGATATCTACTAAGGGTGGGCGTAAAATCCGTTTTGCGGGCGAATTTTCCGCGATTTAGCGATCCGCGAATCTCGCGAAATCGCGGTAAAATCCGCGAATCAGCGGGGACGAATTTTCAGCCATGCAAGGGTTACAGCAGCAGGTGCAAAAGTTGAACCTAATTTCTTTGTAACCTTTTACAAAAGGGTTACAAACAAATTAACTTCAACTTGGACACCTGCTGCTAATTGCTTCCTGGCGCCTCGTTGCCTACTTGCAACTATTCTCTGACCCTGCTCTGACCCTTGAAGCAGGGTCAGAGAATAGTTACAAGTAGGCAACGAGGCACCTGTCCAAGGAATTAAACCTCATCAGGAAGCACTTACAGATATAAAAAAACAGGAAGAAGGGAGAGGATGGCAAATACACCCATTTTGAGTTGTCAGGAGGGGTTAAACTAAAAGAGACCTTTACAGCACAATTTTCATATGCATTTTGCTAAAAATAAAAAGCTGTATGTTCTGTAGGGGCAACTCAGGAATCTGGCCCTTCAGAGATCCGGCCTCTCTTTCTTTCTCTCATTCTCTCTCTCCCTCTCTCTTTCCCTCTCTTTCTATCTATCTATCTATCTATCTATCTATCTATCTATCTATCTATCTATCTATCTATCTATCTATCTCTCTCTCCCTCTCCCATAAACGACTGCATGGGTAACTTCGCTATGCAAGCGGCTTGCGAAGACGCAAAAAGCCCCGCGAACACGCAAAAAACCCCGCGAACACGCAAAAAAACAAAAATCCGCAAATTCGCACAAATTGGCGAATTTTGCAGATCGCGAATTCGCAAATCCGCAAATTCGCAGATCGCAAATTCGCAAAATTCACCCATGCTTAATATCTACGCTCATTCCCGGCCACCAGTACTTTGAATGAAGTTCCAGCAGAGATTTCAGGATTTCTTGGTGCCTCAGACCGACCCCCTATGTGCTTCTTGTAGTAAGAAGATTTTCTGGTTCGTGTTTGGAATTACCCTATGCCCCACTCCAGGGATTCAAGCAAACGGAACGGAGTTTGCATCAATTATGTATGTATTACTGAGTGGATAGTTGAGAGGTAATGCTGAATAATCGCCTTTTAATGAGGCTTTTACCGCTAGCATGGTTTCCCCATCTATGTGTTTTTCTGAACGCTTTTCAGTGGCTATGGAAGCCGGGTGAACCACTTCCGCTGTGGCTGTGCTAGCGAATGAATTCCCTGCAACGTGAACGCCATCACGTTGATGACTCAATGCGTGTATCACGTGAGTCTTTCGTAGTTCTTTCTGCAAAAGAACTGCCTGTTCCCAAAGCCGTCTATGCTTTATTGTGGCACCTGTGTCATCTTTGTAACCATTTTTGATTGATGTCTGCGTGTCACTGTTATAGGATTTGACGCAGAAATACGAATCGCACACTATTAGTGTGGGGAATTCGCGATCAGCATTTTCAAGCGCCATCTTTAAAGTTCTCATTTCAGCTCGCTGAGCTGAACATTTCCTGAGTGATTCCGTTTTGGTAATCATTGGTTTGAATTTACCAGAGTGCCAGCGACCTTTAACAATCGTGCACGCTGCATCATAGGATTTATTTTCTACATCTAAGTGTTGTGCGAATCTGTCCATATAGATTACGCAGGTATATTTTTCTAGAGGCAGAATTTCAGCTGGCAGAGGATATTTGCGTTCATATACTAGATCATCTAGTTTTTTCAGTTTTGGGTCAAAATAGTATTTCACGTCTTCTGTAGCAAAAGAAGTTTCCCATTCTATCCATTCTGGATCTAATACTCCTTTAACCAGGTTACGAGGACTTGTTAACGCCCCAAGGGCTGATTCTGCAGAAAAAAACTGATATTCTTTTGCCTTGGGCTAGGGCTCTTTCTTTAGCTACAGCAGTTCTAACCGCAGTTAGAATTTTTTCTGTGGAGCTGAATTTCATTTCAGCTTGAGTGTACAAATGTGATTTGTAAGCTATAGGTACCGTTTCTCCCTCATTAGAGGTCAGGTATGTGAATCCGCAT
The DNA here is from genome assembly GCF_964263255.1 of Lissotriton vulgaris. Classification (NCBI taxonomy): domain Eukaryota; kingdom Metazoa; phylum Chordata; class Amphibia; order Caudata; family Salamandridae; genus Lissotriton; species Lissotriton vulgaris. Next base: position 70,788,373 of record NC_141686.1, read on the forward strand.
CTTCCTGGGATGACTCGGATTACAAGATTGCGTGTGTTTTCACGTGTTTGCAATTTTATTTTAGTTAACATATCTGTTTGTAGTGATCTCAAAATTTCTGTGTCCATTTGGTTTGTTTCAAATCTGGTTGTATTAATTCATAGAGAGGTTTAACCCTGTCAGCATAATTTAGAATATATGTTCTTCCGAAATTCAGGAAACCTAGTAGTGATTGTAAATTCTTCAGCGTTTTTGGTGCTTGGAGTACAGCACATTTTACTAAGAAATTGTCTGCCAGACTTTTGCCTTCACTTGATAATTCATATCCTAAAAATAGGACAGTAAGATGGGCAATTCGTGACTTTTTAAAGTTGAATTTGTAACCCTCTGAGGCGAGTCCAAGTATTATGGTGTTCACCCTTTTTAAGTGTGTCTCCAGGTCATCATCTGTGAGATAGATGTCATCGACATATGATAATGCTTCATCATCATATATTTGTAGTAACTCTGTTACCCTTGCTGAGAATAATCCTGGGTTATTCTTGAATCCCTGTGGGAGTCGGCAAAATTGTTTTTGCGATCCAAATATTGAGAAAGCAGTCAAATACCTGCTTTCAGGTGCAATGTTTTGACAGAAGAAACCATTAGAGATGTCTAATGTTGTTTTATATTTTTTGCGCACAATGTTATTCATTAGTGCTGCACTATGTGAGTTTTGTACTGCAAATGTTTTACAACAGGAGTTAAGGTGTCTGTAGTCCAAAACTAGACAATATGAATCGTCTGGCTTGGAGACAGGAAACAAAGGATTGTTCATTTGAGAGGTGCATGTTTCGATCACCCCTTGGTATTCGAGTTGATCTAAGATTTCCCTGACCTGTTTTTAGGTTCTTGTTTAACTGGGTACTGCCTCTGTGCAGAGGGCAGATCTTTTAACTGGATCTTGTGTTGAGGTGAGCCCTCATCCCATCCTACATGATTTTTGTACAAAGCAGGAGCTTGGGCTACTGCCCATTTTCTTGCATATGTGTATTTTTTATGAATCGGGATATGATTCGAGAAGGCAGGCATAATCATTTCTTCGCCATGAGGGCACTCCCTGACAAACTCTGGTGGCCAGTCCTTCTCAGCTAACAGAATGTCATAGCCTTTTGAAAGTTTTTCCCAAAAGAGACTTTTTATTTTCCTGGTTTTATCTCCCTCTATACGTAATGTTATTTCATATAGCTTCCGGGGCACACTAACTCGTGTGTCTGCAGTTTTCACTTGAATGTACTCATTCGTGTCCACTGTCTCCAGAAGATTCATCAGGGTCTTGTGAGCTATGGTCACTTCTGCTCCGCTGTCTAGCATTGTCTGTGCCCACTCTCCGTTTTTCAGCTGTGTCCTCAGAATTCTCGGCATGTTTAATCTTAATACTTGCTACCTTCTTTCTGGGAAATTGTAATGTTTTACTTTGATGAGCAGGTTCCTTGTCTTTGGACTTGATGTGCTCTTCTCTGTGTTCTGACCATCCTCTTCTTTCCGATTTCTGTGAGTAAGATCGAGAAAGATTCAGTGAGAAGGATCTAGAGGGACGTGTATCAACATCTTGATATCTGTCTGGTTTTCTTATTTTATCCCTATCTCTAAGGTTGTATCTTTTTTCAGAGGGTTCCCTTTGGGTAGACTTGTCTTCTCGGCCTGGAGATATCTCTCTACGCTGAGGAGACCTTCCTCTGGACTGGAAATGTTTTTCCTGGGAATGGTTTGTTTATTACCTTCCCAATTCTTTTTTGGAGTCTTTAAATTATTTTTAATAAGTGTTTTTTCAGGATTTTCAGTTAGTTGGGGTTTTACCGGTTTCCCACCCAAACTATCTCTTCCTAGCTCTTCATAGGATTTTTCTATGATTCTGGCAAGTTCCAACGGTTGGGCTGTTATATCTGTTTCCTTCAGTTTCTGGAGGTTCTCTATATCATCCCTTGCCAATTGAACTAATTCTCTATATGCCTTTGTTAATTCTTTCAGTTTAACTAGGAGTTGTTCGCTTGACATTATTTCATAGTCTGGGTGTGTTGCATAGTTGCATAGGACCGGCCCCGTTTCTTCTGGTCTACCTAGTGGACAGAGCCTTGTGATGTAATTATTATGTTTTAGGGCGCCTTTAAACCAGAGCAGGTGCTATTGGTATTTTAGTGGAATTTCAATCTCCTCGAAAGGAGTGTATTCATCCGGAGGTTCCTCTATTTTGTAATAGTGGAAGTCTTTTGTCGTAGCATGTGCTGCTGGAAAGTGTATCCATGAATAGAATACCTCTGTCTGCTGATATTCGTGTGCCTCTATCACGAATATGACTGTACCACCTCGCGGTGTCAGTCCATTTTCTATAAGTTTTAGAGTTATAGTTCTTCTTAGATTGACCGGAATGAGTATAGCATTCGGTTCGGTTTTTATGAAGACTTGTGTCTTCCTCTAAGAGTTGAGCTGCTAGTCTTATTCGCTCCCTTTCGTCATCACTTTCTGACATTTTAACTGACTGAAAGTTTTCTGTTGCAGATCGAGTTTCAAGGAAACAAAGATTAGGTGCACAATATTTTGGAACACTGTATCCTTCAACGTTGATCAAACCAAAACAAAAACATAGGATTCTCATTCTACTAAGTTCTGGCGGATATTAACCTTTCACCCACTCCAGACATCTATTGGAGTTTTTACGGGGAAAGGGTTCTGTGTGAAAAAGCACGACTGAGTTACTCTAGTGTCTTGCGTTAGATTATCGCCTTACCAAACGTTGGGCGCCATGTAGTGTAGTTCCTATTTTCCCAATAGGCTCTGCGCATTGGAATAACATAAACAGCAGTGTAGACGTAGGACTGAGGTCATCTAGGTCTCTACTGACTATGTTAAACTTAATTTAGGTTTGCGCCAGCTAGCTCAGAGGTCACTGGAAACTTTTTTGAATGAATAGGGAGGGACAAGCTCCCCTGGCTCAGACAAGAAGGGATTCAGTTTCCGACAACCGCATAAACGTGACAACTTTGCTCCCTCAGAATAAGAGTATATCTCTAGAGTCATGTGAAAACAATAGACAGCTATTTCACTCAGTCAGCAGTGCATACTTAGTTTCACCAGAATGCAGAGAAATAGAGAGACGGGCGTTTTCAATAAAAGGGTCTTATTTATTGAGCAGTCTTCCTTCTCATGCAAGAGAAATGAATTGCCACAATTGCAATACTTAGTAAAGTAAAGTGTGTACAGTAAAAGTAGTAATATGAAATAATACTGTAAAAGCATTGATATGGTTTCTTAGCCATATGATACTTTAAAATGGATAAAATACATACATACATAAATACATTGACTAAAAAGGCTCAACTGGTGCTTCTAACTAAGCCTATCCCGGTTTACCTGACCTAAGCCTAATACGTGGGAAGGGACAAGTAAGTAGCAGTGTTAAGTTGAGTTGGTTAAGATAATTTTGCCAAGAATCTGCATCAAGAATTCTCTTAAGGGTTTAGTCAGCTCCGTACCTTGGTAATAGAATGTGGGAGGTCTGGTATCTCTTTCCTCAGGACTCGATATCCCAGCAACCCGCAAGGGTAGGCTGAAAACACCGGAGCTGGATTTTCTCGGCTGGAGAAAAAGACAGCGTCTCTCTCAGTGCGTCAAACAGGAGGGGCGGCTTCCGTGGGCACTCGCATCAGCTGGGCTCTCGGGCAAGTAGTTGGCCGCTCTGCTCCAAACCCCCGTGTGTTTGCTTAAGGCAACTGTTGGTATTTTATACCTGAAAGGTGCTGGGTTCGACGCAAGGTTGGACATAAGACGTCACCAAGAACTAACAGTTCTTGCAGGACTTCAGGAGTTCTTGTTCAAATCAAAACAAAAGCAGGGGGGTTTTCCCGGGCAGCTGGAGTCTTGGTTTGTTTAAAGAATGCGTTGTGCTTTCTAGGAGTCGATGGGAGTAGCCGTGCTGTGCTTTGGATTGCATAGGGTATTACTGAATATGAATCTGATTCTTATGCCTTTGTCAGGACATTATTAATTATAACCTCACAAGGGCATAAATCGGGAATATCGAATTAGGGTCCTAGATATGAACACGACACTAAGAGGCCACTTACTTACTACTTTACTAGTAGCGAATAAATCAGTTGTGGCTCAGATAAAAGAGTAACTACTAATACTAATAGAGGAAATTGGCTACAGATCACCCACAGCAAACCCTGGGAAAGAATCAGCAGAGAAGAGAGGGGCACACTGCAGACTGCTGGCTCTGTGCCACCAGATCAGGATGCTCCACTGAGCCACTGGCCCCCACGATGAGCTCTGTCATCGCTGAGCCCTCTGAAATTGTAAGGACCTTACTTACACATTCACACTTCCTCTCTTCACTCACAAGGGTTTGTGTGTGTGTGGCTGTGTGTATGTGGCTGTGTGTGTGTGTGGGGCTGTGTGTATGTGTGTGTGGCTGTGTGTGTTTGTGTGTGTGTGTGTGTGGCTGGCTGTGTGTGTGGCTTTGTGTGTGGCTGTGTGTGTGGCTGTGTGTGTGTCTGTGTGTGTGTGGCTCTGTGTGTGGCTTTGTGTGTGGGGCTCTGTATGTGTGTATGTGTGGGGCTCTATGTGTGTGTGTGGGGCTCTCTATGTGTGTGGGGTTCTCTGTGTGTGTGTGTGTGGGGGTCTGTGTGTTTGTGTGTGGCATTTGCGAGAGATTAAGCTATTGGCATTGTAAATGACAATGCCAATTATTTATCTGTTTTCAAAACCAACACATAAATAAAAATGTTGTCATTTACAATGTCAATAGCTCTAACTTTTGCAAAGGCGGGACCGTTGCATTGTAAATGCTTGTTTTTAGAAAGTTGTCTCGTGCCTGGGATAAGTTCGGACAAATACAGACAAGGTGGATGAAGTCCTCCTAACTGCTCCCACATAGTCTGCAGTCTTTGGGCCCATCATGGACCCAAGTTGTCTGGTCCATGATAGATGGAAATTTACCCAGACGTAGAGCTATTAGCTGTAGTTTCCTGTTGGCCAAAAACGTGATTGTTAAATATGAAGCTGGGATAAGTGATTTGTAATTGGATATTACCATCCAAGCGCGTTTTCTAGTGCTAAAAGTGGTTTTAACTGCTAGGAACGAGTGGAACTTTGCTGATTTGTTTATTGCTTCCTTAAAAACCGGTTAAGAAAGATTAGTTTCCAAGAGTTCTCGTGTACAAGTGTTTATTAAGGCCTTTTTTAGGAATTGGTTGTATGGGGACTTTGCGTCTTTCTCCATTTCGTCCCACAGAGCCTTCTTCAGTTCCAAGGCTGCTATGTTTTGTTTCAAGCTGTACCAATGCTTGATGGTTGCATACTTCCTTCCCAGCGTTTCGTTTGTTATCCCAAATTCTAGTCTAGTCTGCGCTGATGAAGCTCCCTGATGGATTTGGAAGACTATTTTGTAAATTGCCACCTGTGCTTTGTTACGTAGGTCTATGTCTTTCCCGTGGAGAGCTATACTGCCATATGATAGTGTAGGTAGCATTTTGGCTTTTATTATTGCCAGTAGGGTTTTAAATGATGGCCCCTTAAGCTTTTGTGATAGGGACCTGGGGGCAAACAATAAAGCGTTTGCTCTCCGAGAGATATAGGCTTTTTGCTGCTAGTGGTTGTGCCGGTTATCAAAGTAGAACCCCAAATACTTGTAATTAGGCACTGCTTCTAACTTTTTGCCCTCCAATAGGAGTTGTTGATTGACAGTCCGTTGTCTGATGATAAGCATTGGTTTTTTTTTTGTGGTGTTTATTTCCAAGTTATTATTGGCTGTAAATTCCGACATTCCCGCAAGTGACCTTTGTAAGCGGATCTTGGTTAGACTCATCAATAGGACGTCGTCCGCACAGGATAAATGGGTTCGAGAGTGCCTAATTTAGGTGGATGAGATATGTTCTTGTTGAGCCTTGGCACGAGGTCTGCCATGAAAAGATTGAAAAGATGAGGGGCCAGGACACAGCCTTGTTTAAGCCATTTGCTGGTTTTAATCTTTCTTGATAAGGTTGCTCCATCTCCCAATTTTACTTTCGTCCATGTATTGGAGTACAAGAGTAGTATTCCTCTGAATATTTTATCTGGAATGTTCCAGCTAGGCAGTTTCCCCCATAGAATATTGCGGTCTAAGCTATCGAAGGCTGCCTTTAAATCGATGAAGCAGAGATCCAACTGCTGTTTCCTTCTAATGTATTTGTCGTCTATCAGTGAGAGTGATAAAGTATTTGTTGTGGTTCCACACCCGTTCCTGAAGCCTGTTATAATAGGCTGAATTCATTTTGTGCTGTCAGACCAGGTAGTCAGATCTTCCAGGAGTAGTGAGGCGTAGTACTTCGCATCTACGTCCAAGAGTGCTATCAGCCTGTAGCTTGCTGGAGATGTTCTGTCTCCTCTTTTGAAGATCAGAGTGATTATAGACCAATTCCCGCTTGACGGGATTTGAATTTCTTTCTCTACCTCATCAAACATTTTTTTTAGTCTGCCACTCCAGAAATCCGGGTCAGATTTAAAATTATTGGGGGAATTCCGTTTGAACCTGGGGCCCCATTACTACGGCTCTTCCTAAGCGTTCTTCTTATGTCTTCTTCACTGAAGTGTGTGTGTCCTAGTGTGCCTCTTCTAAGTCATGCAGTGTAGGCCGTTGGCCTATTCCTGGTGCTTGTGCTGCCCTCCATTCTTCTCTCAAGTGTACTTCTTCTGTGTAGTGCATTGTATGTGATCCACAGGTAAGGGAACTGTTTGTTGTTTGTGGGGCCTTCTTGAAATTAATTAGTTGTTCTTCGCACTCTTTGGGCGTCTCCTGCATTCCTTGCCTCCATTCTAGATGTTTCAGAGGTGCTGTGTCGTAAATCTCTTTGGTATTGATGCAGCCCCGTCGGCTTCTTGTACGCTTGATGTTATTGGGTTTGCGGGGTGGTTTAGCCCGTTTATTATTCTCCAAAATGCACTTGAGTTAGTGTTCTTTGCGTGCAGAGTAGTTTTACCCAAAAGTTGTCCTTCAATGTTCTTTTATGTTCCCACAATGCCTTTTTGTATTTTGAGGTTCTATCTTTGGTCCCAGTCTGTGAGTGACGTAGTTGTTTTTTTTAGTGTGCTTGCGTTTTTCCTTATTTCTAGCTTGAGTTTAACCAGTTCAATTGAAAGTGACTTATTATGGTTTGGTGCCCGAGTTTTTTATGTGTGAGGGACATAATTGTTGTTAGCTGTTCTCTTAAACTCTCCCAGTTATGAATCTGGTTGTGGGCATTTGTTTCGCTTTCTATTTTTATTCCCTGAACTTTTACTTGAAGGTCTTTAATGTTGTCTGTTGACCACTTCAATCGTTTCAGGTTGGTTGAGAGCGAGCTGTCTTCAATTATCCTGCTATTTTGGTCTTTAATGGGCTTTAAGTTGAAGTAGATGTGCTGGTGTGAATGATCACTTTTTGTTGTGAATTAAATTGAGAACTGCTGTAAGAAGGGCAGTAATGGAAGTGATACTGCTGTGTAGTCGAGCCTTGATGTTGTCGACCCTCCAAGATGAGTATACTTTGGAGGGTAGTCGCCTGGAGTTCTACCATTTAAGATCCGCAGGCCCAGGTATTCCAAGGTTGTTACTAAGGGGCAGATTTATGTTGGACTTGCGCCACGTTTGCGTCACGCAACGGCGACGTAAACGTGGCGCATCCGTGCGACCTATTTACAACATGATGCATCTAGGCAGATGCGTCACGTTGTAAAGCCCTGCGCCACATGTGGGCGTTCCGGCGCGGGGTGGGCGTTCCGGGGCAGGTGGGCCTCGCAAAAGTGGCTGAGTGAAATCTACAAGATTTCACTCAGTCAGTTTTAGGCCAATGCTGCGTCAAAACCCTGCGCTTGCTTGAAGCAGGCGTAAGGCTTGACGCAGCATTGGACAGATAGGGCACCCCCGAGCCTTGCTGGAGCTGCGTCGCGCTTGCGACGCAACTCCAGCAATGCGCCACCTTTACGGCACAGATGCATCACACATCTGTGCCCTTTTTGCCCCATGGTGCGTCGCATTGTAAATGCGGCGCACCATGGATGGCGGAGCTGCAGTGCACAATAACTGGCGCATCTCTGGGGATGCACCAGTTATTGTAAATCTGCCCCTCAGTGTTTCCCTACTGGATCGAGGCGCTTTGTTTTGAGCTGAAATTGGGGGTTCACGTTCCAGAATTCATTGTCTGCTGCTAACTTTTCGTCCTCTTCTGGAGATTAGATTAAATGTGAATAAAAATCGCCTGTTAAGATGATTTCCCAGAAAGGGTTGTTGTTTCGTATGGCGTTGATCGTAGTTATTAGCTGGTTTATCTGGGTTTGCTTCTCTTTTGCATAAGGGTGTATGTAAATGTTCACTAGTAATACGGGGGCCCCTGTACCAGGAAGAGACAGTTTTATTAGTTGCACATTTGGCCCGTGCGGGTCTATTTGCTCAGTTCTGATGTTGTTGTCTGTCGCAATATAAACAGATAGCCCCCCTTTTGGGTGGCCATACTTGCTGCTTTTTACTGCTGGAGTGCTCCAGTGCCCATTTATCTTGTAAGGCGATAATGTCGCATGATTCCTAATTACGAGGGGGCCAGCCGTCTTCTAGCCATTTCCTGGCACCGGATATGTGCCATGATATAAAATGGAGGATGTCTTGGGTGTTGTTCATTGGCTGTTTATGGCAGGGTCAATTATCTTTCTCCTTGTTCAGCATCACAGCTAACCAGCTCCAGTAGTCTACGTCATCTTGAGTATTCTCTTGTCTTCCTAAGTTGTCCATGCTGTGTCTTGCTGGGGGTGGGTTGTGCCCTCTTGCATTCTGAAGTACTGAATGTGCCTGCTCCTTTTTGTCAGGCGTGCGTCCCGCTTTTCCCTTCGTCACTGATGGTTCCCTGAGTGGACCTGGGTAGCGTGGTTTTACCGGTCTTGAGAGTCTTCTGCCCCATGTGTCAAATTGTTGCTTGAAGGTCATTATTAGCTGAGTTATCTCCTCCGTTTGCCATGTCATAAGAGTTTGTTCCAATGTGTTGTTTTTTTCTAGCTTACAGAATTCCACTGAGAGTAGATGTGCTGAGTTTAGGTGTTGTAGCCCTTGGATATTTGCAAGGAGTTTGAATATGTTGCCCATATTTAGAATATTGTGCATCTCCTGTGTTTCATATTCCGGAGTTAATAGCAGTTGTTTGAGGTGTTGTTCTTCCTTCCTAGTCCAGCTGCCCGCACTGGCTTCATGGTCAGTCCTGCAGTAGGAGCTAGCTTCATGGCATAGCCCCATTTTGGTGGGTGTTTGTGTTGAGTGCTTTCCACTTGTTGGTTTGGTGCTTGATTCGGCGTCTTGTGGTGTACTTGTTGACAGTGGCCATTTGGCCTGTTTATTCTCTTTCCCAGTTTCACTGTTGATGTTGCTTTCGAGAAGTGGTTCCCTTTTATGGACTGCCTCTGCACCTCCCCCGGGGATTGCTTCCCCTTATTATTTATATTTACACTTCGGCCTCCGTGGTTAGGGAAAATCTTCATAGCTGATGTAGGGGGTGGGCTCTTGGCTGTCCCAGCTGGGAGTTTCTTAGTATCATTGCCTTCTGGGGTTTTTGTAGTATTAGAAGTTTCCTCTTGATTGTTACCTGGGCGCTCAAACTGGATTCGATCATTGCTCCCTCATGCCTTACTTTGTGTCTTGCTCTGTTGAGGGTTTGATGTTTCTTTACCTTATGCGGTACATGTTGTTCCTTCCGTCTGCTTTTCCAGTTTGGCACGGGGTTTGAGCCTGTGCAACAAGAATTTTTTGTTTTGCCCTTCCTTTTTGTTCTTGTAGGCTTGTTACAATGCTATGTGGGCGATCCGTATGTCACTTTTTGGAGGGTGCCCATATTTCCTTTGCAGGCGCTTATTCTCACGACGCCCTCTATGCAAGTCTTGCTCTGTTGGCTTGGAGTTTGGTCTCTCTGTGTTGCATCGCCAGCACTCGTCTTGGGACTTGCTACTCTGTCCTTTCTGTCTCGTGTAGACTCTGCGTACTGTTCGTAGTATGGTCACTTTCTTCCTTTACGATTAGGTTGTTCCTTCCTATTTTAGCTAGGGGCTGCATTTTTGGTGGTTCAGTCGATGTGTCCATTGGGTCCTCAGACGATCTGGTATATTGAAGGCATGACCATTTCTACTGGATTATGCGAATATAGGGAACATTTTTGACCCCTGCTCCGTGTTCCCTGCAGATTGTTTATTCCTTGCTATCCTTTCAGTTTTTTTTTGACATCTAGTTAATGTAGTTTGATTTGTTGAGACAGGTACGTTTGACATGGGACCTGCCTTTTTCGAGTTAGTCACTTTTTGTTTTTCTTGAATGTCTGAGAGCTAGAATTTGTTCTACAAAGTTAGGGAGGAGGCCCAGTTTGTCTATAATTGGGCCGCAGGAACGGTGACTTTGTTCTAGTGTGTATTTTGATTGGACTGTTGTTATCGGTTTATTCAATTTGTCCAGTTTTATGTCTATCACAGCAATGTAATGAGCTATGGTATTCATTAGAGGTATTTGAACATCCGATTGCCAATTAAGTGCCTTCACTGATGACTGGAGGGTTTCTATTACTGATGTGAGAAGCTCCGGGTGTGTTGTAATGGCACTGTGTCCAATTTTTTGATTTGATAAATGATCAGCTCCTAGATTGTGCTCTTGGTATGGTGTGCTGTTGCTGGAGTTCAAGGTTGGTGTTGTTCCTATTTCAGTTTTGTCTGGTGTTATGTCCGAGTTCTCCTCCTGGGTGGCGGCTCCTCTTCGTTAAATTTGGGTGGTTTTATTGCCACTGCTGTTTTAGGTTTGAATTTAGTTTTGCTTGAGTCTTGTGACAACTCCATTTTAGGGCTTGCCTGCTGATTTGCTTGCGCATAGCTGGCGAAGCTCTATAGTGGCTTATCCAGAGTTTAACCAAGCAAAATTCCACTGGCGATTCCATGCAGTGCATGTGCTTTTTAGGTCATTGCGCAAGCGCAAGCCCTAAAAAGCGCGTGCACAATGCCACCAGCCGCCTGCCTGCCTGCCTTGCATTACCACATCAAAGGCAGCCCAGCCTTTTATGCTCTTTGATGCTTGTTTTCATTGCACATAGATAACTTCACTGTGATTGACAGTGGTGCATTTCCAGGATTGTTACGTATAGTAATGTTACCATTGCTGCGTTCAGGGGATGGCATTACAAAAGGAAAGTGTTTTTTTTATAAAAGCTTTACAAATTTTAACACATTACTGTACCCATCCATTGTCTAGTTGTGAATGGAATAAAAAAAAACTATTATCGTATCTCGAACTAGTGTCTCATCGTTGTTTTTTTTCATTTAAGGGGTCAGTAATTATATAGATAGATGAGCGCTGCATACAGCTAAAGAATAGAAGGCTCATGAGGTGCTTTAATAGACTTTAAAAAATGTAAACGTAAACAAAGCCTATGAATTTGGGGAGTTAATCGGTGCCAACAATTCCATCTTGCGGCATCAGCAGTTGTTTTCCCTAAAACTTGTTTAGGGGGGAAGGCCAGTCTTCCGCCCCACTCCCTGACATCAGATTACCCGTTTCCCCATTTACAACTAAACACCGGTACTTTTCAAACTTGGTGCGCAGTGTTTTACGGCTGTGAACTGCTTTGATCTGTAGCCCGTGTTTAAGCGCACAGGGCAGTACGCTCATCTGGGGTATAGCCATTTTTAATCCCCACAAAGCCAACGCACTCTTTCACCTTTCTGATACAGAGAAAAAGAGCAAAAGTGAGTTTGGAAAGAAGCAATTATGTTTATTTGCAGAGACGGCTGCGCTGCGTACATCTGTGAAATATTGGTTAAAGGGGCCCTCGAGTTTAGATTAAAAAAAAGGAACAGCAATGAAAGGCTTCTGGAATGTTCTATTGTTTCGTGATGTCATCTGAGGTTTAGAAACTTGAGGGCACTGCTGTGCCGGCTGCTCCGCGCTGTTTCTCCTCATTATAGTTTGTTGATGGTGGATGGCACACCCTGCAGAAAACAACAACGTGTGTGTCACAAGCTAACAACATCAGGGAGCCGGTGTCCCACACCATGTAAATGGCAATTCATTTATGTTCTCAGTTCAAAGCATGGGACGGGCGCAATCTACTGGAGGATATGGAATCTGTTGTTAACTGTGAACTTTAATTTGACAAAGATTGTAGAGGGTGTAATCTTTATTAAAACTCAAATAATACACCTGAAGGCATGCAGCGTTGCAAAACCTCACTTGGCTGGTAAATCAGAATATTGGTTTGATTTTTACGTGAAATAGATTGTGCGCTCCCTCTTTATGCGTCTGTGACTTGCTCTTCACTTCTTTCTCTTTCTCACACACTTTTTGCTCCCCCTGTCTATTTGAAGCTCATTCACCACTTCATGCACACGCTTGACAGGTTTTTCCTGTGGAGCACTGCTTTCGTTTTATCGTGTTTGTTTAAACAACGATGTTCACTTCCACTTTCCGCTAGCAGCTGCCCCCTCACCCTCTCTCTTTCTTCCAGGTAGTCTTCTCCTATTTTGGTGACTCACAACCACACACATGGATTTTCGTCACAATAAAAAACACTTAACATAATCTTCACAAAAGTTATTTCCCAAAGTTTAAGCTATTGCCATTACAAATTAAATAAATTATTTAAGTATTAATTATTTAAAAAAAATTAAAAGCCATTGTTATTTGTAATATCAATACATCTAAGTCCTGTAAATATAAAACATGTTGCATTACAAATGCTATAGGTGTCACATTTGCGAAAGTTATAACTATTGGCATTGTAAATGACAAAGCTATTAATTTAGCTATTTTAAAAAACTAACACATAAATAATAAAAATTTAATTTATAAGACCAATAGCTCAAACTTTCCTAATGCGAGCCCTATTGCATTTCCAATGCTTGTTAACTATTGGGCTTGATGTAGTACTTAGGAACTTCAGCCAGGAAGTTTCAGAGTCATTCAAGTTGTTCGGCTCTACTATACTTGCCCTTTGCGCCTTGTGTATCTGGCTTCAATTCTCCCTGCCTGTTTGACTGGCGGTTCTTGTCTTAGTGACTTTGTTAGGGTGTTAGGTGATGTGAATTTTGTAAATTTTGTGAAGAAAGTTAGTGCAGTTTTAGGTGTTGCGTTTGATTCAGATTTTGTTGGACATTCTCCATGCGTCTCTCCTTCCATCCTCCAGTTGCTATCTCTGACAGGGGGGGTTGTTGCTGTTACCTGAGGTTTACCGGGGGCCCCTGCTGAAATTTCTCCTGTGCCGGCCTTATCTGGGGAGGTTTCTCTCCGCTGGTTGTTCTCTCCAGTTTCTTTGTGTTGTTGATTAATTGCTTTTCTGCCGTCTTGGTGTGGGCTTTGGCCGCTTGAGGTAATTTGGTCCTCAAGAGGGGCCATTAGCCCCAAGGATGACTCGGCAGTTGAGACACTTAGAGCGGTTGCTGGTCCTTTGTTGTAATCTGCCTTCTCGGGGTTAAAGGATCGGGCAGGCCTGGCAAAACTCTTGGAGTAGTGAAGAGTGTGGCCCCTGGGTTTTTCAGGAAGAAGAAGGCCTTGTTTCTTCCTGTTTTCCCTCTCCCTTCCTGGTTCTTGTTCTTGTTTCATGGTTGCGATTGGAGAGATTAGTGGACTTTGTGCAGCTATTAATGTTCCTTTTTTTGTCTGAGTTGAGTTGTTGGTTACAATTTTATTTTGTCTTGCGTTCTCTTGGTCGACGCTGGGGATTTTCTTCGCCTTTTGGATTTCTAGAGGCTGCTTCGGCGTCCACCTGACCCAGCCTGATCTCTTCCTCTGTGGGTGAGTGGCTATGTCATGGCTTTTGACTTTAGTTTTTTCGTTTTTCAAATTCTAATTTAGCTGGGTATTATTTTACTTATTTTTGACAGTCAACTGCCTGTTGCAATCCAAGTTAGTCCCAGGTAGCCCTGGCTTAGTTTTGATTTTCCCCGGCTTTTGCCCGGGTCTAGCCTGGCTTTGGCCCTAAATTTATCCACTCCTGTGCTAGGAGAGGGCCAGTAGTAGGGTACACATGATGAGGAATATTGGGATATTCAGTGAAATGTATGCCATATATTTGATTTATTCCTGCACTTCGTTGGTCCTGCTTCCGTGGCTCTTGAGGCTGTGCTCTTGTAGGCTCCTTGACTCCTTGGCTCCTAACGCTCCTGGTGCTCCTGTCTGTGTCACACTGCGCCTTAGCCTTGATGCTGCCGTAGTGTTGCACCCCCCGCTGGAGTGTCGCTGTGGCGCTCCCTTGAACTTCTGGCCGGAGCAACCCTCACAAATCTCACAACCTCACCTCACCGCTGCGTTTTCTACGGCGCTCCAGTAAGACTCACTGCCATGTGCTGTCACTGACCAGTGGGAGGGCGGTCCTGCAGTGGTGGGTCAGCGGCTTGGGGAGGCTTAGTGAGGCTCGCTGCGCTCAATAGGGGCAGCTCTAGTCTTTCTGCCCTCCCGCTCCCTGAGCCTTGGCTCAGGGAGCGGGAGTCACTCCTCTTCCTGCTCCAAACATGTTGAGCAGGGCCGAGGCGCCTTCCCTCCTGCTCCCGCTCTACTCCCCAACATGTAGAGCTGGATCGGGGAAGTGTCAGGGAGGGGTGTCAGTCATCAACCCGGAGCTTCAGGGGTACCTCACAGCGGTACCTCGCAGCGGAGTGTAGCCGCAACAGTCTTTTCCTAGCACCTCGCTCCCAGCACGCCGGAGTGATGCCAGTCAGTCAGGTGCTTCTGGTGCCTTTGGGTGCTTTCGGCTTTCAGCGGTCCCTCCGCAGCAGAGCCGCAACAGTCAATGTCTTTCTCCTCGCTCTCCTCGTCGACAATCTGCAATCTGCAACCCGCAAGCCACGGACTGGATCGTTGACCCCCCGGTTGTTCCCTCATCCCTTATCAGTATTTCTGTTCTCCTCTCCCTTCTTCCCTTTCTCCGCTTTCTTTTCTATCGCTCATTCTATCCTTCTCACCCTACTTCCTGCCGCCCCTTCTTTTAACTTTTTTCTTCACTGATCATTCTGTACATTCATCTCTTGTGTTTCCCTGTTTCTCTTTATCGCTGCCTCTCTCATGTTCAGTCTTTGATTATGTGGTACCCACTCCAACTGACTACACACCTTTTCAAGGAGCACTACATCACGAAAAAGTAACATTTCATTTCCAGTTTTGGAACCCTCCCATCACTCATTGATTTTCTCTTTGGTTTTGAGCCTGTATATATAGTACTGTATACATACACACATACATACATACATACAGACATACATACATACATACATACATACATGTAACACAAATGACAACAAAACTCCCCAAAACAACAAAAACACAACATTTCAATAGCACAAAGGAACAACATACCAGAACACAAACCAACAGAGTGCAACACAAACACACTTGCATTATTATGATGTTGCTTTATTGTTGTGCTTTTGCTTTGTGCTGCTTTGTTGGGTGGTTGTATTCTTGTTTTGTGTTGCTGTGCTCTCGTATTGTGTTATTGTGTTGTGTTGGTGTACTTTTATTTCTTTGTTGTTGAGTTTGTGTGTTTGTTGTTGTGTTGGTATATTGTAGTGTGTATTATGTTGTACTGTGTAACTATATTGATGTTTTGCTCCTGCTGTATAGTTTTCTGTAGCGTTGTATTGTAGTTTTGTAATTTTTCTACAATGTATTGTTGGTTGTTGTGGTATTGTTGTGTGTTATTTTTTTACTGCTGCTTAAACATGCATAAATATTCATAAATATTGTGTGGTAAACACAACACTACTGCTACATACTCACTCCTTTGATAAAGTGGTAAAAGGTTTCTGCATCAAACACTGCATTATAACTTAATGTAACTAATAAGTGCAAACCTTGCAAAAGGGCTGGTAGACCAGTGCACAATTAAAATGTATAATGCTAAAAAATAACAAATGAACATAGAAGGAAAAATATAAGTAAGCCAATATACCTACACTATATTGTCAAGTAAAAATAAGAAACTATTCAATCAAGAAAGAACTTGTTTGAACAAAAAAGTGTTAGACTAATATCTAAAGACAAAGAAGGGTGGGAGAGTGGCAAGTGTGAAAAAAGTTCAGAACTTGGATGTAGCCAATAAAAAACCATGATTGGTTGTACACCATTTCCTGTCCTTTTTGGGCCACCAGGCGCACATGCTTTGAGGTTCCACTGCCTACTGTGCTGAACATGTAATGAATCAGTACAAAGTTCTTAGGGCCTAGTTTATGAAGCCAATCAGAAAATTGCTCCTATAAGCTCACATCGACATTGGAATCCATTTCTGTGTTTCTTGGAAATAACTGAAAATTGTAGGAACACTCACGGGAAACTTTGACTATCACAGCTTTCCAGGAGTACTCTCATGAATAGAACAATGCATGTACATAAATGTAACAGTGTTTATTTGTGCATGCACAGATATGAAACAAAACCAAATTTGCACTCGAAAACGTACACCACTATCAATTTTGGAGCACTTGCATCCCAATATCCACTCGGGATAGTGACTTACAACTGCCCTGGACATTAATATCATTTCAGCTAAATCCTTGGTAGGCAGGGCGGCACTGAGACACAATTGGCCTATTTAACTGTCCTATTTAACCTTTCAGTAAGGCCATAGTCGGTTGGAACAGAAAATTCCACAATTGCATGGGAGTTCAATATCATATATGGTATTTATCAGTATTTACACTACCCGATCGATATATGACAAAAATATGTGGTTGCCAGGAATATCACTGTGCTGTGGCTGGGCTGTAGTTTAAAAGAAACCCAGAGACACATGGAACAGAAAAGAGCCTTTTTTATATTGGAAAACGTATTTTATACATTAATATGTCACCCCTAAAGTGTGCCTTGGAGGCCCACAGGGTAGGGTGCATGATATATAAAAACAAATGGGACCCTCTAAATTTAAAACGTGTACCCTCACAGTTACTGATGGCTTAAACATATTTCACTGCATTGGACCAGCTGTATTTTCAATAGGAAGGCCTATTTTTTTTTTAATATTCAATTTTCGATTTCAATTTGTAAAAATGGTAGCAATGTCTTTCAAAGCTATTTCATACTCACTTTTCAAAACCTGTTTGAATGGTGAAATAGATTTTTAATAACTTAAGTTTTAAAGTAACTTTGTAAAACATTTACTTCAAGCAGCCTGAGTCTGGACTACCTCAAACCAGTTTTGCCACTCATTGCAACTCTAGACATGCAATGTACATCTTAGGTTGGGAGAGTTAACAACAATGGCTCAGAAGGCAAAAGTCTGCCTCTGAACACAGGAAGGACAGAGAGTGCCAACTGCTGCCCAATAAGCAGAGATTAGCTAACTGCGAGTGGCAAAGGAGTGGGCAGAAGAAATAACAGCCTTAGTGCTCTCTTTCATCATCTTTATTCGATTACTGAAAAATAATCATATAAGAGCAATAAATACAATACATCAACTATATATTTCATAAAAATGTATATATACGTTTTGTTACAAATTCATTGAATTACACCATAGCAGTGCACTGTTTAAAAAGTCCCCCACAGAAAAACACACAGTGAGATCTGACAGCATGCAGAGAAAATAAAAGGCTGGTCTAAATTGGCGAACATCTTAAGCTTTTACCTTAGGAAATAAAATATCTACACCTAAAAGGTTCAAAATATTTACAAAAAAGGGTTAAGTGCAGCAGCATCTGAGAGGAAATTTCCTCACAAGAGCACACTAAAATAAAAAGTCTCAGAGATGGTTTGTCCAATTCCTTCATCTCTCTAGTAGCAGATGCGAAACTCAAAAAACCTCTACGACCCTACAACTCTCCCCTTTTTCCACCAGATGTGGAGACAGATATAACTCGGGTCTTCCCAGTGTTTCAGCAGTACTCCTAATGTAACCAATGGATCTTGTACCAAAAATCAAAAGCTAAACAATCAGTAATGCTCTCGCAAATACGTTCAGTTTGTTAATTTCCTCAAACCGCAATACAGAGAAAGAGTGGTGGAAGCTTTATGCGGTCTTCCACAAAACCTAGGCCCAAATCCTCTAGCAAAAAGAACTAGGGACTATCTGGTCCTACAACTAACAATCTCCTACAGAAATGATTCTCCTCTTGTTGTAATGTAAACATTTGAGTTTATACACCTCTAATAAAGGTAGAATTGTTTTATTACTGACTCTAGTTGCCAACCCAAACAGGGCCCCCACTGAGTGATTGAAACAGAAACATCGATGGCAGATACAGGGTAATCAGCTGCGATGAGAATCAAAGGTTAAACCTAAGTAGGAGAACCAACTAAATTGTATAATGTTTTGTCCTTTAATTGAAATGAGTTCAGTTTTATGTTGTTGCTTTCCACATGCCATAAAATGCGTTTTTGCTAAATTAACTATCAGGTCTAAATCATCCATGAAAATACTAAAAGCGTCTATAAGAACACGAAGGCCATTCAATGTGAGCGAGAGCAAGACCGCATCATCGGTAGAAAGTAAGGCCGGCACCTTTTTAGCTTTCACTTTCTGTAAGTCCTTCATCCATGTAACTAAAAATGATTGAACCCATTCATGTATAAAAGAAATAAAATGGGGCCTAAAACACAGCACTGATGGACACCCCAAATTAGATTTGAAGGTTCCGTAATTCACCCTCTATACCATCTCTAACTGAGGCCCTGACACCAACATGCAAAGTCTGAAGAAACTATTTAATAGGGCAGGCCTATCTTGGACTGAATACACCAAAATATGGAGTGATTTATCCAATAGAAGGCTGTGAGCTTTTGGTCGGGCTATCGAATAAACTCACTGACACAGGGGACCTGGGTAACGAGGGTTTTATTGTTTTATATTGCCGTCTCTTCTGCACAGGCACTCGGTAGAAAGGGAGCGGGTTCTCGGCGTCCTCCGCAGCTTGTTTAGCAGTTCCCAGCCGCCGTGATTCCCGGTGCCTCCTGGGTGTTGTAGGCCTTGCATCTGCCGTCTCGACTCCCGTCCGGAACGCCGCCCAGAAGGAAAGAAATCAATATTTAGGCACTGGATACTGATTGTTGTTTAGGGTAGGGAAGTGAGGGACCACACGTGCTCAAAAAGGTTTACGGTGTCGATAAGGTGAAGGGTGGGGATTTGGTGCCCAGAAGGTCGAGTGTATCGTCTCACGGTGGCTTGCCCCACTTACGCCCTGCCCACCCCGCGAACCGTGACCGTACCTGCTCTAGCCACACTTCGTGGGAAGTGTGGCTGGGCGATGCGCCTCCCCGTTGGCCTCCCGGCTTGTCGCGGTCGTCTCGGTTCTCTCTCCGCAGGTCGGTGATCCGATGTCTTCCTCGCCTCTTGTCTCCGTCCTCCTCCGCTGCTCTCCCGCCTCCTCCAGCCGATGTTCCTCGCTTCTCTCCTCTCCCGTCCTCCTCCACTGCTCTCCCGTCTCCTCCAGCCGATGTTCCTCGCTTCTCTCCTCTCCCGTCCTCCTCCACTGCTCTCCCGCCTCCTCCTTACTCGCAATCTTCTTTGATTCTCCGTCCTCCGTACTCCACACTGCTTCCTCCTCACGCCACCACTCTCCACTCCCTCCGGGTGTAACACACACCTGAGTCTACTTTGGGCGTTGCTTTACCTCCGGCAGGAGGGCGGGTTCAGGATCCAGCTCCGCCCAATTAAAGAAACAAGGCTCCTCAGGGTCCCGTGTAGGGTTGAACCAGTCGTCAGCCGTCTTCCATGTGTCGGTGTGCTGTGCAAAGAGAGGGGACACAGGTAAAAGTAAGCCTGGAGGGCCCGAGTCCGGGTCCTCCTCGTCACAAAGGCACTACTAAGATCCATAAAAGCAAGGTATAATCAATCAATCAATCCATTTGTAGAGCGCACTACTTACCCGTGAGGGTCTCAAGGTGCTAGGGGGGGAGTGGGGGGTACTGCTACTGTTCAAACAGCCAGTTCTTGAGAAGTCTCCTGAAGGTCAGCAGGTCCGGGGTCTGTCGCAGGTGGATGGGGAGGGTGTTCCAAGTCTCGGCGGCGAGGTGGGAGAATGATCTGCCGCCGGCGGTCGCTCTTCGGATGCAGGGGGCGGTAGCGAGGACGAGGTAAGCGGAGCGAAGCTGGCTGTTCGGGGTGTAGAAGGTGAGTCGTTTGTTGAGGTACACTGGTCCGGTGTTGTGGAGTGCTTTGTGAGCGTCTGTGAGAAGCTTGAAGGTTATCCTGTTGTTGATGGGGAGCCAGTGTAGGTCTCTCAGGTGGGCTGTAATGTGGCTGGGGATGTTGCAGATGAGGCATGCAGAGGCGTTCTGCATGCATTGTAGCCGTTTCTGGAGTTTGGCCGAGGTTCCCGCGTAGAGTGCGTTGCCGTAGTCCAGTTTGCTGCTGACAAGGGCCTGGGTGACCGTCCTTCTGGTTCTGCTGGGGATGTATCTGTAGATCTTGCGGAGGGTGTTGAAGCAGGAGGAAGAGACGGCGTTGACTTGCTGGGTCACTGACAGCAATGAGTCCAGGATGACCCCCAGGTTGCGTTCATGGTCAGTGGTGTTCGGCGCACAGCGTTCCTTTTTGAGCATTGTGTACTTCCCTATTAGCAGGTGTATGTTCAAAAACTATGTTTGGGTACCGAGGCCTTCTCTAAACTCATAATGCGCAGAACTGAGTATATTGTTTTTATTGATCCAATCCTCAATCCTATGTAAAATAATACACCCCACAATCTTAACCAAGGAATCCAGCAGCGATATTGGTCTATAAAATCGAGGATCATTCCTGTTACCTTTTTGAAAAAGAGGTACTATGTGTTACGGTCTGATTTCCCTTACCTGCCCGTGTGCATGGTTCACGTTGTTGTGTGACATTTTACTGGTGATTTCTCTTTTGGCTATGCTCTTCTGGGAGGGGGGGTCGTTCTTTTGTTTCCTTTCCGCGAGCTTTCGCTTTGTCAGCGTAGCCACTATTGGTTTAGGCGGCGGTATGGGGAGTATTAGAGAGCCGCCTCCCTGATCCTTCTTGCTTGGGTTCGCTTCCGGTTTGTGTCCCAGAAGGATTCTGGAAGCCGACCTTACTACGGGGCTCCTGCTGATCAGATTGGATTCCTGTTTTTTCAGCTTTTCAAGCAGCAATAAGCTCCAGCTGGAACTTTATAAATTCCCCCTTCCTTTCACTGGAGTTTAGATTTGGGACTTGGGATTTCATCCTACGTTGTAGTGAGAGGTGCAAGGTGATTCCTAACCTCGTCGCCCGTGATTCTTGTTTTTTCTTTTTTCCAGTGCACTGGAGGATCATTATACAAACGGACTTCATCCTTATGTTTGGGTCTATATTAATAGATCAAAGGCAGGTTTTCTGTGACTTTGTGCTTTTTCCCGCTCGTATTTTTTCACAGAGTATTTCTCCCCTGAACCTTGTGCAGTTTACATCTGTTTTGAGGGTCTCCTTTTCCCTGCTTGCATCATACCAAGAAGGAGACTTTTCTGGAGCCTGTGGAGACTGGTCCCTATCATAAGAGGGTGAGCAGGGGTTTATTAGATGGTTATGATCTGTGTAGTACATTGCCCTGCTTTTAGGGGATTTGTCTTACTGATGTTTGTTTTTTCTTCTTCGGCTTAGTGACTCCTTTGAGGCTCATTGGTGTGCCTGAAGTGTTGGTGCAGTCCTGAGAGAAGCAGACTTGTGTCACCACTGCCATCCTTGTTTTCTTTTCCTTCCTACCTTACCCCCGCTGCGTTGTCCGCCCGTGCTGTTGTCTTTGTAGGCACGTAGGGTCGAGGTACAGGGTGGGTGACTGGGACTCTCTTAGTTCCCGCAGAACCTGTAATCAGTGGCGGCTGGTATTAATGGGCAAAAGGGATGTTGCCTCACTAGCATCCGGGAGAAGACTGGAGAGAATGTGTACACATGTGGAGCAGCTTTAAATTAAGCGCTCCTTCACTGCTTCGTGCTATGTCTAATTTGAATACAAATTCTCGTTTTTTTTGTTTTCTTTAAGGAAGGGGTACAGTCAGAGACAGTCCTCCTGCACATGTGCTGGCCGGTGGCGAGGGCTATTTCTCACCCTCGAGGCACACACCAGGAGGGTGATGAAAGCATGATGGGAGTGGCCGGAGGAAGCGGCAAGGATTTACTTTTAAATGGGGCGCTTATGCTTTGGCCCAGGCGTTTTCAGCAGAGCGCCATTGAACTACATGTAAAGGGGCAGGGCTGGCCTACGGGGACGAAGTGAAGTGGGTGGTAACAACTAAAGCACTCCCTTCATGTTTGCGCCTCCTGATTGGGCAATGGAAGCTGGGGGAGTGGGCTGTGGAAGAGTTTGTCTACGCAGCTCCTGCAGCGCCGCCCGGCACACCAAGGGTTAATGTTGTGAAGCTTCGGACAGAAAATACGACGGAGCCCCTGGGGGAGACTTCTCGGCTGTGCCCAAAGCATGTGCGGGCCCTTGGGGGATGAGGACGGGGATACGGTGGACGGGATGGAGAGCGAGGAACTGTCAGTTAGGAGATCTGCCCACAGTCCGGGGATGTGGGGGTGATGCCCAGCTCAGCTCTGATTGAGCGGGAAGAAATTTAAGTGCAAACCGGTCGGCTCTTCTCCATCATCACTGCCGAGGGCTGTGGCACAAGGGGACCGGGCAGCTTTCATAAGGGTTCTTCTGTGGTGTAGAAAGAGCACAAAACAACTTGCAAACTCACATGCAGGATCCGTGTTTTACACTGTATGCAAACTGATGCAGATCCTTCACTTCACATATGAGGCACAGTGCGTGACGTGCGCTTGCTGACTTGGGACCCATGGCCGTTGGGGGTTTTACGTCTCCTGGCCGCTTCTGACAGACCCTGACCTCGGTGATTGCAGCTTGTGACTTCCTGAATCACGTTTGAGGAGCAGCTGACTGTAAAGGTAGAGGCAGGCTACTAACTGGGCTACATGATTCCATGGATTAAAGCCTCTCAAGTCCTCCAAAAATGCTTTACTTGGCCCCTAGGATGATACCGAGGGGAACCCTTGCCAATGAAAGTAGCAGGTATCCCTGACGTCTTCGGAAAAGGACGGGCCCTGCCTGAGAATTGTCTTCATGAGGTAAGGCCGCTTGAGGGGTTAATGCATTTGCTGCAGTTACCTGCAGGGGACAGGTATGTTTTGTGTCAGAATGGCAGGCTCATCACCCCTCTAATGTATTTTCATTAGAGGGCACCTTATTTATGCGCAGCTCCAATGCTCCATGGGCTGCCTCCATGTTCCCGGTAGTCAAATAAGAGGTATTGTTGACTTATTCTGGCCTATTTTCCTATTACTTTGAAGACTCATGGTTTTAGGAATTCGTGTTACACCTGCGATGGCTCAGATGAGGGTTTTGTTGTAAAGATGTTATGGAGTGGTGAGGATCACGCAGGGAATATGATTCAATAGGTATAGACTAGCAGGCCCGTTTGTCCTGTTTCCCAGATACCCAGTGTACTTAATACTCTATAGCCTTTTTCACAGCACAAACTTGAGTGTTGGAGTGCTTTGCATGGGTGCTTGAACATGCACCGTTTCCCCACTTTAAAAAAAAATCCCACCTCAAACCTACCTTATGGCAGTTAGGCTTGCTCGCTATGCCCACTCATCTCAAACTTTTACACCGCACCACTTTCAAATCTCAACAGCCGCCACTGCCTCTAATTCTGGTGAGTGGGGTTGGTACACTATGCAGGCCATTTGTCATGAGGCAGGAATTTCCTGGGAGACTGCAGCATTTAGGACATTAGTAATAATAGGTGCCAATCAAGGAATATTCTTTATATAGATATCCATCTGTACCCCATCAGGGCTCAGCGCCTTTTTAGATGGACTATTGATGATGGCTACAGTAGCCTACACAAAATCAAATCTAGTCTCCAAGGGAAAGAGTGTAGCTTAAACCATCTCAGCATTCCCAGAATGTTCACCAAAGGAATACGTCTGCCTGAAGTGGTCCAGCCAGTCATCTGGACTAATATTGGACCCTAGCTTTTCTATCATAGTAGTACTCATACTCCCTTTATTTATGATGTCCCAGGATCTCCTAGTATCATTGTCCTTACATGTTTGAACATGTCTCTTCAAATTTCTTCTTTGCTTCTCAGATTTCTTTTTCTAATGAATTGGTTATAGTCTAGCCTTGCTGCTGCTACCAACTGCTTGTTCCTAGGCTTACAATTAAGGCCTATGCACAACCTTCTGTTAGCAGCTCTACATGAACTATCAAGCCAACCTGGGTAGGGACTCCTTGCAGGTCTCAGATACTTTTAATAACATCTCTGGTAAAATTGTAACATTTTTCAAAAGTTGTTTGATCTCAGATGGTAGGGGGCTATCAACTAACAAGCAGTCAATAATCAGACCTAGGTTAGATCCAAACAAAATGGTCAGCACGGATGGAATATTAGCGGTTCGCCAGATTATCCTAAGCCCATTATCCTTTATACCAAAGTCTGTTGCCCCCAAGCACTTATGAAGCAGGGTACTATCAGTTAAGCTAAGGTTCAATTCCATAGGATTGTGATCACTATGATCATTTTTCCTTGCTACCCAGGAGTGAAGAATCCGGCCCATATCCTCAGTAATAAAAGTATAGTCAATTACTGTACCTTGGCCCCAGCCCACAGAAACCCAGCCATGGAAATCCATGCAGAGTCTGCTTTCGGGGGCCCATTGCGGGCCCTACAGGGTATTGGATGGGTGGGGGGTGCACATGGGGGTTACCTATGGTACCTCCTACATTGTGATGGACATGATGGCAGGTACCGCGCTGTGCCTGTCACCTTGTGCATGACAATGCATTCCCAGCATTGTGGAGCGCAGTGCTGTGAGCACCGCCCGCCACAATGCTGGGAATAGAGGATGCCACTGCCACAGTGTCATCCTAATTGTTGGTGCCGGACCGCCGCACCACTGGCGGCCGGTCCTAGCACCCCTAGGGTGGCGGGTGGATGGAAGTCCAACCGCCATCCTAATCAGGCCCTATGTCTGAAGATACAAACCTTAACCGGGATGATCTGCTCGGTGACTCCGTCATGTGCTTTGTCATGATCGCCCTGGAATTGCTGTGTCTCAGTGAAACATTCACTTCTGTTTTTTTATGATACTTTACTTTTCTAAATGATTTTTGCCTTAAAAAATCAGAGCTTCAATTCCTCCTATTCCATTGTAATAGTCTCAATGTCTTCTTGCTCATTTTGTTTTTTCTTGGGGATTGCCTTCTGCTTGTGCCATAACTACTAGGGGTTACGCAGAGAGTCTCTCACAACTGTGTTTTGACATTACCAGATTGTGTTTATTAAGTTTGTAGGGATTAGTTACCCTATCCCAAATTGTGCAGCACATTTTGCATGTGTTAGAATTCATCCCAAATTTTTCTCCAGCATCACTTTGGTAAATTAAGTTGTCGAAGATGACTGGGGAAAATTTGCAAGGAGCATTTTTGGCAAAACTCAGGATTCCAATATGTGTGGAAATGCTGCACATGTCAAAATCCAGCCTCATAGTGTTAATTAGAGTCAAGGCAAGTGACCCTATCCTGAAATGCCCACAACCCACGACTGTACTCAGGCATATTTATGAGTAATATTATATCACAGTGATAATAATGTTACATTTCATCTACTGCAGTTTGGATTGTGTGAATGACAAACCTGAGTTTGCACTAGTAAATGAAGGTGTTTATGCTCCTGAATTCCACATGATGGGCCCAGACCTCCGTAAGATACTTAATATATGTCTTAAACACACTAATTATATATGTGTAATATATGTAATATAAAAACGCGTAATGCAGATATATGTAAAACCCATCTTGCTGAACACAGTCTCTGATTGTTCCCAAATCCCCATACATTGCAGTGCTCTGTTGCTTCCCAACTAGGTTTTCGCTAAAGAAATGTCAGCACACATAAAGTAATGCATCAATTTAGCACAATAAAGATATCCAGAAAAAATGCAACTGACAACTAAACTTAATAGATCCCATCTTGTTTTTATTCCTCTGTGCCTGTACTTGTTTTCTTGCCTAAACTTGTTTTTCCTTCCTGTGCCCAGTTCTCCCGCGGCCCGCCCATTTTTCCCGCTGCTGCATCCCTGTGGCCCCGCCTACCTGCAATCCCATTTGCCGCCCGCTCCCGCCTCCCAGCTGCTCCTCCCTCCCACATCCCCTCATATGGAAGCCGCGCAATGGTGAAAGGAGCGACCGATGACCGTGCTCGCCGGCAGGTCGCTCCCCCCGCTGCTGCACGGCTCTGCCTGCATTGTTTTGGCCTAATCTTTTATTTTTTCCCCTGGGCCTAACTTGCTTTCTTGCCCAGACTTATTTTTATACCCCTGTGCCTGTACTTGCTTTCTTGCCCAGACTTGTTTTTATTCCCCTGTGCCTGTACTTGTTTTTTTGCCTAAACTTGTTTTTCCTTCCTGTGCCCAGTTCTCCCACGGCCCCCGCCCATTTTTTCCGCCGCTGCGTCCCTGGCCACCTGCAATCCCATTCGCCGCCCCGCTCCCGCCTCCCAGCTGCTCCTCCCACCAACATCCCCTCATGTGGAAGCTGCTACGCGGCCGCTGCATGACCGCGCTCAGCAGGCCACCGCTAGCGCACCTAAGGCAAGCCCGTCTGTGCCCGTCCGTGCCTGGACCGCGCCCAGCGCCAGAACACCTGGACACCACGAACGCCACGACACCCGACACCGCTACGATGCCAGAACCCTCCACGCACTCAACACCGGACAATCACACACCTGCTTCCTGGCCGCCCCGAAATGCACCCACGGAGCTTTCACCTGCCCGAACTGCAGCTTCACAAGAATCCGCCCCACCATGCTGCCGACCAGGAAAGAACCCAACCACCTCAGATGCATCCTTCTCAACACCCGCTCCGCTCGAAAATATGCTGTTGAACTCTGGGACCTACTCGACTCAATCTCCCCAGACGTGGCCTTCCTGACGGAGACCTGGCTGAACCCCGCCTCGGCACCCGACATAGCGATAACCGTCCCGGAAGGCTACAAGATCACCCAAAAGGACTGCACTAACAAAGCAGGAGGAGGAATCGCCATCGGCCGCAGGAACTCTCTCAGAGTCTCGACCAACACCGACGACACCCTCAGCACCACCCAACACCTGCACTTCCAGATCCACACCGACCCCAACACCACCCTCAGAGGAACTCTCATCTACAGACTGCCCGGACCCCGACCACAGTTCAGCGACTCCATTGCCGACTTCGTCAGCACACACGCCCTCGCCTCCACGGACTACATCTTCTTCGGGGACCTGAACTTCCACCTCGAGAACAATGACGACACCAACTCCACCACCCTGATCGACAACCTAGCCAACCTCGGACTCAGACAACTCCTCACAACACCCACCCACTCTGCCGGTCACACGCTTGACCCCATCTTCTCTGGAAGCCCCCACGTCTCCTTCAACCATACCATCGAACTCCACTGGACCGACCACCGCTGCATCCACTTCACCTTCAAGAAACCCACCACACACCACCGCACCCAGCAGATGTCCCACTGCTGCTGGAGCAAAGTGACCGAAGACCAGCTAACCACCACCCTCGCCCCGAGCCCACCCGCCGACTTTACAGACCCCGACACCTCGGCCCGCAACCTCAGACAGTGGATCAACGACTGCGCCAACACACTCGACCCAATCAAGAAACCCTCCAACAATCATACCAACAAAAAAGCCAGCTGGTTCACTGAAAACCTCCGGGCCTCCAAGCAAACCTGCCGAAAGCTGGAGAAGATCTGGACAGCCACGCCGCCCACAAGAATGCCACCCGCAGACACCATCACCTCATCAGATCCACCAAAAGGGCCTCCTTCAAATACAGCCTAGACAAAATGCGCACAACAGCAAAGAGCTCTTCAACATCGTGAAGGAACTCTCCAACCCCAGCTCCAACACCAACGACGTCCCACCCTCGCAAGACCTGTGCGAATCGCTGGCCACCTTCTTCCACATCAAGATCACAGACATCCACGGCAGTTTCAACGCCACAACCGCCCCTACAACCACTGAGACCTCCGCCCCCATGACCACCATCCGCACCAGCCGCCTGCTCTACTGGACCAACATCAACGACGATGACACCATCAAAATGATGGACACCATCCACTCAGGATCTCCGTCAGATCCATGCCCACACCACATCTTCAACAAAGCCAGCACATCCATTGCACCCCATCTCCGGAAAGTCATCAACACCTCCTTCGAGACAGCAACCTTCCCGGAGAGCTGGAAGCACGCCGAGATCAACGCCTTACTCAAGAAACCCAAGGCGGACCCCGAGGACCTCAAGAACTTCCGGCCCATCTCCCTGCTCCCGTTCCCGGCAAAGTCCATCGAGAAGACCGTCAACGAACAACTGACCCGCTACCTCGAGGAGAAAAACATCCTGGACCCTTCCCAGTCCGAGTTTTGCAGCAACCACAGCACCGAGACTACTCTCATTGCCGCCACCGATGACATCAAGTCTCTGCTGGACAACGGAGAAACGGCGGCCCTCATCCTTCTGGACCTGTCAGCCGCCTTCGACACGGTCTGTCACCACACACTACGAACACGCTTCCACAGGGCTGGGATCCAAGAGAAGGTCCTGGACTGGACCACCTCCTTCCTCTCCGGCAGAACACAGAGCATCCGCCTTCCCCCTTCCGCTCCGAAGCCACCGAGATCATCTGCGGCGTACCCCAGGGCTCATCCCTCAGCCCAACTCTGTTTAACATCTACATGGCACCGCTTGCCCACGTCGCGCATAGGCACAACCACAACATCCTCTCCTACGCCGATGACACCCAGCTGATACTCTCCCTCACCAAGGACCCCCACACCACCAAAACCAACCTTCACGAAGGAATGAAGGCTGTTGCTGAATGGATGAGTAACAGCCGACTGAAGCTGAACTTGGACAAGACGGAGGTCTTTATCCTCGGATCCAACCCTTCAGCCTGGGACGACTCCTGGTGGCCGACCGCACTGGAAACCGCTCCAACACCCACCGACCACGCACGCAACCTAGGGGTCATCCTCGACTACACCCTCTCCATGACTAAACTGGTCAACGCTGTCTCCTCCTCCTGCTTCAACACTCTCCGCATGCTCCGTAGGATCTATAAGTGGATCCCCACTGAAATGAGAAGAACAGTCACCCAGGCGCTTGTCAGCAGTAGGTTGGACCATGGAAACACCCTCTATGCAGGAGCCTCGGCCAAACTCATGAGAAGGCTCCAATGCATCCAGAACGCCTCTGCACGCCTGATCCTTGACATCCCTCGCCGTAGCCACATCACAGCCCACCTGAGAGACCTGTACTGGTTCCCGGTCAACAAGAGGATAACCTTCAAGCTCCTCACCCACGCACACAATGCACTCCACAACACCGGGCCAACGTACCTAAACAGAAGACTCAGCTTCTACACCACCACCCACCAGCTCCGCTCCGCCAACCTCGCCCTTGCTACAGTCCCCCACTTTCAAAGAGCGACCTCAGGCGGCAGATCGTTCTCCCACCTCGCCGCAAAGACCCGGAACACCTTTCCCATCCACCTATGGCAGACCCAAGACCTGCTGACCTTCAGAAAACTCCTCAAGACCTGGCTTTTCGAGCAGTAGCAGCATTCCCCACCCCAGCGCCTTGAGACCCTCACGGGTGAGTAGTGCGCTTTACAAATGATATGATTGATTGAGTGATTGATAAGGCAAAATACGCAGTTTTCAAAAATGTCAACATTTTATTTAGCAGCTATAGGAAGAAGATATAAACCGCAAAAAATGTAATTGAATTTCAATACTTTTTTACTAAACAACACACGTGAATGTTTAATCAAAGGAATAGTGCAGCAGTGCAGGTGTCCTAAGAACGTTTTTGCGATTGAACGTAAATTTCTACAGAGTTAAATAATTAATCTAAATAATAAAGTGTCTGAGTGACCGTGTGCTGCGGCCTTCGGATTTCCTTTGTTGCGTTTGGTAGAAGACTGAATTGCGCATTTTAATGCATTAGCTACACTTTCGTGGTACATTTGAAAATTACAACTTTTTTAATTTGTATTCAATCACAACTCATAAATTAGAGCAGAAAAATACGCAATTGTGTTTGGAAAACTTACCTGGCAGCAGTGAGATACAAATTGCTAGTATTCCTCTGAACAGGTGACAGATTTTGAATTATCCGATTTACTATATTTACATCAAGCAATGGCAAAGGCATTGGAATTGACAATATACTCCAAGTCAGTTTTAGTGTCAGTGTTATGTTTACCCAGTGCACACACATTGCCATTTAACCTTCTAGGTCACATCAAATGATATCAGAGTGGTCAGTCTTTGTAGACCTCTAACTAGACAAGACAGGCTGGGGAAAAACTATGTAAATTTTGAGACAGCGCAAGGTGTGTTTGTGGCAAGCGTAAGCAGTCAATCAATGGACCAAATATTGATTCCATAGCCACTCATCATGAAGTGGATCCATGATCTTAAACCTAGAAGTTGTGAATGGAGCTTTCTGAGCTTAGAGAAGTGATCAAAATGATCTGATACTGAACTTTGTACAATATGACCCCACTACATCACAATCCCCCCCAAATGAACCCATCAATAATGAAACCTGACTCGGCCTGAAGACGTACTCCCAGAACTCAGCCACAGAGCTGGTCAAGTTGGTGGTATCATTGAGGGTGTAGTTGGAGAAACATCTGTCGGTATTCCAGCTGTTGTCACAGCTCTGCCACGGGAGATCCTAGGGAAAGATAAGTGTGAAGATTAGACATTCCCTGTAAATCACTGATCGATTTAGGAAGATGAGAATGGTTATTAGTCAGACTCATTGATGAGAAAAAGAACAAATATCAAATGGTTGGCATGATCCATCAGATAGAGTATGAGGCACTGAGACCCACCACAGTCGATGTGACACATGTAGGATATAATCTAGTAGAATGCGGATATGAAGGCTCCTGCCTTTTTTAGCTCATGCTGTCATCCCAGAATTGTTTCTACTGATTCCCAATATCATGCAACAAATTCAGTTTTTGGAGTTAAGAGTGGATGAGCGTAGTAATTCAATACTCAAACACAACTGACTTTGATTGCCAAACTCTCTCATCCCTATTCATGTAGGAATCAAAGACATTCCATCTCTACCAACAGTGAATATTAAGTATGGGCGAAATTTGCGAATTCGCATTCTGCGAATTCACGCGGAATCGAATTCGCAATCCGCAAAACCGCGAATTCGTGCGAATTGGTTTTTTGCGTGTTCATGGGGTTTTTTGCATGTTCGCAGGGTTTTTTGCGCGTTCGCAGGGCTTTTTGCTCGTTTGCGGGCCGCTTGCATGGCGAAGTTATCCGTGCGATCGTGTATGGGCACAGCACCCTCTGGTTCACCACTGCCACCCTCTGGTTCATCACTGCCACCCTCTGGTTCACCACTGCCACCCTCTGGTTCACCCCTGCCACCCTCTGGTTCACCACTGCCACCCTCTGGTTCAGCACTGCCACTCTGGTTCACCCCTGCCACCCTCTGGTTCAGCACTGTCACCCTCTGGTTTACGACTGCCACCCTCGGGTTCACGACTGCCACCCGCTGGTTCATCACAGCACCTCTGGTTCACCACTGCCACCCTCTGGTTAACCACTGTCACCCTCTGGTTCAGCACTGCCACCCTCTGGTTCACCACTGCCACCCGCTGGTTCACCCCTACCACCCTCTGGTTCACCACTGCCACCCTCTGGTTCATCACAGCACCCTCTGGTTCACCCCTGACACCCTCTGGTTCAGCATTGTCACCCTCTGGTTCACCACTGCCGCCCTCTGGTTCACGACTGCCACCCTCTGGTTCATCTCAGCTCCTCTGGTTCACCACTGCCACCCTCTGGTTAACCACTGTTATGTTATGTTATACTTGTATTTGTATAGCGCACGGCTACTCAGAAAGAGTGTCCCGGCGCTTTATACAGGCAGCTCAGCGTTAACAAACATAACAGCATAAAACAGAAACATAAGAAAAGAGAAACAACCTAAAGGTTAAAAAGCCAGGTCTTAAGGCTCTTCCTAAACAGGAACAAATTAGGAGTACTACGTAAAGCCAAAGGTAAAGAATTCCACAGCTGGGGGGCCCTGAGACTAAAGGAACGACCCCCGGTGCGAGCCTTCCTCACTCGAGGGACCACGGCCGTGAACAGAGATACCGACCGAAGTGAACGAACCGGGCGATAAAAGGCAAGCCTACGCTGCAGATACCTTGCTTCCGAGCCAAAGATTGCTTTATGCACCAAAGTCAGCGTTTTAAACATAATCCGCTTCCGGATGGGCAGCCAGTGAAGCGACTGTAGCAACCCGGATGCTCTTGCTCGCCTATAAAGGCCAAAGATGGCGCGAGCCGCGGAGTTCTGCACCACCTGCAGCCGCTGAACCAAATAATCCGGAAGCCCTAAATAAAGGGCATTGGCATAGTCCAATCTAGAGCCTATTAAGGCTTGAACAGTGATCTTTCTGTGCTCTTCTGTAAGCAGAGGTAAAAACTTACGGAGCATCTTCAAGATACCAAAACAAGTGCCCGTCAGACCAAGAATGTGAGATCTTAGCGTGAGATTGTTATCCAACTTGACTCCCAAGTTTTTGGCCACCTGAGATGACTGAACAGGGGGACACATGTCCGTTGGCCACCACTCCCGCCATTCAGGGTCTGCGGCACAGCCAAAGAACAGAACCTCCGATTTGCTGGAGTTGGCCTTAAGGCTGTTCCGCTGGAACCAATCAAAGACCATCCCCAGACACCCCTGAATGCTCTCTCCATCGAATGCCTGATCTTTCCTGCACGTAAAGAGCAGTTGCGTGTCATCCGCGTAAGACACGATCTGGGCCCCAAAAGCCTCCACCAGTGCCGCCAGAGGGGTCATAAAGATATTAAAAAGAGTCGGGCTCAACACAGAACCCTGTGGAACTCCGACTCCCAAAGGCGGCATCTCAGCGGAGCTCGGGGAGGCCCAGACCGTTTATTGGTGGCCCTCAAGAAAAGATGTAAACCTTTTGAGCACCGTCCCCCTTAGACCGATGTCATAAAGTCTGGCGAGGAGCGCCTCATGGGGGACGGTGTCAAAGGCCGCCGACAAATCTAGCATGACAAGCATGGCCTTGCCTCCTGCGTCCAGTGTCTCCCGAATAACCTCTGACACCTCAAGGAGTGCCGTCTCCGTACTTAAATTAGGCCGGAATCCGGATTGTGAGGGGTGCAGTAGGTTATTTGATTCTAGAAAGCCAGAAAGAACGCCATGCACATGCTTCACCGTGATCTTAGCCAGAGCCGGGAGGAGGGAAATTGGCCTGTAATTGGCCAGAACCTCGGCATCTAATCCAGGCTTCTTGAGGAGGGGGATCACCATAGCCCTTTTCCAGGACCGCGGGACCCTTCCCTCCCTCAAAGACGCGTTCAAGAGAGGATTGACCAATGGGTTCACGACCGGCGCCATCCTGGCCAGAAATTTGGCCGGACAGGGGTCTAATGGCGAGCCTGATTTAAGACTGGCCAAAAGCACCAGGGAGGCATCGATGGAAACAGCGGGGAACTCCGCCAAAACAGCATCTGGCGTGGACAATGGCGCAGGTCCCGCCCCAATGCTAAGAAACCCTTCATCGGACCTCTCTGAAAAGGAGGCCTGGATCGCTTTGATCTTATCCGTAAAGAACCTGGCAAGATCACAGACCCACGACTCAGATGACACTATTTGAGGCAAATTGGATCTAGGGGCCGTAAACTGCCTC
Organism: Lissotriton vulgaris; assembly: GCF_964263255.1. Taxonomy (NCBI): domain Eukaryota; kingdom Metazoa; phylum Chordata; class Amphibia; order Caudata; family Salamandridae; genus Lissotriton; species Lissotriton vulgaris. Next base: position 70,822,092 of record NC_141686.1, read on the forward strand.
ACCACAGTGAAGATCTCCTTGCAAGAGTTGGAGGACGCCTCTATCCTTCTGGCAAGATATTACTTTTTAGCACAGAGAATATTGCGATGGTAGGCTTTAACTGCCAACCTATAGGCAAGTCTGGCCTCCCCATCATACTGAAGGCGCCATGCCCTCTCAGCCACCTTACACTGGCTGCGAGCGATGCGCAACGCCTCCGTAAACCACGGCGCAGACAGTCGTTTGGCCATAGGCAGAGGGGCCAATACAGGGGCTAAATCATTCAGCCTCTCTGCCAGCCAGACCTGCATGGCCTCTGTGTCCAATTCCAAGTCACCCGAGAGGGGGCACGGATGGTCAACAAACGCCTGCGCTAACAGCTCAGGCGTCACTCTGTGTAGTGCCCTCGAGGCTGATCTAGGCTGTGTGGGAGCGCCGCTGGGTAGTTGCACACTCCCCAATATGGAGAACCTGACCAACCTATGATCGGACCACTGTCACTCTCTGGTTCAGCACTGCCACCCTCTGGTTCACCACTGCCACTCTCTGGTTCACCACTGCCACCCTCTGTTTCACCCATGCCACCCTCTGGTTCACCACTGCAACCCTCTGGTTCACCCCTGCCACCATCTGGTTCATCACTGCCACCCTCTGGTTCACCCCTGCCACCCTCTGGTTCACCCCTGCCACCTTCTGGTTCACCCCTGCCACCCTCTGGTTCAGCACTGCCACCCTCTGGTTCAGCACTGTCACTCTCTGGTTCACCCCTGCCACCCTCTGGTTCATCACTGTCACTCTCTCGTTCATCACTGCCACCCTCTGGTTCACCACTGCCACCCTCTACCGAGACCTTTTGTGACGCAGCGACAGCACAAAGATGCGCCATGGTGCTGGGTATTAACAACATGACTATTCTGAGAGATGCGTCACGTTGTAAAGCCCTGCGCCATCAGGAGGCATTCCAGCGCAGGGGAGGGCGTTCCTGCACAGGAACGCCTCCTAAAAGTGGCTGAGTGAAATCTACAAGATTTCACTCAGTCACTTTTAGGCCAATGCTGCGTCAAAACCCTGCGCCTGCTTGAAGCAGGCGCAAGGCTTGATGCAGCATTGGGGAGATAGGGCCCCCCAGAGCATTGCTGGAGCTGGGTCGCAAGCGTGACGCAGCTCCAGCAATGCACTGCTTTTACGGCACAGATGCGTGACCCATTTGTGCCATTTTTGCTACATGGTGCGCCGCATTGGGGATGCACCAGTTATTGTAAATCTGCCCCTATACATTTAGCCAATGAGAGAGCACTTACTGATTAGACGGTAGAAAGTACTCCAGTTGAGTAGAGGTATTGCACAAAAAGGTGGCATCTTCGGACAAACACGCAGGGCGGGATTCATTCTGCCCCCTGTTAGACTCGTTGTTTGTGCACTTCTGCCCTCTGTTAGACTCGGTTTTCCCTTGTTTTTCTGCCCTTCTGCCCCTGTTAGACTCGTTTTTTGTGCCCTTCTGCCCTCTGTTAGACTCGTTTTTGTGCCTTTCTGCCCTGTTAGACTCGTTTTTTGTGCCCCTCTGTCCTCTGTTAGACTCGTTTTTCCCTTGTTTTTCTGCCCTTCTGTCCTCTGTTAGACTGTTTTTTTGTGCCCTTCTGCCCTCTGTTAGACTCGTTTTTCCCTTGTTTTTCTGCCCTTCTGCCCTTTGTTAGACTGCTTTTTGTGCCTTTCTGTCCTCTGCATCACCACATCATCACTCAGCGCTACCCCAGCATCACTCAGCACCACCACATTATCACTAAGCACCACCACATTATCACTCAGCACCACCACAGCACCACTCAGCACCACCACAGCATCACTCAGCACCACCACAGCACCACTCAGCACCACCACAGCACCACTCAGCACCACCACAGCACCACTCAGCACCACCCCAACATCACTCAGCACCATGCCAGCATCACTCAGCACCACCACAGCACCACTCAGCATCACCACAGCACCACTCAGCACCACCACAGCACCACTCAGCTCCACCCCAGCATCAATCTGCACAACCATTCAACAACAACTGGTTCAAATATGTTCTCTCAATGTTTCAAACTTTATTACAAATGTCACAAAAAGATGTTAATATTTCACTTCTGTTCTTGGATTTTCGTCACAATAAAATACACTGAACATAATCTTCACAAAAGTTATTTACAAAAGTTTAAGCTATTGCCATTATAAATTAAAATCACTTTTATTTAAGTATTAATCATTTAAAAAAATTAAAAGCCATTGTAATTTGTAATATCAATACAGCTAAGTCGCGTAAATACAAAACATGTTGCATTACAAATGCTATAGGTGTCACATTTGCGAAAGTTATAACTATTGGCATTGTAAATGACAAAGCTATTAATTTAGCTATTTTCAAAAACAACACATACATTAAAAAAAATGTCATTTACAAGACCAATAGCTCAAACTTTCCTAATGCGAGACCTATTGCATTGCAAATGCTTGTTTTTCTATCTGTCAGTGCTTCCTGTTGAGGTTTAATTTTCGTGACAGACGCCTCATTGCCTACTTGTAACTCTTCTCTGACTCTGCTTCAAGGGTCAGAGCAGGGTCATAGAATAGTTGCAAGTAGGCAACGAGGGGCCAGGAAGCACTTACAGGCTTACAGCAGCTAGTGCCCAAGTTGAAGTTAATTTCTTTGTAACCCTTTGGTAAAAGGTTACAAAAAATTAGCTTCAACTTTTGCACCTGCTGCTGTGACCCTGTAAGTGCTTGCCTGAAAATTAGTCCCCGCTGATTCGCGGATTTTACCGCGATTTTGCGAGATTCGCGGATCGCGAAATCGCGGAAAATCCGCAAATTCCGCGAGCGAAACGAATTTTCAGCCCATGCTTAGTGAATATGGCAGTTTAATTAATTCAGACTATCAGCATTTTTAAACTGAGAGGAAACGAGGGACATCATAGTGTTACTGGTCCATGTACAATTGTTCACTGAGATCATCATTCAATTATGGTTGATTGTGGTATTTGTTTGGCGAGACAAACTATGTGAGTTATAGTTCACCATTCACCCTGCAAACACCAGCGAAAGATCAAACTGGACTCAAGAAGTACGAGCATTGTACCAAGGTAACCATATTATCTGTTCTTATTAATTCTTTATCTTGATGTAAATGGAGCAGCCGCAAAATGTCAGGTTGTGTTTCAATGCCTCAAAAAAGAACTTGCCAATGGTTTGAACTTTATCAGACCTTACTCACACAGAACAAAACCTTACATAACTAAGTAATTGAATTATAATTTATAGGAACTCTGAAATAAATATATGTAAATCACAAATGTTGTTCACCAAGCAGAAAAATACATCAACATCTCACACATAGGAAATGTATTAGGTAGGCTTATGCACCAGAATGCCAAGTATTTAATGTCATAGTTTAGCAAACAAATGAAAAGAAATGTTTATAACCATTTGTGCTCTCTAAAATAATTAAATCTTACAAGGCCAATTTTGTACTTTTATAAAAGTAATGCAAGTCCTAAAATCATTAAAGACCAAACAGGGATAGTGTGCCTAATCTATCTATCCACCATGAATCTTTCTATATTACTGTATGATATTGATTATCTCTGCAATTGTAATGTATTAATGAATCCATAGCAATCTATAATGGTGGGCATCAGGAATCCATTTACAATCAGGAGGGCTTTATAACTGGGGGCATAGCTTGACTTGGCAGCTACCCTGTGGCTCTCTAGTCCCTTTTCCGGATATCTAGTGAGCATTTTATGTTGCTCAGAGATTCTCAATGATGTAGAAAAACAGCAACCAAGAAGTCTAAAGAGCTTCAAAAGCGTTCCTTTTTAAACAGCCAAATAATTGTTTTGGGAAGGGATACTGTAGGAATCTGTATACACTATACCAAAGTGAGGTATAATGTGCACAGAGTCCAGTGGAACCCCAAAGGAAGGCAGAGGTAAAAGTAGATTGTACCTTACACTCTATTTGTGGTATTGTGGTCGAGCAGTAAGGCTGTATCAGAGGACAGCGTTAAGCATTCGGTGTACACACTCAGTCAGCAAATGATTTTACACACTCACAGAGTGAATTTCAAACCAATTGTTTTTGTATAAAAATATTCTTTTAGTTATTTTTTTCCTATAACCAAACAGGCCTGGCACAGATAAGTGATGAATTCTTTGCAGTAAATATATAGTTGTAACACAGTTTGGATTGCAATTGTAAATGTACTTTGATTTGATTACAGTAGTATTACTGAATAAAGGTGGGCATATGCATTTTGCTCCGTTGGACTCCAAATTAATAAAAACAGAAATCTCATATACTTTTGGTATAATAACAAGTATCTCTGTCTTTACATGCTAAAATGCATTCACAAAAGGAAAAATGAAAATTTAGCGAGCAGTGAGAGAAGTGATGATTTTGGTATCCTCCCTAACCTTGGGAGAGAACCAAGCAGATGCCTAGAAAACAAAGAGTACACCTTGCTGATCGATTCAGTGGTGGTCCCATCCTCTTAGGACCACCCCAAGCACAGTTATGGACTAAAATTAAATCCCAACCAAAGGCCCTGCAAAGCATTATGGGACAAGATTAGCAGTGGACAGTGAATATTATAGTATCCAATATCAAACTAATTCTACAAAGAGCTGCAGTTCAACTAGTCGTTACTAGGTGTCCCTCACGAGTCAAATGCAAAAGCATTGAAATTATTACATCAAGCTACAGTTCCACTAGTCGTTACTAGGTGTCCCTCACGAGTCAAATGCAACAACATTGAAGCACTTTCATGAAGCTGAAGTTCCACTAGTCGTTACTAGGTGTCCCTCATGAGTCAAATGCAATAGCATTTGATTTGAGGGACACCTACCAACGACTAGTTGAACTTCAGCTTGATGTAATAATTTTAATGCATTTGCATTTGACTCATGAGGGACAGCTAGTAACGACTAGTTGAACTGCAGTTCTTCGTAGAATTATTTTGATATTGGATACTATAATATTCACTGTCCAATGCTAATCTCGTCCCATAATGCTTTGCAGGGCCTTTGGTTGGATTGTATTTTTGCCCACAACTGTGGTGGTCCTAAGAGAATGGGACCACCACTGAATCGTTCAGCGTGATATGCTCTTTGTGTTCAATGCATCTGCTTGGTTCTCCCCCTAGATTAGGGGTGATGCCAAAATCATCACCTCTCTCATTGCCTGATATTTTTCACATTCAAAGTTCACTTTTGTGAATTGGTTATATGCTTTTTAGCATGTAAAGTTGCTTTATCAAAACATTTTTGGGTGCAGTTTAGTCTATGTGGAGAAACTGAATTCCGTGTTTTTAATGGAATGCGTAGTTAACAAATCTTTGCAAACTGGAGCCCATTGCCTAGGGTTATTACTGATAATGCAATACTTTTCAGAATACATTACATATACTTTGTATAGGATTTTAGCAGAATATCATGTAAGTTACTTTTTAGATTACTTTTCATACACAGTGCAGTATACCTGGATAATGCACTGGGACATTTCCTGTAAACAGGTAAGTAAACGCATTTTGGGTATTTAGTTACAAGTGTTGTAATTTGGCAGCGACTGGGGTTAGCATTTAGCTGAAGCCATTTTGTATTCAGCAGCCATCTTGTCTGCCATGTGCTCACCATGTGTTCTGTCCTACCTTGCTGTCATTTGCTCTTGTATTCTGCCTGTGAACAGACTATATTTGGATTCTGCTACTCTGCACATGCGCAGAGGAAAGCTGTAACTGTCCTTACATCCGTTCTAGGTCTATAACTGTCAGGTTATTCTTACCAGAATCAGCAAACTGTTAGCTCCTGTCTATTGTTGACTGTGCATTTCTTTAGGAACTTTTATGTAAGTAAACCTTCTCTTCTGTACTTGTACCGCCTTCTTTTGAGCCCCTGTGTGGGTATAAAAGGACCATGCTCCTTCTGTTCAGTGTGCTACTTCATACATTACCGAAGGGTGTTGTATGAATGTAGTTCCACCTCATGAGGTTAATGAAATCTTTGTTTTATATTCCAGTTTCCGTGTCAACTTCTATTCTATTGGTCTGAGGACTTGTGCAGAGAAGGGCAAACCCCTAGCACTGGTAGGCCTTGCTGAGGACTACTACCACAAAATTGGCGCCCAACTCGGGGCTCATCGGCGACTCGGATGCCTGAAGGAGTGGTCGCGACGAAGGATTGTAATCTCGCTGCGGATGATTATTGCCCGACAAGACCCACGTCTTGGCAAACCACAGCGTTTTTCCTCTCTTTCTGATCTGACCATCCAGGTGGTGCCGGTCCACGACTGAGATCTCTTCTGTTGATTCGCCGTGCAGTGACCATTTGGTCGATTTGAGAACTTGGCAGTTGGAATCTGTACACCAATTGATTGGTAAGAGTCGTTCTGCGGTGCTTGCTGTTGGTTTGTAATGCCTTGGATTGGTAAGGTAGTTTAGTAACGCTTACTGTGGCTTTGAATTTGTATGATTGGCTAATATTTGTATTTGGAATTTGTAATATATAAATTGCAATTTATACAGGCAGGTAATGAGGAGATTTTTCTCTGTTTTGAATTGATTTGAATGGCGCAACATACAAAGAGTACCTTAAGCGCTACTTTGGTTATAATACTGCATATTCTGCACTGTTTTTGTCATGCCTGTTTCTAGCACACTTCGTAGGATGTGTTGCTTTTGTAGTGGCACCAGTTTGAGACTCGATGAAGCACAACCGGCCCGCCAGATGGGACGCCTAATAGGGACATGTATATTAAGTATGGTATTTCTTCTATAATGTACAGCACGTTATGGAATAAATATACTCGTAAGGATCCTGAGTTGCGTTGGCCTATGCATGGGTCATTTGATTTACGAAAGATTCAGTATGTGGAACAATGTATGTTTCAGTGAAAGACTAGGCAAGATATGTTTGACTGTGTACAAATGTTTGAGAAAGAAGTGCGTGAACGAATGAAGCGTGAGCAAGTCGTGACTGAAAAAGAACAGCGAAAGAACATTTATGCGAAAGCATTAGAGTTGAAAAATAATGAAATAAAAGAACTAACAGAGAGAGAGGATAGGGAGCGCCATTTACAGGTAACTGGCCAATACGCTGTTAGTCAACCCCTTTATCCTATCCTCAATAAACCGCAAGTGGATTTCTTGTTATTAGATCGTTCTTCGCCTCCGTACATTTTCCCTTATGCTCCTCATGGGTCAGATTAAGACTCTCCTGCAAAACAGGACAAAGCACAGGAAACTCGTTCTATGTTGCCCGTTCAGCATTCGTCTGAGCTTAAATCTGCTGCCCGAAAAGCCCTTCGCAGTACTGTCCGTGCTTCCGAGCTTTTAGATGACATAAAAAGTTGGCATGAAAGGGAGCAAATATATTTTACTGAGGTATTTGCCGCAGAAGTCGTTGAGTGGTTTAGGAAACATTCTGATGAATTAGAGCCCGATGATGTAGCAAATGACTGTAAGCAAATGCGTGATGGTCTTTTTGTCTTTTCTCAGGTGGCTGATGCAATCAGGCGTTAGGTTAAACTATGTGCTGATGCAGTCCATTTGCTAGAGGAGAAAAAGGCAGCAGAAGCAGCTGCACAAACATCTCAGACCGGCGTGGCACAGGCTTCTATCTTCGGAACAGATAAGACTATGATAGTTCATGAGAAACCCATGCGGGAAGCCGCGCCTTTGTATGTTTCTCCTAGAGGCGAGGGAACAGATGATGATAAGAGTTCTGCCAATGCTAAGGGTTATTTTATTTATAATTGGGTCTATACTCCGTGGAACAGAGCGGATGTTATGGCTCTTAAAAATTAATTGCCTGATTCGCTGAAGAATCCAGCCGCTTTTTATGAGGAAGTTGAGGCAAGCTTAAGCTCTTATACTATGACTTAGCCCGATATTGACATGTTCTTTGGGTTGATATTACTACCTGACATGTGGAGAACTGTGCGTAAAGATGATGATGGTGCAACTTTTGGGGCGTTATGGAAAGAGTTAGAACAAATGGATGTAGAGAGGGAGCCAGCACTGAAACGGTGTAAAGTAATTTTAGCTCTTCCTGCAGGTATATTAGTTAAGTTAAAAACGATTATTCCCCCTAAAAAGATAGATTGGACTATATTAGCGTCGTGTAAGCAAAAGGCAGATGAATCAGTTTTGGATTTCTTTACACGATTTGAGGAGGCATTCCACGATTTTAATGGCCAGTCATGGACAGATGACACGGGTAGGCATCTGTTTGTCGATAAATATGTTGCAAATCTGTTGCCAGGAATAGCTAGTCGCCTAAAGGCAAGTGAGAGTTCATGGACTACCTCTTCTCCAGTTTCTCTTTTGACTATGGCTCAGTATTATGAACGTCAGGAATTAGAAGCTAAGGGCAATGAGGATAAAAAGACTAAAGAGTTAAAAATGAAGGTTATGTTGGCTCAGGCTTATTGTCCGCCTTCTAGAGGTAATGATAGAGGAGGACAGGGATCTTATGATTTGTCTTTTCCTTCCTATACTCGTTCGAATTTGTCTGTTGACCAGTATGCATATTGCAAGAAATTTGGACATTGGGTTTCTGATTGTCCAGTACTGCGTGCTCAGCAGTGTCCTCGTGGACAGGCACAAATGAGAAGTTGTTCAGGATATTCAGGGCCTAGAGGAAGCACGAATGATCGTGCTAGGTTTGATGCTAATACAGGTGGACAGGATGGGTTTAACACCTTTGATAGACGGAACCAATATCAAATGTCTATGTGCCATCTGATTTTTAAGATTCTGCCTATGCATAGGATTGCCTAGGATGGGGTAAGGAATCAGTTGACATTCCAGTAGATCAGAGGGGTCCCTATGCTACAGCACATGTTTTGGGTTCTACTGATCAGTTTCTGGTTGATACAGGAGCTACTCATAGCACCTTATCTAAACAATTGGTTCCAAGGGCTCCCCTGTCTGGCTTAACCATCACATCGATTGGATTCGATGGAACACCTTCCCTTAGCCCTCTGTCACAACCACTTGCATTTCGTGTTGATGAGTTTACTGCTCCATGTCCATTTTTGCTTTCTCCGAATACACCAGACAATATTGTGGGTCTTGTTATGCTCAAGTATTTCAGGACTATGATAGGATGTTCTCCAGAAGGTCTACGTGTTATTTTGAATGACAACCATCCTGTGATTGAGAGATCTTGTCTTGTTAAAGAGGATATTGCATTAGCTTCGCTCCCTAGTATTTTGTTGGCTACTTCAGACACTGATGTAGGGCAAATGGTTATTCCACCAGTGCACATTAGTATTAAGGAGGGCGCTTCATTGCCACGCTTGGCTCAATATAACATTTCTCAGAAAAGGCAAAGAAGCACTTATACGCATTGTCCATGATTTGATTGAACTGGGGGTTGTAGAGGAAGTTCCTTACAATATTTGCAACAGTCTTATTCTTCCTATTTTGAAAAAAGATACTGACACTAGGATTTACACTAGGATTTACAGATTAATTATCGATTTGCGAGAAGTTAACAAGATTGTGATACCACAGTACCCCGTGGTTTCTGATATAACAACACTTTTTACTTTGGTTCCTCCAACAGCAACTACATTTTCTGTCATAGACTTGAAGAATGCTTTCTTATCGATCTCTATTCATCCTGATAGCAGATACTTGTTTGGTTTCACTTTGAATAATCGATCATACAGATTTTGTAGAGTTCCTCAAGGGTATACTGAGAGTCCTAGCATTTACAGCCAAGTATTGAAAAGACAGCTTGATTCTTTTGTTTTACCTGAAGGAGTGGCTTTCATACAATATGTCGATGATATCTTGTTGGCAGCCGTTATGCCTGAACAATGTGAAAAATGTACTTGGTCTTTGCTTTCTTTTCTTGCATCGCACCATCATAAAGTGTCACGGAAGAAATTGCAATATTGTAGACCGAAGTTACCTATTTAGGGCACCTTCTGTCTAAGGAGGGCCATGCACTTACCTCAGATCACATTCAAGTAATTTTAGATACACCAATGCCTTCTACTCATAAAGATGTCCGTGCATTCATTGGTCTGACTTCGCTTTGTAGGCAATGGATATTGAGTTTTTCGCACATTGTCAAACCCTTGTTAGCGCTTTTGACCAAGGACACTCCAGTGCCCCTTCCATGGACGACTGAATGCTTTTCATCAGTTACGTCAAGCTCTTTGTTCTGCACCAGTGTTAGGCACTCCAAATTACACGAAGGGTTTTACACTCTATGTACATGAGAAAGATGGATGCGCATTGTCAGTTTTAGTACAGACACACAGTGACAAGCAGCGTCCCTGTGAGTATTTTTCAGTTGTCCTTGATCCTGTTGCTCATGTATTACCAGGGTGCTTTAATTCAGTTGCAGCAACAGCTTTGTCCATACGTCAGAGTGAAGGGATAGTTTTGTCACACAAACTGTTGGTGCTAGTACCCCATGCGGTCGATGCCCTTTTGAATCAGACCAAAACACAACACAACTAGTGCCTGCTTGACAGGATACAAATTGACACTGTTAGCACCTCATATTACCTTTAAGAGATATGCAACACTAAACCCAGCCACTTTGTTGCCATATCCTGTGACTCAGTCTCAGTCAAAGGAGCCTCACGATTGTATATTCCTACTGAGGAACAGACAAAAAGGGTTGCGTTGATTTGCAAAATACGCCCCTTTCAGATGTAGATGGGGAACTGTGGGTTAATGGGTCCTGTTTGAAGTTACCAGATGGTACGACTTCAGCTGCGTATGCAATTACGGCACTTGCGACAGTAGTGGAGACAGCTCGTATACCTCAGAAGTCAGCTCAAGCAGCTTAGCTAATAGCTCTGACCCGAGCATGTGAACTTAGTACTGACTTGTGTGTAAACATTTATACAGACAGCCGCTATGGTTTTTGAAGTGGCCCATGATTTGGCCTACTTTGGAAGGAAAGAGGCTTTCTTACATCCCACGGGATGCAGATAATGCATGGAGAACTAGTGCATAATCTTCTGACCACACTGACGAATCCGAAGAAAATAGCTATTGTGAAGTGTAGCGCATACAAGAAAGTGATTGACAAGACAGGGCAAGTCAATGCCTCTGCAGATCGCGTAGCTCGTGAGACTGCGATGCAACAAAGCACTACATCCATGTATGTAGTAAAGTCACAAGCAGAACTTTGGCATGATGCTAGACAAGAAGTTTTAGACATACAGAGATCTGCTTCTGGGGAAAAGCTTGAGCAATGGTCTAAAGAAGGACTGTTGGATGACAAGGGCTGTTGGCGAAACAAAGAGATGAATAAATGGAAATTGCCTATAGCCTTTGTACAGCCTATGGTTCAAATGGCACATGGGCTGGCACTTGTTGGACCTTCAGCAATAACGAAATTGCTTAAGCAAGTTTGGGAGCATCCAGAAATTGCCATCACAGCTAAGAGAGTAGTACAGTCCTGTTTGATCTGTTGGCAGTACAATCCTGGTAAAGGGACACGAACTCCTACAGGAGGGTTTGCTACACCAACTGCACCTTTTGAAGTTTTGCAAATGGATTATATCCAACTTGAACGTTGCAATAACTTGAAGTATGTTCTAGTGGTGGTATGTGCCTTCAGTTAATGAATAGAGGCATACCCTACTAAGGATAATACGGCTCTCACTTAAGCATGGGCGGAAAATCTGTTACGCTCGCGGATTTTGCGGATTTTCGGTAAATTCGCAATCCGCGAACGCTCGCGAATTTACCGAAAATCCGCAAATTCGCACGCAGCGGATTTTTTTTTCTTTGCGGTGTAAGTTCGCAATTGCGAACATGTAGGTGCGGCGGGCAGCAACAATCTCGCACTCGCGAAATTACAAAAATTGCAATCCTGCACAAGAAATCTACTAGCAAGCAGCATAGACCTTCTGAAAATGATGATTTTTATCAGAATAACTCCTCAGGTTGACATTTGCCTGCACTTTTTTGGATTTGAGGCCTTTTGATTTTCTGTGGATAACTTTTGGATTAGAAATCAACTTTCTCATATAAGCTTGGTGGGGCATTACAGTTGCTGTAATGCTGTTCTGCAGAAAAACGAGTTTTGCAAAAGTGAAAGCAGGTTCAAAAGTTCAAACTCATCATTAGTAACTGTTCCCTGTAGTGCTTCCTGACAAGGGCCCCTCCAGAGTTCAGTTGCTAGTTGCAACAATTGTATGACCCTGCTCTGACCCTCACAGCAGGCTCATAGAATAGCTACAAGTAGGCCACAAAGGTCCTGGAAAAAAAAATTGCACTGCAACAGAAAGCAAATTACAGATAAGGAAGCAGGTGCCAGACTTGAATTTTAAAACAGTGACACATTAATAAATCAACCCCAAATTAATTCATGTCAGTTGAAGCAGGCAGGTGTGCTTGCTTTTTCCACCCATAATCTACAGTGATGATGAACCAGAGGGTGGCATTGATGCACCAGAGGGTGGCATGGGTGAAACAGAGGGTGGCAGGGGTGAAACAGAGGGTGCTGGGAACCTGTGATGATGAACCAGACGTAGAAACAACATAATCGTGACCGTTGCGAGCCGACATGTAAGTTCGCAATTGCAAACTGTTACAAAACCCTCGCGAACTGTCAGAAATCCTTGCGAACTGGCAGAAATCCTTGCGAACACAAAACAAAAAAAAAATCCGCAAATTCGCGAGAATTCGCGGATTTTGCGGATTGCGAGTTCGCAAATTCGCAAAATTCGCGAACGCCAGATTCTCAAAATTCGCCCATGCTTACTCTCACTACAGCAAAGGGGCTTTTAAAGGAATTCTTCCCTAGCTATGGTGTTTGTAAACTTTTGTGGAGTGACACAACGGACTCCATTTTATTGGGCAACTTGTTGAGTATGTCTTGAAAGGATTAGGGATCAAACAGAATTCCATGCAGTCTTCCATACGCAATCAGCAGGGTTAGTGGAAAGATATAACACTACCCTGAAATTGAAATTAGTGAAAATACTCGCCTCCACATCCTTAAAATGGCCAGATGCATTACCCTTGGCATTATTGTCTATTAGATCGGTGCCACATTCACGATCTGGCCTTAAACTATATGAAGTGGTGTTTGGAAGACCGAGGAACATTTGGGGAGTTCCTAAGCCACGCCCCATACATGATGTACCTTGTGTTTTGATGAGTGACTATTTGGCACAGTTAACTGACAGTTTGATCTCTATTCATCAACAAGTTCGAGAAGCGCTTCCTGACAGGTCTGCAGGTGAGGCCCATGAACTCCGGCCTGGTGATCATGTGATGATCAAGGTCTTCGAGAGGTCGAACAGCTTGGAACCAAGGGGGCGAGGCCCGGAGCAAGTACTCCTAGCGACAAGGACAGCAATTCGAGTGACGAACAGGAAGAACTGGGTCCATAGCACTCACTGTAAGCGAGTGTCGCCCGCCTTGGTGGAACCTGCTGTGCTGACCGACCATCGAGAGATTCTGGAGACGGAGAAAAGCCAAGCTATCTCACCTGACAAATCTAAGGAAGTCTTCCCTGACCACACGATTGCTGGAGTATCCAGATATCAGCTGAGACCAAGGAAAGAGTCTGCAATTTTGAAAAAGACTGGTTGAGCTACAGCCCTGGGTTGGTGAAACGCAGAGCCGATGTGGCAAGGGGGGGATCAGTCCTGCATGGTGTAGTGACACCCGTCTTGACCCTCGGTGAAGAAATCAACGGCTGCCCGGTGATAAGAGCTCCAACGATTGTTTCTACGACAAGCTGATCATGTCTACAATGAAATCAGCTGTTGCTTAGAGAAAGATCATTTGTGCTGTAGAATTTGTTGTTGCTATGGTGGCTGTAGCAGTGACAACCTGGATTGTTGAGAAAGTGTCTTCTGCGTGAGAGCTTTTGATCGCCACAACTCCAGTGCCAGCTGAACATCATTACTTTACGCTTCCATATCATGAGCAGAAACATCGACAATCCTACCTGAATAACACGTTCATCCAAATGCTGCATCACACCCACAATGCCACAAATATTACCAATTGTTGGGTGTGTGGGATGATACCTGCACATCAAAAGAAAGGAGGAACACCTTTTATTCCTCTTCCATTCTCGCACAATGGTTCTTGTCAAGCTTGGTTTAGCATGTCTGCATCTGGAAAGCCTTCAGTAGGCGGGATTAACTTTCACCTTAATAAAGTATGCTACCAAGATAAAGATGGTTATCCTCAAGCTAAAGGGACTAAATGGGAATGGGAAGAGTATCAACCTGACAGTATTTCGACACCATATGTCTTCACGAATATGAGAACTATTAAGAACAATGGACTATTTGTGATTTCTGTTACTAGAGCTAAAACAGATTTGTGTATTAGTAGTGTTGGGAGAATTCCAGTAGGAAGGAGTGAGTGTACAGTGGTACTGACTATTGAAGGTGCCAATAACAGCAGTTTTACAGCCTCACATAATACCTACTTTATTTGTGGCAATAAGGGATATTATCAACTATCTGCTGGTTGGTCTGGCGTATGCTATGTGTCCTTCCTGTTGCCTCCTGTGTTTCTGGCACCCGCATCGTATCATAGGGACTTTAAACTATTCAACAATATTTCCAAAAATAGATATAAGAGGACAATAATACTGATGAAGTGGACCAGACTGACACCACTCTGCAACAATACGTTGATTTCAATTTGGGTTTGTTTTTCTTTGTGGGTGCTGCATTAAACAGTAGAAAGATAAGACGATGGACTAGAGTTGTGGAAGCTGTTACTAATCAGACAGCTATGGCACTTGGGAACATTATAGAGGAGCTACAAGTTGCGAGGATCGTAGCTCTCTAGAACCGAATGGTCCTAGATGTGGTTCTGGCTGATCGAAGTGGTGCATGTCGCATCATTGGGAGTAGTTGCTGTGTTTTCATTCCGGACCACTCACCTTCAGTGTTTGATGCAATCTGTAAACTGCATAAGATTGCTGCAGAAATTTATCCAGAGACCGGTACATGGACTTTTGCCAGCTGGTTTTGGACACTCTTTTCCACTTGGGGCTGGAAGCTACTGACTATCCTGTGTGTAATAATTAAAATACTTTTTACATGCTGTCTATGTATACAATGTAGTCCAATGCTTTGCTCAGCTTGCATTACTGCCTGTACACCTGCAGAGAAGAATGTTGCTGAAATTAGAGCCCAACGTATGTTGAATGAAGAAATTACTAAAATGATGAAAATAGATATACAAAATGTGAATTCAGATTACCCCAAATGAACAAATGTCTTCAGCTAATGCTAAAAGGGTCGTCTGTTGTAATTTGGCATTGACTGGGGTTAGCATTTAGCTGAAGCCATTTTGTATTCAGCAGCCATCTTGTCTGCCAAGTGCTCACCATGTGCTCTGTCCTACCTTGCTGTCATTTGCTATTGTATTCTGCCTGTGAACAGACTATATTTAGGTTCTGCTACTCTGCACATGTGCAGAGGAAAGCTGTAACTGTCCTTACATCTGTTCTTAGTCTGTAACTGTCAGGTTATTCTTACCAGAATCAGCAACTGTTAGCTCCTCCCTATTGTTGACTGTGCATTTCTGTAGGACCTTTTATGAATGTCAACCTTCTCTTCTGTACTCGTACTGCCTTCTTTTGAGCCCCTGTGTGGGTATAAAAGGACTATGCTCCTTCTGTTCAGTGTGCTACTTCATACATTACCGAAGGGTGTTGTGTGAATGTACTTCCACCTCATGAGGTTAATAAAATCTTTGTTTTATATTCCAGTTTCCGTGCCAACTTCTATTCTATTGGTCTGAGGACTTGTGCAGAGAAGGGTGAACCCCTAGCACTGGTAGGCCTTGCTGAGGACTACTACCACACAAGGATTTCTTAGATTTTCCAACTCCACACTTAGACACTTTTCATAGAAAACAGTCAATGTTATCCGATTGAGGAAAATAGTGTTGTCGGTGGGTTTGTTGTAGGAGTTGGTATTCTGGGGTTAGACTTAGGGGTCCTCCAGGGTCAAGGATGAACTCTTGTTACTCCCTTAGCGGCAATAAGCGGGTGGTTGCAGTGTGCTGAGGCACAATGATATCCAATGGAGGCTAGTGGGCCTCCGGTTGGTAGCTGCTGACAAGCAGGCCACTGGGTTGTGGGAGCAAATCTCCTGGATTTAATTAAGCTCAGGGCAAATGGGGGTTTAGTCCGCACAAAAGATGCACCCTCAGCGGTACTGGGGCGGCCATGTGCAGAGTGCTGTTTTGCCGTTGGAAGCCCTGTAGCCTTCAATGGGGAGTCTCTGGTTTGCAAAAGCACTGCAGGCTCGGGGACAAAGCCCTTCTGGGTGCGACCACCACTTGGAGAGGTAAGTTTGGATATTTGAAGTTGTTTAGGCGCCATCGGTTGGGCCACCCAAGACCGTGGGGCGTTGGGTGCAAGAGTGATTTCTAGGGTCATATCTTCTTATTAGATCCTGGTCGCTGTTGGGGGGACCTTCCGGGTTGAGGCTGCAGGCGTTGGCTGGTGGCTTGAGGCAGGTCAGGGGTTGCCGGATCTCAGGTCAGAATCATAGGGGAGACCTCCTTTTGGTGTTGGGCCACTCGAACTCGGGCCGTGGGCATCTGGTGCAGAGTGGTGCAAACTCGCGGATCCTTGAGGAGCTGGAGTCTGTTGTTTGAACAAATACGGTAATCACAGGAGACAGAGTCTTTGGGATTGAAGGCAGGCAGGTCCTCCGTGTTTCTCAAGGTTGCTGGATGCAGGACACACAGCTGGAGACAGTTCAAGGTGGGGACACGCCGGTATGGCTTGGGCCAAGCCAGTGGGCGTCCTCCTCTTGTTAGCTTCGACACAACTGTTCAATCCCTCTTCTTCTTTTCTTCTTGTAGGTTCTCGTCTGAGGAAGCAAGGTTTAGTGGTGCCCCTAAATACTAGATTTAGGTGTGTTACAGGTAGGTAAAAGGTTAGGACCGATAACTTCCTCCCTTCCCTGGGGTGGGTACACCCCCTTATTATGCCACCCTCCAGTGGGAAGGGGGTGTAAGCCTCACCCTGGGTGGTTGGGCCCCCCATCTGTAAGATGCTTAACCTCGCCTCCCCCACCTGAGTGGTGGAGTTAGCAGAAGTGGGCACACCTCTCTTCCTCACGTGTTTTTCCTGCTGGTTCTCCCCCCCAAAGTGAGGGTCAGAACCAGTGGGGACCAGTTGCTTGAAGAAGCAAGTGGCCTGGTGAAGCTCACAAAGGCGGTACACCTTTGAAACTTCCCCTTCGTGGACCCTGCCTATCCTGGGGGAGGAGGCTTGGCACCTTGTCCCAGGATGTGCATTGTTTCAGGCCCCCGAGAGCAGCAGGCCCTCGACTAATCCTCTTCTGGTGGTCAGTTTGTTGGAAACTGACAGGAAAGACATTCCTTCAGCGACAAACTATTCTCCACACATGCTTCCCAAACTGAGCAGAACTCAAGACTCTCTGGGGATGGTATCATCAAGTAATAAACTGAAGTTAATGCAGAACCGAGACATGCAAGTCTCATTGAATCAAACATAAGCTCTTAACATTAGTTCTGAATTGCACTGGCAACTAGTGCAGCTTCACAAGCTAGTGAGTGATGTGATCCATACCCTAGCCTCAGTGTAAAGATTGAGTTTTGTGTCTAACCTTGGACTGTGCTAAAATGGGGCTGAGCTGTGAAGTAGTGTGGCTCACTGGTTAGAGGCGGCAGACCCGAGAGCAGAGGACGGCCCGGGACCAGAGTTCGATTCCCGGCGCGGCAGGTTTCTGGACCAGGGTCAGCGGACTCGATAATTCTCTCGCCTCGGTGCCCACTCTGATCAGCGATCACACTCGGCAACTCTGGGCATTAGCTTGCCTCATCTTCACTAATGGCCCCACCAGACCGCCGGGGATGCCTGGTCTCACCCTGGAGATACCCATTAAGGGACCATCTCTCAGGGAAGCCAGGAAGGGTTTCGCAGCGGTCGAAGCGCCTTGGGACCCTACGGGTAAGTAGTGCGCTATATAAATGCCTATACATTTACATTTACAGCTCCCTTGGGGAAGAAAAGTAAAATCCAACCGCCCGGCAATCATGGAGGACAAACAACGCTGTTTTTGAGCTTGCTTTTAATAATGTATGTATGCCTTAAATGGTATTGCTGGATGAAGAGCGCTTTTAGTGCTTGAATGGTGGTTTACCATGGGTGATGCTTTTTTTAATATTCGGGCACTCATACCTTATTTAAGTATGGGTTTATGATAGAAACCTTCCAAAAAGAGTCAATAATCATGTCCATTAGAATCAGGGCCAGCCCTTGCAAAACCAATTTGCTATCTGGGCAAGTCTCCAAAGTGGACTCAACCGTGTTAAGTTTATAAATTGTTGCATTCACAATGCTCTTTGCGATGAGAAAATTGCTTGCAAATTTCTGGATTCTGACTGAAATTTATTGAAAGGACTGGAGACAAATGAATGTCTCATTTCATCAGTTTTGCCCAGGAAAAGTTCCTATGCCTAATCACAGCAAAATTTATATGGAGAAGCCAGTGTTACTGTCTGAGATTGCCTCCCAACACCCCACCGTAGATGGGTTTGCCATATATAAAAAGAAATAAAAATATGTTGAAAGCCACATGTTCAAACAATCTGTACTTCTCAGTGATTGTCATTTTGAAAGGTGACGAATCCAGCTATAAAAGTGCAGCTCTACCACCTCCTTTATATTTGCATCTTACTTAACTGTAATACAAATGAAATGACATGATTAGGTTCTTATCTATCTGTTTTTATTAGGGGTTATCCATTATATATATTATTGCTCATATTTATTCTTTTTATTCATTATGTATTGTTTAAGATGTTTTTTGTAGTACCTTAATTATTTATACTTTCTCTCTTAAATTAATTTAAAAAAATGAAAAAAAAATATTAAATTGCAAACGAGCATTTCAACAATAATTTCCTGGTAATGTGCCGTAGCTGCACCTTTACAACAGTGACATTATTCTGTGTTTATTAGGACAGAATGTTCCACCTGTAGCTCTATATGTCCAAACTTGCATTGATCTAGAATGTTCAGACTACTTCTCAGAGTCAAGAGTCACTGCTTGTTTCTCACTCAACTGTGGGGAACATCTGAAGCTGGGAGCCTACAAAGCATACACGTAGGGGTTCAGCTTAAACCTGCAGAGCAAGTGTGGAAGTAAAGCAGCTGACCTCTACTAAAATCACAGCCCTACTAGTGGGCAATTTCAGAGACAGATCAGGTCTATCAGGGACCCAAAAACATCAAGTTATCCTTCACATACATCTGCTTTCTTACCAGCAAGGCCATGGAACTCACTGGTGGGTTACTTTAGCAGGACATTTTGGTGGAGTGTCAAGCCAAAGTCTGGAACAAGACCTGAAAATACCTAAACAGCTTGTGAGCAGGAGCTCTACACATAAATGTCTTTTTACTGAACCTGCCACTGACAATGGTGTTACAAACAAGTCACTCCCCTGCACCACTGGTGCTAATATTATGTTAAGCCCTATGGTGGGAAGTACCAGATTTGTCGCCAACTGAGGCAATAGGAACAGATTCCCCCCCCCCAAGTAAGTACATAAAACAATCTTAATGGATTTAAGAAATCTTTTTTCCCCTAATACATAAAACAATGTCTAAGGGCTAAAAATATTTCCAGAGCCCCACAAAAGTAATTTACACAAAAGAAATCTGGCACAAGAGGAGGAAGGCAGCAAGGTTTGCATGGAATGTAATGGACAATCATTTGGATGGGTCTTTTTTCCCGCTTTTCATAAGTCACATTTTTGGAACGTGAACAGTAACCCCAACAACACAGATTGATTCAAGACCATCTATGTATTGCACTTATCATCCCTTCACAACATGGGTGTTATAGTTGGAAGACACAAATAAAGTGAACACCCAACCTTTGGTGAAAGAAGCTGCCACTTCTCTTGTTAATAAGGCAGTGTCTTTAATTGGGGGATGCAGATTATACAGTTCAACGACACTTCATTTCAGGGATCTCCTCATTCGCAGCCCTTTTCAGGACTTTTAGAGAAAGTTGTCTGTCCCTGTGTGATACTCTCATGTTAAAGAACAGCTGATAAGACATTCTTCAAGGGGCCATCTGGGAATGATGTAACAAACAAACTCAAAACCCAAGCTGATGGCATAAAACAAAGCAACATTATAGAATGCCCACTGTTTGTGATTGTTAGTGATGCAGGGCTGGGCTAAGAGAGCTGCTTTTTCTCTACACTGGGTGGCCCCTTTTAAATATACTATTTTGGAACAAAGTTACAAAGTTTTCATTTTACTCAAAATCTTGATCTACATGCCTTTAGAGTCCTAAGGGCGGGCACAATACATGTCCCCAAAGCAATAATAGCAATTTGATGCCACACCCTTGAATGTGACTTTGAAGCTACACCCTTGAATGTTGAGAAATGATGCCTAAGATTAACCACATATTTTAAGTTGTTGAACACTTTTTGTTATTATGTCAGTCATAAAGACAACTACTTACAGCAGTGAAGGAGTTGAAGAGGTAATACAGTGCCCACGCGATGATGACAATGTAGTAGATATTCAGCCAGAATGAGAGGACCACGGCAGCCAAGCCCACCCCTGAGAAAAAGGAAGCAGACAGCGTATTCAACTTTGGAACACGTGATTTCACAGGGGGAAGGAACTAAGAAAGGACATGATACATAAAAAAAGTAAGTGCTAGAAAAAGGATTTCTAAATGTAATTTAAAATCATGAAAATTAACCCAATCATGAACTGGCATATGTAATCAATGTGTGAAATACGCAAACATAGATCTAGGAAATCAGTTACTTATAACTCTAAGTTCCACCTGTCTGGGTAGAAAACGACAATAAAACCCCAAAAGGTGTAACCTTAGAACAAATGTAGATGAAATTGGAATGCTCCATAATTCATGTCTATTTTGATAAATTGTTCCATAGTGTGATACTTGATGTTATTGTGTAATTACCTTTGGCTGGTGCTGTCCTGAAGGTTATCAAGGCAAAACGTATTCCAGCCCTGACTTATGTGCACAAAATCTTTCCTTCAAGGATATCCTCGAGCTCAAATTGTTTACAGTGTACTGCATTTAGAAGAAAATCTACCTGGTTTGTATTCACAAATGTACAGATTCACAGAATTGACGGCATTTGTGACCGTAAGAAATCATTTTGGTATGTATGAAACCCTAAACTGCAATTCGGTAACACATTACTGAATTGCAATTTCTGTTTGTGACCCAATAGCAATTCGATATTTAGAAGGCGAGTTCCTTCCAAAAAACCAATCAGAATGGAATTTATTAATGTTTTGCGACCGAGTTACAGAAGCTAAACAATAATACTTTACCGACTACAAGCATATAGTGTAACCCATTCCCACTGGACCTCTGTGTCTTCTTACACAAACAAAAAATAAAGAAAGAAAGACACTTTTCTTTTTAAACACAGTCCCGTTTCCTTAAGGGAAATGGGCTGCATTTAAAAAAAAAATCCTTTATTAAAAATGAATCACAGACATGGTGGTCTGCTGACCCAACCAAGCCACAGTCGCTATAATGGCGGCGATTCCCAGTAAATCACAAATTGTGAGCCAATCATCATCAGTTAGGTCGATTTCCGACCCAGTAAGAATCGCTGATTTAAAATGAAAACTTTCATACATTTATACTCTGAGCTATGGCCTGTTGAATACGCGTTCTTTGCAGAGCCATAAGTTGGAGGTTTTTACACTTCTGGAAGACGGGGAGCTAGATGCCCTTGCGCTCACTGAAACATGGCTGGAGGATTGCTCGGCGCCGGATCTAGTGGCGGCCCTTCCAGATAACTATCTAGCACTCCACTTCAACAGGGAGGGAGCCAAGAGAGGAGGGGGAGTAGCCCTTCTCTATCAGGCGCGTTTCCGCGCCGAAAAGTTTCTCTCCGAAACCTTAGGGGGAACTGAGGTTATGGGGGTTAAGCTCAGGCGGGGAGCGGTATGTGTGGTGTTTTTGGTGGTATATCGGCCACCTTGGGCATCGCCAGACTTCCCGGCTCTCTTCACGAGACTGGTCCAGGACTTACGCACGAGATATGATAAAATGGTTGTTGTCGGGGACTTTAACTACCACTGGGAAAAATACCCTAAAGAGGGAGAAGCACTACAGATCGAGGAGGCTATCTCCTCCTTAGGTCTTACCCAACAGGTGAAGGGACCGACACATGAGAAAGGTCATGTGCTTGACTTAGTCTGGACTACCATGCCAGCCCAGGGTGCTACGGAAATCCTGCCTTGTGCATGGTCTGACCACTTTTTAATAAAGGGCAGACTCCTACTGAAGGGTCACTTGTCCAAGCCTGGGGATGGCTGGAAAATGGCCCGAAGTGGAGAAACCTCGACGGGGAGAAATTGGTCCATCTTTTGGAACACTCCCCTTCATCAAAGGAGCAGGATGCCAACATTGATGCCCTTTGTGGTCACCTTCAGCATAAACTGAGGAGCGCCATTGATGTGGTGGCACCCCTCCGCAGGGTGAAGAAGGTGGCGAGAGGAGCTGGGGCCCTTTGGTATAATGATTCCTTAAGGGAGATGAAACGTGGGGTGAGGAAGAAAGAACGGGCATGGCGCAAAAAGTATGACGCCATTGCCAAGAAAGAATACACCTTATCCTTAGCCAATTATAAACTAGCCATACAAGCTAGGAAGGCTGTGTTCTTCGGGGAAAGAATAACTGCAGCAAGTAATCCGCACAAGGAAATCTTTCGGGTCCTGGCGGAGCTCAGGATAAACAAAGAGCAAAGTACTGAGTTCACCCAGGAGGACTGCCAGAGGTTCCAGGATTTCTTCGTAAAGAAGATCTCCGATATTCTGGGCGAAATTGCCGCAACCACACCCCTCGAATGTCCATGTCCACCGGACCTTACTGCCCCACTAGATATCCCACCATTAGTTGAGTTTTCTCCAATCTCTAAACAAGAGCTATCCAAAATCATGGACCGAGTCAAATCGGGTTCCTTGGTGGATCCATGCCCTCCTGATGTATTCAAGCTGGCAGCACCAGGAATAGAGGAAGAGGTTATGCATTTATTGAATACCTCCCTTCATACAGGACAGGTCCCTCTAGCTTTTAAAGAGGCCCGCCTGATTCCTTTATTGAAGAAACCTGGATCGGACACTAAGTGTCTGAAAAACTTCCGGCCCATCTCCCAGTTGCCTTTCCTGGCTAAGGTGATCGAGCAGCATGTGTTAGCATTACTCTCGGGTCATCTAGAGAGTAACAACCTGCTGGAGACCAATCAGGCAGGGTTCCGTGCTAATCACAGCACGGAACTAGTTATGCTTTCTATCCTAGATGAACTGAGAACTCGGGCTGATGTAAAAACTCCGAGCGCCCTGATACTACTGGATCTCTCCGCGGCTTTCGATACCGTGTGTCATAAACAGCTTTTGTCGCGGTTGAGAGCCTTTGGTATCAGGGGTACAGCACATGCATGGCTTACATCATTCTTGCAGGGCAGGACGCAAAGAGTACAGCTGGGAGATTTACTTTCCACCTCTGCTCCGATCACCTGCGGGGTTCCACAGGGATCTGCCTTGTCACCCCTACTTTTTAATATTTACCTGCAGCCATTAATCGCCCTCCTGAATAGGATGGACTGCCTAGTGTACAACTACGCCGATGATACCCAGATAATCATTCGGCTGGATGATGGCCCGGGAGCGTCCACCAGGTTGCAGGACATACTCAAAGCCACGGTCAATTGGATGTCCGATAACTCCTTAAAAGTCAATCCGGATAAGACGGAAGTGTTGCCCATCTCCATCTCGGGCAACCCTTGGAGTGAGAAATTTTGGCCTATGGAGCTGGGTGTGCCACCGAAACCGGCATCCGCAGTCAAAAGTCTAGGCCTATATGTGGATGACAAACTATCCATGAAAAAACAAGTCATCACGGTAGTGGGTACTTGTATAGGCTTGTTACGACAACTAAGGAAGATTTCTGCCTTACTTTCATTCTCTACCTTGAGGCACGTGGTCTCAGCCACAATTTTGGCTAGGCTGGACTACGGGAACTCCCTATACATAGGTCTACCACAGCGGCTGCTGGATAAACTAGGGAGTTATGAATGATGCAGCCAGGCTGATCTATAAAAAACCCAGGACTGCCCACTCTTCCCCCCTGATGCAGGAGCTACATTGGCTCCCGATTCGTCAGAGGGTTGTCTTTAAAGGGCTGTGCATCGTACATAAGGCGCTGTAAGGTAAAGCACCAGGATATTTGAAATCCCGCCTATTCCCCTATATTCCGGGCAGGACTTTGCGCTCGTCGGACGCTACCTTACTGTCTCAATCCCGTTTTAAACTGACCACGGTGGGGGGTCGTGCTTTTTCCAACACACTCCCAGCCTTGTGGAACAAATTGGCGCCTGAACTTAGGAAGGAAAGCAATTTATTATCCTTCAGGAGAAAACTAAAAACTGTACTTTTTAAGCAAGCATGGAGCAGACCCTAGGCGCACAATGGGGGATCAAGTGAATGCTATACCTCACTATGTAAATCTGGACAAATAGCGCTTAGAGACCCCGGTGGTTATAACGCGCTATATAAGTTAAATAAATAAATAAATAAAATAAATAAAATAGCAATTACCAAATAACGATTCAGAATAAATCGCTATTTGGAAATTGCTACTTTAAAGGTACATACATCTGGCCCTTGGAGTGGTAAGCAAGGCTTTGACTTGCAAGGTGGCTTTTCTTAAGTATTGCCAAAAAATTTTTAAAAATCCAACACGGCTCTGTAAATCTGTCTAGGTTTATCTGTCTTAGTTTATGTAATCCAATATATGCTATATTGGATTACATAAACTAAGTCAATGAGAATCCATGGGAAGATTGGCGTCAATCATCAATTAACACCTTGGGGACTTAAGATGTTTAGGAAGAAAATCACAAATTTTCTGCATTGTCATAGCTCAACAGGTGGACATATTTTGTGAGTAGAGAAAGCATACATTTACATTATGGATTCATATAATCAAATGAAAGGTTACTTAACACAATCAGTCACTCATACAACCAGCGAGAATTATAAGCATGCGCTTTCAGCGGTTGCCAATTTATGAGTGAGTGAAACAGTTTCAGCCAATGTAAACATGAGTCTCTACAACATATTTTATGTTGCTGTCCACCACAACGTTTGAAAAAAGAGAGTTATTACAGAGTCGCTTCATCACTCAAGGAATTAAGGGCAAGATGTACAAGGCCATTTTCAGGTCGCAAACGGCCCGATTCGCAGAATTGGGGTGTTTGCCCCAGAAAATGCTTTTTCAAATGCAAAACATGCAAAATGCGATTCGGTACCTTGTTTCCGAATCGCATTTTGCATTTGAGATTCGATATTTGAAAGGAGCGTCCTTTCTAAATACCGATTTGAAATGGTATGTTTTACTGTTTTTCCGACTGAATTAAAGTGAAAATACAGGAATACTTTATCACCAGTTTAAAACTGGTGGTAACCCACTCCCAAAGGGGAAGGTGAAGCCCCTTCCCATTTGAGAATGTAAAAAATTTGAACTTCAAGGTTTGAACATAACCCATTTTCCTTTAAGGAACATGAGCTACGTTTAAAAAAAAGATTTACTTTATGAAAAAGCAATCACAGACATGGTGGTCTGCTGACCTCTGCAGGCCACCATCCCTGTGATTGCTGGGATAATTAATGGGTTATAAACTGTGACCCACCTCATTTATATTTATAAGAGAGGTCGATATGCGACCCAGAAGGAATTCCTAAATGAAACTCAATGAGTTTCATACATTAGGAATACCGATTTCTTATTGCGCTTTGGAGTGAATCGCAAGTACCATATCGGTATACTTAATGTGTGTACATTTGGCCCTAAGACCTGCACTAGAGCTGGCTTTTAGAAATGTATTAGTGGTAAGTTGTGGCTAAATATTTTCATGAAGATTTAAAAATGTTATTTCGAGCTTTACTTTTTTTTTTTAAATTTTTTATTTGACAAGCAAGTCCAAATATGCAATCAGTTTTCATAAACATACAAGTAAAAAATCAAAAAAATTATTTTTGCCGTTCATTACAGGGACAGATCATTTTGCAGCATATACATCAAAAATGAAAGACAAGCCATTCTCCAAAATATCCTAAAGAAAGCCAAATAAATCTATAATATAATATAAAACAAGAAATACAGCTTAGATCCTTTAAAGTTTAAACAAAATTGACCCAGATCTTTTCGAACTTGGCTACAGCTTTTAGGCTTCTACCCTTTGCAAGAGCCTTTTCAATAGTATATATTTCATGTAACAAATTCCACCACTCGATCGTATGAGGGGGATTCTGCGATATCCAAGCTCTGGCTACAACCAATCTCGCACAGGACAAAGCTATGTTTAGCCAACTCCTATTGTTAATGCCCATTGGGTGTAAAGATAATAGTACCATAGGTGCAGTAATTGGAATATTGATCAGTTGTTTTTGAAGTAATACATTTTCAATTTCTTGCCAAAATTTAGTAAGCATGGGACATGAATAGATCAAATGTGTGAGATCTGCTCCCACCAGATCACATTTAGGGCATTTTGTGCGATCACTGCTTAAAATATTTTGTGCCCATTTAGATATTTTTAATGGAGTATGGTATTTGGCTAACCGTCCTATATAGTTGTAGCTTCAAGCTAGAGGAATTTACTACAATATTAATATTAACAAAAGCATTTGAAATATTCTGTGAGGTCACATTAATTCCTAAATCAGCAGTCCATTTTAGTGACAATCTTGGGCAGTCATCCGCTTTGTATTGACTAAGACAGCTATAACCCGCGCTAATTAGAGACTTCTTTTTCGTACTATATAAACAGCTCCAGATGTCCGAACTGTTTATTTTTTTCAATTTCATTTTCCATATCAAATAGTCCTTAATTTGCATATATTTGTATGTCATAACTTCGGGCAGGTTATACAAAATTTGTAAAGTTGAAAACTGTAAGAAACCCTCTGAACCATACAGATCTCCTAGCGTCTTAATACCATAGTTAGCCCAGTCCCTCCCGGTCTTATCACTAAAAATGTCGGGAAGCCCAGGATTGTCCCAAAGTGGTAGTTCGGTATGAAAAAAAGAAGTGTCACAGTAGGTCAAAATCAGGTGACAAATACGTACCGCATCTCTTGCAGTCTTGAATTTTACCCGCTTAAAATAGTTAGGATCTTGCACTCTTGCTAAGAATTGATTTGAATGGGTGCCAAGCATAAACTGATAAAGAAAGAAATGTTGATTTTTATCTAACAAACTCCTCAGCCGGCCTAAAAATGATGCAAAAAAGTAAGCTTTAAAGTCCGGGAAGTCCAAACCCCCTCTTTCAGGTGGTAATTTTAGTATGGCCATAGACCTTCTAGCCTTTTTATAGCTCCAAATAAAACTGCTACAAATTCCTTCTAATTTTCTAAAAAATAAATTGTTAACTCGTAATGGAATAGAACGAAAAAGGTATAAAAATTTGGGCAAAATATTCATTTTAATCAGATTAATTCGACCCAGTAAATTAAGTAGAGTCTTATGCCATTTTTTGAGCAATATAGTGACTTCCTTTAGTAAGGGGTCATAGTTTAACCTATTTATTTCATTGATCTTAGAAGAAATTTTAACCCCCAAATACACTGCCGATTTACAGAGTCCTGGTACTGCATAGTTAACTTGATAATTCATAATAATTTGTGTTTTATTAAGGTTTAATTTATATCCGGAAATAGCTCCAAAGTTTTTAGCTTCTTCTGTAATTCCAATTAATGCATTTGCCACATCTGTAGTATGGATAGCCAAATTGTGCGCATATGCAGTTATTTTAAGAATTTTGTGTTCATGTTGTATCAGTATTATCTTATCTTGGGTTTGCAAGGCATTGATGAAAGGCTCTATAGAGAGGGCAAAAAGCAGGGGTGAAAGCGGACACCCCTGCCTAGTCCCCCTTAAGATCGCAAATGTTGGTGAAAGTGATCCGGCATAACTTATTTTAGCATTGGGATCTCTATATAAAGCCTGTATGCTTCTAAGAGACCTTTCTTTAATACCGAACTGTTTCAGAACCTTCCACAAGTAATCCCACCCCACTCGGTCAAACGCTTTTTCTGCGTCTAGACGTATCATACCGAGTGGGGTGAGATTAGTTGATGCCACATCAAATGCCGTAATAGCCATATTAACATGGGTTGTAGTATCCCTCCCTACTACAATACCATGTTGTTGGTCATTTACTAAATATGGCATAAGAGGTGCCAATCGTATTGATAGCAACTTTGAGTAAGCCTTAGCATCAGTATTTATTAAAGATATTGGCCTGTACGACCCGCATTCTGTAGGTGTTTTTTTTTATTTTTTTTAAACATGATTTTAGCAGTTTTCCAGGATTCCGGAGCCTTGCCTGTAACATTAATAGAATTGGCTACTAAACAAAAGAGGGGTAAGATTTCGTCTGCACAGATTTTATAAAGTTCAATTGGAAGTGTATCTTCTCCCGCTGCCTTGTTAGATGGAAGAGAAAACACTGCTAAGCGTAGTTCTTCTAGAGTGTAGTTCTCTTCCAACTTATCCAGATTTTCCTGATCTACATATTGTTTTACCGGAAGTTTATCATTTATATAAGATTGAATCTGATCTTATGCATTCCCACTCTCTGGAGTGTATAATGTTTCGTAATAGGAAGCAAATTGTTCCATAATTTGCATGGGCTGCGAATATTAAATATCATTAGGGCCTTTTATAAATTTAATTAACGTTGATGCTCGATCGTCAGAAACTTTGTAAGCCAAAAGCTTCCCTACTCTATCTCCACATTCGTATTGAGAGAGTTTATATTTAAGTAACTTACAGCTATTTTTTTCCCTAAGTGAACTTTTAATGGTTGAACGCAAAGTTTCGAGCTTTACTTAGCAAATAAATTAAAACACTCAGGTAAATGATTACACACTATTAACTAGGGCAACTTGATATGGTTGATTGCTGTTAGCTTCCACGTCAAAACTAATGATGCATTTGTGACAAGTTGTGCAGGTATTTTTTTCTCATCCAGTTAAAAGAATTACCAAAACGTATGGAGACACCTTTAGTATCCTAAGCAACTCACCTACATGAGCAACATTTTGTGATGAATGTGCATATTTATATGCATTTAATTCTTTAATCGATTTTAAATACACGTTTTAGTGTTCGGATGGGCTTAACTAATCATGGATTTTAGATTTTGTTAATGGCCTAGGTTTTTGGATTGACTAAACAATACAATATTGCAAAACTCTGTTTTGTTGTTTTTCTTTTTTACATATTTTAATTACAATGTTTTTCTTACGTTGGATTTTGAGGGACATGGCGAAGTCACACTAATGTTTTAAAAAGTTACAAAAATTAAGATAATGTTTTCTAGTAGAATAATAATAATGATAATAATAATAAAGTATAATAATAATCTTTAATTGTAGTACATATTCTGCAGTTTTCACCTTTTTTGAAAGCTATTAATACTCAATACTATTACTAATGGTAACTGTACTACGTTTATCAATTTTGGCAGAATGAAAGGTTGAGACGATTGTGTTGGACTGCAACTAATGAACCAGCCTTGAATAGAATGAAGTTGGACTGGTTTTTATTTTTGTGTAAATAACGGAAAATCCTAAATAACTACTTTATGATTATTAGGGTGAAATATATCTTTTGAAAAAGGGATTTTTACCCATTGTCTAACATGACATACATAAACAGGGAAACTCACTTTGTGAATTCCATAGCCTTACAATGGAACTCAGCCAACTCCTCCATGACTTGCAATATCTTCAGAATGTACAAGAGAGTACGTTATCTCATATATAATATATAATGAGATCATGAGCAGTCCATGCAGGGCGAAAGTTGTTGACATCATAGCAGGAGCATATGTTATGATTTGTGTGATATTTTAAGTTTATTTTTTAGTTTTTTTTTTAAACATACGTTACTGTCTTCTGAGCATAATATACCATTAAACTTTTTACTGTGTATTTTATTTTAATTGTGTATTGCATGTGGATGCATACACAACCAAGCACCACAAGTCCTGTTGTGCTCGGTCTTTGACTGTTAGTATCTGGGGTTCGCAGCAGTGCCTGGCCGACAGAGGAATACCATAAGGTGATACACATTTTTTTAAACAGAACATTATGTATCAAATTGCATAACAATTGGAGAAAAATACAGTACTGTACAATAGAAACAGTCCAAAATATACCTATCATTGAGCAGCTTCACACAAAATGGCACCTGGTAAATAGGTGGAAGCGCCATTAAAAAAACACCTGCTGTTAAACGGTGTATTTTGGTTCTTCAGAGCCTAGTAAATGACAGTCAACGTTTAGGACACAGACAATGGGGAGGGAAACCTGCAATCTACTGAAAAAATGATATATACCCTAACAGAAAATCTAAATTGGCAGGAAGACTTTTGTTATGTGGCATGACAGCTTTATGCCAAACTTGTGCCCACTATAAACCTCAAAACAGAAGCAGACATCTTCAAACAAAGCAACAGTCAAGAGCGACTATCTTTGGAGTTTGTGGTCTAGATCAAAGCTGTTGTTTTCTTCTCTACACTGGATGGCCCATTTAAAAGATGATTTAGGAAACAGACCATCTTGCTTTCAAACTTAACAGAATTTAAACAAAAGGAAGAAGGAAGGTCAGAACTTTGTGGATTTCCAATACCTTTGAACATGGGAGCAAGTTTCCACACCCCTAGTCCCCCTACGGAGGTGTACTGGCCAAGAGCGATCTCCAGCAGGAAAAGAGGGATCCCAGCAAAGACCAGAGTCAAAAAATATGGGATTAGGAAAGCACCTGATGAAGAAAAAACACAAAACAAGTCATTTCAGGTCAAAACCAAATTTAACACTCTTACCACTGGTTACAAGTTTGGATAGGGCTGTGAGAACATGCTTGTACAAGACGTGTCGTGCTACAGTGCAAGCGATTATTTTCATGCATTTTCCTCACTATAAGAGACAGATGTACATTACTTTGTGAGGTTGCAAACTGCCGGAATTGCAGAATCGGGTCATTTGTGACCATAAAAAAACGTTTTTTGAAATGCCCAAATATCAAATTGTGATTCAGTAACACGTTACCAAATTACAAATTGTGTTTGAATCCAAATACCTACTTGGTATTTAGAAGGGGCATCCCTCCCAAATACTGTATTGGAATGGTATCTATTAATGTTTTTCCACCGAATTTCGGTCGCAGGACAGGACTACTTGACCACCAAATGAAAATTGGTGGTAACCCATTCACAAGTGGGAAGGGTCCCCCATTTGACTCCTGACACTTAGAGAAATGTAAACAAAATATTTTGTAAGAGTAGGTAGCGGCCTCATGGACCACAGACTACTCTTAAAAACTGAAACTTAGATGTTTCATTTTATTTTTTGAAACGCTTCCCATTTTCCTTTAAGGTAAACAAGCAGCATTTGAAAAAAAAAATGCTTTATTAAAAACCAATCACAGACATTGTGGTCGGCTCACCCCAGCAGGCCACCAACCATGTGATGATTTAGAAAAGGGGGTGGTGATGAACAGAGTGTCTGAGTTAAGCAGACCACTCTTACCCAGTCCAAAGATCAGGGCTTGATCCATCACCGTTATTTATCTCACTGCCCCATCCCAGCTCAGAACCTGGCTATATGCAAATCAGTCTGTCCCTGGCCCAGTGCATCATGGGAACAGGGCAGACTAAACTACCAAGCCAATTCTTCACCAGAAAGGAGACAAGCTACCGGGGACCGGTTTCTGGCATTTCAGCCTTCTTCGGCCCGGCTTGCTTGAATCCTGATGGAGCAGTGAGAAAGGGACTCATGTCTGAGTATACCCTGCCACACCTATAGTGGCCAAAAACGATTTAGAAAAGGGGGTGGTGATGAACAGAGTGTCTGAGTTAAACAGACCACTCTTACCCAGTCCAAAGATCAGGGCTTGATCCATCACCGTTATTTATCTCACTGCCCCATCCCAGCTCAGAACCTGGCTATATGCAAATCAGTCTGTCCCTGGCCCAGTGCATCATGGGAACAGGGCAGACTAAACTACCAAGCCAATTCTTCACCAGAAAGGAGACAAGCTACCGGGGACCGGTTTCTGGCATTTCAGCCTTCTTCGGCCCGGCTTGCTTGAATCCTGATGGAGCAGTGAGAAAGGGACTCATGTCTGAGTATACCCTGCCACACCTATAGTGGCCAAAAACGATTTAGAAAAGGGGGTGGTGATGAACAGAGTGTCTGAGTTAAGCAGACCACTCTTACCCAGTCCAAAGATCAGGGCTTGATCCATCACCGTTATTTATCTCACTGCCCCATCCCAGCTCAGAACCTGGCTATATGCAAATCAGTCTGTCCCTGGCCCAGTGCATCATGGGAACAGGGCAGACTAAACTACCAAGCCAATTCTTCACCAGAAAGGAGACAAGCTACCGGGGACCGGTTTCTGGCATTTCAGCCTTCTTCGGCCCGGCTTGCTTGAATCCTGATGGAGCAGTGAGAAAGGGACTCATGTCTGAGTATACCCTGCCACACCTATAGTGGCCAAAAACGATTTAGAAAAGGGGGTGGTGATGAACAGAGTGTCTGAGTTAAGCAGACCACTCTTACCCAGTCCAAAGATCAGGGCTTGATCCATCACCGTTATTTATCTCACTGCCCCATCCCAGCTCAGAACCTGGCTATATGCAAATCAGTCTGTCCCTGGCCCAGTGCATCATGGGAACAGGGCAGACTAAACTACCAAGCCAATTCTTCACCAGAAAGGAGACAAGCTACCGGGGACCGGTTTCTGGCATTTCAGCCTTCTTCGGCCCGGCTTGCTTGAATCCTGATGGAGCAGTGAGAAAGGGACTCATGTCTGAGTATACCCTGCCACACCTATAGTGGCCAAAAACGATTTAGAAAAGGGGGTGGTGATGAACAGAGTGTCTGAGTTAAGCAGACCACTCTTACCCAGTCCAAAGATCAGGGCTTGATCCATCACCGTTATTTATCTCACTGCCCCATCCCAGCTCAGAACCTGGCTATATGCAAATCAGTCTGTCCCTGGCCCAGTGCATCATGGGAACAGGGCAGACTAAACTACCAAGCCAATTCTTCACCAGAAAGGAGACAAGCTACCGGGGACCGGTTTCTGGCATTTCAGCCTTCTTCGGCCCGGCTTGCTTGAATCCTGATGGAGCAGTGAGAAAGGGACTCATGTCTGAGTATACCCTGCCACACCTATAGTGGCCAAAAACGATTTAGAAAAGGGGGTGGTGATGAACAGAGTGTCTGAGTTAAGCAGACCACTCTTACCCAGTCCAAAGATCAGGGCTTGATCCATCACCGTTATTTATCTCACTGCCCCATCCCAGCTCAGAACCTGGCTATATGCAAATCAGTCTGTCCCTGGCCCAGTGCATCATGGGAACAGGGCAGACTAAACTACCAAGCCAATTCTTCACCAGAAAGGAGACAAGCTACCGGGGACCGGTTTCTGGCATTTCAGCCTTCTTCGGCCCGGCTTGCTTGAATCCTGATGGAGCAGTGAGAAAGGGACTCATGTCTGAGTATACCCTGCCACACCTATAGTGGCCAAAAACGATTTAGAAAAGGGGGTGGTGATGAACAGAGTGTCTGAGTTAAGCAGACCACTCTTACCCAGTCCAAAGATCAGGGCTTGATCCATCACCGTTATTTATTTCACTGCCCCATCCCAGCTCAGAACCTGGCTATATGCAAATCAGTCTGTCCCTGGCCCAGTGCATCATGGGAACAGGGCAGACTAAACTACCAAGCCAATTCTTCACCAGAAAGGAGACAAGCTACCGGGGACCGGTTTCTGGCATTTCAGCCTTCTTCGGCCCGGCTTGCTTGAATCCTGATGGAGCAGTGAGAAAGGGACTCATGTCTGAGTATACCCTGCCACACCTATAGTGGCCAAAAACGATTTAGAAAAGGGGGTGGTGATGAACAGAGTGTCTGAGTTAAGCAGACCACTCTTACCCAGTCCAAAGATCAGGGCTTGATCCATCACCGTTATTTATCTCACTGCCCCATCCCAGCTCAGAACCTGGCTATATGCAAATCAGTCTGTCCCTGGCCCAGTGCATCATGGGAACAGGGCAGACTAAACTACCAAGCCAATTCTTCACCAGAAAGGAGACAAGCTACCGGGGACCGGTTTCTGGCATTTCAGCCTTCTTCGGCCCGGCTTGCTTGAATCCTGATGGAGCAGTGAGAAAGGGACTCATGTCTGAGTATACCCTGCCACACCTATAGTGGCCAAAAACGATTTAGAAAAGGGGGTGGTGATGAACCATGTGATGGCAGCGATCCTAGTGGTTTGCAAATTGGGACCTACCTAATTAATATTATAATCAAGTAAGAGAGGGAGGAAAACTGAGGACTAGTACACTTCCCCTGGTACTTAAAGTAAATATCAATGAGAACCAGCTAATGAGTGGAAACTAGATGCACCTGTCTGGAAGAAAAATGTATTGTTTTTTATGAAGTCCCTCACCCACCAACCTAGTCGGTGGCATGCTTCATCATCAGGTCCCACCCAAGGAGCCAAGTGCACCTTGGGTGTGCTTCAACACCTGACTACAGAGGAGCAGGTTCTGTGCAGTGAAGTGAATGGGTGTAGATTAAAAACTGTCCAATGGGTCCCGAATAATTGTGGAAATTTAGATGCGGGCACTTGGCAGTATTAAAACAAAAGGACGGATATATATGGAGGTTGGGTTATGTCTCCAATATTCTATGAGGTCTACATGTTTCAGCCGGACTACTAAGTGTGCTGGCTTTTGTCAGGACCTATATGTGTGGTGAATTGGTGGTGGTCGAGTGTAGTTTGTTAGACCAGTATGTGTTGCACGCGCTAAGGTGTGTTTATTGAGAGAGGTGGTGTTCCTCAGGTTACTCAAGTCCTGTTGGGAAAAAAATAGACAGACAAAAAACAGATAGACATAAACATTTGAATAGTGATAGCTTCTCTTTATCACATATGATATTGTGACTGGATGAGCGTTGTGTACACTATGCAGGAAAAATGGGCAGAAGAGAAACGGATAGTGACACTCGTGAAAAAGTGGCTGTATATAAATGCTGTTACTTATGCACTACTGCGCCAAATGCAATGCAGCACATGCAATGAAATTCATTTTATTTATTTATTCGTATACTTATCTCCATTAGGTCATAATCAGGAGTTTACAACCACCCGCACCCTGCTCCTCCCCTGCCCTGCGTAACCGCCCGACAACACTCTCGCCAGGAGCCACTACTGCTCATTACACAGAGATAATTAACCATATGGGTATAAATTAACTTATAGGAAATGTTACATATGCCAGAGGACAGAAGGTTCAGGAGTCACATGACACCCATACTGGTAGGCAGTGCTTGGTCTGGAGAAGCATACATTCAGAATTGAAAATGGAACACCATAGTTGGGGGTTCTCTTTAAAAATAGGATTCGATTTCTACCCAAATTAACTCTTTTTGCAACATTAGTCTATGCTCTAATCTATACTTTGCAGTGTGCATGCAGTTCTTTGATGAGTTATTAATTCACTGTTCTATATTAGACTTTAATTTATAATCTGCATGTAACAAAGGGATGTCTCGTAGAAAAGCAGTAACCCACTGACCTATTTACATTATATGCACTTCACGATCTGTATGATACACGTTCCTTGCAGCAGGCATATTAATCCTCTGTTTCAAATGTTATGATCAGTCAAAACTTCAGCTAAACAAAAACATTGATCGCTCTCCAGGAAGAAGACTAATCACTGAGTTATCTTGACATTTTTATTGTTGCCTGAAAATCACTGGTGACAAGGAATGCAGCAGCAGGTGCTTTTAAAACCAAAAAACACTTGCATACGCATTGCGCCCCTTGAGGTCAGCACCTGGTGTAGTAGCACCGTTCGCACAGCCCTAGAGCCGGCCCTGTGACAGGAAGCTGTGTGGATAGGGAGGAGAGCGCCAGATGTGCTTGCTCTTTCTGTCAGACGCCATTGTGAGTAATAATAATAATAATAATAATAATCCACATTTGTAAAGCACGAACAATCACCCGTAAGGGTCTCTAGGCACTGAGGGGCGTCGGGAAGATTAAGCAATCTATTGCCCAGAGTCACATGGTGATGGGCTAATCTGCCACCGGCACCGGGGATCGAACCGTGATCCCCAGATTCCTGAGTCAGTCACCCGAGCGCGGCGCCACACCTCTTCCTTCAGGGGTCAGATGGTGTTAATGTAGCTGAAGGTTACACCTGTGGCCAGCAATTGTTGGGGTGCATTGTACCTGTGTCTCGAAAAGAAAAAATAACTGATGGTCTAATGTCTTTATGCTACGCCTACTTTAAGCGGATTAGTTCCTGTGGAAGGTTTAGTTATTGACATACTGTGTTTTCTGGCGTATAAAACGACTTTTTAACCCTTAAAAATCTTTCCAAAAGTTGGGGGTCATCTTATACGCCGGGGTCATTTTACAAGCAAGCAAATATAGCCCAAACCCTATATTTTAAAAGGAAAAGTAGGGGGTCGTCTTATACGCCCAGTCGTCTTATACACCAGAAAATACCGTATGTCCAGGGTAACACATGCTGTTTACTCTGCTCTGTGTGAATTCGAATCTGCTCTTAGTCATCCAGTGATAGAAATGGAGGTATGAAACATGCATTATGCGAGGAACAAATGATAGGAGACTCAAGGAAGAATGAACTAATACGT
Source organism: Lissotriton vulgaris (assembly GCF_964263255.1). Taxonomy (NCBI): domain Eukaryota; kingdom Metazoa; phylum Chordata; class Amphibia; order Caudata; family Salamandridae; genus Lissotriton; species Lissotriton vulgaris. The sequence goes on from NC_141686.1 coordinate 70,858,874, forward strand.
GACTTATAAACATGTTAATGGTATTAGAGACCCCATATTAAATGTGATTAGGGAAGTCTCTCCTTGTAAGATTATTAGTGTAATTTGAGTATCTATTTAGCAGGAGATCTTCAGATTATTCCTATGTATTATGGATGGAATTACTGAGCTATCATCATTCTTGGGGACTCCAGGAGAACCTTTATTTATATGGGAGGAATGGGCGTCAAGGCTTTGAGGCATATGTTGAAGTATTTAGAGACAATGTCTACAGGAAATTGGTGCTAATAAAACACTGACTAGATGCAGAAGAATGCCCCATTTTGGAACTTCTTCCTCTACTTCTTGAGAATGTAGAGCATGATACTAACATTGATGAATGTTTCATAGCACTAACACAAATGGCCTTCATTTTAGCAAAACAAGAAATAAGGTTGTGAGATGTTTAAGTTCATGAAAAGAGGACATCTTTCCAGAGAATCTATAGAGAACGTTCTGCCTACATTGAGCTGTTTTGCGGCTCATGCAACTACAACGGTTTGCTTGATGACATAGTAAAGAACCAGTTGTTACAAAATGTCAACAGCAGGAAAGTCCAGGAAACACTACTCAACACTGAGAATCTGTCAATCAAGAAAGCAATTGACATTGTGGCTAGAGCTGAGGCTACAGATAAAGGCATGATTGAAATGTCACCTGGGGTTCATGAGAAGGTTGAAGTTGTGCAGAACCGTAGTGTAAACACTACTTCAGATGACACTAAAGAGGGCTCAAATATGGATATTGTTGTTCACTGCAGTAAAATGTATGTAGTGTGCTGTAAATGTGGTTTAAAGGGGCATTTGGCCATTGGTGGTAATTGTCTTGCAATGGGCAATTATGCAGGAAATTTAGGATGAGGGGACATTTAGGCAGGGTGTGTAAAAGTGAATTTTGCAGCACCCGTGGCAGAGCTGAGAGCTCATAATTTTGAGAATGATCCAGATGGAGAGAATTTCATCCTTTAGGTGTATGAAATAAAAAACTGGAAGAGTAATCCTTTCTGTGAGATAAAGGTAGATGGTGAGAAGGTACGTGTGATGACTGACTCTGGTGCTTAGTACATGTTGATTTAAGAAGAGTATTTGATCAATTACCTAAGCACCAATTGAATCCTCCTGATGTGGGGTTAGTAACCTATGAAAAAAAACATAGATTTGGTAGGGTATATAGATGCAACCTTAGAGATTCAAGGAGCCAAGGTATTTTCAAAATTATATTTTGCCAGAGATGGGTTGTGTTTGTTGGGTTGGCCGCAGTAATTGAGTGATGACCTGGGCTTGCTCAAAGATTTTATGCATAACATCATTTTAAAAAGCTGTGCAGTCCCCAAAGTAAACAAAGAGAGAGAGACTCCTTGAAGAAGGAGTTGCATAGGTTGTGTAAAGATGACATCTTTGAGGAAACTGAGGCTTCCGAATGCGAGGCCCAGGTGGTGATAGCAGAGAGAGCCAGTGGGGAGATTTGTCATGTATGTGGATTTGTGCAATTTAAATTCTACGATCTGGGTGGACAAACATCCTTTGCTCAACATAGGTGACATGCTAGCAACAATAAAGGGGACAAAGGTCTTTTTGACCCGTCATCCAGATTCCTGGGCCCTAACATCCTTCATGTTGTCTGAAGTGGCAAATAGGTTCAAACACATATCGTTTCGGTTATGTTTAGCATCTGCCGTTTTCCAGAGGGTTATGCACCAACTTTTGAAGGGGGTGTCAAATGTGATGTATTTTTAAGACGACATATAGGTTTTTGGTGAAAATTAACCCATTCCCAACAATACACTAAGGACGGTTTTGAAGATTCTCAGCAAAAGTGGGTTAACCACAAAGAAAGAAAAATGTAAAATTGGTGTCAAGAGTGTGGATTATCTTGGGCATTGGTTGGTGAGAATGGAATTTCACCTTAAGATGAAGCAGATTTCAGCCATCGAGGATGCCTCATTCCCTGTCAACAAAGACCTGCTTTGATCTTTTTTTAGGGTTGGGTGAATTTTATTCTAATTTTATTCCTACGTTTGCTTACAAAAACAAATGTATGCATACATCGATGTTGAAGAATGAAAGATTTGTCTGGTGTGAGGAGTGTGAGAAGGAGTTTGGTGATTTGAAAAAAAAAATTTGCTACTGCTCCGCACTGATGCTTGTAATTCTAATCACAATGTAGAGATGGTAATGTGAGACGCATTGCTTATGTATCTCGACCATTGAGAGATGCAGAGAAGAAATATTCTACCATTAGAAAAGAGGCATTTATTCAAAAAAAAAAAAAAAGAGGCTTTAACGTTGCATATTTTAACAAATTTGTATGGGGTGCGAGATTTATTGTGCATACTGACTGTAGGACATAGGTAGATGTGCTTACAATGCAAGTGTATGGTCGAACTTCTGCAAGATGAGAAGGAGGACAATATTTCAGTTTGCAGTTTTTCCAGTACAACGCAAGGGGACATTTCCCAAAGGGAGTGGGTAAAACTATGCAGGGAGATGCGGTGCTGCAGGAAAATTAATAAATATCTAACAGAGGATTAGCCCAAGAAAGTTAAATTATCCAACCAATTAGAGGCTTTGCGGGATGAGAGCATGGAGCTGTCTTGTTCGGGAGAGCTCATGCTAAGGAAAAACGTGCTTAGAAGGCCTAGAAATTCAAATTCAGCCAACAAAGCCCACATTGGGATGAGGATCAACAAACGGCAAATAAGGGCAGAGTACTGCTTGCCCAGTGTATATCGCAAAGGTGATCAAAGTAAAAGGAATTGCATTTCCTGTACATGGAGTTATAAGTCACGGAAAACTTTTAGTTATCCTCCTATTGTAAAAAACAAGTTGGATGGCCTGTGAAAGAAAATTGTGCTAGACATTGCTGGTTCATATAGTGTCCTGGGATACAAGTCGAATGTATGCCTTGGTGGTGGTTAAACATTTTTCACGATGGCCAGACGGTACATTTGCCCATAAGGTGACCATGGATGTTGTCATTGATTTTCTGTGGCACAGTGAGGGAATTCGGAAAAGCATTGTAACCGATAAAAGTGTTACATTTGTGTTGCACACCATGCAGCGATTTTTGGAATCCATCAATGTGGAACACAATTGTTCATCTGTTTATTACCCCCAAGTTAAAAGGTTAGTCGAGAGGTGGAACAATGTTTTGAATGAAGGTATCCAGGTGGCATTTTGTAGTGGTATTTAACGAGGTAAACCTATAGGAGAACTGATGTGGACCAACACTATGGAGGAGCGAGAAACTATAACTAGGTAAAAACCCTCAGCCTTCCAAACGGTCTGAAGTCCTTACACTATAGAGGGTTAACCTATCTATTTTAATCCTGTTATGCTCCGCAAGATTGTTGATTGGCCCGTAGTATATCTCTATGCTGAGCTCAGATGTCTAGGACCATTGTACCCCTGTGGCATCTCACTGTTTTCAACTTTGCCAAAAGATCTGCTGACTAAACAAGATATTAGGATCAAGCAGGCTATTTTAAATCACACTTAGTCCCTAGGCAGTGATTTAAGTGCTGCACTTACAACCGTGTTGTGCCCGCTCACCCACACAAGGTGAGTAGGGTATGGGTCCGATGATAAAGCAGGCGACAGATGGTACCTGCATGTGAGGACCCAGCAAAATATGCCAGAGTTGTGCTGATCAAACTGGTTCACCTGGGTGTTGATCTCACACTCTGAAGAGATATACTATGAGCCACGCAACAATCTAATGGGATTTTAAAAAATAGGTTAACCCTCTATAGTGTAATTACTAGAGAAATTATGTGTTCATATTGCACCATGCCCAATGCTAATACTAGGAAGACTCCATTTGAGGTCATGAGGGAAGGGAAATCAAGCTAACTAAAGATGTAGAAAGAAGGGGTTTGTGTAAGGAAGCAAGACATTTTATGCTTGTCTAGGCTGCTAATAAGTGGCAAGTTAGTGACAAGTTAGTGACAGGGTTAGTGTCAAGAGGAGTCATGGTCTTAGCAAAGGGTTGTAAAGGTTTTCTTACTAACTATCAGGAAAGAGGAGTGATCCTTACACTGTTGTTAAGTAATTGAAATTTTGGAATCAGAAGAAAGTGGTGAAGTGGCCTGATTGTTTGATAGAGTGTGAGGTCCATATTGCAAGAAAATAAGATTGTGGATGGAGCAAAGCAAGCTAGACTTTATCGGGCCAGAATGCGTAAAAAGCAGCCAAAGTGTCGGAGTGATTAAGAAATGTTTGACTAATTTTAAAATGCAAGTGCTTGAAATTATTTTGTGCTTCAGCAATGTAGTACTTCCATGTACTCTTAACAATGTTATTACAAACACCTAACAGGTATTATTTGTTGTCTTGTTGTTGTTAGGGAGGAACTCCTACTGCCCAGAGAATGCTGGCACACCGCACGTTCGGTGAGTGGGTGGAGGGTTCGGGGGATGAGGCGCGGGATTCGATCGGCAGCAGTTTTGTGTCTCCGGCTTCTTTTCATCCACATACTGCTAAGCCCAGTCTAAGTGCGTTTTGTCTCTCTTACACGCTATCTGATCATTCTGACCCGCGAGGGATGCCTGTTTCAAGGTGTTTACTTAGGTTCCATATCAAGGGAGTTATATTTGCTTATGTATTGTGTATATATGAGCTGGCAAAAGGGGCAGTTCACCTGTGATGTATTCTGGTGATGTCATAGTTTGGCACTGTGCTTTTTGCTTTATTGGCTTTCTTGTCTCATTTGCTGGTGATTTCCTCACTTTTAGAATTGCTTATGATAATGTTCCTATATACTGAAGTCGTTCCTTTGGGGGTCTTGAGTGAGTTGCCCATTATTGATATTGAGAAGATTTACTTGTTTTTGCAGTATATTATTCAGATGTCTGCAGTTATATCAATCAGCCTCTCATTGTGGTTTACGGGGGCCTGTTCTGCAGTCACTCCGTCCACAGCACATTCAATTAAATCTATCTTCTGTGGTCAGGGAGTCCTTTATTTTCAGTTCCGCAGTTGAGCTGTTCTGGGCATTTGGCGTGCATTCTAATGGTAACAATTTGCTGTCCCTCGACGTACATGAATTGACTCTGCTACCACTGGGCTGTTCTATTCACCCTCTTTTTATCAGCTTGCATTATCTTTCATTGTCGGAGTCGCTGGGGAGGCAGCCCTGGTAGTTCATTTATTTTGTATGATGGTGGCTGGTCAGAGTCTATGAGAAGATTAAACTTCAGATGACTTTCTGTGTATTTCTCAAACATGCACCAGGGGTGAGGTTAACCTCTGCCCTTAATTTACTGCTTTAATTTTATTGTAGTTCATTAAGCAACTCGTGAATGGCTTTCCTCGCTTCCTCTAGTTCATCTGTGGGGCTACTCTTCTTTTTCCAGACCTCACTGTGCCTAGGTACCATGTACAGCTCGGTTTGCCTCTGCTTTGTGATGGAGCAAGGTTTTGTACTTAAAGAAACTTGGTCGGACTCAACCCTCTCGAAATAACATGTAATAAATTAACCAACATGTTTTGTGAATAATAATAATTGCACCACACACTAACAAGTAATCCGAGTGTCTAAAAATGGCGGTTGAAAATGAGGGAACTCTTTTTTTGCGCATGCGTGTACAGCATTTATGTAGTATGACGTCCTTTGCTTTTGGTGGGAATTCTTTGCAGCTGGAAAGTAGTATCTAAAATGGCAACTTTGAACTTCACATGCTAATGCATAAGCATCTGCTTAAACTAAACCTCACATGTCTTGCAAATCTGCTAATGCAATAGCTAAAATAAAATGATGGGATTAGAGTAGGAATAAGTGGTATACAGGGCATTAATTTATTTTCGTATTCTAACTTGTACTCCTTTGACTTTATTATTAGCTCGTATTTGGGCCTGGAGGGTGACTGAATTCTCCATCTTGTCTGAATTCTATGCATGCGTACTGAAATCCTGAACCTCCTGTGACAAATGACATTCAACAACAGCCAAGAATTGTCTCACAAGCGATGCGCCTAAGAACTTTACCTCTTGACCCGGAGAGGGGAAGAAGAATTGCATAAAAATGATATACATTGTACATGAAATAATGTGAAAGTTGTTGGGAGGAATAAAGCATGGGAAAGTAAAATTAAGGGCGGGAACATAGAACAATTAAACCAAAGAAGATGACTTCACATTATTATGGTATTATGCCCTCTCCCCATCCCACTGACCAATTGAATGAAGGGAATACACAAAATTGGAAACATTGGGGGGTGGTACATACACTGAGAATAGTATAACTAAGGTAGGCTTAGTCAGTTAGATTGTCCGACTTGTCACAGACCTGTCACTGACCCAACGTTGCTAAGAAGATTGTGGATGCCACAGAGCTCAGAGGGCTGGTCGAGCACCCTGAAAGAAGAATCTGTCCATCTAGAAGGGGAATGAGATTAGCACCAGAGAGGGGTATAACGCTGGCATTGCACTTAGAGGAGGTTACCTGTCCTGTCCTGCACCTGTCCTGATCTGCTGACTCCTGATTAGTCAGGAGCCCTTTCTTTTCAGCCCTTGGCCAGGGGTTGGTCCTCGCACCATTCTAGGTAAATATAAATCTTTGTGGTATGTCCTTGTACCGTTTTCCTTCCTCACCCTTCCCAGGTACCAATGTCTACAGGTTTTACTAAGTCTTTAACCCCTTCGACGCTCGTCACGAGCTTCGGTTGGGCTGTGCTGGTGACGGAACCGTTCCGTCACGACCACGCCCGTTTTTGAATCTTCAGCACAGCACGAAAATTCACGCCACGCTGTAGTGGTTAAAGATTTTTACTTTGATCAATATTTTCCTTCTTGAGCAGTTGGTGATTAACTTGTATTGGTATTTGACTCACAAAATATTGCATAGATAAAGATTTTAATACTCTACAGAGTCTGTGGTCATTCCAAGAAATAAGAGTAAATGTTATTTTATGCCTATTATGCTAACAACCTGATCTATGGACCAGAGGAAATTAAGTACTAAGTTATTATTGTTTGGTAAGAAAGGTGTATAGATAAATTATAATTCAAGTTAGATTAAATTCTGATCTTCAGCACAGGATTGCCAGCTTATTTTATGAATGTTTATGAGCCCAGGTGAGTATGGTGTTTTAGAAATAACCCAAGCTGGTAATCTCGCTCCATCATGTGTCACTTTTTTGTCACTGATTCAGTCTCTTTATTGTATTCCTCCTGAGAGACTTGTGGTTCTTCTCATTTAGTGCCCTTAACATGACTCCAAGTACCCGCTTCACCTCTGCTGGGTGCCTTAGGTTGATCTCGTCCTTGTGAGAGCTGTGCGGGTGATGTAGGTGAGCTGATTTTCCCCCATAACCAGACCATCAGACTCCCAGCCGGCCCCTGTGGGATCCAGGTAGGTTTCATGGGAATTGCTGGTTAACTATTAGCTGTATCCTTCCACATGACTATCCGCTTACTGTTGGCCAAGCACGGGCTGAGAAATTGTAGAAAAAGCCTCTGCAGTGGGAGGTTCCCAGAGCTCTGATATCAAGGGGGTGACACATGTACTGGGCCGGTCCGGGGGTGAAGTGGAGAAGAAACTATTCCCCTTCCCAGTGATCTTAACTTGAGTCCGTCTCAGGGGGCACAGGGCACCATAATACTGCTATGGCAAGCAAAATTGCTGGAGGAGTGGGGAGAGCTTTAAACAAGAAGAAATACTGGCCTCTGGCCAAACACGGAGGCATAGCCTGAATCAACCTCATCAATGCCTGGTGAGTTGTTGTTCATAGGGGTGGCACTCCCCGACTCACCTCGACCTTTGGTCCCCAACTTGGAGAGAAGTTTTAAGGCATCAACAAAGTTGGTTCTTGCCCAGGGCTCCATCCTTTCAGGGGGCCCTCTGAAAAACCCAGCTCTGTTCTGCAGAGAGACTTTCTTTGATGACCTTCAATAGTTCTTAAACAGATTGGTAAAATACCATTTCCTTTAATTTATTTTTAAATTGGGTGATGTGTGAGAGTCTATCACAAACATTTTGCAGAGAAATGTTGGCTTATGTTTCATGCAACATCCATAAAACTGTTTATTTTAGATCAAAACAGAACCTCATATATGAGAAATGGGAGAGTGTCACAGAGATTATTTGCAGTAATATTAGTGAGCTGCTCCTGTGTTACAATATTGAAAGTACTGTCAGTGATCTGGCCCAAGTCAGCATGAAAAAGTTGAAATTGGATGATAATTCAAAACTGTTCCAAACAGGGGCCCCTAAATACACTCAGACCAGGGAACCTTAAATCCTTAAGATGTCCATGCCACCAGTCGCATCAGGACAGGCATGGGCTAGGGGCTGTCTCTTTTCTATTATCTGGGTCAGGACAATACCCTCCCAGAAATCTGCCGTCGTTTGCCTACCAAGGGCTGGGGATAGAACAATGCACCAGCTAAACTTCCTGCTGCACTCTGCTTCTGAGCACTGCTCTCAGAGATTTCAAGGCCTCCCTTCCACCCCCTCCTTAGGCGTCTTCACCGCTACCTTGGCTAGCCACGTCTGCGCACCAACAGTTCTCCTCCCTCCAACATTGGTGTCCTACACCATTGCCCCCCCTCCATATCCCTGTGGGTCCAGTCTGGGAACTTGGGAAAGGCTGACATGGAAAGGCTGTCAGAAACCGACATCTTGATCTCGACGGCAGAAAAGCCATCCATAATGGATTATGTGTGCCTTCCGCCTGGTCAAGTGGCTCAAGGAGCCCGTCAGATCCCTGCTGGTTTCACCGGCCAGTTTACACCGCAACCGCCAACATTGTAATTTGACAGTCGGAATGTAAACATACCATGTCAGTCGGTAAGCCTCTGACGAGCATTCGAACGCTTACCGACTGACAATGTAATGTGGCGCTTGGTCTGAAAGGAGGCATCTATCACCATTTTGTCCCTTCCTTGGATTTCCAGAATGATCAATAACAACATTCAATTTTATATCAGAGTCTCCTCCAACAAGAACTTATGTTTTACCATTGGATCATATGCTGAGCCATCAAAGAGTTGAGCCTTTTTAGTGGTAACCTTTCCAAAAGTAAAGTGCCTGAGTGGGTATACCCAAATCTTATGAGGGTAAACTGTCAATCATTTGTAAAAACAAGATTGATTCTTGTAACAACCTATGCACATAATATCAGAATTGGTTGTCAGAGCCTCTATGGATATCTACCACTCTTCTCCAGATAAGATCTGTAGTCTCAAAGTTGAATCCACTCAAGCCAGCAGGTTCTTGTGAGAGGAAAATAGGGAAGGGAATAGAAGTTAAAACACACACTGGAGGGAAAACAGCTGTCTCAGTTAGTTTCAGAGTTACCTGCACCAAACGCATGGTTAGAGGAGAAGTGGTTTGAGTTTTGCTCCAGTCATAGAGCAAATAAGATCGAAAGATAAAACCATGCAGCAGGAATATCGGTATAGCTGCTCATAGATTTGAATACAGCACAAACCTATTACCGTTGTGGGTCACCTGGTGCTCCTTAAAAATGCTGGTAATGAACTTGGAGACCTTCCCTAAACTCTGGACCACAAAAAGATGCTATAGCAGACAGCCTGACTTCGGATTGAGGGAAGCTACAGGCAGCCTGACAGAGGAGCCATCTTCATGAGAAGACCAGGTAGAAGAGAGAAACCCGAAAGAGATGCAGGGGACACAGTAAAAGGGTCTAGAGATCACAAATTTGATGAACAAACTGAACAAACAGGAACCGTCCCCTAAAGTAGTTATTATGCAAATTGTTCCCATGTATCTGCTTCTTAAGTTATCCTGGGTGCAGTTCTTTCATCATTATGATTGGTCCCTTGTTTCTGTCTAACATGGAAGGCCCTCCTTCTGTATTTTAGCCCCAGTGTCCACTGTGTGGACTTCTATAGCCCCCAGGTATCAGATCTTAGGGGCATATTATCAAGGTTCTTATCTCCACTTTTCAGGCTTTTAAAGATAAAAAAGCGGAGATAATCTTTTCGCCCTATTAGCAAGCCGGTGCTAACATGCATTAGCGCATGTTAGTAGCCGTTTTGCCAATGCCTCGCTTTGCATCTCTAATGAGATGCAAAGTGGGTGTCACTGGGCGTACCCCTGACGGACTACCTTGTAAATTATCGCTAAATGCACATCACGATAATTACAAGGTGGCCCTCAGGATTTTAGTAGAGGTTAGTTTTTGGCGAAAACCGTGGTTTTCGCCAAAAACCTACGTCTGCTAAAATCCTGACTAATGTATGTTGACAATGGGAGGTGGATTCATGTGTTACGACCACAGGGTCGTATCATCAAGCATATCGCAGTTTTGCAGGGAACATTGCTGGAAAACCGGCGATGTTCCCTGAAAAACAGCGATTTCCCCGCTATCGCTGCAATATACATCGCCCTTGAGTTATGAGTTGATGATAACGAACTAACTCAGCGATTTAATTCAGCGATAGCCAGCGTTAGGGAAATCAGCGATAGGCGATAATTATCGTCCCTCGTTGTTGATTTGCCCCTTAGTCTTTTCTTGTATCTCCTTCTTGTTCTGGTTTCCTGTCAGATTGCACACTTCATGTCTGCTTCTGATTCTTTTCAAGTTATGACAATACACCATCCTACCTAATTGATTGGCCTGATGCAGAGTTCACTTTCTCCACCCAGTGTTTTTCATTCCAAGTTGATTCCAAAAGGATTAGACAAATGTCTTGTAGGAGTGGAATATCAGTTTTCTTGTGGCTAAATATATGAATACTCCCTTTTATATGATGTATGCAGAGAGTCTGTTGACCTTCAGAGAGCAGATTGAGAGTTCACACATGATAATTTTCTTTGTTGTCAAAGACAAAGATTACAATGATAATTCCACAGAGAAAGCTGATCAGAGCATTCTTCCAGGCTCACGTGCTTTTATTCGGGTAGGTGTTTTGATTCAGTCAATTGTTCGAGTATGAATCCTATGGACTCCAGTGGGGGGTTAAAGTCTATCCCTAGGAGTGTTGGTATAAATGAGATCAGAATGGCTAGAAAAAGAAGACAACATCCCTCTACTTGTTCTGGGACTTCAACAGTTATTATGTTGTCTTTCCAACTTTTATCTTTCAGTTCAGTCACACTTCTTAGAAAACTCAAGTGGTCACAGATGGAAAATACAGCAGAAATGTTCCACCTATCAAACCAGCATCTGGAAAAACATCCCTGTATCCATCAGGATCCTCGTAGCTCTGCTTTAGTTCTGAAAGAGTTGAAAACTCATCTCTTTTTTAAGTATCACTGTATCATAATGCAGTAACAGTACACTTCTACTCCCCGTCACCAGCTACCTCTCTTATCACTCGTTGACTGTATATTTTCCTTTGACCCTTAGCAGTGCACTGCTGCCTTTTGGCTGGGTTTGCATAGCAAATGCTTCATGCGCCATTACCCCATTATGGTCATGATTTAATTTTCTGTTTCAAAGTATCAGTCCTTTTGTCGAGCATTTAAAACCTTGTCTTGAATGAAGCCAGTTCCAAGTGAATAGTTTTGATCTTGAAGTTGGTTTCATCTATTGAGTGTTTCACCTTAGACCTTGTAAACTTTATGGTTTATAGTTCAGCCCTCACTGAATCCAGCATAACAGATGCCAAAGGACAAGAAATTTCAATTTGTGAGGAGCTTTGTTTGTCACCATAGATAGCTTCTGAAAAGAATGGTTGGCATGAGGGTAAAAGGGTTGACATGAAGAGATATGTTCTACATTCTAGAGTAATGGCTTGATGTAGATGGAGGTCTTCTACATTATTATGACATCTGTAAGAGAGATCAAGTGATCACGGAAAAAAGAAGCACATTTGTAATAGTTTTACAATGTTTCCAGTTGAATGTCACAGGTATCGTGGAGAAATGGCTGCTGCAAATGCCAGTGAGCAAGAACAGTTTGTGGGTGGGATAGAAAATTAAAGTGCTGCCACGGCATCCCCATGGAGGTGAGCATTTTCTCAGCTCACCCCCTAAGGTAAGGTAAGGTAATCGTTTAATTGTACATGATTAAATAAAATCTTTACAAAATTATAAAAACATCAGTAAATAGGTGTAAAATAATAAAAAAAAATTGTACATAATCTTATCAGATTAAAAAAATTGCCTAAGATCAGTTCATGGTTATCCTTAAAACCTTACAATGTCATTACAGGCTCTTAAGTCTTTTTCCTGTTAAATCAAAGAATTTTACAACCTGGCAGTTCAATTTGGTGTTGTTGGGGTTAAAGCACAGTTTAACAGCCTGCCTGCAAGTCTGAACACCGTGTCGAAAAACGCTGGATAGCGTAGGGGTAAAAATTACTATTCCCACTCCAGTGGGTGCAACAGTAGAGAAAACGTTGGATAGCGTAGGGGTAAAAATTACTATTCCCACTCCAGTGGGTGCAACAGTAGGAAAAACGTTGGATAGCATAGGGATAAAAATTACTATTCCCACTCCAGTGGGTGCAACAGTAGGGAAAGCGTTGGATAGCTTAGGGGTAAAAATTACTATTCCCATTCCAGTGGGTGCAACAGTAGGGAAAGCGTTGGATAGCTTAGGGGTAAAAATTACTATTCCCACTCCAGTGAGTGTAACAGTAGGGAAAGCGCTGGATAGCGTAGAGGTAAAAATTACTATTCCCACTCCAAAGAGTGCAACAGTAGGGAAAACATTGGATAGCGGAGGGGTTAAAATTACTATTCCCACTCCAGTGAGTGTAACAGTAGGGAAAGCGCTGGATAGCGTAGAGGTAAAAATTACTATTCCCACTCCAAAGAGTGCAACAGTAGGGAAAACATTGGATAGCGGAGGGATTAAAATTACTATTCCCACTCCAGTGGGTGCAACAGTAGTTACAGCGTTGGATAGCGTAGGGGTAAAAATTACTATTCCCACTCCAGTGGGTTCAACAGTAGGGAAAGCGTTGGATAGCGTAGGGGTAAAAATCACTATTCCCACTCCAGTGGGTGCAACAGTAGGGAAAGCGTTGGATAGCGTAGGGGTAAAAATTACTATTCCCACTCCAGTGGGTGCAACAGTAGGGAAAGCATTGGATAGCGTAGGGGTAAAAATTACTATTCCCACTCCAGTGGGTGCAACAGTAGGGAAAGCGTTGGATAGCGTAGGGGTAAAAATTACTATTCCCACTCCAGTGGGTGTAACAGTAGGGAAAGCGTTGGATAGCGTAGGGGTTAAAATTACTATTCCCACTCCAGTGGGTGCAACAGTAGGGAAAACATTGGATAGCGTAAGCGTTAAAATTACTATTCCCACTCCAGTGGGTGCAACAGTAGGGAAAGCGCTGGATAGCGTAGGGGTAAAAATTACTATTCCCACTCCAGTGAGTGCAACAGTAGGGAAAGCGTTGGATAGCGTAGGGGTTAAAATTACTATTCCCACTCCAGTGGGTGCAACAGTAGGGAAAGCGCTGGATAGCGTAGGGGTTAAAATGACTATTAATTAATTAACAATTAACAATTTTAATTAATTGACATAATTAATTAATTATTATTAAATAACTTCCCACCCTATCCCCCTATAAACTCACAACCCACTACAGAAAATAATTTACTAAATATTAATTATTTACCAATTAAATATTTATAATTATTTACCAATTATATTTTAATTAATTACCTATTAATAATGAATTAACAATTATTATTAATTTACATAATTAATTAATTATAATAAAATTACTTCCCACCCTATTCCCCTATAAACCCACAACCCGCTACAGAAAATAATTTACTAAAAATTATTTATTAATTATTTATTATTTTTTACCAATTATATTTTAATTATTTACCAATTAATAATTAATGAACAATTATTAATAATTTACATAATTAATTAATTATAATTAAATTACTTCCCACCCTATTCCCCTATAAACCCACAACCCGCTACAGATTTATATTACACAATTATGAAAAATTATTAATAACTACCTTATTTTCGATTTTTTTTGTCTATATTCTATCTAGTCGATATTATGTCTAGTCTATATTTTTGATTCGATATTTTGGCTCTTAATATCGATATTACTCGATATTTTTGTAGTCTATATTATGTCTGGTCGATATTTTGGCTAGTCTATATTTTTTACTCGATATTTTGTCCAAACGATATTTTGGAATCGATATTATGTCTGTTTACCGCCAGCAAACTCTCCTTTTTTTCCTATAATTCACGGCCATGACCTTTGACCTATTGAAGTTTATTTATAGAGCATTCTTTGCTGAGCTACGTTCAAGACCAAGTCGTCCGCGTATAGCAGGTTGGAGAGGGTGATTGTCCCTAGTTTGGCTGCATGATTAGGGCATTTGTCAAGTTCCCCAGGTAGATCGGCTAGGAAAAGGTTGAATGAGATAGGTGCTAATACACACCCCTGTTTTAACCCTTTTGTTGTCCTAATGGGCTTCGAGAGATGTGTGCCTGCTCCAAGTTTGATTTTAATCCAGGTGTTTGAGTGGAGTGGTATTAGCACATCCAGGAGGTGTTTCGGTATTCCCCAGTTGTCCAGTTTCTCCCAGAGTTTATTGCGGTCCACATGATCAAATGCAGCAGTATAGTCAATAAACGAGAGATATAAAGGTGACTTAATCTCTTTTGCTGCCCCCATCAACAAGGACAGTGCCATGATGTTGGTTGTGGTCCCTTAGCCTCTGCAGAAACCCGTTTGGCTGATCGGGATGATGGAGTTTTCGGATGCCCATGAGGTTAACTCCTCCAAGATGGTACCTGCGAAATATATAGCCTCCACATCCAGTAGGGCAATAAGCCAATAGTTGTTTGGATGCTTCTTGCTACGATGTTTATAAATCGGGCTGATGACTGACCCATGCCAGAACTCAGGAAGAGTCTGGATATACCTTAAACTATTGAATATTGGTGCTAGTGATAATCTCCAAAACTCTGCATCCGATTTGTACAGCATGGGTGGAATGCCATTAGGCCCCGGGTCTCCAGTGGGCCTCCCCCTTGTTATTTGCTGTTTGATGTCCGCTGGCACAGTTCTTTCGCCTGGGCTCGACAGACTTCCAGGAGCTTGCTTCCGGCACTGAATTGTCGAGTTTAGATGGGGTCGTAGCCCCATACTCACGCATATCGGCAGTGGACCGCCTGCTGCACCAGGGAACAATTGTACCCTTGTGGTGACGCAGGAGTGCCACAATGGAATATGCTGAGCTGGGATTGGCACAGTCACACTCAGCATATTTTGAATTCTTGCTCCGCCATCTATTTCATGGGGGAAGCCCGCCATTAAAAGTCTGGCAGAGCAGGAATAAAGTGGGTCATAAAGTGACCCCATGTGGACCCCGCGATGGGGATACATTCAGGGGGGCACAACATATGCCCCCGTCTATATATTACCAAAATGTTCCAGCACGGCATGGACATCTACGTCCATGCCGTGGATGTCCACGTCCATGGCGTGCTGGAACTTATGTGATGTTACCATTGCGGTGACTGTTTTCGAGGCACCGCCATGGGAAAGGCAAAGGACCGCCGACCGTATCACGAGTTGAACTCATGAAACAGAAGTTCAACTTGTGATACGGTCTGCGATCCTTGTGCGGGTTTAGCGCAGCGGAGCCAATGTTGAGCCGGCGCCACTGCCCCAGACTCGTAATCGGGCCCTAAGTTCCTCTCTCAGTAGTATTTCTGAAAGGCATTTTTGAAAGTAAAGAGAACATATTTCTAGCCACTCCCCCATTTCCCCCATTCCCCTCCCACATTTATTACAAAAACATAGGTTTATGGGTGCAGGTGACTTTGCCACCATGGTGAAGATCGCTGAAAAGAAAAGATAGGAGACGAAGAGGTACCAATATGTTAGTGAGTAGTAATTTGGAGTACATGAGGTAGTACTATTGTAATAATAAAAAAGGCAGTTTATGAATAGCCCCCCTAATGTCCGTCCACGCAAGCATTAGAATGTGAGACCTTTGTCTCAATTGTCTCCTATTTCCTTATAAAAATATATTAATGATAGGAGACAATTTGCATACATATTTTACAGTGCCGGGTAGGCATTATGATGCAAGCCTTAGACATCTTTGTGATACGTCATGTCTCTAGAGTTCTTATATTAGTTGACGATCAAAAAGTTATTTCTGAGATATTTCTTTCACATTTTAACCAAATGTATGCAGAAACACAGGGGGTAGATGTAGCAGATTTTGTGGAATATTTTGAATTTTTGGAGTTACCTCAGATACCCTCACAAGCTTCTGAGATATTGAATAGCGCAATTAGGACTACAGAAATCTTAGCAGTGCTAAAAAGTATGCCCAATGCTAAGGCGAGTGGTGCAGATGGAATCCCAGTGGAAGTTTTTAAGGCATTTCAGGAAGTAATTCTCCCTTTTCTGAGAAAATTGTTTAACCAGATAAAGGAGGGTTTGGATATTCCAAAAAGTTTTAAGGAATCGGTTTTAGTAATTTTTTTTAAAAAAGATAAAGATCCCTGTGATCCTAATTCCTACCACCCAGTTAGTCTATTAAATACAGATTATAAATTATTCATGAAAATCTGGGCAAAAAGAATAGTTCCATGTGTACAACAGGTGGTACATGAGGACCAAAATGGTTTTATACCGGGGCGATGGATGGCAGTTAATACATATTTCTTAGCACAAGCCATTTACTATTTTTCCACTAACAAGACGGATGCAGGGTTCATGATGATGGAGGAGGGGGGATGGGTACATATTTTCTATGAATGCAATGAGCTACGACTTTTTTGGGATGAGGTTTTTGCTAAGATATCCTCATCTCTGTCACTGAGAATTCAACCGTTGGTTATGCTGGTTTTATTTGGCACTTCAGGGGAGGTGAAAGGGTTAACTAAACATCAGCATTATTTCATACTAATTGCCATAGCTGTTGCAAGATCTATAGTCCTACAAAATTGGAAAACAGATAAACAACCCAGGATTGACCACTGGCTTAATAAAAATGAACAGAACTTTTACGTTTGAGGAGGCATTTGCGAGACGGTAGGAGCAACCAAAAGATTCAGAGCTATCTGGCATGAGTACTCCGATCAGGCTGAGAGGGAAGGAGAATGAGTATAAAGGCAAGGTATTCCAGAGTCCCCAACCCTCCCATTTTGAAATAAGGCGGGATAGATTATATATATTAGCATTATATTTGAGATAGTAGAGGAGCAAGGCAATTACAATAGAGCTTAAATATCATGCACTTTATTTAAGAACTGCTGCTACTTTGCATTTTGCACTTTAAATAGCTTTTGCATCTTATTTTTCCTAAGAGCTGCTGCTATTAGCACTATGCACTTTAAATATTTTGATTCTCCTCTATTTATGAAATACAAGAATCCTGATACTTCCTGACTGTTTTACTTAAGGCCTAAAAAATAAGCACTTTATTTAAGAACTGCTGCTAATCATTCGAAGATCTATATGGCGTATATAAGGCTTTTATGCTGGCTCTGTACGGTATTTTAATAACGAACTGTTGCTATTTGCATTATGCACTTTAAATAGCTCGTCTTTATCTAATTTAAGCACGTCATGCTGGTCTATATCTTTCAGGGTAGAAGTTAGGAGTGTTGCACATTCAAAATTCACTTTATCTGTTTGTATTATGGTTATAATATAGTACTGGTTGTGCCACTACTCAGATAAATATTATGACTGTTTATTATGTGTAATTTAGATGATGCCATGTGTTTTGAATGTCTATTCGTTGTCTTACTACTCTCTCGTTCAAATATATATATTTTTTTAAATGTCTCTAGAACTCTTTATTAACTAGAACCCAATGACTTGTTACAGGACAGGCATTTCTAATTGTTAAGGAATAGTATAGCTATGCCACCATCTACGGAATCTGAACTATTGTTTGATATGACACATAACATCTTCCTACTATAGGAGAATGAGTAGAGGTAATTGTGTAGAAGAGAGAGGAAAAATCATTGGACTGGGTGGAGTGAGGAAACTGAGTGCTACAGAAGGATCCTAGGTACTCACGAAACTGCAACACCTAATGGCCTTTGCCAAGGATAAGAAGAAACACAGCTGAAAATAAAAGTGTATTAGGGTCATGACCAGAACTGAGTGATTTTGAAATACACGATTGGCTTTCATTTGTGTACCTAGTCCTTGAAACCATTAATCCTGATAATGCTTACTGAGTATTAGACCTGTATCAAATCATATTTTTTGTGGTTCATAGGATTCATCTAATTTCTCAACATGTCTCTTGAGATATATAGGATGCTGCGAATCTAGGCCCTCATTTATGAGGATTTGGCATAGGGCAGCACAGCAAGTCAGTTTGCTGTGCAACCTTACGCCAAAGAGTGAAAAGACAGGAATGCACCGTATTTATGCGAACAGTGCATTCCTCTCCTGTCTACCTTCACTGTCGCTGTTTTGGCAGCCTAGCACCAACGCAGGAACCCTTGCACCATGGTGCAAGGGTGCCTGTGTTGTTGGCAGGATTGGTTTTGTGTAGGAAGGGGGACCTTCCTGCATAGAAACAATCCTAAGAGGTGTCTTCCATTTTCTGTGTGTGCTGCTGTATGCAGCACACATAGAAAGAGGAAAAAAAACCTAGCAAAAATAAAGACATTTCTCCTCGTTGCACCTCACCTCATGCGGTACAAGGTTTTGTTGCTTCCCAGGTTTACATGCTCTCATAAATGTTGGAAAGTGTTAAAATTCCTGGGTGGTGCATGGGAAATTCCACCACAACGCCCATGGAAAACCTCCCGAACGCAGAGTAAAGCAGCACAGCGATTTGTGCTGACTTGCCTTACTCAATATCTATGAGCCACGCCTAGTGGCTTTGTGTGGCCTCATAGATATGATTTTGTTATTTGGGCCACTGCAGTGTCACAAAGAGTGACGCTCTGGAGGGACATGAGGCTTGTGAATATGCCCCTTAGTGTCTGATGTGCAATTAACATTTGCAAACTATGGAGGTATCATTTGTACACAACCGGTTTTCAAATAGGAATGCAATTTGTGATGTGCCCTATGGATGAAGTGGTTGCATCGCAATGCACACTTGCCTTGGGTCACCAACGACTTGCCTACTTAATATTAAGTGAGCAGGTTAAAATGTATGTCTTCATGTGATTGACTGGGAATGCAGAGATGGAAGCCTGCAAGTAACAGCAGAAATCCCTCCCTGCATTTCCATTCTCAAACAGGATTTTTTCTTTTTTTAAATCAGCCTATGTCCATTAAAGAAACCAGTTATGCTTTTAAAATAAAAAAATCCTGTTGGAAGTCGCCGAGGTGAGCAATCAGTGGTCCTCTGAACCATGGCTTGCCCCTCCCCGATTCGTCCTATTATTCTCCATGGAGAAGATATGCAACGGAGGCAATTTCTTCTTTGCGCTTAAGATACCACCCCATTTGGTGTATGGGTATCTGATTATTGGTAAACCACTGAGACATCCATCTCCAAGTTTCAGATTGGAGTGCTGCATCCATTTTTATGCTCTCTCTATTTACTATTCGGAAAGGGTTGCAAAGACATTTGTCAAAACAGGATTTTCCAACTCTTAAAAGGCCATTTGTAAATAGAGAAAAAGTATTTTGTGGTTGCAAACCTTGTGCTTTTCTGAATTAAAAGTGTTTTAAACGCATGGCACCTTTGTGCATAAAGCCCCTCGTTACTTAAATGAAACATCCTCTCAAATTTATTGTTACTTAATGTAGCAATAAAAATATATTTGAGGTTTTTCATCCTCTAAATATGCTTTCTAATAGTGCTTGCTGCGTGTACATAGGAAAATGCACATTTAGGGTTCAAAGTATTGGAACTTGACCAACAAAAGAGTTTGAGATTTGACAAAACTCAAGTTCTTCAACATTCTATGAGGCTGGATGTAACGATATATCTCTTAAAATCACCTAAGAAAACAATTATTGCAGGCAGGCTTCAGATCATGGCAAAATTGAGAAAGTGAGGACATTGGAACATATCTTGATCAAGAGAAGTCCTAAGTACAGTAAATGCAAAAGGGGAAATTGACTCTTGCGTGTCAAAGATGCCATAAACCAGCAATTTATTTCAGACACATTTGTGAACCATTTTAGAAAAACAGAGTCTCTTTTTAAGCAATTGCAATCAATAACAAGTGTAACGAATTTCTAGGTTTTAACATTTCGTAGGCTGAGACATAGAGGACAATGTTCCTGCATGTCTTTTTGGCTATACAGAAGACATTTTCTCAACTGGTTCTCAAAAGTCTATGCAAGGACTTTTTCTTACCACCTCCGTTTTTACCGCATAGGTATGGGAAACGCCAAACGTTGCCAAGCCCAATTGCATAACCCACGCAGGAGAGTAAGAAGTCAAACTTTCCCTTCCAGCTGCCCCGGTCTGGGAGCTCATCTTTGCTAGGGTTCTCCTCCACTAAAGAGATTGTCTCCTCTGGAACAGCCAGCTTCGCTTCAGAGGGAGAGTTGAGCTCCACAGATGTGCGGTCCGTCTTCCCCATCACACTCTGTCACAACGGTCTTACACAGGAAACATGTGCCACAGAAAGAACCAGAGCTTTGCTCTATGGCTGTCAAATTTTGAAAGTTCCAAGATCTTAGAAGTCCAATTGTGAAATCTGAAATGAGAGAGAAGACATAAACCAGACTGTTTTAGGGTGATGTTAAAGAGAAACTGCCTTCAGACTTTCTACTGATCTTTTCTTTAGAGTAGCATTCTTTTTTGTTTGTATCCCTTTAAACCCTCCTCTCAACCAGAATTTGATATGCCAAATGTAGCTGTTACATCTGTGAGTACAGATCCAATATCAGCAGACTGAGACAGCGATTTTGAGAATCTCAAAGTTTCCAGCCAACTAAAAGAATTATAAATTAATTTGATGGTACATGGTGCTTGAAAACAAGTTTATATTGATCAACTAGAGCTGCAGGGCTTTACATTTCACCATCCTGAACCATTGCTGTGTGTCGAAAAATCTTTAAGGATCTCCTTCGGAAATTAAGAGAATAACCACTGCAATACGATCCAGGGCCCATGATCACTAATACAGTCGGCATTGTAATGGCATTACCGATTAAGCCACATAGCCACAAGGAAACTGCACAAATTACAAAACAAGATATATCATGCAGCTGAGGTTTGAGCTGCGACTCAAAGAAACTACTGAAATGCATAATGTTGGCATTCAGATCGGTAATTTTATTCCACTATCACGGGCAACAGTTGAACTGCATTTACCTTGTCTTAAAAGGCTTTTAAGGGGTTGTCCATCCAATTGCATCACAGCAAAAGTGAAAAGTGGGAATTTCCTCCTCGTCACATTTCTTTTGGTGGATGTCATGTCCTGCCAGCATTTGCTGATCTTCCTGGGTCTCATTCCACACCACCTTTAGTGGATGTCCAACCAAAATTGATGCCACCTTATTTGGCAATCCACGGCACACCATAAACCTCACAATAAGCCCACCATTCTAGAATCCTGCGCCCTAAATGAGTCTTAGATTTTAATGTTCTGGTAGGAAGTGTTGGAAAGATGAGATATTGGTACTCAGTTAGAGCCTCTTTTGAGCCTCGAGGAGAATGAGAAATACTGCAATAGTTCAGTGGTGTACAAGAGGGTCCCCCAATAAATGGAAAGTACCAAAGGAATTGGCAATACTGCACCTGATTCTGATGGAAATTCCAACTTTTTGGCCTTTGCATACCCAGCATTGTCACATGCTTTTTAAATATTTGCTACACTTCTAAACATCTTCCCCTTTTAAACTCACTTTACATAAAATATAGTTTTCAAACTAAATTTCAAAAATAAAAAATAGATCTATACACAGGTATTATAATTAACCTCAACATCAAATGCGTATACAATAGCAAAAGCATTTATTTAAAATTTCATAAACCCATGACAAATTTATAAAATATTTCCCAATAATTAAAACAAGAACCTATTTAAAAAAAAAAGTAAACGAATCTCATAAATAACATTCTACCAACTTGTGTAAACATATAGAGCAATCATAATTATTAATAATGAATAAATGACTGTTAAAAGCTTTTTTCCTTGGTACAGTTTATTTACCCCCTTTGGGGTTGTGATTTGTATAATTATTACATTTTGAATACTTTTTTTACCTCACTTTGTTGTCATCTATTCATGTAATGATGTTTTACTTTGTTTATTCTATTCAATAAAGCTTTCTCAACTTAAAATAATGAATAAATGCTATAAACATTAAAAATAAATGTTTGAAAACTTGTAATTGCAAAACTAACACTGTTCTTACATACATTGATTAAATATTGTCAAACGTTTTGCCTTCACCCTTCTGTTTTCTGAACCCATAGATGTTGACTTTGAGAACTCGGAACATGTTAGCACTGCTAAGCAGTGCTAAAGTGCTGGTACTGTCTCCCTTAAACATGGTGAAATTAGCTAACACCCAATTTATGCATTTAATTTACTTATACGTTCCCATTAAAGCAGTACTACATGTATTCAGGGCTTGCACATTGAATGCAACTAGTGGGCCTGCAGCACACATTGTTCCACCCACTCAAGTAGTATTTTAATCATGTCTCAGGCTTGCCACTGTAGCCTCGAATGGAGTTTAAAACTGCCATTTAGACTGGCAAAATAAACCTTTTGCCAGGCTTAACCCTTCTTTTTATTACATGTGAGTCACCCGCAGGGTAGGCCCTAAACAGCCCATAGGGCCCAGGGTGCAGTGTACTTAAAAAGTTGGACACGTACTTTAAACTTTTACAGGTCCCTGTAGTGAAAAGCTCTTACATTTGTTTTTCACTACCGCAAGGTCTGCCTGTCCCATAGGATAACATTCGGTTACCTTATCTTATTACATTTAGTAAGTGATCATTTTCAATTGAGAGCAGCTAGAGGTGCTGAGTTTTGTGTCTAAAGAATTGTCATTTTAAACCCTTTTTAATGGTAAAAGGGGGATTGTAAGTCACAAATCTGAAAATTACACAATTACAAAGATAGCATTTCTTGTCCCTACCATTTGGTGCCTACAGCCTGTATCCTGAGTCACATGGCAAGGTATGGTTGACAATTGGTCCTTGTGTATTACTCTCAAAGAGTGAGACAAAGAGGGGATAGGTGCTGAAAGGATGGGCCATTTATAACTTGATAGTGGGAGGAGCTGTCACCTACCACACTTGCACATCACAAAGTCTCAGGCTCAGGACACTCACAATGGGTTTAAATACTAGTATTGTGGATCCCACTCAAACAGTGATCAGGGCAGGGAGGCAGGAAATTCCAAACACCTCTGAGGTGGAAATTTCCAGAACATTCTCTTATTTTAAAGCTGGTACCAGGTATAAATAATGGACCCTCGTACCCAACTCTTCATTACAAATATGGAACTGTACACGACTCACAAGAAGAAATGCTGTGCTGCTCTGCTTTAAGGAGGACTGCTACTCTGCTGCTAACTACTCTGCTTCTCTGCAGCCCTGCTTTCCTGCTGTCTGAGTAAGTAGGACTGGGCCTGCATCTTGAACACAGGAACACCAGAGTGACGCCAATGGCAAGTTGGCTGGCCTGCCATTGAGAGACTCAGGGACAGAAAAGTTTCCAACCACCTTGAACCCTACACTTGGACTCTGTGTGCTGTGAATCTTGCACCCAAGTGGTGCCACCCAGTCCTAGACCCATAGAAGTGGGCCGGAAGGTGCTCAGCCAGACCAATTGAGGTCTCAGCCACGTTTGCCACAGTATCAAGTCAAGTCAAGTCAATAAATCTATATAGCGCGCTACATACCCAGAGGGTCTCAAGGCGCTTGAGGAAGGGTGGGGACTAACTTGTCAAATATCCACGTTTTAAGTTGCTTTCTGAATGCTAGGTGGTTCTGAGTAAGGCGAAGGTGAGTGGGAAGTGAGTTCCAGGTTTTAGCTGCCAGGTAGGAGAAGGATCTACCTCCCATGGTGGTTTTGTTGATGCGAGGTACAGTGGCAAGGGCCTGGTTGGAGGATTGTACCTGGCGGGGGGGGTGTAGAAGGACAGTCGTGTGTTGAGGCATTCGGGTCCGATTTCGTAGAGTGCTTTGTGTGCGTGGGTTAGGAGTCGGAAAGTAATCCTCTTATTGACGGGGAGCCAGTGGAGGCTTTTCAGGTGACCAGAGATGTGTTCTTTACGCGGGATGTCTAATATGAGCCTAGCTGAAGCGTTCTGGATGCGTTGGAGTTTTTTCTGGAGTTTTGCGGTGGTACCGGCGTAAAGGGTGTTTCCGTAGTCCAGTCGGCTCGTGACCAGAGCGTGGGTGACTGTTTTTCTAGTTTCGGTGGGGATCCAGCGAAATGTTTTTTTGAGCATGCGAAGAATGTTGAAGCAAGATGAAGAAACGGCGTTGACTTGTCTGTTCATCGAAAGAGAGGAATCCAGGATGACGCCCAGGTTCCGTGCGTGGTCTGTCGGAATGGGTGCTTTTCCAAGGGCCTCTGGCCACCAAGAGTCATCCCAGGCGGAGGGGGAGGTGCCTAGGATGAGGACTTCTGTTTTGTCTGAGTTCAGTTTCAGACGGCTGTGTTTCATCCATTCGGCTACTTCTTTCATTCCTTCATGCAGGTTGGTTTTGGCGGTGTTAGGGTCTCTGGTGAGTGATAAGATCAGTTGAGTGTCGTCGACGTAGGAGATGATGTTGAGGTTATGTTGGCGTGCGATGACCGCGAGGGGGCTCATGTATACGTTGAAGAGGGTGGGGCTGAGTGAAGATCCTTGTGGTACGCCGCAGATGACTTCAGTGGCCTCTGACTTGAATGGTGGAAGGCGGACTCTCTGGGTTCTTCCGGTGAGGAACGAGGTGATCCATTCCAGTGCTTTTCCTTGGATTCCGACGTTTCTGAGGCGTTGTAAAAGGGTGCTATGACAGACCGTGTCGAAGGCTGCGGAGAGGTCGAGGAGGATGAGGGCGACTGTGTCTCCATTGTCCAGTAGAGTTCGAATGTCGTCTGTTGCTGCGATAAGGGCGGTTTCAGTGCTGTGCTTGGCTCGGAAGCCGGATTGTGAGGAGTCGAGGGATTTGTTGGTTTCAAGGAAGGCGGCGAGCTGGTTGTTGACTGCTTTCTCGATGACTTTGGCCGGGAATGGGAGGAGCGAGATGGGGCGGTAGTTTTTGAGTTCGGTGGGGTCAGCTGTGGGTTTTTTCAGAAGGGCGCTGAGTTCGGCATGTTTCCAGCTTTCCGGGAAGGTGCCGGATTTGAGGGAGCAGTTGATGACGTCTCGGAGGTGTGGTGCTATGACGGAGTCTGCTTTGTTGAAGATGTGGTGAGGGCATGGGTCTGTGGGGGATCCTGAGTGGATAGAGTTCATCAGACGGATGTTGTCCTCAGTGGAGATTGGTTTCCAGTCATTGAGGCTATTCGGGGGGGGGTGGGGGTCCTGCGGGGGGTTGGGTGGGTTGGTCTCTGGGTCGGTTGTCGAAGCTGTTGTGGATGTCTGCAATTTTGTTGTGGAAGAATGAGGCTAGGGAGTCGCAGAGGGCTTGAGAGGGGGTGATGTCGTTGGAGTTGGCCGAGGGGTTGGTAAATTCCTTGACGATGTTGAA
This sequence comes from Lissotriton vulgaris, assembly GCF_964263255.1. Taxonomy (NCBI): domain Eukaryota; kingdom Metazoa; phylum Chordata; class Amphibia; order Caudata; family Salamandridae; genus Lissotriton; species Lissotriton vulgaris. The sequence goes on from NC_141686.1 coordinate 70,884,398, forward strand.
TAATTCCTTGCTGTTGTGGGCGTTGTTATCTAGTCGGTCCTTGAAAGCGGCTTTCTTGGCATTCCGGATCAGTTGGTGGTGTATGCGGGTGGCGTTTTTGAAGGCGTCCTTGGTGCTGGTGGTTGGGTCTTTTTTCCAGGCCTTCTCAAGGGAGCGACAAAGTTTCTTGGATTTCTGAAGATCATCGTTGAACCAGGAGGCCTTCTTGCTGCCTCGTTTGATTTGTCGTTTTTTCAGTGGTGCTAGGATGTCGGCGCTGTTGGATAACCATTGGGTGAGGTTGGTGGCTGCTTGGTCTGGGTTTGAGGAGTGGGCTAGGGGGTTTTGCAGAAGCGATGAGGAGATCTGGTCGATGGTGATTTTGTTCCAGTTTCTTTGCAGAGTGGGTTGGGGGTGGATGTTGGATGTGGGCTTGTTGTAGGTAAAGTGAACGCAGCTGTGGTCAGTCCAAAGGAGAGATGTGGTGTGGCTGAAGGAGACATGTTTGCTGGAGGTGAAGATAGGGTCGAGTGTGTGACCTGCGATGTGGGTGGGGGTAGTGACAAGTTGTTTAAGTCCGAGGTTGGCGAGGTTGCCCAAAAGGGTGGTGGTGTTGCGGTCGTTGTTCTTTTCAAGGTGAAAGTTGAGGTCTCCCAAAAGGATGTACTCCTCGGAGGGGAGCGCGTGTGGAGTGATGAAGTCCGTGATGTCTTCACTAAATTGTGCGCGGGGTCCTGGTGGTCTGTAAAGGAGGGTGCCTCTGAGCGTGGTCTTGGGGTCGGTGTGGATCTGGAAGTGAAGGTGTTCAGAGTTGGTGAGATTGACGTCTGAGCTGGTTGAGATGCGGATGGATTTCTTATGGACGATAGCGATGCCTCCTCCTGTGTGGCCGGTACGGTCCTTGTGAATGATCTTATAGCCTTCCGGGATGGCAATGGTGATGTCTGGGGCTGAAGAGGCATTCATCCATGTTTCTGTTAGGAAGGCGACGTCCGGAGAGATGGTGTCGAGTAGATTCCAGAGGTCAATGGCGTGTCTGTGGACCGATCGGGTGTTGAGTAGGATGCATTTTAGATGGGTGGGGTCGGTTATCTGTTTTGTGTTCGTGGATGAGGAGTTGTTCTTGGTGCCGTCGAACTTGCAGGAGTTGCAGGAGAAGGGTCCATGGGTGTGTCCGGGAGCGGCTTGGATGCAGATGGGGGAGCGGCCAGGGTTAAGGGCTAGGAGGGTGGTGGCATCGTACATAATGCGGGTGGGGTGGGCATTACGAGGACCAGGGGGTATGGCGCTGGGCGCGGTCCAGGCGCGGACGGGCGTAGACGGGCTTACCTTTGGCGCACCTTTGGCGTGGTCGTAGCGCGTGGACGCTGCGCGTGGGGACATTGGCCATAAATGGATGGTGGAGGGGGCGGAGCGTGGGAGGGTCAGCTGGGAGGCGGGATCGTGGAGGCGGGTCAGGGGATATCACAACAACAAAATGGAGGGCAGAAACGAAAGTGAAAACTGCGAGGGCACAGCACAATGCACGCCAGCAAGCAGTCTAAGGCTCCTAGGTACAGCAGACTAATTCTCCACTAAAAGCGCTATTCACCAAGCAAAGCACAAAGCGCGATGTAAATGATTGATATAAAAGTATCCAATGTAGCTACAATACTCGCTGTTGTAATCAGAGCGCTACAAGCACAAAGCGCGGTAAAATGAATGATACAAAGTATCCAATGCAGCTACAATACTCGCTGTTGTAATCAGAGCGCTACAAGCACAAAGCGCGGTAAAATGAATGATACAAAAGTATCCAAAACGCTACACCAGCAATATCTTCAAAGCGCGGTTTATCTGTTTGGCGCTACAATACCAGGCGCAGTCTGTAGGTCGCGGGTGCAAGGGGCTTCAGCTGCGGTGTAGGTGCTGCAAATCAATTGAGCAAGGGAGCGTGGGGGAGCGACTGTTTAGGATGGAATCCAGGCGGTCACAGCTAGGACCGGTCTGAGGACGGTGAATTCTACGTGTGTGGGAGGGTCAGCTGGGAGGCGGGATCGTGGAGGCGGGTCTGGGGATATCACAACAACGAAGCCCGCGCATTGGAACTGCTGCATCACAGTCTCAGGCTCAGGACACTCACAATGGGTTTAAATACTAGTATTGTGGATCCCACTCAAACAGTGATCAGGGCAGGGAGGCAGGAAATTCCAAAAACCTCTGAGGTGGAAATTTCCAGAACATTCTCTTATTTTAAAGCTGGTACCAGGTATAAATAATGGACCCTCGTACCCAACTCTTCATTACAAATATGGAACTGTACACGACTCACAAGAAGAAATGCTGTGCTGCTCTGCTTTAAGGAGGACTGCTACTCTGCTGCTAACTACTCTGCTTCTCTGCAGCCCTGCTTTCCTTCTGTCTGAGTAAGTAGGACTGGGCCTGCATCTTGAACACAGGAACACCCGAGTGACTCCAATGGCAAGTTGGCTGGCCTCCTCATGAGAGACTCAGGGACAGAAAAGCTTCCAACCACCTTGAACCCTACACTTGGACTCTGTCTGCTGTGAATCTTGCACCCAAGTGGTGCCACCGAGTCCTAGACCCATAGAAGTGGGCCGGAAGGTGCTCAGCCAGACCAATTGAGGTCTCAGCCACGTTTGCCACAGTGCAATCCTATTCATCGAAGCCCGTGCATTAGAACTGCTGCTGCCTGCTGCAGTATCTCGCACGGCAGCCTGCAGCTCATCGGAATCACAATCTGCACAATGCATCTCTGATGCAGGACTGTGCATTGCAGCCCCTGAGACCCGATGCTGTTTTACACATCCTCAACTTGGGATTTTGCATCGCCATCCAGAACCGCCACTGCAAAGAGTAACTCCCCAAGTAGGATTTAGGGTACTTCATTCTACGAACCTAACTAAATCCCTGTATTTGACCCATGCTCCATTGCAGTCTGCCTGAACTTGTGACTATATGGCTGAAAAGAGTTCAGTAGCCGCAGTTCAAACAGGGGGTCTCTGCTACGTGGTACCTGTTTTCCCCGCATCTTGGTCCCGGAGGATTCCAGCGACCACCAGGCATAGCGCGGAATCGGTACTTAAGGAGCTCGTCAGCCCACGGCGCGGGACAAGCCCGTCAGAGCCCAGAGGAGGCTGGGCTGGGCCCACACTCTAACGTCAGTCACTGGGACCCTAACTGAAGGTACTGTTATAGTTGCTGAAGTCCTCTAAGTAATATGAGCAAACAAAAGGTCCGTATGGGCCACCCAGGGGGAGGGGTAATGGGAACGTTGGATGCCTTCATAAGCAGGGCAGAGTCTGTACTTACACAAGAGATCAACATAACGGAACTGAGGCTCTCATTGGACCCTTTATTTGCTAAGGAAAGTGCGTGTCACTTGGTAGGATTACTGAGAGCTGTGTCCCCCAAATAATCCCCGCAAAGTCGCTCCCGCCATCTATGGTGATAGAGACAAGTGAATCTTCGCCCCCCTCTCAAGCAACTAGGGTACACATACAGATTACGGGGAAGTCCTTAAACCATCTTCTAGATGATACCAATTCTGAGCCCCCAGTTAAAAAAAGAAGGGGGGTGGTTTGGTCAAACCAAAACCACTGAAGATGGCCAAACCTGGTAAATCGGGCAAACAAAGAGGGAAGCAGGGCTGGGTCCACCCCCTCAATCGAACTCTACTGACTCAGTCATTCTTTCCCCTCAGGCATATGATGACGATTTTTGGAAGAGTGGAGACCTTCTATCCTTCTAAATCCCCTTCTATTGAAACTTAGTCATATTGAGGACAGACTCTCTCGCATTGAGGATACGCTTAAGAATAAATCTCCTAGGTGCACTTATTTAGAAATAGGCAGGGGTATGGGTATAGCATGTCAGCATGGGGAGCAATGTATAGAGACCCAAAACGTAGAAAAGAACCAACATTCTCCACAATCTCTAACATCTACTTACCCAACTATCCCTATTTTGCCTGAGCCCCAAAGAACAAGGAACTTGTTCGCAAGGAAAGGAGCAGTTATTACAGCTAATTCAGCAGATCGAGAACACTAGGGTCAACACGAGACAGCTCACATGCATGCCCAATTCACATCTTAACATCAGCCATAACATTAGTACGAGCAGACCCGAGACATTCTTACGGGCATTAACCAGGGGGTTGGACATAGTAGTGAGGTTGAACAACAGATAGTGCCCAAACAGAATGTGCAACATCTAACTCCTAAACCCCCGCACCTTCCCCCAGCGGCAGCTCCTCTTGTTATAGTGATGGCCAAAGTTCCCACCCTGATGGATGGGCAGGTTGGATTAACTTCACAATTGATGGACAAAGCCCTTCATTGGCTATCCCAGCACACTAGTGGATCATCGTGGAGGGGGGTACCTCCTGCAAATCAAATCATAATGGCGAGGAGGGTAGAAAGGCTGGGGCTTTCGCCTAAATCACTGGAAGGGGATTGTGTGATAATCAATTTTAATAATTGCTTGGCATCAAGTTCTATACTAGCTCAATTACAGGGCAACCCTCCAAAAGGTACTCAGAGCTCTCTCTACATTATTTTTATAGGCCATTGTCAGGCCCTGCCCTAGAATTTAGGGCGCACTCAAGGGGATTTAGGGTGAGGCCTATCACTGTAAGTGAGGTAGGGCTCCCCTGTGAGAATAGATGTGCCCTTCTGTCACAGTCCCTTAAGGGTGCACTAACCTTAGGAGAAAGATCCAGTGGGAGCGATGATAAGTCCCTGAAGCCCCCCCCCACACTGTCCCACCGGAAGAGAAGCAGACTCCTTCCAGCGGAGCAGGGCTGGAGGGGCAGGGGAGCCAAGCGAATGGACAGTGGATATAGCTCCAAGACTTAGCACCAGGTATGCCTATCGCCTAGTGTCATGTACCAATTTTTGAGTCATTTGCTTATGCCATCTTTATCTTTACACGGACACCATGTACCAAGACATGTCTTTTAGGTTATTGTTATACAAAATCGAGACCGCCACATTGCAATAATCCGATATTTCATTCAATCTGTGACTTAACATCTGTTCTAGATGCTTTGAATCAATTACTGCCCTTTTGTTTGAGTGTAAGTACCATTTATGTACAACTTACGGCCGCTTGTCCCTCTGGAATAGACAATAATGATCATTTCTTACCCACTATGAGTTGGTGTTAATACTTATGGCTCTTTGTGGCCATTATGTTTTAAGTAATTGGCTTCTTATATGTTTTCTTTTTAGTTAGACACATCCTGATATTCCAATTGGATTTATATTGTCTCTTGGAAGGATCCTATATATATCAGTTTATTCGCTGTTAGTGCTTTCTACAATTGCACACGGTATGCAGAAACTGCTCTTTTTTCCTCTCTCCTCCCCCCCCGCCACTGTTCTGGTTCATCTTTTTCTTTTTCTTGTGCGATTTGACATCATATGCACTGTTGTTTCATTATTATTTTTGGCTAATTATTCATCTTTGTAGTAAGAGTCCAGCTTTTTAGGATGAATTGCGATATTTTATAATTGATTGTTAAGGGAAAAGAGGTTGGTAATCCTCCACAAAATTACATAAACAGCTATTTTATTGTAATGTGATAGTGTGTCATGTTTTTAATCTATATATAAATGTTGTATGTGTTTTTTCTATGTATTTATATGGTTGTATGTATAATTTTATATGTAGTTTTTATATATACAGTATTGTGACAGTTTGTCTTTTTATATGTGTGATTATTCCAGCCCTGAAGAAGTTCTGGTGGTCAGAACGAAATGCGTTGGCTGATGGTTCTTTTGAGTATAAGAAAATAATAATAAAAACTGAACTGAGAAAATATCGAGACTTTTGAATTTGGATTTTGGACTCTGAAGAAAAAAAATTTGAACTGATTATTTGTGATTGGAGTGGTGCCCTAAACTGGATGATAAACACTCTGGAGGGGCAGGGGAATGAAGCCAGGACTGTAGGGGAAAAGAACGTCTGCCGTCACCTTCCTGATACTCCTCAGGAACGCGTCTCTTAGCAGTCCCTGCAGGTGGGGGTAAGCAACACAAAGAGACAGGTAAGTTACTACTAGCTCTTCCCCTGGAAGAACCCCTCTCGCATCCCCCTCCTGCCTACCAACAGTGGTACTCACTCGGGGGTAACGAGACTCTCCCTTGGAGCAGAGAAGAACTGAAAGGAGGAGCTCGACAGTACCAGTAAAAGGTCAAGGGTGACTCTCTTCCTGAGAGCGAAGGGTGAGTGTAACGTAACAGCGCCAATCCAAATTGTGAGAGCGGTAAACTCCGTGAAGAGCGAGGGCGTAGTAGCAACAGGACCACGGGGAGCTGGGCATCCGTGAGCAACCCCGGTTCCTACCATTGACTAGCCCTTGATCGGGTTGTGAACAAACAAACAACAAACACCCTCGTAAGGGTTGGGCGCTGTTAAAAGCAGGACTTCGGGGAGCTGTACATCCGTGACCTTCCCCTGGTTCCTACCGCAGTTATGTCCGGAGGCAGGTAACTCCCCTCCACCAGCAAAAGAAAGGAAAAGAAAGAAAAAAAAACAAAGGAAGCAAAGTGGGCAACACATGTGCGCCTTTCTGACGCATGCAGCGGAACCTCGAGGCGCTTCTTGTTCCCTTAGCGTTCCCGGTTCCTATCGCTCTCTCGAGGGAGATGGTAGTTGTTCCGCAAGGCGTTAGCAGGAAGTTCAAGTTCAAGTTCAGGCATTTATATAGCGCACTGCTCACCCAGAGGGTCTCAAGGCGCTTGGGGACGGGGTTGCTTATTTGTCGAATAGCCAGGTTTTAAGTTGTTTTCTGAAGGAGGTGTGGTTTTGAGTGAGGCGGAGGTGAGTGGGGAGTGAGTTCCAGGTCTTGGCAGCAAGGAAGGAGAAGGATCTGCCGCCCATGGTGGATTTTCGAATGCGCGGGACTGCGGCGAGGGCTTGATTGGACGATCTTAGTTGGCGGGTGGGTTTGTAGAAGGACAGTCGAGTGTTGAGGCAGTCGGGTCCAAGATTGTAGAGGGCCTTGTGTGCGTGGGTGAGAAGGCGGAATGTAATTCTTTTGTTGACGGGAAGCCAGTGGAGGTCTTTTAGGTGTCCGGTGATGTGATCTTGGCGAGGGATGTCTAATATGAGTCTCGCTGATGCGTTTTGGATGCGTTGGAGTTTTTTCTGCAATTTTGTTGTGATTCCGGCGTATAGTGTGTTCCCATAATCCAGTCAACTCGTGACCAGTGCGTGGGTGACAGTCTTTCTTGTCTCTAGGGGGATCCAGCGGAAGGTCTTTTTGAGAATGCGAAGTACGTTGAAGCAGGAGGATGAGACTGCGTTGACTTGTTTGGCCATCGAGAGAGAGGAGTCAAGGATGAAGCCAAGGTTACGTGCATGGTCTGTGGGTGTGGGTGCTGTGCCCAGAGCGGAAGGCCACCAAGAGTCGTCCCAGGCAGAGGGGGAGGATCCTAGGATGAGCACCTCTGTTTTGTCTGAGTTGAGTTTTAGGCGGCTCTGTTTCATCCATTCGGCTACTTCTTTCATGCCTTCGTGAAGATTGGTTTTGGCGGTGCTAGGGTCTTTGGTGAGAGAGAGGATTAACTGGGTGTCATAGGCGTAAGAGATGATGTTAAGGTTGTGTTGAAGCGCGATGGATGCTAGTGGGCTCATGTAAACGTTGAAGAGGGTGGGACTGAGTGAAGATCCTTGTGGTACGCCACAGATGACTTCAGTGGCCTCTGAAATGAATGGGGGAAGTCGGACTCTTTGAGTTCTTCCAGCGAGGAATGAGATGATCCAGTCCAAGGCTTTTCCTTGTATGCCAATGTTGCTGAGGCGTTGTATAAGGGTGTTGTGGCAGACTGTGTCGAAAGCGGCGGAGAGGTCGAGTAGAATGAGGCCCACAGTTTCTCCGTTGTCCAGTAGTGTTCGGATGTCATCAGTCGCTGCAATGAGGGCAGTTTCGGTGCTGTGTTTGGCTCGAAACCCTGATTGAGATGGATCGAGGGAGTTGTTGGATTCGAGAAAGGCGGCGAGCTGGCTGTTGACGGCTTTCTCGATGACTTTGGCCGGGAATGGTAGAAGGGAAATGGGTCGGTAGTTTTTAAGTTCCGAGGGGTCTGCTGTGGCACGGGTGGCGTCCGGCGAAAGCAGGCAAGGCAGGAAGCTCTGGAGTGAGATACACGAGAAGCAGCTTCCAGCTCCAACTGATGAACTTGGTGACAAGCACCGGATCCCCCTGGCGGCCGGCATTATATTGCAGCCAGTCCTTCAGGCAACAAACGGTGCCCGTCCAAGTGTTTGCTGGGAGGAGTAGTCCTCTCAGCCCTGCTAAACGCGCAGGGCCGTGACACCTACTCTCTGATTTGAAGCAATGTGAATGACTACAACTCCACCCTGCCATGGGGCAGGCCAATTTGGGTGACCAAATATCTGACTCCCCTTCAGTAATTTTTAACAGTGAGGTGAGGCAGGAAAATGTATATAAGCTCAAGATATCATCTTTGAACGTGGCGGGCATTACATGTAAATTGGCCGACATTCATTGGGAAAATCTGGCAGGGACAGGATATCACCTGCTTACTGGAGACATGGCCTACGGAACCGATTTTTATAAATGAGTACTGTTCTTTTCAGACCATGGAATCTCCATCAGCCTCAGGCAGGACCTTGATTCCTAACACAGCCCTATTAACCATAAAGAAGTTTGTACTTTCATTTTCTCACTCTGGAGCTTCCTACCCTAGGCACCTGCTTGTTAATAAATTATTATAACAACAACTTTGGGAGTAATATGCACCTAGTGGTCGATCAGGTAAATAAGGCAATTGACCAGGCTTCAAACATAGGTAAGAAGAATGTCCCTCTAAATATTATCTGGTTGGGGGACTTCAATATATGTTCTTACAAATTCAATCATGACCGAGTATGTGGCCTGGAGGATACAAGGGTAACTCGGCCTAACACTATTCCCATAGCACCAACGGAATGCGTTTGAACCAGTCCCTCTTCCTGAGAAACATGATAATAATTAGCCAGATCTCTATTTTGTCAGATCTCCCCAAGAAAATGTTCAGGTGAGCAACACAAGAATCAACAATTGATTTTATATTGGTCACTACCCCCCTGAGCGATAGGTGCAGACATTTACATGCACAATTTACGTACTATAGCGATCATGCAATCCTAACTTGTGAGATCTCCCTTAACCTTAAGGAAGTAATTATTCAACAGGAAATAGACCTACCATTATTATCCAGATGCAATGGTTACCAATTACGATGGGCTGAGATAGTCAAGCTTAACCTTACCCCTGAAGTAATAAGGTCTACTTATGATAACATTGTGCGATGTCTGGATCTAGGTAATTCCCCTTTAGCCCTGGTATCTTCCTTTACTGAACTCTTAGGACAGATAAAGGTGGTACTTACCTGGAGCAAAAAAGAGAAAGCAGTAAAGGCCAAGTGATGGTTTGACTCTCCCTGTTCGAAAAAGTGGAAGGCTCTCTCGACAGCGTTGAGAGCTAAACCAAGAAACCAACCCGCAATCATCTCATTTCGAATTGATTATAAATGAGCTAGAAGGGAAAGGGAGAGGACCATGAGAGAGGAGGCCTGGCTCAAACTTAAACAGGCTTCAACTACGGACAGTAGTATAGATTTTTGGGAGGTAATAAACACCCCTTATTTTAAAACTCTGGATACCAATGTTGGACAGGACAACTGGGTGGTACATTTTGGAAACATCTTTTCGATCCACCTGTCTCACCATCTAAATCCTCAGCTGATTTTACTCATGTCCCTTTAACATTTACGCTGGCAGAAGGAGTGGGCTAGAGGCGCGTAGTGCGGGGAAGTCCCCGGGTCCCGATGGAGTCCCAATAGATCTTTTTCAGTTGAATGAAGACCTGTGGGCCCCCCTATTAACCAACGCATTTAATAACCTAGCAATAACAGGCCCACCCCACTCGTGGTCAACCAGTGTGATAGTTTTGATCTACAAAAAGGGCGACATGGGAATCCCACAAACTACAGACCAATTTCTCTTATGGCTACTACAGCGAAACTCATGGGACGCCTTCTTCTTGTGAGATTGGAGACATGGGCACAGGACAGGGATATTTTAATGCAAACCCAATATGGGTTTCAGTGAGGGATGGGGACAGTAGACCAGTGCCTAAACCTCTCTTTAATTATGGATAAATACATCAGTGCGAAGAGTGGGGAACTGTATCTTGCTTTTATGGATTTTACTTCGGCATTTGATTGTGTTTCCCACTCTAAGCTCTGGTGTATAATGGGAGATATTGAGATTGATCGGACCATAATTGATTTCATTCGCCAATTGTACTCTAACGCTTCGACATGCGTTCGTTATGGGAAAAATGGTGAATGTACCCTTTATTTTAACATCTCTCGAGGGGTAAGGCAAGGCTGCGTCCTTGCCCCATTTCTCTTCTCTATTTACACTAATGGGGTCGAGAGGACCCTTGGGGATGCAACCTTGGACGTCCCTGTTTCTGGTTCAAAACGGCTGCCGATTCTTGCCCATGCGGATGATGCTGTCCTGATGGCCAGAACAGGCCTAGGTCTCCAGTCCCTTATTACAGCTTACGCGTCATTTATGGCTTCGCTAGATTTAAAAGTTAACCAATCCAAGTCATTTGTAATGGTCGTTGGGGCTGGTAAGAGAGAGAAGCAACCACATTTTAATATGGATTCTGGTCTAATTTCTGTGGTTGAATCATTCCCTTACTTATAGGTATTATTCGACAATAAACAAGCATGGGCACAGCTGGTTAAAGGAGGAGCATTGGAGATGGAGACCAGTGTAGGAGTAATAAAACCTTTTTCCCAAAAATTGGGGGAAAACCCATTAAATCCAATTAAAAAATCTAGTATGCCAAGGCAAAGTCGGCAGCTACCTATGGAGTTGGGGTATGGGGTATGACATCTGTTGAGCCATTGCAAATTATCGAAAACAGATTTCCCTCCCAGAATAATTCTCGAACTATGTAGCCCACAAGGAACTAGGTCTGTCGTACATTACGGACTTTATTAGACTGGCCCCTCTTCAGCTTTGGCTTTCCTTCTGGCACAGGGACACAGTGAACCTAACCCAAAACATAATTAGAGATATTTTAAAGATAGATAGCCACAGCAAAATTAGGTGGTTGAAATATGTGAAACAGGAGTTAACCACCCAGGGCTTGGCAGAGCTTTTTGAAATTCCTACAACGTGCAAAAAGATGTCCAAACAGAATTGGCGGACACCTTTATGCGCCGGGCTCAATATGTCCGAAAGGAAAGGAATTATTGTAAGCAGGCAGCCCTCATGTATCAATTAACACCACCATTGTTAGAGGGAGGATATTTTTATTTAGAAGATATTCCCATCGCCCACCACAAATTCATCCTTCTGAGGTTCCGTCTGAGTCTAGTACCTTTAATGTTAAGGTTCCCAGAGAGGACTTTTAAGCACTCTGAATTGTCCCTCTGTCCTTGCGACTCAAACCCCCCCCAAAGTGACCTCCAAATTAAATTTTTTTGTGGCTATTATCAGAGGGAAAGAAATAAATGTATTGTACCCATTTTCAAACAATACCATTTTAGGCAATGTCTGGTTGCCTTATACTTTTTAAAATCCTTGCCTGATCCTTTAGTGTGTTTTTCATTAGCGTCATTTTTGTTGGCTTGTAGGAACAAAAGGAGACATGTGCAATTTTAAAAAGGTTATGGATCGTTTTATTTTATTTTTGTTTTTGTTTCAACTGATATGGCTCAAAACTTCATTGAAGAATGGATAGGTGTGTAAAGGTATACCCATTTGAGAGATAAATTAATTTTATTGCTTTCTTTTTCTCATTTGTGAAATGTTTATGTACCTTTTTTATCTGTAACACTGTGAATACTTGCCATGTACTTTTATGATGTGTGAAGTCTCTATGAGATATTCAGTGTATGTATTGTGAGTGTCTGCTGTGTCTTTGCTTTACACATTGCCTCTGAAGTGATCCTGACTGCTCAATGCCAAGCTACCGAAGGGTGGGCATGGGTTATACAGCCAGTGTAATTCCCTGCCCTTGACAGGAGTGGTAGTTCTGCCTGGCTGGGGCATTCCTTCATCCAACCAGACACTGCCGTTTCCAACAATTTGTGAAAGTGCATATATTTGGAGGGGATCTTATTTATCATTGTAACTCCAGTCCAAAAACTTTGGGGTAAGTGAATACATTTTACCAGGTCAGATTTTCTTTTCTAACTCTAATCGCACAATATGTCGAAAAGTATATACATTTGGGCCCAGACCGATTCACAAATCTGACTCCAATACAAAAACATTGGAGAAAATGCAAATATTTGACATGTTCACATATAGTTTAGTAATCCAATCCAAAAACAATAGTGAGAGTGAATACATTTGTGGAGTCTGTTTTCTAATCTAACTCCAGTCACACAAACTTTAGAAAAAGTGCACATATTTTATTGTATAAAATCCACCAACATTTACTACTATTATTCATAGTTCTCAAATTTTTAATTACTATACATATTAGAAGCTTCTAAAACATCTTAATCAATATCCTACTTTAGTATTATTTATTATTCATAATGTTGAATAATACGTTACATTATTAACACATGTATTACCAAACCTAGTTCAATAATATTAGATATTTCTACTAATTGTATGGCATGATTATTGTAATTTAAATTCTATTATCATAAAAATATATTGTCAAATATATATAATCCGTAAATTAGAAAAAAATCATCAACATATTAATTCAATTACATTTTTTATTGTTTTTTATTAATTTCATATTCAACTTTAGAGCAATTAAAAATGTAACCATTTTCTAAATAGATTAAAATGGAACCCTCCAATACTTATGTGGCTTAACTGAATGAACATAATATTTTTATTTATTTTTACAATCTTTTATATAATTTGATCGAAACAATAAAAAAATAGTAATGGTTAATACGCCTATTACTACTATTACTACTAATAGTAATATTTACAGTACTACTACTAGTACTTCTACTACTACTACTAATATTAATAACAATAATGCGTTAGGATGAGGTTATGGTACTAAAGTTAAAAGTGAATACACACAGAAAGGAGAAGCCAGCTTCTGAAGCAATTGATTCTGTGCATGACCAGCTACAAACATCAGATGCGGCTATTAGCCAGCTCACCAGTGTTAATTTTATCATCCTTACTAAGAAGAACAACAGTAACATTAGTGATTTATGGGCTACAAATATTTTTCCTGCAGGAGACAAATTAACTTGAAGGGTTATGTAAGGAACTATGAGACAGCTCACAGGGGATGAACCGTTATCGCTGGCAGTGGACTACTCGCTTTTGAATTCTTTTTAAATTATGTACACTCCCTAAAGAACCTATAAACAATGGGGCTTTTTTACATGCCCCTTGGCCACTTTTACGTCACTTTTAACATGGGAAAAGTGATGCAAACGTGGAACAAGTGGCTTGTAAATCTGCCTTAATGTTTCCAGGTTCACCTCTTGCCTCAACTCATTCTGTTGCCCCCCTGCCTAACAGATTACAACCCTTTCTTTACAACACATAGGAGCTGTTGCAACGTTCACAAACGCTTTGATCACCTACTGACCTTTTGAGCGCTATTTAGGAAGGAAACCAAGGGGCAATATCAGAGTGTGGAACTGTGTTACAATTGACAGTGCAACACTCCAACATTTCCAAATCTCAGGGATGTGTCGTATTTACAACAATATAGCGCACACGTGTGTTTTCCCTAGCGCTGGAGCTAAAATTAGCTGCCTCGTGCCAATGCAGGTACACTTGCACCATAGTGCAGGGAATTATTGTTTATGTGCAGAAAGGTGTTCCTTCATGAACATAAACAATCAATATAGACAATTTATTACTTTATGTGTGCTGCAAAATGCAGCACACATAAAGTAATACATAGTAGAATAATAAATAAATAATATATAATAATAATAATAATAATAATAATAATAATAATATTAATAATAATAATAATAATAATAATACTAATAATACTAATAATAATAACAATAATATAAAATAATAATAAATAGTAGAATAATAAATAAGTAGAAGGAGCAAATCGTCATTATTTAATGTATTTAATGAATGTTTATATGCAGGAAGGGACACCTTCCTGCATATAAATAATCATTCATGGTGTTTTACTTTTTCTATCTGTGCTGCAGAATCCAACACACAGAGAAAAAGCAAAAATGAAAAGAAATAAAAATATTTCTTCTTGTTTCGCCATTCTAACACCTGCTCTAGCATGGACTTAGTTTTTGTCGCTGCCTCAGATTTACAGATCCTTATATCTGGGGCAGCGTCAAAAGCAAAGGGTTTTGTGGTGGAATGCCCGTAGCAACACCTCTTGCACGCCCCTTACACGCAGATACCTGTGTGAGGGTACTATATCTTCAAAGCAGCATTGAGCCACAAAAAGTGGCTTAACGCCACTTTGTAAATATGAAGGAGGGCATTGTGCCACCGGAACTTTGGAAAAAGGGAGGTTCCTGTGGTGCAATGCCCTTGTAAATATGCCCCCCAGTGACTAATTGTTCTGTGGAGGTTTTATTGACAAGTGGTCCTTGAGATGTCAGATATTTTATTTATTTATTTATTGTATTTACTTATACAGTACCCATATCACCCCCTAAGGAGTATCTCTGCACTGTATAGACCCGTATGTTTCTGCCCGCAGTGCTCTCGGATGCTCTGCTGGCAGCAACTCATACCAACAGCCCTACGGAATTGGGGCTATCAGCCTAAGCACCTCACCTAAGAGCAGACAGTCCAATGTACTTTGTTTCTGCTCGGACTGCCAGGGAATATCAGAAACAAATGACCCCGCATCCTTGGAGAAAACCAACAGCATTTCAGGGTCCTTATTTGTTTGCTTTGAAAAATCGAAGCCCAGCTTTGGGAGTTTGTTTTTGTAAAATAAATAGTTTTATGAGCCACTAAACAAACTTTCAATGCCCTCAGAGGAGCGACTATGGCAAGCGGTAGTATACTAGGGCAGTGCGGACTATTCACCTTCGCTCCTTGAGGAGTCCTAGTGACGCCCTCAGCTTCCAGCTACATCTTCCATTTGTGCTATGATTAATCACCTGTGCCTCTCAATGTAATGCCTTTTTTATTCTGTTCAGTGCTGGAAAGAAGGAAGTATTGGCGAGGCTACAGGTCTGTCTTTAACGTCGTGAATCATGCTTTTTGCATGTGTTAGCACATTAAAAGCCGGAACTAATGACCTTTTCGGTGCTTGTTTACACACGTTTCTTCACTTCTTGACGAAGGAACTTTCAAACTGCCTGTAACACTTGGCAATGACATTTTTGGTACACCTTGCTGAAAAATCTAAGCAGATTTATCATTGAGTTGCGTCCCCCTTGTTCCACTCAAGGTGGCGCAAGGGTGACGCAACAACTGCGTCAGATTCATCAGGCCATGCAGGGTCACTTGCGTGGCCCTGAGTAACACAACACAGCGCAAATCACTGCATTGCGTTACTCTGCACCAGAGAGGCATTTCATGGGTGGAGCGTGGGTGTTCCCCCGCATCCACCCATGGATTTTGGCACATTACCAGATTGACCATTACTAGTAGACCTGGGAATGCGTCGAAATGCTACGCCTTCCCAGGTGAGGCGTAACGAGGAGAAATATCTTTATTTTGCATCTTGTTTCCTCTTTCATGATAGCAAGAGGAAAATGCCTCAGAGGATTGGTATTTTGCAGGAAAGTCTACCTACCTGCACAAAAACAATCCTGCTTACAACACAGGCACCCATGCCCCATGGCGAAAGAGTGCCGGCATTGGTTCTAGGCAGCATTTTGTGCGCCAGTGCAAGCAAAGGACAGGAATGTGCTGCATAATGTTGAATACAGCACATTCCTGCCCTTTCACTCAGCGCAGCACAGCATGGTGGCTTGCTGCGTTGCTGCCTTGCGTGAACTCTTGATAAATCTGTCCCTATGTGTGGAGTAACCTGCATGGTGTAGAATAAAAACAGTTGGCCAATTACTTCTTTATGTATGGAGGCATCTGAGCCTAAAGGGCAGCAAAGTCCATTGGTTCAATCACACCTTACAATGCCCTTCAATCAAGGCAGATGCTGACATAAAAATGAGCCTCCCTGAGGCACTCAATCACCATCTCCACAAAGGGCATGGAGCAGGCACACAGTTAAATACTTATTAACTAGACTAAAGTCAATATAAAAAATTCAATTATTTCAATTTAGCTTTAGGATGAGCATAATGGGCGAGTGCCAGTGGCCCATCCTTGGATAACACACATCCTGGTCAGGGCATGGATGTAATGATCATGTAATGTAAAAATATGATAAATTGCATTCATAATCTGCTGCAAGCCAGACTCACACACCTGGAGCACTAGGCACGTGGTGTCTGAACCGACATAGAAGTAAAATGCTGCTGATAAATTATAATGTCTGCTCAGGAGACTAATGACCTGCCGAAAAGGGAGGATTTCATGCTAAGTGGTCAGAATTGAAAATTACACTGCTAACCCTCAGTGTTGATAGAGTAATTATTCGTGTTTATCTTTCAAATCAGAGAAAAAAATAACATTATTTTGAACAAACTCAACATAAATTATTATGAAATACAAACACATAGCACAACGATCAGATAAAATAAGATTGATCACTCAGAAAAAAATATGAGATCTAAGGCAGACATAAGACAAATGTGTTATTGAATTTAGGATTCGTCTTAAACTGTGCTCAGTGAAAAAGTTGATGCAGAAAAAATATTCACGGACAATAAATTAATAGGCAGAAAATGAAAATGCAACTAAAGGAAAAATACTGAAAAGAGAAATATTATGAACGTGTATAATAATTTACATAACAATAAATCACAAGGGCCTGTTAGTGAACATAACATTTCTGTCTAGCATAGTTTAAAGATTAGTGAGTATTGTATTTACAAGTTGATTTATATATTACATAGAAGTTAAAGTATTCTTGTGCAAATGCAGCCATGCCACCCCATTTAGGCTTCTTGTTTCTTTTTCCCAAAGAGTAGACATGTTCCTTATAACAAAAATGTGCTTGAGGAGATCCAAGATGGTGACATTACAGTAAATTAAAAACACAGTAAGTGATGGGAGGCTACTTGCAATAAGCCTAACCACTTGGCAATCGCTCAGGGTAACATCCAAACCCATTGTTTTTCTAGGCACCACGCCACTCCAATTTGGACCCACCCATAGGCAATCAGGCTTGACCCTGCCCCTAATGGGAACAGTCCAGCATGAAACGCTAGGCCAGGCCAGGCCGTCACCGAACGAAACACAATCCACCTAGGACCAGCCTGATAAGGGCTTTTCAGCTAGGTACACCTTGGGCCCTGTGGCACAGTGAGCACAGGAGCTACATATGGACATATCCTTGCCACTTAGGGTGGGAAACCATGCACACAAAAGGTGATGGGATGAATGCTTGCTATAAGCCTAAATACTGAATCTCTCAGAGTAGCACCCAAACCTATCGTTCTTTTGCTCACCAAGTCACCTCAGTTTGGACCCTGTCATATGATAATCATTCTTGACCCTGCTCCTCATGGGAACAGCCCAGCCTGAAGTGCCAGCCCGGGTCCTCATAGAACCGGAAAACAAGCACACCCCCACTAGATACGAAAGCTGCTTAACAATAGTTTACCCATTTGTGCAGGTGTACAATATGTGTGAAACAGCATCTTCTGTTGAACATATTTAAGGTAAAGGTTAATACCACTGATGACTGAACTACTTATATAGTTACCCCTCTTGTCAATAAAATCCATATTCAGGTCATTTATCAATTTTTAACTAGCAAGCAACCAGTGGCGTAGCAAGTTGCCATTGCTTTTAATGCAAGAATGGAAAACTGGGATCTGTAACCCCAGCTTTGTGATACAGCCATAACTGGGGAGCAGTTAGCCTCTTACACCCCTTGTCCAGTGTGCCACTGCAATACTTTATGAAGGCCCTAACTCCGCTGGGGTGTAAGGGCCATCGGAAAAATGACTACGGGCCCGATTCACAGAATGAACTTAAGACTAAATCCTAAACTTACTACTATTTGGTATTCACAGAATGCACTTACTACTTTCGGTATTCACAGAATGAACTTACTACTTTTGGTATTCACAGAATAGACTTACGACTACTAACTTTACGTCCGCACCCGGGCCGGAATTTCCGCCACCGGGCCGGAATTTACGGCTCTGCGGCGGGATTTATGAGTCCGGCCTGCAAATTCCGGCATTGCATCGTAATTTCCCATTCCGGCCTGTAATTTCCGGCATTGCGTCGTATTTTCTGATTCTGGGCCGTAATTTCCGCTTCCGGGCCGGAAGATAGGAATTTTGGCAGTTGGTCATGTTAGCCAAGGGTAAACACCTGTCCAAAGGCCTTATGTAGATAATCTACATTTACCGATTCTAAAATACCGAATTTTACCATTTCGGTATTTTAGAATCGGTAAATGCTATGTAGGAAAAAATTCTGTAAATTTTACAGATTCTGTAAAATTCGGTAATTACCGATTCGGTATTTACTGATTCGGTAATTCCCATTCATTCCTATGGGCCTGGAGGCCTATAAGAATGAATGAGAATTACTGATTCGGTAAATACCGAATCGGTAATAGGGGAAAGACTTACAAGGGTGGCAGGGTGTCACATTGACACCCTGTTGCACCCCTGAAAAGTAAGGGCATGTATGTCTGCCACATGGCACTTTTGGAAAAGCCCAAATTTGCTTTTTCAAAGGTTTTCGATATTTACCACCAACTTATAGTTGGTGGTAAATACTGAATACTTAAATAAAAAATGCTCTCAGTTGAGTGCTCCCTACATTAAGGATTCTGTAATTTACCGAATCGGTATTTAAGAATCCCGAGTACCTTCCTACTTACCCCCATGATGTTACTTCCGTGAGGCACCTCCTTCCATTTCCACACTTTCTTTCTTTTTCTTTTCCTTTCTCTCTCCTTTTAGGAAGTTTCCTGACACTTTATTCCCACCAATGGGGAGGGAGAGCTGGGAAAACACATACTTAGGAAACAACACAACTAATTGCAAAACGTAATGAATTTTTAAAGAGATGACCCAGATCTGGTAAATACAGATGGTACTGTTTGCAATCGCTGTCCCTAGGGAAATTCCGAAACGTGGTACAGATCAGCGGATGAAGTTTACTGTGTGAGCAGGTCCTGTTGTTGTGTACAAGACTTTGAGAGGGGGATGACCTGCTCACTACCCCTATAGCTCCTTTGTGTAGAATGCAATTGATTGCACCCATGTGGCCCTTCAAGCACCCCGCCACATTGCACACATCTTCTGCAACAGACACAGATGGTATTCCATCAATGTGCAAGCTGTCTGTGATGCCTGTGGGAGGTTCATCAATGTGCATGCAGTGTTCCCAGGCAGTACTCATGACAGCTTCATATTCCGCATGTCACTTCTTGCGCGCCGTATGGCTGCTGGAGAATTTGGCAACATGTGGCTACTGGGTAAGTACCAAGCACTAAAAATGAGTGATATGTGTCATGGAAATGTCTGAATGCCCCCCAATATTAACCATTGTACAATAAGAATCATGGCCCAACAGACACTGCATGTACAAACTTATAGATCATGTTCTGTGCAAGTAAATGAGGGAAATGTTAACAACTGCCCTGTCTTCCCTCCTCAGGCGACGCTGGGTATGCACTCTCCCCACATCTCCTATCCCCTTACAGGCGTGCAAACACTGTACATCAGCGTAGGTACAATAGGGCACACATACGTACTCGAGCCATCATAGAGAGCACTTTTGGTCTGTTGAAGCGCGATTCAGATGTCTCGACCGTACAGGGGGTGTGCTGCTTTACTCCCCAGAACTCGTGTGCAAGATCATATTAGCCTGTTGTGTGTTGCACAACATTGCTTTAACGCATGGCTTACACATGCCTCTGGAACCTCGGCTAGCTCTGAATCTGGGAAACCGGGCCATTGCACATGAGCGACATCAGGGCATGCAAGTCCGTGATCAGCTCATTGCCACGTTTTTCACATGAGCAACCTGTAGTGTCATGGACAACATGTGATTTGCTGTTTGTTGTCAATGATGAAACTTGGATAGACACGACTGTGTCAATAAATCCCACCCTGAGACAACTTTGCAAGCCACACTAACTGCATGTAAATCACAGCTGCTGACAGTAGTCAAAAGGTGGAGTGTGCCTCAGGTAATGTGCCCATGTCAGCGATCAGTGTAGTGGACATCCCTAAAAACAAATATTCACGCTGATGACAAACAATACATGTCCTGAGAGACAAACCTGGACCACATGAGGATGGGTCACCTAATCACAAAAGGCCATAACCCTTGCATACTCAGGCCTGTGACCTCAACAGATTTGACTCCCCCACAAATGATGGGCCAAGAATGTGAGTGATGATGTCATGGGAGAATCAGTCACCATGGGGCAGATTTACAATAACTGGTGCATCCCTGCATATCAGCAGGGATGCCCCAGTTATTGTGCGTCACGGCAGACACCCCTTGCACCATCATGGAGGTGCCGCATTTACAATGCGGCACGCCATGGGGCTAGAATAGACAGAAGTGTGACGCATCTGCTGTCGTAAAGGTGAAGCACTGCTGGAGTTGTGTCGCAAGTGCAACGCAGCTCCAGCAAGGTTGCAGTGACCCTATGCCTAACATGCTGCGTCAATCCTTACGCCTGCTTCAAGCAGGCGCAGGGTTTTGACGCAGCATGGCCATTAAAGTGACTGAGTGAAATCTTGTAGATTTCATTCAGCCACTTTTAGGAGGCGTTCCTGTCCTGGAACGCCCCCCCCTGAGCAGAAACGCCCAAATGTGGCGCAGGGCTTTACAACGTGACTCATTTCCCAGAGGCGTCACGTTGAAAATACCCCACAGCATGGCGGTGGCTTTGCGCTGCCGCTGCGTCACAAAAGTGACGCAACTGAGGCGCAAATGTGGCATACGGGGCTTGTAAATCTGCCCCATGTGTCTGATATATCCACATTGCTCCACACCAATGTTACGTAACACATCACACAACTCTGATAATGAGCACTCAATATGCACTACATGTCCCATAATGCAAAGTAGGAGAAAATGAAACTGGGGTTTGATATTGTGTCATCCTCCCCCCCCTGTCTGTGCAGAAATGTCATGAAATGGTCTGTTCCCTCTTTTGTTACATATTCATGATTCTCCCCTACACTGTCATTTCAGGTTTTACTACAACAGAACAGCAGGATGGCAGTGGATTTGATTACTGATTGTGGATGGATCAGGATGAATACAAAATGGCTGCCAACTACTTCCTGTGATGTATTTCCTGTCTTCCACTTCCTGAATAACATCTCCTGTATGATATAATGTGTTCTGGGTCATTTTCGGAGGTTACGACCCAAAAACGTAAGTTCCGGTTTCGCGGCGTAATGCACGTGCGCGTAAACGACGCTCCAGATCCGGAAACTACGTTTTCGGGCCGCGATATCCAAACATAAACTGGAACACATCATTTCATACAGGCAATGTTATACAGGAAGTGGGAGACAGGAAATACATCACAGGAAGTAGTTGGCAGCCATTTTGAACTTGAGGTAAGTTCCGCTTGTGGCGCGGGCTTTGACACGATTAAGCCCACACCACAAGCGGAACTTGCCTCCGTGTACACCGAGCCAGGAGTCCCCCAGGAGGTTGATTCCCCACGTCTTGTCTTCAAATAAAGCAGTGAAGATAACGATTGATTACGTCTATACAGATACGGACAATACACTTATATTCCTTGGAGAAATCACACCCATGAGTGCCCCACACACATTTGGAAACAAACATTGTATGTTCCTGTGTGGACATTAAGAATTTGTTTGGTCCTGAGGAGAATCCCCGCATTAAGGGTGATTCGAAACGCGTTGGCCCTTGTGACGTTCTAGGCCAATCTGTATAATTTAATCTATGCACTGAATTGAGAATTGTAGTCCATTGGTCAGATGGCTTTTTCATTGATTTGATCTTGCATATAAGAAGTTAATTGTTGATGTTCCACCATAAATAAGGTTTTTCTTAAAAGTGATTCCACAGTGGGCATTGTATGATTGAAGTATGTCAGGATGCATGGATAGATGTGAAGAGTAGTAGGGTAAGAGTATGAGTCAGACACTGTGTAGATGGTGTATATAGATTGTAGATTTTTTAGAGAATGAATGAGATGTAAATATTTAAAGGGGCTCCTAAAAAGAGAAAAGAAAAATTAGTATTGTTTTGAAAGTAAAAAAATTCAGAGAAAATAGCTACAAAGAAAAAGTGGTATAGAAAATATAATTAAAGTTTTTTGAAACTCAAAAGAAACGGAAAAAGTGGTTTCTTGAAGACAATTGTTCTAATCATTGTCCTTCCAGTCTTAGGTAAAATAATTGTGCAGCACTGGCATTTGTTTAGTTTATTCAGATGTTGGCGTGGCCTTGCTGCGCTTGAAGCCAAACCTTCGGTGTTTTTTCCTTTGCATTGTAAATGCGGCGCATCAGGGGTGGCGCACGGGTGGGCAGATGTGTCGCAACTCTTCTGGCACATCTCTGCTGATTAGAAGAGATGTGCCAGAAGTCGTAAATCGGCCCCTGTAGACAACTGTAGAGTGTGAACGAACAACAAGGAAACCTAGGGGTCTCTACAGGAAAATATTATGGAAATTCCTATTTACTTAACCCGACGTCTAGCAAAGTACATCAAGTTGAAGTCAAGACTAAATAGTTCTTACAAGAAACAAAGAACCTAAAACAGGGGGCCACCAGTGATTGTAGATCAAAAACCTTTTATAGGATTCCCATCAAAGACTTGTGATGATCAATGTTATCATTTGGTCGTCCTTAGGGTCGTGTGTCTCTGGATCATTGAGACAAAGATCGTACCCTATGGTGGATTAGGGTTCCGACCCGCAATCACTGTCGACCATGTGGTATTGATCTGATGGAATCTGGTGCAGTGCAAAAAATAAAAAGTGGTGTATTAAAATAGGATAGAGAACCAAAAAGAGGGAACTTTCAATAGGGAAGGTCTCTTCCTGTTAAAACCAAGAACAGCGCAATATCATAGCAGTTTAACCAAATATCTGCATGTGTCGGCCTAATGGGAAAAAGGGACCCAGGATTTCTTCAGGGCCTCTTTTCTAAATAGTAATGCTACTGCATATACTGCAAATAATGTGCCAAAGCAAAATATAATAAAACAATCGTGAGTATCAATCTATAACAGCAAAGGATATATTTTCCGACGTCTGTTAAATCTCCTCGGTGACACCTGGTGTGTTTGTTACATCTACAATAGAAAAATCACACAGTGACCCCGCTGTAAAGGCTAATTGTAAAAGATCACATGTCCAAAATATTACACTGTAAGGACATTATCTACTCACCCAGTGTGCCCGGGGAACAGACCTCACCTCTCCTGGACCTGGCTCAGGACATGTGAGACCCCGCTCTGCAGAAGTAAAACAACCTGACCTTAAATACAGCAGAGAGAATAAGCCAATCCTGCTCTGCCTTGTATATGCCTAGCACAGGTTATCATGCAGCTTACTCCCAGAGCTAACTAGCTATCATAGTCCAGTAGGCATGGATCAGTCCACCAAGACACAGACCACATTCCTTCCAGTGTAGCAGCTTATAAATGAATTCAACAGGCCATAGTTAGATCTTAATGAAATAGCCCTTTTTACTAAGCGTCCAGCAGTGAACACCCTTAACTAACCCCTGATGAGATTAACCTGCTATAAAAGATGTAAACAGCAGGATCTATTCATAACCACCTTGTGGAAAACAAAGGAATTAAACAAATGAGTGGCTTACCTGTCCGTCGTTGCCTCTGGCCGGCGCTGAGTCAGGGGGAGGCAACAAACAGGACAGGTACAGCCTTTAAGAATGGTCAGAAGCATCCATATACAGCCAATCAGCGTGGCTTGCTTATAGAAGAAACTCCTCGTTTTATAATAGTAAAAAGAACAGTGTATTAGGTTGAGCAACCCTGCCTGAAATTTCATAGATATTGCCCATGCATCTGGAGGTAAATTCTAGTAGCACGAAAGAAAACAGCTAAACCGAGCCGGTAGTTCGGGCTCCCACAAAAACGCGTCCTCTCGCGATACCAGCGGGACTACAGGATGACGTCTTAACATTGACGTCTGTAGTTCCGTAAGTCGCGGGGGCGCAGATCGAAAGGGCACAAAGTACCGTAGTTATCAGGGCTTGGGATCTTTTAAAAGTTATGCAAAGCTAAATGAATTTTGCGAAAGTGCCCCGCAATTTATGGCAAAATAATATTGAAAATAATGGCTCTTGCTTCGCATCTGGAAGAACTACAAAGTGACATCACATCCGTGATAGTGGTAGTTCTAAAGGTACGGCAGCAAATCAGGTAAAGAGCAGGAGTCAACAGAGATAAAGGCAAATGGTCACGCCTAACAAGTACGTGGTCTCACAGCAACCAGATACATCGAAATATAATAAAGTCATCAGTAGGACCCGACCAGGAAGATGACAACACAATTTGATCATCTATAAATTAAGCCATCCATATAGAAAAGGTGGACATGCTGGTTGTATATACAGCATCAACTAGGAGCCAATCAAACAGTGATGAATGTATGTAAACCGTCTTAATATAGTGGCCCGATGCTATTTACAGGACCCAACCTATATCTACTGCCAGGGTGACTAGATACCTCTGTGCATGGTAAATTAAATTCAAACAGAAGTCATCAGAAGGGGTTTCCTTACAGAGATGGAATTACTGAAGGCTAAACCAAGGAATCTCATCATCCAGCCCTCGAGTGTCTGTATGTAATTTGTAAACCCATTTTTGTTCCTTGATGAACAAAAATCTCGATATATCACTTACGTGGGTGGGACTGAAAGGTCCAAGTAAAGTCTGATTCATCATGGTTCAGCTGTATGAAATGTTTAGTTAATTGGGAAACACTGTTTTTACACCAAAAGGTGCTGTTGTGTTTCAGCATCCGAGTGCGGACATTTCTAGTGGTCATTCCGATGTACCTTTCATTGCATGGGCAAGTCAGTTGGTAAATAAGATTGGTACTATTACAATTAGTGAAGTGTCTTAACTCCCATGGCCGGGTGGTGCCAATATCAATGCTGGTTGTCTTACATGTCTGAGGACAGATCGAGCAGACCCCGCACGGGTGATGTCCGGTCACTGCTGGAAGGTCCCATAATGTCCCAATCTCTCTTCTAGGTGACTCTTTGGGGCACGTATGTACTAGTTGGTCACGTAAGTTACTTGAACGTTTAAAAGCGAATAGTGGATATTCAATTTTATCGTTGGTACAGTTCAAGATACGCCAATGTCTTCTGATAGTGTTTTGGACACAATTGGACCTGCTGTTAAATGTGCTTACAAATGTAAGACGGTCCAAGGGAGGCTTTGCAATCCGGGGCTCTAGAAGTGCCTCCCGGTTATTATTAGTAGCATGCTTAAGAGAGCGCTTGATAAGTTTCTTGGGATAGTGTCTATCTACCAGTTGATCTGACAAGTTAGCTGCGTGGTGTGAAAAGGTCTCCAGGGTGGAACAGTTCCGCCGGAGACGGAGGAACCGACCAAGCGGTAAGTTGTCACGCAGCGATTTGGGGTGCTGGCTCTCGTACAGTAGAAGCGAGTTCCTTGCCATAGGTTTTCGGAAGAGTTCACTTTCCAGACCAGTTGGGGTGACATAGATGGAAAGATCCAGGAATGAAATCTTCTCTTTACGGGTCTCAATGGTGAACCGCAGAAATCTGTTCTGAGAGTTCAACCACTCATGGAAGCGTAGGACTGAGTCTAGGTCACCTCTCCATACCACCAGCACATCATCAATATAGCGCTTCCACCATACTATAGATGTGAAAAAAGGGCTAGATGTTGTTAACACAGATGACTGTTCAAACATGTGAACATACAGATTAGCCAGGGAAGGAGCAAACATGCTCCCCATGCTAGTCCCCAAGGTCTGGAGGTAGATTGTGTCTTCAAACCTGAAGTAATTGTCTTTCATGGCAATAGTTACTAGGGCCATTATAAAGGGGGCCGGAGTAATAGAGTCAAGATCTCGCCCTTCCAGGATGGAACTGATAATGTCCAAGGTCTCATCCTGGGGGATTGAGGTGTATAAGGATTCGACATCCATAGAGACCAGATAGTCTGTCTCCTGATGGTATTCTATCGTTGGAATTGCTCTCAATACATTTGTGGTATCTTGCAAGTAGGTAGGCATAGTGTGTACTATGGGTCTTAAGAAATGATCCACAAAAGCCGAGAGTGGCTCAAGTAATGATCCCTGGCCAGAAATGATCGGCCTACCAGGCGGTGGCCTTTGGGGCTTATGCACCTTCGGCAAGGTGTAAAAGGTGTAAAAGTAGGGCATGGTAGGCTGTTGTGTCTGTAGAAATTGTGATTCTAAAGGAGTTATACTGCCTTCTGCCAAAGCCTCTTCCACCAGAGTCTTGATCTCATTCGACAGTCTGGTGGTAGGATCAGTCGCCAATGGTCGATAAGATATAGTGTTACTCAGTTGTCTTAAGCATTCCGTCCTATAGGTGTCTACATCCTGTATCACGATGGAGCCACCCTTGTCAGCGGGTTTTAGAGTGTGATCAGAGGAGAACAAAATCTGTATGTGTCTCGTCCTGCATGAAACAACCACCACATCAGGATTTTGCTTACATTTCTGCAGGCACGGTTGGTGAGAAAGAAGAACTGCAGGAACCGGTCCGGAGCAGGAGGACATCAGTTCACCGGCGGCTACACCCTCTTTCCACCAGGGAGGAAGAAGAGGAGGGGACCTCAACATCAGCAGGCCAGGGGATTGCTCTCACCTGGGATGACGAAGAACACGACTCTGGTGCCACGTCCCTGGTGGAGGCTGTGGACATTGTAGGGGGGGGAGGACCGGACACCTCGGACCATGATGTGGTGGAGAGCCACTCACCCACACACTCTTCACCAGTGGCTCCCGAAGAGGTGTCCCCGGGGCAGGCCAACATTCAATCTGGGCCTGCCATCTGCCCCTCCCTACCTCTAGAGTCCCCCATGCCATTGGGGGCTCCAGCTCCATCCCCTGAAACCTGTCCCCCTCCTCGTAGCTGCCAAGCCGAACACATCAGCTCCGGACCTGAGGCACCACATACCTCCTGTCTCCCCAGGCCCTTCCCGGTGTTGTTTCTCCTGTGGCTGTGCCAGGAGACTTGAGTTGGATGGTTGAGGGTCAACCAGACATGTCCGCTCGCATCTTCCTACAAGCGAGTCTCGAGATACGCACGATGCGAGCGGACCGTGTCCGATCTCTGGACAACATCGCCACCAACGTCCTGTCCCTGACCTGAGCCATGTCGTCTGTTGTCTCCCAAATCCCTTCCCATGCCACTGTCAATGTGTCCCCCTGTCCGTTGCCCCACACTGTTTCCCCCCGTACTGCTCGTGTGTCACGTACCCATGTGGTGCCTGTTCCTGCACCAGGCAGCCGTGTGCCTGCGTCGGATCCTGAAGATCTAGACATTGTGGTCCTGCAGGATGACCAGAAGGACACTTGACTTTTGGACTGAGACATTGTTCTGGACAAAGATTTCTTTTTCCCCTTGTGAATAGACTGGTTTCCCTGACGCTCCCTGATTATATTTGTTTTGCCCCTTCTCCGTCTGCATTAAGATCATCATTTGTTTTCCTTTCTCCCTTACTAACGGACGGTTTGTTTTTGTTCCTACATAAATATCTTTGAAGAATTCTACTTAGTTAACTTGTTTGACTTTATTTTGAATGTCTGTTTCCAAATATGGACACATATTTTGTGAGTCATATGCTATGCACATAATAGCCAGATCCTCCAGGATCTCGCGATTTGGCGGTTTGCCGCGAAATCTGCACTTTCGTAAAAATGCCGCGATTTTTACAAAACTGCCCGTGAAATCGGCAAAAAATGCTGCAATTTTTACAAAAGTGCCCGTGAAATCAGCACTTTTGTAAAAAAGCAGCAATCCTAAATGTATTCTAGTATAAAACACTGGGACCAGAAAATCCAATTAGATTTGTGTGCGGTGTGAAGTTCTTCAAACAAGGCAACACATCGACACACAGTCTAACGACTTGGAATATTGAGTCAGTTGAGTCACCTTTGCACCATCCATTTATTTTTGAAAATGCTTGCTGGGCACAATCCTGCCATCTAACAACCTTTAAAAGGGGCTATCCCTTAAGCTCCCAGAATTTAAGAAGTATCAAGAGGCTTTTCTCATAAGGCAAAATGCATGGTGGTTCAAAGACAAGACCAGCAACCACTATACTCAAAATGGCTATTGTTAGAAAATGATCTTCTATTCCCACTCTCTCCTTGCTCCATCACAACAATTAAATGAATTTGGATTGCCAAATCACACAAGATAATTAGCAACACTATAGAAGCTCTGAATGATAGAAAATTAAAAAACAAAATGCCAAAATCATGCCTTGCGTCTCTATTCTACAATCCCAACATTCAGCAAGACAGGAAAATGCTGTTCAAGAGGATGTGGGCGGTAAAAGTCATTTTACTTGTTATGGATCTTGGGCACATGAAAATCTGATCATGTACATAGAACTTGAATATGAATTCTTCAACCGAGATATTTACAGTTTGCTCACATTGAAGGTTGCAATAACAAAAATCAAGCATGCCCCTCCTTACTCAGAACATGTGTAAAGCTGGATCGTGTAGAAACCAAAATATACAAGTTTTCAACACCCCTAGAATCTCATCAGGGCCTATTTCAAAGTGGAATACTGTTCTAAAACAGATTCCATTGTTTTAAAGCTGAAAATGAATCATTATGAGTAAAATAAAGTGCCGCAAAAATGGCGCTAAATTTCCATAGTTGTGCCGCTAAATTTCCATATTTGTGCCGCTAAATTTGCTAATCCATGCCCCTATATCCTGGGTGGTCTGAATAGCATGTTGCTATGATGGGTTACACTTGTAACTGTGTCTCACACAAACACACATGCCTACATTGTTAGACAGGACATGATACACAACAGGATATTACTTATATAGATCTTTATTTTCACTTTACACCTAAGGACCCCAAGACAAATTGACCACGTGAATGTCACTGGCGATCGTGTTTGCGTCTCCGCAATTTTGAGGGTGATGAACGCGGTGAGGGGTCAGGTTGCGCTTGTCGCCTACGTGTATGTGGATGTTGTACAGGGTGATCAACAGGTGCAGGTGCAGATGGTGTCTGCACATTTGGTGTCTGTGCCTGGACAAGGGCTGGTTGTGCAGGTGGTGGGAGTGACTGTACAGAGGTTGGTGGTAGTTGTGCAGCTGGTGGGGGTGGTGGGGGTGACTGTACAGGGGTTGGTGGTGGTTGGGCAGGTGGTGGGGGTGGTGGGAGTGACTGTACATGGGTTGGTGGTGGTTGTGCGGGTGGTGGGGGTGGTGGGAGTGACTGTAAAGGGGTTGGTGGTGGTTGTGCAGGTGGTGGGGGTGGTGGGAGTGACTGTACAGGGGTTGGTGGTGGTTGTGCAGGTGGTGGGGGTGCCTGTTGAGGGTGCCGGTGTGTTTGTGTACCTTTGCTGTGGTGCTGTGCAGTTGGTGTTACATGTGTGTGGATGTGCTGTCCTGCAGGCCGATATGATTGTTCCCCTCCCTGCGTTGGCCGTGAAGGGAGACTTTGGATCACTCTGACCATGCCCTCCATCATCTTCATGGTCAAGGCATGGTGTCTTGCACTCTCTTCCCTTTGAATGGATATCAGGTCTGTCATATTCCTGGACATTTCCTGCCAAGTGCTATCCATCCTATCCAAAGCTTGGCTCACCCTGTCCACCACCTGAGGGAATTGGACCATGTCCTGCAGGGACCCAGACTTGTCTGACAGGGTAGCCCCTATGGCACGAATATCCTGCCTCACATCTGCCTGCTGTTGGTAGAAGTCCTGCTCTCACTGGCCACCATCGCCAGGTGCAGGTCCCCTCTGCTGATATCTGCCAGGGATGAGATGAGCAGGTCCAACAACAGGGGGGGTGGCAGGTGGAAGACTGTGGGCAGGGGAAGGTTGCCCATGGGATACCTGCACTACAACAGGGCTGGTACTTCCCATAGATGGTGGAGAGAATGGCAGGGATACACTGCATAGGGAAGAGCGGATAGGGGAATCACCATGTCGGTCCAGGACGTGAGGGTTGTGAGGGAGTGATGCTGTGATTGAATGTGTGGGAGCCGTGGTTAGTTTGATCTATGCTGAGGACATGGTATTATTTGTTTGGGAGGAGGCAAACTAACGTTGCTTGGCAGAGGATCTGATGCTGTGACATCAGAATCGTCATTCACTGAGTCAATATATATGTGGTAATTATCATCCTCAAAGTCAACGTCCTCATGATCTTCCTCCTCCTCTTGAGCATGACTTGCTGCTGACATTACTGCCTGGAGGATCAGGGGATTCTCCCCTCTAATTCCCCGTTGGCCAGCACTGGTCGACTGTCTGTCATCATCTCCCTCAGCATCATCTGAAACACAGAGGTTGCAACCGTATTAGTGATTGACCTGGTATTGCACATGGTGCAACACCAGGGTTGTATTAACTGTACTTTGCATCAGCAGATGAGAATCATGTGATCTGGTTAGGGTACCACCACAAATGACAGCTCACACCACAGCACTGAGTGTTACACGGAGATGTACATAATACTAGCAAACTCACCAGCTCCAGCCACAACTTTCTGTCCCTTCACGTTCCCCCCTGGTGTATCCTATTGCACCTGTCTCCTCATAGATGTTGTAGACATAGCTGTAGAGGATAGAGACAACATTCTCAATGATCTGCATCACCAATTGACAGATAGGCACATGTGACACCCCTGATTTGTATTACACTTTGTAAACAAAAACTGTTAATTTCATGTAGAAGGGGATCTCGATCTCTGTCATGGCTTAGTAATCTAAGCTGGTGACACACCTCATGCCTGTATTACCTGAAGGACAGGTGCACAAAGTTTTCACTGCTGCAGCCAGGATGTCATGCACCCCCCGGGATAGTGTCCACTGCAGTGTTCTCATCCTGTCAGCACCTGTGATTTTTGTCTATCACTCACCCAGTCCTTAGGGGCAACACTTATTGTTGTGATCACTGACTGTCACATTTGTGTTGATCTGTTCGTTTGTGTTTTGTGTTCCCCCCTCCCTATGCTCCGCCCCCTGCGTGGCTACGCAGGGGCGTATTGTAAGCAGACCCAATGATGAAGCATGTCGCACACATTTGTGTGTGAGTGAGGGCAGTTTTTCAGAAATTCTATATTTTTCACAGCCTTTGTCTTCATTTGTATTGGGTTTCTTTCTCCCCACCCCTCTATGTGTTTATTTAGCACCTGTGATGAGACATACATGTCCATATTTTAGTACAACAGATTGTAGCGATGAGCCAACATGTCATTCTCATTAACCATTTGCGGATAATCAAGGACGATGTGCAGCATGTTTACCTCATTGACTTTACATGTGGGCACCTGCTCACAAGCAGCATTTGACTGCTGTTACATCCATGCAGCACTGACATCAATAAGATGACACATCAATTAACAAACTTGTATGAGAAGGTTACTGATATTTCAAGGAAGGGGATAAATGACCCGGACTCATCTGCATCACACTGATTTCACCTTTACCATTGAGACGAACATTTTTCATGGGTGTAATGTTGTCTGTTAATAAGTCAGAAAGGAATTCATGTATGAGATGTGCAGTTGTCAGGGACATGATGTTGCCCATTTGTGCTTTCCTACCCATGAGATCACACAGCTCATTTTTAAATGGGAGAACACAGATTTCTAATGTCCATCCTTTGAGTGTCCTCTGTTCCCATACTCCATTTCCAACATCATGGTACTACTTACCTGACAATGGATGGTGTCTTGTGCAGCAGACATCCAAACCTCATATGTCAAACACTCACCTATACATGTGAATACGATAGAAGGGAGGCAAGCAGAAAACAGCATTTGGTTATGATCACACATTGCAGATGATGTGAAAAGCTTTGAGGCTTCCCGCCTGCACTGGATTATTGTGTTGCTCTTCAGCCAATTCATTTTGCAGGTGTAACTGCATGAAGAGTCACCTTGGCAGTCCCTACACCCATCTCAAAGGTACACAACTGGCACCAGTGTGTGCCTCAGCCATACCAATTTCATTTTGATTTAACGATATATATTTTGCTAGGGATTTATCCTATCATTGAATTGCAAGTCTGTTGTGTTTTGGTCAGTTCATATGACACATTGTTCTATTGTATGTCCATTCTGCACACACTTGGCATACATTTTGTGTCAGCCTCTCATTTGCCACCAGGGTCTGATCTGTCATGTGTTCAAATGCCATATGTGAGAATATTGTGATGTAGGACAACAGTGTTGTACAACACATACGGTGGAGGTGAAGGCACATTTAATGAGCATTCAGCCAGGTTGACTTACCTTGGCCCAGCACCGGAGCAGTGTGTGGTCCCTGAACAGATGTCACGTCCAACCTTGTAGCAGAAGTCAGCGTCCAACCTTGTAGCAGAAGTCAATGTGCGTCTTTGATTCTGGGAGGACCGCATTGTACCTACAATGATAAGTGTGTTTTGCAACTTTACATTTCTGCTGCCACATGTGATGCACTCAATTTCTGGCACAGAGGACGAGCACAAGCTGTTGTGGGCACCACCGTTGCAGAAGTGTGTCATACATAATGTAATGAGTGATCCCACATATAACTTAGAATGGGCCCACTACCTTGATGCTACCTATATCACAATTACATGCCTACGAATCAAGAGGTAAGGTCCACTATCATGTTTTGTTGATGCCCAGAAAAGAATCCATCCAATGTACGCAGGACATGACCAGCTGTTTGGACTGGGCAATTTAATGTATATTGGAAAGATTTGAAGTTGGACAGTGGATGCATTGTCAATACTACTGAGACTGGTATCTCACTGCTTGTTCATCATTTCCATATCTGTGCAAAAATGATTTCTTGATTAGGTCTAGAGACACTATTACAATAAAGTGGGCACACCCTTTTGACTAGTTGTGGCACTCGATTACAGGATTGGTTTCCCCGGTCTGAGACTCTTGGTGAAATACATGTTGTGTATCACAATTACAAAGGTATGATGAGCCAAGACATTTTATATTTTGTCTTGCGCTGTTCACAAATGTCATATGGTGAAGGTGAATGTCCACTGACTACTCCAATTGTAATGAAGCAAATTTTGCATCTCTGGTTGACTTACATAGGTGGGCACTATTTGTCCCTCTGTTGTCTCCTGACAATGTATGCATTTTGACCATCTCCTGGCCAGTTTGACTTACCAGTTAGTGTGGTTGTCATGCCTTCCTCTGTGCATTTCCGATTCCTCCCAGTAGATACGGTGACCTCTGCTACTGTAGTTGTCTGTGTCTGGCTGGATGTGTCAATGGGTGAGAAGAGAGAAAAGTAACCAAATGGGAAATGTGCTTGTGGAACTTTTCAGGGATTTGCCCATATCTTCTGTGTGCTAACAGTGTTGTGAAGTACTGCTGCAGATGGGGCAGGAAGGGGCAGTGGCGTGTTGGGAATGTAATGGCGTGGCAGAGTGGAAAATGAACAGAATATGTGTATGACATATTTTGATCTGATGATGCTCTCACCTTCTGCTTTTTGATTTAGGCTGGCACAGGGTGATGTTCTTCTTGGAGAATTTGTGGCAGGTTTACAAGCCCCTTGAATAAGATTTACACTGCTGTTGCATCACTTCTGTGACACAGCGGTGGTGTACAACAGACGACACATTTAGAATTATTCGCAACGTGACGCATCTATGGTGAAGGGTCATGTTGTGAGGCCCTGCGCAACACTGAACCTGTGTCATCTTTGATGTAGGCAGGGTGGGCATTCCTTTGGGATATGCTGCATACAAGTCACTTTTCAGAGACCGCTGCAAAGCAACCTTACGCCTGCTTGAAGCAGAGGTAAGGAGTGGTGCAGCACGTTAGGTATGGGCAGTCCATGGACACTATTGGAGTTGCATCGCTCTTGCGACACAACTCCAGCAAAGCCCCCCCCTACACACCATCAGATTCAACACACATCTGTCTATCCCTGCACCACAGTGCACCGCCATGTAAACGCGATGCATCCGTGTTTGCTCAAGAGTTGAATTGCATGTCATATTGGTACTGGCTCTTCCCTGCTAATATTTGTCTATTGCTATTTTTTTTTAAACTTTATTTAGCATTTCCATATATCATTCCACATTTTCAGTCAATATGAACAGTTATTGAATTAGCAGGGTTGTGTATGTACGGCAGCAGTACTGTGCCCATGTTTTCAAAAGGGGGGGGGGCGGGATTAGCCTTTTCTGATGCAAAGGATTCTGGGACATGTGGTGCTACATAGAGGGTGATACATGAGTCTCTGACTGACTATATTTTTATATACTTTGGATAAGTTCCATAATCACAATGACAGTGTAAAACAGACAATCTTGTTCATGCACTTTTTCTTTTCATTTTCATTTACCTGGTATCACGTAGCGGACGTCACTGACAGGCATCTCATTGACCAAGTGGGCGTGTATTGTTTTGAGGATATCCTCCTCCAGTGGGGTGAGACGGATGCGGGGTCCAGGGTATGCAGCAGGGAGGATCCTGCTTAATTCGATCCTGGATCCTTTCTCCTTCACCCTTTGCCTTTCGTGATGCCACTTTTTTTTATGTCCTGTACTGTGCGCCTCTCTACCCCCAATGCTGAGACAGCAGTGGCCATAGGGCTGCCTTCTGTGTCCCACTGGTGCAGTAGGGTGGGAGTCCATATAGACTTTTGTGGTGCCTGACTCTGAACTCCACAAGCATGGTGGTCTCCTCTGCAGTAAAGTTTCTTTTTCTCCTCATTTCCATTTTCTGTGGCACTGTTCCTTCAATGTGTGCTGCTTTTATGTGTTTTGTGGTGCTGGTCAATTAGTATTAATTGGCATCAGCTGGAGCGTGGTGGGGATGGTAGGCACTGGCAACATTCATCATGGCAAAATGGAGCTTTTGGCTAGGATTGGCTGCAGTGTGTCAGCTGATCCAGGGTGGGGGGTGGTAGGCACTTGGACAGATGTTTGCCCTTGGCTAACATGACCAACTGCCAAAATTCGTATCTTCCGGCCCGGAATCGGAAAATACGACGCAATGCCGGAAATTGCGGGCCGGAATCAGAAATGACGACATAATGCCGGAAATTACGGCCCGGGTGCGGACGTAAAGTTAGTAGTCGTAAGTCTATTCTGTAAATGCCAAAAGTAGTAAGTTCATTCTGTGAATACCGACAGTAGTAAGTTCATTCTGTGAATGCCAGAAGTAGTAAATGCATTCTGTGAATACCAAATGGTACTAAGTTTATGATTTAGTCTTAAGTTCATTCTGTGAATTGGGCCCAACATGTCCACCAACTCAATTTGGATGGATGAACATGTAGCCGTTATTTACTGTTTCTTACCGCCAGGTAAAATTTAGAGGTGAGAAACAGTAAAAACAATGTAATGCTTTCCCTGCCAAGGTAGAAGTCTTCCATTATGAAGGGATCATTACTTTAGGTCTTTACAAAAAGAAAATCCCACTTTGGGATTTTCATTTACAAAGGGAAAAAAAGGTTACTATTTGTTACAGGCTGCATCCTTCCAACGCAGCTCTGTAACAAACGGTAAAATGTAGTGACAGGATCCACTGTGACGGGCGTTCCTGACAATGCCTCTAGGTGATCATCTATAAATTTGACGAGCGGAGTAGTCTCAGCCTGGCAGGCGTAAAGTCCTCTGCGAGGCCAATGGTGATTACTTCTTCCGCCAAAAACTAAATGGGCCCCTTAGTCCTCAGTTGTTGTACATTCTTCACCTTGTGAATCCTGCAATATTTTTCCCTTATTTAGAACATTTTACATTCTGATTAGAAAATTGGACTCTATGACTAAAGGCAGTGGATTGAAAAACCTCAGATATTTTCAAAATAATCTAATTATCAAAAATGTTACCATAAATAATTTGAATAATTCTCTGTTTGTTTCTACAGGACTTGCTACAAGGAGCAACATAGCAATTGCACAGAGAAGTTTTATCTTAGCACAAGTAAAGGTTATGCACAGGGATCTTGACTAATTGCCAACATTAATGATTCTATCAGTAGGTTGATCAACATGCCTCTAATTTATAATTAAGACTTGTTCTCACACCGAACTGTAACTAGTCTATCATATTCTGTTGTTGTCCAAATAAAAAAAAACATATATCTTATTCCAAAATAAATATTTGCAATTTAATGTCAATTGTTGTCACAAATGCTTTTGTATTCCCACAGAGAGTATTGAATAATCAAAAAGATCTATCTATTAAAATTGTATGTCCGGAGAGAATTTCCCACACAAGACAAATGCAAATTATCACACTTGCAAAAAGCTAATATACCCTTTACACATATTCAAAATAATAATCATTAGACAGATGTTATCCATAGCATACCTTGAATTGACAAGACCAGTTTGAGATAGGTTCATCAATTTCTTGATTACTCTTTCTAGCCTTTTCATTAAAAGAAATAAAGATTTTTCTGTCCACATTAAAATGTGAGTACTCCCTTTCTATCACTCTGTCTCTCCCTGTCCTCTTTAAGCATTCTCCTAATTTTCTTTTTTCAATCAGGGAAACTAGTCAAATCTGCCCTCCACTTTTTAATTAAAGCAATGAATGCACATCACATTCCTTCAGAAATGTAGTTAAGAAAATCACACAGTACTGGACTAGATTATTCCATTGTAAAACTCAGAATTCCATGTGACTGTCCAATCTTTATGCAATTAAGAGCACTTTCTTAGATTGTATTGGGGGTCCAACTGATGTGGGGTTTTTTTCTGGACAAAAACTAGATAATTCCCTTTTGCGGAAAGGTACTCAAACGTTTCTTTAGGCACTGATATATCCTCACTAAGCAGATGCCTCTAATATTGAGCATAGGTGCCACTTATGTTCCTGTTTTAAATATTTACTTCATTTCTCTTGACCACTGATAAGATATTTCTTGATTATTCTCCTTGTTGGAGTCTTTCAACTAAGAGTCTACAATGTCTCTCTTATTATTGCAAGAAAAACTGATGTTTCTTAATCACTGCCCTTTCTGTGGTATCTTATACTAGATGCAGGACTTCATATGGTTTAGTCTGAAAATAGAGATCATGCCTGCCTTAACTAACTAAATACTTTACATATGCAGCATTTAACACATTTACACATCTTTAATTCTTTAATTTTATTTTACAAGATGTTTTCTTTTTATATATGCCACTTTGCTGACTAATGTACTGCCTGTTTATGGTTTTACATGACTCCGGTAAACAAAACATTCCTGAATTTCCTATTCCGGAATTCACGCCTAAAATCTATTTGAATCTTGGCTTAGAGGTGAGAACAACTTTTCATCATTCCAAATAATGTTCAATTGATGTTTTGCAAAGTCAGAATTTTCTTAAAATCGGATAAATATTATCTAAAAGTGACATAAAACTAGTATTCCTTCTCCATTGGTATTCGTCACAGTATCACTTAGATTCATTGAAATTAAATTAAAATCCTTTTTTTGTTTTTTGTTTTTTCCTCATTGCTCCCCCCCCTTCCCCACCCATTCTTTGTATTCTATAGCTTCTTTCCTTTTTCTTACCACAAGGGAAGGGGTTATACATTATTTAGACTGAGAGAACGCTCCAAAGCATAAACCTAAGGCCGCCTACTTTAGCCCATCTAGATATTCTTTTGCTTTAATTTCTGAGAGAAAGAATTTAGTCTACCCCCCCAGATCACTTTAAGCCGTGCTTGTTTATTAAGGTACGCCTGAACCTTCTTATCCTGAAATGGCTTAATTAGTTAGCGCAGCCTCCACAGCCTTTCGACGGTGGAGTGGCAAAAATCTGGGCAGACAAAAAGGAAATTTCATTCTTGGTTCATTTAGATTCAGGCCTGGCCTTTTCAGAGACCGCCTGACGGAGCAAAAAATTGCCATAAAATACGAGAATAGCACGGGGTAGGCCCCGGGTTTCAGTGGTTGTTTTAGAGTAAAGGGCATATAGTGAGCCCGCTGGATTTCTGCGGCCCAGTCCCAGCTTGCAAGTTCTGGCAATGAGTCATGAAAAAAGTCAATCACAAAAGAGCGAACATCTCCCCCCTCTGCCCCCCTCGGGGATACCCAAGACTCTTCTTCCATCTGCCAGCTCCAGTTCATGAGAGTCAGTTCTTGCTGCATTTGCTGCAATCTCGGTCTCGTTGGAAACGATCCTTGATTCCAGATCGGTCAATCGTTCCCCGAAAGAACTGCAGGTCCTAGTCAATTTGCACACAACCCCTTGGACCTTACATAATGCTGATTGAGCTTTACGTCCATCCTGGGACGTTTCCTCATGGTGTGCTGCAATAGCCTGGAGAATAGTGTCTAGGGTTGGGACAGCAGGGTCTAAGTAAGCTGGCTGATCAGATTGTTGTTGAGAGCTAGACACGTAGAAGGGGTTAGATAGTTGATTTATGGGAGTGTAATCCCAGGCTAGATCCTTTGAGCCCTGACAGTGCTTTTTCTTCTTCAGAACAGTTTTTAAATTAGTCCCAGCGTCCTTGTTTTTTTCCTCAGTCCCACTCTCATCAGTGGTATAAGAGGCAGAATCGTCAGACCACTCAGCTCCATCTGAGAGGGAAAAGAAATCACTAGGGTCTAGCTCTGTATCTGGGTCAGCACTGTTTCCAATGTTCTCATTAGCGTGCTCTAGATTCGGCACATTATTTGAAACCCTGATTGACATATGTGGTCTTTGGGATGTATAAGTTGGATTAATTAGTTTGCTTAGCTGGCTTGGATGAGCAGTCTCCCCAGAGTTCCCCCCACTGTCAATAATAGTGTCTGAGTGAACTATATCAGCTGCCTTACTTGCTTCCGGGTCTATTAGAGAGTCTGTTAGAGGAAGGGGTATCGAAGTGTAGAAAAATAGAAATGTTGATGTACATAAGCAACGTTCATTTCCCTTTTCCCACTCCTCTTCCTGCGCATACCCTGAATACCGTAAAGCATTTAACTACACCCTACTGCCAGCAAAGGCCTGTACCCGTGTATACATAACAGCCATTTTAGGCACCCTGCCCCCCTTTTTTTTTTGCCCGCCTAAGATTAGAATCACTGGTTCCCCTTCTGCGTGTATTCAAAATCCCTCTCCCTCTGCGCGACCCCGCTGTGAAAGGCAACTCTCCCCCTTGACTCGCACAAAACCCCCTATTCCATCTTGGAGAGGCATCCTTTGCCTCAGCAGACATAGCCCTCCCCCAGCTGCACCTGACTGCCCCCGCTCTCATGTACGGGTCATAAGATCTCTCTCGCTCTCTGTGTGACTCTGTCCTTGTGTCCACCCTGGCTACCCCTCCCTTCTCCTCACGTAGGCGAGTCATAAACCCTTTTCTTCTGCAAGACCCTGTCCTTGAGAATCACGGCCGCGCCTGACCAACCCCTCCTTCCCTTCCATGAATGCCCCTCTGTTGACAAGCCTTCCCTCCGCACTCGATTGTCCACGCGGCATTAATACCACTCCTTTGATGACCCTTTTCCCCCGAGTCCGGCTGACCGCACATGTCCGAGGCCATCGCCTGAGCCAGGAGATACCATTTACTGCCCTTATTGTATGAAGTCACTCCTCTTCAAAGGATCCTCTATTGGTCTTAGCCACCCCACCCCTTGGGCTATGATCAGGCGTACACATCCTACAAAACACTCAGTTGCGCGATTGCCCTCCCCTCTTATCAGCAGGTCAAGGGTCCCCATTGTGAATGTATATGGGTAGGATCACCACGAGGATTATAGGGATGTCTTTCCTTTTGCGTCACACCGTCCTGATTGTGTTATCATGTGTTCTGTAGAGTATAAAAAGCCAGAGTCTCAGCTCACTTGTTAGAGCACCTCCCGAAAGACACTGTGTTTCGTGTCCGAAATGACATGCTCTCCTCATGAGAAATAAACTCTGTTCTTGATTCCTGCTTCCAGCGCCCGTCTCTTTATTTTGGTAACCGATCAATATGGGAGCTAAGAGGCGGTTTGCGCCAGCGGCCTGGGCATCGACAGGATTATGGGCTCATTTTCCACAATTGGCGCCCAACGTGGGGCCCATCAGTGACATGGGGTTCGGTAAGAGAGATCCAGACGAAGAAGTGAACATCTAAAATGATCGGGGCATGCCTGCCTTGAGAGGGCCCTCGCCCGGCGGCCGATCGACAGAGCTTCACCAATTCTGAACGGACCTCTCTTGCGGTGACCTATTGTCCTGACTGGAATCCCACAGGAATGCTACATGGAGTAAGAGAACGAATGGGCGCTGGAGGAGGAAGTCGAAGAACTATCCGTATGGTCCGGTCCGGGTAAGATTAAGTAGGGCGTTCCTACGCCTGATTGGTAGGGTGGTTCTATCCACCCAATTGTTGATTGATTGTATTGAAAATCGGTATTTGTATACCGAAATTGCTGATTGTTGATTGTTTGTATTGAAAATCGGTATTTGTATACCGAAATTATTGGTATTGGTTCATTTAGCCTTAAGGGCTACTTGACATATTGGTTCTCTTCTGAGAACGAGACATTCTCTGTTTTCAAACAGCGGCGAATAGGAACGTCGTCCCTCTTTGCAGATAGAGAAGGGTAGGTAATGTAGACTTTTTGTCCCCGGTATTAATCCGTCATGCCTACTTTTCTCCCCACTGAATTGTTTGAAGTCGATTGATAACCGATTGTTGTTCTTTAAGAATTGTTGAAGTCGATTAATAATCGATGTTGTTCTTTGAGAATTGTTTGAAGTCGGTTGATAGTCGATGGTTGTTCTTTGAGATCTTCCCTGTCTACAAACTGAGACGAGTAGAAATATTCTGTCTTCCTTTTTGGATAGCGAAGGGCAGGCAATGCAGACATTTGTCCCCGTTGTAATCCGTCATGCCTGTTTTTCTCCCCACTGATTGATTGAAAACCTGGACATTATTGTTCCAGGAATTGTTTCGTTTGAGGTATTTTCTGCCTGCAAACAACGTGGAATAGAAATATTCTATCTAGTCTTTGCAAGTAGTAAAGGGTAGGTTATGCCCCTTTGTGAATTCGTCAGTCCTACCCACTCCCCACTGTTTGGGGGGTAGCTCGCATGGTCCGCCCAGGAGACTACCCTTATGGAGGACATATACTCCCCGCTTATGGGCCATTTAGTGGAGGTAGACCATCTGGTCCGTCCAGGAGGCTACCCTAGTAGATGGAAGTACATCGCTCGGTCTGTCCAGGATGATACCCCAATGAAGGAATATATGTTCCCCTTTTTGATCGATAATCTCGTTCCACCCCGGACCATTTATTGGAGGGAACTCGTCTGGTCCGCCCAGAAGTACACCCCCCCCCCCAGTGAAAAGGACACATAAAAATATGAAGTGATCACCGTTCCCTACTAACAGAAAGCCTTAGCTCGAAACACGCTAAGGAAGAGAAAGAAAACTAAAAGGAAATCAGGCTAAGTCAGTAACCCCCTGATGAGCTTTTGACTTCACTAAAAATAAGAAACATTAGAAATAGTTCATAATAAGAAATATAAAATGGCGAGAAGTTTGACAGCAAAGATAGCCACGAGGTAGCTAGGCTTCAACGCCTGTTCCTGTTCCCAACATGCCTGCCTCATTGCCCGCCACGCCCAAATAACGGTCACATGAAATGGAAACAATCAAATAAGTACCTACCCTCATTCCGGAGGCTCCCAGGGTGCAACAGGTCCGCGGTTACGCCCATCCGGAAGGCGAGGCCTCGAGGCACGAGGGGCCCGCCTGACCACGGTCGGGAGGAGATGATGTTGGGCAGGCGGTCCAAAGAATGGCAGAGTCCTCTCCTTCTCTCCTCTCCCGCTGCCCTGCAGGCCACGGGGGGGGTAGGCTGTCTTGCCTCAGCCGCCGACCACCCCCCCATCTTCAATAGCCAGCACGGCCCATATCGAAACGACGGAGCCGAGTAACGGCGTGGGGTCGCTGGAAGGGGGAGGTGACGCGAACGAGCCTCCCCCACCTCCCTCCAGGTGGAGGCTTCCAGCGACACCCCAATGCTCTTACTTAAAGAGGGTCAACATCATAAAGCGGTCCTCTGCCCAGGATGGGCACACGTTCCATGCCTTCTCCCCTCAACCTTGAAGATTCTATAAGAGCCAGGGGGCCCCGACCCCTCCGCATGGGTGCCCCCGCCCCCTTCACTGGGAACCACGACACCGGTGCAACTCCTGCCGGCACCAGCCTCGGATTGGGAATGACTAAAAAGAAGCCACGGCACGGACTTGTTCAGTTCCGGAGGAACGCCAGGATGACCCGGTAGGAAAATTGTTGCCACCCTTCCCACTCTTTGACTCATGGCCCATATTTGCTAAACTGTTAACCATATAGCGCAAAACTTTTTGAACTACCAACGGAAAGTTCTGGGCCAACAACGCGAGACTAGAGACTTCCTGACTGTGCTGGAACTTGCCTGACCCCACCTAAAATGGCGCCGCCGAAAAATGAAACGTATTTGAATAAACTTTGTTGCACCCAGGTTGCGCAGCTTGTCGTCCCGAGATCTATGTGCAGTTTTTGGACAATGAAAGTAGATATGAAGGGCGTTGAGTATGTGCTTGGATAATGAATTGACTTGGGGTGGGTACTGATTATGATTTGGAAAATGAATTGGTGTAACTTAGATAACGAATGAATATTGGATAAATGAATTTTTGAATTAATTAAAATGAATTTTTTTGACACGCATCATGTTTGCTCTGTAAGGTAATTTTAATACGATTTTATTTGCACTGCTGCACTTTATGCAATGAACTGCCACCAATTTCGTTTATTAAAAGTATTTTGAAGAAGAAAGCATGGTCGTTGCAGTTGCATTAATGAGTTTTGTAATGCCTTACTACTGTGAGCGAAGAGTAAGTATGATGAAGGATGTAGATCAAAAGGGATCAGATATTTGGCAGCTACCTTATGTGCCACAAGCAACCGGAAAAGTGTTTCAGATACCCTTAAAAATGACACCACAGAAAATGCCTTCTGACCGTCACCCTTGCACCCGATAAAGACGGTTACGACCAAGTGGCTCATGTAGATACTCAGATCGTCAATGATTGTCTATATGACACCACTGGTCCCTCTGGGCTGAAATGCCGAGATGGCAAGGGAATGCAGTACGAGGAGATCAGGCGAGTATATGGTAGGTAAAAAGATTTCCGAACTACTGCATGATGATGTGCTTTGAATGCTGCCCCCCACCCCTTCTTCCTCCCTTCTGCAGGTCACGTCAGAACGTCGACTGAAGTATGGAAGAGCGACGGTCGGACCACCGACGAAAAAGGAAAAAGGGGAAAGGGGAAATATGAGTTTTAGTCGTTATAACAGATAAGCTTTTTAAAGACGTAGGCTTAACATGACTGTTCCTCCTTAGGACATAGCGACTGAGAGGATGGACTGACATAGAAACTTGACAGGTACTGAATGACGAAAAAAAAAAAAAAAAAAAAATTGACTAGAAATGACGTATTAAATAATGTAACTGGACGTTCGACTAGGTAGGGAAAGGACAAAGAAAAATTATACAGGTAAGGGTTGCCACTGCACCACCCGTCTAGGAAGTTAGAAATATTGCTGATGTTCAAAATGCACTACCCCCTTTCTCACACTCTTATAGATATAGCCAAGCTGTCCGACTGTTCTCCCGATCAATACTTGCCGTTGCCTCAGCCTGGAGAACTTCCCACCACAGGAGGGAACGGAAAAATGGCTTAAGATCCAACCATGGGTAACTAGCACGACCAGGTTAATTACTGATCGACCAGCCGAGGTGTGAGTATTGGTAATTGGGAACGCTCGCAGGCGTGACCAGCGAGAAGGGAAAGGGGGGAAGGGTAGAAAGAGCAAGCACATAGATAAAACAGGATAGTAAAGATACGTAGGATATACAGATAAAAACAGATGTTGTAGGCTGACAATTGTTTCCTGTCTTGTCGTGAATGTCTTATATATGTGTAATACACGTGCCGTCCTCCCTGTCTGAGTTTGTGTATAATGTACGGATTTATGTCTTCCCTCTGTCTGTATCTGCATGTTACCTAACCTTTGCTGTTCCGTGTTGTGAGCGCACTAAATGACCTATTTTTGTACACGTCTCTCCCTCTCTCTCTCTCTCTCTCTCTCTCTCCCTACATGTCATACGTGTACCGAATGGCTCGTTTAGATTGCGGACGACTCTCACTCTCTATGAGAGTCTGCCTATTCTCTCTCTTTCATTTGTGAAATTGTGCCCCACCGGCACCAGTCTGATTTGATACATATTGAACACGAAGGTGTTCAGCGAAATTGGCCGAAACTAAAATAATTGTATCTCGCCATATTACTGCCTCTCCTTTCTGCAAAAATGAATGAACTTGAATTGGCTGAGAAGGAAAGGACAGGTAAGACGACTAAAGTCCCCCAAATCTGGCCATTTATAAGGGAACTGTATGTCAATGGCACCTTATGTCTGTTCTTCAGAGGCGAACGCCAACGTCCAGATTGAACTCCCAACGCCCGGATTGCCCCACCCCCTTTTGCACCCAAGCGCAAGCGCCCGAAGCATCCCCGCCCCATTTTCGATAAACGTCAATTTCTGTCCCGAATATAAACTTGATACACATGAGTAGTTGTTGACCCTCGAGAAGACCCTGTTTTGCCTGACTCTCGATAATAGCACCCCCGCC
The DNA here is from genome assembly GCF_964263255.1 of Lissotriton vulgaris. Lineage (NCBI taxonomy): Eukaryota > Metazoa > Chordata > Amphibia > Caudata > Salamandridae > Lissotriton > Lissotriton vulgaris. The sequence continues at coordinate 70,929,240 of NC_141686.1, forward strand.
CTGTTCGAAAAGGTTAGCCAGTCCTGATGGGAAATGCTCTGTAAAATGCTGAATATGATGTAATGCGCGGTTGATGGAAACCTCACTTGATTTATAAATAAGACGATGAATAGACCTGCCATGAGCCCAGTAGGAATACTGACACGTGCACTGCTTGGTAATGGACCTCTGACTGTGACCAATGAACGTATCTCCCAAATGCGTAGAATTGAGGGAGGAATTCAGCATGCATAGATATCTTCTTTTGCCATTTCACTGAAACATTGTCTTGTACCTATTCAAAGATTCACGATCACCGAAGGAGATGGGTCAGAAGTGACGTACAGCCTGGCCGCGGATCTTGGGACTCGTGTGACCTCGACCAAAGGTGGAGCCGCAGAGCAACAGGATACGGGACGAGACCGCAACTTCAACGTGGAAAATGAAAAACGGCGAGCCACCTCGAAGCCACTCGCCTGCTAAACCCACGTGTGCCTGGAGTCTCCGTCCCCCTTCCTTGAGCCCGATGGATGGGCCTGCCTGCTTGTTATCCTTTGCTCCCTTGGTCCCTTTTGCGTGTCCCAGGAACTCTGACCCAACTCCACCCTCTCCCCTATCGACTATTTGAACCACACTCACCCTCTTTTCCACGTGACTTTTTGCCAAAGGAAAAAACAGCATTCCACTGGGATTAGGGTGCTGCCATAGAACTATGGGTGCCGAGCATAAGGCGCCACCAACCGGATTGTTTAGAAAACAGGACTGTGGTCTAACAGCAGAGGACTGACCGCACCCTGCAACGCGAAAGGATAGAACAGAGCTGGACCTATAGCTCCACCGCCGGTGCTCAACAGCGCCAACGAAAGTACTCGGACTAGAGCCTACCAGTGATGGCTCACTGACAAAAAGACACTGGGACGAAGAAATATTGTATATTGAACTGAATTCCGCTCTCAACTACCTGGTCAAAACTGTTCATTGGTTACATTTTTAGTCAGAAACATTTATGCTATGTAGTGCTTTGAAATGATAGGAACTCGACAAATGCAATCTCCTATGTGCCGTATCCTGCCAAACACATCAACTGTCCATGATTATATACCATATGCTAATATTGACAATGCTAATTCTGCGACCGTGCCTGTTTACATGTACCATCATCGATCACGAAAATGAACTTTTGCTATGTAAAAAGGGGCGACTGTAGAAAAATAGAAATGTTGATGTACATAAGCAACGTTCATTTCCCTTTTCCCACTCCTCTTCCTGCGCATACCCTGAATACCGTAAAGCATTTAACTACACCCTACTGCCAGCAAAGGCCTGTACCCGTGTATACATAACAGCCATTTTAGGCACCCTGCCCCCCTTTTTTTTTTGCCCGCCTAAGATTAGAATCACTGGTTCCCCTTCTGCGTGTATTCAAAATCCCTCTCCCTCTGCGCGACCCCGCTGTGAAAGGCAACTCTCCCCCTTGACTCGCACAAAACCCCCTATTCCATCTTGGAGAGGCATCCTTTGCCTCAGCAGACATAGCCCTCCCCCAGCTGCACCTGACTGCCCCCGCTCTCATGTACGGGTCATAAGATCTCTCTCGCTCTCTGTGTGACTCTGTCCTTGTGTCCACCCTGGCTACCCCTCCCTTCTCCTCACGTAGGCGAGTCATAAACCCTTTTCTTCTGCAAGACCCTGTCCTTGAGAATCACGGCCGCGCCTGACCAACCCCTCCTTCCCTTCCATGAATGCCCCTCTGTTGACAAGCCTTCCCTCCGCACTCGATTGTCCACGCGGCATTAATACCACTCCTTTGATGACCCTTTACCCCCGAGTCCGGCTGACCGCACATGTCCGAGGCCATCGCCTGAGCCAGGAGATACCATTTACTGCCCTTATTGTATGAAGTCACTCCTCTTCAAAGGATCCTCTATTGGTCTTAGCCACCCCACCCCTTGGGCTATGATCAGGCGTACACATCCTACAAAACACTCAGTTGCGCGATTGCCCTCCCCTCTTATCAGCAGGTCAAGGGTCCCCATTGTGAATGTATATGGGTAGGATCACCACGAGGATTATAGGGATGTCTTTCCTTTTGCGTCACACCGTCCTGATTGTGTTATCATGTGTTCTGTAGAGTATAAAAAGCCAGAGTCTCAGCTCACTTGTTAGAGCACCTCCCGAAAGACACTGTGTTTCGTGTCCGAAATGACATGCTCTCCTCATGAGAAATAAACTCTGTTCTTGATTCCTGCTTCCAGCGCCCGTCTCTTTATTTTGGTAACCGATCAATATGGGAGCTAAGAGGCGGTTTGCGCCAGCGGCCTGGGCATCGATAGGATTATGGGCTCATTTTCCACAGAAGAGATCGTACCTTCATTGCTGCAGGGAGCTCCTTCCTGCTGGGTCCTCAGAGTCTGGTCGGGCGTGCTTGCCAGGCCGCTTCCTTCTTCAATCCCCACAGGCATTGCCGATGCAGATAGAGTTACATTTGTGGCCGCGCTTCCATCTCCAGTGAGGGCAGCCGCCAGAGTTTCAGTATCTGGGTCCCTGATAGACCGGGCTCCGCTCTTCCCCTCCTAACCCGAAAGCGCTTTTGCCGGAGTTTTCCTAAATAATTCAGCCACTGTAGGGCCGGTCTTGATCCCTTTCTGTTTGCCGGCCCTTCCGTGTTTCAGTGTCTTAGAGGTCGGGGTAGCAGTCTCGAGCATCTCCTCCGCAGTCCCGCCTGTCCTGTCGCCTGCCTCTGCGAGTTCCCGCTGTGCCTGCCTCGCTGCCCTCGCCTTGCCCGCTTCTGGTGCCGCAACTTTGGGTGCCATAAAGACGTCGGTTTCAGCTTCAGCAGAGTGCGGGTACCGATCTCGAGGTGAGTTCCTGATGCTGCTTTTGTATTGGGATACGGTCTCCAGAGGTAGCGCAGGACTGCGAGACCAATTATAGTCCAGAGCGTGAATAAGTGGTTGCCAACAGGCTTCTCCTCCGCGATGTGTCTCTCGCATGCTATTCAAGCAGTACGCTTTAAGGGGAAAGGGTTAAGACTAACTGTTTTTAATGTTTACAATAACGGGGCGGGGGGAGACCACACCACATTTGTAGGAGAACTGGATGACAGATTGGGTCAGGAAATCACAGCTAGGAAGGCGGCACAGGTACCTGCTATACTGGTCATGGGAGACTTTAATTGCCACCTATGCTTGGCACTGGTTGCAATAGATGCTGAATGGTCTCATTGCCCTGTAGAGAAAGGGCCGCATTTTTCTCATACGCCGGAAGGTTTGGCTTTTAGTAAACTCCTTCTCAACCACAACTTAGAGCACACTATTAACATGATGGGTGTGCAGAGGGATGGCAGCTTACGACCAACATTTAAGGGTAGAGGATGCTCCTCTTTTATTGACTACATTCTAGTTTCTAGACTTTTAAAAAATAGAATTACCAGCGTAGGGATAGAATGGAGTACTTTTAGTGACCACAATCCCCTTGTATTAGGGTTGCTGTATCTGGTGGGTCCAAGAATGAGACATCAAGGCACAATCATTGAGAAGGTAACGGATCAGGGTAGGAGATTGAGGTGGTCCAAAATAGACGGGGAAACCTTCTATAAATCCTTTATGGACTCTGGAAAATCTGCCATTGAGGACTGTTTAGATATGGGTGTACAAGGTCCTCGGTTACTTGAAGCATTTGGCCAGATCGCTGAGCTGATAGATGGTCTGTTAAAAACTAGGGCGCCTATAAGGAACCATTGTAACCCACGATGGTTTGATCGAGATTGCTCAAAGGCCTTAAGGGAGCTTAAAAGCAGCCTCAAAAATAAACCAAGGGATATCCTTCAAATTGCTATGTGCAGGAACAAATATAAGAGGGAGACCAAGAGAAGAAAATTAGCCCTACAGGGGGAAGCGTGGGCAGACTTAAGAGAAGCGGGGGGAAACAGGGACATGTCCGAATTCTGGAGAATCATTAACCGACCAAATTTCCAGGAAAACAATGTCCCGGAGATAGGATCAAACATTCTACCAGATCAGTGGGTTTCCCACTATAAGGGGATGTATAATCACGGGCCAGGAATAATTGAAGAGTACGCAGGGAGCTCACATCAGGGCACACCGGTAGTTTTTTCCATTAAGGAGATTACTGATGGAATAGAGGGTTTGACGAAAAATAAAGCCCCTGGCCCAGATGGGATCCCCTCTGATTTGTTTCTGAGCTGTGTAGAACTGTGGGCCCCCATAATGACTAGGGTCATAAATACTGCCATTACTTGTGGTTTGCCGCCCTCATGGTCAAAGGCCATAATCGTCCCTATTTTTAAGAAGGGCAATAGGGACGATCCCCAGTGTTATCGCCCGATTTCCTTGATTGACGTGTCTGCCAAACTCCTGGGAAGGGGATCCTCAACCGACTGTCTGAATGGACCGAGGAAAATAACATCATTTTGGACACTCAGTACGGATTCAGGACGGGGAGGTCCACCAGTGACCAATGTTTGAACCTCTATATGCTGACTGCCAAATACACCAAGGCCAGCAATGAAGCCATCTATATGGGGTTCATGGACTTGGCAGCGGCATTCGATCACGTGAATAGGGAGAAACTCTGGGTTATGATGTCCCTTATGGGGATTGAGGTTGGAATAATTAATATCTTAAGGGAACTTCATAGTGACACCTCTGCAAAAGTCTGTTTCAATAGGGAGGGGTGGTTGACCGATTCATTTCCCTGTTAGAGTGGGGTACGGCAAGGCTGCATTCTTGCCCCATTTTTATTTTCACTCTACATAAATAACCTGGAGCAGTTCCTGTTAAATTTAGGGACAGATTGCCCAAGGGTGGGGTCGCGTCATATCCCCGTTTTACTCTATGCAGATGACACGGTCCTGCTCGCACGTACGCCTAGGAGCCTACAGATTTTGATTGATGGATTTGTCAAGTTTATGGGTTCTTTAGATCTCTTTGCCAATCTGGGTAAATCATATGTGTTGTTGGCTGGTAATAAACCATGCACCAAATCCACGTATATGAAAGGAAGCCACAAAATAGAAGAGGTCAAAACATTTTCCTATCTAGGTCTACTCTTCGATGGGTCTCTACAATTTAATTCCCTGGTTGAGGGGCGTTGTTGCAAAATGATTGCTACGAATGCTACTATTGCAAGTTATGGCAGGAGGGTAGGTAGATGGTGTCCCGAACAGGTGATGAACCTGTACAGCTCCATATGCTGCTCCAAAGTGACCTACGGGGCAGAGGTATGGGGCTTTGCCAACACTGTGAAAATTCAGCGGGAAGAAAATAAATATTTAAGAACTATCTTGAAAGTCCCCCCAAGCACCGCTGGCTTCATAGCTCACAGGGAACTAGGGAGGCCATATTTAGAAGATCTGGTAAAACTTAGACCTATAGTGGCCTGGTTAAAAATTTGGTCTAACCCCGAGGCGTCTCTGAGCAGGGAAATTTTAAATGATTGCCTAGGAAGAGACAAATGTATGAGAACCCCATGGCTCAATTATGTAAAGAGTACCTTAGAGGCTCTTGGCTACAGGAATCTCTTTACTGACCCGGTAGCAATTGTACCCCAGCACAAAGCGATAGTAAAAAAAGCTTTTTTAGCCCAAAAAGCATCCCAGAGAGCTGAGGTTGAAGGGTCCAAAAAGATTGTGAGGGCTCATAACCTGGTTAAGAGCATCGAAGGGAATGGAGCCATACTTGTACCTCATGCATAACGCTCAGGACAGATTTCTGATGTGCAGTTTTAGACTTAATTTATTACCGTATTTATTGGCATCACCAGCAAGGTTTTTAGCTACAATTGAGCAGCAGGGAACCTGCGGCTGCGACAATAGGTCTCCGCAGGATTCCCTTCACTTTGTACTACTGTGTCCCTTTTATTCAATGCCCAGGAGTAGATTTTTGGTAAACATTTTAAAACAAGCCAATTTGAAACATGCTCGAGAGGCCTTAATCTATTTACAGCAAGCATCTGACCCTTTAACATTGTGTTGTATAATGAATTTTATTTAAGTGGCGGTCCGATTAAGGGTAACCAGAAGAGAGGAATGATTTCCAAAACTGTCTCATTTCCCCTTTTCCTTTTTTATTACATGTATAAGAAACTATTATAATTAAGATTCTGATAAAGATTTAATGACATTTTTTAATTGTTGTATATATCTATGTGCTTTTATGGTGATTTTTAATCATCGAATATAGAATCCTTGAATTGAATTGAATTGACTCAGAATGTCTTTTTACTCATCATAGTTCCTTCGTGAGCTCTGATCGGGTGGACTGCGGTCTCACTCAACCGCCATCTTGCTTCCTCTCTTGGAGACAAAAAAAAAAAAAAAAGAGAAGAACAAAAACTGGGCATAAAGGGACTCAGCATCTGAATTATTCAGGTAGCTATAGAGCTCTGGTTAGGTAGTGCATGGTCATCACTAACAGACTCTTGGAGTCTGTGCGCCTCACATTGGATGTTGGGAGGGGGGCGGGGCTTGCTTTGGGTGGGGAGGGTCGGAGGGGCAGAGGGTTATATTTAAAAAAAGCAAGACCAGTAATGATATTGATTTAGCAGCTGAAACAGCTTTTTTGGCTATATTGGCTATATTGATGAATGAGAAACAAAAGAAACAAAAGACCCCACTACTTCTGCAATTTTTCAACGCTTTGAGGCTGGGTTATTAGGCCCTAGGAACCTAACTGGTAAACTGTAATGGGGAGATTAACAATTTGTTCATGGAATGTGGCGGGTCTAAATGATAAGAGCAAAAGGGTTATCAGAAATATTTAAACAGAAATCTTCAGATATACTTTGTCTTCAGGAGACGCACTTACCTTGGGATATGAAAGATCTTTTAGGGATCAGAGGATATAATATCCTAGTTTCCACAACACAAACATCAAATACTCGGGGGTGGCCATATTAGCCAAAACATCTCTAGGATTAGCGATACGTAAGGTAGCTGACACCCTGGGGAGATGGGCCACTATAGAATTAACATCAGGCATACATATCTGCTCAGTCTATGGCTCGAATCAAGATGACCCTCAAATTTTTGAGGATCCTGAAGTAGAGCTTGCCTCTTGGCCAAGCTCACTAGTCCTCTGTGGAGATTTCAATATCTCCCTGGGGTCCTCCTATAGGAAGCCAAATTACGAAAGATACACAGGCTGAAAACCGAGGGTATACAGAGCTACTAGTCAACTCAAGGATAGCTATGCCTTAGTTGATGTTTGGGATACTAAGAATCAACCAGACCCTGCGTATACACACTTCTCACACCACCACACTAAATATGTCAGGATAGACTATATACCGGTGACAAGAGACCTAGCCGACCAATCAGAAATTACTAAATGCCCTAAAATAATTTCTGACCCCAACTCTCTAATCCTGTCAATCCAGCTAACCAACTTTACCAGACCTCGTTCAAACTGGACATTTGACAGGAAGCGTTTAGTAAATCAAGATTACATTAAATGTATCAAAGATTGGGCACAACGGTACTTTGACATGAATTGGTACAGTGCATCCAGGGGGGTCGTCTGGGACTGTTTTAAAGCTGCCCTTAGGGGGGAAACGATTAGTTATGTTGCGAGAGCAAAAAAAAAGCATGAAAGGGAGAATTATCTACTGATGCAAGAGTTGATCAGAGCCGAAGAGGAACATATATCTTTAATAACTCAAGGAAAAGATTGTGGGCACACTATGTGTTGTATACTGGTTTTAAAAACAGATTTAAATAGCTGGTTGACCCAGAAAGCAGCAGAGACTTTTCAATCACACCAAAGCAATATATATGAAAATGGAGAGAGGGTGGGTAAACATTTGGCCTTTGCACACCCGGCAGAAAACTTCAAACAACATTATAACCTCTATTAAAGCAGACAATCATCAATATACAAGTGCTGGGGATATTATTGAAGTTTTCCAACAATACTATCAAAAGCTATATCAAACCGATATCCCAGCTGATTCTGAGAAAATATTGACATTTTTAAGAGAATTTACGTCATGCATTGGAGGAAGCAAGTCTCTACATAGTATAACTAGAGAAGATCTTGAACAACAAATTTATATCACAGAGCTGCAATTAGCCTTGTCATGCTTAGCTTCGGGGAAAGCGGCTGGCCCCGACAAAATTCCACTTGAACTCTATAAAATATTAGGAGTGCAAATACTACCCTATCTATTAGATCTATTTACTGGTATACAGCTCAGTGGTAACCCTCCAGAGTCCTGGAAAGAAACTAGCATAGTCATTTTTGCCACAAAATGCAAAACAGTCGCTATTCGATATTCGATATTCGATAGTCGATAGTCGATATCGACCTATCTCCCTCATCAACTCCGATTCTAAGCTCTATGCTAAAATATTGGCTAATCGGCTCGGTAGGGTTGTCGAACATCTGGTCTCCTCCTGGCAACATGGTTTTGTCCCTGGTAAGGTACAGCGGATCACATTTGTAGAGTCATCGCATTGTTTGATATCATGTCCAGGACGGGAGGTCAGATGTCGATGATCTTCCTGGATGCCGAGAAAGCTTTTGATCGGGTGTCTGGGGGTTCCTCTGGGGAGTCTTAGAAATGAACAACTTTGGCCCCGGGCGTATTAATTCTATCAAAGCCATATACCAACAACCAAAAGCTAAGCTTCAGCTAATGGGCATAGAATCTTGACCTATTAATATATTGAGAGGAACTAGACATTGTTTGCATTATATATCAATCCCTTGATTATCAGATTGCTACAAACCCAGAAAATAAAACCAATTACTCTAGGAATATATGAGACCAAAATATTAGCCTATGCCGATGACGTGGCAGTCTTAACACCTGATCCCACTGAGATTATTTTAGAAATAGAAACAATTACCCAGCAATTTGGCCAATATTCCGGATACTCCCTTTAGTAAAGATAAGACGGTTATCTTATGTACCGAAAATATCAATTATGTTGATCCCAGGAAAATAGAAAACACCACCTACCTGGGAGTATGTCTCAGCTCAAAGATCGAAACTATTATTAATTTGAACTATGAACCGTTAATTAAGAACATTAGGAAAGACCTTGCAAGAGTTAATAGTTTACATCTGTCAATTATTGGCAGAGGTAATTTTCTAAAGATGAACATACTTCCCAAGATATTGTACCTATTCCTGGCTATCCCCCTAATTTTGGAGGATAAAATCATGAAAACGCTTGAGTCACAAATGTCCAACTTTATCTGGCAGTATGGGAAGATTAGGAGGTCGCTGAAGTAGCTGTCGCTGCCACAAGATAGGGGGAGCTAGCCGTCTCAAATATAAGGTTATATCACTGGGCTGCCCTGCTTCATCAGATGGTACCTCTCTTTGACAGTTGCATAGGGAACGAAAATAGACAGGATACAGTAATACCTTCTATTTATGAATTATCATTGGGAAATAAGGCTCAAGGGCTCCTGTTAAGACAAATAAAATCAAGTTACTATACAAAAAGTAAGATTCAAGGTTATCATCAATGCCTGGAAAGTCTGGAGGCAGGCAGCTAAATGTATGGCAATCCCGAAAGTCGATAGATATACCTGTCTTTCGCAATCCTCTGTGCTACCCCTGCAAGTCAATGATGCTATTACAAAAAAATGGTAAAGGGCGGAGGTAAGAACAATATGGGACTTCCTAGGGGCCGAAAGAAGTAACAGATTCCTGAACCTACAGAGAAACTTCGGAATCCCTAGCAATGATTATTTTAAATTCATTCAGCTTAATGCCATCCTAGGTTCTAAGACCCCGTTGATCCCATTGGAAAAGGTTCCATTCTTAGATATCATACTCAAAAACTCAACTCGGACTGGGACAATATATGCTGTACTTCTTGAGAAGCTCCCAGACGATCTATATCATATAGAATCCCCTTGGGCCAAAAAAACATGGCTAATCCTAATATCGATATTGACATGAGTCTATCTTTAACGTCTCAACTGCTTTTATCCTCTAAACTGAAAGCACCGATTTACAAGACTATTTTTAACTTTTACTTCACCCCTGCTAAGATGTTTGCATGGGGAAAGAGAATTGACGATTCTTGCCCTAGATGCGGGCCAGGGCCAGCTACTCTGCCACACATGTTTTCGGATTGCCCTACTTTAACATCACTTAAAAGCATGTTGTCAGGATTTTGGGAGGAGGTATTTGGGCACAGGGTGGTGGAATCAACTACACTCTTTATTCTTGGCTACGACAGTACCCTGGGGCTAAGCCCTGAGGAGGAATCATGTCTTTTTATAGGGACAGCTGTTTACAGAATATTATTGGCAGCACAGTGGAAGGATGCTCACCCCCCTAGCTTTCAGATGTGTCTAGCCAGGTTTCTGGGAGTGTACAATCAAGAGAAAGCCATCTTTGCCACTAGAGGGATAAGATCTAGATTTGTGGCAATAGGATTTGGGCACCAATTGCGGCCTGGACAACTAATGTAAGAAGACAGTGAGAAAGCTATACATATATTAACTTGGACAGCCATGATTTTATATGAAAGTTCTCTCTTTTTGTATAATCGGTCCTTTTTTCTAGCAATTATGTTTGTATTTATATATTTATATATTGCACTGTATTTATTGTCATTTTTTGTGTACATGTATAAACTGGAGTTGCAATAAAAAAAGGTTTAAAAAAAAAGAAATTAGATAAAAATCTATATGTTAACTTGATTTATGCCCTGGAGAAAATGCGTATAAACCACCAACAGCAACAGCACCAGGTTTTTTCAGATTGTCAGGAGCTTAGAGAATCCATCAGTTCCGGGAATAAACTCACATATAACGGAGGACACTTGGGTAAAGTACCTACAGTGCCACTTTAATACGGAAGTTGGCGAAAGCATACAAGATACATCGGTGTATCAAAGAGACCAGCAGCTCCCCAGACCCAAAGGAACGGAACTCGCCCCCTTCTTTTCAACCAAACAGCTTGCGGATAGAATCTTGAACAGTCGGAAAGACGGAGCCCGTGGGCCCAACGGCCTACCGTCAATCAAATATAAGCAGGATACGAATTACTGGGCCGAAGCGTTATTACCCTGCTATGACAACATCATGGAACTCGTAAGAATTCCCGATTCCTGGAAGGGGTCAATTATCTCACCGATCCATAAAAAAGGCAGCATGACTGAGCCAAAAAACTACAGGCTCATTGTACTAATAGACATTGAAGCCAAACTCTACGCAGGCCTCCTACTGAATGAACTTACTTTCCGGGCACAGGAAAAAGCCCTAATTCCCATCAACCAAACCGGCTTTCAGAATAGCATGGGGACAGCAACAAATATTCTTGCTCTCTCTCTTTTGATAGACGCTACTAAAAATATCAACAAACCACTATTTGTCTGCTTTATTGACTATAAAGTCGCTTTCGACAGGGTTGACAGGAGGATACTTTGGGCTAAACTTGCAAGGTGGGGAATATCCACAAACCTCCTGATTCAGCTAATTTTGCTTCAATCTGAAACATGGGTGCAAATTAAAGTGGGAGCAGGAAATAGCTTGTCTAAGAGAATACCAACTACCAAAGGGTTGAAGCAGGGCTGCGTCCTGGCCCCAACCCTGTTCAACCTCTTCATGTCAGACCTCACCACCGAGCTGGATAAATGTAATCATCATGCCCCGAATCTGGGGGCTTAACCCTTTCGAACCTCCTATTTGCAGATTACCTGCTACTTATCAGCCGCACTCCAGTCGGCTTGCAGCATTTGATAAACACCACAAGTAACTTTGCTGGCAAGAACGGGCTGAGTATAAACCTTGAAAAATCCAAAGTGATGGTATTGAATCCACGGAACAGCAATCGCCATCCCCGATGGACAATGGGGGGCAGGTTGTTGGAGACGGCCGAGGAATACAAGTATTTGGGAGTAATATTTGATAGAAATGGCTCGTTCATCAAACGGAAAGCTACCATCAAAAGTAGAGGGACTGCATTGGCAGTTGCATTAAAAAATATCAAGCAAAAAATAACTGGCCCTAGTCTTCTTCCACTACTAGAAGTGCTTCGAGCGAGACTCTTACCTTCGATCACTTACGGTAGTGAACCAATGAGAGTAAGAGACGAGGTTACCTTGGACAATGCTGTCGCCAAGGCAATAAGAATAATATTCAATCTCCCGCAGTTCACTTCGTCAGCTCAAATAAGGATAGAGTTTGGGCTTCAAAAGCAGCAAATTTCACGGAAGGGTGCTTACGCCAAATGCTGGTTCAAAATAAAGGGAGCCGAGCCAGGCACATTGAACTCATACTTGTGGAAGGAAATCACAAGAAAAAACAACAGCCCAGCCATGAGTTACCTTCAATCAGCAATCAGGCTGCTTGCTCTACAGGATCTATGGGAAACTAGCACATTTCTAAAAGGTTTCAAGGCCCTGGTAAACAAATCAGTAAAGAATGTAACCCTCGCAGAAGACAAAGCTGCCCTTAGCAGGAGGGCCCACGGCTGGTTTCTAATTCAGAGCTACGTGACGGCAAAGCCCCAACCATATCTAGGAACAGGTTTCTCGAGAACCACAAAAGAAACGTTCTTGATTTTGAGGTTGGGAATTCTACCCGCAAAGTGTCATCTCCCACCATTGAAACGCACAGACACTTCAAACCACTGTAGATTATGCGCAGTGGCGGTGCGTCCATTGGGGGTGTTGGGGCGTTGCCCCACTAGCCATGGAAGACCGTCACTGCCAACATGCATTAAGAAAAGGATTTTTAAAAATAAATCTGAGCGCACTGACTCAGTCACCCATACTGCGCGCTACCGGCCCCGAATCGGGCATCGCATAAGGAAGTGGGCCGTGGGGGGTGGGGCTGCATCAGAGAGTGAGTGACAGCGCACCGCCAGAGCAGAAATAGCAGAGCAGCAGCGGTGTGTGCGCATGTCAAATCCAGGAGTAGTCATTATTGAGACTGGCCCGCGCATGCGTACACCTAGTAGCCCCCCCATAGCACTCAGACACCGGCAGGGACCCGGGGCCCCGGTCTCATTATGGGCAGTTAGCATTCCTGCTCGTAGCCAATCCTGGCGCAGTTGCGCTGTTAATGCTGCGCCAGGATTGGCTGAGTAGACACTGCTGCAGCAGGATAGTGCCGCGTGTGGGTGTTGGCTGCTCTGCTCAGGGCCGCACTGTATGGCCAATCACATATGGCTATATCAAACCATGTAGAGGTGATTGGCCATTTCCCTATGCTGTCGGCACGTCACCGCGCGTGGCGCACTATTGCTGCCACAACAACAACAACGATGAGTCAGAGTCACGAAGGACTGTAGACCTCGTGGCTCGTCGTGACTCGTGCCTATGGACGGTGCTGACTTGTGTGCACTGAATCAGTCGAGTCTGCGTCGGTCGAGTGACAGAGACACCAGTCAGAATAAATTAATCCTTCCAGACCAGTTGAAGACAGAAGCTCCTCATAGTCGATGTCACCACCCACGTATGTTTTTTCAACACAGTCAGCGGTGACTGAGTGTGTGACTGTCACTGTGTACAGGAGGTCATGAGAGAGGAGATGTCTGATCATGATGTCTGATGGATTATCCGATGATTGATTCCGATGCGTTGGATCGGATGGATTAGTGAAAGTTACAAAGCTAGCCTAGGCCGCCTAGGCCTCGAGCGAGGGAGGCAATTACATTTCACCCCTAGAAGAGCCCTGAATGTACTGGGATATATTGCGTGAAAGTGTACTGGCCCAAAGAAACATAAACAGAGCAGAGGGGAAAAACCAGGGCAGCTTAAGGGAAGAAAAACGTAATAACTGTTTAGAAAATCTTGGCCAGCATCGACTGCTTTGATTTGATGTTTGATCAGATGTCAGTTGTACTGAAAATCTGCTGCCCCTAGCCAATTACAACTTGGCATAGGTTCAAAAGATGGGGCCGAAGCACCAGAATAGTCCAAGTTGCCTCCAATTTTGGCCAAAATCAGCCGGCAGAAGTGGTGCGCACAGTCGGATTGCCGGGACTCGGAGCTTGAGCGCCTTGCGCTGAGATGACGTGGAACAGGGCGCGAGCCTCACTCACAGAGGTAGATTGGGGTGGGCGGCTGAACCATAGTTTAGAGCAGATGTTTGGAGGGACTGACACCTGGGCTGGCCCCGATTCAAAACCTGGCGGAGCAGTTAAAAAGTCCAATTTATAATGTTATGTAGCCTTTCTGCCCTGTCAATATTTACCACTAACGAACCCCTTGCGGTAATTATCGGTATTCGGTAATATTAACGGTAAAGGATGCTGGAAACACACCTGTAGCAGATGCGGTAATTGGATAATGTAAATGTAAATGTAAATGTGTTTCGATTTATATAGCGCACTTTAACCCAGGGGTCTCAAGGCGCTTGCTTAGGGAACCCGTCTTGGTATTCCCCTGTGAGATACCCCGGCCGGGTATCCACAAGGTGAAAGCCAGGCATCCCGCCGCGAGGGGCCGTAGTGGAGATTAAGCAAGCTATTGCCCAGAGTCGCAGAGTGTGACCCCGTGTGTCGAGTAGGCACTGGAGCGAGAATTGTCGACTCCGTGGAATTTTTGAGCCCGAGACCCGCCAAGGCGGGGAATCGAACCCTAGTCCACGGCCGATCTCAGCTTCCGGGTCTGCCGCCTCTAACCACTGAGCCACGCTTCTCCACCATAATGACTGGTAGTAACCATGTTATTTGTCAGACTTAAAATTATTTTATAACGGTAATAGCTCACAGAAAATGCTCGATTCAAGCCATTAATTTTACATTTTATAGCATATTTTAAACGAGGGGCCCACAGTAGGTAGAAATTCACATGCAATGCGACCACTAAATGGTCTGTAAAAACGTAAACAGCCAGGAATGATAGCCGACATGTACATCCCACAAATTCACTCCCCAGAAACAGTGATGGCAGCTGTAGTATTTTTACTATAAAAGTGCCCGACTTTAGAAGTGGGACCACCCATGTTGTTCCTGTGCTTCCGGTGTGTATAGGCCATGAGAAGGTTTGCGGCTCAGATCCAAATTATGTTTGAAATAGACTGTAAGCATGGGCGGAAAATCCGTTACGCTCGCGGATTTTGCGGATTTTTGGGAAATTCGCAATCCGCGAGATTTGCGAATTTCCCGCAAAATCCGCAAATTCGCACGCAGCGGATTTTTTTTTCGGCTCGCGTCGTTGGTGATACAATTTTTGCGGCGCGCGGCGTTTATCATCGTTTGCCGAGTTGTTTTTCTCTATATTTTGCGAGTGCTGCGCCATTTCGGATCTTGCTGTGTGATCCCGCGGGAATTTGGCGAGCGCGATTACGTCATCGCGGCTTGCCAACTTGCACAGCGAGAGTTTGTCAACGCGAGTACGGCGAGATCACGTCTCGCGGTACTTCGCAATTGCGAGATTTGAGATGCGGCGAGCAGCAACAATCTTGCACAAGCGAAAATATAAAATTTGCAATTCTGCTCAAGAAATCCACCAGCAAGCAGCATAAACCTTCTTGAAATGATGATTTTTATCTGAATAACTCCTTAGGTTGACATTTGCCTGCACTTTTTTAGCGAGGAGTCCATTTTGGGGAGGGGGGGAGGCGGGTGGGAGGAAGGAAGTGCCCCACAGTCTTCAACTTCCTGTTCCTGTCCAGCAGGCTCCTCCCAGTGCTTTGTCCATCTCCTGGTCACTTTTCATTTGGATCTGGAGCTAGAAGGATTACTTTTTGTGGATGCTGCTGGATATTTGGATTTGAGGCCTTTTTGACTTTCTTTGGATCACTGTTGGATTAGAAATTTTACAAGTAAGTTTGTTTGGGGCATTACAGTTGCTGCAACTAAAATTTTGGAATTTTCGATTTTTGGCCTGTTTTGGTGCCTTTTGCCCAGGGGTACTCAGTGGTGGGTGGACTGAGTCTTTCTGTGGGTTGTCTTGAACTTAAACATCATGGAGGGCATGGATGGAATGGGATTGTGCTGATTTTTCAGTGATTTTCGTTTTTTGGGGCTGTACTTGTGGCCTTTTCACCAGGGGTATTTGAGTCTAGCATGGGCCTAGTCTTTCTGTGGGCTGTCTTGAACTTAAACATCATGGAGGGCATGGATGGAATGGGATTGTGCTGATTTTTCAGTAATTTTCGTTTTTTGGGGCTGTACTTGTAGCCTTTTCACCAGGGGTATTTGAGTCTAGCATGGGCCTAGTCTTTCTGTGGGCTGTCTTGAACTTAAACATCATGGAGGGCATGGATGGAATGGGATTGTGCTGATTTTGCAGTGTTTTTCGATTTTAGGGGGTGTTCATGGGGAGGGACAGGCCATGTGGCTGGTGGCCATTTTGAGTGCTGCTACAGGCACTGGCCATGTGCTGGGAGGCAAGTGGCCATTTTGAATGCAGGCTTTGTTGTTAGGCCTGCAACCATTTTGCCTACTTTTCAACCTTTATGCCCAGGGGTAGTGAGTCTTGCATGGGCCTAGTCTTTCTGTGGGTTGTCTTGAATTTAAACATCATGGAGGGCATGGATGGATTGGGATTGTGCTGATTTTTCTGTGATTTTCGTTTTTTGGGGCTGTACTTGTGGCCTTTTCACCAGGGGTATTTGAGTCTAGCAAGGGCCTAGTCTTTCTGTGGGCTGTCTTGAACTTAAACATCATGGAGGGCATGGATGGAATGGGATTGTGCTGATTTTGCAGTGTTTTTCGATTTTTGGGGGTGTTCATGGGGAGGGACAGGCCATGTGGCTGGGGCCCATTTTGAGTGCTGCTACAGGCACTGGCCATGTGCTGGGAGGCAAGTGGCCATTTTGAATGCAGGCTTTGTTGTTAGACCTGCAACCATTTTGCCTACTTTTCAACCTTTATGCCCAGGGGTAGTGAGTCTTGCATGGGCCTAGTCTTTCTGTGGGTTGTCTTGAATTTAAACATCATGGAGGGCATGGATGGATTGGGATTGTGCTGATTTTTCAGTGATTTTCGTTTTTTGGGGCTGTACTTGTGGCCTTTTCACCAGGGGTATTTGAGTCTAGCATGGGCCTAGTCTTTCTGTGGGCTGTCTTGAACTTAAACATCATGGAGGGCATGGATGGAATGGGATTGTGCTGATTTTTCAGTGATTTTAGTTTTTTGGGGCTGTACTTGTGGCCTTTTCACCAGGGGTATTTGAGTCTAGCATGGGCCTAGTCTTTCTGTGGGCTGTCTTGAACTTAAACATCATGGAGGGCATGGATGGAATGGGATTGTGCTGATTTTGCAGTGTTTTTCGATTTTTGGGGGTGTTCATGGGGAGGGACAGGCCATGTGGCTGGTGGCCATTTTGAGTGCTGCTACAGGCACTGGCCATGTGCTGGGAGGCAAGTGGCCATTTTGAATGCAGGCTTTGTTGTTAGGCCTGCAACCATTTTGCCTACTTTTCAACCTTTATGCCCAGGGGTAGTGAGTCTTGCATGGGCCTAGTCTTTCTGTGGGCTGTCTTGAATTTAAACATCATGGAGGGCATGGATGGATTGGGATTGTGCTGATTTTTCAGTTATTTTCGTTTTTTGGGGCTGTACTTGTGGCCTTTTCAACAGGGGTATTTGAGTCTAGCATGGGCCTAGTCTTTCTGTGGACTGTCTTGAACTTAAACATCATGGAGGGCATGGATGGAATGGGATTGTGCTGATTTTGCAGTGTTTTTCGATTTTTGGGGGTGTTCATGGGGAGGGACAGGCCATGTGGCTGGGGGCCATTTTGAGTGCTGCTACAGGCACTGGCCATGTGCTGGGAGGCAAGTGGCCATTTTGAATGCAGGCATTGTTGTTAGGCCTGCAACCATTTTGCCTACTTTTCAACCTTTATGCCCAGGGGTAGTGAGTCTTGCATGGGCCTAGTCTTTCTGTGGGTTGTCTTGAATTTAAACATCATGGAGGGCATGGATGGATTGGGATTGTGCTGATTTTTCAGTGATTTTCGTTTTTTGGGGCTGTACTTGTGGCCTTTTCACCAGGGGTATTTGAGTCTAGCATGGGCCTAGTCTTTCTGTGGGTTGTCTTGAATTTAAACATCATGGAGGGCATGGATGGATTGGGATTGTGCTGATTTTTCAGTGATTTTCGTTTTTTGGGGCTGTACTTGTGGCCTTTTCACCAGGGGTATTTGAGTCTAGCATGGGCCTAGTCTTTCTGTGGGTTGTCTTGAATTTAAACATCATGGAGGGCATGGATGGATTGGGATTGTGCTGATTTTTCAGTGATTTTCGTTTTTTGGGGCTGTACTTGTGGCCTTTTCACCAGGGGTATTTGAGTCTAGCATGGGCCTAGTCTTTCTGTGGGTTGTCTTGAATTTAAACATCATGGAGGGCATGGATGGATTGGGATTGTGCTGATTTTTCAGTGATTTTCGTTTTTTGGGGCTGTACTTGTGGCCTTTTCACCAGGGGTATTTGAGTCTAACATGGGCCTAGTCTTTCTGTGGGTTGTCTTGAATTTAAACATCATGGAGGGCATGGATGGATTGGGATTGTGCTGATTTTTCAGTGATTTTCGTTTTTTGGGGCTGTACTTGTGGCCTTTTCACCAGGGGTATTTGAGTCTAGCATGGGCCTAGTCTTTCGGTGGGGTGTCTTGAACTTAAACATCATGGAGGGCATGGATGGAATGGGATTGTGCTGATTTTTCTGTTTTTTTTCCGATTTTTTTGTGGTGTATAACTGAACTGATGTTCCTCTGTCTTCCATTGTTTTTAGGTGCACAAGACTCAAGAGAACCACCAGTGCCAGGAAGAAGTCCTGCAGCGGTGTGTGTGTGCAGCATAACGTCACGCGACGTCACGTCTGGCCTCAGACAACTCTACAATTCGTGCAACTGCGGCCTGCTGTCTGACCTGCTCCGAAGAAGATGGCCCCAAAAAAAGTTCTCCGTAGCTCCTCTAGCAAGAAAGTTGCTAGTAAGGAGCAGAAGAAGCAAGTTACCAAGGAGGCTGGTGTGCCAACCGCCACGTTTTTTGGGAGCAAAAAAAAAAGTACGCCTGCAGCAGCAGGATCTGCTGGGGACCAAGCTGGGAGCAGCACCCCGCTCCATTGGGTTCAGTGCCTCCACCACCACGCCAACTTAAGTCAAAGCCCTTGAGTGCTTCAGAGGCAGTCAGTGTACTTCTCCAATCACCATCAACCAGTGATGTTGGCTCATCGCAAGAAAGTAGCAGCAATGTCCCTGAATCAACACAGGTTGTTGTAACTCATCTGACAAGTGTTGAACAACCACAGCCGCAACAACAACATGTGCAAGTAGTACAAGCCCAAGTACATGTGGAAGGAGAGGCAGCGCAAGGAGATGCGCAAGTAGAGGTGCATGGAGGGTCACAACAAGTTCCCACAATAGTTGTCCCTCCCGAAGTAGGGGCACATCAGGAAATCGACAATCAAGCCGAGGTATCATTGGAAGCCACTCCTCCTGATGATTATTCATTGTCTTCCACATCCCTAGCAAGGAAAAGATCAAGGTTGGTGTCTACATCTTCTTCAAGCCCACCGCCTTCTGATGATCTGGATGACGAATGGGTACCACCACGGCAGCCTGAGAGTGAGGCACACCATGATCTGACAAAGATACCTAAGCGTAAAAGGAAGGTCGTCGAAAAACTCATAGCTATGGAGTGTGATGATGAGGCACAACAAGAAGTGACGCATACTGCTGCTGGTGAAGCCTCTCACGATGACGACGAGCCAGTCATCATAAAGGTCACTGCAGCCCCAGCGGGCATGCAGCAAAGAGACATTTTGACCCTATCCCGAGAAGCTGCTGAGCGTGATGATGATGTCGACGAGGAGGCAATGGAAATGGAAACACAACAATCATTAGATTTGGAGTTAACTAGTACACCAACACCTACCGCTTCCATATTTCTTCCTCGCAAGAAGGTACCCACCTCGACCTCAATTCGTGGTGGTGAAAGTGCAAAACGTACTGAAGTTCGGCAATCCACATCCTCCACTTCATCTGGCATTAGCAGCAGGACCACCACCACCAGTATCGCCGCCTCCTCCGGCCCCCAAAGACATTTCAAGTCTCCAGTTTGGGACTTCTTTAGTGTTTTCCCAAAAATGGAAAACGTAGCCATTTGTAGCATTTGTAAGCTTCGAGTTAGTCGTGGTAAGCTTGGTTCTAACTATGGTACCGGAGGCCAGAGAGGTCATCTTAGGAGAGCGCACCCTGTCCAATGGTTTCCGCACCTAGAGGCGGTCAAGGAAGCCGGAATTGCACGTAATGAAAACGTTGATTTTTCATCTGATGATGACGAGGAGGAAGAAGACGATTCAAACACTTCACTTACACCCAGTACCCCTGTCAGCAGCACACCCCATGTGAGGCACACTAAGAGTGTGGGAGAGAGTGAGACATCAATGCGGAAAAGTTCATCAGCGAGCGTAACTGGGTCGAAGATATCATCATCATCATCCCGTAAATCCTTGGTCCAGGGCAACATTAAAAAGATGTTGTTTACAGAAGCGCAATATGAACGCAACCACCCACTGACGCGTCTGTATAACACTAAGCTGGCTAAAATGCTAGCTCTGGACCTTCTCCCTTTTTATTTTGTAGAAGGGGTTGGTTTTCTAGAATTAGTGGCAGCGCTCTGCCCTAAATGGAAGGTTCCTAGCCGGTTCTATTTTGCCCGAGTTGCGGTTCCAGCACTACATGAAGATGTTCTGAAGGTGATTGGGGCAGCTTTGCAGAAGAGTGCTGTTCACACTATACATCTGACAACAGACATGTGGACCCGTGGCGCAGGCGCTGATTACATGTGCATCACTGCACACTGGGTCTCTTTTTCAGGGGCTAAAGCAAAGCTAAATGCAGGTGTTGACGCGGACATTGTTTTTAAAGCTGCTCGGAAACATGCAACACTAGCCATGTTTGGTTTGGAGAAACGTCACACAGCAGAAAACATTTTGGATGTCTTTAACACAAAGGTCCTTAACTGGCTGTCCCCACTAAAACGCCAGGTTGGTTATGTTTCCACGGACAATGGCGCCAATATAGTTAAGGCCATGAGGGACGGTAACTATTTCAGAGTGCCGTGTTTGGCGCACTGTATAAACCTGGTTGTCCAAAAATTCTTGTGTAATAAAGGCAGTGCAGCGTACAGCGTATTGGACACCTGCCGAAAAATGTGCAAGCATTTCAGCCATTCTTTTAAGGCCCGGAAGCAGCTGAGGAGCCTGCTATATCAACGTAAAATGCCAGTGAAAGCACTCATCCAGGAGGTGGTAACACGTTGGAACTCAACCTTCTACATGCTTGAGCGTCTGTATAAGCAGTATACGGAACTCGATCAATATTTCCTTACAGAGGGTACAGAGGAGCTGAGGATGGGTGCGGCGCAATGGAACATAGTTCAAAGCCTGACACGCATGCTTCGTCCTTTTGAGTTCTTCACGCGTGCAGTCAGCAAGGAGGACTGTAATTTGGGAAAAGCTATCCCATTGTTGTACATGCTGGAAGACCAACTGAAGGAGGTGTGTTCTGTGTTTGAAAAAGATGTAAAAAACCAAGACTCTTTTCTTCTGGCTGAGAAATTATTAGAGCTCCTACAAGGTGATGAACGTCTTAAAAAGATCCACTCAGAAGAGCATTACATTTGTGCTACTATTCTGGATCCACGCTACAAAAAGGCGCTGGCAGGCCAAGCATTCTTTCCTTTTGATGATGAACATGTTCCAAAGTACAAACATTGGCTAGCCTTGTCAGCCAAGAGGTTTGAAAGAGAACGGCTGGAAATTGAAGGAAATGACAGTACATCAGCAGGCCATCCCCAGTCAAAACAATCCACTTCTGCACCTGTGGCTGTGGCACAAGTGACCTCTCAGCCGTTAAAGACACCGGCAACCGGATCATCTGCACGAGACACAACAGAAACATTGGAGGCTGAAGAGGATTGGCTAGCTCTGCGTGGGTTTGGTTCTCAAAAGGTCAGAGGCACAGCAAGAGCTAAGCAAAGTGGAGGAACCTTGGATGAGGACCTTGAGTCGATGGTGAAGGACTATCTGAATGACTCAACAGAGGTCTATGTTAATTCTGACCCATTGGCGTATTGGCATGGGAAAAAAGAATTGTGGCCACAGCTCACCAACCTGGCTTTAAACTACTTGTCTTGCCCACTCGCAAGCGTGTCTTCTGAACGGGTTTTCAGTGCTGCTGGTGGCATTGTAACTCCCAAACGGAGCCGCCTCTCGCCCAAAAATGTGGAGAGGTTAACAATGATCAAGATGAATCAGCACCTCATACCACCAGATTTCAGAGTACGAGAAAGCGTGCCGGATGAAGAGGAGGTGGCCAGCAACATAGATGAGGGAATTTCTACTCTGTCAGGTGACACTGAGCTCACCCTGCCTGAATTCGCAGAGTATGATGACGAAGCCTTATTCTCATTCCTGGACCGTGATACCGAGCCCTGAAAATGAGACAACAAATCAATAACTTTCTTTTTCGTCCTTATTCACTTTTATTCCTGTGTGTCTGTCTTTCTTTGTTGTGCACAGTTAATATATTTCAAACTTTAATCAGATAATCACAAAAACAAGCCCATCAGCAGAACTGTCTTCACTGGTTTGCTAATTGATTTGAAGTTGCCGCAGTCTGCATTCCTCAGGTTCACAAGCTCAGAAGAACATGCTCCTCTATCCTCCTCCTCCAGACTCCTATTTCCATCAAACCAGAGGGCTGGTTTACGCCCAATGAAGAAAGACTCAGCACTTGTGGGGGTGTTGTTGTACCTCTTTGCAGGTGAGTTGACGGCTCTGGGGCCATTGCTGGGAAGCTCTAATACCGGATAAAAGTGGTTTGGACCAAATCCCAGGCGGAATTTTTTTTGTGTTTTTGATGACTTGCTTGCCTTTGAGGTGCTTTTAGGGGGGGTTCCGTCTGTTTGTGGTTGAATTTCGTGGTCTGGGAGCACTGCTGGGACACTCTAATCTTGATTGCATTTGCTTTTCAGGAAATCCGTGGTGGCAACCCCGACTTATGGCCAAGCTACGCAGCGCGTTTGGACCGAAGGCCGAGAAATATTGCAAGTATGAGATTTTGCTTTTGGCCTGTTTGGGGGTGTTATGCATCTTGGCGGGTGGGTTGGCGGGTCTTGGGGCATTCCTGGGAAGGTCTAATACCGGGTAGAAGTGGTTGGGACAAAATCCAGGCCGATTTTTTTTTGGCTATTTCTGACATTTTGCTCAATGTAGCGTTTTCGGGGGCCTGTTTGGGGGGCTTCCTGGTGTTTGTGGGTGGGTTTCGGGGTCTGGGCACACTGCTGGCTATATATACTTTACTTTGCAAGAGGTTTGAAGCAAATCCATGGTGGCAGAGGGGAGTTAGGGTCTAGCTGCAGAGCGCGCGCGGAGTGATTTGGGAAATTTGGAAAAACTGACAAAGTCCCCATTTTTGTACTTTTGCTCTTTGGCTGTTTGGGGGTCTTCTACTCGTTTTCTCCTGGGTTGACGGCTCTGGGGCCATTGCTGGGAAGCTCTAATACCGGATAAAAGTGGTTTGGACCAAATCCCAGGCTGAAAATTTTTTGTGTTTTTGATGACTTGCTTGCCTTTGAGGTGCTTTTAGGGGGGGTTCCGTCTGTTTGTGGGTGAGTCTCGTGGTCTGGGAGCACTGCTGGGACACTCTAATCTTGATTGCATTTGCTTTTCAGGAAATCCGTGGTGGCAACCCCGACTTATGGCCAAGCTACGCAGCGCGTTTGGACCGAAGGCCGAGAAATATTGCAAGTATGAGATTTTGCTTTTGGCCTGTTTGGGGGTGTTATGCTTCTTGGCGGGTGGGTTGGCGGGTCTTGTGGCATTCCTGGGAAGGTCTAATACCGGGTAGAAGTGGTTGGGACAAAATCCTCGCGGAAAAGCCTTTTGGCACTTTTTGTAACTTAGGGTTTGTTAGGGTTAGCCCTAGCAGCAGGATTGCATGTGTTTCGGGGTGTTCTAGATTTTTGCAACTGAGTTCTGGGGTCTTAGAGCACTCGTGAGAATGTGTAATTTTGGTTGCAAGTCATTTGAAGAAAATCCATGGTGGGAAAGGGGGGATTTGGCATAGTTAAAGAAAGCCTTTGCCACTATTCTTAACTTAGGGTTCGTTAGGGTTAGCAGTATTTCTATTGCATGTGTTTGAGTGGGGGGGATTTCGAGTCTTGGAGCGATGCTGGCTATGGATACTTTTGCTTGGTTGCTTGCAAGTGGTTTGAATGCAATCCACGGTGGGTAAGGGGTAATTAGTAAGGGGGTACTTCGGCCTACTTTTACTTTCAAAGTAAGTTTTGTCACCATTTTTCTGCTAGGCCTCGTTTTTTGAGATTTGATTGGGGGTCTTCTACATTTTTGCGACTGGCTTTAGTAAGGGTCTGGGTGGGAGCACTGCTAGGAAGATCTAATTTTGTTCTAAAACACAGTTTACAGTACACCTAGCTTGAGGGGAAAGATCCGCTACATTAATTTGCCCCTACTTATTTATCCTTCAAAAGGTGACTCAGACAGAGTACGCACTTTCAAAAATATTGTACTGTCTACTAGGAAAATCAAATTGTGACTTTTTGCACTCCACAGCCTACATACCTTATATTTATTTATCAGTGGTGTTGTAATATTATATCACTTCCTGTTTTTCGTTGAATAATTGCAGGCCGGGTTTCAGTCTCTGCAATGGGGAAAAAAGGATGGAGTCAGGCTTCACATTAGCGAGCCACAATTCAGCATCAGGCAGGCAGTGGACAGGGTGTCTTCTGGTGACCAACATCGATGGACGAAGCGTCGGCTGCAATGGAGGAGTGCCGCTAATAAGAGGATTTTTTTTCTGCAGGCAACTTACTTACCACTTCCAACAGGACAACTACAACAACATAGATACAGTATCCCTTGCCTTTTTCTCTGACTGTGACTGCATTTCTTGGATCTCTCTCTGCTTCTAAATTGATCCCTTAACACATCACTTAGTCCACTCCACTATCACATCTGCACCACACTTAGTCATTTGTAAGTGCTCCTACGTAATTCGCAAGTCGCAGCACGCCCCAGCCCGTAGAGGACTGGGATGGCCCCAATGATGAAGCATGTCACCAAGGGGCAACCCTGGTGAGTGAGGGGACACCTAGAAAAAAAGCAATTTCTCCTTTTCTATCTACTATACCTTCCAGACCAACCCCATTGAGTGTTGTTGTGAATGGATTTATAGTGACCAGCAAGGCTCTCAGGTATCTGGCTACAGAGACCTTATGTTGAATATAGTTATCAATAATTCCACACACGCCCTGTACTGTCGCATTCTTTCTTCCACAGTTGTCGAAAGTACTACTTACTTTTCACTGACATGCATGCAGTAGTGCATGCACTTTCAAAGATTGATGGATAGGTTTGTACCCAAAGAATTGTTTATGTTCAATTGTTTGTCTATGCTGTGCTTTTTTTACAGGGTGTCTTCTGGTGACCAACATCGATGGACGAAGCGTCGGCTGCAATGGAGGAGTGCCGCTAATAAGAGGATTTTTTTTTCTGCAGGCAACTTACTTACCACTTCCAACAGGACAACTACAACAACATAGATACAGTATCCCTTGCCTTTTTCTCTGACTGTGACTGCATTTCTTGGATCTCTCTCTGCTTCTAAATTGATCCCTTAACACATCACTTAGTCCACTCCACTATCACATCTGCACCACACATAGTCATTTGTAAGTGCTCCTACGTAATTCGCAAGTCGCAGCACGCCCCAGCCCGTAGAGGACTGGGATGGCCCCAATGATGAAGCATGTCACCAAGGGGCAACCCTGGTGAGTGAGGGGACACCTAGAAAAAAAGCAATTTCTCCTTTTCTATCTACTATACCTTCCAGACCAACCCCATTGAGTGTTGTTGTGAATGGATTTATAGTGACCAGCAAGGCTCTCAGGTATCTGGCTACAGAGACCTTATGTTGAATATAGTTATCAATAATTCCACACACGCCCTGTACTGTCGCATTCTTTCTTCCACAGTTGTCGAAAGTACTACTTACTTTTCACTGACATGCATGCAGTAGTGCATGCACTTTCAAAGATTGATGGATAGGTTTGTACCCAAAGAATTGTTTATGTTCAATTGTTTGTCTATGCTGTGCTTTTTTTACAGGGTGTCTTCTGGTGACCAACATCGATGGACGAAGCGTCGGCTGCAATGGAGGAGTGCCGCTAATAAGAGGATTTTTTTTCTGCAGGCAACTTACTTACCACTTCCAACAGGACAACTACAACAACATAGATACAGTATCCCTTGCCTTTTTCTCTGACTGTGACTGCATTTCTTGGATCTCTCTCTGCTTCTAAATTGATCCCTTAACACATCACTTAGTCCACTCCACTATCACATCTGCACCACACATAGTCATTTGTAAGTGCTCCTACGTAATTCGCAAGTCGCAGCACGCCCCAGCCCGTAGAGGACTGGGATGGCCCCAATGATGAAGCATGTCACCAAGGGGCAACCCTGGTGAGTGAGGGGACACCTAGAAAAAAAGCAATTTCTCCTTTTCTATCTACTATACCTTCCAGACCAACCCCATTGAGTGTTGTTGTGAATGGATTTATAGTGACCAGCAAGGCTCTCAGGTATCTGGCTACAGAGACCTTATGTTGAATATAGTTATCAATATTTCCACCCACGCCCTGTACTGTCGCATTCTTTCTTCCACAGTTGTCGAAAGTACTACTTACTTTTCACTGACATGCATGCAGTAGTGCATGCACTTTCAAAGATTGATGGATAGGTTTGTACCCAAAGATTTGTTTATGTTCACAATTGTTTGTCCATGCTGTGCTATTTTTTCTTGTCTCCCAAAACCTTTCCCAAAAACCCCCGTACCCATCCATTTTTCAAACCCTAACCCTCTTCCCCCGGGCTGTGTGGTTTTGATTGATGTGTGACTAAATTACAGCAATAAATCCACACACTTGCTGGGGAGGATAAGGTGATAGCAACAGGCTGGTGAAGAAATCCGAGGATATATTCTTACTCTGCTTAACAAAGACCCATGGCTAATGTCAAAGAACTTCAACCGAATTAGTTATACTTTAACATTTGTTAGGCTACAATGTGGCACTGTTCTAGTGTACTTCTGTCACCTGCTATATTCTCTATTGTACCGTTGTATTGCTCAGGAGGACAAACCAGATTTCATTTTCTTTTTTTTCATAGGCATGCAACTGCCACTGTGTCACACCACTAGTACCACCGCTATGAGGAAATTTTATCCGCCCAGGATTGCCAACCTTATTTGCTGTTTCCCGTGGAGCCAGCCCTGGGACTAGCCCTACTTGCAAACAGAAATTACAGGTAAGATAGGCGTTTCGTTGGAGGTAGTATAATGGAGTATTAGGAGAGACGAGAGATTTGATTGACGGTAGTACTACTAAAGTCCTAGGACTATTCAGGAAAACAAACTTACTGTTAAACCCCCACCCATCAGACTCAAAAGCAGTAAAAAACAGGTATGGTCAGATAAAGTTTCAAAAAGTATATTTTTATAGCCCTAACAAAAGAATCTCCCGCAAGACCCTCCCTAACCCCAACGATTGTCCTTCAAAAGTCCCCAAAAATCCCAACTCCCAATTCCCACCCCCCAAAAGTCTCTAAAAAAGGGGCAAGGGACACTATGGCAGGGTGCTGTTGGAATTAGCAGCCAGGGCATCATGCTCCTTGCGGAGGGTGGCAAGTTCGAAGCGGAGGCCCTCCACCACGTTCTTATAGTTATGGACCTCCTGCTCCAGGTAGGACAGTCTGAGGGATAAGCGGCGCCGGTGTGCCTTGCAAATCCTGTGAGGGGCAGCTGCTTTCTTTGCTGCTGGGCGGTGGCGTTTGGCTTTGGTAGCCCGGCTCCGTACCGCTGGAGCACTGCGCTGGCTGGCAGCCCGCACGGAGGAGGATGCAGCTGTCCCAGTGGACGTTGTTGTTGTACCAGACTGCGTCTCCTCCTCCTCCAGGGCCACCAGCCGCCGATATTCAGCGACAGTGGCATCCAGCCTCCGTTGCCGGGCCATTCGAGCCAGCTCCTTCCTCCTTGATGGTGTCTTGGATTTGGAAGGAGCAACTACATGAAAAAAGAAAGACATAGTCTGTAACCAATGCTCCTTAAGATTAACACAAAATGATTGAGCAGAAAGTTGTCACAGTACAAGTAGCAAATTGAAAGCACAGTACATAACTATTGAGGACAGTATCTATGTAACCTCCGACTTCTTCATCCTTGCTCTAACATTAGTGGGAGTTTCAGGAACAAATTCTACGAGCACTATGGACTTCCATTACAGTCGACTATGACAGTACACCACTCTTATTCTTCTTCTTCTCTCTTGTTTAGGAAAATTGGTACGTTATCTTATGCAAGCCGGCATAATGCCAGCGCAGTGAACTTGCACCCGAGAAAAACAGACGCACACCATGGTGAGTGAGACAGACTTGCGTTACTGTACCGGTCCAGTACATGCAGGTGGTGAAGCTCTTACTTTTCTATTACGGGTGGCACTGAGAATACTCTGTTAAAAGGGCTACTGCTTAATTAATTTAACTTTCACCCTACAGTGCAAATGAGTATTAGAAAAGGAAAATGAAGAAGCTAAATTATCTGATTATCTATCACTTCATGTGGGATGTATTTGATGACATATGGGATGACTTTAGGTGCTTTGCTTATTTTTGAGTGAACAGTGATACCCCCACACATGAATGACGTACTACTACTAAACTAAAGTTATTAAGGGAGGTAGGGAGTGTCCACCGTAATAACCGGATATATGCTGTGCTTGCAGTTGCAATACAAACTACTGCTACTATTCATGGTAGTCTTTGGACAACGTTACAACTTCTTTTCCTTGCCTTTCCTACACTGGAACGGACGTGCGGGTGCGGTGTTACATGCTCTTCAAAGTAACACTTACTTCATCCAGTGACCGTCTACTCTCTCTAGATACACATATGCTATCTAAGAGTCAGATAGTACCATGAATGATCCAGGCATCCATCCATTTAAAGTATATTGCACACATACAGTTTCTGTCTCACCCACCCAGGCTGTTCTCCTTCCACCCATCCTTGCTTCATCATTCACCCAGCCATGCACCATACCATTTTCTTACCTTCCCAGCCACCTCGGGGACCAAGCAAACACATATCATTCTTCTTTGCCAGTCATCATTACATTTCTCGTGCTTCCACACTTACTTACACCCTTCTTTCGCTTTTCGTTCATCCCATCCATCAAGTTCACCTCAGATCTGATTGGGATTCTTCTCGCCAAAAACTTCACAGCTAAGTCGAAGTACATTTAGAGGAGGCTACTACCTGCTTTTTTTATAATACACCCGTGCAGAAAGCACACTCTGCAGTCTTCAATCTCAATGACTAAGGAATGTATAGCTTACCTCTGCCCGCCACCACCGTGTGAACCCTCACAGGCATGTCCTTGTCCGGCACTTGCACCGCTTCCTCCCCAGAGTTGTCCTCCTCGTCCAATGCCACCACCACCTCCGCGCTGGCCCCGTCTCCAGATGTTCCACCTACAAAGTACATTTAATAATGTTAGAATACACCACTCACTACTATATAATATTTGGTCTAGGAGGAAGAAAGAAATGTGAAAAAAAGTGTACAATTTAATAATTTATGACTGTGTACTCTAGAGTAAAAATGTCCCTTTTTCCAGGGAAGGCTGTTGTCTTGCTGCACTTTTTGGCACAACTGATGAATGTTTGCTATTTACTTTTTAACACGCACCACTTTTTCTCCTAACAGACAGAACCTTGACTTCTAAGAACACGAGCAGGATCAAGTTCAAACCAGGTGAGAGCTCGGCTCGACCACAAGAAATGTGTCCAATTAATCGTCAGCACTAAGCACTTTTCCATTTTCAGTTACACGTTCACTTTTATGACAAACTTGAATTTAATAAATGTGTTTACTTTTAATAAAGCTTTTAAACTTAAATAGACTCTGTGGTTTTTGGTCCTCCAGACTAGAGTGGATGAGCTAAAGGTTTTCGAATTTTTGCAAGCATGAGTCCGTGCCTCTGCCATCGGTGACTTTGGGAGCTAAATGACTCTGCCACACTATCTAGTCAGTAAGGAGATTGGGGGTTCAACTACAAAGTCTGTTATCACTGAGGTATGTGGAAAGTCTAACAGTTACAGCACCTATTATAATTGATAAGCTAAGCGATGTATTATTTAGTGTCCATAGTTCTGTTTGTGCAGATTTGTCCCTGCAACAGTAGTAGAATGGATTGTCCTCCTATCCAAACCAAAAGTAAAGTAGTATCTTATTCTTTCTTGGTGGTGGTCATTCACCTTTTTATTGTTGGCAATGGTCAAAGCATAAACATTTAGAATACTTGAAAAGACATTATGGACAATCCCAGAGGACTGCACTCAGTGCATAGAGCTATTGCTGACTAGAATGGGAGTCCAATGGAAATGCCAAATGTGCAATCTTAGTTAGCTACACAGACAGACTAGTAAGAATAATCTAGTAATACCACACGGAGTCATAGTCGAGGCAGGATAAGAATTTAGATCCTGTCTACAAGAAGATCAAAGACGATTTAGAAAAAATCGAATGAGGAACGCTAGGAAAAAATAAGTACTCTATATTAAAATTAAAACTTACTGGGGCCAGCAAAGGAGCCCTCGACTGCCCGGTCCTGGCCTGCATCGTCAACAGCACCCTCCTCCTCCTCCTCCTGTGTCCTCCTCTTGCCCCTGGGGGAAGCTGATGTACAACATGAAAGAAAGAAAAACAGAAAACATGGATGATATTTCTCAACCAAATCAAACATTTCAAAAGAACTAACAAAGTAACAAAATATTTTTGCGAAATAGCAAATAAGGAACGACTCCACGGGATATATTATTGACCAATCTCATGTGGTCGACTACGTCATTACTTTAGTATTGCTTGATTTGCGGACCGTCGAATTGGAAACTACCCTATGTAACTCACTAAACAAAGTACTAAAAAGGTTTGTCTAGGATTGGCAGGCAGCAGTCCGCAGCACGCAAAGTGACAGCCAAAGTCCATCGTGATTGAAGATCAGCGACAACACTAAAGTTTCCTACTACATTAACCAGTCAATAAAATACTCAAACTATTAATCCACCACCACTATTTCTTCTTATCGCCATGTGTACAAAGGAAGGACTGGACTTGAGTCTGTAGGGGCTGATTTAGAAGGCCCTTGCGGCTCTTTTGCTCCATTGTTGCGTGACTTTTGTGACGCAGCGACAGCACAAAAGAGGCGCAATGGTGCGGCGTATATTAACAACGTGACGCATATGGGAGATGCATCACGTTGTAAAGCCCTGCGCCAATATGGGGCGTTCCGGCGCAAGGGAGGGCGTTCCTGCGCAGGAACGCATCCTAAAAGTGGCTGAGGGAAATCTACAAGATTTCAATCAGTCACTTTGAGGACAATGATGCGTGACTCAAACCCTGCGCCTGCTTGAAGCAGACGTACGGCTTGACGCAGCATTGGGGAGATAGGGCACCCCAGAGCATTGATGGAGCTGCACCATCGTTGCGACGCAACTCCAGCAATGCGCCGCCTTTACGGCACAGATGCGTAACGCTTTGGTGACGTTTTGGGCCCATGGCGCGCCGCATTGTAAATACGGCGCACCATGGGTGATGGTGGCGTGACGCACAATTACTGGCGCATCCCTGCAACTTTGCAGGGATGCGCCGGTAATTAAAAATCTGAACCTTAGTGTGTAGCATTACGCAGTTCTTTCAACTACACTCATACATAATTTCACAGGCCAATGAAATGAACACAAAATCTAAAACAAATAAGCATAGTAGCAACACTACTGAGAAGAAGGAGAGCAGTGTACCTGAAATGCACAGAAGATTTTGAAATAAAATTTACCTACAATGTAATGAGCAGCATTATTGCTCTTGGTAAAAATCAAAAATTTGCAATATAATAACACAGCAGGAGAAAACATAGTAGTAAAGACATAGCTACTACTACTCACCAAGCCCAGGGATCTCAAGGCCAAGGAGGTCGAGCAGATCTCGCTCACGGGTCAGGACATCCGTCCAGCGGTGGGTGGCCTGGTTGTAGGTGCGCCAGACCCGAGAGTGGTGGTAAATGGCCTGGCACACCTTCTCCCACCGCTTCCGGCGCTCCCGGGCCCCGTACCCGGCACTGATCTTGCCGCCTCCCATGATGGTCCTGGGGAGGCGGCGCTGAACATAAAAAACGAGTTGGGCCACCTCCTCCGGGCTAAAGATCTCCCGTGGCATCACTAGCTCCCCCCTCAAACGCCCGCACGGGAGCCGGACACGGGGTGCGGGACCCTTCCCCTTCTCGGGATGCTTCCCGGCTCCCTTCACCATGGTCTGGGCGGAAAGGAATAAAGAAAATAGAATAGGGAAGAGAAGAAAAGAAAAGAGTTTACAAAAGTAGTTTAAAATTAACCAAAAGTAGCAGTAAACACAAAAATATAGGGCTAGAAAAATAGAGGGATAGATAATAAGTAAAATAGATCAAAAAAAACTTCAAACAAGCAAAGGATGGCAGAGATTGACAGAGGATACAAAGTACCATGTCCAGAACCATAGCAATGAATGAGAAACAAGATGGCCGCGCCCGTTCACGACCGCGCGGGTAAGTTCGCGCGAGATTTTCCTTGCGAACACGCGCGAAACTGTACTGGCAAGCCGCGGACTTTGCGAGATTACACTTCGCGCCTGGAAACGGAAATACGTCAGGCAAACAAGATGGCTGCGCCCTTGAACGACCGCGAGGGTAACTTCGCGCCTTGCGCTACGAGCGGCTCGCAAAAACGCACAAAACCTTGCCAACTAACACGCCGCAAAAAAAACAAATTGCATATTCGCACGAATTTGCGGCTTCCGAATCCGATCTCGCGCGTGTTCGCGCCCCGCGAACCCCGCAAAATTGCAGAAAAACGAGTTTTTCAAAACTGAAAGCACTCGGCAGGGGCAAGAGTTCAAACTCATCATTAGTAACAATTCCCGGTAGTGCTTCCTGACTGGGGCCCCTCCAGAATTCAGTTGCTAGTTGCAACAATTGTATGACCCTGCTCTGACCCTCACAGCAGGCTCATAGAATAGCTACAAGTAGGCCACAAAGGTCCTGGGGAAAAAAAATGCACTGCAACAGAAAGCAAAATTACAGATAAGGAAGCAGGTGCCAGACTGGAATTTTAAAACAGTGACACATTAATAAACTAACCCCAAATTAATTCATCTCAGTTGAAGCAGGGCTGGTGTGCTTGCTTCCCCCCCCCCATAATCTACAGTAATGATGAACCAGAGGGTGGCATTGATGTAACAGAGGGTTGCAGTGGTGAAACAGAGGGTGCTGGGAACCTGTGATGATGAACCAGACGTAGAAACAACATAATTCGCGACCGTTGCGCGCCGAAATGTAAGTTCGCAATTGCGAACTGGTACGAAACCCTCGCGAACTGGCAGAAATCCTTGCGAACACAAAAAAAAAAAATCCGCAAATTCGCAAGAATTCGCGGATTTCGCGGATTGCGAGTTCGCAAATCCGCAAAATTCGCGAACGCGAGATTCGCAAAATTCGCCCATACTTAATAGACTGACTGAGGCAATTTGTGAGAAGGGGGGCTTGGAGGGGGGGGGCAGCCGACCGCAGGGAGGTCCCCCCCCGGGCGATTTGGGAGGGCTGCGGGGGGGGGGGGGGGCTGGGGTTTATGCCAGAACATTCCAGAATGTTTTGAGCTATTTTTGGTAGTTTTGGTAGACCTGGCTATATAGGTCCCTGACTCCTCCTCCCAGCCACCATTTTAGGTTTGGTGACCTGGGGGCTGGGAGATTAGATAGTGGAAAATGTTTTCATTGTTTTAGAGTTTCGCTTTCAGTAAATTCAGTCTTTCAAACTAGTGTTTTTCTTACCGTGTTTATCATGGAGGATTTTCGTGTTCTGGGAGCATTGCGTTTACTTTCTGAGGCTGGCAGAATGGATTTATTGGTTGGCGGGGGGCCGGCGCGTCCCCAGCCTCAGGCCTCTGCCGGGGTGGCTGCCGTGGTTGCAGCGTGCTCTTCGCCGAAGAAGCGCCGGACAGGTCATGTGAGTGAAAGAGGCCGGTCTCGCACGAGGAAGCCGGTCCCTTCTGACGCAGCGGGCGCTGTTTCGGTGGCTGGAGAGGGTTTTGTTCTGCCCGGCGTGCCTCCTCCTTTAAATGTGGAGGCGGAGGGGTCATTTGACGTGCCGGTAGCGGAGCAGGCGATTTTCGCGTCTCGCCCGCATGTGAGTGGCATTGAAGTACCGTTGTTAAAGCCGGGCTCCAAGCGGGGAGGGCGGAGAGGATCCAAAAAACGCTCCGCCTCTGACCCTGTGTCCGAGCGTTTGTCTGTGCCGGTTTCAGGTCTTTCAAAGCGTGGGGCACGCAGAGGGTCTTTGCAGCTGGGTGATGGGCAGGGCTCATGTCAAGGGTTTTTGCAGCTTGTTGAGCCGAATATTGTGGGGCAATTTGCAGCTGATGCACAGTTTGTGGAGGTGAGGGGTAGGGGCGGTCAGGAGACAGGTGGGGCAGGGGGCCATGGGGATTTTGTTCTTCAAAGTGGTCTGTTTTTTTTGCAGGTCCTGATTCAAGGATTGCGCTTTATAATGAGGAGGGGAATGTTGGCAGCCCTTTGTTGTTTTCCACTCCTGCTTCTCAGGGAGTTGCATTATCTGTGTTGGGTAGTTCCAGGGGCGAAGGGGAGTGGGCTCAAATGGGGGTAGGGGTTTCTATTTCTGGGGGCCTTTTTGAAGCGGAAGGTACATCAGCTGGGGCTGGCGGGTCAATTATAGGTGCTCAGGATAATTTGCAAACTTTTCCTGTTGGTGCGCAGCAATTGGTACCTTGTTCTTCTCTTCATGGTAGTGGTGTGGGGCCGGTTGGTAGTTCTCGGGCTCTTGGGCTGCGCACTGACAGTGGAGAAGGGGATGTGGATTTCTTGGGTACAAGGGATGTCAGCAAGTCATGTTTTCCTCTTCAAGGCAAGGGTAGGTTTGGGAAGGGAGGGCCAGTGGCTTCTAGGTTTTCTGGGCCTTGGCAGAAGGGGCCTGAGGTTGCCTTTGGAGATGTGGTGCCTGCTACTTTTTCTCATTATATTGGTGGTTTTGGGCAGGTACGTGGTTTCTCATTCAAGGGGCCTTCCAGGAATGTTCCTTATTGGTCAGAGGGTGCGGGTGGCCCCCAATTTGAGGCGCATCCCTCAGGTTTCGACAGTTTTGGTCATGGGCTTGTGGATCATGGTGGGGCACGGAGGGAGGATGAGGAACAGGCAATGTCGGTGGGGTTGTTGCGTGGAGGTGAGTCTGCGGCGGTTTCCGATACTAGATTGGATTGGAGTGATGAAGAGGATGTGGTAGGTGCTTCTCCTGTGAGGGAGGTTCCTCTGAGAAGTTTTGGTAAGGGATTGTCACTTGATAGGTTGCAGGAGAGGTCAGTTGGTACTGTGGTATTGCAGCGGCCAGAGCTTGAGGCAGGTGTTATAATTAGGGAACCCAGCACACTAGTCCAAACTTTTTCTTTACAGTAGGGGGATATGCGCGGCGGTCCAGACTCGGTAGGGCGTGGCCCAGCCCAGCTTCGCTGAGGTGAAGTGAGGAGAGCGCCTAGCGCGGCCCTTTCTGTTCCACCGAGGGAGCCCGTCGCGGTCAGCACACGAAGGTCTGGCGCGATCTCGCTGGCTCCTCCGAATAGCAGGTCTAGGTGGTCTACCTTACCATCGGCTATGGAGCTACAGAGTCAACGCACGGGGAGGTACAGGCGTGTACAGTCTCACCCCCCGCCAGGAGGATCTTCTAATCAGCTTAAGAGTAATGTTGTTGATGAAGGGTTGGGTAAGACCCGAAGTGTTGCTTTCCCTCCTTATATGGAGGCTGTGGTGTTGGATTATGACAAAGATACTCCTGAAGAAGGTGAACTGCGTGAGGTGGATGGGGGGGAGCCTTCTAATGTGTCTTGTAGTGTTTTTCAGCAACAGAAAGTATCAAGGCCAGTTCAGGAGAGACGAGAGCACGGCCCGCCAGTCAGGGCTCCTCGAGGGCGGCCTACGCTTGATGTTTCAGCAACACGGGCGGAATCTGTGA
Source organism: Lissotriton vulgaris (assembly GCF_964263255.1). Taxonomy (NCBI): domain Eukaryota; kingdom Metazoa; phylum Chordata; class Amphibia; order Caudata; family Salamandridae; genus Lissotriton; species Lissotriton vulgaris. The sequence goes on from NC_141686.1 coordinate 70,965,296, forward strand.
GAGCTGTTTCTCTGTTGCCAGGTGAGAGGCCAGCTAAACAGGCCAAACCTACTATGGTGTCTGTGCGGACAGGGGTGATTGACTTTGCTGAAGTTGGCGAAGGGAGGTTATTGAAAGGGAGGTATGTGAAGGACATTGCTGTGGGCACGGATGAAGTTTTGGGATCTGCAAGGGGCAAAGTTGAAAGTGGTACAAATACTGAGGCTACTGGAGGCGTTAAGGAGCCTCTTGATAGTAAGGAATTGAAAATTAAAAAATTGCCTTACATGGGTGTTACTAAACCTTTGGGTGCCCATTTAATGTTGTCTACTAAGGAGCGCATTTGGAAGGGTGAGTATGTTGAAATACTGAAACTCCTCCATCGTGAAGTACGATCCAAGGAGGGTTCTAAGGAGGAAGAATATGAGCTTGCAAAGTGTCCAAGAGTTCCGTTAACTATTGAGAATTGGACGGCGGCATTTCTTATATATGCAAGTGTGTACTGTGAAAAGTTTCCAGAGCGCAGCGTATCTATTTTTAAATACATGGATGTCATTCGGAAAGCGCAATTAACTGGAGGGGGATATGCTTGGGCCCAATATGATGAAGAATTTAGGGCCAGGGTGGCATGGGATCCAGAGGCTAAATGGGGGGAGCTGGATACAGATTTGTGGCAGCATATGATGGGGGCTGCACCAGGGGGTAAGATAATTTTTACAGCCAGTGGTCTACCCTTGCTTTACCGGCCCTTTCAAGGCAAGCCCACCCGTGATGGGGTGGGGAGTGCGTCCAATACACAGTCAGGAAGTGGCACCTGCTGGGAATTTAACAAGGGGTCGTGTAGTAGAGAATATTGCAAATATAAGCATGAATGCTCCGGCTGTGGTAGGCGACACCCCTTGGTTAGATGTTGGGGTTACCAACCAGCGGGTGGCCAGCAAGGGAATCAGTCAGGTACAGGAGGTTCTGGGATGTCCCAGCAGTTTCAAGGGGGTCGGGGAGGGCGAGGTGCACAGGGTACTGGGCCCAAAGGCTCATACGCCGGTTTAGCTGGTGCAGTTACAGCTTACCCTTCAGGAGTTTGAGGATGTTGGTGTTAAACAGAGACTGCTGGAGGGTTTTCAATTTGGTTTTCATTTGGGTTATTTGGGTCCAAGGCAGAGACGCTGGGCTGACAACTTGAAGTCAGCATCTGAACATAGTGCAGTGGTGCAAGAAAAATGGAATAAGGAGGTACATGAAAGAAGGATGGCAGGCCCTTTTCATGACTGGCCGATCCGTGACTTGATTATTTCACCTATTGCAGTGGTCCCCAAGAAAGAGGTGGGGCAATTCAGACTTATTCAACATTTATCATGGTCGAAGGGGTCATCTGTTAATGATTTTATTGATACGGATGCTGCTTCGGTTTCATATTCCTCAGTTGACGTGGCCATGTCACTTGTTGTGACCGCGGGCGCAGCTGGTGAGATGGCTAAATGTGACATTAAGTCTGCTTTCCGGCTGCTTCCAGTCCATCCCGATGATTGGAATCTTCTGGGTATCCATTTTGAAGGCAAATGGTATGTGGACAAAGCATTGCCGATGGGTTGCTCCACATCATGTGCACTTTTTGAATGTTTCAGCACCTTTTTACAGTGGCATTTTACACACCAGTCTGGTCATTCACTGGTAAAGCATTATCTAGATGATTTCTTCTTTGTTGGATCCCCGGGCTCCGCGGAGTGCCAAACAGCTTTGGACACTTTCCAAGGGCTCATGGAGGATTTGGGGGCCCCCTTGGCTCCTGAGAAAACAATGGGCCCTGTCACAGTCTTGTCATTCTTGAAATCGATTCAGTGGCAATGCGAGCTCGCTTGCCAGATGACAAAAAAGTGAAGATGTTGGAGTAGTTGGGTGTTATGTTGTCAAAACCAAAGGTGTTTGTGAAAGAAATTCAAGTGCTATTGGGACACCTCAATTTTGCGTGCAGGTTGGTGAGAGCAGGAAGGACTTTTTGTCGCAGATTAGGCAGGGCTTTGGCAGGACAGCATTTGCCTCTCCACCGTGTACGCCTGTCCGCGGGTGTCAAGGAAGATTTGCGTATGTGGGAATTTTTTCTCACTTCCTTTAATGGTGTGCCTTTGGTGAGAGATGTTGATTTCCAATGGGATGTGCAAATGTTTTCTGATGCTGCAGGCAGTGAGGGCTTTGGACTGTATTGGAATGGTAAATGGTGTGCGGAACACTGGCCTGAGGACTGGTTGAATGGTGGTCGGAGTATAACCTTTTTGTAGCTTTTTCCTTTGCTAGTAGCTTTGTCTCTGTGGGGTGAGGATTTGGCGCACAAAAAAGTTCTTTTCCGCGTTGACAACATGGCTGTGGTAGAGATTGTGAATCGGCAATCTGCCAGAGATGAACAGGTATTGAAACTCATGAGAGTCTTTGTGCTGGGCTGCTTGAAACATGACATTAACTTTCGCGCTCTGCACATCCCTGGTGTGGACAATGACATAGCGGATGCTTTGTCTCGTTCGCAGTGGGAGAGATTCCGTGGACTGGCCAGGGAGGCGGACACATCACCGACCCCGATGCTGATACATCTGTGGCACGTAGGCAACTTCGGGTCTTACAACTGGTGGTAGGTTCTCTATCTGTGTCTACGCGTTCTGCCTATTCTTTGGCTTGGAGGGAGTTTTTGGAATCTGGAGCTTCTAGACGTGAAGAGGTTTGGCGTAGCTCGGAGGATGTAGTTAAGTTCATCTTGGATCTCATGGACAAGGGTCTGTCTAGAGTCCCTATTTCAGGAAAGTTGGCGGGCATTTCCTTTATGGGTAAATTGTTTTGGGGTTATTCCCCCTCTGCTGGTGAGATCGGCAGGAGAATGCTTGAGGGTTGGGCCAGAGATCAGGGGAGCACTAGAAGGCTGAGGGCTCCACTATCTTGGCAGACTCTGGCGCATTTATTAGCAATTTTGCCCTCTGTTTGTACAGATGACTTTGAGGCTTGTTTGTTTGCAATGTTAATGGCCTTCATGTTCTTTGGTGTCTTTAGGGTATCTGAGTTGTTGGGCTCTAAATCTAAGTGAGGAATTGTTTGCAAGATGTTTTTTGCTCAGAGGAGGGTGTGCATGTGTGGCTGGCTAGCTCTAAAACTGACCAGAAGAATTTTGGTAAAGGAGTGTGGTTGGAGGCGAGTTCCCCTAGAGTTACATGTCCTTTGTTGTTGGCTCGCCGTTGGCGTTCTTTATCAGGGGGTGGTGATGATGATCTTGTGTTTCAGCATATTAATAAATCCCCTGTTACAGCCTATCAATTTAGCATGGTTTTGCGTAAGGCTTTACAGCACATTGGTCTGGATGGGGAGCTTTATGGCACGCACTCTTTTAGGATTGGCGCTGCGACTGAAGCATTTAATAGAGGTTGGTCACAGGGGGACATCATGAGGTTGGGGTGATGGTCATCAAGATGCTTTCAGCGATACGTGAGAGGTGACTCGGAGGAGGCGCATGCGTCATCTTCCTTTGCATAAGTATTTAGTTTTTTCTTTTACAGGTTCAGTTGCTGGGCCCCGATCTCAAGTGTTGACGGTTTGGATTGTGGGGCACTCGTTCGTGAAATGGGCCCAGGTTCAAGCGGCCCAAAGGTATTTTGGAGAAACATTGGGTTTTAGTATCAGAATGTTCAATATTGTTTGGAAAGGTAAAGGTGGGATGCTTTTGAGGGAACTGATTACATGCCTTAATAACGGTATGGAGGGGGGTTGCTGTCCGGACATATTAGTGATCCATTTGGGTGAGAACGATCTTTGCGCAACTAAGGGTGTGGTTTTGTTGCGGGCCATCAAGAAGGATTTGGCGCTTATTAAGGAGCATTGGGCTGGCTGCCATGTTTTTTGGATGGAATTGATTCCACGTAGAATATGGAGAGGAGCAGTGAACCCTAGAGCGGTTGATCGAGCCAGGAAGAAGGTGAATGCTGAGGTTTCTAGATTTTGCCGTCAGCTTGGATTTGGGAGAGTTTCTCATAGAGAGATTAGTTTTGAGTCGGTAGAGTTCTTTAGGGATGATGGGGTCCACCTTTCCAGAGTAGGTATGGATTTGTATTTGTTGGAGTTGCGAGAAGTTTTAGCAAGGTCTTTGACGATGCAGCAGTGATTTTCGCAGGTTTTTTCTCTTTTCTTTTCCTACTTGGGGGGCAGGAAGGGGGGGTAGTTTTCCTTCCCCCCCCACCTTCCTGGGTGGCGGGGTCTAGTTGTTTCAGGGCTGTTTGTGTCAGATTTTGGTGATTAATGGTCAGGTTTGTTTATCGTCAGGAAACGATGAGTTGGTCGTTGGCTGACCTTTTAGACGTTTTGGGGGGTTTGATAGGGGTGAAGGGTCAGGCAGGTCATTCATAAGGTTATTGGGGTTGTTGATGACGTAATGTTTTATAATGATGACGTATTTTATAATGATGACGACATGTTTTATAATGATGACGTTATGTTTTTATGATGATGTAATGTTTTATAATGTTGTTGCAATGTTTGAATTGTTGTATTGTCTTGGTGGGGGAGGGGCCATAACATTTTAGGGGAGGGGGTTGGGGGCGGGGTTTAGGTTTATTTAATTATTTAGTGAGGATTAGTTTTGTAAGGCTTTGCCAAGGTTTATTATTGTGATGTGCACCTGTTCCTAATAAAGCGGCCTTTTCCACATTCAAGCCTTTTGGTCTGCTTTAAACCCCCCCCCTCGCCCTCCCTCCCAAGGGGGACTTGGGGGGGGGGGCAGCCGACCGCAGGGAGGTCCCCCCCCGGGCGATTTGGGAGGGCAGCGGGGGGGCAGGGGTTTATGCCAGAACATTCCAGACATTTTTGGGCTATTTTTGGTAGTTTTGGTAGACCTGGCTATATAGGTCCCTGACTCCTCCTCCCAGCCACCATTTTAGGTTTGGTGACCTGGTGGCTGGGAGGTTAGATAGTGAAAAATGTTTTCCCCCTCCCTCCCGCCCGATTTCTTTTTCTTATTGGTGGTTCCCCGTTTTCCGTTTTCTTTATATTTTTGTCTCCTCCTCCCCTCCTTTTTTATATATATATATATTTTTTCGCCTTTTTTCCCCTCATCTGGATGGCTTTTTTCTTTGGAGCAGGTGCGCAGGGGGTTTTAATTTTGTAATTGTCGCTTGGAACAGGTGATGTGCGGGGTCTAGTTGTTTCAGGGCTGTTTGTGTCAGATTTTAGGAGGAGGCATCGCTATCGTCCATAAGAAATCCATCAGCATCTCAACCAGCTCAGACGTCAATCTCGCCAACACCGAACACCTTCACTTCCAGATCCACATCGACCCCAAGACCACACTCAGAGGCACCCTCCTTTACAGGCCACAGGACCCCGCACACAATTTAGTGAAGACATCACGGACTTCATCACTCCACACGCGCTCCCCTCCGAGGATTACATCCTTTTGGGAGACTTCAACTTTCACCTTGAAAAGAACAATGACCGCAACACCAACACCCTTTTGGACAACCTCGCCAACCTCGGACTTAAACAACTTGTCACTACCCCCACCCACATCGCAGGTCACACACTCGACCCTATCTTCACCTCCAGCAAACATGTCTCCTTCAGCCACACCACAACTCTCCTCTGGACGGACCACAGCTGCGTTCACTTTACCTACAACAAGCCCACATCCAACAACCACCCCCAACCCACTCTGTGAAGAAACTGGAACAAAATCACCATCGACCAGATCTCCTCATCGCTTCTTCAAAACCCCCCCGCCCACTCCTCAAACCCCGACCAAGCAGCCACCAACCTCACCCAATGGTTATCCAACAGCGCCAACATCCTAGCACCACTGAAAAAACGACAAATCAAACTAGGCAGCAAAAAGGCCTCATGGTTCAACGATAATCTTAAGAAATCCAAGAAACTCTGTCGCTCCCTTGAGAAGACCTGGAAAAAAGACCCAAACACCAGCACCAAGGACGCCTTCAAAAACGCCACCCGCATACACCACCAACTGATCCGGAACGCCAAGAAAGCCGCTTTCAAGGACCGACTAGATAGCAACGCCCACAACAGCAAGGAATTATTCAACATCGTCAAGGAATTTACCAACCCCTCAGCCAACTCCAACGACATCACCCCCTCTCAAGCCCTCTGCGACTCCCTAGCCTCATTCTTCCACAACAAAATTGCAGACATCCACAACAGCTTCGACAACCGACCCGAACACCAACCCACCCAACCCTCTGCAGGACCCCCACCCCCCTTGAACATCCTCAACGACTGGAACCCAATCTCCACTGAGGACACCATCCGTCTGATGAACTCTATCCACTCAGGATCCCCCACAGACCCATGCCCTCACCACATCTTCAACAAAGCAGACTCCATTATAGCACCGCACCTCCGAGACGTCATCAACTGCTCCCTCAACTCCGCAACCTTCCCGGAAAGCTGGAAATATGCCGAACTCAGCGCCCTCCTGAAGAAACCCACAGCTGACCCCTCCGAACTCAAAAACTACCGCCCTATCTCACTCCTTCCAATCCCGGCCAAAGTCATCGAGAAAGCGGTCAACAACCAGCTCGCCACCTTCCTCGAAACCAACAAATCCCTCGACTCCTCACAGTCCGGCTTCCGAGCCAAGCACAGCACTGAAACCGCCCTCATTGCAGCAACATACGACATTCGAACTCTACTGGACAATGGAGACACAGTCGCCCTCATCCTCCTCGACCTCTCCGCAGCCTTCGACACAGTCTGTCATAGCACCCTTTTACAGCGCCTCAGAAACGTCGGAATCCAAGGAAAAGCACTGGAATGGATCACCTCGTTCCTCACCGGAAGAACCCAGAGAGTCCGCCTTCCACCATTCAAGTCAGAGGCCACTGAGGTCATCTGCGGCGTACCACAAGGATCTTCACTCAGCCCCACCTTCTTCAATGTATACATGAGCCCCCTTGCGGTCATCGCACGCCAACACAACCTCAACATCATCTCCTACGCCGATGACACTCAACTGATCCTATCACTCACCAGAGACCCTAACACTGCCAAAACCAACCTGCATGAAGGAATGAAAGAAGTAGCCGAATGGATGAAGCACAGCCGTCTGAAACTGAACTCAGATAAAACAGAAGTCCTCATCCTAGGCACCTCCCCCTCCGCCTGGGATGACTCTTGGTGGCCAGAGGCCCTTGGAAAAGCACCCATCCCGACGGATCACGCACGTAACCTGGGCGTCATCCTGGATTTCTCACTCTCGATGAACAGACAAGTCAACGCCGTTTCTTCATCTTGCTTCAACATTCTTCGCATGCTCAAAAAAACATTTCGCTGGATCCCCACCGAAACTAGAAAAACGGTCACCCACGCACTGGTCACGAGCCGCCTGGACTACGGAAACACCCTCTACGCCGGCACTACCGCAAAACTCCAGAAAAAACTCCAACGCATCCAGAACGCTTCAGCCAGGCTCATACTAGACATCCCGCGTAATGAACACATCTCTGGTCACCTGAAAAACCTCCACTGGCTCCCCGTCAATAAGAGGATTACTTTCCGCCTCCTAACCCACGCACACAAAGCACTCTACGAAATCGGACCCGAATGCCTCAACACACGACTGTCCTTCTACACCCCCTCCCGCCAGCTACGATCCTCCAACCAAGCCCTTGCCACTGTACCTCGCATCAACAAAACCACCATGGGAGGTAGATCCTTCTCCTACCTGGCAGCTAAAACCTGGAACTCACTTCCCACCCACCTTCGCCTTACTCAGAACCACCTAGCATTCAGAAAGCAACTTAAAACGTGGATATTCGACAAGTAATTCCCCACCCTTCTTCAAGCGCCTTGAGACCCTCTGGGTATGTAGCGCGCTATATAAATCTATTGACTTGACTTGACTTGACTCGTTGGTTGACCTTTTAGACGTTTTGGGGGGTTTGACAAGGGTGAAGGGTCAGGCAGGTGATTGGTTTATGGAGGGCCTGGTATTCATAAGGTTATTGAGGTTGTTGATGACGTAATGTTTTATAATGATGACGACATGTTTTATAATGATGACGTTATGTTTATATGATGATGTAATGTTTTATAATGTTGTTGTAATGTTTGAATTGTTGTATTGTATGGGTGGGGGAGGGGCAATAACATTTTAGGGGAGGGGGTTGGGGGAGGGGTTTAGGTTTATTTAATTATTTAGTGAGGATTAGTTTTGTAAGGCTTTGCCAAGGTTTATTATTGTGATGTGCACCTGTTCCTAATAAAGCAGCCTTTTCCACATTCAAGCCTTTTGGTCTGCTTTAACCCCCCCCCTGGCCCTCCCTCCCAACTGCTTTTGGCCATTCACAGGCTGCGATGCCGATGGGGAGGCGAGGCGATGGTTTAATGGGGGTCTGACTGAGGTACCGCTGCAAGCGCCTATGGAATGGATTGCTTTGTCATTGTGTGATTGTGAGCTTTGAATCATGATGGATGTGCGTTTTTATACTGGGACACGCGACGGGCTGGTGTGGTGTGGCGCAAAGGACAGAGTGCCGTATGAGTAGTACTGCCCAGTGCCCATGTGTCGTGTCGTCTTTCATACAACAGTACACAAACGTCTCTACATGTCATCTCAGGAGGTGTCATCTAAGATGATGTGTTTTGAAAGCAGTACTGTTTGAAAACCTGGGTTCGAATCCCGGCTGGCGCATGTGACTTTTTATCTTTTTTTAAACTGTTTCTCAAAACCAACTTTCCATCTTTCTTTGATTGTGCCTTGAATTATTTGTGATGAACAAGCAGAGAACGGGGGCTGACATCTGACTCCAGTCTGTAAAAGTGGTGAACGGTAGCAGGCAGGTGGCTCACGGTAGCCGGGCAGTAGCCAAGTACTAAGGCCTAAGGGTAGCACTAGCAGGTTCGTGGCTTGTTATGGTGGTAGCTGGATCTGAACTGGTGGCGGGTTAGTGCGTGGACCAATGTGGTTGTCGCCGTCGGTTCATAAAATGAGCAGCATTGAGGTAACAATGAATAAGTATTTATTCGGCACTGAGATGCCCTTCTGGGTGGACACGCGCACCTGTTATGTGATGTAGCCAGGCCAGTCCTGGCCACAGGTAGACTAAAAAGGGAAGATTGTAAGGCAAGAGTAGAGGATAACAAGATAAGGTAATGAAAATGCACAAGTTGTACATTGGAAGCGCACAAGAAATTTCTTGGTACAAGAGAGAGAGTACTGGCTTTGGCAATATACAAGTCTTGACTACCGAGGGCTATTTATGGCAGGAACCTGTCCATTAGGAGTGTGGTCTGGGGGTTTCAGTAATAGAGAGTTAGTACTTCTTGGTGGTCAGTGCCCTTAAGCCCTTGCAGCTGAGCTACACATTATGCACTCCTGCTGTCAGTGCCTGTTGCAGCTGTGCATTATGCACCCTTTGGCTGCTGTCAGCATCTATGGGCTGGCAGCTGCACATAGCACCCCTGTTGGCACAACCTGCACTTCCTGATGATATCAGAGGATATCAGGCGTTTCTCACAGTGACATTTTGTGGTGGAGTGAATGCTACAGGTACACACACACGGCACAGCATGCACAGAAGTACACACACACTCATACAACACTCACACAAACACCAAAATAAACACACAGGCAGACACAGTGGGACCCCAGTGGGACACTCACAGCCCCATTAAAAAAATGGCAGGCCGCCATTAAAAATTATCCAGCATAAACGCCTTAATCCTGGCATTGTGAGATTAAGAACAGATTACTATAGGAATAAGTCCCTGTGATAGAGAGCATCCTATCACCCGATCCGCCGGAGACTTCAAGATGGTGTCCAGTGGTCCACTCCAACCAGAAGAGTTGAGCGGTCTAGTCTGCGGCGCAAAAGAGGAGCAGGAGTCCGGACAGAAGCTAAAAGAGAGCCGTCTCGGTGACCCCAAGTTCTTGGTGACGGGTGCACGCATTGAGCTTTAACAATATATACTGTTCGTGACGGTAGTGTTCCTCTGTTTGCCTTTTGGGAGACGTCGGTACGAGTGTCCTACGGGGAAGAGTGACCCAAGAGAAAGAGAGAGACCGAAGACTGTTCTTCCGCAACTCCAAAGACCATGCCCTGCATCCTTTGTTATCTATTGCCAAGTATTTTAAAACTGTTTAACACATTGATGCATGAATAAAACGCTTATTGTGCTACTGTCAATGACTGTTTTGATACTTACGATACAGTTACTTAAGGACGAAGTGTGAAAACGCTTACAGTGGTGTCAGAAGTGGGGATACTGTCATTTGATACAAGATGACGTAACCAGTAACTGTGCAAGATATGATAACGCAGCTGGCAGAAAGTCAGAGACATTTACAGTTAGTGTTTGAAGAACAGAATAGGAATGCCCAAAAAGAAAGAGAGTCATTTCAAGAGGCTTTGAAAGAGCAAGCAATATTGTTGACAAGTAAACAAAAAGTCCAAGATACAGCTATTCTCCGCCTTACAGATGCAATTTCTAGTGCCCGTGTCCACCCTAACATCCCCAGCAGTGTATTACAAAAGTTCCAAGAAGGAGAAGATCCGGACTTCTTCTTTACCAATTTTGAAAGAGTTGCTACCACGGCCACTTGGCCTGCAGACAGGTGGGGACAATATGTAGCGCCGTTATTAATTGGAGAACTGCAGGCGACGTACCAAGCTGCTAACCCAGCTGGAGTAACTCCTTATCCCGAGATAAAGAAGGCAATTCTCGAAAGATTAGGGTGTGACCAAGAGTATTATAGGGCACGCTTTCGCAAGGAAAAATGGGTTACAGGTGATAATCCCCGAGCCTTATTTTACAGGGTCAGAGACTTGGGCAACAGGTGGCTACAGCCTCATACGGCCACCATGGAAGAGGTTACGGAACAAATTTTTCTAGAACAGTATTTGGATGCTTTACCTACCAATACTAGAGCATGGTTAAAACAACATCCTGGTCTAACGTTCCTGGCTGCTATCGAACTAGCCTGTGCTTACCATAGGTCCCCCGACTTCAAAGCCCCTACGGGGAGAACCCCCATTGTATTTACTAAACCTGCACCCCGAGTTTCCAATGACAGTGTAGAAAAATGCCCTTTTCCTACCCCGAAACCCAACCCAAAGCCCTTTCCAAAAATCAACTCCCCTGTTCAGGTGGGACCTCAATGTTTTAGATGTGCAGAGTGGGGGCACATCTCACGAAATTGTCCATTGATCGATGACGGCTCTGAACCAATGGAAGTGGGTTGGTCACGAGGGCGAGTTTTGGCTACAGGTCTATGCAGGAAAACATACAAGAAAGCCATCTGACTAAATGGGAAACCTATTGAAGCTTTATTAGATACAGGATGTCACCATACGGTAGTAGTGCAAGACCTGGTACCCCTGAACTCTCTATGTGAAGGAGAAACCGTGCTAGTTTCCTGTGTTCATGGAGACGTTAAGGAATATCCTTTAGCAGAATTCTTACTGGAAATAGACGGGTATCCCCAAGTCCGGAGAGTAGGGGTAGTTCCCCGACTTCCTGAAAATATTCTGTTGGGAACAGATTTGCCTAAATTTCATGATTATTTGATGGAGGCCTCGGAGCAAGAAGCCAGAGCAGAGTGGTTACAGGAGGCTCCCTTTTCTAACGAAAACCTAGTTCAACCCAGAGTCCGAGAACATAAGTCGAAAAATTAGAAAAAAAGGGACAAAGAGAAGAATACCAGTGCCTGTCAGTCTTTTGCTTCATGTTTACTTTCTTCCCCGGAGCATGGAGATACTCCTGAACGAAGCTTCCGTGCAGCTCAGAAAGATGACAGCACCCTCACGAATGCCTGGAATCAAGTGCAAGAGAATGACTCAGAGAAGGTAGGACCCTATTTCTGTATAAAACAAGGATTACTGTATCGAGTAAGTGAAGGGGCAAATGGAAGGGTAGAACAGTTGCTGGTCCCAGTAGCCTTTCGAGAACAAGCTTTGCAATTAGCACACAACCAGACGGGTGGGGGTCACCATGGGCAGGAATTAACCCTGAAATATTTACTGGATCGTTTTTACTGGCCGGGAGTGTATAGAGAAACTGAGAGGTTTTGTACCGCCTGTCCAAAGTGTCAGTTGATAAATCCCTCCAAAGATAAGAAAGTACCCCTCTGTCCTTTACCCATTATTGATGTTCCATTTCAACGTGTAGGGATGGATCTGGTAGGCCCATCAATTCCCTCAGCCAGGGGGCATCAGTATATATTAGTGCTAGTGGACTATGCAACAAGATATCCGGAGGCTATACCTCTAACAAGCATGACTACGCTAACTGTGGCTCAAGCTATGATATCCTTCTTCTCCCGAGTAGGATTTCCGTTAGAGCTTTTGACAGACCAAGGAACTCCTTTTATGGCGAAACTCATGAAGGAAGTATGTTCGCTTTTGGGAGTCCAACAGATTAGAACGGCAGTCTATCACCCTCAAACTGACGGTTTAGTGGAAAGGTATAACCGAACGATTAAAACCATCCTGAAGAAACATGATAAGCGAGACAGGAAAGGATTGGGATAGGAAGTTACCCCTTGTACTCTTTGCTATTAGGACACATGAACAAAAATCCACTGGATTCTCCCCATTCGAGTTGCTATTTGGAAGAAAACCCCGTACCTTGCTCGATATGGCTGCTGAGCAGTGGACGGAGGAAGAGGATGAAGGGAAACCGCTGTTTGGATACATGCAGAACCTTAAAGAAACCTTAGCCACCCTATGGGATACTGTCCACCAAAACATGGACAAAGCACAAAGTAGAGAAAAAGAGCAATATGACAAGAAAAGTCAGTTGAGGGTAGGAGACAAGGTATTGATTTTACTTCCCTCCTCTGATAAAAAATTGTTGGCTACATGGCAAGGACCATATACCATTACTCAGAAAGTTACACCCGTTTCATACAGAGTAGCAGTACCACACACTAACAAGGTAGGACAAACGTACCACATTAACTTATTAAAGAAGTGGGAGGAACCAAACACAGGATCCAAAGGGGCAGAGGTAGTCCAATCCATAAATCATGTAATGATCACACCACTAGAGTTACCTCAGGAGCTGGGAAGGGGCGAACAGGAGGAAAGACCAGCTATGGGTCCCCGATTATCTGTGGAGGAAAAACGGCAGTTAGAGCGACTGCTTGACCAATACTCTACCCTTAGTTCAGGAAAACCGGGGAAAACGTCCCTAGTGGCCCACGATATTGTTACCCCACCAGGAAGGGTGGTGAATGTGAGACCCTATCGCATACCGGAAGCCAGGAGAGAGGCGGTAGAACAGGAAATAGAAAAGATGATACGGGCAGATATTATTGAGCCTTCCAAAAGTAACTGGCGTTCCCCCATCGTTTTAGTACCGAAACCGGATGGCAGTATCCGTTTCTGCATTGACTTTCGCCAAGTAAATGCCAATTCTAAATTTGACAATTATCCAATGCCTAGAGTAGACGAGCTAATTGAAAAACTAGGAGAGGCTAGGGTGATGTCCACCATTGACTTGACCAAGGGATATTGGCAAATACCCCTGACAGAGGCAGCTCAAGAGAAGACAGCCTTCTCTACACCCTCAGGATTCGACCAATTCAAGGTATTGCCATTTGAGTTACATGGAGCACCGGCCACCTTTCAGAGACTAATGGACATTTTACTAAAAACTCAACAAAATTATGCCGTTGCTTACCTAGATGACATTGTTGTGTATAGCCCTGATTGGAAAACCCATCTAGAACACCTACAGAATGTATTTGAGACCCTGACGCATGCAGGATTAACTATGAATCCAAAGAAGACCACTCTGGGCACCCATCAAATAAACTATTTAGGTTACACCATCAGTGAAGGGACCCTAAAACCCCAAATTGATAAACTGGAAGCTATTAAAGATATTTCCAGACCATCCACCAGGAAAGAGGTACGAGCCTTCCTGGGGTTAGTCGGGTATTATCGGAGATTCATTCCCCAATTATCTGACGTGGCCAGCCCTCTCACGGACTTGTTGAGAGGAAAACCTTCAAGAGCAAAAATCGGGTGGGGTCCAACGCAAGAGAAAAGCTTTGAAACCCTAACGACTATACTCTGCACGGCCCCGATTTTGACTTGCCCCGACTACAAAAAGACATTTGTGTTGCAAACAGACACCTCAGATAAAGGACTGGGAGCTGTATTATCGCAACCAGATAATCAAGGACTACTTAAACCAGTGCTGTTTTTGAGTCGCAAACTGTTTCCGAGGGAGACACGCTATGCCACCATGGAAAAAGAATGTTTGGCCATCAAGTGGGCCATGGAATCCTTACAGTACTATTTGTTGGGGAGGACTTTCTTTTTAGTTACAGATCATGCTCCCCTAACGTGGTTAGCAACCAATAAGGAAACCAATGCTAAAGTACTAAGATGGTTTTTAGCCTTACAGCCTTTTTCATTTCAGACTCTGCACATGCCGGGAAAGTTCCAAGGGAATGTAGATTATCTCTCCAGATTTCCGACAGCTGAATGGCCCGATCGTCCATCTCTAGAAGAGAGGCAATGTGATAGAGAGCATCCTATCACCCGATCCGCCGGAGACTTCAAGATGGTGTCCAGTGGTCCACTCCAACCAGAAGAGTTGAGCGGTCTAGTCTGCGGCGCAAAGGAGGAGCAGGAGTCCGGACAGAAGCTAAAAGAGAGCCGTTGGCTCAGCTGTGGGCCGCCGGGTGATTGGAGATCCGGAGGAGGTGAGGCTGCGACAGATGGCTGCAGGAGAGGAGGCGAAGCTACGCAGGACAAAAGCTAAAAGAGAGCCGTTGGCTCAGCTGTGGGCCGCCGGGTGATTGGAGATCCGGAGGAGGTGAGGCTGCGACGGACGGCTGCAGGAGAGGAGGCGAAGCTACGCAGGACAGAGCATCGGACGACGGAACACGAAAACCAGAAAAGGAGAGTCTAGGTGCTGGAGACACGGAGGAGGCGAAGCCGAGCGGCGGAGCTGACCCACGGGAGGTTTCCCCAACACACACCGCGCTCTTATCCAGCTGTCCCTCCAAGCAACAGGACACCGCGATACCCATTGCTACGGTCACCAGGGACCGTAGCCCCAGGCAAGTAAGATGGGGAGAACGGTGGAGGAGGAAGTTGGAGGGCACAGGACTGTTGGGCTTGTGGCATAAGTAAAGTGTTGCACGCTGCATGCGAAACACGCTTTCCTGTCCCTTCCCCATTCCTCACTACCTAACTCTTTCTCCTTAATAAAGATATCACGAGTCTCGGTGACCCCAAGTTCTTGGTGACGGGTGCACGCATAGAGCTTTAAGAATATATACTGTTCGTGATGGTAGTGTTCCTCTGTTTGCCTTTTGGGAGACGTCAGTACGAGTGTCCTACGGGGAAGAGTGACCAAGAGAAAGAGAGAGACCGAAGACTGTTCTTCCGCAACTCCAAAGACCACGCCCTGCATCCTTTGTTATCTATTGCCAAGTATTTTGAAACTGTTTAACAAATTGACGCATGAATAAAACGCTTATTGTGCTACTGTCAATGACTGTTTTGATACTTACGATACAGTTACTTAAGGACAAAGTGTGAAAACGCTTACAGTCCCAAAGTCGTGAGTCTTCCTTTTGCACGGGAATGCCAGTGTAAACAACAGTATTGGCATAGCCTAGAGGTCTCGCCTTTGGAACCTTATATTTAGCCATGCAACACTTGATGTTGTTGCACCAAGGATATTGTTAATGTTTTTCCTAGAGAGAGATTAGTGTTTTGTCTAATGGAAGTTTTGACTCATGGAAAGGTAGCACAGAAGGTTAATGTGCCTGCTGCAAAGAACATGTACCTGATGCAGATCACAAAATGCTGTAAATAGGTCAGTGAGTCACTGCATTTGTCAGAGAAATCATTTTGTCACTTGCAGTTCGTAAGTAAAAATCTTAACATACAACAGTGAGCTATTGAAAACTGCAAGGTAAACATTGTACCGTTATGTATCCCCCCTCCCCAGTCTTTGTTTTATTACCCTAATGTCTCAAAAACAATTTGTTATATTTCTATTTCCAGCACCTGGTAAAGCCTGACAACCGGAACTTTTAACTAACTTTTTGGGCAATTTTTGGAGAAAGAACAAGAGGCCCCAAACTCCTTGCTGCTCTTTCATCCCGGTTACGACCCAACAAACAACCGTGTTCAAGGTAAGGAAACTGATGATATTTTTTTTAGCTTGGAGTTAGGGCTATGTTTGTGGTCACTCACTCTACATGGTGGTTGGGGTGGGTGCACATTCTGAACATTGTACCCTCAGTGGATGGAATTTACTAATACTGAGCCTTAGCCCTGTGCTTTGGGCAATAACGGTTGTTAAAGGCACTATCTATTCCTTGCCTTGTTAAAGGCCCTCAAACAGTGTCTGTTTCAGTGCCACTATGGCACACAGAGGAATCAGGCAGTAAGGCTGTATTTTGACCACTCCTGTTGTCCAAAGGGGAGCTGTTGGAGCTATATATAGCTCTCCCCAGCTAAGTCTTTGCAATGTGGGGTGCCACAGGGGTCGGCATTAAGTCCGACCCTGTTTAACATCTATGTGGCCCCCCTTGCCAGGCTTGTAAGATCGCAGGGGATGGAGGTGGTATCATACGCCGATGACACCCAGATTATGGTCTGATTCACTCACTCTTCTGTTATAACATCTGCCTCTAGCTTCAGGTCCTGCATGCAACATGTTGCAGACTGGATGGTTATCAACTCCCTGAAGCTAAATGGCGACAAGACTGAGGTGCTGGTATTTGGGAAGGACCAAGATGCGTGGTCGAGTGAGTGGTGGCCTGCCTCTCTCGGCGCTTGCCCTACCCCTTCTCAATCTGCCAGAAATCTGGGTGTGGTGTTTGATACGTCACTCTCGATGTCCCTTCAGGTGAATCGGACGGTTGCAACCTGTTGGGGAGTAATTAGAACACTTAACAGGATTCGCAGCTATCTCTCCCTACAAGCACGTAAGCAGATTGCAGTCGCCCTTGTTGGCTCCAGGTTAGATTACTGTAACTCTCTCTACATGGAGTCCAACAAGGGCCTCATACATCGGCTGCAAATCGTGCAGAATGCTGCAGCACGCTTTGTCCTAGATCTTCCTAGGGCTTCCCCTGCTACTACTGCGAGGAGAGACCTCCATTGGCTGCCCATTCAACACAGAATTTACTTTAAAATTCTGTGTATGACCTATAGAGCTCTCGAGGATGGATCTAAAGGTGCCATTAGCTCTTTGCTCACCCGTTACCATCCGACAAGGTGTCTCCGATCTGCGGGACTTCTTCAGCTTGTTGTCCCTCGTTTTAAGCTCATCAGATGGGGAGCCAGGGCATTCTCTGTCGCCGCACCCCACCTTTGGAATACTGTACCTATGGAGATCAAAAGTCTGCCTTCCCTGGATCTTTTCAAAAAGGCCTTAAAAACATGGTGCTTCTCTAGAGCCTACATAGGTTGAACTGCAGGTTTTTTGTTATGAGCTGGCTTTTTGGAATTAGGCGCCTTGACGCCCATTGGGCTAAGTTTGCGCAAGATAAGATTCCTTTATTATTATTATTATTATTATTATATTGCTGCAATGCACAAGCTATATGTATTTGTACTGAAATTTGATATTATTGCACCAAATCTTATACGTTGTACTTTAACTATTGACAGGCTTCTTTCATATTGGTAAGGACAGCATCGGCAAGATGAATACGGTACAACAATTAATTACACGGTCATTCCATGCACGCCCACTAGAAGATAAACTACAGATAAAGAGATTTCCAACAAGTTACCCAAGACAGAGGAAAATCTTACAATCGTACATTCTCAAACACCTGGTACACAAAAGCTGATTGGCTTACAGGGTGCCCTTCAAAAAACAGACTGTCCTGCTTCCCCTGCTTGCTGTTTAATGGTGACTTTCCTTGGACAAGAGAAGGAGTGATAGACTTGAAGCATCTATCTGAAAAAATAAAGAAGCATGCACACACAAGAAAGCATATGGAAAACGTGACGAGACTGGGAATGTTGGGAGATGAACCGATTGAGCAGCACATAAGCCATGCATATCGCCAAACAATACAGAAACACAATGAAACAGTTGATAGGAATAGACACATACTATCAAAAATAATTGATTGCATTAGTTTCTGTTGTGCTTTAGAACTGGCATTGTGAGGCCATGATGAATCAGAAGGTTCCACAAATCCTGGAATATTCATAGGTCTTGTAGATTTAGTAGCAAGCATAGACAAGGAAATGGAAGCACATTTAGCAAGTGCTACAGTCTTTAAGGGCACCTCTAAAACGATACAAAATGAACTCCTTGAGTGTATGCTAGAAATTATGAGAAGCCATATTGTCCAAGAGTTGCAAAACACAGACTTTGTGGCTATTCAGGCTGATGACACCACTGATGTGGCCACACAAACACAGTCCGTATTAGTCTTTCGGTACCTGGACAATGGCTATAATGTTGTGGAAAGGTTCTATGGTTTCACTCATTTAAGAGATTCCACTGCAGAAACCATTTCTGCAGCTATACTGCGTCAACTCAACTTCATTTTTTCAGAGGTGCATAAAAAAAAACAACGTATTGCACATAGCTATGATGGTGCGTCCGTAATGAGTGAAAGCCATGGTGGCGTACAGAAAAGAATTAGAAATGTGTACCCGTATGCTCATTATGTGCACTGTTACTCCCACCAACTTAATCTTATTATGCAACAAGCTCTATCAAAGATCTCCGAGACACAAATTTTCTTTCAAGATGTAGGAGGCATGGCAGCATTCTTCTCACATTCCCCAAAAAGAATGGAAGCACTACAGGAGATTGTGGACAAAAGGGTTCCGAGGGGAGCCTCAACTCGTTGGAACTATAACATACGTACAGTCCAACTAATATTTCAATATAGGAAGGACCTTGTGAAATGTTTTGAAGCCATTGAAGCCAATGAAACCTTTGATTTCAAAAGTCACAGTGAAGCCCGTGGCTTTGCTAGAACACTAAAAGATAGAGAGTTTCAGTTCTTTCTGTTTTTATTTGAAAAGATAATGTCAGCTGTATACAATCAGTTACAAGGACGAGACATAGATACTGTCTCTGTGAAAAGATATACCGCTGACTTTGTCAGAAGCATAAACAAAGTGAGAGATGAGGTTGACAGTTTAGATAGCCAACTGCCAGTGGATTCAACTTTTTCAAACCACAGGAAAAACATCACCACTGTGGTCCGAAGTGCAAAAGAGATATGTGACATTGTAATTGTACATGCACAAGAGCGTTTTGCTTTCACAAAACATTTGGGGAGTGCGGCATTATTGGAAAGTAAATACTTTGCAAAATATGATGAATCCTTCCCTGAGCATGCTCTGCATGAGGCTGTGGAAGCTTATTCGATGCTCAACCAAGAGGACCCGAAAACTGAGTTGACTGTAATGTAACCAATGCCTGTGTACCGGAAGGTCAAAGATGCTAGGTCTTTGCTGTTTTTAATTCATGAACTTAATATGGAAAAGACATTTATAGAGACAGTAGCTTTATTAAAAATTGACATTACAACTCCTATGACAACCTCAGAGGCAGAACAATCTTTTTCCGCCTTAAAGAGGATTAAGACATTCCTGAAGAACATCATGCTTCAGGAAAGACTCAATGCGTTGGCAATGCTCTCTATAGAGAGCAAGCTTGTTCAGAATATCGCTGACTTTAACATTCAAGTAATTGAAAAATTTGCTGCGCTTAAAGACAGACGTGCTGAATTTAGATACAAAAAGTAAACATGTTGAATGGTGCTAGTTTGTGACCTGTTAAGTTGTTTGTTTTGTTGTTTGCAGTTTAAAATAAAAAAATCTGTGAGGTTCTCAGCATTGTATCTTGAAGTCTGTTATGAAGCTCTGTGGTTCTACTGAATAAGCAGCTACCTATGTTATATGAAATCTCTTTAATAATGTAATAACTGCACTTTCACTATTGCTTTATTAACTTTCCTGCTTTCTGAAATTTGCTTGAAAATGCACCATTTCTCCACTACTAGCTACGGTGAAGTCTGACAATCATTTTACGCCCAACCAATTGCAAATGTCACCGTCCGCCACTGATTATGCGGAGACTTCAACGAGGATGTATTACATCTACTATGCATCTGCGATGGTTTGGGAGAGGAACGAAGACAGTTATTACAGCTGCGCCTGATTGCAAGCCAGGTACGATCATGCAGGAAGGCGGTAAAGGCTTGCTTCGAGGGCAGCAACGTCCGGTTGGCCTATAGCCTTGCCCGGTTTATGAGTGCAGCAAAAGCAAAGTTAAGCTTTGAAGTACTTTAACAAACTGGTCACCAGTTCAGGCCCACTGGCCTCTGAGGAATGTACAACAACACTATCCATAAGAAACTCTTCTGGTAATTCTGTTTATCATCACGGTTCCCATGCACTCTTGCAGCCACCTTGTGCTGGCAGCTAGTACAGCAACATACATTATATTTATATACATTTTTATTTATTCTTTCATCCCAGGCTCAACAACACGGGCCAGGGAATAAGATGATCACACTATTCGGCAAGGGGCGCAAAAAACTAGGAGAGCAAATGATATGATGAACTACCGACTGCTACCGTCAATAAAAAACTTTCTGTCGCCCGTTACAGCCCAAAACACTATCAAGATCTAAATCCTTTATACTAATTTCAAAGGAACTGGAATTACACAGGAGTCCCCAGTAATTAGCATTCCGAAAAATGCTGTATTTTGCGCCATCTGACCCTCCTTACTGGCTGTCTCGCACACCAGTTTTTACTCCCTTGCAATTTTATGGAATTACTGTAATTTTTAAACGAGCACTTAACCAATTTTAGTATTACTAATGATGTTGTTTTGTTTTTTCAAACATATGTTTTATTTGTGTGCAAAGGTTTTAATTAATCATGCAATAAAGCGAAATAAGTATAAACCACCTACTTATAATGCTATTTCCTCCAGCCATCAACTAAGACAAAGTTGCTTTACAATGCATATACTCCCTATAATGACTTTGTACCATGCATATTAGTATGACAGAGCTCTCAACGTCACTGTCTAACACCAAATAGAACTAGCTTCAATGAAAAACCTATCTCCCCTTATTTAAGCAAGCATAACTTTCAGGCTTCTAACGAAAGCTGGCAAATATTTATTAGGGGCATGGAAAAAAAGAAATACTATCAGGACCACCCTATTATTTCATCCACCACTCCCTGCCATGTATTTAAAAATAATTTGGCAGAGGTCTTTCATGAAGCGAAGGTCTTCTTGAACAAATTATTCACCCAATTTGTTTTGGACAACTTGGACCTTTCCACACCACCTTTTAAATTAAAATATACTCCTGAGTAGACTTCAGTACATGCATCTTTTGAAATAGTACCAGAACAGAGTTTTCTTCTGGATACACTTTTGACCCTCCTTTCTCTTAATGGTACTTTTAATTCCCTTACATTCACATGCAAAACACTTTTAGGTTGACCCATTGAAGTGCTGCACAATTATTGACTACCAAATATCAGTATGCGAAGAGCAGATGAAGAAAGTCCACCAACACCAATCAGACAGTATATACATTAAGATCCATGTTGAACCAATGATAATAGAATATAAATGCAGAAGAATAACTGTCAGGAACCAGGTTAGGCGACAGGCATGGAGGGGTTGGAAGTGCTGGAAACATGGGTGAGTGGAAGCTTAGACGGATGAGAGCTTATTCCTTCAGGATGCATGCTTACTCATTTCCTGAGTTAAGGTCATTTCCAGGTCAGGAGTGGTAGAACCTTATTTAGACTTTCAGAAACCTTAGATCATTGTATGGTAACAAGTTGCATGGTTGCATTGGCTTTTCCCATCCACATTGCAGTTCTCAATCTCGCTTCATCTGCCACTTTGCTGATTAATGTACTCTCTGAATACAGTTTTTCATGACTTCCACATATTGTTTTTACCTTTTCAGCTCCTTTATTAATGCCCTCCTTAATAGTGTCCTCTTAGTGGTCTGTATGTTAAACCGCGTTTCTTGTAGTGTCTCATCTGTGTGTGTCCAGCAATGTCCTGGGGCCTTCACCGGATTCTTGGCTCTGAGATTGTCATTGTAGAATCTGCTGCTGGAACTGGCCAGCCTTGTTTCAATTGTTATCTGTATGCTACGTTCCAGCTGGTATCCATACTGACCCTCTGCCCTGTTTCAGATATCATCAAGATTCATACCATCAAGGCAGAGTGGTGCTGTCCTTTGATATATGAGAAGTGTAGGAGAGTGACAGCCATTCCTTGATTTCTCGATTACCCACTATCCCTGTTTCTCCTTTTATTGAGGTGCCTGGTGATACTCATCACCTGGTTCACCAATACATTGGTTAAGAGATGGCATGGGTTTTCAAAGGTTCTTTGACTCTGAATCCTGACAATAATCCAAACAACAACAAAAAAAGTATCATAATACCAGTCACATATAATAGGTGCACATTAAATACTTTGGGGTTGGCCCAGACTTTGGCATGGTGCATGCCAGCCTGTCAGTGCAGCAGATACATGCATTGTGGTCACAGCTTACTGTGGACCAGATGGCCTCTTTCATTTTGGCTCACACTGCATTTGTCTTACTGAAACTAACTCCATAAGTAGGGGTCTATTTGAGAAAACAATTTAAATCAATAGTCCTGGCATGCACGGATTTTGCACCAAAGTTTGTATTCCTTGTCAGGTCCCACCTGCCTGGAATGGCAGGCCCGTGCAGGAAAAATCAGAGAAGGCAACTTGCGTTAATAGGCTACGGTTACTAACACTGTGACCCAGTGGTCCAGTGGTGAATGTAAATGTAAATGTGGGATACTTGTATAGCGCACAGTTACTCTACCCGAGTGTCCCGGCGCTGTAGACTGCTGGGGAACCCGTCCTGGCTTTCCCTGTGAGATGGTCCCTTTTTGGGTATCTCCAGGGTGAAACCAGGCATCCCTGGCGTCTGTGGGGGCCGTTGTAGAGATGAGGCAAGCTAATGCCCAGAGTTGCCGAGTGTGCTCCCCGGTCGGAGTGGGCACCGATGCGAGAATTATCAGTCCGCTGATCCTGGTCCAAGACCCTGCCGCGTCGGGAATCGAACCCTGGTCCCGGGCCGTTCTCTGCACTCGGGTCTGCCGCCTCTAACCAGTGAGCCACACCTCTCTACTGGATGGGCTTTTTAATGGTTTCCAGCAACAGAAACGTTTCAGTTGGAAGCCCAGCAGTTCATCCACTTCTGAAAGATATACCAAAAGGAACAGAGTTAATAAATGTTTCTTGGCCTGATTTTGAAGAGGGTAGTTAGAAAAATCAGGCTGGTTTTCCCTCTGTATCTGTGGTGTATGAGAATTACAGCCTGCCATTGGCTCTTCTTAGTTAGGGTGCTACTGCACTAGGTATGACAGTTATAGCAGCTGAACAAGCAGCTAATCTAGGACGACAGGTCTGCCAGCTACAATCCCTTTGCAAAAATACAGGTCCTAACATCCAATAAGTCAAACAAAAAATAGGGGGCGAGACCAAGGAGCGACCAAAATGGCGGCCTTTGCCTGAAGCTCCGCCGGTCGGGTTCGGCAAACTTCAATTTTTCTAGATGTGAACGCACTTCTAGTTGCAGAGAGCACCTTCCATCTGCTCCTGCCAACCGGCGGAACATCCGAAGGCCGAAGACAGACGGTGCCGACAGGCTGGCCAGCGTGAGATGGGCCGGAGCTGGAGGAGAGCGCAGCCCTGCGGCCCTTTCTTGTGGCAGATCCATCGGCCTACTGGTGTGGTGAGTGCGGCCTTGGCTGGGGTCCGGCGCTGCCCTGCGCTCCTTCCCTGTTACCTCTGCGGGCTCTCCTACCCCGTCCCTCACGCTGTAGCTCCCGCCCGGGTCTCTCCCGGCCTAGTGTGCATCTCGGCGCCGGGGCCTGGATTGTGGGTTGCTGTTGGGGGTGGGGCGGGTTAATGCGGAGGCCCCTACGCTTTTATCTGGGGCAGTGGCAGCGCTGGGCCTTGCCGGGCTTGCCTGCTCTCGCCCCCGCCCCCTGCTAGCGGACAGCCCACTGTATGCCCTGGGTGCCGGCTGGGGGGGACACATGTGGGCGCATAGGCGGCGACGCACCATCTTCGCCCCACTGCTGTGCCTTGTGAGACACCTGCTGTCCCTGGATTATGGATCTCCCCCACTGGCTGACGCTCGCTAAGACCCTTCATGCATACGCGAGTGATCACCTCTGACTCTTCTGTGACTCGCCGATCTCTCTATGGTCTTCTTATAAACCCTGGGCCTCACTGACCAATCCTAACAACCCGAGGTGGGTCATAGTCGCTCTGCCAACATCGTCATCTGACTCACTCCCTTGAGTGCTGCTTGTATCCTGCGCCTAGACCAGTTGCGACACATCACTGGTCTCTTCTGTGTGCACGCCCGTTTTCCCTCATCCGCTCAGTGCCATAGCAACTGCCCTTTGCCGCCATCCGCCGCGTTCTCCTCCTACTGCTTCACACCTCAGCGGAGTCGCACTTCCACGCGCTCGCTGCGCCTCTCCATGATCTGGTCATCCCTTGGCAGTGGCCTTGACAATCCACCAGCACATCACCATCCTTTGTCTTCGAAATGGGTAAAAAAGACCCCAACCAACCAAGTTGCACATCCAAGCTAGCGCGGCCACAGGCTTGGATGTCTCTGAGGGAGCTGCTTCACTCACGACGGCCATGCTTCACGAAATGAGGGTCGGGTTCAAATCACTCGATAGCCGATTTGATGACCTTGACAAGAAACTTGCTGAGATGGGGTCTAGGGTTCAAGCACATTACCGGAGGCTGGAAGTGGTTGCGGCAAGGGTGTCGGACATCGAGGATGGTGCGTTGGCCTCGCTGAAACGGCTCGTAGCCACTGGAATAATATTCGAATCGTCAGAGTTTCGGAGACGACCTGCACTGGGCGGATGGACATCTTTGTAAAAAAAATTGCTCACAGAGCTGTTCGGCAGAGACACGTTCACTCAGGGCTTCGTAGTGGAGCGCGCCCACAGGTCTTTGGGGCCTCGTCCCAGGCCGGGTCTCCCTCCACGACCCATCATTGTTAGACTTATGAACTTTAGAGATAGAGATGCTGCTCTCCGCTTGGCTCGAGACTTGGGTGAACATCCAGCGGCAGGGGAACAAATTGGCTTTTTTCCCGGACTTCACCATCATGGTCCAAGAGGCAAGACGCAAATTCAGTGGTGTCAAGGCTACCCTTAAGAACCTGGGCCTTAAATACGGCATGCTCTATCCTGCGAGGCTAAAAGTCTATGTGGATGGCAGGTTTCGGATCTTTGATACTCCCACTGAGGCGCAGGAATTCTGCCACGAATACAGGAAAAACAGCTCAGGGGTGGCTGTCGTGCCGCGAACAGGCTCCCCATCCCAGAGGGATTCGCAAAACAGATTTGACTTATTCTCCAATCGGGTGACTGGTTGACTGGTTCTTGCAGTTATCACTGTGTTGTGTTCTGCTGCACTTAATGCTGTCATTTTCCTTTTTTCCTGTTTGCACGATGATGTTTTATTGCTCTAGATCCGACCAGCGTGACGTTGCCATGCCCTATGGTGATCACCAAAGAACCTCTGATTTGTATGATCTTTTTGAGATGTGCCTATTGGTTGTTTATGGTAACAGTAACTTTCATCAAAATTGGGGTTTGCCTCTTTGGGGTTCACAAGAGGCTGGATGGGGGTGGTGGGTGGCGTGTTCGCTCAATTTCATTGTTTCTTTTAGGATCATTGCTCAATTTGTTTGTTTGTGGCAGTGGATTTGCATGCGCTGCGGCTCAAATCTGCTTAGGTTTTTTCAATTAGTTAAGCTAGGTCAGCAGCCCATAATGTCATGGAATGTTAGGGGTCTGAATAACACAAAAAAATTGAGACAGGTCCTCAACTGTATTATTAGACACAACATTGACATTGTATTTATGCAGGAGACCCATCTGTCCAATTCCAACTTGGTTCCCATTGCCAAGAGCTGGGGCTCCCACAGATTTTTTTCCAATTACAGCAGGTATTCATACATAAGCGTGTCCCCTTTGCACTTCACAAGACCTTGACTGATGTTGAGGGTCAAACTTTGATTGTCACATGCACCCTTTCGGGACACAAGATTTAATTTATTGGGGTTTATGGTCCTAATGTAGACTCCCCATCTTTTTTCCACAAACTACAGGTGCAACGCCTAACACTTGATCCTGGACTAATGATCATGGGTGGCGATTTCAACTTGTTGTTATATCCAGCCAGAGACAGTACTTCCACTTCTCCGGATACTAAACCCCTTTCCCGGAAAGCCCTTTATGACATATGCACTCACTTTTCATTGATTGACAATTGAAAACAGACTACATCCACATCTCCCGGGCTTCACCTACTATTAAGGGTTTCATAACACATGGACCAGAATAGATTATTGGTTGGTGTCCCCTGGGAATCGCAGGTTGGGTGGGTGGCTTAATTACTCTCCCCCACACACTTTCGGATCACTCTCCGGTCGTTCTCCAACTTCATATCCCCAGACCTGGTGGCTATGAAAGACAATGGTGCTTTCCCAGGAAGGCATTATTAGATCCGGTTTTTAATGAGGAGGTCCGACAATCCATTGAGGATTATTTTGAAATCAACACTGGGTCGGTAGACACCTGGGCGGTTCTCTGGGAAGGTTTCAAGGCCTAATTTGAGGCGTATGTATCGCAAAACATGCAGGTGTGCTGCGAGGTTTGCGCTCTACTCTGAATCGTATTGCAACTGACATCACCGCTTTAGACAGAGAGCTGGTGGTCACTGCATCCACTGTGGGAGAGACCAAAGGTCTTGCACTGATGCTCGATTTAAGAGAAACAGCAGACTGTGAGTTGTTGTTCCTAAATAAACAGACTACTGCATGTCGTTATGGCGAAGGCGATCGGCCTGGTAGGTTGTTGGCCCAGACCCTACGCCCCCCTCGTCCCTCATCTTACATCACGGAAATTATTGGCCCTCAGGCCACGTTGCTACACTCTACCCCAGATATTTGCGATTCCTTCCTTTTGTATTACAAGGCACTATATATGTCCAAAATCTCTGGAGATCTACGAGAACAAGTTAACTACTTGGAAGAGATAGCCATGGTCTACTTAGAAAGATACATGCAGGATTTTTGGGCTGTTCCCATTGATCAGGACAGCATACTAGAGGCTATAGATGCATTGCGGGGCTTTTCAGCCGACTTTTATAAAGCATACAAAGATATTTTGGTTCCGCGGTTGTTGGAGGTGTACGCCGAGGCCCTAGAGGTGGGCCCCCTTCCCCCAACTTTCAGAGAGGCGGTCATTATTCTCCTTCCTAAGCCCGGTAGAGACCCTAAATTGTGTAGCTCTTATAGGCCGTTATCTTTATTGAGCCTTGATTATAAAATTCTAGCCAAAGTTATCGCGATTCGTCTGTCCCTATTAATGGAATCCATCATTTCGCCAGCGCAGTCGGGTTTTGTGCCACATCGTTCTACTTCACTCAACCTGAGGACCTTGTTCACTGTCTTGCATAGGATTGACCCCTCGTCAACTTTCCACTATTTTGCCTACCGGATTCCCTCATGACCCCCATGATATCCAAACACTTTCAGCCACAAGCTGGGCATGGGACAGACTGCGCAGGCTACTGGGCCTCGACCGGCTTTACTTCCCGGCGTTGCCCTTACCTAACTCCTCTCTGTTTCCTATAACCGGGGCGGTACTGATTCAGAGCATGCTACAAAAATTTCACATTCGCACAATAGGCGACCTATTCCCCGAGGGCCACGCTTTCTCTGTGATGGAGGATACACGTTTTTCTGAACGCTCTTTTATGGACACCTTTGTCTTGACACGTGTGCTATCCATGCTTCGCGCCACGTTTCCTTCCTTCCCGATGGCCCCTGAATTGACTCCTCCACTGACGTTGCTTACCCAACATCCTACCGGGGCACATCTGGTTTCTAAATTATACAAGCAATGTTGTGAATCCATGCCTATTTCTGACGCCAAGGTGCGTGCTGCATGGGAAGTGGACCTTGGTAAACCAATTACTGATACCAGTGGGAACATTGCTGTAGGGCAACGAAGGTTATCTCATTAAACAGCAGGCACAAACTCCTTCAATTCAAGTTTCCTTGCAGACTGTATCACACACCGGGCACGCTCGCACAGAATTGACTCCAACAGGCCCCACCAATGTCTGAAGTGTGGGGCTCCTTTTGCTGATTTTGCTCATCTCTCTTGGACATGCCCTAAAATACACCAATACTGGTCCTCGATACACACTACACTAGGCGACATACTCTCCATACAGCTAATCCCCAGCCCGGAGATCGTACTGTTGGGTTACGTGGCCAATTTCCGACGGTCAATACGAAAACTTGCTGCGATGGGCTTCCTGTTGGCCAAAAGGGAGGTCGCTCTGTTATGGGGCAGCAAGAGGTCCCCAATATTGAGGGCGTGGCTTGGTACTTTGGCATTCTGCAACGTCAACTGCGAAGAGTATTCCACTCTGATTCCCAGCTCGTCCCGGCCAGTAGATATTTGGGGCCCATACAGGGAATACATTGCCAAGAATAGATCCGATCAGGAGTCGCCGACAGTGAGCGGAATTGTTCCTGAAGGGGTTGGTTAAATGACAATTCTGTACATGTGTTTGCTCTAATGTTCAGACCTCGTCCTACTGCCACTGGTGTTGCTGTATTGCATAGTGCAGCTCCGTCTCCTTGAGAATTGTACCCTTTTGGTGGTACATGTCTCTATTTGGTTCACATTTACCTTGCCTGTGATATTTGCACACAATGCATAACCCATTCACATTGCTGCTTTTGTTTTTGATTGATTTGATGTGCATGCTTTTCTTAATGCTGCTGGTTTTATGCTCTGCAATGTACTCATCGTTCTATTCATGTACGCTAAACTTGGGAAAAAAGAAAGTAAAAAAAAAAAAAAAGTCAAACAAAAGAGGCCACACTGGATCAGTTATGCAATTCTCACTTCAAGAAACACTTGTTCCGCAATCTATGGACTGTATGGGACCATTCATAAACTGCATTTTGTAGTAAGTAAAGTAGTGCTATTTACTACAAAATGCAATTCACAATCCTAAGAGTGCAAGTCTGTGGGAAGATCATCACACAAGTAGGTTTAATACTTAAGGCTCGATTACAATGTCATTCGGAAAGCATTTCCACCAAATCAGTTCCGGAATGCTTTCCGAATGACTCAGATCCGGGGAGTTCAACCGAGCGATTTGGGGAGTAGCTGAAAAAAGGGATATACTTACTACTAAATATGAGGGGCTTATGGAGGAATATAGAGGGGCTTAGGAAAGGTTACGTAGGGATTTAAGGAAGGCAATGCATCCAACCACAAAAGAGAATATTCTGGGAAATAGTTATTCTGGGAAAGCACAATTGCTATTCCAAACTGCACTACTAAAGTTACTATAGACAAAAGGGATCCAAAACAATAGCAAATGTACTTCAGCTTAGAGTTGACTGGTACTACAACACCCTCTCATAGAAATAAATGGAATTAAGGAGTTAAAATAAAACCCCATAAGGATTACTGCTAAAATTATTCAAACTATTTATACTAGTCAAAAATATAAGTTAATTTAATTTAATGTAAAAAAAAATCCAAACAAAAAATTGCAATTATTTTATCGAAAAATATTTTAATAAGTGTTATTTGAAAATGAATATATTTTTTTATTGATATATTAGTTTAATATTTGGTAATATTTTATAAAAAAATATGTTTTTACTTTATGTTGTGGTTTTTCACTCAATCTTCAGGAAAATCATTTTAATTTAATTTGAACTGTTCAAAACACATTTTAAATCCACATTAATTTAATAGTGCTGTAGCATTTTATTTTCTTGTTTTACATTTAAAGTAAATATATAAAATAACTTAAATTAATATTTAACATGTAATTATCTTTACTATGTTTTTCAAGTTTAATAAACATGTTTACTTTACCCAATATTTTACCATAGGGGGATGTATGCTATTGATTTGGGTGAGATCTCCTTATGGTAAAGTACAGGGAAAAGTAAAACGTGATCTCATATTAAGTTGCCGTTCAACTGCAACACATCACTATCTTATTGACAAAAGGCATTACCCAGGCAATGCTGAATTTCTTCCTGCACCTGCGCTTCTCAGTCTAGATGAAGATAAAGTCATCATGGAGGGGTGACCCACCTCCACACTTGAAGGAATAGCCCAGTCACAGAGTCAATATTCTGGGTTTGTAGGGCTCTTGCCCCAGATATTGTCCCAGCTGCATTCCTCCTACCACCTGCCCCCACCTTTTGTCTCATCATCAGGACTGCTGGTAAGTAAAATCCTGGAATACTATTATATAGGCTTTTCATTTTTCTGGAGAGTCTCTTTTAACACCCAACCACTTTCAAGCTGTCATTGAGAAAGCACAGGAGATGAGGCAAACACCATCTACGTATTGTATGCTGTACTGATATCGTAATGAGGTACAATTTTATCTCTAGCTATGAAAAACATGGATTTGAAATTTTACTAGTTGGATAGTTAGCATCAATGTGAGATGAGCATACCTCCTTAACTTAGATAGTTTAGACCCATTTACATAATGCATTTTGAAGTACAAAAATTATTACTCTAGTACTACTGAAAGAATATATATACATATATAAATAAATATATATATATATATATATATATATATATATATATATATATATCAAGATATATATACACATACGTACATATATATATATACATTTTAATGTTAAAAAACTAAACTTAAGACTAAAGTTTAAAAATGGTGTTTAATCTGATCCCATGGGATAACTACCATTATTGTCCCAATGCCTTTCAATATTTGCTAAGGGATTGTGGCATTCACAACAAGATTGAAGTTAACACTTCTTCCGTGCAGAGGTCGTAAACTGGAAAGATTTGCCAAGAGCCTCGGCAGACATCCCAGGTCAGAGGATGTTTTTCATTTTGACTATTTAGTGACTTTCAGCAGTATGCAGTTTTAACATATTTATATATTTTGTTTTAATAATTCAGGTGACAAGATATAAAATGTTTGGCATCGCATTTAAATGTATATATGTTTTCCCTTGAGTTTTGAAGTTATAGAAGTCATGTATGCAATCCAATTTTAGTTATGATCGTTATGGCAATGGCACATTTTGTCAATTTATAGTTGCATTATGCAATCTATTAACAATTATCTTTACCTGCAACTTTGCTGACACGTAGTTGCTGAGAGCTTTCATATGCCATATGGGTTGCATATTTTTGTTACGTACTTGATAGTATGTTTTCTCTGTGTATGTACACCTTTCAAGGGGGAAGGGCTATATATAATGTTGTAGGTTTTGGCGCCAAAAAGATTGATAATGGGGTTCCAGTAAGCCGAAACGCGTCTCATGGGTTGAGGGTGACCTATGACATTAAACTAATGCCGTATCCTGACAGCCTGAAGTCTGCGCCTGTTTTCATGGATGTTTCTGTGTGAGCAGGATGTTGTTCTCATATATATATCTATGTATATATCTATATATATATATATATATTCTCTCTCCTCCAGTGCCGGTATGTGCATGTGGGGCTGTCGCGGCGCGGTCCCGGTTAGGCCACCGACAGGCCTGTAATATTTACCAATTCCCTCCAAAGTTTTGAAGGAAGCCAGGACACCCGGAGTTCGTTGCAAAATGTTTTAATGGCAGCAGAAAAAGTGCGACGCGTTTCGCCGATATGGCTTGATCACGCTCGTCATACAAACATTGTCAGCCATTTTTAAAGTGCTGAAAACACCCCCAGTGTACGCTTATCCACACAGACGTTATTACAGAGTCGCCATCTTGTAATGTGTCCAATACCATATATGATTATATCACAAATTGTAATTCATACAAATTATAACATATTATGCGTTTGGGTCTCAACACACATGTATAAGTTTGGTGCTCAGAAATTGTCCGCCAGAGTATAATAAAAGCAGGATTATATGGTCGCTCATTAGATATTGTCGTTGTAAAACGACATTGTCAGTTGTATTATTGCCGGTACAGTTATTAGGTGCATATCAATCTCATTTGTACGAGTATGTGTAATCTCATAATTGCGAGAAATCGTGATCACCATGTGATCGCGATTTCTCGCAATTATGAGATTACACATACTCGTACAAATGAGATTGATATGCACCTAATAACTGTACCGGCAATAATACAACTGATAATGTCGTTTTACAAGCACAATATCTAATGAGCGACCATATAATCCTGCTTTTATTATACTCTGGCGGACAATTTCTGAGCACCAAACTTATACATGTGTGTTGAGACCCAAACGCATAATATGTTATAATTTGTATGAATTACAATTTGTGATATAATCATATATGGTATTGGACACATTACAAGATGGCGCCTCTGTAATAACGTCTGTGTGGATAAGCGTACACTGGGGGTGTTTTCAGCACTTTAAAAATGGCTGACAATGTTTGTATGACGAGCGTGATCAAGCCATATCGGCGAAACGCGTCGCACTTTTTCTGCTGCCATTAAAACATTTTGCAACGAACTCCGGGTGTCCTGGCTTCCTTCAAAACTTTGGAGGGAATTGGTAATATATATATATATATATATATATATATATATATATATATATATATATATATATATATATATATATATATATATATATATATATATATATATACATTTTAATGCTAACCAAGCATTTGCAATGCAATAGGTCTTGCATTAGGAACGTTTGAGCTATTGGTATTGTAAATGACAAATATTTTATTTATGTGTTGGTTTTGAAAATAGCGAAATTAATAGCTTTGTCATTTACAATGCCAATAGTTTTAACTTTCGCAAATGTGACACCTATAGCATTTGTAATGCAATATGTGTTGTATTTACTTGACTTAGATGTATTGATATTACAAATAACAATGGCTTTTAATTTTTTTTATAATTAATACTTAAATAAAAGTTATTGTAATTTATATTGGCAATAGCTTAAACTTTTGTAAATAACTTTTGTGAAGATTATGTTCAGTGTATTTTATTGTGACGAAAATCCAAGAACAGAAGTGAAATATTAACATCTTTTTGTGACATTTGTAATAAAGCTTGAAACATTGAGAGAACATATTTGAACCAGTTGTTTTTGAATGGTTGCACAGATTGATGCTGTGGTGGCGCTGACTGATTCTGTGGTGGTGCTGAGTGATGTTGTGGTGATGTGATAGATAGATAGAGTGAGTGTGAGAGATAGATAGAGTGAGGGAGATAGATAGATAGAGGGAGCGCAATAGATAGAGGAAGGGCGATAGATTGAGGGAGGGCGATAGATAAATAGATAGATAGAGTGAGGGCGAAAGATAGATAGACAGAGTGAGGGTGATCGATAGAGTGAGTGCGATAGATAGACAGATAGAGTGAGGGCTATAAATAGAGTGAGGGTGATTGATAGATAGATAGAAGGGCGATAGATAGAGTGAGGGCGATAGATAGAGTGAGGGCGAAAGGTAGATAGACAGAGTGAGGGTGATCGATAGAGTGAGTGCGATAGATAGACAGATAGAGTGAGGGCTATAAATAGAGTGAGGGTCATAGATAGATAGAGGATGATAGATAGAGGGCGATAGATAGAGTGAGGGCGATAGATAGAGTGAGGGTCATAGATAGATAGAGGATGATAGATAGAGGGCGATAGATAGAGTGTGGGCGATAGACAGAGTGAGTGCGATAGATAGAGTGAGGGCGATAGAGTGAGGGTGATAGATAGATAGAGGGCGATAGATGGAGTGAGGGCGATAGATAGATAGAGTGAGGGCGATAGATAGAGTGAGGGCGATAGATAGAGGGCGCTAGATAGATAGAGTGAGGGCGATAGATAGATAGATAGATATGTAAATTGTAAATGTAAATTGATACTTGTATAGCGCACTACTCACCCACAAGGGTCTCAAGGCGCTTGTATGAATACCGCTGTGGAACCCATCCTGGCTTTCCCTGTGAGGCGTCCACTCCTGGGCACCCCCAAGGTGGAGGCCAGGCATCCTTTGCGTTGTGGGGGCCGTTGTGGAGATTAAGCAAGCTATTGGCCAGACTTGCAGAGTGGGACTCCATGATTGGAATAGGTACCGAGGCGAGAATTATCAGGTCCGTGGAATTTTGAGCCCAAGACCCGCCAAGGCGGGGAATTGAACCCTGGTCCCGGGCTAGACCTCTGCTTCAGGGTCTGCCGCTCTAACCATTGAGCCACACTTCTCCATAGATAGATAGATAGATAGATAGATAGATAGATAGATAGATAGATAGATAGATAGATAGATAGATAGATAGATAGATAGATAGATAGATAGATAGATATCGTGAGGGCGATAGATATACAGATAGAGTGAGGGTGATCGATAGATAGATAGAGTGAGGGCGATAGATAGATAGATAGAGTGAGGGCAATAGATAGATAGATAGATAGATAGAGTGAGGGTGATAGATAAAGTGAGGGCGATAGATAGATAGATTGATAGAGTGAAGGGCGATAGATAGATAGAGTGAGGGCGATAGAGTGAGGGCGATATATGAATAGATAGATAGATAGATAGATAGATAGATAGATAGATAGATAGATAGATAGATACATAGATACATAGATACATAGATACATAAATAGATAGATAGATCTAGTGAGGGCGAGCAGGAGAATGGTTCATGGAGAAAATGTAAGGCAAGAGTCAACATTGCTTGTCTTTTGTTTACTTGTTTGTTTTTCATTCCCTGAAATATAGTTTTCAGCTAAAAATGAAAGTGAAATGGCTGAGAGGGAATTGTGGGGGGTGGTGGTGGGGTGAGGGATACCATCTTGTTCACACGACAAAGGAAGGGTTTCTGGGAGCCAAAATCAAGTACTTAACTTGCAAAGAGAACCAAGAGCGGAAAGTAACATGGGACAAGACTCGGTAGTCTTCTACAATAGGGCAGAAAACTACTGAGCATATCATGACTCAGTCGCATGTGAGGATGTCATTCTAACTGGGATTAGAACCTCAGTTCGACCCAAGCACGTGCAACGAGACATAATGCGCCTTTTGGAGTCTTCTGAAGCTTGACTATGCATCAGCACAAGGTGAATCAGACACTAGTCTGTGATGGTAACCTCTGACCAAAGAAGAAAGTCGCGACCTCGAAAGCTGCTATCATGTTATAGCAAAGGCAGAATGTCTAATACACAACACACACCGCCTGGAGAAGAGACAATTGTGTTCCCGAAAAACAAAAACAAAAGTATGTGGTAATTTAATAAATATATTATTCATTCAAACCAACGTCATCCTTTAAGAAACCGAATGGAAAACGATATATTTTATTCTAGCTCAAATACTCCACAAATTATCCACAAATGAGCTATAAAACTAACGTAGAAAGACAAAAGGTACCGAAAAGGTTCCCCCACAGATCCTGTCCCTCTTCCTCCCAGGAGAGATGAACTGCCTCCAGCTTCCATCGGTGCTGCAGCAGCGTCAAAAAAACGCAGCACTTAAAGGCGCCTAATGCAGGGTCCATTTGAGAGGCACAGATGGCGCACAAGCTACCCCCCTGCATCCACCACCTGACCTCCCTCGAGATTCAAGG
This sequence comes from Lissotriton vulgaris, assembly GCF_964263255.1. Taxonomy (NCBI): domain Eukaryota; kingdom Metazoa; phylum Chordata; class Amphibia; order Caudata; family Salamandridae; genus Lissotriton; species Lissotriton vulgaris. Next base: position 71,000,922 of record NC_141686.1, read on the forward strand.
CTCCGCAACTGATGGCTGCACCCCAGCGAGGCTCCCTCGGCATGGTCACAAAATCACACAGACACATGGAAAGCAAGACTCAACACAATACCCTTTACAAGGCTTCACGGCCTACGACAGTACGCACTGGAACGAGCCTGAACGTCACCACACTGCTAATAGCGCCACAAGACCGTGAAACTGACAGAAAATGGATCATACAACTGAAACATAACATTACATGAAACACACAAAATAAAAAAAACGCTGTTATTTATGCATAACATAAAGCTGAGGTCGAAGGGGGTCCCCTCTGTGTACTTTGCGGGGTTGGGAGGCTTCAAAGTTAGTTACGCCAGGGTTAGATGACCCATTTTCTCTGACTCCTAATGTGGCTTGAACCAAGCAACAAGGCAAGAGTGGTTATGGAAAACTACTCAAAGTCACAGATCTGTGGGGAGTCTTTAACTCGGAGGAAACTGCAGAGACCTGTATGCAACCTACATCCCACAGGCTCGAACTCCTAATCTTTGCATTGCACGCCCAATTTAACAGCCGATTCTTCTGAAATGGACAAAATAGGTACCAGTGTGTTAGTTAACAGAAACATTTGTTATCGTGGTAAGTTTAGGCTTCCCCGTTGGAGTGCGACATTACAAAAAAAACAAGCATTGGCCGCGTGACCGTTCCGCTAAATGAAGAAGAGTAAAAAAAAAACATGAGTTTTGCGTGACGAAAAAAGTGCTGTGCACGTCGCCGCGTGCTTGTGCGCGTTCAGGTAAGCTAGTCGCCGCTTTGGAAGCACTTCCAAAAGCAGGCTTACAAAATGTCTCACTGACAGCGCATGGGCGCTGGATCAGCGAGACCTAAAAACTAAACTTAAGACTAAATAATGCTAAATTGTATTAAAATCTAAATTTAAAATACAATAAATTAACTCACTTTAAAAGGTTTGGTACAGATTAAATAAAAATAAAATGTTAGTGAGGGTCGGTGATTTTAATTGTAAACTATTGTTAAAAACAATGTTTAAAAATAAATTTAACATATTTACAATTGAATAAAAAGTTAATTTTAGCAGGTAGTGCCATGTCTCGTGTTATTTATATAGTCCTAGGTAAATATTAATTGGTTACCAGTTTTGCACTCTTAATTTACATTAAATTAATGTTAAATATGTTTGTTTCAAAAATCATTATTAATGCTCCTTTAATTTGTCAACAGGGTTATCTCCGCCTCAGTGGTGGAGATCTTCACAAACAGATTGAAAGTTACTATTACTTCACACTTGTAAATTCAGTCATAGGAGTCTTACCCTGTGGTTAATGGTGAATAGCAAAAAAGTCAACATTTACACTTGGATGTAGGAGTAAATGTGTATGTGAGTAGAGCTGCACATGCAAATACACAATTTTCATTCGGGCACTAGGATTTCCCACCCCTTCTTTTGAGGGTGTGTAAACTCTTCAGTATACATCTATGTTTAAATCCCTGCTTGGAAATGGCCAGCAGAAAACAAGTGGAGATGTACACCTAGGTGTAGTAGATCTTTTCATTAGTAGATCTAAACATCCAAATTGACCTTTGCGAATCACAGCCATATCCTTTACTACTCTGTTGCTAAAGTTGCCTAATACTTCATAGGATAACACATTTTTGCATTGTTAATAACTTTGCACCCTTTCTTATATTTGAACCTAAATTTGAAGGAAACAGAAAAAAGACTCACTTTCATATCCAATTTAGGGCCCAGATTTACTAAGCCGTTGCATTGTCCCTGCATCCTCAAGGAGATGCGAGGCGATGCAAGGCAACATAAATGCTTAAGGAAGGTTTGATTTGCACTGTCTTGCGTGACTTTGTAAATAAATCAAAAGCAAAGCAGTGTATTCGATTGCGTTATATTTCGTAGTGGTAGGCATTCCATGGGTGGAGCATGGGCGTTCCAATACATTCACCCATGGAATTTGATGCAGTCCCACGTATACTGAACTTAGTAAACCTGGCATTGAGACAACATGATATGCCATCCAGACCATGGAGTAACGTGGACAATATGATTATGCATTACACATAGAAAAAGGAAATTGAAATTTTATGCAGCAGGGTATTTTTTCCTGCACAAAGACAATGATGTCTATAGCCCAAAAATCCTTACACCATGGTGCAATGATGCCTGCGTTGGTGCCAGGAAGCCTCAAAAGTGGCAGCGCAGGTAGTGAGTTGATTAGAAATAGAACTGTTCAGTTCTCTTCCATTCTCGCAATGCTGCACAGCACCTTTGCTTGCTTCCCAGTGTATTGAGAACCTTTAGTAAATATACCCCTAGGTGTGGAAAGAAAAAGTAAGAATTGTGTCCTAAAAAAGTGATCCTTGCGCATGTGCCTATTATGTATACATTGGGTACTGCTTCGAAAAGCCGAAAGATGCGGGAAAAATGTCATACACATTCTGATTATATTTATGTTAAAACAAGCATTGCCAGTGGATCAATTCTCCCTCGTTCAATAGCAGGCGGGGCTATTGGTACGGTACATCCTGCACTGCCCCTATCATTTGCCATGTCACCGCTGCCTCCTGCTTCAATAGAACTGTCATCCTCTACGGATGAGGGAGAGAGGTTAAAATCAACCAAATTCTTACCCAGGGTGTGTGTATTGGCCCCATATACAATTACCCCTCCACCACCAGATCCAAATACCAGACTTTTGTTTATAGACCAAGAAGGAGATTCATATTGCCCCTCTAAACCTTCAACCCACCACCTTGTCCAAAAGTAAGCAAATAAATATGACTACCCATGACATTGGGGCAATTGTCATCTTCTCTAGTGTCACAGTCTGAATTTTACTATTGAGATTACAGCAGCTGCTAATTTCTCTGGTCCTGCTTGTATAGCAAAATGTTATGTGATTCAGCATCTCAATGGCCCAGGTGGTTCTAGAGCTTACAGAATTGGAACTGCAAGTTACGTTGTATTTCCTGTAGAAATTGTGGCTCACAACTCAATTACCAGACCACATCTGGACCCACCTAATATCTTAAAGGATGCTTCCACCTGAGACTATAGGCATTAACCCTGTGTCAAAAACACCTCCTGGAATTAGGATGTTTATATTGTAAGGAGAGGTGTACACAGGTGTGAATCTCAAGACTCCACAATTTTCCATAGAATTCTTAAAACGTCATCAGTTTTACATAGGGCTAAACTTGGAACGTTTTTTAATGGGAAGATAACACCGAGGTCAGGGCTGACACCAACCCCACTGCAGCCCTGCCACTGCTCATCCACCCGAGCCCCCTTGTGTGCACCTGGCCAGGTGTAGCATTCCTCGTCCACTGGTACTCCTACTCATCAAGGAATAAAGGGCCAGAAGTACTCAGATTGGATTTGGAAAACAACGTTCACAAATTGTGCACCAACTGTTGGTGAATCCAGTTGGATTTTGCGAACTGGCGTTTGTAGTGTGTATTAATTTGGCAGGTCTCAATTAGCATCCCACTATGATTGGCTGCAAAGATAGGGATGGTGGCTTGCGTAACACACCTAGTACTGCTTGCAAAGAGCAGCAGACCACAATGCCTGTTTTTAACATTTCAAATGTGAAGTTGTATTTTTACAGCAGCCAGAGTTCCTTTAAGGTAACTGGCCTGCACAAATAAATAATTAAATAAATAAATAAATTCCACTTTTGAAATACTTCAGTTGGCTGTGGTCCCTTGTAATTACTTCCCCTGAAGCAGCCACTACAATTTGCAAAGTGGAAGGGGTTCACCCCTGAATTACCACACCAACTTGGGAATCAGTAACTTATCAATGGTTTGCAACTGGAATTACAGTCACAAACTATTGATACACATGGAAGACAACTGTAATTTTGAAGGGAAGCACTAAACACGCCCCTCCAAATTGTGATCCAGAATGCATTGCTAAACCTATTTAGCGATTGTATCCATAGCATGAAGAGCCCTCAAACATTTTCCCTCTGCCACTCAGGAAAAAGGAGAACTCTGATTAGTAGTGGGGAAATTAGAAGGCAATTTCCTATTTCTGACACTACCGTTCTTGAGTGCAACATTCAGCTGTAAAGTAAAAAAGGAAACCACCTCATTGTAGTCGACATAGTTGTCTCACTTTGCACATATACTGACATGGTTAAAAGCTTTCACACCACTCGTTTTAGGCACTCAAGAGGCTATACCCTAAACCAGAATCTTGTACTATTTCCTGACAGTGACAAAGCTTTCAGGTCATACAGACTCAGGGGTCAGATCTACTCTCCCTATCTGCCAATTAGGTCAAATTGAGCACTGACTAGTTTCCGAACGTGGATTAAAAATATGTACTAATAGGTCACATCGCAAACTGCCCATAGATAGGGTGTTGAAAAATGACTTGCCTAAAGAACATTTATTGGGCAGATTGTATTTTGTTAACCTCTATGAATCACTGCAAATGCCAGTATTGTGTTTTTATCTAGGAACCAGAATCAATATTGCTATTTTATGCCCTTGTACGGCTATAATCAATAATATCCCTATAATGGCATAAGAATCAGATCCATATTTAAATAAATCGCCCTTGCAGTCCAAGGCACGGCAAAAGCTACTTCCTTGGATTCCTAGAAAGCACAACAAGTTCTTTCGACACACCAAACCTCCAGCAACCTGGGAAATCCCCATTTGCTTTGTTTTGATTTGTAATAGAACTCCTGCAAACACTGTAAGAACAGCCAGTTCTTAGTGACATCTTTATTGATGTCTTATGTCTAAACCTTACATCAAACTCGGCACCTTTCAGTTATAAATATACCAACGTTGCCTTAAGCAAACACACGGTGGTGGTTTTGGAGCAGAGCAGCTATCTACTTACCCGAGAGCCCAGCTGATGCGAAAGCCCACGGACGCTGCCCCTCCTCTTTGACGCGCTGAGAAGAACTGTCTTTTCTCCTGCCGAGAAACTCCAGCTCCGGCGTTTCCAGCCTACCCTTGCCGGTTGCTGGGATATCAAGTCCTGAGGAAAGAGATACCAGACCTCCTACATTCTATTCCCAAGGTACAGTGCTGACTAAACCCTTAAAGAGAATTCTTGAATCAGATTCTTGGCAAAACCAACTTAACTTAAACTGCTACTTACTTACTACTTCCCACGTATTAGGCTTAGGTCAGGTACACCGGGGTAGGCGTATTTTAGAAGCATCAGTTGAGCACGTTAGTCAATGTATATATGTATTTATATATTTTATCCATTTTTAAGTATCTTATGGCTAAGAAACCATATCAATGCTTTTACAGTATTATTTTATAATACTCCTTTTACTGTACATACTTTACTTTACATTAAGTATTGCAATTGTTGCAATTCATTTCTCTTGCATGAGAAGGAAGACTGCTCAATAAATAATACCTTTTATTGAAAACGCCCGTCTCTCTCTTCTCTGCACTCTGGTGAAACTAAGAATGCACAATTGACTGAGTGAAATAGCTGTCTATTGTTTTCACACAACTCTAGAGATTTACTCTTATTCTGAGGGAGCAAAGTTGGCATGTTATATGGTTGTCGGAAGCTAATCCCTTCTTGTCTATCCAGGGAGGTTAAACTCCTCCTCGTTTATTCGAGAAAGTTTCTAGTGACCTCTGAGCTAGATGGCAAACCTTAAGTCTAATATAGTCAGTAGAGACCTAGTCGACCTCAGTCCTACGTCTACACTGCTGAATATATTATTCCAATGCGCAGAGCCTATTGGGAATATAGGAACTACACTACATGGCGCCCATCGTTTGGTAAGGCGATAAAACTAACGCAAGACGTTAGAGTAACTCAGTCGTGCTTTTTCACACAGACCCTTTTTTCCCGTAAATACTCCAATAGACGTCTGGAGTGGGTGAAAGGTTAAAACTCCCCGGAACTTAGTAGGAAGAGATTCCTATGTAGAGTTTTGGTTTAGTCAACGTTGAAGGATACAGTGTTCCAAAATATTGTGCACCTAATCTTTGTCTCCTTGAAAGTAATTCTGCAACAGAAAAACTTTCAGTCAGTAAAATGACAGAAAGTGATGATGAAAGGGAGCGAGTAAAACTAGCAGCTCAACTCCTAGAGGAGGACACGAGTCTCTTAAAGGCAGAACCGAATGCAATACTCATTCCGGTCAATCTAAGAAGAACTATAACTTTAAAACTTACAGAAAATGGCCTAACACCGCGAGGTGGTACAGTCATATTCGTGATAGAGGCACACGAATATCTGCAGACAGAGGTATTCTATTCATGGATAAACTTTCCAGCAGCAAACGCTGTAACACACAAATTCCACTATTACAAAATAGAGGAACCTCCGGATGAATACACTCCTTTCCAGGATGTTGAAATCCCACTAAATTACCAAGAGCATCTGCTCTGGTTTAAAGGCGCCCTAAAACATAATGATCACATCACCAGGCTCGGTCCACTAGGTAGACCAGGAGCAACGTGGCCGGTTCTAGCCAGCTACACACCACATCCAGACATCGAAAAAATGTCAGACCGGGAACTTTTAGCCCAGCTAAAAGTACTAATTAAAATTCATAGACAGTTAGTCCAATATGTAATGCGGACTGCAACAGTCCAACTAGCTATTAACATTCCACAGCTGACCCATCATCAGGGAAACACAAACAAAATTACACCACAGAACATACAATCATGTCTTGGTAAAACACCTGCAAAATGGGAACAAATTCCATTCTGGCTAGCACAAAAGATAACTCAAATAGAGGCAGTGTTCCCGAATACTACCCCTAGTGGGAAACACAGAATTCTGACTATCTGCCTTCCAATGGGGGTCGCACCACATGTGGAGGATTGTGACACTTGGGGCACAGTCTTTGCTTCCATTTACACAAAAACACATGGTGTTCCGTCTCTGGCGGTAATACCAGATGTACTAAGACAGATTCAAAATGAATACGGTCCAGAACCTGCTTTAACTCTGGGTATGAAATTACTGAAAGACTTCAAGCAGGTCTCGGCTATATTATTAGCCAACATAAAAGGAGAAGCAGCATCTCCCCAAAACCCTCAGACATCAAACCCAGGAAAAACCCTTCAGAAAGCTCCTGAAAACATGGATTTTCAAACTCCCGGATGAACATTCTAAGGCTTCCATCTAATTCCCTTCCATCTAAACTCCTCCAGGACCAGCTTTCTCTCACCCACTAGCGCCAAGATGCTCCCTTCGGAGCGAACGCCGCGCTCTACAAATACCCCACAAATATCAAATATCAAATATCATCTGTGGTGATCCGCCAAAAATTGAAAGAAACAGATATAGCAGACCAACCAACTGAACTTGCCAGAATCATAGAAAAATCCTATGAAGAACTAGGTAGAGATGGTTTGGGTGGGAAACCGGTAAAACCCCAACTACTTGAAAATCCTGAAAAGATATTTATTAAAAATAATCTAAACACTCCAAAAAAGAGTTGGGATGGAAATAAACAATCCACTCCCAAAGAAAAAATATTCCAGTCCAGAGGAAGGTGTCCTCGGCGGAGGGAAAGATCTCCGAACCGAGAACACAAGTCTCCCCAAAGGGAGCCCTCTGAAAAAAGATACAACCTTAGAAATAGGGATAAAATGAAAAAGCCTGATAGATATCAAGATATTGATACACGTCCCTCTCGATCTTTTCAGACTTCCTCGCAGAAATCGGAACGAAGAGGAAGGTCAGAACACAGGGAAGAGCACGTCAAGTCCAAAGACAAGGAACCTGCTCAAAGTAAAAAATTACAATTTCCAATAAAGAAGGTAGCAAGTATTAAAATAATCAAACATGCCGAGGATACTGAGGACACAGCTGAAAAACGGAGAGTGGGCACAGAAAATGCTAGACAGCGCAGCAGAAGTGACCATAGCTCGCAAGATCCTGAAGAATCATCTGGAGACAGTGGACACAAATGAATACATTCAGGTGGAAACTGCAGATAGCAGAGTTAGCTAACCTCATAAAATATACGAAATAACATTGCGTATAGAGGGAGATAAGACTAGGAAGGTAAGGGGTCTGTTTGGGATAACCTCTCAAAAGGCTATGACATCCTATTAGCTGAGAAAGACTGGCCACCAGAGTTTGTCAGGGAGTGCCCTCATGGCGAAGAAATTATTATGCCTGCCTTCTCAAATCATATTCCAATACATAGAAAATACATATATGCGAGAAAATGGGCAGTAGCTCAAGCACCTGCATTATATAAGAATCATGTAGGATGGGATGAGGACTCTCCTCCTCACAAAATCCAGTTAAAATGTCAACCAACTGCACAAAGACAGTACCCAATTAAGCAGTAAAATGACAGAAAGTGATGATGAAAGGGAGCGAGTAAAACTAGCAGCTCAACTCCTAGAGGAGGACACGAGTCTCTTAAAGGCAGAACCGAATGCAATACTCATTCCGGTCAATCTAAGAAGAACTATAACTCTAAAACTTATAGAAAATGGCCTAACACCGCGAGGTGGTACAGTCATATTCGTGATAGAGGCACACGAATATCGGCAGACAGAGGTATTCTATTCATGGATAAACTTTCCAGCAGCAAACGCTGTAACACACAAATTCCAAACAGGTCAGGAAGATCTTAGATCAACTTGAATACCAAGGGGTGATTGAAACATGCACCTCTCAAATGAACAATCCTTTGTTTCCTGTCTCCAAACCAGACGATTCATATCGTCTAGTCTTGGACTACAGACACCTAAACTCATGTTGCAAGACATTTGCGGTACAAAATTCGCACAGTGCGGCACTAATGAATAACAACATTCGCAAAAAATACAAAACAACATTAGACATTTCTAATGGATTCTTTTGTCAAAATATTGCACCGGAAAGCAGGTATTTAACCGCTTTCTCAATAATGGGGTCACAGAAAATTTCTGTCGAATCCCACACGGATTCCAGAATAGCCCAGGATTATTCTCAGCAAGAGTAACAGAGTTACTACAAATATATGATGATGAGGCATTATCTTATGTCGATGACATCTATCTCACAGATGATGACCTGGATACTCACTTGAAAAGAGTGAACACCATAATACTTGGGTTCGCAGCAGAGGGTTACAAATTCAATTTTAAAAAGTCACGAATTGCCCATCTAACTGTCCTGTTTTTAGGATATGAATTATCAAGTGAAGGCAAAAGCCTAGCAGACAACTTCTTAGAGAAGTGCGCTGTACTCCAAGCACCAAAAATGCTGAAGAACTTACAATCAATACTAGGTTTCCTGAATTTCGGAAGAACTTACATTCTAAATTATGCAGAGAGGGTTAAACCTCTCTATGAATGAATAAAAGCTGATTTGAAACCAATTAATTGGACTCAGAAACACACAGAAATTTTGAGATCATTGCAAACAGACATGTTAGCTAAAACAAAATTAGAAACTCGCGACAATACACGCAACCTTGTAATCCGAGTCATCCCAGGAAGATGCGGATTCACGTACCTGACCTCTAATGAGGGAGAAACGTTACCAATAGCTTACAAATCACATTTGTACACAAAAGCTGAAATAAAGTTCAGTTCAACTGAAAAAATTCTAACTGCGGTTCAGACTGCTGTAGCAAAAGAAAGGGCCCTAGCACAAGGTAAACTAATAATAATCGTTACACCAATACCAGCCCTAGAAGCGGTAACAAAAGCAAGCATTCCAAATGCTAAAGCACTACATTCGAGATGGATCCAATGGGTTAATTCTCTTGCTGCAACAGACGTAGTATATGAATTTGATCCTAATCTAAAAACACAAGAATTTCTACAATATGAATATGAATGTCCTCTGCCAACCGAAATCCTGCCTCTAGAACACTACGGATGTATAATATATACAGACGGATCAGCACAACCCGCATTTGGGGGTAAACAAGCTTATAGTGCTGCGTGCGCGATTGTTAAAGGTCGTTGGCACAAAGGAAAATTTAGACCACTGGTCACTAAAACGCAATCTCTGGGAGATTGTACAGCTCAGCGAGCTGAACTACTAGCATTTAAGATGGCGCTTGAAAATACCGATCGCGAATTCCCCACACTTATAGTGTGCAATTCATATTACTGCGTTCAGTCTTTTAATGAATACTTGCAGAATTGGGTTGAAAACGGGTTCAAAGATGCAAAAGGTGGCACAATCAAGCATAAAATGCTGTGGGAACAAGTAGTTCTTTTACAAAAAGAACTACAAAAGACTCACGTGATACACACACTGAGTCATCAACGTGATGGCGTTCACGTTGTGGGGAATTCATTGGCTGATGAAGCCGCGAAGGCAGCTGTGCAAACGGCTTTCGTAGCTGCTATCACCCTGTCAAAAACAAAAATAGACAGCGACATACTACAAGCTGTCAGTGCGTCAGTAAAAGATGACAGAAAAACACTCCCGAAAGGCTTTCCAGTAAAGTACTCATACATAACTGATGCGAATAATGTTCCATTTGCCAGAATCCCTGGAGTGGGGGATAGGGCAATTCCAAACATAGAACACAGGTTAGGACTAATTACAGCGGCACACGAAGGGCTCGCTTCTGCACATGCTGGTGTTTCAGCCACAATATCATTATTAAAACAGAGATATTGGTGGCCGCGCATGAGAATGCAAACTAAGAAATATGTTCTAGAATGCGAAATATGCCAAAGAATGAAAGTATCAACAGTGAAACGACCTGCGCAGACACCCCTTCTAATCTCAGATAAACCATTAGCATTTGTTTACCTGGACCACTGTGGTCCCTTACAAAGGGATGGTAACTATAAATATATCATGGTCGCAGTGGATTCCTGCATGAGATTCATTTGGATGTGGCCCCAGCGCTCGGCTGACGCCAGAACTGTTATAAAAGATTTGCGAGTCTTTATCGGCACATACGCAATTGGGATCACTGAAATATTATCGATGGTCACATTATCGACTTGCTAAAATATCGTTGAAAAATTATCGACGACAAAAATATCGACTTTCTATACTTATTACACCAACTACAAAAATATCGAGTCACAAATATCGACTCTTTAGAATATCGAGTACATAAATATTGCCTTAATAAATATAGACTACAAATATATCGTTTATCATGAAATTACCCCTAACACTACAAAAATATCGACTACTAAAATATAGAGTACTAAAATATCGTTTCCAAAAAAATATCGAGTTCATTTTTGTACCCTTTCATGTCTAAAATACCATATTAATCGTCAATAAAAGTCATTGCTCTATACAAAATACATTTTACATATAATACCTGTTACTTTTATAACATTCCTATTTATCTACATTTGCTATACATTCTATTAAATGCGTTCTATCATTTTAAAAATATTCTTTACATTTAACTAACATTTTCATTATTTTTTTAACTTACACATCTAATTTATTTAACAACTAACCTGCTTTAATGCGGAAATCACCACATACCACCATTCTCACATCAACAAACACACCAATTAACAAAAAAAAAATCAAACTAGCCTATACAATGCTTCATTTCATCCTACAACCAATCAAAGCAAAGCACACAAAATACACATACTATAAAAGGGATACTTGCATTCTACGATTTGTTGCTGCTAACTCTATAGAAAGAAGATGCCAACACTCTGAAGATTTTGTTCCTGAACAAACATCTTTAAAGATCCAGCTCACTAGCTAATTATTCAAGTAAGTTACAGTGCATTATTTAGAAATCTAAATTAGTAGTCTACTATTTTACTTATATCTCCTAACTCTTGCACTTATTTAATTTTTATCTCCTCCTACATTTCTGATAGAAACTACTCCAAATAAATTCCTAATACATGCTCCTATTTCTTCACCTGGAAAATCAGATAGTAAGTATATATTAATGCTCTGTTATACACCAACTGCTGTTTTTAAACACTATTTCACAAGATTCATTCTTTATTTTAAACATTTTATTCACAGATATTCTGAGAATTTCCTATTTCAACACTACAAATGTATAAAACTACACTAATTAAACATGTAAGTATATATGTTTTTGTTATTAAACACCCAATATTAAAAATGCTATTTTCTAAACAACATACCTTGCATATTACATCTTCCCTACAGATCCAAGAAAAACATCCAACATCAACTATACCAAAAGACAAGACTACCCTTGTAAAAAATGTAAGTATACTTGTAATTTGTCTAAAACTTCTGAAAAAAACGAAAACTATGTTCTTAACACCATGTTATATATTTTATATTTCCTCTACAGATATTCTGAATACATCATACATCTATTCTACCTACAGCAAACAAAACTACTTATTTAGAAGTTAGTATACTTTTAAATATTTCCCATTTCCCAACGGTTCCAAATATTATTTATAATAATTTACATTTATTTATTCTATCTTCTGTACAGATCTGAACTTTACTACCTTGATGTACTCCACCAAATACTACAACTCAACTATTTAAACAAGTAAGTATATGTAATGTTTACACCAAATGTACTACTAAGCAAAATAGAAAACTGCTTTTTCCTAGGAAAAACGTTTGTTATGTGTAAACATTAACTTAGCATTTCTATATTTTCATACCAACAGTAAATAAAGAAATACATACAAGAAAATCCTTCAAAATACAGTTCTGCATTTGTGATTACTACTTTTAGTAACTGTAAGTATAAATACATCATTAATTATGTTTGCACCACAAAGTGAAATATATGTTTTTTGATTTTGTTTCTTTCTACTCTTTCCTAGAACAAGTAAAACAAAATGACAGAAGGTGCAGAATTTGTTATGTCACAGAAAAAAAAATTACTGTTATGTTATATGGGTTATGTTTATAATCAGGAAAGACAAAGTGGTAGAAAAGTTTTCTGGAAATGTACCAAATATTACTCAAACAAATGTTATGAGAGGGCTACTACTGAGGAAACTAATGTGTTATTTACCAGGGAACACAATCATCCCCCCAATGTCACAGAAATTGAAATAAGAGATGCTTTAGAAAGTATAAAAACTGCTAGCACACAAAGTGATAAACCAACAACACAAATCCTTAAAGAAGAACTGTTAAAAGTCCCAGCCCATGCTTCAGGTCAACTACCCTCTATTGACTCCCTTAAACGCACAATTGCACGCACTAAAAGACTCACTACCACAACCCAACCCAACCCTACTACTTTTGAGGAAATTATTATTTCACCAGAAATGTGCATCACACACAATAAAGACAAATTTATCCTTTCTGACAATGAAAGCAGTACAAACAGAATCATAATGTTTGCAACTGCAAGTAATTTAAGAAAAATCCAACAGTGTCCCCAATGGATGATGGATGGAACATTTAAACCATGCCCACAACCTTTTTATCAACTATATTCCATCCACGGTTTATACCATAACCATAACATCCCTTTCATTTACTGTTTGCTACCTAACAAACAGCAAAACACTTATACAGAAATATTAAATGTTCTCAAAAATGAAATCAATAATTATTTTCCACAAAAAATAATTATTGATTTCGAATTAGCTATGATTAATAGCATTTTGAAAACATTTCCCCACACAGCAATCCAGGGTTGCTACTATCATTTCAATCAGAGCATATGGAGACATCTCCAGAAATCAACTTTAAGTATTCTATACTCAACAGATAGCACCTTTGCCTATCAAATTAAAAAATTGATAGCACTGGCCTACGTTCCTGTTACCGATGTAGCGGAACACTATAATTTATTAATTGACAGCACATATTACAAGAGGAATGAAGATAAACTAACCCCATTACTGGACTATTTCGAAGATACTTGGGTGGGAAGGTTGCACAGATCTGGACATTGACGCCAACCCAAATTCCAAATCCCTTGGTGGAATGTCTATCTTAGTACTTTAAACCAAGAGGCTAAAACAAACAACAGTGTAGAAGGGTGGCATAATGCTTTCCAAGCTACCACAAGCAGAGCCAAACCCACATTCCATAACCTACTAGAAGCTTTGAAAAAAGAACAAAGCTATCAAGAACTAAGAATGGAACAATCTGTGACCCAAATTGGTCCAAAACTAATTAAACAAACTAAACAAATGTTCCGACTACTGCAAAGTCAAGTCACACTATATCCTACAACTAGAGGATTAGAATACCTGTCAATAATAGCTAAAAGCCTACTATAAAAATGTCTACAAAATATACTAATGTCTTCTTACAATAATGGTAAATATAAAAATCATAAACATTTCTAAACAATTATAAATAATACATATTTGTTTAACAAACTTATCAAAATTTGGGACATTATTTCTGAACAAATATGCAATATTTATAATTACATCACACATACACATTACATAAAGATCGACATTTCCCACCCAATAAAAAAAGTACTTTAAATACTTACAATTTTTGTAGATGAAAAAGACGTAATCAAGCAAAATACAATCCATACAATCCATTCCAATGTAGGACAATTCCAATATGGGAAACCCTCAAAAACCCGAAAATTAAGTAAAAATAAAATAAACGCTCCAGGAAAACCCGAAAACAGTAGTGTGGACACTTTAGTATTTAAAGTGATATACACACAACTTTTAAAAAACGGTCACGCATATCAATGTATCAATCCAATGCGAAACCCTCCGAAAACCCGAAAAATGTTAAAAAAATTTAAAATCCGCTCCTGGCAAACACGAAAAATAGGAGATACATGTCAAAATATAACCATAATAAGTCATACATTAGTTTCTCCGGAAAAAAACACGCTTCCTTCCATGTAGTTTTCATGCGAGGAACCGGAACCTGTAAAAAAACATACATAACGAAACCCACCCACAAATAGCCCATAACATTTGTAAATACACTCACAATTAACATTAACCATGTAAGAAGACATTTCCTAACACTTAAAATAACACTAGAACTAAAACATACACGACGCATCTATAACGACGACATTTCACCTAAACGCTACATAAACAATTCATACATACACACAAAAACACTACACAGTTCGAATATACCCTCAAACATTACCACTCAGTTATAAATAGTATGTAAAATTAACCTTACCTCTCTCCACGCGAAGCAACTCTCAACCGCGAGCTTCTCCAGTCCTGAATGAAGCGCAATAACCTTACGCGGTAAAAAGGTAGTCCCCTTAAACCATTTTTGAAAAGGTATCATAGAAAATACAATGTTATAGTAAAAAAACATTGTTATTTTAACAAATTAATACACTAGACTCATTATAATTTAAATTATTTAAAAAATATAAATATATTTAATATTAATTAATATATAGTAATTATTATATATTAATAATATTAAACAATTATGTAACACTTGAAATAATATATGTAAATAATTTCTTATTGTGTACATTTATTGGAATAACTTTGTGTTTGTTTTTAACTAAACATTATAATTGTTTATGGTAATAATTAATAATAATAAATAATATAACTTATTTATTGGTATTAATATAAAAATTATAACCATTTAATATATAAACAATGCCCTGAAATAATGTATTTTTATTTCTCTGAATGTATGTTTTTCTGAAAAGAAGAGATAAATGATTATGTTTAGTAATTAATAATAATAATAATAAATTTATTTGTTATTATTTTTATTAATTATTACAAAATGTTTTATAATAATTTCTAAGTATTATAAAAGTATATAATTGCATAAATAATCTTTTGCCACTACCAGATATTATTATTAAACATATTCTTCCCCTATACTGGTATAAAGTTTACAACATAATATATTTATATGTTTCATTTAAAAACAACATTGTCTGAAATATGTACCAAAAATGTCTTAATTTGTATTTCCATATCTTGAGCAAATATAATAATTGTCATGTTACTTTATAAAAATGTAAATTTAAAAAATATATATTTAATAATATTAATATATAATATTAACATTATTAAATATAAATGGAAGAAGCTGAAAAAAAACTGGTTTTTTATTTAATTCAATATAAATACTTGTTACTCAAAGTTAATGATGAAAAAAAAAATTATTTACAGAAAAAATGTTGTTAAATAATTTTGTGTGATAATTTACAACATGTACATAAATGATAATGTGTTATTCTGCGAATACTACATTTCAAAATAATGTTATGTTATTTTTGATTGTGATTGTATTGTAGTACACATAAAAAAAATTAAAAAAATTAATAACGTTTTGTGAAAACATCCACTTTGCATTATTTTGTAATATAATAACACAGTAATGTACAATTATATGTAAATGTGCTGGACACTGACCAATTAATATTTACTATTGCTACTCCAGTCAAGCTAATATCATGGAAGGTGCTGGACACTGACCAATAATTATTTACTATTCCTACTCCAGTCAAGCTAATATCAGGGAAGATGCTGGACACTGACCAATGATTAATTACTATTCCAACTCCAGTCTAGCTAATATCAGGGAAGGTGCTGGACACTAACCAATTAATAATTACTATTCCAACTCCAGTCTAGCTAAAAAAAACTGAAAACTGACCCTGAACCCAAAAAATACCCCTTTACCCAAGAACTGAAAACTGACCCTGAACCCTAAAAATACCCCTTTACCCAAAAACTGAAAACTGACCCTGAACCCTAAAAATACCCCTTTACCCAAAAACTGAAAACTGACCCTGAACCCTAAAAATACCCCTTTACCCAAAAACTGAAAACTGACCCTGAACCCAAAAAATACCCCTTTACCCAAGAACTGAAAACTGACCCAGAACCCTAAAAATACCCCTTTACCCAAAAACTGAAAACTGACCCTGAACCCTAAAAATACCCCTTTACCCAAAAACTGAAAACTGACCCTGAACCCTAAAAATACCCCTTTACCCAAAAACTGAAAACTGACCCTGAACCCTAAAAATACCCCTTTACCCAAAAACTGAAAACTGACCCTGAACCCTAAAAATACCCCTTTACCCAAAAACTGAAAACTGACCCTGAACCCTAAAAATACCCCTTTACCCAAGAACTGAAAACTGACCCAGAACCCTAAAAATACCCCTTTACCCAAAAACTGAAAACTGACCCTGAACCCTAAAAATACCCCTTTACCCAAAAACTGAAAACTGACCCAGAACCCTAAAAATACCCCTTTACCCAAAAACTGAAAACTGACCCTGAACCCTAAAAATACCCCTTTACCCAAGAACTGAAAACTGACCCTGAACCCTAAAAATACCCCTATACCCAAAAACCCAAAACTGACCCTGAACCCTAAAAATACTCCTTTACCCAAAATGTATTAATATTATTTAATTACCAATGAATTATTAATTAACAATAACAATAAAGTAAATATATTAGCACATTAGCTGTAATTAGTTTTATTTAATAATTAATATAATTTTTTCCCAATTAATTAACAATAACAAAAAATTATATATATAAAGAAATTACTCTAATAATGTAATTAACTAATTAATATTAATTAATTACCAATTAATTACTAATAAAAAATATGTACAAAATTATATTATTTAATTAACTAATTAATACTAATTAATTACCAATTAATTATTAATTAAAAATATTTACAAACATATATTAATTAATTAATTATTATTAAATTACTCCCCACCCTTATCCCCTATAAACCCAACATCCCGCTCCTAAACATTAACTACAATTTATATTACTAATAATACATTTGTTTTTTTTAACCTTTTTTCTACATATTATCGATATTTTTTACTTTGACTATTTATCGATATTTTGTCTTGTCGATTTTTTTGAGTCGATATTTTTGTACTCGATATTTTTTATCATTATTTTATTCGATATTTTGACCAACGATATTTTTGTTATCGATATTTTATTATTGTCGATATTTTTAACTCGATATTTTGTCCATTCGATATTGTGGAGTCGATATTATGTCTAGTTACCACGCAATTGGCATGCTACATTCTGACCAGGGTCCTACTTTTAGCTCTCGAGCTTATAAGGAGCCAATGACCAGCATGGGCATTGCATTGCAGTACTCTTGTCCCTTCCATCCTGAGGGAAATGGGATTGTGGAAAAAAAACGAGACATAAAGCAATCTATAACGGCAAAGGTATTAGGTTCAGGTGATGGGTGGGTCCAACATTTAACAAGTGTCCAACGTAGTCTTAACAATCTGCCAAGAAATTCTCTAAAAGGTTTCAGCGCGTACGAACTATTGTTCGGAACTAGAATGTATATTCAGGATTTAGATAGTCAGACTTCAGTGATAGAAGATAAGAAAAAATGCTTTGACATCAAAGATCGTTTGGCTGTTTTACAGGACTTAAATGAAAGAAGAAAAGCCCTGAGCAACATAAAGTTAAAACAGCAGCCAACAGCCACTGAAGATAAACCACCTGTCCCAGCAAGACCTGTCTGGATTCCAAAGATTGGGGATCTGGTCAGAGTCAGAGTCTGGTCAGATCGCGGTGAAGAAGGAATTTGGGCCTTCTTACAGAAAAGCAGTACCTGTCTTAGCTGTCAGCGGAACAAGATCAGTTGTACTACCGCCCCTTGCTGGTAAAAAGGAGAACCGAGTTGTATCCATCGACCTGGTAAAACCACAATCATGTGGCCAATAATAAGTAGTAGGCCCAGTGGACTCCCAAGAATTAGCAGAGTTCCAAAACTTGCTTCAATCCAAGAGGTTCAAACTGAGAGACTAATCACATTTGATAAACCTGCAGTGAATAAAAAAGGACTATGCAACAATGCCATGGAACTTGTGCCTCTAGAAACCCAAATTGAAACAGTTAGTCAGGAAACACCAGTCTACAACGATGTAGCCTCAGACTATGCTAATGAAAGAAAAATTGAAAAAGCAATTCCAACAATTGACAGAACTGTATCTGGCTACTTCATCAATTTCGGTAACTTTTCTGAAGATCCAAGCGAACCTGAAGAAACGCCAGCAACAAAAACTTTTAAAGACAAAGCAACAGAACTCTGTCGTCAACTCAAAGAAACCTATCTGATTTCTCCATGGATTTAATTTTGGATTGTGTTAGGTGTACTTTTCCTCCTGCTTTGGCTCATCATGGTACTTTGGGAAAATTAATTGAGGGAAAATACAGTACAATGGACACAGCAAGTCAGAACATCAACTTGGTCCTAAAGCGACACAAGTCATCTCACATCGAGAAAAGAGAACTATCATCAGTAAATGTCACAGCCATTCCAATACCCGGTGGGGTAGTTTGGGACAAAACGGATTACGAAATCTATGGCCCGGTTGAACTCTTGAAATATCCATATCAATTCAAAGTTTCATTAAGTGACTTTGTAAAACCAAGTACATTCTCTGATGATTGGGACTTTGAAAGCATAAATAATATGATGTCAGATTTAGTAATGTCAGCAAAATTTACAGAACATGATTATTTACAGGGTTCATCGAACTATGAACAAATGTACTGCTATAACCACTTTGCACATCACTATTTGCATAAATCTGCTCAACCTAGAAATGTTTTTAAGTATAATCAATGGGAACATTGTGCAACTCCACCTAAAAGCAGTTCAAAAACATTTTTTGAGAAATTCCCATACTTCTCAGGGTTTAACACAAGTGATGCATTACCATTTTATGATAAACTGTTAGATAAAACAGGTATAAAAACTATGTTGACAAATACTAAATTGATTTATTCGGAAACATTTTATGAAAAAATGATTACATTTGGTTTTGATTTCTGGAAAAACAACATTGAAACAAAAACCATCTGGGTACAAACGAAAGGCAGGTCCAAGGTTTGGAAGCATTATTTTGAGCCTGCATGATCCCAGAACAAATAATGTTCTTGAATAACACCATTCAACAGACTACTTGTCTTGACCTAGCTAAGATTAAAGACCTACAGAAACCGTCTATTCCAAAGCCAATACCTGATAATACGACCACAGATATTGTGATAGACATATCCCATATTTTACACCAAAACAGAGCACATTCTGATTGGAAAAAGTGGTTAATCTGGCCAACAGACACAAATAACTGTCAAGATAGATTCCTGAACAAAATACAGGGGTTCAAAATGACCAGACCAGACCCTAGATACTCCCAGAGACAACATCCAGGGATAGTAACAACATACAGTGTAGGGAAA
Organism: Lissotriton vulgaris; assembly: GCF_964263255.1. Taxonomy (NCBI): domain Eukaryota; kingdom Metazoa; phylum Chordata; class Amphibia; order Caudata; family Salamandridae; genus Lissotriton; species Lissotriton vulgaris. The sequence goes on from NC_141686.1 coordinate 71,021,019, forward strand.
CTATGCCTTGAATGGCTACAGACATCCACACTGGCAGAAATTAAGCAACACTTGACTTTACTTAAAGACGGTGCTGACTTGCGCGATTTCATAATGGGACCACGCAAACAGCGTCAAAAACGTTTCATAGCGGCCAGTATATATGCTGCGTACAACGAAGTTTGGAAAGTAACTCAAATTGAGACAGCAGAAAAAATACTAGAAATTGATCGTGTTAATTTGGAAAAATCGCTTTCTGTTGTGGACAATGGGTTAATGACTCTGTCCTCCAGAATATATTCACTGGACAGTATTGTATCATCTGCTATCGATATAATAGATCAGGACTTGCTAATGTTACAACACGGTCAGTCCCAATTACGTTCTATTGTACAGCTAGGCTGGACGTTGCAAAATCCGCGTTCAAGCTACGTGCCATGGCGTCTGATAAACATAACGTCATTATTCTCTATCTTTAACCTTACTGATAAACAAATCAGTTTGGCACAAAAAGGAGCAGACTATACAATTCTGAGCATTGAAAAACTTGAGAGATTACCATTGACAATGTCAGAAAGACCTGTCATTGAAAGGATAATACACAGAATAATCACAATTCCGATAACAACTTTCCAATTTAAAAATTGCCAAGAGTATATACCAGCAGGCCAGTATGAAAGGTTGGGTAAAGGGTACATTAAGTCATCATGGAAATTACCTTACACACACACATGTTATAGTGACAAGAACCAGAATGTATTTCTTAGTGATAATAATTGTAAACGATCACTAAGCGGTATACTTCTGTGCCAAGGTATTAATTAGCATGGGGCCTTTGAGAGGACTTCAAATAATCTTTCATGCCACCAGCACGGCACACCTGCAACACAGATAGAGCCATTCTTTAGACAACTTTCTAACAGGAGTTGCGTTCTAGTTACTGACCACAGCTGTAGTGGCATGGTGCCAGGGAAAGCATATCTCGTAAGCGTTAGTTCCATGGTCACTTGCTGTATGCAAGTATTGTATCCAAACGGCCCTCCTGATACAGAGGCAACGATTTGGCCTTCTTTGAATATCTCTTCTATACAAATTGATACTTTAAGCAGAATGAAGTCTGTTCTTTTACAGACAACCGTGCCTTTAACGTCATCAAAAGAAACGTATGATCTTCAAGTTGCGAGGACAACAGCAGAGATACATGCACTTTTATCAACTAATTTCCCCGTGCATTTCGTAGAAATGCTAAGCCAAATTCTAAATATGTCAGATACCAGTGGCATCACACATGTATTTAAGACAATTTTTTTCAGGACTGTTAACACCCTTCGAAGCAGTTCTGGGCATCTTTCCCAATTTTGTCCATTCTGTCTTTGGCGGCCTACCACTACTTTTGGGACTCGTAGCTGGAATTTTATTTTTGACTCTTCTGCTCCGATATGGCAAGCCAAATCGCAGACAAATCTCCAGCAACGATGGAAGAAACGATCCTAGCTATACGCTATCGGGACCGCATAACTAAAGTCCTTGGATTAGCCCGGCTAAGAGATCTAAATATGGCCTGGTTTCTTTCATTCAGACCTATATGGCAAAACTACATCTTACCTGTGCTTCGATGTATGCTATGCGGAGAAGAATGCGTGTTGGACACCTGTCTTACACTACAATCAGCAGTACCAATGGATATCGATACTTTGCTAAGTCCTGTAACGGTTCATGCATCGTGTTGTCCCCAGCGGTTACCAATCCTGATGACGGCATTCATTGAAACTTCACCACTACGATTAGGTGGCAGTGAAGTACGAGATGAGAGCAACATCACCCAGGTACGACCCTCTGTGAGCATTGCTGATCCTGACATCGATGATAGCAATCATTCTCACGACTGCACCGTTGCAGCACTTTCAAACTTGGTCGAACTTTCACCTGAAGCTGTAGACTGCTTTTTTGCACATCTGTCTGAAATGATGTTCTCCCCTGAACAGAAAGAATAACTTTTTAAGCAAACCGGCACACAGCGTTCCCCTGAACTCTGAATTCGACCTTCAGCTTTGATAAACAAAAGCTACTGAAAACATTGCGAACTATTTTCTCCCCTGAAAACGAAATTATTTTTTTCAAAATTCCAAAATATTTACCCTTTTTTTCTGGCACATGTACTCTGCTTAAAGTAGAACTATTCTTAAAGAACAGAGTTTCTATTTTTAGCAAATTCTAGAGACAAAATATTACCTCAGCCTCTAGCACACTTACAAGCAATTGTATTTATATTTGATGAATTAGTCTCGACCTTCTTTTCTGTATTAAGAGACATTTCATGTGTAATTTTCGCAAATCGTTCAGCTAAATATATATGCATCCTTTTTTTTACTGAATGATTAACACTGCTTGATAAACGTACAGTACCAATAATCTTTCGTGTATTTCGCATCCACCATTTCAAATGCAAAAATGTATTTTGGGGCGGGTTGGAATACACATGCACCTTTAAATGTTTACTATTGCTTAGTTTTAGTAATGATGGACATTAGATCGTGGAGTGGGTATTGTGTTTTTATCTAGGAACCAGAATCAATATTGCCATTTTATGCCCTTGTACGGCTATAATCAATAATATCCCTATAATGGCATAAGAATCAGATCCATATTTAAGAAAATCGCCCTTGCAGTCCAAGGCACGGCAAAAGCTACTTCCTTGGATTCCTAGAAAGCACAACGAGTTCTTTCGACACACCAAACCTCCAGCAACCTGGGAAATCCCCATTTGCTTTGTTTTGATTTGTAATAGAAATCCTGCGAACACTGTAAGAACGGCCAGTTCTTAGTGACATCTTTATTGACGTCTTATGTCCAAACCTTACGTCAAACTCGGCACCTTTCAGGTATAAATATACCAACATTGCCTTAAGCAAACACACAGTGGTGGTTTTGGAGCAGAGCAGCTATCTACTTGCCCGAGAGCCCAGCTGATGCGAAAGCCCACGGACGCTGCCCCTCCTCTTTGACGCGCTGAGAAAGACGCTATCTTTTCTCTTGCCGAGAAAATCCAGCTCCGGCGTTTCCAGCCTACCCTTGCGGGTTGCTGGGATATCAAGTCCTGAGGAAAGAGATACCAGACCTCCTACATTCTATTCCCAAGGTACAGTGCTGACTAAACCCTTAAAGAGAATTCTTGAATCAGATTCTTGGCAAAACCAACTTAACTTAAACTGCTACTTACTTACTCCTTCCCACGTATTAAGCTTAGGTCAGGTACACCGGGGTAGGCGTATTTTAGAAGCACCAGTTGAGCGCGTTAGTCAATGTATATATGTATGTATATATTTTATCCATTTTAAAGTATCTTATGGCTAAGAAACCATATCAATGCTTTTACAGTATTATTTTATAATACTCCTTTTACTGTACGTACTTTACTTTACATTAAGTATTGCAATTGTGGCAATTCATTTCTCTTGCATGAGAAGCAAGACTGCTCAATAAATAATACCTTTAATTGAAAACGCCCGTCTCTCTCTTCTTTGCACTCTGGTGAAACTAAGAACGCACAATTGACTGAGTGAAATAGCTGTCTATTGTTTTCACACGACTCCAGAGATTTACTCCTATTCTGAGGGAGCAAAGTTGTCATGTTATATGGTTGTCGGAAGCTAATCCCTTCTTGTCTATCCAGGGAGGTTAAACTCTTCCTCGTTTATTCGAGAAAGTTTCTAGTGACCTCTGAGCTAGCTGGCAAACCTTAAGTCTAATATAGTCAGTAGAGACCTAGTCGACCTCAGTCCTACGTCTACACTGCTGAATATATTATTCCAATGCGCAGAGCCTATTGGGAATATAGGAACTACACTACACCAGCATGGTGACTTGCATGGACAACTGCCCACCATTCCTGCATTGGGTTTCCCAAATAAGAAACTTTTTTGTTAAAGGAAAAGATATGGCTTAAGGACCAGGCTTAACAACTGGAGAACTAGGATCAAGTGCTGACATTGGTTCAACATCCTGGGATTCTGGGCAAAACACTTATTTTCCCTGTGCCTAAAAACATAATCTGACCTTGTCTAATGTATTCTAGTAGTCATGTAAAGCACTTTAATGCTCATTGACCAAGTTTGTGTTATATAAAACTGCTAACAAAAAGCAGTATGTGCCTATGAAAGAGCCAGTTGCGGCTTTGAAAAATGTTTCTAATTTGATAGCATATTCGAGGGTGCAGATAGTGGTCCTCCAGAGCACTACCTGCTCAGCTAGAGGAGGCCGAGGTGATTTCCAGATCCGAAGCTGTGTCACAGGATTAGCTTCCCCTTTGAAGATCATTTATCACCCTAACTTGAGAAGGGGTGCAGCTCACCAGGCTGGAGAGAACGTGAGAGTGAGGGTAGAGATTCAGTTTATACCTGCAAGGCAATGGCAATGCCACAGAGAGTCACATACCAGCCTTACCAACCTTTCTTTATAAGTGGTCTACCAGTCGCCCGCAAACAGGTCCTTCACCCATCCATTTGGGAAATAGATGTCCCATGTGTGTATCGTTTAGCATGTGTAGAGGATGCGTATGTGGATTGCGCATGGCACAGGTGTCTATAACCACACTGGGATACTTTTTTGTATTTTCTATTATATTTAAGTAGGCCCTTAGATGAAGGATTGGAGGGAGAGTGGCACCAGTAAATGTGAATTACAAATCTCCGCCATGCGATCCAGGGGCGTATTGCAGTGAATCACACCATGGGTTGTTAAGGAGAGGAGATAGAAGCTCACTCAGCTAGGGTGTTCCCTATGCCCTTTTCTGGCCCATTGTTCTCAGGAAGGGTTACCCCTCACAGGTTAACAGGCAACTACACTGGAGAGCATTACTTGCTTTTCTGTCCTTGTGTTTGGTTATCCGGCCTATGGACTCTCAGATGTACTCCACTTTCTTGCTACAACTTGTGGCAAAGACCTTTGGTGGATCGGTCTGAGTTGAATAAGCAAAAGGAACAGAACTTCAAAGAACCAGTCTCAAAGCTAACTGTTGCAATACTTAACTGCTGTCTGCACCCTTGGGGCCATATTAACCAAACAGTTGCATTGCCATTGCATCACACATTGGGGCACAAGAGCGACACGACTACCAAGCTAGATTTATCAAGCCAACCAAGGCCTCCTACACAGTAAACAAAGTCATGGACCTAATCCTTGTGCCAGCGGTAATGCGTCAGCGTCGATGGAGATGCATTGTTTCCAAGAGGTGCAACAGCATTGATGCATGGATATCTGCTGAAGCAGCAATTTATTTCTACTTTCAAAGGCCCAGGAGTGGATTTGCACCACTTGGCAGGGCAAGACTCACAGTTGCCAGAGTCCAGGTGCTGTACTAGGGTGGTTGAAAGTCTTTTATGTCCCTGAAGCTTCAAACGGAAGTCAAGCCAGCAAGCCCTTGGAGTCACATTGATTCTGGTTTGAAGAGATGGAGGTCCAGTCCTTCTCGTTCCCAGACAAGAGGACAGTACGCAGCATGTCAGCACAGAAAAGCAGAAATCCAACTGCAGAGTAGCAGTCCAGAAGAGTGGCAGTCCTTGTAGCAGCACAGCACTCCTTCTCCCTAACAGAGTATCCTTTTGTCCAGAAGTGTACTGAGTTGGTGGTGTCTGAGGTCCTGTTCTTATACCTTGTGGTGCCTTTGAAGTGGGGGAGACTTCAAAGAGAGGCCTTTGAAGTGCACAGTGTCCCTGCCCTACTCCCCCTGGCTCCACACTCACTACAGGGGGTATGCAGCATTGTGTGTGGTGACAGGACATAGCCTATTCAAGTGTAAATGTCAGATACTCCCTCCCATCCTGCCCAGGATGGTCCACCACGACATGGATAGTCCATCAGTCACACCTGAGCTCCCTTTGTGTGTGGCTGTCTGAAGGGAATGCACAAATCCCAGCAGTCACCTACCCCAGACATGTATTCAGAGATAGGCAGAAGGCACCAAATGGCTAAAGTAGAAATATGTCAGTTTTCTAAAAGTGGTATTTAAAAATATTACAATTTCAAATCCAACTTCACCACAAGTTGTGATTTTAAATTATGATTCCAAAGACACCAACCTTTAGGATCCCATCTCTTCCAAATTTGAATTTAAGCTTATAAAATGCAATAAGGTAATCCCAATGTAATCCTATGGGAGCAATAGGCCTTGCAATAGTTAAAAACGAATTTAAGAGCTTTTAGCTCCTTGGACATGTAAAACTTAAATGTACATGTTCTTTATTTTAACTTCAGTGCACCCTGCCCCTGAGGGAGTACCTCAGGAGTGACTTATGTATATCAAAATGGAAGGTTTGGGCCTGGCAAAAGGTTTAGCTTGCCAGGTCGACATAATGTTTTAAAACTGCACACACCGGTTCTACAATGGCAGGCCTGAGACATGTTAAAAGGGCTACTTCGGTGAGTGGTACAATTAGTGCTGCAGGCCCACTCGTAGCATTTAATTTATATGCCCTGGCCACATGAAGTGCACTTTACTAGGGACTTATAAGTAAATTAAATATGCCAATTATGGATAAGCCAATGTTACCATGTTTTAAGCAAAGAGCACATGCACTTCAGCATTGGTTAGCAGTGGTAAGGTGCTCAGAGTCCCAAAGCCATCAAAAAGAAGTCAGCTAAATAAAAGGTATCAAGGCAAAAGGTCAGGAGAAACTAAGCCAAGGGCGACAAGTCTAACATCTACCAGTAAGAAAATAAATATGATTTCACCTTCCTTACTGTGATTCTCCTTTCCGGTCCAAGTACCTAATGATGTTGAATTGATCTCACTAGACAGGCACCCCATTGCCTTTTTCTATGTTTAACCCAATTCTTCTAACATCTCACTTAAGCCCTTTGCTTGCAAAGGGAGGAGTAATAAAATATGTAACTCATGTGTAACTGTACACTCACACTAGGGTTCGAGACAAGCACATTCAAGAGGGAGGGTGAGTTGTAATTACTGGGTCCGAGAAAGAAGAATACTAATACTGAAAATTACTTGTAAGTAAGATGAGCATTGCCCCTAAATTTCCTTTTCTGTTACAGTCTTTTAGTGAGGATGTCCTCAATTGACACATATTCACCTTGACTCCATGAATAAACTCACAAAATCACACCACAACACCAACAGTTTATTTATTTATTTATTTTTCGATTTGTTAAGCGCGGTTGCTGCCCAGGGGCGTCCAAGCGCTAAGATTAGACAGAGCCGAGACGGAGCACAGGAGGAACTAAAAAGGCTTCCTAAATAGTATGGTTTTCAGTTTCCTGCGAAAAGGGAGTAGGTCGGGTGTGGATCGAAGATCAAAGGGAAGTGAATTCCACAGCTTGGCGGCGTTCAGTGAGAACATCCTGCCCCCCGACCTAGCTCTCCTTACTCTGGGCACCACTGCCAGAAAAGTACCGGAAGACCGGAGGTTCCTGTTAGGGTGGTAAGGGATAACAAGGCTGGTGTTGATTGCTGATCCAGTCTTCCAAAAAGCTCGATGTGTGATGCACAGAGCCTTAAAAGCCACTCTCTGTCTCACCGGTAACCAGTGTAGGCTTTTCAGTCCCTGTCTAACGGACTGAGACCGTGGGATTTGGAGTATGGTACGTGCTGCACAATTTTGTACCACCTGCAGCTTTCGAAGAGTCATCTCAGGCGCCCCCAGATATAGGGCGTTGTTTGAGTCTAGACGGGACTGGATAAGGCCTTGTACTGCCACCTTCTTGGCATCCAGAGGTAAAAGTGAAAGGACCTTCCTCAGTGTTCTTAAGAGGCCAAAACAGGTGGCAGACAACTTAGTGGCCTGAGTGGAAAAAGAGAGTTTATGGTCTAACCAGACTCCCAAACTCTTGACATTGTCCTTAGGGGTGGGAGGTGCCCCTAGACCAGCAGGCCACAAGGAAGAGAAAGGTAGTGGTGATGGTGGGCCTAAGAGCATGAGTTCAGTTTTCCCACCGTTCAGTTTGAGGGAGGAGTTAGTCATCCACTCCCTCACGCTCTCCAGGCATTTCAGCAGGCCAGCCAAGGCTTGCCCACCGTTCTCCTGGGCCAGTGAAACCACCAGCTGGGTATCGTCGGCGTACGACACGATTTTAATGCCGTACGGTTCTACTACCCCAGCTAGTGGTTTCATATAGACGTTAAACAGTACAGGGCTCAGCGATGAGCCGTGCGGCACTCCACAGCTGAGAGGCTTGGTGGTAGATGTTGTGTTACCATCAAAGATCTGGAAGGATCTATCAGCCAGAAAGGACCTAAACCACCTCAGTGCGTTTCCCGAAACTCCGATGTTCTGGAGACGGTTCAGCAGAGTGATATGGCTGACCGTGTCGAAGGCGGCACTCAGATCAAGGAGGATCACTGCCACTGATCCCCCCTGATCCAGTATCCTTCGAGACTCTTCAGTCACTGCTAGCAAGGCGGTTTCAGTCCCGTGGCCAGGTCTGAAGCCTGTCTGGGAGGTGTGCAGTAGGGAGTGATTCTCCAAAAACTGGACCAGAAAGGCGTTTATGTGTTTTTCCAGCACCTTACCAGTCCATGGAAGCAGTGAGATGGGGCGATAGTTGGAATGGTCGTTAGGGTCCAAATTAGATTTTTTTAAGAGCGCCCGCACCGAGGCTTGCTTCCAGGCAGTGGGCACTGTACAAGTGGACAGAGATGAATTTAGCAGTTCCAGGACTACAGGGAGGATGACATCGCCTGCCTGCATCAGGATTTCTGGGGGGGCTGGGTCTCGAGGGGATCCCGACTTGACCTGGCGGGCCACTTTCTCTAAGGTGACAAGATCCAGGAGAGGGAAGTGATCCAGAGTCAACTCAGTAGTAGGCAGGTCTAAACAGGGAGAATTTTCCGAGTTGGATGGGTCGGACGCCTCATGATTCAGAGCCATGGCTGGAAAGGTGGAGTATATGTTCAGCACTTTGTCATGAAAAAAATCCGCCAATTCATTGCATTGCTCCTTGGTCTTGGGTAAGAGGGGAGCAGTGGGGGCACTCGTGCATTGCTTTACTATGTTAAAAATTTCTTTAGGTTTTGATCTGGCTTCCAAGATTTTGCCGGAATAATAAGTTGCCTGGGCTGCCTTGATCCCTTCTTTGTAGCTTTTGATCGTCTCTCTATAAGCTGCCTTCTTTTCTGGAAGAAAGTCTACGCGCCAGGCTCTCTCATGTTGCCTACATCGACGTTTTAGCTCTCTCAGTGAGTCAGAAAACCAGGGAGCTGATGTCTGCACTCGCTTAGAGGATGTTTTGCAAAGAGGCAAGAGAGAGTCCAAAGAATTGGTAATCCAGCTAACATAGTTTCCATATGCCAGATTAGGGTCTGAGCAGGATGGCGGACGGGTAGCGTCTAACTCACCTCTCCAGAGGTCGCCGGGGAGTTTTCTCCAGTTTCTTCTCAGCAAGATTTGGGGGGATAAGTGGGGGGCTTTATGGGTGGACCAGGTAAACGGCACCAGGTAGTGGTCAGACCATAAGAGGGGGATAGGTTGGGCAGTTATTAAGTCCATACTGTTGCTAAAAATAGGATCGAGAAGGTTCCCTTTTTCGTGGGTTGGGGATGTAACCAACTGGGTCAGTTGAAGGGCTTCGAGGTCATCAGCTAACTCTTTCGCAGAGCAGTCGGACGGCGAATTAAAGTGTAGATTGAGATCTCCCAATACTGTATAGCTAGCCGCCGATAGGGATCTTTTTGCTACGATCTCTGGTAGTGCTCGAAGGAATGGTTTTGCGGATTCAGGGGGGCGATAGATCAGTGTACCAGAGAAGGAGTGGTTGGCGTTAAACTCTATACAAAATTCCAGACTCTCACAGCCAGGGATGGTCGATGTTATAGTGCGGCAGTGATACTGGTCCTTTATGATGATGGCCAATCCACCCCCTCTCCCTTCTGGTCTGTCGAGCCTACAGATGTGATAGCTAGCTGGTAAGGCTGTAACAATATCGGGCTCCGATTGGGCCGTAAGCCATGTCTCTGTTAAAAAGAGTGCATCTGGCTTGTGCTCCTCAAGTAGCATGGCGATTTGTGTACAGTGCTTGGGCAGTGATCGGCAATTCAGTGCATACATACAGTATTTAGGAACAATAACCGTGGGGTTGTTCCGGAAGGGATGTTTACAGTCTGGACAACTGAGGGGAAGTTCTGTGGGAGCATATATATGCATACACTGAGCAGCGACCACTCTTCCTATACTATGTAGGGCTGCCGAGCTGTATGGCCTGCCCTGGGAGGTCGGTGCACCAGGGATTGTGGCCCCTGGTCCCGTCAGGTCGCGGACGGGCGCAGACGGGCTTGCCTTTGGCGCGCCTTCGGCGCACCGCCGGCGCGCCCGCTGCGCCCGTCCGCTGCGCCTCCGGAAGCAGCACATTCTTAAATATCCGGAAGGAAGGGCGTGGCCTAACTCGGTGGGCGGAGCCCGGGAGGTCGCGGCGGTTGCCTGCTGGCTGCTTCAGCGCCTCACTCGGCTGAACAGTATACTCACAAATCTATTTATGTTGCACCAGCCTGGAAAACAAATACCCATCCAGCCCATAGAACTGGCAAAAGAACATAGGTATAGAACGTTGAAGCACTTTCTGAACCTCGTACAGAGGGAACCTGAATACAAATGCTAATGGTGCTACCTATGTGATCGCTCTACAGATGGTTACAAAAACAGTCTTAAAGCCTCTGCCCAAGTCATGGTAATTCAAATTATTGGCCTAGCATGGAACACTCTAGGCTGACCCAGATCCTTCCTCTCGTGGACTAATGAAATAGAAGACAGGGTCTTTATATAGAGAGCGGTATTTTAAAATCCTCTTATTTAGGAAGAATCCGCCAGTGGAAATTCTTCTACAATGGTGTTAGTATAGTGATAAACATTCCACCAGTGGCTCACCCTCAACGCTTGCATTTCTTTGCGAAGTCAGAGCATTTTCCATTGCTGCCTAACTCTAAATCAGATGCTTAACATTCAAAGTAGAGGGACAGGAGAAATGTAGGCCTCTCTTAGCTATCCCAAAATTTACAACCAGTTAATTATCCTAAATATAGGTTACTGAGCACTCCATATTGATGTTGTTCACTGCCCTTTGTATTTATTCATCAGGTGGAGGGAGAACCTCTGTGCACCCAATGGAAGGCAGAAGGCACCATACCCTACAGAAGAATCCTTTGTCGCAGCCAAAGAAACACTCAATCTGGAAAAACCTTTAAATAAGGAAGCTTTTACACTAGTACCCCCAAAATCCCCATTGTTCTCAGTGGAGCTAGCGATATGAAGGAAAATAGCATCAGCATAAGTAATTTAACTGGGAATTTTCCTAGTCTCATAGGTGGTTCTGTAAGGAGGCTCAGGCTAAAACAAGACTCTAAGCTGGGTCCATAGACCTCAACACAATATTAAGGATTGTTAAGCCTTCCTGTAGATGGCTCTTGCAGGCTCTCACTGGCTACAAGATTCTCACCTGGTTCTGGGATACTCTGAAAGTAGTCCACTATCCCTAAAGAGAGATCACTATTAACTCCAAATCAAAGTCTTCCTGCGGAATTGAAGTACACCATCAAAAGGCCTAATCCCTTAATGCTGACACCAGAATTATAGAGAGAATGTATATTTATTAATTGACTTACTTTGGAAGCTCAGCAGCTGACTTGGATAGTGTTAGACCTGACATCATTGGCCTGAGTCTCTCCTACATTTTTTCTGTTTGCCTCCTCTGTTTATGATGTTTTTGCTGGTATATTGCTTTGGGCACTGTGCCACTGCTGATCAGTGCCACAGTGCAAGTGCTCCCTATGTTAAATTAATATTGATTGGATTCCATGTTTGGCTTATTTGGTTTCCTGTCAGTCCCTAGTATAGTGCACCAGGAGTGCCAGGGCTTGTAAATACAAATGCTGCTAGTGGGTTTGCAGCACCTGTTGTGCCACCCACAGAAGCGGCCTGGTAAAATATGTCTAAAGGTCTGCCATTGCTAGACCTACGTGCAGTCTGGTACTGTCACACGGACTGCGCAGGTGCACCTACTTGCCAGTCCCCAAACCTTCCCTTAACTTCATGTCAGTCACCCCTATGGTAGGCCCAAGGGCAGGGTGCATTGTAAGCATAAGGTAGGACAAGCCTGACGAAGTTGGCATGTCCTAATTGTAAATCACCGCCATATTCGTTTTTCACTATTGTGAGGTTACCTGCTCTCCATAAGTTAGAATGGGCTGCCAGGATTAATAATGGTATAATCCTAGCGGGCTCGGGGAGCATGGTACAATGTCGAGTTTGGTATCCCTGAACTTAGGGTTTAATAACGCATCCGTTTGGGTGGATGGTTTTCGGACTCTGGGTTTGAAAATAGCACTTTTAGAAAGTGGCTATTTTCTTGTCTAACTATTACTGGTTTCTGCTGGTTTGGTGTGTGTGTGACAGGGGCTGGGTGGCTTCAGAGTTCTGAATGAGTCAGTGTGGGGTGAGTGAGGCATTTGCATTGAGAGTAGGGGAAGAGTAGCTCCTGATAGCCTGCCCTGCCTGATACAATGCTGGCTCCACCCCCTGTCGGGAGACTGATAGCTCTGCTCCTGCCAGTAACAATACTGGCTCCACCTCCTGCTGGGCGTCTGAGGACCCTGCTCTGCACAGTGAATAGGCCAGGTGCCTCGGCCTGGCTACACCCACAACAAACCCAGGATGAGGGGAATTCCCCTGCATGGACAAAGGGATCAAAGCAGAAAAGGGGTATAAGAGAAGGACCCCTGAATCAAAGAATTTAGATCAATTCTGACAAGGAACCCTGAACCAAGGACAAGAAGCCTGCTGATCCAAGGACTTGCCTACCCCTTCTGCCAGAGTGCTGTTTGCTGGGGGGAATCCTACAGTCACTTATTTATTTTTGCCAAGGAACCAGGAGAGAGGAACTGAGTGTGTACTCTCAAGCTTTGCCAAGGAAATCTCCAAGGGCTGGAAGAGTGTCAGCCTCCTGTTGAAGTCACAGGGCTAAAGGACTTCACCATTTGCTGAAAGTGCTTGTTGCTGGAACCTGAAAGTCCAGCACCTCTGAAGAAATCCAGCAATCCCGACGCCGACGGCCGCCGCCGAATCCAGTTCGACATCGTGAGTGCAGCTCCCGTGTCCCGCCTCTTCGACCCCGGCCACTGGGCCCGATCGACGCTAGTAGCGAAGCCGCTTCTGACGCCTCGACCCCGAGCCCTCTCGACGCCGTGAGCGCTGCTCACTCTTGCAACATCATCATCGACATCGACGCCGTATCCTGCTTCACCTCGTGAGCGCTGCTCCTGCCTGACATCAGTCGACACCGCTGCAGATCGCCCCGACTCCGAGGCCCGATCGACGCCGAAAACGCGATGCCGGACATCCCGACGCCGCTGATCATAGTGTGCTTCTCTTTTCCAAGGTACTGTGTTGTGGGGGTCCGTGTGACTCCAGGCTCGACGTAGCACTCCTCGCGGTCGACGCCAAACCTTTGGATTAACTTTGCCTCGACGTCGTGTGACTCCCGTGTGGGTTATATTGTTGCCAAGAACTGTGATTTAAAGAAGAAGAGTTGCTTTTGTTACTAAAGACTTTGTGCTAAGAAGAAACTACGCTTGAACTAATATTTTCCTTCCAAGAGTATTTATTAAGATTGTGGTATATTTTTGTCGTTATTTGGTCTTGTGCTAAGCCTTATATAAACATCCTTATTTTTATAATACTACTGTGTCGTGTCCATTTGTAGTGTATTCACTTTTTTACTGTATATGGTCATAAATGCTTAACGCACTGCCTCTGAGATAATCCTGTCTGCTTTGCCTAGCTACCAAGGGGGTGAGCAGGGGTTATCTAAGTGTGTGATCCCCTTCCCTGACTAGAGGAGGTGAGTCCCTATTTGTCAAAAGTGTATACCTCTGCCAACTAGAGACAGCCAAGTCTAATATTGGTGGGTCAGCGGTGGGATTTGAACTTTGCATTTATGACCCATGTGCAGAGATTAGTGTGCGCTACATCGTGAAAGCAGACCATAGCGCAGCCACAATCTATTTTTTTGGTAGGATATTCTATTTTTGTTCTCCGCTTTCCTGAAGCTGAAGTTTTGACCATGAGTGATGCCAGAGTCACTACCCCTGTTGTTGTGGAGGAGTTTGATAGAAGTAAGATAACAAAATACAACCGAAGGCAGCTGGAACACTTTTTCAAGCAGTTTAACGTTCCTACAACTGGCCTCAAAAATAAGGAAAACTTTCTCAAAGCATTGCAGGCCTGGGTAGAGGCCAGAGATCCCTCTGATCCGGTGGTGGTGCCGCCAGGGGAAGGGGATGAGGAGGTGCCAGTGAATGGGCCCGCGTCCTCTCCCGGTAGCAGTGTGTCCTCTACAGGTCTTTCTCCTGAAGAAAGAGAAGAAAGGGAGAAAGAGCGAGCATACAACATGGAAATGGCAAAACTTAAGATAGAAGGGCAGTTGGAGTTAGAAAATGCAAGAGGCAGGAGAGAAGCTGATATGGAGATCAAAAGGTTGGAGTTCGAAAGAGAAAAGTTAGCTTTTGAATGTGAGAAAATGGCGAGGGAGATGGAGCTTAAAGTGAAGAGTTTAGAGTTGAATCCCTCTGGTGGCAGCATCCCATCTGTGCCTGCAGAAAGTAGGTTTTATTTTCCCAAATATGTGATCAAAGATTTTCAGAAGAATTAGGTTATTGGTCAATGGTTTAAAGCATATGAGTTAGCATTGTTGGCCCAACGGGTCACTGAGAAGGCTTGGGGATCGGGGTTGTGGGGTCGCTTTGTGAATGAGGGGAGAGATACCCTGTTGGACATTTCTGTAGAGGATAGGATGTCTTATACTCACATGAAAGATGCTTTAATGTTGAGGTATGGCCTAACCCCAGAAAAGTACAGACAAACCTTTCGAGAATATAAGAAATTTCCTGGTACTACGTGGGTTGAATATGTGTCATTTTTTTGCAGAGCCATGGATGGTTGGGTAAAGGGCAGCAAAGTGGAAAGTTATGATACTCTTTATGATTTGTTTGCTTGGGAGCACTTGTCTAATAACTGTTTTCCAGAGCTGCGCCAGCACCTTATTGATAGCAAGATATCTAACTCTAGAAAACTTGCTGAGGAGGCGGACCGCTGGGTCAGCACCAGGGTCCACAAGGGTCCAGTGGGAGACTCAGCCAAAGGTGGGCAGGGTCCCCAGCAGAAGAGTGGGGGGGACATGGGTAAACAGAGGGAGTTCTAGAAAGGGCCCCAAAGTAATCCACAAGGGAACCAAGGGAAGGGTTCCCAGCCTCCCCATGTGAAGAAGTCAGGAGCCCCGACCGGAAAACCTGTTCATAGGGGCCTAATGGCCTGCTACGTCTGTAAGCAGGTGGGACATCGTTTTTATGATCCCCAGTGTCCCATGAGGGACTCTAAAGCACCACCACGTGCACCCCCCGTCAGTTGGCGAGTGTAGCCCTGGGAGGGGAGGAGATGGTTGCCCCTGGAGGGAGGGGCCCCGCAGAGATGTCCCTGGTCTCTTTAGGAGACATGGAAATGGTCCCTCCACCCCCTCTGCCTACTAACACTAATAAATATGGGCAGTGGGTGACCATTAATGGCCATAGAGTGGAAGCTCTCAGAGACACCGGAGCGAGTGTGACAGCTGTCAAGTGTCACTTGGTGTCCAGAGAGCAGGGGTTCCCCATGCATTTTACCCTGTGATAGCTGCTGACAACTCACAGAAAGAGTGTGAGGTAGCTCAGGTTCCCTTCAAATGGGGGGGAGTTTCAGGTACTCTTCAAGTTGCTGTGAGGCCCGCCATGCCTGTTGATTGTCTTCTGGGCAATGATTTGGAAGACTCCCTTGGGCTAAGGTGGAGTGAGAGACACATTTGAAAAATGTTGGGTGTGCCAGAGTGGGTGTGTGCAACCACTCGATCGATGACAGCAAGTAAGGGTGCTGATGGGGTCCCGGAGCCTGAAAGTATGGCCCAGGACCCAGCTGTGAGGAGAAGAGGCAGGGGGCGTGGGAAACCATCCCCCATAGTTCCCGTGGTCCAGGAGGAGGCAGACCTTGAGGGGGATGCCCTGGAGCCCACAGGGGAACAAGTTGCTGAACTGGGAGACCTGCCCGAGCTGACCTACTGGCAGCAGGATGGTGGTCCCTCCAGGGAAGAATTTTGTGCAGAACAGAAAGTGTGCCCTTCTCTTGTGGGTATGAGGCAGCAGGCCTCAGCCCAAACAACAGGTGATCAGTCAGGATCACATTTGGTCTACTGGGAGAACGACCTCCTGTATAGCGAGCCTAAGGCTGCTGAGCCTGGGTCAGCCCGTGTGCTGGTGGTACCCCAGCTCTTCAGAGCCTTCCTACTGGGTTTGGCTCATGACGTTCCGTTAGCTGGACATCTTGGGCAGGACAAGACCTATGACAGGCTTGTCACCCATTTTTATTGGCCTCAGATGAGAAGGGATACAGATATCCATTGTAAAACCTGTCAAACTTGCCAGGCAAGTGGGAAAAGCGGAAGGAAGCAGAAGGCTCCCCTCCAACCTTTTCCCGTCATCAGTACCCCCTTTGACCGGGTGGGGATTGACATTGTTGGGCCCCTGGACCCCAAGACAGCCATGGGCAACAGGTTCATCCTGGTCTTGGTGTATCATGCCACACGGTACCCGGAAGCCATCCCTCTCAGAACAGTGATGCCCCCGTGGTGGGACGGGCACTGATGGGTGTTTTTTCCCGCATGGGGTTCCCCAGAGAGGTGGTGTCAGACCGGGGCACCAACTTCATTGCTAATTATATGAAGTGTCTGTGGAAGGAGTGTGGGGTAACCTACAAGTTCACCACTCCTTACCACCCTCAAGGTAATGGGTTGGTTGAGAGATTCAACCGGACCCTTAAAGGCATGATCATGGGTCTTGAAGAACGTAAGGCATGGAAAGAGGGCGTAAATGGGACGTCCTCTTGCCATGCCTGCTGTTTGCTTACCGCGAGGTGCCACAGAAGTCTCTAGGGTTCAGCCCCTTTGAGCTTTTGTATGGACACCCGGTAAGAGGACCTTTGAGTCTGGTCAAAGAAGGCTGGGAGCAATCTCCCAGGAAACCTCCCCAGGATGTATACAGTTACATGCTGGCCTTTAGAAACCAGACCAGGCGCTTCAGAGATCTTGCTCAGGCAAATCTGGAGGCCAGCCAGGAAGAGATGAAGCGGTGGTACGACCGGAATGCCACTCTGGTAGAGCTTCAACCTGGTCAGAAGGTTTGGGTCATGTCCCCTGTGGAACCTTGTGCGCTCAAGGACAGGTGGACTGGACCATTTGCAGTTGTGGAAAAGAAGAGCGATGTCACCTACTTAGTGGACTTGAAATCTCCCAGGAACCCCTTGAGGGTCCTGCATGTCAACCGGTTAAAGCCCTACTTAGAAAGGTCCGAAGTGGGCATGCTCCTAGCTACAGATGCTGGAATGGAGGAGGAGAGCGAGCCTCTTCCTGACCTCCTGTATGCAAAAGAGCAAGCTGGGTCAGTGGATGGTGTTGTCCTCTCTGACACACTGACCCTTGAGCAGCAGCAAGATTGTCGCCAACTGTTGGGACAATTTCCTGATCTGTTTTACTTGATTCCTGGAGTCACTCAGTGGTGTGTCCATGATGTGGACACCGGGGACAGCACTCCTGTGAAGCATAAGGCCTACAGGGTGACTGACAAGGTCAGAGCTTTCATCAAGGAGGAGGTCTCCAATATGTTTGCCTTAGGGGTGGTTGAGTCCTCTAGCAGTCCTTTGGCCAGCCCAGTGGTCTTGGTCCCGAAAGCTGCAGCGCCTGGTGCTTCACCAGAACTTCGGTTCTGTGTAGATTACAAAGGACTCAATTCAGTCACCAAGACTGACGCGCACCCCATCCGCAGAGCTGATGAGCTCATAGATCGGTTAGGGGCTGCCCGGTACCTTAGTACGTTTGATCTAACGTCTGGGTACTGGCAGATCGCCTTGACTGATGGGGCAAAAGAGAGGTCTGCATTCTCCACACCAGATGGGCACTACCAGTTCCGGGTTATGCCCTTTGGGATGAAGAATGCCCCTGCCACCTTCCAGAGGTTGGTCAACCAGGTCTTGGTTGGACTGGAGGATTTCAGTGCCGCCTACCTGGACGACATAGCAGTGTTCAGCGCCAGCTTGGAGGAACACTTACGCCACCTCCAGGAAGTTTTGTTGGCCCTGCGCAGAGCAGGCCTCACAATCAAAGCCAGTAAGTGCCAGATTGGGCAGAGTTCAGTGGTGTACTTGGGGCACCAAGTAGGGAGCGGCAACGTGGCCCCCCTGCAACCCAAGATAGATACCATCCTGGCTTGGGCCCCGCCCAAAACCCAAACTAAGGTGAGAGCCTTCTTAGGTCTCACGGGTTACTACAGGAGGTTTGTCAAGGACTATGGTAATATTGTGCACCCCTTGACTTCGCTGACTTCCAGGAAGCAGCCACGAAATGTGATCTGGACTGACGCCTGTCAGACGGCCTTTGACACCCTGAAAAATGTGTACAGCACCCATACTCCAGGCACCCGACTTTTCTAAAGAATTTGTTGTCCAGACGGACGCTTCAGAGCATGGCGTGGGGACTGTTCTAGCTCAGGGGAATGAAGAGGGCCGAGACTTACCTGTAGCCTTCATTAGTAGGAGGTTACTTCCCAGGGAACAGAGGTGGAGTGCGATAGAGCGAGAAGCATTTGCTGTGGTCTGGGCGCTGAAGAAGCTAAGACCCTACCTGTTTGGGACTCACTTCCGGGTTCAGACAGACCACAGGCCCCTCAGATGGTTGATGCAGATGAGGGGTGAGAACCCAAAGCTGTTGAGGTGGTCCATTTCCCTACAGGGGATGGATTTCACGGTGGAACACCGCCCTGGTACAGATCACGCTAATGCTGATGGTCTGTCCAGATTTTTCTGCCTTAGAGATGAGGACTCCCTAGGTGAAGGGTAGTTCTCCCCACATTTCAGCTGGAGGGGACACGTGTTAGACCTGACATCATTGGCCTGAGTCTCTCCTCCATTTTTTCTGTTTGCCTCCTCTGTTTACGATGTTTTTGCTGGTATATTGCTTTGGGCACTGTGCCACTGCTGATCAGTTGCAAAAAACACAGTTGATAGACAGAATGTAGAACAATGTCATACATTCACCCCAGTACAAGGATCTGGGCCTAAATCCATCGTTTTTTTGCACTCCACACCACCCTGGGTTAGACACTGGCTATATGCAAATCAGCTCTGACCCTGTGCCTCATGGGAACAGTCCAGCCCGAACTACCAAGCCATGTCTTTCCCAGACCGGAATCAAGCATCCAAGGACCGGTTTCTGGCTATCAGCCTTCATCAGCCTGGATAGCTTGACTCCAGTGGTGTGGAGAGCCTGGGACTCACGTCTGAGCATCCCCAGCACACTCGGGGTGAAAATTGCAAAAAACACAGTTGATAGACAGAATGTAGAACAATGTCATACATTCACCCCAGTACAAGGATCTGGGCCTAAATCCATCGTTTTTTTTGCACTCCACACCACCCTGGGTTAGACACTGGCTATATGCAAATCAGCTCTGACCCTGTGCCTCATGGGAACAGTCCAGTCCGAACTACCAAGCCATGTCTTTCCCAGACCGGAATCAATCATCCAAGAACCGGTTTCTGGCTTCCCAGACCGGAATCAATCATCCAAGAACCGGTTTCTGGCTATCAGCCTTCATCAGCCTGGATAGCTTGACTCCAGTGGTGTGGAGAGCCTGGGACTCACGTCTGAGCATCCCCAGCACACTCGGGGTGAAAATTGCAAAAAACACAGTTGATAGACAGAATGTAGACACTGGCTATATGCTGATCAGTGCCACAGTGCAAGTGCTCCCTATGTTAAATTAATATAGATTGGATTCCATGTTTGGCTTATTTGGTTTACTGTAAGTCCCTAGTGTAGTGCACCAGGAGTGCCAGGGCTTGTAAATACAAATGCTGCTAGTTGCATATAGCCAGTGTCTGCCCTAGGGTGGTGTGGAGTGCAAAAAAACGATGGATTTAGGCCCAGATCTTTGTACTGGGGTGAATGTAAGACATTGTTCTGCATTCTGTCCATCAACTGTGTTTTTTGCAATTTTCACCCCGAGTGGGCTGGGTATGCTCAGATGTGAGTCTCACGCTCACCACATCACTGGAGTCAAGCTATCCAGGCTGAAGAAGGCTGATAGCCAGAAACCGGTCCTTGGATGCTTGATTCCGGTCTAGGAAAGACATGGATTGGTAGTTCAGGCTGGACTGTTCCCATGAGGCACAGGGTCAAGGCTGATTTGCATATAGCCAGTGTCTGCCGTAGGGTGGTGTGGAGTGCAAACTAACGATGGATTTAGGTCCAGCTCTTTGTACTGGGGTGAATGTAAGACATTGTTCTGCATTCTGTCCATCAACTGTGTTTTTTGCTAGTGGGTTTGCAGCACGTGTTGTGACACCCACAGAAGCGGCCTGGTAAAATATGTCTAAAGGTCTGCCATTGCTAGACCTACGTGCAGTCTGGTACTGTCACACGGACTGCGCAAGTGCACCTACTTGCCAGTCCCTAAACCTTCCCTTAACTTCATGTTAGTCACCCCTATGGTAGGCCCAAGGGCAGGGTGCATTGTAAGCATAAGGTAGGACAAGCCTGACGAAGTTGGCATGTCCTAATAGTGAATTACCGCCATATTCGTTTTTCACTATTGTGAGGTTACCTGCTCTCCATAAGTTAGAATGGGCTGCCAGGATTATTATTGGTATAATACTAGCAGGCTGGGGGAGCATGGTACAATGTCGAGTTTGGTATCCCTGAACTCAGGGTTTAATAACGCATCCGTTTGGGTGGATGGTTTTTGGACTCTGGGTATGAAAATAGCACTTTTAGAAAGTGGCTATTTTCTTGTCTAACTATTACTGGTTTCTGCTGGTTTGGTGTGTGTGTGACAGGGGCTGGGTGGCTCCAGAGTTCTGAATGAGTCAGTGTGGGGTGAGTGAGGCATTTGCATTGAGAGTAGGGGAAGAGTAGCTCCTGATAGCCTGCCCTGCCTGATACAATGCTGGCTCCACCCCCTGCTGGACGACTGATAGCTCTGCTCCTGCAAGTAACAATACTGGCTCCACCTCCTGCTGGGCGTCTGAGGACCCTGCGCTGCACAGTGAATAGGCCAGGTGCTTCGGCCTGGCTACACCCACAACAAACCCAGGATGAGGGGAATTCCCCTGCATGGACAAAGGGATCAAAGCAGAAAAGGGGTATAAGAGAAGGACCCCTGAACCAAAGAATTTAGATCAATTCTGACAAGGAACCCTGAACCAAGGACAAGAAGCCTGCTGATCCAAGGACTTGCCTACCCCTTCTGCCAGAGTGCTGTTTGCTTGGGGGAATCCTGCAGTCACTTCTTTATTTTTGCCAAGGAACCAGGAGAGAGGAACTGAGTGTGTACTCTCAAGCTTTACCAAGGAAATCTCCAAGGGCTGGAAGAGTGCCAACCTCCTGTTGAAGTCAGAGGGCTAAAGGACTTCACCATTTGCTGAAAGTGCTTGTTGCTGGAACCTGAAAGTCCAGCACCTCTGAAGAAATCCAGCAATCCCGACGCCGACGGACGCCGCCGAATCCAGCTCGACATCGTGAGTGCAGCTCCCGTGTCCCACCTCTTCGACGCCAGCCACTGGGCCCGATCGATGCTAGTAGCGAAGCCGCTGCCGACGCCTCGACCCCGAGCCCTCTCGACGCAGTGAGCGCTGCTCACTCTTGCAACATCAACATCGACATCGACGACGACGCCGTATCCTTCTTCACCTCGTGAGCGCTGCTCCTGCCTGACATCAGTCGCCGCCGCTGCAGATCGCCCCGACTCTGAGGCCCGATCGACGCCGAAGACGCGACGCCGGACATCCCGATGCCGCTGATCATCGTGTGCTTCGCTTTTCCAATGTACTGTGTTGTGGGGGTCCGTGTGACTCCGGGCTCGATGTAGCGCTCCTCGCGGTCGACGCCGAACCTTTGGATTAACTTTGCCTTAACGTTGTGTGACTCCCGTGTGGGTTATATTGTTGCCAAGAACTGTGATTTAAAGAAGAAGAGTTGCTTTTGTTACTAAAGACTTTGTGCTAAGAAGAAACTACGCTTGAACTAATATTTTCCTTCCATGAGTATTTATAAAGATTGTAGTATATTTTTGTTGTTATTTGGTCTTGTGCTAAGCCTTATATAAACTTCCTTATTTTTATAATACTACTGTGTCGTGTCCATTTGTAGTGTATTCACTTTATTACTGTATATGGTCATAAATGCTTAACGCACTGCCTCTGAGATAAGCCTGTCTGCTTTGCCAAGCTACCAAGGGGGTGAGCAGGGGTTAGCTAAGTGTGTGATCCCCTTGCCCTGACTAGAGGAGGTGAGTCCCTATTTGTCAGAAGTGTATACCTCTGCCAACTAGAGACAGCCAAGTCTAACAGATAGCCACCCCAGGAAAGTCCTATCTGTTAAAGCCATTTCCTCTCTAACTACACACCACATGGTTAAATTGATAGTAAAGTAGATAGCCCAAGATGGAAGAGGATTGAGGAGCTCAGGCATAATACCTTTTGGGGTTACTGTAAGCTGATTTATAAGAAGAAAAAACATCATGCCTCCCCAGCACCTCTCCACCCTCCTAGGACCTGTTTAATGGAGACCATAGCGTGGCCGCCCAATGGACGCACACAGCACTCATGCCACAGGCGCACCAAAGACAAGTCTGTCTGTGCCCGTCTGCTTCTGTACCGTGCCCTGCACCAGGAAACTTGGCCCTCTGGATACCCACAGTTACTCTGTTGCAGATCTCCAAGCCCTAAACCCTGGATGTCGCAATAACTGCTGCCACACATCTCCGCGCTACACAGCAGGACCATTCACCTGCCACTGATGTCAGTTAACGTTCAAACTAGGACCGCCTGCCCTTGCAGAAACCCACGCCGCTCCCACCCCACCAGCTGACACCACCCCGGAACCACTCCGATGCCTCCTGATCAATGCTTAATAACACTGCAAACATGTCACCAAAGTCACGGACACCATCTCCACCTTTGTCCCTGATGTGACCTTCATCATAGAGACATGGCGCAACCCCGATTCAGGCCCTGACATCGCCACCACAACGCCAAATAGCTAAAAGATGAAACACCAAGACCACACTCACAAACACAGAGGTGGAATCACTATCATCTACAAGGAATCAATCCACTGCATCACCACTGAAGACGAAACCATGTCGATCATGGAACACCTGAATTTCCAACTCCACACCAACAACAAAACAACCATCAAAGGCACCCATGCTTACAGACCCTCAGTACCACAAACCGGCCTCTGCAGCATCATCAAAGACTTCTTCGCCCCATTGGCCGTCACATCCAGTGACTAGATATTTCTAGGAGACCTCAACTTCCACCTGTGTGACCCCACAGACATAAACTCAGCCAACCTATTGGAATGAATGTACAAAATCAGGCTTACCCAGTTGGTCACAGACACCACACACAGAGCAAGACACACACTGGACCTTATCTTCACATCCAGCAATAAAGTCAAATACAGCCATACCAATGGAATCACCTAGACCGACCCCGCCATCGTCCACTTCAACATTGCAGGACCACCCCACACCACCTCAACCCTCCCAGCACATCCTTCCACAGCTGGAGCAAACTGACACTGAGCCAATAGATGGACACCCTCAACACCACTCAGCCCGATATCACAACAAACCTAAAACAGGCAGACGGGAAAATCAACACCTAAATCACCAACGCTGCCGACTGAGTTGCCCCCATCAAACCAGTCGAAACTCTTAGATCCACCAAACAAGCAAACTGGTGCACTCCGGAACTCATTAGAATGAAACACAGCTGCAAAGAACTAGAGAGAAGATGGCGCACCAGAAGAGGAAATACATATTGAGCCATCTTCAATTCAGCTCTCATAAAATACCACCAGCAACTCAAAGACGCGAATATAGCTACCCTTGCAGACCGCATTGAGGCGACCGCCAACCACACCAAGAAATTCTTCACCATCATCAGAGAGTTCTCCTGCCCAACAGCCACAGAGAACACAATCCCTCCCTCACAAGAACTCTGCGACATTCTAGCAAGTTATTTCCACAACAAGATATCCACCATTTACAGGAACTTCAAACCCCAACCTACAGACATCCTCAGCCTTCCCACACCTACTGAAACCTCCCAATATCAACTTCTTCTCACCACATGGGAACAGCTCACCACACTGAACACCACAACCCTAATGAACTCCATCCACTCAGTAGCACCCAACAACTCATGTCTATTCAACCCAGGAAGCGACGAGATCAGTCACCAACTCACCACCAACCTCAACACATCCATCACCACGCCACCTTTCCCAATG
Organism: Lissotriton vulgaris; assembly: GCF_964263255.1. Taxonomy (NCBI): domain Eukaryota; kingdom Metazoa; phylum Chordata; class Amphibia; order Caudata; family Salamandridae; genus Lissotriton; species Lissotriton vulgaris. The sequence continues at coordinate 71,045,367 of NC_141686.1, forward strand.
CATGGAAACACACAGAGGTCAGAACTCTCTTCAAGACCCCAACGACCTCCAAAACTACACCCCCATCTTGCTGCTCCTTTTTCCCACCAAAGTCTTGGAGAAGGCCATCAACCGTCAGCTCACCGAACAACTGGAGAGAAACAACCTGCTAGCCCCTCCCAATTAGGTTTTCGAGTCAACCACAGCACTGAGACCACCCTGATAGCCGTCAAAGATGACAGCTGCACCTTCTTGATACCTCTTCAGCCTCCGATATGTGTCCCACCACACACTCATAAAAAGACGGCACCATTTTGGAATCACAGGAGAAACACTTTGATGGACAGCATCATTCCTCATGTATGGAATCCATCTCCCCCTTTCACCTCGCAACCCAGAGCACCATCTGTGGTGTCACCCATGGTTCATCCCTCAGCCACACCCTCTTCAACATGTACATGACTCCTCTAGCCAATATCGTTAGAACCCACAATATCAACATCAAGTCCTACATCAACGACACCTAGATCACCCTCTCGCTCTCAGCAGACCCCACTACAACAAAGACCAACTTCCACAACTGCATGAATAATATCGCAGCCTGGATAAAGGACAACTGTCTGAAGCGCAACACGGACACAAACAAAGTGCTGAACTTTGGAAACCATAGCTTCATCTGGTACGACAGCAGGTGGCCCGCCAAACTCGGACCCACCCCTATACCAAAAAGCCACGTCCGCCGCCTTGGTATCATCCTGGAGAGCAAACTCAACATGAAACAACAGATCAACACAGTTCCCTCAGCCTATTTCCACACTTTCCACATGTTCTGAAGAATTTTCAAATGTCTCCCCTCAAGCAGCAGGAAAACCGCCATGCAAGCCCTAATCACGAGCCATCTGGACGATGGCAGCATACTGCACTCAAGAAACACCATCAAACTCATGGGAAAGGCTCCAGACTATAAAGAATGCAGTGGCCAGACTGATTCCCAACCTGCCCAAAAGGACCCACATCACCCTGCACCTGAGGAACCTCCACTCCCTGTCTAGTAAAGATGCCAATTCAAACTAATGACACACACCTACAAAGCCCTCTATGACCAAGGACCAGCATACATGAACTACCACCTGAACTTCCACTAACCAGCCAGAAACCTTCACTCTGCCTCCCTCGTCCTGGCACAGACACTGCACTTCCACTGTAGCCAGTGTGGAGGATGCTCCTTCTGCCACCTTGTCACCACGTTTTGGAACGCTCTCCCCCACCACCTCTGAACAACACCCTCGCTGAAGAACTTCAGGAAGAAACTCAAGACCTAGCTTTTTGACTAAGCCCAGCAAGCCAGCACCAGGAAACCCTCAGGGGTGATAAGTCACATACAAATATTTATTAATTGATTGATTGATTGATTGATTAAATAAAAATTGAATCAGTGAGGCAAAGAGAATCTCCTCTGGCAAAATTTGGGCAGTACAGCCACCATTACTTTGAATTATAAATGTTGCAAGAAACAGGGATCAGCATTTGTGTCAGGACAAGCAATGTCCAGTATAGTAAAATATTTCTGATCAATTTCCTAATTACAGCCTGTATTACAACCTCTCCTATTTCTCCATGAAGACACCTGAAGCCTACAGAGATGTAAAATGAATACATAAATCATGCCAGAGCGATACTACTGGGGTCCATCTCCACACTGAATCAGTGAGAATAATTAAACAGCTTCTGTAGTGCATGTGGATCTGTTCATTCCTCATGGAAAAATCTAAAGATCTTCAAATGGTTGCCTCAGAATGCCAGACGGGCCTTCATCCAAGCACTCATCACCATAAATCTTCAAACAACTCCTACACAAAACTACAGACCTTCCAGAACACTGCTGCAAAACTCGTACTCGACCTCCCATGACACACCTACATTACACCACACCTCAGCAGCCACGGCCCGTGCAGGTAAGAGCATTGGGGTGGAGGGCCCAGATGGAAGGGGATTTTGATGGATAATGACAAGGGAAAATTAAATAAATATTGAATTCCCCCACCCGGCCCCACCTCCCCACTGCTCTTACCTGAACGGTTTACAGCTGCACCACAGGAAGCTAGACTTGCTTGCCATTCACAAGCGTAGCCAATACAAACCTCTCACACACACATACCATGCCCAACACAACACAGGAACAGAATAACTGAACAGCAACATACACTTTTGCCAAACCACCAGACACCTACGTTCGGCCTCACTCTCACTCACACACATACCCTGCATCTACAAAAGCAAAGCTGGAGGTTGTTCATTCTCTCACATCACACCCAAGACAGGGAACAACCTAGCTCAACACATCAGAGCCTCCTCCTCTCTTCTTGAATTCTGCAAGATGCTGAAGACACGGCTCTTCGTGTAAGCACCTTTGGGACCAAACACCCACACACCTGCCCAAGCGCCTGCATACCCTGGTGGGTGATTAGTGCACGACATTATAACAAAACCTGAAAGCTTGTTTCGCATCTATATATGGTTTCGTCCTGAAAGCTCCTGATTCTGGGCGAAATATCACCCACATCTGAATCCTCAATTTTCTCCCAACACAAAGTCCTGAGTCAGCATGGAGAGGCACCCCAGATTTGCAGGAGGACGTGGCTTAATGAATCACCATGAAACAAAAAAAGAAAAATCCCCTCATTATGCAGCACCCCATTATTGGCTCCACAACGCTAGTGAACAAATGAGAGGAACATTTTTGGTAAAAATTGGAGGACTTAGAATTGCCAATTAGTCCCCAAGAATACACCTCCGTCCAAGTACCCTCACATGAACCTAGAGAAGTTTGATGCATTAAAGCATTATTCCGGTTCAACAAAGACTGGGCTATTTGTGGTGTTCCTGCAGGAATTGTGGCTGGAGAGAGCTCTAGTGCCTAGAAGCCTAATCTGAGCACCTCTGGACTGCCGGATTGACCAGAGTGAACTTTTGCAACAGTTGAAGGAAATTACCCCTTAGTTACTTTGCCACCTTTTACTCCTCCAGAGGACTAAGATAAGGTTTTGAGGTTTGCCCAATTAGGTTTTATCCAAGAAAAAAGGAGCGGTGGTACCTCAAGATGGAGGAATGCTTTTTCCTTTGGGTTCTATAGAAATGTGGTGGAAACCTGCCCTTTCTGCATGGTTAACTGTGCTTTATAGCATTATTCTGCATCATATTTTAGTGTGTATTAGTAACCTTTTCCTTGCAAAATTGTTTTTCAGTACCGCAGTGCATATGCTAGGGTCTTAAAATGGTATTGATAAAATTGGTTTCATCCTATTGCTCTATTTAACTTTCTGATAAGGGCATAGTAAATAGCACCAAACATTCACTAACACCATGGGCATGAATTTCCATATGTGGGCTACAGTGTGTATTTCACCTCCCACCTATATAACAAAATATAAGATTACCGGATTACAACCACTGTGCTCTTGCTGGGCTGCAATTTAAAGGCACTACAGTAACTCATAGCAGGAACAGCTCCTCTGCAATGTAAGTAACCCTATTTTTAAACATAAATGAGCCCCTCCTAAAATGTTCCTTGTAAGCCCATGTGGTAGTGTGCCTAGCATATGAAAAGGTACTTATACAAAATGTTACAAGCTGCACATTTCTTTCATGTCTCGCATTTGGGGACTACAAACCAATATCAATTTGAGTTTGTAAGGTACGCTTTATTCATACCTATTTTATTTCATTATTTTTGAATGTTTCTGTATTTTTTCATCTAAGAAAAACACTATACATACCTATTTACAATTGTACAAGACAACATATATATTCAACAACATTCAACAATATATAGACACAAATTCATCACAAAATTGTCTCTATGTGATGAATTTGTTTCTATATATTGTTGAATGTTGTTGAGTATATATGTTGTCTTGAACAATTGTAAATAGGTATCTATAGTGTTTTTCTTAGATGAAAATATACAGAAACATTCAAAAATAATGAAATAAAATAGGTATGAATAAAGCGTACCTTACAAACTCAAATTGATATTGGTTTGTAGTCCTCAAATGCGAGATATGAAAGAAATGTGCAGCTGGTAACTTTTTGTATAAGTATTTAATAATGGTCCATCCAACTGCACGTCCCAGGACCTAACTCCTTACATTGAAAAAATAACATATGAAAAGGTAACACACTATATATTTGAAATAGGTGCCATCACAGTGATCCTCGGCCTAAAAGCTGTTTTCACTGTGTAGACTCGAATAGATTTTTGAGAGAAAGGCCTTGGTTTGCAACTGTTGGAGAAAAGCGGCCCTGAGTTACTTTCCCACCTTTCCCACCTCCAGAGGACCAAGACAAGGTTCTGAGGTTTTCCAAGGAAGTTTTATCCAAGGTGGTAAACCACATTTGTGTCCTAGTCTGAGCTTTCTTCCATGCTGAAAAATGGTTAACACCTTAGCTGCTTCGCAAATATCCCTCCCCAGTGCTGCGCTGTCCATTGGAACTAGTGCTGAATGGATGTCCAATGGTCGTGTGCAGCACTGGGGAGGTAGCGCTCGTGACGACCATTGGCCGTCAGCAGCACTTAAGAGGTTAAGCGAGACCTCTTCATACAGGCGCCTGGCCTCATGAGGCCTCGCCTGGTTACAACATCAACTTTGGAAGATTTTGAGAACCAAAAAATAAAATAAGGACTTGATTTAGATCTTGGCAAACGGGTTACTCTGTCACAATGGTGAGAGATATCCCGTCCGCTGAGATCTAAATCAGGCCCTAAGTCTGAGGTAAAATCTTGGACCAGGGAAAGTCAACTAATGCGTCCCAGTGAGGAAGCAACCTTGGTGGGTACAAAATAATGGGGCAGATGTATCAAGCCTTTTGCGACTCGCAAAGGCCGAAATCAGTAGAATTTCGGCCTTCGCGAATCGCAAACGGCCTTTTTGCATGTTTTGGAATGTATTAAAAAATCGCAATTTAAGGAATCGCAAAAAATTGCGATTCCTTATTTTGCCATAGCATTTAAGGAATCGCAAAATGAAATCTTGATACATCTACCCCTTAGCTTTATTCTGCTTTGAACTTTTTGTGCCAAAACCAGTGGTTTCAGGAGGAGCTTGATGATGTTGTGTCTAACTTCAAGGGATTCTCTCCAGCTTCAGCCTTGGACTTTTCCTCATTGAATAATTTTGACTTTCACATCAGAGACTAAGGGCCTGATTTTAAACCTGGACGAAGGTCCATTGTTCCGCCAGGGTCAAGTAGTGCATTAATACATCGTCCTAGTGAAAGTATTGCCTGCCAGATTTATAAATGACCGTCACACTGGTAGTCATTATTAAAGGATTGCCAAGAACCGTGAACATGACAGAGCCCTGCACCAAATGCTTTTCATTTTTATTATCAAAACGAAAATCCTGAAGCAGGATTTTCTTTTAGACAATAAAAAATAAAATGCTCCCCGTCGCTTTTGGCATTGAGTAGTTTTCACTGCTCATTTCCGCCAGGGTTTTCCTGGTGGTGACAGAAAGTGCAAACTGAACCCTATTGTGCTCATCTAAATCAGGTGGACGGAATTTGAGATTTGGCTCCGACTGCCCTTATTCCGCAGTGCCTTCGGAAGGGTTTAATCATGGTGTTGATGGAGTAGGCTCCACTGTGATTAAACCTATGGTCCACCCGCATCTAAATCAGATGGGTGACCATTATCTTGGCGGTATAGATTCTCAATTGTCATTGCAACAGGGTATCTCTACTGACAAGATATAATTCAGCCCCCAAAACAGAAGGTGTATCAGACTTCTGCTCTATCATGGTCTTCCTGAGATCACACCTGGGTCCCCAAACTATTATTTTTCAATGGCAGCTGCTTGGTCTAGGAAGATTTTGCCAAAGACCTGAAAACCTCTACACCAAAATCAGACATGACTACATTGAGGAGATGAAAGCATATGTAGGATGCAAGTCCAGAGAGGCCTTAAACTAACAAAGTATCAATATGCTGGACAGAATCCCTGGTCCGGGGGTGTATAGCGCCCGGTGAAAAGGCACTTAATTTAGTTCTTTGGTTCACCAGGAGCCAATAAAGAGAAATAACGGTGTCACTGGCGTTGCCCAGCCTGTGTATCCCTAATTACCATACTTGGGATTCTCTGCAGCCTGGGTGCCTGAGGCCCAGAGAATAAGACATAAAACGTTGCTGTCATCAAGGCACACAACAATTGGGCAATTCCTTGTGCAGGATTATATGAAAAAAGTGTCTTCAATGTAAGGTAGGAAGAGGCAAATTTGGCATCGACCCCAATGAAGATAAAAGGCTGCTGACTTAACACGACTATTTGCTAGAAATAAATATTATGTCGTACTTTGTCTTTCTTTGCCACTGCATGCTCTTTTAATTCGATGCTCGTGAACATAAACTTTGATGGATGGAATTATTGACTTAATCACATCCACAGTGCTCCTGGTACATGCAATTCTTTTTCTTTTTCTATCACTGCTTTGAATTATAAATGTTGCAAGAAACAGGGATCAGCATTTGTGTGTCAGTACAAGCAATGTCCAGTTTAGTAAAATATTTCTGATCAATTTCCTAATTACAACCTGTATTACAACCTCTCCTATTTCACCCTGAAGACACCTTAAGCCTACAGAGCTGTAAAATAAACCATGCCAGAGTGACACTACTGGGGTCCATCTCCACACTGAATCAGTGAGAATAATTAAACACCTTCTGTAGTGCATGTGGATCTGTTCATTCCTCAGGGAAAAATCTAAAGATCTTCAAATGGTTGCCTCAGAATGCCAGACGGGCCTTCATCCAAGCACTCATCGCCATAAATCTTCAAACAACTCCTACAGAAACTCCAGACTTTCCAGGACACTGCGACTAAACTCGTACTCGACCTCCCATGCCGCACCTACATACACCTCAGCAGCCATGGCCTGTGCAGGTAAGAGCGATGGGGCGGTGGGCCCGGGTGGAAGGGGATTTTGATGGATAATGACAAGGGAAAATTAAATAAATAATCAATTCCCCCACCCGGCCCCACCTCCCCACTGCTCTTACCTGAACGGTTTGCAGCTGCACCACAGGAAGCTAGACTTGCTTGCCATTCACAAGCATAGCCAATTCAAACTTCTCACGCACACATACCATGCCCAACACAACACAGGAACAGAATAACTGAACAGCCACATACACTTTTGCCAAACTACCAGACACCTACGTTCGGCCTCACTCTCACTCACACACATACCCTGCATCTGCAAAAGCAAAGTTGGAGGTCGTTCATTCTCTCACATCACACCCAAGACAGGGAACAACCTAGCTCAACACATCGGAGCCTCCTCTTCACTTCTTGAGTTCTGCAAGAAGCTGAAGACCGGGCTCTTCATGTAAGCATCTTCGGGACCACACACCCACACACCTGCCCAAGCGCCTGTATACCCTGGTGGGTGATTAGTGCACGACACAAATCAATATAACAAAACCTGAAGCCTGGTTCACATCTGCATATGGTTTCCTCCTGAAAGCTCCTGATTCTGGGCGAAATATCACCCACATCTGAATCCTCAATTTTTTCCCAACACAAAGTCCTAAGTCAGCATGGAGAGGCACCCCAGATTTGCAGGAGGACGTGGCTTAATGAATCACATTGAAACAAAAAAAGAAAAATCCCCTCAATATGCAGCACCCCATTATGGGCTCCACAACGCTAGTGAACAAATGTGAGCAACATTTTAGGTAAAATTGGAGGACTTAGAATTGCCAATTAGTCCCCAAGAATACACCTTCATCCAAGTACCCTCACATGAGCCTAGAGAAGTTTTATGCATTAAAGCATTATTCCGGTTCAACAAAGACTGGGTTATTTGTGGTGTTCCTGTAGGAGTTGTGGCTGGAGAGAGCTCTAGTACCTAGAAGCCTAATCTGAGCACCTCTGGGCTGCAGGATTGACCAGAGAGAACTTTTGCAACAGTTGAAGGGAATCCCCCCTTAGTTACTTTCCCACCTTTTACTCCTCCAGAGGACTAAGATAAGGTTTTGAGGTTTGCCCAATTAAGTTTTATCTAAGAAAAAAGGAGCGGTGGTACCTCAAGATGGAGGGATGCTTTTTCCTTTGGGTTCTATAGAAATGTGGTGGAAACCTGCCGTTTCTGCATGGTCAACTTTGCTTTAATGCATTTTTCTGCACCATATTTTAGTAGGTATTAGTAACCTTTTCCTTGCAATATTGTTTTTCAGTACCGCAGTGCATATGCTAGGGCCTTAAAATGGTATTGATAAAATTGGTTTCATCCAATTTCTCTATTTAACTTTCTGGTAAGGGCATAGTAAATAGCACCAAACATTCACTAACACCATGGCCATGAATTCCTATATGTGGGCTACAGTCTGTATTTCACCTCCCACCTATATAACAAAATATAAGATTGCCGGATTACGACCACTGTGCTCTTGCTGGGCTGCAATTTAAAGGCACTACAGTAACTCATAGAAGGAACAGTGCCTCTGCAATGCAAGTAACCCTATTTTTATACATAAATAAGTCCCTCCTAAAATGTTCCTTGTAAGCCCATGTGTGCCTAACATATTTGTAACTTGTAATTTGTAACTGGGTTTTGTATCGCGCCAACTCACCAACAGGTCTCAAAGCGCTTATGACAAAGTACAGCAACAAGAGACAAAGTGAAGATAAAAGATGTTAACTTAACTAAGGGGATGTAAACGCGTCCTTGAAAAGTAAAGTTTTCAAGGTTTTCCTAAAACGGAGAAGGTTGGATTCTCTATGAAGCGCCTCCGGTAGCTTGTTCCAGATAGTGGGGGCTTGGATTGAAAAAGCTCTGCCTCCTTTAGTTGCCAGTTTGAAACGTGGGCAGGATAGCAGGAGGGAATCGGAGGATCTCAGGGCGCGCTTAGGTTCGTAAATTTTGAGCCTATCTTTTATATAGGCTGGCGCCTGACCATGGATTGCTTTGTGGCAAATACACATGCTCTTGAATTCGACTCTTTGTTTCATAGGGAGCCAGTGTAGCCTATAAAGCAAGGGAGAGGCGTGGGTCCGCCTAGGTACTCCAAATATCAGACGAGCTGCGTCATTCAGGATGACCTGTAGACGATTGATGGAATTTTTTGGGAGGCCTAGGTATAATGCATTGCCGTAGTCAATTCTGGACACAATCGTGGCTGAAACAATGGTTCGAAGCATATTCCTTGAGAGTAAGGGGACGAGCTTACGTAGTTGCCTAATCAGGTAAGTACATGAGCCAACCACAGCGGACACTTGGTTGGTCATCGATAGTTCCTGATCAATTTTCATCCCAAGGCTCTTTACACTAGGGCACGGTTTTGGGGTAGGTCCAAGTTCTTGTGGCCAGAACAAATCATTCCAGGGGGAAGTAGAGGTTGAAACTACAAGGACCTCCGTTTTATCTGGATTGATTTTCAATAGGTTGGACGACATCCAGTTTACTGTGAACCGTAGTATGTCTTGGGCCATGGACTGAGCCGATGTTGTATTGTCGATACTCAGCAATAGCTGAGTATCATCAGCATAATTAAAAACTTTACAGCCCATGTTTGCCAGGGATTCTATCAATGGTTGTAAGTATAAATTGAATAAAAGTGGGGAGAGTGCGGACCCTTGCGGGACTCCACAAACTAAGGCACCCACTTCGGAGACCTGATCTGCTACCTGGATCCTCTGCGTCCTCCCTGATAAGAAGGCTGTCAGCCATTGGAGAGCTTGTTCTCTTATCCCGGACCTGGCTAGTCTGTCCAGGAGCAGTGCATGGCTGACAGTATCAAACGCCGCTGACAGATCTAATAATATCAGGGCGCTTGGCTTTTTACTGTCAGCCATGCATCTGAGCTCATCCAATACTGACAGCATTACTAGTTCCGTGCTATGGTGGGCACGAAAACCAGCTTGCCGCTCCTGGGGAAGATGGTGGGATTCCAGGAGGGGTGACAGGGATTTTAGTACATGTTGTTCTAGTACTTTTTATAAAAATGGCAACTGGAAAATTGGCCTGTAATTCTTCAGGCTAGTTGGATCTGCCCCAGGTTTTTTTATCAACGGTCTGACGCGTGCCTCTTTGAAGGTGGTTGGTAGTGATCCAGTAGCTAATGAGATGTTTAAGAGGTCTACAATCTGGTCCTCTAGGGTCGGGATTGCTAGTGAAAAGGTAACACACTATATATTTGAAATAGGTGCCATCAAAGTGATACTCAGCCTAAAAGCCTAAAAGCTGTTTTCACTGTGTAGACTAAAATAGATTTCTCAGAGAAAGGCCTTGGTTTGCAACTGTTGGAGAAAAGCGGCACTCAGCTACTTTCCCACCTTTCCCACCGCCAGAGGACCAAACAAGGGGCCCGATTCACAGAATGAAGTTAAGACTCAATCCTAAACTTACTACTATTTTGGTATTCACAGAATGCACTTACTACTTTAGGCATTCACAGAATGAACTTACTACTTTTAGTATTCACAGAAGTTAGGATTTTGTCTTAAGTCTGTCTTAAGTCTGTCTTAAGTTTGTCTTAAGACAAATTTAAGACAAAATCCTAACTTCTGTGAATACCAAAAGTAGTAAATTCATTCTGTGAATGCCAAAAGTAGTAAGTTTAGGATTGAGTCTTAAGTTAATTCTGTGAATCGGGCCCAAGGTTCTGAGGTTTTCCAAGGAAGTTTGATCAAAGGCGGTAAACCACATTTGTGTCCTAGTCTGAGCTTTTTGCCATGCTGAAAAATGGTTAAGCGAGACCTCATCATACAGGCGCCTGGCCTTATGAGGCCTCGCCTGGTTACAACATCAACTTTGGAAGATTTTGAGAACCAAAAAATAAAATAAGGACTTGATTTAGATCTTGGCAAACGGGTTACTCTGTCACAATGGTGAGAGATATCCCGTCCGCTGAGATCTAAATCAGGCCCTAAGTCTGAGGTAAAATCTTGGACCAGGGAAAGTCAACTAATGCGTCCCAGTGAGGAAGCAACCTTGGTGGGTACAAAATAATGGGGCAGATGTATCAAGCCTTTTGCGACTCGCAAAGGCCGAAATCAGTAGAATTTCGGCCTTCGCGAATCGCAAACGGCCTTTTTGCATGTTTTGGAATGTATTAAAAAATCGCAATTTAAGGAATCGCAAAAAATTGCGATTCCTTATTTTGCCATAGCATTTAAGGAATCGCAAAATGAAATCTTGATACATCTACCCCTTAGCTTTATTCTGCTTTGAACTTTTTGTGCCAAAACCAGTGGTTTCAGGAGGAGCTTGATGATGTTGTGTCTAACTTCAAGGGATCCTCTCCAGCTTCAGCCTTGGGCTTTTCCTCATTGAGTAATTTTGACTTTCACATCAGAGACTAAGGGCCCGATTTTAAACCTGGAGGAAGGTCCATTGTTCCGCCAGGGTCAAGTAGTGCATTAATACATCGTCCTAGTGAAAGTATTGCCTGCCAGATTTATAAATGACTGTCACACTGGTAGTCATTAATAAAGGATTGCCAAGAACCGTGAACATGACAGAGCCCTGCACCAAATGCTTTTCATTTTTATTATCAAAACGAAAATCCTGAAGCAGGATTTTCTTTTAGACAATAAAAAATAAAATTCTCCCCGTCGCCTTTGGCGTTTAGTAGTTTTCACTGCTCATTACCGCCAGGGTTTTCCTGGCGGTGACAGACAGTGCAAACTGAACCCTATTGTGCTCATCTAAATCAGGTGGACGGAATTAGAGATTTGGCTCCAACTGCCCTTATTCCGCAGTGCCTTCGGAAGGGTTTAATCATGGTGTTGACGGAGTAGGCTCCACTGTGATTAAACCTATGGTCCACCGGCATCTAAATTAGATGGGTGAACCATTATCTTGGTGGTATAGATTCTCAAGTGTCATTGCAACAGGGTATCTCTACTGCCAAGATATAATTCATCCCCCAAAACAGAAGGTGTATCAGGCTTCTGCTCTATCACGGTCTTCCTGAGATCACACCTGGGTCCCCAAACTATTATTTTTCAATGGCAGCTGCTTGGTCTTGGAAGATTTTGCCAAAGACCTGAAAACCTCTACACCAAAATCAGACATGACTACATTGAGGAGATGAAAGGATATGTAGGATGCAAGCCCAGAGAGGCTTTAAACTAACAAAGTATCAGTGTGATGGACAGAATCCCTGGTCCGGGGGTGTATACCGCCCGGTGAAAAGGCACTTAATTTAGTTCTTTGCTTCACTAGGAGCCAAAAAAGAGAAATAACGGTGTCACTGGCGTTGCCCAGCTTGTCTATCCCTAATTACCATATTTGGGATTCTCTGCAGCCTGGGTGCCTGAGGCCCAGAGAATAAGACATAAAACGTTGCTGTAATCAAGGCGCACAACAATTGGGCAATTCCTTGTGCAGGATTATATCAAAAAGTGTCTTCAATGTAAGGTAGGACGAGGCGAGTTTTGCATCGACCCCAATGAAGATAAAAGGCTGCTGACTTAACACGAATATTTTCTAGAAATAAATATTATGTCGTACTTTGTCTTTCTTTGCCACTGCATTCTCTTTTAATTCGATGCTCGTGAACATAAACTTTGATGGATGGAATTATTGACTTAATCACATCCACAGTGCTCCTGGTACATGGCATTCTTTTTCTTTTTTTATCACTGTGCCATTACACGGAGAACGATCCATCCATCACATCTTTTGCTCTCCCTTTCTAAATGTCCTGCTCTCTAAATTGCCCTCTTGAGTATACTCCACTTTAACTTCTCTTTAACTTTTGTTTGTAATACACAATTTGCTTCTATCTATGCCATTTTTTCATTCACGTTTTCTCTCTAGTTCCTTAGGTACTGCTTCCTATTTTTTGTCTATTTCCCCACTTTCTTTGTGTTCTCACTTTCACGGATTCTCGTCATTCTTCTCATTATTTTGTTTCACAAATTCACTTTTCTCTTGGCACCACGTATAATTGTTCTCTCTTCCCCATTTTATATAGCCTCTGACCCCCTCCCCCCTTTGGCCATCTACGTATCCTGATCTATGTCTCGCTGTTTTATCTCTGTCTCGCTGACAGTATTTATTTCAGAGTATTAAGCAATCACTTTACCTAGATAAACGCCTCTTTAGGTTAGATTTAAAAAACACAGTTCATGCAACATTTCTCCCTTTTAATTATATTTTCATTTTCTCTGTATATTTTTTACTTAACTCTTTTGTTTATCCTTTTCTTTCTCTCTAGATGTATGTCTTGATCTTGCTGGTATTATCATTATCGTTTTAGATGATTTCTCTCTGCATTGCTCTCCACTCTTTTCCTTGCAGCACTTCCCCATTCGCCCTTTGTCTCCAGTCTCTAGTTTCCACGTCTCCTTTCCTCACCCCTCCTCTCCCGTTATTTGCTGCCCTGCAAGCTCTCGCTCTTTAAAGCTTCCTCTACGAGTTGCCCCTGCAGAGAACCAGGTGCAGCCTTGGTCTTCACTTGATGGTACCTTAGCCACGTGAGGGCTCCTTTTTTTCTATTTACATAATTGTGTTTACTTCCTGTGCTGCACCTGGGCTCTGCGATTCTGGAGCATGAGATGCTCCAGGTGCTGCAGCACCCCCAGGTGGCCAGCGAGAGTTCGGCAGGATAATGGGTAAGTAATGAGGAGGCATTGTGTAAAGCGTTATTCTATTTTTCTCTGGCAGCTCTTGCAAGTGTTCAAAGACAGTTAAATGTCAGATGTAATTAAACCGAGCCCTGGGAGCAATGTCTATCAAACTAATGTTTATTCTTTGTCTGTTTGCATTTGTCGAGCAGCGAAGAGAGGACATTTTGTAGCTTTAACTTCGCAACACATTTGCTGGAACACGGTAGAGAAAGGCGGAGCCGGCGACAAATATATCTCAGCAGAGATTAAGCATTTGAAGGTTTATATTTGTCTGAAAATATAGACTCAGCGTGTTAGGCGCCAGTGATGCATAATGCCTCTTAATGCTGAAGCTATACGAACAGAAGTGAAACAGGGTGAAAAGAAGCGTGGATTTTGCTACCAATGATGCATACCCAATGATGCACACAAGGTGAGATCTCCTCACTTGTCTCATCGTTCTTTTTGATTACCCTTTTCAGTTGAAATTGACCAAAGGGAGCATCCATTAATCAGTGTCTTTTGGTACTTTCTAGTCAGGTTTCTTATCTTTATGGCATACCATAGCAATTGTCTTCAATGTTATGCTCTCCTAACTTATTTCTATTTTAGACCTTTTCACCTTGCTTTCTGTGCAGATTATGCTGTGCTTAGTTTTAAGTTTTTGGCCAGTGCTACATCATGTTACCATGGGGCATATCATCAAGACAATTATCGCCGCTTTAGCTGCAGTTTTCGGCCCGAAAGAAGCGGCGATAATTGTATCGCACTATTAGCAAGGTCACGCTATCGTGTGAATCCTTGCCTCAGCGCCCTTTCCATCAACGCCCACCTTTGCATCTCTAATGAGATGCAAAGTGGGCGTTCCTCCCCAGAATAACGGGCGAAATGTCGCTAACCGACATTTCTCCTATTATCTAGCCTCACGCTAACCTGCAGAGCGATAAGAAAAGTAGCGCTAACCTCGGTTATCGCTACTTTCCTTACGCCTGCTTTTCATCTGACTTAGCCATGATATCCTATGGAAGGTGGATATCATGGCTAAGTCTGCCCTACCCTATCAGCAAGCATTCGCCAAACATTGTGTGATTATCGCTGGATTTCCAGCAATAATAACGCATTTGGCAGCTTGTGCCTTGATTTTTATCACTGGTGAGATGAACGTTGCTAATAGCACGCTATCTCAGCGATAAAAATCAGCATTAGCTGGCAATAATTATCCTCGCGCTAAGCGTGCTGAGCGATAATTATCGCCAGTCCTTGCTGATATGCCCCCAAATGCTTATTCTGTGAGTACTGTCAAGCACTGTTCATGGTTAGTACTGCTGAGGAACAATGACAGAGAGAATTCCAAATGGAGGGCGACTAAGTGAGAGGACTTGACTGTAATGTGCCATCCGTCACCTACATTATACTGGCACACATCCAGCCACGCACCCGACACCACCCACGGCATCAGGTTGTAAATAAAGGGTCGCCATAGCACGCGAGCTTAGCCATCACACGAGGGGTGTACCAGGGCCGGCTTTAGTGCTGGTGGCACCCTGTGCGACAAGGTTTGTTGGTGCCCCCCCCACCCGCAATGACCACCTCTGCCACAGATTCCCTCACTGCAACCCTTTATCAGTGCCCTCAATTCTCCATGACCACTGTCTCTCCGATTCATTTAGTTTTATAGCACCACTCATACCAGTGTAAGGTGTCCGAGAACTTGACATCACCCACACATTGCATAAAGACAAACTTATGTGTGGAAATCACTTTATACAAAATGTTACATCAGACAGGACTACAAGGTGTGGGAGTCACATGACATCCATGATTGTTGGCAATATAGTTTGAGTCATTTTTCTGGAAAAGCACAAATTCAGAATTTAAAACGTAACACCATTATTAGGGGTTCTCTTTGGTGGATTTTGGCAAAGTAAAAGGCTGGTGTTGAGATGGAGTACTGAAGTGAGGCTCCTCTAAGGTAGGGCTCAGCTTCCTCCAATTACTTTCCACCATGTATGCCTTTCTTTCCATGACTGAGTTGCACTGTTCTCTTAGGGTCAACCTTTGGCTACATATAGCTGGAGGCTGGGTCCCTTTTGTTGGCTCACTGGAGGGAGAGGTCAGGTTTGGGGCCCTTAGGTCCCAGGTTTGGCTGTGCCCAACAGAGTTCATCTGGGGGAGGTTCCTAACTAGGTGTAAGGGAGATCCTTCAGGAGTTTCTGGAATTTTCACCTTGCTAGGGCTGCTAGCTTTGGTGCCCCTAATCTTCTGATGGGGGGGTTCCTGTGGACAGGGGTCCCTTTGGGGTCCACTGGCCTCCCTGACCTCTACTGCCCTGGGGTGACTGAGGCAGGGTAGAGAGGGGCAGGTTACCTGCTCCAGGCTGGGTCTGACCTTGGAAGGGTCCACTGACATCAGGGGCTCTGCCTGACTACCTCTGGGGCAGTTCCTTCACAAGGGGTAGGGTCAGTTCTCTGAGGAGGCTGACTCTCACCTAATGTCTGGTGGGAGGGAGACTTTTCTTCCTCCCCAATACTCTCTGTCTGAGTGGAGTGATCCATAGTTTCAGGCTTCACAACACTAAAATCTGTTTTAGTTTGGGCTGGGACCATCACAGCCATACCAACCTTTTCAGGAAGGAACTCTGTTTGTGTGTGGGCTGTGACCATCACAGCCCTGCCAACCTTTTCAGGGAAGTCTGTTTGAGCTTGGGCTGTGACCATCACAGCCCTTCCAACCTTTTCAGGGAGGAAATCTGCTTGAGCTGGGGCTGCGACCAACACAGCCCCACTAACCTTTTCTGGAAGGCCTACCATTTTGGAATGGGTTTCTTGTTCTACCCCAGCCCAGGCTGAGATCTCTAGATCATTTCCCAGTAGACAATCTACAGGCAAGTTTATAGACACTGCCACTCTCTTTGGGCCAGTGACACCTCCCCAGCTGAGATTTACTACTGCCATGGGATGATATTTCTGCACTCCATCAATATTGATAACCTGGTAGGTGAACCCAGGTAAAAGTTGTCCTGAGGTGACTAGACTCTCAGTCACCATAGTGATGCTAGCCTCTGTGTCTCTGTAGGCTTCAACTTTCTGACCATTGATGAGGAGTCCTGTCTGTACTTGCCCAAGGTGTTGGGATAAGCAGTGAAGTTGGCAAACCCCATGCCATCCTCACAGACTAGAGTTTCTGTGTTAGGGGACCTGGTTAGGCCAGAGTCCACCTGAGTTCCCCAAGTATACCCAGCCACAGTTTTGGGAGTACTCCCACCACCTGGGGGATTACTACTAATAGTAACAGGAGGTCTTGGAGTGTTACTTGGAGGAATGTTTTCCTTATTGTTGGCCTTTGGGCAACTACTGTCAGTCTTCCAGTGGCCAGCCTGTTTACAGACATGGCAATAAGGTTTCTTGGGGTTAGAGGAAGTGTTTAGGGACCCCCCCAGTGGAGTTTTTGGGCCCTGTAGAGGATTTGTCCTTAGATTTATCCCCACCTTTCTCTTGAGGCTTGGTAGAATCTTTCTTCTGGTCACCACCCTGATTTTTAGGCCTAATCCTGGTTTGAACCATTTGTCTGCCTTCTTACCCAATTCTTGAGGAGAGGTCAGATCAGAGTCCACCAGGAGCTGGTGTAGAAGCTGTTTTTGACAACTACTAAGGATCTGCTCCCTCATAATCAAATTGTACAATCCTGTATAGTCATGTACTTTGCTGCCCATTAACCAGCCCTCCAGAGCCTTAGTAGCACAATCTACAAAAGTAGTCCAGTCCTGAGTCTGTGTCTGAGGTTCTGTAATTCTCGAGTCTGACTCCATTTTGTTCTGTGCCACCATTTTGTGTTGCCCTCACATAGGCCTGTGAAGGTAGCCTGGCGAATAAAGTGGCCTGGCCTTCTTTGTTCAGGTATACATTAACTAAGGTTTCTTTTTGACTCTGAAATGAACGGTAAGAAACTGACCTCTTCACCTGAAACTGACCTCGCAAAGCCAATTTCCCTGATCGATCTTTGTCTGAGATTGCCAATCAATGTTCAGGACATCGTTAACTTTTAGTTTCCTTGCACATGCCTTATCTTGTTCATCATCTGCTACTGTTTCTTTTTATGTTTCTTCATTACATGGGTTATGCTTTCAATTATAGGTTTGTCCGGCTTTTGGAGGTTGAATTTGGGACATTCTTAATGATTAACTTTTGGGTTGGGATACTGTACATGTAATCATGCCATGCCCTGCAGTGCCATCTAAATCAGATTAACCTTTGTGAACTATGTAATTATAATGTGTTGCCGATATCCTGCTAAAACCCCAAAGCTACTCACCTGCTGACCCTCCAGATTTTCCATTTGTTTAGGAATGTAATTGGTACGACTCCCTTACATGCCTGTGGCAGGATAAAGGGTATATAAGTTGTGAAGTAAGACCATTCTAGCAGACAGCCTCATTCAGTTGCTAAGGCTTCTGTGTGACGTAGTCTCACTCATTTGAGGTTAATAAAAATGTACTTTTATATTCCAGCTTCTGTGTCAAGTTCTTCCTTGTGAGTTTAAAAGGACTAAGTATCAGTGGAACCCCTGAGAAGTGGATTTTTGATTTCTACATGTCTTCTGGGTATCCCTGAACAACAACCTATATTGCTCAGTGGTTAAGCCAAACACATATATGAGAGCACTCTTCAGGGCTTTGTAGTTATTAGCATCCTCATCACTAACTGCGAGGAGCGTATCTCTGCCTTTATCAGAAAAGGAGAGCCATAAGATTGCTGCACACTGACTTTGGGGTACCTGCTGTACTTTGCAGGCACTCTCCAAAGCAGTTATCCATTTGTGGATGTCATCCCCACGCTTTTAGGGAGGGACAATCTTACTTAGGTTTCTATGGTCATGTGACCCTTCCCTATTCCTAGGGGTATTGCTGCCACCAGTGGGTTCTAACCCACTTAACTGTTGCTCTCTTGTGAAAGCCAGGATCTCTTTGGCCAGGGCAAGTTCTTGCCTCTGGATCCTAAGCTTGACTTCTCTCATCCTTGCTTGATGCTCTAGTCTCTCAGGGGAAGTCATTCTCCTGAGGGCTTCTGACCCTATTGAGGCACCAGAGTGCTGAGACTCCCTGGAAAGGGATCTCCTCCTTCTGTGCTCAGTGTTAAGCCTGCTTGGGGATCTGTATGGGGCTATGCCCCCTCCAGCCCCATGTAGGCTTAGGTTGGCCTGGCTAAGTACTCCCACTTGGACCTGGCCATCATCATCCTCATCCACTTCATCCACTTCTCTATCCTCAACTAGATTGTGATCAGGGGAATCTTCTGCTGAGAGCTGACCCTCATCTGCATTGCCTGCAGGACCTGTGTTAGATGCTTTCTTAGCATCATACTGCTCTATGAGTTATATCAGGTGCTTGAGGGTAGGGTTTGACCCTTGCTTTAACTTCCTAGTGTGCACAAGTGCCTCAACTCATGGAATGTTAAGGTATCATAACTGGAAGGTATCCGTAAAAAGGATCTACCTCCACTGGGCGAGATCCACTTGGTTCTGCTCTCAGAGACATGATCTAGTGAGGTGTGGTGTGTGCACCTACCTACGCTAAGTGTTACTGTTAGACGGGGACCCTGAGGGTCGGCCGAGAAGTGGGGGAGAGGCCTCCTGGTGAGGGCCCTCGCCGGTAATCGTACAGACAAGTAACTTTCCCCCCACAGATGGACACCACACCAAGATAGGTTACGTAGACTTTTATAGGTATTCTGAAGCAGGTTATGGTGACGATACAGTGGGGACCCGTATTCGAGGGTCTCGACAATTCTAGTCTCTTTGGGAAAAGGGGTAGCGGGACAGTCTGAGTACCGGTCCGGTACGGGAGCAGCAGAGGTGGAGCTCACAATCCTCGAGCTGGAGGGTTCGCAAGGAGGGGCTGCGGCAGCGCCAGCAGGCCTTGACGATGGTTCACGACGAGGAGGGCCGCGGCAGCGCCAGCAGGCCTTGAAGATGGTTCACGACGAGGAGGGCCGCGGCAGCGCCAGCAGGCCTTGAAGATGGTTCACGACGAGGAGGGCCGCGGCAGCGCCAGCAGGCCTTGAAGATGGTTTACGACAAGGATGAGCCGCGGCAGCGCCAGCAGGCCTTGAAGATGGTTTACGACGAGGATGAGCCGCGGCAGCGCCAGCAGGCCTTCAAAGGTAGTTCACGAAGAGGAGCCGCGGCAGCGCCAGCAGGCCTCCAAGGATGAGTTCGTCTCGGTGTCTCTCGACTCCAGGATACAACTGCCTTCCTGCTCTGGAGCTGCCCCAGTTATAGGTCTGGCGCCCTTTGATGTCCGGACCCTCGCACTTGGAGGTCGGGAGGTCCGGGATGAGGGAGTCCAGATACCCAGCAGGGGGGTGGAGCCAGTGCCCCGGGAGGCTGGGGGCGATCGACACCTGGCGGAGGGGAGCCATCGACACTCCTTCTCCCATTGACCTGCCAAGTGGTCTCTTCACCCCCTGGGTGGATGGTGGTGCCTCGATGTCGGGGCCTGGCTGGGCCTGAGGCCGAGGTCGACCCGAGGCCACGAGGCCTGGTCGTGTAGTGTCCAAAATGGCGGCTGGGCCGGAGACAGTGATTCGGGAAGGGACCCGGGCCAGCCGTGACTGTTGTGATCATGAGCCAATGTTCCGTCGAGGAAGGGCCGGGGGTTGACCCGGCGGGCTGCAGGTGTGGTTCTTGTCCGGGGAACAGGGGTAGCAGTAGTCCGCGACCCGCCATGCGGGGAGGGGTCGGGCCTGCCACGAGGCCTGTCCAACATGCGTCCCCCCCAGCTGAAGGCAGGGAGAGTAACCCATCCTCTTGGGTACTCTCCTCGCCGAGGCGGAAGAAGTGGGACAGGCCGTCTGCATTGGCGTGGTCTTGGCCGGGGCGATGCTCCACAGTGAAATCCATCCCCTGCAGGGAGATGGACCAACGCAACAGCTTTGGGTTTTCTCCCCGCATCTGCATCAGCCATTGCAGGGGTTGGTGATCTGTTTGCACCCGGAAGTGGGTACTGAAGAGATAGGGCCGGAGCTTCTTGAGGG
Organism: Lissotriton vulgaris; assembly: GCF_964263255.1. Taxonomy (NCBI): domain Eukaryota; kingdom Metazoa; phylum Chordata; class Amphibia; order Caudata; family Salamandridae; genus Lissotriton; species Lissotriton vulgaris. Next base: position 71,065,990 of record NC_141686.1, read on the forward strand.
CCCACACTACGGGGAAGGCCTCCCGCTCGATGGTGCTCCAGCGCTGTTCTCGGGCCAACAGGCGTCGGCTGATGAAGGCCACTGGCTGATCGACTCCCTCGGTGTTGAGTTGGGAGAGGACGGCCCCCACGCCATGATCTGAGGCGTCCGTCTGTACTATGAATTCCCGGCTGTAGTCGGGGGCTTGGAGCACGGGGGCGGTGCACATGGCGGACTTTAGGTTCTCAAAGGCCGCCAGACATTCAGGAGTCCAGTTGACTTTCTGGGGGTTCTTTTTGGACGTGAGTTCTGTGAGGGGCCCCACAATGCTGCCATAGTCTTTTACGAAGCGCCGGTAGTACCCGGTGAGCCCCAGGAAGGCTCGGACCTCTGTTTGGGTGACCAGGGGCTCCCAGGCCTGGATGGTGGCAACCTTGAGCTGGAGGGGGGCCACCAAGCCACTTCCCACCTGGTGTCCCAGGTAGGTCACGGACCCTTGGCCGATCTGGCACTTGCTGGCCTTGATGGTTAGCCCCGCCTGCCGGAGGGCGTTCAGGACCTCCCGGAGGTGGTGGAGGTGTTCTGCCCAGTGGCGGCTGTACACGGCAATATCATCCAGATAGGCGGCGCTGAATTCCTCCAGACCCGCCAAGACTTTGTTCACTAGTCTCTGGAAGGTGGCGGGTGCGTTTTTCATTCCGAATGGCATCACCTTGAAGTGATAGTGGCCATCCGGGGTGGAGAAGGCGGATCGCTCCTGGGCACCTGGAGTGAGGCCGATCTGCCAATAGCCCGCTGTCAAATCAAAGATGCTCAGGTAGCGGGCGGCCCCCATGCGGTCGATCAGTTCATCTGCCCGTGGAATGGGATGAGCGTCGGTCCTGGTGACGGCGTTCAGACCCCGATAGTCTACACAGAACCTGAGCTCGGGGGCGACGCCCGGGGCAGTGGTCTTGGGGACCAGCACGACCGGGCTGGCCCAGGGGCTGTCGGACGGCTCGATCACTCCCAGAGCCAGCATCTTGGAGACTTCCGACTGGATGCAGGCGCGTACTCGCTCAGGCACCCTGTACGCCCTGTTTCAGATAGGGGGGCTATCCCCGGTGTCAACGTCGTGGAGGCACCAGGGCGTGACCCCCGGAATGAGGGAGAACAGGTCGGCAAATTGTAGTAGCAGTTCCTGGCAGTCTTGGCGTTGCGCTGGGGACAGGGCATCGGAGAGGCGGACTCCCTCCACGGAGCCGTCTTTCTTGAGCGTTTTCAGGAGATCGGGGAGGGGCTCGGAGTCTTCTTCAGCCCCACTGTCGGTAGCCATCAGGAGGCTAAGTTCAGAGCGCACAAAGTGGGGCTTGAGTCGGTTGGCGTGGAGGACACGTAGGGGGTTTCGGGGTGACTCCATGTCTACCAGGTAGGTGACGAGGCCCTTGCGCTCCACCACCTTGAAGGGTCCTGTCCATTTGTCCTTGAGGGCGCAAGGTTCAACCGGGGACATCACCCAGACCTGTTGTCCCGGCTCGAACTCGATGGATGAGGCATTCTGATCATACCAGCGCTTCATGTCTTCTTGGCTGGCTTCGAGGTTGGCCTTGGCAAGTTCCCTGAACCGCTGGGTCTGGTTACAGAGGGTCAGGAGGTACTTGTATACATCAGGGGGAGCCTTCTGAGGGGCCACCTCCCACCCTTCTTTGACCAGGCTGAGGGGGCCCCGGATGGGGTGTCCATACAAGAGTTCGAACAGACTGAAGCCCAGGGATTTCTGGGGGACCTCCCTGTAAGCGAACAGGAGGCAAGGGAGCAGCACGTCCCATTGGCGACGTAGGGGTTCTTCCAGGCCCATGATCATCCCCTTGAGGGTGCGGTTGAATCGTTCTACTAGTCCGTTCCCTTGCGGGTGATAGGGGGTCGTGAATTTGTAGGTGACCCCGCACTGTTGCCATAGGGACTTCATGTACCTGGAGATAAAGTTCGTGCCCCTGTCACTGACGACTTCTCGGGGGAAGCCCACCCGCGAGAAGATCCCCATCAAGGCTCGGCCCACCACGGGCGCCGTCACGGTCCGGAGAGGTATGGCCTCGGGATAGCGGGTGGCATGGTCCACCAGGACAAGGATGAACCGGTGTCCCTGTGCTGTCTGGGGCTCCAGGGGCCCCACAATGTCTATTCCCACCCGCTCAAAGGGGGTGGTGACGATGGGAAAGGGTTGCAGGGGGACTTTCAGTTTTCGGCCGCTCTTCCCGCTGGCCTGACAAGTGGGGCAGGCCCGGCAGTGGTTCGCTACATCGTTCCGCATCTTCGGCCAGTAGAAGTGGGTCACCAGGCGGCTGTACGTCTTGTCCTGCCCCAGGTGCCCGGCAAGAGGCACATCCTGTGTCAGGTTCAAACGGAAGTCTCTGAATCGGAGGGGGACCACCAGCACCCGGCTGGCTCCCAGCTCGTAAGCATGGGCGGAAAATCCGTTCCGCTCGCGGATTTTGCGGATTTTCGGTAAATTCGCAATCCGCGAGATTCGCGAATTTCCCGCAAAATCCGCAAATCCGCGAGCAGCGGATTTTATGGCTTGCTCGCACTGTTCGCGTGAGTTCGCGGCTTCCCAGTTCAACTTCGCGCCCCGCGATTAAGCGCTAAATTGCAGAAATACGATCTTAGCAAAACTGAAACTACTTACCAGGTTCAAAAGTTCAAGCTCATCATTAGTAGCCATTTCCTGTAGTGCTTCCTGAGGGGCCCCTCCAGAGTTCAGTTGCCTACTTGCAACTATTATGTGACCCTGCTCTGACCCTCAGAATAGTTACACAAAGGTCCTGAATTACAGCTAAGGCAGACAAGCAGGAGCCAGGCTGGAAGTTCAAATCCAGTGACACATTAATAAGCCCCTAATTCATTATTGTCAGCTGGGGCAGGGCAGGTGTTGTAACTAATTTTGCAACAATGAAAGCACTTAGCAAGTGCAAAAGATCCCTAATCAGGAAGCACTAAGGAAGCAGGTGCCAGCTAAAAAAATATTCTGTGACACATTAATCAGCCCCAAATTAATTCAGGTCACTTGAGGCAGGGAAGGTGTGCTTTGCTTTGCCACAATAATGTACACTGGACAACCAGAGTGTGCTGTGATGAAACAGAGGGTGGCATGGGTAGGCCAGAGGGTGGCATGAGTAGTCAGAGAGTGGCAGTGGTGACAGAGAGTGGCAGTGATGAAGAAGAGTGTCCCAAACAGGCTGGACACGTAGAAACAACAAGTTCGCAAAACTTGCGACCCGACAGGTAAGTTCGCGTTTGCGAAATTGTACAAAACCCTCGCGAACTGGCAGAAACCCGCGCGAACACACAAAAAAAAACAAAATCCGCAAATTCGCGAGAATTCGCGGATTTTGCGGATTGCGAGTTCGCAAATCCGCAAAATTCGCGAACGCGAGATTCGCAAAATTCGCCCATGCTTACCAGCTCGGCAATCTTTTGCTCATTGTAGAGCAGCCCGTTGTCCCAGTAGATCCAGTGGGCCCCCGAGGCATCCCCTGCGCTCTAGGCTATGGCTTGTTGTCGGAGTCCCTCGAGGGAGGGACACGCTCTTTGTTCCTGGCGGAACTGTTCCTGAGTGGGGCCACCTTCTTGGCGCCACTGGGCCAGCTCCGGGAGGTCTTGGAGTTGATCCGGTTCTTCGTTGCCGAACCCCGGAGGACCAGGCTCAGGGGTGGTTTCTTCTGTGACGATCGGTGGAGGAGGTTCGGGCCACTCCTGTTCCTCTGGGCTGGAGATGGCGCGGGCGGCCATGGATCGGGTCGTTACACAGACCCATTCAAGGAGACCAAGCATTCCCAGGTGCTCCCTCCGCTCAACGGCTGACCAGGGGGAGCTCTCAAGGTCGTTCCCCAGAAGGCAGTCCACCGGGGCATCGTCGCGGACAGTCACTTTTAGCATGCCGGACACCCCTCCCCACTCGAAGGGGACGCGGGCCATCTGGCACAGGCTTTCGGAGTTGGCTGCCGACCGCACTGGACAAAGTACATTGGGTAGGATCTGGTCAGGGGTCACCAGATGGCAGCGGACTGCGGTCACACTGGCCCCTGTGTCACGGAGGGCTTCAGCCCGGCGTCCATTGATGGTGACCCACTGGCTGTATTTCTGCGTGTTGGCGGGGATGGGCGCCCGCGGGACCATGTCCCTCTCCCCTAGACAGACCAGGGACATGGCGGCTGGTTCCCACTCTGGCTGGTACTGCTCGTACTCTTCGGCGTCTTCGGGGCCCGGTTCTTCTCCCAGGGCGGCGGCGGTGATCTGGCGGTTCATGGGGCTCTGATTCTTCGGGCAGTTGGGATCATTGGCGTAGTGGCCGGGTCGCTGTCATTTGTGGCAGGTAACGTTGGAGCGGAACCCTGGTCGCCTTGGAGGGCTTCCTCTTCCGGCCGGGGGCGGGGGGTTGCTAGTGGGGGGCACCGTGACGGTGTCCCGGCCCCGACCCTGGCCTCCTCCCTTCCCCCCGTGGGCGGTGGGGCCCTTGGGAGGCTCTGTTCTGTTCGCTGGGCCAGCTCAGAGGAACTCGGGTGCTCTCCCAACGGTCTGCTTCGATGGCGAGTTTCCGAGGTTCGGTCAGCTTACTATCAAGGAGGTGTTGTCTTAGTTCAACGAAGCAATTATTGGAGAGGTGCTCTCATACAATCAATCAGGTCGAATAATTGCTCGTAGGTGGTGACCTGGCTGCCCTTGATCCATCCCTCGAAGGCTCGGCTAAAAAAGTTCACATACTCCACCCAGGTTGTACCAGGGATTCGTTTGCAGTCTCGAAATCGCTGCAGGTACATCTCGGGCGTGAGCCCATAGCGAGTGAGGAGCGCGGCCTTCATGTGGTCGTAGGATGTCATCTCGTGGTCGGGGAGTTGCAGCAGGGCATCTCTTCCTTCGTTGACGAATTTTCCCCATAACCCGGCTCCCCAGTCGCTCCGCGGGATTCGGTGGGAGGTCATTGCTACCTCGTAGGCTTTCAACCATTGCTGGATATCATCGTTCCGGTAGTATTCCCTGACGACGTCCTTGGGGATGTGGACCTTGGGGTCCATAGGGGCAGTGGGGCTCTGGTGCCCGGAGATGCCGAGGTCTTTGTTCTGCCGTCGAATTTCTAGCTCCTTTAAGTTGCGCTCATGCTCGTATGCTAGTCTTTTTTCTTCCAGCTCCCTCTGGCTCTTTTTCTCTTCTCGTTCTTCCCTGAGCCGTAAGTGTTCGAGGGTTATTTTTTGTTCTGCCAGTTTGAGTTCTCCATCTAAGCAGAGTCGAGCCAGTTCCAACTCATGGAGCCGGCTTTTCTCCCGTTCTCGGGCCTCTTCGGACGAGAAGCCCGATCTTCTTTTGTCCACAGGGCTGGTACTTGTTTCGGTGGTCTCGAGGCTTTGATTTTGGGGTGGGGATGTCTCCGTCTCCACCCAAGATTCCAAGGCGTGCTTGAGGTCATCTTTCGTGCTTAGTCCCGTGGTAGCAATGCCCAGCTCTATGCAGAATTGCTTTAGTTCTTTGTGGCTGTATTCTTCCAGCTTTTCCATCTGAAATTTTTCGGTTGTTCCACTCTCCTTTGTCATCATGGTGGCTGTGTGTCGTGGGGTGAGTTACTTTCTGTACGATTATGCGTCGGCTCGGATCGCGCCGCTGGCCACCAATGTTAGACGGGGACCCGGAGGCCGGAGGGTCGGCCGAGTAGTGGGGGAGAGGCCTCCTGGTGAAGGCCCTCGCCGGTAATCGTACAGACAAGTAACTTTCCCCCCACAGATGGACACCACACCAAGACAGGTTACGTAGACTTTTATAGGTATTCTGAAGCAGGTTATGGTGACGATACAGTGGGGACCCGTATTCGAGGGTCTCGACAATTCTAGTCTCTTTGGGAAAAGGGGTAACGGGACAGTCTGAGTACCGGTCCGGTACAGGAGCAGCAGAGGTGGAGCTCACAATCCTCGAGCTGGAGGGTTCGCAAGGAGGGGCCGCGGCAGCGCCAGCAGGCCTTGACGATGGTTCATGACGAGGAGGGCCGCGGCAGCGCCAGCAGGCCTTGAAGATGGTTCACGACGAGGAGGGCCGCGGCAGCGCCAGCAGGCCTTGAAGATGGTTCACGACGAGGAGGGCCGCGGCAGCGCCAGCAGGCCTTGAAGATGGTTTACGACGAGGATGAGCCGCGGCAGCGCCAGCAGGCCTTCAAAGGTAGTTCACGAAGAGGAGCCGCAGCAGCGCCAGCAGGCCTCCAAGGATGAGTTTGTCTCGGTGTCTCTCGACTCCAGGATACAACTGCCTTCCTGCTCTGGAGCTGCCCCAGTTATAGGTCTGGCGCCCTTTGATGTCCGGACCCTCGCACTTGGAGGTCGGGAGGTCCGGGATGAGGGAGTCCAGACACCCAGCAGGGGTTGGAGCCAGTGCCCTGGGAGGCTGGGGGCGATCGACACCTGGCGGAGGGGAGCCATCGACACTCCTTCTCCCATTGACCTGCCAAGTGGTCTCTTCACCCCCTGGGTGGATGGTGGTGCCTCGATGTCGGGGCCTGGCTGGGCCCGAGGCCGAGGTCGACCCGAGGCCACGAGGCCTGGTCGTGTAGTGTCCAAAATGGCGGCTGGGCCGGAGACAGTTGTTCGGGAAGGGACCCGGGCCAGCCGTGACTGTTGTGATCATGAGCCAATGTTCCGTCGGGGAAGGGCCGGGGGTTGACCCGGCGGGCTGCAGGTGTGGTTCTTGTACGGGGAACAGGGGCAGCAGTAGTCCGCAACCCGCCATGCGGGGAGGGGTCGGGCCTGCCACGAGGCCTGTCCAACAGTTACCTACTAAGCCTCTCTAAGAGTTGTAGTCAGGGTGTGCTAGGCCCTTTGCTCTACAACAACTACGTTCAGTAGAACTTAAGTATTTAAAACTTGATTTATATGTACCTCTAGGTACCTTAATGTAATCTTTCAATTGTCAGTCAGTCAAAAGCTTTTATTTTGGTTAAAAACCATAAAAAGACATATTTACATACAACAATACAGTTTTAACAGGATTATACATGATAAAATAATAAAAAAAGCTCGAGGGATCAAATTTCATAAATAGGATTAAAATGATGTAAATACATAGATAAATATATCACATTAGCGCTCCGAGGATTCCCACCAGGTTGCCCAGTTCGCTTAAATAGAAGAAACCCTCCCATTTTCTTCACAGCAGGTTACCCTGAGGGGAGTAATTGGTTGGAATACCTTTTTTTAATGTTGCACACCTTGTAAACCACATGGACAGAAGGAATTTAGATGTTACATAGACTGTCAAAAAGGCAGTATCCGTTTTAAGGATTCTATAGGTCTCCCTTTAGTTCCTAATACTCCTGGACTTACAAAATTGAATTATACATTTCACTCTAGGCTGAGAGTACGAGGAGCAGAAGAGCAGAACGTGCAGATCTGTCTCTCTGCTTCCCTGGCCACCTGGGCAAGTGCTCACTGGAGGTGTGACTTTTGACCACTTAGCTTTCACGTCCCTAAGGGGGAGAAAGCCATGCCTAAAGTGGGTATACAGTTTCCTGGCCAGGGGGTGCTGAATATCACCCAGAAATCTCTCCAAGTTAGGGTGGGCCTTGGTCGCTAGGAAAGTGTCCGTCAGCCTACCCAGAGAAGAACTTGAAGCTACGAGAGCCCAACCATACTCTCTTAGTGCCGTACTTAGAGTTTTCTTAGGGAACACAGGGCAGGTCTTCTCGGGGAAGACCACAAATCCCTGGAGAGATACTGGATGTGCTTAAGCCATGGAATATTCCCCGCACCCCTGGTTACTAACAGGTCCCGTAGATCCTCCCTGTAGCTCTCAAGTTCCGGGGTGGCCCATAGTCTTCTCCAATATAACAAGGGACGATTCAAAATGACGTCTTGGATAGGGTCCAAGCCCGGATCTAGCCTTAGTGGGATAAGGGATAGGCTCTGTGGAAGCCTCAAAAGGCGCCTCATAAAGCTGTTCTCAGTAAGGGAGAGAGGGGACACATTTGCATGTCCCCAAAGGTCCGTGCCATATAGTGCTCCACCTCTCGCCTGGGCTTTATATATTTCAAAAGGCGGTTCCACCAGTTTGAGGGAGGATTCGTTAAAAACTTTTAAAATACCGCCGACGATTGGTCAAGCTTTAGATTGGCTTTGGTAATGTGCGACCCCCAATCCATTCATTTAAGGTGACCCCCAGATATTCAAAAGTGGACACTCGGTCTAGGGACACTCCATCCAGGTGTGGGTGGGGGCAATTGGAGCATTTCAGGTTGAATACCATGTACTTGGTTTTAGTGAAGTTGATTTCTAGGTTCCTCACCTTACAAAACCTAGAAAAGGCCTCCAGTGTGCGCTGGATACCCCCCAATGATTTAGAAAATAGGAGGGTATCATCAGCGAACATTAGTGCTGGTACCTTCCGTCCCGCTAGACTAGGGGAATCCAGGACTTTTGCTCCCAGTAGAAAGGCAATCAGGCCGTTAAGAAATAGAGAAAATAGCGTGGGGGCAAGGACGCACCCCTACCTTACGTCCCTTTCTACTGGGAACGGGGTTGACAGCTCACCACCCCTCCCGTGCCTTACCCGGGCATACGATCCCTGGTGCAAACGTTTGAAAAGATCACACAGGTAGGCCGGGGCTCCCATCTCCCTTAAGATAGCCCAGAGCTTGTCCCTCTGGACCAGGTCAAAAGCAGACCTGAGATCCACAAATATCAGGTACAGGCTGCCCTCGCCCAAGATGACCGTTCTCCAGTATACCAACTGAAGCCTGAACAGATGATCGATCGTAGAAACCCCCGCCCGAAAACCTGCCTGCAGGGAGGTTAGGATGTGATGGCCGTCCATCCAACACTGCAACCTGGTTAGGAGGACTCTGGCAAAGAGTTTCTGGAGGACGTCGATAAGGCGTATGGGGTGATAATTGGCCGGGTCCAAGGGAGAAGCCTTCTTGTGGATAGGTATTATCTCAGCCCCCAACCAAGTCGGAGGGATGTCCATGCCCTGCATGATTCAGTTAAAAAAGGTACAAATATATGGTGCCCGGTCCGGTATAAGTCCCCAGGAATCCTATCTTGCCCCGGGGCCTTCCCCGGTATCAGACTCCTAATTGCTGCCTTGACTTCCAGGATCGTGCATGGATGACTGTCTTGGACGATACCCAATGCAACTGCTAGGTCAGGGGAGTTTGAGAATTCAGCTGCCACTGCTGGGGGGGCCACACAGTCAAGTGAGTAGAAGGGCTTTAAATGAGCAAGCCACACCTCTTCACACAGGTTTGGGAGAACCGCTGACAGCCCTGTGGCCGGGCCTCCTCGGACCAAGTTCCAGAAAGCCCTTAAGTCCAGGGCATCAAGTGCTGCTCTAATTTTCTCCCATCTGTCGGCTTCCCACTCTGCCTTAGCCGCTTGGGTTAGAATTTTATATATTTGCCGCGCATTCCTAATAGAAATCTGGGAGCCCGTTTTCACCTCCTTTAGGAGGGATGATTTTGCCTCCCTACAACTTTTATTAAACCAGTGGTCTCTTTTGGAGGTTTTCCCCCTACCAGTTTCGTGTGCTGTGAACAGACCAGCCAGTGTCATGAATAGCGTGTTGTGAGTGTTCTGAAGGGCCAGGAGATAGGAGGACTCAGGGTTACTACCACTCAACTCGCTAACCTCAACTAGGGCCCCTGCAACCCGATTATATATCTCTGCCAATTTATCAGGTGCCTGGGCGACCCTCTCCCACCTAACTCGCCTACCGCCCGCTGTTAAAAGTAGTTTCTGGTTAATAGAGGGCCTTACTCCAGCCTGTGCAGTATTGTTCCCCAGAAAATGGGCTCATTCGAGTGATAGCAGATTATGATCGCTGTCGACTCTTGGGATTACACAGAACGTTTTTAAGTGAGCCCAGAATTCCACGTTAGTCAGAATATAGTCGATTGTCGTGCTTTTCCCTGGTCTATTATAGGTGCGAGCGCCCGGTATGTCAAATGGGAGCCTGCCATTGCAGGCCCTTAGGGAAAATGCTACGACTAAATTATTGATCGCGAGAGCCAGCGGCATCAGGCGATTTTCTGGGTACATGGAGCATTCAGGGATTAGCCATGACTCATCCTCCTCAGTAGTGACGGAAGGGATCCCCGTGAGCGGTTCAAAATGGCAATTGAGGTCAGCCCCGATAATTATATGATACAGGGGGGGGGAGAGGTTAGAAGTGCCTCCAGGGCTTCGAGGGTGGATAGTCCTTTTTGACGGGGGAAGGGGCGTAGGTAGATATTAATTACTGCCAATACCATACCCCCTTTGAATGTCATTGTGATACACAAGATGTCCAGACAGTTAGTGTCAATTACTTTTACTGTGCACCCCAGATGGACTGCCACCCATGTGCACAACCCTCCAGAGGGTCTTCCTCTTGGTCCCTGGACTGCCGCTCTATGCTATGATGCAAAGCATACCCTCAGAGGGGCAGGCAAGAATAGACAGAGATCATACCCATCCACCAACTTCCCCCACTCAGGGTTAAGTAGCTTCGTCCCCAACCCAGCTACATTCCAAGAGGCAATCAGAGTGGTACATTGGGCCGTTGGGCCAGAAATTGCTCCAATAAGATGCGCTAGGCCGGGGGCGATAGCTGTTACCTGTAGGTGGGGGTCCAACTCTGTTTCATCGACTGTGGGTGCACGTTTATCAAATGGAAGGGGTGAGGCATACATCTCTAAGTTGGTGGACTTTGCTAAGGGCCCTGTTTCTATGCAAGGACCACCCACCTCCAAGGGTGCCCAGGGAGGTAAAGCCATGGTAGGGGCACCCAGCGGTATTGAATTTAATTTGAATTTACAGCAATTTGTATAGCGCACTTATACCATGCGGTATCATGGCGCTAGGAGGACGCTTAGCCAGAGGTGAGTGATCGGGGGAGCGAGGTGCTAAGATGGAAAAGCACAGGAGAAAAGAAAATTCTTAAGTGCTCTGCGGAAATCAGAGTAGGAGGGGATGGATCTTATATGGAAGGGGAGAGAGTTCCAAAAGGTGGGGGCGAGGACCCTAAATTTCATGCCCCCGGATTTCTTTTTCTTAAACCGGGGAACGGAGAGCAGAAATTTAGTAGAGGAGCGAAGTTCTCTGTTGGGGCAATAAGCACTGATGGCGGAGGAGATGAAGTCGGGGCAGTCCCCGCCAAGGCCTGAAAGGTAGTGCACCCCAATTTAAAGAGGGCCCACTCTTTAATATGGAGCCAATGGAGGGAATGGAGAAGGGGAGTAACATGATGGAATCTGGGTAAGCCATGGATCAGGCGGGCGGCCTGATTCTGGACTAGCTGGAGACGGTGGAAAGCATAGGCGGGAGCTCCATTGTATACAATGTTCCCATAGTCCAGCCGGGACAGAACCGTTGCCATCAGGATGAGTTTAAGGGCCGGGACAGAGAAAAAACGGGAAATTTTGCGTATAGTGCGCAGGGCAAAGAAACAGGAAGAAACAACAGAATTAATCTGAGTGTGAGGGGTAAGGTGCTTATTAAGTGAGAGCCCTAGAGTTTTTACAGAAAGAGAGGGGGTGGGGGAAGTGCCCAGGGAAGGGGGCCAGAAGCTGGGGGACCAGGGACTGGGGGTGCTACCAGTAACAACAAGTTCCGTCTTGGCCGGATTTAATTTCTGATGGTTACCGTTCATCCAATCGCTGATGAACAGCATGACCGACTGGAAGTTAAGTATACTGGTAGGGGAATGTGACAGGTGAAAAATGAGTTGGAGGTCATTAGCGTAATTGTATACGGTGACCTCCATATTTTGAAATGCAAAAATAAGGGGATAGATGTATAGGTTAAATAATAACGGGGAGAGAGAGGACCCCTGGGAAACACCACACCGGACTGAATGAGGGGGGGCAATGAATTCGGCAAGGTGAACGGCCTGGGAGCGATCTCTCAGGAAGGAGCTGATCCAGGCTAAAGCTGGGCCCTCGATGCCCGCCGCCCTGACACGGTGAGAAGAATGGAGTGATCAACCATGTCAAAAGCGGCGGAAAGATCTAGAAGGACCAGGGCCTGGGGCGTGTTGGTATCCAGCCCCCCCCTGAGGTCGTCCATCACAGAAATGACCACCTTCTCGGTGGAGTGCCGAGGGCGGAAGCCGGCCTGCCAGGAAGCAAATCCTCCACTTTCCTCAATGAAGCCACCTAGGACCTGAGTAACATGGGCCTCTAGGGTCTTAGCAAGGAAGGGGAGGAGGGAAATGGGGCGGTAGTTAGAAGGGGAGGTGGGGTCAGCCCCAGGTTTTTTTAGAAGAGGAATAACAATGGCAGTTTTGTGAGAGGCTGGGACGATCCCCTGGTGAAGGGAATTGTTAAGGAAGGTGAGGGGGGGAGATAGCAGCTCGTAAAGAGCCTGCGAAGAATATGCGCTGGAGCAACGTCTACCGGCGAGCCGGATTTGACGTGAGTCAGAAGAGAAAGGAAAGAATCTCTGATTAGGGGAGGTAAGTGAGTCAGATGGGAGACAGGGGGGGAGGCTGGGGATCACAAAAAGTGGAGGAAGGGGGTGGAATCCCGGCCTTAATAAGGGCAACCTTCTCAATGAAGAAATCGTTGAGAGAGTTGCACAACAGCTGGGAGGGAGGAACCTTGGAAGAGGCCCTGTCAGATGAGGACAGTTCTCGAACAATAGAGAAGATCTCCCTAGAATGGTTCTCAGCATCAAGGACCCTCCCAGAGAAATACGCTGTCTTGGCCAGGAGAATGTCCTTTTTGTATTCTTTTAGAGAAAGCAAGTAACGAGTTTTTAAGAGAGGACAGTAGGCGCGTCTCCAGGCTCTCTCCGCTTGACGCGTCTCAAGTTTTTTCGCCTTAAGGGCAGGAGAGAACCATTTGTTCGCGTCGTGGGCGCGCTTGACTGTTACATGCTTCAAAGGGGCAGCCAGATCGCAAGCCCTCAGGAGCCAGCTGCCGAGAGCATCCAACTGCCTAGACGGAGTGAGATCGGCCAGGATAGGGTAAGAAGCCGGGCTTCGAGAAGAACAAAGGGCAGGGATGTCGGCTCTGCCCCAGTTCCTCGCCCAAGTGTGTTTGGGGAGGGGAGTAGTGGAAGAAGAGCTTAGGTCCAGTGAAAAAGAGATGAGAAAGTGATCCGACCAGGGACAAGGCTGGACGGAAAGGACCGGAATCGAGGTATTGAGGGTCCAGATTCGATCCAACGTATGACCGTGGATGTGCGTGGGAGAGAGGACCCGGGAAACAAAATTCAAACTCAGAAGGAGTTCTGTAAAGTTACGAGAAACTACATCCTCGGTAGAAGCATTAGGCCAAAATTTTAAAATCTCCAAGGACCAGAACCGAAGAATTGTTGATTGCTAAGGTTCCTAATAAATCAGAAATGACTGGCAGAAAACGGGGACAGGACTGCCGGGGACGATATACGAGGACACACGTCAGTGGGGTCTGGGAGAAGGTAGAGCGGATGACCAAACATTCTGCCGTAGGTAGGGAGGGAGAAGGGAGAGGTTGAAAGTGGAGATCTGCTCGGGCATCCAAAGCAACTCCACCACCTGCTCGACCGTCAGGTTGATCGGCCCTGAATATATAGGGGGGGGGGGGAAGGGCAGATAACACTGAGTGAATCAGAGCGGAACCACGTCTCGGTTGAGAAAAGAAGATCTGGTTTAACAGAATCTAAGAAATCAAATAGCTCTAAATGGTCTTTGACAGCCGATCTGGTATTGAGTAGGAAGGCAGAAAGATGGGGTGGCGCCAGGGGCTGAGGGGAGAAGGGAAAGGGTTCGATAGGGGTCACCTGACGAGGAGGAAGGGAAGGGCTGGAAGTGGGAGGGGTAGCTAAGGAATACAGACGAGCTAGACCAAGTTTGCTAATTCGTGCGCATGTGGCAGGTGTGGGGGACCACTGTACCTGTAGCGCTCGGAGTTGCGAAGAGGAATATGACCGGAAATAGGCAGAGTGGGGTGCCCCTAGCCCCGGCCGGCCGCGGACGGGCGCAGACGGGCTTGCCTTAGGCGCGCCTGCTGTGCGTGTCCGCTGCGCGTTCGCATGGGCGGATTTTTATGGGCCAGAGACGCGATGGCTAGAGCGCCGCCCAGACAATCCAGCAGCCTCACCCAAAATGGCGCCCGCTACCCCGTCAGCCCTCCGGAGCAATCGGCACAAGCCGCGCCGGACCGGGGCTAGGGGAGCGGGAGGGGCGAGTGAGGTGATCAGAGAAGCAGGTAAGGTGCTGTTAAAAATAAATGAGGAATTAGTTTTTAAAATTAAATCTTTAAAAACTGTGCAAACAATGAAAAGAGCTTAAAATTCAATTTTTCCGCCGTACTGTCCCCAGCGCGAGCAGCAGCTGCCACGAACCCACTGCCACTGGGTCTTGGGCGTCCGCTGCGTGTTCGCATGGGGCGGATTTTTATGGGCCAGAGACGCGATGGCTAGAGCGCCGCCCAGACAATCCAGCAGCCTCACCCAAAATGGCGCCCGCTACCCCGTCAGCCTTCCGGAGCAATCGGCACAAGCCGCACCGGACCGGGGCTAGGGGAGCGGGAGGGGAGAGTGAGGTGATCAGAGAAGCAGGTAAGGTGCTGTTAAAAATAAATGATGAATTAGTTTTTAAAATTAAATCTTTAAAAACTGTGCAAACAATGAAAAGAGCTTAAAATTCATTTTTTCCGCCGTACTGTCCCCAACGCGAGCAGCAGCTGCCACGAACCCACTGCCACTGGTTCTTAGTCGTCCGCGGTAGTCAGGTCCACACTACTTAAAGCCCTAAATCTGTTGACCACTGGGATGTTATACTCGGGAACCGTGTTGCAGAATAAGGGAAGAGGTTGTTCCAGCGTGGCCTGAAACTGGTGGTAGAAATACCACAGGTGGCTAATGTTAATAGAGCCTGGAGAGTATAGGCCACTGCTCCCTAGCAAGTGCTTAACAATTGCAGGGTCCCTAAAATTAAAAATGATGGAATCACCTTCGATATCTTTAGGTCCTATCCCCAGCCAATTAACCCTGCGTACAAACATGATCTCCCCCTGTCCTTGACCCTTAAGGAGTCGATGCCTGTTTAACCAGTGAACAACCTTATTCTTTAGTTCGGGGAATGTTTCGTCACTGGAGGTATGCAAAGGTGGAACGCCCGTGAGCACCGCCACATATGGTGCTACTTCAGGAGGTAGTTGAGGGCAAGGTGGAGGCTTCTTATGACTAGTTTCTAGGGGTTTGGGAAGGAGGGGGGGGGTTAGATTTGTTCCCAGTTGCGATACAGCTCGTGCTGGTACTCCTTGGGGGGCCCACAGCTGGTACTAATGTGGGAGTTTTCCTCACAACTGTGGGTACTGGGGGTTGTAGTGGGTGTGCTGGAAGGGGACTAACTTTCCACCCGGTATCGAATGGGGTTGTCAAAGAGGGACCAGGGCCCGCTCTTGGGGGCGGGTTCCCCGGTGCATTGGTTACCGGGTCTCTACCCAGACTTTTGTTGTTAATAAGAGAAGCAAGTCGATAAATCCTGGAGGAGAGGGTATTAAAGTGAGAAGTTATAAGCTGGTCTATGTGGGCCTGTAAGTCGATAATTAAGTGTCTAGCCCACAGTGGGGGACCAGTGTTATGCAAGTGGGAGGCAGACTTCAAGTGCGATGTAGGGGGTTTGGGAGGCAATTTGTTCACTTGTTTTCGTGTAAGTTTCGTCTTCCTTCGTTTGGGGCCAGGGTTGCGGGTCTTTTTCCCTACGGGTGAAGAATGTAACGAGGGTTCTACCACAGGAGTAAAAGCTTCCGGACTCTGCTGAGCACGGGGTAACTCGGAGAAGGATGTGAGGAATGAGGTGTATTCAGAGGGATTAACAGTGGTTTCTGGGGAAACCCCTACAGGCTGAGATGGGACGATCACTGGAGTGAGGGAGAGTCGCCTCTCTGTGTTTTCAATAGCAGTTGAGACCACTCCAATCGTCTTTTGGAGCATTTTATCTTTTGCCGTAAGGAATGGTAAGGGTTGGGTCGTGGCTGCCAGCTGTTTGGTCATGGGACGTGCAGTAGGAACCTTGTTGCTTTTACCCATATTGCTCAATGCCCGATAGTAAAAAGAGGCGAAGGATCCCGACTAAACACAGTTTAAAGTAGAAAGAGATTAATCTAAGGTATAGTTTGCAAAGTCCCGCTATGTGATAGCGCAGTTAAAAGTCCCTACTAGTTATACCTAAACATTTAGGGAGAAGGTTTGACTACTGGATAATACTAAGATAAAATGACAAGCAAATGGGGAGTAGATGCCCACAGATACAATACGAATCAATGAGAATACCAGACAATAACAATAGTTGGGGGGAAGAGTAAAGGGGATGGCCCAGCCCGGCCTCGGTCGGCCCCGGACGGCCACAGACGGCCCGCCCTTTGCCCAGGCTTAGCCCGGTGTGGCCCGCGGGCGGTCCCGCGACTCGGGAGCTGTCGTTGTTTTAATAATTAAACAACAGGGGGTGGTGATGGACAGAGTTTCTGAATTAAGCAGAATACTCTCAGCCAGTCAAGAGATCAAGGCTTAATCCAACACCGTTTTTTAGCTCACTGCACCATCCCAGCTCAGAACCTGTCTATATGCAAATTAGTCTGTCCCTGGCCCAGTGTATCATGGGAACAGGGCAAACCAAACTACCAAGCCAATTCTTTCACTGGGAAGGAAACAAGCTACCGGGGACCGGTTTCTGGCATTTCAGCCGTCTTCGGCCCGGCTTGCTTGAATCCTGATGGTGCAATGAGCAAGGGACTCACGTCTGAGTATACCCTTCCACGCTTATGGTGGACAAAATAATTAAACAACAGGGGGTGGTGATGGACAGAGTTTCTGAATTAAGCAGAATACTCTCACCCAGTCAAGAGATCAGGGCTTAATCCAACACCGTTTTTTAGCTCACTGCACCATCCCAGCTCAGAACCTGGCTATATGCAAATTAGTCTGTCCCTGGCCCAGTGTATCATGGGAACAGGGCAAACCAAACTACCAAGCCAATTCTTTCACTGGGAAGGAAACAAGCTACCGGGGACCGGTTTCTGGCATTTCAGCCATCTTCGGCCCGGCTTGCTTGAATCCTGATGGTGCAATGAGCAAGGGACTCACGTCTGAGTATACCCTTCCACGCTTATGGTGGACAAAATAATTAAACAACAGGGGGTGGTGATGGACAGAGTTTCTGAATTTAGCAGAATACTCTCACCCAGTCAAGAGATCAGGGCTTAATCCAACACCGTTTTTTAGCTCACTGCACCATCCCAGCTCAGAACCTGGCTATATGCAAATTAGTCTGTCCCTGGCCCAGTGTATCATGGGAACAGGGCAAACCAAACTACCAAGCCAATTCTTTCACTGGGAAGGAAACAAGCTACAGGGGACCGGTTTCTGGCATTTCAGCCGTCTCCGGCCCAGCTTGCTTGAATCCTGATGGTGCAATGAGCAAGGGACTCACGTCTGAGTATACCCTTCCACGCTTATGGTGGACAAAATAATTAAACAACAGGGGGTGGTGATGGACAGAGTTTCTGAATTAAGCAGAATACTCTCACCCAGTCAAGAGATCAGGGCTTAATCCAACACCGTTTTTTAGCTCACTGCACCATCCCAGCTCAGAACCTGGCTATATGCAAATTAGTCTGTCCCTGGCCCGGTGTATCATGGGAACAGGGCAAACCAAACTACCAAGCCAATTCTTTCACTTGGAAGGAAACAAGCTACCGGGGACCGGTTTCTGGCATTTCAGCCGTCTTCGGCCCGGCTTGCTTGAATCCTTATGGTGCAATGAGCAAGGGACTCACGTCTGAGTATACCCTTCCACGCTTATGGTGGACAAAATAATTAAACAACAGGGGGTGGTGATGGACAGAGTTTCTGAATTAAGCAGAATACTCTCACCCAGTCAAGAGATCAGGGCTTAATACAACACCGTGTTTTAGCTCACTGCACCATCCCAGCTCAGAACCTGGCTATATGCAAATCAGTCTGTCCCTGGCCCAGTGTATCATGGGAACAGGGCAAACCAAACTACCAAGCCAATTCTTTCACTGGGAAGGAAACAAGCTACCGTGGACCGGTTTCTGGCATTTCAGCCGTCTTCTGCCCAGCTTGCTTGAATCCTGATGGTGCAATGAGCAAGGGACTCACGTCTGAGTATACCCTTCCACGCTTATGGTGGACAAAATAATTAAACAACAGGGGGTGGTGATGGACAGAGTTTCTGAATTAAGCAGAATACTCTCACCCAGTCAGGAGATCAGGGCTTAATCCAACACCGTTTTTTAGCTCACTGCACCATCCCAGCTCAGAACCTGGCTATATGCAAATTAGTCTGTCCCTGGCCCAGTCGTTGTTTTAATAGCGCCTCCGGGCGCGGAACTGCAGGGAGCGGCTTCCGGCGCAAAGCTATCTGGGGGATATAGTCTCCCTCCTCTCAGCGGCCGCTGGTTGCAAGCTGCGGCGGCAGGAGGGAGACCGGGTGTAGCCGTGGGTGATTGTCCTGGTGTCCGTCTCGAAATGCAGGTATTTCTGCCCCCAAAGAAGATGGGACAGTGCCCGCTCCACCGGGGCTGTCGTTGTTTTAATAGCGCCTCCAGGCGCGGAACTGCAGGGAGCGGCTTACGCCGCAAAGCTATCTGGGGGATATAGTCTCCCTCCTCTCTGCGGCCGCTGATTGCAAGCTGCGGAGGCAGGAGGGAGACCGGGTGTAGCCTTGGGGGATTGTCCTGGTGTCCGTCTGGAAATGCAGGTATTTCTGCCCCCAAAGAAGATGAGACAGCGCCCGCTCATCCGGGGCTGTCGTTGTTTTAATAGCGCCTCCGGCGCGGAACTGCAGGGAGCGGCTTCCGGCGCAAAGCTATCTGGGGGATGTAGTCCCCCTCCTCTCGGCGGCCGCTGGTTGCAAGCTGTGGGGGCGGGAGGGAGACCGGGTGTAGCCTTGGGTGATTGTCCTCTTTCAAATGATATCTCAAGATTATATGGTAAAACAATCAGCAAGCTCTTATCTCAACCGCTGCACACCAATGTGAGAAGTTGGCCTGATATGTGATGTCCACTATTCTAGTGGGCACCCTGTATCAGTCCAAACAACCCTTATGGTGATGGTTGTAAAATCAACCTTATAGACCAGCTATCCTAGTGGTAGCATGGACAAAGCAGTCTTAGGCTAATACTTCAGAGAGCATGTGAAGCCAATTGTTTTACCAATTATAATCCCTTGAATACTAAATGAAAGGACACCACACAAGGTATATATCAAATATATATGTATTTATTACTAACACAACCTCTCTGCACCCTTTATGAGGTCAGAGTTCGAGATACAGCACAAGTTACTCAATAAGCATACTATTAGTTGCGCAAATACAATTCTGCCCTAGGGGCATCACGAACCATATACTGAGTAAGTGCTATAAGAACCACTTCAGGAAAGGTGAGTAAGCCTAGGGCCTAGGAAATCGCTGGGGCTACACTGAACCACCAAAGGTTAGGAAGTAGGAGTCCCACAGGATGCGTATGCAGTGTCTAAAGACACATGCGAGTTACCATAGACTTTCAATGGGAACGTAAAAGTTACAAAGTAGTAGATTTCGGACACTTCCGGGTGGACTACAGGAAAACCCAGTTGAACAAGGACACTTGGATACTTGTTACCCACTGGAGCACCAGAGTACTTGAGTTACCTCACCCAGGGAAGCCGGGTGCATAGGTGTTCTTTCGTGTCGGGTTTCGTCAATCAATCCTATAGAGAGCTGCAAGAAAATTCTGCAGGCGGCCAGGAGGAAGATGTCCAGATAGATCCAAGGGTGGATCGGAGCAGTGAAGAACCTGAAAGCAAAGGGGACAGAGTCTGGGTCACTAGCCAGTGACCAGAAAGGAACCAGGAAGGAACCAGGCGATGTCGAGATGCAATCAGGTGAAGAATTGAAGCTTGTCCCTGCAGCCACGGTGACCAGGAGGAGCCGACGACAACCAGGAGCTGGATACGGACTGTCCCACAAGGGATCTAGGTGTTGGCGGAGTCGGCTTCCGGATTGGAGTCAACAAGCTTTGGCAAAGGCAATCCACGCAGGAAGAGAAGATTGGCTTCTGTTCAGACCAGCAATGTCTGGATAGCTTCCCCTTTACAGGAAAGCAGGAGCAAGTCCAGAACAACTAGGCAAGCAGTGTTATTTCAATAGAATGTCTTCAGGAGGGTCACTAGCCAATGGGCTAGCAATTGCAAAGATGCGTCAAGGAGAAATGCAGGCGCAGGCCCCACGCGGCACTCATGGAGTGTGGAGGGCTGAGCTTCGGTGCACTTACTGCTCGGGGTTGACACTTCTCAAACCCCAATGCACAACTTCGAGGACACCTCAGAAGCTGCACAGTTATCAAAGGTGAGGGGCGAGATAAGAAAACGAGCTGCCTCCATTACGCACAGTGCGGATCCGCAGAGGAATTAGGAGAGGTTTTGAGCTAGACCTCTGAGTTATGGCAGGCTGGTATTTTTTCAGTTTTTTTCCGAGACAGCAAGGGCCATTTCCATAGAAGCTTTTGTGTATTAAGCACAATAATTTATACTGCACTCTCTTCCTAATTGGAAGGCAATGTAGGAATTTCAGATTAGGGCAGATTAGGGCCGGATGGTGATCTAGAGGGCAAGTCCAGGATTAATCTGGCTTCGGTATTCTACAGAATCTGTAGTGTAGAGAAAAGATCTTCATTTATATAGGCCAATAAAGCATTTCCGTAGTCCATGCGACTTACGATAAGGCCCTGCACCAGTGGCTTACTGGTTTCAATTGGTAGCCACTTAAAGATATTTCGTAATTTCCGTAGAATGGCATAGCAGGTGCCCAATACTCGGTTCACATGGGCTTTCATGGAAAGTTTATTGTCGATGGTAATTCCCAGATTGCAGACGGTTTGTTTTGGAGATGGACAGGGGCCGAGTGACATGGGCTACCAGCTGCTTGACCAATGATCTTTGCCCTGCCGAACAAGATGATCTCAGTTTAACTGCTGTTTAGCTGTAATTTATTTTGGCCCATCCAGCTGTCGATGTGAGTCATGCAGTTCTGAAACCGGATCATAGTGTCAACATGGTCAGGAAAAAATGTGATCAGCAGCTGGGTATCGTCTGCATACGAGACAGCCTCAAACCCATAGGATCTAATTATCTTGGCCAGTGGGGTGACATACAAATTGAAGAGCATAGGGCTCAAGATAAATCCCTGGGGAACTCCAATAGATACTGATCTGCTGCACACAGCCAGTGGACCAAGATGCACAGTGGTGGAGCGATCCTTTAGATAACTATTAAACCAGTCCAGGGCCTTCCCTCGGACCCCAGTCTCCCAGAGACGGTGTAGCAGAATGTCATGGGAGATGGTGACAAGTCTAAAAGGACCAGCGAGGCTGATTCTTTTTTATCCAAGGCCCGCCTGATGTTTGTCTACTATTTCGACTACCGCTGTTTCAGTGCTATGTGCCGCTCAAAACCCTGACTGCGAAGAGTCAAGAAGCTTATTACTTTCTAGGTAACTTGTTAGTTGTTTGTTTACCAGGGCCTTGAGCACTTTCCCAAAATAGGGCAGCAGTGAAATAGGGCGGTAGCTACCTGGTTCACTGGCATCAGTAATGTATTCGCATAACTCATTGTTTGTATATGTATATATCATGCACCTATATGTACCCTGTAAAGCGCTCTGATACCCGCAAGGGTCTTGCTCGCGCTATACAAAACCTTCAAAATAAAATAAATAAATAAAGTAAATAAACTAACTCAACTAATAACCTAATTTCTTACAGACAAGAAGGTCACAATAGTTATGGCCCTGGAATGAAGTGATATATAGTAACATAGAATGTGTCTTTGTTAAAGAAATGGAGGCAGCTAGGTAGCTTCAACTAACAAGTTTTTCTCAAAGTCCTAATAAGAACCAGAGGACCCTGAAGGACCCACCAAAGCAATACCCGTGCCCTAGACTGGATACCAGCCCATACCTTCTCTGGTTGAATCCTCTATCATCTCAAAGACATGTCTTGATTGCTACCTTGAACTATGGATTGATGGATGGAAAGCTTTAAATATGTTACACGCGTGTTCACACCAAATGTTGAAAATTAATCTAATGTGCCATTAGTATTTGTGTTACACTGAGCACGCATCCACACACTTTATTGCTGGTCATGTCCTCTAGCTACAAATAAAGGGTTATCTGAACGCACAGACTCAGACAATACCTGTGGTGTATGCAGTGATGTTCGTTGGTTATTGTCGGCATACAGTGACAGGCAGTTTTACATTTTTAAATTATTCATCACAGCTAGAGATTAATACAATATTTGATACTATATGTAAAGTGATATTGACTAGAAAAACTGGCAAAAAATGCATTGATATACTTTTTAAGCAAACAGAAAGTAACTGTTGGTCAAAAAAATCTGTCGACTTACTATGCATCTGACACAAGGAGAAAAAAAAGTAAAAGATCTATCTAAGGATGTGATAGAAGATCAACCGGATACTTTCCAGATGTGAAAAATACCCATCAGTTACCGACCGATACCGCCCTTGTCATCATCTGGAACCCTTCACACCGGAAGGGTAGAAACGGCAACCACTTGTGAGTTTGGTCAGAATGTGGGTGCCCCAGTGGGCTATAGGTATGTTGGCGTGTAGTTATAACTGAGAAGCAGTGCGTGAATCAAAGTGAGGGTGAAAAAAGGGTGCAAACATGGCTAAAATTGGAGAGATAAGAGGAAAAGGAATTTAATAAGTACCTCTCTGCTTCCAAATGAATAAAATCAGTGCGAAGATATAGTAGTTTCAACAAATAGCTACTATATATAACAATAGGTCACATTTGTGTCGAATACAGATTTAATCAATGTATTAACCAATGTGGCTCTAGATTTTTATGATGCACATCAGGATATGACAAGTCTTTGTGTCTTACATATTTTGTCTGTCTCGATTATGCGGGTCATAATCCATATATGGTAATTGATTTTGTGAATTGCATGTGTTTTATGCATGAGGCAGAGAATGATCTAACTAGGTTAACTATCTAACCCGTTCAAGGTATTTTAAAGGTGTAATGAAATTTTAATTTATTTTTCTTAATAATAAAATATTTCTGTAACACATTATGTGTTTTTTTCAATTGAATGCATTGTGAACCATTGTATTTGTTGCACCATTTGATTGTGGGGTCTGGGGAATCTTGTTTTCTTGACTGGCAGAGGTAGCCAGTGAAGTTCTAGAGAAATGTGCATGACATGGTCATACTGTACACACCCGACTGGGCTGGTCAATATAATTTCAGTTTGATTTATTCATGCTAGTCGGGGCAGCAGATATAACCCTTCTTCTAATGGCCCAGAACTGGCCCAGAAATGTTGTAGTTGCACACGCATAGAGTGGTCTCGCTTCTGACTTTAAAATGCGTAAGGCATGTTTGTGGCTGTGTTTCCCAAGTTGTCTACATACCGGAGTTAACCAATTCCTTCTAGGTCTGGCATAGGCAGCATAAGCAAAAAAGACATGGCCTATTGTTTTATACGGGCATGGACAGCTGTGATTTATTTGTCAGCCAGGAATTAGTGAAGGCATTAATGGGTAGACAGCCATGTCTGAACCGGGTGTACAATTTCCTGTCTGCCAGCACTTTAATAAAATCAAGATAGCTTTCTAGCTGGCTGATGGATTTTATGTCAGTGAAAACATCAGTTAACCCCTTCCACGCTGATGACGAGCTGGGCTCGTCATGGCGTAGCCTCCTCGCACGCTGATGACGAGCCCAGCTCGTCACGTAACATGCGATTTAAAAAATCTCAGCGTGCGAGCGGAATTCCGCTAGCGCGCATGAGGTTAAACAGACATGACGGATTTTCATGAAATTCTTCTGTTCTACCCATGTCCAATACTGCCATTTTAGTTGATCCCTAAAGTATGGGGGCAGGAGACCATCTAGCTCCTTAGGCACGCCTATGCCTGCCCGGATGGTGTCTGTATGTTTAATCCGCCCAATTTTGATTTTTGTCCAAGGCAGAAACTTCGGTATAAGCAGCGGCATATGGGGCCAAGACAGGGGTTGTGACCATTCTATGCCAAAAGAGCAATGGGCGTAAGCTCACCTGGTCATTAATAGACTTGACACCCAGGTCAAATTTCAAGGGGAGGAGGGGGGTGCTTTGGGGGAGTGATACCAAGCTCCTAAGGAACTTTTTTCCACTGTTGAAAGAGTGTTAACATTTATGGAACCCTACAATTCTGCCCTGTATAGCACACTACTCACTACCTTGCAACAGTACAGCTTGAGTGCGGGGGCTACAGGCTTGGTATAAGAAAGGCAGTGCTCCTGCCGCAAAGCCCCAGTTAACTGGGAACATTTCAAGGATGCCTTCTCTAGGTGTTTCTTCCAAGCCATTCCCTCGGGCAACTTGATTCCCAGGTAGTCAAAAGAACCAACTCGCTAGTGCGGAACATTATCTAGGACCAAGTTGCCTTTAAAGGATTTGTGGGGATTTAGCATCATCAACTTGGTTTTAGTAGTGTTGATGACCAAACCACTCACATCACAAAAGGCCTTAAAATGGTTTAGAAATTTTTGTAGGCCAATGGGAGTTTTGTACACCAAAAGGGTGTCGTCCGCAAACAATTATGTTGCTATTTTGCGGTTTCCCAGCGAGGGAGCATCAGCTGGAATGGAGCAAAAACATCGGCCACCTGGTTTACATTCAGGGAGAAGAGGGGGCCAAGACACACCATTGGCGTACCGCCTGCTGGATCTTGAATGGCTTGGTGGATTGACCCTGGTTTTCACACCTCACGCAGGCAAATTTGTCCTAATGCAGCCTGATTAGTGGTTCTAATGTTTCCAACGGCATTCCCATGTCCCTAAGGACTGCCTTTTCCCAACACAACTACCTTCCAATACGGCAGAACCAGGCAAAATGCCTATTCGATGGTTCCGGTCTACCGCCGAAAGGCCGCCTGGAGAGGAGAGAGGATGTCATTCTCATCCATCCAGGTCTGGATTATATCAAGGAGCGAATGGCAGAAAACCTCTGGGCACAATCTATCAGGCTAATTCGATGGTAGTTGGCGGGCTTCGACATGTCCCCTTTCTTAAAAAAAGGAATTACTTCTGCCCCCTTCCAGGTGTCCAGAATTCTCCACTGCCAGCAATATCATTGGCCAATTTCATGAAATAGGTTACCTAGTTGTCCCTATCAGCACGGAAGAGGTCGCAAGGGATGCCATCAAGAACGGGGCTTTTGCAGGGACAATGGTATTTAAGGAGCGCATTATCTCCTCCTTAGTGAATGTAAGGGTATATGTAGGAACACCTATATCGTGGAGCATCAGGGAACTGTCATTGGTGTAACCACTAGAATATAACTCACTAAAATGTTTATGTCATTTTATGGCCAAAATGTTGTTTGCCAAGGGAGGTGTGCATTTGAAGTTGCTTTTAGACACAAGGGACCAAAACATCCGACTGTCAGAATGCCCAATGGCCTTTCCTAGCTCTTCCCATCTCTTCTCATCCCATTCTTTTCTGGCTTTGCCCTGCACCTGTTTATATTCATTGCTAGCTATACAAATACTGGCTGGCTCTCTATTCTTGATAACAACAGTCAGTCTCCCTCTCAGAGCCCTGCACTCTTTATTGTACCATGAGCGTCTCCCTAGGGACATTCCCTGATATAACCTGGTCTTGTTAATCGGGGCATGGAAAAAGCAGGCCAGGCAATCAAAGAATTCCCTATGGAGGGTACTGCAACTGGTCTGTATAGGAGAATCCATGGTTGCTGGTGTTAGAGTTGCAAGATGCTTGGTTAGGGCGTCCTTAATCGATTGGATCTTTCTTTCATCCACCAGAACCATAGGCCATTTAGGTCGGTGCTTATCATTTGTGTGGATTGGAATCTTTGTGCTTAATAGTGTTGGGGGCTCTTTCCCAGTGCCACCCCAGGGCTTATAAATAGACAGAATAAGGGGGTTATGTTCAATGTCGCAGGACGGAACTAGGGTCATGTACTGTACCAAGGGCCAAAGTATCAAATCCACTAATAAGTAGTCAATCCTACTTCAGCCATTTGGTCCAGTGAAGGTCATTCCTCCTTCTCTGTCTGAAATGGTTCTACCGTTGGTGGACCTCAACCTATATTCTAAGGATATCGCGTTCAACTGTAGTGCAGCTTGCAACCACTTTTTGATTGGGGTGAGCTCCCGAGGAGGAACCCTCCAAAATGTGTCCTCCTTGTTCTCATCACTGGCCTCAGCCCAATCGAGTGGCTCAAAAGTTACGTTAAAGTCACCTCCAACTTTTAGTGGATGACTTTCGTGCCTGGCTTCCAATAAATTATCCAGGACAAGGAGGGTTGGGGAACTACCAAAATCTGGTGCACCAAGTATATACATTGCATATATCAGCCGTCTTACCCTTGCCATTGGTTTAACTTAATCCCAAGGATATCTGGGCTATTAGTAACCAACTCTTTTGAACGGCAATTTAATGTAAGACTTACTAGTGTGAGCAACACTCCTGAGGACTGGCCATGTTTGGATGGTATTGCAAGTCTGTGGAAGGTCATAAACCCTGGAATAAATGTAGGGGTCAAACTCCAGGTTTCTTAGAGAATGCATATCTTAGTTTGAGCGATGAGCTCCAGCCAACGTGGGCAATCAAGCTTCCCCCTTATGCCTGCCACGTTCCATGGCATGATTCTCAGCATTTGCCCATTGCCTTTAGAAGTAAGATCCGGGAAAGGAGTTTGAACGTTCGATTAGGGCGATATATGGCAATCGATGATTGTGTACAGGCCACTGGCCTGGGTACAATCACTCAACACTATTAGTGGGTCAAAGACTTGCGCCATCTGTGTAGGATGTAACGTACTCTCTTGCTCATTGGAAAATTCATCTAGATACGAGAATGCACAGTCAGTGATGGTCGTAGGACCTATAGTAAAGTTACTCAAGGAAACCTTGTTAGGGACTGGGCTTAGTCAGTCATTCAATCAATCAATCACTTGTAAAGTGCACTACATACCTGTGAGGGTCTCAAGGTGCTGCGAAGGGTGGGTGCTACTGATCGAACAGCCAGGTCTTGAGTAGCCTCCTGAAAGTCATCAGGTCTTGGGTCTGTCGTAGGCTCTGTGGGAGGGTGTTCCATGTCTTGGCGGCGAGGTGGGAGAAGGATCTCTTGCCGGTGGTTGTTCTTCGGATGCGAGGGACGGTGGCGAGTGTGAGGTCGACAGAGTGGAGCTGGTGGTTGGGGATGTAGAAGAAGAGTCGTCTGCTGAGGTAGGTTGGGCCGGTCTTGTAGAGTGCCTTGTGTGCGTCAATGAGGAGCTTGAAGGATATCCTCTTGTTGACGGGGAGCCAGGTCAGGTTTCTCAGGTGAGGGTGATGTGGCCGTGATGTGGTACATCAAGGATCAGTCATGCCCAGACGTTTTGGAAGCGTTGCAGTCGTTTGATGAGCTTGGTCGGGGCTCCTGCGTAGAGGGCATTTCCGTAGTCGAGTCTGCTGCTGACTAGGGCCTGGGTGACTGCCCTCCTTGTATCGGTCAGGATCCACCTGTAGATCTTGCGAAGCATGCGGATGGTGTTGGCGCAGTAGGAAGAGACTTGCTTGGTCATTGAGAGCATTGAGAAGAGGCTGATTCCCAGGTTGCGTGCGTGATCGGTGGGTTTCGGGGCTGACCCAGTGCCGTCGGCCACCAGGAGTCGTCCTAGGCTGAAGGGTTGGAGCCGAAGATGAGGACCACTGTCTTGTCCGAGTTCAGTTTCAGACGGCTTATCTTCATCCAGTCGGCGATGGCCTTCATTCCTTCGTGGAGGTTGGCTTTGGCGGTGATGGGGTCCTTGGTGAGGGAGAGGATCAGTTTAGTGCCGTCGGCGTAGGAGATTATGTTGAGGTTGTGCTGTCGGGTGACTTGTGTGAGCGGGGCCATGTAAATGTTGAACAGTGTTGGGCTGAGGGAGGATTCCTGGGGTACGCCGCAGATGATCTTGGAGGCTTCGGATCGGAATGGGGGAGGCGGATGCTCTGGGTTCTGCCAGAGAGGAAGGAGGAGGTCCATTCCAGAGCCCTGTCTCAGATTCCTGCGGCGTGGAGGCGTACGCGTAGTGTGCGGTGGCAGACGGTGTCGAAGGCGCCAGAGAGGTCCAGGAGGATGAGAGCTATAGTCTCAACGTTGTCCAGCAGGGTCCTGTTGTTGTCTATGATGGCGATGAGGGCGGACCCGGTGCCGTGGTTGCTGCAGAACCCTGACTGGGAAGGGTCCAGGATTCTGTTTTCTTCGAGGTATCGGGTTAGCTGTCTGTTGACGATCTTCTCGATGACCTTGGCCGGGAACGGGAGCAGATAGATGGGCTGGAAGATCTTGAGGTCTCTTGGGTCTGCCTTGAGTTCTTTGAGTAGGGCGTTGATCTTGGCGTGTTTCCAGCTCTCTGAGAAGGTCACGGTTTCGAGGGAGAGATTGATGACGTTGCGCAGGTGGGGTGCGGTGGAGCTGCTTGCTTTGATAAAGATGTGGTGTGGAATGGGGTCTGATGGGAAGCCGGAGTGGATTGTGCTCATGGTCTTAATGGTGTTGCTCACACTTGCCCAGGCTAGCAGGGGGTCGTGGTGGATGGTGTGCGGAGAGTCTGTTGTGTTGCGGTCTGTTGGGGCTGTCTGGGTGTCTGCTATCTTGCGGTGGAAGAAAGTGCTTGCGACTGCGGGATGTCGTTGGTGTTGGAGCTGGGGTTGGAGACATACCCATTAATATGAGGACTGGCCATTGACCGTAATGAAGTGTGTAATTACTATTCTAACTCCATGTGTGCTTTGATAGTAGGGTAGATTTTGTAGTAGACTGTGGCAAATCTAATTGCATTTTTATTTTTTGGATGCACTTGCCCGAAAGTACTTAACCACACTATTTCGACTGGTCCTCACAACACACCGGTCCTCACAAAGATAGTGTTTGGTTCTGACAAGATTAACCCACGCAGTGAGGACCAAGTTGGTTCCCACAGCATAGGTTACACATGCCCACACAAAAGCACACACCCACACGCACACATACACACACACTTTCTTATCTGTTTTAAAGGTCTGAAAACATGGTTAAATGACAAAATACTGTGTTTTAAGTATCCCTCACAATGCGCACTCCTTTCTGCCCATTAAAGTCCCCTGGTGTGATGTTTCCTATAATGATTAACATGATATGCCAGTGTGATTTTGAAGCTCACACCCCACACCTTACTGACCAAGCTACACGCCTGAGCAGGGTAGAAGATTTTGGGGGCCATATGTGTGTATATATATATATATATATATATATATATATATATATTCACTGAAAAACCATAGGTTTCACACCAGTTATAGTTAGGAATTAGCATTTAAAAAACCTATTTAAATTCACTGAAAAAACCATAGGTTTCACACCAGTTATAGTTAGCTGGAAATTTTACTGACATAAAACCAATGAAATTCCACGTTATAGTTAGTTGGACTCACTATAACTTGCGCGCCTGCAATGCACTGCTGATGACGTCACATATTACATCACTCATGACATGGTCAGTGGCATCACTCATGACATCACTGATGACACCATCCAGGGAATGTGTGTCTTTCTGAAAAATAAATATGTTAGCTACATGTGTGTGTATATGGGTTATTACATCTTTTTTTTTAGTATCAGTATGAGTGTCTGTATGGTTTGGTGTGCGTGTTACTTAGCACATACATACATCAAGGACTGACTCACTGTTTGTATGTGTTTTGAAGACAGCATATGTGCAGGACTGTATGGGTGGATGAGTGTGTATATGTGTGTGTTAGTGAGTGAATGACTGTCTCACTAGTGTTTTTATGAGTAACTACATATGTTTTAATCTAGTATATGAGTATTGATGTGTATAAGTGAGTATATATGAGAGTGAGAGATTGAAAGAGTCGCTGTTTAAATAAGTATGTGTTTCTATAGGTGATTGTTTAAGAGAGTAAGTATGTGTAAGTTTCCTTAGGAGCAAGGTGGTAGTGTGTGTATATCTGTATATGTAAATAAATTAATGTTTATTAGTTTATTTGCATGTGTGAGTATGTGTGTGAGTAACTTTTTGATGACTGTCGGTGTGTACCAGGATGTATAGGTGTATCACTACATATGATGAGTGAGTATATGTATGAGTGACTATATAGAACTGTTGGTGAATGAGTGAATGTGTATATAGATGGTGGAATTACTGAATTGGTTGTTGTAACTGGTATGGGTATATCCACTTTTTTGAAAATGTTAGTTTCTATTTTTGAATATGTGTTTCAAGGGTTACATTACACTAAAAGGAGGTCTGTCATTCTGTCACAAGGATGGTGTCATCAGTGATGTCATGAGTGATGTCACTGACCATGACATGAGTGATGTAAAATGTGACGTCATCAGCAGTGCATTGCAGGCACGCAAGTTATAGTGAGTCCAACTAACTATAACATGGAATTTCATTGGTTTTATGTCAGTAAAATTTCCAGCTAACTATAACTGGTGTGAAACCTATGGTTTTTTCAGTGAATTTAATAGGTTTTTTAAATGCTAATTCCTAACTATAACTGGTGTGAAACTACGTTTTTTCAGTGAATTTCTTAGGTTTTTTAAATGCTAATTCCTAACTATAACTGGTGTGAAACCTATGGTTTTTTCAGTGAATTTCAAAGGTTTTTTAAATGCTAATTCCTAACTATAAGTCTCACTTTATAAGTAAGACTGTTAGCGCTCTAGTTGTTCTTTAGAACACTCTGGTTCATTCTGTCTTTGGGCTATAGTTGGGATACATCTGGCTGATATTTGGGCTACATTTGGGCTACATTTTTTTTTTTTTGTCTCTGGTGGCCATCTTTGGGCTACATTTGGGCTACATTTGGGCTCTAACATATATATAGCCCAATGTAGCCCAATATATATTTTTTCAAAGTTAATGTTCGTAAAAACCACTTGAGCATATATCTTGAGACATAGCAAAGGCACATTGGGCTACCAGTCCCTACAATTTTGCCAATTTTTTTTTGAATATTGTTTTTTTTTAAATGTTTTTTTTTGCCTTGGAGCGCTCTCGGTGCGCGCCCCTGTGAGCGCCCCGGAAAGCGTAGTTTTATGAAGCGCCCCTGGGCGCGCACCGGGGAGCATCCCGTAAGCGCCAATATCGCGAACGAAAACATGATCGAGACGTATCGCGTAGTCGCGTCCGCATGATACGCAAGGCGTAAGTGCACCCGGAAGCACTCGAGCAAATACGATCGCGCAACGTAGGTGTCCGACGCGCTTACGCGACACGCCCCTGGGCGCGCCCCGGGGCGCGTAGCGTAAGCGCGTCGGGTCATGTGACCTGAAAATAACACTTTTCATTGGTTCATAACAGTTTTGGTTTCATAATGATGAAGCCCCTGGTCATGTGACCTAAAAATAACACTTTTCATTGGTTCAATACATTTTTTTTTCAAAAGGATGAAAGACCCCACCTTTTTTCCTTATTCTGACTTTGTCCTTTGACTTAGGAAGACCTGTTTGTACCTCTCTGTACCTTTTTGATCAATATAATGACTTCAGTAGTAGCAGCAGCTGGTGCATCTGCACCACCACCACAACCAATAAGAGGACCACCTCAAGATATCATTGGTGGTCAACAAGAGGAGGAAGAGGAGGAAGAGGAGGAGGAGGAGGAGGGGAGTACAAGATGGCTTGAAGAACAAAATACTCCATACCAGCCAAGACCACACATTATTTGGGAGTTTTTTTCTATCCCAGAGGGGAAGAAAAAAGTTAATGCAGCAAAGGTGACTTGCCGAATCTGTGGCGTGGAACTTTCCAGGGGAAACCCGAATAAGAAATATTCATTTGGGAACAACACGATGATACGCCACATGCAGCATAAGTATCCAATAAATTATTCTGCTGCAGAGATGAGGGAGCTGGCCCGTAACCCTCCCCAATCCGCAAGCACCACCTCAAAAAGGAAGCAACCCACTCCGTCGGCACCAGAGGAAAGTGAGACGATGCCTTGCATTCAGCCACGATTTGCAGATTTCAGAATTATCTGTAAATATTGTGGGAAAACCATCTCCTACGGAGAACAGAGCGTAAAGCTCATCGTCCTTGCTGGGGACAACCACAAATTATTATTATTATTATTATTATTATTGGGACATTTGTAGAGCGCTGTGATTACGCACACCGGCGTGTCCACGCGCTGAAAGTGGGAGAGGCAGATAGCAGGGGACACAAAAACTGAGCGGACCGTTATTTAGTATAGAGAAATGTTTTGAGTTTCGCTCGGAACCTAGCCTCCTCTGGTTCCAGGCGCAAGTCCGCTGGCAGTTTATTCCAGTTTGTTGCCGCTAGGCATCTGAAGGACCTGCCTCCCATGCGGGCCTTCTTAATTCTCGGAATCCTCAGTAGGCCGCACCCTGTAGATCTAAGCGCACGTGTTGGTTTGTACACTTCGATCAATTTAGTCAGAGGGTCGGGTGCCCTGCCATTCAAGATGCGATGACAGGTGCAGAGGGCTTTATATTCCACTCTTCTCCTCACAGGGAGCCAGTGTAGCTGCTGGAGGGCCGCCTTAGAAGGCGCCCTTTTAGGCAGTCTAAGAATCAGACGCGCTGCCGCATTCTGCAGCACTTGCAGGCGAGCCATGCTTTTTTCTGGAGCCCCCAGGTACAGCAGGTTCCCATAGTCCGACCTAGCTGTCACCAGGGCATGGACCAGGGTTTGGCGGGCTTCAATCGGGAGTAAGTCCAGGACTTTTCTCAGCTTCTTCAGAATCCCAAAACAGACTCCCACCACCCGATTAATCTGGGGGCCAAAAGTAAGACCAGCGTCAAACCACACCCCCAGATTGCGTGCCTCTTGGCAGGGGGTTGGGGTAGGTCCAAGGCAAGAAGGCCACCATGCCGACGACCAGGCAAACTGGGCTCTCCCCACCACCAGCACCTCTGTCTTGTTGCCGTTCAGCTTTAAACAATTGATGGCCATCCATTCGGCTAGATCTTTCATGCACGAACGGAAGCCATCGGCAGCAAGACAGGGCGCGTGCGATAGGGAGATCACCAGCTGCGTGTCGTCGGCGTAAGAGACCAGTTGGAGGCCATGGCTCTCCACAATCGAGGCAACAGGCGCGACATACATATTAAAGAGGGTTGGGCTCAATGACGAGCCCTGCGGCACGCCTTGGCCCAGAGGCACCCCCTTTGAATAGCAGTCTCCCTGCCTAAATCGGTCTTGGATCCATCTCAGCGCGGTGCCAGAGATGCCACCTCTGTTCAGACACTGTAGCAGGATGTTATGCGCTACAGTGTCGAACGCCGCGCTGAGGTCCAACAGGATCAAGGCCATAGTTTGGCCTGCGTCCACACCCTCTCTCAGATGTTCCGTAGCCATGAGAAGGGCGGACTCGGTTGAGTGTCGTGGCCTAAAGCCAAACTGCGTCGCATGGAGCAGTCCCCTATCTTCCACGTGCTTCATAATTTGGGTATTGACCACCTTTTCCGCCACTTTTGACAGAAAAGGCAGGAGGGAGATGGGCCTCAGATTTTCTAATACCTCGAAGCCCAAGTGGGGTTTCTTCCGGAGCGGGAGCACCACCGCCTGTTTCCACCCCTCTGGCAGCTTTCCTGATCCGAAAGAGACGTCGAGGATGTGCCTTATATAAGGCTCCAGGACTTCCAGGCTATCTGCCAAGCGTTTTGGCGACACCGGATCCCACGGGGACCCTGATTTAACAGAGCGGCACACCACTACTAACTCCTCAAGAGGAGGGGTGCGGAAGTATGTAATATGCCCTGCCGTCTCTGTGCCCCAATCAACCCTAATTATTTCTTTTCTTTTTTTTTGTTGCTCCAGTTGAGCCATTCTCAAGTCCCTGTTTTTTCGTTTCTCCCCATGAAAAATACAATAAAATATAAAACTGTTCAGAAAACCGAAAAAAAAGTACAAAATGTTCAAAAAAACAATAAAAAAAATATAAAACAACAAAAAGAAGAAAAAAAACAGTTCTTTTTAGACCTACCTCCAATTTATAAAAAAAGGCTTCATTTTAGGAAAAGTCTGTCATTCTTTCTTCCCCATGGTACACTCCCCGGTCCGCTCCCCGGTGCGCGTACCAGGCGCTCCCCCCGCGCAAATCAAAAAAATATTATTTTTTTGCCCGGCTGGGCCCTTTTATGGCCCCCACATCAAACCTAGGGGGTCGGGGGGTGTCTATCTCTGCCCCCTTATGGTCATTTCCCCCTTTGATTTTTCCACCTCTTATGTCTCGATTTTACAGAGACACAAGATGGCGGCCGCTCCGGACTGTTTTGAATGTTTACAGACACCCGAGAGCCAATCAGCTTTCTGTGCGCAAGTCGCGTGGCGCGCCCGGAGCGCTCCCCGGTGCGCGTACCGGGGCGCTGCCATAGATATATATATTTTTTTTAACATAAATTACTCAAAATCCACTGGAGCACATATCTTGAGACATAGCAAAGGCACATCGGGCTACCAGCCCCTACAATTTTGCCAAGTTTGGTGGAAATCTATTCAGCCGTTCGGGCTAAAAGTGAAACCGACCGCCCTATGGAAATTAACATGTGGAAAACACGTTTTGGTACCCCCCTTTTATCTCGGCCCCCGCTTGACGAATCCCCCCCAAACTTTCAGGGAAGGAGCGGAGCGGGCCATTTTCTTGGAGAAATTCGCGAAGATTCGTCCACCGGCGCCAAAGTTATTCCCAATAGAATGTTGCGGTTTTCCTATGGAAAGTAGATCCTAACTATAACAACCTACTGGCGACCGCCAGTAGGTAATATATAAATATATATATATATATATATATATATATATATATATATATATATATATATATATATATGTCCCAAAGAACGATGCTTCTTGCCGCAGCTTGCCCAAATTGTGGAGGGGTCTCGCAAAATCCGGGGAAGCAGTCCCGGATGCAGATACGAGATATGTGAAGCTCCAAAGTCCGCAAGCACAGCAAGTACAGCCACATGAACAGACAGGAACCAGCGAGACCCAGGAAGGTGCACATTTTTTTCTTTATATAGTTTTCAACCCAGCACCAGTCCGCCATGACGCGTTTCGGCTAGAGATAGCCTTGATCACATGACAACGTCATGGGGGCTGACCACCCATTTAAAGTGCAAAAGTGCCATCACATGTCATGGAAAAGGAAAAAATACTACTATTTCCAAAATGTCACATAATTAAGTTGGTGCATAAATGCCGGTATTGCACACACAATTTACAAGTCGATAATAAATATTTAAAATTATCTGTAAAATACATATTGCAAACCCAAATGTAAAACCTCAGTTACCAAATGTCAATGTAAGAATTCATGGCAACGACTATATCAAAAAACCTCTAAAATAGATATAAAAGTTAAAAGCCTTATAAATTTTTATATATAATTATTGCCATTAAAATCCATCTGAACACAGTGCCGTACGTATATTGAAAGAGGCAACAATGAAAAATGCAAGAGGATAACAAATAATCCCAATTGTCATGCATTCATGTCTGTTCAGAAGAAATAATGCCCATGTGGGCTATACACTGGCACTGAGGTAAAAGATAAAATTAGATATGTGCAAATACGCATAATTAGTGCAAACATGTCATGATGGCAATAAAGTGCTACCAGAGAAAAGTGCAAATTTGTTAAATCAGTAAATGATAAGAAATCAATTACAAAAAAGGTCAAGAGGGGTCCAGGATGCATGTTATAATATCATTTCACTAGCCTAAATTCAAAGTTGCAGGACAATCACAGTACTGAAGAAAAAGTGCAATGTGCATACCACAAAATGAACAGAATACTATAGATAGGTGTGGCAGTCCTCCCCAATATTGAGCCCTTGCGGTGACTTGGTATCTAGTGATATGATGTATCGGGTCTCTAGCTTACGCAACAGGGACTCTCTATCACCTCCCCTCCTCTGGGGAGGAACACAGTCTATCACAAAGTATTTCAGCAAGGAAGCATCTTTCCCATGAGTCTTCTCAAAATGCCTGGCTACTGGATATGCCGGATCTGCATTGGTGATTGCTCGCAGATGCCGTAAGATTCGTTTGTGGACTTGTGGCCTTGTACTGCCCACATATCTGAGCCCACAAGGGCATTCTAAAACATAAACTGCAAATTCAGATTTGCAGTTTAGTTTTTGCTTGATTTTAATGGGAAACGGGGAAAGTGGTGTGCTTACCTCAGACTTGCTGGTGCCATGTTTACATGCTTTACAGGTAAAACATTTCAAGAATCCCTTGCTATCGTCTAACCAGGATCCCATGATCACCTCTGGGCTGCTCGAAACTAAGCTATCTTGCATTGACCGGGCTTTACGATAGGTTATACTAGGGTATTTGGGCATGGCAGGGCCAATGACAGGGTCACTGGATATAAGGGACCAGTTGTCCTTGGTTATTTTGTGAATGCTTTTGTGTTGATTACTATATCCAATAATCAACCTAGTCTCCTCGCAGGATCTATTAGCGGGAGACTGCACCCGTTTAGCTCCTGAGCCCAGGAGTACTGTCCTGTCCATTCTATTGGCTCTCTGTGAACTTCAATCTACATAGACTATTTTTTGCAGGGCTATGTACAGAAACTAAAATCATATATACGTGACACCAGTGATTTTTTGGTAAAGTTGAAAGAAATTGATTGGAAACAAGGTGATTGGCTTATGGCTTTGGACGTGACATCGCTGTACACCAGCATTGCACATACACAGGGACTGGAAGCGGTGAAATACTTCCTGTCTAGAAGATCTGAAGATTGTGATGCTCATAATGTTATGTTGTTGGATATGTTGAATTTCTGTTTATCAAACAATATCTTTATGTTCAACAATTTGATTTATCGTCAGGTTCAGGGTGTGGCAATGGGGGCCAGCTTCTCCCCAAGTTTCGCATGTCTGCACATGGGAGCTTGGGAGGAGCTGGTCCTCAGAACCACATACCTGGAGGAAATGGAGAACAACATTATTGTTTGGTTTCGTTTCATTGATGATTTGTTTATTATTTGGAGTGGCAGTGAGGAGTCTGCAGAAAAATTCATTACTAACATCAATGAAAATGAATTAAATCTTAGATTTACTGCCACCCTCAGCCAAAACACTGTAACCTTTTTGGACACTGAGGTGTATGTGAAAAATGACAGACTACATACCAGAATATTTCGAAAGAAAACGGCTGGGAACAGCAGTTTACATGCTGCGAGTGCCCACCCTAGGCCCCTCATAGCCAGCATCCCCTATGGGGAAATGCTAAGAATGAAAAGAGGATGCAGTGATCCTGTAGAATTGAAAAAAGCCCAAAGTGAGAGCAAGAAAAGATTTCTCGACAGGGGATACTCAACTGAGATAATTGATAGAGCCATTGCTAAATCAGATACATTATCTGGGGATGAGTTACTAGAGGGTAATCTCCAAGATAGAGAGGATCATGCAAATAAAGACAAACGTGATTTCAGAATCATAACAGGATTCAGTAGACAATCGAGAGACATCTACAAGATTGTCAACAAATATTGGCCTTTGGTGACAAAGGATCCTATCATAGGCAAGGAATTGCCGACTAGGGTATCCCTAACTTACAGCAGGGCTCCATCCCTTAGAGACCAAATAGTGGACACCAACCCCGAACCTGTCAAAAAGAGCAATTGGTGGCAATCTAATAAAGGATTTTATAAATGCAAGACATGCAAAGCATGCACCCATGGGGTCAATACCAAAACATACAAAGACGGATTTAGCGATATAGATCATCCAATTTCGCAGGTATTGACTTGTAAAACCGATCCTGCGGTGTACATCTTGCAATGCCCTTGTTCATTAAAGTACGTTGGTAGTACTAAACTCCCGGTACACCAACGGATCCTACAACATCTTAGAGCAATATCAAATGGGGATAACACCTACCCAGTAGCTCGCCACTATCGTGAAGTACATCAAAGTAACAACAAATCACTAACGTACTTTGTGATAGACAGTGTTAACAGCAATAGACGGGGTGGTGACAGAGAATCTAAGTTGAGGAAACTTGAAATTAAATACATTCTCTCACTTAATACCAGGATTAAACATCACTGAGGATATGTACACATGTTTACTTTAATACAATGCGGTTTAAGGCAGATCAATTATAATTAATAGATTGCATGAAACAGGGACCTGGTTTATAACTATGACATCCTACAGAAAACATAGGTAGATCCCGGCTGGGATACAAGATAGCCTTATATGTTTTAAAGGGATGAAAGTTCACTTCTTTTGAATTGATTTAGAGTCTGTAGAACCAAGTAGCGGCTGCTATCTGATTAGAAAAAAAGAAAAAAAGAAATAGGATATTTATATGGTTGTTTATAAGTCAATACTAATCCAGCATAAAGGTCCTTATTCCTTGGAAGCTGATTTTATAAATATTGACTTGCTTTAAAATGTTTTGCACTATTTCACTTTATTATGGACTAGGTTGATAATGAAGGCTAACTACTAATTTCAAGTAACTGATTGAGAAATAAGTAAATACCAGGAGATTACATTGAGTTTGCATAAATGATGATTTGCAATTGCACTAACGTCCTTGAGGGAAACTTCGCCTATTAGGAAGTCATTTGTTTACATTGGATTGCGTTCCTGCGATATTTTGCACATTTTTTGCTATGATAGATGTTATTAAAATGTAATCATAGTGGCATTTCTTTTGCACAACAGTAAGACTTTGCACAAGTTATATATGCACTTTAGCGGAAGCACTTTACATTGGATATAATATTAAATGGCCATGTAAATATGTAAATATGTAAATATATTTTTTCTTACAAGGACGTTTGAACAACAAATAGATGTGTTTTTGTATTTGACAATTATCAACAAACTCATGTATTTTACTTACTTTAAATAATGTGGTATTTAACCCTTGATTCATATGATTTAATGAAAAAAAGCGTTATAAAGTTTATGCCTTCTATGACATTAACTAAGCTTGTTTGGATAACCATCCAGAATCTACAAGTATTTCTTCCGTGTCCATTTTTAAAACAAGCATGTGATCAACTTTTTTCAACTGAAGCTGTCCCTTTAAAAGAACGGCTCATTATGTTGGACACTGTCATGTGAACAAGGCTCCTCGGAGCCGAAACGTCATGCGATGTGCTTGCACTAATTAAATAATTTGCACGAACTTGGACCGTGTCTGCGTCGTTCTATGGAGTGTGAAGACCCCTTACCCTATGGAGACAGAGCGCTGATTCTTGGATATATATATATATATATATATATATATATATATATATATATATATATATATGTATATATATATATATATATATATATATATATATATATATATATATATATACGTATATATATATATATATATATATATATATATATATATATATATATATATATATATATATATATACATATATATATATATATATATACACATATATATATATATATATATATACATATATATGTCATGTGATCAAGCGCTCTGTGTAGCGCGAAACGCGTCATGATGGCTGGGAGCACCAACACCAAATAAACCACCTTGCACAAAACTTGGGTCCGTGTCCGTGTTTTCAGGACGAGCTGAGCCTGCCTTGCAGCCGGATTATCCTTGGAATATATATATATATATATATATATATCCAGCAACACAGCAATTACCAGAATGCTTTGCTCATAGAAGCAACAAGACACGCCCACTGAGGCAAGAAATCAATAAAGGCTTAATGGTGTTTCACATTGCTGCTGCTGTGTTTTAATCACTTCAAGGCTCCTGATGAAAAAGAGAGTTTAAAACGCGTTGGGCCACTGATTAATGGATTGAAAAGAAGAGGCTGTGCTGTGCTGCTTTTACTCGCCTTACTGAGTCAACCCTGAGGGAGGGCGTCCTCACAATGACAAAAACTTTGTTGGATGGATGTTAGCGGCCATTGTCAGGTCGCGAGGACGAACCACCGCCTGAAAGCGGATCCCTGGTGTTCTGAGACCAGAGCACCGGCAACGGGACCACAGGGCAAAAGAGTGAGTGAGTACCGAATTTGCAACACACGGAGCCCCTACTTTTCATCGACCCACTGGGGGAATAATTTGAGACAACTTTTTAAAAGACAGCGGCATCCACTTGGATGTTATTTCTAATGTGAACACAGCAATTACCAGAATGCTTTGCTCATAGAAGCAACAAGACACACCCACTGAGGCAAGAAATCAATAAAGGCTTAATGGTGTTTCACATTGCTGCTGCTGTGTTTTAATCACTTCAAGGCTCCTGATGAAAACGATAGTTTGAAACGCGTTGGGCCACTGATTAATGGATTGAAAAGAAGAGGCTGTGCTGCTTTTACTCGCCTTACTGAGTCAACCCTGAGGGAGGGCGTCCTCACAATGACAAAAACTTTGTTGGATGGATATATATATATATATATATAATAATGCTAGTAGGTAGTTATAGTTAGGACCTATTTTCCATAGGAAATCCGCAACATTCTATTTGGAATAACTTTGGCGCCGGCTGAGGAATCTTTGCGAAATTTTCAAAACTGTTGGGGGGCTCCAGTCCGTTTCTATCCTGAAAGTCTTTGGGTGATTCGTGAAGCGGGGGCTGAGAAAAAAGGGGGTCCCAAAACGTGTTTTCACCATGCAATTTTCCATAGGTACCGTTCATCGCGGCTACAGCCCCAACGGCTGAACGGAATTACACCAAATTTGGCAATGTTCAGACTGGTGCCCAATGCTTATATGGTGTAAATTTGTTCAGTAGTCCCTGAGAGAATTACAATTAAAAGTACATATATATCTATGGCCTTGGTAGATGCGCAGATTATAAGCGCACCGTCCCGATCACGAGCAGAATGCTGATTGGCTGTCAAGTGGTTGTCAACATTCAAAACCAGTAAGTGTTGGCAGCCATTTTGTGCCTTGGTAGAAGCGAGGATCTAGAACTTAGTGGAACAAGTGTTTAAAACATATAAAGGGGGCAGGTAAGAAATATTTTCACCCTCTAGACCTGATTAGAGGGTCCCCAAAAATGTTTTTTTTTTAAACGTAGAAATGTGCACCGGGTGCATGGATCCTCCATAAAAAAAAAGAAAACGAAGCGCGGGCTCCTGTGCTTGTTTACAAATTAGCTACCTGGGAAGGACCAATCCCGTGGTCTAAAATATTGCATTTGAAGTGTGGGCAGAGAAAAAAGGGGGGTCCCAAAACATGCAATTTTTCATAGGAACTGCTCATTGTGGCTACAGCCCGAACGGTTGAACGGAATTATACCAAATTTGGCAAAGAGGTAGGCCTCGGTTCAGACTCGTGCCTTTTGCTTAAATGGTGTAAGTACGTTCAGTAGTTTCTGAGAAAATTACAAGTAAAAGTACATATATATCTATGGCCTCGGTGGATGCGCGTATCTTACGCGCACACCAAGCACACCGTCCTGATCACGCGCTGAATGCTAATTGGCTGTCAAGTGGTTGTCAACATTCAAAACCAGGTAGTGTTGGCAGCCATTTTGTGCCTCGGTAGAAGCGAGGGTCTAGAAATTAGTGGAACAAGTGTTCAAAATGTATAAAGGGGGCAGGTAAGAAATATTTTGACCCTCTAGACCTCCTCAGGGGGTCCTA
This sequence comes from Lissotriton vulgaris, assembly GCF_964263255.1. NCBI lineage: Eukaryota > Metazoa > Chordata > Amphibia > Caudata > Salamandridae > Lissotriton > Lissotriton vulgaris. The sequence goes on from NC_141686.1 coordinate 71,107,602, forward strand.
CAGGGATCCCTAGGGCCCCAAATTTTTTTTTTAAAAAAACCCAAAAAAACTGAGAAATGTGCGTTGGATGCATGGATCCGCTGTAATAAAAAAATAAAACTGAAGCGCGGGGTCCTGAGCTTGTTTAAAAATTAGCTACCTGGGGGGGCCAAATCCCGGGGTCTAAAATATTACATTTGATGGGGGTCCAAAGGGGCCCTGTAGCCCGGGGACCCCCATTCAGTTTGCTAAAGGGTCGCCTCGTATCTCCAATGAGTTGCAATGTAGGTGTTCTCAGTGGGAAGGTAGGTGTTTCTATGAGAATATAAAAAGGAAGAGGGAGGTATGACAACAGCGTTGTATTTACAAGGCAGCCCTGGATTTGAGGACTGATAGCAAAACTCTCACTAATTGCAGTTTATATCGGATCCTAAGATGTGTTCTAAAGTAGACTTAAACTTGTTTAATATGTGGGGAGCATTGATATGTTAAGTGCACAGTTTTAACAGTATTAACAAGGTTTTCACTTGCGAACATGAATTTTCGCTGTATTTCTCGCGATAATGGAGGCATACTTACAAGGACAGCATTAAAATTATTGTCTCTTTAGCGTTAGGAAAGTGTTGTTAAATTTGTTGTGGTTTCCTGGAAACGTAAGCAGAGTGGGCTGGACTGACATATGCCAGTGCTGCGCGAGGCTGTGAACCTTGATTCCGGAGCTATGGGCGTGGTTCCGTTGTGAACTATATGAAGAAACAATCAACTGATTCGGGTGTCCGTGTGGTAGTGCTGACGTCACCCGGGTCTTAAACGCAAATGTGTCATCATATCTGTAAAGTACTACAGCATGGCCAACATTGAAGATACGGTTATCACTGACCCTATATTCATCCATAGTTGCACACATAAAAGATGGTGGACATGACGTATTTCTGTGAATATGAATGTTTGTTGTACATTCAGTGGAGTGTTGTAGCTGCAGTAAATCAGGGCTATGAAAGTTTTAGGATGCAATTTTTGGCACATGAAAGGCAGCTAACACATATACGTATGTTGTCATTCAGGTACACTGTCGAACTTGGTGCTGAAAATCAGTGTTCGAGCCTCTGAGTCGCGTCCACATCCTATTATTGAAGACAAATGATGTCATTTAAGCCTGCCTGAAAATGTACTGTAAATACGGTGCTCATGTAAATTGCTGATATAGTTTTAGGTCGACTTTGCACTATGTAAATATGCACACACTCCCTTTTTTCTCCGCAAACACTATTTTCTATTCAAATCTTTTTTAAAGTGCTGCACCAAATTCTTATTAATGTAAGAGGGCATGATTTACTTTCAGATAAAGTAGAATGGAAGTTCTACTACAAACACCCCCTCACTTCTTAATCTTTCTTTTTTGTTATTTTTGTTAATTTCTTTTCAATTACTCTTAATGAAAACATTTTGACTGTTAAAAAGGATTATCTTATTATTTGTTAATTGACATTAATATTGTTTTCATGTTTACTGCTTAAAACGATAAACCTCCAGTTCTTCATGAGTGAAAATACATCACAGTACTACACATTATACATACTGATAAACCTAGAAGAAAAAGAGAATTACTTGATCATTTTTTTTTTATTTGTACATATTTCAAACCTTCTTTTTTCTGCGTCATTGTAGCATTTTCAATTCGTGACGATAATACATGAACAGTTCTTACCTCATTTAGTTTCTAAAGTACAATTATACTTTTACACACTACATTTAGAAATCATAATAATATACTTGCATTAGAAAAATATATAAAGCATAAACTTATACTATTAATTTACCTCTCTTTAAAATTCTTTCCTCCTTCCATCGACATACATCCAACTCCTCTGGAGGGAGCATAATGTTTTATATATCACAATATATACATTAACTTTATGTTCCCTCTGAGGAAATGGACAATAAACTGAAGATGAATCCGACGATCGTAAACATTATCTTGCTCGTAGTTTGGTCACCCATAATTAAATCACAGAAACAAAAGTAATCATCCTACGGGTGTGGTTTATATACGATTTGTTTATTGAAGTCACTATGGAACCAATTTAGTGCTCCTCCCATTTTTTGTCATGTTTTTCAGTTGACACGTGCTCACATTTCCACCGTTAAACTTGCACACGTGTTTTTGTAAAAGTGAAACTTGTTAAACAGTTTTAGTTTCGTTTTATATCCTCATACGTATTCGCTCTTTCTTTTTATTTTAATTCTTTCTCTCTTTTAATATGAGTAATAAAATAAATATCTTTGTATTAATTGTTTTAAGCAAGTATATTTATTGGTTACTGTGTACAGTTTCTGTCCACAAGTTTAATACACTTCCCCATCCAAAACCCCTATTATCCTTATTTTTTTAAAAAGGTGCTATTCGTTTTTTAAAATTTATTTGAGAATTACTATAAATACATTATTGTTGATGTGCGAGTTCCTTCCCTTATACACAGTTGATTGTCACGTCTCTGAACATCTGGAGGTACCTGGTGGGCTTGTTGGCCCCCGGGGACCCACAGGATTGAAGAGGAATTAATTCTCTAACTTAAAAGGCGCCACAGGGCGTGTTTGCAGACATGTCACCTCAGGCCATGTCCCCTTCTTTCACCACTGTACCCTTTTGCTGGTTTTAAGTTGGGGAATGAATTCTCTTTCAATACTGAGGGTCCCTGAGGGCCGAATAGCCCAACAGGTATCTGCAGTATGTGCCAGGGAGCTGCGTTGTAGATAGGTGTTCAGAGGTCACGCCCCTTTTTACACCTCTCTGCAATACAGCTCTGTGGCGCTTATTGGAGGTATCTAGTGGGTTACTATTACCCTAGGGACCCTCTAAAATCAGCCGAACTACGAATTCCGATTTACTCACCAGTTATCAGGAGATACCTCAGTGCTGCATCTTTTGAGCCCAGTACTGATCCTGAAAAGTAATTTTAACTGTACTTACCAGTAACATGAATTTCCTTCCATAGGCTAACATTGACTGGTTTCACTTGGAAATTCTCTAAGTGTGGAGTTTTCAAACTTTAAAATATTCACCGAAAATCATTCGAACAACGAATTCCGATTTACTCACCTGTTATCAGGAGAGAACCCAGTGCTGCATCTTTTAGCCTAGCACTGACCCTGAAAAGTAATTTTAAGCGTACTTACTAGTAACTTGAATTTCTTTCCATAGGAATCCATTGTCTGTTTTTCACAAGAAAAGTTTCTAAGTGTCAATCTTCACAAACTACAAATTCCTTAAAAATCGCATGTATAACTTAAACGCATTCTTTAACTGTTTACAAGAGATGCACCTGTGCTAGATCCAGGATCCACCACTGAGTAAGAAAAAGTAACGATAACACTACTTACTTGCTAAGTGAATTTCCTTCCATAGGATAACATTGCTGATTCTATGTGAGAAAGTTTCTAAGTGTCAACTTTTAAAATACAATAATATTCCTTAAAAATCACTACTGTAACCAAAACGATTTTACTCAACTGTTTACTGAAGATGTCCCAGGACTGAATCTAGGATCCAGTCCTGTGGTTACAAAAGTAATCCATAAAGTAACTAATTGCATTTAACTAGAAATTCCAATTGAGCTCAAAGTTGCATTGTGTTTGAAATTCTGTTGCCCAATGCAACAACTGTAACTACTGTTTTTAAAACTCTATTGCCTATTTGCAAAGTATTTAAACTAAAGTAATTCATTCTGAGAAAGTATATTTTGTAATGTAATGTATAATGTAATTAAAAAAATAAAATATCAAACAATATATAATTTATAAAAGTGTATTAAATCAGTATAAAAAAATAAATAGAACAATTAATACATTTAAAAATTGTCATTTACAAAACCTTTGAAATTCACTGAAAAAAACATAGGTTTCAGACGTTATAGTTAGGAATTAGCATTTAAAAACCTTAGAAATTCAATTAAAAAAACATAGGTTTCAGGGGTGTTATAGTTAGCTGGAGATTTCACTCGTAAAAAACCATTGAAATTCCTTTATTATAGTTAGTTCTGTTAACTATAACTCGAGCGCCCGCAATCCACTGCTGATGATGTCACATATTACATCATTCATGACATGGTCAGTGACATCACTGATGACATCACTGATGACATCTCAAATGACATCACTGATGACATCATCCACGTGACAATTAGATACACCTCATCATACACTAGTATAACCTTTCATCACGCACTGTAAAATAAAGAGTACCATATTTGAATCCATTGACACAGCAATCCAAGTATCTAAAAACCCACTCAGCGATTCCTACATCTACACACACAGCTAATCAATTATGTATAGATTTACTCATACATGCTAACAAAGATCAAAAGAACACTTTCAAATATACTTATATCGACAGAACACACCAGCACGCATCCTATTCACTGATGCAGTCATCCTACTCAATTTTGCATACAATGTATCATATTTACATTTACTCAGCTACACACTTATACAAATAGCACTTTATTTATTCATATAGATAATAACTCATACTTAGTGTGTTATGAAATCACTATTACAAGTATACAGTTAACTATACAGTCACTCATGCAATCCATGAGTCTTCTGTATACTTATTTATATACAACAACTGTCACATACACTGCCTTTTATTTTTCTAGTTTGTTGGACATGTACTATTGAGAGATATATTTGCTCATCACCACACCCATAAAGATATTCACTCACCCAAACAACTGTTTCCTTGTGCAATCTTAACCTCATATACCCACTGAATCAACTATTCACACATCTTTGGGCAGTCACACACACCCCTTCGAACCACACACACATTCACTCTCCCATACAAATACTCAGTTGAATAATCAATAACTAATATAGACTTTCACATAGCTAGTAACCAACTGGTGCAGCAGTTTACACAACAACTGACAAAGTTATACAGATATTCACACAGTTTAGTCCCTATCCAATATATTTAGTGAGACACTATACATTAGTCAAATAAACAGTCAATAACACTGCTACTAAATTCTTCATCCAGATATTTATATTTATATATCCACTCATACTTCTATGCAGATTGTTATATATATAAGACATATTTAAATAACGAACCAAACCACTTTCACTGGATGATGTCATCAGTCATAATCACGCAAAGAATGTTGATTGGCTGTCAAGTGGTTGTCAACATTCGAAACCAGGAAATGTCGGCAGCCATTTTGTGCCTCGGTAGAAGCGAGGATTTAGAAAATAGTGGAACAAGTGTTTAGAAGGTATAAAGGGGGCATGTAAGAAATGTTTGGATCCTCTAGACCTGCTTATGGGGTCCCACAAGGACCTCTAGGGTCCCCCCAAAAAAGATTTCTACCGAGGCACAAAATGGCTACCAACAATTCCTGGTTTCGAATGTTAACAACCACTTGACAGCCAATTAGCATTTAGTGTGTCATCGGGACGGTGCGCGCAAGATGCGAGGATCCACCAAGGCCATATATATATGTACGTTTAATTGTAATTTTCTCAGAAACTACTGAACGGATTTACACCATTTAAGCAAAAGGTACAAGTCTGAACCAAGGACTACAACTTTGCCAAATTTGGTGTAATTCCATTCAGCCGTTCAGGCTGTAGCCATGATAATCGGTACCTATTGAAAATTGCATGGGGAAAACATGTTTTGGGACCCCCTTTTTTCTCAGCCCCCACTTCACGAATCACTACAAGACTTTCAGGATAGGAGCAGGCCAGAGCGCCCCAACAGTTTTGAAAAATTCGCAAAGATTCGTGGCCCGGCGCCAAAGTTATTCCAAATAAAATGTTGCGGATTTCCTATGGAAAATAGGTCCTAACGATAACTACCTGCTGGCAACCGCCAGTAGATAACATATATATATTTAAATATGTATTTAATTCAAAAGTTGCAGTTTGTTGACATGTACTCCAGATTGGAAAACAGCCGACTTCACAAGCACCAACAGCAAGACACCGACTGCCTCAATACTATGCTGACGCATTTCGGTCAACCGCCCTTCTTCCTGGGCACTTCCCTCTTGAAATGGCATTATGAGAAATACCAGCACATCCCCTTCAATTAAAGCTGACGATACTCAGGTAAGCTGTTCGCTAAGGTTTCTGGAACTGGTAATTTATTATATTTCCCAAGTGGGCTGCATCCCATTGTGTGAGTGATGTTACACAAGTATATTTGCTAAAAAATCTATGTCTGCATAGTGGCGCAAGTCATATTAGCAGCCCCAACCTGCTCCGCATTCCTGCCACGCCGATGCGCAGCTACGGACCCACAAGGGTCCTTTGGTGTTGCATACTCGTGGACCAGGCCGGACCACATATGGATAACTCAAAAGTTGCCGTTTTCTTGAGATGCACTTCAGATTGGAAAACAGCAGACTTCACAAGCACCCACAGCGAGAAAATGACCTCCTCAATACGGTGCCAATGTGTTTTGGGCCAACCGCCCTTCTTCCTGGGCACTTCCCTCTCGAAATGGCATTACGAGAAATACCATAGGGTCGGTGTAACCACACTCCCGCTTTCTGCACCGAGTCCCGTCCACCACTGCAGTCTCTCTTCCCCTCTCCTGGTCCTACTTAATGGCTGCCGCATTGTGGATCATTCATTAAGTAGAAGCTTCCTGGAATCTACCAAGGGCTTACCCCTTCCCTCGCCCTCTGATCAGCTAGTGCACTTGCCATCCCCACTCCTATGTGTAAAGCTCCCTGTTGACTCTACTGCTGCTTCTCTTTGCTGTTTCTCTCTCTCTCACACACCTCTATCACTCCAGCTCCACTCTCTCTCACTCCTGCCTGGCTTATGTTGCGTCTTTTGCTTCTTTTAATTGTGTTTGCCTGTTTTTTTGTGTGTATTTTGCCTGTTTTTCTGCTTCTGTGTCACTGTTTCAGCCGTCTCCTACCTGATTCTATGCTGACCTCACAATCTTGCCTCTGTCTTCTTGCGGCTCTAGTAATCTTTTTTCCACTAGCTCTCTTACTCATATCGCTCTCTTTCCACCGTCTGAGTGTGCTCACTCTACTCTTTGGCCACTCTTTTGCTATTCCCATTGCACTCATTTTCCTATGCTTTCTCAGCCCTTTTAGCACTCTTTTTCTTTGCTCATTTCGCTCTTCTCGATCTATTTTCTCTTGGTCATTCAATTCTTTTGCACTCCTTTTCCTTGATGTGCTTTCCCACCCTGTGCTCACCTGCTTCCCACCACCCAACCAAGGCCCTTCTCCCCCCTGGATATGCCTGATGGTGGCCACAGCTCAGATGCACATTAGATCCTCCAGCTTCTAGCCCCACCCACTCACCCCAGCCCTACTGCCCAATCCCAGACAAACTTAATGTTGGCTGCAGCACAGATGCACAATAGATGCATGAAGTGGGGTGCCAAAGGCAAACCCTTCTGCGCCCAGCTGTGCCCCACCCACACTCAGTGCCAGGAACCTGGTACTCCTACACAACATCACTGCTACAGTGCTGCAACCCTCCAAGCACTCAATACCGGCCACTGCTCGCTGTGCTGCTACCACACTGTACCTCATGACACTGAAGGGGCTTTCTACTGTGCTACTTGCAAGATCTCCTGCACCCATCCATCACCACACCTGCACCCAACTTTCACCTCTCACTCAACCACACATCAGACATCCACAACACCACACTCCTCCCTTACCTGCATGCCCCTCAAAACACCTGCTCTCTCACCAAACTCACCACTGAGATCCGGGACCTCCTTCACCACCGCCGGACCGATTCTCCCCGACAGAAACATGGCTGACCTCTGCATCTGCCCCATACATCCTCATGGCTATTCTACCTGGCTACACAATTGACAAAACAGTCATGACAGGCAACACAAACAATAATGGAATCACCATAATCATCAAGAAATACATCATCTTCACCACCAGAAACATGGAATACCTGATCTTGAAACTCTACAACACTGCCAAGTTTACCCAAGTGGCACCCTCCTCTACCATTCACCGCGACCAAGCACCAACTTTGCCAGTACCATCACAGATTTCCTCACACCACTGTTCCTCAACTTAAGCACTTCCACCCTCCTAACCTTCCTGCTCAAGAACCTGGCCCAACTAAACCTCACCCAGTGGGTGGAAGCACCCATGCAGACTGCCGGACAGCTACTGAACCCAGTATTCCAGCGACATCATGGTAGCAAGCCCAAACCATTCACCTGGTTTGACCATTTAATCGTCAAGTTCAGTATTTCTATCCAGCATTGCCAGAGAACCATAACCGCCAAATCCACATGCCAAAACTGGAACAAAGTATCGGAAGATCCTTGACATTTGAACTCCTAGAACATTGACCCCTAAACAACAATAGCCTCCCAGAATCCATCCCCATTTTCCGTATTTGCACATTTACATTTATTTATTTTCGTTTTGAACATCATTGTTTGAACATGACAATCACATCTTGGACACATCCTCCGACACGTATATTTAACGTAGTATTTCTTCATGTTCCATCCGCCGGAGGGAACACCACTCATCACATGTCACTTTTCCACAAATCAGGTTTGCCTGTACATACATCACGTGACCACCACGCACATACGTTTTAAAACGTGGCGCGCACTTGCACTTTACTCAGCGTCTTCCGGGCACGGGGAATACACCGCGTTAGATTCCGGTAAGTTTTCACCACGATAACTGTTCTTCCAAAACCTTGCCGAAGAGTCTTAGGGACTCATTTTTTACCTCTTTTACTTTACCTTGCAGACAAGTCTCTGAGAACTGTACCATTAGCGTACCCGTTTACCTTAACCACAGGTCAGACCATGTTTATACGCATTCATTTTAACCATCTCTCACAGCCTTGTCACAGTCGAGTCACAATCACAAACCTGTTTTTTCTAAGTCCTTTCCACGAAACTGGTGTACTTCCCCTAATTTCACTGCACGTGCACTTTTTATCATCACAAATGTTCCTATTTTTATCACCTCTTCTTCTCATCATTTGCAGTTTTTAGTCATCATTTAATCAGCGCGCAAGTGCACTGAGCGTTGGTTCACCATTCGTTCACCATTCGACTCATTTGATTGTTTCCGCATGAGAAATTACGCACTATAACAGATCGCTATTACCCTTTCTTAATCCAAACTGCCTTGGCTGGTTCGCGTTTCTGTGTACAAACAAGCTTGTTCACCACCATCACTAAGGTATGACAAGTATTAAACAGTTGACATGATGTATGTTCATAAGTTTACTGTTAAAGTGTGCTTTACTTGATTGCTTTCCGAGAACAAGTTCCCTGACGAAGGGCTCTCGCCCGAAATGCATTGGGCAAAACATCACAACATGATGTAACATATTATGAAAACAATAATATGAAAATAAAACGATGAATTGTAAACCTCATACAAACTCGCATTGAATGTTTTCTTAAAACAACGTAACTGAAGTTCATCTCAAGTGCCTCCAGGAGACGTTACTCCTACGGGAAACAATGTGCATTCATATTTACGCACCCTCAGCTCAGGAGGGTTTACCTGTATGGCACCACCCACTCTTATTAAAGGAATATAAACTCTGAGGAATCTTTGAGTGCGGCTTCCACACTCCATTTTGGATCTTCACACAAGTGATGTACCATTTTTATTGGGACACTTGGGGGAATACAGAAAAGTCAAACAAGTGTTATTATGAATTGACTTTCTATGCAACTCTGCCTTTCAAATGTAAGATAGTGTGTAAAAAAGAAGTTGTTTTGAAACATGCCCTCTAATTCACATGCTAGTATCAATTTTGGGTATGTGCAAATAACCATTTTTTCTAAACTCCATATTTTGTTGCCATTTCGGCCTTACATAGGTATCCTTGATAACTATTTTTCACTCTTTATATTTTACCAAATGAATTGCAGTATACCCGGTACACAATGAAAAGCCATTGCAAGGTGAAACACAGTTATTGACGTAACGGTATATTGCTTTCACAAATCTATCATACTTAGAAGAAGTTACAGGTGAAAATATAGGCACAAATGGCTGTTTTCTAAACTCAATTTCAATATTTTTTGCTCAATTTAGAATGTTGCCTACTTTTCAGAAATGAAATGTATAGCTTTCCGGGATCCATTATTGGTGCACACCCATTTGTTCCACTAACTGGAAGGAGGTTAAAAGCAAAAATAATAGAAAAATGCCAAAACGGTGTCGAAAATGTAGGCTTTCTGACATAAGTCTATCTGTTCCTGAAAGCTGGCAACATGGTGATTGTAGCATCGCAAACCTTCGTTGATACCATTTGCAAGGGAAAGAAGACACTTCCTTGTGCAGGACCGTTCCCCAAAAAATAAATAAAATGTAGTTCTATATTGTCTCATTTCTCGATCCCTTCCAGGGGAATCCTCAAACCCTGGGTACCTTTAGAATTCTCAGGATGTTGGAAGAAAAGGTCATAAATTTGGAGTCAATACCTTATGTGTACAAAACGTTACAGGGACATAAGTGCGAACTACCCCAAATAGCCAAAAAAGGCTTGGCACAGGGGGAGAAAAGGCCTAGCTGCAAAGTGGTAAATGAAACGATCTGAAATATCACTGTGCTCAAAATGCCCTATTTTGCATATATTTTGTATTGTATTGTACCTCAGCATTTATATTTTCTGTTCCATTTACAAAACCGGGAGGCTCTTCCATTGGAATCAGGTTCCTGGTACTCTATACCAAGATATGCCAGTGTTCTTAATGCTATACTGTTTTTTTCCCATTTTGGATGGAGTTCGATTGAAAATTAATTTATTGCTGGGGTCAGTTAACTTCTATGTTTCCACTGCTTCAACTTCATCACCTTCAGAGCAATGGTCTCCAACACCTGCCTAGGTCCATGCTCTCTCAAACATCAACTCGCTCTACAACAGCCCCCACTCTACCTCCAGCTGGTGCTGGCCTTCGGTCCACCCCTCTCAGCCTCTATTACAGGGCACCAAAACATTAGCTGCTGTAGTGAGAGAGCTAGGGCAATGGTCTGTGTAATTACCTAATACAGTTGATTAGAACATTGGAATGTTGGGAGCTCCATTGAAAACAATGCAGTGCTCCGGGCTTCTAATGGTGTGTAGAAGCCGGGAGCTCCACATTCCAATGTTTGTTCCCAGTTGTTGCTGTGAACAAAAGGCCTCATGGAGCCAGAGTGCATTTCAATCCCCTCGGGCTCCATGAGGCCTTTTTTTTTTTTACAAATTAAAGCATTCTTCACTCTAAGGGTGGGATTTCCTAGTTGCCTTAGAGCCCTCCATAGCGGCCCACTATCAAAGGCCTGCTCCCTTGTTAAAGGCCCTCGCCTTCAGCTTGGGCCTTTAGCGCTGGAGCGGGACTTTCATGGCTGATACAGCCCGCTACAGTGGGCTATAAGGCTATAGTATTGTCCCCTTGAGACTCCATGAGGCCCTTTGTTCACAGCAACAGCTGTGACCAAAAATTGGAATATTGGAACTCTGGGATTCTACCAGCCATTAGAAGCCTGGAGCACTCCATTGCTTTCAATGGAGCTCCCAACATTCCAATGTTCTAATCAACCTTAGTAACTGCAACACCTTTGAGAAGTAGCCTCACACCACTCAAAACTCTCTGAGTAACGGAAGCTTAATTCAAGCTGGAGATCTAGCCGTTCCCTGTCGTTGTTGAATTTGCTATAGAAATCTACGTGTTGCCTAGCTGCTGGAAATTTGAATCTTACTCGTTCCAACAGTGTATTTAATTTCACACATGTTGATGAAAAGGTTCTAATGACATCACAAGTTAAGAACTTGGTAAACGAATACAGAGTATCCCCGAACATAAAATGTACTGATAAAGACAAGTTCAGAACAGTCACTAAAAAATAGTTTACCTCCTACAACTAACACGGAGATTGGGTTTTGGTTCTACCATTGATTTAGCTAATGTACTTATTTATGGAGCAGGTGTATGTCTCTGGTGTTAACACATTCAATCAGTGTCTGCCCAAAAGCTTACAGGACCAGCTGCTGCCTGATATAGCTGTTAAATTATGCAACTTGTGTGTGGCCCAGATGCTAAGAGGTAAAGCTGATGTTTGGTCCTGATGCTTAACCCTACAGCTGATGTCTAGCCCAAATGCTAACTGGTTCACCTGGTGCCTGGTCTACATTTAGAAGGCATGCAGATGTTTTTAGAGTTGCTGGGTATAGGGACTTGTCTGGAGGAAGAGGCAACCTTTCATCTGCCTTTCCTGTTCCATTCCTGCAAGGGAGGCCCAACCAATTAATTACAGCTTTAGACATGCGCCTCTCAGTGCAAGGAAAAGATTCAGTGGGGTTTTCCTTAGCGTTAGCAATACAACAACAGCAAGGTTATGTACCAGGCAATTCAGGGACCAGTGTGTGTGTCCGTGACTGAGGTGCAAACATTACAAACGCAAACGTATGTGCTGTATGCAGTATGTATCATACCTCATTGCATGTGCTTTAAGTCTTTTCTCTCAATGGGAGTCAGTAGATAGCCTATCCGAAGACAGAATGACAAGCCTCCTGTCACTTCTACTTTCTATCCATGGACTCAGGGGTCATGAAAACCCTGCATGTAGCGGACAGTAGACATGGACTCTTCAGTCCTGTTTACTTCGATAGCATCCACTTCCTTACTCTTCCATTTACCCCACAAAAGCAAACAGGAGGCTTTTGAGGTGCCTAGCAGGGCCGGCTTTAGGGTGGTGCGACTGGTGTGGCCGCACTGGGCACTGACCTGAAAAAGGGGGCGCTGACTTCAAGGGGCAATGTGTTTAGCAATAACTAACATTTTTAAAAACCTGCTACAGAGTTGCAGTGTGTCCAGCTCTCAGGCAGCATTAAAAATGTCAAGATAACTCTTGTGATTAATGTTCTTGCTGGAGAAAGAGGTCAGAGTTGTGTCTACTGGCAGTTTTGGTTCGCCATGAAGCAGCGCAGAGGGTTAATATGCCTGCTGCAAAGAACGCATACCCTGCAGATCACAGATCTGTATTTTATGTGGATAGCTGAGTGGATTACTGCTTTTGTCACAGAGATTCATTTGTTACCTCAGTTCATACCTTACAACCCTGCTATAGAACAGTGACTGTTACAAACTGTCATCAAATAGCTGCATGCAAGCGGCATAAAGTAGGATAGGATGGTATGTTTGTATGTTTCCCCCCCAGTCTTTCAGTATCTATTCCTAATGTTGCTGATAGTGTTTTTTTGGATAAATATAGATTCTTATTAGCAAAGCCAGCCTTTACCAGTGATTTAAAATATATTTTCCATATATTTTTTGAGGGGCTTAGGAGAGATGAGAGGCCTTTTTGCTCGAGGGTAGAGGAGAATCCGAGAAGGAGGTCATGGGAGGGCGCCACAAACGACCTTGGTGCCAGTTAAATGTTTCCGTGACGTGGCTCCTCTGGCGGTATTTTATATAGCGCGAACTTGTCCCGAAGGTATCGGGTATCAGAGCGCTTTACATAAACTCGCATACTCCTGGCCTTTTGGTGGATTGACCTAGGACTCACAACCTCGTTATGAATATTTTGAGAAGGTGAGACTTGCACCTGTTGGAATCTTGCGCGTGCCTTGACATTATTCTCAGGTGCACCACTTAGGGAGCGCATCTCCAAACAACTGATAAACAATCACCTTGAGGGGGCTCCTATTTATATAAACACCTACACTGGGATGATCCCACCGAAACAGAAAACAGACTCGGGACGAAATTCACTTAACATGGGTGTGAGGCTACCCGAACCCGACAGCGCTGAGAGGCCACAATGATGGCAATACAATGCTACACAAACATCAGTTAAAATAACACACCATAAGGAGTGCTTATATCTAGTTACGTATGTGAGTGTGCGTTAATATCTCTTCAAAAGCAAGACCACAGATAGTATCAATAGGACATTGCTGCGTGATATCTTCTTCAGGTATTTTAAAAATGTGTATTTGTAGCATATACAACACTACCGACCTCACAGCCTATGATATGAGCTAATATCCCAACGTCATAACATAGCATCATACAGTAAAATAACAGCATAATCTGTCAAGATATAATCTAACATCTTAAAATATCAGCGTCTAACATAATTTAATAATATAAACTAGCACAGGACACGATAGGGCACGGCACAACCTGACGTCATAAGCCAAATCTAAAATAGCATCATCTACCCTAGCGAAACAAAAGATCATAAGTACATCAGGCCATAATAAATCATAACCTGACATAACACGATAACATAGCATACCATAGCATAACATACACACCATAGCATAACATAGCATAGCATAACATAGCATAACATACCATAACATTTGTTACCAAAACATAACATAAGTACATAACATAACATCGCATAGCATAGCATAGCATAACATAACATAACATAACATAACATAACATAACATAACATAACATAACACACCATAACATTTGTTACCAAAACAAAACATAACATAACATTGCATAGCATAGCATAGCATGACATGACACATAAAATGCTGGCCTGCTCTGTGCTTTCACCTCTTCGCCCTTTCTAACTCCCCGCCTGTAAGATTTGAGGTAGCCCGGTTACCTTTCAGTGCACCAGTCAGCTATTCTGGGCAGGACAAAGCTCTGGGAGGCTCACTCCAGGACTGATGTCTCATTGAGGGTGGTGAGCTTAGGCAAGAGTACATTGAACCCCCCCTACGTAAACTATCTCTCTGCGTGACCATTGCTCACCCTGCAGCCCCTATTCTTGGCCATCAATACTACTATTGATGAGAACTTAATGAGATCCGGGCTCATGTCTGATCAAATCATTGATAAGGACTTTCGCATCATTGGGTGAATGACAGATTCACACAGAAAAGAGTTGAGGAAACGGTTCTGAAGGACATTCACAAATCTTTTGTGGTTAAACCCCTGGTATCTAGTTGACAAAATCCCCCTACCGCATTTTTCTAGCGCATATCTATCTGGGGTACCGTCTAAATGTAACCATGTTAGTGCCTTGGCTCCAAGTCTGAATAAGAGTAAATTAACATTTTGGAACATTCGTTCGCATGTTCTTTTTTACCGCCTCATAAACTCAGATGCTGAGGGCGCCCATAGGTTTGTGCTAAAATTGCAAGTTATCGCTCTTGGAAAGTTTCCACTACTACATAAAAAATGCAAAATTCAAGAAACTGTAAACAATGTTTTCAAGCTAGGAGAAAAAGTCTGCAAAATAGTTTTGTTGGCTGAAGGAAATTACCGCAAATTAATTTTTGTAGATTGTTTTTTAGAATGTGATGCCTACTATTTTTAGGAGGTTTCTTTCATTTATTTTTTTTCTAAAGCATTAATTCTGCCCAATCACACCAGTGCAGCTGTAATGTGGCACATTCCTGAATATGTAGGTAGGCCTATGGGTCTATTAAGGTGACGTAGCCACCTATCCTACCTATGTATATGAAAGCTGAAACGGAGGAAGAAGCTCATCAAATTTGCTTCTTAAAATATTAGTTAAACTAATATTATGAGTCCCTACCAACCAGAAGAACCTTTGGTAATGAGAAGCCTTTCAAATGTCTTGATGACATTATTTTTGACAAGACAGTGTGTTTACATCCCAGTAAGGCACCAGGAAGATGAAATTCAGCTTTTCTTTGACGATAGACTCAGTCATTAACTATACCAAGGCAACCAAGGATGTATTCATCCGGCTCTACCACAAATTCACAAGTCAAACTTGCCTTTACATTGCTTAAACCTACTACACTCACCTCATTTCAACCTTGCAGGGATGCTTTGGGGCGCGAAATGTTCGATTTAACCATGTTCAATGCAGTGTACATGCAAGCTCCCCAGCAGCCCCCCCTCCCCCTTTAACCCTGCACAGCTCTGATCTGCAATGTTTTAGTCTGGATTGGTCAATGTACCATCTCGACAGTCTGTGCTGGAAATGCAAAGGAGTTCTTCAAAGTCAAAAGTCGGAATTATCTTTGCAATGCTTGTTTACATGGGAGTAAGAGGCCGCGCTAAGCAAAAGAATCGCGCGATCAGGGAACCGTGTGCCAAAAGATTGTAAAAAACAAATGAAGCAAGCACAAATTGAAGAGGAGTGATAGGTGCAACGAGAAGCAAAGAAGGGGTCAGCCCAGTAGCATTGTGCTGCTTGCAGACCCTTGATGAAAGAATGTGGGGGGGGACATCGGCGGAAGAAAGAGTAGTGGCGGCAACCACAACAAGGGGGAGTGAGCGGGCTAGAGACAGTGTGAAGCTGTTGGCCTCTTGCACAAAGTATTTTAAAATAAATCAATGAAGCTAGAGGGGAGAAGTAGAAAGTGCCAATAGATCTGTTAGGGGAGAGCAGGGGTGGTGGTTAGTTTTAACGAAATGAGAAAGCGAGAGAGAAAGAGAGAGCTATATGCTCACATAGAGCCCTAAAAGGCAAAGGAGAAGAGAGACGAAAGCCATGCACTCACACTGGGGGCTAAAATACAAAGGATAAATAACTCTGCGATGGTAGCAGTGTAGGGATATAAATCTTTCAGTAAAGATGAAGTGCTACAGGGATGGGACAAACTCAAAAATAGGCGAGAAAGCTAACGAATGAGGATCATTTAACAGAGATTGACAGTGAAATTCTCCAATCATGAGAAAGGGGCTGCCCAAAGACCTCTCCATGTATTGCATTGTACACAATAGGTCTTCAACATTTGACATTGAGCGTAAAACAAGCCATACGTTCCAAAATCCTGTACTTCAAATTTTAAGATTTCTGTCTGTAAGTTTTAGTGTAACCAACCGAGAGCTGTTTCAATGTGCCTCCAACTAGTTCCAGTTGGTTGGAGCGCTAGTCCAGACAGCGACCATCAGCCAGAGAAAGACAATGTGGATGTAGGAAATTGGTTATTGGTTAATGGTTAACGGGGGGAAATCCTTCTCAAGCAGCAACCACTATTCTTCTAAGGGTGAAGTCAGAAGCAATCCCTTAATTAACTTGTGCTCAAACCTCGGGTAGCTTGGCACAGAGTAGTCAGGCTTAACTCAGAGGCAATGTGTAAAGTATTTGTATAACACTTTAAACAGTAGCACAGAGAAAACACAACTCAAAAGGAGTCCACTGCAGGTTTAGAAACATAGACTAACTTAGTAAATAAAACAACACCAAAACAATAAATCCAGTCAATAGAACCAGAGATATTCAAGATTTCAGTAAAAAAAAGTGCCAAAAGACATAAAGAGCCTAACCAGCCCAAAGTCACAAATTCCGGCTGACCATCAATCAATCAATCAATCAAATAATTTGTAGAGCCCACTACATACCCGCAAGGGTTCCAAGGTGCTTAGGGAGGGGAGAGGGGTGGGGGTGCTGTTGCTTCTGGTTGAACAGCCAGGTCTTGAGTTGTCTCCTGAAGGTTAGAAGGTCTTTGGTTTGTGGTAGGATAAGGGGGAGGGTGTTCCAGGTCTTGGCGGCGCAGTGGGAGAAGGATCTGCCTCCGGCTGTGGTTCTACAGATGCGTGGGATGGTAGCCAGGGAGAGGTCTGCGGAGCGGAGTTTCCTGTTGGGTACGTAGGAGGAGAGTCGACTGTTGAGGTAGGCTGGGCCAATCTTGTGGAGTGCCTTGTGTGGGTGGATCAGGAGCTTGAAGGAGATTCTTTTGTCGACAGGGAACCAGTGCAGGTTCCTCAGGTGAGGGGTGATGTGGTCGCGGCGCGGGACGTCGAGGATCAGGCGTGCAGAGGCCTTCTGGATTGTTTGCAGTCTGTTGATGAGCTTGGTCGGGGCGTTTCCGTAGTCGAGTCTGCTGCTGACTAGGGCCTGAGTGACTGTTTTCCTTGCGTTTGTCGGGATACATCTGTAGATCTTGCAGAGCATAAGGAGGGTGTTGAAGCAGGCGAAGGAGACAGCGTTGACTTGTTAGGTCATGGTGAGTTTCGAGTCTAGGATGACTCCCAGGTTGTGTGCATGGTTGGTGGGTGCGGGGGGTGTCCCTTGTGATGCGGGCCACCAGGAGTCGTCCCATGCTGAGGGGTTGGGCCCGAGGATGAGGATCTCCATCTTGGCGGCTATCCTCCATCAATTCGGCGACGGCCTTCATTCCCTTGTGGAGGTTGGATTTGGCGGTTAGGGGGTCCTTGGTGAGGGAGAGGATCAGTTGCGTGTTGTCGACATAGGAGATTATGTTGAGGTTGTGATGTCAGGTGATGCATGCGAGGGGCGCCATGTAGACGTTGAACAGGGATGGGCTGAGAGAGGATCCATGCGGGACGCTGCAGAAGATCTCGGAGGCTTCGGATCGGAATGGGGGGAGGTGGACTCTCTGGGTTCTGCCGGAGAGGAAGGAGGAGGTCCAGTCAAGGGCCTTGTCTCGGATCCCGGCATCGTGGAGACGGGTGCGTAGGGGGTGGTGGCAGACGGTGTCGAAGGTGGCGGAGAGGTCCAGAATGATGAGGGCCACCGTCTCGCCGCTGTCCAGTAGGATGCTGATGTCGTCTGTGGCGGTAATGTGGGCGGTCTTGGTGCTGTGGTTGCTGCGTAATCCTGACTGGGAGGGGTCCAGGATGCTGTTGTCTTCAAGGTAGCGGGAGAGCTGGATGTTGACTATCTTCTCGATGACCTTAGCTGGGAAAGGAAGCAGGGAGATGGGCCGGAATTTTTGAGTTCGCTCGGGTCCGCCTTGGGTTTCTTCAGTAGGGTGTTGATCTCGGTGTGTTTCCAGCTCTCAGGGAAGGTTGCGGTCTTGAAGGAGAGGTTGATGATGTTGCGCATGTGGGGTGCGATGGAGCTGCCGGCTCTGTTGAAGATGTGGTGTGGAAAAGGGTCAGATGGCGAGCCAGAGTGGATTGTGCCCATAGTCTTGATTGTGTCCTTGATGCTCACGTTGGCCCAGGTTGTCAGGGGGTCGTGGTCGGTGGGGTGTGGTGGGTCCGGCATGTTGGGGCCTGTTAGGGTCGTCTGGGGGTTGAAGCTGTAGCGGATGTTGGCGATCTTGCAGTGGAAGAAGGTGGCGAGGGAGTCGCACAGGGCATGCGACGGTGGGATGTCATTGGTGTTGGAGCAGGGGTTGGGAAGTTCCTTCACGGCGTTGAAGAGCTCCTTGCTGTTGTCTGTGTTGTTGTCGAGGCGGTCTTTGAAGGAGGTTCACTTGGCGGTCCTGATGAGGTGGTGGTAGTTGCGGATGGCGTCTTTGTGGGCTGCGTGGCTGCTTGGCGACTTCTCGCTGTGCCATATGTTCTCCAACTTCCGGCAGGTGCGCTTTGACCCTAGGAGTTCCGGGGTGAACCATTCGGCTCTCTTGCTGGTGTCTTTGAGGGTTTTTTTTTTTCAGCGGGGCTAAGGTGTTGGCACAGTCGTCCATCCATCGTCTGAGGGTGTGCGCACCATCCTCTGGGTTGGAGGGGTTGGTCGGTGGGTTGAGTGTGAGGTTTGTTGGTAGTTGTACTTCAGTAATTTTTCCCCAGCAGCAACGGGGGATCTGTAGGGTGTGGTGATGTGCAAAAGGTTTCCGAAAGGTGAAGTGGATGCAGTGGTGGTCGGTCCAGGTGGGCTCGGAGACATGGCTGCAGGAGACATGGGGGCTTGAGGAGAAGATGGCGTTGAACGTGTGTCCGGCGATGTGGGTCGGCGTCGTGACAAGCTATTCCAGTCCGAGGTTGTCTATCAGGGTGGAGGAGTTGCTATCGTTGTTGTTCTCCATATGGAAGTTCAGGTCTCCGAGGAGGATGTCGTTCCGCACGACTCGTCTTGGACGTCCCCAGACACAGCCACATCTCCGGACACCTGGGAGACCTGCACTGACTCCCCGTCAGCAAGAGGATCACGTTCAGACTACTAACCCACGCACACAAGGCTCTCCACGACTTGGGCCCCAAATACCTCAACAACCGCCTGACCTTCTACACACCCACCAGCCAGCTACGGTCGGCCAGCCTCGCCCTCGCCGCCGTTCCACGCATCCGCAGAGCCACCACCGGAAGAAGATCCTTCTCCTACCTGGCAGCCAAGACCTGGAACTCCCTCCCCATCCACCTTCGGCTAACCCAGGACCACCTCTCCTTCAGGAAGCAACTCAAGAACTGGCTTTTCGAGCAGTAACGGATCCCTCTCCCCCAGCGCCTTGAGACCCTTCCGGGTGAGTAGCACGCTTAACAAATGTCTTGATTGATTGATTGATGTCGTTGGTGGAGGTCAGTGTGTGCGTGCTGATGAAGTCGGCAATGGCGTTGCAGAATTGTGGCCGGGGTCCGGGTGGTCTGTACACTAGGGTGCCTCTTAGGGTTGTTTTGGGGTCCGTGTGGATCTGGAAGTGCATGTGTTCGGCGGTGCTGAGAGTGTCATCGGTATTTGTTGAGACCCTGATGGTCTTCTTGTGGAAGATGGCGATTCTTCCTCCGACTCCGTTGGTGCGGTCTCTGCGTTCAATCTTGTATCCGTCGGGGATGGCTATGGCGATGTCTGGAGAAGAGGCTTTGTTCATCCAGGTCTCGGTCTTTGAAGGAGGTTCACTTGGCGGTCCTGATGAGGTGGTGGTAGTTGCGGATGGCGTCTTTGTGGGCTGCGCGGCTGCTTGGCGACTTCTCGCTGTGCCATATGTTCTCCAACTTCTGGCAGGTGCGCTTTGACCCTAGGAGTTCCGGGGTGAACCATTCGGCTCTCTTGCTGGTGTCTTTGAGGGTTTGTTTTTTTCAGCGGGGCTAAGGTGTTGGCACAGTCGTCCATCCATCGTCTGAGGGTGTGCGCACCATCCTCTGGGTTGGAGGGGTTGGTCGGTGGGTTGAGTGTGAGGTTTGTTGGTAGTTGTACTTCAGTAATTTTTCCCCAGCAGCAACGGGGGATCTGTAGGGTGTGGTGATGTGCAAAAGGTTTCCGAAAGGTGAAGTGGATGCAGTGGTGGTCGGTCCAGGTGGGCTCGGAGACATGGCTGCAGGAGACATGGGGGCTTGAGGAGAAGATGGCGTTGAACGTGTGTCCGGCGATGTGGGTCGGCGTCGTGACAAGCTATTCCAGTCCGAGGTTGTCTATCAGGGTGGAGGAGTTGCTATCGTTGTTGTTCTCCAGATGGAAGTTCAGGTCTCCGAGGAGGATGTAGTTCCGCACGACTCGTCTTGGACGTCCCCAGACACAGCCACATCTCCGGACACCTGGGAGACCTGCACTGGCTCCCCGTCAGCAAGAGGATCACGTTCAGACTACTAACCCACGCACACAAGGCTCTCCACGACTTGGGCCCCAAATACCTCAACAACCGCCTGACCTTCTACACACCCACCAGCCAGCTACGGTCGGCCAGCCTCGCCCTCGCCGCTGTTCCATGCATCCGCAGAGCCACCACCGGAAGAAGATCCTTCTCCTACCTGGCAGCCAAGACCTGGAACTCCCTCCCCATCCACCTTCGGCTAACCCAGGACCACCTCTCCTTCAGGAAGCAACTCAAGAACTGGCTTTTCGAGCAGTAACGGATCCCTCTCCCCCAGCGCCTTGAGACCCTTCCGGGTGAGTAGCACGCTTAACAAATGTCTTGATTGATTGATTGATGTCGTTGGTGGACGTCAGTGTGTGCGTGCTGATGAAGTCGGCAATGGCGTTGCAGAATTGTGGCCGGGGTCCGGGTGGTCTGTACACTAGGGTGCCTCTTAGGGTTGTTTTGGGGTCCGTGTGGATCTGGAAGTGCATGTGTTCGGCGGTGCTGAGAGTGTCATCGGTATTTGTTGAGACCCTGATGGTCTTCTTGTGGAAGATGGCGATTCCTCCTCCGACTCCGTTGGTGCGGTCTCTGCGTTCAATCTTGTATCCGTCGGGGATGGCTATGGCGATGTCTGGAGAAGAGGCTTTGTTCATCCAGGTCTCGGTCAGGAAGGCAACGTCTGGTGATGTGGTGTCGAGTAGGTCCCAGAGCTCAACGGCGTGTTTGCGTGTGGAGCGGTGTTGATCAGGATGCATCGGAGCTGGTTGTGATCTGTCGTGGCGGGAGTCTCTGCGTCTTCGATGCAGGAGAAGCTGCAGTTCTGGCAGGCAAAGGGACCGTGGGTGCACTTCTGGGTGGCCCTGCAGCAGGTGGGGGTCCTTCCTAGGTTGAGAGCGATGAGGGGTGCTAGCGTTGTATCAGAGGCGGTCTTCACGGCTGGTGCAGGGGCCGGGGTTCTGGTGCTGGGCGCGGTCCAGGCACGATGGGCGCAGATGGGCTTGCCTTAGGCGCACCTTCAGTTCCCCAGTGGCGCGGCCGCCTAGCGGCTGCCATTTTAAGGGGAGGTACAGCTGGGAGGCGGATGGCAGGGGGCAGCAAATAGGTGCCGGGCAGGGCCGCAGGCGCAGCAGCGGCGAGAACTGCGAGACAAAGGGCACAGAGGATCAGGGAAACAAAAAGCAAAAAGGTCACAGATGGTCACAGAGCACAGAAGATACTCAGAGTGCTGGTGGAGCTGCAGCGGGGGGGGCGACCTACCTGGCAAGGTCAAGGGTCGCTCTCCTCACAGTGCAGCGGACGCCGTTTTAAGGGGAGGTACTATGATGAAACGTTGACCAGCTACAGGGACACAGTTCGGCCCTCGATCCTGATTTGTGGAGCGTTGCAACAATCCATGTTGAATATGAGTTGCGCTGCCGAACCGATGCATGAGTTCCGAGATGCATTGAGGCTGTGGTGTGAGGTCCTTCAGCATTGGCATGAAAGATGCCATCGGTGAGGGATGCGGGGGCCTGTGCAGAGGATGTGTTACGCTATGGCTGTTCCGATGCGGCAACAGGCTGCGATGCAGGTTTTTCCAGCAGTTGATATCCATGCAGCAGCTGCGATGCATCGGTTGTACTAGGGGTTGCACCATGCAGCAGAGGAGATGCATTGGTTTCTTTTGATTTACAGAGGCAGAGTATGTTAGGCACACCTCCAAGAGTCCTTGACTGTAGTGACACCACTTAACAGGGAAGAATCACAGATTGCAGAGTCTAGGTGCAGGTGCATGGTTTTTGGAACGTTCTGTCTCTGCGACTCAAGTCAGGAGGCTAGCCCTCTAGTTCTAGGAGTCACGCTGAGGTTCTGGGTTTAAGGGATGCAGGTCCTGTCCTTCCCACCTGGGCAGAAGGGCAGCAGGTCAGAATACCAAGGCAGCAGCACAGCAAGGCAGTAGTCCAGCAGATTGACAGTCCTTCAGCAGCACACCAGACCTTCTTCCTGGCAGGGTATCCACAGGTCCAGATGTGTACTGAAGAGTTTGTGTCTGAGGTCCAGTATTTATACCAGGTTATGCCTTTGAAGTGTGGAATAAGCTTTTTGGGTTTCCCTTTAAGGTCCCCAGGCACCCTGCCATCCCTGTCCAGGCTCTAGACTAACTACAGGTGGTATGCAGCCCTTTGTGTGGAGACAGGACACAGTCTATTCAAATGTAATGTACCCAGCTCCTCCCTCCCATCCTGACAGTGGTGGCCCATTCAAGCACACCTAAGCTCTATATTGAGTGAGGCTAAGTCGGAATACACAAAGCTCAACTGTCCACTACACCCAGTCATTATACCCAGGTACAGGCTACAGACACAAATTGATTGAGGCAGGAAAAAGCCAACTTTCTAAAAGTGTCGTTTTCATAATTGTAATTAAAAATCCAACTTCGCCATATGAAAGGATTTTTCCTTACAATTCCAAGAATGCTAAACATGAACTGGTTGCCTAGGCCAATTTGGAAATTACAGCTTAATAAATGTAATAATATAACTAGGGGAGATGTAGGCATTGCAACAGTTAAAAATGAATGTAAGAGTTTTTCACTACTAGGACATGTAAAAGGTAAAAGTACATCTCCAACCTTTTAAATACACTGCACCCCGCCCTATGGGGTGCTAAGTGCCTACCATAGGAGTGACATATGTATTAGAAGGAAAGGTATAGGCCTGGCAAAAAGTTTGATTTACCAGGAGGAAATGGCACTTTAAACTGTACACACGGTCTGCAATGGCAGACCTGATACATGTTTAAAGGGCTTTGTAAGTGAGTGGCATAATCAGTGCTGCAGACCTACTAGTAGCATTCAGTTCAAATGCCCCGGATACATGTAGTACCACTTCGCTAGGGACTTACAAGGAAGTTAAACATGCCAATTGGTGTAAGACAATTTTACTATATTTAAGGGAGAGATCACAAGCACTTTAGCAGTGGCTAGCAGTGGTAAAGTGTTCAGAGTGCTAAAAGCAAACACAAACAGGTCCAGAAAATAGGAGGGTGAAGGCAAAATGTTTGGAGATGCTCCTGCAGAAAAGGCCAATTCCAACACTAGGTCTCTCACAATAATTAATTCACCCTTTCTGAATTCTTCTACCATTAATCCGTAATCCACCTGATGACTGTCACAACTCAGTATATTCCCTATGTAATCACCATCTACCATTTACTCACTCTGGCACATCATTCTCCTTAACATAACTCATACTGGGAATACAATCAAACGGGTGTGACCTTACATTTGGACCACAAATCAAAATCCCATGTAACATTTATAAGGGTGAGCGGAGTTCATGGTGTTGTATTCCATGAAATTCCATGGAGCTCTGATTCGGCTCTTACTTTCAAATATCACTCCAAATGAACTGCATAAAGGTAGCTTCATCATTCATTTGTGTACCTAAATTAATAAATATAGCAATGTATACATTATTATATTTCACAAATACTTCGCACTGAGCAACTTAAATTAAAATAAATACTTTTTGTTAACAATTTACAAATAAAATCCCACAATGAATACTTTTGTTTGCTGTCCTCTACTGCCCATAATTTTGCATGTTGCCAGTTGAGATAAAATGAATTCCACAAAATGAATATTTTTCATTTTCCCTTCACCTGTAGGTGCTGCTCTATAATTCAACCTGCTGATGACAGAGGTGAAGTAACTGCCTAAATTCAAGAATAGTGCCATTAATTTCTCTCTACCGGAATAAAAACTGCCCAGCCCACAAGGCACATACCTACCATTCACTCTGTCTCTGAGACTCTGACCATCGTAGTAAAACGCTTCTCTGCCCTGCCCCGGCAGCATTGGCTACGCCGTCCCGGAAGATCTTGCTTGCATCCCAAAGAAGTAATTGTCCAGCCGCTTTTTCTCCTTCAGCATTTCTGTGGTTGCTTGTGTGTGCCATTCATTCGCAGGGAAGACAGTGGTGTTCACAGAGCCGGCGAAGGATCATCACACAAAGGCTACTCTGTTTGTCATTCTTTATTAAACAGTCTACTGTGCAGAAATACAAGTAATATATTTTACTCTGGGGAGGAGGGAAATAATATAAAGAACAAAGCAGGGTTAGGCAGTGACTCCACCACTACGCGACCGGCTGAGTTTTTTTGCTAAACTTCGCCTCTCTCCCGGTTCGCGGGGTAAGAAAAACTCAGAGAGCTCCATGGGTAGAGCAGAGTTTGCCACCCAGCCTTAAACATTTATTAAGTTATTCATAACAGTGTAAGCTCCACCCACTAATGCGTTTTAACTCTTGATATGTTACAATATCATATTTAACATTTCTGGTGGCACAAGCTGGAACAGATGGATCAATGTGACAAAGACAAAAATGCTCTATTCTTGGCTTTTGAATTACCATATCACTGCATTCTGGGAGTTACATTTTATTATAGAGCTGGAACAGCAATTCTGGCAAAATAGGACCGGCTGGGAACCTTCCATGTCGGCCAGATGGCTGCCAGACATTCAAGAAAAACCACCTCTTCCACAAAAGAAAAAGGGAGGTGGTTCATGTCTAACACTTTAGCCAGCTTCGCGTTGTACAAACGTGCTGTTGGATGGTTGCGTTCATATTGCCCCTCTGGCCTAAACATGGCAGGAATAGTAGCCTGATTTTTTGTCTTTCCTGATGCCACTGATGCAGGTGACTTCTTGAGAGTAGGCGGTGATAGGCTCAATGTGCTTTTCAGCAGGACAGTCATTGTCCTCTGTTGCCTAGGTGTCTCACCCTGAGTCTTATGCCAATGAAATGTTTCTGATGTGGGAGATACTATTGCACTGCTGGGTAGATGGCTGCTTTGCGTAATGAAGATGCCTTTCTCTTCTTCTCCTTCCACTGTAATCAGATCGGATTCATATTCTCTGCTCATCCGGCTTTCACCCCCTTCACCAACAACACTTGCAGTTTTTTGGCTGTTAAGGTGAGCCTCCCAACTGATTGTATGGTGCTTTCTCAAATGCGTTTGTTTGGCCCCCAGTACCATAATTTGTACCAAGCTTACCTCGACTAACACTCGCTCAGCAAAGGGAGCATATGGCAATGTTCGCCTCTTTCTGGCTAACCAAAAAGATCCTAAACTGGGTAGCTCAACTTTCTGAGGCTGATGACATTGCCAAAGTCAGATGAATTGGCAGTAGGTGGGCATTTTGATGTTTGACTCTCTGCGGTACCTACTTCTACTCGGGTGGTTGTGGATGTAGGTCTCTATTGGGGCTTTGCAAATATGGCAGTGATTTGATCTGTGGTGCCACTGCCATACCCTCCAGGAATTTGGGATGGGGTAATATCTGACTCCACTGGGGCTGGGCTAACATCCATGATGACTGGCTTGTCATCATCCTCCTCTTCTACATCTGCATCCATAACTTTAAGGCTTTCTGGAACCTTACTTTTCCCTAGCCTCATCTCGTGGCATGTCTCACTCTCAGACTGAGGCAGGATCTAATTGGTGTCTAGATCATCAGACGGGGGCTTGAAGAAGAAGATGATGCACCACTAACCCTCCTTTTTCTAGTTGGAGATCTGGAAGGCAATAGATCTTCTGGAGCAGATTGCTCTACTTCCTCAGCATGAAGCTCAATCTTTTGAACTGATCCTACTTACGGAGGAACTACTATTGGTGGTTGTGGCTGTTGTTATTGCCCACTTCTCTGAGTTTCCTTCGACAATTGGGTACTACTTTGCAATAGAGATGTCAATTTCAACATCACTGCCCTGACATGAGTAGACTGGCTGCCTTTGTGACAGACCTGGGCTTGGTCCTAGATTGAGGTAGGTCCATTGATTTGGGGTGTTGCTCTCAGCTTGCTCCCCATAGGCCGGTTCGTCAGGCACAGTTTTTTGTTTTCAGAAAAGATCCGGGGTGATATACTGGTGGTGGTAAGCTTCTTCTTTTTTTCACTGGCCACTTTCTTAGTAGCAGTTGTAGCACCTTTCTTTGGGGCCATCTTCAAGCTGTCAGTTAGCAGTGGCACTTAGCTTCCCAAGTTGAAGACATTTCTGTGATGTGTGGGTAACTCATGTGTCATGCTGTACACAGGCCTTCTTTCTGGCAGTAATGTGGTTAATGTGTGTGACTTGTGCACCTAAAAGAGAAGAAGAAAGTAGGACATCAGTGAAACGTGTTGTTGTTGCTGTTCAATTAGTAGTACAAACAAACACAATATTATTTATTTTGGTCACTGGTTACTCCTTATTATAAACAATGAACAACTTTCATGGTGACTGACTTTACACTCAGAAAGGATAAGAGAGAACAAAAACAACAACATACAGATAAAACAGTAGGCTTTATGTGTGTCATGTAATGTCACTCACGTGTGATGTGACCCTCAGTGAGGTGCAGCTGACAAATGACAATGAGAGGAATAATCCCTTTACAACGAATGCTGTTGTACACCTATAGCAGACATGGGGTTGAATTGATTGATGTCAAATGTAGTGAAAACGTGGTATAAACCCAAAAAATAAAATTACAAAAATTAGACAAAAAAAACAAAAAAAGTATAAAAAAAATACAACCAACCAATTAATTAAAAACATTGAAAAAATAAGTTATTGAACTGCTATCTCAATCCTCAACCATCTATGTTGCCTATGGAAAAGTGTGGAATTTGGTTAGACGCATAAAATGGCAGCCAGCCAGGTCCACATTGAGAAGACATGCATGCGATAGGGAAAGCACACTGGCTGTCTAGCCTACTCAAAAAATGACCAGGCACCGACCACATGATCACAACAAGAGAACACATGCAGGCCTATGGGAAAAACACACTGGCTGGCTAGTGGTAACACAAAATGGCCGTCAGCCACATTGTATCAACAAGAAGCAAGAGCCCTAGAACAAAGAATACATGCAGGCCTATAGCAAAAGCAGACTGGCTACTCACACTAAATGGCCGCCAGCCACATGATCACAAAAAGAATCAGGAGGCATAAAAAGCAAAGAACGCATGCAAGCCTATGGCAAAAGCACACAAAATGGCCGTCAGCCACATCATGACAACAAGAAGCAGTTGGCCTAGAACCAAGAACGCTTGCAGGCCTATAGCAAAGCACACTGGCTGCTAACGCAAAATGGCCACCAGCCACTTGGTCACAGACTCACAACAAGAAGCAGGAGGCCTAGAAAACCAAGAACGCGTGCAGGCCTATGGCAAACACAAACACACACACACACACACACTGGCCAGAGAAAGACGGCATGATAAAATAGAGAACACAGCAATAATTTAGCAATGCCAAAAGCGAAAATTACCAGGTCCCAAAAAATGGGTTACTCCAACACACATCCTTCAAAAGCATCACTCAACCTAGTCCTACACATAGTTTGCAGGAATACAATATGTGACATTGCAGGCACCCATTGAAACTCGTGGGGTCTGTCCTTAAATTGGGTGCCTGCAATTTTTGGATTTACAAACGGCCGGTCCCGGTCGTTAGGAGAGGCCCGCCGCGGGAAGAGCGGATCCGTGGCTACACTGCTGTGTCAAAAGCGGAACGAGGAGAAGCTCGCACCAAAGCAGGTGGTGTGCGCATCAGTCCCGATCAAGTGCTATAAAGCGGGGCAGGACCTTTGCAGGACTATGCACTTCAGATTAACACTGGTTTTTACCGATGATGACAGCGCACCCACTTGGTTGAATCTCGCACACTACAACACCCAGAAGTCCAAGGACCTTGCACATCGAGGCAGGTGTTGTTAATTGAGCAAACAACGGCGCTGTCAATCATTTCTCAGCCACTGACGAAGGGGTTTCCTGAAACGCGTTTGGTATGAGAAGCAGCGAAGTCGTGTACCTGACGGAGTGCCTGCTGGCAGGCATTTGATCAATAAAAGAGGACTTCATTGAAACTCGTGGGGTCTGTCCTTAAATTGGGTGCCTGCAATTTTTGGATTTACAAACGGCCGGTCCCGGTCGTTAGGAGAGGCCCGCCGCGGGAAGAGCGGATCCGTGGCTACACTGCTGTGTCAAAAGCGGAACGAGGAGAAGCTCGCACCAAAGCAGGTGGTGTGCGCATCAGTCCCGAAAAAAGTGCTATAAAGCGGGGCAGGACCTTTGCAGGACTATGCACTTCAGAATAACACTGGTTTTTACCGATGATGACAGCACACCCACTTGGTTGAATCTCGCACACTACAACACCCAGAAGTCCAAGGACCTTGCACATCGAGGCAGGTGTTGTTAATTGAGCAAACAACGGCGCTGTCAATCATTTCTCAGCCACTGACGAAGGGGTTTCCTGAAACGCGTTTGGTATGAGAAGCAGCGAAGTCGTGTACCTGACGGAGTGCCTGCTGGCAGGCATTTGATCAATAAAAGAGGACTTCATTGAAACTCGTGGGGTCTGTCCTTAAATTGGGTGCCTGCAATTTTTGGATTTACAAACAGCCGGTCCCGGTCGTTAGGAGAGGCCCGCCGCGGGAAGAGCGGATCCGTGGCTACACTGCTGTGTCAAAAGCGGAACGAGGAGAAGCTCGCACCAAAGCAGGTGGTGTGCGCATCAGTCCCGATCAAGTGCTATAAAGTGGGGCAGGACCTTTGCAGGACTATGCACTTCAGAATAACACTGGTTTTTACCGATGATGACAGCGCACCCACTTGGTTGAATCTCGCACACTACAACACCCAGAAGTCCAAGGACCTTGCACATCGAGGCAGGTGTTGTTAATTGAGCAAACAACGGCGCTGTCAATCATTTCTCAGCCACTGACGAAGGGGTTTCCTGAAACGCGTTTGGTATGAGAAGCAGCAAAGTCGTGTACCTGACGGAGTGCTTGCTGGCAGGCATTTGATCAATAAAAGAGGACTTCATTGAAACTCGTGGGGTCTGTCCTTAAATTGGGTGCCTGCAATTTTTGGATTTACAAACGTCCGGTCCAGGTCGTTAGGAGAGGCCCGCCGCGAGAAGAGCGGATCCGTGGCTACACTGCTGTGTCAAAAGCGGAACGAGGAGAAGCTCGCACCAAAGCAGGTGGTGTGCGCATCAGTCCCGAAAAAAGTGCTATAAAGCGGGGCAGGACCTTTGCAGGACTATGCACTTCAGAATAACACTGGTTTTTACCGATGATGACAGCACACCCACTTGGTTGAATCTCGCACACTACAACACCCAGAAGTCCAAGGACCTTGCACATCGAGGCAGGTGTTGTTAATTGAGCAAACAACGGCGCTGTCAATCATTTCTCAGCCACTGACGAAGGGGTTTCCTGAAACGCGTTTGGTATGAGAAGCAGCGAAGTCGTGTACCTGACGGAGTGCCTGCTGGCAGGCATTTGATCAATAAAAGAGGACTTCATTGAAACTCGTGGGGTCTGTCCTTAAATTGGGTGCCTGCAATTTTTGGATTTACAAACAGCCGGTCCCGGTCGTTAGGAGAGGCCCGCCGCGGGAAGAGCGGATCCGTGGCTACACTGCTGTGTCAAAAGCGGAACGAGGAGAAGCTCGCACCAAAGCAGGTGGTGTGCGCATCAGTCCCGATCAAGTGCTATAAAGCGGGGCAGGACCTTTGCAGGACTATGCACTTCAGAATAACACTGGTTTTTACCGATGATGACAGCGCACCCACTTGGTTGAATCTCGCACACTACAACACCCAGAAGTCCAAGGACCTTGCACATCGAGGCAGGTGTTGTTAATTGAGCAAACAACAGCGCTGTCAATCATTTCTCAGCCACTGACGAAGGGGTTTCCTGAAACGCGTTTGGTATGAGAAGCAGCGAAGTCGTGTACCTGACGGAGTGCCTGCTGGCAGGCATTTGATCAATAAAAGAGGACTTCATTGAAACTCGAGGGGTCTGTCCTTAAATTGGGTGCCTGCAATTTTTGGATTTACAAACGGCCGGTCCCGGTCGTTAGGAGAGGCCCGCCGCAGGAAGAGCGGATCCGTGGCTACACTGCTGTGTCAAAAGCGGAACGAGGAGAAGCTCGCACCAAAGCAGGTGGTGTGCGCATCAGTCCCGATCAAGTGCTATAAAGCGGGGCAGGACCTTTGCAGGACTATGCACTTCAGAATAGCACTGGTTTTTACCGATGATGACAGCGCACCCACTTGGTTGAATCTCGCACACTACAACACCCAGAAGTCCAAGGACCTTGCACATCGAGGCAGGTGTTGTTAATTGAGCAAACAACGGCGCTGTCAATCCTTTCTCAGCCACTGACGAAGGGGTTTTCTGAAACGCGTTTGGTATGAGAAGCAGTGAAGTCGTGTACCTGACGGAGTGCCTGCTGGCAGGCATTTGATCAATAAAAGAGGACTTCATTGAAACTCGTGGGGTCTGTCCTTAAATTGGGTGCCTGCAATTTTTGGATTTACAAACGGCCGGTCCCGGTCGTTAGGAGAGGCCCGCCGCGGGAAGAGCGGATCCGTGGCTACACTGCTGTGTCAAAAGCGGAACGAGGAGAAGCTCGCACCAAAGCAGGTGGTGTGCGCATCAGTCCCGATCAAGTGCTATAAAGCGGGGCAGGACCTTTGCAGGACTATGCACTTCAGAATAACACTGGTTTTTACCGATGATGACAGCGCACCCACTTGGTTGAATCTCGCACACTACAACACCCAGAAGTCAAAGGACCTTGCACATCGAGGCAGGTGTTGTTAATTGAGAAAACAACGGCGCTGTCAATCATTTCTCAGCCACTGACGAAGGGGTTTCCTGAAACGCGTTTGGTATGAGAAGCAGCGAAATCGTGTACCTGACGGAGTGCCTGCTGGCAGGCATTTGATCAATAAAAGAGAACTTCATTGAAACTCGTGGGGTCTGTCCTTAAATTGGGTGCCTGCAATTTTTGGATTTACAAACGGCCGGTCCCGGTCCTTAGGAGAGGCCCGCCGCGGGAAGAGCGGATCCGTGGCTACACTGCTGTGTCAAAAGCGGAACGAGGAGAAGCTCGCACCAAAGCAGGTGGTGTACGCATCAGTCCCGATCAAGTGCTATAAAGCGGGGCAGGACCTTTGCAGGACTATGCACTTCAGAATAACACTGGTTTTTACCGATGATGACAGCGCACCCACTTGGTTGAATCTCGCACACTACAACACCCAGAAGTCCAAGGACCTTGCACATCGAGGCAGGTGTTGTTAATTGAGCAAACAACGGCGCTGTCAATCATTTCTCAGCCACTGACGAAGGGGTTTCCTGAAACGCGTGTGGTATGAGAAGCAGCGAAGTCGTGTACCTGACGGAGTGCCTGCTGGCAGGCATTTGATCAATAAAAGAGGACTTCATTGAAACTCGTGGGGTCTGTCCTTAAATTGGGTGCCTGCAATTTTTGGATTTACAAAAGGCCGGTCCCGGTCGTTAGGAGAGGCCCGCCGCGGGAAGAGCGGATCCGTGGCTACACTGCTGTGTCAAAAGCGGAACGAGGAGAAGCTCGCACCAAAGCAGGTGGTGTGCGCATCAGTCCCGATCAAGTGCTATAAAGCGGGGCAGGACCTTTGCAGGACTATGCACTTCAGAATAACACTGATTTTTACCGATGATGACAGCGCACCCACTTGGTTGAATCTCGCACACTACAACACCCAGAAGTCCAAGGACCTTGCACATCGAGGCAGGTGTTGTTAATTGAGCAAACAACGGCGCTGTCAATCATTTCTCAGCCACTGACGAAGGGGTTTCCTGAAACGCGTTTGGTATGAGAAGCAGCGAAGTCGTGTACCTGACGGAGTGCCTGCTGGCAGGCATTTGATCAATAAAAGAGGACTTCATTGAAACTCGTGGGGTCTGTCCTTAAATTGGGTGCCTGCAATTTTTGGATTTACAAACGGCCGGTCCCGGTCGTTAGGAGAGGCCCGCCGCGGGAAGAGCGGATCCGTGGCTACACTGCTGTGTCAAAAGTGGAACGAGGAGAAGCTCGCACCAAAGCAGGTGGTGTGCGCATCAGTCCCGAAAAAAGTGCTATAAAGCGGGGCAGGACCTTTGCAGGACTATGCACTTCAGAATAACACTGGTTTTTACCGATGATGACAGCGCACCCACTTGGTTGAATCTCGCACACTACAACACCCAGAAGTCCAAGGACCTTGCACATCGAGGCAGGTGTTGTTAATTGAGCAAACAACAGCGCTGTCAATCATTTCTCAGCCACTGACGAAGGGGTTTCCTGAAACGCGTTTGGTATGAGAAGCAGCGAAGTCGTGTACCTGACGGAGTGCCTGCTGGCAGGCATTTGATCAATAAAAGAGGACTTCATTGAAACTCGTGGGGTCTGTCCTTAAATTGGGTGCCTGCAATTTTTGGATTTACAAATGGCCGGTCCCGGTCGTTAGGAGAGGCCCGCCGCGGGAAGAGCGGATGCGTGGCTACACTGCTGTGTCAAAAGCGGAACGAGGAGAAGCTCGCACCAAAGCAGGTGGTGTGCGCATCAGTCCCGATCAAGTGCTATAAAGCAGGGCAGGACCTTTGCAGGACTATGCACTTCAGAATAACACTGGTTTTTACCGATGATGACAGCGCACCCACTTGGTTGAATCTCGCACACTACAACACCCAGAAGTCCAAGGACCTTGCACATCGAGGCAGGTGTTGTTAATTGAGCAAACATTGGCGCTGTCAATCATTTCTCAGCCACTGACGAAGGGGTTTCCTGAAACGCGTTTGGTATGAGAAGCAGCAAAGTCGTGTACCTGACAGAGTGCCTGCTGGCAGGCATTTGATCAATAAAAGAGGACTTCATTGAAACTCGTAGGGTCTGTCCTTAAATTGGGTGCCTGCAATTTTTGGATTTACAAACGGCCGGTCCCGGTCGTTAGGAGAGGCCCGCCGCGGGAAGAGCGGATCCGTGGCTACACTGCTGTGTCAAAAGCGGAACTAGGAGAAGCTTGCACCAAAGCAGGTGGTGTGCGCATCAGTCCCGATCAAGTGCTATAAAGCGGGGCAGGACCTTTGCAGGACTATGCACTTCAGAATAACACTGTTTTTTACCGATGATGACAGCGCACCCACTTGGTTGAATCTCGCACAATACAACACCCAGAAGTCCAAGGACCTTGCACATCGAGGCAGGTGTTGTTAATTGAGCAAACAACGGCGCTGTCAATCATTTCTCAGCCACTGACGAAGGGGTTTCCTGAAACGCGTTTGGTATGAGAAGCAGCGAAGTCGTGTACCTGACGGAGTGCCTGCTGGCAGGCATTTGATCAATAAAAGAGGACTTCATTGAAACTCGTGGGGTCTGTCCTTAAATTGGGTGCCTGCAATTTTTGGATTTACAATCGGCCGGTCCCGGTCGTTAGGAGAGGCCCGCCGCGGGAAGAGCGGATCCGTGGCTACACTGCTGTGTCAAAAGCGGAATGAGGAGAAGCTCGCACCAAAGCAGGTGGTGTGCGCATCAGTCCCGATCAAGTGCTATAAAGCGGGGCAGGACCTTTGCAGGACTATGCACTTCAGAATAACACTGGTTTTTACCGATGATGACAGCGCACCCACTTGGTTGAATCTCGCACACTACAACACCCAGAAGTCCAAGGACCTTGCACATCGAGGCAGGTGTTGTTAATTGAGCAAACAACAGCGCTGTCAATCATTTCTCAGCCACTGACGAAGGGGTTTCCTGAAACGCGTTTGGTATGAGAAGCAGCGAAGTCGTGTACCTGACGGAGTGCCTGCTGGCAGGCATTTGATCAATAAAAGAGGACTTCATTGAAACTCGAGGGGTCTGTCCTTAAATTGGGTGCCTGCAATTTTTGGATTTACAAACGGCCGGTCCCGGTCGTTAGGAGAGGCCCGCCGCAGGAAGAGCGGATCCGTGGCTACACTGCTGTGTCAAAAGCGGAACGAGGAGAAGCTCGCACCAAAGCAGGTGGTGTGCGCATCAGTCCCGATCAAGTGCTATAAAGCGGGGCAGGACCTTTGCAGGACTATGCACTTCAGAATAACACTGGTTTTTACCGATGATGAAAGCGCACCCACTTGGTTGAATCTCGCACACTACAACACCCAGAAGTCCAAGGACCTTGCACATCGAGGCAGGTGTTGTTAATTGAGCAAACAACGGCGCTGTCAATCCTTTCTCAGCCACTGACGAAGGGGTTTCCTGAAACGCGTTTGGTATGAGAAGCAGTGAAGTCGTGTACCTGACGGAGTGCCTGCTGGCAGGCATTTGATCAATAAAAGAGGACTTCATTGAAACTCGTGGGGTCTGTCCTTAAATTGGGTGCCTGCAATTTTTGGATTTACAAACGGCCGGTCCCGGTCGTTAGGAGAGGCCCGCCGCGGGAAGAGCGGATCCGTGGCTACACTGCTGTGTCAAAAGCGGAACGAGGAGAAGCTCGCACCAAAGCAGGTGGTGTGCGCATCAGTCCCGATCAAGTGCTATAAAGCGGGGCAGGACCTTTGCAGGACTATGCACTTCAGAATAACACTGGTTTTTACCGATGATGACAGCGCACCCACTTGGTTGAATCTCGCACACTACAACACCCAGAAGTCCAAGGACCTTGCACATCGAGGCAGGTGTTGTTAATTGAGCAAACAACAGCGCTGTCAATCATTTCTCAGCCACTGACGAAGGGGTTTCCTGAAACGCGTTTGGTATGAGAAGCAGCGAAGTCGTGTACCTGACGGAGTGCCTGCTGGCAGGCATTTGATCAATAAAAGAGGACTTCATTGAAACTCGTGGGGTCTGTCCTTAAATTGGGTGCCTGCAATTTTTGGATTTACAAATGGCCGGTCCCGGTCGTTAGGAGAGGCCCGCCGCGGGAAGAGCGGATGCGTGGCTACACTGCTGTGTCAAAAGCGGAACGAGGAGAAGCTCGCACCAAAGCAGGTGGTGTGCGCATCAGTCCCGATCAAGTGCTATAAAGCGGGGCAGGACCTTTGCAGGACTATGCACTTCAGAATAACACTGTTTTTTACCGATGATGACAGCGCACCCACTTGGTTGAATCTCGCACACTACAACACCCAGAAGTCCAAGGACCTTGCACATCGAGGCAGGTGTTGTTAATTGAGCAAACAACGGCGCTGTCAATCATTTCTCAGCCACTGACCAAGGGGTTTCCTGAAACGCGTTTGGTATGAGAAGCAGCGAAGTCGTGTACCTGACGGAGTGCCTGCTGGCAGGCATTTGATCAATAAAAGAGGACTTCATTGAAACTCGTGGGGTCTGTCCTTAAATTGGGTGCCTGCAATTTTTGGATTTACAAACGGCCGGTCCCGGTCGTTAGGAGAGGCCCGCCGCGGGAAGAGCGGATCCGTGGCTACACTGCTGTGTCAAAAGCGGAATGAGGAGAAGCTCGCACCAAAGCAGGTGGTGTGCGCATCAGTCCCGATCAAGTGCTATAAAGCGGGGCAGGACCTTTGCAGGACTATGCACTTCAGAATAACACTGGTTTTTACCGATGATGACAGCGCACCCACTTGGTTGAATCTCGCACACTACAACACCCAGAAGTCCAAGGACCTTGCACATCGAGGCAGGTGTTGTTAATTGAGCAAACAACAGCGCTGTCAATCATTTCTCAGCCACTGACGAAGGGGTTTCCTGAAACGCGTTTGGTATGAGAAGCAGCGAAGTCGTGTACCTGACGGAGTGCCTGCTGGCAGGCATTTGATCAATAAAAGAGGACTTCATTGAAACTCGAGGGGTCTGTCCTTAAATTGGGTGCCTGCAATTTTTGGATTTACAAACGGCCGGTCCCGGTCGTTAGGAGAGGCCCGCCGCAGGAAGAGCGGATCCGTGGCTACACTGCTGTGTCAAAAGCGGAACGAGGAGAAGCTCGCACCAAAGCAGGTGGTGTGCGCATCAGTCCCGATCAAGTGCTATAAAGCGGGGCAGGACCTTTGCAGGACTATGCACTTCAGAATAACACTGGTTTTTACCGATGATGAAAGCGCACCCACTTGGTTGAATCTCGCACACTACAACACCCAGAAGTCCAAGGACCTTGCACATCGAGGCAGGTGTTGTTAATTGAGCAAACAACGGCGCTGTCAATCCTTTCTCAGCCACTGACGAAGGGGTTTCCTGAAACGCGTTTGGTATGAGAAGCAGTGAAGTCGTGTACCTGACGGAGTGCCTGCTGGCAGGCATTTGATCAATAAAAGAGGACTTCATTGAAACTCGTGGGGTCTGTCCTTAAATTGGGTGCCTGCAATTTTTGGATTTACAAACGGCCGGTCCCGGTCGTTAGGAGAGGCCCGCCGCGGGAAGAGCGGATCCGTGGCTACACTGCTGTGTCAAAAGCGGAACGAGGAGAAGCTCGCACCAAAGCAGGTGGTGTGCGCATCAGTCCCGATCAAGTGCTATAAAGCGGGGCAGGACCTTTGCAGGACTATGCACTTCAGAATAACACTGGTTTTTACCGATGATGACAGCGCACCCACTTGGTTGAATCTCGCACACTACAACACCCAGAAGTCAAAGGACCTTGCACATCGAGGCAGGTGTTGTTAATTGAGAAAACAACGGCGCTGTCAATCATTTCTCAGCCACTGACGAAGGGGTTTCCTGAAACGCGTTTGGTATGAGAAGCAGCGAAATCGTGTACCTGACGGAGTGCCTGCTGGCAGGCATTTGATCAATAAAAGAGAACTTCATTGAAACTCGTGGGGTCTGTCCTTAAATTGGGTGCCTGCAATTTTTGGATTTACAAACGGCCGGTCCCGGTCCTTAGGAGAGGCCCGCCGCGGGAAGAGCGGATCCGTGGCTACACTGCTGTGTCAAAAGCGGAACGAGGAGAAGCTCGCACCAAAGCAGGTGGTGTGCGCATCAGTCCCGATCAAGTGCTATAAAGCGGGGCAGGACCTTTGCAGGACTATGCACTTCAGAATAACACTGGTTTTTACCGATGATGACAGCGCACCCACTTGGTTGAATCTCGCACACTACAACACCCAGAAGTCCAAGGACCTTGCACATCGAGGCAGGTGTTGTTAATTGAGCAAACAACGGCGCTGTCAATCATTTCTCAGCCACTGACAAAGGGGTTTCCTGAAACGCGTGTGGTATGAGAAGCAGCGAAGTCGTGTACCTGACGGAGTGCCTGCTGGCAGGCATTTGATCAATAAAAGAGGACTTCATTGAAACTCGTGGGGTCTGTCCTTAAATTGGGTGCCTGCAATTTTTGGATTTACAAACGGCCGGTCCCGGTCATTAGGAGAGGCCCGCCGCGGGAAGAGCGGATCCGTGGCTACACTGCTGTGTCAAAAGCGGAACGAGGAGAAGCTCGCACCAAAGCAGGTGGTGTGCGCATCAGTCCCGATCAAGTGCTATAAAGCGGGGCAGGACCTTTGCAGGACTATGCACTTCAGAATAACACTGGTTTTTACCGATGATGACAGCGCACCCACTTGGTTGAATCTCGCACACTACAACACCCAGAAGTCCAAGGACCTTGCACATCGAGGCAGGTGTTGTTAATTGAGCAAACAACGGCGCTGTCAATCATTTCTCAGCCACTGACGAAGGGGTTTCCTGAAACGCGTTTGGTATGAGAAGCAGCGAAGTCGTGTACCTGACGGAGTGCCTGCTGGCAGGCATTTGATCAGTAAAAGAGGACTTCATTGAAACTCGTGGGGTCTGTCCTTAAATTGGGTGCCTGCAATTTTTGGATTTACAAATGGCCGGTCCCGGTCGTTAGG
The DNA here is from genome assembly GCF_964263255.1 of Lissotriton vulgaris. Lineage (NCBI taxonomy): Eukaryota > Metazoa > Chordata > Amphibia > Caudata > Salamandridae > Lissotriton > Lissotriton vulgaris. The sequence goes on from NC_141686.1 coordinate 71,146,392, forward strand.
AGAGGCCCGCCGCGGGAAGAGCGGATCCGTGGCTACACTGCTGTGTCAAAAGCGGAACGAGGAGAAGCTCGCACCAAAGCAGGTGGTGTGCGCATCAGTCCCGATCAAGTGCTATAAAGCGGGGCAGGACCTTTGCAGGACTATGCACTTCAGAATAACACTGGTTTTTACCAATGATGACAGCGCACCCACTTGGTTGAATCTCGCACACTACAACACCCAGAAGTCAAAGGACCTTGCACATCGAGGCAGGTGTTGTTAATTGAGCAAACAACGGCGCTGTCAATCATTTCTCAGCCACTGACGAAGGGGTTCCCTGAAACGCGTTTGGTATGAGAAGCAGCGAAATCGTGTACCTGACGGAGTGCCTGCTGGCAGGCATTTGATCAATAAAAGAGAACTTCATTGAAACTCGTGGGGTCTGTCCTTAAATTGGGTGCCTGCAATTTTTGGATTTACAAACGGCCGGTCCCGGTCCTTAGGAGAGGCCCGCCGCGGGAAGAGCGGATCCGTGGCTACACTGCTGTGTCAAAAGCGGAACGAGGAGAAGCTCGCACCAAAGCAGGTGGTGTGCGCATCAGTCCCGATCAAGTGCTATAAAGCGGGGCAGGACCTTTGCAGGACTATGCACTTCAGAATAACACTGGTTTTTACCGATGATGACAGCGCACCCACTTGGTTGAATCTCGCACACTACAACACCCAGAAGTCCAAGGACCTTGCACATCGAGGCAGGTGTTGTTAATTGAGCAAACAACGGCGCTGTCAATCATTTCTCAGCCACTGACGAAGGGGTTTCCTGAAACGCGTGTGGTATGAGAAGCAGCGAAGTCGTGTACCTGACGGAGTGCCTGCTGGCAGGCATTTGATCAATAAAAGAGGACTTCATTGAAACTCGTGGGGTCTGTCCTTAAATTGGGTGCCTGCAATTTTTGGATTTACAAACGGCCGGTCCCGGTCGTTAGGAGAGGCCCGCCGCGGGAAGAGCGGATCCGTGGCTACACTGCTGTGTCAAAAGCGGAACGAGGAGAAGCTCGCACCAAAGCAGGTGGTGTGCGCATCAGTCCCGATCAAGTGCTATAAAGCGGGGCAGGACCTTTGCAGGACTATGCACTTCAGAATAACACTGGTTTTTACCGATGATGACAGCGCACCCACTTGGTTGAATCTCGCACACTACAACACCCAGAAGTCCAAGGACCTTGCACATCGAGGCAGGTGTTGTTAATTGAGCAAACAACGGCGCTGTCAATCATTTCTCAGCCACTGACGAAGGGGTTTCCTGAAACGCGTTTGGTATGAGAAGCAGCAAAGTCGTGTACCTAACGGAGTGCCTGCTGGCAGGCATTTGATCAATAAAAGAGGACTTCATTGAAACTCGTGGGGTCTGTCCTTAAATTGGGTGCCTGCAATTTTTGGATTTACAAACGGCCGGTTCCGGTCGTTAGGAGAGGCCCGCCGCGGGAAGAGCGGATCCGTGGCTACACTGCTGTGTCAAAAGCGGAACGAGGAGAAGCTCGCACCAAAGCAGGTGGTGTGCGCATCAGTCCCGATCAAGTGCTATAAAGCGGGGCAGGACCTTTGCAGGACTATGCACTTCAGAATAACACTGGTTTTTACCAATGATGACAGCGCACCCACTTGGTTGAATCTCGCACACTACAACACCCAGAAGTCCAAGGACCTTGCACATCGAGGCAGGTGTTGTTAATTGAGCAAACAACGGCGCTGTCAATCATTTCTCAGCCACTGACGAAGGGGTTTCCTGAAACGCGTGTGGTATGAGAAGCAGCGAAGTCGTGTACCTGACGGAGTGCCTGCTGGCAGGCATTTGATCAATAAAAGAGGACTTCATTGAAACTCGTGGGGTCTGTCCTTAAATTGGGTGCCTGCAATTTTTGGATTTACAAACGGCCGGTCCCGGTCGTTAGGAGAGGCCCGCCGCGGGAAGAGCGGATCCGTGGCTACACTGCTGTGTCAAAAGCGGAACGAGGAGAAGCTCGCACCAAAGCAGGTGGTGTGCGCATCAGTCCCGATCAAGTGCTATAAAGCGGGGCAGGACCTTTGCAGGACTATGCACTTCAGAATAACACTGGTTTTTACCGATGATGACAGCGCACCCACTTGGTTGAATCTCGCACACTACAACACCCAGAAGTCCAAGGACCTTGCACATCGAGGCAGGTGTTGTTAATTGAGCAAACAACGGCGCTGTCAATCATTTCTCAGCCACTGACGAAGGGGTTTCCTGAAACGCGTTTGGTATGAGAAGCAGCGAAGTCGTGTACCTGACGGAGTGCCTGCTGGCAGGCATTTGATCAATAAAAGAGGACTTCATTGAAACTCGTGGGGTCTGTCCTTAAATTGGGTGCCTGCAATTTTTGGATTTACAAACGGCCGGTTCCGGTCGTTAGGAGAGGCCCGCCGCGGGAAGAGCGGATCCGTGGCTACACTGCTGTGTCAAAAGCGGAACGAGGAGAAGCTCGCACCAAAGCAGGTGGTGTGCGCATCAGTCCCGATCAAGTGCTATAAAGCGGGGCAGGACCTTTGCAGGACTATGCACTTCAGAATAACACTGGTTTTTACCAATGATGACAGCGCACCCACTTGGTTGAATCTCGCACACTACAACACCCAGAAGTCAAAGGACCTTGCACATCGAGGCAGGTGTTGTTAATTGAGCAAACAACGGCGCTGTCAATCATTTCTCAGCCACTGACGAAGGGGTTTCCTGAAACGCGTTTGGTATGAGAAGCAGCGAAATCGTGTACCTGACGGAGTGCCTGCTGGCAGGCATTTGATCAATAAAAGAGAACTTCATTGAAACTCGTGGGGTCTGTCCTTAAATTGGGTGCCTGCAATTTTTGGATTTACAAACGGCCGGTCCCGGTCCTTAGGAGAGGCCCGCCGCGGGAAGAGCGGATCCGTGGCTACACTGCTGTGTCAAAAGCGGAACGAGGAGAAGCTCGCACCAAAGCAGGTGGTGTGCGCATCAGTCCCGATCAAGTGCTATAAAGCGGGGCAGGACCTTTGCAGGACTATGCACTTCAGAATAACACTGGTTTTTACCGATGATGACAGCGCACCCACTTGGTTGAATCTCGCACACTACAACACCCAGAAGTCCAAGGACCTTGCACATCGAGGCAGGTGTTGTTAATTGAGCAAACAACGGCGCTGTCAATCATTTCTCAGCCACTGACGAAGGGGTTTCCTGAAACGCGTTTGGTATGAGAAGCAGCGAAGTCGTGTACCTGACGGAGTGCCTGCTGGCAGGCATTTGATCAGTAAAAGAGGACTTCATTGAAACTCGTGGGGTCTGTCCTTAAATTGGGTGCCTGCAATTTTTGGATTTACAATTGGCCGGTCCCGGTCGTTAGGAGAGGCCCGCCGCGGGAAGAGCGGATCCGTGGCTACACTGCTGTGTCAAAAGCGGAACGAGGAGAAGCTCGCACCAAAGCAGGTGGTGTGCGCATCAGTCCCGATCAAGTGCTATAAAGCGGGGCAGGACCTTTGCAGGACTATGCACTTCAGAATAACACTGGTTTTTACCGATGATGACAGCGCACCCACTTGGTTGAATCTCGCACACTACAACACCCAGAAGTCCAAGGACCTTGCACATCGAGGCAGGTGTTGTTAATTGAGCAAACAACGGCGCTGTCAATCATTTCTCAGCCACTGACGAAGGGGTTTCCTGAAACGCGTTTGGTATGAGAAGCAGCAAAGTCGTGTACCTGACGGAGTGCCTGCTGGCAGGCATTTGATCAATAAAAGAGGACTTCATTGAAACTCGTGGGGTCTGTCCTTAAATTGGGTGCCTGCAATTTTTGGATTTACAAACGGCCGGTCCCGGTCCTTAGGAGAGGCCCGCCGCGGGAAGAGCGGATCCGTGGCTACACTGCTGTGTCAAAAGCGGAACGAGGAGAAGCTCGCACCAAAGCAGGTGGTGTGCGCATCAGTCCCGATCAAGTGCTATAAAGCGGGGCAGGACCTTTGCAGGACTATGCACTTCAGAATAACACTGGTTTTTACCGATGATGACAGCGCACCCACTTGGTTGAATCTCGCACACTACAACACCCAGAAGTCCAAGGACCTTGCACATCGAGGCAGGTGTTGTTAATTGAGCAAACAACGGCGCTGTCAATCATTTCTCAGCCACTGACGAAGGGGTTTCCTGAAACGCGTGTGGTATGAGAAGCAGCGAAGTCGTGTACCTGACGGAGTGCCTGCTGGCAGGCATTTGATCAATAAAAGAGGACTTCATTGAAACTCGTGGGGTCTGTCCTTAAATTGGGTGCCTGCAATTTTTGGATTTACAAACGGCCGGTCCCGGTCGTTAGGAGAGGCCCGCCGCGGGAAGAGCGGATCCGTGGCTACACTGCTGTGTCAAAAGCGGAACGAGGAGAAGCTCGCACCAAAGCAGGTGGTGTGCGCATCAGTCCCGATCAAGTGCTATAAAGCGGGGCAGGACCTTTGCAGGACTATGCACTTCAGAATAACACTGGTTTTTACCGATGATGACAGCGCACCCACTTGGTTGAATCTCGCACACTACAACACCCAGAAGTCCAAGGACCTTGCACATCGAGGCAGGTGTTGTTAATTGAGCAAACAACGGCGCTGTCAATCATTTCTCAGCCACTGACAAAGGGGTTTCCTGAAACGCGTTTGGTATGAGAAGCAGCGAAGTCGTGTACCTGACGGAGTGCCTGCTGGCAGGCATTTGATCAGTAAAAGAGGACTTCATTGAAACTCGTGGGGTCTGTCCTTAAATTGGGTGCCTGCAATTTTTGGATTTACAAATGGCCGGTCCCGGTCGTTAGGAGAGGCCCGCCGCGGGAAGAGCGGATCCGTGGCTACACTGCTGTGTCAAAAGCGGAACGAGGAGAAGCTCGCACCAAAGCAGGTGGTGTGCGCATCAGTCCCGATCAAGTGCTATAAAGCGGGGCAGGACCTTTGCAGGACTATGCACTTCAGAATAACACTGATTTTTACCGATGATGACAGCGCACCCACTTGGTTGAATCTCGCACACTACAACACCCAGAAGTCCAAGGACCTTGCACATCGAGGCAGGTGTTGTTAATTGAGCAAACAACGGCGCTGTCAATCATTTCTCAGCCACTGACGAAGGGGTTTCCTGAAACGCGTTTGGTATGAGAAGCAGCGAAGTCGTGTACCTGACGGAGTGCCTGCTGGCAGGCATTTGATCAATAAAAGAGGACTTCATTGAAACTCGTGGGGTCTGTCCTTAAATTGGGTGCCTGCAATTTTGGGATTTACAAACGGCCGGTCCCGGTCGTTAGGAGAGGCCCGCCGCGGGAAGAGCGGATCCGTGGCTACACTGCTGTGTCAAAAGTGGAACGAGGAGAAGCTCGCACCAAAGCAGGTGGTGTGCGCATCAGTCCCGAAAAAAGTGCTATAAAGCGGGGCAGGACCTTTGCAGGACTATGCACTTCAGAATAACACTGGTTTTTACCGATGATGACAGCGCACCCACTTGGTTGAATCTCGCACACTACAACACCCAGAAGTCCAAGGACCTTGCACATCGAGGCAGGTGTTGTTAATTGAGCAAACAACAGCGCTGTCAATCATTTCTCAGCCACTGACGAAGGGGTTTCCTGAAACGCGTTTGGTATGAGAAGCAGCGAAGTCGTGTACCTGACGGAGTGCCTGCTGGCAGGCATTTGATCAATAAAAGAGGACTTCATTGAAACTCGTGGGGTCTGTCCTTAAATTGGGTGCCTGCAATTTTTGGATTTACAAACGGCCGGTCCCGGTCGTTAGGAGAGGCCCGCCGCGGGAAGAGCGGATCCGTGGCTACACTGCTGTGTCAAAAGCGGAACGAGGAGAAGCTCGCACCAAAGCAGGTGGTGTGCGCATCAGTCCTGATCAAGTGCTATAAAGCGGGGCAGGACCTTTGCAGGACTATGCACTTCAGAATAACACTGGTTTTTACCGATGATGAAAGCGCACCCACTTGGTTGAATCTCGCACACTACAACACCCAGAAGTCAAAGGACCTTGCACATCGAGGCAGGTGTTGTTAATTGAGCAAACAACGGCGCTGTCAATCATTTCTCAGCCACTGACGAAGGGGTTTCCTGAAACGCGTTTGGTATGAGAAGCAGCGAAATCGTGTACCTGACGGAGTGCCTGCTGGCAGGCATTTGATCAATAAAAGAGAACTTCATTGAAACTCGTGGGGTCTGTCCTTAAATTGGGTGCCTGCAATTTTTGGATTTACAAACGGCCGGTCCCGGTCCTTAGGAGAGGCCCGCCGCGGGAAGAGCGGATCCGTGGCTACACTGCTGTGTCAAAAGCGGAACGAGGAGAAGCTCGCACCAAAGCAGGTGGTGTGCGCATCAGTCCCGATCAAGTGCTATAAAGCGGGGCAGGACCTTTGCAGGACTATGCACTTCAGAATAACACTGGTTTTTACCGATGATGACAGCGCACCCACTTGGTTGAATCTCGCACACTACAACACCCAGAAGTCCAAGGACCTTGCACATCGAGGCAGGTGTTGTTAATTGAGCAAACAACGGCGCTGTCAATCATTTCTCAGCCACTGACGAAGGGGTTTCCTGAAACGCGTTTGGTATGAGAAGCAGCGAAGTCGTGTACCTGACGGAGTGCCAGCTGGCAGGCATTTGATCAGTAAAAGAGGACTTCATTGAAACTCGTGGGGTCTGTCCTTAAATTGGGTGCCTGCAATTTTTGGATTTACAAATGGCCGGTCCCGGTCGTTAGGAGAGGCCCGCCGCGGGAAGAGCGGATCCGTGGCTACACTGCTGTGTCAAAAGCGGAACGAGGAGAAGCTCGCACCAAAGCAGGTGGTGTGCGCATCAGTCCCGATCAAGTGCTATAAAGCGGGGCAGGACCTTTGCAGGACTATGCACTTCAGAATAACACTGGTTTTTACCAATGATGACAGCGCACCCACTTGGTTGAATCTCGCACACTACAACACCCAGAAGTCAAAGGACCTTGCACATCGAGGCAGGTGTTGTTAATTGAGCAAACAACGGCGCTGTCAATCATTTCTCAGCCACTGACGAAGGGGTTTCCTGAAACGCGTTTGGTATGAGAAGCAGCGAAATCGTGTACCTGACGGAGTGCCTGGTGGCAGGCATTTGATCAATAAAAGAGAACTTCATTGAAACTCGTGGGGTCTGTCCTTAAATTGGGTGCCTGCAATTTTTGGATTTACAAATGGCCGGTCCCGGTCGTTAGGAGAGGCCCGCCGCGGGAAGAGCGGATCCGTGGCTACACTGCTGTGTCAAAAGCGGAACGAGGAGAAGCTCGCACCAAAGCAGGTGGTGTGCGCATCAGTCCCGATCAAGTGCTATAAAGCGGGGCAGGACCTTTGCAGGACTATGCACTTCAGAATAACACTGGTTTTTACCAATGATGACAGCGCACCCACTTGGTTGAATCTCGCACACTACAACACCCAGAAGTCAAAGGACCTTGCACATCGAGGCAGGTGTTGTTAATTGAGCAAACAACGGCGCTGTCAATCATTTCTCAGCCACTGACGAAGGGGTTTCCTGAAACGCGTTTGGTATGAGAAGCAGCGAAATCGTGTACCTGACGGAGTGCCTGCTGGCAGGCATTTGATCAGTAAAAGAGGACTTCATTGAAACTCGTGGGGTCTGTCCTTAAATTGGGTGCCTGCAATTTTTGGATTTACAAATGGCCGGTCCCGGTCGTTAGGAGAGGCCCGCCGCGGGAAGAGCGGATCCGTGGCTACACTGCTGTGTCAAAAGCGGAACGAGGAGAAGCTCGCACCAAAGCAGGTGGTGTGCGCATCAGTCCCGATCAAGTGCTATAAAGCGGGGCAGGACCTTTGCAGGACTATGCACTTCAGAATAACACTGGTTTTTACCAATGATGACAGCGCACCCACTTGGTTGAATCTCGCACACTACAACACCCAGAAGTCAAAGGACCTTGCACATCGAGGCAGGTGTTGTTAATTGAGCAAACAACGGCGCTGTCAATCATTTCTCAGCCACTGACGAAGCGGTTTCCTGAAACGCGTTTGGTATGAGAAGCAGCGAAATCGTGTACCTGACGGAGTGCCTGCTGGCAGGCATTTGATCAATAAAAGAGAACTTCATTGAAACTCGTGGGGTCTGTCCTTAAATTGGGTGCCTGCAATTTTTGGATTTACAAACGGCCGGTCCCGGTCCTTAGGAGAGGCCCGCCGCGGGAAGAGCGGATCCGTGGCTACACTGCTGTGTCAAAAGCGGAACGAGGAGAAGCTCGCACCAAAGCAGGTGGTGTGCGCATCAGTCCCGATCAAGTGCTATAAAGCGCGGCAGGACCTTTGCAGGACTATGCACTTCAGAATAACACTGGTTTTTACCGATGATGACAGCGCACCCACTTGGTTGAATCTCGCACACTACAACACCCAGAAGTCCAAGGACCTTGCACATCGAGGCAGGTGTTGTTAATTGAGCAAACAACGGCGCTGTCAATCATTTCTCAGCCACTGACGAAGGGGTTTCCTGAAACGCGTGTGGTATGAGAAGCAGCGAAGTCGTGTACCTGACGGAGTGCCTGCTGGCAGGCATTTGATCAATAAAAGAGGACTTCATTGAAACTCGTGGGGTCTGTCCTTAAATTGGGTGCCTGCAATTTTTGGATTTACAAACGGCCGGTCCCGGTCGTTAGGAGAGGCCCGCCGCGGGAAGAGCGGATCCGTGGCTACACTGCTGTGTCAAAAGCGGAACGAGGAGAAGCTTGCACCAAAGCAGGTGGTGTGCGCATCAGTCCCGATCAAGTGCTATAAAGCGGGGCAGGACCTTTGCAGGACTATGCACTTCAGAATAACACTGGTTTTTACCGATGATGACAGCGCACCCACTTGGTTGAATCTCGCACACTACAACACCCAGAAGTCCAAGGACCTTGCACATCGAGGCAGGTGTTGTTAATTGAGCAAACAACGGCGCTGTCAATCATTTCTCAGCCACTGACGAAGGGGTTTCCTGAAACGCGTTTGGTATGAGAAGCAGCGAAGTCGTGTACCTGACGGAGTGCCTGCTGGCAGGCATTTGATCAGTAAAAGAGGACTTCATTGAAACTCGTGGGGTCTGTCCTTAAATTGGGTGCCTGCAATTTTTGGATTTACAAATGGCCGGTCCCGGTCGTTAGGAGAGGCCCGCCGCGGGAAGAGTGGATCCGTGGCTACACTGCTGTGTCAAAAGCGGAACGAGGAGAAGCTCGCACCAAAGCAGGTGGTGTGCGCATCAGTCCCGATCAAGTGCTATAAAGCGGGGCAGGACCTTTGCAGGACTATGCACTTCAGAATAACACTGGTTTTTACCAATGATGACAGCGCACCCACTTGGTTGAATCTCGCACACTACAACACCCAGAAGTCAAAGGACCTTGCACATCGAGGCAGGTGTTGTTAATTGAGCAAACAACGGCGCTGTCAATCATTTCTCAGCCACTGACGAAGGGGTTTCCTGAAACGCGTTTGGTATGAGAAGCAGCGAAATCGTGTACCTGACGGAGTGCCTGCTGGCAGGCATTTGATCAATAAAAGAGAACTTCATTGAAACTCGTGGGGTCTGTCCTTAAATTGGGTGCCTGCAATTTTTGGATTTACAAACGGCCGGTCCCGGTCCTTAGGAGAGGCCCGCCGCGGGAAGAGCGGATCCGTGGCTACACTGCTGTGTCAAAAGCGGAACGAGGAGAAGCTCGCACCAAAGCAGGTGGTGTGCGCATCAGTCCCGATCAAGTGCTATAAAGCGGGGCAGGACCTTTGCAGGACTATGCACTTCAGAATAACACTGGTTTTTACCGATGATGACAGCGCACCCACTTGGTTGAATCTCGCACACTACAACACCCAGAAGTCCAAGGACCTTGCACATCGAGGCAGGTGTTGTTAATTGAGCAAACAACGGCGCTGTCAATCATTTCTCAGCCACTGACGAAGGGGTTTACTGAAACGCGTTTGGTATGAGAAGCAGCGAAATCGTGTACCTGACGGAGTGCCTGCTGGCAGGCATTTGATCAATAAAAGAGAACTTCATTGAAACTCGTGGGGTCTGTCCTTAAATTGGGTGCCTGCAATTTTTGGATTTACAAACGGCCGGTCCCGGTCCTTAGGAGAGGCCCGCCGCGGGAAGAGCGGATCCGTGGCTACACTGCTGTGTCAAAAGCGGAACGAGGAGAAGCTCGCACCAAAGCAGGTGGTGTGCGCATCAGTCCCGATCAAGTGCTATAAAGCGGGGCAGGACCTTTGCAGGACTATGCACTTCAGAATAACACTGGTTTTTACCGATGATGACAGCGCACCCACTTGGTTGAATCTCGCACACTACAACACCCAGAAGTCCAAGGACCTTGCACATCGAGGCAGGTGTTGTTAATTGAGCAAACAACGGCGCTGTCAATCATTTCTCAGCCACTGACGAAGGGGTTTCCTGAAACGCGTTTGGTATGAGAAGCAGCGAAGTCGTGTACCTGACGGAGTGCCTGCTGGCAGGCATTTGATCAGTAAAAGAGACTTCATTGAAACTCGTGGGGTCTGTCCTTAAATTGGGTGCCTGCAATTTTTGGATTTACAAATGGCCGGTCCCGGTCGTTAGGAGAGGCCCGCCGCGGGAAGAGCGGATCCGTGGCTACACTGCTGTGTCAAAAGCGGAACGAGGAGAAGCTCGCACCAAAGCAGGTGGTGTGCGCATCAGTCCCGATCAAGTGCTATAAAGCGGGGCAGGACCTTTGCAGGACTATGCACTTCAGAATAACACTGGTTTTTACCGATGATGACAGCACACCCACTTGGTTGAATCTCGCACACTACAACACCCAGAAGTCCAAGGACCTTGCACATCGAGGCAGGTGTTGTTAATTGAGCAAACAACGGCGCTGTCAATCATTTCTCAGCCACTGACAAAGGGGTTTCCTGAAACGCGTTTGGTATGAGAAGCAGCGAAGTCGTGTACCTGACGGAGTGCCTGCTGGCAGGCATTTGATCAGTAAAAGAGGACTTCATTGAAACTCGTGGGGTCTGTCCTTAAATTGGGTGCCTGCAATTTTTGGATTTACAAATGGCCGGTCCCGGTCATTAGGAGAGGCCCGCCGCGGGAAGAGCGGATCCGTGGCTACACTGCTGTGTCAAAAGCGGAACGAGGAGAAGCTCGCACCAAAGCAGGTGGTGTGCGCATCAGTCCCGATCAAGTGCTATAAAGCGGGGCAGGACTTTTGCAGGACTATGCACTTCAGAATAACACTGGCTTTTACCAATGATGACAGCGCACCCACTTGGTTGAATCTCGCACACTACAACACCCAGAAGTCCAAGGACCTTGCACATTGAGGCAGGTGTTGTTAATTGAGCAAACAACGGCGCTGTCAATCATTTCTCAGGCACTGACAAAGGGGTTTTCCTGAAACGCGTTTGGTATGAGAAGCAGCAAAGTCGTGTACCTGACGGAGTGCCTGCTGGCAGGCATTTGATCAATAAAAGAGGACTTCATTGAAACTCGTGGGGTCTGTCCTTAAATTGGGTGCCTGCAATTTTTGGATTTACAAACGGCCGGTCCCGGTCGTTAGGAGAGGCCCGCCGCGGGAAGAGCGGATCCGTGGCTACACTGCTGTGTCAAAAGCGGAACGAGGAGAAGCTCGCACCAAAGCAGGTGGTGTGCGCATCAGTCCCGATCAAGTGCTATAAAGCGGGGCAGGACCTTTGCAGGACTATGCACTTCAGAATAACACTGGTTTTTACCGATGATGACAGCGCACCCACTTGGTTGAATCTCGCACACTACAACACTCAGAAGTCCAAGGACCTTGCACATCGAGGCAGGTGTTGTTAATTGAGCAAACAACGGCGCTGTCAATCATTTCTCAGCCACTGACGAAGGGGTTTCCTGAAACGCGTTTGGTATGAGAAGCAGCGAAATCGTGTACCTGACGGAGTGCCTGCTGGCAGGCATTTGATCAATAAAAGAGAACTTCATTGAAACTCGTGGGGTCTGTCCTTAAATTGGGTGCCTGCAATTTTTGGATTTACAAACGGCCGGTCCCGGTCCTTAGGAGAGGCCCGCCGCGGGAAGAGCGGATCCGTGGCTACACTGCTGTGTCAAAAGCGGAACGAGGAGAAGCTCGCACCAAAGCAGGTGGTGTACGCATCAGTCCCGATCAAGTGCTATAAAGCGGGGCAGGACCTTTGCAGGACTATGCACTTCAGAATAACACTGGTTTTTACCGATGATGACAGCGCACCCACTTGGTTGAATCTCGCACACTACAACACCCAGAAGTCCAAGGACCTTGCACATCGAGGCAGGTGTTGTTAATTGAGCAAACAACGGCGCTGTCAATCATTTCTCAGCCACTGACGAAGGGGTTTCCTGAAACGCGTGTGGTATGAGAAGCAGCGAAGTCGTGTACCTGACGGAGTGCCTGCTGGCAGGCATTTGATCAATAAAAGAGGACTTCATTGAAACTCGTGGGGTCTGTCCTTAAATTGGGTGCCTGCAATTTTTGGATTTACAAAAGGCCGGTCCCGGTCGTTAGGAGAGGCCCGCCGCGGGAAGAGCGGATCCGTGGCTACACTGCTGTGTCAAAAGCGGAACGAGGAGAAGCTCGCACCAAAGCAGGTGGTGTGCGCATCAGTCCCGATCAAGTGCTATAAAGCGGGGCAGGACCTTTGCAGGACTATGCACTTCAGAATAACACTGGTTTTTACCGATGATGACAGCGCACCCACTTGGTTGAATCTCGCACACTACAACACCCAGAAGTCCAAGGACCTTGCACATCGAGGCAGGTGTTGTTAATTGAGCAAACAACGGCGCTGTCAATCATTTCTCAGCCACTGATGAAGGGGTTTCCTGAAACGCGTTTGGTATGAGAAGCAGCGAAGTCGTGTACCTGACGGAGTGCCTGCTGGCAGGCATTTGATCAATAAAAGAGGACTTCATTGAAACTCGTGGGGTCTGTCCTTAAATTGGGTGCCTGCAATTTTTGGATTTACAAACGGCCAGTTCCGGTCGTTAGGAGAGGCCCGCCGCGGGAAGAGCGGATCCGTGGCTACACTGCTGTGTCAAAAGCGGAACGAGGAGAAGCTCGCACCAAAGCAGGTGGTGTGCGCATCAGTCCCGATCAAGTGCTATAAAGCGGGACTGGACCTTTGCAGGACTATGCACTTCAGAATAACACTGGTTTTTACCAATGATGACAGCGCACCCACTTGGTTGAATCTCGCACACTACAACACCCAGAAGTCAAAGGACCTTGCACATCGAGGCAGGTGTTGTTAATTGAGCAAACAACGGCGCTGTCAATCATTTCTCAGCCACTGACGAAGGGGTTTCCTGAAACGCGTTTGGTATGAGAAGCAGCGAAATCGTGTACCTGACGGAGTGCCTGCTGGCAGGCATTTGATCAATAAACGAGAACTTCATTGAAACTCGTGGGGTCTGTCCTTAAATTGGGTGCCTGCAATTTTTGGATTTACAAACGGCCGGTCCCGGTCCTTAGGAGAGGCCCGCCGCGGGAAGAGCGGATCCGTGGCTACACTGCTGTGTCAAAAGCGGAACGAGGAGAAGCTCGCACCAAAGCAGGTGGTGTGCGCATCAGTCCCGATCAAGTGCTATAAAGCGGGGCAGGACCTTTGCAGGACTATGCACTTCAGAATAACACTGGTTTTTACCGATGATGACAGCGCACCCACTTGGTTGAATCTCGCACACTACAACACCCAGAAGTCCAAGGACCTTGCACATCGAGGCAGGTGTTGTTAATTGAGCAAACAACGGCGCTGTCAATCATTTCTCAGCCACTGACGAAGGGGTTTCCTGAAACGCGTTTGGTATGAGAAGCAGCGAAATCGTGTACCTGACGGAGTGCCTGCTGGCAGGCATTTGATCAATAAAAGAGAACTTCATTGAAACTCGTGGGGTCTGTCCTTAAATTGGGTGCCTGCAATTTTTGGATTTACAAACGGCCGGTCCCGGTCCTTAGGAGAGGCCCGCCGCGGGAAGAGCGGATCCGTGGCTACACTGCTGTGTCAAAAGCGGAACGAGGAGAAGCTCGCACCAAAGCAGGTGGTGTACGCATCAGTCCCGATCAAGTGCTATAAAGCGGGGCAGGACCTTTGCAGGACTATGCACTTCAGAATAACACTGGTTTTTACCGATGATGACAGCGCACCCACTTGGTTGAATCTCGCACACTACAACACCCAGAAGTCCAAGGACCTTGCACATCGAGGCAGGTGTTGTTAATTGAGCAAACAACGGCGCTGTCAATCATTTCTCAGCCACTGACGAAGGGGTTTCCTGAAACGCGTGTGGTATGAGAAGCAGCGAAGTCGTGTACCTGACGGAGTGCCTGCTGGCAGGCATTTGATCAATAAAAGAGGACTTCATTGAAACTCGTGGGGTCTGTCCTTAAATTGGGTGCCTGCAATTTTTGGATTTACAAAAGGCCGGTCCCGGTCGTTAGGAGAGGCCCGCCGCGGGAAGAGCGGATCCGTGGCTACACTGCTGTGTCAAAAGCGGAACGAGGAGAAGCTCGCACCAAAGCAGGTGGTGTGCGCATCAGTCCCGATCAAGTGCTATAAAGCGGGGCAGGACCTTTGCAGGACTATGCACTTCAGAATAACACTGGTTTTTACCGATGATGACAGCGCACCCACTTGGTTGAATCTCGCACACTACAACACCCAGAAGTCCAAGGACCTTGCACATCGAGGCAGGTGTTGTTAATTGAGCAAACAACGGCGCTGTCAATCATTTCTCAGCCACTGACGAAGGGGTTTCCTGAAACGCGTTTGGTATGAGAAGCAGCGAAGTCGTGTACCTGACGGAGTGCCTGCTGGCAGGCATTTGATCAATAAAAGAGGACTTCATTGAAACTCGTGGGGTCTGTCCTTAAATTGGGTGCCTGCAATTTTTGGATTTACAAACGGCCAGTTCCGGTCGTTAGGAGAGGCCCGCCGCGGGAAGAGCGGATCCGTGGCTACACTGCTGTGTCAAAAGCGGAACGAGGAGAAGCTCGCACCAAAGCAGGTGGTGTGCGCATCAGTCCCGATCAAGTGCTATAAAGCGGGACTGGACCTTTGCAGGACTATGCACTTCAGAATAACACTGGTTTTTACCAATGATGACAGCGCACCCACTTGGTTGAATCTCGCACACTACAACACCCAGAAGTCAAAGGACCTTGCACATCGAGGCAGGTGTTGTTAATTGAGCAAACAACGGCGCTGTCAATCATTTCTCAGCCACTGACGAAGGGGTTTCCTGAAACGCGTTTGGTATGAGAAGCAGCGAAATCGTGTACCTGACGGAGTGCCTGCTGGCAGGCATTTGATCAATAAACGAGAACTTCATTGAAACTCGTGGGGTCTGTCCTTAAATTGGGTGCCTGCAATTTTTGGATTTACAAACGGCCGGTCCCGGTCCTTAGGAGAGGCCCGCCGCGGGAAGAGCGGATCCGTGGCTACACTGCTGTGTCAAAAGCGGAACGAGGAGAAGCTCGCACCAAAGCAGGTGGTGTGCGCATCAGTCCCGATCAAGTGCTATAAAGCGGGGCAGGACCTTTGCAGGACTATGCACTTCAGAATAACACTGGTTTTTACCGATGATGACAGCGCACCCACTTGGTTGAATCTCGCACACTACAACACCCAGAAGTCCAAGGACCTTGCACATCGAGGCAGGTGTTGTTAATTGAGCAAACAACGGCGCTGTCAATCATTTCTCAGCCACTGACGAAGGGGTTTCCTGAAATGCGTTTGGTATGAGAAGCAGCGAAGTCGTGTACCTGACGGAGTGCCTGCTGGCAGGCATTTGATCAGTAAAAGAGGACTTCATTGAAACTCGTGGGGTCCGTCCTTAAATTGGGTGCCTGCAATTTTTGGATTTACAAATGGCCGGTCCCGGTCGTTAGGAGAGGCCCGCCGCGGGAAGAGCGGAACCGTGGCTACACTGCTGTGTCAAAAGCGGAACGAGGAGAAGCTCGCACCAAAGCAGGTGGTGTGCGCATCAGTCCCGATCAAGTGCTATAAAGCGGGGCAGGACCTTTGCAGGACTATGCACTTCAGAATAACACTGGTTTTTACCGATGATGACAGCGCACCCACTTGGTTGAATCTCGCACACTACAACACCCAGAAGTCCAAGGACCTTGCACATCGAGGCAGGTGTTGTTAATTGAGCAAACAACGGCGCTGTCAATCATTTCTCAGCCACTGACAAAGGGGTTTCCTGAAACGCGTTTGGTATGAGAAAAAGCGAAGTCGTGTACCTGACGGAGTGCCTGCTGGCAGGCATTTGATCAGTAAAAGAGGACTTCATTGAAACTCGTGGGGTCTGTCCTTAAATTGGGTGCCTGCAATTTTTGGATTTACAAATGGCCGGTCCCGGTCGTTAGGAGAGGCCCGCCGCGGGAAGAGCGGATCCGTGGCTACACTGCTGTGTCAAAAGCGGAACGAGGAGAAGCTTGCACCAAAGCAGGTGGTGTGCGCATCAGTCCCGATCAAGTGCTATAAAGCGGGGCAGGACCTTTGCAGGACTATGCACTTCAGAATAACACTGGTTTTTACCGATGATGACAGCGCACCCACTTGGTTGAATCTCGCACACTACAACACCCAGAAGTCCCAGGACCTTGCACATCGAGGCAGGTGTTGTTAATTGAGCAAACAACGGCGCCGTCAATCATTTCTCAGCCACTGACGAAGGGGTTTCCTGAAACGCGTTTGGTATGAGAAGCAGCGAAGTCGTGTACCTGACGGAGTGCCTGCTGGCAGGCATTTGATCAATAAAAGAGGACTTCATTGAAACTCGTGGGGTCTGTCCTTAAATTGGGTGCCTGCAATTTTTGGATTTACAAACGGCTGGTCCCGGTCGTTAGGAGAGGCCCGCCGCGGGAAGAGCGGATCCGTGGCTACACTGCTGTGTCAAAAGCGGAACGAGGAGAAGCTCGCACCAAAGCAGGTGGTGTGCGCATCAGTCCCGATCAAGTGCTATAAAGCGGGGCAGGACCTTTGCAGGACTATGCACTTCAGAATAACACTGGCTTTTACCAATGATGACAGCGCACCCACTTGGTTGAATCTCGCACACTACAACACCCAGAAGTCCAAGGACCTTGCACATTGAGGCAGGTGTTGTTAATTGAGCAAACAACGGCGCTGTCAATCATTTCTCAGGCACTGACAAAGGGGTTTTCCTGAAACGCGTTTGGTATGAGAAGCAGCGAAGTCGTGTACCTGACGGAGTGCCTGCTGGCAGGCATTTGATCAATAAAAGAGGACTTCATTGAAACTCGTGGGGTCTGTCCTTAAATTGGGTGCCTGCAATTTTTGGATTTACAAACGGCCGGTCCCGGTCGTTAGGAGAGGCCCGCCGCGGGAAGAGCGGATCCGTGGCTACACTGCTGTGTCAAAAGCGGAACGAGGAGAAGCTCGCACCAAAGCAGGTGGTGTGCGCATCAGTCCCGATCAAGTGCTATAAAGCGGGGCAGGACCTTTGCAGGACTATGCACTTCAGAATAACACTGGTTTTTACCGATGATGACAGCGCACCCACTTGGTTGAATCTCGCACACTACAACACTCAGAAGTCCAAGGACCTTGCACATCGAGGCAGGTGTTGTTAATTGAGCAAACAACGGCGCTGTCAATCATTTCTCAGCCACTGACGAAGGGGTTTCCTGAAACGCGTTTGGTATGAGAAGCAGTGAAGTCGTGTACCTGACGGAGTGCCTGCTGGCAGGCATTTGATCAATAAAAGAGGACTTCATTGAAACTCGTGGGGTCTGTCCTTAAATTGGGTGCCTGCAATTTTTGGATTTACAAACGTCCGGTCCCGGTCGTTAGGAGAGGCCCACCGCGGGAAGAGCGGATCCGTGGCTAAACTGCTGTGTCAAAAGCGGAACGAGGAGAAGCTCGCACCAAAGCAGGTGGTGTGCGCATCAGTCCCGATCAAGTGCTATAAAGCGGGGCAGGACCTTTGCAGGACTATGCACTTCAGAATAACACTGGTTTTTACCGATGATGACAGCGCACCCACTTGGTTGAATCTCGCACACTACAACACCCAGAAGTCCAAGGACCTTGCACATCGAGGCAGGTGTTGTTAATTGAGCAAACAACGGCGCTGTCAATCATTTCTCAGCCACTGACGAAGGGGTTTCCTGAAACGCGTTTGGTATGAGAAGCAGCGAAATCGTGTACCTGACGGAGTGCCTGCTGGCAGGCATTTGATCAATAAAAGAGAACTTCATTGAAACTCGTGGGGTCTGTCCTTAAATTGGGTGCCTGCAATTTTTGGATTTACAAACGGCCGGTCCCGGTCCTTAGGAGAGGCCCGCCGCGGGAAGAGCGGATCCGTGGCTACACTGCTGTGTCAAAAGCGGAACGAGGAGAAGCTCGCACCAAAGCAGGTGGTGTGCGCATCAGTCCCGATCAAGTGCTATAAAGCGGGGCAGGACCTTTGCAGGACTATGCACTTCAGAATAACACTGGTTTTTACCGATGATGACAGCGCACCCACTTGGTTGAATCTCGCACACTACAACACCCAGAAGTCCAAGGACCTTGCACATCGAGGCAGGTGTTGTTAATTGAGCAAACAACGGCGCTGTCAATCATTTCTCAGCCACTGACGAAGGGGTTTCCTGAAGCACGTGTGGTATGAGAAGCAGCGAAGTCGTTTACCTGACGGAGTGCCTGCTGGCAGGCATTTGATCAATAAAAGAGGACTTCATTGAAACTCGTGGGGTCTGTCCTTAAATTGGGTGCCTGCAATTTTTGGATTTACAAAAGGCCGGTCCCGGTCGTTAGGAGAGGCCCGCCGCGGGAAGAGCGGATCCGTGGCTACACTGCTGTGTCAAAAGCGGAACGAGGAGAAGCTCGCACCAAAGCAGGTGGTGTGCGCATCAGTCCCGATCAAGTGCTATAAAGCGGGGCAGGACCTTTGCAGGACTATGCACTTCAGAATAACACTGGTTTTTACCGATGATTACAGCGCACCCACTTGGTTGAATCTCGCACACTACAACACCCAGAAGTCCAAGGACCTTGCACATCGAGGCAGGTGTTGTTAATTGAGCAAACAACGGCGCTGTCAATCATTTCTCAGCCACTGACGAAGGGGTTTCCTGAAACGCGTTTGGTATGAGAAGCAGCGAAGTCGTGTACCTGACGGAGTGCCTGCTGGCAGGCATTTGATCAATAAAAGAGGACTTCATTGAAACTCGTGGGGTCTGTCCTTAAATTGGGTGCCTGCAATTTTTGGATTTACAAACGGCCAGTTCCGGTCGTTAGGAGAGGCCCGCCGCGGGAAGAGCGGATCCGTGGCTACACTGCTGTGTCAAAAGCGGAACGAGGAGAAGCTCGCACCAAAGCAGGTGGTGTGCGCATCAGTCCCGATCAAGTGCTATAAAGCGGGGCAGGACCTTTGCAGGACTATGCACTTCAGAATAACACTGGTTTTTACCAATGATGACAGCGCACCCACTTGGTTGAATCTCGCACACTACAACACCCAGAAGTCAAAGGACCTTGCACATCGAGGCAGGTGTTGTTAATTGAGCAAACAACGGCGCTGTCAATCATTTCTCAGCCACTGACGAAGGGGTTTCCTGAAACGCGTTTGGTATGAGAAGCAGCGAAATCGTGTACCTGACGGAGTGCCTGCTGGCAGGCATTTGATCAATAAAAGAGAACTTCATTGAAACTCGTGGGGTCTGTCCTTAAATTGGGTGCCTGCAATTTTTGAATTTACAAACGGCCGGTCCCGGTCCTTAGGAGAGGCCCGCCGCGGGAAGAGCGGATCCGTGGCTACACTGCTGTGTCAAAAGCGGAACAAGGAGAAGCTCGCACCAAAGCAGGTGGTGTGCGCATCAGTCCCGATCAAGTGCTATAAAGCGGGGCAGGACCTTTGCAGGACTATGCACTTCAGAATAACACTGGTTTTTACCGATGATGACAGCGCACCCACTTGGTTGAATCTCGCACACTACAACACCCAGAAGTCCAAGGACCTTGCACATCGAGGCAGGTGTTGTTAATTGAGCAAACAACGGCGCTGTCAATCATTTCTCAGCCACTGACGAAGGGGTTTCCTGAAACGCGTTTGGTATGAGAAGCAGCGAAGTCGTGTACCTGACGGAGTGCCTGCTGGCAGGCATTTGATCAGTAAAAGAGGACTTCATTGAAACTCGTGGGGTCTGTCCTTAAATTGGGTGCCTGCAATTTTTGGATTTACAAATGGCCGGTCCCGGTCGTTAGGAGAGGCCCGCCGCGGGAAGAGCGGATCCGTGGCTACACTGCTGTGTCAAGAGCGGAACGAGGAGAAGCTCGCACCAAAGCAGGTGGTGTGCGCATCAGTCCCGATCAAGTGCTATAAAGCGGGGCAGGACCTTTGCAGGACTATGCACTTCAGAATAACACTGGTTTTTACCGATGATGACAGCGCACCCACTTGGTTGAATCTCGCACACTACAACACCCAGAAGTCCAAGGACCTTGCACATCGAGGCAGGTGTTGTTAATTGAGCAAACAACGGCGCTGTCAATCATTTCTCAGCCACTGACAAAGGGGTTTCCTGAAACGCGTTTGGTATGAGAAGCAGCGAAGTCGTGTACCTGACGGAGTGCCTGCTGGCAGGCATTTGATCAGTAAAAGAGGACTTCATTGAAACTCGTGGGGTCTGTCCTTAAATTGGGTGCCTGCAATTTTTGGATTTACAAATGGCCGGTCCCGGTCGTTAGGAGAGGCCCGCCGCGGGAAGAGCGGATCCGTGGCTACACTGCTGTGTCAAAAGCGGAACGAGGAGAAGCTCGCACCAAAGCAGGTGGTGTGCGCATCAGTCCCGATCAAGTGCTATAAAGCGGGGCAGGACCTTTGCAGGACTATGCACTTCAGAATAACACTGGTTTTTACCGATGATGACAGCGCACCCACTTGGTTGAATCTCGCACACTACAACACCCAGAAGTCCAAGGACCTTGCACATCGAGGCAGGTGTTGTTAATTGAGCAAACAACGGCGCTGTCAATCATTTCTCAGCCACTGACGAAGGGGTTTCCTGAAACGCGTTTGGTATGAGAAGCAGCGAAGTCGTGTACCTGACGGAGTGCCTGCTGGCAGGCATTTGATCAATAAAAGAGGACTTCATTGAAACTCGTGGGGTCTGTCCTTAAATTGGGTGCCTGCAATTTTTGGATTTACAAACGGCTGGTCCCGGTCGTTAGGAGAGGCCCGCCGCGGGAAGAGCGGATCCGTGGCTACACTGCTGTGTCAAAAGCGGAACGAGGAGAAGCTCGCACCAAAGCAGGTGGTGTGCGCATCAGTCCCGATCAAGTGCTATAAAGCGGGGCAGGACCTTTGCAGGACTATGCACTTCAGAATAACACTGGCTTTTACCAATGATGACAGCGCACCCACTTGGTTGAATCTCGCACACTACAACACCCAGAAGTCCAAGGACCTTGCACATTGAGGCAGGTGTTGTTAATTGAGCAAACAACGGCGCTGTCAATCATTTCTCAGGCACTGACAAAGGGGTTTTCCTGAAACGCGTTTGGTATGAGAAGCAGCGAAGTCGTGTACCTGACGGAGTGCCTGCTGGCAGGCATTTGATCAATAAAAGAGGACTTCATTGAAACTCGTGGGGTCTGTCCTTAAATTGGGTGCCTGCAATTTTTGGATTTACAAACGGCCGGTCCCGGTCGTTAGGAGAGGCCCGCCGCGGGAAGAGCGGATCCGTGGCTACACTGCTGTGTCAAAAGCGGAACGAGGAGAAGCTTGCACCAAAGCAGGTGGTGTGCGCATCAGTCCCGATCAAGTGCTATAAAGCGGGGCAGGACCTTTGCAGGACTATGCACTTCAGAATAACACTGGTTTTTACCGATGATGACAGCGCACCCACTTGGTTGAATCTCGCACACTACAACACTCAGAAGTCCAAGGACCTTGCACATCGAGGCAGGTGTTGTTAATTGAGCAAACAACGGCGCTGTCAATCATTTCTCAGCCACTGGCGAAGGGGTTTCCTGAAACGCGTTTGGTATGAGAAGCAGCGAAGTCGTGTACCTGACGGAGTGCCTGCTAGCAGGCATTTGATCAATAAAAGAGGACTTCATTGAAACTCGTGGGGTCTGTCCTTAAATTGGGTGCCTGCAATTTTTGGATTTACAAACGTCCGGTCCCGGTCGTTAGGAGAGGCCCACCGCGGGAAGAGCGGATCCGTGGCTACACTGCTGTGTCAAAAGCGGAACGAGGAGAAGCTCGCACCAAAGCAGGTGGTGTGCGCATCAGTCCCGATCAAGTGCTATAAAGCGGGGCAGGACCTTTGCAGGACTATGCACTTCAGAATAACACTGGTTTTTACCGATGATGACAGCGCACCCACTTGGTTGAATCTCGCACACTACAACACCCAGAAGTCCAAGGACCTTGCACATCGAGGCAGGTGTTGTTAATTGAGCAAACAACGGCGCTGTCAATCATTTCTCAGCCACTGACGAAGGGGTTTCCTGAAACGCGTTTGGTATGAGAAGCAGCGAAGTCGTGTACCTGACAAAGTGCCTGCTGGCAGGCATTTGATCAATAAAAGAGGACTTCATTGAAACTCGTGGGTTCTGTCCTTAAATTGGGTGCCTGCAAATTTTTGGATATATATATATATATATATATATATATATATATATATATATATATATATATATATATATATATATATATATATATATATATATATATATATATATATATTCACTGAAAAAACCATAGGTTTCAGGTCTTATATAGTTAGGAATTAGCATTTAAAAAACCTTTGAAATTCACTCAAAAAACTATAAGTTTTAGGGGTGTTATAGTTAGCTGGACATTTCACTCATACAAAACCATTGAAATTGCTCCTATATAGTTAGTTGTACTAACTATATTTCGCGCACCCGCAATCCACTGCTGATGATGTCACATATTACATCATTCATGACATGGCCAGTGACATCACTGATGACATCTCAAATTACATCACTGATGACATCACCCAGTGAATGTGGTTTGCTTCGTTATTTAAATATGCATTATATATATAGCAATTTGCATTGAAGAATGAGTGGATATATAAAAATAAATATTTGGATGGAGGATTTAGTAGCAGTGTAATTGACTGTTTACTTGACCATTTTATAGTGTCTCCCTAAATATAGTGGATAGTGACTGAACTGTGTGAATATCTGTATCACTATGTCAGTTGTTGTGTAAACTGGTTCTCCAGTTGGTTACTAGCTATGTGAAAGTCTATATTAGTTATTGATTAGTTAACTGAGTATTTGTATGGGAGAGTGAATTTGTGTGTGGTTCGGTGGGGGGTGTGTGACTACCCAAAGATGTGTGAATAGTTGATTCACTAGATATATGAAGTTAAAACTACATGTTCTAACACCTGTTTGGGTGAGTGAATATCTTTATGTGTGTGGTGATGAGCAAATATATTTCTAAATGGTACATGTCTAACAAACTAGAAAAATAAAAGGCAGTGTATGTATCAGTTGTTGTATATAAATATGTATACATAAGACTCAATGATTGTGTGTGACTGTATGGATAACTGTATACTTGTAATAATGATTTTATAATTCACTAAGTATGACACTATCTAAATGAATATTTATTATATTTATTTATTAGTTAGTTTTTTAAAGCGCGACAGCTACCCAACAAGGGTTTCCCGGCGCTGAGAGACACAATATTAGATTGTACAACTCTGAGAGGGGGCCGGAGCGACTCTACTGATTAAAGAGCCAATTTTTGATGGCTCTACGGAAATGGTTGTAACGAGTTTCCAGACGTAAGTTCAGTGGGAGAGCATTCCATAGCTTAGGGCCCAGCAGCGAGAAAGACCTTCCTCCAATCTTTGCTCTACGCACTTTTGGCACGCAAAAGAGACATTGAGATGCAGACCTGAGACAGCGAGCCGGCATATAAGCTTGCACGAGGGACTGTAGATATCTAGGGGCATTGCCCCATTTGATTCTGTGCATGAGGCTCAATGTCTTGAATTTGACGCGATTTTCGATTTTCAAACAGTGAAGTGCTTTGATGTGTCCAGATATTCTTTCCCTTCTGGGACACTTGCAAAGCAGCCTGGCAGCGGCATTCTGGACAAGTTGTAGGCGTCTCATGACTGCTTGCGTTGATCCCAGATATAGGACGTTGCCGTAATCCAAACGGGAGGTAATCAGTGCATTTACCACTGACTTCTGCGTGTCTTCTGGCAGCATCCAGATAATTTATTGAGCCATCTCAGGATGGTAAAGCAGGTGGCAGTTACGTGGTTAACCTGTGGCTCCATAGTTAGATCATTGTTGATAATGATACCTAGGTTACGTACTTGGTTTGACGGGGTAGGTAGTGAACCCATTTCGGGAGGCCAGTGTCTAGGGTTCCAAAGATGGTGATCTGAAAATTAGAACCTCTGTTTTGTTGCCGTTCAACTTGAGTAAGTTATTACTCATCCAAGTTGCAATTGTTCTAAGGCCAATTTGAAGGCAAGAGGAAGCGTTCTGATCTCCTTTAGAAAGTGAAAAGACAATCTGTGAGTCGTCTGCATAAGTAAACATGTTTAAACCTGTTTCTTCCGCAATCTGGGCGAGAGGGGTTACGTACAGGTTAAACAGCAGGGGACTCACAACTGATCCCTGAGGAACCCCGTAGGGGGAGCGATGGATTTTCGAGGTCGAGGTGTTGGAGGCAATCTGAAAAGTTCTAAAAGTAAGGAATGATGCAATCCAATCCAATGCCTTTTCCCTGATGCCCATGGCCGAGAGAGAATTTAGCAAGATAGGGAGGGAGATGGTGTCAAATGCTGCGCTGAGATCCAAAAGGATCAGTGCAGCGGACTCCCCTCTGTCGACCAAGAGTCGAAGGTTTTCCATCACCCCGAGCAGTGTTGTCTCTGTCGACAAACCAGGGCGGAAACCGGATTGGGAAGGGTAAAGTAAGTTATTTACCTCCGCGTATTTGGCAAGGTGACCGTGGACGTGAGTCTCCAAGACTTTGGAGAAAGCAGGTAGTAATGATATAGGACGGAAATTGGCCAGGATTTTGGGGTCTGCTGATGTTTTTTTTAGCAATGGTGAGACCATTGCGTGTTTCCACGTAGATGGAACCTTCGCTGAGGAAAGGGAAAGGTTGAGAGTCTGACATATTACAGCAAGTTGCAAAGTGTCTAGAAGTTTTAGTACTGAAGTGGGGAGAGGGTCAGACGGGGAGCCCGATTTCAATTTCCCTAAGATGGCTTGAAGGTCCTGAATGTAAAGTTCAGGCCAAGATAACAATGGCTCGTGGGACAGATCAATCGGGTAGGAGGTATTCATCTCACTGGGGACAGGATCTGGGTGCGTTTTGGCCTGAGTCTGTTGTTGTAAGAGTATGTCCTGATAGATGGTCTCTATCTTGTTTGTGAAGAACAATGCCAGTTCTTCACATTGATCATTGTTCAACGGAGGAGGTTTGGCGGTAGTGTTAGGATCGGCTAAGTCCTTTACTAAATTGAACAGTGTTTTAGATTTTTCTGTAGCCTCAGCAATGGTCTTTGCCACATAGGTTGTTCTAGCCACAGTACAGGCTTTGTGATAAGATTTCAGTTCCTTTCTGTAGATTGTGCCAGCTATACTGGAGTAATCAATTCTCCAAATGCGTTCCAAACTCTTGCATTTGGATTTTGTGGCCTTTAGTGATTCATTGAACCATGGTGCAGGGAGGTTGTGGGTTTTAAGTTTTTTATGAGTCTGGGGCAGACATATATCTAAGGCTCCTAACAGCCAGTCGTTTGTCTTTGTAGCTACTGTCTCAATATCTTCAGAGTCAAAAATCTCGTGCACAGGGGCAGAGTCTAAGGTGGAAATCAGAAGGTTTATATCCAGCTTCTTCCAATTTCTGTTTCGAGGCAGTAACGGCGGGCTGGATAGCTTATTAACCGTTGGATTGGGGACGCTGAAGTTAACTAGATAGTGGTCTGACCCGTGTAGAGGTAGGGAAGGAGAGCAATATGACAGATAGATACAGGAAAAGACAGGATTCAAGACATGTCCTCCTTTGTGAGTTGATCCTGAGTTCCAGAGTGTAATATTCATGGCCGCAAGGTCAAGGATTAAGTTGCTGCCTAGTTTGTTTGATGGGTCGTCCAGGTGTATATTTAGGTCACCTAGGATAGACAGACTGTCATAATTGCTCCTGACAGAGGCAATCCAATCCACAAATTGAGTGGCCCAGGCTTGGGCGGGACCAGGTGGTCTGTAAATCAACAGACCAGTGAAGGTGAATTTAGGGTGCAATTGTAGTTTGAAAAGAGCCGTTTCAGAGGCGATTAACGGAATTGGTTCTAAGGTGCAGTGGAATGATCTTTTATAAATGACCGCTATGCCTCCCCCCGTACCGAGTGCTCGGTCTTTTCTGATAATAGCATAGTTAGATGGTAAAGCTTCTGCGATGTCAGGACCCGCACTGTCATGTAGCCAAGTCTCAGTAAGAAACAGGGCAGCAAAGGTGTCTTCCGACAGAAGGTCGTAGATGTCTCTTTTATGTTTACAGAGAGATCGACAAATAAGACGGCCAATAGACCACTTCTGTGTAAGTTGGCAACTTGTGGTAAACCGTTGGCAGCGCTGAGGGGCCTCTAGATGGAAGTTACAGGATGGGCATAAGATGGAATTAAGTCGGTCATTCGGTAAAACTTTACAGTTATGTTTCACCGGGAGTCTCAGAGAGTGTAGCGTGTCTGATGAAAAGGACCGAAATGCTGGACTATTTTGTCCAGGGGTTTGGGGCCCTGGGCCCGGCCTGGCGCGGACGGGCGCAGACGGGCTTGCCTTAGGCGCGCCTGCGGCGCGCTGCCGGCGCGCGCGCTGCGCTCGTCCGCTGCGCTTCCAGGGAATGCACATATTTATGGAAAGGTGGAGGCGTGGCCTCAAGCAGTGGCCGTGGCCAGGGGGTTTGGCGCGCAATGGCGACGCAGTTTTTCCCTACCTGTCAGCGCTAAGATCCGCTGTACGGTGAGGTCTCCAGTGGCGATCCCGAGGGAAAGTGCTCAGGGGTGAGTGGAGGATGTTTAAAAACAGTTGCAAGGCAAGAAATAACAATTTTAAAAAATGAGCAAGAGCTCCCGGCTTCCGCCTCAGGAGCTTGTGTGTGTCAGAAGCGCGACTAGCAATCAGTGCGCTTAAGAAGCCTTCAAGGAGTGGGCGTGGCCTCAAGCAGTGGGCGTGGCCAGGGGGTTTGGCTGGTGATGGCGACACAGTTTTTCCCTACCCGTCAGCGCTAAGATCCGCTGTACGGTGAGGTCTCCAGTGGCGTTTCCCGAAGGAAAGTGCTCAGGGGTGAGTGGAGGATGTTTAAAAACAGTTGCATGGCAAGAAATAACAATTTTAAAAAACGAGCAAGAGCTCCCGGCTTCCGCCTCAGGAGCTTGTGTGTGAATAGATGAAGTTGTGTTTGTATAAGTGTGTAGCTAAGTAAATATGTAAGTATGATCCATTATTTGCATAAGTGAGTAGGATGACTTCATATGTGAATAGGATGTGTGCTGGTGTGTAATGTCGATATAGGTGTATTAGTATTTTTGATAGTGTTCTATTGTTCATTGACGGCATGTATGAGTGAATCTACAGGTAAGTGATAAGATGTGTGTATACATCTATGAACCACTGAGTGGGTTTTTAGGTACTTGTATTGCTGTGACAATAGATTCAAATATGATACACTGTATTTTACAAAGAGTGATGAAAGATTTTACTAGTGTATGAAAAGGTGTATGTGATTGTCATGTGGATGATGTCATCAGTGATGTCATCAGTGATGTCATTTGAGATGTCATCAGTGATGTCACTGACGATGTCATGAATGAAGTAATATGTGACATCATCAGCAGTGGATTGCGGGTGCGCGAAATATAGTTAGTACAACTAACTATATAGGAGCAATTTCAATGGTTTTGTATGAGTGAAATGTCCAGCTAACTATAAAACGCCTAAAACTTATAGTTTTTGAGTGAATTTTAAAGGTTTTTTAAATGCTAATTCCTAACTATATAAGGCCTGAAACCTATGGTTATTTCAGTGAATTTCAAAGGTTTTTTAAATGCTAATTCTTAACTATATAAGGCCTGAAACCTATGGTTTTTTCAGTGAATTTGCAAGGTTTTTTAAATGCTAATTCCTAACTATATATGGCCTGAAACCTATGGTTTTTTCAGTGAATTTCAAAGGTGTTTTTAATGCTAATTCCTAACTATATAAGACCTGAAAGCCCACCAGGAATCTCCAGTATATGCCAGGGGACAGCATTGCAGAGAGGTGTAATGAAGCCACGCCCATTTTTACACCTCTCTTCAACGCAGCCCCCGGGCGTGTTTGCAGAGGGGGAACTAATTCCCCTTGCATACTGGGGGTCCCTGGGGGCCAACTAGCCCACCTTGAACCTGCAGTATGCGCCAGGGGGCTCTATTGCAGAGAGGTGTAATGAGGCCACACCCTTTTTTACACCTCTCTGCAACGCAGCCCCCGTGCATGTTTGAAGAGGGCGAGCTAATGCCCCTTGCATACTGGGGGCCCCTGGGGCCAACTAGCCCACCTGGAACCTCCAGTAGGCGCCAGGGGGCTGCATTACACAGAGGTCTAATGAGGCTATGCCCCTTGTTACACTTCTCTGCAACGCAGCCCCCTGGCGCGTTTGCAGAGGGGGAACTAATTCCCCTTGCATACTGGGGGTCCCTGGGGACCAACTAGCCCACGAGGAGCCTCCAGTATGCGCCTGGTGGCTGCATTGCAGAGAGGTGTAATGAGGCCACACCCTTTTTTACACCTCTCTGCAACGCAGCCCCCGTGCATGTTTGAAGAGGGGGAACTAATTCCCCTTGCATACTGGGGGTCCCTGGGGGCCAACTAGCCCACCTGGAACCTCCAGTGTGCGCCAGGGGGCTGCATTGCACAGAGGTGTAATGAGGCTATGTTCCTTTTTACACCTCTCTGCAAAGCAGCCCACTGGCGCGTTTGCAGAGGGGGAACTAATTCCCCTTGCTTACTGGGGGTCCCTGGGGGCCAACTAGCCCACCAGGAGCCTTCAGTATGCGCCAGGGGGCTGTGTTGCTTTGCCCCAGAGGGCGGCGGTCCACGGGGCAGTGTGGGGGGGATTGGGCACCCCCCACACTTCTTTGTCACTATGCCCCCGCAACTTGGTCCCATTGGGGGGTAATTTTCTAAAAAACATACTGGGTTTAAAAAAAAAATTGGGGCCTTGGGGGTCCTTGTGGGCCCACCTTAGCAGGCCTAGGGGGTCAGGGTGTTTCTACCATGCCCCCTTTTTGTGTTCTACACGTTTGTTTTTCTGCTTTCTTGTGCCTCAGTTTAATGAGCACAAGATGGCGTCCAACACTTCCTGGTTTGGAGTGTTGACAGCCAATAAGCATGCAGCTTTCTCGGAAAGGTACGCGCACCATCCGCGTACCGTACGCGTACATACTCGGACCCGGGCGCGCACGGTACGCGCACGCCACGATTTTTCAATTTTTTAATTTTTTTTTGCCTTGGGGGGTCCTAGTGGGACCCCCTGAGCAGGCCTAGGGGTCAGGGTGCTTCTACTCTGCCCCCTTTTTGAGTTCTACACGTTTGTTTTTCTGCTTTCTTGTGCCTCAGTCTACCGAGGCACAAGATGGCTGGCAACAATTTCAGTTTTGGAGTGTTAACAGACATTGGCAGCCATTCAGCATGCAGCTCGCGCACGCGAAGGTCTGCGCACGTCCGCGCATGTATATATAAATATATATATATATATTATAGTTAGCTGGACATTTTACTCATACAAAACCATTGAACTTCCCCCGTTATAGTTAGTTGTACTCACTATAACTCGCGCGCCCCCAATCCACTGCTGATGATGTCACATATTACATCAGTCATGACATGGTCAGTGACATCACTGATGACATCACTGATGACATCTCAAATGACATCACTGATGGCATCACTGATGACATCATCCAGTGAATGTGGTTTGCTTTGATATTTAAATAAGTATTATAAATACACTACTTTGCATTGAAGAATGAGTGGATATAGACATATAAATGTGTGGATGGTGGATTTAGTAACAGTGTCATTGATTGTTTCCTTGACTAATTTGTAGAGTCTCACTATATATAATGTGTAGTTACTAAACTGTGTGAAAGTCTTTATTGCTTTGTCTTAATTGCTATGTTAAAGACTATAATTGTTATTGGTCTCTTAACTGAGTATTTGTATGTGTAAATGAATGTGTATGTGGTTTGGGTGGGGGTGTGTGATTGCCAAAAAATGTGTGAATAGTTCATGAAATGAAATGAAATGAAATGAAATAAATGAAGCTTATATAGCGCATGACTTACCCTGGGGCATCTCCGCGCTTGCTTAGGGAACCCGTCCTGGTATTCCCCTGTGAGATAACCCTGGCAGGTATCCACAAGGTGAAAGCCAGGCATCCCACCGCGAGGGGCCGTTGTGGAGATTAAGCAAGCTATTGCCCAGAGTCGCAGAGTGTGAACCCGTGAGTGGAGAAGGCACCCGAGCGAAAATTAACGAGTCCATGGAATTATTTGAGCCCAAGACTCGCCGAGGCGGGGAATTGAACCCTGGTCCAGGGCCGAACTCAAGCTCCAGGTCTGCCGCCTCTAACCCCTGAGCCACACTTCTCCTTCATTCAGTAGGTATATGAGGTTAAGACTACATGTTATAACAGTTGTTTCAGTGAGTGTATATGTTTATGAGTGTGGTGGTGATGAATTATGTCTCCCAATGGTACATCTCCATTAAACTTGAAAAATAAAGGCAGTGTATGTGACAGTTATATCTAATTAAGTGCCTAAGACTTAGTGATTGAATGAGTCACTATATGGATAACTGTATACTTGTAATAGTGATTTTATAACACACAAAGTGTGAGTTACTATCTATATAAATAGATGAAGTGGTGTTTGTATAAGTGTGTAGGTGAGTAAATGTAAGTATAATCAATTGTTTGCATAAGTCAGAAGGGTGTCTTTATAAGTGAATACAATGTGTGCTGGTGTGTAATGTTGAAATAGGCGTATAAGTATATTTGATAGTGTTCTGTTCATTATTTACTGCATATAACACTGAATCTATAGGTAAGTGATTAGATGTGTGTATAGTTCTATGAATAACTGAGTGGGAGTTTAGAAATTTCTATTGATGTATCAATGGTTTTAAATATGGCACTTTCTATTTTACAGTGAGTGATGAAAGATTATACTAGTGTGTGATGAGGTGTATTTGACTATCACATGGATGATGCCATCAGCGATGTCATCAGCGATGTCATTTGAGATGTCATCAGTGATGTTACTGACCATGTCATAAAATATGCACTTCTTGTGACGTTCCGGTGGCGCAGAAGACTGAGTGATATTTATCAGGCAGGACTAGGCCACTTTTTGTGGCGTAATCCTGCCTGATAAAAATCAGTCCCTATAACGCAGTGTCCTGCGTTAAAGGGGTGTGCAATGGGTGTTGCTGGGGGCGTTCCCAGCAGCATCCATGGACTTGAGTAATTTATAGCCTCAAAGTCAGTCTTTCAAAAATTCCAAAGTATAGGACATGATAATCCAAATCCAAATGTTTCTCAAGAAAACTCATAAACTAAACGCTGATATTCTGAACGATTGATAATGACTTTTCTTGAGAAACATTTGGATTTGGATTATGCTATAAATTACTCAAGTCTGCCCGAATTGTGTGGGTAAAATTGATACTTAGTCACTTTGAATAAGAATGTACTTACGTCTCGTCTAACATTTGGAAGAAATATCTAGTTATATGACAGCAGGATACAGACATAACTTGAAGGAAATAGGAACGCCCTGAAGAAGTTCTGTTGTACAGAACGAAACGCGTCGGCTGGCTGTGGTACATAAACTTAAGGAAAATAAAAGCATTTGAATATACACCAAGATTCAGCGCTTCAATAAGGACTCTAAGTGATATGATTTGATTGGACTTGTTGTGCAAGTGGTGCTGTGCCAAACTTTGGAATATTCTCCACTACTCTCTACTACTCACTCTCTACTACTCCACTACTCTCTAATACTCACTTATTACTACTATTTCTCTACTACTCTCTACTACTCTCTATTACTCACTCCACTACTTACTCTCTACTACTCACTCTCTACTACTCACTCTCTACTACTCACTCTACTATTCACTCTACTACTCTCTACTACTCACTCTCTGCTACTCTCTCTACTGCTCTCTACTACTCTCTACTACTCACTCTCTACTCTTTATTACTCGCTCTCTACTCTCTAACTCTCTACCTCTCTCTACTTCTCTCTCTACTAGTCTCTACCTCTCTACCGCTACCTCTCTACCTCTACACCTCTACCTCTCTACCTCTCTCTACATGCACACATATACACATATATATGCATATATATGCATATGCATTTATATATATGTATGCCGTTCGGGCTGTAGCCGTGTATAATAGTCCTATGCAAAATAACATGGGGAAAACACGGTTTGGGACCCCCCTTTTTTCTCAGCCCCCACTTGACGAATCCCCCCAAAACTTTCAGGGAAGGAGCGGAGCGGAGCGGGCCATCTTCTTTGAGAAATTTGCGAAGATTCATCAACCGGTGCCAAAGTTATTCCCAATAGAATGTTGAGGATTTCCCATGGAAACTAGGTCCGAACTATATATACCTACTGGCGACCGCCAGTAGGTAATATATATATATATAGCTCCTGACCATCAAAGAAGAATATCACCGCAAGCTATGTAAGTGGCGGTCAGCCAAACTCATTACAGACACTGAATTTGACTATTTAAATGTTGAACACCCTGTCACGCCGATCATGTATTTTATACCCAAAATACACAAGGACCCGGTCCATCCACCGGGAAGGCCAATAATATCAGCACGAGGGAGCCTGCTTGAACATACCTCAATCTACATTGATTATTTTTTACAAGGGTATGTCCAGCAGTTGGGGTCATATATACGTGACACAGGAGACTTTCTAGTGAAAATCAAGGAAGTACAGATTCAGGAGGGGGATTGGCTGATAGCACTGGATGTAACAGCATTATACACCAGTATATCACATAGCGATGGTCTTGATGCAATACGGTACTATTTATCCAGAAGGGAACCAGGCAATGAAAAGCACACTAAAATGTTGTTGGACATGTTAAATTTTTGCCTCACAAACAATGTGTTTTTGTTTAATCAACAGTTGTACCGCCAAAAACAGGGGGTAGCAATGGGGGCCAGTTTCTCCCCAAGCTACGCATGTTTGCACATGGGAGCTTGGGAGGAACTGGTCCTCGGGCTTGGGTACCAGCACATCATCAGGAACAATCTTGTGGCATTGTTCCGCTTTATAGACGACCTGTTCGTCATATGGAGAGGAAGTCATGAGGAGGCCCTTAAATTCATTGAGGATATTAATGACAACCCCCTCAACCTCAGATTCACTGCGACACTCAGTCAGGAAAAAGTGACCTTTTTAGATGCTGAGCTCTACACCAAGGGGTGTCGTTTGGAATCTAGGGTTTACAGGAAAAAGACAGCTGGCAACAGCATCTTACATGCGGCTAGCGCTCACCCGGCTCATCTTATTTCTAGTATCCCATATGGGGAAATGCTGCGATTAAGACGCATATGCAGCAACCCCGAGGATCTGAAGCAGGCGCAAAAGGAGAGCAGAGAGAGATTCCTTGAAAGAGGATACTCCAAAAAATTGATCGACAAAGCTGTGCAAAAATCCATGATTATGAGTAGAGAGGAGCTCCTTATCAGGAAAGCGGACAGGGAGTCAAGATACATCTATACCTGATAAAGTTGAGCCTGAATGCTTCAGACTTATAACAGGATTCACTAGACAACACCATCAGATAAGAAAAATAGTGAATAAACACTGGCCCATTGTACTGAGGGACAATGTGATAGGCAAAAGTTTGCCAAAGTCTATTTCCCTAACTTACAGTAGAGCCCCCTCTTTAAGGGACCACATTGTCAAAACCAACCCAGATCCCTTTACTAAAACGGAGTGGTGGCAAAGGAATAGAGGATTCTATAACTGTAAAATCTGTAAAGCATGCACTCATGGTGAGAACACCAAAACATACAAGGATGGGTTCACAGGGAAAGAACACTTGATAACCCAAGTGCTAAAATGCAAGACAAAATACGCAATATATGTTTTGCGCTGTCCTTGCGGTTTGCAGTATGTGGGCAGCACCAGGAATGCTGTCCATAAACGCATTTTACAACATCTGCGAGCGATAACTAATATGGACAGCACATATCCAGTTGCACGCCATTTCAAGGACCACCACCTAAGCAACAACAGTGGTCTCAGATACTGGGTTATTGATTCGGCCATCAATACTAAAAGGGGTGGAGATAGGGAAACCAGACTTAGAAAGCTGGAAACGAAATATATCCTCCTGCTCAATACTAAGGTGCCCCACGGGTTGAATGTGACAGAAGACCTCCACACTTGCTTGCTCTAGAAGACTTAACCTATTAGGAGTGCATACTCTCCCCCCCGTGGATAATGTCCAAGGCATTCACCCAGCTGGGAGAAGGCTAGGACAGATCCCGAGGGGGCTGCGAGCATACACAAACTATAGAGAATTATATTGTAAATGCTATGCTGCTTCAAGAACATTTTATGTTTGTTGTTTTCAATTTTCACTGTGCACTGTTTTTTCAACCTGGTTAAGACCCAACAAGATGAAATACACTGTAAGGATGTCTTAACATAGGGCTTATTATGAGTTTATTCTTAATTTTTTGGGTTTGGGTTATGGGTCCCTTTGGACCTGTATTATTATTTTCACTCGTTCCACAACAATCAGTATAGAGACATGGTAACTATGGTACCCATATAGCATTCTATTTTACAGATTCTTGTGACTTATTAGAAATGTGATACTATTAAAATTCCGTCTTTGATTAGAAACTACAATGCAAATTGCAGAATGATAATTGAAACCGATAAATTAACTCTCCACCACATAAGAAAATAACATATATGTAAAAATATACCGTTTACAAGGGACACATATTAGGACCGAGGAGTATTGTAATATGCGTATTTGCACCAATATTGCCAAGTTTGCACATTCTGCCGGAATAATGCACTTTAAAGCACATTTTGCACTTTGAAAAATCAGCACATAGCACTTTATATGGATTTAGCCATCAATCCGAGGTTCCCAAATTTAGAACAAACATCAGAATCTGTTTTTACAAATGTTAAGAGACATGTGGTAGGAGATGTATATATTTGTAAATAAGGTTTCTTTTAGACGGATTAGTACATTTTGATATGAGTATTTTACCATGATTTCTTAATGAATTCTATTTATAATTCAAGTCACATGCTCTATTGAATCTGTACATAATACTGAATATATGGATTTTTTATAAATGTATTTTACATCTATTTAGATAAATGAAGCACAAACAGAGTTGGGTACATTACATAGTATTTTTTCTATGTCTACTAGTAAGTTTGCACAGGTGATTTGATTTGGCCACTTGCTTTCACTTTAAAAGGTGTACCTTGCATTGAAAACGCTGTCATGTGATCAAGGCTCCGCTGAGCCGAAACGTCTGTGACTCTTTCTGCCAAATAAAGATCTGTTAAGCACCTCGAGGTCCGTGTCCGGAGTCTGCTTGTTAGCTGTGCGAGCTGCGCGAGCTTGGAGACAAACGGAGTCCAGGATATATATATATATATATATATTTTTTTTTTCCTCTCCAAGAATGCGGCACTCAGCGTTTGTAAGATTTAAACAGCTTTACTTTATTTCTTCAGCTCGGACCAATGCGTTTCAGCCATCACATGCTTGTGAACAAAGCCTGTGATGGCTGAAACGCGTTATATATACTTAAGACAATGCATTTTTTTCTCTTTTTTCATGTATGCCACCTAACATTAACATTATTTATGTAATCTTAACGGTTTCATTCTTTTATAGTCATTGTATAGATATGCATTGTTTTATAAATGTGCAAAGATCATGCCATAAATATTAAATAAATAATAAATATGTGCAATACAATTACATGACATTTTACAATATTTAAAAACTCTAAAATTAATCGCGTTTTAGAATTTAAATATAGCGGCATAAATGCTTAAAAATCGATCCACTGTTGTGCAAAATTACGCATTGGTTCGCGTTAAAATTCTTAAAGAAATAAAACTTTAGAATTTAAAACATATATCGGCATAAATGCCTGTAAACCCAATTATGTGCAAAATTACGCAGTCTCAGTACATAAAGGAAATTCCTCCTTTTACATGTGCAAAACAATGCCTTGTAATGACTATCCTTAAAAAAACAATAATTTGACATTTTGCATACTAAGTTCATTACAAATTTCTATGGTTAATAGTCCGAGCCCGGGCATAAAACCAAATATGTTATCTGCATTGTCTAAAAAAGTGCTCAGTGCATATAAGCAATGAAAAAATATAAATGTATTTAAAATTTAGGAATAAGAGATTGGCTTGTGCATTTGCATAAAAATCTAATTCATCTTTTGCCATATTTTGCTTTATATTTTTTACTGTTGTTTTTATAAGAACGTGTGCATATCTTCTGTGTTGTTTAATCCATATGGAGACTTACTATTAAGATTTAATATATATTTCGTCTCCAACTGTCTCAGAAGCTTTTCTCTGTCCCCACCTCTTTTAGGTACCGGTACTGAATCAATTACATAATAAGTTAAACAATTGATGTTTTTATCATGAATTGCCTTAAAATGTCTTGCTACCGGGTAGGTGGGATCGCTGTTGATAATCGCTCGTATATGTTGTAGTATTCTTACATGCACTGGTTTAATATTGCTGCCCACGTATCTGAGCCTGCATGTACATGTAAGTATATATACAGCGAATTCTGTACGACAGTCATAGTTGCCTTTGATTTTGTATTCATACTCACTAAAAGGGGTGTTATATTTGGTGGTGTGTATACTAAAATTGCACGCCTGGCATGTTGTGCATTTATAGAAGCCCTGTTTACTTGGCAACCACATAGTCGCAGGAGCCCCTGCTGTCAGTGGTTGTGAAACATAGGCGGCCATGTTTTTGCATCTTCTAAAAGTTACCTGTGATTTATCTAAAAGGTCTTCTTTCAGAATGCTATCTGTTAAAACAATTGGCCAATTTCTATTTAGTATTGCTCTTATTTTCCGCTCCTGTCTACTAAACGTAGTAATTAATCTTGGTGCCTCCTGGCTGCTTACAATTTCATTATCTACCTCGATAAATGGGGGTAGTAATTCTGTTCGAGGTCTTTCACCTGCTTTAATTGTAGCTCTAGTAAGCATATCTTCTGTATACCCGTATATATATATATATATTATATATATACATATATATATATGGAATTTATTCCGAGATTTGATTGCCTTGTATAAACATTTATATGAGTGTATACATTGTGCATTTATGCCGGAAATGTCATGTTTCAACAAACATTTGTTTTATTTTGAACATTCATTGAGATAGTCTGTTGTCCCTCTCATGGTGGTCACATGACCTTTCAGGGAGGAGGGCTATAGGCGGGGCACTTCAGCACTTTAAAAGCACTGTCAAATTCACTAATGCTTTGCATGTGAACAAGGGCTACAAAGCCCGAAATGCGTCATGGTTGGTTGGTTAAGGGAAAAACTGGAAAAATAAAAAACTTACCTGAAAGCTGTGTTCTGTCTCCTGCTTCGCCGGTCCTGTTGGATTGGAGGTGGTTTTACGGAGTTACTGTCGATATATATATATATATATATATATATATATATATATATATATATATATATATATATATATATATATACATATATATATATATACATATATTTTATTAGGGTATACAGCAAGCAGGAAACATGTTACACCCTTTTTCCCCACCTTTTGCCACACTCCCCCTAGAAAGAAAGAAAAAAACACAGCCAAACTAGAGCCGCAGTGGTAATGTTAGGTGATCCCAACAGGTACATCCCCTTATCTCTATGTTACAATGCGAACAATAAACCTATTAGACAGCTTGATGACAAATTGTCTAACTTTATTTAATTAATCCTAATAACATTTACTTTATGCCACCCCCCGTAGCTGGGGTTGTGACCGTGGCCATTTATTTGGTATAGTCCCCAGAAATTTTTGGACAGACTTCGGGGGTGGGTGGGTAGTAGCTCCCTGTGCAGTTCCGTTTAAGTGTTACAGTACAGCATGTCACGTGACCACTCATGTATGGTGGGTGGTGGACCTCGTGCCCAGCGCATTGCTAATCTGCGCTATGTGATTAAGACACCCATTTCGATCAATCGTCTAATGCCCTTCTTTAATTTTTTGGTATAACCCAACAATGCTATTAGTGGATCAGGAAGGAGAGTGGTCTCAGCGACATGATTTAAAGTTTGAAATACCTTTTCCAATACCTGGCTATGGCTGGACACTGCCAGGCTACATATAAGAAGTCTTTCGGGCTCCCCCTACATCGCTCGCACTCAGCTGTGTCGCATAGCCCATATTAAAATAAGCACAATGGAGTGTAATAAACTCTCTGCAAATATTTAAAATGAATTAATCGGTCTCGACCATGTAGGGACACTTTACGGGTCATCTCGCAGCTGTATATCTATATTCAGGCCTAGGTCCCTTTGTCACTCTAGTCTGGACTTTGTATAAAAGTTTATGTGATATTCTTGGGCAATTCTATAGAAATTAGTCACTAATTTAGAGGGAGTTTCGGCTTTTAGCATAAATGTAAGTGGGGTGACCTCGGGGGGGTTCAGCCATATCCTCGC
Organism: Lissotriton vulgaris; assembly: GCF_964263255.1. Classification (NCBI taxonomy): domain Eukaryota; kingdom Metazoa; phylum Chordata; class Amphibia; order Caudata; family Salamandridae; genus Lissotriton; species Lissotriton vulgaris. Next base: position 71,185,287 of record NC_141686.1, read on the forward strand.
CCAATATCTCACGCAGAACATGCCTCACTCTATGATAATGAAACTGGACTAATGGGGTAACCGTTGCGCCCACTGTCACTATCTCGTCCCATGTATGAGCTTTCCCCACAATGAAAAGATCGCCTGCCTCAGAGACACCCACTGACCGCAACGCCTTATGCACAGCGTGATCTTTGTGCATAGGGAGCCAAATGTACCATTCCAGTGGGGCCATTGGAGAGTATCAAATGTTACAATCTTGCCTTTTACCCAGATCATGCCATGCATCAACCATTGAATTTATGGAATCTTGGATCCCCGTGCGTCAATCAGGAGAACAAAATATACTTGTGGGAAGAACAAGAGGGGCGACCGCCACCCTCTCGATGTGTAAATGTGGAGGGTCTAATGACAAAATGCCAGAAACCGGTCCCCGGAAGCTTGTTTCCTTCCCAGTATAAGAATTGGCTTGGTAGTTTGGTTTGCCCTGTTCCCATCATGCACTGGACAGGAACAGAATAATTTGCATGTAGCCAGGTTCTGAGCTGGAATTGGTGCAGTGAGCTAAAAAACGGTGATGGATCAAGCCCTGATCTCTTGACTGGGTAAGAGTATTCTGCATCATTCAGAAACTCTGTCCATCACCACCCCCTTTTCCAAAATCGATTTTGTCCACACAATGAGTGGGAGGGTATACTCAGACGTGAGTCCCTTGCTCATTGCACCATCAGGATTCAAGCAAGCTTGGCCGACAACGGCAGAAATGCCAGAAACCGGTCCCCGGAAGCTTGTTTCCTTCCCAGTATAAGAATTGGCTTGGTAGTTTGGTTTGCCCTGTTCCCATCATGCACTGGGACAGGAACAGACTAATTTGCATGTAGCCAGGTTCTGAGCTGGGATGGTGCAGTGAGCTAAAAAACAGTGATGGATCAAGCCCTGATCTCTTGACTGGGTAAGAGTATTCTGCATCATTCAGAAACTCTGTCCATCACCACCCCCTTTTCCAAAATCTAATGACGAATGTACCCAGTGAAACGTATGTAAGCACCGCGCAACTCAGTAGTACAAGTCCATGTCTGGGCCTCCCAGGCACGCTAAACAATAGGGTAGTGTAAGGACTTTCCATTGCACTCTCGGCTGATTCCCTGCCCATGCCAAATTTATCGAAATAGAAGTAATGGTTTTAAAAAAATGGGATGGGAGGACCATAGGAATAATAAAAAAATAAAAATAGAAACCGCTGCAATATTACTATTTTCATCATCAAAATCCGCACAAGGAGTGAGGTAGGCAGACGCTTCCATCTTTTGAAGTCCTCTTCAAGTTTAGTGATTGCCCTACCATAATTTTATTTCAAATTATGTCTGAGCCAGTATGAATTTGTACACCCAAGTAGGGAACCGGCTCCGTGGTCCAGGTTAAGGGAAAATGTAGCTCAACAGGAGAAGTGAATGGTGTCAATCAGAGGTGCAACTAGAGCCACATCTCGGGGGGGGCTAAGAGAAATTTTTCGGGGGGGGGGCTGAACCTTCAATCAGTCGGCAGAGTGGAGCTGCAGGGGCTCTTAGAAGGGGGTGAAACAAATGCAAGGCCTAATCAACATTCAAATGGTCTTTGAAAGACCTGTGAAACGTTCGGGTGCGGCTCTGTGTGTGCCCAGGATCTGTCTCATCCCGGGCTGCCACACACGACCGGGGGGGGCTGAAGCCCGGTGAGTTCAATGGGTGTTGCGCGCCTGGTGTCAATGGGAAAATCATGGACTTAGTCCAGTTGATTTGTAGACCAGAAAGAACCCCAAAACGAGCCACTTCCCTGAGCACCGGGGACAAGTTAACCTCTGGGTTCCTGACATGGAGTAACGTGTCATCGGCATATGTGGACAATGTTAAGTTATATTATATGTTATGTTATGTTATGGACTCTTAAATAGCGCGTGACTCACCCGGGGGCATCTCAGCGCTTACCTAGGAGATAACATGAGGCAGGTCGGGATAAGAATTACTCGAGCAAAAACCAGGTTAGAACAGGAATGTTTTTATTTGTTTCCTAAAAGTCAAGTAAGAAGTTGATTTACACAAGGCCACTGGTAACGAGTTCCAGTATTTGGGAGCAATGTATGAAAATGCTCTACCAACTGTGCGACTGAACCGAATACGTGGGACCTTCAAGAGGGCCAAAGAGTTAGATCTTAGATTGCATTCTGATACCTGCTTGGAAAGTTTGTTTTGCAAATAACGGGGCCCCTCCCCCTTGAGTGCTTTAAAGGAGAGGCAACAGATCTTAAAAAAAAATCTCTTTTTCACTGGAAGCCAGTGCAGTACTTTAAGTAAAGGAAGAGATGGGGATCCTGGGGGGTGATTTAGAACCATCTTTGCTGCAGTGTTTTGAATCGCTTGAAGTTTAGTTAACGTTGTCTCACCTCCTTCAGCCAGCAACGTGTTCTCATAGTCGAGCCGACTCACAACCATTGCCTGGACTACGGTTCTGCAGTGTTCTAGTGACAGATAGGAGAGTATTCTACGTAGTAGACGGAGGCTATAATAGCAGGACCGTGAGATATTCTTGATGTTATCTTTCATAGTGAGTTTGTGATCCAGTTGGATTCCTAAACTTTTGACTCAAGAGGAGGGGGTAGGAGCTTCACCCAGCTCAGAGGGCCACCAGTCAGCTGACCAGGAGTGGGCGGCTCTCTCTAGGAGCATAAGCTCAGTTTTTCCCGGATTGAGCTGGAGACAACGCTCCCTCATCCAATCCGAGATTGCTAACATTCCACCCGAGAAGCGGAATTTCTCGTCAGTGGAGTTGAAACTGATTGGAAATAGCAGCTGTGTATCGTCGGCATACGAGACTATCTTGAAGCCGAATTGTTGAACAATCTTGGCTAGGGGAGCCATATACACATTAAAAAGTGTGGGGCTCAGGCAGGAGCCCTGAGGCACACCCTTGTCCAGTAAAGATTTTTGAGATGCGAACGGACTCAGAATAATTGTTTGCCATCAATCGGTTAGAAAGTTCCTCAGCCACTGCAGAGCGACACCCCTGATGTAGTCATGTAGTCTCTCCGCCAGCAGACGATGAGACTTATTAATTAATTAATTAATGACATTTGTTAAGCGCATGGTTGCACAAGGAACAGTGCGTCCCCGCGCTGAAAATCCCACTAATCATCGTATCAGCTTAGCTCAGGGAGGAGGAGCACTAGGGCCGGGAGGGAAACTAAACTAATTATGCCTTGGGGAAGAGATGGGTTTTCAACCTTTGTCTGAACCTTGCTTCAGACGGTTCAATCCTCCATTTGATGGGCAGGTCATTCCAATCTTTACTGGCCAGGAGTCTAAAGGACCGTCCTCCCATCCTTGCTCTGTGGATCCGGGGAACCACTAATAGCATGCTGCCCATCGACCTGAGAAGGCGCGAAGGACGATAGATTGGAAGCAAATCCTGGAGATATGAAGGTGCCTTTTTGTGAGCTATGCGATGGGTAATGCACATAGTTGTAAATATAATGCGTTCCTTAATTGGAAGCCAATGCAGGGAACGCAATGCATGTTTCCCAGAGGCCCTCCTAGGGAGGTTCAGGACAAGCCTGGCAGCTGCGTTCTGGACGCGTTGCAACTGCATTAGGCCTTTTTTACTGAGTCCACATAGGAGGGAGTTCCCATAATCCAAATGGGAGGTGACCAAGGCATGTACCATTGTTTTTCTGGTGCTGGGAGGCAGTAGGTCAAGGATTTTCCTCAGGACCTTCAAAATGCCATAGCATTTGCCGGCAACATTACCAACATGATTAGTGTAGGCTAGGTTAGAATCAAGAAGTATGCCAAGGTTTTTGACTGTGTCCACCGGGACAGGGACAGAGCCCAGTTCTACGGGCCACCAAGCGGATGTCCAGATGGAAGGACAGGGACCAACGATAAGAACTTCCGTCTTATTACCATTGAGGCGGAGATAGTTCTGCTTCATCCACCCATCAAGTGCCACCAAGCAGGCCGAGAATTTCTCAGCATCCACAACTGGATCACGGGACAAGTTGATCACCAGTTGTGTATCGTCTGCATAAGAGACAATGGCAACACCATATGACTCCACCAATTTGGCAAGGGGTTCCATGTACAGATTGAATAACGTGGGGCTCAGAATCGAGCTCTGTGGAACCCCTTGTCTAAGACATCTTATACTGGATTTGCATGGTGGGCAGTGCACTTGAAATCTACTGTTCTTGAGGAAGGAGACCAACCACTCATGAGCAGGACCGGTTATTCCCTTCTCACTCAGACGGTCCAGTAATACGGAGTGCGATACGGTGTCGAACACCGCACTTAAGTCCAATAGGACCAGTGCGGCCGTGTGACCCTCATCAGCCCTACTCCGCAACAGTTCCGTGGATAGAAGAAGGGCGGTCTCAGTCGAATGGAGGAGCTTATTTTCCTCCACAAAGCTCACCAGCCGTCGGTTAACCAATTTCTCTACTACCTTCGCACAATAGGGAAGGAGGGAGATTGGTCTAAGGTTGTCCAGTTGTTAGCTCCTCAGCTCGAGGGACCACAAACTCCCTAAGTTTTTTCATAGCCTGTTTCTCACAGCTAGGATCTGGCGAATTTGTGGGTTCTGAGTTTATCTGAAAAGATGCGTAGATCTTTTCTACCTTCCCTACAAAGAAGTCTGCAATCTGATTGCATGACTCTGTCGAGGGGGGGACTTCCCCTGAACTCGCTAGAGGGGCGGAGAGTTCCTTCAAAATCATAAAGAGCTCTTTAGATGTGTTATCTGAACAGTCAATCCTCTTGTTATAATAATCTCTTTTAGATTCCCTAATCTGACTGTGGTAGGACCTTAATCCACTCTTATAGACTTCACGTAGTGAGGGGGCATATTCCGCTCTCCATCTACGCTCCAAAGTCTTACATTTAGTTTTGGCGGCGCGCAGCTCGGCAGTAAACCAAGGAGCCGATTTCGTGCTCCGTGCCATAGCTTTTTGAGTCCAGGGGGCAACTTTATCCAGTGCACCCCCAACCCAATCGTCATACATAGTGAAGTAGTGTGGCTCACTGGTTAGAGGCGGCAGACCCGAGAGCAGAGGACGGCCCGGGACCAGGGTTCGATTCCCGGTGCGGCAGGTTTCTGGACCAGGGTCAGCGGACTCGATAATTCTCTCGCCTCGGTGCCCACTCTGATCAGCGATCACACTCGGCAACTCTGGGCATTAGCTTGCCTCATCTTCACTAACGGCCCCAGCAGACCACCGGGGATGCCTGGTCTCACCCTGGAGCTACCCATTAAGGGACCATCTCTCAGGGAAGCCAGAAAGGGTTTCGCAGCGGTCGAAGCGCCTTGGGACCCTCCGGGTAAGTAGTGCGGTATATAAATGCCTATACATTACATTACATTACATCCTGCATGCCTCAACCAAATTGTCGCTGAGTTTTGGGGGTTCCTGTACTAGGGCTTGACTGAAGACATCGTGACTGAATTTCCTCCAGTCCCTGCGCCTGATGGCGGGGGGTTTCTGTAAAGGCACCCTTTTGGGCAGTCTTCCAAGTTTAAGAGGGATCAGATAATGATCCGACCACAGAATCTTAATCGGGGCAGATACGCTTATATCTTTCCAATTTACAAAGATTGGGTCCAGCAAATGCCCCGCTTGATGAGTGGCTCTATTATCGGCCAAAACAAACATCAGAGCTCTAAGGGAATTGATCAGGGATACAGCCTCTCGGCAGTTGACATCATCCAAATGCCCGTTGAGGTCTCCTACAATCATGAACTTATTATGGCGTAAAGCAGATTGCGTTAGGGCCTCCAGGAGACTCTCGATGAACGCGGTAGCCACACCAGGAGGGCGATAGATAAGGTAACCCTTAATGGTGCAGTTAGGGCCAACCGAGATGGAAAATAGCCCAGCTTCACAGTTATTATTGGCAACCGGTTCAAGAGAACATGGCAGCTCGGTTTTAGGGGCAATAGCTATCCCCCCCCCTCTGGATCCTTCTATTAATTTGGAGAATGTTATAGCCGGAGGGGAGGGCCTCTATAATGTCAGGGAGGGATTGCTCATCCAACCATGTTTCTGTCAAGAAAACCAAGTCAGGGTTGTCATCCATCAGCATGTCATAAATGTTCATACTATGACATTTCAACGATCGACAGTTCAATAGTAAGGCCGAGAGTTCATTACCTTCCTTACCCGTCTCTCGGTCTCTGTGGATAGTGTAGCCACAACCCTCACACTTAAAAGGCCATTGCTCCACGTGCAGCGTGTGTGAGCATTCCGGCGGAAGCACCTTGCGCAGATGTAGTAGCGCCTGCCTCGTATAGGTTACCATCCTGCAGCGGTCTATGTTGGTCTGACCAGGGGGACTGGCCCCGGGCCGCGTATGGTCGCGGACGGGCGCAGACGGGCTTGCCTTAGGCGCTCCCGCTGCGCTCGTCCGCTGCGCTTCCGGTGGCAGGACATGATGTAAGTGGCCGAGGGGGCGTGGCCTAAAAAGGGGCGTGGCCTATGTCCTCGCCAGAGTGGCGTTTATGTGCGAGTACAGTCGGCGCTAGGATCCGCTGCCCAGACTGATGTAGTGGTAAGTGAGTTTAAAAACACACAAAATTAAGTGACAGTAAATAGAATCAATCAATTCAAGTAGCACACAATTTTTTAAAAAAATGCAGAGAATGTTGCTCCCGGCGTCCGCCTAAGGAGATCAGTGGAATCAACTGGAGGCGCTCGAGAATGGCGCTTTTAACTGATGAGAAGGGGGCGTGGTCTAAAAAGGGGCGTGGCCTATGTCCTCGCCAGAGTGGCGTTTATGTGTGAGTACAGTCGGCGCTAGGATCCGCTGCCCAGACTGATGTAGTGGTAAGTGAGTTTAAAAACACACAAAATTAAGTGACAGTAAATAGAATCAATCAATTCAAGTAGCACACAATTTTTTTAAAAAATGCAGAGAATGTTGCTCCCGGCGTCCGCCTAAGGAGATCAGTGGAATCAACTGGAGGCGCTCGAGAACGGCGCTTTTAACTGATGAGAAGGGGGCGTGGCCTAAAAAGGGGCGTGGCCTATGTCCTCGCCAGAGTGGCGTTTATGTGCGAGTACAGTCAGCGCTAGGATCCGCTGCCCAGACTGATCTAGTGGTAAGTGAGTTTAAAAACACACAAAATTAAGTGACAGTAAATAGAATCAATCAATTCAAGTAGCACACAATTTTTTAAAAAAATGCAGAGAATGTTGCATAGTTTGGATTGCCGCGGAGAGATCTAAGAGGATCAATATCATGGATCCTCCGGCATCCAGGGTTAGTCTCAGTAAATCAGTTACAGCCAGAATGGCCATTTCAGTGCTTTAGCCCGGCGAAAGCCCGACTGTGAAGGGTCGAGAATATCGTCAAGTTCTAAGTACTGGCTACGTTGTTTATTTATCCCTGTTTCCAGCATTTTGCCAAGCAAGAGCAACAGGGGTATTGGTCTGCTGTATACCCCTGACGTCCATGTTAAAGTGGGCCATAGTGAGTATCTAACTACCACAATCCATTATTGGTGAAGATACACTGGACCAGGGAGAGACCCGTAGTACTGACTTGTCGGTTACGACCGGAAGCACTGGAGGGCCCTGCCTTCTGTGAGGAAATAAAGTCAGGCATTACCCAATATTTTGAGGAGAATGAGGGGACTGCATCCACACTGGCACCATAATGGGACGCCTTTAATGTAGCGGTGCAGGGCCTCTGTATTACTAAATTGGTGGGGGTGCGGAAGACACTCGTGACAGACGTTAAAACTGCTGAGCGGCTGCTGCGTATAGCCGAGAAGGCTCACCCTGAGGACCCGAGTGTACACAGAGAAGTTTTAGAAGCAAGGAAGGATGTAGCAAACCAGGTGGAGCGGTTGCGCTGCTTTGATTACAGATCCTATCTGGCGAGGGTGCATGCGGAGGGGATAAGGTAGGTACTTTACTAGCATGGCTAGCTAACACGAATCCCCGGGGTTCACCTATATTGGGCCTGACAGCGCAGACGGGGGGGTCAGTGTATACCCAACAGGGGATCAACAGGTTGTTTTTGATTATTATACTGAACTCTATCAGAGTAAAATGCGAGATGTGGGGGACACTGTGGGGGATTTCTTGCCAGATTTGGTTCTGCCGCACCTTGATGATGAGCAAGCGGATCTGTTAGGGCATAGAGATTACGATAGGAGATATACGGGGTGTGATTAAGCATATGGCACGCAACAAAACCCTGGGGGTAGATGGACTGCCCACAGAGTTTTACGCAGCTTATGTTGATTGTTTAGCTCCACGGTTGCTTGCGATGTTCCAAGAAGCGTGGACAACAGGTTTGTTGCCGACTTCTACTTGAAAGCTGTTATTGTACCACTACTGAAACCCGGGAGAGACCCCACGGATAGTTCGGCCTACCGCCCGCTCTCCATGATAACCACTGATTACAACATTTTGAGTAGAATACTTGCCACCTGACCTTCCGTATATGGTGCAATTGGTCCATATTGACCAATAGTATTTATCCCCACTTGGAACACAGCTATTAACGTACGACGTTTGCTTCGTATTTTAGGGGAAGATGATAGTAATATACCTTTGGCGACGGTCCTTTCGGTGGATATTGAAAAGGCGTTTGACAGTTTGGAGTGGCCATATTTATTTCAGGTGTATGCGAACGATGGGTTTAGGGGAGGCATTAGTGAAGTGGACAGAGATCCTTTATAGATCTGCGACAGCTCGGGTACGGACAGGGTCAACCATTTCCTCTTCCTGCTCTGTGGGGCGGGGCACATTACAGGGGTGCTCACTTTCACCTCTGCTGTTTGCATTGGCCATAGAACCATCGCCCGCACAAGCCAGATCAGAGCAACACTACTTGGGTCTGGATATATGCGGGGTTGAGCAGTATATATCGCTTTATGCAGACGGTTTACTCATATTCCTGGCTGATGCGGAGGAAGATCTGCATGGGGCAACGTCACTACTGCGCACATTTGGCGAGGTCTCGGGACTAAGGGTGAACTGGGCAAATATCTGCCTGTTCCTGGTAGATGTGTCAATGGCTTGCCCCACGCAGCTGGAGGGGGCTAGATGGGAACCTTGATGCTTGCCTTACCTTGGAACCAATATTTATCACAACCAAAAAGACCTGTTGGAAGGTAATATAGGCAGAGCGTTGAGAGGAGTTAAGGGTAGTCTAGCATTCTGGAGAACTCTGCCAGTATCGGTAGCGTGGAGGGTGGCACTCCTGAAGATGGTAGCGCTCCCCCGGCTGATGTATTATTTCAGGACGCTGCAGATTTGGATACCAGGCTCATTCTTCAAAACACTCTGCTTGTTAGTGGGAGGATTCTTGTGGGTGAATGGTAGACGCTGGGTGGCTTTGGCCACCCTGATGCGACCGCGAGCTGAGGGAGGGTTGGCAGTCCCAGATTTTGAGCTATATTACTTGGCAGCTCAACTGCAATGGCTTACCCAGGCAGTGGCTAGAGAGTTCAGGGGCACGGATGGCCAGGAGGGTCGGTGGATACCAAGTCATGTGTTATCCTTTATTGTGCTTCAACAGCGGTTGCACCTTGGGGCACTGTCCCATGAGGAGAGGACCTTGAGGTTATGCTGGAACCGTACCCAGCATAGAGGTGCGATTGCCCGCCCATTCGCTCCGGAGATACCCTTGGAATGTGTACGGCTCTTTCGCATGGAAGAGATTGGCCCGCCTTGGCCACGTGGGAGGAGTTGGGGGTGCTGGTATTAGGGGACATATATGAGGACAGAGCTTTCTTACATTACCAAACTCTACAGGACAGATACGGCCTTCACAGAGGAGATTATTTATTGCATTCTGCCTTGGTGTCTGGAATTCAACGTCACTGGGGTGAGGGATTATCAGAACTGCAGGTATCCATGGCTTGCCAATATGTAGTAATGGCTGCCAGGACCTTTAAAGCCATAATGTGTTTATATAGGAGGATGGTGAGCGAAGAAACCAAATCATTGAGCCACCTACAACGGAAATAAGAAGCAGACATTGGTAGGGAGATCCCTGAGACCACATGGACCCCCTTAGTTGAGAGGGCAAGGAAGAGCACGCGTAATGCAAGGTTCCACTTGATCCACTTAAAGTAGATACAGCCCAATGCCCACGTTGTAATTTGGAAGGAGCAGATTTTAGCCACATGCTGTGGGGATGCCCGACACTGGTAACATATTGGGAGGGGGTAGTTGATCTGTTCTGCATGACCACAGATAGACAGATAGAGCCGGATATGGGTACGTGCTTATTGCAATGGTTTCCACATACTCCTAAAACAATGGACACAAGTAAGTTCTTGGACTTAGGGTTGCTGTTGGCTAAGAGAGAAGTCACAAGATATTGGAAGTCCAAGCAGGGCCCCAACATTGCACGGTGGAAAGCAGAATTAATTAAATGGGCAACAAGTGAGGGCACAGTCCAATCCCAGCAAGCTAAGAGAACTAATGATGATAAAGCAATAGAGATGACATGGGCGTGGGTGGCTTTAGTTGTAGCGCTGCAAACCCCTGAAGCAGGCTCAGATGGGGACTCAGAAATGGATACACCACCGGGGTCGCCTTGAACTGCTCCACTAGAGGGAGGCTTCTGCAATTCTCAGGCATACTGCAATAAGGAAAAGAATGATAAAAAGATGGAGCTCCGCAGTACAGATGTTTCTGTGCTGCTTAGTCTTGAGTAATGCAGAGTCAAGTCACTTATATGAAGGACTATAAGTTGAGCACTCCGGTGGCAAGGGCAGGGGTGGGGGGAAGGCGGAGAGGGGGATTGGCTTATTTTATCATTGATGCGAATATACCTCAACTCATATAGAGTTGCCTGGACTGGAAGCGCGACCACCTCTAAATCAGACTGCAGACTATTACACCATAAGGGCGAAAAAAGAGACAGCCTATAAAAGTGAAAAATATAACAGTATAATAGATGCTCCAAGACGCTCTGACAAGGAATTTGAAGAAATGTTGTCATGAGCTATATTGTTATATTAGTTTGACACTATAAATGCCTGATGCTGTTTGTTGTTTGAAAATCTAATAAAAATATGTTTTAAAAAAATGGTTATCATAACGCTATGAATGAAATGTTAATTTTTAGCCTTTTTTTAACAAAATGTAATGTAGTTTTTTTATTTGTGCTTTTATGGCCATTTTTGGACGAAATACAGTTTTCTGATGATGATGATGATGAAAGACGTATTCCCCCAAAGGATGAAGATTTTTGTTGTCCCTTTTCATTTTACCTTTTTAAAAACGCGAACCTCTTCCGTATGTTGTTTACTTGTAGATATAGTTCGTTTTTGAATATTTTATAATGTTTTCCATATGTGAGTGGCATTTCAACGTGTATCCTAGGCTAATCATTTATTTCCAGTTCCAGGTTTTCTATGTGTTGTACTGTGTGGCATATAGTTCATTCCTTTTCCTTTGTGTGTAAAGGAATTGGTAGTGGTGCCTAATGTGTGTGACATTCAGCGTGAGTTTGTGTCTGACTACATTTTACTTTATTATTTTTGAGTTAAAATGTAGGCATACCCGCAGACATTTGGATGTACATGGAGTGCATGCCATATGTCATATATGCCTATACCTAAGTTAAGTTTATGTGTACAGTGTCTAGGATGTGAGTATGTGTCTCACTCTTGATATCAAAAAAAAAAAGATTTTATTTGTGTAGGTACTCAACCGAGGACCACAAATATACATAAGATAAAAAGTGAACTTTACATAAAATACATTACAAATTAGTATAAAACTAACATGGATTTAAAAAATTTGTACAGATTATAACATACAAATTCGTTCGGGGGATTTATGACCACTGTTAATATTTCTTTTTCCTTTGTTAGCCTACAGGATCTGTATATCGGTGAGATATAATGAGCGCGAGCTGCTACCACTTTAGAATTGGTGCAGATGAATAGTAAGTGCTCCACAGTCTGCTCACCCCCTTGACATAACAAACATACGTGGGAGAGATCTCCAGGTAACCATTTTGCTTTATAAGCTTGTACAGGTAGAATCCCAGCTCGATACATGAAAATTACCCTCCTTGCACTATGAGAAAGACAAAAAGAGATATATGGCTGTATATGTTTGTACTCTATAAGTGTAGTAAATGGCTTGAATATTTTTAGCCTATAGCTGTGAGCGAAGTCCAAATCATAACTCAACCTAGGTGTGAAACATTTGAGAAAGAGTTTTAGTTGAGACACGGACCAGGTCTGCAAGATTTCTGTAGAAATTTCAGCCATTCGGAACGCCGCAGACATGTTCACTAAGAAAGTTTGTTTAACTACATCTATGCCAAAAGTCTCTTTTTGTAGCAGAAATCTAAGAGTTCCCTCCGTAGCATGAAGGAGATGGTAGGCCCATCTGATTATGTTTGCCACGGCAGTGGCAAAAGCGCTAGTGATTCCGAATTCCAGCCGTAGGACCTGAACTGGAGTAGCAGTTGAGACCTTCATTAATTTCTTCAAGATTTTTCCCTCCTGACGGTCCATGAAGCCCCATTGTTGAATGGGAATATATTCTGTGGCATAAGACAGGACCGCTGGTATTTTAACTTTATATATTTTTATTAATGAGGAAAAATGCCTGCTCCCCGTGGCGTTATATAGTCTTGATAATGCTCCTGCATGTAAATCAGATTTTTTCGTTAACTTTTCGATATGCTTTGTATTTGTTAGATTCTTAGAAAGAATCCTGCCGAGGTAAATATATTCTTTTTCTTCATCGACCTTTTCGTCTCCTAGCCTCCAATTATATTTGACACTTTTCTTCCTCCCAGAAAAGGCTACAACTTTGGTTTTTCTTACGTTCGGGATTAAAAAATTGTCATTTGAATATTTGAACAAGATATCCAAAGATTTTTGCAGACCAAATGGTGTAAGATCGAATAGGACTATATCGTCCGCATAAAGCAATAAATGAACTCTTTGTTGATTAATTTTTGGGGGCAGGCTTGAGCCCTTTTGTAGTTGATTTGGCAAATCGTAGAGATATAACGAAAACAACATGGGAGCTAGTAAACAACCCTGTTTAAGGCCGTTTTCGGTGTATATTATTTTCGTTAATCCTTTTCCCCCCCCCATTTGGACTCGACACCATGTAGTTGTATGGAGACTTATTATTGCCTGTAGCAAGTGATCGTTGATTCCCAAACTCCTCAATTTTTTCCACAGTGTGGGGCGATCCACTCGATCGAATGCGGTCGAGTAATCTATGAAAGCCATGTAGACCGTCTGTTTTCTTCGTGTGACGTATTTGTCCAGAAAAAACTGGATAATTGCAATGTTGTCCGTAACAGAATGTCTGGGTCTGAAGCCTGCCTGGAACATGGGTATCAGACCCATCGAGAAGGCCCAGTTTTTTAATTGCAATAGTACCTCTGCTGCGAAGATTTTACCGGTAGCGTCCATCAGGGCTATTTGGCGGTAGTTTCCTGCTACCGTTTTGCAACCTTTTTTGTGAATAGGGATAATAGTGCTCCCTTGCCATGACTTGGGAACTTGTCCAGTAGAGAGAATATAGTTGAAAAGTGGGGTTAGTAGAAGGCTCCATTCCCTAGAATTTGTCTGCAGGGCCTTTATAGGAATTTGGTCAGGACCAAAGGCTCCTGAGCTTCTTGCCCTCCGAATGTGTGTTTCAACCATTATAGTTGTTGTTTTCGGGATTATTTTTTCCATAACTTTTTCCTTTGCTTTATCTGGACTTTTTGCTTGTAGTTTGACAACATTTTTTTTATAAAGTTCTGCCAAGTAAATTTCCCACTCTTTGGGGGGAACAGGTACTGCTTGTAATTTCTTTTTTGTCCCCGATAACTTAGCTATTATGGACCAATAAGTTCTTTGGTTTGGTTCTTTGGCAGCAGTTTGTAGCTCAACCCAATTACGATCTTGAAAGGTTTTTCTCTCACATGTTTTTTCTCTTCTGAGTTGGTTTTTCAATTTGTTTCTTTCTTTCTTTTTAGTAGGAGAGGGGTGTAAGTATTGCGCGCGTATCAATTTGTTTAGGGTTTTCTTTATCAGTGAGTTCCCTGTTTTGTTGTTATTTTTTCTTTTTGGATTAGTATTGGGTCTTTGAAGATTCATTTCAATTAATACCTCCTTAAGTTCGATGAGCATGGTCTCAAAGTTTTCTATAGGGTCTTCGGAATATAGATTCCTTAAGAACTGTTGGTGATCGACCAGATGTGTCATTTTACTCAAAGAGGTAGGATTCCAAAAGATACGTCTCTGATCGCTGTTTACCAGAGTTTCCTTTCTATCGAGGGTCATCAGACCTTCTTCTGCGGACGGAACCGACCGTCTGGTTCTAAGTTGCATGACGGCATGATCGCTCTCTGTAGTAAAATTGGAGCATAGATGGAACATAGTTTCAAGCTGGTCTTTGCCACAAATAATATAATCTATTATAGATGGTCTCCCGTTTCCATGTCTTGTATACGCTGCCGGGATATCGCCTTCCACACTCCCATTAAGGATTATTCCATTTATGGAGAGCAGTACTGTTAACAGTGTTTTCCCTCTTTTATTAGATCGAATATCGTTGGGGAATTGAGGGATTAAAGGTTCCAGGCATTCTTCTTCGAGAATTTTTCCCCATTTTTTTATTTCTGTATTGGAAATTTTCCCATTGAAATCTCCCGTGATTATATAGGGACAAAACGTATGGGCTTCAATTATTTGTACAATAATTTGCAAGGTCTCGTCATATAAGGTGTCGTGCTTTTTTCCTGGAGGGGCGTATACATTGAAGAGCAACATTATTTTAGTTGTGGTCGGGTTGTAGGCTTTCAGAGACAGTTTCATACATTGCACGTTCTCACTATTGGTTTCCACCATCTCTTGTGCCCACAGATGATCCTCTCTCATTAAAATAGCCAATCCCCCTTTGGCATGGCCCCGATTTGAGGCTTTTGCACATATGCTATACACATAGTAACCTTTTTGTGAAAAGGGTTCTGTTGCCCAGGTTTCTTGTAGGGTCAGTATGTCGGGCTGGTTACTAAGGACTTCCTTCATTTTTTTCATTGTTCTACCAGCGATATTCCACGTTATAACCTTTAGACCTTGGTTAAATAGGGTACTTTAGTTGGTTAGAACCTTTGTTATAGTTTAAGATCCCTGGGAGCCAGGTCCATGAGTTCTCCATTTTATTTTCAGCAAAATTATCCTTTGGTTCCATATGCCACACTTCCCTTTCCCCTTTTTTTACTCGGATTTTCAATAACTCTTCTCCCTGTTCTATATCTCTATTTTGTATACCCTCTGGATAACTTAAAGTCCCCGAGGATCTTTGTCCCTCGTTCGAATGCAGTGTAGAAAAGAGTTGCGTATTATTATTGAAAGTTGGGTATTTTTTGTTTCCTTTAAGCACAGCTTTCACTATGACATCATAACCGAATCGGTATATTATCTCTTTTTCCTTCAGAATAATACTTGGTATTACTGGGGACCAAAACGAGACTATTGCGATTTTACTTTGACCTCGCTTTGGGAATGATACTAGGTCGATGTCACTGCTTGTCATCGATTGAAGAGTTTTTATATTCTGTAAAAGGTGAAGGATCCTGCTTCTATTAAGAGGGATGTTGTCAGTGGGAAATAGTTCTTCAAATTGTAGAACCTTAGATTGTGTGTCATTCCTGCAATCATTTTCCTTTTCAGAGAAAGCTTTATCAGCATTTTCATATGTTGTCGTAATAGCTGTGTTTAATGGGAGATATACATCAGCCTTTGGGTTCAAGGATTTCTTTCTATCAATACTTGTACCTTTGGGGGATTCTTCTTTTATATTCCTACATGGCGTACTTTTCTCGTCGTTTTTCTCCTGTAGTTCTTTTTGTGGTATTATAATTTTTTGAAATTTCAGTTTACGTGCTTGCTTTTTATGAATCCTTCTCATAGGTTTTTTCTTCCTTTTATTTTTTCCCTTTAGCGTAACTTCCTTGGTAGAGTTTGGTGTCATTTCTCCTGAAGATATTTCAGATTTAGTTTCTACATTTGATTCCTCGACTTCTTTTACAGAGTCTTTGTCGAGTCTTTCAGTTCCCATTTTTTTGTTGAAAATCGGGAATTGTTTTTGCTTTTTTGGGGGGTTTTCTCTAAACAAACGTTTCAAGGAGTATAAAGTGGATTCATTAAAAGGTTCCTTTTTATCCCTATTGTCAGTTGTTTTAAAGTCATCATCTGATGTCTGAGTAGAAGAGTGGCAATTGCTTTGCTTGTTATCATTTTCTTGTCGTCGGTTGGTATCCTCTAGTTTTCCTTCTGTGTTTTTGGAGGAGTCCTTTTTCTTTTTCTCTTCTACTAAAAACTTCAGAATGCCAATTTGGACATCCAAAGTTTGGTCAGAGTTTTCAAGGATGTTACCTAAAAAGGAGAGAACTGATTCGAGAATTTCTTGTAGTGTAAAAAAAGCCTTGGATAGGGGACTAGAAGATTTTTCAAGATTATTGTTTTCTATTAAAAAGGGATCCAAACAGGAATCTTGTTCATGTATAGAAAGTTTTTTTGTGTCTGTATTTGTTGACTTTAGTTCTGGACCGTTTTCTTCTGCTTTTTGGTTGGATATACATAAGTCTTTTAGTGTTAAAGGGCTCCCATTACCCTTTATCAAGAGTATATCAGAGTTCAAACTTTTTTGTTCTGCTGTCAAATTAAGAATACTCAGGTCTTCTGTTTTGTGTACACCCTCGTGGTTTTTTATAGGCGTTGATGATTTCACCGCACTAGAATTGGAGTTTTCAAGTTGTTGTTCTATTGCTGTATAAGTAGACTTATTATTAAACACAATATCGCTGACATTATGAGACAGATGGGGGGATGCCGATAAACAAGATCGATCTTCCAGACTCCCTGATTTTTTATTTTCAATGGCAGACATTGTTTTTTCCGGTTTCTTTTTTGCTGGTAAAGACGAGAAGTACTCACTGATTGCTGGGGTCAGGCTGTTGCGGCCAGCTTTTATTCCCTTATCAGTGGATTTTCTAACAGCTTCCTCAGTTCCCATTCGTTTCATGAAGATTGTTCGCGAGCGTAGTTTCTTTAGACCCATTTGTGAGGAGACCGTGCCACTTCTATCGCAAGAGAGGTAGAGAGGGAAGATTGTTACCTTACTTCGATGTTCTGACTCTGCGATAATCACTATATGTTTTTAGGGCGTAGATGTTATTGTGCTGGCCCGTCCCGTCCTCGGTCGTCCCCGGACGGCCACAGACGGCCCGCCCTTTGCCCGGGCTTCGCCCGGCGTCCCGCACGCGTCCCGCTTAGCGTGGAGGGTGTGTCTTAAATAGGAGGAGCAGGGGGCGGGAAGAGACTCCAGGTGCGCTCAGGTCTCCACGCGCTGTACCCTGGGTCTCGCAGTCCCAGCCCCTGTCAGGCAGCCTCCGACGTGTAGAAGTGAAGGAGCCTGTCTCCTAGGCTTCACGGAGCAACAGGCAGTGAGAGGGCGAGAGAGGTCTCTGCAGGCAGAAGCGCACAAAAGCAGCTACGAGCGGCACCCGCGAAGCGGGGGCCGCGAGCTGTAATAGCGCTATCAGCCAATCAGGTTGAAGCAGGCAATCAGCTGAGGCGGAGCAGGGGCGGGAAGAGACTCCAGGTGCGCTCAGGTCTCCACGCGCTGTACCCTGGGTCTCGCAGTCCCAGCCCCTGTCAGGCAGCCTCCGACGTGTAGAAGTGAAGGAGCCTGTCTCCTAGGCTTCACGGAGCAACAGGCAGTGAGAGGGCGAGAGAGGTCTCTGCAGGCAGAAGCGCACAAAAGCAGCTACGAGCGGCACCCGCGAAGCGGGGGCCGCGAGCTGTAATAGCGCTATCAGCCAATCAGGTTGAAGCAGGCAATCAGCTGAGGCGGAGCAGGGGCGGGAAGAGACTCCAGGTGCGCTCAGGTCTCCACGCGCTGTACCCTGGGTCTCGCAGTCCCAGCCCCTGTCAGGCAGCCTCCGACGTGTAGAAGTGAAGGAGCCTGTCTCCTAGGCTTCACGGAGCAACAGGCAGTGAGAGGGCGAGAGAGGTCTCTGCAGGCAGAAGCGCACAAAAGCAGCTACGAGCGGCACCCGCGAAGCGGGGGCCGCGAGCTGTAATAGCGCTATCAGCCAATCAGGTTGAAGCAGGCAATCAGCTGAGGCGGAGCAGGGGCGGGAAGAGACTCCAGGTGCGCTCAGGTCTCCACGCGCTGTACCCTGGGTCTCGCAGTCCCAGCCCCTGTCAGGCAGCCTCCGACGTGTAGAAGTGAAGGAGCCTGTCTCCTAGGCTTCACGGAGCAACAGGCAGTGAGAGGGCGAGAGAGGTCTCTGCAGGCAGAAGCGCACAAAAGCAGCTACGAGCGGCACCCGCGAAGCGGGGGCCGCGAGCTGTAATAGCGCTATCAGCCAATCAGGTTGAAGCAGGCAATCAGCTGAGGCGGAGCAGGGGCGGGAAGAGACTCCAGGTGCGCTCAGGTCTCCACGCGCTGTACCCTGGGTCTCGCAGTCCCAGCCCCTGTCAGGCAGCCTCCGACGTGTAGAAGTGAAGGAGCCTGTCTCCTAGGCTTCACGGAGCAACAGGCAGTGAGAGGGCCAGAGAGGTCTCTGCAGGCAGAAGCGCACAAAAGCAGCTACGAGCGGCACCCGCGAAGCGGGGCCCGCGAGCTGTAATAGCGCTATCAGCCAATCAGGTTGAAGCAGGCAATCAGCTGAGGCGGAGCAGGGGCGGGAAGAGACTCCAGGTGCGCTCAGGTCTCCACGCACTGTACCCTGGGTCTCGCAGTCCCAGCCCCTGTCAGGCAGCCTCCGACGTGTAGAAGTGAAGGAGCCTGTCTCCTAGGCTTCACGGAGCAACAGGCAGTGAGAGGGCGAGAGAGGTCTCTGCAGGCAGAAGCGCACAAAAGCAGCTACGAGCGGCTCCCGCGAAGCGGGGGCCGCGAGCTGTAATAGCGCTATCAGCCAATCAGGTTGAAGCAGGCAATCAGCTGAGGCGGAGCAGGGGCGGGAAGAGACTCCAGGTGCGCTCAGGTCTCCACGCGCTGTACCCTGGGTCTCGCAGTCCCAGCCCCTGTCAGGCAGCCTCCGACGTGTAGAAGTGAAGGAGCCTGTCTCCTAGGCTTCACGGAGCAACAGGCAGTGAGAGGGCGAGAGAGGTCTCTGCAGGCAGAAGCGCACAAAAGCAGCTACGAGCGGCACCCGCGAAGCGGGGCCCGCGAGCTGTAATAGCGCTATCAGCCAATCAGGTTGAAGCAGGCAATCAGCTGAGGCGGAGCAGGGGCGGGAAGAGACTCCAGGTGCGCTCAGGTCTCCACGCGCTGTACCCTGGGTCTCGCAGTCCCAGCCCCTGTCAGGCAGCCTCCGACGTGTAGAAGTGAAGGAGCCTGTCTCCTAGGCTTCACGGAGCAACAGGCAGTGAGAGGGCGAGAGAGGTCTCTGCAGGCAGAAGCGCACAAAAGCAGCTACGAGCGGCTCCCGCGAAGCGGGGGCCGCGAGCTGTAATAGCGCTATCAGCCAATCAGGTTG
Organism: Lissotriton vulgaris; assembly: GCF_964263255.1. Classification (NCBI taxonomy): domain Eukaryota; kingdom Metazoa; phylum Chordata; class Amphibia; order Caudata; family Salamandridae; genus Lissotriton; species Lissotriton vulgaris. The sequence continues at coordinate 71,204,771 of NC_141686.1, forward strand.
AAGCAGGCAATCAGCTGAGGCGGAGCAGGGGCGGGAAGAGACTCCAGGTGCGCTCAGGTCTCCACGCGCTGTACCCTGGGTCTCGCAGTCCCAGCCCCTGTCAGGCAGCCTTCGACGTGTAGAAGTGAAGGAGCCTGTCTCCTAGGCTTCACGGAGCAACAGGCAGTGAGAGGGCGAGAGAGGTCTCTGCAGGCAGAAGCGCACAAAAGCAGCTACGAGCGGCTCCCGCGAAGCGGGGGCCGCGAGCTGTAATAGCGCTATCAGCCAATCAGGTTGAAGCAGGCAATCAGCTGAGGCGGAGCAGGGGCGGGAAGAGACTCCAGGTGCGCTCAGGTCTCCACGCGCTGTACCCTGGGTCTCGCAGTCCCAGCCCCTGTCAGGCAGCCTCCGACGTGTAGAAGTGAAGGAGCCTGTCTCCTAGGCTTCACGGAGCAACAGGCAGTGAGAGGGCGAGAGAGGTCTCTGCAGGCAGAAGCGCACAAAAGCAGCTACGAGCGGCACCCGCGAAGCGGGGGCCGCGAGCTGTAATAGCGCTATCAGCCAATCAGGTTGAAGCAGGCAATCAGCTGAGGCGGAGCAGGGGCGGGAAGAGACTCCAGGTGCGCTCAGGTCTCCACGCGCTGTACCCTGGGTCTCGCAGTCCCAGCCCCTGTCAGGCAGCCTCCGACGTGTAGAAGTGAAGGAGCCTGTCTCCTAGGCTTCACGGAGCAACAGGCAGTGAGAGGGCGAGAGAGGTCTCTGCAGGCAGAAGCGCACAAAAGCAGCTACGAGCGGCCTCTTGATATCATGAGCAAGATTTGAAAACATAACATAGCAGTGACTGAGTTGTAGAATTATCAACTTTGGATACATGGGTGCGTAATATAATTGTAAGAGTGTCATAACTTAGTAAACTGGGATGAATGGTAGCCTCAGTATAGTTGTGTTATTTTAATCTACATCAGTTTAAAGGTATTTATATTGATTTAAGGTGTGGGGGGTTGTAAAGTTGTTTTAGGTGAGTGGCCAGACCCAGAGACAGGGTAAATTGACGTTAGATATAGTTTTGCGGGGAATGAGATTTTAATATCAATTTGATCAATTTAATAACTTATCTCATTCGTCAATTTTGGATCGCTTGTTATCTGTCATTGAGTAAAAGACAAACCCCGCATAGGTTAGATAAACCCCATAAACTGATGCCACTCTGAAGAACCACTTACAACGGATAAAATTTAAAAGGTTTAATATAAAATTAAGAAAAGTTGCAAATACAATCCTCTCAGGATCAAATTCAACAATTTATACAGGAACTAGAAGGAACATATATTCCCTGAAAGAACCTCAGTCTATAAACGAATCCAATTAAATTCAGTTCAAGAATCAGCAAATTAAAACATCGATATGAAGTGGTTCCTTTGCGTCATCTACAGAAAGAGAAAAAGTATTCAAGTTAAATCTGTCCCTACTCTATACTACGTGACATCCCTACTTCGCAAGTTCCTAACCTAAAAAAGGTGTCAGCAGTTTGACTCCCAAAGAAGTTCAAACTCTCTTAGCCTCTAAAGGTAACTTAGGTTTAAGAAGCAGTACCCTTACTGCCTACCCATCCGCTCACTAAGGGTCCTCGGCCTACTGCTCCCTTGCACTCTGATCTCTCTCAGCGCATCTGCTCAAGTCATCTACTCTTCGCCTTCGCCTTTCCGCCCTTCGCTATCTTCTCTGAGCTCTCTATGATGGCCTCTGCTCGGAGCTGTTCGCTATCTTATCCCTGGGGTGCTGTCCCTAAAATACACAATCACAGTGTGGGTGGAACGCCCCCTCAACGCCCACCACGGACTTTCCCCGTGAGGTCATTCTTTGCTCTTTTCTATGGCTTCATCTCTTCCGTCGTCCGTTAAGTTGACCCTTCTTCTTTAGAGGCCATCTTCGTCTTCTTGCTGGTGACTTCATTTGACACTTTCGGATCAAAAGTCTATAACCTCAGCAGAACTTTAAACTTTATGACTATGTATATAACCTTTCTTGGTCCTGTGAATGGTCCTTTCAAAACAAGACTCAACTTCCAAGCGTCTCTTGTCACGTTTAGGCCATAAACTTCGTCCGACATTGTCACCTTAAATCTAACAAGAACTAGACTCCTTGGCTCTCACGTTCACAGCAAGGCTATTCACGACTCCTGTGAGCCCACTAAATTACATACAGCGGACTACACTCCTGCGAACTCTTGGTCAGCTAGGTTAAAATCACACATGACCTAAACCCTTCTAACATTCTTACAAGAAGCTTTCTACACAGTATAACCTTTAACACATTTTTATATATAATCACATTTAGCAAATCCTTTACGTATAAGTGAATACATTGTACATAGAATATAAATTACATAGAGTATAACTTTATATTCTCATTTGTTACATCGCCGTATATGTTCTCTGCACATTTCTCCACGTTACATTTCACGCCGTTTCTCCATTTAAAGTTACACACGTACATGAATTCTACTTGGCACGTTCTTCAGTTCCTAAGCATTTCTACACATTTCTACATTAGCCCACTACGTATACGGGCCTTCTAAATCTAATACATGTTCAAGAGTAAATACAGTTACATTTCCTATATTACCTTGATTACATCAGTTAATTATATGCTATAAGTGTTAACTTCACGTTACGATATACATTTCATTCCTACATTATACGATATGCTTGTAAATATGGCTCGGATATGCGTTTTATTCAAATTGCGCTCTCTCAGTTCCCCCCTTTGATGACTTCTAGGAGTCATCACTAAATGCAATTTGAATAACACCTTACACAGAACTAGTTACAATATTCCCTCTTTTTATCGTTTCGAGAGCTCTTAAACTCTTGTACTGTTGATCTTGTAAAGCAGCTAATCTTCTTTCTTGCTCTCTCATGGATCTTTGTAACCGGTTCGACTTATACCATTTATACAATTTCACTAACCCTAATAATGTGATTATGCAAATCAATACTATCAATACAGGCTTTAATATATACCACACAATGCGTTTACCAAGGTTAGCAAACCAACTTCCAACCTTTCCTACTCCATGTCCTACTTTTTCCCAAACATTTGTTTTTGATAAATCTTCGATTTCTTTATGTATCTCTGTAATATTTTGTATGACTTTCTCAAGTGGTTTTGAATTGTCTGGAATGTAAGTACAACATTCCTGGACCTTCAAAGCCTTGCAAACTCCGCCCTCTTTTGCCAGCAGTACATCTAAAGCAAGTCGGTTCTGAAGAACCATTGCTCTAATCGACTGCATCTCTCCCTCTACTAACATTAATGACCTTGCAGTACTTGCAGATAATCTATCTACAACTGTAGCTAGTCTCCTGATCTTAACATCGTTAAGTATCAAACCTAACATAGGAAACATCGCTCCAAATATGTCCCCAACTACTTCTGCATCTCCTACTTCCCTTTTCACTCTTGTCGAAGCCTTTCCTTCTATGATCGCTAAATCCTTTGCATGATATATTTTGGGGAAGACAATTGCCAAGTAACACGAACCATACCAATTATCAGGCAGTTTTACATAGGCATTTCTTCCACATACAAAATATACATTAGGAATCACTTGCATCTCTTTCATAAAATCCTTCGTGTAGTACTCTAACCTAAAAGCATGTTCACAATTTACTTCACCTACGAATACACTTTCATAATACGTCTTGCTTCGAGTTAAACATAACTTCCCTTTCTGCGTTCTATCCAAAGCTATTGGACTATTGCTACCTTTCTTCTTGTGTGCTTTTTCTTCTTCGGTCCAATCCGTTTTCCACTGTCCTGATATTTTCAGAATCTTCTGCCTTCTGTATCTGTCATCTACTTGTCCTATGAACTTTTTCTCTATTTCTGATACTTTGCAAGTCAGGTTATTTCTGCGTGCGTATGATGTATCTAATGTATCCCAAGGAAGAAAGAACTTAGCTAGTCGATCTTCCTTTTTATAATAGTCCCACTTATTCATTTCCTTATAATTCGGGACTTCAGGTAGTACCGAATCATAATTTGAAAAGTAGTACTCAAATCCTTCCCTACCATAAAATATACTAAGCAGTAAACTACATGTTATCCCATAAGTCAGTGGGAGATGATGATATCTGATGCCTTCGTCTACGGAAGCCGGCAATTGCATACAAACGTAACATTCCTTGGCCTCCATGGCATCGATATACTCATACAACAATTTGGCATATGCATTTGACCTAAAATTTCCCTGTGACTCGTCTACGTGTAACCTACGAGCTTCATTTGCCAGTAACGCCTTTTCACGGATGACACTGCTCTCCTCTTTCTTCCCAACAAGAGCAGGTTTCAAAGTCGTTACAGGCTTTATCTCTGCTGTCTCTTTTTCACTTTCATGTCCTACCATGTATGATGTGGTCACTACTGTAATAATGAGAAAAATTACTACTGCTATTAGTGTACCTATTATGCATCTAGCTTTTCGGTTTGGGTTGCCGTTCTCCATGTCATCAAAACAGCGTAGCTCCTTCTTTTGCGAAAAAGTTTTTCTTCTCCAGTCTCTGTTTGCTTTATTTGCTTTCTCAGTCTGTAAAGTGCTCTTTATAAGAAAAAGTCTCTTTTCGCAACAATGTCTTTTTCTCTTTAACAACAGACAACCCTAACCCTTCTCCGTCCTCTAAATGTAATCCCTAAATTTTCTTCTTTCCACTCGGCTCTAGGTTATCTTCTTCTTTATAACTTATATACAAAAGTTTTCATGCATCAGCAATTATTCTCGTACCTGCAGCTTTAACAACAAGTTCCAATAGTTCAAAACGAACAACTTTTTCTTCTTCTTCTGGAATTTGATGACCAAAAGTCGGAAACTGTAATCGATTTAGCACTAGATCTTTGATCCGACTTAGGTATGGGGGTATGGGAAGTGTGAAAGTCAGTAACCCCTCAGTCTCGAGCCCAGGCGTCAACATCCATATCTCCACTGCCACAAATGGATCGACATCGATTACCTTCACTTCTTTCACTCTCCCAGATTTCTGTCCCCAAGACATCTGCTAGATAAGTCCACTCTGGGGTGGCGTACCTTCTGCAGGGCATACGTACCCTTCTCGATCTTCTTGGACTCTCAGTGCCTGGTTCTGTAGTTTCTTCGTCTTGATCCGACTCTTCAGCGATCGGGACAAGAGCTCTTTCTTGATCTGCTTTTAAGCTTGGCCTTCTCCTTCTCTCCGGCCAACTAGCTTCGTCACTCCTTGTCCTCCCGCTCCTTGTTCTTGGACTTGTCTCTTGGTCACTCTCTGTTTGTTCAGTATCTGATTCGATCTCCCAATTACTCTCTTCTCCTGAGGCGACTTCGGTCCCACTGGTGTCCTGACCTTCGTCGACCTGTTCCGTCTCAGTCTCAGCCTCTTCGATCACCTCTACAGCTTGGCTTTCCCCCTCTATGGCTTCTCCGCTTTCTGCTGGATTCTCATCCGAGAGAGGAGCTGTTTCTTCTAGAGGTGTTGGCACTCTTCGGGTGTGTGAGGCATGTATCCAGTTTGGCAGGCCTCCACACTTTACTGCAGTATTCGTCACAAGTATGACTTGAAACGGTCCTCTCCAGCGCACGTCTAAGCAGTTCTTCCTGACGTGTTTTTTCACCAAAACCCAGTCCCCCGGACTCAGGTCATGGCACAAATCTTGTGCTGATGGAACCTCCGCAGCCTGGACCTGGAGGGACACAGAATTAACGGCATCAGATAGTCCCTTACAGTAGTCCAAGATCAAATCGTCTGTGATGTTCACTAGGGCTGCAGTCGGAACCGATGGCAATCTCATGGCTCTCCCCATTAGCACTTCATGAGGAGAGAGACCTGTTTTTCTATCTGGTGTGCTACGTATGCTCATAAGAACCACTGGAAGTGCGTCTGGCCAACTCAGGGATGTTGCTGAACAAACTTTGGCAAGTCTGGACTTGATTGTACTGTTGATTTGCTCTACAATCCCTGAAGCTTCTGGTCGATAGCTGCAATGTAGTTTCTGATCGATACCCAAAGCTGAACATAGCATCTTCACTATTTCGCTGTTAAAATGAGTTCCTCTGTCCGATTCCAAAGACGATGGCACCCCAAACCTCGGTATTAACTCTCTAAGTAACAATTTTGCTACTGTAAGTGTATCGCACCTACGTGTAGGGTAAGCTTCAACCCATCTAGAAAATATGCAAACAATCACTAAAACGTATCTGAGTCTATTGCATTTAGGCATTTCTATGAAGTCAAGCTGCATTCTATTGAAAGGCCCCCCAGACCTCCCAATGTGACTCAATGTGACTGGTGTTCTCTTTCCTACGTTTAGCTGCTGACAGATCGCACATCGCTGACATACTGCTTCTGCCGCTACTCTAAACTTCGGGTTAAACCACGTTTGTCTGAATACTCTCACCATAGCATCTCTACCTATGTGTGCTGATCCATGCAATTTCCTTGCCATTGGACTAACAAGTTCATTTGGTAACACTGCTCTCCCATCTGCAGAGATCCAAAAATTCATCTCACTTCTAGTACATCCAGCTGTCTCCCAGCCCTTTTTCTCATCATCTGGTGCATTTTCCTGAACACTCCTTAACTCATCCCACGTATCTACAGTATCTAACAACATTGTCAATTCCGTTCTTTCTTGGATTCCCCCCACTTTTACATCGGTGTGAGAATATCCCTGTTCTGCGCAGTAACGCGCTACTTCATCCGCATAGCGGTTACCTTGGGACACAAAATCTACATTTTTCGTATGCGCAGCACATTTGACAACTGCAATGGCTGTCGGACCTTGCAATGCCTCTAACAAGAGTCTCACGAATTCTCCATTCCTAATGGGAGAACCCGAGGAGGTCATGTAACCTCTTTGAGACCATAACTGCCCGTAATCGTGAACTACCCCGAAACCATACTGGCTATCGGTGTATATGGTGACTCGAATGTCATTACCTGCTAAACAGGCACGGGTCAAAGCAATAATTTCAGCTACCTGAGCGGAATGTACTCCTTCCAGGCAGGCGGCTTCTATCACTCTGGTAATAGTACAAACTGCATAAGCTGCTCTCAGCTGACCAATATCGTCTCTTACGCATGAACCATCAACGAAGAATATTTCATCGGGGTCAGTCAATGGCTCATCCACGATATCTGGTCTTGGTTTGGTGCATAGTTCAGTCACATCAAGGCAGTCATGATCTGTACAAATTTCATCATCAATCTCATTTGGAAGTGGCATCAAAGTTGCAGGATTCAAGACGGAGCATCTTTTTAGGGTCACATTCTCGGCAGCCAGTATGACTTGCTCGTAGCGTGTGAGCCTGCTATTTGTCAGATGCTGAGTCTTAGTCCTGGTCATTAACAATTCCACAGAATGCGGTACGTACACCACTAACTGATGTCCCATTACCACACTTTCACAACGTTCAATGCTGACACCCGTTGCAGCAACGGATTTGAGACATCCGGGCAACGCTGCGGCTACTGGATCTAATGTAGCCGAAAAATACGCCACTGGCCTACGCGCATCTCCGTGTATCTGGGCCAAAACTGCTAACGCGCATCCCTCTCTTTCGCAGCAGTAAAGCAAAAATGGTTTTGTGTAATCAGGCATTCCTAAAGCCGGGGCACGACATAAGTCCTCCCTCAGCTGCAAAAACGCCATCAAACAATCTTTGTCCCATGGTACCGGATCACTTACTCCTTTGTGCGTCAGTTGTAGTAACGGTTTTGCCTTCAGTGAAAAGTTAGCTATCCACTGCCGACAATAACCGACCATGCCTAGAAACATCCTGACTTCTCTTTGTGTTGTAGGCGCGTTCATTTTCATGATCGCCTCTATTCTGTCTGGAGACACCTTCCGCTTTCCCTTTTCAATCCTATGGCCCAAGTATTGCACTTCAGTCTTACAATACTGCAATTTACTTGGAGACACCTTGTGTCCGTTCTCGGCCAAGTGATTTAATAAGGTAATGGTGTCTACTTTGCAAGCTTCCTCAGTTTCTGACGCAACTAGGAGGTCGTCTATGTACTGGACTAGAACCGAGTTCTTGGGCAGTACTAGACTTTCAAGATTCTTTTTCAGTAGCTGGTTAAAAATCGATGGGCTTTCTGTATACCCCTGAGGGATACAACACCATGTTAAAACACGATTTTCCAGCTTAAAAGCGAAAAGATACTGGCTCTCTTCATCTAAAGGAATCGAAAAGAAAGCCTGGCATAAGTCTATCACGGTGAACCATTCAGCTTGGAACGGTATCTGAAACAATATCACTGATGGATTCGGTACCACTGGACAACATGAGACAACGATATTATTAATCTTTCGTAAATCCTGCACTATTCTGTATTTTCCACTAGGCTTCTGTAAACCCATAATCGGGGAGTTACATGGACTTCCCACGATCTCCTTCAGTATTCCCTGCTTAATCATGGATTCGATCACAGGCTTTATTCCTGCGATCGTCTCCGGTGTCAGCTTATATTGTGATATTCTCGGATACTCGGCGTTGGGTCTTACCATAATCTTTACTGGTTCTACCCCTTTGATCAATCCTATTTCTTCTCCGGTAAAATCCCACACCTCAGCTGACACTGTCTCCTTCAAATCCTGTGGAAGCTCCCCCACTGTTAAGGTAGGATATAGTTCCACGCACTCCTGCGAGTTTACAACCTTAAAATCGGCATCCTCATCATTGGTCTGCACTTCTACTCCTTCAGGTGTGCAATGTATTGTGCAATTCAATTTACACAACAGATCTCTTCCTAGTAAACACACAGGGCTAGAATCACAGATTACAAACTGATGTTCGTCACTGTAATTCCCTATCTTCACTGACACTGGTTCTGTTAGAGGATTCGTCATCCTCCTGTTTGCGACTCCTACCACCTGAATCGTCTCTCCCGACATTGGCAGACCTGGGACTACCGCTGATCTCAACGTGGATCGAGTGGCCCCCGTATCTACCAAAAAGGTCGTAGGACATCCAGCTACTTCAGCCTCTACGTATGGTCCTCTCTGATCTACTTCCAGGGCTGCACCTAGTGTACAGTCTTCTTCCCTATTCACTCGTTGCCCTGTAAGAGGATCAACGTAGTAGCATTCTTCTCCTCCTACGAACAATGGCATTTGTCTATAGGTTTTTGCTCCATTTGTAATGCGAGGTGGTTGAGGAAACGGGGCTCGAGGAGTCTGAGTCCCCCCTTTGGTAAACTTTCCCTTTGGGACTGCGGCTCCCTTAACCACGTTGTTCTGTACCTCTTCCTCCTCTTGTTCTAATTCCCCTGTCTCAACATTGTAAGGACACTCGCGTCGCCAATGTCCCACCTCGTTACACTGATGACACCTCGTTGTCTTTTTCAGTGTCGCGATATCCATTCTCGGTCTCGGTCTTTCTTCCTCATCTCTGCTCTGATTATTCTGCTTCTTTACTGGTGTTCCTGTTCCCTGTTGCCGTAGTCCACCCTTTCCAGCTGATTGCATCTGCACCAACATCAGCTTTTCTTTAAGTTTCTTTGCCTTTGAGTCTATTTCGTCGCTACAGTACCTTGCATACCTCAGAATCTCATCTAACGGTTTGTTCTGCCAACAAATCAAATGCTGTTGGATCATTAAGCTTATGTCTGGTCTCAATCCTAGAACAAACTTCGACACAAACTGTCCTATGTCTTTAGGATCCATGACATCCAACCCGCTATACTGTTTAAATGCTTTCAGCAATCTCTCGTAAAATTCGTGGACTGTCTCTTTAGGTTCCTGAGTTGTTCGATCTATCTTAACCCAGTCTATGTCTTGCACTGGCACTTTCTCTTTTAACCAGGCAATTACTCTTTCGTACTTTTCCATGACTCTATCTGATGGACCATTTGTCTGGGTATCTCTCGAAGGCTCACAAGTGGGCCATTCAATACTAAGTTTGCATGCCGTCCACAAATCTCTGGGTACTACAATATCGAACAAGGTGTTCAAATCGATCCACAACACCTTAGAGATCTTCACGAACCTCTCTACCTGCTTGTACCACTCTACAGGGTTCTCTCTAAGCTTGGGGAAAGAGTTAGTGAATGCCGCTAAATCCCCCCCTACTCCAAGGTACATGAACGTAGTTTCCGTTCGTGATTTCTCGCAAAGGGAAAGCTTCCATTCGCATTAGGTCTCCGTCCTGGGACTTCACGAGTGCACTCCTTCTAACAGATCCCCTCTTGGACCATTTTTCCTCCCATCTATCCAGATCTCTCCATATCCTGATACACATGATCAGTTCCCTTATGTGTACTCTTAGCCCAATCGTCCTACGCTCATCTAGATCTCGATCTGTGCAATTCAGCCTATGGTTGGCCTGTAAGGCTTTAGTTCGTGACATGTCTATCATATACTTGTCTGCCAATTCGGATAATTTTTCATGAGCTGCCCTTGCTTTCCGAGTCACATCCTTAGATAAAAACAGTATTTCATCTGGGTCGTACAGCTCTAATCTTTCTATTGCCACTGTGCCATCAATTATCTCCTCCAAGTCTGATTTTAAGCTCATTACATCAATCCGTCTTGCTTTTATTTCAGCTCTCAGCACGTCAGTCCTAGGTTGTTCTCTTACATCCCTCTCACCTCCACTATGCGCCCTACGCCTAAGCACAGGTGAGTTATGAGGAGTTTTTCTTCCATCTCTTTGTTCCCACCTCTCTAGATCCCAAGCCTTTCCATCTTCCCTTGGGGTGTGGTGGAACATTGCTCCATTCCCCATCACTACATTCCGTCTTTCTGGCTCGGTGTCTCCAGATACAATATAGGATCCACCGTTCTGTTCAAAACCACTGTAACTCGCTTGCTGTCTGGTGTCACTCAGAAACCGATAAGATCCTTCATGGCCCTCCATGTTCCCGCGATCTCGTTCGTGATCACCGGATGCATGGCGAGACGTTTCGCGACTCCCTATATTCCCGTGACTTCGTTCGCGTTCACCGGATGCATGGCGAGACCCTTCGCGGCTCTTCATGTCTCCGTGATTCCAATGTCGCGCATTTTCTTCCGGGGCATGGTGAGTGCATCTGAAACTATTTCGATACTCCTGCGTCCTTCGTTCTCCCTCACTAAAAGTGACGCGAGGCACCTCCCCACACCCTGTACTTCTGTCATTACACATTTCCCTATTGCCGCTGGTAATATGGCAAGTATCTCCCCTGCTTTCCTGGCTCCCCCTCTCCCACTCCGGGCTGCTTTCGCCAGCTCCACAATGAGAGAGGATCTTATTATCCTGGTCTCTCCACTCTGCTCCTGTTTCTAAACTTTCATTCCGCATTTCTTCGGCAGTATCCCATTCCTTCAGGTACTCCCTTAATTCCTTATGGGATTTCGGTTTTGGTCCCCTTAAGTCCATTGGCCCTCTTTGACCCCCCTGTTCTACCCAGGGACCTGTTGCGGCATCTAATGGGGTACTCCGACTCCTTGGTGCTAGTATCTGCCTCTGAGGATTCATCGTCCTATTCCTATTCTCCATCTCTGCCCTTTCCCTGTCCCATTGTGCCTGTTCCTCCTGCTGGACTCCCTCCGGGTTATAGATTGACACTATAGGCCCTATGGTAACAGGTACTTGCAGAGCATCTGGCATTTGATACGACCTTGCATACTGCATTTCTGGCACCTTCTGGACCACGAATCTTCCTACTACTCTCTGTTCGGAACTAGTTTGAGGTATTTCCTCACCTTTCTTGGTATCCCACTCTGTTACTGGGATCGATTTATATTCCCCCCATCTAGCTCCATCCCCTTGCTGTAGTATGGGACTTGCGGTTTCACTGTGGTACGGAGGTGGTCTATCTGTTAATAGCCTCTCTATCAGATCCTCCTCCGTCTCGCTTTCCTCATCTTCCTCTAGAGGTTTCTTTTCTCCCGTAACTTCTAGCATCGGGTATAGTTTGTCTGCTTCTATCTTTTGTACCCTCCACTTTTTGGCTTCATCGTCCCATTTAGCATCCTGCACTGCCTTTACTGATCGTCTTACTCTTTCTTGGCGCCTCTTTATGCTTTTTTCGTGTGCTGCTCTGAACCATGCACTAAGGGCTTCGAACTGTGTTGGCCTCGGTAGAGGTCTCGTTGCAAGCATTACCGCTTTCAGTTGGTTCAACACGTCTAGCTTAAACGTTCCGAATCTCGGAAACGTCAGTTCCTTATTCCCTTCAGTTAGCTTATTCCACTCGGAGATCCATAGTATCGAGTGTAAGCCTACATTTACTGCCATGTGATAAGCTGGTGTGCCTTCTGGTGGAGCTTCTTCTCCGGCATATAAGTTTCTTCTATTCCTCCTAAAGAGTGCTCTTAAACTCTTAAAACACTTCATTTTCGATAATCTACAATTTTCCTTTTACTCTTCCTTGTTTACGTCCCGATGACAACCACTAATCCCTACGCGGCTCTCGCTAATCGGCCTATCCCAGCGCGACTCTACGCTGACCGACCAATCTCAGCGCGGCTCTACGTTGACGTATGACAAACTAACCAATCTCAGCGCGGCTCTATGCTGACGTCACTCGTTCCCTCTGCAGCAGTTCCCCTTCTTTCTCAACTCGTCTCACGATCTCGCATGCGTTTTCATTCATACGCTGAAAAATGACTACTTCCGTCCAAGCGATCACCTTTCTCTGACTGTACGGCCACAGTCTAACTGTAATTGTCACCTCAACTGGCGAAACGTCTTCCCTCTTATGGTCAGACGCTTGCCTCAACTGATAGGTTACTTACACACAGTAAACGTACGACCAGCGTCCGTTACTCATACACTCACTCTTACGCTCCCCCTATCATCGGTCTGTCGGGCGATCAATGGTACCTCATGACCCCCTTTCAATGGTAGACAAATTACTCTGGGTGTTCGATACACCCGAACCACTTAAGCTCTCTTTGAACTTAAGATTTTATCCGGTTGCGCGCGCTCACAACCTTCCCTCAATCACACTACAGGCATTCAACTCCGCTTGACATTACAACACAAGTACAACATAAAATACCGCAATCTTACAACGCATGACCCTTATACTCACTCTCGACCGACCCTGCTGCTTTTCTCTCGACGCACCGTCAGCACCTTCTTCGGCAGGGATTCTTCTTCTGGTCGTCGATGACTAGGGACCTTGGGGTAATCTAGACCTGACCTAGGTTGTCTTCCTCAAGAAGAAAACCATCTTTCTCTGCTACCAACTGCGGGGAATGAGATTTTAATATCAATTTGATCAATTTAATAACTTATCTCATTCGTCAATTTTGGATCGCTTGTTATCTGTCATTGAGTAAAAGACAAACCCCGCATAGGTTAGATAAACCCCATAAACTGACGCCACTCTGAAGAACCACTTACAACGGATAAAATTTAAAAGGTTTAATATAAAATTAAGAAAAGTTGCAAATACAATCCTCTCAGGATCAAATTCAACAATTTATACAGGAACTAGAAGGAACATATATTCCCTGAAAGAACCTCAGTCTATAAACGAATCCAATTAAATTCAGTTCAAGAATCAGCAAATTAAAACATCGATATGAAGTGGTTCCTTTGCGTCATCTACAGAAAGAGAAAAAGTATTCAAGTTAAATCTGTCCCTACTCTATACTACGTGACATCCCTACTTCGCAAGTTCCTAACCTAAAAAAGGTGTCAGCAGTTTGACTCCCAAAGAAGTTCAAACTCTCTTAGCCTCTAAAGGTAACTTAGGTTTAAGAAGCAGTACCCTTACTGCCTACCCATCCGCTCACTAAGGGTCCTCGGCCTACTGCTCCCTTGCGCTCTGATCTCTCTCAGCGCATCTGCTCAAGTCATCTACTCTTCGCCTTCGCCTTTCCGCCCTTCGCTATCTTCTCTGAGCTCTCTATGATGGCCTCTGCTCGGAGCTGTTCGCTATCTTATCCCCGGGGTGCTGTCCCTAAAATACACAATCACAGTGTGGGTGGAACGCCCCCTCAACGCCCACCACGGACTTTCCCCGTGAGGTCATTCTTTGCTCTTTTCTATGGCTTCATCTCTTCCGTCGTCCGTTAAGTTGACCCTTCTTCTTTAGATGCCATCTTCGTCTTCTTGCTGGTGACTTCATTTGACACTTTCGGATCAAAAGTCTATAACCTCAGCAGAACTTTAAACTTTATGACTATGTATATAACCTTTCTTGGTCCTGTGAATGGTCCTTTCAAAACAAGACTCAACTTCCAAGCGTCTCTTGTCACGTTTAGGCCATAAACTTCGTCCGACATTGTCACCTTAAATCTAACAAGAACTAGACTCCTTGGCTCTCACGTTCACAGCAAGGCTATTCACGACTCCTGTGAGCCCACTAAATTACATACAGCGGACTACACTCCTGCGAACTCTTGGTCAGCTAGGTTAAAATCACACATGACCTAAACCCTTCTAACATTCTTACAAGAAGCTTTCTACACAGTATAACCTTTAACACATTTTTATATATAATCACATTTAGCAAATACTTTACGTATAAGTGAATACATTGTACATAGAATATAAATTACATAGAGTATAACTTTATATTCTCATTTGTTACATCGCCGTATATGTTCTCTGCACATTTCTCCACGTTACATTTCACGCCGTTTCTCCATTTAAAGTTACACACGTACATGAATTCTACTTGGCACGTTCTTCAGTTCCTAAGCATTTCTACACATTTCTACATTAGCCCACTACGTATACGGGCCTTCTAAATCTAATACATGTTCAAGAGTAAATACAGTTACATTTCCTATATTACCTTGATTACATCAGTTAATTATATGCTATAAGTGTTAACTTCACGTTACGATATACATTTCATTCCTACATTATACGATATGCTTGTAAATATGGCTCGGATATGCGTTTTATTCAAATTGCGCTCTCTCAGTTTGGTGTACATAAACCTATGTTTAGTTAATATAGTGGATTTAAAAATGGTTTAAATAGTTTGTGCATTGTGTTGTTATTCATACACTCTGGCAGAAAGAGTCATAGAGCTAGGAGTAGCAGGGCCATGTTGATTAAGTAGGTTTATCATTGTTGTGGGAGGGGTTTGGCTGTGTATCCTCTTTCACTTCCAACTCAGTTGTGGAGGATGAACTGACTTGTTCCGATCAACAGACATTATACTCTAATATGGCAGACTTTATGTTGCTCCTTCTGGTGTGTTTAGGAAATACCACTGTCGAAGGAGTAAGGAAACTGCAGCAGAGATGGTGGACAGATGACGGCATTTGGTCTGGCAAACCACCATTCCCTAGATAGGATGGATGGCCCTTCATGGCAACTGACGGGTAAACCAGAGGTTGTGATGACCTGTTAACTTCCACCAAATTCTTAATCGGGCCCTAACTCATAAAAATAATGTCCTAATCAACAAAGTAAAAGAAAGCCGAAATGCGCAATTTGAATTCTATTGAGAGATGGCAGCTCTATAACTAAAGGTCTCACCCTGATCTCATTTAACATTCATCATGTTCTTTAATACACAGAATGTTCCAAATATTAACAACTCTGAAGGACATTAAACATTGACACTATTCTATGAGGTGAACATATGACTTTGAAATGCTCAGAGTTAATCTGTTAAAAACTTGCTTGGAAATACTTATTTACAATACAGGCGTTTTTGTGGTTTTCTTACACTAGCCAATCGCAGTGCACATTTTATATTTTATTATGCCAAACCACGTCCTTTGGGCTTTGTGTGTTTCACAAATTGGATTGAAATAACCTTTTCAAAATGAGATAATGCATTATGATATTTTGTTTGACTTCATGAATGTACCCTTTTCTGGTGAGATGCTTCTGCATCCTGTGTGAGCGGCGTTATACGCTGGCCTTTTCAGCAATGTTTTTCATCAATAGACATTCTTATTTCCCCAGAAGAACCATCAGATGATGTTACACTCATTCCGTTGACATCTGCTGTGTAAGACAGCGGGGGCCGCCTGCAAGTGAAGGCAAACGAGCAGTAACCTGGCTGTTCTTATACAGTTTTGGTAGAAAGACATTTTCATCATGCTACAAATCTACCTCAGCACTTTAAGGAAGTCATGCTCTGCATGATCCTGCCCGAAGCTTTTAGTTTGAAGTGCTGGATGATAATGAGACACACTTAAATCACAGCAGTAATTGAAATGGTCATTGGTCATGGTCAGCATATCATACATTGACCTTTGCCCAAGTTAGTCAGTGTAAGGATCTTGCCCAGAGTTTTTTGAGGAGGATTAAACTATTACAAGAAAACAACTGTGAGTTTTCAGAGTAGCACATTCACGACAAAGACCCAGAGCCATATGTACGACGAAGTGGGGGAGTGTGTCGTTAGCCTACTGGGCTTAACGACACGCTCTGCCACTTCGGAAACACAAGGAGCATCCCCCAGCATCAATGGGAGAGAGGTGACACTGGGAGAGAGACACCCAGAACTTATTTATGGAGGGGTCAGGGACCCCTGAGCACATACAAACATCAAAGACATCAAGGGGTATAACTATGAGAGCTGAAGCCCTTGAACAGTGGAATGAAACAGATATGGATTGAGACTGGAAAGGCTTGGACCCATTCTGTGGTCAAGAGGAACCTCTGCTAAAGAAGGAACAACTGAAGAGACTGATGTGGAAAGACCAATCCTTGCTTCGTGATCCTGGGCTGGTCTGCAGTTTGCTGTTCTAACTAAGGAAAAGGCAGTTGGGACTGTGCTTGGAGGCGCTAGTTCCCTCTGCTTGAAGAAGAATGTGCTTTGTGCTGCGTCTTAAAACCCTAGGGGCCCAAGGTGAGCTGGATCCCTGTTTGGAAATACAGGATCATACAAGTTTCCAGAGAAGTCCCAAGAAACGCGGTGTGCACTTGCATTTGGCTGCTTGAGACCCTCAGAAGTTGAGCTTTGTGATCGTGGGAACGAAGAAGTAAGCTAAGACTCAGACGCGCAGAGTGCGTGTCGTGGTGCAGGCCAAGGGGTTGATGAGGAGTGTCTGGTTGTGGTGTGCACGGAGAGACTAGGCAAAGCTCGGACACCACAAGGGTGTGTGTTGTGGTGCAGTCGAGTGTTGGTGAAGAGCGCCTGGGCCTCATGTGCACCAAAGGAAAAAGCGAGACTCAGATGCGCAGTGTGCGTGTCGTGGTGCAGCCAGGGCATTGGTGAGGAGCACCTGGGCATCGTGTGCACCAACAGAAGAAGTGAGTATCGGACGCGCAAGGGTGCGTGTCGTGGTGCGGTCCGGGTGTTGGTGAAGAGCGCCCGGGCCTTGTACACACCAAAAGAGGAAGTGAGTCTCCGACGTGCAAGAGTGCATGTCATAGTGCAGCCAAAGGGTTAGGGAAGAGCGCATGGACATCGAGTGCACCGGGAGAAGAGGTGAGACTAAAATGTGCAGGAGTGCGTGTCGTGGTGCAACCAGGGCATTAGTGAAGAGCACCTGGACATTGTGTGCACCAGGGGAAGAGGAGAGGCTGTTGAGGTGCAACCCCAACGATATCGGTACCGACGAGCTAGATGGTTACATCTCTGACTGGCTCACGTCAGCCAGCGATATCTTTGCCCCTTTAACTAAATTCCCCCGATCCCGACATAGCAACTCCCACAAATGGTTCAACCCCCAACTCAAAGCCCTACATCTGGAACTCCGCCAATTAGAGCGTAAGTGGAGGAGGGACTACTGCTCGTCAAGCAGAGATATCTATGTGGCCGCCCGCAACAAGTATAAAATAGCCATCTCTGCAGCCAAAAAAGCCTATGCCTCAGAGAGAATTTTATTAGCCCCTTGTAAGTCGAAGGAAATCTTCAAAGTCCTCGACGAATTCACCTCTGACCCCAGGACGCTTCCGACTCAGACCCCCACACAGGAATCCTGCAATGCGCTCAGCACCTTTTTTATACAGAAAATTGTTTTGATTAAGGACACCATCCCGGTCACCCTCCCTGGCGCTGATTCTGTCTCTCCCCCTCATAATGTTCTTCCCTTCACGCAGTTGCCTCTTCTAGATCCCGTATCCCTGGCCACTCTGGCCGTCCGCATCAAGTCTGGATCCCCAGACGACCGCTGCCCACCTTCCATACTCAGGGACATCTGCCACTCCTTACCCGACTGCATCCTTCCTTTGCTGAACTCCTCTCTCTCCTCCGGTACGGTGCCCAGCTCTTTCAAGGAGGCCGTTTTGGTACCTCGATTGAAGAAGCCTGGAGCTGATCCCGCTGTCCCAGCGAACTATCGCCCTATCTCCCTCTTGCCCTTCTTTTCTAAAATCTTGGAAGCTCACGTCACCGCCTGTCTCTCACAGTTCATCGAGAGCTCCAACTTTCTCGAGGCCAACCAGGCCGGCTTTAGACCCGGCCACTCTACAGAGGCTGTGATCTTGGCCGTGTTGGATGCCCTGAAAGACGGCGCTGACAAGGGCACCCCCCAGGCCCTGGTACTATTAGATCTGTCGGCCGCTTTCGACACGGTGGACCACAACATCCTTCTCCACCGTGTCGAGCAGGCCGGCATCCAGGGCCTGGCGCTGGCATGGGTTAAATCCTTCCTGACCGGGAGGTCTCAGACCCTCAGCTTGGGCACTTTCAGGGCTCCTAGGGAGCACTCGCCCTGTGGGGTCCCCCAGGGCTCCTCCTTATCCCCTCTTCTCTTTAACCTCTATTTTCGACCCCTTCTTTTTTCTCTGAGGCAGTGGGACGTCACCGTCTTCAACTACGCGGACGACCTGCAACTCATCTTTCCTCTTAACTCCCCCTCTGCTATCCCTAATTTCCAGGCAGCTATGTCCCATATCCTCCAGTGGATGTGCCAGAACCAACTTAAACTGAACCCCGGGAAGACGGAGCTCCTTCTCCCTGGCAGGAGCTCTGCCCACTGGGGTCCACACTTCTGGCCGGCAGAACTTGGCCCCCCTCACCCCTGTGGCCTCAGTGAAAAGTCTCGGGGTCACTATCGACTCCGGGCTGTCCCTTGGGCCCCAGGTGGGGACGGTGGTCTCCTCCTGCATGCACCAGTTGCGTAGGATCAGGAAGGTGGCTTATCTTCTTACACCTGAAGCCCTGCTGCAAGTCATCATGGCCCTTGTCCTCTCCCGCTTGGACTTTTCGAACTCCATTTACCACAGTCTGCCCAAATCATCCCTCCTAACACTGCAAATTGTCCAAAACCAAGCGGCGAGACTGGCCTTCGGGATCCCGAAATGGCAATCTGCCAAACCCCTCCTCACCAAATTGCACTGGCTCCCTGTCATCTCGAGGGCAGCCTTCAAGATCGGCTGCCTCACTTTTAAATCTTTAACCGGTCCCTGCCCCGCTTTCCTGAAATCCCTTGTCAGGCCCTACTGTCCCTCACGCAATCTTAGATCATCCCACCTTCACCTCCTGGTTGTCCCCTCTATCAAACTCTGCAGATCTGGAGGTCGGAGATTTGCATACCTGGCCCCCAAATTCTGGAACTCCCTCCCTTCCCCTGTCAAAGCCTCCAATTCTCTTCTCCAATTCCGTAAATCTCTAAAAACCTGGCTCTTCCCACAACCCAGCTAAGTTCCTCTGTCCCCTCAGCATCTGATCAGCGCCAGGAAACCCATGGTGACAGTGCGCTCTACAAGCACCCCTTAACATAACATAACATAACAAGCGGAGCATTGGTGAAGAGAGCAGGATCGTCATGAGCACCAGAGAAGAGGCGAGTCTCGGACGTGCGGTGTACGTGTCGAAGTGCAACCTGAGGTGCTGGTGAGGAGTGCCTGGTTAGGGGTGTGCACCAAATTGAAGTAAGTCTCCATAGTGCTGAGGGCGGGTCTTAGTGTGGACTGGGACCTCCGAAGTGAGGGCCAAGTCATTGGGACCCTTGGACGGAGTCAGCCGGGCAGTCAAGGAAGAGCTAAGCTGCCGGCCCGAGTCCGTTGCAACCTGTGACGGAGTTCTGGATCAAGGCCCAAGTCGCTGACGGCGGCGAGGCGAGTGGGATCACGCCCCCCCAGGTAACATTGACCAACACCTGGGGTGGGGTGCAGGCCTGAAGGGACACCCTCTCGGCCACCCACTTCAGTCAGCTGCATGAGCCGTTGGTTCGGCTCGGATCCCGGCCCGTGCTGACCCAAGACTGGGCAGTACTGGGGCCAGAGTAGGAAGCAGTACTTCATGTGTCATCTTTTGATCCATAGCGGGGACACTGTTAATGGAGCACATAAAACGGGTGTATTACACTTTACATTATTGCTGCTAACGAACTATCGAACTGTTGTATGATGCCTGATCTCATTTATGCCTGACGAACTTTAGGCTTGGTGCGCTACGCACTGCGTTATTTTCTCCCTTGCATTTTACCTGATTGTAACGTGGCGCATTGCTTTCTTTCTTCAGTGCACAGTATCTGAGTATAACGCGGCACAGTGTATTATTTCTTCATTGCACTGTACATGATTGTAGTGTGACGCATTGCTTTGTTTCTTCCTGGTACAGGGCATGCACGTGGTGATACGCATTGCATTATTCCTTCAATTGCAAAGTACATGACTGTGGCGCTACTTATGGCGTTGTTTCTCTGTTGCACAGTATAAGAGAACATTGTTACGCATTGCAGTATTGTTTCCTTTTGCAACATGTGTGATTCTAGCAATACGACTTGCCTACCCTCTTGGGAAACGGTTAGACGTGAGCTTTACTGTTGGTTAGAAGTGGTGGGTGGGGACTAGAACCTACCCCCCCACAGGAACAAATACTACCCCTTTGTGTATGTTGATTTTGTATCGTGTGGTTGTATCGTATAATTGCTTACATAAAGATTATACTCATTTTATCAATACTCGTGTGGAGTCTATTTATGATGACATCATGGGGTTACTGTGAGCGTGGTTGCACATACTGAACACTTGTGCCTTGGAGATAAGCCTGGCTGCTCGTGACAAGCTATTAAGGGGGGGAGCAGGGCTATCTCAGACAGTGTCCTTACTTAGTCTAACATTGAAGCTAGGGTTGGGGGACGCATGCCTCCAGCATGTGGAAAGGGGAGACCACTCAGTCCCCCCGAACATATGGATGGGTGCCCCGGTCCCCCGGGAAACCATTATGGGCGGGGGGCGTGTCCCGGCTGGTATGCCCGAAGCGGCGTAGCCGGAGCACGCCCCTCCCGCCCAGAAGAGGTTGGCCTAGACACCCACCCGGAAGTCCGTGCACGGATGGGCGTACTTGAGGCGGGCCCCCGCCCTCCCGCAGATGGATAAATAGCGCGGGAATCCAACGAAGCTTCCTCTTGTTCCTGTGCTCTGAAGGCTGCACCACTCGTCGCTCGTGAGCCCTCAAGGGAACAAGCTGCACTTTTTTTTGAGAACTTGTAATCCTTGTCTTTCTCTTTCAGTACCAAGGCGTGTGGGAGATCGAGTCGCCTTTGCGAGTCAAGTCGGACGGAGTGATCGAAGACATGCCTGGCAAGAAATCCGGAAAGAGCTCCGAGATGGAAAGAATGCTGCGCACGTTGGTGAACAAAGTGGCGGTGATGGATCGAAAGTTGGGTAAAGTTGACCAGCTCGGTCGTGGCCTAGCGGCCATCAGGAAACAAGTGGAGGCCCAGAATGCCCCCTCGGGGCGGCCTAAAAGGGTCATAGGACCAGCATTGCCGAACGTCACCCCCAGGGAATAAGGGTAAGAAAAGGAAGGGGAGGGCAGGTCCCAGCGAGGCCCCAGTCCCAGTAGTAACTCCACCGAGTCCCGTCGCGGACATTCCCGTCGCGCCGGCGGCCAGCCCGGTACCAGGACCGGATGGGGGATTGCCAATTCCCGTGGTTATCACCCCACTGGGGGATGACCAGATGCCCCCAGAATTAGCACTTCAGTTAGCAGCGGTATTACCCTGGCTAAAGAAGGGAGCAGGGGGATCAGCGGCTGCGGGAGACCCGGCCGAAGAAGCCAGATTAATTATTGAGCAGTTGCGGCAGTCAAGGGATGCCGGGACAGCAAATGTACCTTCTATTTCCCCGCAGATGTCGACGGGGCTCACGGCTGACGGTCGGGAGAAGACAAGGGACACAGCTGGGAGTTCGGCTGAAGCCGGTAAGAGAGCGTTGCCATTGGTGGGAGAGGGCCCGGTACCCTCAAGGCGGGAAAGTTTATCGCAACATATTCCCATGGTTACAAAAGAGATGGTGTGGGGAGACAAGTACATTAACATGTTTTCACTTTTGACCGACCATCGTGAGTTAGAATATGCAAAGACCCAGAAAGATCTATGGCACCCCAGTGTATGGCGGGCCAAGATGGCGGAATTCAGGGTCGATGAGACCATGGTGTACTGGGTCAGGGCCTTTTCTATCTTCACGGCAATTATCGGAGAGCGTAAACCAGAAGTGTTGACTGACCTGGCATGTTATCAGAACAGGATCATGAATTTCCATGCGATGTATGGGGGAAATGAATGGAAGGGTTATGATGTTGCCTTTAGAAAAGCAAAGGAGTTTAACCAGGCCTTGACATGGGATTGTTTGGATACAGTGTCATGGTATGCTCAGCTCTTGCCAGGACCGGCGGGTACTTCGGTACCAAGCACGGGTGGCTTTGGGGGATTCCATCCGAAGCCGTCACAGTTCTTTCGGGCGAGCGCCGGGGGGGATTCCCAGCCCAGGCCCGGTGGGAATGGAGGCAACCGAGGGGTTTGTTGGGGATTTAACAAAGGAACCTGTAACACGCCTCAGGGAACGTGTAGGTTCCGGCACGCAAGCTCGGGCTGTGGGAATTCCACACACCCGGAAACCAGTTGCCGATCAAAGCCAATGGCGCGGGAGGAAAGGGGGGATCCAAGCAGGATTGATGCGGTGCCTCGGAAGCAAACATCTTCGCCCGTAGATATCTTGGCTTTGACCCCTTGGCTGAACCGATACCCTGATCATGCGTCCGCCGGGACTTTGAGGGATGGCTTTTTATATGGCTTCAGGATCCCGGCGGGCAATTTTCGGGGGAGCCCTTCCTGTAAAAACCAGCTGTCTATTCAACACAACCCTGCGGTGGCCGCCAAAAAGATAGCGAAAGAAGTTAGCTTGGGGCGAGTGGCAGGACCATTTGGCGGCCCACCAGTTGCGGAATTTGTGTGTTCCCCTTTAGGAGTGGTTCCGAAGAAAGACCCGGGGAGTATAGACTCATCCACAATCTATCGGCCCCTAGGGGGGCCTCAGTAAAAGAAGCTATTGACCCAGAGGTATGTTCAGTGAAGTATGCATCGTTCGATGACGCAGTCGTACTGTTGAATCGCCTGGGCCCCGGTGCATTGTTAGCTAAATCAGACATTGAATCTGCATTCAGGTAGATCAGCGCCTGCTGGGATTCACGTTTCAGGGGAAATTCTACATGGATAAATGCATGCCCATGGGTTGTTCGATTTCATGTGCCTATTTTGAGATGTTTAGCTCCTGGGTTTCTGGGTATAGAACTAGACTCGGAGGAGGGGTGTTTCCGTCTGCCGGTTGAGAAGGTGGCCAAGTTTAGGGCTTCCCTGGTACAATGTCTCCGAAAAGAGAAGGTGACCCTACACCAGTTGCAACAGACAGTGGGTCAGCTTAACTTTGCCTTAAGAGTGATGCCAATGGCTCGCCCTTTCTCTCGTTCCATAGCACAGGCTATGGTGGGCCTTAAAGAAGGACACCACCGCACTAGACTGTCAGCAGAGGTTTGCCAGGACATGCTCATTTGGTTGGCATTTCTGGCGGATTTCAACGGTCGAGTGGTGTGAAACAAACCCCCAGCCTCGTCGGGGGAACTAGGATTGTGGACCGACTCGGCGGGGAGCGTGGGCTTGGGCGCAATCTTTGGAAACCGGTGGTCGGCACAAACATGGCCGGCGTGGTGGTAACATTGGATTCTTGGAGCTATTCCCCATTTGGGTGGCTCTGATGGCATGGCCAGAAGACTTTAAGGACCGCTCAGTGGTGTTTTAGTCAGATAACATGACAGTGGTCGAGTGCATTAATCACCAGGCTGCACACTGCAAATGGATCTTAAGACTGTTGAAAGAAATTGTATTGCGATGCATGAGATTGAATGTACGATTCAGGGCAAGGCATGTGCCGGGTGTACTGAATAATGCAGCTGATGCACTCTCTTGTTCAAACATGCAGGCTTTCAGGGGTTATCTACCCACAGCGGAACTAGTGGCGGCACCTTTCCCCGAAGCACTATGGCAGATCGGTGCCCCGGACTACAAGACCTCGTGGCAGCCAGTTTAGCGCCCAGGACGAGGAAAGCCTATGAAGGAGCGTTCCGTTCATACTGCGCCTTTCTGGGGCCGGTAGGGGAGCATAGATGGGGGCGGGAAGAGTCCTTGCTCCAATTTCTGGTGGCACTTCATAAGGAAGGCCGGTCGGTGGCGACCGCCAACAGGTATAGGGCCGCCATATCATTTATGGCACAGCTCCATGGGATACGGGACCCGACAAACTCCTTCTTAGTCAGGAAGGCTCTCCGCGGCTGGCAGCGCCTGGAGGGTCGCAGACAGGATAACAGGCACCCGATTGGGTTGGATAGATTGTCCACATTACTAGCGAGACTGGATGAGACATGCTCCTCGCCCAGTGAAGTAATACTGTTCCGAGCAGCTTTTGCATTGGCATTCTATGGGGCCATGCGGGTAAGTGAACTAGTGGCAAGGAATAAGAAGGATGTGGAGGGAGGTCTACGCAGGGATCACGTCCAAGTAAGGGGCGATTCTCTGCTGATCTCAATAGCCAGGTCAAAAACAGACCAGGAGGCGTTGGGGAGTAGTGTGGTGTTGCAGCGCGCTCAGGGGAACCCCGGTTGTCCAGTACGGCATGTGGAGGCCTACATGAAACAGAGGTTGACAACATGGGGGGGGGACCCTGCTTAGACACGAGGATGGCACCCCGTTGACAAGATTTCAATTTCGGAGGGTGCTGGCAATTACGATTGCAGCGGCGGGCTTGAACCCGTGTGATTTTGGGACCCACTCATTCAGAATAGGGGCCGCTACAGAGGCTACGGCTCGGGGTCTGCAGACAGAGGAGGTGAAACAGTTAGGCCGTTGGTCCTCGAATTGTTTCAAGAGGTATGTGCGCCTGCACATGTTGTAAAAGACTGATGAAATGCACTCACGCTTGTTGTCTTTTGTTTGGATTACAGTTTTGCAAGCCTGTAACGCGGGGCGGAAATTGGGATCGGCCCAACACCAGCTGACCAGCGGGAAGGGATCACCAAATGGAGATCAAGTGGTCTGGGTCGTGGGCCACTCATACGTGAGGCGTGCCGGGGACATATTCAAAGCAGGTGACGCGATCCACGCATCTGAGGAATATGGGTTCAGAGTGACCTTCCATGGGAAGGGAGGCCTCTGTATTGACCAATTTCAAAATTTTGTGGAGGAACTCTTAGGGCGGCACAGGTCACCGCTATCTGTAATCATAGTGCATGTGGGAGGCAATGACTTGGTGAGACTGGGAAGACGGGTGTTAGTTGAGCACATATTGTCTGCAGTCAGCTGGTTGGCCAAGAGGCTCCCTGGGTGTACGATCGCCTGGTCCCACATGATTCCCAGAAGAATATGGCGGGGGGGTTTGTCTATGTCAGCGTTGAACCACTCGGTAAAGAGGGTCAACAACAAGATTGAGAAACTGTTTCGCTCCGCTCATCTCCAAAGCATTCCCCATGGGTGTATTAGGGGGGATCACTATTATTTGAATGATGGGGTGCATCTGTCCAGGGCTGGGAATGACTTACTCATAGGAGACTTCGTAGCGTGGCTAGTGGGCTTGAGGAGGCATGATCTTTAGGAGGTGTGGGGGGGCCGGATAGTCGTCAACTATCCGGCCTGTGGCGGTAAGGTCATGATCGGTGAGCAGTGATTTCAAGGTCCCTAGGGGGGGCGCCACCCATTATGGATGGGAGCGCCCGGGGGGAGGCGGCCATTGGCCCCTCCCACGGGGGGGCGGCACCCACTACGGATGGTTCGCCCAGGGGGAGACGGCCATAGGCCCCTCCCAGGGCGAGACGGCTATATGCCCCTCCCACAAATTTCCCGGGGGCCGGATATCCGCCCCGGCGGAAGAGAGTGTGGGGAAGGGGGGGAGTCCACGCTGTCCTTCTTACGGATACCTCGCACGGGAACTCGGACGACCTTAAGATGGCGTCGAGTGAAAGGGGTCCCCCACGACAAGGGAAGTTACAGTTGGCTGCGAGGGTAAAGTCCTCTGCGCATGCGCCACTCACACCGTGAGGGCGGGAAGTTGGTGATAGGGATCTGACACCGGTTAAGACCTTGCCGTTGGCCCTTAATGCTAGGTTGTACAAATTCTAAAATGTAATGCATTTTTCAGGATGCTAGACTCGGCTAGGAAACCTTTGTATTAGAGATTTGTTAAGGTTAGCCTAAAAACTTGTCTTCATCAAAATGTAATTGAAGTTGAATTTGTACATGATTCATGAAACGTTTTAATTTAAAGTTTTAAATTTTGTTTCATATTTTAATAAATACGGCCGGGGGGGTCGTGAGGCCCCCCCGCCTTCCAAAAGTTTAAACCTGTATCTGTCTCCTCCCATGGGGAATTGGTGTTGGGAGGGGTGGCGGGCTTCCCGGCCCATATGGAAAGGGGAGACGACTCGGTCCCCCCGAACGTATGGATGGGTGCCCCGATCCCCCAGGAAACCATTGTGGGCGGGGGCGTGTCCCGGCTGGTATGCCCGAAGCGGCGTAGCCGGAGCACGCCCCTCCCGCCCAGAAGAGGTTGGCCTAGACACCCGCCAGGAAGTCCGTGCACGGATGGGCGTACTTGAGGCGGGCCCCCGCCCTCCCGCAGATGGAAAATTAGCGCAGGAATCCAACGAAGCTTCCTCTTGTGCCTGTGCTCTGAAGGCTGCACCACTCGTCGCTCGTGAGCCCTCAAGGGAACAAGCTGCACTTTTTTGACCCACCCACCAGCCCCTGGTTGCAAATTTGGTGGAATAAAGTAATTTTTCTCGTTGATTATTTTAATGTAATAAAAAGATACAGTTATTTTTTTTTTTGCATCATGAATGTATGCATATAATTGAGTACTTGCTTATAGGCCTTTTTTCCTTTGTAGAAACGTAAAGGAATGGATTCATTAAAGATTATGTTTTGTGCTTTAGGACTTTTTTCCCTTTGTAGCAATGTCAAAGTCGGTGAATTGTCAAGCTGTTACAGATTTAGGCATAATTTTCTTTCCTTAGTAGGTAAAACAACTGTCGTATTTATTTTTTGGTCGGGCGGTAAGGTCATGATCGGTGAGCAGTGATTTCAAGGTCCCTAGGGGGGGCGCCATCCATTATGGATGGGAGCGCCTGGTGGGAGGCGGCCATTGGCCCCTCCCACGGGGGGCGGCACCCACTACGGATGGGTTGCCCAGGGGGAGACGGCCATAGGCCCCTCCCAGGGGGAGACGGCTATATGCCCCTCCCACGAATTTCCCGGGGGCCAGATATCCGCTCCGGCGGAAGAGAGTGTGGGGAAGGGGGAGAGTCCACGCTGTCCTTCTTACGGATACCTCGCACGGGAACTCGGACGACCTTAAGATGGCGTCGAGTGAAAGGGGGCCCCCTCGACAAGGGAAGTTACAGTTGGCTGCGAGGGTAAAGTCCTCTGCGCATGCGCCACTCACACCGTGAGGGCGGGAAGTTGGTGATAGGGATCTGACACCGGTTAAGACCTTGCCGTTGGCCCTTAATGCTAGGTTGTACAAATTCTAAAATTTCATGCATTTTTCAGGATGCTAGACTCGGCTAGGAAACCTTTGTATTAGAGATTTGTTAAGGTTCGCCTAAAAACTTGTCTTCATCAAAATGTAATTGAAGTTGAATTTGTACATGATTCATGAAACGTTCTAAATACGGCCGGGGGGGTCGTGAGGCCCCCCCGCCTTCCAAAAGTTTAAACCTGTGTCTGTCTCCTCCCATGGGGAATTGGTATTGGGAGGGGTGACGGGCATCCCGGCCCATATGGTGGCGGCGCTAAGCAACAGGGACCTCCACTTCCAACAGTAAGCATGCGTGTCACGACATGCCCTGTTGCTTGTCGCAAGTGGTTGTGTGTATTGTTGTCTAGGTTTGATTAGGCGTGGCGCACTGCGTAAATTTGTTGATAGTTGTTAGAATGGTGAACAAGTATCGAGTTTAAGGTGCTCCTACAGGTGGCGTAACTGTTCAAAGTACGTCCTAAATGGTTGAGGGGTTGAGTGCGCTACTGGGGTGTAGGCGCATCCCTGTGGTGGGCACACTTATGTGGAGCTGTGTGTGGTAAAACAACACAGTGATTTCCAAGCAGTTAATTCAAATAGAGTTCCATGGGTAAAGGTTTCAAAAAGTTTAATCAAAGTTTTTCATTTGTTATGTTTCATATTGAATTCATATGAATTTGGCAGACCATCAGTTTTAATCCATCAAAAACTGTGAGTGGCTCCAATGCATTTCGGACAAAGCTGTCCTTTCTCAAGGAGCACTAGAACAAAGAGGATATGTAGAACCAAATCAATGTACAAAATGTTGAAAGCAATAGAAAACATCGATATTTACATAGGTGACTTAATATGTGCACCACATGCGTCCATTGGCGGTGTAACGTGAAGGAAAACATGAAGTACGTGAAGTTTCACCGAGGGGATAGATGTGTGGTCTCACCGAAATGCCTGAGTAGAAGAGCGTGGGTAAAAAGAGTAAACAAAGTGATTTAAACAACGGGTAGATCCGTGATTGAAACGTGTGTGAACCAAAGTTAAATGCGCCCAAAATAAACGTGAAAAGGTACGAGGGAAGACGGAATAGAACTGGGGAAATGGTTGAGAACGGTAGCTCAGTAGAGCTTCAAACCGGGCTTACTTGACAGAAAGCGTTATGGTCGGCGATCCTGGAGAAAAAAATAGGATCGCCGGTTTTAATAACATGGCGGGTAATAGCGAAGTTGAAAGCTGCTGGAACAGCGTGAGAAGACTTACTGGGTCTGCTGGAATAGCGGAGCCGGTTGATGGGTTCCGGGAAGGTGAAACTACGCGAAGCAGACGCGGAGTTTTAGTGGGAGGCAGAAGGATCAGGGAAACTGAAGAGGGACTAGTGGGGAGAGATGTGGGTGAATCACAGCGTAAGGTGAGGGAAGCGGCCATATTGGAAGGGTGAATGAGAGACCCAAAGGTACCACGGAGATTACGTGAAGTGAATAATGCGAACAGTAAAACAGTGTCACAGTGCATCAATAAATGCCCAAGGGCGGCATTACAGGTAGCAGCTCAGTTCTGTGCGGTCATTGAGACCAAAAGGTTTCTGTGATTGCAGCCTGTACCTCCAGGCAGTTTCCCTTTGTAACAACGCCTTATTGTTGTCTCTGCCTTCTCTTTTGGGGACAATCTCGAGGAACATGTATTTAAGTTGAGCCACGTTGTGGTTGGCTTCATTAAAGTGGATGGCGATGTTAGACTTGATGTTCTTGGTCCTTATGTTAGACTTGTGTTCGTTTATCCTTGTCTTTATCTTCCTGCTTGTTTTACCCACGTAGGTTTTACCACATGGGCACTTAAGGAGGTAGATCAAATTAGAAGAGTCGCATGTGGCGTCTACATTCAGTTTAATGTTGAAACCTCTCATTGGGTGACACACAGTATTGCCCTTCATTATGTTATTACAATTGCTGCAATGGTGACATGGTCGGGTGCCAGTATGGGTAGTTGAGGTGCTTTCGATTGTTTGTTTTGATAAAATTTCTTTGAAGTTCATGGGTCTGGTGTAGGCGAAGATCGGGGGATCTTGGAAGAGGTCCCCGAAATCCGGTTCCGATGAGAGGATGCGCCAATGTTTCATTATGACCTGTTTGTATTTGTTGCTAGAAGTAGAGTATCTCGAAACTAGTTCCATTCTTTGGTTGTCAGTTTTTGGCTTATTTATCAGAGTTTCTGTCCGAGAGGTTGCGGATATGCGATCCGTAGCTTCTTTGAGGATGGTCTCTGGGTAACCTCTACAACGGAATCTAGATGCCATGCCTGCAATTTGGTTCATCCTGATGTTAGGATCGGAAACAATCCGGGTTACTCTCAGCATCTGGCTGTAAGGCAAGTGTCTTTTTAAAGAGTTACGATGAAAACTGCTGTAGAGTAGAGCATTATTACGGTCTGTGGTTTTTCGATACAGATCTGTCTGTATTCCTTGTGGGGTTATTTGAATGAGAACATCCAGAAAAGCGATCTCTTGCTGATGTAGCGTGTGTAAAGCTTAAGGTTATCCATCCAGGTTTTGTTTAAATAGATGTGGTTGAGTTCAAAATTGCCCATGTATAAATTCGCATAGGTAGGAGCCGCACAATTGCCCATAGCCATTCCGGACATTTGTAAATACCAGGTTTCGTCGTGTTTGAAATAACTATGGTATAGGGTATATACCATCAGTTCGAGAATGAAGGGCTTCAAGGTGTCGTTGATTCCGGATGAAAGTAAGGCCTGTTCCACCGCGTTGATCCCTCCTTCATGAGGGATGGAGGTATACAAACTTCTCACATCGGCTGTACAAAGGATTAATTTCTCATTTTCAAAAAATTCCATTGCAGATAGTTTGTTCAACAATTGCGTGGTATCTTTTATGTAGCTGGGTAAGTTTTGTACCATGGGTTGTAGATAATGTTAGTGTTGCCTCCCAGTATATGTCTTACTTCAGAACAAGAAGTGCATGAACATAGCAGAGAACCTCCACATGAAAAATGTCTCACTACACACCCCATTCAAAAACCAAGCAAACCTTCCTAGTGAAGGGTAACTGCCATCTCCAAACATTACCCCATACCCTCACTCCAACGCTCAAACAGGTTGAGACAGTATTCCCTCCCTGCCCAAAGCCCCCCAACTAGTGAACATAACAAGTGCACGCAGGAATTATCCCACAGGGCCATGGTCACACCAGGGGGGCACCCCTGACCAGAGGCTATGGTGGCCGAGCAGTATTTTCATACAGGGGAGCATCGAGAAACAGTTCACCATGGTTGTGGCCACCCGCGCCTCCTAGGACGCACTAGTTGTAAAAGACAGTTTTACAATTTGACAAACAGACCAGCTCAGTGTGTCATCATTGGAGATATTGTGGGTGCTGTAATCCTATTTTCATATTTGAGTCTAGTCACTGTTGCTGTTGCAGCCATCTACATGTAATCTGGGTGAATTGGACAAAGATTTGATGTTCCTGACTGATTTGTTTAGAGTAAGTCAGAGTGGCCTTTGGATCTGTGAAGAACTCCAGTTTACCACCACGCGCAATGAACAGCTTGGCCTGGTAAAGGAGGGTATAAGGAATCTCTAGCTTTTGGAGGATTTTGCCAGTAGAAACTCACGCCTTGCGGCCTGCACTGCTAGACTGAAGTCCAGGAAGAAGGAGAGGGTGTTCCCCTGAGTCTGACCTCCCCATTTCTCTTGCCTTCCGCAGGATCACATCGTGATCTTGGTAATTTAACAGGCGAGCAATTATGGGCATTGCAGGTGCACCAGGCGATGGTCTCGGTCCCAATGAGCGATGAGCCAGTTCCACACTAAAGACCATTGACAGTTCCGTACCAAATAGCTTGCGTAGTAGAGATTACAAATAGTCCTCCATCTTGTAGATCGCTGTGGATTCAGGGATTCCAATGATGCAAAGATTTTTTCTTGTAGAGCGGTATTCTAGATCTTCGTTTTTTGTGCAGATGAGCTCCAGCACTTTAACCTTTTTTAACAGTTGTTTTCGGTCCACAGTAAGTGCATCCTCTGCGTCTGACACTCTGTAATCCAGTTGAATTTTCCGAGCATCGTGTGTGTCAACCCGCTGCTCTACCTGATCTATTTGGGTCGTGAGGTTGTCTAGTTTTGAGTCTATAGTTTTCAAGCTGGATTTGACCTCCAACAAAATAGACTGGATGTCCTCGTCTTGCACTCTTGTGTCTTCGGTCTGTGTGGATTGTTCTTCCATATCTTGTGACAGTTCCCCATGATGTGCTGTGCGACTGCTTTCAAATTGTAACTTGGTCTGCTTCACATCTGTTTTCCGCACAATGCCATCAGTTAAAATGTGCCTGCTTGAGCTCCAAGAGGGAAGTGTGCAGCTGCTTTCCAGTCTGGTGTGGGTATACCAATGGACCAGCATCCTATACAATACCCCACACCTCTGTCCTGTGGGACAACAGCCGTGTAGTATGCTGCAGTGGATGTGGTCTGCTTCTAATGGCGGTAGTGGCTCTCTGGGCAGAGTCCACATAGCCGCGCCACTCTGCTAGCTGCTATGCAGTCTGATGGTGTCTAGCGAGTGCCAGTGTCACTCTGGGGGCCGCTATGCCCCCATGCGTGCCCCAACAACAAACCGGTGAAGGGTAACACCATCCAGTACCACTACTTCACTCCTGGCATTCGCCAGATGTCTAACAGACCTCAACAGCGGTGCCCGCAGTTTCTCGCGCCACAGTGTCATACACGCACAGCACCCCACAAATAGCCAACAGCCTAGGGTGGAGGTGCAGGGGGCTTGGCGCACATTCAGAGGGAGCCTTCTGCAGCCCGGTTCTTCCCCTGCCTGCCGGTCCCACCTCCTTACTGCACGTTCCTTGTAGTGGTCATCTCCGTCCCTCAGCCTCAGACAGCAGCTACCTTTACTGATTGCGGATCATGCCGTACTGCGCAGGTCCCGGTCTGTGCAGCCTGTGTCATTTCCTTTCTGGTCATCGTGTGAGGCCTGGCTTCCCATGCCTTGCATCACCCAACTTGCTGCGGAAATCCAGTGAGGGCACTTCCCCACAGCCGCCCGGGTCCAGTACACCCACTGTCTCACTTGGTTCACCAGCATCGCACACACGCGGGACGTGCACCCGGGCCCCAAATAATGCACAGGTAGGTGTCGGCTGGATCGAGTGCACTGCCACACTGAAGCAATCCCAGCCTATGTAAGCAGCCTGCTGTCAAGCCGCTGCAGCGCATGCTGCGCATGCTGCGCATGCTGCGCATGCTGCGCCGCATGCTGCACTGCTTCCAGTCTCAGTGTCGTCCTTCTCGACCTGTCACAGGAGGCAAGTAGAATTCTTTGGCGCCAGCTAGGCCCGTGTCATCATCTCTGGCCCAATAGCTCACAGTTGGTTCGTTCAGGGTTCTATGTGCACCCCAGGATGTAGGCAACCCGGTCCTTTAATGGTAATTTGTCAGGAGTCTTGTGTTTAACCCAGATTGTGGCAGATTGTTCGCTCGGCCGGCAAACCCCACTCAAGGTGCAGCCATCTTGCAGCGGGTGAGACCACATTCACCTCAGGTTTAAACTGTCTGTAGCCGAGATGCTGCTGACACTTGATTAGTCCTCATTTTCTTCATTCTTTCTGCCGCTTACAATGTTAGTTGTTTCATTGTCTCCACTGCATTGATTTTATCTGGGGTTACCAGTTTTAGGTTAATTAGCTTGATCTACTTCTTTTGCAGGCAGAAAACCATCAGCATAGAGGTTCTAAACCTCCAAAGAGTTGTTGGTTAACTGGGCTTATCACATATGCAACAGAGCACTGTGCTTGAGTGTGTGAAAGACAATGAGTGACAAGTCAATATCTTTCCAGCAGCTGTTGTGAGCTTACAACAGGTTGGTGCGATGTCCCCACTCCCTTCTTCAGCTGTCTCTCTTTGCTACTTGCTACGCAGCTGCAGGACTTAGAGTTACAGCATGTGTTAGACTGGCCTGCCTGCAACTATCATTGGGGACAACCACATGCATGTGTATGTCTTCTGGACATTCCCCTTCTGAGTGTTCACTTTCTGGAGCTTGATTTTTTAAGTAAAATGGATTGAGAAGACTTTAGTGATTTGTACTTTGACTAAATGTATAACATTTAGGATTACATCATTTTGCCCTTTTATTTGTTGGCATTGGTTTTTACACTACATTTCATAGACTGCACTTTGAAAGTACATGGACTACTTCTATTGTATATGTAAGATTTGTACTTAAGTTTTTGATTTCACTACATTTCTTTGAGTTAGTCTGACTGAAACCCTTCTTATACACAGTTTAGTATTACAAGTCTATATTTGACTTACCTTGTGAAGTACCAGGAAGGTCTTTGGTGTCAATTGCACCAAAACTTATAATGGCTTGTAGCTGTAGGGTGCTTTGCACAAGTTCCTCTATGACAGTTGGAAGTGGGATGGTGAGGGGGCCTCCTCCTGTTCCTTGTGACTCAAGCAGACTGCTTGCTACCATCTACTTGGTACAAGACCTGAGATCATACCATCTCTTCCTTATCTCCTAAATTTATCTATGGGAGCTTCAACCACGTTGATCTCGTTCTGCATCCTTCCATATTATTTTTTTTTTTCAGTGCCTTAGGCACTGTCAGGGATGACTCACAAAACAGTTAGTCATGGCGTCCAACACATTCCACTGTGAGGAGTTCAAGTTCCTTTTCTGGAAACTTTCTTCTTCCTGCCAGCATCCTTCTCTCTGTACTTACATGACTTATTGCTTTGGTAAATGGTTGTGTAGCAAACACACCCCGGGATCTAAAATGGATTTTCCTTAAAAAGCTGCAGTACCAATTCTCTCCAGCATTTCAGCGAGGCCTACATCCTACTGCTGATGTCATCACTGTACGGGAAATGCTAAGGTCGCTATTTGCAACTCCTTTAGTGATTTTCTAAATACTAAACCGACTACATAACAAATCACTATGGGCCTGGTGTAACAAAAAAGAATTTGCGATTACCAAATACCGATGTTTATCGAATTGCTAATTGAGAATCACAAAACACTATGCAGGGAAAAAATCGCAAAATAATTGTGAATCGGTAATAATCCCAGTCACAATTACTGATTTCCAATTAGCGATTCTGAATAGCGAATGGGCAAATGAAGAAATCGCAAAATAGTGAATCTGCTATTCCGTTACAGTTTGATGACATCACAAGCAGGAAGTATGTCTATTTCTGAGTGCCTGAGGCTGTGTAAGAGGCTGAGAGGAGGAGCACACCACTCAGGAGAACATCAGGAGTGCAAAGGCTGCAGGACGTAAAAGAAAACAAAATTTTAATGAGAAAGAATTGGAGGTCCTCCTTGAGGAAATGGTGAAGAGCCATGAACTACTTTTTGGGAAAAAAATCCCTACACATCCCTGAGTCAGAGAAGAGCAAGATCTGGCTGGACATCCAAGCCAAAGTAAATGTCATAGGGGTCACACAGCGCTCCATAGAAGATCTACTCAAGCGCTGGTACGACCTGCGCTCAAAGGCAAAAGAGAAAACACCCCACTTAGAAAGGACTCAATGATCAAGTAAGATTGCCACTCCAGTCCACAATGTTGTTACCACCCAGCAATGCATCATGGGAGATGCAGCCCGACACATAAGATAGTAAAGCATTGATACAGAGAAACATATCCGCAGTTGAGACACATCCGTCAAACACAGCATTTAGGTATACCAACTCAAGTACATTTAATTTTAAAATAACAGAAAGCAGGGCACACAATAGGTAGTTCTCATGTATTCACAGATGAACCTGTGAAGACACACCAATAGATGAGTCAGCTGAGCTCCGGGAACAGGCAGGGGAAGAAGAGTCAGACACCACAACACCAACAACACCCGCACCAAGACCACACAGGTACACTGTGTCTCCACTTCAGGAGTTGGAGGTAGAAGGGGCAGACAAACAGGATGAGCCACAGTCAAGGCCCAAAGAGCGGGCACAGCGTCAAAGTGATCAGTCTCCCAAGCAGCGTAGCAACACCAGAGGCACACCATGCCACTGACGAAGAAGAGGAATCCTGTCTTTGCTGGGCTGGAGGACACTATGGTGAAGATGCAGCGGGTGCAATTAAAAAGCATGCGGTCAATACAAGGGCAGCTGGTGTGCCTGAATCACAACATGACTGACATCAAGGACGGCATCAGGGAGCCGAACAACACAGTGGCAGAGGGTCAAAGGGCTAATACAGACAGTATAAAGGATATAAGAACAACGATCATTGAGCTCTGAACCACCAAGCAGAAGTACCATGCCTCCAGATGCCGACAGAAGCAGCGCCTATTTAGCCATTTAGATGGTGGTTACACAAAGGCAGATAACCGTCTGTGCTATGCCACAGCTGTCCTGTCCAGTCGCAGGTGGAAATGGCCCACTGCAGCCATGATGTTGCCAGGAGATTGGTGGAGGTCACCACTGCTTTTGAACAGCTACAGACAGCCAACATAGCTGGCACAGGTACACTGGGTACAGGAAACAGTGAGGAGGCCTCCAGCCACAGCAGCATTACTCCACCGGTGACTGAACCCAGATGGCAGAGTGAAAGGCAAGGAACAGCATCTGGCACCTCATCAAGCGAGGACAGTGTGAACATTATAATAATAATATTATAATAATAATAATCTACATTTGTAAAGCGCGAACACTCACCTGTAAGGGTCTCTAGGCGCTGGGGGCCGTCGGGAAGATTAAGCGAGCTATTGCCCAGAGTCACATGGTGCTGGGCTGGCCTGGTGCCGGTGCCGGGGATCGAACCGTGATCCCCAGATTCCAACGTCAGTCGCCCTGGCCGCGGCGCCACACCTCTCCCATACTAGTGCTAAGTGTGGGTGCAAGAAAAGGTCAGTGGTGTGGCAGAGGCATGCAAATGGGTGAGGTAACCCATGACATACGAGGAAAAGTCTTGAATGTTGTGCATAGTCTGAATATATGCCATGTTGACCTACGAATGCCACACGAGTAAGGAGTTGAAGGCTGTGTGCATACCGTTTACCTGATGTTAAGGTGAATAACAACACAGTTGATTAACAGTCATGAGGTGCTTTGTCCCATCATTACTCACCTAGAAATAGTGTTGTGTTATTTCATCACGTCTCTGTCTGCCATCTGGGGCACCCACATCACCTGCTGCTCTGTGACATGGACCTGGTTCCTCCTCTTCATCAGACCCCGAATCTGTGAGGTCCAATGGAATGTCATTTGTTGTTGCTAGGTTGTGCAGCATGGCACAAGTGGTCACAATTTTGCAACAGATCTCTGGCCAATACTGCAGTGCACCTCCACTTTTGTGTAGACAGCCGAACCTACTCTTCAGTAGGCGAATGTCCGCTCTATGACATTGTGCGTAGACATGTGCAGCATTGTATTTCCTTTCACTCTGAGTTGCCGGGTTAAGATACGGTGTGAGTATGAAGGAGCGCACAGCATATGCACTGTCACCTACTGGACCGCTTTTTGCTATTTTTGTTTATTTACTTTGCCTTGCACCCTGATTTTAATAGGGACTCCTGGCCCCCACTTGCACCATAATTGGCTCCTTCACCGCTACTTTGCGGGTCTGGGTTCTGTGGGCTCCTAGCTCGCCGATAATTTCATAGGCGCCATCTTGGGTGAGGACGCGCCGGACCGAGCGCTCTAGCCTTGCGGCCCTCCTCCGCCCGCCCTACTTAAGGCTGGTCATTTCCTGGCTCACT
The DNA here is from genome assembly GCF_964263255.1 of Lissotriton vulgaris. Lineage (NCBI taxonomy): Eukaryota > Metazoa > Chordata > Amphibia > Caudata > Salamandridae > Lissotriton > Lissotriton vulgaris. The sequence continues at coordinate 71,242,152 of NC_141686.1, forward strand.
AGAACTCTTGCTGGACAAACAGCGTGGCTGAGACCCTCACGCTGCAACATTTGGCTGCATAGCGCTTCGCGCTTTTTAATCTACCGCTTTTTGCTATTTTTGTTTATTTACTTTGCCTTGCACCCTGATTTTAATAGGGACTCCTGGCCCCCACTTGCACCATAATTGGCTCCTTCACCGCTACTTTGCGGGTCTGGGTTCTGTGGGCTCCTAGCTCGCCGATAATTTCATAGGCGCCATCTTGGGTGAGGACGCGCCGGACCGAGCGTTCTAGCCTTGCGGCCCTCCTCCGCCCGCCCTACTTAAGCCCTGCCTATTCGCGCAGCGGTGACGCGCAGCGGTTCGCGCCTTCCCTGCGCCTGAGTCGCGCCAGAGTCCTGCCCGTCTGCGCCCGTCAGCGCTGAGGAAGCGCTAGGGTAGGGCTCTGACTCCTGGTCGGTACGTTCATTTTCCTTCTCCCTTTTTCTTGGCTTTCACTCAGCCATGTATACTAAAACTGATCTTCTTCATCTTCGCTCTATTTCTGCTCCTTGCTCGGAGAACTCTCTCCATCCTTTGTGTGGCCCTTTTAGCTGCCCCGACTGCGCTTTTGTGCTTTCTACACCTACCCCGATTCCCACTTACTGCCCGGCCTTTCGTCCGTCTCTAGAGCCTACCATATTTAAGATCTATCATCTTAATGTTCGATCCTTAGTCAAGCACCATCTTGATGTCCATGACCTACTTGTTGAAGCTCCTGACATACTTTTTATGTCGGAAACTTGGCTCCATAATGATGCTTCAGTTGCTATCAACTCAGCACTCCCCCCAGAGTACACCATCTGTACTCTTAATCGGGACTCTAGAGGGGGCGGCATCGCTGCCGCTATTAAAACTAGGTATCCCTGTACATGGAAAGCCATGGATATTGTGGGATGTGAAAGTGCTTATTTCTCAGTCTCTGTTAACCCGCACTTTTCTTTTTCTGGTTTACTCATTTACCGACCTCCGGGCCCCGATGCTGCCTTCAGGGCCGCCCTTCCTGATGTCGTTAGCTCTTTGGCTCTAAAAACTGCCAATTTTAACATAATCGGGGATCTCAATCTTCATTTTGATTCTCCTTGTCCTTCGGCGGCCAGTAGCACCTGTGCTGATTTGGAGGCTCTCCAACTTTCTCAATTAGTTCATCATGACACACATATTGGTGGTCATATCCTAGACCCTTTTTTTACTTCTCTTACTTCGGCCAAAGTCCTGCCCCCTAGACCTATGGCCTGGACTGACCACCACCTAATTGAATGCCATCTTTCACTTGAAGATCCTCCTGTAGCCGCCCCTACTCCTGCCATTCTCAGGCGCCCGTGGAAAAAGTTGAAACTTAATGATTTTCATCAGCTTTTGGCCGAGGTCCCTTTGGCCCCTTTCACAGATGCGGAGTCCGGTTACAATCTTTACTGCAACTGGCTCACTAATGTGTTGGACAAGCTTATTCCTCTTTCCCTGACTAAACAGCAGCGCAGCCATTCCAGTCCCTGGTATGATGATGCTCTTCGGCTATTAAAAAAATCCTGCAAACAAGCCGAAAGAGCCTGGCGCAAGTCATATGACCCGGTCAGGAAAGCTTCGTACCTCGCCACCATCAAGATATACCACAGAGCCATCTGCAGGGCCCGGGCCTCTTACTTCTCTCGTGAGTTCAGTGCTAGCTCCAATCCTAGTAAACTTATTTTTAAAGCACTGAAAGATCTTACTGCCTGTAGAACCTCTACCGCTGAGATCTGCTCTGCCTCCCACTGTGAGGATTTGGCTGCTTTTTTTATTAATAAAGTGTAAGGTATTTATCGAGCCTTTCCCAGCCCTACAGGTTCCCGGCAGTGTACCACAGCCACTTCTAAAACCTCCATTTCGCTATCTCATCTTCCGGAGCTTTCTATGGAGGAGTTTGACAAACTCGTGATTAGGGTCAAATCCGGTTCCCCGAAAGATCCCCTGCGGCCCTCACAATTCAGAAAATCTTCTATCTGCCTTCCCCCGCTTTGTAAACTTGTCAATTTGTCACTGTCTTCGGGCTCTGTACCCTGTGCCTGGAAACAGGCGCAGGTAATTCCTATCTTGAAAAAACCTGCTCTAGACCTTACAAAAGCTGAAAACTATCGTCCCATTTCTCTTCTCCCGTGGGCTGCTAAACTGACTGAGGCTCATGTTAATACCATTCTAGCAAAACATCTCCATTCTGCGAATATTTTAGATCCCTCGCAGAATGGTTTTAGGCCCGGTCACAGCACCGAGACTGCGCTCCTGTACATGGCCGAACATCTTCGCATGCTGGAGGATTCCGGTCACACGGCGGCACTTGTGCTCCTTGATCTAAGTGCCGCTTTCGACACTGTCTCCCATGACATTTTACTCCAACGTCTGGTTGAGGCAGGGGTGGATAAGCTGGCTCTTGAATGGTTTAGATCTTTTCTATCTGATCGCTCCTTCAGGGTCATCACTCCCCCCTTCGAATCCAAACCACATGCGATTGCCCAGGGAGTTCCTCAGGGATCGGCTTTAAGCCCCACCCTATTTAATCTTTATGTTCAGCCGCTAGCTGCTGTCGCCATGCGTGGGAACCTCTCCATCGTGTCCTACGCAGACGACACGCAGCTGGCGGTTGCGATAAGTGGGGCCTCCGATCTCGAGGCAGCCAAGTTCCGTGAGGGACTTATATCTGTGGCCCACTGGATGAATGATAATTTCCTGCAATTGAACGCTAAGAAAACCGAGGTGCTCATTGTGGGGAAACAAACTCATCTGTGGGGCGATAGCTGGTGGCCACATGAGCTCGGTCCTACCCCTACCCCCGTCACTGAAGTTAAGAACCTTGGGGTATGGTTTGACTCCCAACTGAGCTTTTCCACTCATACTAAAAAGACCGCTGCATCATGCTTTGGGATTCTGCGTCAGCTTCGGTCCACCTTCAAATACTTTGGCGCTCCCACCCGTCAACTCATCGTACAAGCCATGATCTTGTGTAAGTTAGACTATGCTAGCTCTCTTTTTCTTGGAGTCAATCAGGCTGAGCTCTCCCGTCTCCAACGCGTCCAGAACGCTGCCGCCAGGGCTCTGGTTGGTTTGCCTAAATTCTGCTCAGCTAGGAGAACCATCTTCAATCTCCATTGGCTTCCGGTGGCACAGAGAATAAAGTTTAAATCTTTGATTTTGACATTCAAAATCCTTAAGCTCTCTTCCCCTCAGATTCTGCAGCAACTCATTTCCCCTTACGTTCCAGCTCGTTCTCTGAGGGCCTCTGCTCTCCACCTTGCCATAGTTCCTCGTTTCAAGAGATCCAGGATTGGCGGTCGCTCCTTTCGAGTCCTTGCCGCCAAACTATGGAATTCCTTGCCTCTCCACATTCGTGCCATTGATGAGCTCCTTGCTTTTAGGAAGGCTGTTAAAACCTTTCTCTTCCCCGTAGCTCCTTAGTTATGCTGTTGTTGTGTTGTGTCTTCCACCTTCTGTCCGGTTTTCTGTTCTGTACTAGCGCCAGGACGCCCCTTCGCTGGGGCATCTGTGCGCTCAATAAATCCGGATAACATAACATAACATAACATAACATAACATAACATAACATAACATATGATTAATCACTGTCATATTTCTACAGATCGAAGAAATCTATCAGAGTGAGTAACATGCAATTAGCTAGCAGGTATCCTTCACCAAAATCACCCCCAGTGAGACGTGTGTGTATTCCACTGGGTCTGAATATGAAGGAATCTTGCATACTGGCAGGATATTTGGCCACTATGTCAGTTATTATGTGTGTTATTATATATGTCCTGGATGTTGAGTGAATGATAGTATTTCCTGTTCCTATAAACATACTCATTATCTGAGGGGGGACAGATGGCTACATGTGTCCCATCAATGCACCCAATTACATGTGGAAATTGTGCTATCTGGTAGTAATCAAATTTGGTCTGCTGCAATACCTTTTGTGTAGTGGGGAATCTGATCGAATGGTGTATCCCCTGTACCATTGCATCCAAGAAAGCATTCAGGAGGCATGAAACGCTGCTTTGGGACACCCTTCCTGCTGCAGCTATCACCCCCTAGAAGTTCCCTGATGCTAGTAGGTTTAGCGAACATAGGACCTGCACATGTGTGGGAATGGTTTGGGGGTCCTGCGGGTCTGAGGCTCCAGTATTGGATGTGGGTCAGCTATCAGGCCTAGAATTGTAGCTGGGTCTTGTCTATATTTGTCATGGATTTCTTCCTCCGTCTGCTGAAACTGGGTTATGTGCACTCTGTAAATGCGTTCCTGTCTCGTGCTCCTTCTCTGTGTTGCTGCTTGAATCTGCATCCTCCTCGCTATGACATTTAGCGCTGCCAGTTTGAAAGAATCTGCACCTGGTTACTACATGCCTTGAGTTGGTGGTAAATTGAAAGTGCAAAATTGTATAGTTTGGCTCATCGGCAATTTGCAAATGTTCATACAATGGTTTGCAAATTCCAATTCCAATTCCAAAAATTCTTTATTTCGGCCATATAGGCCATAAAAGATGCAATAAAAGTACAATACATACATTTAAAATACAGTATTAAATACATATAAAAAGGTTTCTACTGGACCAGCGAGGAATAGAGGGTGCAGGGCAGTACCAATTCAGAGGGACATTTTCTTTCTGATTATCCATGCTGCCATTAAGAATTTAGATACGGCAAACACAATGTGGCCCAGAGTGCTGGTTTTCATAACCCTGTATGCCTGTAGATACTTCCTGAACCCCAGGTTTCTGCAGAGCGGTGCTATCCAGTGTTTCCTGGGTCTGTGGTAAGCATGGCATACAAACATTATATGAAGGTCATCTTCCTCATGGGCGTTGCAGCATGGGCACAGTTTGTCACCCCCTTTGGACCATTTACAAGTGAATGTTTTAGTAGGGAGTGTGCCGAACCTCCATTGCACAAACAATTTCCTCGCCAGAACAGGAAAGATAAAATCCATGAAGGGTTCAAAGACATAAGAATTTTTGGATTCCATAAAACGTGCCGTCAGGGTGCCACTAATGTGAGCATTTTCCATAAGAGACAGGTTCTTATTCTTGTACATTTGGGTCAGGGCTTTGCGGGTAATCCTTTGGCAACCTTCAGCTGGATCGTCCCATAGGTCTGACAAGTTCATACTGTGCAATTCATTCTTGATGAAAGCGAGCCAGGGGATTTTACTATTGCCGTTCAAGCTTATTACGTGAATAAGGTCCTGTTTGTAGTGGTGCAGTTCGTCAGTGGACCATAGCCGGTGCCAGAACTTCACGGGCTTTGACGCAAGCTCTTCAGCAATAGAGGGAAGACCCATGTCTAGTCTTAAGGGCAGAAGTGGCGTGCCTTGCGGGAGACCAAGTAGGCGTCTTAGAAAACTGTTTTCCACTCCTGCCAAATCTTTCCCTGCTTTATGGCCCCATAACTCACTGCCATACATGGCTGCTGCCTTGGCTTGAGACCTATATGTTTCCAGGGCCGGGCTTAAAGGCTTAAAGGTGGAATTGTTTGCCACCTTCAGAATTGCACCCGGTAGCTGGGACAGTTTTACCCTTGATCTAGCTATCTGGCAGTCCCATGAGAGGTTTTCCTGGAGTGTTACCCCCAAATATATAAAGGTCGACACCCTCTCAAGGCTAACGGTTCCCAGGGTGGGGTTGGGTCTGGTTTTGATGGGAGGATTGAAAATCATGAACTTGGTCTTTTCTGTGTTCACCTCCAACCCGTGTTGGCGACAGAAAAGGCCAAATCCGTTCACGATCCTTTGGATCCCCATGGGGGATTTGGAAAGCAGGAGGGTGTCATCAGCAAACATTGTTGCCGGGACCCTCCTGCCTGCCAGGAGTGGGGCATCATTGTCCTTGACATTATCTAGGTGCAGTATAACGCTGTTAATGAAAAGACAGAACAGGGTCGGTGCCAAGACGCAGCCCTGCCTGACTCCTCGGTGGACCGGAAACCTGGACGAAAGCTTGCCATCCCTCCCACACCTCACTTGTGCATAGTTGTTCTCATGCAGCCTGATTATAATGCTGAGTAGTTGAGGGGGTACTCCTAGCTTTTCCAGAACCTCCCACAATTTCCTTCGTGGGACTAGATCGAAGGCTGACCTCAGATCCACGAAGACCATGTACAGCCTTCCCCCCTCTAACGTCACCGTCTTCTAATAGAGGAGGAGGAGGCGGAAGATCTGGTCCATGGTGGACGTGTTCTTTCTGAAGCCAGCCTGAAGGGGGCTCATGATGTCGTTATCCTCCACCCAATCCAGCAGATGGTTAAGAATGAGGCGCGCAAAGAGCTTTTGGGGTACATCTATTAGGCTAATCGGCCTGTAGTTGGCCGGGAGCAGAGGAGACCCCTTCTTATGAATCGGTACAATCTCTGCCCCCAGCCAAGAGCCGGGGATCGCCATACCTCCTAAGATGGCATTAAAAAGAATAAGGAGGTACGGACCCCAAATATCCGGATGATGCCTAAAGAGATCCCCCGGTAACTTATCCAGCCCCAGCGCCTTCCCCAACGTTAAGTGCTCCAGAGCAGACACCACCTCCCCTAAAGAAAGTTCCAGGGCCGAGTCCGGGGTACTTATGGGCGCTGACAAGACTCCGTCTGGCCAAGTAGTAGTGTCTTGGTAGAGTGCCCCAAAGTGAGCCTCCCAAAGCGAGGGGGCGATGTTAGGTTCAATTGCTGTTTTAAGTTCCCCCATCCCATTATTTACCAAGGCCCAGAATTTCCTAGAGTCTCTGGCTTTTAGGGCTTCATGGAGGTCGTGCCAGTGGTTCCAATCCCACTCGGCCCTTGCATTGGCCATTACTGCTTTGTACTCCCTCCTAAGGTCTCAAACCTTGTCCTTACTTGACCCCTCCTTGATTGTAGCAATGAGCTCAGATTTAACTGCCCTGCAGGAGGAAGTGTACCAAGTGGGGGCACAGGTCTTTTTCTTTCGGGTTGGTACCACCGGATGGAACACTTCTGCCAGATCCCTCAATAATTCCTGGTGAATGCTACCAAGTTTCTCATTATATTCTGGGGTCCTTGGTTCATTTAAAAGCGCATCCACCTCCTTGAACCTGGGGAGTGCCAAACCGTATAACTTATTAATGGCATCTTCTGAGCTCAAGAGCTTTCCCCATTTGACCCGACGCCTATTTGTTGTGAGGAGCATATCCCCCTGATCCTCTCCGCCAGTTTCGGCGGGCAGGCCCGCTAGGGGCAGGGGATGCTGGATGTTTAAACAGAGGGCATTGTGGTCGCTGTCTGTCCTAGGTATCACCCTAAAGTCGAGGACTTTTGGCCACAGTGTGATGTCTAGCATTATATAATCTAGCCTCCACTCATGGCCCTTTCTGTTGAAAGTACACACTGAGGGGGATTGGTGTCAGTACAACGCGGATTTTTACATCGCATTCCGTTACAACGGAATTTTTACAACGCAGGATCCATTACATCGGATGCCATTACAACGCATGGCATTACATAGCAGATGCTATTACAACGCATGGCATTACATCGTAAGTATAGGTAAGTATACCTTTTTTTAAAAAATGTTATTAAGTTAATTTAATTAATTTAATTTAATTAATTTAATTAAAATACATTTTAAAATAGCCATTAATTTATTTTAATAAAATAATATCTATTTAATAAATGTAATTTTAATAAAAAAAGGAAATAATTTAATTTAATTAAAATAATGAAATTAATTTAATGTACATATTTTTAAAAATTAAATTAAATTAATTGAAATAATGTATTTAATTTAATTAATTTAATTAAAAAATGTAATTAATGTAATAAAATTAATTTAATTTATTAAATATATTTTAATTAATTTAAAAATGGTAAATATAATTTAATTATCCCAAAACACAAACCTACCCCTGATCCCTACAATACCCCTGTACCCCAAAACCCAAACCCTGCCCTAAAACCTAAAAACACCCCTGTACCCCAAAACCCAAACCCTCCCCTAAAACCTAAAAACACCCCTGTACCCCAAAACCCAAACCCTACCCTAAAACCTAAAAACACCCCTGTACCCCAAAACCCAAACCCTGCCCTAAAACCTAAAAACACCCCTGTACCCCAAAACCCAAACCCTGCCCTAAAACCTAAAAACACCCCTGTACCCCAAAACCCAAACCCTGCCCTAAAACCTAAAAACACCCCTGTACCCCAAAACCCAAACCCTGCCCTAAAACCTAAAAACACCCCTGTACCCCAAAACCCAAACCCTGCCCTAAAACCTAAAAACACCCCTGTACCCCAAAACCCAAACCCTACCCTAAAACCTAAAAACACCCCTGTACCCCAAAACCCAAACTCTCCCCTAAAACCTAAAAACACCCCTGTACCCCAAAACCCAAACCCTACCCTAAAACCTAAAAACACCCATGTACCCCAAAACCCAAACCCTACCCTAAAACCTAAAAACACATCTGTACCCCAAAACCCAAACCCTGCCCTAAAACCTAAAAACACCCCTGTACCCCAAAACCCAAACCCTGCCCTAAAACCTAAAAACACCCCTGTACCCCAAAACCCAAACCCTGTCCTAAAACCTAAAAACACCCCTGTACCCCAAAACACAAACCCTGCCCTAAAACATAAAAATACCCAAACACCCCAAAACATATACCTCAGTACCCCAAAACATATACTCCTATACTCATTTAAAAAATTTCTTAAATTAATATATTTAATTTATAATATTTAAAAACATAAATAAATATTTTTATTTATAATTATTAATAATTAAATCAATTCTATAATATTAAATAAAATAAAAAAAAATTATATACTTACCAATACTTACGATGTAATGGTATGCGTTGTAATACCATCTGCTATGTAATGCCATGCGTTGTAATGGCATCCGATGTAATGGATCCTGCGTTGTAATAGCTGCGTTGTAACAGCATTACGACGTAAAAGTTGCGTTGTAAGTGTTACATACCACTGAGGGGGTATCGGAAGGAGTACGACCATTACAAGCCCTCAGTGCGAAGTTCAAGGTGAGGGACGTGAGTTGTACTGCTAGGGGGGACCAGGCTTTGGGGTAGGGCGAGGACGAGGGTGGGACCCCCCAGTAATCATCCTCAGCAGTGAGGGCACCCTCCAATAGACCTTCCAGGGGTTCAAAATGACAATTAAAGTCCCCTCCCAGCACTACCTTGTAGTCTCCTGGCAGTTGGCCCAGGAAAGAGGACAGTTCGTTTAGGGTGGGTGATTCGTTTGGCGCGGCAACTGGTCGCGAGTAGACATTAACAATGGCCCACGATGGTTTGCCAGGCCATGTGAGCAACACGCACTGGATGTCCTGCGAAGACGTATGCATCTTTTCCGCCTGGCACCCAATGTGACTCGCTATCCAGATTGCCAAGCCTCCTGACGGCCTCCCCCTCCCACTCCATTTAGCAGGGATTTCAAATATTTCGAACCCTCTTCTGGTTTGAGGTTCCCTCGCCCATGTCTCCTGGAAAAGGAAGATATCCCTAGCACCTAACAGGAAATCCCAGTCCGGTGTGCCTTCCTTATTTGCAATCCCTGCCACATTCCAGGAGAGATTTCTCAGCCCTCGATCTTGTGGTAGTGTGCCTGGGCCTCCAGTGGAAGGTGGTACAGTGGCTGTGGGGGGTTAGAGTCTTGCGGGCCATTGTTAGAAACCGGGGTAATGGATAATGCATCCACCTCCACTGGTTGTGGACTATGACCAATCCCAGTATTAAATAATGGCCCTAGTTGGCCCGAAATGTCATCCAGGGTACCCATTCGTTCTTTGGCGGTATCCTGTGGGCCACAATCAATTACAGGGACAGCACTCAATCCCCCCCTACTCAGGACCCCACCAACTAGCTGTTCAGGGCTGTGTGGAATCTCCCCCGTTTGTGGTCAGTCCACTTGATCTAGACAGGAAAATCTATTGTGATGTATGATATTGCCCGGAACAGGAGGTAAATAATGCTTTGGCCTGTAACGTGAGCCATCTACAGCAAAGCCTACTCTAGTCCACCCCTGCTCCCTCCCCACCTCCGTGTTACAAACATTTGGGTAGAAGTGTGAGAGAGGTACTAATTCGATGGTGGACTTATCAGGCCTTACAAGCCAGTTACAAATATAGGTGGTGACATATGGGCTTTTAAAGCTGACAATGATACAATCCCCTGCCCTGTTCTTTGGGGTAAAACCAATCCATGGGATCCTCCTGACCATCAAAACCTCACCTTTCAAGTTTGGGGGAAGAGGCCTGTTAATGTTAAGCCAACTTATGACCTTGTTGCGTAAAGAGTCCTGCGGCTCCCTTGTGTCACCGGTGAGCTCAGGCACTCCCACCATGATTGCCGTGTACGGTACTGCTTCTGGGGGTAGATTGACCACCCTGCGCCTATCATGGGGGCTAGTAATATGGCCAGTAGAACCATTGGTAGAGTTCTCATCTCCCATCGGTTGAGACGCTGGGGGTGGCTTAGATCTCCTGGGGGCAGGAACAGGGGGCCTTGGCATTAGTGATGGCAATGGGTGCGTTTGGGGGGCAGACGCACCGTTTTTACTGCGCAAGTCCAAATTTGAGGCCTGGGTGGTCAATGCAGAAGACGACGGTCTGTTCCCAGACGTCTCCCGGGGAGCTGTTGGGGCATTTGGAGCCAACCCAGGGCTGTTCCTTTTATGAATATTTTCTATGGCCAACAGTCTAGCCTCTATGGCATCCAGTTTGTCAGAGAGAGGGTTCAGCAAGTTCTTGAGAATGTCTGTAAATGAGCTAATTAGCATGTCTGTGCTATTAGAGGTTGCCCTGCCAAATATGAATTGACCCGGCTGCAGTGGTAAGGCCGTAGTTAATGAAGGACCTATATGATCCGACCTGGACCCTGGTGAAGTAACCTCAGGGGAGGCCGAGGTATCTGTACTAACGTCCAGATTTTGCTCGATTGCATCAACTTTGGCCCTCTTTGCCCTTTTTAGTTTCCTAGACCTTTTCCTTTTTGGTGGTTGTTCTACTCCACTATTTACAGGCTCTGTGAGGAGAGCAACCTGGCTCACTTCCTGCGACTCCAATCCCATGCAGACCACATTAGAAGAGGGGTCAGCGATCCCAGATGGCCGTGGGGAGTCTCTATCCCTCTGGGAGTTTGATGGGGTTCTTAGCTGCTGCAGGACCGACTCAATGGTCTGATCGATACTGTCCATGAGTGACATATGAGTGGCGTCCAGTAGTATGGGGTACTATCATCGATAGAAGAGTCCGTGGGATCCAATGTCATGTTTTCAGGGCCCATCTCCAGGTGAGTGTCCAGCACAGGCTGGCATTTATTGGCTAGAGCACTAGCCTTGGGGAAAATTTTTTCCAGTGTACTAGAACACTGTTGTGCAGTTTTACTCCTTGAGACCCTGGACCCCATAAGACAGATGTACAGGTAAGGGCCGTAGAAAAGGGAACGTCAGAGGGGTGGCCCGGTCCGGTCTCTACCGACCTCTAACGGCCTAAAACGGCCCGCTCTTTGCCCGGTCTTCGCCCCGTTCTCCGCCCCGCGCGCGGCCCGCGATGCGCGTATCCAGGGGCTCTTATGAATGGCAGGGGGGCGTGGCACTGGGAGGGGGCACGGCGCGGGCGGGAAGAGGAACCAGCTGGTGATGTTTAGCAGGAATGCTGGTCCTCGCAGTCCCGCTCGCCGTGCCTCTCACCTCCTCTGCGGCCAAACCTCCAGGGACACAGTCACTCCGCCCAAGGGTCCAGGGCAAGGCAGGAACCTGTAATGCTACTCCTGTAGCGTGCTGCAAAATTCCCGGCAAAAGAGTCTCTCTCGAGCGGCTCCCACGAAGCGGGGGCCGCGAGAGGTGAAGTACGCTCAGGCGGGGGGTGTGGCACTGGGAGGGGGCGCGGCGCGGGCGGGAAGAGGAAACAGCTGGTGATGTTTAGCAGGAATGCTGGTCCTCGTAGTCCCGCTCGCCGTGCCTCTCACCTCCTCTGCGGCCAAACCTCCAGGGACACAGTCACTCCGCCCAAGGGTCCAGGGCAAGGCAGGAACCTGTAATGCTACTCCTGTAGCGTGCTGCAAAATTCCCGGCAAAAGAGTCTCTCTCGAGCGGCAAATTGCAAAATCACAATTTGCGATACCCACAATTGAGAATTCACAAATCGTGAGCACGAATATTGCGATTTCACAGATTGCAAGCCCCAAATTTGCAAATTTACATTTTGATACTCCCAAATTGCGATTTCTCAATTTGGAATTCACAAAAATCTTGTTTCCCAAAATTGGCATTCACATTGTTTGCGATTACCAATTTTACGACTGCGAAGCTTTTATACATTGGATCCGGCCATTTTGCATTTGCAAACGTCCTATTTGTGCGATTAGCACTACTTTGAAATGCAAAGTAGCTTGATTCATCTGGCCCTATTTTTTTTACAGTTCAGCACTCATATGCCAATTAGCGATTAGCAAATAGCGATTTGCAAGGGTTCGCATTTTTGTTAATTGCTTGTCGTTTTTTTAACATATGGACCCTAGTCTTTCTCTTGCACTGTAGTTCTTAGGGAGTTCAGCAAAATCTCTTTGAGAGTGTAAACATCTTCTTTGTAAATCAAGACTGGAAACTTCTGTACCCAAAGCGAAATATAGTGCACCTAAAGAGAACATACGTATACACAATTTGAGAGATTGCAGGACGAGGGTCCTGTCATTGATCTGAAATGCCTCATCACAGTCTGTCTCTAAACAACTCCTAAGTTCTTTTCTGAAGTGGGATATGACTGACAAACAAAGCAGTTTCCATGCTTATATGTGATCTCTCAGCAAAGCATTTTTTTCTGAATTAGTAGCATTACCACTAATTGCTACATCTAATTGCCCAATGAATTTACATAATTTATGATGCTGTTGTTTTTTTGTGAGTCTATTTTCATATTCCTTCAATTTTAGAACCTAATCAACTGCCAGCTGTGGCAAAAAAAGCCCATCACACTGAAACCTCCTCAAACTGGTAACACCTTTCCTCAATACCATTGTCCCTGCTGCAAAATAGGGTTTGATTCATCAGCATGGTACATTTAACTCCAAAAAACCTGCAAAACCTGCATTGTGAATGTGATCAGATCCGCGTTCTCTCTCTATACAAAATGGAATATTTAATATTTATGATGTCAAATGAAAAACAGTATTGGAAAGAACGAATATTTTATAAACCATAATGCCATCCACACCGTTCAATGATTTTATTCGGAGAGCATCTGTCACATTACCTCCAGGAAAATGTGCATATATTTTCTTTTTTGGATTCTAAATTCTGCACATTCTAAATTGCCCAATTTGTTCTTGCAGCTTAAATCCTACCTGGAAGATTTCTTGCAGTTTCTTTGCCTTGATGAGAAACACCCAGGACATTCTGTTCCTCACTGCGCTGTTGCCCTGTATGCTGCCACAAGATTGGAGCCTTTTAAAATCACTTATAAAAAGTGAATGTGATTCCCATTGATATAGAATTCTAGGACTAGATAGAGGACTTCAAACTCCATGATAACTAAGGCTTTGAAAGGTGTTAAACAGCAGCTTTTTTTGATCTTCCATTTATACACATACAGACACATAGGGGCTCATCTAGGGTTTGGCATAAGCTGAATAATTGCTGTGAAACAGTTTCAGCCCCACTCCACTTTGACATAGACAGCTGTGAATATAGTACAATTTATTGGTTTGATTGTGTGTTGTTTAATTACATTTTGCTCTCAGGAGTCATTTTTTATTGCCATAATTCGTGTGAGGTCATAAGTATTGAATTTGGTGTGCAGGTTACGGTCGTGGCATGGCGTTTGTGAGAGTAATGGGCCGCGGCCCTGACCAATACTTGGAATTTAAGTGACTATTCAATTTTTTATTCATAACCATAACTGAACTGTAATAGTGCTTCTTTAAGTGAATTTATAAGGTTTTAGTAGCCATACTTTGAGAAGGGGTAACCAAGCTAACAATAACTTCACTTTAGCCTTCATTTTTTTCAGTGAATATTTGAGTTTTTTGACCACATAGCACAACCAAGTGTTTACTGGGCCCAACACTCGGTGGGAGGGTTTGACCTCAGGTCCTGGCGCAAGCCTGCACCCTACCCGCCATATGTGGCCACCCGCCTCTGCACACGGGGTACAGTTGAGCGCAGCACAGGTTGGTTGCAAGGCCTAGCCTCCGGACACAACCTGCAACTAGTCCACCGCTGTGCCCCACCCGCTGCTGGCAGCCCACCCCTGGTTTATTGATCCTAAAATAGAATTTTCTATACACAGCAATATCCTGTCCGTTACCATGACCCCAAGCCAAGATTCACTGACCATTGCTGGATCCACAAGTCCAGAACCAGACCTGTCAATTCAACAATAGATCAACATTAGTCAGGAAACCTTGCCTGAGTTCACAGTAACATGCCTATTGCCCTGTCTAGGATCCACTGAACGGAGGCCATGGTGTGGACTTTTCAACCAGCAACAGTATTGGGAACCCAAAAGCAAAATGCAATTTATTTTATTTTAAACACTGAGCGTGGGATCCCTATGTCCCCCTTATAGGTCTAGGGGTCAGGGTGTAATCACTTTGCCCCCTGATTTTCCCATTCACTTTATTATCAGGTCACTCTGACAGAATTCCCAAACTCTGAAAGGTCAGCCGCAACAATTTTCTTCAATGCTGGATCCAGCCAATCAGATTGTTTCAGCTTCATGGATCTGACTCAGCATATGGCCACTGATTGCAACATCTTCTTGGGTCAATCAGATGTGAGTTGTATTTAAATGTTTCATCTGCAGAGCTATGTAAACGAGGTTAGTGGACCTCGATTAATTAATGGTCAAGATAGTTCTAAAATGTACCCTGTTTATGCTTAACCCAAGCTCTTTTAAAATACTAACTTTGTGAACCTTATTGAATAGAATACAACTCTCAAACCTGAATGCTATGGAGTTTTCTTCAATGTGCGTTTGGCCTGTCTGTGGTACGTGCAATGCCTTCCAGTAGACACTTTTGCTCCGCACAATATGGAGCATGGAGGAGCACAGTGCCTGTGAGAATACATCTTAAAATGTGTATAATTCCACAAGCTGGGCTAGGCAGATGGAGCTTGGATGGAAGTCAGCAGTCACTACTGGCAGTTGGCAAGAAGGTAGTTCAGGATAGACTAAAGACAACAGCTAACTGGAGAGAATGATTGATATTTTCTTGACTCACAACCTCAGCATAATCTCCTACGCCGACGACACCCAGCTGATCCTCTCCCTGACCAACGACCCCGCCTCCGCCAGAGCCAACCTGCACGAAGGGATGAAAGAGGTAGCCGAGTGGATGGCGACCAGCCGCCTGAAACTGAACTCTGACAAGACGGAGGTCCTCATCCTGGGCTCTTCACCCTCCGCCTGGGACGACTCCTGGTGGCCTCCCGCCCTGGGCGCCGCACCCAAACCGACAGACCATGCACGCAACCTGGGCTTCATCCTGGACTCCTCCCTCTCCATGACCAGGCAAGTCAACAACGTCTCCTCGGCGTGCTTCAACATCCTACGCATGCTACGGAAGATCTTCTGGTGGATCCCCACCGAGACCAGGAAGACCGTCACCCAGGCCCTCGTCACCAGCCGACTGGACTACGGCAACGCCCTCTACGCCGGTACCACCGCCAAGATCCAGAAGAGACTCCAGCGGATCCAGAATGCCTCAGCCAGACTCATCCTCGACATCCCACGAACCAGCCACATCACCGGACACCTGAGAGACCTTCACTGGCTCCCCGTCAACAAAAGAATCACCTTCCGCCTCCTCACCCACACACACAAAGCCCTACACGACCAAGGCCCGAGCTACCTCAACAGCCGGATCAACTTCTACGCTCCCAAACGCCACCTCCGATCAGCCAACCACGCCCTCGCCGCCGTCCCCCGCATTCGAAGAGCGACTACAGGAGGAAGGTCCTTCTCCTACCTGGCCGCCAAGACCTGGAACTCCCTCCCGACCGACCTGCGCCTGACCCAAGACCACCTCTCCTTCAGGAAGAAGCTGAAGACCTGGCTGTTCGAGCAGTAGCGGCACCCCCCCCCCCCCCCCAGCGCCTTGAGACCCTACGGGTATGTAGCGCGCTCTATAAGTGTCATTGATTGATTGATTGATTGATTGATGTTATTTAATCTTCTTAAAGAGCACAAATCACTCCAGAAGGAGTATCTTGGTGCTTGGCTGCTCAGAAACGAATGCACTGAATAATATACATATTTTAACATCTTCTTAAAATTTGTGAAATCGGA
Organism: Lissotriton vulgaris; assembly: GCF_964263255.1. NCBI lineage: Eukaryota > Metazoa > Chordata > Amphibia > Caudata > Salamandridae > Lissotriton > Lissotriton vulgaris. Next base: position 71,258,437 of record NC_141686.1, read on the forward strand.
GCAGGGAGTTTGATTGAATGACAAGGGGCCATATATGAGAAAGATCTGCCATCAAATCAGGAGGTGCATATCCGTGGGATCTGCCAGAAAGCTTTATCTGTGGACCTTAATTGTTTGGAGGGCTGAGAATGGCAGAGTGCCGTGGTCTGCAATGACTTGATCTTTCATAGATAGCAATTGGTCTATTTTTACTCCAAGACTTTTCACTACTTGTTCAGGAGAAGGGGCTGGGCCAAGTTCAATGGGCCACCATTTAGCTGACCATAGCTCATGTGCCTCACCAAATACTACAATTTCAGTCTTCTCGCCATTCAGCTGGAGACAGTTGTTTGTCATCCAGGCCGTGATTCCCCTCATACAGCTCATAAACTGAGATTTACCTTTTCCTAGTTTGGTCCGAAGGAGAGGAGAAGTTGGGTATCATCGGCATAGGACACGATCTCGACACAGCAAGATCTCATACATTTCTGCCAGAGGTGCTACATAGGTAGGCATTAAATAGTATTAGGCTCAGGCACGACTCCCTTCCTTGTTAAACATATGTCACGATCTCGCTTTCCACAAGAACACTGAAACAAGGCAAAGAAACTGTCGCGCACAGGACTTTGACTGCATTCCAACTAAAGGAGAAGCAATTCAGAAATTAATTATGTAGAATTGAAACAGTAAGCTGTGAACAGGAAATTCTTCCATCTTGAATTGGAAAATGAAGGAAGGTTCCTGACTATTCTGGAATCAAGGTTAAGTGAAAGATTTGGAACTTTCTCGAAGTGTGAAAGAATTGTAAAGCACATATAAATCTACTTGATCATTTAAATACACATTTTTCATGAAGATGCAATCTTCTGACCCTTATAACAGAGCTCTAGTGATTGGCCAACCCTGGAGTGACAATACAACATGTTCCAGGGAGCATTCCTGAGCAGCTCATGAATGTACCCAGGGAATGTAGCCCCAAGCTCGGATTAAAGGCCTCTCCATGTTCGCCCCGAGTGGCACTACGGTATTCCCCTCCCCTAGAGGACCTGCTATCCAGGTTAATGTATGCAAAAATCCACATATTAATGTGGGTTCATTATTAGAAGAAGGCAAAATCCAAGATCTTTCACTAGAGAGATATCCTTTCCACTGAATTAGATATTGGAGTTGACCTTGAAATATTTTGGAGTTACAAATCTAGTCAGCTTCATATTCCATATGATCATTAACCAGAATCAGAGGAGGAGGAAAAGTAGAAGTTGAAAAGTGAATATTTTGTAACTGGAAATTATGAAAAGTTGGATGGATTTTCGAGGAGGAAGTTGATGATTCCAGCTGGGAAACTGACTTGATTTATCTTTCAAGGCTTGAACTCTAGTGTAGGTCTTCGGTGTTAATTTGTTTTACTTTCCAATGTTCATTTGGCTTGTGTTGGATTCTTGGAAATTAAATGTATCTGTTCTTTAAGTTGTCTTAAAATTCTGAGGCTGCTGGGACCACAGAATTTATTTGTGTAATAAAATAATTACACAGGAAAAACGGCATACCTTGGTAGCTGAGTGGGTGGTGCTATCATAGCCAAATTCAGCTAAGGGTATCAATTCAGACCACATATTGAGTGTGGTACAAAAGGGGGTGGTGATGGACGAAGCATCTGAATCAATCAAACACTCACACGCAGTAAAAAGATCTGGGTTTAATCCATCACCGTTCTTTAGCCCACCGTTCTTTAACCCAGTGTGGCAGGGTATGCTCAGACGTGAGTCCCTTGCTCACTTTGCCACTGGATTCAAGCAAGCTGGGCTGAAGACGGCTGGAATGCCAGAAACCGGTCCTTGGAAGCTTGTTTCCGGTCCAGGGAAGACATGGCATGGCAGTTCAGGCTGGACTGTTCCCATGAGGCACAGGGTCAGACTGATTTGCATATGGCCATGTCTGAACTGGGGTGGCAGAGTGGGCTAAAGAACGGTGATGGATTAAACCCCGATCTTTTGACTGGGTGTGAGTGTTTGATTGATTAAGATGCTCCATCCATCACCACCCCCTTTTGTACCACATATTGTGTGCAGCATTACTGTAGCATTGAAGCTACTGCTCAAGGCTCTGATTCACCCTTTAGCATGTCTGTTGGTCTGCAGATGGAATGCAAAAGACAATAAGTTTTAAATTACAAGTGTCGAGCACATTCTTCTCCAAATACAAGGTATGCATTGTGATCCTCTATCTAAGATGATAGTGATGGAAAGGACATGAAGACAAAAAATATCCCAGCTGGTTAGCTATTTGGGTTGTTGACATAATGGAGTGGAAAGAGGAGAGGAGAGGCATCTTACTAAGAATTTTGAAGGAAACCATTATTTCACAATATTATTTGGATGAAGGTATATCAGTGATAAACTCCATTGATAGGGTATGCCTGGTTGAGAAGGAGCATGAAGGTCAGTAGATATGTGAATGGCTTGTCATGAATAGCCTTTACTTCAACACATTGAAGAAGCACACACATAATTTTCAAAACTTCAGCTACCGAGGGCCACCAAAAAGCTCAATCAGCAAGATCTAAACTGTAATTTTCTCCTTGCGAACCAGAAATGACTAAATCATGACAGATTTTTAAAACTTCTTTCTATAAGTCTTGGGTGCACATAAACAAAACTTTAGACACCAAGGGCCACCAAAAAGCTAATAGTACATGAACTGAAGTGGACTTCACTTCTTGCAGACCAGAAATGGCTGAATCATGACAGATGTTTCAAAATTTCTTTCTGTAAGTCTTGGGTGCATATGAGCAATGCTTGCTGATGAAGCTATAAACACTGACGACATACCAAGCTTGTCTGGCAAAAGACCATTTCTCTGTGTCAGGAGTTGATAACAGAAAATATTGAGTTACTACAAACAATTTTTGGAGTAGTAGAGGTTCTCTCTGTGGAGAGTGTTTTCTAGTAGGTAATCTGCCAAAATATTTTGGGAAATGGGACCACAAGTAATAGAACAATCAAATTGGGAAAATAATTAGGTCCAGTAGGCTTGCCAATTGTGTCAACACTGCATGATCTGTAGACATTGCAAATTACTGTGGTCAATTCTTATTTCATATGTTTTGGTAGGTCTCATCAGTAACAGATCCACTCCATGCAATTATAAGTAATGGCCAACTACTCCTTTGCTATGATGGAATAGTTTATCTTACAGGCTGTCAAGACATATTGGAGATTGTTTTTTCAAGCTGTCATCGGGCTGGGCCTGTATTCGGATTGGTACAGCTTCTTCTTTAAAGCTTCAGACTGGATAATATGTTTTCACTTAGGGCCTGGATGTCCTAAGATGGGGGCTTCAGTGAAAAGCCTTCTTAAAGTCTTAAAAGGCTGTTTCTGGCTCCTTAGTCCAAAAACATCAGTTGGATATACTTTCCTTCTTTAGAGTTTGACAGATATGAAAAACGTCATGTGGAAAGTCTAGGTTGAACCTGTCTGTAGACCATGCTACCTCAAAAAGCATTGAACCTGTTTAACACAATTTGAAGACAGCCTGTCCAAAACAGAAGAGACTTTACTAGGATCCAAAGCCTGACCAAGAACAAATAGATTGTTGCAGTTTGTGTAAGCGTAGTTGGTTTAAGATGGAAAGGACATGTTCTCTACAGGATTTTTTTTTTTAATCTTTGGAAAATATAAAAAACAAAATCACCTAAATGCATTCCTACATCATGGCTCAAAATATCTGAGATGATACGATCAATGAATTGTTATACAACTACCCGAGTGCTGCATTGTCCAAACAACATTTCTCAACATTCAGAATGGCCAAATAGGGTTTGAAATATTATATTTTCTATGAATCTCCTTCCTTCATGCCCAACAGATTAACACAGGTTTAATTTTATTAAGGTGTGGTTGCTCCTTATTCTGACTCTCAAATATCTTTAGTAAGAGACATGCATATATTCGTCCATTATGGTGATATTATTTAGACTTCTACCTCTCATTTATTTTCATTTCTTTTTAAGGTTTAGGCATACACATACAGTTTTTAGTGAAGTAACACAGTCCAATGTGATAAGAAGCAATCAACACTGCTGGGTGTGTAGCTTTGCTTATTTAGGCCCCAACAGCTAATGCAATATACAAGCTCGTTCAACTTTTTTGGAATGAAGAACATGAGAGCTGCTGCTGGAGAAGAGGATGAAGTAATGAGACCATTTTGAAGATCCTGTTCTAGGTATTGTTTGAGGACTGCTAACTATGACTCTGAAAGTTTGTGGATTCTACCAAAAGATACTGGTTCATTGGCAATGGTTGGTATGGCGCAATCAAAGTTTCAGTGTGGACAAATAGTAAATTCTGTGGGTTTTAGCAAAATATCTAAAATACTCTCCATTTGTGATAAGTGATGGCTAACTCTCTTCTTCAGTGATTTCCCCTAGGCGATGCCAATAGCCTCCAACAGAATAGCATTGTTCATGACATGGCAGAATTCAGATCATTCTAACCTAGAGTAATCAAAAAATGTGCGACGAAGCTACATCAAAAGGCCATATCTCAATGATTTTAGAGAAAAACATTGCCTGGATACCTCTCTGGTAAGGGAAAGGGGAGAACAATTTGAATCTAATGTGGAATTTCCTTTGGTGGAACAGGAACTTGGTAAGATTAAGCTCAGTCTTTGTCCAAGCACAGCTAAAAAGCACTTGCTTCTAGTAAAACTACAATAAAAATCTTACCAGGGAATTGGAATTGTTCAAGAAAAACAAATAATCATAAAGAAGGCCCTGTGGAGAAATAGGATTTGAAAAAGGGAGGGATTTGCTCTATTATCTTTCTGCTCTCCCACAGACAGAAACTGGATTTTTCCTTATTTCTGTCCAGAATTGGAAACCTTTTATCAAATGCCCTGGGTCAGTGCAATAAATATACAGTTCAGCCTTTCTTCTTGTCTCCTTCCCAACATCAGAAAGAGGACCCTAGGAGTACCAATTTGCTTGGGCTCCTCAGTGGAACTAGGTAATGGAGAACACATTGGACCAGAATGTCTCAAGAGAATAGTACGAGATTCCTGTATGGAACCAAACCGCTTACCCTTTTTCATATTTCTTTCACTCAGATGCTAATGAATCTTCATAGCCAGATTGATTAATTCCAACAAGTGTCTCTCGATGCAGGTCATTTTAGGAACACAAAATCAGGTGGCATTGGATAGGACATCCTTCACAGAAGGCTTTGTCAGCTGAAAAAAACTATCCATCTGGCCTCTCAAACACCCTAAATAGACTCAGGATGAGTAGTCAGAAAGAAATTATCAGCACATTCTCATTACTTCCCTGGGGATCCTACTGAGCTACACGAATATGGATGGCTTAAAAACAACTTGCTTTCCAGCCAGGGAGGTCTCTTCCAACAGAGCCATGGTTGGAGATTTGATAAGCTCCTTCAGTGGAGCTGCCTTGTCATGGAAAGTAATGAGAATTTGAATCAACAACAGCAATGTAATTTGCTTCACTTGCCTATCCCTCTTTTAAGGCTGCATTCTCTGCTTAGATGTCAAGAGTTTCTTGACTTGGTTGCTGTAATAGAGAGCCCATATCAAGATTGTGATCCATAGTTATTTCACTAAAATGTTGTCTCTGGTGTCACAACCTTCAAATGGTTAGACGTTATGGAGTTTTCTTTAACTTGACCTTGGCCTGTCTTTGATATGCAATATGCCTTCTAGTAGCCACTTTAGCTCTACGTGATATGGAATTTGAAGGAGCGATCTGCAATTGAGGAATCTGAAAAAGGCAAAACCCCTTAAACTAGGCATATCAAGCCTTGGCGGAAGCAAATAATCAATAATGGTGGTTGGCAAGAAAGTGTTTCAGGATAGATTGCCAGAAATAAATGCACAAGCCAAAGAAATTATTGAGCACTGGACTTCAACGGTAATGTGATTTAACAAGACGCAGTTTTGAAGCTCTTAAAATGAGCTGACATAGGAAGAAGAACTTGTCAACTGGAAGTTCTTCCATCTTGGATTGGAAGCTATAGGAAGGTTCTAGAACATTCAGGAAGCTTAAAGACGTTTCGCAACATTTTGGAAGGACGGTTAGAAAAAGGTTCCAGAACTTTATGGAAGAGATTTAAAAATGGTTTTGTACGCATTATAAATCCCTCTGGGTAATTAAAGTGTACTTCTATCTTCAAGATGTGGCCTTGTGACCTTTTTAAAAGATCTTAAGTATTTCTCCAATCCTGGGGGGCTGGTTCAGAACACAACCTGGTCAAGGGAGAAATTCCAGACCAGCGTGAGAATGCACACAGGAAATTTAGTTTAGAGGCTTTACTAACTTTGGCTGGCATTTCTCTGTTCACTCCAGCCAGTACAAAAACACCAAACTAAGCAAAACCACTTCCTTGAGTAAAGTCACACCTTCATGCCAACTTGTGTGTCATTCTATGGAACCGTTCCTTTTGTACTGCAAGACGAAGCAGTGGCGTAACAAATTTGAGGGGGACCCCTGCAGGATACGTGGAAGGGGCCCCTCCAGTTGATCTCTTCATGTAGGACTTTCACAGGGTACATGTCTTGGGGGGAGGCTAAATGTCTGCCTACTCCACTGTCCGCAGGTCTGCTTCCGAGACTGTCGGTGCTTCTGCAAGAGTTGTGGGCTGGTGGTTCAGATGACAGATTATGCCCATCGAGTCTCTCTCCATCACTTCTTCTCTATCACTAAATCTCTTCTGTTTGTGTCTCCATCACACAATATCCTGTCTCTCTCTATCAGTCATTCTCTATCACTCACTCTCTTCTGTGTGCATTTCACTCATATAATATTGTTGTGGTCTCTATTCATCACTCCCTCTCCCCCAGCGTCTCAATCATATAATATCCTCTTTGTGTCCCTTGATCCAGTGCTGCTCCAGAAATTACCTGCAAACCATCACCATACTCTTAAGGAGCTATTCTCACATTACTTGTCAGTGGGGCTCACAACACCGTGAGTCATTTATACATACATTCACCCTGCTCCCAGGATTGGTGAAGACTTAGAGGAGAGCTGCTGGATTTTAGCGTAGTGTCTTATTTCAAACTAAAATTTTATACTCTATATACATCTGCAGTTTATCGATATTACCATGATTTTATTTCAAGAAACATTAAAACACCCCACCATTATTGTCAATGGATCTGCTAGTAAAAGTTAACCAATGGACAACAAGACCAGCTTAATTCTCCATTTATTTAATTTTTATTTAGAGATTAAATCTCCCAGCAAGACCTTACTTTTATTCACTCTATTTCAATGATCATTTTAAACATTAATAACCTAGAGAGAAAGAGAAGTTAAATTCAAACATTATATTTATTAGCATACCAGTTCAGGAAACTAAGTAAAAATGATATTACCAAGATTTCAGGGGTATTTACGAGGGGTATACAAAAAATGTTGTTTTCATCCTCGCTCCATCGACTCCCTCCTTTGGTGATTTATCACCAAATACCACCCACAATTTCGTAAATTTTATCTCAACAAGTTTCAAATTCTTTCAATTAGTGTGAGTTATACTCTAGTTTCTTTCTGTCTTGATAAAGTTTCTCTTTGAACTCTTCCATCTCAATATCACCTTTTTCACGATCCCTTTCTATTAATATTTCTTCTCTTTCTGAGTTTACAACTTATCTTAAAATTAAAATTACTACTATTATTATTGTTACTGGAATTAGTACCTTCCCCATTATGGATGTACCTATTTCATAAAACCAATTTCTAACTGCTGAAAAACTTATACCCAGGTTCTCAAGAACACCATCAACCTCCAGGGGTTCAACTTCCTTATGCAACTCTGTAAGATTTGTAATATATCTCTGTTTGACCTGGCACCATTGGCGTGGGTCTCCCTTCCATTTTTACTGTTGCCTTGTGTATTTTTGCTGGTATTAGATGCTTTGGGCACTGTGCCACTGCTATTCAGTGCCACAGTGCAAGTGCTCCCTATTGTACATTGATGTATTAATCAGTGGTTCCATGTTTGGCTATTTGGTTTACTTGGCAGACTACTAGACTAGTGCACTGAGTGTGCCCAGGGTGTGTAAATCCAAATGTTGCTGGTGGGCCTGCAGCACTGGTTGTGCCACCCACAGAAGCAGCCTTGTAAAATGTGTCTAAGGTCTGCCATTGCAGAGCCTGTATGCAGTCTGGTACTGTCATATTGACTGGGCAAGTGCACCCACTTGCCAGTCCTTAAACCTTCCCTTTTCTTCATATCAGTCACCCCTATGGTAGGCCCAAGGGCAGGGTGCATTGTAAGTATAAGGTAGGACAAGCCATGATGTGTGTGGCATGTCCTAATAGTGAATTACAGCCATTTTAGTTTTTCACTATTGCAAGGCTACCTGTTCTCCATAGGCCAGAATGGGCTGTTAGATTATTACCTGTTTATAATCCTAACTGTTTCAGAGAACATTATAGAAATTCGAGTTTAGTATGCCTGAACGCAGAATGATAAAATACATATTTTAGTAAATTTGGTTTTAACATTCTGTATTTGCAAATACCACTTTTAGAAAGTAGGTATTTGCTTGTCTAACTATCCAAAGCCTGCCTTTGCTAGATTGTGTATTCCTTGTCTGCTTTTGTGATTGACAGGGCTGGAGGATTCCATGAGACAGGATGAGTCAGCCCAGTGGTGAATAGAGAGCTCTGCATCTAGATGGGAGGGAGGAGTTGCACCTGAACCTTGAATAGGGCTGTGGCTGCCTCCCACAATGCTAGCTCCACTTCCTGGGGAGCGGCTGATGTCTCTGCCCTGCATACTGAAAGAAGAGTAGGAGTTCTCTAAACAAAGTGCTCCAGGACTGTACTTGCCTTCCACAATGCTGACTCCACCTCCTGTGGGGCGTCTGATGTGCCTGCCCTGCACTGTAAAAGGAAAGGAGATGTCTGGTAAACAGAGTGCTTCAGAACTGGTTTAGACTGGGCAAAGGCACCTCTCCCCTCAGAGAACAAAGGATTTGGGGGTATAAGTATTGGGACCCTGATTCCATGAAATTATATCACTTTTGGACAACAAGAAGAAATCTTTACTGAGGAGAGGAACCTGAAGAAACTGAGGAGAGACTATTCCCAAGCTGAAGTGCTGCTTGGGGGATTGGCCTGCAGTGGTTGCCTTACTACCATAGGCAGGAGAAAGGAACTTTGTGTACTTTGCTTTCAACTTGTGAAGGATCTCCAAGGGCTTGGAAAAGAGTTTGCCACTTGCTGAAGTCTCAGGGACAACAGACTTTACCCCCCAGCTCCCCAGAGTTCTTTGGAAGTGCCTGCTGTTGTTTTGGGGCCTTCTGAGGAACTGCGTGTCGCAAGGAGCTGGAAGCGCGACTCAACGAGAAGAAGCGTGTCGCCGTCGCTGTGCCTGCCGTCGCAACTCTGAAGGAGGGTGTCGCCGTTCAAACTGTCGCACTGCACCGCATCGGAGAGAAGCGTGCCGCAACGAAGAGGAAGCGTGTTGCCGTCGCAACTTCAAAGGAGGGTGTCGCTGCTGTAGCTGTCGCATTGCACCGCATCAAGAGAAGAATCTCACCGTGAGGTCGGAGCGTGTCGCCGTCGCTGTGCCTGCCGTCGCAACTCCAAGGGAGGGTGTCGCCCCTGGAACTGTTGCACTGCACCGCATCGAAGAAAAGCGCCTCGCATCCCCGAGAAGCGCGCTGTCGTCTGAGCCGCTGCCATCACATTGTGGATATCACCACTGTAGTTGTCCCATCGCGCGGAAGCTTCACGCTTTGTGGGAGAAGTGTGTCGCAAGTGGATCTACTGCTGTCGCATCGCGGAAAAAGGGTGTCGCCACTGCAGTCCACGCATCGAACCGAGAACTTCTTTCATCCCCGAGAAGCGTGCCGCATCTGGAAGATCTTCCCGTCTTTATTCTTTGCACCTGAACTTTGCCGCATTTCCCTCGCTGCGACATTGCTTGTCGTGGTAGCGTAACGCAACCTAAGGTACATTGACGCAAAGTGTCGCATCTAAGATCTGAACTGAACTAATCTAAAATCTACCATCTTAAAGTAATAGTATTGTGTATTTTTGTTGTTTATGGTCTTGTCGTAAGTCTATATAAAGTATACTTAATTTTGATATAAAACCTTATGTGGTGTCCATCTGTAGTGTTGTCACTGGGTTACTGTATGTGGTCATAATTGCTTAACACACAGCCTATGAGATGAGCCTGTCTGCTCGTGCCAAGTTACAAGGGGGTGAGCAGGGGTTACTTTAGGAGTGTAATCCCATTATCCTGACTAGAGGCAAGGGTTCCTGTTTGTCACAAGTACTAGGCTTGGGCGTAACATCCGTTCCGCTCGCGGATTTTGCGGATTTTCGCAAATTCGCACGCAGCGGATTTTTTTGCTTTGTGATACAAAATTGCGGCGTGCGGCGTTCACTTACCGTCATTCAGCGTTTGCAGAGTTGTTTTTCTCAATGTTTTGCGTGTGCTGCGCCATTTTGGATCTTGCTGCGGGATCCCGCGGGAGTTTGGCGACCGCGATTAAGTCATCGCGGCTTGCCACCTTGCACAGCGAGAGTTTGTCAACGTGAGTACGCCGTGATCACGCATCAATTGCGAACACGTAGATGCGGCGGGCAGCAACAATCTCGTACTCGCGAAATTGCAAAATTTGCAATTCTGCACAAGAAATCCACCAGCAAGCAGCATAAACCTTCTGAAAATGATGATTTTTATCAGAATAACTCCTCAGGTTGACATTTGCCTACACTTTTTTTTGCAAGGAGTCCATTTTTGGGGGGGGGGAGGAAGGAAGTGCCCCACAGTCTCCAACTTCCTGTTCCTGTCCAGCAGGCTCCTTCCAGTGCTTTCTTCATGTGCTGGTCACTTTGATTTGGATCTTGACCTGGAAGGATTACTTTTTGTGGATGCTGCTGGATATTTGGATTTGAGGCCTTTTTGACTTTCTTTGGATCACTTTTGGATTAGAAATTTCACAAGTAAGTTTGTTTGGGGAATTACAGTTGCTGCAACTGCAATTTTTGGGCTGTTGTTGGGGCCTTTTGCCCAGGGGTACTCAGTGGTGCATGGACTGAGTCTTTCTGTGGGGGTCTCTTTAATGTAAACATCATGGAGGGCATGGATGACATTGGATTGTGGTGATTTTTGTGTGTTTTTCGATTTTTGGGCTGTTGTTGGGGCCTTTTGCCCAGGGGTACTCTGTGGTGCATGGGCCTAGTCTTTCTGTGTGGTGTCTTGAATTTGAACATGATTGAGGGCATGGATGGCATTGGAATGTGGTGATTGTTGTGTGTTTTTTCGATTTTTTGGGGTGTTGATGGGGCCTGTCCATGTTGAGGAAATATAAATTTTTGGTCATGTTATGTTCCCTAGCGCGTACCCCACCGACTCCATGTACCAGCTTAAAGTGCATGTAACTTCCCTCCTGTGCCAGCTATGAAGACGCAAATACATTTGCGTCCACCGTTAACATGTCCTCCTTCAGATCCACCATGAATGGATTATATAGTCCGTTCCTAAGTATGCTATGCCACCGTCTTTTTGTAGTACACTTTACGTGTTTTCCTGCTCCAGCAGAGTAGGCCCTGAATTTCTGCCATCGAACCTCTTTTGTGGCTCCTGACTCTGGCAGCCTCTGCCCAGGCTACCTCTGTACCCGTGAACTCTGACTTACTTTCAGCGCGGCCCCTCGCGCTCAGCTCAAGCCTGCTTTCTGCCAAGACTGACTATAACCTTCGAGTTATCTATTCCGCTCCCCGAGAATACATTCCTGCCTACTAGATCCTGTAAACATCCTCTCCAGCTGCAGAGCCAAAGGGCCGACCTGTCTCAATGCAAATAATTCATAGCCTCTGTTGCCATGCTTCCATGGAAGGCCCCGTGCCCCCACGCTTCACATGCAGACACTTAGGCGCTTATACACGCATCCACGGTTAGCATAGAATAGCTTCTGCCCTAGAGACCTTTCCGCCCAGATAGTATAGTTCCTAAACATTAGATATCAGATATGATAGAAGTACAAGTTGATCTGACATGCCAGACTTCTGTCTCTTTCCGTCAGTGTAAATGTCAAGTCCCCTGCATCCCGTCAATCACACGTCATGCAGCTGCGCGCGCATCCAAGCTTCCGATTTCTGCTGACATCGCAACAATTCTGTTAGCACCACCCCTTGGTGCCACCCACTTGCATCACCTATCAGTGACGTTTCTAGCACACACCTCTGGTTCACGCCTAGTTTACGCCTCTTGATTACGTATTAGTACCACATGTATACTGTTATCTTGTCTTCTCTCAGCTGTTACGCCTCTTACATTACTTCTTATGGTATAAATCAAGTATATAAGCTATGTATTGTTAATAAACGGGAGCACTCTATCCCTTCTGACACCCCTGTGGTGGTCAGAACATGATATCCTGATCAAGACCATTCCTTTTTGAGGAATAAAACCCTTAGAAACTCTAACACCACGGACTCTGTCTTTTTTCATCCGATCTGAGTTATTATTGATTAAGTACTTACCTGCATAGAAATTAAGAGAGTAAATTAATTATTTACGTCATTTTGGCGCCCGAATAGGGACCCCTCCCCCACCTCACGCGCCGGTTGGTGCGTTGCAAGCTGTGTCCCCTGCCATCAGTTAGAAGGAACCTACGCGCACTGGCAGGATTTCCTGCATCTCCCTCTGACTCAAGGAGGTGACGAAGACTGCGATCAGTGCCCAGACGAGGCGGTGAGGAGTGCGGAGGATCCCGACCAGAGCCTAGCCGAAAGAAGCAAGGTCCGAGGTGTCCAGAGGCCCACCAGGTTTCCAAATTTTTCCGAAGTTTTCCGAAGTTTTCCGAGTCGAGTCCAGTCGAGTTTTCCGAGGCCTTCTGTTTCCGTGCTTCCCGGTGAGTACCATTGCTGGGTCGTATCTAGACGGGTTTGGGTACGCAAGTCCGGTCTGCACTGTTTTTAGGCAGTGTATCTGTACTGTTTAGCAGTATATCTAGTATTCCGAATTTCTGCACTGTTACACCAGTGTATCTGTACTGTTGAGCAGTACATCCAGTATAGGGGGGTAGTCATCTACGTCTTCAAATGTCCTTATGTGATTAATGTCGTGGTATGAATGTGATTGTTTAATGTGCATTATTGTGTTTCTTGAATCAACTAGCTGTAACTCGTATTAAATAGTAAAGATCAAACATTCAGTAATAAGTAAGCAAAATGCCGTTTTTCAACAAGTTAAAGCAGATAGGAACTAGGAAAGGGATACTGGAGGAAGAAATTCCTATTCCCCCTAGGGACACTCCCGGCAATTTTATGTACCAGAAGCATGGCATAGATGCCATATTATATCTAGATTTATGGGCCGATTACACCAAACACCTAGACGAAAGACACAGATGGCCGGTCACCGGAACATGGGATGCCGAGTGCATCATGAGGGTAGAAGAAGCATTATGGAAAAAGAAAGCTAGACAATCCCAGAAGGACGCCATAGAATTTTGGCGTAAGGAATCACGTAAGCGTGCTGACAAAGCACTCCGTAGAGAAGACAGACTTAAAGAATCAGAGAAAGACCAAGAAAACGAATTAGTTACTGAAGGGATTCGAGTAAAAACAGAACAAATAGACCGTGCCCGAAATAATCTTGTAAACGGTATGTATCTTGCAGCAGATGGCACATCTGAAGCCCTATCAGAAATACCGAAAAACTTACCGACACCATTAGTCCCAACTAAAGTAACGCATAAAACTACTAAAGATATATTCCTAAATTCATATTTAGAGGATGTAGTACCAGCTTACACCAATCTGCCTGTCCGTGCCCTGCCTACTGACAGGGATGGGGGTGGCACTACGCCCCCGGATCATGTCCCGCCGGTATCGCGACAGACCTCCCCTGTTCCGCCAGCTCCGCCACTTCCCGCACTCAAGACTGACTTACCGAAACAAGTCCTACCTGATCCTACTAAACGACAAATTCAAGTTCAGATACAGACTCCGCGGAGAGATAATGCCCAAGCATCCGCCGCAGGAGGTGCGACTGCGGGTCCGCAGACCCCGCCATTGACACACAGATTCAATTTAAGGGACACGCAGAATCCTTTCCAGTCTCCCCACACGACGCGCCTTGACGCATTAAAAGAAAACATGTCAGTTTGCAGATATGATCCAGTACCTGGAAGAAACGATCTAATGATATTGGCATCCCTTCGGTTAAGATCTGCCACTGATAGCTTGCTATGCTATGTAGGAATGAAGGAGCGTCTAGATAGAATATATGAGTTTGTTCAGACAGGGAAAGACCCTGACAGTGTCAAAGATGCCATGCATAAACAGAAAGTTGACATTCAAGCCCAGATATTACGATTTTTTATAAATTGTCTAATAAGAGAACGAGACAGGCCCGAGACAGATCAAAGTGAGTTAGACGCATTAAACAAGTGGGGTCAAAATATAGCAGAGGGAAAACATGATAGGGGGGCTTGCATAGCCAGTATGTCCCAGAAAATTAGAAAGGCAGTATTAACTGCACATAGGGAAGGGAATGATAAAGCTTCCTCCGAGGAGGAAGAAGAACTTACAGAACAAGGAAGGACTACAGATACTATAGCGTATGTAGGTAAGGGAGATTACCTTAGGAAAGGCGTCCGTCCGGAAAACAAGAGAGTTTTTTTCTCTGCTTTAACAAATCCGAATTCTTCTGAGCATCAGTTCCAGGAAACTGATAAAAGGCTTCGAGACCGAATGGGGTACCATGTACTCAATTCTATGGATGAACAGGAACTAGCCCGGTCAGCCGTGTTATGGGCCGAAAACCCAGACATATATAATGATGATACGTTAGTGCAGACATTCTTGAACCTTTCCCCAGACGAGCAGAAAATAGCAGGTGTATACATGATTCAGCACCTCCTCATCAAGTTCAGAAACCATCATTCCGATCCAGGTCCCTTACACGAAACATTAGAAGCCCTACTCATGGATAGATGGAGAGGTTTCAGTACCAAATTAATACAAATAATTCTAGAACAACGACGTAAGTATAACACCTTCATAAGCTCTGAATATGTTCCCCCGCCGCCTCCAGAAAGGAAAACGTATCACATGCAATGCCTGAGTAGCATTGAAAGTCAGAACCCCTTACGAGAAGTACACCCAGTTATGGGTGCGGATCAAGTTTTAAGGCGTGTGTATGTCCACACACCACTGACTAAGTTAGAACTGTTAGAAATGAAGAAATTAGTCCCGTGTCACGATAAAGACCCTGCAGGTTTTCACAGAGAGCTCAAAGACATGTTACTGATGGGGGATTACACGTATGATGATATTATGAAAATGTTAAAGGTACTGTTGCCCACGGGCATTTACGAGAAATTAAAGGAAAAGGATTGGGAGGTGGGAGAGTCAAAGATAGCATGGGCAGAAATAGAAGACGAAGAAAGCAAACGAATCCCAGGGGTAGGCCTTGGGGACAAGACTAAAGCATTGCCCGGATTAATAGTACAGGTTTTGCCAAGATTATTGACAACTAGAAAGGAAGATTGGGACGCAATCTCGTCCTGTAAACAGAAACAAGATGAAGATACTAGTGACTTCTATTCAAGATTCGAGAAATGTTTCATTATAAATAGTGGCCTACAACCTAGTAGCGAGTCATATCCACACCTTTTCGTATCAAAGTTAGTAGAGAATTCCCTACCATTAGTCAAAAATAGAGTGTACAAAGTTGAAAGTACTTGGCAGGCAAATACGCCGTCCCAGATGTTACAAATGTTACAATATCACCAGAACAGAATTAGAGAAGAACAAGATCAGGAACAGAAACGTATGAAAGACACGAAAATGAAAATGTTGGTAGCTCAGACGGTCCCAGCCGACGGTCAAAGAAAAGGTGGGGCCCAGACTAATCATTCTGCAGCTCCCGTTAAAGGGACATGTAATTACTGCAAGCAGCCAGGTCATTATGTACATGAATGCCCAGTCCTGAAACACAACATCGCGACAGGTAAAACTAAAGAAAGACCGCATCCGCCTAGACATGAACATGGCCATCAACAGACCTCGCAGAACGAACAACAAATGCAAAATATGCAGCCTGCGCATGCTCAGTCCCACACAGCACAGACAGTAGCAGTACCACAGCCACAGCCCATTGCCGCGACTCAGCAAGTCTCACAACAGATGTACCAGTATGCCCAAGCTGCATATCCAGATTACCCCCGATATACATGAAACAGCCTAGAGAGGGAAGGTGGTTTGCCTCTTATTGAAATTCCTGTAGATCAAGAAGGTCCTTATGTACACAGTCACGTATTAGGAAAAGACAGAAAGTTTTTAATTGACACAGGGGCAAGTCGCACTACAATCAGTCACAATGAAGTCCCAGGGGCACCCCTCTCAGGCTCACAGAATGTTTCCCTTGGTTTTTCAGGACAGCCTATTGTAAATGAAGTATCGGAACCAGTACCATTAGCTGTGGGTCCATTATCCCGAGTTACAGATTTGTTACTTACGAAATCATGTCCAGAAAATCTGTTAGGAATTAAAACACTGAAGGCTCTAGGAGCTATAATATGCTGTTCCCCGGAGGGAGTCAGACTCTTTCTACGGGATTTCAAGGGTCATTATGTTTTACGTGATTTTGATGTCAGATTGAAAAATGTACCAGATCACTTATGGGAAAAAGGCCCAGCTGATGTAGGTTGTATGCATATCACTCCATACCGTGTTACACTCAAGACAGGAGTTGTCCTACCTAGAATCAGACAATACAAGTTACCACCCGATGCTGTAATGGCTTTACTGAAAATCATTGAAGAGCTTATTGCCCAGGGAGTGGTCGTAGAGACCGACTCCAATATCTGTAATTCACCCATCATTCCAATTCTTAAACGTACAGACCGCAATGCACCGCCAGTATATCGGCTGGTGATTGATCTTCGAGAGCTGAATAAATGCATTGTACCACAGTACCCTGTGGTCCCCGATATCTCTTCCCTATTGACTGCTATTGATTCAGAAGCAACGTTCTTTACTGTAATTGACCTCAAGAACGCTTTCTTCAGTGTACCTATTGATCCGGAGAGCCAATATCTCTTCGGATTCAGTTTAAATGGACGAAGTTTCAAATTTTCCCGCGCACCTCAAGGATTCACAGAAAGCCCCAGCATCTATAGTCAAGCACTGAAAAGACAACTAGATTGTATTCAAATGCCAGTTAATACCGCTTTACTGCAATACGTCGATGATCTGCTGATCACCGCACGAAGTGAGCCCGAATGTGAACAAGCATCGTTAACAGTTTTGCATTTCCTGGCCGACAAGGGACACAAGGTGTCTCCTTCGAAGCTACAATTCTGTGTTCAGCAAGTTGTGTACTTGGGTCACTTGCTGTCCAAAGTGGGGAGACAGCTCACTCCCGATCGCATTCAGTTAATTGTAAATATGCCACGACCCCAGACACAAAAGGAAGTGCGGGCCTTCATAGGCCTCACCTCGTACTGCAGACAATGGATTCCTCAATATGCATTTCTAGCTAAACCACTCATCCAGTTAACGACGCAGGAGGCAGCAACTTCGCCTGCCCTCCCTTGGACTCAGGAACACACACAAGCCTTTGAGGAATTAAAGAAAGCTTTATGCCAAGCACCAGTTTTAGCGACACCATGTTACAGCAAACCGTTTACACTTTTTGTTACAGAACGTGATGGTACAGCGTTGTCTGTCCTCACTCAAGACCAAGCAGGTTCACATAAGCCTTGCGCTTATTTTTCAAGTACATTGGATTCAGTAGCCCAGGCACTCCCTGCGTGCTTAAAGTCAGTAGCAGCAACAGCGTTAGCAATCAGACAGAGCGATTCAATTGTTCTAGGTCATCAGTTAACAGTACAAGTCCCACATTCTGTAGAGGTTCTGTTAAACAGAACCCAGACTCAACACTTGACTATAGCACGACTGACAGGTTACGAATTGACACTATTCCAGCCACACATAGAAATCAGACGCTGCAGTATCCTGAACCCAGCAACACTGTTACCTACAGTTATGACAGATCCAGTTCCGCATGATTGCATAGAGATCATTAATGCAGTAACAAAGCCCCAACGAGATTTAACAGATGTTCCATTGACAAATCCAGACCTGACACTTTATGTAGATGGTTCATGCATGAGAACAAGTACAGGAGAGTTAGTGGCCGCGTATGCAGTGACCACTGAAACTGAAGTTAAAGAAACACATCGTATTGATACATTATCTGCTCAAGCAGCAGAGCTCATCGCTCTGACCCGAGCCTGTATTCTAGCCAAGAACAGAAATGTCAACATATACACAGATTCCCGTTATGCGTTCGGAGTCGTACACGACTTCGGCATGCTGTGGCAAGAACGAGGTTTTTTGACCTCTCATGGTGCCAAGATACAACACGGTCCTCTCATTCAAAGACTGTTAGAAGCAATACATCTGCCTTCAGCCATATCCGTCATGAAGTGTAAAGCACATACTAAAGTCACAGATTCTGTTTCTCAGGGTAACGACCTGGCAGATCAGACAGCAAAACATACAGCACTGACCGACACTCAGATAACTGATACGACAAAGACAACAGATCCGACAAACTGTATGACAGTCAGGGATCCCACACTAGATGTTATCGACATTCAGACACATGCTACTCCAGAAGAAATAAAGAAATGGATCGAACTAGGAGGGATCCAGACAGATCAAGGTTGGATGACGAAGGGAAAATCTACATGGTTTCTCCCTGACTCTATGGTTCAAGTTATGATAAATACAGCACATAGTCCTGCACATCTAGGAGAGAAAGCAATGTTAGACAGTTTGCAAAATCTCTGGAACAATAAACACTTACGAGCAGCAGCAAAACAGAAAGTGCGTACTTGCATGATCTGTTGTCAGTTCAATCCAGGTAAAAGCGTCCCTGTAGAGCAAGGTGGATTTCATCCTCCCGATCACCCTTTTGAAGTCCTCCAGATGGATTATATCCAGATGGATCGTTGTCGAGGATTTAAATACGTTCTCGTAGTTGTCTGTGCTCTGTCCCGCTGGACCGAAGCATACCCAGTCTCAGATTACACTGCTCCGACCACTGCCAAGCAGCTGGTTCGTGAATTCTTCCCACGATACGGCTTGCCTCGTGTCGTGTACTCAGATAACGGTCAGCCATTCTCATCTGCCTTAATGAAAGAAGTTTCTTTATTACTGGGATACCAGTGGAAGTTCCATTGTGTCCGACATCCAGAAGCCGCAGGCCTTGTTGAAAGGCATAACCAGACACTAAAGATCCGCCTTGCCAAAATATGTCAGGAGAAAGGGGTCGACTGGATAGTCGCCCTGCCAGTGGCACTATTCTACATGAGAATGGTCGCCCATTCGAGATCAGGACTATCCCCGTACGAGGTGGTCTTTGGAAGACCACCGAATATGTGGGGGACGCCCATTCCAAAAAAGATTACTGATGTTGATTCTAACATGTTGACAGATTACCTTGCCTCCTTGATGTCTGCACTCCAATCATGTCGTTCACAGGTTGCCGCAGCCTTCCCTGACAACACTGATGTAAAGCCACACGACGTCCGTCCTGGTGATACGGTACTCGTCCGAAACTTCGACAGAAAAAGTCCGCTGGAGCCCCGCTGGAAGTCTCCGAAGACCGTACTGCTTACAACAAGGACGGCCGTGAAAATCGAAGGAAGAAAGGGGTGGGTCCACACGAGTCATATAAAAAAAATTTCTGGACTGAAATCTGACCGAGACTCGTCCACCCCCACCAAAGACTGTGTCGAACAAAATGACTTTACAGAATCTAAACGAGAAAAGACTCCTCAAGAAAATTATCGCATGAAATTACGATCTAGCAAGTCAGACAGTTTAATTGTTTAAGTCCTCCCCTATGTGAATCGGTTAAATAGTTTCTGACATGTATCCCCTAGATCGAGATAGAGAGAGAGAGAGAGAGGCCAAGAAACGTACATACCGCAAATCACTTCGTAGTCACTGCATAGTGACACTAATAATAATGTTTATTCTCAGTGTTTTAATTATCATTACTAGCATCCTATTGCCTATCTATTACCCTATTTTCAAGCATGAACATTCTGCCTATAATGTATCTGCTGAACACACTTTTAGTGAGTTACCTCCTCACGAGCTTTCCTACAGACTTGCGCTGCGCAACAACACATTCATTAGTATGTTACATCATTCTCATCAAACTAACAATGCTACAAATTGCTGGATATGTGGCCGACTCCCTCCCTATCAGAATTACAAGGGAGCTCTGCCTCTCTTTCCGTATCCGTTCACTCACAATGGCTCCTGCGGAGCATGGTTTAAAATAATTAATTCCTTAGATCCTGATATTGCTGTTTTCGATGGGGGCTGGGTTTGGGGAAATTTGAACTTGGTCCTGCTAGACGTCTGTTACCCAGATAAGGAGGGACTCCCCACTAGAATAGGAACTGATCTAGAAAATGAAGTATATGGATTAGGTAATTATACAATTAGCCTTATGATTCTTACTGTCGAGTCCAAAGCTGCACCAGTTCTACCCATTATGTCAGTATTGCCAGTCACTGGTGAATTATGTATCAAGAAGAAAGGTTCTGTACACCTAGGTCATAGTAAATGCACTACTGTGGTCGAATTCAGTGATCATGGAAAATCGTCCTTTAAAGCTATCAGTCACTCTTACTTTGTTTGTGGTCATACCGCATACACACGTCTACCTCCAGATTGGGATGGTACCTGTTACATTGCATTCCTTCTGCCACCAGTTTTTCTAGCTCCCCCTGATTACCATAGAAATACCAATCTAGTAAAGAATAGACCCAGAAGAGACATCCCACTTGTCGACTACACAGAAACGGCATGGGAACAGTACACCGATTTTAATAAAGGATTCTTTTTCTTTTTAGGCCCTGTTCAGAATAGTAAATTAATACGCAGATTAACTAGGACACTTGAAGCGGTAGTGAATGAAACTGCCTCCGCCTTAGGTAACTTAACCGAAGAGCAGTCCGCCATGCGGGTTGTTGTCCTTCAGAATCGTCTTGTAATTGACGTCATCTTGGCAGATAGAGGTGGAGCCTGTAAGGTCATCGGGTCAAGTTGCTGTGTTTTCATACCACAAAACGCACCATCTGTATATCAAGCTATCACCCGTCTTCATAAAATTGCAAATCAGATACATCAGAATCCAGGCACCTGGACTTGGTCCGGTTGGTTCTGGACCACGTTAACAGCTTGGGGATGGAAGATCCTATCCTTCCTAGGCATTGGCCTAGTCCTAGTATTCAGTTGCTGCCTGTGCCTGCAGTGTGGGCCAGCGATTTGTGGACTGTGTGCCACCTCTTGTATTGAACACTCCAGTTTTCTCTCAAAACGTAATCGAAAGAAAGAAGAACAAATGATGTTGCAAGAACAGACTGATCGATTCATGAGGATCGATATATCATGAAGGGTCCGTAGGGAACAAGGAGGGAATGAGGAAATATAAATTTTTGGTCATGTTATGTTCCCTAGCGCGTACCCCACCGACTCCATGTACCAGCTTAAAGTGCATGTAACTTCCCTCCTGTGCCAGCTATGAAGACGCAAATACATTTGCGTCCACCGTTAACATGTCCTCCTTCAGATCCACCATGAATGGATTATATAGTCCGTTCCTAAGTATGCTATGCCACCGTCTTTTTGTAGTACACTTTACGTGTTTTCCTGCTCCAGCAGAGTAGGCCCTGAATTTCTGCCATCGAACCTCTTTTGTGGCTCCTGACTCTGGCAGCCTCTGCCCAGGCTACCTCTGTACCCGTGAACTCTGACTTACTTTCAGCGCGGCCCCTCGCGCTCAGCTCAAGCCTGCTTTCTGCCAAGACTGACTATAACCTTCGAGTTATCTATTCCGCTCCCCGAGAATACATTCCTGCCTACTAGATCCTGTAAACATCCTCTCCAGCTGCAGAGCCAAAGGGCCGACCTGTCTCAATGCAAATAATTCATAGCCTCTGTTGCCATGCTTCCATGGAAGGCCCCGTGCCCCCACGCTTCACATGCAGACACTTAGGCGCTTATACACGCATCCACGGTTAGCATAGAATAGCTTCTGCCCTAGAGACCTTTCCGCCCAGATAGTATAGTTCCTAAACATTAGATATCAGATATGATAGAAGTACAAGTTGATCTGACATGCCAGACTTCTGTCTCTTTCCGTCAGTGTAAATGTCAAGTCCCCTGCATCCCGTCAATCACACGTCATGCAGCTGCGCGCGCATCCAAGCTTCCGATTTCTGCTGACATCGCAACAATTCTGTTAGCACCACCCCTTGGTGCCACCCACTTGCATCACCTATCAGTGACGTTTCTAGCACACACCTCTGGTTCACGCCTAGTTTACGCCTCTTGATTACGTATTAGTACCACATGTATACTGTTATCTTGTCTTCTCTCAGCTGTTACGCCTCTTACATTACTTCTTATGGTATAAATCAAGTATATAAGCTATGTATTGTTAATAAACGGGAGCGCTCTATCCCTTCTGACACCCCTGTGGTGGTCAGAACATGATATCCTGATCAAGACCATTCCTTTTTGAGGAATAAAACCCTTAGAAACTCTAACACCACGGACTCTGTCTTTTTTCATCCGATCTGAGTTATTATTGATTAAGTACTTACCTGCATAGAAATTAAGAGAGTAAATTAATTATTTACGTCAATGTGGGTGGGGGCCATTGTGAGTGCTGGAACAGGCAGGGCCTGGCCATGTGCTGGGTTGCAAGGGGCCATTTTGAAGGCAGGCAATGTTCTCAGTCCTGCACCCATTTTGCCTAGCTTTCATCCATTATGCCCAGGGGTAGTGAGTGGTGCATGGGCCTAGTCTTTCTGTGGGGTGTCTTGAATTTAAACATCATTGAGGGCATGGATGGCATGGGATTGTGGTGATTTTTGTGTGTTTTTCGTTTTTTTTGGCTGCTGTTGGGGCCTTTTGCCCAGGGGTACCCAGTGGTGCATGGACTGAGTCTTTCTGTGGGGTCTCTTTAATGTAAACATCATGGATGGCATGGATGGCATTGGATTGTGGTGATTTTTGTGTGTTTTTTGATTTGTTTGGCTGCTGTTGGGGCCTTTTGCCCAGGGGTACCCAGTGGTGCATGGACTGAGTCTTTCTGTGGGGTCTCTTTAATGTAAACATCATGGAGGGCATGGATGGCATTGGATTGCGGTGATTTTTGTGTGTTTTTCGGTTTTTTGGGGTGTTGATGGGGCCTGTCCATGTGGGTGGGGCCATTTTGAGTGCTGGAACAGGCAGGGCCTGGCCATGTGCTCGGGGGCAAGGGGCCATTTTGAAGGCAGGCAGTGTTCTCAGGCCTGCAACCATTTTGCCTAGCTTTCATCCATTATTTATTTATTTATAACACTTGTAGAGCGCACAAATACCAACCGGTGTCCTGGTGCTGAAGTGGTACCTCCCTGAGATTGAGATTACCCAGCTAGAGGGTAAAGAGCCATGTTTTAAGGTTTAACAGATTGGTGTTTAATTTAAGGGTCAGGGGGAGGGAGTTCCATGCCTTTGCAGCTTCCCCAACAAAGCTCCTGCCCCCCCAGCGTGCTTTCCTGATCCGAGCTGTTTTAATCAGTCCCATGCTGGCAAACCTCAATTGTCTCCCTG
Source organism: Lissotriton vulgaris (assembly GCF_964263255.1). Classification (NCBI taxonomy): domain Eukaryota; kingdom Metazoa; phylum Chordata; class Amphibia; order Caudata; family Salamandridae; genus Lissotriton; species Lissotriton vulgaris. Next base: position 71,282,090 of record NC_141686.1, read on the forward strand.
GTCTGTGCCATTAAAAATGATCCTGAAGAAACACTGGGCCCAGACCATGCAGAGCCTTGAAGACAATGCAGAGGGCTTTAAACATGATCCTCTTCCGTATCGGGAGCCAATGCAATTCCTCCAGTTCCTTAGTGACTGAGGAAAACTTGGGCAAGCCCACGATGAGGCAGGCTGTCGCATTTTGTAGGACCTGAAGTTTGTTCAACACCCCCTGTTGGGCCTCGAGAAAGAGGCTGTTACAGTAGTCGAGGCGCGATAGCACGAGTACCGTCGCTACCATCTTTTTGCTTCCCTCTGGTAAGAAGGGGAGAACTTTCCTGATAGTTTTCAGAATCCAATGTATGGAGGAGGTCAGCGCCTTGACTTGGGGTTTGAAGGAAAGTTGGTTGTCTATAATGACTCCCAGATTCTTCACCTTTTGAGCCGGAGATGGCGGAGCTCCCATATCTGTCGGCCACCATCTGGGGCTCCAAAGGTTTGAACTGGACCCAAAGACAAGCACCTCAGTCTTGGAGGAATTTAATTTTAAACAGCTTTTTGCCATCCTGGAGCTGACTGCAGACATACAATCCTGAAACCTGGCTGCCACCCCCAGCTCTTTCCCGGGAAGCACCGAGACCACAATCTGGGTGTCGTCTGTGTAGGATGTTAACTCAAACCCGAAGGATCGGATCACAGGGGCAAGAGAGGATACATAGATATTAAATAAAGTGGGGCTAAGAGAGGATCCCGGCGGGACCCCCCCGGGGAGTTCGAAAGGTCTTGATTCGAAGTCCCCCATAACAACCACTTGTACCCGGTCTTTTGGGAAGGCCTTCAGAATGTTGAGTGCTTGCCCATGGATCCCGCAGCCCTCCAATCGGTCCACCAACATAGCGTGGTGAACCGTATCGAAGGCCGCTGACAGATCCAAAAGGATCAGCACTGCTTGGCCCCCATCGTCGAGCACCTTCCGGACCTCCTCTGTGGACTTGATCAGGGCGGTCTCAGTGCTGTGTCCTTCTCTAAACCCATGTTCGGCCGGGTCTAGACCCTTCGAGTTACGCAAGAAGGAACAGAGCTGGGAGTTCATGATTTTCTCAACAAGTTTTGCCGGCAGTGGTAATCTGGCAATTGGCCTATAGCTGTTGGGGTCCGCGATATCCCGCGATGGTTTTTTAAGTAGTGGGTGAATGGAAGCCCGCTTCCACACTGTGGGAAAATCGCCCTTCTCAAACATTAAATTAAAAATGCTGGTTAGAGAGTCTGCAATAGGGACGGCTGCCAGCTTTGCAATTGACGTAGGGCAGGGATCTTGGGGGGGAACCAGATTTGGTTGTCATCAGTAGTTTTAAAACTTCACTAGAGTTTACTGGCTTGAAGGCAACAAATTTTTCCTCCGAAGACCCGTCGGGAAGTCCCCTATGGGACCCCTCCGCAAGGCTGAGGACTACCTGCTGTTCAAGTGTGGTAAAAATTGCTTGTACTTTGTTGAGAAAGAAGTCAGCCAATGATTCACAAAGTTCGATGTTGGGAGGCACAGTCGTCAATTTAGGGGAGGTTAGACTGACCACGGTATCGAAAAGTTCTTTGGCTGAGTTCTTTGCCTTCTCAATTCTGTCCGTGTAATAGGCGCTCATGTCCTTCCTCTATGTTCTCTTTATATGACCTAAGGCTGATTTTTAGTCTTTCTTTATCAGGTTCGTGATAGTTCACTCGCCAGATCCGTTCTAACTTTTTACATATTATTTTTCTTTCTCTAAGCACATCTGAGTACCATGGGGCCGAAGGAACCGGCCTAGTAGGCCGACACCGCTTGGGCGGCACTATCCTGTGACAGGCCCTATCGAGCCCAGGGGTAGTGAGTGGTGCATGGGTCTAGTCTTTCTGTGGGGTGTCTTGAATTTAAACATCATTGAGGGCATGGATGGCATGGGATTGCGGTGATCTTTGTGTGTTTTTCGATTTTTTTGGCTGCTGTTGGGGCCTTTTGCCCAGGGGTACCCAGTGGTGCATGGACTGAGTCTCTCTGTGGGGTCTCTTTAATGTAAACATCATGGAGGGCATGGATGGCATTGGATTGTGGTCATTTATGTGTGTTTTTCAATTTTTTGGGGTGTTGATGGGGCCTGTCCATGTGGGTGGGGGCGATTTTGAGTGCTGGTACAGGCAGGGCCTGGCCATGTGCTCGGGGGCAAGGGGCCATTTTGAAGCCAGGCAGTGTGCTTTGTTGTGCCATAGGGGTGCACCCAGTCTGCCATGCTTTCATCCATTATGCCCAGGGGTACTCTGTGGTGCATGGGCCTAGTCTTTCTGTGGGGTATCTTGAATTTAAACATCATTGAGGGCATGGATGGCATTGGATTGTGGTGATTTTTGGGTGTTTTTTTCGATTTTTTGGAGTGTTGATGGGGCCTGTCCATGTGGGTGGGGGCCATTTTGAGGACTGGTACAGGCAGGGCCTGGCCATGTGGTGGGGGTCTAGGGGCCATCTTGAAGCCAGGCAGTGTGCTTTGTTGTGCCATAGGCCTGCACACAGTCTGCCATGCTTTCATCCATTATGCCCAGGGGTACTCTGTGGTGCATGGGCCTAGTCTTTCCGTGGGGTGTTTTGAATTTGAACATGATTGAGGGCATGGATGGCATTGGATTGTGGTGATTTTTGTGTGTTTTTCGATTTTTGGGCTGTTGTTGGGGCCTTTTGCCCAGGGGTACTCTGTGGTGCATGGGCCTAGTCTTTCTGTGGGGTGTTTTGAATTTGAACATGATTGAGGGCATAACTGGCATTGGATTGTGGTGATTTTTGTGTGTTTTTTCGATTTTCTGGGCTGTTGTTGGGGCCTTTTGCCCAGGGGTACTCTGTGGTGCATGGGCCTAGTCTTTCTGTGGGGTGTCATGAATTTGAACATGATTGAGGGCATGGATGGCATTGGATTGTGGTGATTTTTGTGTGTTTTTCGATTTTTGGGCTGTTGTTGGGGCCTTTTGCCCAGGGGTACTCTATGGTGCATGGGCCTAGTCTTTCTGTGGGGTGTCTTGAATTTGAACATGATTGAGGGCATGGATGGCATTGGATTGTGGTGATTTATGTGTGTTTTTTTACTTTTTGGGGTGTTGTTGGGGCCTTTTGCCCAGGGGTACTCTGTGGTGCATGGGCCTAGTCTTTCTGTGGGGTGTCTTGAATTTGAACATGATTGAGGGCAAGGATGGCATTGGATTGTGGTGATTTTTGGGTGTTTTTTGATTTTTAGGCTGTTGTTGGGGCCTTTTGCCCAGGGGTACTCTGTGGTGCATGGGCCTAGTCTTTCTGTGGGGTGTCTTGAATTTGAACATGATTGAGGGCATGGATGGCATTGGATTGTGGTGATTTTTGTGTGTTTTTTTACTTTTTGGGGTGTTGTTGGGGCCTTTTGCCCAGGGGTACTCTGTGGTGCACGGGCCTAGTCTTTCTGTGGGGTGTCTTGAATTTGAACATGATTGAGGGCATGGATGGCATTGGACTGTGGTGATTTTCGTGCGTTTTTTCGATTTTTTGGGGTGTTGATGGGGCCTATCCATGTGGGTGGGGGCCATTTAGAGGACTGGTACAGGCAGGGCCTGGCCATGTGGTGGGGGTCTAGGGGCCATCTTGAAGCCAGGCAGTGTGCTTTGTTGTGCCATAGGCCTGCATACAGTCTGCCATGCTTTCAACCATTATGCCCAGGGGTACTCTGTCAGTGGTGCATTGTATTGGTCTTTCCATTTTGGGGGGTGGGTATAATAAAAATGCTTACTTGCAAACTATTAATTGAAGCGCTACATATGCAACATTTATTTAACTGATGTTCCTCTGGCTTTGTTTTCTTTTAGGTACAGAAAGACGAATCATCAGCCTCATCCTTCCTCATCAGTGCCAGGAACAAGTCCTGCTGCGGTGTGTGCAGCACAACGTCACGTGTGGCCACAGACAACTCTGCAACTTGTGCAACTGCGGCCTGCTGTTCTGACATCTGAAGAAGATGGCCCCAAAAAAAGCTGCCCGTAACTCCTCTAGCAAGAAGGTTGCCAGTAATGAGCAGTAGAAGCAAGTGGCGCCACTTACCAAGGAGACTGGTGTGCCGACCGCCGCACTTTTTGGGAATAAAAAAAAAGTACACCTTCAGCAGCAGCGGGGTCTGCTGGGGACCAAGCTGGGAGAAGCACCCCCGCTCCATTGGGCTTAGTGCCACCACCACCACGCCAACTTAAGTCCAAGCCCTTGAGTGCTGCCGGGGCAGCCAGTCTAGTTGTTCAATCACCATCGACCAGTGATGTTGGCTCATCGCAAGAAAGTATCAGCATCCCTCAATCAACACAGGTTGTTGAAACTCCAACACAGGTTGTTGTAACCACCACAGCCGCAACAACAACCACATGTGCAAGTACAAGCCCAAGTACATGTGGAAGGAGAGGCAGCGCAAGGAGATGCGCAAGCAGAGGTGCATGGAGCGGCACAAGTGCCCATAATAATTGTTCCTCCCGAAGTAGGGGCACACCAGGAAATCGACATTCAAGCCAAGGTATCATTTGAGGAAGCCACTCCTCCTGATCATTCATTGTCTTCCAGATCCCTATCAAGGAAAAGATAAAGGATGGTGTCTACATCTTCTTCAAGCACCCTTCCTTCTGATGATATGGATCCAAATTGGGAACCACCACAGCCGTCTGAGAGTGAGGCACACCATGATCTGACAAAGGTGGCTAAGCGTAAAAGGAAGGTCCCCGAAAGTCTCGTACTTATGAAGTGTGATGATGATGTGATGATGATTCCACAGTTTGGGACTTCTTTAGTGTTAGCACAGCAAGGGAAAACATAGCCATTTGTACCATTTGTAAGCTTGGAGTTAGTCGTGGTAAGCTTGGTACCAACTATGGTACTGGAGGCCAGAGAGGTCATCTTGAGAGACAGCACACTGTCATGTGGCATGCGCACCTAAAGAAGATCAAGGAAGCCCAAATTGCAAGTCAACGAACTGTATCCGTTGAAGTTTCATCTGATGATGACGAGGAGGAAGAAGCGTCAAACATTTCTTCACTTACACCCAGTACACCTGTCAGCAGCACACCCCCTGCAAGATATATGAGCCACACTAAGAGTGTGGGAGAGAGTGAGACACCAACGCGAAAAAGTTCATCATCACCGAGCGTAACTGGGTCGAAGAAGTCATCATCATCCCGTAAAATCATGGTCCAGCCCACCATTAGAAGCATGTTGTTTTCAGATGCGCCATTTGAACGCAACCACCCAATGACGCGTCTGTATAACACTAAGCTGGCTAAAATGCTAGCGCTGGACCTTCTCCCTTTTTCTTTTGTGGAAGGGGTTGGTTTTCTTGAATTAGTGGCAACCCTCTGCCCTAAATGGAAGGTTCCTAGCCGGTTCTATTTTGCCAGAGTTGCGGTCCCAGCACTACATGAAGATGTGCTGGAGGTGATTGGGGCAGCTTTGCAGAAGAGTGCTGTTCACACTGTACATCTGACAACAGACATGTGGACCAGTTGCCAAGGCGTTGATTACATGTGCATCACTGCACATGGTTGGAGATTTGATAAGCTCCTTCAGTGGAGCTGCCTTGTCATGGAAAGTAATGAGAATTTGAATCAACAACAGCAATGTAATTTGCTTCACTTGCCTATCCCTCTTTTAAGGCTGCATTCTCTGCTTAGATGTCAAGAGTTTCTTGACTTGGTTGCTGTAATAGAGAGCCCATATCAAGATTGTGATCCATAGTTATTTCACTAAAATGTTGTCTCTGGTGTCACAACCTTCAAATGGTTAGACGTTATGGAGTTTTCTTTAACTTGACCTTGGCCTGTCTTTGATATGCAATATGCCTTCTAGTAGCCACTTTAGCTCTACGTGATATGGAATTTGAAGGAGCGATCTGCAATTGAGGAATCTGAAAAAGGCAAAACCCCTTAAACTAGGCATATCAAGCCTTGGCGGAAGCAAATAATCAATAATGGTGGTTGGCAAGAAAGTGTTTCAGGATAGATTGCCAGAAATAAATGCACAAGCCAAAGAAATTATTGAGCACTGGACTTCAACGGTAATGTGATTTAACAAGACGCAGTTTTGAAGCTCTTAAAATGAGCTGACATAGGAAGAAGAACTTGTCAACTGGAAGTTCTTCCATCTTGGATTGGAAGCTATAGGAAGGTTCTAGAACATTCAGGAAGCTTAAAGACGTTTCGCAACATTTTGGAAGGACGGTTAGAAAAAGGTTCCAGAACTTTATGGAAGAGATTTAAAAATGGTTTTGTACGCATTATAAATCCCTCTGGGTAATTAAAGTGTACTTCTATCTTCAAGATGTGGCCTTGTGACCTTTTTAAAAGATCTTAAGTATTTCTCCAATCCTGGGGGGCTGGTTCAGAACACAACCTGGTCAAGGGAGAAATTCCAGACCAGCGTGAGAATGCACACAGGAAATTTAGTTTAGAGGCTTTACTAACTTTGGCTGGCATTTCTCTGTTCACTCCAGCCAGTACAAAAACACCAAACTAAGCAAAACCACTTCCTTGAGTAAAGTCACACCTTCATGCCAACTTGTGTGTCATTCTATGGAACCGTTCCTTTTGTACTGCAAGACGAAGCAGTGGCGTAACAAATTTGAGGGGGACCCCTGCAGGATACGTGGAAGGGGCCCCTCCAGTTGATCTCTTCATGTAGGACTTTCACAGGGTACATGTCTTGGGGGGAGGCTAAATGTCTGCCTACTCCACTGTCCGCAGGTCTGCTTCCGAGACTGTCGGTGCTTCTGCAAGAGTTGTGGGCTGGTGGTTCAGATGACAGATTATGCCCATCGAGTCTCTCTCCATCACTTCTTCTCTATCACTAAATCTCTTCTGTTTGTGTCTCCATCACACAATATCCTGTCTCTCTCTATCAGTCATTCTCTATCACTCACTCTCTTCTGTGTGCATTTCACTCATATAATATTGTTGTGGTCTCTATTCATCACTCCCTCTCCCCCAGCGTCTCAATCATATAATATCCTCTTTGTGTCCCTTGATCCAGTGCTGCTCCAGAAATTACCTGCAAACCATCACCATACTCTTAAGGAGCTATTCTCACATTACTTGTCAGTGGGGCTCACAACACCGTGAGTCATTTATACATACATTCACCCTGCTCCCAGGATTGGTGAAGACTTAGAGGAGAGCTGCTGGATTTTAGCGTAGTGTCTTATTTCAAACTAAAATTTTATACTCTATATACATCTGCAGTTTATCGATATTACCATGATTTTATTTCAAGAAACATTAAAACACCCCACCATTATTGTCAATGGATCTGCTAGTAAAAGTTAACCAATGGACAACAAGACCAGCTTAATTCTCCATTTATTTAATTTTTATTTAGAGATTAAATCTCCCAGCAAGACCTTACTTTTATTCACTCTATTTCAATGATCATTTTAAACATTAATAACCTAGAGAGAAAGAGAAGTTAAATTCAAACATTATATTTATTAGCATACCAGTTCAGGAAACTAAGTAAAAATGATATTACCAAGATTTCAGGGGTATTTACGAGGGGTATACAAAAAATGTTGTTTTCATCCTCGCTCCATCGACTCCCTCCTTTGGTGATTTATCACCAAATACCACCCACAATTTCGTAAATTTTATCTCAACAAGTTTCAAATTCTTTCAATTAGTGTGAGTTATACTCTAGTTTCTTTCTGTCTTGATAAAGTTTCTCTTTGAACTCTTCCATCTCAATATCACCTTTTTCACGATCCCTTTCTATTAATATTTCTTCTCTTTCTGAGTTTACAACTTATCTTAAAATTAAAATTACTACTATTATTATTGTTACTGGAATTAGTACCTTCCCCATTATGGATGTACCTATTTCATAAAACCAATTTCTAACTGCTGAAAAACTTATACCCAGGTTCTCAAGAACACCATCAACCTCCAGGGGTTCAACTTCCTTATGCAACTCTGTAAGATTTGTAATATATCTCTGTTTGACCTGGCACCATTGGCGTGGGTCTCCCTTCCATTTTTACTGTTGCCTTGTGTATTTTTGCTGGTATTAGATGCTTTGGGCACTGTGCCACTGCTATTCAGTGCCACAGTGCAAGTGCTCCCTATTGTACATTGATGTATTAATCAGTGGTTCCATGTTTGGCTATTTGGTTTACTTGGCAGACTACTAGACTAGTGCACTGAGTGTGCCCAGGGTGTGTAAATCCAAATGTTGCTGGTGGGCCTGCAGCACTGGTTGTGCCACCCACAGAAGCAGCCTTGTAAAATGTGTCTAAGGTCTGCCATTGCAGAGCCTGTATGCAGTCTGGTACTGTCATATTGACTGGGCAAGTGCACCCACTTGCCAGTCCTTAAACCTTCCCTTTTCTTCATATCAGTCACCCCTATGGTAGGCCCAAGGGCAGGGTGCATTGTAAGTATAAGGTAGGACAAGCCATGATGTGTGTGGCATGTCCTAATAGTGAATTACAGCCATTTTAGTTTTTCACTATTGCAAGGCTACCTGTTCTCCATAGGCCAGAATGGGCTGTTAGATTATTACCTGTTTATAATCCTAACTGTTTCAGAGAACATTATAGAAATTCGAGTTTAGTATGCCTGAACGCAGAATGATAAAATACATATTTTAGTAAATTTGGTTTTAACATTCTGTATTTGCAAATACCACTTTTAGAAAGTAGGTATTTGCTTGTCTAACTATCCAAAGCCTGCCTTTGCTAGATTGTGTATTCCTTGTCTGCTTTTGTGATTGACAGGGCTGGAGGATTCCATGAGACAGGATGAGTCAGCCCAGTGGTGAATAGAGAGCTCTGCATCTAGATGGGAGGGAGGAGTTGCACCTGAACCTTGAATAGGGCTGTGGCTGCCTCCCACAATGCTAGCTCCACTTCCTGGGGAGCGGCTGATGTCTCTGCCCTGCATACTGAAAGAAGAGTAGGAGTTCTCTAAACAAAGTGCTCCAGGACTGTACTTGCCTTCCACAATGCTGACTCCACCTCCTGTGGGGCGTCTGATGTGCCTGCCCTGCACTGTAAAAGGAAAGGAGATGTCTGGTAAACAGAGTGCTTCAGAACTGGTTTAGACTGGGCAAAGGCACCTCTCCCCTCAGAGAACAAAGGATTTGGGGGTATAAGTATTGGGACCCTGATTCCATGAAATTATATCACTTTTGGACAACAAGAAGAAATCTTTACTGAGGAGAGGAACCTGAAGAAACTGAGGAGAGACTATTCCCAAGCTGAAGTGCTGCTTGGGGGATTGGCCTGCAGTGGTTGCCTTACTACCATAGGCAGGAGAAAGGAACTTTGTGTACTTTGCTTTCAACTTGTGAAGGATCTCCAAGGGCTTGGAAAAGAGTTTGCCACTTGCTGAAGTCTCAGGGACAACAGACTTTACCCCCCAGCTCCCCAGAGTTCTTTGGAAGTGCCTGCTGTTGTTTTGGGGCCTTCTGAGGAACTGCGTGTCGCAAGGAGCTGGAAGCGCGACTCAACGAGAAGAAGCGTGTCGCCGTCGCTGTGCCTGCCGTCGCAACTCTGAAGGAGGGTGTCGCCGTTCAAACTGTCGCACTGCACCGCATCGGAGAGAAGCGTGCCGCAACGAAGAGGAAGCGTGTTGCCGTCGCAACTTCAAAGGAGGGTGTCGCTGCTGTAGCTGTCGCATTGCACCGCATCAAGAGAAGAATCTCACCGTGAGGTCGGAGCGTGTCGCCGTCGCTGTGCCTGCCGTCGCAACTCCAAGGGAGGGTGTCGCCCCTGGAACTGTTGCACTGCACCGCATCGAAGAAAAGCGCCTCGCATCCCCGAGAAGCGCGCTGTCGTCTGAGCCGCTGCCATCACATTGTGGATATCACCACTGTAGTTGTCCCATCGCGCGGAAGCTTCACGCTTTGTGGGAGAAGTGTGTCGCAAGTGGATCTACTGCTGTCGCATCGCGGAAAAAGGGTGTCGCCACTGCAGTCCACGCATCGAACCGAGAACTTCTTTCATCCCCGAGAAGCGTGCCGCATCTGGAAGATCTTCCCGTCTTTATTCTTTGCACCTGAACTTTGCCGCATTTCCCTCGCTGCGACATTGCTTGTCGTGGTAGCGTAACGCAACCTAAGGTACATTGACGCAAAGTGTCGCATCTAAGATCTGAACTGAACTAATCTAAAATCTACCATCTTAAAGTAATAGTATTGTGTATTTTTGTTGTTTATGGTCTTGTCGTAAGTCTATATAAAGTATACTTAATTTTGATATAAAACCTTATGTGGTGTCCATCTGTAGTGTTGTCACTGGGTTACTGTATGTGGTCATAATTGCTTAACACACAGCCTATGAGATGAGCCTGTCTGCTCGTGCCAAGTTACAAGGGGGTGAGCAGGGGTTACTTTAGGAGTGTAATCCCATTATCCTGACTAGAGGCAAGGGTTCCTGTTTGTCACAAGTACTAGGCTTGGGCGTAACATCCGTTCCGCTCGCGGATTTTGCGGATTTTCGCAAATTCGCACGCAGCGGATTTTTTTGCTTTGTGATACAAAATTGCGGCGTGCGGCGTTCACTTACCGTCATTCAGCGTTTGCAGAGTTGTTTTTCTCAATGTTTTGCGTGTGCTGCGCCATTTTGGATCTTGCTGCGGGATCCCGCGGGAGTTTGGCGACCGCGATTAAGTCATCGCGGCTTGCCACCTTGCACAGCGAGAGTTTGTCAACGTGAGTACGCCGTGATCACGCATCAATTGCGAACACGTAGATGCGGCGGGCAGCAACAATCTCGTACTCGCGAAATTGCAAAATTTGCAATTCTGCACAAGAAATCCACCAGCAAGCAGCATAAACCTTCTGAAAATGATGATTTTTATCAGAATAACTCCTCAGGTTGACATTTGCCTACACTTTTTTTTGCAAGGAGTCCATTTTTGGGGGGGGGGAGGAAGGAAGTGCCCCACAGTCTCCAACTTCCTGTTCCTGTCCAGCAGGCTCCTTCCAGTGCTTTCTTCATGTGCTGGTCACTTTGATTTGGATCTTGACCTGGAAGGATTACTTTTTGTGGATGCTGCTGGATATTTGGATTTGAGGCCTTTTTGACTTTCTTTGGATCACTTTTGGATTAGAAATTTCACAAGTAAGTTTGTTTGGGGAATTACAGTTGCTGCAACTGCAATTTTTGGGCTGTTGTTGGGGCCTTTTGCCCAGGGGTACTCAGTGGTGCATGGACTGAGTCTTTCTGTGGGGGTCTCTTTAATGTAAACATCATGGAGGGCATGGATGACATTGGATTGTGGTGATTTTTGTGTGTTTTTCGATTTTTGGGCTGTTGTTGGGGCCTTTTGCCCAGGGGTACTCTGTGGTGCATGGGCCTAGTCTTTCTGTGTGGTGTCTTGAATTTGAACATGATTGAGGGCATGGATGGCATTGGAATGTGGTGATTGTTGTGTGTTTTTTCGATTTTTTGGGGTGTTGATGGGGCCTGTCCATGTTGAGGAAATATAAATTTTTGGTCATGTTATGTTCCCTAGCGCGTACCCCACCGACTCCATGTACCAGCTTAAAGTGCATGTAACTTCCCTCCTGTGCCAGCTATGAAGACGCAAATACATTTGCGTCCACCGTTAACATGTCCTCCTTCAGATCCACCATGAATGGATTATATAGTCCGTTCCTAAGTATGCTATGCCACCGTCTTTTTGTAGTACACTTTACGTGTTTTCCTGCTCCAGCAGAGTAGGCCCTGAATTTCTGCCATCGAACCTCTTTTGTGGCTCCTGACTCTGGCAGCCTCTGCCCAGGCTACCTCTGTACCCGTGAACTCTGACTTACTTTCAGCGCGGCCCCTCGCGCTCAGCTCAAGCCTGCTTTCTGCCAAGACTGACTATAACCTTCGAGTTATCTATTCCGCTCCCCGAGAATACATTCCTGCCTACTAGATCCTGTAAACATCCTCTCCAGCTGCAGAGCCAAAGGGCCGACCTGTCTCAATGCAAATAATTCATAGCCTCTGTTGCCATGCTTCCATGGAAGGCCCCGTGCCCCCACGCTTCACATGCAGACACTTAGGCGCTTATACACGCATCCACGGTTAGCATAGAATAGCTTCTGCCCTAGAGACCTTTCCGCCCAGATAGTATAGTTCCTAAACATTAGATATCAGATATGATAGAAGTACAAGTTGATCTGACATGCCAGACTTCTGTCTCTTTCCGTCAGTGTAAATGTCAAGTCCCCTGCATCCCGTCAATCACACGTCATGCAGCTGCGCGCGCATCCAAGCTTCCGATTTCTGCTGACATCGCAACAATTCTGTTAGCACCACCCCTTGGTGCCACCCACTTGCATCACCTATCAGTGACGTTTCTAGCACACACCTCTGGTTCACGCCTAGTTTACGCCTCTTGATTACGTATTAGTACCACATGTATACTGTTATCTTGTCTTCTCTCAGCTGTTACGCCTCTTACATTACTTCTTATGGTATAAATCAAGTATATAAGCTATGTATTGTTAATAAACGGGAGCACTCTATCCCTTCTGACACCCCTGTGGTGGTCAGAACATGATATCCTGATCAAGACCATTCCTTTTTGAGGAATAAAACCCTTAGAAACTCTAACACCACGGACTCTGTCTTTTTTCATCCGATCTGAGTTATTATTGATTAAGTACTTACCTGCATAGAAATTAAGAGAGTAAATTAATTATTTACGTCATTTTGGCGCCCGAATAGGGACCCCTCCCCCACCTCACGCGCCGGTTGGTGCGTTGCAAGCTGTGTCCCCTGCCATCAGTTAGAAGGAACCTACGCGCACTGGCAGGATTTCCTGCATCTCCCTCTGACTCAAGGAGGTGACGAAGACTGCGATCAGTGCCCAGACGAGGCGGTGAGGAGTGCGGAGGATCCCGACCAGAGCCTAGCCGAAAGAAGCAAGGTCCGAGGTGTCCAGAGGCCCACCAGGTTTCCAAATTTTTCCGAAGTTTTCCGAAGTTTTCCGAGTCGAGTCCAGTCGAGTTTTCCGAGGCCTTCTGTTTCCGTGCTTCCCGGTGAGTACCATTGCTGGGTCGTATCTAGACGGGTTTGGGTACGCAAGTCCGGTCTGCACTGTTTTTAGGCAGTGTATCTGTACTGTTTAGCAGTATATCTAGTATTCCGAATTTCTGCACTGTTACACCAGTGTATCTGTACTGTTGAGCAGTACATCCAGTATAGGGGGGTAGTCATCTACGTCTTCAAATGTCCTTATGTGATTAATGTCGTGGTATGAATGTGATTGTTTAATGTGCATTATTGTGTTTCTTGAATCAACTAGCTGTAACTCGTATTAAATAGTAAAGATCAAACATTCAGTAATAAGTAAGCAAAATGCCGTTTTTCAACAAGTTAAAGCAGATAGGAACTAGGAAAGGGATACTGGAGGAAGAAATTCCTATTCCCCCTAGGGACACTCCCGGCAATTTTATGTACCAGAAGCATGGCATAGATGCCATATTATATCTAGATTTATGGGCCGATTACACCAAACACCTAGACGAAAGACACAGATGGCCGGTCACCGGAACATGGGATGCCGAGTGCATCATGAGGGTAGAAGAAGCATTATGGAAAAAGAAAGCTAGACAATCCCAGAAGGACGCCATAGAATTTTGGCGTAAGGAATCACGTAAGCGTGCTGACAAAGCACTCCGTAGAGAAGACAGACTTAAAGAATCAGAGAAAGACCAAGAAAACGAATTAGTTACTGAAGGGATTCGAGTAAAAACAGAACAAATAGACCGTGCCCGAAATAATCTTGTAAACGGTATGTATCTTGCAGCAGATGGCACATCTGAAGCCCTATCAGAAATACCGAAAAACTTACCGACACCATTAGTCCCAACTAAAGTAACGCATAAAACTACTAAAGATATATTCCTAAATTCATATTTAGAGGATGTAGTACCAGCTTACACCAATCTGCCTGTCCGTGCCCTGCCTACTGACAGGGATGGGGGTGGCACTACGCCCCCGGATCATGTCCCGCCGGTATCGCGACAGACCTCCCCTGTTCCGCCAGCTCCGCCACTTCCCGCACTCAAGACTGACTTACCGAAACAAGTCCTACCTGATCCTACTAAACGACAAATTCAAGTTCAGATACAGACTCCGCGGAGAGATAATGCCCAAGCATCCGCCGCAGGAGGTGCGACTGCGGGTCCGCAGACCCCGCCATTGACACACAGATTCAATTTAAGGGACACGCAGAATCCTTTCCAGTCTCCCCACACGACGCGCCTTGACGCATTAAAAGAAAACATGTCAGTTTGCAGATATGATCCAGTACCTGGAAGAAACGATCTAATGATATTGGCATCCCTTCGGTTAAGATCTGCCACTGATAGCTTGCTATGCTATGTAGGAATGAAGGAGCGTCTAGATAGAATATATGAGTTTGTTCAGACAGGGAAAGACCCTGACAGTGTCAAAGATGCCATGCATAAACAGAAAGTTGACATTCAAGCCCAGATATTACGATTTTTTATAAATTGTCTAATAAGAGAACGAGACAGGCCCGAGACAGATCAAAGTGAGTTAGACGCATTAAACAAGTGGGGTCAAAATATAGCAGAGGGAAAACATGATAGGGGGGCTTGCATAGCCAGTATGTCCCAGAAAATTAGAAAGGCAGTATTAACTGCACATAGGGAAGGGAATGATAAAGCTTCCTCCGAGGAGGAAGAAGAACTTACAGAACAAGGAAGGACTACAGATACTATAGCGTATGTAGGTAAGGGAGATTACCTTAGGAAAGGCGTCCGTCCGGAAAACAAGAGAGTTTTTTTCTCTGCTTTAACAAATCCGAATTCTTCTGAGCATCAGTTCCAGGAAACTGATAAAAGGCTTCGAGACCGAATGGGGTACCATGTACTCAATTCTATGGATGAACAGGAACTAGCCCGGTCAGCCGTGTTATGGGCCGAAAACCCAGACATATATAATGATGATACGTTAGTGCAGACATTCTTGAACCTTTCCCCAGACGAGCAGAAAATAGCAGGTGTATACATGATTCAGCACCTCCTCATCAAGTTCAGAAACCATCATTCCGATCCAGGTCCCTTACACGAAACATTAGAAGCCCTACTCATGGATAGATGGAGAGGTTTCAGTACCAAATTAATACAAATAATTCTAGAACAACGACGTAAGTATAACACCTTCATAAGCTCTGAATATGTTCCCCCGCCGCCTCCAGAAAGGAAAACGTATCACATGCAATGCCTGAGTAGCATTGAAAGTCAGAACCCCTTACGAGAAGTACACCCAGTTATGGGTGCGGATCAAGTTTTAAGGCGTGTGTATGTCCACACACCACTGACTAAGTTAGAACTGTTAGAAATGAAGAAATTAGTCCCGTGTCACGATAAAGACCCTGCAGGTTTTCACAGAGAGCTCAAAGACATGTTACTGATGGGGGATTACACGTATGATGATATTATGAAAATGTTAAAGGTACTGTTGCCCACGGGCATTTACGAGAAATTAAAGGAAAAGGATTGGGAGGTGGGAGAGTCAAAGATAGCATGGGCAGAAATAGAAGACGAAGAAAGCAAACGAATCCCAGGGGTAGGCCTTGGGGACAAGACTAAAGCATTGCCCGGATTAATAGTACAGGTTTTGCCAAGATTATTGACAACTAGAAAGGAAGATTGGGACGCAATCTCGTCCTGTAAACAGAAACAAGATGAAGATACTAGTGACTTCTATTCAAGATTCGAGAAATGTTTCATTATAAATAGTGGCCTACAACCTAGTAGCGAGTCATATCCACACCTTTTCGTATCAAAGTTAGTAGAGAATTCCCTACCATTAGTCAAAAATAGAGTGTACAAAGTTGAAAGTACTTGGCAGGCAAATACGCCGTCCCAGATGTTACAAATGTTACAATATCACCAGAACAGAATTAGAGAAGAACAAGATCAGGAACAGAAACGTATGAAAGACACGAAAATGAAAATGTTGGTAGCTCAGACGGTCCCAGCCGACGGTCAAAGAAAAGGTGGGGCCCAGACTAATCATTCTGCAGCTCCCGTTAAAGGGACATGTAATTACTGCAAGCAGCCAGGTCATTATGTACATGAATGCCCAGTCCTGAAACACAACATCGCGACAGGTAAAACTAAAGAAAGACCGCATCCGCCTAGACATGAACATGGCCATCAACAGACCTCGCAGAACGAACAACAAATGCAAAATATGCAGCCTGCGCATGCTCAGTCCCACACAGCACAGACAGTAGCAGTACCACAGCCACAGCCCATTGCCGCGACTCAGCAAGTCTCACAACAGATGTACCAGTATGCCCAAGCTGCATATCCAGATTACCCCCGATATACATGAAACAGCCTAGAGAGGGAAGGTGGTTTGCCTCTTATTGAAATTCCTGTAGATCAAGAAGGTCCTTATGTACACAGTCACGTATTAGGAAAAGACAGAAAGTTTTTAATTGACACAGGGGCAAGTCGCACTACAATCAGTCACAATGAAGTCCCAGGGGCACCCCTCTCAGGCTCACAGAATGTTTCCCTTGGTTTTTCAGGACAGCCTATTGTAAATGAAGTATCGGAACCAGTACCATTAGCTGTGGGTCCATTATCCCGAGTTACAGATTTGTTACTTACGAAATCATGTCCAGAAAATCTGTTAGGAATTAAAACACTGAAGGCTCTAGGAGCTATAATATGCTGTTCCCCGGAGGGAGTCAGACTCTTTCTACGGGATTTCAAGGGTCATTATGTTTTACGTGATTTTGATGTCAGATTGAAAAATGTACCAGATCACTTATGGGAAAAAGGCCCAGCTGATGTAGGTTGTATGCATATCACTCCATACCGTGTTACACTCAAGACAGGAGTTGTCCTACCTAGAATCAGACAATACAAGTTACCACCCGATGCTGTAATGGCTTTACTGAAAATCATTGAAGAGCTTATTGCCCAGGGAGTGGTCGTAGAGACCGACTCCAATATCTGTAATTCACCCATCATTCCAATTCTTAAACGTACAGACCGCAATGCACCGCCAGTATATCGGCTGGTGATTGATCTTCGAGAGCTGAATAAATGCATTGTACCACAGTACCCTGTGGTCCCCGATATCTCTTCCCTATTGACTGCTATTGATTCAGAAGCAACGTTCTTTACTGTAATTGACCTCAAGAACGCTTTCTTCAGTGTACCTATTGATCCGGAGAGCCAATATCTCTTCGGATTCAGTTTAAATGGACGAAGTTTCAAATTTTCCCGCGCACCTCAAGGATTCACAGAAAGCCCCAGCATCTATAGTCAAGCACTGAAAAGACAACTAGATTGTATTCAAATGCCAGTTAATACCGCTTTACTGCAATACGTCGATGATCTGCTGATCACCGCACGAAGTGAGCCCGAATGTGAACAAGCATCGTTAACAGTTTTGCATTTCCTGGCCGACAAGGGACACAAGGTGTCTCCTTCGAAGCTACAATTCTGTGTTCAGCAAGTTGTGTACTTGGGTCACTTGCTGTCCAAAGTGGGGAGACAGCTCACTCCCGATCGCATTCAGTTAATTGTAAATATGCCACGACCCCAGACACAAAAGGAAGTGCGGGCCTTCATAGGCCTCACCTCGTACTGCAGACAATGGATTCCTCAATATGCATTTCTAGCTAAACCACTCATCCAGTTAACGACGCAGGAGGCAGCAACTTCGCCTGCCCTCCCTTGGACTCAGGAACACACACAAGCCTTTGAGGAATTAAAGAAAGCTTTATGCCAAGCACCAGTTTTAGCGACACCATGTTACAGCAAACCGTTTACACTTTTTGTTACAGAACGTGATGGTACAGCGTTGTCTGTCCTCACTCAAGACCAAGCAGGTTCACATAAGCCTTGCGCTTATTTTTCAAGTACATTGGATTCAGTAGCCCAGGCACTCCCTGCGTGCTTAAAGTCAGTAGCAGCAACAGCGTTAGCAATCAGACAGAGCGATTCAATTGTTCTAGGTCATCAGTTAACAGTACAAGTCCCACATTCTGTAGAGGTTCTGTTAAACAGAACCCAGACTCAACACTTGACTATAGCACGACTGACAGGTTACGAATTGACACTATTCCAGCCACACATAGAAATCAGACGCTGCAGTATCCTGAACCCAGCAACACTGTTACCTACAGTTATGACAGATCCAGTTCCGCATGATTGCATAGAGATCATTAATGCAGTAACAAAGCCCCAACGAGATTTAACAGATGTTCCATTGACAAATCCAGACCTGACACTTTATGTAGATGGTTCATGCATGAGAACAAGTACAGGAGAGTTAGTGGCCGCGTATGCAGTGACCACTGAAACTGAAGTTAAAGAAACACATCGTATTGATACATTATCTGCTCAAGCAGCAGAGCTCATCGCTCTGACCCGAGCCTGTATTCTAGCCAAGAACAGAAATGTCAACATATACACAGATTCCCGTTATGCGTTCGGAGTCGTACACGACTTCGGCATGCTGTGGCAAGAACGAGGTTTTTTGACCTCTCATGGTGCCAAGATACAACACGGTCCTCTCATTCAAAGACTGTTAGAAGCAATACATCTGCCTTCAGCCATATCCGTCATGAAGTGTAAAGCACATACTAAAGTCACAGATTCTGTTTCTCAGGGTAACGACCTGGCAGATCAGACAGCAAAACATACAGCACTGACCGACACTCAGATAACTGATACGACAAAGACAACAGATCCGACAAACTGTATGACAGTCAGGGATCCCACACTAGATGTTATCGACATTCAGACACATGCTACTCCAGAAGAAATAAAGAAATGGATCGAACTAGGAGGGATCCAGACAGATCAAGGTTGGATGACGAAGGGAAAATCTACATGGTTTCTCCCTGACTCTATGGTTCAAGTTATGATAAATACAGCACATAGTCCTGCACATCTAGGAGAGAAAGCAATGTTAGACAGTTTGCAAAATCTCTGGAACAATAAACACTTACGAGCAGCAGCAAAACAGAAAGTGCGTACTTGCATGATCTGTTGTCAGTTCAATCCAGGTAAAAGCGTCCCTGTAGAGCAAGGTGGATTTCATCCTCCCGATCACCCTTTTGAAGTCCTCCAGATGGATTATATCCAGATGGATCGTTGTCGAGGATTTAAATACGTTCTCGTAGTTGTCTGTGCTCTGTCCCGCTGGACCGAAGCATACCCAGTCTCAGATTACACTGCTCCGACCACTGCCAAGCAGCTGGTTCGTGAATTCTTCCCACGATACGGCTTGCCTCGTGTCGTGTACTCAGATAACGGTCAGCCATTCTCATCTGCCTTAATGAAAGAAGTTTCTTTATTACTGGGATACCAGTGGAAGTTCCATTGTGTCCGACATCCAGAAGCCGCAGGCCTTGTTGAAAGGCATAACCAGACACTAAAGATCCGCCTTGCCAAAATATGTCAGGAGAAAGGGGTCGACTGGATAGTCGCCCTGCCAGTGGCACTATTCTACATGAGAATGGTCGCCCATTCGAGATCAGGACTATCCCCGTACGAGGTGGTCTTTGGAAGACCACCGAATATGTGGGGGACGCCCATTCCAAAAAAGATTACTGATGTTGATTCTAACATGTTGACAGATTACCTTGCCTCCTTGATGTCTGCACTCCAATCATGTCGTTCACAGGTTGCCGCAGCCTTCCCTGACAACACTGATGTAAAGCCACACGACGTCCGTCCTGGTGATACGGTACTCGTCCGAAACTTCGACAGAAAAAGTCCGCTGGAGCCCCGCTGGAAGTCTCCGAAGACCGTACTGCTTACAACAAGGACGGCCGTGAAAATCGAAGGAAGAAAGGGGTGGGTCCACACGAGTCATATAAAAAAAATTTCTGGACTGAAATCTGACCGAGACTCGTCCACCCCCACCAAAGACTGTGTCGAACAAAATGACTTTACAGAATCTAAACGAGAAAAGACTCCTCAAGAAAATTATCGCATGAAATTACGATCTAGCAAGTCAGACAGTTTAATTGTTTAAGTCCTCCCCTATGTGAATCGGTTAAATAGTTTCTGACATGTATCCCCTAGATCGAGATAGAGAGAGAGAGAGAGAGGCCAAGAAACGTACATACCGCAAATCACTTCGTAGTCACTGCATAGTGACACTAATAATAATGTTTATTCTCAGTGTTTTAATTATCATTACTAGCATCCTATTGCCTATCTATTACCCTATTTTCAAGCATGAACATTCTGCCTATAATGTATCTGCTGAACACACTTTTAGTGAGTTACCTCCTCACGAGCTTTCCTACAGACTTGCGCTGCGCAACAACACATTCATTAGTATGTTACATCATTCTCATCAAACTAACAATGCTACAAATTGCTGGATATGTGGCCGACTCCCTCCCTATCAGAATTACAAGGGAGCTCTGCCTCTCTTTCCGTATCCGTTCACTCACAATGGCTCCTGCGGAGCATGGTTTAAAATAATTAATTCCTTAGATCCTGATATTGCTGTTTTCGATGGGGGCTGGGTTTGGGGAAATTTGAACTTGGTCCTGCTAGACGTCTGTTACCCAGATAAGGAGGGACTCCCCACTAGAATAGGAACTGATCTAGAAAATGAAGTATATGGATTAGGTAATTATACAATTAGCCTTATGATTCTTACTGTCGAGTCCAAAGCTGCACCAGTTCTACCCATTATGTCAGTATTGCCAGTCACTGGTGAATTATGTATCAAGAAGAAAGGTTCTGTACACCTAGGTCATAGTAAATGCACTACTGTGGTCGAATTCAGTGATCATGGAAAATCGTCCTTTAAAGCTATCAGTCACTCTTACTTTGTTTGTGGTCATACCGCATACACACGTCTACCTCCAGATTGGGATGGTACCTGTTACATTGCATTCCTTCTGCCACCAGTTTTTCTAGCTCCCCCTGATTACCATAGAAATACCAATCTAGTAAAGAATAGACCCAGAAGAGACATCCCACTTGTCGACTACACAGAAACGGCATGGGAACAGTACACCGATTTTAATAAAGGATTCTTTTTCTTTTTAGGCCCTGTTCAGAATAGTAAATTAATACGCAGATTAACTAGGACACTTGAAGCGGTAGTGAATGAAACTGCCTCCGCCTTAGGTAACTTAACCGAAGAGCAGTCCGCCATGCGGGTTGTTGTCCTTCAGAATCGTCTTGTAATTGACGTCATCTTGGCAGATAGAGGTGGAGCCTGTAAGGTCATCGGGTCAAGTTGCTGTGTTTTCATACCACAAAACGCACCATCTGTATATCAAGCTATCACCCGTCTTCATAAAATTGCAAATCAGATACATCAGAATCCAGGCACCTGGACTTGGTCCGGTTGGTTCTGGACCACGTTAACAGCTTGGGGATGGAAGATCCTATCCTTCCTAGGCATTGGCCTAGTCCTAGTATTCAGTTGCTGCCTGTGCCTGCAGTGTGGGCCAGCGATTTGTGGACTGTGTGCCACCTCTTGTATTGAACACTCCAGTTTTCTCTCAAAACGTAATCGAAAGAAAGAAGAACAAATGATGTTGCAAGAACAGACTGATCGATTCATGAGGATCGATATATCATGAAGGGTCCGTAGGGAACAAGGAGGGAATGAGGAAATATAAATTTTTGGTCATGTTATGTTCCCTAGCGCGTACCCCACCGACTCCATGTACCAGCTTAAAGTGCATGTAACTTCCCTCCTGTGCCAGCTATGAAGACGCAAATACATTTGCGTCCACCGTTAACATGTCCTCCTTCAGATCCACCATGAATGGATTATATAGTCCGTTCCTAAGTATGCTATGCCACCGTCTTTTTGTAGTACACTTTACGTGTTTTCCTGCTCCAGCAGAGTAGGCCCTGAATTTCTGCCATCGAACCTCTTTTGTGGCTCCTGACTCTGGCAGCCTCTGCCCAGGCTACCTCTGTACCCGTGAACTCTGACTTACTTTCAGCGCGGCCCCTCGCGCTCAGCTCAAGCCTGCTTTCTGCCAAGACTGACTATAACCTTCGAGTTATCTATTCCGCTCCCCGAGAATACATTCCTGCCTACTAGATCCTGTAAACATCCTCTCCAGCTGCAGAGCCAAAGGGCCGACCTGTCTCAATGCAAATAATTCATAGCCTCTGTTGCCATGCTTCCATGGAAGGCCCCGTGCCCCCACGCTTCACATGCAGACACTTAGGCGCTTATACACGCATCCACGGTTAGCATAGAATAGCTTCTGCCCTAGAGACCTTTCCGCCCAGATAGTATAGTTCCTAAACATTAGATATCAGATATGATAGAAGTACAAGTTGATCTGACATGCCAGACTTCTGTCTCTTTCCGTCAGTGTAAATGTCAAGTCCCCTGCATCCCGTCAATCACACGTCATGCAGCTGCGCGCGCATCCAAGCTTCCGATTTCTGCTGACATCGCAACAATTCTGTTAGCACCACCCCTTGGTGCCACCCACTTGCATCACCTATCAGTGACGTTTCTAGCACACACCTCTGGTTCACGCCTAGTTTACGCCTCTTGATTACGTATTAGTACCACATGTATACTGTTATCTTGTCTTCTCTCAGCTGTTACGCCTCTTACATTACTTCTTATGGTATAAATCAAGTATATAAGCTATGTATTGTTAATAAACGGGAGCGCTCTATCCCTTCTGACACCCCTGTGGTGGTCAGAACATGATATCCTGATCAAGACCATTCCTTTTTGAGGAATAAAACCCTTAGAAACTCTAACACCACGGACTCTGTCTTTTTTCATCCGATCTGAGTTATTATTGATTAAGTACTTACCTGCATAGAAATTAAGAGAGTAAATTAATTATTTACGTCAATGTGGGTGGGGGCCATTGTGAGTGCTGGAACAGGCAGGGCCTGGCCATGTGCTGGGTTGCAAGGGGCCATTTTGAAGGCAGGCAATGTTCTCAGTCCTGCACCCATTTTGCCTAGCTTTCATCCATTATGCCCAGGGGTAGTGAGTGGTGCATGGGCCTAGTCTTTCTGTGGGGTGTCTTGAATTTAAACATCATTGAGGGCATGGATGGCATGGGATTGTGGTGATTTTTGTGTGTTTTTCGTTTTTTTTGGCTGCTGTTGGGGCCTTTTGCCCAGGGGTACCCAGTGGTGCATGGACTGAGTCTTTCTGTGGGGTCTCTTTAATGTAAACATCATGGATGGCATGGATGGCATTGGATTGTGGTGATTTTTGTGTGTTTTTTGATTTGTTTGGCTGCTGTTGGGGCCTTTTGCCCAGGGGTACCCAGTGGTGCATGGACTGAGTCTTTCTGTGGGGTCTCTTTAATGTAAACATCATGGAGGGCATGGATGGCATTGGATTGCGGTGATTTTTGTGTGTTTTTCGGTTTTTTGGGGTGTTGATGGGGCCTGTCCATGTGGGTGGGGCCATTTTGAGTGCTGGAACAGGCAGGGCCTGGCCATGTGCTCGGGGGCAAGGGGCCATTTTGAAGGCAGGCAGTGTTCTCAGGCCTGCAACCATTTTGCCTAGCTTTCATCCATTATTTATTTATTTATAACACTTGTAGAGCGCACAAATACCAACCGGTGTCCTGGTGCTGAAGTGGTACCTCCCTGAGATTGAGATTACCCAGCTAGAGGGTAAAGAGCCATGTTTTAAGGTTTAACAGATTGGTGTTTAATTTAAGGGTCAGGGGGAGGGAGTTCCATGCCTTTGCAGCTTCCCCAACAAAGCTCCTGCCCCCCCAGCGTGCTTTCCTGATCCGAGCTGTTTTAATCAGTCCCATGCTGGCAAACCTCAATTGTCTCCCTGGTCTGTGCCATTAAAAATGATCCTGAAGAAACACTGGGCCCAGACCATGCAGAGCCTTGAAGACAATGCAGAGGGCTTTAAACATGATCCTCTTCCGTATCGGGAGCCAATGCAATTCCTCCAGTTCCTTAGTGACTGAGGAAAACTTGGGCAAGCCCACGATGAGGCAGGCTGTCGCATTTTGTAGGACCTGAAGTTTGTTCAACACCCCCTGTTGGGCCTCGAGAAAGAGGCTGTTACAGTAGTCGAGGCGCGATAGCACGAGTACCGTCGCTACCATCTTTTTGCTTCCCTCTGGTAAGAAGGGGAGAACTTTCCTGATAGTTTTCAGAATCCAATGTATGGAGGAGGTCAGCGCCTTGACTTGGGGTTTGAAGGAAAGTTGGTTGTCTATAATGACTCCCAGATTCTTCACCTTTTGAGCCGGAGATGGCGGAGCTCCCATATCTGTCGGCCACCATCTGGGGCTCCAAAGGTTTGAACTGGACCCAAAGACAAGCACCTCAGTCTTGGAGGAATTTAATTTTAAACAGCTTTTTGCCATCCTGGAGCTGACTGCAGACATACAATCCTGAAACCTGGCTGCCACCCCCAGCTCTTTCCCGGGAAGCACCGAGACCACAATCTGGGTGTCGTCTGTGTAGGATGTTAACTCAAACCCGAAGGATCGGATCACAGGGGCAAGAGAGGATACATAGATATTAAATAAAGTGGGGCTAAGAGAGGATCCCTGCGGGACCCCCCCGGGGAGTTCGAAAGGTCTTGATTCGAAGTCCCCCATAACAACCACTTGTACCCGGTCTTTTGGGAAGGCCTTCAGAATGTTGAGTGCTTGCCCATGGATCCCGCAGCCCTCCAATCGGTCCACCAACATAGCGTGGTGAACCGTATCGAAGGCCGCTGACAGATCCAAAAGGATCAGCACTGCTTGGCCCCCATCGTCGAGCACCTTCCGGACCTCCTCTGTGGACTTGATCAGGGCGGTCTCAGTGCTGTGTCCTTCTCTAAACCCATGTTCGGCCGGGTCTAGACCCTTCGAGTTACGCAAGAAGGAACAGAGCTGGGAGTTCATGATTTTCTCAACAAGTTTTGCCGGCAGTGGTAATCTGGCAATTGGCCTATAGCTGTTGGGGTCCGCGATATCCCGCGATGGTTTTTTAAGTAGTGGGTGAATGGAAGCCCGCTTCCACACTGTGGGAAAATCGCCCTTCTCAAACATTAAATTAAAAATGCTGGTTAGAGAGTCTGCAATAGGGACGGCTGCCAGCTTTGCAATTGACGTAGGGCAGGGATCTTGGGGGGGAACCAGATTTGGTTGTCATCAGTAGTTTTAAAACTTCACTAGAGTTTACTGGCTTGAAGGCAACAAATTTTTCCTCCGAAGACCCGTCGGGAAGTCCCCTATGGGACCCCTCCGCAAGGCTGAGGACTACCTGCTGTTCAAGTGTGGTAAAAATTGCTTGTACTTTGTTGAGAAAGAAGTCAGCCAATGATTCACAAAGTTCGATGTTGGGAGGCACAGTCGTCAATTTAGGGGAGGTTAGACTGACCACGGTATCGAAAAGTTCTTTGGCTGAGTTCTTTGCCTTCTCAATTCTGTCCGTGTAATAGGCGCTCATGTCCTTCCTCTATGTTCTCTTTATATGACCTAAGGCTGATTTTTAGTCTTTCTTTATCAGGTTCGTGATAGTTCACTCGCCAGATCCGTTCTAACTTTTTACATATTATTTTTCTTTCTCTAAGCACATCTGAGTACCATGGGGCCGAAGGAACCGGCCTAGTAGGCCGACACCGCTTGGGCGGCACTATCCTGTGACAGGCCCTATCGAGCCCAGGGGTAGTGAGTGGTGCATGGGTCTAGTCTTTCTGTGGGGTGTCTTGAATTTAAACATCATTGAGGGCATGGATGGCATGGGATTGCGGTGATCTTTGTGTGTTTTTCGATTTTTTTGGCTGCTGTTGGGGCCTTTTGCCCAGGGGTACCCAGTGGTGCATGGACTGAGTCTCTCTGTGGGGTCTCTTTAATGTAAACATCATGGAGGGCATGGATGGCATTGGATTGTGGTCATTTATGTGTGTTTTTCAATTTTTTGGGGTGTTGATGGGGCCTGTCCATGTGGGTGGGGGCGATTTTGAGTGCTGGTACAGGCAGGGCCTGGCCATGTGCTCGGGGGCAAGGGGCCATTTTGAAGCCAGGCAGTGTGCTTTGTTGTGCCATAGGGGTGCACCCAGTCTGCCATGCTTTCATCCATTATGCCCAGGGGTACTCTGTGGTGCATGGGCCTAGTCTTTCTGTGGGGTATCTTGAATTTAAACATCATTGAGGGCATGGATGGCATTGGATTGTGGTGATTTTTGGGTGTTTTTTTCGATTTTTTGGAGTGTTGATGGGGCCTGTCCATGTGGGTGGGGGCCATTTTGAGGACTGGTACAGGCAGGGCCTGGCCATGTGGTGGGGGTCTAGGGGCCATCTTGAAGCCAGGCAGTGTGCTTTGTTGTGCCATAGGCCTGCACACAGTCTGCCATGCTTTCATCCATTATGCCCAGGGGTACTCTGTGGTGCATGGGCCTAGTCTTTCCGTGGGGTGTTTTGAATTTGAACATGATTGAGGGCATGGATGGCATTGGATTGTGGTGATTTTTGTGTGTTTTTCGATTTTTGGGCTGTTGTTGGGGCCTTTTGCCCAGGGGTACTCTGTGGTGCATGGGCCTAGTCTTTCTGTGGGGTGTTTTGAATTTGAACATGATTGAGGGCATAACTGGCATTGGATTGTGGTGATTTTTGTGTGTTTTTTCGATTTTCTGGGCTGTTGTTGGGGCCTTTTGCCCAGGGGTACTCTGTGGTGCATGGGCCTAGTCTTTCTGTGGGGTGTCATGAATTTGAACATGATTGAGGGCATGGATGGCATTGGATTGTGGTGATTTTTGTGTGTTTTTCGATTTTTGGGCTGTTGTTGGGGCCTTTTGCCCAGGGGTACTCTATGGTGCATGGGCCTAGTCTTTCTGTGGGGTGTCTTGAATTTGAACATGATTGAGGGCATGGATGGCATTGGATTGTGGTGATTTATGTGTGTTTTTTTACTTTTTGGGGTGTTGTTGGGGCCTTTTGCCCAGGGGTACTCTGTGGTGCATGGGCCTAGTCTTTCTGTGGGGTGTCTTGAATTTGAACATGATTGAGGGCAAGGATGGCATTGGATTGTGGTGATTTTTGGGTGTTTTTTGATTTTTAGGCTGTTGTTGGGGCCTTTTGCCCAGGGGTACTCTGTGGTGCATGGGCCTAGTCTTTCTGTGGGGTGTCTTGAATTTGAACATGATTGAGGGCATGGATGGCATTGGATTGTGGTGATTTTTGTGTGTTTTTTTACTTTTTGGGGTGTTGTTGGGGCCTTTTGCCCAGGGGTACTCTGTGGTGCACGGGCCTAGTCTTTCTGTGGGGTGTCTTGAATTTGAACATGATTGAGGGCATGGATGGCATTGGACTGTGGTGATTTTCGTGCGTTTTTTCGATTTTTTGGGGTGTTGATGGGGCCTATCCATGTGGGTGGGGGCCATTTAGAGGACTGGTACAGGCAGGGCCTGGCCATGTGGTGGGGGTCTAGGGGCCATCTTGAAGCCAGGCAGTGTGCTTTGTTGTGCCATAGGCCTGCATACAGTCTGCCATGCTTTCAACCATTATGCCCAGGGGTACTCTGTCAGTGGTGCATTGTATTGGTCTTTCCATTTTGGGGGGTGGGTATAATAAAAATGCTTACTTGCAAACTATTAATTGAAGCGCTACATATGCAACATTTATTTAACTGATGTTCCTCTGGCTTTGTTTTCTTTTAGGTACAGAAAGACGAATCATCAGCCTCATCCTTCCTCATCAGTGCCAGGAACAAGTCCTGCTGCGGTGTGTGCAGCACAACGTCACGTGTGGCCACAGACAACTCTGCAACTTGTGCAACTGCGGCCTGCTGTTCTGACATCTGAAGAAGATGGCCCCAAAAAAAGCTGCCCGTAACTCCTCTAGCAAGAAGGTTGCCAGTAATGAGCAGTAGAAGCAAGTGGCGCCACTTACCAAGGAGACTGGTGTGCCGACCGCCGCACTTTTTGGGAATAAAAAAAAAGTACACCTTCAGCAGCAGCGGGGTCTGCTGGGGACCAAGCTGGGAGAAGCACCCCCGCTCCATTGGGCTTAGTGCCACCACCACCACGCCAACTTAAGTCCAAGCCCTTGAGTGCTGCCGGGGCAGCCAGTCTAGTTGTTCAATCACCATCGACCAGTGATGTTGGCTCATCGCAAGAAAGTATCAGCATCCCTCAATCAACACAGGTTGTTGAAACTCCAACACAGGTTGTTGTAACCACCACAGCCGCAACAACAACCACATGTGCAAGTACAAGCCCAAGTACATGTGGAAGGAGAGGCAGCGCAAGGAGATGCGCAAGCAGAGGTGCATGGAGCGGCACAAGTGCCCATAATAATTGTTCCTCCCGAAGTAGGGGCACACCAGGAAATCGACATTCAAGCCAAGGTATCATTTGAGGAAGCCACTCCTCCTGATCATTCATTGTCTTCCAGATCCCTATCAAGGAAAAGATAAAGGATGGTGTCTACATCTTCTTCAAGCACCCTTCCTTCTGATGATATGGATCCAAATTGGGAACCACCACAGCCGTCTGAGAGTGAGGCACACCATGATCTGACAAAGGTGGCTAAGCGTAAAAGGAAGGTCCCCGAAAGTCTCGT
This sequence comes from Lissotriton vulgaris, assembly GCF_964263255.1. NCBI lineage: Eukaryota > Metazoa > Chordata > Amphibia > Caudata > Salamandridae > Lissotriton > Lissotriton vulgaris. The sequence goes on from NC_141686.1 coordinate 71,310,623, forward strand.
ACTTATGAAGTGTGATGATGATGCTGAACAAGAAGTGGCGGTTAATCCTGCTGATGAAGACTCTCACGACAACGATGCAGTCATCATAAACGTCACTCCAGGCTCAGCCGACATGCAGCAAACAGACATTTTTACCCTAGCCCGAAATGCTGCTGAGCGTGATGTTGTCGACATGGGAATGGGACCACCACCAATGCAGTTAACTAGTACACCACCACCTACCGCTTCCATATTTTCTCACCAGAAGGGACCTCCATCCACCTCCACCTCCACCTCCACCTCCATTTCCTCAATTAGTGGTGCTGCAAGTGCACAACGTAGTAAAGTTCGGGAACACACATCCTCCACTTCATCTGGCATTAGCATTACCAGTATTGCCTCCTCCGCCCCCCACAGACATTTGAATTCCACAGTTTGGGACTTCTTTAGTGTTAGCACAGCAAGGGAAAACATAGCCATTTGTACCATTTGTAAGCTTGGAGTTAGTCGTGGTAAGCTTGGTACCAACTATGGTACTGGAGGCCAGAGAGGTCATCTTGAGAGACAGCACACTGTCATGTGGCATGCGCACCTAAAGAAGATCAAGGAAGCCCAAATTGCAAGTCAACGAACTGTATCCGTTGAAGTTTCATCTGATGATGACGAGGAGGAAGAAGCGTCAAACATTTCTTCACTTACACCCAGTACACCTGTCAGCAGCACACCCCCTGCAAGATATATGAGCCACACTAAGAGTGTGGGAGAGAGTGAGACACCAACGCGAAAAAGTTCATCATCACCGAGCGTAACTGGGTCGAAGAAGTCATCATCATCCCGTAAAATCATGGTCCAGCCCACCATTAGAAGCATGTTGTTTTCAGATGCGCCATTTGAACGCAACCACCCAATGACGCGTCTGTATAACACTAAGCTGGCTAAAATGCTAGCGCTGGACCTTCTCCCTTTTTCTTTTGTGGAAGGGGTTGGTTTTCTTGAATTAGTGGCAACCCTCTGCCCTAAATGGAAGGTTCCTAGCCGGTTCTATTTTGCCAGAGTTGCGGTCCCAGCACTACATGAAGATGTGCTGGAGGTGATTGGGGCAGCTTTGCAGAAGAGTGCTGTTCACACTGTACATCTGACAACAGACATGTGGACCAGTTGCCAAGGCGTTGATTACATGTGCATCACTGCACATGGTTGGAGATTTGATAAGCTCCTTCAGTGGAGCTGCCTTGTCATGGAAAGTAATGAGAATTTGAATCAACAACAGCAATGTAATTTGCTTCACTTGCCTATCCCTCTTTTAAGGCTGCATTCTCTGCTTAGATGTCAAGAGTTTCTTGACTTGGTTGCTGTAATAGAGAGCCCATATCAAGATTGTGATCCATAGTTATTTCACTAAAATGTTGTCTCTGGTGTCACAACCTTCAAATGGTTAGACGTTATGGAGTTTTCTTTAACTTGACCTTGGCCTGTCTTTGATATGCAATATGCCTTCTAGTAGCCACTTTAGCTCTACGTGATATGGAATTTGAAGGAGCGATCTGCAATTGAGGAATCTGAAAAAGGCAAAACCCCTTAAACTAGGCATATCAAGCCTTGGCGGAAGCAAATAATCAATAATGGTGGTTGGCAAGAAAGTGTTTCAGGATAGATTGCCAGAAATAAATGCACAAGCCAAAGAAATTATTGAGCACTGGACTTCAACGGTAATGTGATTTAACAAGACGCAGTTTTGAAGCTCTTAAAATGAGCTGACATAGGAAGAAGAACTTGTCAACTGGAAGTTCTTCCATCTTGGATTGGAAGCTATAGGAAGGTTCTAGAACATTCAGGAAGCTTAAAGACGTTTCGCAACATTTTGGAAGGACGGTTAGAAAAAGGTTCCAGAACTTTATGGAAGAGATTTAAAAATGGTTTTGTACGCATTATAAATCCCTCTGGGTAATTAAAGTGTACTTCTATCTTCAAGATGTGGCCTTGTGACCTTTTTAAAAGATCTTAAGTATTTCTCCAATCCTGGGGGGCTGGTTCAGAACACAACCTGGTCAAGGGAGAAATTCCAGACCAGCGTGAGAATGCACACAGGAAATTTAGTTTAGAGGCTTTACTAACTTTGGCTGGCATTTCTCTGTTCACTCCAGCCAGTACAAAAACACCAAACTAAGCAAAACCACTTCCTTGAGTAAAGTCACACCTTCATGCCAACTTGTGTGTCATTCTATGGAACCGTTCCTTTTGTACTGCAAGACGAAGCAGTGGCGTAACAAATTTGAGGGGGACCCCTGCAGGATACGTGGAAGGGGCCCCTCCAGTTGATCTCTTCATGTAGGACTTTCACAGGGTACATGTCTTGGGGGGAGGCTAAATGTCTGCCTACTCCACTGTCCGCAGGTCTGCTTCCGAGACTGTCGGTGCTTCTGCAAGAGTTGTGGGCTGGTGGTTCAGATGACAGATTATGCCCATCGAGTCTCTCTCCATCACTTCTTCTCTATCACTAAATCTCTTCTGTTTGTGTCTCCATCACACAATATCCTGTCTCTCTCTATCAGTCATTCTCTATCACTCACTCTCTTCTGTGTGCATTTCACTCATATAATATTGTTGTGGTCTCTATTCATCACTCCCTCTCCCCCAGCGTCTCAATCATATAATATCCTCTTTGTGTCCCTTGATCCAGTGCTGCTCCAGAAATTACCTGCAAACCATCACCATACTCTTAAGGAGCTATTCTCACATTACTTGTCAGTGGGGCTCACAACACCGTGAGTCATTTATACATACATTCACCCTGCTCCCAGGATTGGTGAAGACTTAGAGGAGAGCTGCTGGATTTTAGCGTAGTGTCTTATTTCAAACTAAAATTTTATACTCTATATACATCTGCAGTTTATCGATATTACCATGATTTTATTTCAAGAAACATTAAAACACCCCACCATTATTGTCAATGGATCTGCTAGTAAAAGTTAACCAATGGACAACAAGACCAGCTTAATTCTCCATTTATTTAATTTTTATTTAGAGATTAAATCTCCCAGCAAGACCTTACTTTTATTCACTCTATTTCAATGATCATTTTAAACATTAATAACCTAGAGAGAAAGAGAAGTTAAATTCAAACATTATATTTATTAGCATACCAGTTCAGGAAACTAAGTAAAAATGATATTACCAAGATTTCAGGGGTATTTACGAGGGGTATACAAAAAATGTTGTTTTCATCCTCGCTCCATCGACTCCCTCCTTTGGTGATTTATCACCAAATACCACCCACAATTTCGTAAATTTTATCTCAACAAGTTTCAAATTCTTTCAATTAGTGTGAGTTATACTCTAGTTTCTTTCTGTCTTGATAAAGTTTCTCTTTGAACTCTTCCATCTCAATATCACCTTTTTCACGATCCCTTTCTATTAATATTTCTTCTCTTTCTGAGTTTACAACTTATCTTAAAATTAAAATTACTACTATTATTATTGTTACTGGAATTAGTACCTTCCCCATTATGGATGTACCTATTTCATAAAACCAATTTCTAACTGCTGAAAAACTTATACCCAGGTTCTCAAGAACACCATCAACCTCCAGGGGTTCAACTTCCTTATGCAACTCTGTAAGATTTGTAATATATCTCTGTTTGACCTGGCACCATTGGCGTGGGTCTCCCTTCCATTTTTACTGTTGCCTTGTGTATTTTTGCTGGTATTAGATGCTTTGGGCACTGTGCCACTGCTATTCAGTGCCACAGTGCAAGTGCTCCCTATTGTACATTGATGTATTAATCAGTGGTTCCATGTTTGGCTATTTGGTTTACTTGGCAGACTACTAGACTAGTGCACTGAGTGTGCCCAGGGTGTGTAAATCCAAATGTTGCTGGTGGGCCTGCAGCACTGGTTGTGCCACCCACAGAAGCAGCCTTGTAAAATGTGTCTAAGGTCTGCCATTGCAGAGCCTGTATGCAGTCTGGTACTGTCATATTGACTGGGCAAGTGCACCCACTTGCCAGTCCTTAAACCTTCCCTTTTCTTCATATCAGTCACCCCTATGGTAGGCCCAAGGGCAGGGTGCATTGTAAGTATAAGGTAGGACAAGCCATGATGTGTGTGGCATGTCCTAATAGTGAATTACAGCCATTTTAGTTTTTCACTATTGCAAGGCTACCTGTTCTCCATAGGCCAGAATGGGCTGTTAGATTATTACCTGTTTATAATCCTAACTGTTTCAGAGAACATTATAGAAATTCGAGTTTAGTATGCCTGAACGCAGAATGATAAAATACATATTTTAGTAAATTTGGTTTTAACATTCTGTATTTGCAAATACCACTTTTAGAAAGTAGGTATTTGCTTGTCTAACTATCCAAAGCCTGCCTTTGCTAGATTGTGTATTCCTTGTCTGCTTTTGTGATTGACAGGGCTGGAGGATTCCATGAGACAGGATGAGTCAGCCCAGTGGTGAATAGAGAGCTCTGCATCTAGATGGGAGGGAGGAGTTGCACCTGAACCTTGAATAGGGCTGTGGCTGCCTCCCACAATGCTAGCTCCACTTCCTGGGGAGCGGCTGATGTCTCTGCCCTGCATACTGAAAGAAGAGTAGGAGTTCTCTAAACAAAGTGCTCCAGGACTGTACTTGCCTTCCACAATGCTGACTCCACCTCCTGTGGGGCGTCTGATGTGCCTGCCCTGCACTGTAAAAGGAAAGGAGATGTCTGGTAAACAGAGTGCTTCAGAACTGGTTTAGACTGGGCAAAGGCACCTCTCCCCTCAGAGAACAAAGGATTTGGGGGTATAAGTATTGGGACCCTGATTCCATGAAATTATATCACTTTTGGACAACAAGAAGAAATCTTTACTGAGGAGAGGAACCTGAAGAAACTGAGGAGAGACTATTCCCAAGCTGAAGTGCTGCTTGGGGGATTGGCCTGCAGTGGTTGCCTTACTACCATAGGCAGGAGAAAGGAACTTTGTGTACTTTGCTTTCAACTTGTGAAGGATCTCCAAGGGCTTGGAAAAGAGTTTGCCACTTGCTGAAGTCTCAGGGACAACAGACTTTACCCCCCAGCTCCCCAGAGTTCTTTGGAAGTGCCTGCTGTTGTTTTGGGGCCTTCTGAGGAACTGCGTGTCGCAAGGAGCTGGAAGCGCGACTCAACGAGAAGAAGCGTGTCGCCGTCGCTGTGCCTGCCGTCGCAACTCTGAAGGAGGGTGTCGCCGTTCAAACTGTCGCACTGCACCGCATCGGAGAGAAGCGTGCCGCAACGAAGAGGAAGCGTGTTGCCGTCGCAACTTCAAAGGAGGGTGTCGCTGCTGTAGCTGTCGCATTGCACCGCATCAAGAGAAGAATCTCACCGTGAGGTCGGAGCGTGTCGCCGTCGCTGTGCCTGCCGTCGCAACTCCAAGGGAGGGTGTCGCCCCTGGAACTGTTGCACTGCACCGCATCGAAGAAAAGCGCCTCGCATCCCCGAGAAGCGCGCTGTCGTCTGAGCCGCTGCCATCACATTGTGGATATCACCACTGTAGTTGTCCCATCGCGCGGAAGCTTCACGCTTTGTGGGAGAAGTGTGTCGCAAGTGGATCTACTGCTGTCGCATCGCGGAAAAAGGGTGTCGCCACTGCAGTCCACGCATCGAACCGAGAACTTCTTTCATCCCCGAGAAGCGTGCCGCATCTGGAAGATCTTCCCGTCTTTATTCTTTGCACCTGAACTTTGCCGCATTTCCCTCGCTGCGACATTGCTTGTCGTGGTAGCGTAACGCAACCTAAGGTACATTGACGCAAAGTGTCGCATCTAAGATCTGAACTGAACTAATCTAAAATCTACCATCTTAAAGTAATAGTATTGTGTATTTTTGTTGTTTATGGTCTTGTCGTAAGTCTATATAAAGTATACTTAATTTTGATATAAAACCTTATGTGGTGTCCATCTGTAGTGTTGTCACTGGGTTACTGTATGTGGTCATAATTGCTTAACACACAGCCTATGAGATGAGCCTGTCTGCTCGTGCCAAGTTACAAGGGGGTGAGCAGGGGTTACTTTAGGAGTGTAATCCCATTATCCTGACTAGAGGCAAGGGTTCCTGTTTGTCACAAGTACTAGGCTTGGGCGTAACATCCGTTCCGCTCGCGGATTTTGCGGATTTTCGCAAATTCGCACGCAGCGGATTTTTTTGCTTTGTGATACAAAATTGCGGCGTGCGGCGTTCACTTACCGTCATTCAGCGTTTGCAGAGTTGTTTTTCTCAATGTTTTGCGTGTGCTGCGCCATTTTGGATCTTGCTGCGGGATCCCGCGGGAGTTTGGCGACCGCGATTAAGTCATCGCGGCTTGCCACCTTGCACAGCGAGAGTTTGTCAACGTGAGTACGCCGTGATCACGCATCAATTGCGAACACGTAGATGCGGCGGGCAGCAACAATCTCGTACTCGCGAAATTGCAAAATTTGCAATTCTGCACAAGAAATCCACCAGCAAGCAGCATAAACCTTCTGAAAATGATGATTTTTATCAGAATAACTCCTCAGGTTGACATTTGCCTACACTTTTTTTTGCAAGGAGTCCATTTTTGGGGGGGGGGAGGAAGGAAGTGCCCCACAGTCTCCAACTTCCTGTTCCTGTCCAGCAGGCTCCTTCCAGTGCTTTCTTCATGTGCTGGTCACTTTGATTTGGATCTTGACCTGGAAGGATTACTTTTTGTGGATGCTGCTGGATATTTGGATTTGAGGCCTTTTTGACTTTCTTTGGATCACTTTTGGATTAGAAATTTCACAAGTAAGTTTGTTTGGGGAATTACAGTTGCTGCAACTGCAATTTTTGGGCTGTTGTTGGGGCCTTTTGCCCAGGGGTACTCAGTGGTGCATGGACTGAGTCTTTCTGTGGGGGTCTCTTTAATGTAAACATCATGGAGGGCATGGATGACATTGGATTGTGGTGATTTTTGTGTGTTTTTCGATTTTTGGGCTGTTGTTGGGGCCTTTTGCCCAGGGGTACTCTGTGGTGCATGGGCCTAGTCTTTCTGTGTGGTGTCTTGAATTTGAACATGATTGAGGGCATGGATGGCATTGGAATGTGGTGATTGTTGTGTGTTTTTTCGATTTTTTGGGGTGTTGATGGGGCCTGTCCATGTTGAGGAAATATAAATTTTTGGTCATGTTATGTTCCCTAGCGCGTACCCCACCGACTCCATGTACCAGCTTAAAGTGCATGTAACTTCCCTCCTGTGCCAGCTATGAAGACGCAAATACATTTGCGTCCACCGTTAACATGTCCTCCTTCAGATCCACCATGAATGGATTATATAGTCCGTTCCTAAGTATGCTATGCCACCGTCTTTTTGTAGTACACTTTACGTGTTTTCCTGCTCCAGCAGAGTAGGCCCTGAATTTCTGCCATCGAACCTCTTTTGTGGCTCCTGACTCTGGCAGCCTCTGCCCAGGCTACCTCTGTACCCGTGAACTCTGACTTACTTTCAGCGCGGCCCCTCGCGCTCAGCTCAAGCCTGCTTTCTGCCAAGACTGACTATAACCTTCGAGTTATCTATTCCGCTCCCCGAGAATACATTCCTGCCTACTAGATCCTGTAAACATCCTCTCCAGCTGCAGAGCCAAAGGGCCGACCTGTCTCAATGCAAATAATTCATAGCCTCTGTTGCCATGCTTCCATGGAAGGCCCCGTGCCCCCACGCTTCACATGCAGACACTTAGGCGCTTATACACGCATCCACGGTTAGCATAGAATAGCTTCTGCCCTAGAGACCTTTCCGCCCAGATAGTATAGTTCCTAAACATTAGATATCAGATATGATAGAAGTACAAGTTGATCTGACATGCCAGACTTCTGTCTCTTTCCGTCAGTGTAAATGTCAAGTCCCCTGCATCCCGTCAATCACACGTCATGCAGCTGCGCGCGCATCCAAGCTTCCGATTTCTGCTGACATCGCAACAATTCTGTTAGCACCACCCCTTGGTGCCACCCACTTGCATCACCTATCAGTGACGTTTCTAGCACACACCTCTGGTTCACGCCTAGTTTACGCCTCTTGATTACGTATTAGTACCACATGTATACTGTTATCTTGTCTTCTCTCAGCTGTTACGCCTCTTACATTACTTCTTATGGTATAAATCAAGTATATAAGCTATGTATTGTTAATAAACGGGAGCACTCTATCCCTTCTGACACCCCTGTGGTGGTCAGAACATGATATCCTGATCAAGACCATTCCTTTTTGAGGAATAAAACCCTTAGAAACTCTAACACCACGGACTCTGTCTTTTTTCATCCGATCTGAGTTATTATTGATTAAGTACTTACCTGCATAGAAATTAAGAGAGTAAATTAATTATTTACGTCATTTTGGCGCCCGAATAGGGACCCCTCCCCCACCTCACGCGCCGGTTGGTGCGTTGCAAGCTGTGTCCCCTGCCATCAGTTAGAAGGAACCTACGCGCACTGGCAGGATTTCCTGCATCTCCCTCTGACTCAAGGAGGTGACGAAGACTGCGATCAGTGCCCAGACGAGGCGGTGAGGAGTGCGGAGGATCCCGACCAGAGCCTAGCCGAAAGAAGCAAGGTCCGAGGTGTCCAGAGGCCCACCAGGTTTCCAAATTTTTCCGAAGTTTTCCGAAGTTTTCCGAGTCGAGTCCAGTCGAGTTTTCCGAGGCCTTCTGTTTCCGTGCTTCCCGGTGAGTACCATTGCTGGGTCGTATCTAGACGGGTTTGGGTACGCAAGTCCGGTCTGCACTGTTTTTAGGCAGTGTATCTGTACTGTTTAGCAGTATATCTAGTATTCCGAATTTCTGCACTGTTACACCAGTGTATCTGTACTGTTGAGCAGTACATCCAGTATAGGGGGGTAGTCATCTACGTCTTCAAATGTCCTTATGTGATTAATGTCGTGGTATGAATGTGATTGTTTAATGTGCATTATTGTGTTTCTTGAATCAACTAGCTGTAACTCGTATTAAATAGTAAAGATCAAACATTCAGTAATAAGTAAGCAAAATGCCGTTTTTCAACAAGTTAAAGCAGATAGGAACTAGGAAAGGGATACTGGAGGAAGAAATTCCTATTCCCCCTAGGGACACTCCCGGCAATTTTATGTACCAGAAGCATGGCATAGATGCCATATTATATCTAGATTTATGGGCCGATTACACCAAACACCTAGACGAAAGACACAGATGGCCGGTCACCGGAACATGGGATGCCGAGTGCATCATGAGGGTAGAAGAAGCATTATGGAAAAAGAAAGCTAGACAATCCCAGAAGGACGCCATAGAATTTTGGCGTAAGGAATCACGTAAGCGTGCTGACAAAGCACTCCGTAGAGAAGACAGACTTAAAGAATCAGAGAAAGACCAAGAAAACGAATTAGTTACTGAAGGGATTCGAGTAAAAACAGAACAAATAGACCGTGCCCGAAATAATCTTGTAAACGGTATGTATCTTGCAGCAGATGGCACATCTGAAGCCCTATCAGAAATACCGAAAAACTTACCGACACCATTAGTCCCAACTAAAGTAACGCATAAAACTACTAAAGATATATTCCTAAATTCATATTTAGAGGATGTAGTACCAGCTTACACCAATCTGCCTGTCCGTGCCCTGCCTACTGACAGGGATGGGGGTGGCACTACGCCCCCGGATCATGTCCCGCCGGTATCGCGACAGACCTCCCCTGTTCCGCCAGCTCCGCCACTTCCCGCACTCAAGACTGACTTACCGAAACAAGTCCTACCTGATCCTACTAAACGACAAATTCAAGTTCAGATACAGACTCCGCGGAGAGATAATGCCCAAGCATCCGCCGCAGGAGGTGCGACTGCGGGTCCGCAGACCCCGCCATTGACACACAGATTCAATTTAAGGGACACGCAGAATCCTTTCCAGTCTCCCCACACGACGCGCCTTGACGCATTAAAAGAAAACATGTCAGTTTGCAGATATGATCCAGTACCTGGAAGAAACGATCTAATGATATTGGCATCCCTTCGGTTAAGATCTGCCACTGATAGCTTGCTATGCTATGTAGGAATGAAGGAGCGTCTAGATAGAATATATGAGTTTGTTCAGACAGGGAAAGACCCTGACAGTGTCAAAGATGCCATGCATAAACAGAAAGTTGACATTCAAGCCCAGATATTACGATTTTTTATAAATTGTCTAATAAGAGAACGAGACAGGCCCGAGACAGATCAAAGTGAGTTAGACGCATTAAACAAGTGGGGTCAAAATATAGCAGAGGGAAAACATGATAGGGGGGCTTGCATAGCCAGTATGTCCCAGAAAATTAGAAAGGCAGTATTAACTGCACATAGGGAAGGGAATGATAAAGCTTCCTCCGAGGAGGAAGAAGAACTTACAGAACAAGGAAGGACTACAGATACTATAGCGTATGTAGGTAAGGGAGATTACCTTAGGAAAGGCGTCCGTCCGGAAAACAAGAGAGTTTTTTTCTCTGCTTTAACAAATCCGAATTCTTCTGAGCATCAGTTCCAGGAAACTGATAAAAGGCTTCGAGACCGAATGGGGTACCATGTACTCAATTCTATGGATGAACAGGAACTAGCCCGGTCAGCCGTGTTATGGGCCGAAAACCCAGACATATATAATGATGATACGTTAGTGCAGACATTCTTGAACCTTTCCCCAGACGAGCAGAAAATAGCAGGTGTATACATGATTCAGCACCTCCTCATCAAGTTCAGAAACCATCATTCCGATCCAGGTCCCTTACACGAAACATTAGAAGCCCTACTCATGGATAGATGGAGAGGTTTCAGTACCAAATTAATACAAATAATTCTAGAACAACGACGTAAGTATAACACCTTCATAAGCTCTGAATATGTTCCCCCGCCGCCTCCAGAAAGGAAAACGTATCACATGCAATGCCTGAGTAGCATTGAAAGTCAGAACCCCTTACGAGAAGTACACCCAGTTATGGGTGCGGATCAAGTTTTAAGGCGTGTGTATGTCCACACACCACTGACTAAGTTAGAACTGTTAGAAATGAAGAAATTAGTCCCGTGTCACGATAAAGACCCTGCAGGTTTTCACAGAGAGCTCAAAGACATGTTACTGATGGGGGATTACACGTATGATGATATTATGAAAATGTTAAAGGTACTGTTGCCCACGGGCATTTACGAGAAATTAAAGGAAAAGGATTGGGAGGTGGGAGAGTCAAAGATAGCATGGGCAGAAATAGAAGACGAAGAAAGCAAACGAATCCCAGGGGTAGGCCTTGGGGACAAGACTAAAGCATTGCCCGGATTAATAGTACAGGTTTTGCCAAGATTATTGACAACTAGAAAGGAAGATTGGGACGCAATCTCGTCCTGTAAACAGAAACAAGATGAAGATACTAGTGACTTCTATTCAAGATTCGAGAAATGTTTCATTATAAATAGTGGCCTACAACCTAGTAGCGAGTCATATCCACACCTTTTCGTATCAAAGTTAGTAGAGAATTCCCTACCATTAGTCAAAAATAGAGTGTACAAAGTTGAAAGTACTTGGCAGGCAAATACGCCGTCCCAGATGTTACAAATGTTACAATATCACCAGAACAGAATTAGAGAAGAACAAGATCAGGAACAGAAACGTATGAAAGACACGAAAATGAAAATGTTGGTAGCTCAGACGGTCCCAGCCGACGGTCAAAGAAAAGGTGGGGCCCAGACTAATCATTCTGCAGCTCCCGTTAAAGGGACATGTAATTACTGCAAGCAGCCAGGTCATTATGTACATGAATGCCCAGTCCTGAAACACAACATCGCGACAGGTAAAACTAAAGAAAGACCGCATCCGCCTAGACATGAACATGGCCATCAACAGACCTCGCAGAACGAACAACAAATGCAAAATATGCAGCCTGCGCATGCTCAGTCCCACACAGCACAGACAGTAGCAGTACCACAGCCACAGCCCATTGCCGCGACTCAGCAAGTCTCACAACAGATGTACCAGTATGCCCAAGCTGCATATCCAGATTACCCCCGATATACATGAAACAGCCTAGAGAGGGAAGGTGGTTTGCCTCTTATTGAAATTCCTGTAGATCAAGAAGGTCCTTATGTACACAGTCACGTATTAGGAAAAGACAGAAAGTTTTTAATTGACACAGGGGCAAGTCGCACTACAATCAGTCACAATGAAGTCCCAGGGGCACCCCTCTCAGGCTCACAGAATGTTTCCCTTGGTTTTTCAGGACAGCCTATTGTAAATGAAGTATCGGAACCAGTACCATTAGCTGTGGGTCCATTATCCCGAGTTACAGATTTGTTACTTACGAAATCATGTCCAGAAAATCTGTTAGGAATTAAAACACTGAAGGCTCTAGGAGCTATAATATGCTGTTCCCCGGAGGGAGTCAGACTCTTTCTACGGGATTTCAAGGGTCATTATGTTTTACGTGATTTTGATGTCAGATTGAAAAATGTACCAGATCACTTATGGGAAAAAGGCCCAGCTGATGTAGGTTGTATGCATATCACTCCATACCGTGTTACACTCAAGACAGGAGTTGTCCTACCTAGAATCAGACAATACAAGTTACCACCCGATGCTGTAATGGCTTTACTGAAAATCATTGAAGAGCTTATTGCCCAGGGAGTGGTCGTAGAGACCGACTCCAATATCTGTAATTCACCCATCATTCCAATTCTTAAACGTACAGACCGCAATGCACCGCCAGTATATCGGCTGGTGATTGATCTTCGAGAGCTGAATAAATGCATTGTACCACAGTACCCTGTGGTCCCCGATATCTCTTCCCTATTGACTGCTATTGATTCAGAAGCAACGTTCTTTACTGTAATTGACCTCAAGAACGCTTTCTTCAGTGTACCTATTGATCCGGAGAGCCAATATCTCTTCGGATTCAGTTTAAATGGACGAAGTTTCAAATTTTCCCGCGCACCTCAAGGATTCACAGAAAGCCCCAGCATCTATAGTCAAGCACTGAAAAGACAACTAGATTGTATTCAAATGCCAGTTAATACCGCTTTACTGCAATACGTCGATGATCTGCTGATCACCGCACGAAGTGAGCCCGAATGTGAACAAGCATCGTTAACAGTTTTGCATTTCCTGGCCGACAAGGGACACAAGGTGTCTCCTTCGAAGCTACAATTCTGTGTTCAGCAAGTTGTGTACTTGGGTCACTTGCTGTCCAAAGTGGGGAGACAGCTCACTCCCGATCGCATTCAGTTAATTGTAAATATGCCACGACCCCAGACACAAAAGGAAGTGCGGGCCTTCATAGGCCTCACCTCGTACTGCAGACAATGGATTCCTCAATATGCATTTCTAGCTAAACCACTCATCCAGTTAACGACGCAGGAGGCAGCAACTTCGCCTGCCCTCCCTTGGACTCAGGAACACACACAAGCCTTTGAGGAATTAAAGAAAGCTTTATGCCAAGCACCAGTTTTAGCGACACCATGTTACAGCAAACCGTTTACACTTTTTGTTACAGAACGTGATGGTACAGCGTTGTCTGTCCTCACTCAAGACCAAGCAGGTTCACATAAGCCTTGCGCTTATTTTTCAAGTACATTGGATTCAGTAGCCCAGGCACTCCCTGCGTGCTTAAAGTCAGTAGCAGCAACAGCGTTAGCAATCAGACAGAGCGATTCAATTGTTCTAGGTCATCAGTTAACAGTACAAGTCCCACATTCTGTAGAGGTTCTGTTAAACAGAACCCAGACTCAACACTTGACTATAGCACGACTGACAGGTTACGAATTGACACTATTCCAGCCACACATAGAAATCAGACGCTGCAGTATCCTGAACCCAGCAACACTGTTACCTACAGTTATGACAGATCCAGTTCCGCATGATTGCATAGAGATCATTAATGCAGTAACAAAGCCCCAACGAGATTTAACAGATGTTCCATTGACAAATCCAGACCTGACACTTTATGTAGATGGTTCATGCATGAGAACAAGTACAGGAGAGTTAGTGGCCGCGTATGCAGTGACCACTGAAACTGAAGTTAAAGAAACACATCGTATTGATACATTATCTGCTCAAGCAGCAGAGCTCATCGCTCTGACCCGAGCCTGTATTCTAGCCAAGAACAGAAATGTCAACATATACACAGATTCCCGTTATGCGTTCGGAGTCGTACACGACTTCGGCATGCTGTGGCAAGAACGAGGTTTTTTGACCTCTCATGGTGCCAAGATACAACACGGTCCTCTCATTCAAAGACTGTTAGAAGCAATACATCTGCCTTCAGCCATATCCGTCATGAAGTGTAAAGCACATACTAAAGTCACAGATTCTGTTTCTCAGGGTAACGACCTGGCAGATCAGACAGCAAAACATACAGCACTGACCGACACTCAGATAACTGATACGACAAAGACAACAGATCCGACAAACTGTATGACAGTCAGGGATCCCACACTAGATGTTATCGACATTCAGACACATGCTACTCCAGAAGAAATAAAGAAATGGATCGAACTAGGAGGGATCCAGACAGATCAAGGTTGGATGACGAAGGGAAAATCTACATGGTTTCTCCCTGACTCTATGGTTCAAGTTATGATAAATACAGCACATAGTCCTGCACATCTAGGAGAGAAAGCAATGTTAGACAGTTTGCAAAATCTCTGGAACAATAAACACTTACGAGCAGCAGCAAAACAGAAAGTGCGTACTTGCATGATCTGTTGTCAGTTCAATCCAGGTAAAAGCGTCCCTGTAGAGCAAGGTGGATTTCATCCTCCCGATCACCCTTTTGAAGTCCTCCAGATGGATTATATCCAGATGGATCGTTGTCGAGGATTTAAATACGTTCTCGTAGTTGTCTGTGCTCTGTCCCGCTGGACCGAAGCATACCCAGTCTCAGATTACACTGCTCCGACCACTGCCAAGCAGCTGGTTCGTGAATTCTTCCCACGATACGGCTTGCCTCGTGTCGTGTACTCAGATAACGGTCAGCCATTCTCATCTGCCTTAATGAAAGAAGTTTCTTTATTACTGGGATACCAGTGGAAGTTCCATTGTGTCCGACATCCAGAAGCCGCAGGCCTTGTTGAAAGGCATAACCAGACACTAAAGATCCGCCTTGCCAAAATATGTCAGGAGAAAGGGGTCGACTGGATAGTCGCCCTGCCAGTGGCACTATTCTACATGAGAATGGTCGCCCATTCGAGATCAGGACTATCCCCGTACGAGGTGGTCTTTGGAAGACCACCGAATATGTGGGGGACGCCCATTCCAAAAAAGATTACTGATGTTGATTCTAACATGTTGACAGATTACCTTGCCTCCTTGATGTCTGCACTCCAATCATGTCGTTCACAGGTTGCCGCAGCCTTCCCTGACAACACTGATGTAAAGCCACACGACGTCCGTCCTGGTGATACGGTACTCGTCCGAAACTTCGACAGAAAAAGTCCGCTGGAGCCCCGCTGGAAGTCTCCGAAGACCGTACTGCTTACAACAAGGACGGCCGTGAAAATCGAAGGAAGAAAGGGGTGGGTCCACACGAGTCATATAAAAAAAATTTCTGGACTGAAATCTGACCGAGACTCGTCCACCCCCACCAAAGACTGTGTCGAACAAAATGACTTTACAGAATCTAAACGAGAAAAGACTCCTCAAGAAAATTATCGCATGAAATTACGATCTAGCAAGTCAGACAGTTTAATTGTTTAAGTCCTCCCCTATGTGAATCGGTTAAATAGTTTCTGACATGTATCCCCTAGATCGAGATAGAGAGAGAGAGAGAGAGGCCAAGAAACGTACATACCGCAAATCACTTCGTAGTCACTGCATAGTGACACTAATAATAATGTTTATTCTCAGTGTTTTAATTATCATTACTAGCATCCTATTGCCTATCTATTACCCTATTTTCAAGCATGAACATTCTGCCTATAATGTATCTGCTGAACACACTTTTAGTGAGTTACCTCCTCACGAGCTTTCCTACAGACTTGCGCTGCGCAACAACACATTCATTAGTATGTTACATCATTCTCATCAAACTAACAATGCTACAAATTGCTGGATATGTGGCCGACTCCCTCCCTATCAGAATTACAAGGGAGCTCTGCCTCTCTTTCCGTATCCGTTCACTCACAATGGCTCCTGCGGAGCATGGTTTAAAATAATTAATTCCTTAGATCCTGATATTGCTGTTTTCGATGGGGGCTGGGTTTGGGGAAATTTGAACTTGGTCCTGCTAGACGTCTGTTACCCAGATAAGGAGGGACTCCCCACTAGAATAGGAACTGATCTAGAAAATGAAGTATATGGATTAGGTAATTATACAATTAGCCTTATGATTCTTACTGTCGAGTCCAAAGCTGCACCAGTTCTACCCATTATGTCAGTATTGCCAGTCACTGGTGAATTATGTATCAAGAAGAAAGGTTCTGTACACCTAGGTCATAGTAAATGCACTACTGTGGTCGAATTCAGTGATCATGGAAAATCGTCCTTTAAAGCTATCAGTCACTCTTACTTTGTTTGTGGTCATACCGCATACACACGTCTACCTCCAGATTGGGATGGTACCTGTTACATTGCATTCCTTCTGCCACCAGTTTTTCTAGCTCCCCCTGATTACCATAGAAATACCAATCTAGTAAAGAATAGACCCAGAAGAGACATCCCACTTGTCGACTACACAGAAACGGCATGGGAACAGTACACCGATTTTAATAAAGGATTCTTTTTCTTTTTAGGCCCTGTTCAGAATAGTAAATTAATACGCAGATTAACTAGGACACTTGAAGCGGTAGTGAATGAAACTGCCTCCGCCTTAGGTAACTTAACCGAAGAGCAGTCCGCCATGCGGGTTGTTGTCCTTCAGAATCGTCTTGTAATTGACGTCATCTTGGCAGATAGAGGTGGAGCCTGTAAGGTCATCGGGTCAAGTTGCTGTGTTTTCATACCACAAAACGCACCATCTGTATATCAAGCTATCACCCGTCTTCATAAAATTGCAAATCAGATACATCAGAATCCAGGCACCTGGACTTGGTCCGGTTGGTTCTGGACCACGTTAACAGCTTGGGGATGGAAGATCCTATCCTTCCTAGGCATTGGCCTAGTCCTAGTATTCAGTTGCTGCCTGTGCCTGCAGTGTGGGCCAGCGATTTGTGGACTGTGTGCCACCTCTTGTATTGAACACTCCAGTTTTCTCTCAAAACGTAATCGAAAGAAAGAAGAACAAATGATGTTGCAAGAACAGACTGATCGATTCATGAGGATCGATATATCATGAAGGGTCCGTAGGGAACAAGGAGGGAATGAGGAAATATAAATTTTTGGTCATGTTATGTTCCCTAGCGCGTACCCCACCGACTCCATGTACCAGCTTAAAGTGCATGTAACTTCCCTCCTGTGCCAGCTATGAAGACGCAAATACATTTGCGTCCACCGTTAACATGTCCTCCTTCAGATCCACCATGAATGGATTATATAGTCCGTTCCTAAGTATGCTATGCCACCGTCTTTTTGTAGTACACTTTACGTGTTTTCCTGCTCCAGCAGAGTAGGCCCTGAATTTCTGCCATCGAACCTCTTTTGTGGCTCCTGACTCTGGCAGCCTCTGCCCAGGCTACCTCTGTACCCGTGAACTCTGACTTACTTTCAGCGCGGCCCCTCGCGCTCAGCTCAAGCCTGCTTT
The DNA here is from genome assembly GCF_964263255.1 of Lissotriton vulgaris. Lineage (NCBI taxonomy): Eukaryota > Metazoa > Chordata > Amphibia > Caudata > Salamandridae > Lissotriton > Lissotriton vulgaris. The sequence goes on from NC_141686.1 coordinate 71,328,263, forward strand.
CTGCCAAGACTGACTATAACCTTCGAGTTATCTATTCCGCTCCCCGAGAATACATTCCTGCCTACTAGATCCTGTAAACATCCTCTCCAGCTGCAGAGCCAAAGGGCCGACCTGTCTCAATGCAAATAATTCATAGCCTCTGTTGCCATGCTTCCATGGAAGGCCCCGTGCCCCCACGCTTCACATGCAGACACTTAGGCGCTTATACACGCATCCACGGTTAGCATAGAATAGCTTCTGCCCTAGAGACCTTTCCGCCCAGATAGTATAGTTCCTAAACATTAGATATCAGATATGATAGAAGTACAAGTTGATCTGACATGCCAGACTTCTGTCTCTTTCCGTCAGTGTAAATGTCAAGTCCCCTGCATCCCGTCAATCACACGTCATGCAGCTGCGCGCGCATCCAAGCTTCCGATTTCTGCTGACATCGCAACAATTCTGTTAGCACCACCCCTTGGTGCCACCCACTTGCATCACCTATCAGTGACGTTTCTAGCACACACCTCTGGTTCACGCCTAGTTTACGCCTCTTGATTACGTATTAGTACCACATGTATACTGTTATCTTGTCTTCTCTCAGCTGTTACGCCTCTTACATTACTTCTTATGGTATAAATCAAGTATATAAGCTATGTATTGTTAATAAACGGGAGCGCTCTATCCCTTCTGACACCCCTGTGGTGGTCAGAACATGATATCCTGATCAAGACCATTCCTTTTTGAGGAATAAAACCCTTAGAAACTCTAACACCACGGACTCTGTCTTTTTTCATCCGATCTGAGTTATTATTGATTAAGTACTTACCTGCATAGAAATTAAGAGAGTAAATTAATTATTTACGTCAATGTGGGTGGGGGCCATTGTGAGTGCTGGAACAGGCAGGGCCTGGCCATGTGCTGGGTTGCAAGGGGCCATTTTGAAGGCAGGCAATGTTCTCAGTCCTGCACCCATTTTGCCTAGCTTTCATCCATTATGCCCAGGGGTAGTGAGTGGTGCATGGGCCTAGTCTTTCTGTGGGGTGTCTTGAATTTAAACATCATTGAGGGCATGGATGGCATGGGATTGTGGTGATTTTTGTGTGTTTTTCGTTTTTTTTGGCTGCTGTTGGGGCCTTTTGCCCAGGGGTACCCAGTGGTGCATGGACTGAGTCTTTCTGTGGGGTCTCTTTAATGTAAACATCATGGATGGCATGGATGGCATTGGATTGTGGTGATTTTTGTGTGTTTTTTGATTTGTTTGGCTGCTGTTGGGGCCTTTTGCCCAGGGGTACCCAGTGGTGCATGGACTGAGTCTTTCTGTGGGGTCTCTTTAATGTAAACATCATGGAGGGCATGGATGGCATTGGATTGCGGTGATTTTTGTGTGTTTTTCGGTTTTTTGGGGTGTTGATGGGGCCTGTCCATGTGGGTGGGGCCATTTTGAGTGCTGGAACAGGCAGGGCCTGGCCATGTGCTCGGGGGCAAGGGGCCATTTTGAAGGCAGGCAGTGTTCTCAGGCCTGCAACCATTTTGCCTAGCTTTCATCCATTATTTATTTATTTATAACACTTGTAGAGCGCACAAATACCAACCGGTGTCCTGGTGCTGAAGTGGTACCTCCCTGAGATTGAGATTACCCAGCTAGAGGGTAAAGAGCCATGTTTTAAGGTTTAACAGATTGGTGTTTAATTTAAGGGTCAGGGGGAGGGAGTTCCATGCCTTTGCAGCTTCCCCAACAAAGCTCCTGCCCCCCCAGCGTGCTTTCCTGATCCGAGCTGTTTTAATCAGTCCCATGCTGGCAAACCTCAATTGTCTCCCTGGTCTGTGCCATTAAAAATGATCCTGAAGAAACACTGGGCCCAGACCATGCAGAGCCTTGAAGACAATGCAGAGGGCTTTAAACATGATCCTCTTCCGTATCGGGAGCCAATGCAATTCCTCCAGTTCCTTAGTGACTGAGGAAAACTTGGGCAAGCCCACGATGAGGCAGGCTGTCGCATTTTGTAGGACCTGAAGTTTGTTCAACACCCCCTGTTGGGCCTCGAGAAAGAGGCTGTTACAGTAGTCGAGGCGCGATAGCACGAGTACCGTCGCTACCATCTTTTTGCTTCCCTCTGGTAAGAAGGGGAGAACTTTCCTGATAGTTTTCAGAATCCAATGTATGGAGGAGGTCAGCGCCTTGACTTGGGGTTTGAAGGAAAGTTGGTTGTCTATAATGACTCCCAGATTCTTCACCTTTTGAGCCGGAGATGGCGGAGCTCCCATATCTGTCGGCCACCATCTGGGGCTCCAAAGGTTTGAACTGGACCCAAAGACAAGCACCTCAGTCTTGGAGGAATTTAATTTTAAACAGCTTTTTGCCATCCTGGAGCTGACTGCAGACATACAATCCTGAAACCTGGCTGCCACCCCCAGCTCTTTCCCGGGAAGCACCGAGACCACAATCTGGGTGTCGTCTGTGTAGGATGTTAACTCAAACCCGAAGGATCGGATCACAGGGGCAAGAGAGGATACATAGATATTAAATAAAGTGGGGCTAAGAGAGGATCCCTGCGGGACCCCCCCGGGGAGTTCGAAAGGTCTTGATTCGAAGTCCCCCATAACAACCACTTGTACCCGGTCTTTTGGGAAGGCCTTCAGAATGTTGAGTGCTTGCCCATGGATCCCGCAGCCCTCCAATCGGTCCACCAACATAGCGTGGTGAACCGTATCGAAGGCCGCTGACAGATCCAAAAGGATCAGCACTGCTTGGCCCCCATCGTCGAGCACCTTCCGGACCTCCTCTGTGGACTTGATCAGGGCGGTCTCAGTGCTGTGTCCTTCTCTAAACCCATGTTCGGCCGGGTCTAGACCCTTCGAGTTACGCAAGAAGGAACAGAGCTGGGAGTTCATGATTTTCTCAACAAGTTTTGCCGGCAGTGGTAATCTGGCAATTGGCCTATAGCTGTTGGGGTCCGCGATATCCCGCGATGGTTTTTTAAGTAGTGGGTGAATGGAAGCCCGCTTCCACACTGTGGGAAAATCGCCCTTCTCAAACATTAAATTAAAAATGCTGGTTAGAGAGTCTGCAATAGGGACGGCTGCCAGCTTTGCAATTGACGTAGGGCAGGGATCTTGGGGGGGAACCAGATTTGGTTGTCATCAGTAGTTTTAAAACTTCACTAGAGTTTACTGGCTTGAAGGCAACAAATTTTTCCTCCGAAGACCCGTCGGGAAGTCCCCTATGGGACCCCTCCGCAAGGCTGAGGACTACCTGCTGTTCAAGTGTGGTAAAAATTGCTTGTACTTTGTTCAGAAAGAAGTCAGCCAATGATTCACAAAGTTCGATGTTGGGAGGCACAGTCGTCAATTTAGGGGAGGTTAGACTGACCACGGTATCGAAAAGTTCTTTGGCTGAGTTCTTTGCCTTCTCAATTCTGTCCGTGTAATAGGCGCTCATGTCCTTCCTCTATGTTCTCTTTATATGACCTAAGGCTGATTTTTAGTCTTTCTTTATCAGGTTCGTGATAGTTCACTCGCCAGATCCGTTCTAACTTTTTACATATTATTTTTCTTTCTCTAAGCACATCTGAGTACCATGGGGCCGAAGGAACCGGCCTAGTAGGCCGACACCGCTTGGGCGGCACTATCCTGTGACAGGCCCTATCGAGCCCAGGGGTAGTGAGTGGTGCATGGGTCTAGTCTTTCTGTGGGGTGTCTTGAATTTAAACATCATTGAGGGCATGGATGGCATGGGATTGCGGTGATCTTTGTGTGTTTTTCGATTTTTTTGGCTGCTGTTGGGGCCTTTTGCCCAGGGGTACCCAGTGGTGCATGGACTGAGTCTCTCTGTGGGGTCTCTTTAATGTAAACATCATGGAGGGCATGGATGGCATTGGATTGTGGTCATTTATGTGTGTTTTTCAATTTTTTGGGGTGTTGATGGGGCCTGTCCATGTGGGTGGGGGCGATTTTGAGTGCTGGTACAGGCAGGGCCTGGCCATGTGCTCGGGGGCAAGGGGCCATTTTGAAGCCAGGCAGTGTGCTTTGTTGTGCCATAGGGGTGCACCCAGTCTGCCATGCTTTCATCCATTATGCCCAGGGGTACTCTGTGGTGCATGGGCCTAGTCTTTCTGTGGGGTATCTTGAATTTAAACATCATTGAGGGCATGGATGGCATTGGATTGTGGTGATTTTTGGGTGTTTTTTTCGATTTTTTGGAGTGTTGATGGGGCCTGTCCATGTGGGTGGGGGCCATTTTGAGGACTGGTACAGGCAGGGCCTGGCCATGTGGTGGGGGTCTAGGGGCCATCTTGAAGCCAGGCAGTGTGCTTTGTTGTGCCATAGGCCTGCACACAGTCTGCCATGCTTTCATCCATTATGCCCAGGGGTACTCTGTGGTGCATGGGCCTAGTCTTTCCGTGGGGTGTTTTGAATTTGAACATGATTGAGGGCATGGATGGCATTGGATTGTGGTGATTTTTGTGTGTTTTTCGATTTTTGGGCTGTTGTTGGGGCCTTTTGCCCAGGGGTACTCTGTGGTGCATGGGCCTAGTCTTTCTGTGGGGTGTTTTGAATTTGAACATGATTGAGGGCATAACTGGCATTGGATTGTGGTGATTTTTGTGTGTTTTTTCGATTTTCTGGGCTGTTGTTGGGGCCTTTTGCCCAGGGGTACTCTGTGGTGCATGGGCCTAGTCTTTCTGTGGGGTGTCATGAATTTGAACATGATTGAGGGCATGGATGGCATTGGATTGTGGTGATTTTTGTGTGTTTTTCGATTTTTGGGCTGTTGTTGGGGCCTTTTGCCCAGGGGTACTCTATGGTGCATGGGCCTAGTCTTTCTGTGGGGTGTCTTGAATTTGAACATGATTGAGGGCATGGATGGCATTGGATTGTGGTGATTTATGTGTGTTTTTTTACTTTTTGGGGTGTTGTTGGGGCCTTTTGCCCAGGGGTACTCTGTGGTGCATGGGCCTAGTCTTTCTGTGGGGTGTCTTGAATTTGAACATGATTGAGGGCAAGGATGGCATTGGATTGTGGTGATTTTTGGGTGTTTTTTGATTTTTAGGCTGTTGTTGGGGCCTTTTGCCCAGGGGTACTCTGTGGTGCATGGGCCTAGTCTTTCTGTGGGGTGTCTTGAATTTGAACATGATTGAGGGCATGGATGGCATTGGATTGTGGTGATTTTTGTGTGTTTTTTTACTTTTTGGGGTGTTGTTGGGGCCTTTTGCCCAGGGGTACTCTGTGGTGCACGGGCCTAGTCTTTCTGTGGGGTGTCTTGAATTTGAACATGATTGAGGGCATGGATGGCATTGGACTGTGGTGATTTTCGTGCGTTTTTTCGATTTTTTGGGGTGTTGATGGGGCCTATCCATGTGGGTGGGGGCCATTTAGAGGACTGGTACAGGCAGGGCCTGGCCATGTGGTGGGGGTCTAGGGGCCATCTTGAAGCCAGGCAGTGTGCTTTGTTGTGCCATAGGCCTGCATACAGTCTGCCATGCTTTCAACCATTATGCCCAGGGGTACTCTGTCAGTGGTGCATTGTATTGGTCTTTCCATTTTGGGGGGTGGGTATAATAAAAATGCTTACTTGCAAACTATTAATTGAAGCGCTACATATGCAACATTTATTTAACTGATGTTCCTCTGGCTTTGTTTTCTTTTAGGTACAGAAAGACGAATCATCAGCCTCATCCTTCCTCATCAGTGCCAGGAACAAGTCCTGCTGCGGTGTGTGCAGCACAACGTCACGTGTGGCCACAGACAACTCTGCAACTTGTGCAACTGCGGCCTGCTGTTCTGACATCTGAAGAAGATGGCCCCAAAAAAAGCTGCCCGTAACTCCTCTAGCAAGAAGGTTGCCAGTAATGAGCAGTAGAAGCAAGTGGCGCCACTTACCAAGGAGACTGGTGTGCCGACCGCCGCACTTTTTGGGAATAAAAAAAAAGTACACCTTCAGCAGCAGCGGGGTCTGCTGGGGACCAAGCTGGGAGAAGCACCCCCGCTCCATTGGGCTTAGTGCCACCACCACCACGCCAACTTAAGTCCAAGCCCTTGAGTGCTGCCGGGGCAGCCAGTCTAGTTGTTCAATCACCATCGACCAGTGATGTTGGCTCATCGCAAGAAAGTATCAGCATCCCTCAATCAACACAGGTTGTTGAAACTCCAACACAGGTTGTTGTAACCACCACAGCCGCAACAACAACCACATGTGCAAGTACAAGCCCAAGTACATGTGGAAGGAGAGGCAGCGCAAGGAGATGCGCAAGCAGAGGTGCATGGAGCGGCACAAGTGCCCATAATAATTGTTCCTCCCGAAGTAGGGGCACACCAGGAAATCGACATTCAAGCCAAGGTATCATTTGAGGAAGCCACTCCTCCTGATCATTCATTGTCTTCCAGATCCCTATCAAGGAAAAGATAAAGGATGGTGTCTACATCTTCTTCAAGCACCCTTCCTTCTGATGATATGGATCCAAATTGGGAACCACCACAGCCGTCTGAGAGTGAGGCACACCATGATCTGACAAAGGTGGCTAAGCGTAAAAGGAAGGTCCCCGAAAGTCTCGTACTTATGAAGTGTGATGATGATGCTGAACAAGAAGTGGCGGTTAATCCTGCTGATGAAGACTCTCACGACAACGATGCAGTCATCATAAACGTCACTCCAGGCTCAGCCGACATGCAGCAAACAGACATTTTTACCCTAGCCCGAAATGCTGCTGAGCGTGATGTTGTCGACATGGGAATGGGACCACCACCAATGCAGTTAACTAGTACACCACCACCTACCGCTTCCATATTTTCTCACCAGAAGGGACCTCCATCCACCTCCACCTCCACCTCCACCTCCATTTCCTCAATTAGTGGTGCTGCAAGTGCACAACGTAGTAAAGTTCGGGAACACACATCCTCCACTTCATCTGGCATTAGCATTACCAGTATTGCCTCCTCCGCCCCCCACAGACATTTGAATTCCACAGTTTGGGACTTCTTTAGTGTTAGCACAGCAAGGGAAAACATAGCCATTTGTACCATTTGTAAGCTTGGAGTTAGTCGTGGTAAGCTTGGTACCAACTATGGTACTGGAGGCCAGAGAGGTCATCTTGAGAGACAGCACACTGTCATGTGGCATGCGCACCTAAAGAAGATCAAGGAAGCCCAAATTGCAAGTCAACGAACTGTATCCGTTGAAGTTTCATCTGATGATGACGAGGAGGAAGAAGCGTCAAACATTTCTTCACTTACACCCAGTACACCTGTCAGCAGCACACCCCCTGCAAGATATATGAGCCACACTAAGAGTGTGGGAGAGAGTGAGACACCAACGCGAAAAAGTTCATCATCACCGAGCGTAACTGGGTCGAAGAAGTCATCATCATCCCGTAAAATCATGGTCCAGCCCACCATTAGAAGCATGTTGTTTTCAGATGCGCCATTTGAACGCAACCACCCAATGACGCGTCTGTATAACACTAAGCTGGCTAAAATGCTAGCGCTGGACCTTCTCCCTTTTTCTTTTGTGGAAGGGGTTGGTTTTCTTGAATTAGTGGCAACCCTCTGCCCTAAATGGAAGGTTCCTAGCCGGTTCTATTTTGCCAGAGTTGCGGTCCCAGCACTACATGAAGATGTGCTGGAGGTGATTGGGGCAGCTTTGCAGAAGAGTGCTGTTCACACTGTACATCTGACAACAGACATGTGGACCAGTTGCCAAGGCGTTGATTACATGTGCATCACTGCACACTGGGTCTCTTTTTCAGGGGTTACAGCAAAGCTAAGGGCAGGTGTTGACCCGGACAACGTTTTTAAAGCTGCTCGGAAACATGCAACACTAGCCATGTTTGGCATGGAGAAAAGTCATTCAGGAGAAAACATTTTGCAGGAGTTTAACACAAAGGTTTTTCAATGGCTGTCCCTTCTAAAACGCAAGATTGGTTATGTTTCCACGGATAATGGCGCCAATGTAGTTAAGGCCATGGATATGGGTAACTATTTCAGAGTGCCGTGTTTGGCGCACTGTATAAACCTGGTTGTTAAAAAATTCTTGAGTGAAGAAAGTCCAGTGTGCGAGTTACTGACCACCTGCCGAAGAATGTGCACACATTTCAACCATTCTTTTAAGGCCCGGATGTATCTGAGGGGCCTGCTACATGAACGTAAACTGCCAGTGAAAGCACTCATCCAGGAGGTGGCAACACGTTGGAACTTAACCTTCTACATGCTCGAGCGTCTGTTTGAGCAGTGTGCGGTAGTCGATCAGTATTTCTTTACACAGGGTGCAGCTAGGATACATGCGGAGCAATGGAAGCTAGTTCAAAGCCTGACAGACATTCTTCGTCCGTTTGAGGTCTTCACGCGTGCAGTCAGCAGGGAGGACTGTAATTTGGGAAAAGCCATCCCATTGTTGCGCATGCTAAAGCACCAACTGAAGGCGGTGTCTTCTACGTTTCAAAAAGATGAAAAAAAGCAAGAAGCTTTTGATTTGGCGGAGAAATTATTAGAGCGCCTAGTTTGCGATGAACGTCTTCAAAAGATCCACACAGAACAGCATTACATTTGTGCTACAATTCCTGATCCACGGTACAAAAAGGCACTGGCAGGCAGAGTATTCTTTCCTTTTGATGACGCAGAAACATTGGCTAGCTATCTCAGCCATGAGGTTTGAAAGAGAATGGCAGGAAATTGAAGGAAAAGGCAGTACATCAGCATCAGCAGGCCATCCCGAGTCAAAAGAATCCACTTCTGCATCTGTGGCTGTGGCAGAAGTGAGTGTTGATTTTCCCTCTCAGCCGTTAAAGACACCAGCAACCGGATCATCTGCACCAGACACAACAGTAACATTGTGTGAAGAAGAGGATTGGCTAACTTGGCTTGGGTTTGCTTCTCAAAAGGTCCCAGCAAAAAGTAAGCAAAGTGGAGGAACCGTGGAGAACCTTGAGTCGATGGTGCAGGACTATCTGAATGACTCAACAGAGGTCTATGTTCATGATGACCCATTAGCGTATTGGCATGGGAAAAGAGAATTGTGGCCAGAGATCACCAACCTGGCTATAAATTACTTATATTGTCCACTCTCAAGCGTGTCTTCTGACCGTGTTTTCAGTGCTGCTGGTGGCATTGTAACTTGCAAAAGGACCCGCCTCTCGCCCAAAAATGTGGAGAGGTTAACAATGATCAAGATGAATCAGCACCTCATACCACCAGATTACAAAATACGAGAATACACGCAGGAAGAAGACGAGGACGAGAAGGACACCAACTTAGATGATTAGAGTATGAAGACGAGCTCTTCTTCCCTGACACCGAGCCCTGAAAATGAGTCAATGAATCAATAACTTTTTTTTCGTCCTTATTCACTTTTATTCCTGTGTGTCTGTCTTTCTTTGTTTTGGAAAATCTTTATAAAAAAACTTTAATCACCTAATCACAAAAACAAGCCCATCAGCAGAACTATCTTCACTTATTTGCTTATTGATTTGAAGGTGCCGCAGTCTGCATTCCAAGTTCACAAGAACATGCTCCTCTATCCTCCTCCTCCAGACTCCTATTTCCCTCAAAGCAGATGGCTGGATTACACCCAATGAAGAAAGACTCTGCACTTGTGGGGGTGTTCTACTTCGTTGCGGGTGAGTTGACGGCTTTGGGGCCATTGCTGGGAAGGTCTAATACCGGATAAAAGTGGTTTGAAGAAAATCGGAGCAGAATCTTTTTTGCACTTTTGATCACTTGCCTGTCTTTGGGGTGCTGTTTGGCGGGCTTTTAGGTTGTTGTGGGTGGGTTTTGGGGTCTGGGAGCACGGCTGGCACAGTCTAATGTTGATTGCATTTGTTTTTCAGGAAATCTATGGTGGAAAAGCGGAGTTAGGGCCTAGCTGCACAGCGCGTTTGGACAGAATTCAAGGTAGTAGGCCCATTTTTGCTTTTTACCAGTTTGGGGGTGTTCTGCTTTTTTGCGGGTGGCTGCAGGGGTCTGGGGCCATTGCTGGGAATGTCTAATACCGGATCAAAGTGGTTTGGACAAAATCGGAGGTGACTTTTTTTGCGTTTTTGCTGACTTGCTTGACTTTGAGGTGCTGTTTGGGGGGGTTCCCGGTGTTTGTGGGTGGGTTTTGGGGTCTTGGAGCAATGCTGGGTATAGATATTTTTGATTGCAAGTGGTTTGATCCATGGTGGCAAAGGGGAGTTAGGGCCTAGCTGCAGAGCGCGCGCGAAGTGATTTGGGAAATTTGCCTGAAAATTTCGTAGTCCCCATTTTTGTAGTTTTGCTTTTTGGCTGTTTGGGGGTCTTCTACTTGTTTTCGCCCAGGTTGACGGCTCTGTGGCCGTTGCTGGGAAGGTCTAATACCGGATAAAAGTGGTTTGGACAAAATCGGAGGCGAAATTCTTTTTGCGTTTTTGCTGAGTTGCTTGTCTTTGAGGTGCTGTTTGGGGGGGTTCTGGGTGTTTGTGGGTGGGTTTTGGGGTCTGGGAGCACTGCTGGCACAGTCTAATTTTGATTGCATTTGTTTTTCAGGAAATCCATGGTGGAAAACGGGAGTTATGGCCTAGCTGCACACCGCGTTTGGACAGAATTGAAAGAAGGCCGAAAAATATTGTAAGTATGAGATTTTCCATTTTTGCTTTTTGCCTGTTTGGGGGTGTTGTGCTTTTTTGCAGGTGGGTTGGCGGGTCTTGGGGCATTGCTGGGAATGTCTAATACCGGATAAAAGTGGTTTGGAGAAAATCCATGATGAAAAGCCTTTTGGCACTATTTGTAACTTAGGGTTTGTTAGGGTTAGCACTAGCAGCAGTAGTCCATGTGTTTGGGGGTGTTCTAGATTTTTGCAACTGGGTTCTGGGGTCTTACAGCACTCGTGGGAATGTGTAATCTTGGTTGCAAGTGGTTTGAAGTAAATCCATGGTGGGAAAGGGGGGATTTGGCCCAGAAAAAAGAAAGTGTTTGCCATTATTCTTAACTTAGGGCTCGTTAGAGTTAGCAGTATTGTATTACATGTGTTTGGGCGGGGGGATGTTTGTGGGGGGTTTGCGAGTCTCGGAGCGATGCTGGGTATGGATACTTTTGCTTGCTTGCAAGTGGTTTGAATACAATCCACGGTGGGTGAGTGGGGATTTGGGCCTACTTTACTTTCAAAGTACGTTTTGTCGCCATTTTCTACTAGGCCTCGTTTTTTGAGATCTGATTGGGGGTCTTCTACATTTTTGCGACTGTGTTTAGTAAGGGTCTGGGTGCACTGCTGGGAAGGTCTAATGTTTTTTTAAAACACAGTTTACAGTACACCTAGCTTGAGGGGAAAGAGCCGCTAAATTAATTCGCCCATACTTATTTATCCTTCAAAAGGAGACTCAGACAGAGTACGCACTTTCAAAAATATTGTACTGTCTATTAGGAAACTCAAAGTGTGACTTTTTGCACTACACAGCGTACATACCTTATATTTATTTGTCAGTGGTGTTCTAATATCACTTCCTGTTTTTCCATCAATAATTACAGGCCTGGTTTCAGCCTGTGAAATGGGAAAAAAAACGGATGAAGTCAGGCTTCACATTAGCGAGCCGCAATTCAGCATCCGCCAGGCAGGCAGTGGACAGGGTGTCTTCTGGTCACAAACATTGATGGACGGAGCATCAGATGGAATGGAGGAGTCCCGCTAATAAGAGGAATGGTTTGATGCATGCAACTTACCAAATTCAACAGGACAACTACAACAACATACAGATACAGTATCCGTTCTTTTCTAATTATCTTTTAAGTAATGTTATTGCTGTGAACTTCTATGAGTGTGACTCTGCATTTCTTTGATCTCTGCTTCTAAATTCATCCCTAAAGCCATTCTATAGGTTTTACTTCTGCTATTTTTTAAACTTAATTTAATTTAAGAAGTGTTTCTCTGAGTGCAGAGATAGGCAAGTGAAAACGCATAATTATTACTGCAGCCCTGTACTGTTGCATTCTTTCATTCACAGTTGTCGAAAGTACTACTTACTTTTCAGTAACTATGCATGCAGTAGTGCATGCACTTCCTTTATGTCACTTAAAAGATTTATGGTTAGCTTTGTACCCAAAGATTTGTTTATCTTCAATTATTGCTTGTCCATGCTGTGCTTTTTTTTCCTTCTCTCAACAAAACTTTCCCAAAAACCCCCATTCCCATCCATTTTCCAAACCCTAACCCTCTTCCCCCGGGCTGTGTGGTTTTGATTGATGTGTGACTAAATGACAGCACTAATTCCACACACTTGCTGGGGAGGATAAGGTCATAGCAACAGGCTGGTGAAGGAATCCGAGGATATATTCTTACTCAGCTTGACACTGAGTCACTATTGGCAAATGAAAGCAGATTTTCATGTGTGCCATCAACTTGATTGGTCATCAAGAAAATCCTCCTCCTAGACGTGGCAAATTATTACGCTGCTGTGTCCTTCACCTTCAGTACTATTTCTTGTAGTAGTAGCCAATGTCAAAGAAATTCAACACAAGTACTAGTTATACTTTCAATACTTTACCATTTGTTAGGCTACATTGTGGCACTGTTCTAGTAACTGTCACCTGCTATATTCTGTATCGTACCGTTCGAATGCTACGTTAAGGACAAACAAGGTTTAATTTTCTTTTTTTTCAGATGCTGCAACTGCCACTGTGTAACACCACAAGTACCACCAAAATGATGACATTTCATCCGCCCAGGATTGCCAACCTTAATCGCCATTTCCCGTGCAGCCAGCCCTGTGCCTAGCCCTATTTCCAAACACAAATTACAGGTAAGATAAGCGTTTGGGGGGAGGTAGTATAATGGAATATTAGGAGAGACGAGAGACTGACGGTCCTAGGACTATTGAATTCACTTACTCTGTGAGTGGCACTTAGTTTTGAAAACATTTGGGCCATTAGTACTTACACAACTTGAATCAAGATGACACTTAAGTTTCAGGATTGTTAAACCCCCACCCACCAGCCTCAAAAGCAGTAAAAACATGTATGCTAAGATAAAGTTTAAAGTATATTTATATATCCCTAACATAAATATTCTCCCGCAAGACCCAACCCACCCCCCCTCCCGAACACCAACGAATGTCCCTGAAAACTAAGTCCAAAAAAGTAGAAAACCCAACTCCCAATTCTCACCCCCCAGAAGTCTTTAAAAAAGGGGCAAAGGACAGTCTCCTCCTACTGCTGGCTGCTGTTGACTTTTCGGGCCAGGTCGGCATGCTCCTTGCGGAGGGTCTCGAGCAGGGTTTTGGTGTTGAGGAGCTCCTGCTCGAGGAAGGAAACCCTCAGGGAAAGGCGGTGCATCCTTTTTTTGCAACTGCTGTGGGGGGCAGCTGATTTCTTTGTTGCTCGGCGGTGGCGGGTGGCTGCGGTACCCCGGCTCCGTACCGCTGGAGACCTGCTGCGCTGACTGGCTGACCCAGGGACCCGCGGAGGAGGATGCCGGTGTCGCCGTGGATGTTGTTGACGTACTCTGCGTGTCCTCCTCCTCCTGGGCCACCAGCCGCCGATATTCGGCGACAGTGGCCTCCAGCCTCCGTTGCCGGGCCCTTTTAGCCAGCTCCTTCCGTGTTGGTTTGGAAGGAGCATCTATATGAAGAAAGAAAGACATAGTCTGTAACCAATGCTCTTTAAGATTAACACAAAATGATTCAGCAGAAAGTTGTGTCACAGTAGAACTAGCAACCTGCAAGCGCAGTACATAACTATTGTGGCCAGTATCTATCTAACCTCCCACTTCTTCATCCTTGCTCTAACATTAGTGGGAGTTTAAGGAATCAATTCTACGAGCACTATGGACTCACTCCATTAGAGTCGACTATGACAGTACACCAGTCTTATTCTTCTTCTTCTCTCTTGTTTAGCAAAATTGGTACATTAACTTCTGCAAGCCGGCATAATGCCAGCGCAGTCAACTTGCACCCGAGAAAAACAGACGCCCGCCATGATGAGTGAGACAGACTTGCGTTACTGTACCAGTCCAGTACATGCAGTGGTGATGCTCTTACTTTTCTATTACAGGTGGCACTGAGAATACTCTGTTACAAGGGCTACTGCTTAATTAATTTAACTTTCACCCTACAGTGCCAATGAATACTAGAAAAGGAAAATGAAGAAGATAAATAATCTGATTATCTATCACTGCACATGGTATGTATTTGCTTACATATGGGATGACTTTCAGGTTCAAGTTCAAGTTTAAAATTTGTATAGCGCACTACTCACCCAGAGGATCTCTTGGTGCTTGAGGGAGGGGGGGGGGTACATTACTTATCGAATATCCAAGTTTTTAGTTGTTTTCTGAAGGAGAGGTGGTTCTGTGTAAGGCGGAGGTGGGTGGGGAGAGAATTCCAGTTCTTGGCCGCTAAGTAGGAGAAGGATCTTCCCCCCATGGTGGATCTTTGGATGCGTGGAATTGCGGCGAGGGCTTGATTGGACGATCGTAGTTGGCGCGTGGGGGTGTAAAAGGACAGGCGCGTGTTGAGGTATTCGGGTCCTAGGTCATAGAGGGCTTTGTGTGCGTGGGTGAGGAGACGGAACGGTATTCTCTTGTTGACGGGGAGCCAGTGGAGGTCTTTCAGGTGACCAGAAATGTGAGCTTGGCGGGGGATGTCTAGAATGAGTCTGGCTGAGGCGTTTTGGATACGTTGGAGTTTTTTCTGTAGTTTGGCTGTGGTTCTGGCGTAAAGGGTGTTTCCGTAGTCCAGTCGGCTTGTGACCAGTGCATGGGTGACCGTCTTTCTTGTTTCGGTAGGGATCCAACTGAAGATTTTTTTTACCATACGTAGGATGTTGAAGCATGATGACGAGGCGGCGTTGACTTGCCTGGTCATCGAGAGGGAGGAGTCCAGGATGAAGCCCAGGTTACGTGCGTGGTCCGTTGGTCTGGGTGCGATTCTCAGGGCCGGTGGCCACCATGAGTCGTCCCAGGCGGAGGGGGATGATCCTAAGATGAGGACTTCCGTTTTGTCCGAGTTCAGTTTTAAACGGCTGTTCTTCATCCACTTGGCTACTTCTTTCATTCCTTTCGTGTAGGTTGGTTTTGGCGGTGTTTGGGTCTTTGGTGAGGGAGAGGATCAGCTGGGTGTCGTCTGCGTAGGAGATGATGTTGAGGTTGTGTTGGCACGCGATAGATGCGAGGAGACTCATGTATACGTTGAAGAGGGTGGGACTGAGTGATGATCCTTGCGGTATGCCGCAGAAGATTTCGGTGGCCTCTGATCTGAAAGGGGGGAGGTGGACTTTCTGAGTTCTTCCGGCGAGGAACGAGATGATCCAGTCTAGTGCTATTCCTTGTATTCCGACGTTGCTGAGGCGTTGTATAAGGGTGCTATGACAGACTATGTCGAAGGCTGCGGAGAGGTCAAGTAGGATGAGGGCAGCTGTTTCTCCGTTGTCCAGTAGAGTTCGAATGTCGTCTGTTGCTGCAATGAGGGCGGTCTCGCTGCTGTGTTTGGCTCGGAAGCCGGACTGTGAAGGGTCGAGGGATTTGTTGGATTCGAGGAAGGCGGCAAGCTGACTGTTGACGGCTTTCTCA
Organism: Lissotriton vulgaris; assembly: GCF_964263255.1. Taxonomy (NCBI): domain Eukaryota; kingdom Metazoa; phylum Chordata; class Amphibia; order Caudata; family Salamandridae; genus Lissotriton; species Lissotriton vulgaris. The sequence continues at coordinate 71,343,750 of NC_141686.1, forward strand.
ATCACTTTGGCAGGGAATGGGAGGAGCGAAATGGGGCGGTAGTTCTTAAGTTCAGTGGGGTCTGCTGTGGGTTTCTTCAGGAGGCCGCTGAGTTCGGCATGTTTCCAGCTTTCTGGGAAGTTAGCGGAGCTGAGGGAGCAGTTGATGACGTCTCTGAGATGGGGTGCGATAATGGAGTCTGCTTTGTTGAAAATGTGGTGGGGACATGGGTCGGTTGGCGATCCTGAGTGGATGGAGTTCATCAGGCGGATGGTGTCTTCAGTGGTGATTGGGTTCCAGGCGCAAAGGTTGTTGGAGGGGGGTTTAAGTTCGGAGGTGGGTGGGGTGGACTGGTCTCCAAAGCTGTTATGTATGTCAGCGATTTTGTTGTGGAAGAACGAGGCTAGAGAGTCGCAGAGGTCTTGGGAGGGAGTGATGTCGTTGGTGCCGGCGGTGGGGTTGGTAAACTCTTTGACGATGTTCAATAGTTCCTTGCTGTTGTGGGCGTTGTTGTCGAGTCGATCCTTGAATGCTGATTTCTTGGTGGATCGGATCAGCTGGTGGTGTTTGCGGGTGGCGTTCTTGAAGGTGGTGAGGAAAATTAAATTTTGGCCATGTTGTGTTCCCTAGCGCGTACCCCACCGACTCCATGTACCAGCTTAAAGTGCATGTAACTTCCCTCCTGTGCCAGCTATGAAGACGCAAATACATTTGCGTCCACCGTTAACTTGTCCTCTTTCAGATCCACCATGAATGGATTATGTAGTTCGTTCCTAAGTATGCTATGTCACCGTCTTTTTGTAGTACACTTCTCATATTCTTCCTGCTCTAGCAAGAGTAGGCCCTGAATTCCTGCCATCTGAACCTCTTTTGTGGCTCCTGACTCTGCCCAGGCTACCTCTGTACCCGTGAACTCTGTCCTACTTTCAGCGCGGCCCCTCGCGCTCAGCTCAGCCTGCTTTCTGCCAAGACTGACTATAACCTTCGAGTTATCTGTTCCGCTCCCCGAGAATACATTCCTGCCTACTAGATCCTGTAAACATCCTCCCCAGCTGCAGAGCCAAAGGGCCGACCTGTCTTAATGCAAGTAATTCATAGCCTCTGTTGCCATGCTTCCATGGAAGGCCCCGTGCCCCACGCTTCACATGTAGACACTCAGGCGCTTATACACGCATCCACAGTTAGCATAGAATAGCTTCTGCCCTAGAGACCTTTCCGCCCAGATAGTATAGTTCCTAAACATCAGATATCAGATATGATAGAAGTACAAGTTGATCTGACATGCCAGACTTCTGTCTCTTTCCGTCAGTGTAAATGTCAAGTCCCCTGCACCCCGTCAACCACACGTCATGCAGCTGCGCGCGCATCCAAGCTTCCGATTTCTGCTGACATTGCAACATTCTGTTAGCACCACCCCTTGGTGCCACCCACTTGCGTCACTTATCAGTGACGTTTCTAGCACACACCTCTGGTTCACGCCTAGTTTACGCCTCTTGATGATGTACTAGTACCACGTGTATACTGTTATCTTGTCTTCTCTCAGCTGTTACGCCTCTTACATTATTCTTTATGGTATAAATCAAGTATATAAGCTATGTATTGTCAATGATCGAGAGCGCTCTATCCCTTCTGACACCCCTGTGGTGGTCAGAACATGATATCCTGATTCCTTTATGAGGAATAAAACCCTTAGAAACTCTAACACCACGGACTCTGTCTTTTTTCATTCTGATTGAGTTATTATTGATTAAGTACTTACCTGCATAGAAATTAAGAGAGTAAATTAATTATTTACGTCATTTTGGCGCCCGAATAGGGACCCCTCCCCCACCTCACGCGCCGGTTGGTGCGTTGCAAGCTGTGTCCCCTGCCATCAGTTAGATGGAACACACGTGTACTGGCAGGATTTCCTGCATCTCCCTCTGACCCACGGAGGTGACGAAGACTGCGATCAGTGCCCAGACGAGGCGGTGAGGAGTGCGGAGGATCCCGACCAGAGCCTAGCCGAAAGAAGCAAGGTCCGAGGTGTGAAGAGGCCCACCAGTTTTCCGAAGTTTTCCGAAGTTTTCCGAAATTTTCCGAAGTTTTCCGAAGTTCCGAGTCGAGTCCAGTCGAAGTTTTCCGAGGCCTTCTGTTTCCGTGCTTCCCGGTGAGTACCATTGCTGGGTCGTATCTAGACGGGTTTGGGTACGCAAGTCCGGTCTGCACTGTTTTTAGGCAGTGTATCTGTACTGTTTAGCAGTATATCAAGTATTCCGAATTTCTGCACTGTTACACCAGTGTATCCGTACTGTTGAGCAGTACATCCAGTATAGGGGGGTAGTCATCTATGTCTTCAATGTTTTTATGTGATTAATGTTGTGGTATGAATGTGACTGTTTAAACGTGTATTATTGTGTTTCTCGTATAATCTAGCTGTCAAGAGTATTAAGGAATAAGGATCTAGCATTCAGTAATAAGTAAGCAAGATGCCGTTTTTCAACAAGTTAAAACAGATAGGAACTAGGAAAGGGTTACTGGAGGAAGAAATTCCTATTCCCCCTAGGGACACTCCAGGCAATTTTATGTACCAGAAGCATGGCATAGATGCCATATTATATCTAGATTTATGGGCCGATTACACCAAACACCTAGACGAAAGACACAGATGGCCTGTCACCGGAACATGGGATGCCGAGTGCATCATGAGGGTAGAAGAAGCATTATGGAAAAAGAAAGCTAGACAATCTCAGAAGGACGCCATAGAATTTTGGCGTAAGGAATCACGTAAGCGTGCTGACAAAGCACTCCGTAGAGAAGACAGACTTAAAGAATCAGAGAAAGACCAAGAAAACGAATTAGTTACTGAAGGGATCCGAGTAAAAACAGAACAAATAGACCGTGCCCGAAATAATCTTGTAAACGGTATGTATCTTGCAGCAGATGGCACATCTGAAGCCCAATCAGAAACACCGAAAAACTTACCGACATCATTAGTTCCAACTAAAGTAATGCATAAAACTACTAAAGACATATTCCTAAATTCATATCTAGAGGATGTAGCACCAGCTTACACCAATCTGCCTGTTCGTGCCCTGCCTACAGACAGGGATGGGGGTGGCACTGTGCCCCCAGATAATGTTCCGCCAGTATCACGACAGACCTCCCCTGTTCCGCCAGCTCCGCCACTTCCCGCACTCAAAACAGACCTACCGAAACCAGTCCTACCTGATCTCACTAAACGACAAATTCAGACTCAGATCCAGACTCCGCGGAGAGATAATGCTCAAGCATCCGCCTCAGGAGGTGCGACAGCGGGTCTACAGACCCCGCCACCGACACACAGATTGCATTTAAGGGACACGCAGAATCCTTTCCAGTCTCCCCACTTATCCCGGCTTGACGCATTTAAAGAGAAGATGTCAGTTTGCAGATATGATCCAGTACCCGAAAAAGACGATTTATTGATATTAGCATCACTACGATTAAGATCTGCCACCGATAGCTTGCTATGCTATGTAGGAATGCAGGAACGCCTCGACAGACTATATGAGTTTATACAGACAGGGAAAGACCCTGACAGTGTCAAAGATGCCATGCATAAACAGAAAGTTGACATTCAAGCACAGATATTACGATTTTTCATAAATTGTGTAATAAGAGAACGAGACAGGCCCGAGACAGACCAAAGTGAACTAGACGCATTAAACAAGTGGGGTCAAAATATAGCCGAAGGAAAGCATGATAGAGGGAATTGCATAGCCAGTATGTCCCAGAAAATTAGAAAGGCAGTATTGACTGCACACCAGGAAGGGAATGATAAAGCTTCCTCCGAGGAGGAAGAAGACCATGAAGCACCAGGAAGGTCTACAGATACTATAGCGTACGTAGGTAAGGGAAATTACCTTAGGAAAGGCATCCGTCCGGAAAGCAAGAGAGTTCTTTTCTCTGCTTTAACAAATCCGAATTCTTCTGAACATCAGTTCCAGGAAACTGATAAAAGGCTTCGAGACCGAGTGGGGTACCATGTACTCAATTCTATGGATGAACAAGAACTAGCCCGGTCAGCCGTGTTATGGGCCGAAAACGCAGACATGTATAATGATGACACATTAGTACAGACATTCTTGAACCTTTCCCCGGAAGAGCAGAAAATAGCAGGTGTATACATGATTCAGCACCTCCTCATCAAGTTCAGAAACCATCATTCTGATCCAGGTCCCTTACACGAGACATTAGAAGCCCTACTCATGGATAGATGGAGAGGTTTTAGTACCAAATTAATACAAATAATTCTAGAACAACGATGTAAGTATAACACCTTCATAAGTCCTGAATATGTTCCCGCCCCGCCTCCAGAAAGGAAAACGTACCACATGCAATGCGGTGGTGGCATTGAAAGTCAGAACCCCTTACGAGAAGTACACCCAGTTATGGGTACAGACCAACGCTTGAAGCGTGTGTATGTTCACACACCACTGACTAAGTTAGAACTGTTAGAAATGAAGAAATTAGTTCCGTGCCATGATAAAGACCCTGCAGGTTTTCACAGAGAGCTTAAAGATATGTTACTGATGGGAGATTACACGTATGATGATATTATGAAAATGTTAAAAGTACTGTTGCCCACGGGCATTTACGAGAAATTAAAGGAAAAGGATTGGGAGGTGGGAGAGTCCAAGATAGCATGGGCAGAAATAGAAGACGAAGAAAGCAAACGAGTCCCAGGGTTAGGCCTTGGGGACAAGACTAAAGCATTACCAGGTTTAATTGTACAGGTTTTGCCAAGATTATTGACAACTAGAAAGGAAGATTGGGACGCAATCTCGTCCTGTAAACAGAAACAAGATGAAGATACTAGTGACTTCTATTCAAGATTCGAGAAATGTTTCATTATAAATAGTGGCCTAAAGGTTAGCAGTGAGTCATATCCACACCTTTTTGTAACAAAATTAGTAGAGAATGCCCTACCATTAGTCAAAAATAGAGTGTACAAAGTTGAAAGCACTTGGCAGGCAAATACGCCATCCCAGATGTTACAAATGTTACAATATCACCAGAACAGAATTAGGGAAGAACAAGATCAGGAACAGAAACGTATGAAAGACACGAAAATGAAAATGTTAGTAGCTCAGACGATTCCAGCCGACGGTCATAGGAAAGGTGGGGCCCAGACCAATCATTCTGCCGCTCCCGTTAAAGGGACATGTAATTATTGCAAGCAGCCAGGTCACTACGTACATGAATGTCCAGTCCTGAAACATAACATCGCGACAGGTAAAACTAAAGAAAGACCGCATCCGCCTAGACATGAACAGGGTCATCAACAGACCTCACAGAACGAACAGCCAATGCAGAATACACAGCCTATGCATGATCAGTCCCACACAGTACAGACAGTAGCAGTACCGCAGCCACAACATGCCCAGACACAGCCCATTGCCGCAACTCGGCAAGTATCACAACAGATGTACCAGTATGCCCAGTCGGCATATCCAGATTATCCCCGTTACACATGAAACAGCCTAGAGAGGGAAAGTGATTTGCCTCTTATTGAAATTCCTGTAGATCAAGAAGGTCCTTATGTACACAGTCACGTATTGGGAAAAGACAGAAAGTTTTTAATTGACACAGGGGCAAGTCGCACTACAATCAGTCACAATGAAGTGCCAGGGGCACCCCTCTCAGGCTCACAGAATGTATCCCTTGGTTTTTCAGGACAGCCTATTGTAAATGAAGTATCGGAACCAGTACCATTAGCTGTGGGTCCATTATCCCGAGTTACAGATTTGTTACTTACGAAATCATGTCCAGAAAATCTGTTAGGAATTAAAACACTGAAGGCTCTAGGAGCTATAATATGCTGTTCCCCGGAGGGAGTCAGACTCTTTCTACGGGATTTCAAGGGTCATTATGTTTTACGTGATTTTGATGTCAGATTGAAAAATGTACCAGATCACTTATGGGCAAAAGGCCCAGCTGATGTAGGTTGTATGCATATCACTCCATACCGTGTTACACTCAAGACAGGAGTTGTCCTACCCAGAATCAGACAATACAAGTTACCACCCGATGCTGTAGTGGCTTTACTGAAAATCATTGAAGAGCTTATAGCCCAGGGGGTGGTCGTAGAGACCGACTCCAATATCTGTAATTCGCCCATCATTCCAATTCTTAAACGTACAGACCGCAATGCACCGCCAGTATATCGGCTGGTGATTGATCTTCGAGAACTGAACAAATGTATTGTACCACAGTATCCTGTGGTCCCCGATATCTCTTCCCTATTGACTACTATTGATTCAGAAGCAACGTTCTTTACTGTAATTGATCTCAAGAACGCTTTCTTCAGTGTGCCTATTGATCCGGAGAGCCAATATCTCTTCGGATTCAGTTTAAATGGACGAAGTTTCAAATTTTCCCGCGCACCTCAAGGATTCACAGAAAGCCCCAGCATCTATAGTCAAGCACTGAAAAGACAACTAGATTGTATTCAAATGCCAGTTAACACCGCTCTACTGCAATACGTCGATGATCTACTGATCACCGCACGAAGTGAGCCCGAATGTGAACAAGCATCGTTAACAGTTTTGCATTTCCTGGCCGACAAGGGACACAAGGTGTCTCCTTCGAAGCTACAATTCTGTGTTCAGCAAGTTGTGTACTTGGGTCACTTGCTGTCCAAAGTGGGGAGACAGCTCACTCCCGATCGCATTCAGTTAATTATAAATATGCCGCGACCCCAGACACAAAAGGAAGTGCGGGTCTTCATAGGCCTCACCTCGTACTGCAGACAATGGATTCCTCAATATGCATTTCTAGCTAAACCACTCATCCAGTTAACGACGCAGGAGGCAGCAACTTCGCCTGCCCTCCCTTGGACTCAGGAACACACACAAGCCTTTGAGGAATTAAAGAAAGCTTTATGCCAAGCACCAGTTTTAGCGACACCATGTTACAGCAAACCGTTTACACTTTTTGTTACAGAACGTGATGGTACAGCGTTGTCTGTCCTCACCCAAGATCAAGCAGGTTCACATAAGCCTTGCGCTTATTTTTCAAGTACATTGGATTCAGTAGCCCAGGCACTCCCTGCGTGCTTAAAGTCAGTAGCAGCAACAGCGTTAGCAATCAGACAGAGCGACTCAATTGTTTTAGGTCATCAGTTAACGGTACAAGTTCCACACTCTGTAGAGGTTCTGTTAAACAGAACCCAGACTCAGCACTTGACTATAGCACGACTCACAGGTTACGAATTGACATTATTCCAGCCACACATAGAAATCAGACGCTGCAGTATCCTGAACCCAGCAACACTGTTACCTACAGTTATGACAGATCCAGCTCCACATGATTGTATAGAGATCATTAATGCAGTAACAAAGCCCCGACGAGATTTAACAGATGTTCCATTGACAAATCCAGACCTGACACTTTATGTAGATGGTTCATGCATGAGAACAAGTACAGGAGAGTTAGTGGCCGCGTATGCAGTGACCACTGAAACTGAAGTTAAAGAAACACATCGTATTGATACATTATCTGCTCAAGCAGCAGAGCTCATCGCTCTGACCCGAGCCTGTATTCTAGCCAAGAACAGAAATGTCAACATATACACAGATTCCCGTTATGCGTTCGGAGTCGTACACGACTTCGGCATGCTGTGGCAAGAACGAGGTTTTTTGACCTCTCATGGTGCCAAGATACAACACGGTCCTCTCATTCAAGCACTGTTAGAAGCAATACATCTGCCTTCAGCCATATCCGTCATGAAGTGTAAAGCACATACTAAAGTCACAGATTCTGTTTCCCAGGGTAACGACCTGGCAGATCAAACAGCGAAACATACAGCACTGACCGACACTCAGATAACTGATACGACAAAGACAACAGATCCGACAAACTGTATGACAGTCAGGGATCCCACACTAGATGTTATGGACATTCAGACACATGCTACTCCAGAAGAAATAAAGAAATGGATTGAACTAGGAGGGATCCAGACAGATCAAGGTTGGATGACGAAGGGAAAATCTACATGGTTTCTCCCTGACTCTATGGTTCAAGTTATGATAAATACAGCACATAGTCCTGCACATCTAGGAGAGAAAGCAATGCTAGACAGTTTGCAAAATCTCTGGAACAATAAACACTTACGAGCAGCAGCAAAACAGAAAGTGCGTACTTGCATGATCTGTTGTCAGTTCAATCCAGGTAAAAGCGTCCCTGTAGAGCAAGGTGGATTTCATCCTCCCGATCACCCTTTTGAAGTCCTCCAGATGGATTATATCCAGATGGACCGTTGTCGAGGATTTAAATATGTTCTCGTAGTTGTCTGTGCTCTGTCCCGCTGGACCGAAGCATACCCAGTCTCAGATTACACTGCTCCGACCACTGCCAAGCAGTTGGTTCGTGAATTCTTCCCACGATACGGCCTGCCTCGTGTCGTGTACTCAGATAACGGTCAGCCATTCTCATCTGCCTTAATGAAAGAAGTTTCTTTATTACTGGGATACCAGTGGAAGTTCCATTGTGTCCGACATCCAGAAGCCGCAGGCCTTGTTGAAAGGCATAACCAGACATTAAAGATCCGCCTTGCCAAAATATGTCAGGAAAAAGGGGTCGACTGGATAGTCGCCCTGCCAGTGGCACTATTCTATATGAGAATGGTCGCCCATTCGAGATCAGGGCTATCTCCGTACGAGGTGGTCTTTGGAAGACCACCGAATATGTGGGGGACGCCCATTCCCAAAAAGATTACTGATGTTGATTCTAATATGTTGACAGATTACCTTGCCTCCTTGATGTCTGCACTCCAATCATGTCGTTCACAGGTTGCCGCAGCCTTCCCTGACAACACTGATGTAAAGCCACATGACGTCCGTCCCGGTGATACTGTCCTCGTCCGCAACTTCGACAGAAAAAGTCCGTTGGAGCCCCGCTGGAAGTCTCCGAAGACCGTTCTTCTAACAACAAGGACGGCGGTGAAAATCGAAGGAAGAAAGGGGTGGGTACACACGAGCCATATAAAGAAATTTGCTGGACTGAAACCTGACCCAGACTCGTCCACCCCCACCAAAGACTGTGTTACCAAAGACTTTACCGAATCGCAACGAGAAAAGACTCCTCAAGAACAATATCACATGAAATTACGATCTAGCAAGTCAGACAGTTTAATTGTTTAAGTCCTCCCCTAGGTGAATCGGTTAAATAGTTTCTGACATGTATCCCCTAGATCGAGATAGAGAGAGAGAAGCAAAGAAACGTACATATTGCAAATCACTTCGTAGTCACTGCATAGTGACACTAATAATCATGTTTATTCTCAGTATTTTAATTATTATTGCTAGTATCTTGTTACCTATCTACTATCCTATTTTCAAGCGTGAACAATCTGTTTACAATGTTTCTGCTGAACACACTTTTAGTGAGTTACCTCCTCACGAGCTTTCCTACAGACTTGCGCTGCGCAACAACACATTCATTAGTATGTTACATCATTCTCATCAAACTAACAATGCTACAAATTGCTGGATATGTGGCCGACTCCCTCCCTATCAGAATTACAAGGGAGCTCTGCCTCTCTTTCCGTATCCGTTCACTCACAATGGCTCCTGCGGAGCATGGTTTAAAATAATTAATTCCTTAGATCCTGATATTGCTGTTTTCGATGGGGGCTGGGTTTGGGGAAACCTGAACTTGGTCCTGCTCGACGTCTGTTACCCAGATAAGGAGGGACTCCCCACTAGAATAGGAACTGATCTAGAAAATGAAGTGTATGGATTAGGTAATTATACAATTAGCCTTATGAGTCTTACTGTCGAGTCCAAAGCTGCACCAGTTCTACCCATTATGTCAGTACTGCCAGTCACTGGTGAATTATGTATCAAGAAGAAAGGTTCTGTACACTTAGGTCATAGTAAATGCACTACTGTGGTCGAATTCAGTGATCATGGAAAATCGTCCTTTAAAGCTATCAGTCATTCTTACTTTGTTTGTGGTCATACCGCATACATACGTCTACCTCCAGATTGGGATGGTACCTGTTACATTGCATTCCTTCTGCCACCTGTTTTTCTAGCTCCTCCTGATTACCATAGAAATAGCAATCTAGTAAAGAATAGACCCAGAAGAGATGTCCCACTTGTCGACTACACAGAAACGGCATGGGAACAGTACACCGATTTTAATAAAGGATTCTTTTTCTTTTTAGGACCTGTCCAGAATAGTAAATTAATACGCAGATTAACTAGAACACTTGAAGCAGTAGTAAATGAAACTGCCTCCGCCTTAGGTAACTTAACAGAAGAGCAGTCCGCTATGCGGGTTGTTGTCCTTCAGAATCGTCTTGTAATTGACGTCATCTTGGCAGATAGAGGTGGAGCCTGTAAGGTCATCGGGTCAAGTTGCTGTGTTTTCATTCCACAAAACGCACCATCAGTATATCAAGCTATTACCCGTCTTCATAATATTGCAAATCAGATACATCAGAATCCAGGCACCTGGACTTGGTCCGGTTGGTTCTGGACAACGTTAACAGCTTGGGGATGGAAGATCCTATCCTTCCTAGGCATTGGCCTAGTCCTAGTATTCAGTTGCTGCCTGTGCCTACAATGTGGGCCAGCGATTTGTGGACTGTGTGCCACTTCTTGTATTGAACATTCCAGTTTTCATTCAAAACGTAACCGAAAGAAAGAAGAACAAATGATGTTACAAGAACAGACTGATCGATTCATGAGGATCGATATTTCATGAAGGGTCCGTAGGGAACAAGGAGGGAATGAGGAAAATTAAATTTTGGCCATGTTGTGTTCCCTAGCGCGTACCCCACCGACTCCATGTACCAGCTTAAAGTGCATGTAACTTCCCTCCTGTGCCAGCTATGAAGACGCAAATACATTTGCGTCCACCGTTAACTTGTCCTCTTTCAGATCCACCATGAATGGATTATGTAGTTCGTTCCTAAGTATGCTATGTCACCGTCTTTTTGTAGTACACTTCTCATATTCTTCCTGCTCTAGCAAGAGTAGGCCCTGAATTCCTGCCATCTGAACCTCTTTTGTGGCTCCTGACTCTGCCCAGGCTACCTCTGTACCCGTGAACTCTGTCCTACTTTCAGCGCGGCCCCTCACGCTCAGCTCAGCCTGCTTTCTGCCAAGACTGACTATAACCTTCGAGTTATCTGTTCCGCTCCCCGAGAATACATTCCTGCCTACTAGATCCTGTAAACATCCTCCCCAGCTGCAGAGCCAAAGGGCCGACCTGTCTTAATGCAAGTAATTCATAGCCTCTGTTGCCATGCTTCCATGGAAGGCCCCGTGCCCCACGCTTCACATGTAGACACTCAGGCGCTTATACACGCATCCACAGTTAGCATAGAATAGCTTCTGCCCTAGAGACCTTTCCGCCCAGATAGTATAGTTCCTAAACATCAGATATCAGATATGATAGAAGTACAAGTTGATCTGACATGCCAGACTTCTGTCTCTTTCCGTCAGTGTAAATGTCAAGTCCCCTGCACCCCGTCAACCACACGTCATGCAGCTGCGCGCGCATCCAAGCTTCCGATTTCTGCTGACATTGCAACATTCTGTTAGCACCACCCCTTGGTGCCACCCACTTGCGTCACTTATCAGTGACGTTTCTAGCACACACCTCTGGTTCACGCCTAGTTTACGCCTCTTGATGATGTACTAGTACCACGTGTATACTGTTATCTTGTCTTCTCTCAGCTGTTACGCCTCTTACATTATTCTTTATGGTATAAATCAAGTATATAAGCTATGTATTGTCAATGATCGAGAGCGCTCTATCCCTTCTGACACCCCTGTGGTGGTCAGAACATGATATCCTGATTCCTTTATGAGGAATAAAACCCTTAGAAACTCTAACACCACGGACTCTGTCTTTTTTCATTCTGATTGAGTTATTATTGATTAAGTACTTACCTGCATAGAAATTAAGAGAGTAAATTAATTATTTACGTCAGTGGCCAGGTTGTCAGTAGTTGGGTTTTTTCGCCAGGCTTTCTCGAGGGTGCGACAGATCTTCTTGGATTTCTTAAGGTCATCATTGAAGCAGGGGGCTTTTTTGTTACCTTGCTTGATTTGATGGTTTTTCAGGGGTGCTAATTCATCAGCGCTGTGGGTGATCCATTGTGTGAGGTTGGTGGCTGCTTGATTTGGGTCTGATGATTTGACAGGAGGGTTTTGGTGGAGCGCTTTGAAGAGCTGGTCGGTGGTAATTTTGTTCCAGTTTCTGCGGGGAATTGGTTGTGGGTGGTTGTGGGTCGTAGTCTTTTTGTAGTTGAAGTGAACGCAGCTGTGGTCCGTCCAATGGAGAGCTGTGGTGTGATTGAAGGAGATGTGCTTGCTGGAGGTGAAGATTGGGTCGAGCGTGTGCCCGGCATAGTGGGTGGGGGTGTCAACAAGTTGTTTGAGTCCGAGACTGGCGAGGTTGTCCAGAAGGGTGGTGGTGTTGCTGTTGTTGTTCTGTTCCAGGTGGAAGTTGAGGTCTCCCAGTAGAATGTAGTCCTCGGAGGGGAGGGCGTGTGGGCTGATGAAGTCAGTGATGTCTTCGCTGAATTGTGTGCGGGGTCCTGGTGGCCTGTAGATGAGGGTGCTTCTGAGTGTGGTCTTGGGGTCGGTGTGGATCTGGAAGTGAAGGTGTTCCGCGGCTGCGAGGTTATCGTCGGAACTGGTCATGATGCGGATGGTGTTCTTATGGACGATGGCGATGCCACCTCCTGTTTGGTTATTGCGGTCCTTTCTGATGATCTTGTAGCCGTCCGGGATGGCTATGGCGATGTCGGGTGCTGATGATGCGTTCATCCAGGTTTCTGTTAGAAAGGCGACGTCCGGTGATGTGGTGTCGAGTAGGTTCCAAAGTTCAATGGTGTGTCTATGGACCGAGCGGGTGTTGAGCAGGATGCACTTCAGGTGGTTAGTGTCGGAGCTCTGTTTGGAGTTTGTGGATTTGGTGTGGGTCCTGATGCAGTCGAACTTGCAGGAGTGGCAGGTGAAGGGTCCATGGGTGTGTCCTGGGGCGGCTTGGTAGCAGTTTGGGAGACGGCCGGGGTTAAGTGCAGAGAGGGTTGCGGCGTCGTATGTTAAGTGGGTGGAGTGGATTTTGCGGGGACCAGGGGGTCTGGCGCTGGGCGCGGTCCAGGCACGGACGGGCATAGACAGGCTTACCTTTGGCGCGTTCGCTGCGCGTATGTTGATCTTACATAAGTGGATAGTGGAGGGGGGGCGGAGCGAGGGAGGAGCAGCTGGGAGGCGGGAGCGGGGTGGAGAGACGGGCCAGGAGGCACAACAACAACAAAATGGCAGCAAAAAACAAAAGCGAAAGAGGACGAGATTGGGGCACAGTGAGGAGTATAGCTATGGGCAGTAGTGGCACCGGCACAATCAGTCACTAGTTAATTTACCGATCAGTGCGAGTAAAGCAGTGATAGTAATGGGCAATAGAGCGCTAAGATGATAGTCAGGCACAGAGAAACTATTAAATGCAATGCGAGCAGTACAATGATGGGCAAGGCAGCGCTACGATAATAAACAAGCACAACAATTTCCAAATGCAATGCGAGCAGTATAATGATGGGCAAAGCAGCGCTACGATAATAAACAAGCACAACAATTTCTATATGCAATGCGAGCAATGCAATTGCAGCAGTGAGCAATGTAGCGCTATGATACTCAAGTGGCCGGAGAGCGTGGGGGAGCGACCGCTTCTGAACGAGTCCACACATGAATGACCGAGTTCTACTAAACTTATTAACAGAGGTAGTGAGTGGCCATCGTAATAGCCGGATATATGCTGTGCTTGCAATACAAACTACTGCTACTATTCATGGTAGTATTCGGACAAAATTACAACTTCTTTTCCTTGCCTTTCCTACACTGGGACGGACGTGCGGGTGCGGTGTTACATGATCTTCAAAGTAACACTTAGTTCATCCAGTGACCGTCTACTCTCTCTAGATACACATATGCTATCTAAGAGTCAGACAGTACCATGATCCAGGCATCCATCCATTCAATCTATATGTCAATCATTCTTCTTCATGTCTCTCATCTGGACAAACCTTACGTTTTCTCACGGGGAGCACACTATGCAGTCTGCAATCTCAATAAGTAAGGAATATAAGAGGTTATCACTGCCCGCCACTACCATGGCAACCCGCACAGCAGTTTTGTCCGGCACTTGCACCGCCTCCTCCCCTGAAGTCTCCTCCTCCACCTCCGCGCTGGGCCCAGCAACAGATGTTCCATCTACAAAGTACATTTAAGAATGTTAGATGTCATAGACATACACCACTCACTAGTATTTTGTCTAGGAATGAAGAAATGTGAATACAGAAACCAATCTAATAATTTGTGACTGTCTACTCTAAAGTAAAAATGTCCCTTTTTCCAGGGAAGGGTGTTGTCTTGCTGCACTTTTTGGCACAACTGATGAATGCTTGCTTTTTAACACGCACCATTTTTCTCATAACAATCTTCACTTCTAAGAACAAATCATCATCACTAGGACGGAGGGACCAACGATTCAGCACCAAAAAGAAAAATTAAAGTTCAAACCAGGTGAGGGCTCGGCTCGCCCACAATAAATGTGTGAAATAAAATTAAGCACTTTTCCATTTTTAATCAACCGTTTATGTTTATGACAAGCTTGGTTTTAATAAATATTTTTACTTTTAATAAAGCTTTAAAACTTAAATAGACTCTGTGGTTTTTGGTCTAGAGTGAATGAGCAAAAGGTTTTGCAATTTGCAAGCATGAGTCCGTGCCTCTGACACTTCTGGACTCTGACTCCGTACTCTTGTCCTGCGTTGGATAATAATCATCATTGGGAATCAATCATAGATGAATTCGGGAGCTAAATGTCTCTGCCACACTGTCTAGTCAGTAAGGAGATTGGGGGTTCTTCAAAGACTGATATCACTGAGGTATGTGGAAAGTCTACCTGCGCCTATTATAATTAATAACAATGCATTATTTAGTGTCCATAGTTCTGTTTGTGCAGATTTGTTTCTGCAACAGTAGTAGTATGGATTGTCCTCCTATCCAAACCAAAAGTAAAGTAGTATCTTATTCTTTCTTGGTGGTCATTCACCTTTTTATTGTTGGTAATTGTCAAAGCATAAACATTTAGAAGACTGAAAAGACATTATGGACAATCCCAGAGGACTGCACTCAGTGCATAGAGCTATTGCTGACTAGAATGGGAGTCCAATGGAATTGCCAAATGTGCAATCTTAGTTAGCTACACAGACAGACTAATAAGAATAATCTAGTAATACCACAGGGAGTCATAGTCGAGGCAGGATAAGAATTTAGATACAGTCTACAAGAAGATCAAAGACGATTTAGAAAAAATCGAATGAGGAACGCTAGGAAAAAATAGGTACTCTATATTAAAATTAAAACTTACCGGGGCCAGCAAAGGAGCCCTCGCCTGACCAATCCTGGCCTTGTTCAGCAGCAGCAGCCTCCTCCAATGTCCTCTTGCCCCTGGGGGGAGCTGATGTACAACATGAAAGAAAGAAAGAACCGAAAACATGGATGATTGTTGTCAACCAAATCAAACATTACAAAAGAACAATAACAAAATATTTTGGCGAAATAGCAAATAGACAACTATTCCACGGGATATATTGACCTATCTCATGTGGTCTACTACGATATTAGTATTGCTTGATTTGCGGACCGTCGACTTAGAAAGTTATGTAACTCAATAAACAAACTACTAAAAAGGTTTGCCTAGGACTGGCAGGCAGCAGTCCGCAGCACGCGAAGTGACAGACAAACTCCATCGTGATTGCAGATTAGCGACAACACTAAAAAGTTTCCTACTACATTAACCAGTCATTAAAATACTCAAACTATCAATCCTCCACCACTATTTCTTCTTATTGCCAGGTGTACAAAGGAAGGACTGGACTTGAGTCTGTTGGGGCAGATTTACAAGCCCCTTGCGGCTCTTTTGCTCCGTTGTTGCGTGACTTTTGTGACGCAGCGGCAGACCAAAAGAGGCGCCATGGTGCGGCGTATATTAACAACGTGATGCATATGGGAGATGCATCACGTTGTAAAGCCCTGTGCCATCTGGGGGCGTTCCGGCGCAAAGGAGGGCGTTCCTGCGCAGGAACGCATCCTAAAAGTGGCTGAGGGAAATCTACAAGATTTAAATCAGTCACTTTTAGGACAATGATGCGTGACTCAAACCCTGCGCCTGCTTGAAGCAGACTTACTGCTTGACGCAGCATTTGGGGCGAAAGGGCACCCCAGAGCATTGCTGGAGCTGCGCCATCGTTGCGACGAAACTCCAGCAATGCGCCGCCTTTACGGCACAGATGCGTAACGCTTCAGTGATGTTTTGGGCCCATGGTGCGCCGCATTGTAAATACGGCGCACCATGGGTGGTGGTGGCGTGGCGCACAATTACTGGCGCATCCCTGCTACTTTGCAGGGATGCGCCTGTAATTAAAAATCTGACCCTTAGTGTCTAGCATTACGCAGTTCTTTAAACTACACTCATACATAATTTCTCAGGCCAATGAAATGAACACAAAATCGAAAACAAATAAGCATAGTAGCAACGCTACTGAGAAGGAGAGCAGTGCACCTGAAATGCACAGAAGATTTTGAAATATAATTTACCTACAATGTAATCAGCAGCATTATTGCTCTTGGGGTAAAAAACTAAAATTTGAAATATAATAACACACAGAGCAGGAGAAAACAGAGTAGTGAAGAAATAGCTACTACTACTCACCAAGCCCGGGGATCTCGAGGCCGAACAGGTCGATCAAGTCGCGTTCCCGGTCTAGGAGATCCGTCCAACTGTGGGTGGCCTGGTTGTAGGTGCGCCGGACCCGAGAGTTTTGGTACATGGCCCGGCACACCTTCTTCCACCGCTTCCGGCACTCCCGGATCCCGTAGCCGCTAGCGATCTTGCCGCCTGCCATGATGGTCCTGGGGAGGCGGCGCTGGACATAAAAAACTAGTGCGGCCACTTCCTCCGCGCTAAAGATCTCATGGGCTGTGACTGTCTCCCCCCTCAAATGCCCGCACGGGAGCCGGGCACGGGGTGCGGGATCCTTCCCCTTCTCAGGGTGCTTCCCGGCTCCCTTTACCATGGTCTGGGCAGAAAGGAAGGTAAATAATAAAGAAGAAATAGAATAGGGAGGAAGAAAAGAAAAGAGTTTAAAAAAGTAGTTTAAAATGAACCAAAAGTAGTAGAAAACACAAAAAGATAGAGCTAGAAAAATAGAGGGATAGATAATAAGTAAAATAGATCAAAAAAACTTTAAACAAGCAAAAGATGGCAGAGATTGACAGAGGATACAGAAATCATGCCCAGAACCAAAGCAATGAATGAAAAACAAGATGGCCGTACCCGTTCACGACCGCGTGGGTAAGTTCGCGTGAGATTTTCCTCGCGATCACACGCAAACTTGTACTAGCGAGCCGCACACTTTGCGAGATTACACATAGCGCCCGGAAACGGAAATACGTCACGCAAACAAGATGGCCACGCCCGTGAACGACCATTAGGGTAACTTCGCGCCGTTGCGCTACAAGCGGCTCGCTAAAACGCACAAAACCTTGCGAACTAACACGCCGCAAAAAAACAAATCGCATATTCGCACAAATTCGCAGCTTCCGAATTCGATCGCGCGCCAATTCGCGCCCCGCCAATCCCGCGAAATTGCAGAAAAACCATTTATGCAAAACTGAAAGCACTCAGCAGGTGCAAAAGTTCAACCTCATCATTAGTAACCATTCCCTGTAGTGTTTCCTGAGGGCCCCCTCCAGAGTTCAGTTGCCTACTTGCAACTATTCGATGACCCTGCTCTGACCCTCACAGCAGGCTCAGACAATAGCTACATGTAGGCCACAAAGGTCCTGTGGAAAAAAAATTGCACTGCAACAGAAAGCAATTACAGATAAGGAAGCAGGTGCCAGACTCAGTGACACATTAATCAACCCCAAATTAATTCATTTCAGTTGAAGCAGGGCAGGTGTGCTTTTCCCCGCATAATCTACAGTGATGAACCAGAGGGTGGCAGTGATGCACGAGAGGGTGGCATGGGTGAACCAGAGGGTGGCAGTGGTGAAACAGAGGGTGCTGTGTGATGAACCAGACGTAGAAACAACATAGTCGCGACCGTTGCGACCCAGCAAGTAAGTTTGCGTTTGCGAACTGGTACAAAACCCTGGCAAACTGGCAGAAACCCTTGCGAACATAAAAAAAAGAAAAAATCCGCAAATTCGCGAGAGTTCGCAGATTTTGCAGATTGCGAATTTGCGAATACGCAAATTCGCGAACTGCGAATTCGCAAAATTCACCCATGCTTAACAAGTACCTACCTGTGCCAACTAGAGACCCCCAAATCTAACATTGTTGGTCAGCGGAAGGGATTTTGGATTTGCATTTGTGACTAATGTACAGTGACTGGTGAACACTACTTAGTGGAGTGCAGACCATAACGCAACCACATACTTTTTGGTAGATTCCTTTTTGGATTTGTGTCCTATTTTTGAAAGATGCTTGATTCAGTTATCATGGAAGATACAGAATACATAGCCTCTATTGATTGTGAATGGGAAGAAGAGAAGCTAGAGAAGTACAAAGTAAAACAGCTGAAGTACTTCTACAAAAAGGTCAGTGATTCCACCTCTGGGTTCAGAGTCAAGGAAGAATTCTACAAGGCGCTGAGGGCCTGGGTAGAAGCAAGGAAAACTCCAGTGATTGAGGAGGATGACCCGGCAGTTGAGCAGCAGGAAGTGCCAGTGTGCTCAGGAGGAAGGAGAGTACCTTACCCCGCAGCTAGTATTGGTTCTGGCAAAAGTCTGTCTCCAGAGGAGTTGGAAGACAGAGAGAGATCAAGAAGGCATGAAATGGAGATGACCAAGTTCAAGGTGAACAGGCAACTGGAATTACAAAATAGAACGTTAGATATTTAGGAAAAGAAAATGCAGTTTGAACATGAAAAAGTTTTTAGGGTGTTGGAGTTTAAAACTATAAGTTTGGAGGTTACTCCCTCTGGTGGCAGCATACCATCAGTACATACAGAAAGTACAGTGTACATTCCCAAGGATGTGGTGAAAGAGTTTTACAAAAATGATGATATTAGTCAGTGGTTCAGAGCCTATGAGGTAGCCATGTCTACCCACCAGGTCCCTGAGAGAGATTGGGGAGCGGGATTGTGGGGAAGGTTCCTTAGTGAGGGGCGGGACACATTGTTAGACTTGCCTTCTGAAGACCACAATTCATACAGCCACATGAAAGATGCATTGATGTCTGGATATGGTTTGACATCTGAACTCTATAGACAGACGTTCAGGAAATGCAAAAAGTTAGAAAACAGTACTTTTGCAGAGCATTGGATGGTTGGGTAAAGGGCAGCAAATTTAATGATTTTCAAGGTCTCTTTGATTTGATTACATGGGAGCACTTGTCTGATAATTGTTTTCCAGAGCTATGCCAGCATAACCCTAGGAAGCTTGCTGAGGAGGCAGACCGCTGGGTGAGTACCCAGGCCCACAAGGGTCACATGGGAGACTCAGCCAAAGGTGGGCAGGGTCCCCAGCAGAAGAGTGGGGGGGACAAGGGTAAACAGAGGGAGTTCCGCAAAGCGCCCCAAATTAGTCACCAAGGGAACCCCGTGAAAGGTTCCCAGCCCCCCCCCTGGGAGAAAGGAAGGGGCCCAACAGGTAGGCCTGTTCCCCAGGGGCCCCTGAAATGTTACAAGTTTGGTGACCTGGGTCATAAGGCGAATGATACCAGGTGCCGCCTGTTTGGTAAACAAGCACCCACTGGTGCTCCGCCCCGGCAGATGGCTAGTGTAGCCTTGGGGGAGGAGATTGATGTCCAAAGTGGGTGGGGTCCCGCTCAGATGACCCTTGTCTCTTTAGGAGACTGTGAGACGGTCTCAGAAGCTCAGCTACCCAGGAACACTAAGAAATATGGGCAGCAAGTGGAGGCTCTTAGAGACACAGGAGCCAGTGTGACAGCTTTCAGGTGTCACCTGGTGTCTCAAGAGCAGATTGTCCCTCATGCATTTTGCCGAGTTGTTAACGCCGACAACACAGAGAGCCTTTGTCCAATGGCTCAGGTTCCCTTTGAGTGGGGGTTCTCTGGTACTCTTCAGGTAGCTGTGAGGCGCGCCATGCCTGTTGAATGTTTGTTGGGAAATGATTTGGAGAGCTCCCCTTGGGAAAAGGGAGAGAAGATAACCCACTTGAAGATGGTTGGACTGCCTGACTGGGCTTGCATGATCACCCGTTCAAGGTCAGCCAGTAGGGGTTCTCAAGAGGACCTGGAGCCTGAGAGGGAGGCCCTGGACCCTGCCGGAGAGAGAAGTGGTGAGGGGCACGGGAAACTGGCCCACGAAGTTCCCATGGCCCAGGAGGAGGTAGACCTTGAGGGGGGTGCCCTGGAGCCTACGGGGAGCAAGTAGCTGAACTGGGGGACCTGCCTGAGCTGACCCATTAGCAGCAAGAAGGAGGCCCCGTCAGGGAGGAATTTTGCAAGGAACAGAGAGAGTGCCGTTCTCTTGTGGGCTTGCGGCAACAGGCTGCAAGCCAGGCAGCAGGTGATCAGTCAGGGTCACACTTGATCTATTGGGAGAATGGTCTCCTGTATAGTGAGCCTAAGGTTGCTGAACCTGGGTCAGCCCGTGTGCTGGTGGTACCCCAGATGTTCAGAGCCTTCCTACTGGGGCTGGCTCATGATGTGCCGTTAGCAGGACATTTGGGGCAGGACAAGACCTTTGAAAGGCTCGTCACCCACTTTGATTGGCCCCAAATGCGCAAGAGCTCTGATGCTCATTGCAGGACTTGTCTGACTTGCCAGGCAAGTGGAAAGAGTCGGAGGAAGCACAAGGCTCTTCTCCAGCCATTCCCTGTGGTCAGTACCCCCTTTGAGCGGGTGGGGATTGACATTGTGGGGCCGCTGGACCCCAAGACAGCCATGGGCAACAGGTTCATCCTGGTCTTGGTGGACCATGCCACCCGGTACCCGGAAGCCATACATCTGAGGACAGTGACAGCCCCATGGTGGGACGAGCACTGATGGGAATTTTCTCACGATTAGGATTCCCTCGCGAGGTTGTGTCTGACCGGGGTACCAACTTAATGTCCAAGTATATGAAGTCACTGTGGCAGGAGTACGGTGTAACTTACACGTTCACCACTCCTTACCACCCCCAAGGAAATGGGCTGGTTGAAAAGTTCAACCGGACCCTAAAGGGCATGATTATGGGTCTTGAGGAACCCATGAGGCGTAAGTGGGACGTCCTCTTACCGTGCCTACTGTTTACACACCGGGAGGTGCCACAGAAATCTCTAGGGTTCAGCCCCTTTGAGCTTCTCTATGGACACCCGGTCAGAGGAGCGCTGAGTTTGGTTAAAGAAGGCTGGGAGCAATCTCCCAGGAAACCTCCCCAGCATGTATATAGCTACATGCTGGCCTTCAGAAACCAGACAAGGCATTTCAGGCAACTCGCTGAGGCAAATCTGGAAGCCAGCCAGCAGGAGATGAAGCGCTGGTATGACCATAATGCCACTCTGGTAGAGCTTCAACCTGGTCAGAAAGTGTGGGTCATGGCCCCAGTGGAGGCCTGCGCACTCCAAGATAAGTGGACCGGACCATTTGAGGTTGTGGAGCGCAAGAGTCCAGTTACCTACTTGGTGGACTTGTGGTCTCCCAGGAACCCCTTGAGGGTCCTACATGTCAACCGCCTTAAGCCCCACTTAGAGAGGTCTGAAGTGGTCATGCTCTTGCCAACAGATGCAGGGATGGAGGAGGAGACTGAGCCTCTTCCTGGCATCCTGTCAGCCTCAGAGCAAGATGGGTCAGTGGATGGTGTTAACCTCTCTTCCACCCTGACCCATGGCAACAGAATGACTGCTGCCAGTTGCTGGGACAGTTTTCTGATCTGTTCTCCCTGGTTCCTGGTGTCACAGATTGGTGCGTCCATGATGTGGACACAGGAGACAGCTTACCTGTGAAGCGCAAGTCTTAAGGGGTAACTGACAGGGTGAGGGCTTGCATCAAAGAGGAGGTCTCAAATATGCTTGCGCTTGGGGTGATTGAGTCCTCCAGCAGTCCTTGGGCCAGCCCAGTGGTCTTAGTCTCGAAGGCTGCACCGCCGGGTGCCACACCCGAACTCCGGTTCTGTGTGGACTACAGAGGGCTCAATTCAGTCATGAAGACTGATGCGCACCCCATCCCCAGAGCTGATGAGCTCATTGATCAGCTAGGGGCTGCATGGTGGAGAAGTGTGGCTCAGGGGTTAGAGGCAGCAGACCCGGAAGCTGAGATCGGTCCTGGACCAGGGTTCAATTCCCCGCCTCGGCGGGGTCTTGGGCTCAAAAATTCCACGGACTCGATAATTTTCGTTCCGGTGCCTACTTGACTCATGGGTTCACACTCTGCGACTCTGGGCAATAGCTTGCTTAATCTCCACTACGGCCCCTCGCGGCGGGATGCCTGGCTTTCACCTTGTGGATACCCTGCTGGGGTTATCTCACAGGGGAATACCAGGACGGGTTCCCAAGGCAAGCGCCTTGATGCCTGCGGGTGATACGTGCGCTATATAAATCGCAATACATTTACATTACATTTACATGGTAACTCAGCACGTTTGACTTAACGTCTGGGTACTGGCAGATCGCCTTAACCGATGGGGCAAAGGAGAGGTCAGCATTCTCAACACCAGATGGGCATTTCCAGTTCCGTGTTATGCCCTTTGGGATGAAGAATGCCACTGCCACCTTTCAGAGGTTGGTCAACCAGGTGTTGGTTGGACTGGAGGAAGTCAGTGCCATCTACCTGGATGACATTGCAGTGTTCAGTGCCAGTTGGGAGGAACATCTGCGCCACCTCTGGGAAGTGTTGTTGGCGCTGCAGAAAGCAGGCCTCACGATCAAGGCGAGTAAGTGCCAGATCGGGCAGGGTTCTGTGGGATACTTGGGACACCAAGTTGGGAGCGGCCAGGTGGCGCCCCTTCAACCCAAGATTGAAAACATCCTGGCTTGGGAGCCACCCAAAACCCAGACAGAGGTGAGAGCCTTCTTAGGTCTCACAGGGTATTGCAGGTTTGTCAAGGGGTATGGCAACATTGTTGCACCCGTGACAGAGCTGACATCCAGGAAGCAGCCCAAGAAGGTGATCTGGACTGACACCTGTCAGAAAGCTTTTGAGGCTCTGAAAACTGCCATGTGCATGACGCTTGTGCTCCTGGCAACCAACTTCTCAAGAGAGTTTATCGTTCAAACAGACGCTTCAGAGCATGGTGTGGGGGCTGTTCTGTCACAGATGAATGAGGAAGGCCTAGATCAGCCTGTAGCCTTTATCAGTAGAAGGTTACTTCCGGATGTATGTCATCACAACGCATGCTTTTACTACGCATGCCTTTACAACACAGGTTTTACAACGCAAGTCGTTACAACGACTTGCGTTGGGGGGCGCTGGATAATGGAATAGTTTAATTTATTATTCCAACTCCAGTCCCCGTGGATAGTAGGGAAGGTTTTGGATAGTAAATTAACATATTCCCTATCCTACAGTGCCCTCCAGCGCAAGTCATTGTAATGACTTGTGTTGTAAATCCTGCGTTGTAATGGTAGTGCGTCGTAAAAGTTGCGTTGTGATGAATGTTTCCCTTACTTCCACGGGAACAGAGGTGGAGTGCTATTGAGCGTGAGGCATTTGCTGTGGTCTGGGCACTGAAGAAGCTGAGACCATACCTGTTTGGGACTCACTTCCGGGTTCAGACAGACCACAGGCCCCTCAGATGATTGATGCAAATGAGGGGTGAGAATCCAAAGTTGTTGAGGTGGTCTATTTCCCTACAGGGTATGGACATTAAGATGGAACACCGCCCTGGTACAGAACACGCCAACGCTGATGGTCTGTCCAGTATTTTCCACCTTAGTAAAGAGAACTCCCAGGAGTTAGGGTAGTACTCCCCTCTTTTCAGCTGGAGGGGACACGTGTTAGACCTGGCACCATTGACGTGGGTCTCTCTTCCATTTTTTCTGTTGCCTCATGTGTTTTTGCTGGTACTAGATGATTTGGGCACTGTGCCACTGCTGTCCAGTGCCACAGTGCAAGTGCTCCCTGTTGTAAATTGATGTATGGATTAGTGATTCCATGTTTGGCTATTTTGGTTTACATGTCAGACCCTAGTCTAGTGCACTGAGTGTGCCAGGGCGTGTAATCCAAATGCTGCTGGTGGGCCTGCAGCACTGGTTGTGCCACCAACAGAAGCAGCCTTGCAAAATGTGTCTAAGGTCTGCCATTGCAGAGCCTGCCTGCAGTCTGGAACTGTCATGCTGACTGGGCAAGGGCACCCACTTACCAGTCCCTAAACCTTCCCTTTTCTTCATATTAGTCACCCCATTGGTAGGCCCAAGGGCAGGGTGCATTGTAAGTATAAGGTAGGACAAGCCCTGATGTGTGTGGCATGTCCTAATAGCGAATTACAGCCATTTTCGTGTTTCTCTATTGCAAGGGTACCTGTTCTCCATAGGCCAGAATGGGCTGTTAGAATTGTTACATTGCATAATTATAACTGTCTCAATCTCAGAGAACATGGTAGAAATTCGATTTTAGTATGCCTGAACTCAGAATAATAAAATACATCTTTTAGTAAAGTGTATTTTAATATTCTGTGTTTGCAAATACCACTTTTAGAAAGTAGGTATTTGCTTGTCTAACCATTCAAACCTGACTCTGCTAGATTGTGTATTTCTATGTCTGGTTTTGTGAGTGGCAGGGCTGGGGAATTCCAAGAGACAGGCTGAGCCACCCAGTAGTGAATAGTGAGATCTGCATCTAGATGGAGGGAGGAGTTGCACCTGAACCTTGAATAGGGCTGTGCCTGCCTTCCACAATGCTGGCTCCAACCCCTGGGGAGCGGCTGATGTCTCTGCCCTACACTGAAAGAAGAGAAGGAGTCCTGTAAACAAAGTGCTCCAGGACTGTACTTGCCTTCCACAATGCTTGCTCCACCTCCTGTGGGTGCCTGATGTTTCTGCCCTGCACTGTGAAAGGAAAGGAGAAGTCTGGTAAACAGAGTGCTTTAGAACTGGTTTGGACATGGTAGAAAAGCAGTTCTTCCCTACTTATCATCAATCACTGATTTGGCGTTAATCGCCTCTGATCTACTCGATTATTAGCTAATCAAATAAAGAGGCAGGTGCTGGCAAATTGGAAAACGATGAACAGGTTTATTTCTCCGGAGGAGAGCACGTCAATTCGGACAAACGACATGTCTTCTCGAGGTGCTCTAACTGTACCTCTGTGGCATAGCCTTTTATACACAATCTTCACTGTTTATTGCAGGGTAACACATTCCTGACAGTGGTTTATTACATCCCGAGAATCCCCGCTTCCAACTTGTTCCCACACATACCCAACAGCAAATGTCCCCCACCCCGGTCTCAGCAGGGGATTGTTATCGCGCAGCTGGGCATTCCGGCAGGGTCTGAAGTATGCGGAATCGGTCAGATCTAAGAGGGTTGTGTCATTGATTAATTTGACCCCTTTGATGGGGAGTGGGTTTCTACTGTACGGGGGTAATAAACTGCATCCGCAGGGGCTGGTTATTCCCTGGTACCGGATCGAACAGCCAGGTGCAGGGGAGGAGGTTATCGATGGGCCTGTTCATGCGAGGGGGATGAAAGGACATGGGCGTTAGGCACGGGAAGTGGCTCTGGGGCTGGGTCATGCTGAGTATACTTTATGGCTCTAGCATGCATGCTTGGGGGTTGTCAGAGTGCAGGGGATGATTGCGAGGTTAGGGTGACGCGCTGGTGATCGGCAACGCTCGAAATGGCTGCAGTATCTAAAATGGGTGCCGTTTACGTGCATACAGTGGCTCTTGTTAGGCAAGATGGCGCCGGCGATGTTCACCTCTGTCGATTATATTTCAACAGTTGCCACTTTAAACATTCCAAGACATCTTGCTAGTCTATTTCAATCCCCATGATATTCTGTATCTCTGTGTCATACATTGCATTAATTCATTCTATACGAGTATCTACAGTCCTTGGACACAAAGAGTTCAGACATAGAGAACACAATGGTGGTATGCATTGTATCCCCAAACAGCAGCCACATATTATGAAAACTGGCACCAAGATGATCATCAACAGTTTCCAACCCCAATCTTTTAATATGCCCCAAAACCAGCTTCCAAGTGTCCAAGTCTCTTGTTCTTGATGCCAGCCTGTGAAGGTGTTCAATTGCCTAATAGACAGAACACGAGCCATCAGGGACAAAAGTGCAACAGCTGGCACCGATGATGCGGCATGCTCCTCCACGGTCTGCCAGTACAACGTCTAAAACAAGGCGATTCTGCAAAGCCAACAGGCGGACCGCTTGAAGCTCGGTGATGTTGTTGGTGAGGATGTCGGCTGTGACGTTCAGAGCTGTCTCTACTGCTTGAATCAGGTGTCGAATGGCCCGGCTGTTTGTCATTGGACCCCAAAGTTGGACAAGGCCTTTGGCTGCATCAAGAAACTGGGATGCAGCAGAGTCCGCTTGGTCCGTGTCTCCGGATCGGTGGTGTCCAGCAGGTGCTGTGTAGGTTGGAGGCAGAACAAAAGCGATGTAGCATGTGCCCCCCCCCAGCCTTTTGGGAGCCAGGTGTAGGCCTTTGTACCACAGATGAAGTACATGTTGGGTGATGCAACAAATGAAGGGGGGTCGGCAGTGTTCAGTGTTCTCGTTATCTGGCAAGTGCTGTGGCCCACAATTTCAGTCCCACGGCATTTGATGCAGACAAGACCTGGGATGCTTACTACTGACTACAGATAGGGCTACAGTTGTGGTTGCAGCTGTTCTTTTCTTTAGAAAGGATAAGGTTGGTCTGGCTGGGTTATTCAGTATTTGCATTTCCACTAGTTCTTTTGCAGGAATGTTCATTGGGAAAGTTGCGTTTGAAGTGAGAGGACAAAAGGGAGCAGTCGTTCTTCCAGTTTTGTTCAGCCAGAACTCGTTATAGAATTGTTTCATTGTCCCATCGGATGTGTCATTGTCTTTGTAGCTCTCTTGCAGGAGCATTAACCAGGCGAGGCAGGACCCATGAACAGAGAAGGGTGAAGGGATGAAAGGAATGGAATGTTCAGTGGCATGTGGGAGAAGCCCACATATCCAACGGTTGGTGGCATTTGCGGCAAGATTGTGTTGGTGCAACAACTGTACAAAAGAATTGTTCCAAAACTCTTTGCATCGTTCTCTGAGTCGTGGTGCCAGTGAAACCAGATAGTGTTCCTTTTCAGTGGTGGGTTGCATAGTCAGTATCAGTGTTTGGTAAGCAGGAGCACTCTCTTCAATGATCCAGACAGTGACCATTAGCAAGAGACTGACAAGAGATGCTGTGAGGAGTATGATTGTCCTTATGTTGTGAATCTTGGCAGTCTTGGTGTCGTCGCGGCGGTTCTTCGGATGTCTGGGAGCTTCCATCACCTTCAAGAGGCTCGATCACTGGCAGGACCACATACCTTCATCTAGCGTTTCTCCTGGTAGCCTTTGTAGTGTTGGCTACCGCTCTGAGACTTTTGACTTAGTTAGTGGCCTGCTTCGTCGGAGCACTCTCCTTTTGTCGCAAGTTGTACCCTTCTTTGGACGGCACTGTGGGGTCTGGATACTCTGTCAGTTCAAGTGCCTCTGTTTCAGGGTAACAACTTAGGGCTGGTCGATCTTTCATCAGGAGCTCTTCTTGGGTGTCCACGTCTTCTTTTGTTGCCAGTGTCGGTGCTATTCGTTTGAAGTGGTGAGTGTGCAGCCAGTTTTTCTTTCCTTCCACTCGAAGTGCAGTTCGGGTGGAGATTAAGACTTGCCATGGGCTCGTCCACCGGGGTTCCAAGCTCTTCGACCTCAGGAAGTTCCGAATCAGGACAAAGTCCCCGGGTTTGATATCGTGTCCTGGGCCCTTGGATACATCTGGTATTGCTTGCTGCACCTGTTGGTGGATAACAGTTAGTTCGCTCATTAGTTTATACAAATAGTTGGACATGAGTATGTCGGGGACATCGTTAATGGTTGTTGGTTTCGGGGCCACCCAAATATTAATCGGACTCCCGAAAACAACCTCGTACAGAGTCAATTGGTGTCTGGTTGGGGTGGAGCGCATGGATAGCAATGCCAGTGGAAGGGCATCGGGCCATTTCAGCCCAGTGGTGGCGACTATTTTGGCTAGTTTCAATTTCAGTGTGGCGTTGTGCCTTTCTACCAGGCCCGCTGACTGGGGGTGGAAAACGGCATGGAACATTTGTTTTACTCCCAGCCCCTTCAGTATGTGTTGGATGACCTCAGCTATGAAATGGGGGCCATTGTCGCTCCATAAAACTCTACAAAGGCCGTATCGGGGGAAGAATTCCCTCAGCAATACCTTTGCAGTGGCAGCGGCGGTATTGTCACGAGTGGGGTATGCTTCCACCCATTTGCAGAAGGTGCACACAATAACTAGAACGTATTTCAGACCATGACACCTTTCTAGTTAAATGTAATCCATTTGGAGGATTTCAAAGGGATGGTCGGACACTCCAAACCCTCCCCGTCCCTTTCCCTGGGTTGTGTTGCAGGCATACCATGCATTGTTGCACTAGGCGTTTTGCTGAGTCTGCCATCTTGCCGTTATGCCATACCCTAGCAATCAGTTCGGTCATGGGAGCGGATCCTATGTGTGCGGGTAGGTGTGCCATGGTAAGTATGGGGATCAGATAGGCGTTAGGTAGCAGCCATTTGTCTTTTGTCTTCCAGCAAGCCTTCATCGTCTTTCGGTCCCACCCGAGCACATTCAGTCAGTTCATATGGTGTACTCGTCAGTTGGATGTCTCTTATAGTGGCCCTAGCGTCCGTCCATTTCTCAGCTTGTGACTTAGTCACATACATTCGTGTTGCAGTTCTGTCTTCGGCTGTGTGGCTCGGGCGGTAACGTCAGCTAGTGCATTTCCCTGTCCAATAATGTTCGTTACTTTCTTATGTGCTTTGCAGTTAATTACTGCGAGCTGCTTGGGGAGGAAGACTGCTTCAGGTAAGGCCAAAACTAGATCTCCGTGTAGGATGGGGGTGCCGTGCGAGGTCAGGAATCCTCTTTCCCTCCACAGCAGCCTGAAATGGTGACCCACCCCGAAAGCGTACTGGCTGTCCGTGTATATGTTTACTGTCTTTCCTGCTGCTAAGATGCATGCTCGTGTGAGGGCAATCAGTTCTGCCGCCTGTGCGGATCGTTGGGCAATGCAGGCTGTTTCTATTATGGTTTGGGCAGTGGTGACGGCGTATGCAGCTGAGGTCGTGCCATCTGGGAGTTTGATGCACGAGCCATCTACCCATAGTTCCCCGTCAGGTTCTGGAAAAGCAGTGTCTCGGAGATCTACCCTGCTCCTTGTCTGTTCATCAGTGAGGGTCACACAGTCATGTAGGGGAGTCACGCTGGGGTCGTTTTCCGGCAGAGTGAACAACGTAGCTGGATTTAGAGTGGTGCATCGCTTCAGAGTAATGTGTGGCGCTAGCAGGGTCAACTCGTATCCTGTCAGTCGTGCACTAGTCAGATGTTGGGTTTTGGTTTGATTCAGTAGCGTGTCAACTGCATGGGGTACTAACACTGTAAGGGAATTGGAGAATACTATTCCCTCCCTCTGGCGGATCGAAACTGCTGCAGCTGCTACGGCGCGTAAGCACGCCGGTAGCGCTCTGGCTACTGGGTCTAGGGTGGCTGAAAAATAAGCGCATGGACGCTGCTTGGGACCAATTGATTGTGTTAGGACAGATAAGGCACATCCCTCTCTTTCGTGTGTATAGAGGGAAAATGGCTTGGAGTAGTCTAGGGTTCCTAGAACGGGTGATGAACAAAGGGCATCTCGTAATTCTTTGAACGCTGTCTGGCATTTGGGGGTCCAAGGGAGTGGTGATGGAATGTCTTTGGCTAGTAGGGAAAGTTGGGGTTTGACTATGAGACTGAAGTTCGGCAACCACTGTCGACAGAATGAGGGGAGGCCTACCAAAGAGCGGACTTGCTTCTGGGTCTTGGGGATGGGAGTGTCTAGAATAGTCTGGATTCTGTCAGGCGTGAGCTTCCTCCCTTCCTTCAATAAGAGGTGTCCTAGATACGTGACTTGGGGTATGCAAAACTGCAATTTCTTTCGGGAAACTTTGTGGCCATTCTCTGCAAGGAAGTGTAAGAGCTGGATCGTGGCAGTGACTGCTAGTGGAGTGGTGTCTGCTGCTAAAGGATATCGTCTACATACTGTATCAACGCCACCCCGTCTGGTAATTGAACTTCATCTAACTGTATTTTGAGCGCCTGGCTGTAGATGCTCGGGCTCTCGGTGTACCCCTGGGGTGCTCTACAAAATCTATACGAGCGGGATCTTAGGGTAAATCCAAAGAGATATCGGCTGTCTTGGTGAATGGGTATGGAGAAAAAGGCGTTCTTAAGGTCAATTATGGTGAAAGTGGTGGCAGTGGACGGGATTAGAGTTAGGATGGTGGTGATGTCAGAGACTACAGGGTACTGTGGCACAACTATTTTGTTGATCTCTCGTAGGTCAATGATGAAGCAGTATGCTTTCCCATCTCCCTCTCCTTGTCTCTTAATGATCGGTAAGATCGGACTGTTACAGACATTGCTCCCTACCTCCTCTACTACTCCTGCTTCTACTAGTGACTGTATTATTTCGATCAATGCTTTCTCGCCCTCTGCTGATATCTTGTACTGCGGTACTTTCGGTAGGGTTGTGTCCTGTTGTATTGTCACATGCACTGGGTCTATCATCATTCGTCCTACGTCTGAGTCAGCCTTGGGCCACAAGTGCAATGGCAAAGTGTCCAGTAGGGACACCTCTGCTTCAGTAATGGGGTACATGTGTTGGGATGGGTGAGGTCTTAGGTGGTGGTGGTTGTCATATAAGATGACTCGGACTCCGTCAGGCAAGCATCTGATGGTCGCTCGAAAATGCTTCAGCAGATCGAGACCCATAATGGCGTCTGGGGTATTGGAGGAAAGGAAAAATGTTGTGTCGATGATATTTTCTCCAAGGTCAAAGGGGATCGGTTTGGACAAGGGGTTAGTGGAGGGCGTACCATCAAATCCTATTGATGTCACATGTGGGCCAGACAAGGGTGCCCTTGGAATCAGTCGCTTAGGTAATGCACTGCATGTTGATCCCGTGTCTACCAGAAATGGTGACTTTGTGCCCAGGACCTATGCGGTAACATAAGGGCCTTGCTGGTCAACATAGAGCTCGACTGGATCCCTCCCTTGCCCTAGGCAGTCCTATGCAAAGTTGTACGTGTTGTCGTAGTCAGACTGTTGGTATTGATTCTGTCGGGGACAGTCAAATGTATTTACTCTACCGGGTCTTTCTTCACTGGCATCATATATGTACCCTCTCCCACGTCATCTACCTCTCGGTCCATTTGTCAATTCTCTCGCCCCTTTTTCCTTATTCATTCCTAACAGGATCGGGCATTGGGAGGTCCAGTGTCCGTACCCTCTACAAAATGCGCACTGATCCTCTCCTAAGTTCTGACATCCAGCGTAGGGTGTAGAGACATTATTTCTGGGTGGTGGTGTTTGAGGGATACTTTGCTGATATCCTCCCTTGTACTGTTCTTTCCCTATATTCACCCCTTGCAACTGCGCTATCATAACTCGTTCTTTTAAACCCTTCTTTTTCTTTTCAGTGGCCCTATCGTTTTCGTTTTTCTGATGCTCATAGTAGTGGGCCATCTGGAGGATGGCCGCTCGTTTAGAGGCCGCCCAACTGCTTTCGCTGGTCTGTAGCTTCTGTGATACCTCTGGTAACAGACCCTTAACATAGTTCTGTACGAACAAGCGATGTCCGGTCGCAGTGGACATGTCTTGTCCACTATAATCGGAGAACACTGTTTCGAACCCGGAGAAGTATTCTGAGACATCTTCTTGGGGTTTCTGACGGCAAGCGGTTACTATGGACCAATCTATCTTTTTCTCAGGAATCAGGGATTTTACTGTTTTGTACTATCTTGTCCGGGAGGACTAATATGGCTTTTACAGGTTTCTGTTCAGGGTTTCGTTATTTGTCTAGTACATCGAGTTGTCCCCAGGTATGACCGAACAGGTCAGTGTGGTCTATTTTCCTGATCTGTTTCCACACATCAGCTGGTAGGTATAGCCCAAAGAACAAGTCGATGTCGGCAAGCGTCATAATTGTCGATCCTAGAGTGGTACCTAATTCTGTGTAAAATGCGGTGGGATTCTTTCGCAAGTCCGGCAAGGATATGCAGAACGTCAGGATGTCCGGTCTATCCCAAGGCTGATATACCCAATTATAAACCACTCTTCCTTTGGCGCACTGGTGATTTATGTCATCATGAGTTCCCTCTCCTCTAGGGGGGACCCAATAGGGGGCAGCTTCTTTTATGGGCATCATATTGTCTAGCCTCTCCATCGGAGACTCCGTCATTTCCGATGTCGTGTTTTTGACTACCCGTCCTTGTTCTATGAGGTGGCGGCAGACTTCTAGGGTATCGGAGAAAAGTTCCGCCACATCACAGTCATTCTCATTTCCCATATCTACCTTCCTGTATAGAGTCATGAGTCGGTCAGGCCCTATTTTCTTGTACTTCTCCTCATAAGCCGTGAGGGTGTAATAACAAAAACGCATGACAAAGTATCGCTTGTGATTGTCGACATAGGAGTTACATATATCTGTTATATATTCTTCGGTTTCCTTCCTGTCTACCAGAGTTTTAACGATTTTCTCAATACCTGCTTGCTCACTCTTACTCAATCGCGGGATTCTTACCGGCCCTTTTTCTGTTGTTTCTGTTCTTACTGGTGTGTCGTTTGATGAGGTATCAGGCACGAGAGGCTCAGTCGACGCAGAGGCCGTGGGTACCGAGGCCCTGGCGCCACCTTCGGTTACGTTCTGAGAATCTTGGTGTTGTATTAGAGGATGAGTAGGGGCATAAGGAGGTGGCATGTAGATAATTGGTGGACCACTGCGCCTCTCGAGGCCGGGTCACCCCCTTGCCCCCTCTCCTGCTTGCCTACTGTCCCTGCCTGCCTGCCGCCTCGCCTGCTGTCCCTGCCTGCCGATTCCGTCGCCCCCTGCACCCCCGAGCGGCCCAGCCACAGCGGAGCCGGCCGCTCGCCACTTTTTCCCGCCGCTGGCCCCCTCCGGCCCTGCCCACCACCGGCCCATTGGCCCAGCCCAGCAGACCCGCCCTCCCGTCCCCCTTCTTAAGGGGATTGCCTGGTAGCCGCGGGAGTGACCACTGCGCCTCTCGAGGCCGGGTCACCCCCTTGCCCCCTCTCCTGCTCGCCTACTGTCCCTGCCTGCCTGCCGCCTCGCCTGCTGTCCCTGCCTGCCGATTCCGTCGCCCCCTGCACCCCCGAGCGGCCCAGCCACAGCGGAGCCGGCCGCTCGCCACTTTTTCCCGCCGCTGGCCCCCTGCGGCCCCGCCCACCACCGGCCCATTGGCCCAGCCCAGCAGACCCGCCCTCCCGTCCCCCTTCTTAAGGGGATTGCCTGGTAGCCGCGGGAGTGACCACTGCACCTCTCGAGGCCGGGTCACCCCCTTGCCCCCTCTCCTGCTCGCCTACTGTCCCTGCCTGCCTGCCGCCTCGCCTGCTGTCCCTGCCTGCCGATTCCGTCGCCCCCTGCACCCCCGAGCAGCCCAGCCACAGCGGAGCCGGCCGCTCGCCACTTTTTCCCGCCGCTGGCCCACTGCGGCCCCGCCCACCACCGGCCCATTGGCCCAGCCCAGCAGACCCGCCCTCCCGTCCCCCTTCTTATGACGACATCTGAGCGACCGCGCAGCGGACGCACGCAGCGGGAGCACCGATTGAGCGCCGAAGGTGCGCCAAAGGTAAGCCCGTCTGCGCCCGTCCGCGCCTGGACCGCGCCCAGCGCCAGGACCCCTGGCCCCCGCAGACCCCAGCCAACTCGCCGGACGTACGACGCCGCCACCCTCAGTGCACTCAACACCGGCCGAATCCCGGGATGCTACCGAGCCACCCCGAGACGAACCCATGGACCCTTCAGCTGTCACGCCTGCAAGTTCTCCTGCATCCGGACCTGCCCCGCACCTGCACCCGCCAAGCCGATCACCAGCAGCAACCACCTCAAGTGCATCCTACTCAACACCCGCTCCGTCCACAGACACATCATCGAACTCTGGAACCTCCTCGACACCACAGATCCTGACGTCGCCTTCCTCACGGAAACCTGGATGAACGACTCCTCAGCGCCCGACATCGCCATCGCCATACCAGAGGGCTACAAGATCACCCGAAGAGACCGAGGCAACCAGACGGGAGGAGGCATCGCCATCATCTACAGGGACACCATCCGCATCACGACCAACACCGACGACACCCTGACGACCGCCGAACACCTGCACTTCCAGATCCACACGGACCCCAGAACCACCCTCAGAGGCACCCTCATCTACCGACCCCCGGGACCCCGCACACAATTCAGCGAAGACATTGCTGACTTCATCAGCCCGCTCGCCCTCCCTTCCGCTGACTACATCCTCCTGGGGGACATCAACTTCCACCTGGAGAACAACAACGATCGCAACACCACCACCCTGCTTGACAACCTCGCCAACCTCGGACTCAAGCAGCTGGTGAACACCCCCACCCACCTCGCCGGACACACACTCGACGCTGTCTTCTCATCCAGCAAGGACATCGTCTTCAGCCACGCCACCAGACTCCACTGGACGGACCACAGCTGCGTCCACTTCTCTTTCAGAAGATCCACGATCCACCACCACCAGCAACAGGTTGCTCGAAGAAACTGGAACAAGATCACAGCAGACCAGCTCGCCGCTTCCCTGAGCCAGCACCCTCCCGCCAGCTCAGCGAACCCCAGCCAGGCCGCCGACAACCTCACAAAGTGGATCAGCAACTGCGCAGGCGACCTCGCCCCTCTGAGGACCCCGCCTAGCAGACCCGGCAGCAAGAAGGCCCCATGGTTCACCGACGAACTCAAGAGCTCCAAGAAGAACTGCCGAGCCCTCGAGAAAGCCTGGAGAAGGGAGCCAACACCGGACAACATGACCACCCTCAAGCTCGCCACCCGGAAGCACCATCAACTGATCCGCGCCACCAAGAAAACAGCATTCAAGGACCGGCTGGACAACAACGCACACAACTGCAAGGAACTTTTCAACATCGTGAAAGAGCTCTCCAACCCCAACGCCGGAAACAACGACATCACCCCGTCGCAAGACCTCTGCAACTCCCTCGCCTCCTACTTCCACAACAAGATCGCGGACATACACAACAGCTTCAGCCCACAAATAACGCTCCCAACGACCGCACCAACGCCCCCCACCACCACCCTCAGCGCCTGGACCCAGATCAACACAGAAGACACCATCTGCACGATGAACTCTATCCACTCCGGATCCCCGACCGACCCGTGCCCCCACCACGTCTTCAACAAGGCCGACGCTGTCATCGCACCCCACCTGCGGGACATCATCAACTCCTCTTTCGACACCGCCACCTTCCCGGAGAGCTGGAAGCACGCCGAACTCAGCGCTCTACTAAAGAAACCAACAGCGGACCCCACCGAACTCAAGAATTACCGCCCCATCTCGCTCCTCCCGTTCCCAGCCAAAGTCATCGAGAAGACCGTCAACAAGCAGCTGGCCGCCTTCCTCGAGACGAATGGATCCCTCGACCCCTCTCAGTCTGGCTTCCGAGCCAACCACAGCACCGAGACCGCCCTCATCGCTGCCACCGATGACATCCGAGCCCTGCTGGACAACGGTGAAACAGCGGCCCTCATCCTCCTAGACCTCTCCGCGGCGTTCGACACTGTCTGCCACCGCACCCTAGTGCAGCGCCTCAGCAACATCGGAATCCAGGAAAAGGCACTGGAGTGGATCATCTCCTTCCTCGCTGGAAGGACACAGAGAGTCCGCCTACCACCGTTCAGATCTGCAGCCACGGAAGTCATCTGCGGCGTTCCCCAGGGCTACTCTCTCAGCCCCACCCTCTTCAACGTCTACATGAGCCCCCTGGCGGCCATCGCACGCCAACACAACCTCAACATCATCTCCTACGCCGACGACACCCAGCTGATCCTCTCCCTGACCAACGACCCCGCCGCCGCCAGAACCAACCTCCACGAAGGGATGAAAGACGTAGCCGAGTGGATGACGACCAGCCGCCTGAAACTGAACTCAGACAAGACGGAAGTCCTCATCCTGGGTTCCTCGCCCTCCGCCTGGGACGACTCCTGGTGGCCCCCCGCCCTGGGCACCGCACTAAGCGTGGGCGGAAAATCCGTTCCGCTCGCGGATTTTGCGGATTTTCGGGAAATCCGCAATCCGCGAGATTTGCGGATTTCCCGCAAAATCCGCAAATTCGCACGCAGCGGATTTTTTTGGCGGCGCGCGGCGTTGGTGATACAATTTTTGCGGCGCGCGGCGTTTATCATCGTTTGCCGAGTTGTTTTTTTCGATAGTTTGCGAGTGCTGCGCCATTTTGGATCTTGCTGTGTGATCCCGCGGGAATTGGCGAGCGCGATTACGTCATCGCGGCTTGCCAGCGATAGTTTGTCAACGCGAGTACGGCGAGATCACGTCTCGCGGTACTTCGCAATTGCGAGATTTGAGATGCGGCGAGCGAAAATATAAATTTGCAATTCTGCACAAGAAATCCACCAGCAAGCAGCATAAACCTTCTAGAAATGATGATTTTTATGTGAATAACTCCTTAGTTTGACATTTGCCTGCACTTTTTTAGCGAGGAGTCCATTTTGGGGAGGGGGGCAGGGGGGTGGGAGGAAGGAAGTGCCCCATAGTCTTCAACTTCCTGTTCCTGTTCAGCAGGCTCCTCCCAGTGCTTTGTCCATCTCCTGGTCACTTTTCATTCGGATGTGGACCTGGAAGGATTACTTTTTGTGGATGCTGCTGGATCTTTGGATTTGAGGCCTTTTTGACTTTCTTTGGATCACTGTTGGATTAGAAATTTTACAAGTAAGTTTGTTTGGGGCATTACAGTTGCTGCAACTAAAATTTTGGGATTTTCGATTTTTGGGCTGTTTTGGGGCCTTTTCCCCAGGGGTACTCAGTGGTGGGTGGACTGTGGTTGTCTTGAACTTAAACATCATGGAGGCCATAGATGAATTGGGATTGTGCTGATTTTTCTGTGTTTTTCGACTTTTTTTTTTTGTAAAATTTTGTGTTTTTCGATTTTTGACCTGTTGTTGGGGCCTTGACCAGGGGTAGTGAGTGGTGCATGGGCCTAGTCTTTCTGTGGGCTGTCTTGAATTTAAACATCATGGAGGCCATGGATGGAATGGGATTGTGCTGATTTTGCAGTGTTTTTCGATTTTTGGGCCTGTACTTGTGGCCTTTTCA
The DNA here is from genome assembly GCF_964263255.1 of Lissotriton vulgaris. NCBI lineage: Eukaryota > Metazoa > Chordata > Amphibia > Caudata > Salamandridae > Lissotriton > Lissotriton vulgaris. The sequence goes on from NC_141686.1 coordinate 71,381,103, forward strand.
CCAGGGGTATTTGAGTCTAGCATGGGCCTAGTCTTTCTGTGGGCTGTCTTGAATTTAAACATCATGGAGGCCATGGATGGAATAGGATTGTGCGGATTTTGCAGTGTTTTTCGATTTTTGGGCCTGTACTTGTGGCCTTTTCACCAGGGGTATTTGAGTCTAGCATGGGCCTAGTCTTTCTGTGGGATGTCTTGAATTTAAACATCATGGAGGCCATGGATTGAATGGGATTGTGCTGATTTTGCAGTGTTTTTCGATTTTTGGGGGTGTTCATGGGGAGGGACATGCCATGTGGCTGGTGGCCATTTTGAGTGCAGCTACAGGCACTGGCCATGTGCTGGCAGGCAAGTGGCCATTTTGAATGCAGGCTTTGTTGTTAGGCCTCCAACCATTTTGCCTACTTTTCAACCTTTATTTATGCCCAGGGGTAGTGAGTCTTGCATGGGCCTAGTCTTTCTGTGGGTTGTCTTGAATTTAAACATCATGGAGGCCATGGATTGAATGGGATTGTGCTGATTTTGCAGTGTTTTTCGATTTTTGGGGGTGTTCATGGGGAGGGACATGCCATGTGGCTGGTGGCCATTTTGAGTGCAGCTACAGGCACTGGCCATGTGCTGGCAGGCAAGTGGCCATTTTGAATGCAGGCTTTGTTGTTAGGCCTCCAACCATTTTGCCTACTTTTCTACCTTTATTTATGCCCAGGGGTAGTGAGTCTTGCATGGGCCTAGTATTTCTGTGGGTTGTCTTGAATTTAAACATCATGGAGGCCATGGATTGAATGGGATTGTGCTGATTTTGCAGTGTTTTTCGATTTTTGGGCCTGTACTTGTGGCCTTTTCACCAGGGGTATTTCAGTCTAGCATGGGCCTAGTCTTTCTGTGGGCTGTCTTGAATTTAAACATCATGGAGGCCATGGATGGAATAGGATTGTGCTGATTTTGCAGTGTTTTTCGATTTTTGGGCCTGTACTTGTGGCCTTTTCACCAGGGGTATTTGAGTCTAGCATGGGCCTAGTCTTTCTGTGGGCTGTCTTGAATTTAAACATCATGGAGGCCATGGATGGAATAGGATTGTGCTGATTTTGCAGTGTTTTTCGATTTTTGGGCCTGTACTTGTGGCCTTTTCACCAGGGGTATTTGAGTCTAGCATGGGCCTAGTCTTTCTGTGGGTTGTCTTGAATTTAAACATCATGGAGGCCATGGATTGAATGGGATTGTGCTGATTTTGCAGTGTTTTTCGATTTTTGGGGGTGTTCATGGGGAGGGACATGCCATGTGGCTGGTGGCCATTTTGAGTGCAGCTACAGGCACTGGCCATGTGCTGGCAGGCAAGTGGCCATTTTGAATGCAGGCTTTGTTGTTAGGCCTCCAACCATTTTGCCTACTTTTCTACCTTTATTTATGCCCAGGGGTAGTGAGTCTTGCATGGGCCTAGTATTTCTGTGGGTTGTCTTGAATTTAAACATCATGGAGGCCATGGATTGAATGGGATTGTGCTGATTTTGCAGTGTTTTTCGATTTTTGGGCCTGTACTTGTGGCCTTTTCACCAGGGGTATTTGAGTCTAGCATGGGCCTAGTCTTTCTGTGGGCTGTCTTGAATTTAAACATCATGGAGGCCATGGATGGAATAGGATTGTGCTGATTTTGCAGTGTTTTTCGATTTTTGGGCCTGTACTTGTGGCCTTTTCACCAGGGGTATTTGAGTCTAGCATGGGCCTAGTCTTTCTGTGGGCTGTCTTGAATTTAAACATCATGGAGGCCATGGATGGAATAGGATTGTGCTGATTTTGCAGTGTTTTTCGATTTTTGGGCCTGTACTTGTGGCCTTTTCACCAGGGGTATTTGAGTCTAGCATGGGCCTAGTCTTTCTGTGGGTTGTCTTGAATTTAAACATCATGGAGGCCATGGATTGAATGGGATTGTGCTGATTTTGCAGTGTTTTTCGATTTTTGGGGGTGTTCATGGGGAGGGACATGCCATGTGGCTGGTGGCCATTTTGAGTGCAGCTACAGGCACTGGCCATGTGCTGGCAGGCAAGTGGCCATTTTGAATGCAGGCTTTGTTGTTAGGCCTCCAACCATTTTGCCTACTTTTCTACCTTTATTTATGCCCAGGGGTAGTGAGTCTTGCATGGGCCTAGTATTTCTGTGGGTTGTCTTGAATTTAAACATCATGGAGGCCATGGATTGAATGGGATTGTGCTGATTTTGCAGTGTTTTTCGATTTTTGGGCCTGTACTTGTGGCCTTTTCACCAGGGGTATTTCAGTCTAGCATGGGCCTAGTCTTTCTGTGGGCTGTCTTGAATTTAAACATCATGGAGGCCATGGATGGAATAGGATTGTGCTGATTTTGCAGTGTTTTTCGATTTTTGGGCCTGTACTTGTGGCCTTTTCACCAGGGGTATTTGAGTCTAGCATGGGCCTAGTCTTTCTGTGGGCTGTCTTGAATTTAAACATCATGGAGGCCATGGATGGAATAGGATTGTGCTGATTTTGCAGTGTTTTTCGATTTTTGGGCCTGTACTTGTGGCCTTTTCACCAGGGGTATTTGAGTCTAGCATGGGCCTAGTCTTTCTGTGGGCTGTCTTGAATTTAAACATCATGGAGGCCATGGATGGAATAGGATTGTGCGGATTTTGCAGTGTTTTTCGATTTTTGGGCCTGTACTTGTGGCCTTTTCACCAGGGGTATTTGAGTCTAGCATGGGCCTAGTCTTTCTGTGGGTTGTCTTGAATTTAAACATCATGGAGGCCATGGATTGAATGGGATTGTGCTGATTTTGCAGTGTTTTTCGATTTTTGGGGGTGTTCATGGGGAGGGACATGCCATGTGGCTGGTGGCCATTTTGAGTGCAGCTACAGGCACTGGCCATGTGCTGGCAGGCAAGTGGCCATTTTGAATGCAGGCTTTGTTGTTAGGCCTCCAACCATTTTGCCTACTTTTCAACCTTTATTTATGCCCAGGGGTAGTGAGTCTTGCATGGGCCTAGTCTTTCTGTGGGTTGTCTTGAATGTAAACATCATGGAGGCCATGGATTGAATGGGATTGTGCTGATTTTGCAGTGTTTTTCGATTTTTGGGCCTGTACTTGTGGCCTTTTCACCAGGGGTATTTCAGTCTAGCATGGGCCTAGTCTTTCTGTGGGCTGTCTTGAATTTAAACATCATGGAGGCCATGGATTGAATGGGATAGTGCTGATTTTGCAGTGTTTTTCGATTTTTGGGGGTGTTCATGGGGAGGGACATGCCATGTGGCTGGTGGCCATTTTGAGTGCAGCTACAGGCACTGGCCATGTGCTGGCAGGCAAGTGGCCATTTTGAATGCAGGCTTTGTTGTTAGGCCTCCAACCATTTTGCCTACTTTTCAACCTTTATTTATGCCCAGGGGTAGTGAGTCTTGCATGGGCCTAGTCTTTCTGTGGGTTGTCTTGAATTTAAACATTATGGAGGGCATGGATGGATTGGGATTGTGCTGATTTTGCAGTGTTTTTCGATTTTTTTGTGCTCTATAACTGAACTGATGTTCCTCTGTCTTCCATTTTTTTTAGGTGCACAAGACTCAAGAGAACCACCAGTGCCAGGAAGAAGTCCTGCAGCGGTGTGTGTGCGCAGCATAACGTCACGCGACGTCACGTCTGGCCTCAGACAACTCTACAATTCGTGCAACTGCGGCCTGCTGTCTGACCTGCTCTGAAGAAGATGGCCCCAAAGAAAGTTCTCCGTAGCTCCTCTAGCAAGAAAGTTGCTAGTAAGGAGCAGAAGAAGCAAGTTACCAAGGAGGCTGGTGTGCCACCCGCCACTTTTTTTGGGAGCAAAAAAAAAAGTACGCCTGCAGCAGCAGGATCTGCTGGGAACCAACCTGAGAGCAGCACCCCTGCTCCATTGGGTTCAGTGCCTCCACCACCACGCCAACTTAAGTCAAAGCCCTTGAGTGCTTCAGAGGCAGTCAGTGTACTTCTCCAATCACCATCGACCAGTGATGTTGGCTCATCGCAAGAAAGTAGCAGCAATGTCCCTGAATCAACACAGGTTGTTGTAACTCATCTGACAAGTGTTGAACAACCACAGCCGCAACAACAACACCATGTGCAAGTACACGCCCAAGTACATGTGGAAGGAGAGGCAGCAAAAGGAGATGCGCAAGCAAAGGTGCATGGACGTTCACAAGTGCCCACAATAGTTGTTCCTCCCGAAGTAGGGGCACATTTGGAAATCGACAATGAAGCTGAGGTATCATTGGAAGCCACTCCTCCTGATGATCATTCATTGTCTTCCACATCCCTAGCAAGGAAAAGATCAAGGGGGGTGTCTACATCTTCTTCAAGCCCACCTCGTTCTGGTGCAAGTGATCTGTCTTGGGAACCACAACTGCGGTCTGACAGTGAGGCAGAGGCACACCATGATCTGACACCGTTACCTAAGCGTAAAAGGAAGGTCGTCCAAAAACTCAAACCTATGGAGTGTGATGAGGCTCAAGAAGAAGTGACAGATACTGCTGGTGATGAAGCCTCTCACGATGACGACGAGCCAGTCATCACAAAGGTCACTGCAGCCCCACCGGGCATGCAGCAAAGAGACATTTTGACCCTATCCCGAGAAGCTGCTGAGCGTGATGATGATGTCGGCGAGGAGGCAATGGAAATGGAATCATTAGATTTGAAGTTAAGTAGTACACCAAAACCTACCGCTTCCATATTTCTTCGCAAGAAGGTACCCACCTCGTCCTCGACCTCAATTCGTGGTGGTGAAAGTGCAAAACGTACTGAAGTTCGGCAATCCACATCCTCCACTTCATCTGTCATTAGCAGCAGGACCACCACCACCAGTATCGCCGCCTCCTCCGGCCCCCGAAGACATTTCAAGTCTCCAGTTTGGGACTTCTTTAGTGTTTGCCCAAAAAAGGAAAACGTAGCCATTTGTAGCCTTTGTAAGCTTCGATTTAGTCGTGGTAAGCTTGGTTCTAACTATGGTACCGGAGGCCAGAGAGGTCATCTTGAGAGAAGGCACCCTGTCGAATGGTTTCCGCACCTAGAGGCGGTCAAGAAAGCCGGAATTGCACGTAATGAAAACGTTGATTTGTCATCTGCTGATGACGAGGAGGTAGAAGACGATTCAAACACTTCACTTACACCCAGTTCCCATGTCAGCAGCACACCCCATGGGAGCCACACTAAGAGTGTGGGAGAGAGTGAGACATCAATGCGGAAAACTTCATCAGCGAGCGTAACTGGGTCGAAGAGATCATCATCATCCCGTAAATCATTGGTCCAGGGCAACATTAAAAAGATGTTGTTTACAGAAGCGCAATATGAACGCAACCACCCAATGACCCGTCTGTATAACACTAAGCTGGCTAAAATGCTAGCTCTGGACCTTCTCCCTTTTTCTTTTGTAGAAGGGGTTGGTTTTCTAGAATTAGTGACAGCGCTCTGCCCTAAATGGAAGGTTCCTAGCCGGTTCTATTTTGCCCGAGTTGCGGTTCCAGCACTACATGAAGATGTTCTGAAGGTGATTGGGGCAGCTTTGCAGAAGAGTGCTGTTCACACTATACATCTGACAACAGACATGTGGACCAGTGGCGCAGGCGCTGATTACATGTGCATCACTGCACACTGGGTCTCTTTTTCAGGGGCTAAAGCAAAGCTAAACTCAGGTGTTGACACTAACATTGTTTTTAAAGGTGCTCGGAAACATGCAACACTAGCCATGTTTGGTTTGGAGAAACGTCACACAGCAGAAAACATTTTGGATGTCTTTAACACAAAGGTCCTTAACTGTCTGTCCCCACTAAAACGCAAGGTTGGTTATGTTTCCACAGACAATGGCTCCAATATAGTTAAGGCCATGAGGGACGGTTACTATTTCAGAGTGCCGTGTTTGGCGCACTGTATAAACCTGGTTGTCCAAAAATTCTTGGGTAATAAACGCAGTGCAGCGTACAGTGTATTGGAGAACTGCCGAAAAATTTGCAAGCATTTCAGGCATTCTTTTAAGGCCCGCAAGCAGCTGAGGAGCATGCTATATCAAAGTCAAATGCCAGTGAAAGCACTCATCCAGGAGGTGGTAACACGTTGGAACTCAACCTTCTACATGCTTGAGCGTCTGTATGAGCAGTATACGCAACTCGATCAATATTTCTTGAAAGAGGGTATAGAGGAGCTGAGGATGGGTGGGCCGCAATGGAACATAGTTGAAAGCCTAACACGCATGCTTCGTCCTTTTGAGGTCTTCACACGTGCAGTCAGCAAGGAGGACTCTAATTTGGGAAAAGCTATCCCATTGTTGTACATGCTGGAGGACCAACTGAAGGAGGTGTGTTCTGTGTTTCGAAAAGATGACAAAAAGAAAGACTCTTTGCTTCTGGCTGAGAAATTATTAGAGCTCCTACAAGGTGATGAACGTCTTCAAAAGATCCACTCAGAACAGCATTACATTTGTGCTACTATTCTGGATCCACGCTACAAAAAGGCGCTGGCAGGCAGAGCATTCTTTCCTTTTGCTGATGAAGATGTTACAAAGTACAAACGTTGGCTAGCCTTGTCAGCCAAGAAGTTTGAAACAGAACGGCTGGAAATTGAAGGAAATGGCAGTACATCAGCAGGCCATCCCCAGTCAAAACAATCCACTTCTGCACCTGTGGCTGTGGCACAAGTGACCTCTCAGCCGTTAAAGACACCGGCAACCGGATCATCTGCACGAAAGACAACAGAAACATTGGAGGCTGAAGAGGATTGGCTAGCTCTGCGTGGGTTTGGTTCTCAAAAGGTCAGAGGCACAGCAAGAGCTACGCAAAGTGGAGGAACCTTGGAGGAGGACCTTGAGTCGATGGTGAAGGACTATCTGAATGACTCCACAGAGGTCTATGTTAATTCTGACCCATTGGCGTATTGGCATGGGAAAAAAGAATTGTGGCCACAGCTCACCAACCTGGCTTTAAACTACTTGTCTTGCCCACTCGCAAGTGTGTCTTCTGAACGGGTTTTCAGTGCGGCTGGTGGGATTGTAACTCCCAAACGGAGCCGCCTCTCGCCCAAAAATGTGGAGAGGTTAACAATGATCAAGATGAATCAGCACCTCATACCACCAGATATAAGAGTACGAGAGAGCGTGCCGGATGAAGAGGAGGTGGCCAGCACCATAGATGAGGGAATTTCTACTCTGTCAGGTGGCACTGACCTCACCCGGGCTGAATTCGCAGAGTATGATGACGAAGCCTTATTCTTATTCCTGGACCGTGATACCGACTTCGAGCCCTGAAAATGAGACAACGAATCAATAACTTTCTTTTTCATCCTTATTCACTTTTATTCCTGTGTGTCTGTCTTTCTTTGTTGTGCACAGTTAATATAATTCAAACTTTAATCAGATAATCACAAAGACAAGCCCATCAGCAGAACTGTCTTCACTTGTTTGCTAATTTATTTGAAGGTGCCGCAGTCTGCATTCCTCAGGTTCACAAGTTCAGAAGAACATGCTCCTCTATCCTCCTCCTCCAGACTCCTATTTCCATCAAAGCAGAGGGCTGGTTTACGCCCAATGAAGAAAGACTCAGCACTTGTGGGGGTGTTGTTCTACCTCTTTGCAGGTGAGTTGACGGGTCTGGGGCCATTGCTGGGAAGCACTAAAAGTGGTTTGTGCCAAATCCGAGGCGGAAAATTTTTTGTGTTTTTGATGACTTGCTTGCCTTTGAGGTGCTCTTAGGGGGGGTTCCGTCTGTTTGTGGGTGAGTTTCGTGGTCTGAGAGCATTGCTGGGACACTCTAATCTTGATTGCATTTGCTTTTCAGGAAATCCGTCGTGCCAACCCCGACTTATGGCCTAGCTACGCAGCGCGTTTGGACCGAAGGCCCAGAAATATTGCAAGTATGAGATTTTGCTTTTGGCCTGTTTGGGGGTGTTATGCTTCTTGGCGGGTGGGTTGCCGGGTCTTGGGGCATTCCTGGGAAGGTCTAATACCGGGTAGAAGTGGTTGGGACAAAATCCAGGCCGATTTTTTTTTGGGCTATTTCAGACATTTTGCTCTATGTAGCGTTTTCGGGGGCCTGTTTGGGGGGCTTCCTGGTGTTTGCGGGTGAGTTTCGTGGTCTGGGAGCACTGCTGGGACACTCTAATCTTGATTGCATTTGCTTTTCAGGAAATCCGTCGTGCCAACCCCGACTTATGGCCTAGCTACGCAGCGCGTTTGGACCGAAGGCCCAGAAATATTGCAAGTATGAGATTTTGCTTTTGGCCTGTTTGGGGGTGTTATGCTTCTTGGCGGGTGGGTTGCCGGGTCTTGGGGCATTCCTGGGAAGGTCTAATACCGGGTAGAAGTGGTTGGGACAAAATCCAGGCCGATTTTTTTTTGGGCTATTTCAGACATTTTGCTCTATGTAGCGTTTTCGGGGGCCTGTTTGGGGGGCTTCCTGGTGTTTGTGGGTGAGTTTCGTGGTCTGGGAGCACTGCTGGGACACTCTAATCTTGATTGCATTTGCTTTTCAGGAAATCCGTTGTGCCAACCCCGACTTATGGCCTAGCTATGCAGCGCGTTTGGACCGAAGGCCCAGAAATATTGCAAGTATGAGATTTTGCTTTTGGCCTGTTTGGGGGTGTTATGCTTCTTGGCGGGTGGGTTGCCGGGTCTTGGGGCATTCCTGGGAAGGTCTAATACCGGGTAGAAGTGGTTGGGACAAAATCCAGGCCGATTTTTTTTTGGGCTATTTCAGACATTTTGCTCTATGTAGCGTTTTCGGGGGCCTGTTTGGGGGGCTTCCTGGTGTTTGCGGGTGAGTTTCGTGGTGTGGGAGCACTGCTGGCTATATATACTTTACTTTGCAAGAGGTTTGAAGCAAATCCATGGTGGCTGAGGGGACTTAGGGCCTAGCTGCAGAGCGCGCGCGGAGTGATTTGGGAAATTTGTGAAAAAGTGACTAAGTCCCCATTTTTGTACTTTTGCTCTTTGGCTGTTTGGGGGTCTTCTACTCGTTTTCTCCTGGGTTGACGGCTCTGGGGCCATTGCTGGGAAGCTCTAATACCGGATAAAAGTGTTTTGGACCAAATCCCAGGCGGAATTTTTTTTGTGTTTTTGATGACTTGCTTGCCTTTGAGGTGCTCTTAGGGGGGGTTCCGTCTGTTTGCGGGTGAGTTTCGTGGTCTGGGAGCACTGCTGGGACACTCTAATCTTGATTGCATTTGCTTTTCAGGAAATCCGTCGTGCCAACCCCGACTTATGGCCTAGCTACGCAGCGCGTTTGGACCGAAGGCCCAGAAATATTGCAAGTATGAGATTTTGCTTTTGGCCTGTTTGGGGGTGTTATGCTTCTTGGCGGGTGGGTTGCCGGGTCTTGGGGCATTCCTGGGAAGGTCTAATACCGGGTAGAAGTGGTTGGGACAAAATCCGCGCGGAAAAGCCTTTAGTTTTGGCACTTTTTGTAACTTAGGGTTCGTTAGGGTTAGCCCTAGCAGCAGGATTGCATGTGTTTCGGGGTGTTCTAGATTTTTCAAACTGAGTTCTGGGGTCTTAGAGCACTCGTGAGAATGTGTAATTTTGGTTGCAAGTCATTTGAAGAAAATCCATGGTGGGAAAGGGGGGATTTGGCATAGTTAAAGAAAGCCTTTGCCACTATTCTTAACTTAGGGTTCGTTAGGGTTAGCAGTATTTCTATTGCATGTGTTTGAGTGGGGGGGATTTCGAGTCTTGGAGCGATGCTGGCTATGGCTACTTTTGCTTGGTTGCTTGCAAGTGGTTTGAATGCAATCCACGGTGGGTAATGGGTAATTAGGGTACTTCGGCCTACTTTTACTTTCAAAGTAAGTTTTGTCACCAGTTTTCTGCTAGGCCTCGTTTTTTGAGATTTGATTGGGGGTCTTCTACATTTTTGCGACTGGCTTTAGTAAGGGTCTGGGTGGGAGCACTGCTAGGAAGATCTAATTTTGTTCTAAAACACAGTTTACAGTACACCTAGCTTGAGGGGCAAGATCCGATACATTAATTTGCCCATACATCCTTCAAAAGGTGACTCAGAGTACGCACTTTCAAAAACATTGTACTGTCTACTAGGAAAAACAAATTGTGACTTTTTGCACTCCACAGCCTACATGCCTTATATTTATTTATCAGTGGTGTTGTAATATTATATCACTTCCTGTTTTTCGTTGAATAATTACAGGCCGGGTTTCAGTCTCTGCAATGGGGAAAAAAGGATGGAGTCAGGCTTCACAGTAGCGAGCCACAATTCAGCATCAGGCAGGCAGTGGACAGGGTGTCTTCTGGTGACCAACATCGATGGACGAAGCGTCGGCTGCAATGGAGGAGTGCCGCTAATAGGAGGATTTTTTTTCTGCGGGCAACTTACTTACCACTTCCAACAGGACCACTACAACCACATAGATACAGTATCCCTTGCCTTTTTCTCTGACTGTGACTGCATTTCTTGGCTCTCTCTCTGCTTCTACATTGATCCCTTAACACATCACTTAGTCCACTCCACTATCACATCTGCACCACACATAGTCATTTGTAAGTGCTCCTACGTAATTCGCAAGTCGCAGCACGCCCCAGGCCGTAGAGGACTGGGATGGCCCCAATGATGAAGCATGTCACCAAGGGGCAACCCTGGTGAGTGAGGGGACACCTAGAAAAAAAGCAATTTCTCCTTTTCTATCTACTATACCTTCTGTCAGGTTACGCAGCCCCTAAGCGCCTACCGTACTATGAAACTACATTTCCCATGAGTAGGCGGGAGACTTGCAGACTATTTAGTGAGACTATATGAGAGTACCCTTGTATGTTAGGACAGCACTTCACTGATGCCTGTCTTGTCTTCTGTTACAGGTATCCTTTCCCTGCTGACCCTACCTTTACCCATCCCACATTTTTTATTTTAGTTTGTTATTTTTCTCCCCCGCCTAATGCCTCGAACACCCTGTGTTTACACTTCTGGGTGTTGGTGACATTTGGAAGTGGAACCATATTTGCATCGACTGGATCACGGGGAGTAAACCTGACACCTTCCAGACCAACCCCATTGAGTGTTGTTGTGAATGGATTTATAGTGACCAGCAAGGCTCTCAGGTATCTGGCTACAGAGACCTTATGTTGAATATAGTTATCAATATTTCCACCCACGCCCTGTACTGTCGCATTCTTTCTTCCACAGTTGTCGAAAGTACTAATTACTTTTAACTGACATGCATGCAGTTACAGTAGTGTATGCACTTTCAAAGATTGATGGATAGGTTTGTACCCAAAGATTTGTTTATGTTCACAATTGTTCGTCCATGCTGTGCTACTTTTTCTTGTCTCCCAAAACCTTTCCCAAAAACCCCCGTACCCATCCATTTTTCAAACCCTAACCCTCTTCCCCCGGGCTGTGTGGTTTTGATTGATGTGTGACTAAATTACAGCAATAAATCCACACACTTGCTGGGGAGGATAAGGTGATAGCAACAGGCTGGTGAAGAAATCCGATGATATATTCTTACTCTGCTTGACAAAGACCCATGGCTAATGTCAAAGAACTTCAACCGAATTAGTTATACTTTAACATTTGTTAGGCTACAACGTGGCACTGTTCTAGTGTACTTCTGTCACCTGCTATATTCTGTATTGTACCTTTGTATTGCTCAGGAGGACAAACCAGATTTCATTTTCTTTTTTTCATAGGCAAGCAACTGCCACTGTGTCACACCACTAGTACCACCGCTATGAGGAAATTTTATCCGCCCAGGATTGCCAACCTTATTTGCTGTTTCCCGTGGAGCCAGCCCTGGGCCTAGCCCTACTTGCAAACAGAAATTACAGGTAAGATAGGCGTTTGGTTGGAGGTAGTATAATGGAGTATTAGGAGAGACGAGAGATTTGATTGACGGTAGTACTACTAAAGTCCTAGGACTATTCAGGAAAACAAACTTACTGTTATGTTAAACCCCCACCCACCAGACTCAAAAGCAGTAAAAAACAGGTATGGTCAGATAAAGTTTCAAAAAGTATATTTTTATAGCCCTAACAAAAGAATCTCCCGCAAGACCCTCCCTAACCCCAACGATTGTCCTTCAAAAGTCCCCAAAAATCACAACTCCCAATTCCCACCCCCCAAAAGTCTCTAAAAAAGGGGCAAGGGACACTATGGCAGGGTGCTGTTGGAATTAGCAGCCAGGGCATCATGCTCCTTGTGGAGGGTGGCAAGTTCGAAGCGGAGGCCCTCCACCACGTTCTTATAATTATGGACCTCCTGCTCCAGGTAGGACAGTCTGAGGGATAAGCGGCGCCGGTGTGCCTTGCAAATCCTGTGAGGGGCAGCTGCTTTCTTTGCTGCTGGGCGGTGGCGTTTGGCTTTGGTAGCCCGGCTCCGTACCGCTGGAGCACTGCGCTGGCTGGCAGCCCGCACGGAGGAGGAGGCAGCTGTCCCAGTGGACGTTGTTGTTGTTCCAGACTGCGTCTCCTCCTCCTCCAGGGCCACCAGCCGCCGATATTCAGCAACAGTGGCATCCAGCCTCCGTTGCCGGGCCATTCGAGCCTGCTCCTTCCTCCTTGATGGTGTCTTGGATTTGGAAGGAGCAACTACATGAAAAAAGAAAGACATAGTCTGTAACCAATGCTCCTTAAGATTAACACAAAATGATTGAGCAGAAAGTTGTCACAGTACAAGTAGCAAATTGAAAGCACAGTGCATAACTATTGAGGACAGTATCTATGTAACCTCCGACTTCTTCATCCTTGCTCTAACATTAGTGGGAGTTTAAAGAACAAATTCTACGAGCACTATGGACTTCTATTACAGTCGACTATGACAGTACACCACTCTTATTCTTCTTCTTCTCTCTTGTTTAGGAAAATTGGTACGTTATCTTATGCAAGCCGGCATAATGCCAGCGCAGTGAACTTGCACCCGAGAAAAACAGACGCACACCATGGTGAGTGAGACAGACTTGCGTTACTGTACCGGTCCAGTACATGCAGGTGGTGAAGCTCTTACTTTTCTATTACGGGTGGCACTGAGAATACTCTGTTAAAAGGGCTACTGCTTAATTAATTTAGCTTTCACCCTACAGTGCAAATGAGTATTAGAAAAGGAAAATGAAGAAGCTAAATTATCTGATTATCTATCACTTCACATGGGATGTATTTGATGACATATGGGATGACTTTAGGTGCTTTGCTTATTATTGAGTGAACAGTGATACCCCCACACATGAATGACGTACTACTACTAAACTAAAGTTATTAAGGGAGGTAGGGAGTGCCCACCATAATAACTGGATATATGCTGTGCTTGCAGTTGCAATACAAACTACTGCTACTATTCATGGTAGTCTTTGGACAACGTTACAACTTCTTTTCCTTGCCTTTCCTACACTGGAACGGACGTGCGGGTGCGGTGTTACATGCTCTTCAAAGTAACACTTAGTTCATCCAGTGACCGTCTACTCTCTCTAGATTCACATATGCTATCTAAGAGTCAGATAGTACCATGAATGATCCAGGCATCCATCCATTCAAAGTATATTGCACACATACAGTTTCTGTCTCACCCACCCAGGCTGTTCTCCTTCCACCCATCCTTGCTTCATCATTCACCCAGCCATGCACCATACCATTTTCTTACCTTCCCAGCCACCTCGGGGACCAAGCAAACACATATCATTCTTCTTTGCCAGTCATCATTACATTTCTCGTGCTTCCACACTTACTTACACCCTTCTTTCGCTTTTCGTTCATCCCATCCATCAAGTTCACCTCAGATCTGATTGGGATTCTTCTCGCCAAAAACTTCACAGCTAAGTCGAAGTACATTTAGAGGAGGCTACTACCTGCTTTTTTTATAATACACCCGTGCAGAAAGCACACTCTGCAGTCTTCAATCTCAATGACTAAGGAATGTATAGCTTACCTCTGCCCGCCACCACCGTGTGAACCCTCACAGGCATGTCCTTTTCCGGCACTTGCACCGCCTCCTCCCCAGAGTTGTCCTCCTCGTCCAATGCCACCACCTCCGCGCTGGCCCCGTCTCCAGATGTTCCACCTACAAAGTACATTTAATAATGTTAGAATACACCACTCACTACTATATAATATTTGGTCTAGGAGGAAGAAAGAAATGTGAAAAAAAGTGTACAATTTAATAATTTTTGACTGTGTACTCTAGAGTAAAAATGTCCCTTTTTCCAGGGAAGGCTGTTGTCTTGCTGCACTTTTTGGCACAACTGATGAATGTTTGCTTTTTACTTTTTAACACGCACCACTTTTTCTCCTAACAGACAGAACCTTGACTTCTAAGAACACGAGCAGGATCAAGTTCAAACCAGGTGAGAGCTCGGCTCGACCACAAGAAATGTGTCCAATTAATCGTCAGCACTAAGCACTTTTCCATTTTCAGTTACACGTTCACTTTTATGACAAACTTGAATTTAATAAATGTGTTTACTTTTAATAAAGCTTTTAAACTTAAATAGACTCTGTGGTTTTTGGTCCTCCAGACTAGAGTGGATGAGCTAAAGGTTTTCGAATTTTTGCAAGCATGAGTCCGTGCCTCTGCCATCGGTGACTTTGGGAGCTAAATGACTCTGCCACACTATCTAGTCAGTAAGGAGATTGGGGGTTCAACTACAAAGTCTGTTATCACTGAGGTATGTGGAAAGTCTAACAGTTACAGCACCTATTATAATTGATAAGCTAAGCGATGCATTATTTAGTGTCCATAGTTCTGTTTGTGCAGATTTGTCCCTGCAACAGTAGTAGAATGGATTGTCCTATCCAAACCAAAAGTAAAGTAGTATCTTATTATTTCTTGGTGGTGGTCATTCACCTTTTTATTGTTGGCAATGGTCAAAGCATAAACATTTAGAATACTTGAAAAGACATTATGGACAATCCCAGAGGACTACACTCAGTGCATAGAGCTATTGCTGACTAGAATGGGAGTCCAATGGAAATGCCAAATGTGCAATCTTAGTTAGCTACACAGACAGACTAATAAGAATAATCTAGTAATACCACACGGAGTCATAGGGATAAGAATTTAGATCCTGTCTACAAGAAGATCAAAGACGATTTAGAAAAAATCGCATGAGGAACGCTAGGAAAAAATAAGTACTCTATATTAAAATTAAAACTTACTGGGGCCAGCAAAGGAGCCCTCGACTGCCCGGTCCTGGCCTGCATCGACAACAGCACCCTCCTCCTCCTCCTCCTGTGTCCTCCTCTTGCCCCTGGGGGAAGCTGATGTACAACATGAAAGAAAGAAAAACAGAAAACATGGATGATATTTATTTCTCAACCAAATCAAACATTTAAAAAAGAACTAACAAAGTAACAAAATATTTTTGCGAAATAGCAAATAGGGAACGACTCCACGGGATATATTATTGACCAATCTCATGTGGTCGACTACGTCATTACTTTAGTATTGCTTGATTTGCGGACCGTCGAATTGGAAACTACCCTATGTAACTCACTAAACAAAGTACTAAAAAGGTTTGCCTAGGATTGGCAGGCAGCAGTCCGCAGCACGCAAAGTGACAGCCAAAGTCCATCGTGATTGAAGATCAGCGACAACACTAAAGTTTCCTACTACATTCACCAGTCATTAAAATACTCAAACTATTAATCCACCACCACTATTTCTTCTTATCGCCATGTGTACAAAGGAAGGACTGGACTTGAGTCTGTAGGGGCTGATTTATAAGGCCCTTGCGGCTCTTTTGCTCCATTGTTGCGTGACTTTTGTGACGCAGCGACAGCACAAAAGAGGCGCAATGGTGCGGCGTATATTAACAACGTGACGCATCTGGGAGATGCATCACGTTGTAAAGCCCTGCGCCAATAGGGGTGTTCCGGCGCAAGGGAGGGCGTTCCTGCGCAGGAACGCATCCTAAAAGTGGCTGAGGGAAATCTACAAGATTTCAATCAGTCACTTTGAGGACAATGATGCGTGACTCAAACCCTGCGCCTGCTTGAAGCAGACGTACGGCTTGACGCAGCATTGGGGAGATAGGGCACCCCAGAGAATTGATGGAGCTGCACCATCGTTGCGACGCAACTCCAGCAATGCGCCACCTTTACGGCACAGATGCGTAACGCTTTGGTGACGTTTTGGGCCCATGGCGCGCCGCATTGTAATACGGCGCACCATGGGTGATGGTGGCGTGACGCACAATTACTGGCGCATCCCTGCAACTTTGCAGGGATGCGCCGGTAATTAAAAATCTGAACCTTAGTGTGTAGCATTGCGCAGTTCTTTCAACTACACTCATACATAATTTCACAGGCCAATGAAATGAACACAAAATCTAAAACAAATAAGCATAGTAGCAACACTACTGAGAAGGAGAGCAGTGTACCTGAAATGCACAGAAGATTTTGAAATAAAATGTACCTACAATGTAATGAGCAGCATTATTGCTCTTGGTAAAAAACAAAAATTTGCAATATAATAACACAGCAGGAGAAAACATAGTAGTAAAGACATAGCTACTACTACTCACCAAGCCCGGGGATCTCAAGGCCAAGGAGGTCGAGCAGATCTCGCTCACGGGTCAGGACATCCGTCCAGCGGTGGGTGGCCTGGTTGTAGGTGCGCCAGACCCGAGAGTGGTGGTAAATGGCCTGGCACACCTTCTCCCACCGCTTCCGGCGCTCCCGGGCCCCGTACCCGGCACTGATCTTGCCGCCTCCCATGATGGTCCTGGGGAGGCGGCGCTGAACATAAAAAATGAGTTGGGCCACCTCCTCCGGGGTAAAGATCTCCCGTGGCATCACTAGCTCCCCCCTCAAACGCCCGCACGGGAGCCGGACACGGGGTGCGGGACCCTTCCCCTTCTCGGGATGCTTCCCGGCTCCCTTCACCATGGTCTGGGCGGAAAGGAATAAAGAAAATAGAATAGGGAAGAGAAGAAAAGAAAAGAGTTTACAAAAGTAGTTTAAAATTAACCAAAAGTAGCAGTAAACACAAAAATATAGGGCTAGAAAAATAGAGGGATAGATAATAAGTAAAATAGATCAAAAAAAACTTCAAACAAGCAAAGGATGGCAGAGATTGACAGAGGATACAAAGACCATGCCCAGAACCATAGCAATGAATGAGAAACAAGATGGCCGCGCCCGTTCACGACCGCGCGGGTAAGTTCGCGCGAGATTTTCCTTGCGAACACGCGCGAGACTGTACTGGCAAACCGCGGACTTTGCGAGATTACACTTCGCGCCCGGAAACGGAAATACGTCAGGCAAACAAGATGGCTGCGCCCTTGAACGACCGCGAGGGTAACTTCGCGTCTTGCGCTACGAGCGGCTCGCAAAAACGCACAAAACCTTGCCAACTAACACGCCGCAAAAAAAACAAATTGCATATTCGCACGAATTTGCGGCTTCTGAATCCGATCTTGCGCGTGTTCGCACCCCGCGAACCCCGCGAAATTGCAGAAAAACGAGTTTTTCAAAAGTGAAAGCACTCGGCAGGGGCAAGAGTTCAAACTCATCATTAGTAACAATTCCCGGTAGTGCTTCCTGACTGGGGCCCCTCCAGAATTCAGTTGCTAGTTGCAACAATTGTATGACCCTGCTCTGACCCTCACAGCAGGCTCATACAATAGCTACAAGTAGGCCACAAAGAAGGTCCTGGGGAAAAAAAATGCACTGCAACAGAAAGCAAAATTACAGATAAGGAAGCAGGTGCCAGACTGGAATTTTAAAACAGTGACACATTAATAAACTAACCCCAAATTAATTCATCTGAGTTGAAGCAGGGATGGTGTGCTTGCTTTTCCCCCCCATAATCTACAGTAATGATGAACCAGAGGGTGGCATTGATGTAACAGAGGGTTGCAGTGGTGAAACAGAGGGTGCTGGGAACCTGTGATGATGAACCAGACGTAGAAACAACATAATTCGCGACCGTTGCGCGACGAAATGTAAGTTCGCAATTGCGAACTGGTACGAAACCCTCGCGAACTGGCAGAAATCCTTGCGAACACAAAAAAAAAAAAAAATCCGCAAATTCGCAAGAATTCGCGGATTTTGCGGATTGCGAGTTCAAAAATCCGCAAATTCGCGAACGCGAGATCCGCAAAATTCGCCCATGCTTACACCGCACCCAAACCGACAGACCACGCACGCAACCTGGGCTTCATCCTTGACTCCTCCCTCTCCATGACCAGACAAGTCAACGCCGTCTCCACGTCCTGTTTTAACATCCTGCGCATGTTACGGAAGATCTTCCGGTGGATCCCCACCGAGACCAGGAAGACGGTCACCCAGGCCCTCGTCACCAGCCGACTGGACTACGGCAACGCCCTCTACGCCGGAACCACCGCCAAGCTCCAGAAGAGACTCCAGCGGATCCAGAACGCCTCAGCCAGACTCATCCTCGACATCCCCCGAAGCAGCCACATCTCCGGACATCTGAGAGACCTGCACTGGCTCCCCGTCAACAAGAGAGTCACCTTCCGCCTCCTCACCCACGCACACAAAGCTCTACACGACCAAGGCCCGAGCTACCTCAACAACCGCCTCAACTTCTACGCTCCCAAACGCCACCTCCGATCGACCTACCACGCCCTCGCCGCCGTCCCCCGCATCCGAAGAGCGACAACAGGAGGAAGATCCTTCTCCTACCTGGCCGCCAAGACCTGGAACACCCTCCCGACCGACCTTCGCCTGACCCAAGACCACCTCTCCTTCAGGAAGAAACTCAAGACCTGGCTGTTCGAGCAGTAGCGGCACCCCACCCCCGCAACCCCCCCCCCCTAGCGCCTTGAGACCCTCCGGGTAAGTAGTGCGCTCTATAAATGCCTTGATTGATTGATTGATTGATTGGACCTAGGAGTAAATCGTCATCTATCTTCTGTTTTGATGGTAACTCAGGGTAAAGAGCAGAGGGCGCTCTGACAGGGCATTGTCCTGAGATCTCTGATTCTCGCTCCTTCCTAGCGTTTTCTCTTTCCTTAATCTCCTCTTCTAACTTTTTACCAGCTAGGTGAGCTGATTTCCGTAGTTCCTTATCTATTCTTGCTTCATCTTTCTTCTTTCGTTGAATCGTTTCTTTTCGCCACATGCCAAGACTGTCAAGCATAGTTGGCGTAGTTTTCTTTTGGCGTAGAGCTTTCTCTAGTGTTTCTATTTTATCAGGGTCAAAAGATCCCATCAGTGGCCACTGATTTTCTCGATCTTTTTTAGTGCTTTTATGCCATAGTTTACTGTAAGCTCAGCGACTAATCCATATTTTACATACATGTCCTTATTAGGGGTGGCTTCCGGTGGAGCCAGATGACTGACCTCTAATAAGCAGTCCTGGCAGAACCAATTAACAATCAGTGGGGAGAAGAAAGGTATGACGTATAATCGGACAAATGAAGATCTCAATTAATTGTGGACAAAGATCCGCACTACCTATCCTTCACTGTCTGCAAAGAGAGAGAATGTTCCTATTCTTCGTTGTTTGCAAGCAGGGAATATCTCAAAAAGAACCAAATATCCTTAGAACCAAAGAACCAAAGAACAAAAGAACCAAAGAGCGTAATACTAGCATTTTCAAATCAAACAATTCCAATGCAATCAATCAATCAATCAGATGGATAAACCATCCTACCAATCAGACGTATAACGTCCTACCAATCAGACATATAAACATCCTACCAATCAGACGTATAAACGTCCTACTCGACCTTACCCGGACCGTTTGAATAGTTCTTCGTCTTCCACTTCCAGCGCCCGATGGTCCTCTGTTCTCCGTTTTTGCCGCGGCACTCCTGTGGGATCCCAGTCAGAACCGTAGATCACTCGAGAGATGTCCGTTCGGAACTGGTGAAGTTTCAGGCAGGTGCACTTTTCCAATCATTGCAGTCGTTCACTCCGTTGTTAGGACCTCTCTACCAGACCCACGTGTCGCTGATGTGCCCCGCGTTGGGACGCCAATTGTAGAAAAGCAGATCTTCTCTAGTTATCATCAATCACTGCTTTGGCGTTAATCGCCTCTGATCTACTCGATCATTAGCTAATCAAATAAAGAGGCAGGCGCTGGAAACTGGAAAGCGATGAACAGGTTTATTTCTCCGGAGGAGAACACGTCAATTCGGACAAACGAAATGTCTTCTCGAGGTGCTCTAACTGTATCTCTGTGGCATAGCCTTTTATACACAATCTTGACTGTTTATTGCAGGGTAACACATTCCTGACAGTGGTTAATTACATCCCCGGAATCCTCTGGAGGATGGCCGCTCGTTTAGAGGCCACCCAACTGCTTTCGCTGGTCTGTAGCTTCTGTTATACCTCTGGTAACAGACCCTTAACAAAGTTCTGTACGAACAAGTGATGTCCGGTCGCAATGGACATGTCTTGTCCACTATAATTGGAGAACACTGTTTCGAACCGGGAGAAGTATTCTGAGACATCTTCTTGGGGTTTCTGACGGCAAGCGGTTACTATGAACCAATCTATCTTTTTCTCAGGAATCAGGGATTTTACTGTTTTGTACTATCTTGTCCGGGAGGACTAATATGGCTTTTACAGGTTTCTGTCCAGGGTTTCGTTATTTGTCTAGTACATCGACTTGTATGAACAGGTCAGTGTGGTCTATTTTCCTGATCTGTTTCCACACATCAGCTGGTAGGTATAGCCCAAAGAACAAGTCGATGTCGGCAAACGTCATAATTGTCGATCCTAGAGTGGTATCTAATTCTGTGTAAAACGCACGTCCGGCAAGAATTTGCGGAACGTCAGGATGTCCTTCTGTCTATCCCAAGGCTGATATACCCAATTATAAACCACTCTTCCTTTGACGTATTGGTGGTGAACAGACCTTACAAGAATTTTTAACCTGGCTTGATCCGGCAGATATAAACCTACGCTTTACTGCCCACATTGATACAACACAAGTTGAGTTTCTAGATATTTATATCAGAAATAACTCCAACACCCTTGAGGGTGATCTATGCACCAAGCCAACAGCAAGGAATACCCTACTCCATTTTACCAGCTACCACCCGAGGAGCCAAAAGTATTCCGCTCTCGCAGTTTCTTAGGGTGAGACGAAACTGCACCAATTTAAAAGACTACGTCACGCAATCAGACACAATGAAGAAGAAATTTCTTGAAAGAGGATACCCCCATCGCCTCATTAGAGAAGCATACAAGAGAGCCCGGTTTTATGACCGAGAGGCTCTACTTAAGTCTCAAAAAGTACAGCAAGAACCAAAATTGGTATGCATTACTAAGCATTCAACCTTAGATGCCACTGTGAGACAAATTATCAATGCCAACTGGCACCTTCTAAACATAGATCACACCCAAAAAAAGATAGACAAACCTATGCTTGCGCATCGCCGCAACAAGAACCTAAAAGATCTAATAGTACACTCATGTTACACCGGACAAAATAACAGAAATCCATAGACGGCAATAACCCTGTAAGAGGCACCTCGTGATGTGGTTCTTGTCAGTCTTGTGACGGCATTATCACGGGAGAGACATTCAAATTTAATGAATTTAACATCATGGCCAAAGAACTATGGACGTGTAACACACGTAACACAGTTTACCTGATTTTATGCCCATGTAACTTGGGCTATGTAGGCGAGACCTCGCGAACTATGAAAATAAGACTCACAGAAAACAGGTCCGCCATAAAAACAGCCAAACACTCAGCCCCCCTAGTCAGTCACTTCTCCGAATTTAAACATTCGCCTTCTGATATCAGATGGCGCATTTTGGAGAAAATCCAAACCCCCAACAATAGTGGGGGAGACTCAATTAGGGAGAAAAAAGAAGTTTTCTGGATTTTTTCCTTAGGGACATTTACCAAGGGACTAAATCAAGAGTTACCCTGGAAAAATGCTATAATATAAAGCTGCATCCACATTAGACATTAGTCAAGCCCTAACTTTAGTCTAAAGACATGATGATCGTATTTTCATTATATACACCATTCATGGCCCCCCCCCTGCCCAATTCCTTCTCCCTTGTGCTTTATCAAAATAATTTCCGATACTACATAAATGGAATAAATATCCTATAACAGCCATTTCATAGACAATCTTAACCTGTGTTATTTAACAATTACACCATAAAGGATATTCGATAAATCATTGCGGGCCAGAACTACTATCACTGAAAGCTAAATGTCTCTCACTTCAGAACTATGGAAACAAGGTACATGTCCGCAATCAACGGGCATTTGTCTACCCTCCAATGTATAGCCAGATATACCTTTAAGAGGCGGGTTCACCATTTCCCGCTCCCTATCCCTGAACACCATATATACACGAATGGGAACGTTGTTCCAAATTTGAATTCCTGCAGAAGGTATAGACGCCATACTACATGACCTCGGCGTGTCCACGCGGCCCCTACGAACTAGGTAAATATTAACGTGCGATATCCCCACCCGTCTACAACTAAAGACTGCTGTGACTTATATGTACAGCCACACTTTATCATTATCATGTTTCCCCCTTGTTTTCGTTGTAGTTTATCGACCGCATCAATACACAAGAAACCTGCTCCATTAGTATCCCTTCATGACTACTTCAGACTGTTTCCCATAAAACATCGTTGCCCTACATACTGGAGTTCTGGACTTTTTGGTTCCGTCCAGAGGTGTCAGGGTACAACACCCAAAGACCCCGGAGTTCCACCTGCCTTGGTGCACAAATGAACAGAAACACGGGCTTCTCGATGGTGGCGTCAAAGACCAAAGGTTTATTACTGCAGGGACACAGAAGTCACAGAATCTACGCACGGGCAGAAACTAGGAGCCTGTTCGATTTGTACAAAGTGGGTCGCTCCTTATATACTAAAAATTGTGCTCTAGGCAAATATTTCACATGTCGGTACATTCCCAAACCTTTTGTGTCTCTAAACAATAAATATTTGGCGTTACACAGGAACTGTCGATAATATCTGATACCAAACATCACGAAGAGGGGTTCCCACCAGTCCATCACAATCCCTTGTCAATATTGTATTCAAGAGCCGGACCGCCTCATCGTAAAGTTCGTTACCTCCCCCTAATAAAGGCCCAGAAGGAAAGGAGCAGAGCCAGGTGCAGAAGATAGAAAAGCGGGATAAGAGATGTTTGTGGGTTGTAAATGGGCAAGGCTACCGGCTTCGGCCGCCTAATCATGATCAGGTACAATGGACACGAAGACCAGTTTGGCAAGACTGGCCTTGGGCAGAGGAGGCAGCCTTTGTCGAGTCATGCAGCTACAGCGTGATCTGGTTTAGGTGCACGTGTCATGTAAGAGGTGAATCTCCGGCTAAGGCTACGTGTCCTTAATCAAAGTGGAGTAAATGAAATGATCAGAGGCTATTGCATATGTGAGGGCAAGGAAACACAAAATGGCGGCCACGATCTAAGATGGATGCCGTGGGTATATCAGAAATATGTCAATGGAAGGAGTGCTCTTGCTCGTAGCGTAGCGAAAACACTAGGATATACTAAATGGATCATTTGCGGTTCACTGATACCATTTTTATGTATTTCCGACAAACTTGAAAACACGGGTTCAAGTCGTCACGGAACCGTCACGGAACCTCAGACCCTCCTTTTGCCCTTACATAGGCAATTACTCAATCTATGTCTGAATCTAGTTCTATGCTCATCAGGTCAGTGACATGCTGTTGTATCATCATCCTTTCTCGTGTCTTTTCTCCAAACGCAGGTGGTTTTCTGAGACAAGTTGTAGCACAAAGACTACACAGAGCAGGACCACACTGGATAATCAGACAACATGAGAATAGGAATACTAGGATGACACCAATGACCATTAGAACTTTCCATCCCCACGCTGAGATCAGAGTCCAAACCCACTCCATGAAGGACCAGTTTCCCTTGTCTACATGTATGGAGTCCGAAATCTTGTGCAACTTAGAGATCGCCTCGTAAACTGTTGGAGCATTATTAGGAATAAAGACACAGCAGCTCGATTGGATCATTCTGCATACCCCACCTCGATCTGCAAGTATAACATCTAGAACCATACGGTTCTGCAACGTCATGAGTCTATCCGCCTGAAGCTCAGCTGTCAGATTGCTAAGGGCACCAGCAGTTTCGGTAATAGTAGATTCGACTACCCGTGTTAGCTGACGTATGTTTCTACTATTGGCCATAGGCCCCCAGAACGGAAGGAAGCCTTTGAAGAAGTCTCCAGCTTCCTGACCAGCTGTATCTTCCTTGCTGAAGACACCTCTCGCTACTCTTGTTCTGTGGTAATCAGGTGAAGCAGTGTATGTCGGAGGTAACAATCGAGCAATATAACATGATCCTGAGAAGTCGGCAGGCAACCATGTATAAGCTCTGTCTCGACAAATGAAATAGGTACCCCTAGCAGTAAGAAAGGCAGGGGAAGAGTTAGCCGGAAACACATAAGTCTCTACGCACTCACTCCTCCCTAGCTGAGCTCTCGGATTTCTCCCATTACCTTGCAAACAGACCTGACCTCGGTGAGGTACGACCCAGATTGGAGTTGAGCTTTTACGCTTGCTTTCTCCTAAACTAAGGCGATACTCTGAAGTATTCCAACTTAAATATACTCGCAATTCGTCTCTAGGGTAAGATGGAGTATTATTGACGTCCTTGACCATATCAATAATTCCCTGGACTAAGGCTTTGTTGGCAGAGTTATATTTAGTGGAACGTGGTGGACGTGGAGGATAGGTTTCAAGGGCATAAGCAAAGATGGTTTGGAAGGCCTGAAATGATCCATTATAGCTGTAAGGCAAAACCAGATAGGGAATACCTTTATCCATAGTGTGAGGTATCAAGCCACATACCCAGCAGTCTGTAGTGTTAACTACCAGTTGGTGTTGGTGCAAGAGCTGTACAAAAGTGTTATTAATGAATTCTGAGCGTCGAGCTTGCTCATGTTCTGGAAATGAGTGAAAAGAGTGTATAGAAGAAACAGTAGAAATAGCTGGATCAAGGGGAGGCACTGTAGAAACTGGCACAAAAATCAAATTTATGCTAAAGACAATTCCACCCACCAATGTTGCTAAAACAATCAAAAATGTAACGGCACATTGCATCAAGAAACATTTGCTGTGAAGAATTCTATTAAGTCTGTTTCTGCGAACGTAAATCACATTCTTTCGTTGCAGCGCAGGAAGCTCCATCTTCTACAATCCGCTCGCGACCACTGATGATGTGTACGTAGATGAAAATGCCTCTGTCAGCCCTGGGAGTTCCCAGAACTAACAGAAAGATCGACCTTGTGTCAGACCCCTGCAAATTCAAACTAGGCACACAGCCACGACCCTACGGCTACCCAGACGGCAAGGCAATTTTAAAAACAATAAACAATAGCAAACTTCCTGGCTGAAGGCAAAAGTTCAAAATATATATAAATATATCAAAATCACAGTATGCAGTTGCCTGCTTTATTAGTCCTTTTTATGGCTTCTAAGGTTGTATCTTTTCTTCGCTGGTACTGTCTGATCGGAAAATAGTGTATTACTAGCAGCTGTTGCAGAGTTTAAGTTCGCAGATAGCAAAGTTTCTTGTGATGCTGGAGACAAATGTTCAGTGTTCAAAGCAGTCTTTTCAGGAGGAGAGTCAAGTTTCAAAGTGTCAGTAATCAAATCGGCATCGCTGAAAGGGACAAATTTCGGAGTTGTTTCAGCTTCGGAGGCACCAATTCCCTTCTTCACCCAGTCGTCGTAGGGCAGCGGCAGTGGAACACGCTTTACGTGAGAAGCGTGGATCCAGTGCTTGCGACCAGCAACACGTACAGCTGTCCTCGTCGCCAGCAGGACCTGGAAGGGGCCGATGTAGCGAGGCTGAAGATTCTTTGTCCTCGCAAAATTTCTGACCACCACGTGGTCGCCGGGTTTCAGCTGATGCCCTGGACTCTCCGGAGGTTTTGGCAAAGCATCAAAGACCTGTTGATGAATAAGACTTAATTTAGCAGTCAAGTCGTAAAGGTAGTCTATCAACATAGGATATTCAATGGAGCAAAAGTGTTTAGGCCTCGGCACACCCCAGATATTTGCCGGACGGCCAAACACAATCTCATATGGAGAAAGCCCTATTCTAGAATGCACTGTTGCTCTCGTTGATAACAAGGCCAAAGGAAGTGCGTCTGGCCAGGCTAAACCTGTGGATGCTTGTATCTTGGCTATCTTAAGCTTCAGAGTGCCATTGTAACCCTCGACTAAACCAGCAGATTGAGGATGGTTTGCACTGTGGAATTTTTGTTTCACTCCTAGACCAGCACACACACTCTGCATAACTTTCCCTATAAACTCACTTCCGTTATCTGACCATACAATCCGTGGCATTCCAAACCTAGGGAAATATTCCTTGAGAAGAATTTTGGCAGTTGATAGGGCAGTGTTGTCCTTTAGTGGGTATGCTTCTATCCACCTGGAAAAAGCACAAACTACCACCAGGACGTACTTTAAATTGTTGCAGCGTTCCATGTGAATGAAGTCTAACTGAATCACTTCAAAGGGACAGGAAGGAGGAGCGAAATGACCAGCTGGAGTTGGAGTTCCCTTGCCAGGATTATGCATCAAGCACACCATACAATTTTTCACCACTCTCTCTGCACACTTACTGATTCCCTCATTCTTCCAGACCGGAGCTAACATCTTACATATCCCTTTAGAACTTATATGCGCCACTCCATGCGCCATCGTCACTACTGCAAGCACATATGCATCAGGCAACATCCAACGCTGCTGTTCTGTCAAATCAATCCAACATCCATTCGAGTCCAACTTGCCCGTACTTTCTCTCCATACACGTTTCTCTTCCTCAGTCGCTTCTTTCTGAATCTCTTTCACACTTTCCATAGTGTCCTCACACATTCCAGACTCAGCAATCCATCTTGCAGACGTAGCAACATACATTCTACTCATCATGTCTCTAGCTGTTTGTTTAGCGGTTTCATCAGCAAAGGCATTCCCACGACCAACATCATCCATGATCGCTTTATGAGCACTGCACTTCACAATCGCAACTTCAGTCGGCAAGGTTAGAGATTCCAACAAGTCGTTAACTAGCTGACCATGTTGAATCTTAGTCCCATGGGACGTAATGAAACCCCTTTCTCTCCACAACCGGCCAAAACTATGGGCCACGCCAAATGCGTACTGACTATCTGTAAACACATTCACTCTCTTTCCCTTAGCTAAAACACACGCTCTCGTTAGAGCTATTAATTCTGCTGCTTGGGCAGAATTCTGACTCACTCTTGCAGTCTCCACAATCGTCTTCAAAGTCGTTACCGCGTAGGCAGCAGTCACATCACCATTCTCCAATTTAAAACATGACCCATCCACATATAGCGTACCATCCGGGTCGGATAGGGGAGTATCCCTCAAGTCGATGCGACCTTTTGTCTCTTCCTCCGTTTTGAAATAGCAGTCATGTGGCTCAGAATCACTCGACTCTTGATCAGTCGGCAACAATGTTGCTGGATTCAATACATTGCATCTTTTGATCTGAATATGACTCGCTAATAATGTCAGCTCGTAACCAGATAATCTCGCACTAGTAAGGTGTTGAGTCTTCGTTCGGTTCATGAGTGTATCCACTGCATGAGGAACCATGACCACTAGCATATTGTTCATCACCAAACCAGCAGATTGTCGAATGGAAGCTGCAGCTGCCGCTGTAGCCCTCAAACAACTAGGCAATGCTCTAGCTACCGGATCTAATGTTGATGAGAAATACGCACAAGGGCGTTGTTTATCACCAAACTTCTGTGTCAGAACACTCAACGCGCAACCTTCTCTTTCGTGAACGTAGAGCGTAAATGGCTTGCTGTAATCAGGTGTACCCAATACAGGAGCTGAACACAGTGCTTTTCGTAACTCAATAAAACTCTCTTGACATTCATCAGACCATGGCACCGGACTCGGAACATTTTTCCCAGTCAAAGCTACCAATGGTTTCGCTAAAAGTGAAAAATTCGGAATCCACTGCCTACAGTAAGAGGTAATACCTAGAAAGGCACGTACTTCTCTCTGTGTGCGTGGAACACTCATCTGCGTAATTGCTTTTATTCTCTCTGGGGTCAACTTCCTTCCCTCCTTTGATAAGAGGTGACCTAGGTAGGTTACTTCTTGGCAGCAGTATTGCATCTTGGAAGGAGACACCTTATGATTCAAATTGGACAAATGATGCAATAGTGAAATTGTAGCTGCTTTGCAAGTTTCCTTGTCATCGGCAGCCACTAAAAGATCGTCTACGTACTGTACTAGGGCAGAACCTGGAGGAAGGACAAAAGAATCTAGCTGACTTTTTAAAGCTTGACTGTAAATGGATGGACTTTCACAATAGCCTTGTGGAGCGCGTTTAAATCTGAAACTGCGACCTCCTAAACAGAAGCCGAAAATATCCCTACTTTCTTCGGCTATCGGAATGCTAAAGAAAGCATTCTTTAGGTCTATAACTGAGAACCACGTAGCTGTGGCAGGAATCAATGTTAACAAGGCAGTAATGTCTGGCACTACAGGAAACTGCGGAATTACAATCTTATTAACTTCTCTAAGGTCTATGACAAACCTATAAACTGGAGGTTTTGTAGGGTCAGTTCGCTTCAGAATCGGTAATACAGGACTGTTACAGACATTTCCTCGCGTTTCTTCAACCACACCTTTCTTAATCAAGTCTTGCACAATTAGTAAAAGTGCACGTTCTCCTTCACTTGAGATTTTATATTGAGGAATTCTTGGAAATTTTACATTCGCTTTCAAAGTTACTACATACGGTGGAATTTCTAGGAGACCTACATCATTAGGACCAGTCGCCCAAAGAGAATCAGGGAGTGAACGGAGCTCCGGCGGGAGTGCGTCCATTGACAAGTACATCGGAGAGGTGATTCTTTTACCCAAAGTAAGCTGTACTCCTTCCGGAGAACAGTACAATGTCGCATATAGTCGCTTTAACAAATCTAAACCAAGCAGATTTTCATTACAACCTGTCGTCAAAATCAGGGGTGCTTTCAAGTGACACGGTCCAACAGAAATAGACAAAGGACCAGATATCGGATTGTACACAGGGGCGCCTGAAAAACCTACGGAAACATTTGTTGAGCCAGACAAAGGTGCGCCAGGGAGTTTCGCATGCATGATAGAACTTTTTGCGGCACCAGTATCCAACAGAAACGGTTCGACTACACCTGATGTTGCTACTGCGACATAAGGCCCACTCTGATCCACTGGAACTGATACTACTCCCTCTCTCTGTCCATGGCTGTCCTAGTACCCATTTTGTTGAAAACCCTCTTCTACTTCACAATAATCTTCAACAAGATATTGCTGAGATCTATTTTGCTGAACAGATTGTCCATTTCGTTGATCAAAGTGATTGGAGGGACGATCATTAGTTTGTGGAGGCATAGCACCTCGTCCTCGTCCTCTAGAATTCTGCACAAAACCACCACGACCTCTCTGAGCTGCTGCTGCATTATTTTGCGCCAAGATCGGACATTCATTTTTATAGTGACCCTCTTTCTTACAGTACGCGCATTGATTCCATTGATATTGAGGCCTTGATGTACTATAATCTGTCCTTTGATATGAGTTCTGCTGTGTATTAGTCTGGTTCGTGCGAGGCGGATACGCCTGCTGCAAAAGAACTTTAGTTTTTAAATCTTTCGTTTTCTTTTCTGATTTTTCCTTTTCCTCTTTATCTCTATTTTCGTAGTACTGCGCAGTCGCAAGTATTTGCGCTGTCGTAGATACAGCCCACGCACTTTCTGAGTCTTTTAATTTATTGCATAATTCAGGTAACAAATTATGCACAAATTTATCGACAAACAATCTTTGCCCTCCTTCTGTACTCATGTCCTGGCCACTATGATCCACAAAAGTCTCTTCGAACCTCGTGAAGAAGTCCGAGACGCTTTCGTCTTTCTTTTGCCTACATGCTGACAACTTGTCCCAATTAACACGCAATGCTGGCATCAGAGTCTTCATTAGATCAATTATTCTACCTGGCAGATTAGCGATCAAAGGTTCGGGTTTCGCACCACCTATTTGTTGACCATCTGCTGCAGTGATAGCTGCCCAATCACCACCTAAAGCAGCCTGATGATCTTCTCTACGAATTTTAGCCCACACTGGTTGCGGAACTACGTTACCAAATAACATATCAATGTCGGCTAAGTTCATTATACAAGCCTCAACTGTCTGTGTCAATTCCTTGTAATATCCAGCTGGATTCTTACGTGGATCTGGCAAGGCCTGTTTCACTGCTAACACTTCTGCTCGTTTCCATGGAATGTGTATCCACACTCGTTGGAACTGTGCTGGAGCAGCTGCAATTCCTGCATTATCATCACGTGGCACTGCTTCGCGCCAAATTGGAGGAACTTCCCTCATAGGATATTGGCGACTTAGCTTCATTTTACCTTTCTCTAAATCTCTCGGTGAACGAAGAGATGGATCACTCCTAAAACTTAAAATGAGTTCCATCGCTTGCTTTATTTTCTCACCCACTATCATTCCAGCAGCAAACTCCTTTTGAACCCTAATTAAATCTTCCAAATCTGATTCGACATCGTCTTCTTCTATCTCTTCACGTAACAACGAGCACATCTCATCAAAGACGTACCGTTGCGTTGGTTCTCCCCATTGCATAAATGTGTCTAACACATCTCTCGTACTATATCTTCTACCCTTCGAAATCCATCTGAGAGCCGTGGAGTCTAAAACTCCCCGTTCCTCAGTACTTGGAAGCTGACTCCGTCTCTGAACAGAGTCAGGAGTAGGAGTCTTAATCAAGGTTTTATATATAGGAGACAGCATATTAGTAACTGAATCAGTGATTCTTCGACGAACAGAAAGTGGAGTTAGTACACTCGCAGACATAGAGAATGCAGTAGAGGTAGGAATAGATGACGAAACAGTAGGAGTATTGAGGAAAATAGTTTCTGGAGCAGTAGGTACAGAGGTAGGTATAAGAGTTGGCAGTGTAGGAAGAGGAGGAGCTGTAGGAACATTTACATTCACCATAGGAAGTACAGGAACTTGGTTCTGAGGGACAGGAGCAGGAGCACCAGGTTGTCCAGCAACCGGCAATTGAACATTCGGGACGAGTGGAGCCGTAGCACCTTGTGCATACGGTGGAGGTGACCGTAACAGATAAGATAGCAGAGGATCGTTTTCGGAGTCCTCCAGTATCTTAGCCATTTTCGATGGCAAGGCAGGATAGCACTTGTCAATCGCTAAGTTATGCTCTCTAATGGCTACATCTATGGCCTTCTCACACTCGTTAGCCTGCAACTGTTTAGTCGCTTGCTCTAGAGTTAACTCTTCTTGTTCTTTTTGCTCTTTCTTCAACCTTTTCATTTCTCTCTGTTTGGATTCTTTCCGCCAATAACGAAAGGAGTCAAACATTGCCGGCCGGGCTTTCTTCCTAAACAATTTCGCTTCTAAATTGTCGAGAATCTCTTGCTCAAAACTACCATGCAGTGGCCAACTAAGGACACCATCCTTCTTACAATAGCGGACCCATATCTCATTATAAGTTATAGGACCCACGCCATACTTACAATATAAATCATATAGGGGAGTCCCAATCGGAGGAACCAGACAAGAGTCCTCCAATCGCGAGTCACTGTTGCAACTAAAACAAGACAACATTTTCCGACTTACCATTTTCAGTCCGGAACACAAAACAAACAAAACACGGAACAAATATGTGCACTCGAACCAAGAACTTAGGCCTACCAAAACGAACTGATGTATCGATACCCAAAACTAAACCAAATAGATTATCGTAACTAGAACAACCAATGATAATCTAACAAAACCAAACCAAACCAAGAACCGATCAAGGATTTTTAACAATCCTCACAAAAGTAACCAGCTAGCTATCACTAAATACTTAACTGAGGCACTGAAGACGTCACCAAGGAGAAACCCGTCACGTTTCGCCGTACTAAGGACTGCACCACTTCGGGTCCAAGACAGGGCGACGGTCAAGGCAACGGCCCACTGCAGCCGTCCTGAACGGGAACCCTCGTGGAAGAGAACTTCAGGGCCACTTTTGCGATATGCCGGGATCGATGAAGTGGGGCGCCTCCCTCAGGAATCTTCACACGAAGCTTCTCGAACTCTTCAGGCTTTTGGACCGGTACCGAATGACGTCGCCCCACGTTGGGCGCCAATTGGAGTTCTGGACTTTTTGGTTCCGTCCAGAGGTGTCAGGGTACAACACCCAAAGACCCCGGAGTTCCACCTGCCTTGGTGCACAAATGAACAGAAACACGGGCTTCTCGATGGTGGCGTCAAAGACCAAAGGTTTATTACTGCAGGGACACAGAAGTCACAGAATCTACGCACGGGCAGAAACTAGGAGCCTGTTCGATTTGTACAAAGTGGGTCGCTCCTTATATACTAAAAATTGTGCTCTAGGCAAATATTTCACATGTCGGTACATTCCCAAACCTTTTGTGTCTCTAAACAATAAATATTTGGCGTTACACAGGAACTGTCGATAATATCTGATACCAAACATCACGAAGAGGGGTTCCCACCAGTCCATCACAATCCCTTGTCAATATTGTATTCAAGAGCCGGACCGCCTCATCGTAAAGTTCGTTACCTCCCCCTAATAAAGGCCCAGAAGGAAAGGAGCAGAGCCAGGTGCAGAAGATAGAAAAGCGGGATAAGAGATGTTTGTGGGTTGTAAATGGGCAAGGCTACCGGCTTCGGCCGCCTAATCATGATCAGGTACAATGGACACGAAGACCAGTTTGGCAAGACTGGCCTTGGGCAGAGGAGGCAGCCTTTGTCGAGTCATGCAGCTACAGCGTGATCTGGTTTAGGTGCACGTGTCATGTAAGAGGTGAATCTCCGGCTAAGGCTACGTGTCCTTAATCAAAGTGGAGTAAATGAAATGATCAGAGGCTATTGCATATGTGAGGGCAAGGAAACACAAAATGGCGGCCACGATCTAAGATGGATGCCGTGGGTATATCAGAAATATGTCAATGGAAGGAGTGCTCTTGCTCGTAGCGTAGCGAAAACACTAGGATATACTAAATGGATCATTTGCGGTTCACTGATACCATTTTTATGTATTTCCGACAAACTTGAAAACACGGGTTCAAGTCGTCACGGAACCGTCACGGAACCTCAATACGTAAGGTAAAGGCTTACATTTATTATTCACATATTTGTTCTTTACCTGTCATTGTTCGGATAGGTTCCGTTTTTTTAGCCCGCTAGCCAACCGCTGTTTAATGTCACCAATTAAGATTCACTCCAGTTAACCCAAATGTTTAGTCTAACTATAGACCTCTATGCCCAATCAGAAGAGGTGGGCTGGGTACATTTGAACGCGGAAATGCGGGAGCGTGTACAGCGGCGTCCTTGTACACACTGAGGCTTGGCTGTATATACGGGCAGAAATATCGGCAATAAGGTAAGCCCCGTTAAACATTGTGTGTGATTAATTGTAACACACAAGAATTTTGCAATTTGCATTTAAAACGAGCAACATGCCTCCATTGAAATCAAGTGAGACTTTATTATTTTGTGTCTCCCATGAAACAGCCACTCGATTTCACGAGTAGGAGCCCATATTAAATCAAGGCCTGTTTACGGGCAGAAAAATCGGCAATAAGGTAAGCCCTGTTAAACATTGTGTGTGATTAACTGTAACACACAAGTTCTGAAAAGAATTTCGTAATTTGCATTTAAAACGAGCGTCATGCCTCAAGTGAGACTTTATTAATTTGTGTCTCCCTTGAAACAGCTACCCGATTTCACGAGTAGGAGCCCATATTAAATCAAGGCCTGTCTACCTATATGCATCGCAATCACCTTAAGAAGGTAATTGTGACTAATTTTAAAGGCACATTTTTGGCTGGAGAATAAGTTCTAATGTATATTCCAAGTGAGACCTTATTGTGTCTCCATATACAGCTACCTGACATTATCAACAGGAGCCCCTCATACAAGAATTTGATAAAAAGACAATTATACCAAGGTAAAATCTTTGGGAATTTATCTCTAACCTTTATGCCTTCTAGGGTGAATGGTATACTGATACTATCATAAATTAATTGTAGGTATTTTTCGCCATGATGCATACATGAAGTATTGTGCTCTCCCAACATGAGTGAGGAGAGAATCTTAAATTAACGTAAATATCCTTCCTTAATACTGGTAATGGTTAGAGAATTGCCAATTATCAGACCTAGATAAATTCTAGGTATCATTTGTTTTTACAGGATACTTGATGGGAAGTTGTAACTTTGGACCACCTCCTATTGCTCTCTCAATTTTGAAGGGTAAGAAATAAGACCGTACCCATTTATGGGTTATGGTTTCTTAACTAATTTCATCCACCACGGTTAGTAATCTCCAACTCTATTTTTTATAGGGTTAATATTATCCCTTGGTTGCCCCCGTCTGTTTTGCCAGTCCTGATGAAGACTCGCAATCCCCAGGTTCAAATCACCGTTTGGGCATAAGACGAGTCGAAACGTCGACGCTATCCTCATATAACCTTGGACCAACTAGTTAAACCTTTTTATATAGTGCAAAAAACCTTAAGACATATATGTCTGTATGTAATAATGTTCTGATTGCAATAAGTTTGAAAAAAGGTTTGGCCAGGTACTCGATACGGCAAATCATATGTCCGATATTGCTTGTCAAATAATGTGAATAATTTCTGTCCACTACTGTGAATTTTCTTTTCTGCTCACCTGTTTCACACCTCTGATCACGCTTTTTCTTTGCACGCTCCTTTTCGGGCAACCATTCTGTTTTTATCTACTTTGAAATGATATATTGTGTATAAAATGAACTACTAACAAAATGAAAAACAAGTTAAAAAGTTAAAAAATTAAAAGTATTTTTCTTTAACAGTGGTGTAGGTTTATCTCGTGGCACTAAGCAACTTGAGTACAATAGAGCAGACTGGGTGTGGTTGCTCTACATACAAAAAACTGTGGGTATTATAATTGATTAAGTTAATCATCATAATTAATATGTTCAGGAGCATTGTTTTTCTATATTAACTATAGACTTTAGTTGATACATGATGCATTTTTTGCCTATAGTTTAGCCAAGTACACGCCGGAATGAGCCTCACCTAAAAATTCGGGTCTCCAACCGGAATAACCACGTGGTCAAAAACACACCGCTGACAACGCCTAAACAGCCATCAGATAGGTAAACAGCCGCTAATTGGGTGTTTAGCAACAAAGACTCCTCACAAACCTGCTCTTTTTTCTTTCCCCATTCCTCTGTTTTCAGCGATAAGTCATCTTTATCTTTCGCGACTGGCTATACCGATTCCCAACGCAGTTTGTAAACAAGGTAATTATACCATTCTTATGCACAACGTGTAGAAATTAAAGCTAAGCACTTACCACTTAAAACAATTTTAGACTCATTAAGAGCGTTCCAAGCACTGTTTACCAAGTGACACATTAGACAGCTTAATTCAATCTCTTTTAGAGCCTTTTCTAGACTCCTTATATATATCACTGTCTCCCCAACAGACTATACTGATATTACGGACAACGTAGATTTAGTCCGGTAGATATCTTCAGCAAATACAGAATCAGTCCGGCAGACATTTTCCGCAAATACCCACTCGCCTTTTCTGATCCTTAACTAGGACATTTTTCTTTCAGAGGAGAAATCGTTACCATTTCCGGGAGAAGAAACTCACTGTCTTAAGGAATACGCAAATCATGGAGTAGCTACACATCAGGTACTACGGCGCTAATATAATAGCGGTATGTGTAAGGCAAGTGAATATCAGAAACACAGAAACACAGTAAAAGCTTAATTCGATTTATTTGAAATTAGTAAATAAATTAGAGAAACTAAGAAATGAAATTGGTAGTTTTCTTCATCTATTTGTCACCATTTGTGTGTGACTGTCAATCATGACACACAGTCTTATCTAAAGTTAATAGTTGGCTATGTATGGCTTTTTCCAACATTTATTAGCATAAAAAGAAAACCCGGCCCGATTGGTTGTGATCATACCCACCTGGACTAAAAGAGTTTACAGTTTCTCTGGAAAGATACACGATAAGGTAAATATCGATATTTTTCACTGTAACATTAGTCAAGCCTTCCCTTTCCAGCCTTACTCTTAAAATTAGGGCTTATCCCACAACCTAAAATAAAATACACAATAAGATCCCCCATCTT
Organism: Lissotriton vulgaris; assembly: GCF_964263255.1. Taxonomy (NCBI): domain Eukaryota; kingdom Metazoa; phylum Chordata; class Amphibia; order Caudata; family Salamandridae; genus Lissotriton; species Lissotriton vulgaris. The sequence goes on from NC_141686.1 coordinate 71,417,203, forward strand.
TAATATAAAAGGATAATAATACTGTTAAGAAAAGTCGACAGGAGGTTCACTAAATCTTTCCTCTCTATAAATATTTAATACTACTTTTCCTATTGTGCCTTATTGTGTCTTTTTGTTTGTTACAAATCTGTATGATAACTCCATCATGAATTATGTATCTCCTTTCGCCGTCCAATAACATCTGTTCCTATTGTAAAAATGTTATGTGGTCTAACCAGATCATATATCGTAACACTGTTTTCTTAGAGATAAAATCATGCCCCTCCTTATGATGGTTTGTTTTATTGTAATGGAATCATGCCTTTTTGTTATAGAACATATGTAATGCGGTTTATCAATCAATTGTATCATAAAGCTCTGGCAAAGTTGTTTCAGATTAAACATGTACTGTATAGCACAGAAATATAACATTCTAAATATTGTTAATTCTATTTCCAGTGAATTGATGGTAGTGTCCTGAGGAAGACACTCTTATTGTGTCAAAACGCGTAGACGGAACCATCTCCACATTGTATCACTCCACAAAAGAAACTATACCAAACTTTGTATTATATTAATCGAGAAACCTTTTTTATTAATTTTTTAATCAGAATGTCAATGAATCTGTTCATGGTATTTTTATACAATTTATTAAATTGAAACTTTTTGTGCTAATTTCAGTGCCTCAATATTTTTTACTCTATCTGTTGTTTGTTACTTTGCAAGTGTATATTTGTTGCCTGGGTGTTTTATTTCTTATACAGTACTGGTGGTTTATGTCATCATGAGTTCCCTCTCCTCTAGGGGGGACCCAATAGGGGGCAGCTTCTTTTATGGGCATCATATTGTCTAGCCTCTCCATCGGAGGCTCCGTCATTTCCGATGTCGTGTTTTTGACTACCCGTCCTTGTTCTATGAGGTGGCGGAAGACTTCTAGGGCACGTTCTGAGAATCTTGGTGTTGTATTAGAGGATGAGTAGGGGCATAAGGAGGTGGCATGTAGATAATTGGTGGACCTAGAAGTAAATCGTCATCTATCTTCTGTTTTGATGGTAACTCAGGGTAAAGAGCCGAGGGCGCTCTGACAGGGCATTGTCCTGAGATCTCTGATTCTCGCTCCTTCCTAGCGTTTTCTCTTTCCTTAATCTCCTCTTCTAACTTTTTACCAGCTAGGTGAGCTGATTTCCGTAGTTCCTTATCTATTCTTGCTTCATCTTTCATCTTTCGTTGAATCGTTTCTTTTCGCCACATGCCGAGACTGTCAGCATAGTTGGCGTAGTTTTCGTTTTGCGTAGAGCTTTCTCTAGTGTTCCTATTTTATCAAGGTCAAAAGATCCCATCAGTGGCCACTGATTTTCTCGATCTGTTTTAGTGCTTTTATGCCATAGTTTACTGTAAGCTCAGCGACTAATCCATATTTTACATACATTTCCTTATTAGAGGTGCCTTCCGGTGGAGCCGGATGACTAACCTCTAATAAGCGGTCCGGGCAGAAGCAATTACTAATCAGCGGGGAGAAGAAAGGTATGACGTATAATCGGACAAATGAAGATCTCAATTAATTGTGGACAAAGATCCGCACTACCTATCCTTCACTGTCTGCAAAGAGAGAGAACGTTCCTATTCTTCGTTGTTTGCAAGCAGGGAATATCTCAAAAAGAACCAAAGAGCGTAATGCTAGTATTTTCAATATTTTACATACATGTCCTTATTAGGGGTGCCTTCCGGTGGAGCCAGATGACTGACCTCTAATAAGCAGTCCTGGCAGAACCAATTAACAATCAGTGGGGAGAAGAAAGGTATGACGTATAATCGGACAAATGAAGATCTCAATTAATTGTGGACAAAGATCCGCACTACCTATCCTTCGCTGTCTGCAAAGAGAGAGAACGTTCCTATTCTTCGTTGTTTGCAAGCAGGGAATATCTCAAAAAGAACCAAATATCCTTAGAACCAAAGAACCAAAGAACAAAAGAACCAAAAGAGCGTAATACTAGCATTTTCAAATCAAACAATTCCAATGCAATCAATCAATCAATCAGATGGATAAACCATCCTACCAATCAGACGTATAACGTCCTACCAATCAGACATATAAACGTCCTACCAATCAGACGTATAAACGTCCTACTCGACCTTACCCGGACTGCTTGGATAGTTCTTCGTCTTCATCTTCCAGCGCCCGATCGTCCTCTGTTCTCCGTTTTGCCGCGGCACTCCTGTGGGATCCCAGTCAGAACCGTAGATCACTCGAGAGATGTCCGTTCGGAACCGGTGAAGTTCGGATGATTGGCTGCCAGATGAGGGTCTCTTTCAGGCAGGTGCACTTTTCCAATCATTACAGTCGTTCACTCCGTCGTTAGGACCTCTCTACCGGACCCACGTGCCGCTGATGGGCCCCGCGTTGGGACGCCAATTGTAGAAAATCAGATCTTCTCTAGTTATCATCAATCACTGCTTTGGCGTTAATCGCCTCTGATCTACTCGATTATTAGCTAATCAAATAAAGAGGCAGGCGCTGGAAACTGGAAAGCGATGAACAGGTTTATTTCTCCGGAGGAGAACACGTCAATTCGGACAAACGAAATGTCTTCTCGAGGTGCTCTAACTGTACCTCTGTGGCATAGCCTTTTATACACAATCTTGACTGTTTATTGCAGGGTAACACATTCCTGACAGTGGTTTATTACATCCCCGGAATCCCCGCTTCCAACTTTGTTCCCACACATACCCACCAGCAAATGTCCCCCACCCCGGTCTCAGCAGGTGATTATTATCGCGCAGCTGGGCATTCCGGCAGGGTCTGAAGTATCTGGAATCGGTCAGATCTAAGAGGGTTGAGTCATTGATTAATTCCGACCCCTTTGATGGGGAGCGAGTTTCTACTGTACGGGGGACTAAACTGTATCCACAGGGGCTGGTTATTGCCTGGGACCGGATCGAAAAGCCAGGTGCAGGGGGGGAGGTTATCGATGGGCCTGTTCGTGCGAGGGGGATGAAAGGACATGGGCGTTAGGCACGGGAAGTGGCTACGGGGCTGGGTCGCGCTGAGGATACTTTATGACTCTAGCATGCATGCTTGGGGGTTGTCAGAGCGCGGGGGATGATTGCAAGGTCAGGGTGACGCGCAGGTGATCGGCAACGCACAAAATGGCTGCGGTATCAACAAATGGGTGCCGTTTATGTGCATACAGTGGCTCTTGTTAGGCAAGATGGCGCTGGCGATGTTCACGTCTGTCGATTATATTTTAACAACTGGGCAAAGGCCCCTCTCCCCTCAGAGAACAAAGGAAGGAGGATGTCGCCGCTGGAACTGTCGCACTGCACCGCATCAGAGAGAAGCGTGCCACAACGAAGAGAAAGCGTGTTGCTGTCGCTGCTGCTTCCGTCGCAACTCCGAAGAAGGAGGGTGTCGCCGCTGTAGTTGTTGCACTGCAACGCATCAGGAGAAGAATCTCGCAACGAGGTCGGACCGTGTCACCTCTGTAGGAGGGTGTCGCCGCTGGAACTGTCGGATTGCACCGCATCGATCAAGAGCACCTCGCATCCCGAGAAGCGCGCCGCCGTCAGAGCTGCTGCTGCCGCATCTTGGATGTTGCCGCTGTAGTTGTCGCATTAAGCGGAAGCTTCACACATCATGGAGAAGAGCGTTGCCGCTGGAGCTGTTGCCGTCGCATCGTAAGGGTGCCGCTGCTGCAGTCCATGCATCGAACCGAGGACTTCTCGCATCCCCCAGGAAGCGTGCCGCATCTGGAAGATCTTCGCTTCTTTATTTCTTTGTATCTGAACTTTGCCGCATCTCCCATCGCTGCGACATTGCTTGTCGTGGAAGTGCAACGCAACTTAAGGTACATTGACGCAGAGTGTTGCATCTAAGAACTGAACTGAACTACGCTTAAATCTACCATCTTTAAAGTAATCATAGTGTGTATTTTTGTTGTTTATGGTCTTGTGGTAACTCTATATAAAGTCTATGTATTTTTGATATAAAACCTGTGTGGTGTCCATTTGTAGTGTTGTCACTGGGTTACTGTATGTGGTCACAACTGCTTAACTTACAACGCCTCTGAAATAAGCCTTGACTGCTCGCGCCACGCAACCTAGAGGGTGAGCAGGGGTCATTTTAGGAGTGTAATCCCCTTGTCCTGACTAGATGAGCGGGTCCCAATTTGTCACAAGCACCTACCTATGCCAACTAGAGATCCCCAAATCTAACAGAGGCAGTCGAAAAGGAAACTGACTAGTCATTCTGGCTGGCTTCCAACGGGTTCGGAGAGCCTGTCCACCAGTCGGCAGATGGGTTGTAATTTCGAAGGCGGACCTTTCCGCCCTTGAGTTACAGTGACGGTTTCCGACATGGTTTCCATGCCGGACTTCCCTAGCAGGGCCCCCTCCAGTACACGGCCTCCGGTTGGAGGCTAAGGGGGCACCTATGGTGTCTCCCCTGGTTATCCCTGCACCTTGTGGTCGGTCGCATCGTAATGAGGTGGTGGGGACTGCCGACCGGGTGTTGGTCGGTGCCATGACCGAGTCAGTGTTGTGATTCCGCATGACATTCTAATGGGACTATTACATTGTAGGCTGTCAAAAGGGGAGACCAGGAATGGACGCCGAAGGTATTCCTAAAACGGACAAGGCCTCAACTCAACTGTCTTGTAAATGTCATTTCAAAGTATTGATAGGACGATACAACCTCAACCCTGCTATTACCCAACATCCACTTATACGGCTTAACTTTTCTCCCAAAGTTGAATATTTTAATTTTTACCAGATTCACCTTTAATTTATTACCCTCAAAATAATTATTAAATCTGAGTAACTTCTTATGCAGGCCTGCTTGGGTCAAGTCCAAAAAAGAAGCAGACTTTGACAAAATTACACGAGAAAATAGAGCATTAATGAAAGGACTATTATTTCCTGACCTGGGTGTGAGAAGATGATATGCTGATGTCTAGTTTGGGATATTTAGAAAATGTTGCAATCTGCAACATACGAACACCATGGACAATGGACTTTCTATATTGATGCGACTAAAGGGGTGTCACCTGTGGACTTTTTGAATTATAATATACCGACAACCACTTTTTGACTACAGATCCCTTCATAAACCTGCATCACACTTGTTGGAACTTTACCGATCTCTCTACAAATTCTTTGCGTACTTCTTTCCTCAATCTCTATGCAGAATTCCCCTTGGACTCCCTGCAGACACCTTCCATGATTCCCCACTTCCCTTTGAATGGACTTTGAGAGGTTTAGACCTCTATGCTTCCTTTGGATTCTGCCCTAAGTGTGGCTTAGGCTAACAGTTATTTCTGACCCACTGGAAACTCTTGACTGTGCTTCTGAGATGCTAACATTTGTTCAACTTAATTTACCTTGCTCTGTTCCTGTTTTTTTACATGGAAAGCATTGATTTCGGAGACTTTTCAGATGAAAGAGTCCTTTTGGACTATGCTGGGTATATTTAGATTACTAATGTGTAGACGGGAGAACCTAAAATTGTTTTGTCAGCATCAGGTACTGATGCTGTTGTTTTGCATAGCCACCACCGAATTGCTTGCCTGTTTAATTTTGATCCATCTAATTCTTTTCAGGAGACTAGGTCTACCTTTTGTAATACTGTATCTATACAGCATGGTAGTAAGAGAAATCTATTTGAATTCGATTACTAACCTTTAATAAACCTTCTTAAGCTTGGCTACCGATTCCTGGTCCTCATTGTGTAGCCAAATGGGCTGCACTGTTTAAAGAATCAGATTGAAGTTATTAGAGGATAACCCCCTTTCCCTTCAGTGCATCTAAAAAGTTTCATCGGAGGACCAAGTATAAGGAAAGTGCGGGCCTACAAAACACTGGGGAGGATATGTACAAGGAAGTGGAGGAGAGAGGTGTTAGCCTTCCTGCTTTAATGCCTTTCTCCTCCACTTCTGTATCGCAAGGCCGCACCATATTTACAAGAATGTGGTGCAGCCTTGCATTTCCCCCTGCGATGGCGCTAAGTTTAGCAACTTAGCGCCAATGCAGGTACTCTTGCACCAGAGTGCAAGAGTGTCTGTGTGCAGGGGAGGATTTTTTATGTGTAGGAATGTGTCCCTTCCTGCACATAAACAATCCTAGAAATGCCATCCTTTCACTTTCATGTGTGCTGCCTCATGCAGCACACATGAAAGTGACTAAATGGCATTTTTTTAAAAGTTTGTTTATGTGCAGGAAGGGACATCTTCCTACACATAAACAAAACAATAACATTTTGCTTTTTCAATGTGTGCTGCACAAGACAGTACGCATGGAAAAAGCAAAAACGAGGAGAAATAATCAATTTCTCCTCTTTTCGCCATCTTAAGACCAGTTTTTACCTGGTCTTAGTTTTGGTGCTGCCTCCTAGGTACGCCACCCTTGTACATAGGGGACAGCATCAAAATGATTAGGTGTTGCGGTGGAAAACCTACTGCAACACCCACTGCCCACCCTTTTTACGCTAATCATAGCGTGAAAGGGGGCCTTATGTACAAGGCAGCGTTAAGACAAGTTAAATGGCTTAACGCTGCCTTGTACATAAGGTGCAGCCCCTATCTCTACCATAACATCAATATAGGTGACAATGTGGTGGCTATAGGAGCATGTACATATGCCCCTGGATCACTGCAATGATCAAGTTATCTTGGAAGTATAAAAACTAAGGGGTAAAATTACAAGCCCCTTGCGACACTTTTGCAACACTGTTGCGTTACTTTTTGTGACGCAGAGGCAGCATAAACAATGCACTAAGTTGTGGCCCATTTACAACGTTGCGCATCTATGGAGATGCATCACCTTGTAAAACTCTTGTCACAATATACCTGCGTCAGGTACAATGTATGAAGGGTGGGCATTCCCATACGGGAATGCCTCGTAGAAGTGCTGCAATGAAATCTACAAGATTTCACTGCACCACTTCTAGGATGCCACTGCGTCCAAATTCTATGCCTGCTTGGAGAAGGCAAAAGAAGTGACGCAATGTATTAGGAATAGGCCTCCCCATGCATTGCTGGGGTTACGTCGTGCTTGCGACACAACTCCAGCAATGCATGACTTTTTCGCCGACAGATGCATTTTCTGACACATCTGTCAATCTTTGCGCCATGGTGCACCGTATTATAAATACGGCACATCTATGGTGGCGCAAGGGTTTTGCACGCAGGCGCAGGGAAACTGAAGCATCTATACAGATGTGTCCGTTTTTTGTAAATAAGCCCCAAACATTCCAAGATACATAGTGCAACTATTGGCTTTGCCATTGTTTGTGTGCATTGGCAAAACCAATACCAACAAAGGACAAGCAATCAGAAAACAAGATTGACTGCTTTTACCAATGTCTGTTTTTAATAGAAAAGAAATCAAAAACCCCGCATGAAAGTACTCACTCTCATTGTTCTGGGAATGAATTTATAAACCATTATTTACATGAAATCTCTATCTGGAGATCCGAGCCGAGAATTACCTCTTGCATTTGCCCTGAGGAGGAAGTTCTCATAATGAAAAAAGACAAAGAGCAAAGCTGTTTGCAATGTGAATGTTATTGGATCTGTTTAAATTGCAGAACGTTCTTTAATGTCACCTTTTATTTTAGCGTTGTGGCTGTATTCTATGTGGACCAGAGGTTTAATTCATTGAAATCCTTTTCCCACATTGAAAATGCATCAAAACTAATTTGCTATGGCACGCCTGCCTTGCATAAGGTTGAGTGGGAAATGAGGGCTGATGTGCGCGAGAGGTGACGTCGGCGGCCCTATTAATACCGAGGCGTAGTGCAGAGTTTGCAGCTCGGAGGCAGTGCAGAGGAACCAGCGATGGAATGAGGGCGTTCTGTTGACAGCATGCCAATGCGGGCTCTTTCACAGTTCATTAAAGGCAATAGCAGCAGGCAATCCCCGGGAAAGCTGTGCTCTCTGTAAATTGAAATATAAAAAGGTGAAACGGCATGTTCTAGACCTTTTTCAAAGCTTTCGGGAAAAGAAATCTAAGATTAGGAAGTGGCAGAGTCAGCTTCAAATGACCTTTTGTAGACTTGTAATTACAATTTCTCCCCTCTGAAAATTCACAGTGAGAACAGCTGCCAATAAGTACCGTGATAGAAATATTTCAAACTGCAGGGCAGTCGTTCAAAAGTAATGCTTGAGAGACAGCCAGGATCCCAGCGGCGTGTTAAAAGCCCTCAAGTTAAACGTAGTCGGAGGGGGGTGTGGGGGATTGGCACGCTCGAGCGTGATGCGACAGTACGTAACTTCAGATTCGAACCCACATGTTTAACGCATGCGCTTGTTGGTATCCTCCAGAAGAGCTGGAGAGCAGGGCCCACGTCAATATGGCGAGGTAGGACAGTCGTCCTGAGGTCATGCCACTAAGTATAGTAAATTACAAGGAAAGTACCGAAAACATCCGTCTTCCACAGCAAGAGGCTATTTTGCCTGTAGTGTAGCACACTTTTGCTTCATTCCTTCTAGATCAGGATTCTTCTCCAAAGTCAGTTCTGGAGGGTTGGATCCATGCCAGATTTTTTAGATAACCACATTTATCTAAATGGGGATATGCTATAAACCTGGCATTGAGCTGGCTCTCCTGGACCGACTTTGGAGAACCCTGTTCAAGACAGTGAACAGGAATTTATGAACACTAGCTTCAGCTGACACCATTCTTATTGAGTGTGATTGGCTCAGTGAGTGGAAACTTCAATTCACTTTTATAGATTTGGTGCCTCCACAGGGGGAATTTTTACAGGATCCTGTCCTGATGTTAGGCTAGAAGTAGGCGAGTGTACCTTGCTAAAGGGCTCAATGATATTGGAGTGAGCTGGCTGAGAGGGATAGCTGTTATTGTGTATGGCATCTGAGCAGTGGCAAACAAAGGCCCCGCAGCCACCGCCGTGCACAGGCCCCCAAGCTCCAGAGGGTCCCCTCAGCACATTTCTCTGGTCAGTGAGCTCATGATTAAGTCCAGAAGGGGCCCGCCATGTGTCTTGCTGGGGGGCCTCCTCAGGTTTCCTTACACCAGTGCACAGGAGTTGGGGTGAGAACTCTATACATGATGCATTTTTTGCCTATAGTTTAGCCAAGTACACGCCGGAATGAGCCTCCCCTAAAAATTCGGGTCTCCAACCGGAATAACCACGTGGTCAAAAACACACCGCTGACAACGCCTAAACAGCCATCAGATAGGTAAACAGCCGCTAATTGGGTGTTTAGCAACAAAGACTCCTCACAAACCTGCTCTTTTTTCTTTCCCCATTCCTCTGTTTTCAGCGATAAGTCATCTTTATCTTTCGCGACTGGCTATACCGATTCCCAACGCAGTTTGTAAACAAGGTAATTATACCATTCTTATGCACAACGTGTAGAAATTAAAGCTAAGCACTTACCACTTAAAACAATTTTAGACTCATTAAGAGCGTTCCAAGCACTGTTTACCAAGTGACACATTAGACAGCTTAATTCAATCTCTTTTAGAGCCTTTTCTAGACTCCTTATATATATCACTGTCTCCCCAACAGACTATGCTGATATTACGGACAACGTAGATTTAGTCCGGTAGATATCTTCAGCAAATACAGAATCAGTCCGGCAGACATTTTCCGCAAATACCCACTCGCCTTTTCTGATCTTTAACTAGGACATTTTTCTTTCAGAGGAGAAATCGTTACCATTTCCGGGAGAAGAAACTCACTGTCTTAAGGAATACGCAAATCATGGAGTAGCTACACATCAGGTACTACCGCGCTAATATAATAGCGGTATGTGTAACGCAAGTGAATATCAGAAACACAGAAACACAGTAAAAGCTTAATTCGATTTATTTGAAATTAGTAAATAAATTAGAGAAACTAAGAAATGAAATTGGTAGTTTTCTTCATCTATTTGTCACCATTTGTGTGTGACTGTCAATCATGACACACAGTCTTATCTAAAGTTAATAGTTGGCTATGTATGGCTTTTTCCAACATTTATTAGCATAAAAAGAAAACCCGGCCCGATTGGTTGTGATCATACCCACCTGGACTAAAAGAGTTTACAGTTTCTCTGGAAAGATACACGATAAGGTAAATATCGATATTTTTCACTGTAACATTAGTCAAGCCTTCCCTTTCCAGCCTTACTCTTAAAATTAGGGCTTATCCCACAACCTAAAATAAAATACACAATAAGATCCCCCATCTTTAATATAAAAGGATAATAATACTGTTAAGAAAAGTCGACAGGAGGTTCACTAAATCTTTCCTCTCTATAAATATTTAATACTACTTTTCCTATTGTGCCTTATTGTGTCTTTTTGTTGGTTACAAATCTGTATGATAACTCCATCATGAATTATGTATCTCCTTTCGCCGTCCAATAACATCTGTTCCTATTGTAAAAATGTTATGTGGTCTAACCAGATCATATATCGTAACACTGTTTTCTTAGAGATAAAATCATGCCCCTCCTTAAGATGGTTTGTTTTATTGTAATGGAATCATGCCTTTTTGTTATAGAACATATGTAATGCGGTTTATCAATCAATTGTATCATAAAGCTCTGGCAAAGTTGTTTCAGATTAAACATGTACTGTATAGCACAGAAATATAACATTCTAAATATTGTTAATTCTATTTCCAGTGAATTGATGGTAGTGTCCTGAGGAAGACACTCTTATTGTGTCAAAACGCGTAGACGGAACCATCTCCACATTGTATCACTCCACAAAAGAAACTATACCAAACTTTGTATTATATTAATCGAGAAACCTTTTTTATTAATTTTTTAATCAGAATGTCAATGAATCTGTTCATGGTATTTTTATACAATTTATTAAATTGAAACTTTTTGTGCTAATTTCAGTGCCTCAATATTTTTTACTCTATCTGTTGTTTGTTACTTTGCAAGTGTATATTTGTTGCCTGGGTGTTTTATTTCTTATACAGTACTGGTGGTTTATGTCATCATGAGTTCCCTCTCCTCTAGGGGGGACCCAATAGGGGGCAGCTTCTTTTATGGGCATCATATTGTCTAGCCTCTCCATCGGAGGCTCCGTCATTTCCGATGTCGTGTTTTTGACTACCCGTCCTTGTTCTATGAGGTGGCGGAAGACTTCTAGGGTACGTTCTGAGAATCTTGGTGTTGTATTAGAGGATGAGTAGGGGCATAAGGAGGTGGCATGTAGATAATTGGTGGACCTAGAAGTAAATCGTCATCTATCTTCTGTTTTGATGGTAACTCAGGGTAAAGAGCCGAGGGCGCTCTGACAGGGCATTGTCCTGAGATCTCTGATTCTCGCTCCTTCCTAGCGTTTTCTCTTTCCTTAATCTCCTCTTCTAACTTTTTACCAGCTAGGTGAGCTGATTTCCGTAGTTCCTTATCTATTCTTGCTTCATCTTTCATCTTTCGTTGAATCGTTTCTTTTCGCCACATGCCGAGACTGTCAGCATAGTTGGCGTAGTTTTCGTTTTGCGTAGAGCTTTCTCTAGTGTTCCTATTTTATCAAGGTCAAAAGATCCCATCAGTGGCCACTGATTTTCTCGATCTGTTTTAGTGCTTTTATGCCATAGTTTACTGTAAGCTCAGCAACTAATCCATATTTTACATACATTTCCTTATTAGAGGTGCCTTCCGGTGGAGCCGGATGACTAACCTCTAATAAGCGGTCCGGGCAGAAGCAATTACTAATCAGCGGGGAGAAGAAAGGTATGACGTATAATCGGACAAATGAAGATCTCAATTAATTGTGGACAAAGATCCGCACTACCTATCCTTCACTGTCTGCAAAGAGAGAGAACGTTCCTATTCTTCGTTGTTTGCAAGCAGGGAATATCTCAAAAAGAACCAAAGAGCGTAATACTAGTATTTTCAATATTTTACATACATGTCCTTATTAGGGGTGCCTTCCGGTGGAGCCAGATGACTGACCTCTAATAAGCAGTCCTGGCAGAACCAATTAACAATCAGTGGGGAGAAGAAAGGTATGACGTATAATCGGACAAATGAAGATCTCAATTAATTGTGGACAAAGATCCGCACTACCTATCCTTCACTGTCTGCAAAGAGAGAGAACGTTCCTATTCTTCGTTGTTTGCAAGCAGGGAATATCTCAAAAAGAACCAAATATCCTTAGAACCAAAGAACCAAAGAACAAAAGAACCAAAAGAGCGTAATACTAGCATTTTCAAATCAAACAATTCCAATGCAATCAATCAATCAATCAGATGGATAAACCATCCTACCAATCAGACGTATAACGTCCTACCAATCAGATATATAAACGTCCTACCAATCAGACGTATAAACGTCCTACTCGACCTTACCCGGACTGCTTGGATAGTTCTTCGTCTTCATCTTCCAGCGCCCGATCGTCCTCTGTTCTCCGTTTTGCCGCGGCACTCCTGTGGGATCCCAGTCAGAACCGTAGATCACTCGAGAGATGTCCGTTCGGAACCGGTGAAGTTCGGATGATTGGCTGCCAGATGAGGGTCTCTTTCAGGCAGGTGCACTTTTCCAATCATTGCAGTCGTTCACTCCGTCGTTAGGACCTCTCTACCGGACCCACGTGCCGCTGATGGGCCCCGCGTTGGGACGCCAATTGTAGAAAATCAGATCTTCTCTAGTTATCATCAATCACTGCTTTGGCGTTAATCGCCTCTGATCTACTCGATTATTAGCTAATCAAATAAAGAGGCAGGCGCTGGAAACTGGAAAGCGATGAACAGGTTTATTTCTCCGGAGGAGAACACGTCAATTCGGACAAACGAAATGTCTTCTCGAGGTGCTCTAACTGTACCTCTGTGGCATAGCCTTTTATACACAATCTTGACTGTTTATTGCAGGGTAACACATTCCTGACAGTGGTTTATTACATCCCCGGAATCCCCGCTTCCAACTTTGTTCCCACACATACCCACCAGCAAATGTCCCCCACCCCGGTCTCAGCAGGTGATTATTATCGCGCAGCTGGGCGTGGAGAAGTGTGGCTCAGGGGTTAGAGACGGCAGACCCGGAAGCTGAGATCGGCCCTGGACCAGGGTTCAATTCCCCGCCTCGGCGGGTCTTGGGCTAAAAATTCCACGGACTTGATAATTCTCGCTCCGGTGCCTTCTCGACTCACGGGTTCACACTCTGCGACTCTGGGCAATAGCTTGCTTAATCTCCACAACGGCCCCTCGCAGCGGGATGCCTGGCTTTCACCTTGTGGATACCCTGCCGGGGTATCTCACAGGGGAATACCAGGACGGGTTCCCTAAGCTAGCGCCGGGAAACCCACAGCGGGTAGCTGTGCGCTTTATAAGCTCAAATACATTCCGGCAGGGTCTGAAGTATCTGGAATCGGTCAGATCTAAGAGGGTTGTGTCATTGATTAATTCCGACCCCTTTGATGGGGAGCGAGTTTCTACTGTACGGGGGAATAAACTGTATCCACAGGGGCTGGTTATTGCCTGGGACCGGATCGAAAAGCCAGGTGCAGGGGGGGAGGTTATCGATGGGCCTGTTCGTGCGAGGGGGATGAAAGGACATGGGCGTTAGGCACGGGAAGTGGCTACGGGGCTGGGTCGCGCTGAGGATACTTTATGACTCTAGCATGCATGCTTGGGGGTTGTCAGAGCGCGGGGGATGATTGCAAGGTCAGGGTGACGCGCAGGTGATCGGCAACGCACAAAATGGCTGCGGTATCAACAAATGGGTGCCGTTTATGTGCATACAGTGGCTCTTGTTAGGCAAGATGGCGCCGGCGATGTTCACGTCTGTCGATTATATTTTAACAACTGGGCAAAGGCCCCTCTCCCCTCAGAGAACAAAGGAAGGAGGATGTCGCCGCTGGAACTGTCGCACTGCACCGCATCAGAGAGAAGCGTGCCACAACGAAGAGAAAGTGTGTTGCTGTCGCTGCTGCTTCCGTCGCAACTCCGAAGAAGGAGGGTGTCGCCGCTGTAGTTGTTGCACTGCAACGCATCAGGAGAAGAATCTCGCAACGAGGTCGGACCGTGTCACCTCTGAAGGAGGGTGTCGCCGCTGGAACTGTCGGATTGCACCGCATCGATCAAGAGCACCTCGCATCCCGAGAAGCGCGCCGCCGTCAGAGCTGCTGCTGCCGCATCTTGGATGTTGCCGCTGTAGTTGTCGCATTAAGGGGAAGCTTCACACATCATGGAGAAGAGCGTTGCCGCTGGAGCTGTTGCCGTCGCATCGTAAGGGTGCCGCTGCTGCAGTCCATGTATCGAACCGAGGACTTCTCGCATCCCCCAGGAAGCGTGCCGCATCTGGAAGATCTTCGCTTCTTTATTTCTTTGTATCTGAACTTTGCCGCATCTCCCATCGCTGCGACATTGCTTGTCGTGGAAGTGCAACGCAACTTAAGGTACATTGACGCAGAGTGTTGCATCTAAGAACTGAACTGAACTACGCTTAAATCTACCATCTTTAAAGTAATCATAGTGTGTATTTTTGTTGTTTATGGTCTTGTGGTAACTCTATATAAAGTCTATGTATTTTTGATATAAAACCTGTGTGGTGTCCATTTGTAGTGTTGTCACTGGGTTACTGTATGTGGTCACAACTGCTTAACTTACAACGCCTCTGAAATAAGCCTTGACTGCTCGCGCCACGCAACCTAGAGGGTGAGCAGGGGTCATTTTAGGAGTGTAATCCCCTTGTCCTGACTAGATGAGCGGGTCCCAATTTGTCACAAGCACCTACCTATGCCAACTAGAGATCCCCAAATCTAACAGAGGCAGTCGAAAAGGAAACTGACTAGTCATTCTGGCTGGCTTCCAACGGGTTCGGAGAGCCTGTCCACCAGTCGGCAGATGGGTTGTAATTTCGAAGGCGGACCTTTCCGCCCTTGAGTTACAGTGACGGTTTCCGACATGGTTTCCATGCCGGACTCCCCTAGCAGGGCCCCCTCCAGTACACGGCCTCCGGTTGGAGGCTAAGGGGGCACCTATCGTGTCTCCCCTGGTTATCCCTGCACCTTGTGGTCGGTCGCATCGTAATGAGGTGGTGGGGACTGCCGACCGGGTGTTGGTCGGTGCCATGACCGAGTCAGTGTTGTGATTCCGCATGACATTCTAATGGGACTATTACATTGTAGGCTGTCAAAAGGGGAGACCAGGAATGGACGCCGAAGGTATTCCTAAAACGGACAAGGCCTCAACTCAACTGTCTTGTAAATGTCATTTCAAAGTATTGATAGGACGATACAACCTCAACCCTGCTATTACCCAACATCCACTTATACGGCTTAACTTTTCTCCCAAAGTTGAATATTTTAATTTTTACCAGATTCACCTTTAATTTATTACCCTCAAAATAATTATTAAATCTGAGTAACTTCTTATGCAGGCCTGCTTGGGTCAAGTCCAAAAAAGAAGCAGACTTTGACAAAATTACACGAGAAAATAGAGCATTAATGAAAGGACTATTCTTTCCTGACCTGGGTGTGAGAAGATGATATGCTGATGTCTAGTTTGGGATATTTAGAAAATGTTGCAATCTGCAACATACGAACACCATGGACAATGGACTTTCTATATTGATGCGACTAAAGGGGTGTCACCTGTGGACTTTTTGAATTATAATATACCGACAACCACTTTTTGACTACAGATCCCTTCATAAACCTGCATCACACTTGTTGGAACTTTACCGATCTCTCTACAAACTCTTTGCGTACTTCTTTCCTCAATCTCTATGCAGAATTCCCCTTGGACTCCCTGCAGACACCT
Source organism: Lissotriton vulgaris (assembly GCF_964263255.1). Lineage (NCBI taxonomy): Eukaryota > Metazoa > Chordata > Amphibia > Caudata > Salamandridae > Lissotriton > Lissotriton vulgaris. Next base: position 71,432,906 of record NC_141686.1, read on the forward strand.
TCCATGATTCCCCACTTCCCTTTGAATGGACTTTGAGAGGTTTAGACCTCTATGCTTCCTTTGGATTCTGCCCTAAGTGTGGCTTAGGCTAACAGTTATTTCTGACCCACTGGAAACTCTTGACTGTGCTTCTGAGATGCTAACATTTGTTCAACTTAATTTACCTTGCTCTGTTCCTGTTTTTTTACATGGAAAGCATTGATTTCGGAGACTTTTCAGATGAAAGAGTCCTTTTGGACTATGCTGGGTATATTTAGATTACTAATGTGTAGACGGGAGAACCTAAAATTGTTTTGTCAGCATCAGGTACTGATGCTGTTGTTTTGCATAGCCACCACCGAATTGCTTGCCTGTTTAATTTTGATCCATCTAATTCTTTTCAGGAGACTAGGTCTACCTTTTGTAATACTGTATCTATACAGCATGGTAGTAAGAGAAATCTATTTGAATTTGATTACTAACCTTTAATAAACCTTCTTAAGCTTGGCTACCGATTCCTGGTCCTCATTGTGTAGCCAAATGGGCTGCACTGTTTAAAGAATCAGATTGAAGTTATTAGATGATAACCCCCTTTCCATCAGTGCATCTAAAAAGTTTCATCGGAGGACCAAGTATAAGGAAAGTGCGGGCCTACAAAACACTGGGGAGGATATGTACAAGGAAGTGGAGGAGAGAGGTGTTAGCCTTCCTGCTTTAATGCCTTTCTCCTCCACTTCTGTATCGCAAGGCCGCACCATATTTACAAGAATGTGGTGCAGCCTTGCATTTCCCCCTGCGATGGCGCTAGGTTTAGCAACTTAGCGCCAACGCAGGTACTCTTGCACCAGAGTGCAAGAGTGTCTGTGTGCAGGGGAGGATTTTTTATGTGTAGGAATGTGTCCCTTCCTGCACATAAACAATCCTAGAAATGCCATCCTTTCACTTTCATGTGTGCTGCCTCATGCAGCACACATGAAAGTGACTAAATGGCATTTTTTTTAAAGTTTGTTTATGTGCAGGAAGGGACATCTTCCTACACATAAACAAAACAATAACATTTTGCTTTTTCAATGTGTGCTGCACAAGACAGTACGCATGGAAAAAGCAAAAACGAGGAGAAATAATCAATTTCTCCTCTTTTCGCCATCTTAAGACCAGTTTTTACCTGGTCTTAGTTTTGGTGCTGCCTCCTAGGTACGCCACCCTTGTACATAGGGGACAGCATCAAAATGATTAGGTGTTGCGGTGGAAAACCTACTGCAACACCCACTGCCCACCCTTTTTACGCTAATCATAGCGTGAAAGGGGGCCTTATGTACAAGGCAGCGTTAAGACAAGTTAAATGGCTTAACGCTGCCTTGTACATAAGGTGCAGCCCCTATCGCTACCATAACATCAATATAGGTGACAATGTGGTGGCTATAGGAGCATGTACATATGCCCCTGGATCACTGCAATGATCAAGTTATCTTGGAAGTATAAAAACTAAGGGGTAAAATTACAAGCCCCTTGCGACACTTTTGCAACACTGTTGCGTTACTTTTTGTGACGCAGAGGCAGCATAAACAATGCACTAAGTTGTGGCCCATTTACAACGTTGCGCATCTATGGAGATGCATCACCTTGTAAAACTCTTGTCACAATATACCTGCGTCAGGTACAATGTATGAAGGGTGGGCATTCCCATACGGGAATGCCTCGTAGAAGTGCTGCAATGAAATCTACAAGATTTCACTGCACCTCTTCTAGGATGCCACTGCGTCCAAATTCTATGCCTGCTTGGAGAAGGCAAAAGAAGTGACGCAATGTATTAGGAATAGGCCTCCCCATGCATTGCTGGGGTTACGTCGTGCTTGCGACACAACTCCAGCAATGCATGACTTTTTCGCCGACAGATGCATTTTCTGACACATCTGTCAATCTTTGCGCCATGGTGCACCGTATTATAAATACGGCACATCTATGGTGGCGCAAGGGTTTTGCACGCAGGCGCAGGGAAACTGAAGCATCTATACAGATGTGTCCGTTTTTTGTAAATAAGCCCCAAACATTCCAAGATACATAGTGCAACTATTGGCTTTGCCATTGTTTGTGTGCATTGGCAAAACCAATACCAACAAAGGACAAGCAATCAGAAAACAAGATTGACTGCTTTTACCAATGTCTGTTTTTAATAGAAAAGAAATCAAAAACCCCACATGAAAGTACTCACTCTCATTGTTCTGGGAATGAATTTATGAACCATTATTTACATGAAATCTCTATCTGGAGATCCGAGCCGAGAATTACCTCTTGCATTTGCCCTGAGGAGGAAGCTCTCATAATGAAAAAAGACAAAGAGCAAAGCTGTTTGCAATGTGAATGTTATTGGATCTGTTTAAATTGCAGAACGTTCTTTAATGTCACCATTTATTTTAGCGTTGTGGCTGTATTCTACGTGGACCAGAGGTTTAATTCATTGAAATCCTTTTCCCACATTGAAAATGCATCAAAACTAATTTTCTATGGCACGCCTGCCTTGCATAAGGCTGAGTCGAAATGAGGGCTGATGTGCGCGAGAGGTGACGTCGGCGGTCCTATTAATACCGAGGCGTAGTGCAGAGTTTGCAGCTCGGAGGCAGTGCAGAGGAACCAGCGATGGAATGAGGGCGTTCTGTTGACAGCATGCCAATGCGGGCTCTTTCACAGTTCATTAAAGGCAATAGCAGCAGGCAATCCCCGGGAAAGCTGTGCTCTCTGTAAATTGAAATATAAAAAGGTGAAACGGCATGTTCTAGACCTTTTTCAAAGCTTTCGGGAAAAGAAATCTAAGATTAGGAAGTGGCAGAGTCAGCTTCAAATGACCTTTTGTAGACTTGTAATTACAATTTCTCCCCTCTGAAAATTCGCAGTGAGAACAGCTGCCAATAAGTACCGTGATAGAAATATTTCAAACTGCAGGGCAGTCGTTCAAAAGTAATGCTTGACAGATAGCCAGGATCCCAGCGGCGTGTTAAAAGCCCTCAAGTTAAACGTAGTCGGAGGGGGGTGTGGGGGATTGGCACGCTCGAGCGTGATGCGACAGTACGTAACTTCAGTTTCGAACCCCCATGTTTAGCGCATGCCCTGTTGGTATCCTCCAGAAGAGCTGGAGAGCAGGACCCACGTCAATATGGCGAGGTAGGACAGTCGTCCTGAGGTCATGCCACTAAGTGTAGTAAATTACAAGGCAAGTACCGAAAACATCCTACTTCCACTGCAAGAGGCTATTTTGCCTGTAGTGTAGCACACTTTTGCTTCATTCCTTCTAGATCAGGGTTCCTCTCCAAAGTCAGTTCTGGAGGGTTGGATCCATGCCAGATTTTTAAGATAACTAAATTTATCGAAATGGAGATATGCCGACTCTCCAGGACCGACTTTGGAGAACCCTGTTCTAGACAGTGAACAGGAATTTATGAAGACTAGCTTCACCTGACACCATTCTTATTGAGTGTGATTGGCTCAGTGAGTGGAAACTTCAATTCACTTTTATAGATTTGGTGCCTCCACAGGGGGAATTTTTACAGGATCCTGTCCTGATGTTAGGCTAGAAGTAGGCGAGTGTACCTTGCTAAAGGGCTCAATGATATTGGAGTGAGCTGGCTGACAGGGATAGCTGTTATTGTGTGTGGCATCTGAGCAGTGGCAAACAAAGGCCCCGCAGCCACCGCCGTGCACAGGCCCCCAAGCTCCAGGGTGTCCCCTCAGCACATTTCTCTGGCCAGTGAGCTCATGATTGAGTCCAGAAGGGGCGCCGCCATGTGTCTTGCTGGGGGGCCTCCTCAGGTTTCGTTACACCAGTGCACAGGAGTTGGGGTGAGACCAAGATGAGCCCTACCCTGTGAACAGGGCCAACAGAAAACGCTTTACTGGTGCTTATGTGTGGGAGTCACATGGTTCTGGGGGGCTATCCTGCTTAGGCCTTGTAGTACAATAGTAGAAAATACACATGTAATATGCTATGGGCTGGAAGTTTCAGGACAGTGGAAGGGTGGTAGTGGGCTTAAAAATGAAAGGATTTGAGTTGACAGTGCTGCAATGAAGTACTACTAAAGACTATTTGAGCATAGTCAACATTACAGATTGGTGACGAACTGCGGGAGCCCCAGACCAGAACCTATGCCCCAGTTGCAAGGCAGTGCCTTGCTGATTTCTACTCAATACTATGTTGACAATAGAAGTTTTAGTTTGTAAGTGTTTGGTCAGTCTAGGCCTTTATTATGAGTCTGGCAATCCATGGACCACCATACTCACAATGACGGTGGTCCTACCACCCTATTATAACTAGGGTGGTTGGGCCGCCCTGGGACCCGCGCAACCGCCATGGAACAGCCGTTCCCCGGCGGTTGCGTGGCATTCCTGAGGCCGCAATATGCTTGGTGGGACTGGCCCAGTCCCGCTAAGCATATTACGAGTTTCCTCTCTGCCAAGGTTTTCATGGTACTGAGCCCACCATGAAAACCGTGGCAGAGAGGAAACAAAGGGGGCTCTACAGGACCGCCTGGTGCCTCATGCCATGTAAATACAAACGGGGCGGCACAACATTTGCCAACCTGTGTGCATGCACCCCAGTAACTGCACAGCATAGTCTGCAGCAGTCCATGCCATGCATGTACTGCCTTTGGTGTTCCCTGGGCGGTTTCTATTTCATAGGCACCATCCAGGTAACACCAAAGAACTGCTGGCCAGACCAGGAGAAAACTCGTGATCTGGTGGGTGGTCCCTACATGGGTTTGGCGGTGCAGAAGTGGGACGGTCTTGCTTCCGCACCGCCAAACTGATATTAAGGCTATATGTATTGTGCAGCATTCCTCTACTGAGTGTTGTATTTATTGCAACTCATGGGAAATCATTTACTTAACATTTATCGTGGATCAGTTATGTGAGCGTGTTGGCATTTTTAAATACTCTTACTTTTACTTCAAAAGAACAGCATTGCTAATGGTTTTGCCGTTTGCTTTCCTATGGCTTCTGTGCTAGCCATGCAAACATATGCATACTGCAAGGTTACGTAAGTGACCCAATGTGCTGCCATCTTGGTGGTATAACCAATTCAACTGTACACCAGGTTAAATCAGAACTTGTCCTTTGTGTCAATGCATCAAGGTCACATTGCATGACCTCACGTGCCACCATTTTGGGCGATAAAGATAACACTAATGATATTCTTTTCTTTGTGTACTGCATATAAACAGTCGACTGACCAACCAACGTTTTACTCTTCGTATTTCGCTGCAGTACCTAATTTACGTGTGTTTGAGTACGACGAATGGAGGATACCACTTCACTCTTCTTTATAGTTGTTATGAGGTTTCGATTTTTATTTATTCCTTGATATCAGAATTGTTTTTACAGTGTGTCTACATTGACTATTGAAGCAATTGTATTGATTTTTCAAATCAAATATGTGTGCTTAGTTACTGAATGTGAGAATACCTCAGCCTTTTATACCTTACGGATTAGAACCTACTATGCAATGAATGGAATGGAAGGCATATTTTATTATTTATATTTCGACATTTAATGAGGAAGCTATGTCTCCTGATCAGAAAAAGAAAATTTTGGTCCACTGTTGTGTCCAGGGAATAAAATTAAGACAGAATGCCTAAGAAACCTAGTCAAGGAGGAGGAGAGGATGCATTTAATCATTGCTTAGAGGACTTAGATGGGTACTTTTCTCCTTCAGTGTATGCAGCAATAACTTACTAAATATTCTTTCAAGGAATGCAAGGAAAAAATTTAAACAGTGATTGATTAGGTAGCGTCCCATAAATAACTCGCTCTATCATGTAAATTTGTAGAGTTGCGCGATGAATTGATAAGGAATCATGTAATAATGTATGTTAATAATAATAGTAATCATGATCAGTTATAAGTGAGTAAGGAATCAATGTTGAAAGGCCATCGTGTAGAAGGCTGCGTTAAGTGGTTTGTCTGCACAAGTGGCAATAAATGATAACACAGTTACGTGGAACGAGTCTAGTGTGATTGCAAAAGTCAAGAATAGTCAAGAATGGGTAATGCAAAAAAAAGGTAAGAACAGTTCCAAGGGCGCTGACAACAGATATTTAAAGGATCCTGTCAGACGAAGTAAGTACTACAGGTGTGGTAGTCAAGATCATTTAGATCATAGTAAGAGTTGTCCTGCACTTAAACAGAAGTGTTCTGCCTGTGTAATCATTGGCAATTAGGATAGAGTGTGTAGAAGAAGAAGAACTGGTACCAAAAACAAAAGATATGTTAAAGTCAAATGTGTTAGCAACGACAAGGAGTCTTCTAGTGATTCTGATAATGATAGCATTAAAAAATGTGTTCTGGGTGTTCAGGTTGAACTTGGTAAGCTGTGAAAACATAATATTTGTGTGAAATGTGCTTTGGATGATGTTATGCTGCAAATTCTAGCAGACACCAGTTCACAATACACACACATAAATGATAATGTATGATAGGTGACATTTACCAGTGAATTGGGGAAAACTTGGAGCCTGGGGACATTAAACTAGAAAGTTTCATGGGAGAACCTATAAAACTACTTGTTATAGTAGCCTGTTACTTGAATTTTAAGATAGAAAATTAGAAAGGAAGCCATATGTAGCTACTGAAGGTCCGTCAGTACTAGGGTGAAGACATTTAGGGGTGTTGGTAATGATGTCAATTCTGAAACTTGTGGTCTTAGACAGTTATTAAAGAATAGGTGTAAATGTGTATGGTCTTCGCAATGGCAACATGTTTTTGATCTTGTGAAAAATGAAATCTACACAGCATCACCCTTGCAGGGTTTTGATCCTGAAATCTCCTGTATTGCGACAACGGATGCAGGCAATAAGGGGTTAGGAACAGTGCTAAACCAGAAAGAAATGGCAATGAGTGTGTTGTTGCATATAGGCATGCTCCTTGACCCCTGCTAAATATAAATACTATTGAAATAGAAACTATTGGCACTAGCACATTTTAGACAGTATGTGGGGGGAGCTCCAGTGTTTTTAAGATCAGATCATAAACAATTAATGAACTGTTATCTACTTATGGTATGTTGAATGCTGCATCCCACTCTACATGCATGCCCTAAGAATACTAGAAAACAAGTATGCAGTAAAGTACATTTCTGGTGCAAAAAATAGAACAGCAGATTATTTTAGTAGCATGCCTTCAGCTACAAAATACATTTCCAATAAGTTATGGGATGAGTTTTAAAGTTGAATCAGAAGATTTAGAGAGTAGAAACTTGGAATGCTTTATAGAGAAGATAGCCAAAGTAGTTCAGTGTCTATGAATAGAATTAAAAAAGGACAAAAGGAATAGTACAAAATCCCCGGTTTGTCGTGTAAAATGGTTCTCCGTTGAGTGCCAATCTAAAAAAAGGGAGATACGGGCAGTACAAAGAAGGCAAAAAAAGAATTTCACCCAAGAGAGACATAAACGTATAAATAAGCTGAAAGCACAATTTTAAAAAATGGTAAATGATGCAAAAAGGTCATATAAAGAGAAATGCTGGTTAAACCTGTTAGAAGCAATTGAAGATAAAAATCTAAGACATTTCTGGAAAATGGTAAAGGCAGCGTCTGGTCCAATAGACGGAGAAATGAAATGTGTCGTCAGTGAGGCCGCCTGGGAGGAGTACATAAGGGAACTGTATGGGGCACGAGTCCCCCGAGGACATGTAGAGCCCCGACAATAGCAGGAAATAGCTGAAGATCTTAAATCAGACTTTAACGAAAAGCAAGTAGAGCATATAATAAGAGAACTGAAGCTAACTCGTGCGGCAGGCCCAGACAATCTTCCCGCAATAATACTAAAGTCAGAGGTAAAGTGGTGGGTAAGATTCTTTGCCCAGATGTTCCACATAATACTATCAGAAAGCATAATGCCATCAAATTGGATGGGCGCAGTAATCAGGCCAATCCATAGGAAAGGGAGTATGGATGCACCACAAAACTACAGACTGATTAACCTCCTAGATATAGGAGAGAAGGTATTTTCAAAAATCCTGTTAAATCGGCTTAACGCATGGGTTAAGGAGTTTCAGATCGTACACATAGAACAGGGAGGATTTAGGGAGGGGCACTCCACGATAGATCACGGCTTCGCATTGTGGGCAATGGCAAAGAAGTCAACGGAACAAAACGGCAAGTTATGCCGTTGTTTCGTTGACTTCCGAGCAGCCTTCGATTCAGTAGATCGGGACTGCCTATGGGAAACACTAATGAAGGAAAAAATTCCCAAAGACCTACTGACAATAATAAAAGAACTACACCGAGGAAACTGGGCCCAAGTAATCAGGGACACTGTGGGGTCATTGACACAAAAAATACCCATTGCAAACAGCCTTAGAAAGGGTTGTGTTTTGGCCTCACAGTTATTTTCCATATTCTTGTCAGACCTACCTGCCTTCTTAGAGGTTGAGGGTAGTGCAAGCCCCAAAATGACGGAATAAAGGTGCCCTGCCTACTTTACGCAGACGATCTAGTAATAGTAGACCAGACCGAGATAGACCTCCAAAGAAAGTTGAATTCATATAATGTATACTGTGCTAGGAAATTCTTAATAGTAAACCTAGACAAAACACAAATTTTATGCTTTGGTAAAAAGGCAATTAAGTTCAATTGGTTTTTAGGTGATCTTAAACTGGAAACGGTTAAGGAATATCGTTACCTAGGGATATGGTTCGATAAGACACTAAACTGGCGCACTCATCTGGAAGCCCAAAAAGCAAAAGCTCATACTTCAATATGTGGGCTAAAAATGTTTAATCAGGATTATGAGGATTTGTCACACCGGCCACTATTAAAAGCTTTTAGTGTAATGATAACCCCACAAGTCCTTTATGGAGCAGAAATCCTTTATTTGAGCGGTAAGGGAGTCTGGGACTCGGTGGAAGGGAAATGCCTGAAAAGCCTCTTATCTCTACCCCAATCATACATGACCCAAGCAATAAGAACAGAAATAGGAACAAAGTCTTGGGAGGTACAAGTACAAATTGCGGTAATCAGACTTTGGAAACGATTGGAAGATACAGAAGGTCAAAAAGTTGCTCAATGGTGTAGGAAAGAAATTCAAAATAGTGACCTAAAATGGGCAAAAGCTTGTAGGGAAAGAATGGTGCAGGTTTGTGAAAGGCTAAAGGTGGAGGTGAGCCAGGAAACGCAACAAATAGTCTGTACTAAGAGTGGGTGAAATTTAATGGGAAAGAAGTATCCAGAAAGACTGATATGGGCTATCTGGTAAAGAAAAAATCAGTAGAATTCATGATGAACTCTTGGTCAAATGAAAACTGTTTTTCCTATTTAGATATCCTACCAAATCGCTGGTATAGGCAGGAGATATTAAGGTTGCGGATTGGGATCAATCCATGGTTAATAAATAAAGATCTTAAATTAAAAATGTTAGATCATAAAGGGTGTTGCAGGTGTAACCTGGGCACCAAAGGAGATCTAGTGCATATCCTTCTCTACTGCCTAACATTATTAGAACAGCGTAAACTGTGGCTGCGCCCAATATTTTTAAAACACGATATAAGAACAAGAGCACAGGCGGCCAACCTCCTTACAGAAATGCCCACTATCGAGATTGCTATTGCCCTAGGGAAATACATAAAGGCGGTCTAGAGTCTCCAAAGAAGCCAGGAGTAACTTTTAGGATTTTAGGAATTACAAATTAATGAACTATATAACTTGTCTAAGGTAAAGGAAAAGTGGTTTAATATAATAATAAGTTTTAATATAAGTGCCTTTCTATTGGTGTTGGTTTGTAATATATAAGGGTGTGTAAGAGTTTTAACTGATAATGGAATACTTTTTACAAACTTTTTATCACCTTTTATGTAGAATATTTTAAATTTGTGGTACTATCTCTTGCACTTGTTTAAAGATTACGATCATAATAAACATATATTTGACTTGACTTGATTCTGATAATGACAGCATTAAAAAATGTTTTCTGGGTGTTCAGGTTGCACTTGGTAAAGCTGTGAAAACAAAATATTTGTGTGAAATGTGCTTGGATGGTGTTATGCTGCAAATTGTAGCAGACACCAGTTCACAATATACACCCATAAATGATAATGTATGATAGATGACATTTACCAGTGAATTGACGAAAACCTGGAACCTGGGGACATTAAACCAGAACGTTTCATGGGAGAACCTATAAAACTACTTGTTATAGTAGCCTGTTACTTGAATTTTAAGATAGAAAATTAGAAAGGAAGCCATATGTAGCTACTGAAGGTCCGTCAGTACTAGGGTGAAGAAATCTAGGGGTGTTGGGAATGATGTCAATTTTGAAACTTGTGGTCTTAGACAGGTATTAAAGAATAGGTGTAAATTTGTATGGTCTTCGCAATGGCAACATGTTTTTGATCTTGTGAAAAATGCAATCTACACAGCATCACCCTTGCAGGGTTTTGATCCTGAAATCTCCTGTATTGCGACAACGGATGCAGGCAATAAGGGGTTAGGAACAGTCCTAAACCAGAAAGAAATGGCAATGAGTGTGTTGTTGCATATAGGCATGCTTCTTGACCCCAGCTAAATATAAATACTATTGAAATAGAAACTATTGGCAATAGCAAATTTTAGACAGTATGTGGGGGGAGCTCCAGTGTTTTTAAGATCAGATCATAAACAATTAGTGAACTGTTATCTACTTATGGTATGTTGACTACTGCATCCCACTCTGCATGCATGCCCTAAGAATACTAGAATACAAGTATGCAGTGGAGTACATTTCTGGTGCAAAAAATAGAACAGCAGATTTTTTTAGTTGCATGCCTTCAGCTACAAAATACATTTCCAATAAGTTATGGGATGAGTTTCAAGTTCAGTGTGGCTGGTGATTCAGAATGTATCACTAAAGATGATGGTTTGTTAATAATTGTAATAATTCAACAAAATGAAAATATTTAACATTTTATTGTAACAAAGTAAAATAATTAGAATTATTTTTTATAGAAGTATCAAAATGTAAAACGTTTCTAGAATATATTCTAGTTTAATAGGAAATTAAATAAAACATGAATAAAGCAGTATAAATATATATAATACTGGTACTAAAATGAAACTAACCTTTAATACTTTTTAAAAAGTTAGAATTCAAAATACAATCACAAAATAACACAATTTCAAAATATATTTTGAAAAAAGGGACATTTTTAAACAATATTTCTTCAAATTAAAAATATATTTCTTTTGTTGGAAAATTAAAATTATATATTAAAATGAAATCTTTACAATACATTGTTATGGATGATACTTTTAATCAATGATTTTTTATTTAGGGGTATGATTTTATTTCATTTTATTTGGTATATAGTTTAGGAATGGTAGTATATTTTTTATGCTTATATTAATTAGTCTTTTGAAAAATCATATTTGGTGTTTAAATAAGTATTTATAGGGCTTTGGTTTTGGATATAGTGTTTTAAGATTCAATTTTATTGTATTTTATGGTTAACAAATTGTGTGTGTATAGAGTACATTTTAGCTCTTTGGTATGTAACACCTTCAAATAGTTTTAGATTGGACTGGGAATAGTTGATGTCACTCCCTTCTCCTCCGGTCCTAGGATGCTTGTTTCCGGTCCAGGGAGGACCTGGCTTGGCGTTCAGTCTGGACTGTTCTTATGTGGCACAGGGTCGAGATTGATTTGCATATGCCTGGGTCCAAACTGGGATGGCATGGTGAGCAAAAGAACAATGGCTTTAGCCCAGATCTATTGGCTAGGAGAGAATGTTTGATTTGCTCTGCATTCCGTTCATCATCTGTGTGTCTTTTGACTCCTGTAGCCTCTCAACACCTCCCCCCAATATGGTAAGACTGTTTTGGGAATAGTTAATGTCACCACTTTACTGTACAACACCATCCCCCAATATTGTTAGACTGTGGCAGGAGGCTAAATGTCACCCCTTTGGTGTGCAACAAGTTTCACGATATGGTTAAACTGGAGTGGGGGGTAAATAGATTAATCTTGGATGAGTGTGAAACAGACAAAACATAACATTTGTTAAAAGAGCTCTCAACCACTAGTCTTGGCATGCTTCATCATTGGGCTTGCTAACAAAGTCCCTGCTTTGGCCAACGCCTGTGATGGAGCAAAAGGTAGGGGAAGACAGTACAAAAGGATCTTATTGTGTAGAATCTCAATGTAACCATGAATAAAACTGGCTTGGGAATATACCAGAGGTGTGTGATTTCAAGAAGGAATCTCAAGAAACTCTGTGGCAAATTGCTAGAGAAGCACTATCCTATGAGAGTGATAGACAGGGCATCGTAGAAAGCATTGAATTGCAACAGGGAAGTCCATTTGGAAATTAAAGAGAGGCCAGAAGTGCAGAACATTATTTGCATAACAAGCTTCGATTCTGCATCCAATTGGGTGAAACGGATCATCACTAAGAATAGTCTCATTTTGAATTCAAATGGTCTGAATCTACAAAAAATCCTTGTCCTGCTTTAAGAAGAGTGGGAGTATCAGGGACTTACTGGTGCATACAAGGCCACAGCATCAGGGCCCAGATCAGGAATCAAGATTATGGTATATTCGGCGAGTCTCTGGTTACACTAGGTATGGTTCATGTGGGGTATGCACATTGACAAGCACCACAAAGTATATTGATGTGGTTCTGAGATACCTGTGGATACAGACTAAGCATGCAAATTGTAATTCAGAAATGTGATTTATCTGATCCGATGCCCATGTAATCTTTTTTACATAGGGATGACAACCCATAAATCAAAGATCAGGATTATGGAGCACAAAAGTAAGATCATGTGCTATAAAGCGATGACAAAATTCACTACACATATTTCTTAGAGAAGAAACACACAATTGACAATATCTACTGGGCAGTATTGAATAAGCCTAACATTCCTAATACTATTAGAGAAATTAGGAACTTATTTATAAGGGAACGAAAGAGTATTTGTCGGGTCCGTAGTCATAAGGTTGGTCAAAATGATGACAGGCCATTGCACTTACTTACCAGACTTACAGTGCTGATGACCAAAACTTATTGTGTACAGATATTTAATCTAGTGTGCAACTGTAGTGCATCCTTTAGAAGTATATTGAAACATAGTGGACTAAAATAATGCTAGATGTTCAATAGACATGTTTTAAATAGTAGTGGGTAATTTATCAAGAAGGGGATTTTCAATGAGATTACTTGAGGGAGTGAATTGAAGCAGATTGATTAGAAATATCATGTGCAATCATATATAAAAACAAATGATTAATATTTGCATTGTGAATTCCCTTCTGGGTATGTTTTTAAATAATGTGCAATAAAAACTGGTACACACATACATGTCTTTATTTTTCAGCACATATTAGGGTTTTCATATGACTCTATGAGTCTTTTTACTGAACAAAATCCTTTTGCAACATGGCAGCACTCCCGACCCAATTTGGAGTCTGGTTCCAAAATAGCATAGGCGACTTCACGTGACCGGGGCTCCGGGGCTCCGGTTCACGTGACCAGTAAGGAGCAACTACTGCCCTACCCTCCGCCCTACCCTCCGCCTCAAATACAAAGCCCTCCTCAATAACTATAAAAAAGCTATCTTAGCGGCCAAATCCAAATATTTTACTGAGCGAGTGGCCCTTTCGGCCAACAAATCTCGCGAGATTTTTTCACTAGTGCACAGTCTTGCCACCTCTGACCGCGCTTCTCTCTCTCCTGCCCCCTCTCAATCTCTCTGCCACTCTTTGAATGACTACTTTATTAATAAAATCATCACCATCAAGGCCAACATTCCTATTGTGCCCCGGCCTGATTCGCCTGATCATTTTCATCTGCCTCCCTCTGTTCTGGATCACTTTGACCCAATCTCATCTGAGCTCTTCCTTGACCTGCTTGTTAAGGTTAAGTCTGGCTCCCCTGCGGACTGTGCTCCTGCACGGATCCTCAGAACCCTTTACACCAGCTGTCCCGTCCCCCCCTTTATCTTTCTCAATTCTTCCTTGGCTTTGGGTTGTGTTCCCTCTTCCTTCAAATCTGCTATTGTTCTTCCTATCTTGAAGAAAGCTGGCCTGGACCCCTCCCTTCCATCTAATTTTAGGCCGATTTCCCTTCTCCCCTACCTAGGGAAGATTCTCGAAAGCTATGTGACATCTTGCCTCTCCGCCTACATTGAGGATAACCATCTCCTGGTCTCCCACCAGGCGGGTTTTCGACCCGGCCACTCCACTGAGAGTGTGGTCCTCGCGATCCTGGATGAACTCAAGGGGAAGGCCGACAGTAACCTCCCCCAGGCCCTGGTCCTTTTGGACTTGTCCGCTGCGTTTGACACGGTCGATCATGCCATCCTTCTCGGCCGTGTCAGCGCAGCGGGCATCCAGGGCACGGCCCTCTCCTGGATCGCGTCCTTTCTTCAGGGCAGATCACAGGCAGTTCACCTCTCTGATTTCTCTGCTCCTCCCCTTCCGGTCACTTCTGGGGTCCCACAGGGCTCTTCTCTTTCCCCCCTTCTTTTCAACCTCTACATCCGCCCTCTTGTTTCCTCCCTTCTTGAGCTGGGGGTCTCGGTGTATAATTACGCAGACGACCTCCAGCTCGTCTTTGATCTCTCATCCCCTGCTGACTCTCTCCCTAAGTTCTGCTCTACTCTTGTCTTCATTTCTCAGTGGATGAGCTTCAATCATTTGAAGCTCAATCCCGATAAGACAGAGCTCGTCCTTACTGGTGGCTCGTCTAATCCTTGGTCCTCTGTTCACTGGCCCCTTTTTTTTGGCCCCCCTCCCTCCCCAGTTTCCTCTGTCCGGACTTTGGGCATCAAGATCAGCAATGACCTATCCATGCATGCCCAAATTAGTTCCGTTGTGTCCTCTTGTTTTTCTTCCCTCCGCCTTATCCGCAAGATCTCCCGGTTCTTTTCTGTTGACGCCCTCAAAACCATCATCACAGCCTTGATTACATCCCGCCTGAATTATGGAAACGGCCTGTACGTAGGCATTCCTGCCTACGAGACTCGCCGTCTCCAAGCTATCCAAAACCAGGCGGCCCGCCTCATCCTTCGTCTTCCTAAATCTGCCCACATCTCCCCGGCCCTTAAGACCCTCCATTGGCTTCCTGTTCACCTTAGG
This sequence comes from Lissotriton vulgaris, assembly GCF_964263255.1. NCBI lineage: Eukaryota > Metazoa > Chordata > Amphibia > Caudata > Salamandridae > Lissotriton > Lissotriton vulgaris. The sequence continues at coordinate 71,447,984 of NC_141686.1, forward strand.
TCCCAGTTTAAACTTGCCTGTTTGGCCTTTCGGGCGCACTCTCGTTCTGCCCCGCTTTTCATTAACTCTTTAATCTCTTCCCATGCCCCCTGCCGCTCTCTTCGTTCTTCTTCTCTTTCCCTTCTTCACGTCCCACGCTTTCGCAAATCCCGCACTGGGGGCACCCGATTCTCTGTGCGGGCCCCCCAGATCTGGAACAATCTCCCTCTTTCTATTCGTTCTATCCCTATTTTTTCCCATTTTCGTAAAGCCCTCAAAACTCTTCTTTTCCTTCAGGCTTTCCCCGGCTAAAATCTTTGGGATCCTCTGTTGATACTGATATGCCCCTAGCGCCAGGAAGCCGCTTGGCCGCAGTGCGCTTTAGAAATATTTTTTTCATTTCATTTCATTTATATGCATTTAGAGCTCCTAAATGAGCCGGCACCTAAACGTTGAAGCTGGTGGTGATGGTGGCACCGTCTTTTCCTTGAAGATGTAAGTAGGTTCCGGACATGTGATGAGTTGGTGTTCGGGACTGAGTAGGTCAAGGCAAGAGGAGGGAGATACTTGAATTCGGGTACGACATATGCGAATGACGGCAATAGGTCTTGCCAAGTCCGGCATTTGATTAATATCGGGGGAAGCGGTCCGCACGTATGTATTTTGTTTCTCCCTAAATTAGATACAGCTTAACGTTATTTTCACCTTTGTGTGTAAAGTGTGTGACTAGACAAACTTTTAGTTTATTCTAAAAAAGTCTGCATACCCTCTTTTTGCTCAATTATTATTATTGACTATTATTGTTATTATTATTATTATTATTATTATTATTATTGTTTAATTTGTAAAGCACTCTAGTACCCAACACAGGTGTCATAGCTCTAAAAAGCATCTGACATAAGCCAAATGAGTGCTGGTGGAGCTGCCAAAATGCCCAACGAGGACCACTAAATCATATATACACCTTTTTCTTGAATACCAAGAAGTTTATTTTACTTCGTAGCATAAAGGGCAGGGAATCCTATGGTTATGGGATCAGGAAACATATACCACAGAACAGCTGTGCTATATTCCTGGATAAGATGGCAAGACCACATTGGATGATCAAAGACCACACAAATGGTGGTACGGAAGGGTCTTGCTCTGAAGATAATTCAGTTCACTCCCACTTACAGCCTTTTAAGTAAGGCATAGCACCATGAAAATAATCTCATTACAAGACCAGATGCTACCATTATGCATATTTCTTTTAACGCAACTTCAAGCAGCCATTTAGAAGTAACACATCATACACATAGATTGATCTGCCTCTTTGAAATGTGGCTTCAAGCAGATAAGTACTACTTTCTGTTACTCTTGCTCTTACTATCGTTTGACAAGAATACTTGTTTTGTGTAGTTTTTGACTTGCTTTTGACTATGTCTTGATGAGAATACCGAATAAATTGTTTTATCTATATAATTTCATGCTGGTTTTTTAGCGTTTTTTATTTTCCCTATACTCTAACCATTAGTGAGCCTTTTGCTTTACTCTTGCTCTCATATTTAATTAGACCATACCTCCCTCCTCTACTCCCTTCTAATTCTTGATAATTTGCTTTCCCTCCCTTTCTCCAGCCTCCATTTTCATTCGGCTGCAGCCGGAGTCTACCACGATTTACAGATCGAGACCCCTCCGCGCACATTCACACACTCATCCACTCGATTCCTCCTCACTAGCTCTCCTCCCATCCAGACATCATTAGAAGAAAGGAATTTCGCCCGCGACACAGGCAGTATGCGCACAACGCAGAGTTGGCTGTAAGTCCCTCTGAATCATTTATAAACAAAAAAAAGAGAGAGATAAGGTAGATACAAACGATAGCCCCTACTAATAAAAAGCAAAAAAGAAAGACAATGATGCCTGCTCAACCTTCCCATGCACCTTTATCATGGCAGCGCTCCCAGGCAGGAAAAATCTTATTTGCAGCACATATATAGATATATATATTAACCCTCTGCATATATATATATATATATATATATATATATATATATATATATATATATATATATATATATATATATATATATATATATAATTATTATTTTTTTAACCCTTCTCTGAGCAACATATACCTATAGTTGTCTGCCAACCCATTTAATAATAACAATAAGAATTAACCTTACCATGTCTGACATTGAATTAGATGACTCTGAGGCTCCTGCTCCTATTTCCAACCCTGACAATGACCATATCAAAAAGATAATCCAGAAAGAAATGCACTCTTGTATGCGTAAGACCATCAGCCAAGTCATGGCAGGCAGGAGAACCATAATTGAGGTTGAAAACAACACATCTGACCCCCAAAGAGGGCCAAGGGATGACTATACCAAATGTGGGGTCAAAAGGTCAAGAAAAACTAACACTATTGAAAGATCAAGCCCAATGAGCACATCAGGAGGTCCAAGCACCTCAAACATACTGGGAGGTCTACGCACCTCATCTTTTAAAAGAGGTCTCGAATTATAAGGGAGGCCTACACGCCCCAAAAATACCTGGTATCCTAAGCAGCAAACACTATCAGGGTCTCCCAAACGACACACAGTATCAAAGTGCTATTTCTCATCCTCTAGAAATCGATTTACATCCACAAGGAGGTCTTGAGACAATGGATGAATACATCCTCGACCTTGACCTTGACCATGCCCCGGACGAACCAGACCTGGAGTTCGCCCTTTCTGAAGAAGAACTACCCTCCTCCTCTGATGCACATGCGTTGTAATGGCATGCGATACAATGTTATGTTATGTTACGAGTTTGTTAAAGCGCGACAGCTGCCCCAGCAACGAGGCGTCCTGGCGCTGAGAAACCAAAACATAACCAACTGATAGGGGGTGGGGGAGGCAAAAGGCTAAGGCAGGGGGAACAGATGGGTTTTAATTGCCTCCCGGAAAGCAGATAATTTGTCCAGGCGGCGAATGTACGGAGGAAGGGAGTTCCAGAGTTTCGCTCCCAAGACTCTGAAGGAGCGACCCCTGACACGGCAGAGTTTCGTGCGAGGAACCACAACCAGATGTTGCCCTAGAGAGCGCAAATTGCGTTGTGGGGTGTAGGGTACTAGGAGAGGACGAAGGAGTTCAGGGCCATCTGTTTTTAGGATTTTAAAGGCAGTGGTGAGGGCCTTGAAGTAGATTCTAGATTCAACCGGGAGCCAATGAAGTCTCTATATGGTGGCTCTAGCAGAGTATCTTCTAGGGAGACCCACTATGGCCCTCGCCGCTGAATTCTGTATCCGTTGTAGCCTTGTTAACTCAACTTTGTTAGCGCCTAGCAGTAGGACACTGGCATAGTCCAACCGAGAAAGAATGATAGACTGGACTATAAGCTGACATGTTTGGGATTGAAGAAGCCAAGAATAGGGTTAAGGCTTCTCAGCAAGACCACACAGGTAGCAGCCACTCTTTTAGTGTGGGACTGGTAACTCAACGAGGAGTCTAACCAGACACCCAGGTTTTTTACCAGAGCTTTAGTTGGAGGGATGGGACCCAGCAAGGAAGGCCACCAGTGGTCGCTCCAACAGCTGGGGTTCCTTCCAAGGAGCAGCACCTCAGTTTTCCCTGCATTCAGCTGTAAACAGTTGCCCGTCATCCAGTGGGCGACTGCGGCCAGTCCATCCCTAAATCTCGTGGCAGAGATAGAGGGGCCCTCAGTGAGGGTAATAACCAGCTGGGTATCGTCGGCGTACGAAACCAGCGTGAGGTCCCATTCCATTCAATGGTAGTTACGTTGTATATGTTGCATTGTAAAGGCATCATGATGTAAAGCCTGCATTGTAATAGACATCTCCCATTTTCCTCCAACAATATCCAACACCCCAGGATCACAGAATGGTGTTCCCAAAACCACATTGCTAAATTCATTAAAAGATGGATCAGATTTCCCCTGGAAAAGGACACACAAAGCATTCTAAAGACGGAATGCCCCAGACCTCAGGTCCATGAGAAAGTATGTCTCACACCCAACCTGGAACCAGAACTTATATAATTCTTGTTCAGACTGGGCAGAGACCCCAGGAAGGGCATGGAGAGGTCCCTAAATGCATGCCTGGACCGCATACTTGTTATGTTAGGTTCTCTTTACAGAATTATCAATCTAACCGAAGAAAGCCACATTAACGCCCCCTCCCCCGAACCTCGAGTTAATAATAAGCCTGGCCGGAGTTTGCAGAGTTCCGCTGTGTGGAACTCCGTGAAGTGCAAAGAAAACTCCACCGCTCTACGTGGTGCTCCGCAAGCGGCTGAGTTTCTTTAGATAAATGCCATTAGTGCCAGGTGCTTCTCCGCACTGTGCAATCATCACAAAAGGCCCCATGCACAGCGCAAGTGGTCGCTGCTTCATTTTTGGCGCTCAAGTACATTTTTACTGGAGCTGCAGTTTTTTCAACACAAACAGACGGTTTCTCAACGTGAGCGGTCGCGAGCATACACAACCACTCGAAATTAGAAATCTGACTGCCCACGTTGAGAAATCCGGCATGACGGTTGATTTTCCACGTTAGGACTCGCCAACTTGATGATGGCGATCGTGAACAAGGAAATATCTCACTGGGAGGTGGATTTTCCTTGCTCGTGCTCACAAACTTGACGTTGATGAATGCGAGTGAGGGGAAAAACACCACTCCTGGTGCAGAAAACTCTGCAAACTTTGCGAGCAGAGCGGAGTTCACCGCCCAGACTTAGTTAATAAGAGGATGGAGCCAAAGGACACTGATCCTTCTGGGGAATGCAAATGCTGCAATCATTGTGAAAAGGAGAAGGGTTGTCCTGACTAAAATCAATCTCAAACTTAGTGACACAGCCGATAAAGAACCCTCGGCTAACCCCAAAGGACTCCTCTTCGGGGATGATATGATTAAAAGTCTGGGGAAATAGGTCGCAACTTTTATGGCGCTAGACAAAGCTCAAAGTAACATGTGCAGAGTCTTCAACCCTAGTGTTTTTTACTAGGGCTGGCAGAAGGGGTTCTTACTAAAGACTCTTCTTTAGACAATGAGGATTCGGATGCCCCTACCTTCATTCTACACCCAGAGAGGAAGTCCCAATAGTTCTAGAGGATTCAGAGCTAGAGGACAAAGCTCCACCAATCTCCCCAGTAAGTACCAACTTACCCCCTCCTTCCATTTCAGCGAAAAAAGTGGGGGGTCTGTAGTGTAGTTCCTATTTTCCCAATAGGCCCTGCGCATTGGAATAACATAAACAGTAATATCGACGTAGAAGTGCGGATCTTCCAGGCCTCTACTGACTATGCTAAACTTAATTGGGTTTGTTACCAACTAGCTCAGTGGTCACTGGAAACTTTCTTGACTGAATAGGAAGTGATCAGCTTCCCTGGCACAGCCAAGAAGGGATTCAGTTTTCCAACAACCGTGCAACATGACAACTTTGCTCCTCAGATAAGAGTCAATCTCTAGAGTCGTGTGAAACAATAGACAGTTATTTTACTCAGTCAGTTGTTGTGCAGTTTACTTTCACAATATGTAGAGAATAGAGAGACGGGCGTTTTCAATAAAAGGTATTATTTATTGAACAGTCTTTCTTCTCGTACAAGAGAAATGAATTGCCACAATTGCAAGACTTGTTATTATAAAAAGTACGTACAGTAAGATGAGTATTGCGAAATAATACTGTAAAAGCATTGATATGGTTTATTAGCCATACAATGGTTTAAAATGAATAAAACATATATACATTCATATATACATTAGGCTAAAATACTCAACTGGTGCTTCTAACTACGCCTACCCCAGTGTACCTGACCTAAGCCTAATACTTGGGAGGGGAGTACGTAAGTAGCTTTAAGTTAAGTTGGTTTTGCCAAGGTTTGCTTCAAGAATTCTCTCTAAGGGTTTAGTCAACACCATACCTCTGGAATAGAATGCTGGAGGTCTGGTATCTCCTTCAGGGAACTCGATATCCCAGTTACTCGCAGGAGTAGGCTGGAAACGCAGGAGCTGGATTTCTCTGCAGGAGAAAAGACAGCGTCTCTCTCAGCGCGTCGAGGGGGAGGAGGAGGGGCAGCGTCCGCGGGCAGCTTGCATCTGCTGGGCTCTTGCAGGGGACGGCTGTTCAGCTCCTGTGTTCACCACACCATCGTTCGCTCGTTAGCAGCGATAGCAGTAGCGATAGTATCAGCATTAGCTTGACAGCGATAGCTTCAGCATGACAGCAGCGTTTGCTTAAGGCAACGTTGGTAATATTTATACCTGAAAGGTGCCTTGTTTGACGTACGGTTTTGGACATAAGACCTCAATAAAGATGTCTCTAGGAAGTGATCGTCTATCAGTGCTCATTAGAGTTCTATTACTAATCAAAACATAGCAAGCGGGGCTTTCCCAGGTTGCTGAGTTTTTATCTTGTTGAAGAACTCTGAGTGTTAATCTAGGAATCTTAGATAGTAACTTCTGCTATGTCATTTGCACTAATGAGCTGCAAAGGAAGTTGCAGAGGAAGCGATTCTGAAATGTGGCTCTGTTCGTCTGAGGCCAGAGACGAGTTTCTGAATATTGCATTTGATCGGTTATGCCAATATAGGGAATAAATGGATTTATAGCCGTATAGGGGCATAAGGTCACAGTATCGATCAGGGTCCTAGATTAGAACGCGACAGGTCGACTGAATTTTGTTTTACACACATGGGAAAAAAATCACACAGGATTCTTTGGTTTTACAAACAATTCAAGACTTCACTTACGACAGAGCGCCATGAAAATAATTCTCTTTCACACCACAAGCCAATGAATGTCATGCAAGTGTTTAGATTAGCTTTCAATTTTCTGCTTAATATAACTAAACATTGCCTAGTAGCATGCAAGTTTACTTCTGGTTGTTTAATGAGAGCACTAAGCACAAATGTTCTTACATTTTGTCCTGTAATTTCCTTGAAAGCATTGAAGATGTGACTAACATCTAGGTTTATCTTCCTTTATAGGTTTAGTCCATAGGCTTGAGAGTGAGAGGACATCCAGTAAAAGACCCTACGAGGACCAAGAAAAAAGGATGGAGCCAGAAACTAGAAAATATACATTAACAAGTATCTTCAGGAGCATGGTTTCAGCAGAAACACTGTGCTCTAAATTCAGGAATCCAAGTAGCAATGGAAACCTGAAGAAGGAAGATATCCTACTGCATCCAACATGCCCATTCTCTCGGAAGAGTTTGAACTCTGATCTGTGTAAGAAGATCTTCTGGAAGAGACCCGAAGCCTTTACACAAACCTTGCAGGGGTACTGCTCACCACTATTGATAGTACAGCATATTGCATAAGGGCATATATTGCAGGTTTTGACAGCAGGAAAAAGTTGACTTGAGGAGGCTATGTTGGTTTCCTTTCGCTCATCTTCATTTGCTGATGTAGAGCCCTTGGACACGGAGCCCCACAAGTGAGGTAAACAGATGGCTTCTTGGTGCCCCATATAACCATCTCTAGATTTCTTTGAGCTGACTGTGGACTTCCATACAGGTAAGGTTAGTAGCAGCATTGTTGGTCACTAGGGTTCATCAATGCTTGTGGATTAGTGCTAGTCTAGAATCCATACAGAAGTATAAACAAAAGTGATGGATGTAATGATTGAAATAATCACAGCCACTGATAATTACTAAGGCCTGCATCCTGGTCTATTGTTTTGTGGCCATAATGCCACCTCAGATTAGACTCTACCATATGCAAATCAGCCTTGATCCTGCTCCATTAGGAACGATCCAGTCTAAACTACCAATCCTAGACTTATTCTGCCCTAGTTGGAGTTCATAATTTGAGTGCTGTTTGGTTCCACTGGCAAAGGCACCGCTGACCAGGAGATACAGCAGTGGATGCTGGCCAGCGTCTTCTGCGGAGATCTGCATTCCAGGCCCCTCACAACCACGTTTTCAGCCCTGCTCACATCGGTGCAGCTGCGCTGCCTGTATGGAACACAGTGTGGGCTGATACTGTTCTGTTGGGGTTGAAGCCCTTGGCCCTAGGGAGGATAAGTCTGACAGGGGCTTGGGCTCCATTTTGAAAAATTCCATCCTTCTCTGAGCAAAGGTGCTCCCTATACAAAATTGACCTGGCATAAAAAAAAACAGAGGACTGAAATCTCAGCCTCATGGATGGAAAAGAAATGGGGACTTCAATTCAAATAGACTATTAGCAGACATCTTACCCTGGTCAAAGGAAACAGAGTATTGAAACTTGAGTCTTACAAAAAGATAGACTTCAAGTCACACACTGAATGAGAGCAGCCACCTTGCATTGGACTATACATCCCTACAAAAAAACTATCTATTTTCCCCACTCATCTCCACATTGAGTTGCCCCCTTATCTTACACACTACTAGTGGACAGTTACACTGCTAACCTAATAACTCCCACTAAGCCAATGTTCCAATTTATATACCTGAATTTTTATCCTTTTTTTATTTAATATCTACATCTATGGTATCTCTTTTTGACTGACCCTTGCACCTCTACAGGGACTTTCAATCAGAAGGGGGCATTACTCTCCATCAGTCTCATTACGGACTATTGAGAATCATTAGTACTTAACCATTACAACAGTTTTTACCTTTCTCCACCCTATGGCTTAGATATCTGGTAGAAGCCCTCTCCTTGGTCCACCCTTCTAGTGGTGGTACCCTTGTTCATTAAGCAATAGACACAAAATTGGTACCCATGGGCCTGAATTCCTTCACTACAAAATACCCCCTAATATCTCCAAAAATGCAGCAAAAAGACTTAAACACTGGTTACTCAAAACTTACCCTCAAACACTTATCTCAGACCCATACTTCTGCTCTAGCAAGGGAACTCTAACCAATGAATTCATTTTTTACACAGAACGGCGAGCTCAATGGAGGAATATTTTATACTCCATTACCTACTCCAGGAAAGCACCCTGTGGTCTTAGACTATCTATCACTCCTTCGCCCTTCTGTAGGGCAGCTGCTACCATATTTATATACAACAAAGGGAACATTCTAATACAATCCACAAACAAAAAACTTTAATTGATGGACAAGATCGTCCCTATCCTCATGAAGATGGTGAACAATAAGAACCATCTTCCCTCTCAAAATCACACTAGTGACCTCGAGGAAGCTATCACACCCCCTCCAATGCCCATATTCACTCCAACAGCACACAGCTCACCTCCAGTCATCAGGGATTACTGCCCCACCTTCTCTGATACCATACCATTCTAGAACTCTCATCTCCGACAGGGCCTGAGAACAAATCCGCGACTGGAAGAACTATCGCATCAGCTCCCTTGCCCCTACATAGGTCAAGCATAGAGTCCTCCATGACCGGACCCTTTCCTTCAAATGAGCTCCCTCTTTCGTCCCCTGCATCTCCCAGCAAGGCACCCCCAAATACCCCTACTGTCCCCTCTGTAACATAAAAACCAATATATCCAACCCTATATCCCCTCATCTATCACATCCAAGGATCCCCAGGTCCCTTGACCACCCCTTATTCATCCCCACCACACCCTATCTCCCAGAATCAATGAATACTCAGCCAGGTCCTCATCAAAACCACCTTGACTCACAAGTACCCTAGGCGCCCATCAATAGCCTCTCCCCTCAGCTGGTCCTCTTATATGACCACTCTAATTGCCTAGAACCCTCATGTGGCCTCCCTCCCCACTTGGATCATGCCTCTCAACCCATAACTACCTGTAAACATACCTATTGGGAGATACAATGTAATGAGATCTCTCATAGCTCACTCCATCTCAAGGGAGCACTATGGAGACTCACATCCATCACTTCGGAGCTATGGCTTAATCATAGACCCAATAGTGCCTTGATCACTCGGACCAACCCTTAAACGCTACCATCCCATGTCTTCCACATTCCCAATCTTGGTTTGAAAACTATACCCTTCCACAATGCCTCTTCCCGACCGATGACATCGAGAAAAGATCTATCGGACAATGATATCCATGACCTCCTCCTCACTTACACCCACAAGAAATATACCAATAAGGCTGGCCTGAATAAAATCCAAACCATCCAGGCTAACCCCTTCAGAGAACTAAGCTCAAACAGACAGAGGTAAACAAGGATAACCTCATGAGCATTAACATAACACGGGAAGGTTCGCCTCACACCAATAGCTAACTGAAGGGTGTGCTCCTCAGTTGCAGATCGGCAAATAAACACGCAGCTGATATTTAAGATCTCATCCTCACATATAAATTTCACATTGCTATCCTCACTGAAACTTGGTTAAACAGATCATTGCATACTATTATAAATCTACTAGTCCCCCCTAGTCACAGGATCATTCGGCTAGATAGACCAAATAAATCTGGGGGGGAAGGTGTGGGGGGAATTGCCTGCATCTACCGCAAAACCCTCGCTGTATCTCAGGCAGAATCAATCGACTTGCCCGCATGTGAATATCTATGCATCAACATTACTAGCAATAATAAACCTAGTTGTAGTCTACATGCCTTCTACCACCTTCCTGGTGATAATTTTCCATTCATCAAACCAATCATGACGGTCATCACAAAAAACAATAACTCTCAAGTAAACCATATTTTCCTCAGAGACTTTAACCTCCAGTGGAACAACCCACCTGACCAGGCAGTGAAAAGCCTGAAGTCTTTTATATCAGACCATGAGTTGACCCAATTCTGTGACAGTCCAACTATCAATAATGGCAAAACTTTGGATCTTATCATCTCAAAGATGGACAACATTATGTTGAAGTCCATTAGCCCCTGTGACTGGACTGACCATTACTGCATCACCTTCCTCATCAATTTAAGGGTGACCCCCAAGAGAGCGCATCTGAAAAAATACAACAATGGAAAAGAAATCTTGGGGACATAAACTTCAATGATTTATCCAACCACCCTATCAACACCTTGGCGCCTCGGACCAACATGGATGATGGCCATGACCTCACAGAATTCTACAATACTGCCATATTGGAAGTCTGATTCTTCGCCCCCTTCAACAAAAGAAATTATCAACTAAAGTCACCAAACCATGGTTCAATGACAACTTGAACTCTGACAGACGCAATCTAAGATCAGCAGAAAGAGCCTGGAGATCTACCTCCCTCCTTGGAGCTCTTAAAACACTTAAGATCAGTGGGGCAGCCACTGTAAACAACATTCCTGGCTCTGTGTCATTATTAACATAACCTCACCTACGGATACCGGAGCGAGATACAGCGAGTGCTTGGACTCCCAGGCACTACACAACAACTACCTCTGATAACAAGAGTAGTAATTTGTTTATTCTCAAGGACCTTTACTTCATTCAAATATGTAATCATGTAAGTTACTTCAATTATACCCTACCTTCCCTTCTTGTAAAGCCCTACACAACACTGGAGACAAGGACGGGCGTGCTCCCGCCGTGTTTCCATGCCGGGGTGGCCGCACGCGGTTGCTGAAGGCCCGGCTGTGCTCATGCCCCTGAAAGTCACTCCCGGCACCTGCTGCTGCGGGGAGTCTATGGAGCCTCGAAGCAAGTCAGGAGCGTCCTCGCTGCACAGGCGAGCTCTGTCCTACACGCGCTGCACCCGACGTCCTCCCGTTGTGGTCCCTGAAGGTGCTGACGCTGGGCCCAGTGTCTCGGCAACTCGGCAGGCTGCGCGCATACGCATTGGTGCCATGAGAGAAAGAAAGACTGAGAGACCATGCTGCAGCCCGCACACACACGGCACTGCTTCCAGGGATACTGCAGTGCCAGATAGTGCCGCAAAGCAGCAACCAGTGCCTCCGAGACTTGGCACAAATAACGTTAGGCCTCCTTTCACCGTCTACACTCCTGGTCAGTCTTCTAATGGTGAAAGTGAACAGGCCCATCTGCACAGAATAAAAAGAGCTGGACCAGCAGTAGTGGCAAGTGGAAAGCCCATCTGCACACCGAAAAAGGGGTTAGTCTAGCAGCGGTGACACCGGCCTACTCCACATTTTCTCCCAGAGGTGGTAATCAGCGTGAAGTACAGCATGTCCCCAGCACACTGCTCTGTGGTGGCTCACCATGTTGAGTGGGTGGAACGCCTCATCATATTCTTTGTGGCCACAAAGGTTCACAAAGACCAGAAGAGGGTTATGCTACTTCATTTAGTAGGGAAGGATATCCGCCGTATCACAAAGACTCTCATGGAGGCAAGACCCAAGACTCACATTACCCTTCTTAATGCGCTCACAGGCCATTTCAAGCCTATGGCCAATCAGGATTGCAAACGTTTAATTTTTCCTCAAGTGAGACAGCTGCCCGACGAATCACTGGACACATTCCATGCCAGACTCAAGCTCCTGGCATCCAATTGTGGGTTCAGAGATGAGACAGACGAATTAAGGGGGCAAATTATCCAAAGGTGTGTCTCGGCGAAGCTCCGCAAGCGTATCTTAGAAGAATCAGGCAAGCCACTACCAGTCATTCTAACCCTTGGACATACAAAAGAGTTGTCCAAAGCCAGGGCTGCGCACATGGAGGCAGCACTGCAATCACCCGTATAAGACGGTCAAAATAAAAAGCAATTCTTCAGCGGTCCACAAGGGACTCAGCGATACTGCGGGTACTGTGGTGGCCCACCTCACAAAGCACTTGATTGTCCTGTGAAGGGCAAGAAATGCACTGACTGCGGACAATTCAATCATTTTGAAAAGGTGGAAAGGGAGGTGGAGAATCAAGCCACATGGAGGAAGATGAAGAAAAATCGGTACACAAGGTGCACATGATCGGAGCCGTGTCAAACAGGAGCAGGCATCTTCCCCAATGCTGTATTTTTCGGCTCGTTGTTTTCTGGACTGACTCCAGCTCTGACCCTTCTCCTGATAGATACAGTTGGGAAACTGAGATTTGAGGAACTGTCGCCGCCATCAATTTGGATTGAGCTTTAGATTGCCACCATAAATTTGGACTGACCATGATCTGAAGATTAGTGATAGCTCTGATATTTATTTGAGCCAGGTTGAACATAGCTCCACGATGAGGATTTATTGTGTTGAGTCCGACTAAGAATAGGGTCCTTCCTCATAGGCAATATCTATTGTCCTGAAGATGGTCTGACGGATTGATGCCATTTAAGACCGAAACATCATCTACATCATCTACTTCCAAAATATTGATTTTATTCAAGTGATCATTATTCTCATCAGGAGATATGTCATGGATATTTTTAGTGTCATAGATGTTTTCTTCACGAACTGTAGGATAAATTTGATTTCACCTTCATGAATTACTGCTGAATTCATTGTTCATGTGTACTTCCTTTTAACTTGATTTACATATACCAAGGTGCGGCTGCACCGAAACGCGTCGGGTGTTGCTTGACATTCTGTGTGCTGAATAAAACTTCACGCTAAAAGGATCTGGGCTCGAGTTAACTTCTTTCGTAAGGAAAAGTTGCTGTGTGGGAATACTACGAAGGTCGCCTCCTCACTCGAGCCCGCCGCCGCTTGTGGCTGGGAGACTGGCGAACTTTGTTGATCAATATATATATATATGTATATATATATATATATATATATATATATATATATATATATATATATATATATATATATATATATATAAATATTTTTGTATTTTCAACAAAAGATATTCCCGTGTTTTGTACTTCATATATTCATTCATTGCTTTTTTCAAATGACATTTGGGTGTTTGTTCGAATTAGACTCACCTGCAGAGTAAGTCTATAAAAATAACTACAGAACTTTCTTCAAACAAAGTCCCTTGTAGGCATCTTTACCTGCCACTGTCAGATTCGCCCAAGCCTTCAAGGGTATATTGGGTCTCCCTTGCTATTACATTGTATTCAGGTAGGAGTACAAGTGGTCATGGCAGTCGTGGACACTGGAGCTACTATAAACATAATGGCAGCCACTCTCTACAAGTCCATGCACCCGGCGCCCAATCTACAGGCCACCAAAATCACGGTCTTTGCTTATGGACAGGACAAGCCGATGGAAATGAAAGGCAGTTTAAGACCACTGTGACCCACGAGGACCGGTCAATCACCACCATGGTATATGTCACCAAGGATGGGCAAGGCATGCTTCTGGGAAGTCGGGCAGCAGAGGACCTAGGCATGGTGTCCTTTGCATTCGGGATCCACCAAGAATCGGTCCAGCACATAGAGAGAGTACATCGGTCTTCGAGGGCATCGGAACATATAGAGGAAAGGAAATACATCTTGATATTGACCACACAGTGCAACCCGTAGCACTGCGACACCAACATGTGGCCTTTCATCTATGCTCATTGGTGGAGCAGGAGTTGCTCAAGCTGGAGCAAGCTGGAATTATTGAGAAGGTGTCTGGTCCCACACCTTGGGTGTCCCCAGTTGTCTTCGCCCGAGAACCGAAACAGCCTGGCGCGGTGAGAATATATGTTGACATGAGATTGCTGAATGCAGTCATCAAACGAGAGTGACACATCACCCTGACTATTGATGACTTGATTGGAGATATGGCAGGGGCTTGCTGGTTCTCGAAGCTTGACATGCGGACGGGATACCATCAACTGGTCCTGAATCAGACATCCAGGAACATTACAACATTCTCCACTCATGTAGGACTTCACAGGTACACCTGTCTGAGCTTTGGGATATCTAGTGCCGCAGAAGTGTTCCAGAATGTGATCCACAAGCTGATCATGGACATTCCTGGAGTCATCAATGTGAGTGATGACATCATGGTACATGCCAAGTCCATCCCGGAGCATCACTCCCTCCTGGTACAAGTTCTCCAGCAACTCAAAGATGCTGGACTAACGCTGCAGAGAAAATGTGAATTTCTCAAGAACAAATTGCAATTCTTTGGCGACACCTTCTCGGCTAAGGGGTTAAACCCTGATCCAGACAAGTTCAGAGATATCAAGACTGCACCAGCCCCAGTCAACGTCATAGAAGTCCGCAGCTTTCTTGGCATGGTAAATTACTGCAGGCGCTTTATCAGAGATCTCACAACCCTCACCCAACCCCTGAGGGATCTTACCAAGGACTCAGTCCTGTGTGTTAGGGGGAAACACAAGCCAAGGCATTCCAGGACATTAAAGACGCCCTATCCGCCGCCATCACTCTGGCATTTTTTGACCCACAGAAGCTCACACTGGCGGCAGTTGACGCGGGCCCAAAGGGACTGGGGGCCATGCTCATGCAACGCTGCACGTTTGAAGAGGACTGGGCCTCGGTGGCCTTCGCCAGCCACTCGCTCACTGACACCGAGCAGCGGTACTCACAAATAGAAAAAGAGGCTATTGCGATCCACTGGGGGTGTTGCCACTTCTATCTTTACGTCTACGGCAAGCCGTTTATCGTAGCTACCGACCACAAACCCCTTCTGCCTTGGTCCTCAGGTGCCTCTTCTAAGCCCCCGCTGAGGATAGAAAAATGGATGCTGCAGCTGCAGAACTATAACTGTCGAATTGAATACCATCCTGGGAGTCGTAATCCCGCGGATTATCTGTCAAGACATCCCAGGAGTGCCGCGGCCCAAGAGGAAGAAGATGCTGCGGACACTGAGGAATATGTCAGATGCATCACAGAAAGATCATGTCCCATTCCTCTGTCTATGGGAAACCTGAAGAGTGAAACTGAAAAGGATGAGTGCATACAAAGAGTCAAAAAGGCGGTGAAGTGCGATAACTGGCACAAAGCTATAGAAGAATGGAAGATACTTACAGAGGAAGCCTGCAGAATATTGGAGAGTCTGTATCATGTCCGTGAAGATTAAGAATTGACGGAAGATGCTACAGGATGTCTGATGCGAGGACACCGGCTACTAGTTCCCTTCTCACTGACTGCCAGTGTCATATAACGGGCACATAGTCCACTATGTGCCATCAAGGAATGGTTAAGACCAAATCGCGACTGAGTACCAAAGTCTGGTTTCCTTTAATGGATGAGCTTGTGGAGGCTGCTGTTCGTGAGTGCCAGTGGTGTCAGGTGACTGGAGGAAGCACCAAACCTGCGCCTGTGATAACAGAGTCAAGGCCCCCTCGTCCGTGGATGAACGTTAGTCTCTATTTTGGAAGCCTGCCGGATGGGAGAGAAACCTTTGAGGCAATCAATGCCTACTCCAAGTATCCACAGATTGAAATTGTGAACACACTAAGTGCCGCTGAAATAATCCCAAAGATAGAAAAAGTGATGGTGACGCGTGGCATTTTTCAAGAGCTCAAGACGGATAATGGGCCGCCTTTTCAAAGTCAGGAGTTGGCCACCTATCTAGCATCACTTAGCGTCAAACATTGGAGGATAACCCTCGCTGTCCGCAAGCAAACGGGGAGGTGGAGCGATTTATGCGGACCTTAAACAAGGTCATCCGTATAGTACACGAACATCACCAACCCATGGAGCTAGCTCTATTCACATTCCTGCGCAACTACCGACAAACCCCGCATACCACGACGGGCTTTGCCCCGGAACTACTTATCAATAGGCCGAGTGGTTACAGATTCCATTCCACATCATCCCCAATGGTGCCCGGAAAGCCCTGATAACTGCAAGATAGATGCGCAGAGGCGCAAAGTGCATGAGCAGGTCAGTCAGCGCAGAGGAGCTCAACCGGCTCATCTGCAACAAGGAGATAAGGTGTTGTTAACGAACCGCATGACCAAAGGCAAGTTCCATCTCCTGCATGAACGGCCCCCCAGGACTGTCATCAGAATACAAGGTACGAGAGTGATGGCCCAGAGGGGGGGGAGAGATCGTAACACGGAACGTTTCTCATTTTGCAAAGTATCATCTCAAGAAGATCACTGCGCTGGATGTAGGGGCAAGGCGGAGTCAGTCCCCTGTCAACACTCCGGTTCTCCCTATGGCCGAGGAAGAAGTGGAAAGTACCCTATCACCGACACTGGAGATGGATCAAAGTTTGTCAATGAACACTGACTCTGGGGCGACCGGGTATGATGAAATGCCAGAAAGCTCCTGAGAATCCTCACCCCGAACGTCGAGTGAAGAGGTTGGAGTTGAATCCAGTGGGCGAGGAAGCTCCTAGTATCATCTCCGACGCAACACTGAACCGAACAAGAAGCTGAGAGACTATTTCATATAAGACTGTTCTTTTTTGGGGTTCCACATTGAGTAACTGGCAGGGTGGGTGTGGTTGTTAAGTTTCATGGACTATGGTGGGAGTAACTTTCTGTTTTTGGGAGAAATGTTGTGTCACAGCTGTGACGTAGCAGCAGCGACCGTGATGGTCCGTAATGGTGCCCCTCAAGTTACATCCCCATGGTGGTCTTGCTACCGCTCCCCTGTTGTTGACCGGGCTGCATGGTATGGTCCGGGTCACATGATGCACAATTAATAAAATGGCTACCATGCACATGGCGTCAGGAGATGCATGTGTGAGCCAGCCACTGTAAGCAGCACTCCTGGCTCCATGTCATTATTAACATGGGCCTCACCTACGGGTACTAGAGTGAGATAAAGCGAGTGCCTGGACTCCCAGGCACTACACAACAACTACCTCTGATAACAAGAGTAGGAATTTGTTTATTCTCAAGGCCCTTTACTTCATTCAAATATCTGATTATATATGTTACATCAATTATACCCTACCTTCCCTTCTGGTAAAGCCCTCTGATACCCACTAGGGTCATGTTCGCGCTATACAAAACTTTATATATAAAATAAAAAAAAAATAATAAAGTGAGCACGGGACCATGTCTGGGCAAACCCATTCCACTTAGGACGTTACACGAAATTACACCAAAAAGTGATGGATGGAATGCTTAGCCACTGGTAATTACTCAGGCTGCATCCCGGTCTATCGTTTTTGGCTACAATGCCGCTTAAGATTACACCAAGCCATATGAAATCAGCCTTGATCCTGTTCCACTATCCATCTTGAACTGCCAAGACAGGATCTCTCTGAAATGGAACACAAGCAATCCAAGACCGGTTTTGCCCTAGTTGGTGCTTGTCAGTTAATTGCAGATTGATTCTAACGGCAAATAGAGTATGGAAACCATGCCTGGGCATTCTTGTCTCACTTAAGTTGTCACAACGAAGTATACAAAAAGTGATGGTTAAAATAGTCTCAGCCACGGGTAATTACTCAGGGCAGAAGGCCAGCCCATCATTTTGTTGTCCACAGTGCCACCACAGATTAGACCAAGCCCAATACAAATCACCCTTGATCCTGCTCCAATAGAAACAATCCAGCCCAAACTGCCTAGCCAGGTCCTCTCTAAACCCGAACACAAGCAACCACCCTTGTTGGGGCTTGTCATTCGGGTGCAGGAAAACAATTAAATCAATCAGGAGGAGGCCCAGGTTATTCCATACACACAGAAAAAGCATCTGGTTCAGGAGTCAGAAAATTATGGAAAAACAAGTGGGGCAGGAATCCACCGCTAAGGTTAAGACCTAAGGTGCGGCTCCCTCAGACAACTGCAAAACTCTAGATTTTATAATGCACCTAGGAAAATATGTAGCATCTGTGGGCTGTTCAGCAACTTCATGAGGTTGTGTTACACTGCAAGGATGACCAGGATGAATATGGAGAATGAAGATAGTGATGACTTGGTTAAGAGTTTGGGAAACATGGGGCCATATTATCAAGAAAGGGCGATACATTATCGCTGGTTTTGTCAGCAGGAAACTGCAGCTAAAGCGGAGATAATGGGCTTGATAATATGCCCTTGTGAATTCCCATAGAAGCCCAGGTTCTGGTGTTAACCTGGGCTTCTATGGAAATTCACAAGGGGATATTATCAAGCCCATTATCGCAATTTTTAGCGGCAGTTTCCTGCCGATAAAAGCGGCGATAATGTATCGCCCTTTCTTGATAATATATGCACATGGTTCTCACTGTGACATTAAGTATGCAGTATATATCTGTGGATGCCAAGCAATTTTAGGATACTGTTCCACCATTGATGGGATTATTGTTGAAGGGATTGTACTTGATCTTTTTATTCATTCCTGGGCTCATATAATGAGGCTGTGCAATAGCCTGAATTGAGTCAAGGGGTATATGGACAGATCGGCCAGTTTGATTGGTTTTCTTGAAGCATGCATCAAATTCAGGGTGAGGAGTATTTTTGGAAAATTCTATGTGATGTACAAGGGCTGAGGTTTGTTGGGCTGGGCCCACCCGGGCTTTTTAGTGATGACACCAGCACTAAGGCTGGGTTTAGGAGTGTATGAGTTTGAGAGAAGCTGGTACAGAGCACGCACAGTGATTTACAATAAAGCATACACAGATGTTTTGTGAGGAGATAGTGCATTAGGTTTTGATCGTGGTATTAAACTGAAAAGGGGTGCAAAACCAAATAATTACAAGCTACTTATGTGTCTTTCTGTGTAAAACCCACTGTGGATACTGAAAGCATGTGTGCAGATGTGGCAATTAAACCAAAGGTTTTCTCCTATTGTACTATTATGCAAAAGGAACAAAGAGTTGCATGTCCGTATAAAGTTTCAACTATGCAATATGGGTGTTTGGACACTATTTCCTAATAATTAATAATATTATGACAAAGGTGGCTGGGCCCAAATTCTTAACCAAGTTTGATATAAGGCCAGCTGTAGGCCAAAGAGTTTTTTATTTTGACGAAGCATTTTTTAGGTAGAAGTGAAGGCGGTTGCATTTGCCAGCATCAAAAAAGAAGTTAGAAATTCACTTTTTGCAATCGTTTTTGGATGTCACTGTTCAGTATTGACTCAAAAAGTGAAATGGGGAAAAAACAGTGCTTTTGCATCGCATACACTGAAATCCCAGGAAAAATAGTATTCAGGAATAAAGACGTGCTTGCTTGTACATGGATTGTCCAAAGGTAACACATATGGTTGTTCTTCTACTTTCATATAAAGGGTAGAATATAAATCACTAACAGACACACTGGGAGTGATCAATGTACACAGCTAAATCAACAGCATGGCTCGCAACGTTGGGTACAAAAACAGTTTTGTAGAAGAACACACTGCAGGTTCTGAAAAAAGGAGGACTGCTTGACAAGAGTGACTTTGGGAGAGGTTAAAGAATCGGAGGATGTGGATTTGGATGAAATGATGGAATTTTTTATAACTGGACTGGATATAAGCGATGAAAGATGTGGTATAAAAGAGGATTCGAGGAAGGACTACAAGGATGATGGTGTAACAAGAAAGTTTGAAAAACAGGATGGCTGACCAAAAGGTGTTTAGAGGGTGAAATGTTCAAACCTAATCACATGGGCATTTAAGAATGATGCTGAGTACAAAGCGACTCAGGTACATGTACTGGTGGGCCTTCATGAACCAGTATGTGTGATAGTACTTCTAGATTACTTCAGAGTGTGAACGAGAATAAAATTCACAGGAAACTGAGACACTGAATCTGTCACTGAAATCCTCATGAATCTGATTTCAAAAGAGGGGCTACCCAAATGTTTGATCTCATATAAACATATTTTTGTTGAGAGATATGAAACAGTTTGTAGAAAAAAAACATGAATTATGCACAAAACATGTCCTTTCTCCTCCTTAAGGTAATACACAGAATGGCAAATAGCTACCTATATCTTTTTCCTTTTTTTACGGAGTTTTATATAGCGTGAGCTTGACCTGAAGGTATCTGATATCAGAGCGCTTTACATAGCACCAGTTGCGTTACATGAGGACACATTAATTTTTGTTAGGCACAGGGAGATTAAGTGATTTGCCCAGACTTACACGATGTTCAGCGTCATTGCCGAGACTCGAACCCAGTTCCCCAGATTCGAGAGCGCTTTACATAGCACCAGTTGCGTTACATGAGGACACATTAATTTTTGTTAGGCACAGGGAGATTAAGTGATTTGCCCAGAATCACAGGATGTTCAGCGACATTGTCGAGACTCAAACCCGGTTCCCCAGATTCGAGGTCGACCGCCCTAGCCGTTAGGCCAGTTCCTCTCCCCACTCTCCTACTAGGAGTAGAGAACTGCATATACATGTATGATGGTATTAGGCAGATGTTGTGGGCAGATTGCATTACTTAGAACTCCACAACAGTCTCTGAGGCCTTGAGAGGACAGATGGTGTCACATGTGTTGACCTTTTTTTTTTTTGCGTAAGACATTTATTGTACAAAAATTAAGGTTACACTGCGTCTCACCAACAACCCGGAGGCAGGCCGCTATATAGGCAAATGTTAGAAAGAGAAAATTAAATCATGAAGAATCTTACAGCTCATCGTGTATTGCGTCATTCGGGATAAATATGCAGTACAGTTGAGGGCATGTAGACAAGCAGTGCAACAATAGCAAAGGAAATGGTCTCACATTTTCTGTGCGCCGCAGACATGCAAAGTGTCCCCAAGCTTGCGGTGCTGATCCGCCACCCTCAAAAGAGCAACAGTACGTAGTATAGTGAAGCAGCGGCTTAGATAAAACATGTCTGCGGGCACCTTTTTCTCCCACCACCCCACAACAACCACAAAAAGAAAAAACAACGAACATAGGTGCAGAGCGGAAGAATCAAACACACATGTCATCACGTATACACAGGGCCGTGCGCACTTGGGCCGGGTAACAGTACCAGTAAGTCGAACGGCGACAGGGGCAGCGGTGGGATGGCCACCAAACATCGCCCATGGGGAGATTGGGGGAAAGGGGGAGTAAATCAATTCAGTGGATCACATAGCCTGGGAAGGGGACGTGGTGCTAAGGTGGATAATCTCAGAGAAATCCCAAAGTAAGGCAGTTATAGGTGCGCTCCGCAGCTACGAAGCAAACCCGCTCAAGTGGAGAGCACCCAATCAGCAGGACTGCACACATGGCCTAAAAACTCTACCCCATGTCATCAGAAATTCCCACATCAGGTGAGTCCCCAGAGACGGTAGAATCTGCATGTTCCCTTGTCCACTGCAGGAATGACTCCCAAATGTCTTTAGGTCTGGAGGCGGTGGGCATCGTTTCCCAGTAAAGTGTGAGCTGTGTATGACCATACGTCACATCCCTTACCCACGCAGTGAACGTAGGCAAGGCCTTGCGACCCCAATGTATCGCCACTTGTCTTTTGGCGTAGAGGAGCAGTATCGCATGCAGTTTCCTATCACTGGGTTCCGTGTCCCGAACATACCCCAGTAGGCCCAGAAGTGGAGAAGGTGGATCAGTTCGGTGAAGGATTTGGTTAATAGCAGTGAAAACGTCCGACCAATACTCAACCAGTCTTGGGCAGCTCACGCCACATGGAGGAAGGATGCGTCAGCTCCGCCACATTTCCAGCATGAGGCATCGCTTCGGATGCCCATGCGATGTAGCAATACCGGTGTGCGGTAGTATCGGTGCAAGAACTTAAAATGAATCAACCGCAACCTGTAATTTGGTGTCAAAGCCGTGAGTTGTTTACAGCAGTATTCCCACATTTCGTCTGTCAGGGGCGGATCCAGGTCAGCACTCCAAGCCTGCCTGGCTGTAGGGACGGTTATCGGGGCCTGCTCTTGCATGCAATTGTATAGCCTAGACACCAGTTTTTTGGGGGAGGGTCTCGAGAGTAAGTTCTGGAGGGCAGCAAGTTGTGGCGGCTCCTCGGGGAACTGGGGCCAAAGCTTCTTACATGATTCCCTGAGGGAGTGATATAGAAGCGCATCAGAAAAGGATTCAGATTGGCCTTCTTCGCAAGCACCCAGCTCTCGGAAGGTCCCATTGGGATATAAGTCAGCAAATGTGGTCACATTTTGCCCACGGAGTGTGAGGGTATCACCTCTAATGCTCAAGCAGGGCAACATTGGGTTACCCCTTAGTGGGATTGCCGGCGCATAAAGCAGGGGGAGTTTCGCTCTGTTTTGTAATTCGCGCCAGGACCAGCGAATCATTTCAACTGTGTCGACATCTCTCGAAGGGCGCGAAACTTTGCCATACAGCGCCACGCGTAGCGGCGATGGTGCCACAGTGGCCAGCTCCACCGCCACATGCGGCTGGTAAGGGGTGGGGAAGACCCAGAAGTGCAAAAATTGCGCTTGCGCACACAGCGAATACAACTTCAAATCGGGTGCTCCAAGGCCACCTTGTCGAAGTGGGAGCGTGAGTAGGGCCCAAGATGTTCTCGCCTGCCCTCCGGCCCACACAAGAGTCAGCAGTAGCGACCGGACTCGCGCATGGAAATGCGCTGTCATGGGCAGTGGAATATTGACAAACAGATACAAAAATTTGGGGAGGACCACCATTTTTGCTAGTGCAATCCTCGCAACCAGGGATAGAGGAAGCTTGTTCCAGACCTCTACCTTCCTTTCCAGCCAGTCAACCGCCCTGCCAAAGTTAAGGGACCACAACTCCTGTATGTCACGACTAACCCAGATTCCCAGGTATTTAACAGCGTCAGTTTCCCAACGCAAGGGGTAGTCCGAGGGTGGCTCGCTGGTGGCGTCGGTTAGGGAAACGCAACAGATTTGGACCAGTTTATGGACACTCCTGCCAAGCCCTCAAAACGCACGAATTCGCGGAGTAATGGGTTCATGCTTTCGGTGGGATTGATGACGTACAGAGTGATGTCGTCCGCATATAAAGAAATCAGCAGACTATGAGAGCTGAATCCAATCCCTCTTGCTGTGTGGTGCTGACGAACGCTGGCCGCTAGCGGCTCCATAGCTATAGCAAAAAGGAAAGGAGACAGCGGGCACCCCTGTCTGGTCCCTCTAGAGATGGCAAATGGCTTGGATATAAGACCGTTCACACTTACTCGAGCCCTGGATGTGTCATATAACAGTCTAATGAGAGTTATGAAGTTCCGGCTAAACCCCATCCTGCCTAGAATCTTGAATAGGTAAGGCCACTCCAAGGAGTCAAAGGCTTTGGTGGCGTCAAGGAACACCACTGCGGCCTGAATGGAGGGGTGTAGATAATGCAGAATAGAGAAGATAGTCCTGAGGTTGTGTGAGGTGGCTCGGCCAGGAATAAACCCTGACTGGTCAGGGAGTGCAATAATTGGTAATAACGGCTGTAGTTTGTCTGCGATAATCTTAGCATAAATTTTGGCATCTACAATTTATGAGAGAGAGGGGACGATAGGAGTCAAGGAGTTGGTCGTCCTTGTCAGGTTTCAACAGGGTGATAATTAAGGCTTCACGCATCGAGTCAGGGAGGGAGTTCAGCTCAAGGGCTTCAACAAACACAGAGTGTAGTCTCGGCGCCAATTCCTCCGCATACGTCTTATAAAAAGACGTCGTCAGGCCGTCAGGTCCAGGAGCTTTGTTTGCTGGCATGCTCTTAATTACCTGAATTATATCTTGAACAGTAATGGGGAGGTCCATGTATTGTCTGTGATGATCGTTGAACCTAAAAAGGGCAATAGAATCCAGGAAACTGTCCAGGGAAGCAGGGGTTGTGGGCTGTCTAGATGTGTAGAGAGATGTGTAGAAGTCAGTGAAGGCGTTGAGCACCGCTTCTTGGCCTATAACCAGGGATCCCTCACCATTGTGGATAGTGTGTATGTAATGTGTTTGTGCCCGAGGGGCTATCAGCCGAGCCAGAGTCTGACTTGGTCTGTCCCCTTCACCATATCTGCGGGCTTCGGCCTGTTTCCCCAGGAACTTCATCTCCCGCTGTGCCTCCTCATTAAAGATAAGCAGTTTGGCCTTAAGTTGACCAGCGATTTCCAAGGTTGGGTCCCGGCAGAAGGCCCGGTCCAGGTCCACCATCTCACGTACCAACTGGGTTAAAGTCTGACGGATAGTACGCAATACCCCCGCCTTTCGCGCTATACATTGGCCCCGGATCACCGCTTTAAAAGCGTCCCACACAATGGCCTCTGATGAAGCCGACCCCTCGTTTTCTTCGAAATATTTAACAATATCTGCCCTGATTTCTTCAGTGAAAACTAAATCTGTGAGGGCGTGAGGGGGGAGGCGCCACGAGAATGCTCTATGCGTGGCGTTGGGAACGCTCAGTTCCAGCATGCAGGGGGCATGATCCGAGAGTGATCTAGCTTGAATGTCAACCTCCCTCACCCACGTCGCCACCTCAGGGGACACCAGCCAGAAGTCTAGGCGAGACCAAGCAGCATGATGGCATGTAATACAAGTCCCCGTCCGTTCTCCAGGGTGCCTAATTCTCCACACATCAGACAGCAATCCTTCATCCATCACATCAAGAACAGCCTGACGCGCTCTAGCATGCGTGGGTCTACTCACACCTCTCCGGTCCAGTTCATCATCCAGCACAACATTAAAATCCCGCCCCACAACGATTAATTGGCAATCCAGTAGTACAATCTGTGCCCAGATGCTCCTAAAGAAGTCTGGATCATCCACGTTTGGACCATAGATGGCAGCCAGTATCAGCGGCTTCCCCTGCAATGACCCATGTACTACAACATACCTGCCGTCCTTATCCAGCACACAGGTGTGTTCCCGCCAATCCAACCTTCTACGCACAAGAATCGCCACCCCTCTAGCGTAGTTAGAATAAATGGCGGAGTATACATGTGCCCATCTAGAGTGTTTCAATCTGGGCGAGGGGGTTGTGTTGATGTGCGTCTCTTGTAGGAAACAAATGTTCACATTATGCCTGGCTAGCATACCATGCATCAGCCTAGCTTTCTTATAGTCCCCAAGGCCTCGAATGTTCCAGGTCCACAGTTTAACCCCCCCCATGTCAGAATCTTGTCAGAAGGAACAGGGCTCCCACCGCGCCCACCCCAGCAGCCCACGTAGGCCCCGCATAAAGTACGCACAACAGCACTAAATAAGACATGTAGCAATCCGTAATGCACCATTTCAGAACCATAAACAGAACCCCCAACAACCCCCTCCTCCCCCCACCCACGCCAACCCCCCAATCAGGTTGCGATAAATCCCCTCTAGCGCTCTGAATAGCGCGTAGATGAACTAGGAACATGAACAAAGGGAGATACCCCATGGGGCAAGGTGCTCCCAGCTTACACCCCTGATTGCTCAGGGTGGCCGCGCACAACAGGATGGCACCTGTGCCCGAAAGGTGTCCCGCCCTATGGAGCGACCACCTGTAGTTCTGTACCTTAGAAAAAAGTCATAGACCTGAGGTATAGCTTATAGTTAGTTGCACCCCCAAGCGTGGGCAAGCAGTTCAGGGCACCGGAAGAAGACCCCTCAGACACATAGCTCAGGTAGATTGGCTATACCAGACAAAGCAGGTTCCATAAGAGTGCAGCATGTTCAAGTCAGTCTCAAGCCAGTCAATCATTTTCACTCAGCTGTCCGGAGTCTTCCTCCAGTCTTGGCGACTTGCGTCGAGCACCAGGGCCACAGATGTGTTTGGCAAATTTCATGGCTGATTGCGCGTCCGTAAAAAAGTGTGCGGTGTGTTCATGTATCACTTTCAGTTTTGCCGGATAGAGTAAGGAGTACTGGATGCCGGCTTGCATTAATAGTTACTTGGCCGGCATAAATTCCTTCCTGGCCGCCTGAACAAGGGGAGTAAAGTCTGGATAGAAGGAGATGTGATTGCCTTTATGGGTGATCCTACCTTTCTCCCGGGCCAGTCGCAAGATACGGTCTCTATCTTGAAAGTTCAACAGTTTGACAAGTATAGGCCGAGGAGGAGCGCCCGTCGGCGGCTTCTTAACAAGTGCTCTCTGCGCCCTCTCCACCGCGAAGACCTGGGAAAGTTCTGGGTCGAACAGCTCGTGCAGGAGATCCGTAACGAACACCTCCATTTTCCCGGTATTGTCCGTTTCCGGAATGTCTGTGATCCGAATGTTAGATCTCCGGGAACGCGCTTCCAAGTCATCCGTTTTGGCGCGCATGAATTCCAGTTCCCGCTCAATATTAGTAATATGCTGCTTAGTTTGTTGCTGGAACTCGCAGCATTCCGTGTTCCTATTTTCCAGGCAGTCCAGACGTGTTTCATGTGCATCCACTTTGGTCTTAACAGCTTCTAGTTGCAAGGACATGGCATCCAGCTTAGAGTCTATACTTTTAAGGCTTGATCTGACCTCCATGATTAACGCCTCGAAATCAATGTCAGTGGCGGGGCTCTGTGAACAGGGCGCCGCGGCCTCCAGGTCCGACGAGGACTGTTTGGTTTTCTGTTTCTGCTCAAAAGTGAGCCTGGGCTGCCTAGCATCGTTCTTACCTCCCATCATGTATTCGTGGAAGCGCAGTACTGTGGGCCGCGTCGAGGCACCCTCCGCGGTGCGCTGTATAACAGGCCGCACAGTTCAGGCAGGCCCAGGCAGCCGCGTGTCCGAAGGGAACAGGAGGGTCCAGTGGTTGCAGTGCGCGGGACAATCCACCCAGCGCTACACCGTAGTTACAGCAGTCCCAGCCGATAATGGCGAGTGTCGGGGTAGACCAGAGGCTCGACTTTGGTAGGGTTAATCGCCGACGGTGCTCGCCGTCTCCGCCACTTGCGTAGTATAATGCTGAAGTACCCAAACAAGTGGTATAGTGGCGGCAGGCAGGTCGAATCGGAGAGTTGCCGGGGCGTAGAGACGCACCAAGTTGAGTATGAGGCCGTAAAGTTCAGAAACAAGCCTCGAAGGTTAGCGTCCCGTGCAGCGCCGCCTTGTTCATACAAAATGGCGGCCACGCGCCCAGTCCGATTCCAAGCTCCACATGTACAATCAGGTCACTCCGCAACCTACGCCGCCGCCACCCGCAGGCACCAAGTCCACCCCGACAGTGCAGCAGCCGTTTGTGGCACCACGGCCACAGGCCGAGGGGATCAATGCACTTCGCAGTAGCAGAACGGCACAGGCCTGATAATCCCCGGACTGGGGTGGGAAGCCGCCGCCGCCTCGGGCTCCACAGCTACGGGCTGCCTCAGGCGCTCGGGCCGGTGCAGATGAGAATGGCTGTAACTCGTACCCCAAGTGTCCGTTCCTTGCGTGGATTTGGCCGAGTGTGCCCCAGGTCATACACTGCCCAGTCACCCGCAAAGCAGGTCCTCTCGGTAGCACGATTCAGGATTTTACAGGATAATCAGTGCGCAGCCGGCGGAGCTCGCTCACAGAGCGGCCATCTCGCTGCCCGGTTGGCCACGCCCCCCCACATGTGTTGACCTTGGATGATTACAAGCAGAGGGCAAGCACAGTTTGTGGTAGATTTGGGGAAAAGAAGATCAGAGAGGCTGCACATAAGTGCAGGATAATAGCAGTAGGCAGTAAAGTACATTACAGTATGTAAAGAGCAGAAAGGTTAAGGATTGGTTCGAGTGAGACTTAAAGTGAGCAATGATGTTCTGACATATGAACTGAAATGTAATTCTGTGAAGGAAATGTCAAGGTCGGGTGTGGAGGCAGGACTGGGTAAATGGTAGAATAAAGAGAGAGTAGCAAAGGATAAGTTTTGTCTTGAGTTATTTTAAAGTTGTAAAGGTGCTGGTGATAGTGAAGGATGATGTATAAGAATGTCCAAATGAATCCTGTATGGAGTTAAGATTTCATGTAGGAATTTCTCCAGTTCTCTAATGGAAATAGACAGGGCAGTGGCATTAGCAGGATTAGGACATGTAAGTGGGAGTGAAGTTGATAAGTCTGAGTTGAGTGAGTTTGAGTGGTGAGGTTGAAGGAGAGGCATGGGAAAAGTGAGAGACATGGATTCAGTTGAAGGGGAGGGTCAGGTCAGAATAGAGGCAAATGTGTTGGGTCAGAGGAAAGATAGTTCATGTGTGGTGTTATTGAGGTGATCCTATGTTTCCATTGTTATGTGCATAGTGATTTGATAAGCTTTGTACAAAAATATAGGAGAGAGATCACAGCTCTTTCGAGATAGTCACT
Organism: Lissotriton vulgaris; assembly: GCF_964263255.1. Taxonomy (NCBI): domain Eukaryota; kingdom Metazoa; phylum Chordata; class Amphibia; order Caudata; family Salamandridae; genus Lissotriton; species Lissotriton vulgaris. The sequence continues at coordinate 71,476,625 of NC_141686.1, forward strand.
TTTGTTCCCATCGATTTTCTTTAATGCAAACTCATTGTGAACAGGCAGTTCCTACAAGGTAAAGTGAGGCTCACACAGTAGTGCTGCTGTCCTGCAAGTACTCCAAGATACAATGTTTCATAATTAAGACCCATTGGGAGATAGAAGATTTTCGAACTGATGAATCTCATAAGATTACTGAAAAATGTTTTTTCAAGTATGGCGTTAATCTTATCAAATGTTAGTGTCACTAATTGCATTTCATTATATTGTTTCTTAAATACTAAATTCCTGACTGGTTTTTCTTCCAACTAGCTGAATTAATACATGTTCACAATTACTTTTATCCATAGATTGTGTTGTTCAATAACTGGACGTCCAGTTCCCCAAAGAGTGGTTGGTTAAACACGATTTGTATGACCAATATTTAAAGCACATCTGGCTGACAAAAAAACACCTCGAACTCAATGCAATCGAAACAGACTTTCTCCTAATCTCCCAACCACAAGGACAAGGTGACAAAGTAAACTGGATGAAACACCTACGAACCCTCAAATTGAAACCTACCGTTATCGATTCCACGAGATCACTGGGAATAATATTCAACAAAAATCTCAACATGAAGGAACACATCAGCACAGCCACCAGAGAAGCCAACTTTCATACGAGCATTCTCAGAAAACTAAAATCCTTGCTAAATGACAACCAACTAAAAACAGCTGTTCAAGCTCTAGTTATACGCAGAACAGACTATGGGAATACAAACCTATGTGGCTTGCCGAGATCCAGTCTGGCTCCTTTAAGAGCCCCACTCAATGCAGCTGCAAGACTTGTCTCTGGCTGCAAGAAGAACAACCACATCACCCCTCATCTAAAGGAACTGAATTGGCTCCCTTATGAGACAAGAGCACAGCTGAAAATTGCATGCATGACACACAAAGCCCTGCACTTCAATACACCAAAGTATCTAGCCAATTAACTGGAATTATCAGGCAATAGCAGAACTTGGTGAAACACCAACACCCTGCTATTGAAACCGCAAAAACGTAAAACCTACACACTCACCTTCTCTAGTCTAGCACCAAGGATCTGGAATGCCCTGCCCCCGGCAACAGAATAAACCCCCCACCTCCTCCTTCAAAAAAGAAGTCAAACTACTTTTAATGAATTTAACTTTCTCCTGATCCCAGCCCTGTTGCGAGTTGATACCAACTAGAAGCTGCTCACCTACCAGGTTGCGTGATGAACTCTAAACGAAAATGAATAACACACTCCTGATCTTCAACGAGAACCTGCAACATATACGATCTCAAGTTAGCTACTCATTTCTATGTGACTAGTGCTCAACTTTTCTTAAGATGTAACTTTTGTAAAGCACTTTGATACCCTCATTGGGTCTAGTCCACGCTATATAAAACTTTATAAATAATAAATAAATTAAATAAATAAAAATCTACTAATATACAGAGACCAATTACTCCTAAGTCTGATTCCCTACGGACAGTTCATGGCCAATGTAAGTTATTTTACATTTAATCTCTTTATTCATTGTTTATTCAGTTGATTATTTGTTCCTAGTTATGGGCTAGATGTAGGTGGCCAAATACCAGTCGGTAACGGCTGATTTCGGCCGTTACCGACCGGTATTTGGAGTTTTAGATGTAGGGGGCCTTAAAAATTACCGATTCGGTAAATTTACCGATTCTGTAAATTACCGATTCGGTAAATTTACCGAGTCGGTAATTTGAGATGTAGGTGGCACTGAAACAGTGCCACAGGGCCTTAAGGATTCGTTATTTACCACCAACTACTGGTTGGTGGTAAATAACGAATACCTGTGTATATGCAAATCTGTGCATGTACACCTGTGCCATGTGACACACATACACATGGCATACAAGCCTGAATCAGGGGTGCAACAGGGTGCCAAAGTGCCACCCTGCCACCCTTGGCTATTCGGTAATTTTATCGAATCGGTATTTACCGATTCGGTAATTGCCATTGCTTCCTATGGGCCTCAAGGCCCATAGGTAGCAATAGCAATGACCGAATCGGTAAATACCGATTAGGTAATTACCGAATCTTAACGATTCGGTAATTGTTACCGAATATTTACCTACATGGCCTTTACCGATTTGTAAATACTGAATTGGTAACATTCGGTATTTACGAATCGGTAAATGCCATTTACCTACATCTGGCCCATACTTACTTATGGAAAACACTGCTACCTTTGTGGTGTATCTTCCTCTTGATTCTAGGTTCTCACATCTACTTCTAGATGTGACTTCTTGAAAATAATCTGTTTAGAGACATTTAACATCTTTTATCTAAGTACTGTCCCTGCTGTCCAAAGCCACTCACCCAAAGCTCATTTGACTCATCAATGGAATTTGCACTTGGCAACATTGAACACACAACTCACAGTGGCCAATTTAAAGTCTACATTAAAAACCTTTATTTCTTTAAAGAATGTGTGAGTACAAAGTTTATAAAATATACATAGAACTGTTAATACAGTAATAAATGTTTTCAAAAGACGGGGATTCCTCTGACACAAACAAGATATGGTTAAACACTAGATTAGAACATGCTACTTCATGACTCGGGATTTCACATTAATCCTTCACCGTCGGAACAGCTAAACTCCTTGAGCAAGACGTTTTTGTGGGTACCAGTACTAGAAAGGGCTCTCTGCTAGCCATAGATATCACTTTTTAGTTTTTTGCACATGATACATTCCTATGTACAATTGAACCAAATATCCTCTAGGCCTGTTGACACCCAAACATGGTGTTTGAATCTTGAAGATGGGGGAATCTAGATAGGAATGGGAATATGACAGTCCATTAGAGTTGGCCTCACCAAACTTTGTTGGGGATACAGAAAGATGTAAAACATATCCAAACATGAATCTCTATGTTATCAGTTAACTTTCATACATTTTCAAGTCACTAAAAGAAAGGAAGAAATACTAGCAAAGTACTGTTCACCAACAATTATGTTTACATCAATCTTCCAAACCAGTCTGTGGTGAATGACTCTCTACACAGCTTTATAAAACCCTAAAGAATCGCCCTTTGGATTATCTTTCTAGCCAAGTGGGGTATGGGGAAACAAATGTTCATCTTTCTTATTTGAGCCCCTCTTAAGTTACATGTAAAAATATTTTCTATCCACCTGTTTCCCAAGTCTGTTTTAATGCTATTTTAGCAACGTTCTAGTGAAACCAACATTTGTTTCAGTAAAAGTCATGGTAAAGTGCTAGGGGGGATTGACTGATCATTGCTCGTACTGGTTGAGGACATACATGCTTAATAACTTAATTACATGATGAAATGTATGAAGTGATGCTGGGACAACTTAAGGGATTCTAAAGTTTGATGCACCCGAGAGACAGTATTCCATTTCACATGTCTTATGTAAAAACATAGAATTTGATGGCAACTTTGAACCACTGGCAATCTGATTGTTATAATTGTATCTAGCTATTTTATGAGTACCTTTTTCTGTTCCTATTTCTGTTTTCACAGACTGCTGGGAGGTGGTTCCACATATTTCTATTCTTGCTGTGACTTCTGAGTTCATTCTCCTTCCATTCTAATATTGTGATGCTTTTCTACAACTTCTTTTGAACTGAACAATAACTTACCAATACATTCGAGGCATATGTACAGCTCTATCATGAACCTAGTCTCCACTAGACTTCAGCTACTTTAATCACTGAGCTACTCATCAACGACTAAGGAGTTCTTATTCCGCACTATTTTGGAATCCCATTTACATACTGTTGTGAGTTTTACAAAAGAATTTATTTAACTCAAGCTTCCTATAACAAAAACTGGATATAAATTTCCCAATATCCTTTTTTTCTTCTACTCTTGCCACTACTTTATACAATGCCCTTCACTGCTCCAGTCAATTTTTGATTTAACTGTCGTTCCATATCACAACTTTGCTTAAGGTTGGTAATACCTTAATCCATATCTCCCTAGTATTCCTAAACTCATTGTCCCTATGGGGCATATCATCAAGCCTGGGCGTTAGAATTATCGCCAAATTATATCGACAGGAAACTGCCGATGAAGTTGCGATAATGGGCTTTATAATATGCTCTATGGAATTCCAATCGAAGCTCATGTTAGATGTTCTTCACATCTAACATGAGCTTCGATTGCTCAAACAGTATGAGCAGCCTACATTGCGTATGGTGCAGAAATTGCTTGGTAAGCATCTGTGACTCAAGAACTGATCAGGTGGTTCTCCAAGCTGTACATTGTAGAAGATTCCGCTATGCTTCTGGCAGAAATGATAGTTTTAGCTCTGAAGGTATCATAGAGAAAAGTTCTGAAAGTGAGTGCCTGAGGGTCATTGGATCTGTAATAATCTAACTGTGACCTTTGGAAGTGTTCCTTGAGTATCTCAGGTAGAGCGCTAGACCTGTTTTTATATGGCTCAGTCTCCATTTGGGAGAATGGATTCACAGTCTATATACACCAGACCAGAGAATAGCGGTCTTGCTGCTTCATTGCATTGAAATCATCAATTGATGTTTCTGAGAGTCTCAGTGAAAGGTCGTATGCACCAGTGCTTGCACATTTGTTGACCACTGCTTGCACATTTGGTGTTGCAATCTGATGTGAACTGCAATGGATTTTAAAACTTAACGTTAATTTGTGGAATTGCTTTTGTTATAAATCTTATTCTCCTCAGTGTTTAAAGAATAAAGCAATTTTTAGTAACAATAGTGATATTCTGTAGTATTCTGCAATGAGGAGCCATTAGTATTCTGCAATGAGGAGCCATTAACTTTCCCAGGTTTTTGCCATTGTACCAGTTTTTAAGATTCTCATTGTAAAAAAAAGCATTGTACACGGTAGTTTTTGCCAGGAGCCAGAATTTGATATGGAGTTGAGAAACCCATTTAACAACTTGGAAAACGCAAGAATGAGGCTAAAACATTCAAACAATGACTATCTCAGGTGCCATGGGAAACCTATTCCAGCTGAATGGAAACAGTTGTCTCGAGGTTATATGAACAGATATTGGGAGTGCAAACTTATACATGTGGACAATTTACATGGGACTGTACAGTTATACGGTTGCACACCGCCAATTTAACCATCTATGATGTGCATTTTCAATGTGTATAAGACAAGCTCAGCTCAATACTATTTCTCAATGTTTAAGATTTAAACAGGAGGGTGATCGTAGTATTGATGTCTGATGTTCTAGGGTTGCATGGAGATTTATATTAGTCTGACTATCTAGTTGCTGCACCTATATGCAATATTTTATAACAAGAGCGATAGTACATCTGTTGCAATTGTTATAGTCGACTATCTCAGAAATGATGGCAACAATACATTTTAGTTGGAGAAAGACAAATGACTGAGGTGTGAGTCCAGAAATCTCCTTGGATGGCATGGAAAGAAGGTATTATGGCAGTACTGATCCAAAGGTACACAGTAAGCCCTCTCCCACAAGACTGCACAGAAAGCTCAACTTCAAAGGTTTTTTATATATAGATCCAGTATGAAAGAAGACGTCACAAATGTCCTGATATATGAGAAAGGTAATCAACAACTGAATTGTAATAATCTATAATCAGGGACGTATAGGTGTCATTTTAGAGGCACATCAGATATTTGGTCCTTTCAGACAAAGAAGGGATGTTCTAAGTCTGTCTGGAGTTGAATCTAAGTCCTGGTGAGAAGGAAATCTTTGATTTGCTTTGCAACATCTCTGATTACTTAAGAAGGGCAATCCAGGTCTATGACAAAAGCTGTATAGATTAAATGTATCCATCCCCTATTTCAGATGAAGTGGATCGTATTGCAATTATTTAGCAGGAGCTGTACCAGGTGTAATGTTCAAGATTATGAGCGTTGTTACAGAGCTTCCAGAAATTATACCCTACAACCTGTTTATGCCAATCCGTTTTGTTCATTTTTGAAAAAAAAGTTCTTACACGTGATTCAGGAAAATCTCCTTGGTTAAAATGATCATAGTCTCAGGTGTAGAAGTTGGCTTTCCCCTGAGTTAAAGGAGAATGCTAACGGATCTGGAGGAGAATGTATTCCAGGTGCCAAGAAGGAATGCTTCAAACGTGGAAGGCAAGCTCTCTCCAGTAGTCTGATGTTTATGTCTAGAAGGGTGTTTCTTTATCTGATGCCATGAGACCATCCTTGTACGAAGAAGCAGGGGGTTTGAAGCCGGGATTTGAGCTGTCCCATGGCTCTGCGAAATTTAACATGTGCCTCTTTGGCCGTGGCAGGTCTTCAGCAGGAGTAACAAGATGTTTTAGGCGCTGTTCAAAAGAAAACAATAAGAGACTCTTAATGAATGATACATACAAGTGACTTTTTGTTCCAGTACAGTAAAATGTTCATTATTTTGGTCAGAAGATAACCCAGCAAAATTACAAGCATTACCTCCTCATCTCACATTGTCTTCCCATTACTTACTAACCGAGAGAGACTTTAACTTTGTTAACCAGCAGCCCCTCAAAGATCTTTATTAGCTTTTCATTAACAAACAAATATCCAGCCCCTTCCTGTCACATAAAGGTAGGGAACTCCCAACACTTCTCCATGGTTTTTCTGTGCTTGTTGTCGTGCCGCTATGCTCAATCTCTTCGGAGCTATTCTTATGTTTCCTTGGCTACTGCTCTTGTATTCTTGTGTTGATTTTTCTCTTTTGTTTTCCTTTTACTCTGTATGGTACACCAAACCTGAAAATTGAAGCATCCAGGGTTGGTGTATGACCCCGCCAGAGGAGTGGTGCTTGAAGTCTGTGTCCCATATTGACATGTGCACATCTGGCACTCTTAGTTACCATTGAGAGAATTCTGCAGAGGCTGTTCCAGCAGAGGTTTCAAGCTGTGCATGATGATGGGCCTGCATATTAGAAATCCAAATATTCTTACCTGTGTATGATCCCGAATGCTTCTGCTTTGCAGTGGCCTGATGACTGGGGGAGATTTTAGCATTTCCTCCAGGGCCTATGACTTAGCACTTGAGATAAGGGGGCAGGCTTGCGTGATTGCCTGTTCTTGTTTATTTTACTTTATGATGTTTCAGCTCAGGTTTATTTAACTACATATTGCTTTTCCTTGTTTCTGTATAATGAGGTACTTATTGGAAACGACTGAACAAAGGTGACGAGGCACTGGGTCTCTATGTTTGATATTTCAGGACCTATGCAGATGTTTGGCAATGCCTTCAGACAATTTACCATACAGAAGAATTCTGACAAAATGCATCCCGTGTTTCCCCTTCCCCAAAGAGAGATTATAGACACCTGAGTAGAGGAAGGCATACTTGAAAAGTAAAGGATGTTGCAGCTACTAAGCCAGATAAAGAACTTCAGCTTTTGGTGAAATCAATGTCAGAGGGATTATAGTGGGGAATACTGAATCCTGAATACCAATGGGACAGAATATTATTACAGCAATATAGAGAAACAAAATACATAAAGGTATGTGCACACCGGGACGCAAACATTTACTGTTTATAACTCCACATCTACATACCCTTAAAATATAGATATCTCACCAAGGTATTTTTATGCGGAGTTACATATAGCAAATGTATTAAAACGTAACTTTTAATATTTTGTCCCATGATATTGTCGTAATGATATTCTGTCCGGTTGATATTCAGGACTTGATATTCCCAACCTGCACCTTTCAGAGGTCTTCATCAAGCAGCTGAAGGAGCATTTACCTTCAGTTACATCCCCGGATAGATCTGGGTCCTCTCAAGTGTCAGTGAAAATTTCTGTGGCATTGCCACTGTCCACTCTGGATTATGACAAAGTAGAACATGGTGGTAAAATTGTGACACCTAGGAGCAAATACAGTAAGAAAGTGGAGCTTCAATGTCTGGTGGTGTTAGACATGGCATCTTTAGCGTGGTTTCCCCCTATCTTTTTGCCTCTACCTCCTGTATTTTTGATGCTGTGCTGGATTTCGTTTTTGCTGGTTTAGATGCTTTCGACACTGCTGTTCAGTGTCAAAGTGCAAGTGCTCCCTGTTTAAATTGATATTGTGATTGGTTATCCATGATTGGCATATTTGTGTCACCAAGAAGTCTGTAGTAAAGTGCACTGAGTGTGCCAAGGCTGGTGATAACAAATGCTACTAGTGGGCCTGCAGCACTGATTGTGCCACCCACGTGAGGAGCCCTAAAATGGTGTCTCAGGCCTGCCACTACAGTGCCTTTGTGAAGTCTGTGAACTGCCATGTCCTCCTGGTCAGTGTCCCCACTGGCCAAGCCTATCCCTTCCCTTTCTGTGCACATTGGTCACCCCTAAGGCAGACCCAAGGTACCCCCTTGGGCAGGGTGCAGTGTATGTGAAAGGTAAAACATGTACTTGTGCAGGTGACATGCTCTGGCAGTGAATGACAGCCATTTTCTTTGTTCACTATTGTAAGGCTATCTTGCCCCATAGGCTATCATGGGGAAGCTGGCTACAGTGGCTACCAGCATATCTGTTATACTTAGCTTGTGTGACTTCCCCTGCTGCTCAGCTGGTGTGGGTATTGGAATGCCTGATGTCATCATAGAATCTTGGGTGCCTGGCTGGTGTGTGGACAGGCAGTTGATGGCAGGCAGGCTGAGTGGCAGGGAGGCCACTCCTGGTGGGGTTATTCTTATCTTATACTCAAATACTTGGAACTTAATCTGGAACTAAGCCTAATTAAATCTAGCTTATTAAATGTACCTGGCTCAAGGACTTCATTATTTACAGCAATATCTTCCCATAGGAGCAAGATAGGACATAAAAGTCTGGTATCCCTGAACGTAGAATTTAATAACACATCTTTTAGGAAAGGTTGTTTTTAAATCCTGTGTTTGAGAAAAGTTGTTTTAGAAATTTGCTGTTCTCTTGTCTGACCTTTCTGTGTGCCTTGGCCTGTTTGTAAATTGACTGTCTGGTTTGTGAGTGACAGGGGCTGAGTGGCTCCCAGAGTCTGAGTGGACCATCCCTGGGCTGAATAGCTCCGTCTGCATCTAGAGTGGGGCTGTGCCTGCCTTCCACAATGCTGGCTCCACCTCCTGTTGGGCGGCTGACGACCCTGCCCCTCTCTCTGAAAGGAAAGGAGAGGCCAGAAAAACAAAGTGCTCAAGGAACTCCCAGAACTGGGTCAGACCGGGCTCAGAGCCCTCCTGCACAAAGGGATCAAAGATGTTTAGGGGTATAAGTACAGGACCCCTGACTACAGAAAAATTAGATCATCCTGGAATCTCTGCCAAGGAGAAAGCTGAAACTGAAGAAGGAAGACGGTCCTGCTGTTGCTCTGCTGGACTGACCTGTTGTTGCTTTGCTGCCAAGGAGTGGGGAAGGACTTTGCTTTTGGTGCTGTGTCCCCTTGCTTGAAGGAATTTCCAAGGGCCTGAGAAGAGCTGGCTCCCTGTTAAGAAGTCCCAGGAACAAAAGGACTTCACCCCAGCTTCCCTGAACTCTGCTGAGAGAGTCCTGTCGTTCCTAGAGTGCTTGGGCCAGTTGTGGTGACTCTGAAAGTTGTACCTGTGTTGGGAAGCTGGAAACCAAGCTGTTAAAGACTTTCTGCATGTTTTGTCGAATCGCTCGCTTGCGGAGCGCATCCCCGTCAGTGCGAGGAAATTCACACCGCTACGAAGGCCCAGATCGTCGCAGCGCCTGTTGCCGCTGCCAAAGTCGTTGCATCCTTCGTTTTCGGGGCGCACCAGACCGGTGCAGGAAGATTACCATTGCTGCGAGTGTCGTCGCAGAGCCTGCCGTCGTTGGGTGAGATCGTCGCACCGCTTGCTTGCGGACCGTATCACGTCTCTGCGAGTGTCATCGGAGAGCCATTGCATCGAGGAGCTGCAAGAGGAAGATCACCACTGGTCCACGCATTGTTGTCCCAGAGATCGCTGCAGCCCCAAAGATCATCGTATCGCGCCTTTGCAAGCTTTTTCACTCCGGAACCTCCGCGCCGGAATCCATACAAGGTATCAAATCCCTCCCCATACAGACCGGAGTCACCGCATCACGCCCGCTACATCCAGCGGGGCTGTCTCATCGCCCCCCCAGGGTCTCAGGAGTGACACATCACTTGTTTTCCACCGCACCAGTTTCTGTTTTGGAAATTTGTCACATTTAAAGGTACTGTTGGCTAAACGTGACTCAACTGTGAACTTTTCATGCAACTGTGGATTATTTTGTCACAACCTTAAGAACACTTTTGAAACCATATACTTGAACAGTGTATGTTGGATTTTTGTCGTTTTGGTCTTGTGTAGTTCAGATTAAATACCTTTATTTTTCTAAACTGTTGTGGTACAAATGCTTTACACATTGCCTTTGATAAGCCTTGACTGCTCGTGCCAAGCTACCAAGGGGGTGAGCAGGGGTTATCTAAAGAGTGTATCCTCCTTACCCTGACTAGAAGCAAGGGTCCCTATTTCGACAGTGGTACCTACCTCTGCCAACTAGAGACCCCCAGTTCTAACAGGTGGTTTATGTATATTGTAAGCTGTACCAGTCATCTGATGATGAGCAACCTAACCCCAGTGGACAGTGGTCCAGGCAATATTGAAGACCTGCAGTAGCCAAATTACCATTCAGTTCTGTTGTTCAGTTTTCTGAAGTGTGAGGGGAAAGATCATGAAGGATCTTCAGTCCTGAGGTGCATGCGTAGGGTGTATCTTTGTTCCCCTTCTCATAAGAATAACAACGTTGCCTCAAGCACTAAGGGCCCGATTCACAAAGGCAATATGAGAAAAAAGTCTAATTTACAGGTTTTGCTATTCACACAGGTCATTTACGAGTCCTATCTTTATGTCCACAGTTAGGACGGAATTTCTGGCTTGGACCGTACTCTCTGCACTCAGGCCGTACTCCCCGGCTCAGGCTATACTCTCCAGCTCGGGACGTATAATCAATGGGCCGGAAGGTAATTGTTACAAAAAGTGACATTAGGAATGTGTGTTAAATGGTAGAAGAGGTCATGAAAAACAGTTTGGGCAGCGAAAAGGGTGTGGCCGGACACTACATCATATCCTAGAAAAGTGCTCCCTTGTATCACGGTACATGCAGTTCACAATTTGTGCTACACTCAGTGTTGACAGTAGTGTCAAAACTACAGTCAACACTTAGGGGAGTGTTGTGAGATTACGGCCTGAGCTGGAAAGAATGGTTTGAGTGCAGAGAATTCGGCCCAAGCAAGAGATACCGGCCTGACTGCGGACATAAAGATACGACTTGTAAATTACCTCTTTGAATACAAAAAGACTTTTGTCTCAGATTGCCTTGGTGAATCTGGCCCTAATTGTATATGCTGGGCTCATTTTGACAATGAGAGTAGAAATATACACTATGTACACATTTCAGTCATTAATGAAGGATTTCCAGTCGTTGCCATCAGCAATACAGAACAGTGGGGATGTGTCGCAATTGTTGGCTCAAATGGAGGTGCAGGTGAATTTCCTCACTGATGTTACACTTGGCAGTTTAAAAGCATTATCCATAGCTTCCAGTGAGGTGGTGGTGGCATGTACAAAATTGGTCTAATTTCCAGCCTAGACGTCCACCGGGGAATTATTTGGTTCAGAATCTTTGAGACCCTATGGGAAATAACTCTGCAGCATTCATGAATATGACTGGATCTTGGACATCCCAGTAGAGGGCATATAGCCAATTACTAGTATTTTGGATGACTTTTGTGAAATATGAGTGTGTGCTAGAAGTAGTAGACAAGGGATATACCAAAGACCTTCCTCCTGCCTAGCCTTTTAGCTGCAAGCGGAGAAAAGTGATGGAAGAGCACATCAATTCTTGCTCCTGAAGAGAGTGATTAGTCCAATTCCTCATCAAGAGCGAGGACTGTGATGGTACTCAACAGTCATCTTGGGGAGGGAATTTTTAGGTAAATTTAGATTAGTGATATACTTGAAGAATATCATTACAATTGTGATGAAAGCTCATTTCAGGTGAATACTTTCTACTTCATTCCCGTAGTGTCTCATGGAGATTTTCTCACCGAAATAGAAATTCAAGATGCCTATCTCCTTATGGACATCAGCAAATTTGGCAGTGGAAGTGAGTCACTGGCAGTTCCTAGTCCTCACTTTGGGCAAAGGCTCCTCCCCTAGCATTCATCAAGTTTTTTTTTAAATTTGATTGCTATCTTACACAAAGATGATGTTTAGGCTCTTCCAGTGGTTCAGGGTTAGATCTTACCACCAACGTTTTAGCAAATAGGAATGGGTCTTAAAATTGGTACTTTTGGAGTCTTCATAATTCAAATAAAATCGGTATGTTTTGTTCAGAATGAGGAAGAATAATGGTAAGTAATCCAGACAATGTACAGCCGCTACACAAAGCAGACAGTGTACAAAGCAGTGGTAATTACAGCAACATGCTTTTGGGAAACAAGAGTTATTAATATATAGTACTTAAGTGGAATCAGTGTGCAGAGTTCTTATAAAAGACCTGCATTGAATATCTGCATTGCAAACACATCCTTGATCACCACCGGCTCTGAATTAGCCTTATCCTGTGAATATGATGATGTACTCAAAGTTGAGCTTTCCAGATTGTGTAGATGTATCAGTCACAGATGGACTAAAATAACCTGTACTTCAATCAATCAAACATTTATAAAGCACAGCAAATCACCCATAAACCTCTTGAGGTGCAGAAAATGATGGTTTCTTTGTTTAGTCTCTTGCTGGATCCTTCATCATTGTCTGACTCTTTAAGATTGAGAAGGTCCCTGTCAGTCAGCAAAGCACTGACGTGCTTAAGACATTTACGTGCTGTCTCTAACCTGCCTCCATCAAAGCATCCTACACAGAAAATGAAGACGCTGAGAAACCATTAGGTATATAGAGGAGTGAGCAAAATGAATACAGTCTCAGTAGAAACCTTCAGCTGAAATGAGTTTACTTTTTTTTTTTATATTTCATTTTTTTATTAACCGTTTGACCAAAACACAACAAATGGTTACAAGCTGGTGTCTCCATCATTCCTCAATAACATTTGACACATTTCAAAATAATACACAATTGTTGTAATAGGTGGAACACGGGGACTCGAGTGCATCTATCTCCCTCAGTCGGTCCGGCGGGGCACAGATATCACCCCTGTGTCGGTTCCAAGCCTCCCATACCCTATTCCATTTTCCCGGGCACCCCCTGGCTACGTATACAGACTTTTCCCTCAACATATACCAGTCCAGGTCTTCCATCCACTTCCCAATCTGAGGCGTTTGACTAGCCCCCCCACAGTTGAGCGATGTTACGCTTCACTACCATAAATGTCAATGTTGCCCACTGCGTTGTGTAGGTGTTGAGGTCCGTGGGTTCCCAGACATTTAATATGCATCTAGGAGTCTCTAGCTGCAATTCAATCCCTAAAACCTCCTGGATCGTGTGGTGGACCTCCCTCTAATATGATTGCACGTGTTGGCAGTGCCACAAGATATGGCTAAACGTCCCCAGTTCTCCATAGACCCTTCTATACTCACCACTCTCTAAATAACACATTTTAACAAGGTGAGGACCCATAACATACGTCCTATGCAGCATTTTAAGCTGCACTAACCGCAGCCTGGCCGGGATTGCAACTACCCACGGGGATGAAACCACGTCCTGCCATTCTTCGTCATCTGACTAATACCTGGCCACCCTCGTTCCAAAGTTGTTTGAGATTTAGTAATGAATCTTCCATATTATTTATTAACTAGCAGCCTGTCCCGATGTTGTCCGGGCATGCTGTAGCCGACACCACAGTACCTTAACACGCTCCAGCCGTGAACGTGTTTGTCCGGTGTTCGCTCCATCCCCGAACGTGTTTGGCCGCTCCAGCCTACGCCACTGCAATATGCGAAAGTGTGTGTTCGCTCCATCCCGAACGTGTTTGGCCGCTCCAGCCTACGCCACTTAGACGCACAACATCGCTCTAACGCCCACAACAATGCTAAAGGACACGCCCACTCGTATTGGAAGGCTAGTCCCACACAGAACGCTTCTCTTTTGCCGAATCCCACAATGGACACGCCCACAAGGGACTACTGTTCACAAAACGTTCTTTCCCCCTTCTAATGTATATGTTGGGCTGCTGTATAGCCTATGACTATCTGCTGATACTGTAGTTTGCAATGCTGTATTGGGTGTTCCGATTGGTGCTGTAGTTCTTGAGCTTACCCGCCTCAAAGGTTTGGGCTCTCTCTTTATAATAGTAGTATAGATTTCCGATATATCAAAGAGATGGTCCGTCAAGCACCCTATCCCTAGGGGAGAGGTGTCCGGCAGTGCCGTGTCTCTGGGGATGTGAGAAAGTAGCGCGTGTCGAACTTGAAGGTAACAGAAGTAATCACTGTCATTCAGACTGAACTGAGGCTTAAGTGTTTCAAATGGGAGGGCCATACCCCCTCCCCAGATATGATGTATTTGTGAGATCCCAATAAGGTCCTACTTGTCAAAACCTTTGGATTTGCAGAGGCTTCCTAATTTCTCCGAGTTCCAGAGTGGGGTGGCCAGTGTAAGCCTATTGACTGTGTGCCAAATCTGAACAGCGTGCGCAGTGGGTCCAGTCAAAGGAAACCTATGGGCCCAGCATATAGCGCTCTGGTATATTTTCCCCCAGGAAGCAGCCACCTATCCATGGCAAATACCTAATCATTTGGCCGACCGTAGACCCCATGATTGATAGCCGCGAGCTGGGACGCCCAGTAATATTTTTTAAGGTCAGGCAACCCAATTCCTCCATCATACCAATGTAGGGTTAATTTTGAAAACGCTATACAGGGTTTACCATTTCAGAGGAGCTGTCTCCGGAGACCCTCGGTTTCTCTAAAATAAGAGGCTGGGACTGGATCCATCTTGTTATGAAGCGCATACAAGAACTGAGGCAGGGCCATCATTTTTAAAAGCACTGCTCTACCCAGCAAGGAGAGCGGGAGGGATTTCCAATGAGCAACATCACTCCTAAGCCTCAATGAGGGAGGGTTAACATTGCTAGCATAATGGAGTTTTGAATCCAATGTTATGTAGATATTGAGGTATCTAAAACCTTCACAGGCAATTTGAATCGGGCAGGCCCTTGGAATAGCCGGCATGTCGCCTCGGAGAACATGCAGCACCAATTTAGACCAGTTTATCGCAAAGCTAGAGTATCTGCCAAAGATTGCCAGTACGTCCAGGAGGCACATCAATGATCCAGCGGATTAGTGAGATAGAGCAGAATGTCGTCTGCGTACAGGGAGATCTTATCTTCCCAAACCAAAGACCACCTCATTCCACGTATTGACCGGTCCTGTCTGACCCATGCCTCTAGCCGCACCAGGTCCAAAGCAAAAAGAAGTGGCGATAGGGGACAACCCTGTGGGTGCCCCTGCTCAGGCGAAAATCAAGGGATTTGTGATTATTTACCCCCACCCGGGCCATAGGATTGGAGTACAGGAGGCGTATCCAGCCCGTAAATTTCCGGACTGAAGCCCAGTTTGACTAATACCGCAAACAGATACGGCCACTCAACCATGTCAAATGCCATCGTGGCGTCTAAGGATACATGGGCTGCCGGATCCATTATCGTTGGGGTCCTCCCCAGTAGCCCATGCAAGCAATGCAAATTAAGGGCCGTATTGCGGTGGGGCTTAAAGCCCGATTGATCTCGGTGTATCAGAGTGGTGATGACTTTCGCCAACCGCGTCGCTAGCAATTTCGCAAGGACTTTGGGCTTCACATTAAGCAACGATATGGGCCTGTAAGCTGTGCAACTGGTTCTGGATTTACCTTCCTTGTGGATGACCACGACATTGGCTACCCGTTGGTCATATGGGAGCTGCCACTTCTCCTTACTTTCTCCAAACATGTAACGGAGGTGCGGGGCAAGTGTATTCAACATCAATTTGTAGAGTTCAATAGGGATGCTGTTAGGTCCCAAAGCTTTTCCTGATCGCACACCTCTGATGGCCTGGGCCACCTCATCGTCCATTAGCGGAGATTCCAAATAGTCACAGTTGTCGCCCAATAACGTGGGTAGCTTAATATCCCTAATCATCTCCCCATTTTCAGTTTCAGTGAATCTGCCTGACATGCTATATACCTCACGATAGTGATCTGCAAATGTATCTGCTATGGCCTTCAGGTCCGTAATAGCTCTGGAGTCTTTCCCTTGCACTTTGGGCACTAATCTCAACGCCCACTCCCTTTTATCCAACCAAGCTATCAACTTTCCCGCTTTATCGCCGTGCTCATATATCCTACTCTGAATCTCTCTACTCTGTGCCTTAGCTCTGCCCCTGGCAATGCCATTGAATTAACCCTGCCGCACCTTTCAAAAGGTGAAGGCCCTCAGGGGTTAACGCTCGGGCCACCTCTTCTTTCGATTTCAACACATCCTCTCCTGCTCTTTCAAGCTCAGCTTGTTGTTCCCTCTTTCTCCCTACAATCAAGGAGAGGGCCTCCCCCCAAATAACAGCTTTATATGCCTCCCACAAAGTCTGCGTTGACCCAACCGTACCCTGGTTTTCTTGGAAGTACCTATCTGTGGCGATTTTCTTCCTTGTGCTTGGGTCTTTCAAGTACCATGGGTTAATGGGGGTGACCCTACCTGCGCTTACGGGATCAAATTCCATCTTGAGTCACATAGGGGAGTGATCTGAGACGCCCCGACCCCAGTGACGCACCTCCCGTAGAGCATGGGCCTGGGCAGCCGGGACCAGCAAATAATCTATTCTCAGCAAACTTTGCTGTGCACAGGATACGTGCGTGTAGCTTTGTGCTGGCCTAAATGTACGTGGCGGATGCCGGTCTATTTCCCTGTCCATTATTGCATTGAAATCTCCACCTAGCACTACTAGCCCCAGTGGTAGAGCCAAGAAAATCGATCCCAGGTCTTTGAATGTACCTGTCTGCAGGCCAGGTGGGACATACACTGAGACAAACGTAACTGTTTACCCTTCCCTTTGGCCCGAGATCCCTATGTATCTACCTCGCTTGTCAATCCACATGGCCTGTAGTGCAAAGGGGAATGAGTTTTTAATCAATATACCCACCCCTCTTGACCCAGAGGTGAATCCCGCATGTGCCACCAACGTATACCCCCCTGGACTTGTTCCCAATTAAGTGCGTTACCTGCAAAAGAACCACGTCCGGGGCGTGGCTTCTAATAAAATGATTGACCATCTCCTTCTTGATTTTTTCTCCCAGACCATTCACATTCCAACTCAATACGCTGATCCCCAATACCCGTCCATCACTCATCACAATTTCTGTGTGAATGTATCACCTGATCTGCAATATCGTTTGATGAAGTCGAAACAAGGAACACTGTAAACAATACAATCCAAAAATCAAAAATTAAAAAACAATATACACCCCACCCAACTCCGTGCACACCTGCTCGCAATGTCCGCCCATTACCAAACTAGCAGAGTGCCTGTCGCCCTACACACAAACACTAACTAAGAACTAAAAGTAGTAAGGAGGAGGAAGGCCGGCACTCCGTCCCCCGCCCCCAAGTCCAAGTTACATGAAAAGAAAATTAGTTCCTGAAGGTCGCAAGGCTTATGTCTACCCTTTGTAGTTGTCCAGCTTCCGTTCGGCTGTTGCGCAGAAAGATTTCAAGTCCCTTACTTCCTGCTGGAGCTGTGTCATTTCCTCCGTAAAGCTAGCTGTCTTTATATACAGCAACTTGACTTTTTCATTGACCTTAGTGAGATCAGCTCAAATAAGGTTCACCTCAATTGAGACTGTGTCCAAATTATGATCCAGCAACTCCATTTTGTTCCCCAGGGATGCTCTGACACCATCAATGGTCGCCATCATGTACTGCAGGGTCAATTCTGTACTTTGACCTGCAGAGTCTCACACTCCAGCAGGCGCTTGCCGAGAGTCCGTCGGCGACCCCTTAGGCAGCGTGTATCGGTCTAGTCTGTTGGACTGTATCTGCAGCGTACCTTTAGGGGCCCTAGACTGAGAATTGTCGCTTGCTGGTTTCGTCGCCATTTTGGGCCTGGTCCCACTGCTCCCAAACGTCGCTGACACAGGGGTGTCCGTTCGTGCTCTCTATGCACACAAGAACGTAAGTCACACCCCACACGGGCCGAAAGTCCGCCCCCTATCACCTCCAGTCGATCTGCTCCAGTTACTATGGGCCCCATTATAGCCAAGAAAACTGTCCAGCACCCACAAGACAGAGCGCAACCAGAGTATCCGTCAGCCACTTATCTGAGGCTTGACTGCACCCAATTGCACTGTTCAAGGATGCGGCGCCTCATGCCTCCCGCAGCTGCCGTTCTCCACCTGCACCAGCGCCATCCCAGTATTGCAAATCAGAGGCAGAGCATGGATATTATCCCAAGATGGCGGCTCAAAAGACTGAAGGTCTCTCTTCACGGCTGCCACCGCTCCACGCTGTTGTTCCCCACCAATAGTGAGGCCCCCCCCCCAGCTGGCGCACACTCCGCACCTATTGTCTGCTTCCATGCCCTGCCGAACCCCAATCTCAGTGCCGCACCACGGCGGGCTCCGGCGGTGCCCCATAGATGTTATGCACCTCCCCACTGTCTCGGACCATCGAAGGGAACTGGCAGGTGTGAAGCGATCGCTGTCAAAGGAGGGAGGGGGGAGGAAGAAAGCATCTCTTACCGCCCCGGGCCCGATACTGAGGCAGCCGTCACTCAGGTTACCAAGGAACTGCTGCTTCCGTGCGGTCGGCGACTTCCGGTCGCGGCCCCCAATGTCAGGACGTCTTCTCGTGGCCCGCTTTACACCCCGACTGCCGGCTTTCAGGCGGTGTTGAGGCCCAATCCTGCGGGAGCCGAACGTCGGCTCACAGTCTTGTCGGGACACCGCGGTTGCACACAGGGGCACCGGGCCTTCCCTCTTTCAATGCCCGCTCCCCAAGGTCAGGATTATGTTCAGGATGGCAGACTTAGGGAAAGGCGACGACGGAACCGAAAGGTTACGATGCCATCTTGGTCTGGCGTCAGCTCCATCCTCCCGGAAATGAGTTTACTTAACAAATACGGTGTAATCCCAGGTGCAGTAACCTAGGGCTGCTTTCACCAGGTGTGAATCTGCAAACCGGTCCAAAAGGTGTTTCCCATTCCAGGCTGAATAATTTGAAAAGGCTGTATTTAAGTGTGAGGATACCGGCCAGAATCAGAAATGTCACCCTACCTCCAGTATTCGTCCACCTTAATCCTGAGTAGTCACAATGGGGCACTTAGCGCTATTACAAACGCACAGAGAAATTGACAATAGTTGTCTCCCCTGCTGAGAGAGAGATTTGTGACCTGGCCAGAAAGGTTTTATCAAACTGGGGAAGACATTTGTTGAGAGTCATTTGACTCCCCATTCCATCTCTCACCTGTGATAGCGTGCCCTTGGTTTTCAGCAGAATGTAGATGGCGTACACAGGAATACATATCATGGAGGAGAGGGCCATCAACCATCCAATGGCATATCCCCAGGAAGGGTACACATACGTGTTGTTGTACTTTAGGGGTGTATACTTGATCAATGAAAACAAGAAAGTCCCCTGCAGAAGTAGAATTAACAAGTCAGATGGAGAACTGAAGAGTAAAAAGAATATTTTTAGGTTATCCACAAGGCCAGCTTACATTGACCACAAAAAATAACATAAGCATACATTAGTCTAGAAATTGCTAGTTTCAAGCAACTTGCTTCAACTACAACTGCACCATTTTACCAATCACCTTTGTTTCAGGAAAGCCTTAAGATCCTCCATTTCATTTATTACAAAGATATTGTCTAATATTTTGACCTTTCATTTACTCTACATTACACTAAGCATCAGAATACTTGAGGGATAACAGTGGCACTTTATAAAAATTTAAAAAATGCCATATAAAGTTTGAGACTTTGGGTCAGATTTAGATAGCGGCGGACAGATTACTCCATCAAAACGGGGACGGATATCCCATCCGCCGAAATATAAATCCCTTAATAAGATTTCAGTGGATGGGAAATGCATCCCCATTGTGATGGAGTAACCTGTCCGCCGA
This sequence comes from Lissotriton vulgaris, assembly GCF_964263255.1. Classification (NCBI taxonomy): domain Eukaryota; kingdom Metazoa; phylum Chordata; class Amphibia; order Caudata; family Salamandridae; genus Lissotriton; species Lissotriton vulgaris. The sequence continues at coordinate 71,496,612 of NC_141686.1, forward strand.
TATCTAAATAAGACCCTTAAACCAGCATAACACCCGATAAGACATGGATATCATGCAAGAGCTGTTTTAAAAAAAATAGAAAAATACTTTAATAATGCCTGTAGAACATAGTGATAAAAAGCAGCGTTTCGTCAAGCGGAAAGTCGTAGTTGGTATCCCCTGACGAAGGGCTACATCGGCCTGAAATGCATTGGGATGGGATGATATAAAACAACACTTCTATTGTTGATAAACTTGTCATGAAGTAGCATGACTTTAAATTAGGTGGGATGAGGAACATTGAATATCTATGTGGTTGCATCCCCATGTATTTGGGGAATGTCCCCCGGGCTCCTTCAAATCCTCGTGTGTAGAGGTTCAATAAATTTGTACCAAACTTTGATTATTAAACTTCACGTTTTATTTCATTGCTTATCCATCTCATGGATCACGTTTATCACTGGTCATTTTATTCATGAACCAATATTTTCATTTCCATTATTGTGCTAAACATTTCATCTCTCCCAATGCATTTCGGCACATCAAATGCCTTCTTCCAGTGGATATTTCTAAAAATAAAAAATAAACGAAATGACGCAACATATACTATTTGTTTCATAAGTCTATACACAATACATGAAAGAATCAACAACATTGACACTAAAATTTCATATGTTACTTCATGGGTCGTACCATACTGTCTAGACCTTAAATTAACCATAACGAAATCATCTGAAAACAATCTATTATGCGTGACTGAGGGTTCTCGTTTCGAGTATCCGTGTTGATGTGTTAGAACTAAATCTACAAACGTGAAGTGTATCAGTTAAGAATGAAACGATGGTTACGTGAATACGCTGCAAAAGTTCTATGAACTAACTACCAAAGTTTGAACACTAATGTTCCTTGAAGAATGTTAGAGCTACACTATGCTCGAGAATGCGGGCTTACCGTGAAATGTTTGTGTCTCCCGCGACCGTTCTCCTGAACCGGAAGTGTGTGGTATACCGTTTCCGGAAACTCTAACTTGAAGGGCTATCGTTGCTAGGCAACGCCCGATAGTTGTGTGCGAACTATTGCACTCGTTGTGTATAGTGAAATGGTATCAAAGCTAATTCATGTCTAAGAAATCTAGGCGATAAGTTACCAAATAACGGAGTAACGGAGTAAACACAAGCGTGTGAAAATGTGTATGAGTTACCGGGTATCTCAAATGAACTAAAGTAAGAATCCTAAGAGTTCTAAAAGGGTGTATGGTAAGGTGTAGTGTTGTGTGCAAACAGAATGTTCGTATGTATGGTACTGTGTTAAATCTATATGATGTATGTGTATACGAAACTGCTATGTTTTAATTGCATAGTCACATGACGCATTAAAGGAACAACCAGCGTTTTTACAGATAACAGATGAATTCCATACGGTCATTGAGGCCGTATGGGGTCATGCTAGTCAATAAAGAAATCCAATAATTTTCTCTTTGCAATAGTCTTTTTTTGTGGTCTTGTCCTTCCCTTCTGTGTACATTCTCTAGAACACAGAATCTAAGTTGACTGATGTTATGATTCATGTCCACAAAATGTTGAGCCACTGTTGATTTTAACTGCTTTGTCCTGATGTTGGATTTGTGCTCGTTTAGTCTCGTTTTTATTTTACGATCAGTTTGACCCACATATGTCTTTCCACATGGACATTTCAACATGTACACTACGCTGGCGGAATCGCACGTTGCTGTTGCTCTTATGTGGATTTTGTTGCCCTTCATGGGGTGATTAATGATTGTACCTTTGATTACACTGTTACAGTGGTTGCAATTCCAACAGGGGAGTGTCCCCTTATATATCGTTGGCTCAATCTGTGATTGTTTCAGTCTTTCACCCAAGTTCTTAGCTCTTGTGTAGGCGAAGATGGGATCCTCATCGAAGATGTGTTGAAAGTCTTGTTCAATTCTCAAAATTTCCCAATGTCTCATGATAATGTTTCTATATTTTCTACTGGCTGTAGAATATTTGGAAACTACCGTAATTGATTCTTTGGTCTTTGGTTGTGTTTTAGTCATTAGTTCTGTTCTGGTTTTTGTCTTAGCACGTTCTTGCGCCTGTTGGAGGATATGATCAGGATACCCCCGTTTTTTAAACCTCAGTACAATCATTAATCACCCCATGAAAGGCAACAAAATCCACATAAGAGCAACAGCAACGTGTGATTCCGCCAGCGTAGTGTAGATGTTGAAATGTCCATGTGGAAAGACATATGTGGGTCAAACAGATCGTAAAATAAAAACGAGACTAAACGAGCACAAATCCAACATCAGGACAAAGCAGTTAAAATCAACAGTGGCTCAACATTTTGTGGAAATGAATCATAACGTAGTTAACTTAGATTCTGTGTTCTAGAGAATGTACACAGAAGGGAAGGACAAGACCACAAAAAAAGACTATTGCAAAGAGAAAATTCTTGGATTTCTTTATTGACTAGCATGACCCCATACGGCCTCAATGACCGTATGGAATTCATCTGTTATCTGTAAAAACTCTGGTTGTTCCTTTAATGCGTCATGTGACTATGCAATTAAAACATAGCAGTTTCGTATACACATACATCATATAGATTTAACACAGTACCATACATACGAACATTCTGTTTGCACACAACACTACACCTTACCATACACCCTTTTAGAACTCTTAGGATTCTTACTTTAGTTCATTTGAGATACCCGGTAACTCATACACATTTTCACACGCTTGTGTTTACTCCGTTACTCCTTTATTTGGTAACTTATCGTCTAGATTTCTTAGACATGAATTAGCTTTGATCCCATTTCACTATACACAACGAGTGCAATAGTTCGCACACAACTATCGAGCGTTGCCTAGCAAAGATAGCCCTTCATACTTAGAGTTTCCGGAAACGGTATACCAAACACTTTCGGTTCAGGAGAACGGTCGCGGGAGACACAAACATTTCACGGTAAGCCCGCATTCTCGAGCATAGAGTGGCTCTAACATTCTTCAAGGAACATTAGGGTTCAAACTTTGGCAGTTAGTTCATAGAACTTTTGCAGCGTATTCACGTAACCATCGTTTCATTCTTAACTGATACACATCACGTTTGTAGATTTAGTTCTAACACATCAACACGGATACTCGAAACGAGAACCCTCAGTCACGCATAATAGATTGTTTTCAGATGATTTCGTTATGGTTAATTTAAGGTCTAGACAGTATGGTACGACCCATGAAGTAACATATGAAATTTTAGTGTCACTGTTGTTGATTCTTTCATGTATTGTGTATAGACTTATGAAACAAATAGTATATGTTGCGTCATTTCGTTTTTTTTTTTATTTTTAGAAATATCCCCTGGAAGAAGGCATTTGATGTGCCGAAATGCATTGGGAGAGATGAAATGTTTAGCACAATAATGGAAATGAAAATATTGGTTCATGAATAAAATTACCAGTCATAAACGTGATCCATGAGATGGATAAGCAATGAAATAAAACGTGAAGTTTAATAATCAAAGTTTGGTACAAATTTATTGAACCTCTACACACGAGGATTTGAAGGAGCCCGGGGGACATTCCCCAAATACATGGGGATGCAACCACATAACTACTAATTTACACTTGTAACGGAGAGTGATACCCCGGAGAACCACACAACTTTAAAGACAGTAAAAAAAAACGTAGTGCGCCCTTTTTTCTCTTTTGAACATTGATATCACCATTATAAAATAAAATACTGTAATTGAAGATTGATGAATGTTTGATTTACATCAATGAAGATTATATACTTGTGTGATAGGGACATTGGCAGTGCTAAAAAGGACGAACCCCAATTGGGGAACGCTGCTTTTCATCACTATTTGTTTACACTCAATGATCAGTGAGTGAAACCCTTTATGCACGCTGCAAATTGAATACGATTCCATTCAAGACTGTAATACTGAGAGTGCATGATCCCTTATACAGGTGAATCACAAATAGAGAAAATGCGTCATTCAATGAAGCAGCAAAATGTCACAATGAAACCTTTCTTTGCACTAAAAATTTACTGTTCATGATCAGCTGCTCACTTACATCATGCTGTTCATAAGTCATTGAGAGCAATGAGTACTGCAATCCCTTGGCCAAAAATGGTTGTAGCTAACATGCTGCTCTTAAATCAGTTACTGACCGTGAGGTTATGGAAAAGTACAAACAAGCTACAATTCAAAAAGGGCAACATCCAGGGAAGAAAAACATTGTCACACAATTGAATCAGTCAATATTCACAATAATTACATATCTTCCAGGGCAAGCTATTTTTTTCCCTGCTTAGTGTTAGGGTTGGCTGGTACCCTTTTTTAGTTGGATATATTGTGATATAAAAATGTTAAGAGCACTGTGTCAATGGATCTACATCTGGGAGTCAAGAGAATACGTATGTGCCTGGCTCTCAAGGAAAATTAGAGTGTGCACCTCTGAGACCATATAAAGACTGTGGAGAACCTTCTTTGAGCTCAGACGTCAGTCAGTAGCCAGCCGTGTGCTAAATCACTGCACAGGAAGACAGATTCAGTGGCCCTTTAGGTGTGGCTTGGGGCATTTCTCTTGTACCTAGGTCACCAAGGGTGGTGATGGGATGTCTTCAGTTCAACTCTACATGGAGAAAAGTGGTTACCTGAAAAGGTCCTGATGGGAAGGAGTCCCACAAAGGCTGAATCAAGCGAAATGTCTGCAGAGAAAGAAAGTGTTTTTGCCAGGGTCACTTCTCAACTCATCTGCACTTATTTGATCAAGGGAGGTCCTCTGGTTTCTCATGAGGAACTGTGAGAGATTCTTGGTATTTTCTGTCCAGCTCTCTGGACTCCTGGTGCAGGCTGAGTCTTCCGTACAGGTACGGTTAGCAGCATCAGCAGCAGCCGGCCAGTACAGTGATATTGGGACATCAGGATTCAGAAATGAACAGCACCAACCGTAGTCCTGGAAGCACTACAGAAGCGTTCACACAGGTCTGTGTTAATGTAGCTCTTCAAATTGCTGGAGTGGGGTTCCAGTTTATATTAACTGTCCTTGACAGTTGGGCAGCAGATTACTGCCAATCACTTAATGCAGTCTAACAATTAGAAAATCCAAGCTTGTTGGGGCACATTTTCCATACCTAAGGTATTGAAAGTTTGCCCAGCTCCCAGAATGCTCTTTTTGTCTGATATCTATGTGACATCAGGCATGCACATTCTCTAAAAGTAAGTTTTGGTGAAAGCTGTAGTGTATGCTCTCCAGACAGACCCGTGAGATAAAGTAGCAAGATCAAAGGTAGAAAAGGTGAGCAACGTGATAACCCTTTTTCACTGTGGGGCTCCATCTTGCATTCAGCTTTTGTACAAAAAAACTTTGACATTAACAATAGGTAAGCCGAAGGTCAATGTGATCAGTCTTCCATCCTCCCTAGTCCCGATGCTTGCAATCATTGCTTCCAATGCAATCATGACACTGTTTGCAAAAATCAACTTTTATTCAAAAATAAATGCAACGCACTTCTCATTACTAGAGGTCTTTGGATTTAATTTACACTGGGGCCAGGCTGCATAACTCCTGATTATGTTCTGAAACTATAGCACTGTTTCCACCAGCCAAGACGTCAGACAATGTGATCAAATGGGGTTATCCCCTTAAGACTATGGAGTAGGAAGACCCGATTAAGGTTCCCCTTATCATAGGGTATGGAAAAAAGTCTCAGTTGGGATCATTAAATTTGCAGTTGTACTTCCCTTTCTGAGAAATAGCCCCATTATCCGAGCCTAGAATTACTGAGAAGAGGGTCATGCAGGAGGAACTGCAGAAAATGGCAGGGAAGGGACATTCATCTGGGCACTTACGACCTTTGAGTCTTGAACCATCTTACGGTGTTGAACATCAGACACTCATTGCCGCCTCTCCCTTCTCACTTAGATTCCTCACCATATGAGGTCTCCATGCATCTCCGACCTTTTTCAAAGCATAAAAGCTCTTCCTTACTTCGAGTTGTCTCTATCATCTCCCATTGCCTGAGGGTGAACCCGGTACATTCTCTCCAGCATGTGGCTACTTCGAGGGTCCTGCAACAGCCAGGGAGAGACAATGTGGGAGGGGGATTCAGGTGCTTTAGGGCCAGCGGTCATCAAAATTTTGACACAGCACCCTCAATTGCAGAAGTGGTATTCGTGTTTTCAGCCGCCGGAGGAGAGCACAGCACCTGCACGCTGAAACACTGCATGGCTGACAGAGTGATCGGTGTTGTTATGAGTCCTGAATGGAGAGTGCGATGCCTCACATGAGGATGTTTCTACGGTGCGGCATGGAACGGTGGTGCGCTCCTCTTCTGAGCAGTCCTGCAGGTGAGAAGGGCACTTTTATAAATCTATAGTGAGTCAATAGTTTTGAGTAATGGGTTCCCTTTTTTTCCTGCTTGCTTTTATAAGAGGTCTGTGTCTGTGTCTTTCCCATTGGGGTTTGGAGTTTTCCAAGGAGTATTTAAGGAACTGGCATTTCCTTTCTTCATTGTAACATGGAAGGATAAAGGAGTGACAAGAGGCAGCGTTCACCCTCTCATTCCTCTGAGGGAGAGGAATGAGAGGTGCCTTTGCAACATGAGGGTCATTTTCCTGATGATTCTGAGAGGCTGACAGCCCGGCAGGTTCAAGCCATGATTTCTGAAGCAGTGCCGAGTGCTTTGGGTTCCAAATGTACCAATCCTCGGTCACATGCATCTGCGTATAGGTATGTGGACATTGATGTTGATAGTGACTCATTATCTGGGAGACCCGATGGTTTTGTGAAAAAAATATTTACAGATAAAAGTGTTGCATAACAGGGACTATCTAGGTTTGGATCCACTGCATACTGTCGATGAGGATTGGGAGTTATTTCCACAATATGCCAAGCCTAATGAGGTGGCTCTTTCTCTTCACCCCATGGTTAAAGGCACTCTTTTTTGTGGATAAAAGGAGGCAGATCAGTTTCAGATTCCTGCATTACGCCTATGCTTTGGAGGAGGTGGATGTTCTCCGTCCATCCATTAAAGTATACTCGATCTTGGCTCCCACGATTGACAGGCCATCTTTGAACCCTGATGGTTGTTCTCCAGCGGATCCTGTTGGTAAAAAGGTGGGGTCTGGCTTGAAGCAATGTTTTGGGGTTACGCATCTGGTGTTGAGGGCAGCATCATATCTGGCTTTTGCTTCTCAGTCCTTGGTCAAGGATTTCAACTCTATGGCTGAAGCAATGCAGGAGGGAACTAATGTGTCCGGCATTTTGGTTCCTAGGGAGCAGCAATCTAAACTACTGTTGATTCAGATATCATCAAGACTGCATCTGTATCCTCCAACTCCGTGGTGATGGCCTGGAGACATTTTTGGCTCAAGATTCTCAGAAAACGCCTCCAATCTGAAGCTCCTATTTGAGGGTCACAAACTCTTTAGGGATCAGTTGGATGGCATGTGAGAATCTTTTCGGGTCAATGGTTCTATCTGCAGTGCTGTAACATTTGTCCTGGCGGATTGGTGTCACTACAACGCATGCTTTTACATCGCATGCCTTTACAACGCTGTTTTTACCACGCAGTCCATTACAACGCATAATGCTTTTAGGCGCTGGATAGTGAATTATTTAATTTACTATTCCAACTCCAGTCCCCGTGGATAGCAGGGAAGGTGTTGGATAGTAAATTAAATATATTTCCTATCCTAGAGCGCTCCCCAGCGCAATGCGTTGTAATGGTATGCGTTGTAATGGTTGCGATGTAATGGTAGTGCGTTGTAAAAAATGCGTTGTAAGTGATGCTCCCCGTCCTGGCAATGCTTTGGCTTGGATTCATCTCATATGGTGAGGAATCTAAGCAAGAGGGACGAGGAGGGAATGCTTTGATTACCTAATGGTAATTGCATTACTCCAAGTCCTACATTCCTCCCTCCCAGCCCTGTGGTTGCAGTCCAACAGCGTTTTCAGAGGCTTGTAGAAGCAGCAGAAGTTATGGGGGAGGGACTTTTATGCTTTGGAAAGAGTTGGAGAGGCTGTGAGACCTCATATGGTGATTATTCTAAGCGAGAGAAGGACTTGGAGTAATGGAATTACCAGTAAGTAATCAAAGCAATATTCCAGAGCTGATGGAGAGTAAAAGGGACACAGTATAAAAATACATTGTTTTTTCCTTTACCTTTTTATTTTTTATTTTGATCATGTCAGTAAATAGGTGTTTAAATGTTAGATTTTACTTCTTAGATTGTGTAAAGGACAGTGCAGAATGTGACAGCACTGGTGAGAATGTGTCCAACACTGCTGTAATCTATTCAGTTTAGCCTGGGGTGATGTTGTGCGTAGACTGCCACCATCCCTAATGGCTTGTGAGTGCAGCTGTTATTTTGGAAGAAAGAGGCCCCTACCTAAACAGATGAACCCTAGTAGGGATATTACACTTCGGTGAAAGCTGGCCTGTACACCGGGTTATGTGTATATTTCCTTAAATGCCATCACACATTGTTACTAAATAGATTGACTAACACCATAGTATGTGAATTTATAAAACTTTTTTTTAATTATCTTTTTTCTCATAAATATTGTATAGTTTTTTCTTTTGCAGTTTGTATACTTTTTTTAACAATAATTCATAAAATTCAAACATATATATATACAACCAATCTATATGGCTTCTTATTTGCAATGATACATATTCTGGTACATATATCAACCGATGATTATCATCGCCAAATACAAAACCGAATCCAACGCGTTTCAGCGAATGGCCTTCATCAGGAGTTCTGTATTTTCACTTCATGATTAAATACTTGAGCGTCTTGGTAGTATTTTTATCCAGTATGTAAGTATTGGTAGTATAGTAGTCCTGGATCAAGTTAAAATCTGTTATTTATTATGGTCAGACTTAGGTTGTGTAGGTCAAGTTCAAGTCACGATCGATCCTGTGTGGTGCGATGTGCTTCTGTGACACTGAGTTCTATCTGATAGTTTTGAGTATTGATAATTCTGTGAGTGCAGCTGGCCACAAATCTAAGCTGCATAGCTGGTGGTGTTTGAACAATGAGTTGTCTATTCTTTCAAATCATTCCCACTACTTTGTTATGGGTAGCTATTATCTCTTCTCTCGTTAAAACTCTTCCAATATGTTTTGGCCCTCTCCTCTGGTAAGACCACTGAAGAGTGGCTATTTTATTTTCCAGATCTCTAGGGCCTAGGTTTGAAAAAGTATTTTGCGATTGCAATGCTTGCTTAACTCAGAGTTGTTGTTTTTTATTCGGAAAGGCTTTTTCAAGTTGTAAAATATATTTTGAGGTCAATTATAAATTGCAAACAGGACAGGGCATGAGTGATGTGCCCCCTTCTATTTCTGTGTCAAAATAGTATGTATCATATGTCTGAGATCGCAAATGCAGGTACAAACCATTGAGGTGTTACAAACCCTTGAATTAGGGTGGTAAATGATTCACAAAGGGATAACTGTCCCCTTTCATTTGATTTTTTAGGTTGAGCCAGAGCCAGCGCGTTATAGCACTGATCTGACGATGATCTGTTGTCCACAGACAAGCCCCTCATACTCCCCCGCCCATAGTTTTAATTAGCTTGTGTCTTTGTCCTTCGTACATGCTGGCTTCTGATTTCTAAATAGGCTTGTTAGTCCCTCATTAGCATGGCCATGTCTTCATTTGTAACCTGTAGGAAAATCAAAAAAGGGGGGGGGGGAAGAGGTGGTGCTGTAGGGCACCGAGTTGGGCACGTCCTCCTCTTCCAAAAGTAACAGTAATCAAAGAGGTCCACTCTAGGAGGATCTGTGTGTATCCTGATGTCTATGGAATACACACAATGTGTTAGAATACCCCTCACACACCAAAAGGGCCCTTGGTGTCATGCTTCATCATCGGGGTCTTCCCGCCCGGCTGCCGGACGGGGCAGTGCTGCGACAAGCGACTACACTGGAGCACCTTTTAAATGAGGGTGCTATGTGAGTGAATTGGAGTGAGTGTCAGTGGGGTCAGGAGTGATGAAAAAGTGATGTTAAAAATACCTGGCCTAGCGATAGAAAAAATTATTTAATAAACACTGGCTGGTATTATTAAAAGAAGTGTTGTCCGAAAGGGTAAGCGGGTTAATGGGCTTACTTTCCTGTGCGGGTCAACATGTTTCGGGGCGCCATGCCCCTTCGTCAGGACCGGGGTCAGATCCCCCTGTCACTCACTAATGTATCTCCACAAAAAGGTGTATGTACAAAAAAAGTTGTGGTAAATAAATTTATCAATTTATCAATGTGTATAGATATATAGTTTATATTAATACACTTCCCTTGCTAATGTTAAGATACTATTGTAGTATGCCTGAAAGACAAGAGCACCGTATTATTAATGCGCGGATCCCACAGCGCTAATCTCTGAATTACCTGTGGGGGAGAAAAAGACATACATACATATAGCAGTAGTCTGGCGTCATGGAACCCCATGTGAGGTCCATAGTTTCAATAATTAAAGAGGTGATTGATTTGGCACAGTACAACACACACACACATGAACACACACACACTATTGGCAGAGCCAATAATTCTGTTGGAAGAATTCTGTACTTGTTGTTATTTATATACATACTTAGCAAGTTGAGGAAAAATGCCCCAAGAGCCAACACTAGATCGAAGGGTATTCAATGGTCCAACTGCAGGTGAGACAAAATATGGGAAAATGGGGGGTTTCTAGTGCTAGGTTTTAAAGGTAAGTTCCTTCTAAGTTGTGGTGGTGACACAGCAAATGCCATGGTATTATTGTTTCCCCCAATCGGCTATGCCGTACTTACTCAACCCCCAGCCTCGATGTGCTTCCTCCTCCGTCCGTGGCTTCCGTGATATTGAGGATGGAAGCAAGGGTGGGTGCTTTTATAGTGGTGCTAATAGGCATAACAGGGATGGTCTGGTTAATTAAGGGCTGCTGACTTCGGACAGCTGTGTCCGAAATGGGAGGTTGCCTAGGTCTCGGTAACGTGGTGGCCATTGTTGACTAGTCATGCAACTAACTTCAAGTTTATGGAAGAATCAGCGAGATGCAAACGCTTTCCGCCATTACAAAGTATTAGTTTTGTTAATTTAGAGTAGTTTGCGAGGTCGGAAAAACCCTTTATTTGTCTCGTTGCTTCCCGGTCCGTTGTGCGCATGGGCGGGACCGTGTTCCGGGTCTGCGCATGCGTGGTAGAGTGTTCTCTACCCGAGGATGCGCGGTAGAAAGGGCGAGAGTCCGCGCATGCGCGGAAGACGGTGACACAATGTTCCTTGATCTATTACTGTCGGAAAGGGTTTTTGATGCCGAGGGAAGTGTTCACAAAGATCCTAGTATATAAAACGGAGTGGCTTTACTGTTATTTTATTTGAAAGAGAAAGGGAGGGGGAGGGGGGAAAAAGAACCTGCAGGCTATTCATGGGCAGAAAGGCTAAGTGGTGTAATACATTTAATATTGAAATTAGCCTATATTTATGCAAAGAAAGTGGCAGGCTTCTGTGTTTTAGATACTGTTATGCAGTTATTTAGCAGGCATATAAGATGACAGCAGGACATGACTGCAGATTGGGCTATATTGTCTTACAACATGGGGCTGGTCAAGAATTTAGTTGCGACCAGGGTATATCATTGTTCAGTCCTGTACGATGTGTACCCAAACGATGCACCCATCGTTGCTCCTTCATTAAAAGGTTTTGGTCATTATTGAAAACCTCGATGACCGTCCATCTCAGATCATGAATGCTGTGACCCCTCATCACATAGTGTGTCGCCATTTTAGTGGTGGTTTTTTTGCAGCACACATTGCTGCGGTGTTCATTCATGCGGATCTTCACTGGTCTGCTTGTCATCCCTATATATTCTTTTTTACAGGGACAAGTGATTAGGTAGACCACATTGCGGCTGTTACAATTGGTAAAAGCACGTTGTTCCCATGTGGTTTGATTGGAGAATGTGATGGTGCGGCTTTTCTGCGTGTATTGACAGGACGCGCATAAGCCACACGGGTGGTGGCCTCCAACTTTTGTGAGTCTGGTGGGGACGTTGAACTCGGTGTTTTTTGGCCTTGTATGAACCAACATATCTTTAAGATTCTTGCCTCTCCTATGTGAGAACATGGGTTTGGGAAAATCCAGTTTACCACAGTTGAGCACTCTCCAATGTTTGTTCACTATTTTCGTGATGTGGTTCGAGTTGGTGTTATATGTTGTCACACAGATGGGTCTTGGGTCCGGTTCCTTGTCACCGGTTTCTTCTAGTAGGGCCTCCCTGTTGTTATTGCGGGCTCTCTTTTGGCCTCTTTGAACAATGGCTTTCGGATAGTTTCTATTCAGTAGTTTGCATTGCAAATCTGCCGCTTGGGTCTTAAAATCCTTGATGTTACTGCAGTTGCGCCGCAGTCAGAGGAATTGCCCGTAGGGTAGATTCTCGCGTAGGTGTCGAGGGTGAAAGCTGTCGTACAGTAACAAACTGTTTTTAGCTGAGGGTTTGAAATGTGTGCTTGTTTATAATTTCCCATCTTTGGGGTAGATGTTCAGATCGAGAAACACTAGGTTCTCTATGGAAACAGTGTGAGTAAATTTTAAGAAACTATCTTGTTGGTTTAGCCATTCCATAAACAGGTTGACTGAGTCTTGGTTCCCCCTCCAGATCACGAGCACATCGTCAATGTACCTCTTCCACGTAACTACGTGGTTTCTGTAGGGGTTCAGGTCGTTGAGGATCTTTGATGTTTCCAGGTGGTAAACGTATAAGCCTGCCAGACTGGGGGCACAAGTACTTCCCATACTAGTGCCGTGCTTTTGCAGATAGTAAGTATCCTCATACTGAAAGTAGTTTTTCTTCAGTGTTAGGGAGATGCATTCAAGTACCACCTGTCTTGGTGTATGGTATTTCCAGGGGGTGGAGAAAAGAACTTCTTCTATTATCTCTAAAGTTTCCTGATGAGGAAGACTCGTGTAGAGACTCTACATCCAAACCTACTAAAAGGTGTTGTTCTGGGTCGAACTGTATCTCTCTGACCAGCTGTAGGACAGCTTTTGTATCTCTCAGATAGGTGCTGGTTGCCTGCACAATGGGTCTGAGAAATGAGTCAGCAAATTTTGACAGTGGTTCAAGGATTGAATCGATACCAGATACTATAGGGCGCCCCGGTGGATAGGGGGCATCTTTATGAATCTTCGGTATCGTGTAAAAATACGGTGTTTTGGGGTTGTCTTGAATCAGAAATTCACTTTCTTTTTTAGAGAGCCAATCGTGTGCTGTGGCTTCTTCGATCATTATCATAATACAGATCCTGACCTTCTCCGTTGGGTCATCCCTAAGTACTTCGTAGTTGCGTCTGTCTTCCAACAACTTTCTACATTCCCTATTGTAGTTTTCATAGGTTAGTATGACTGTGGCTCCGCCCTTATCGGCCGGTTTAATCACTATGTCTTGGTTGTTGGCAAGCTCATGTAGAGCAACTCTCTCCAGTCTGGTGATGTTCTGGAATCTACTGCCTGTATCTGTGGGTAGTTTTTCTAGATCCTCCATCACTGCTTTCTCAAAAGCCAGGAGTTCTACCGGCATTGTACAGTCAGGTGGAGTAAAGGTGGATTTTTTCTTTAGACCTGTGTCTGATTGGTCATTAGTCTCATTCTCAGATTTCTGAAAGAATGCTCGTAATTTCAATTTTCGTATAAACTCTTTCATTTCCTGGCAGATTTTAAATTTGTCCATTTTGTTGGTTGGGACAAACCCCAGCCCCTTGGACAGGACTTTCTCTTGGGCTTCTGTTAATTCCAAATCAGAGAGGTTCACCCACCCTTGCTTCCATCCTCAATATCACGGAGGCCACGGATAGAGGAGGAAGCATACCGAGGCTGGGGGTTGAGTAAGTATGGCATAGCCGATTGGGGGAAACAATAATACCATGGCATTTGCTGTGTCACCACCACAACTTAGAAGGAACTTACCTTTAAAACCTAGCACTAGAAACCCCCCATTTTCCCATATTTTGTCTCACCTGCAGTTGGACCCTTGAATACCCTTCGATCTAGAGTTGGCTCATGGGGCATTTTTCCTCAACTTGCTAAGTATGTATATAAATAACAACAAGTACAGAATTCTTCCAACAGAATTATTGGCTCTGCCAATAGTGTGTGTGTTCATGTGTGTGTGTGTTGTACTGTGCCAAATCAATCACCTCTTTAATTATTGAAACTATGGACCTCACATGGGGTTCCATGACGCCAGACTACTGCTATATGTATGTATGTCTTTTTCTCCCCCACAGGTAATTCAGAGATTAGAGCTGTGGGATCCGCGCATTAATAATACGGTGCTCTTGTCTTTCAGGCATACTACAATAGTATCTTAACATTAGCAAGGGAAGTGTATTAATATAAACTATATATCTATACACATTGATAAATTGATAAATTTATTTACCACGACTTTTTTTGTACATACACCTTTTTGTGGAGATACATTAGTGAGTGACAGGGGGATCTGACCCCGGTCCTGACGAAGGGGCATGGCGCCCTGAAACATGTTGACCTGCACAGGAAAGTAAGCCCATTAACCCGCTTACCCTTTCCGACAACACTTCTTTTAATAATACCAGCCAGTGTTTATTAAATAATTTTTTCTATCGCTAGGCCAGGTATTTTTTAACATCACTTTTTCATCACTCCTGACCCCACTGACACTCACTCCAATTCACTCACATAGCACCCTCATTTAAAAGGTGCTCCAGCGTAGTCGCTTGTCGCAGCACTGCCCCGTCCGGCAGCCGGGCGGGAAGACCCCGATGATGAAGCATGACACCAAGGGCCCTTTTGGTGTGTGAGGGGTATTCTAACACATTATGTGTATTCCATAGACATCAGGATACACACAGATCCTCCTAGAGGTGGACCTCTTTGATTACTGTTGGTTCATTTGTAACCTCCCATGGCTACTGGCCCCTTTACTTGGTTGTTACATGGTACGTGTACTATTTTCTTTATTGAGTTTCTCCTACATTAGGTACCGCAACGTATTTTGCTTACATTCAATGGGCCTTGCCCGCTATCATTTTCGAAGGACCTGGGACAATGGCAGCTGTTTGTTTGCAATGCCATAGGTCTTGCATTTTAATGTGAGACCTATAGCATTGCAAATATTTTTTGTGCTGGGTCCTTTGACCCACACTGGAATTGTTTGGTTGTTCTCTCTAGACTGTTGAATAGTGTTGACTTTCTCTTTACAGGCACTCATGTCCCGCATCCCTTGACATTTAATTAAGCACGCCCGCCCCTGCCATTGGCTCGTACGGACTGGTTAGAAGGACTGTGTCAACCGAGGGGATAAACACGCACTTCCCTCTCCCAGGCAGCCGGCTTCCCCCGGGGACGGGATGTGTCATGGAAAATTCAGCTCCAGTCGGCGGCACATCACATGGTCTCCTAGCAACCAGCCAGGGTACCAGCGTTTGAACAGGGAAGGCCCTGTCCTTCTATAATAGGGCTTCAGTGGGGACTGCCTTGTGCACGCTCTGTAGAGTCTGCTGTGCACGTGCTGGGGAAGTGTCCTGGCCTCCTGCAAGCTAGCTGTGCTGTGTACTCAGGATGATTACTGCCTCCTGCAGTACAACTGTGCTGTACATGAGAACAGTGCTGTATGATAAAGTATTCCAGCCTTCGGCAAGAAGGCTCTACTCTATTTGCTAATAGTGCTGTATATTAAAATGTTTACTGACCTCTGGAGGTCAGCTGTGCTGTTTGAGAGGAGTGCTGCTTGCTAGGAACCCCTCGCTGCTGGATTTGACGGCAGCATTTGATACCGTTAACCATGGGGTCCTATTAGAAAGGCTAAAAGCTGTAGGTATCAGAGACACGGTCCTAACCCTATTCTGGTCCTTCTTAGACGCCAGAGTACAACAAATCAACTGGGATGGAATTCAGTCTGGAGAGTTTCTTCTCCCGTGCGGAGTTCCCCAGGGATGGGCACTCTCCCCCACCCTATTTAACCTGTATGTGACTCCACTGTCCAAACTCATAAAAGCTCATGGCCTGCAACTGGTGCCTTACACAGACGACACTCAGCTAGTGGTGTCACTTACTCAGACAGTAGAAGTCACAGCGGAGCATTTCCGTAACTGCCTCCTAAGTGTAAAGAGCTGGATGAATAAGAACTTTCTAAAACTAAACACTGAAAAAACAGAGGTGATTGAATTTGGACAAAAACCCTCAATCTGGAATCAACTATGGTGGCCTCCAGAAGCTGGCATTTGTCCCGTCCCGGCACAAAAAGTTAAGAACCTAGGGTTTGTGATCGATAAAGATCTTACACTCAGTTCACAAGTCAATCAAGTCACATCGGCCTGTTTTTTCACAATCAAGGTCCTTAGGAAAATACTGCCATTTATACCCTTTACATTAAGGAAAACGATAGTTGGAGCCCTGGTTTTATCACGCATAAACTACTGCAACGCAGTGTACCTAGGAACTGGTGAAAGAAGCTCTCCAAACTCCAGTCACTGCAAAATACCGCAGCAAGTTGGATCTTCCGAAAGGTCACCCGTCACCCGACATCCAATGGCATACGCCAACTCGTTTGGATTCCTGTTCGGCGTAGAGTACAGTTCAAGGCCCTCTGTCTAGTCCACAAAACTATAAATGGAAGAGGGGCTGAGGACATGAAAAGTATTTTTCCTCGCTATGTGCCACCGCGCACACTAAGATCTGTTAGTCTGCGCTTGATCTGACTACCAAAAATAAAGAGAACCAGGTGGCCCGGCAAGTCTTTCTCACACCAGGCAGCAAAGCTATGGAACACCATGCCCACTGAGATACGCCTAGAAACAAACAAGATCCGTTTCAAAAAGGCATTAAAAACCTGGCTCTTCACCATGGCCTAACTGATAGTTTCATCCTAAATCCTTCATGCAGCGCCAAGACACCCCGCATTAGTGCGCATAAATAATTCCGTCAGTCAGTCAACGTCTGCATCATCCGTGAACCCTCCAACCCCAGCTCAGCTTTGGTGTTTGGTAGTACTGCATGCTGAGGAAAGAGCCAGTGCTTTGGGAAACACAGGGGTGCACCATATTCTTGTGAAGACAATGCATCACAGCGTTTTAAAAATATTGGATGTGGCACTGCTAAATTTGGGGCAGCTTCGAATTCCGCCATTGTTTTGTAAATATACTTCCATGTTTCTGGCTGAAGGTGTAGGTTAGTGTTTTGAAACGTAACAGCATAGAATGTAGTAGTAGTAGATGTGGGGCTTCTGATTTAGCAAGGAAGTACATCATTTACATAGTGAAGACTTCAACAGAAGGCAATATGTAGACCTCTAGTGGGAAAAGACAGTCAGCAGTAGGGCACTCCATCACTTTGATTGGAGTTCGGGGGGGGAAGTGTTGGGAAGAAGAATATGCATATCATAAGCATATAGCTGGTAGGAGAAGACAATCAAAGAGTCTAGTGTGAAATGAGCAGCGTAGAGGACCCAGAAATTAGTCAAGTAGACCACCAACTGGCAGAGGATTTGGCTGGAGAGTCAGGAACACGAGAGTCAGGAACACCACAGGACATAAAAATCAGGCAAAAGATAGTAGGGACACTAGTTGAGTGCTTGGCTAGTTATCCATAATGTGCTGAGAGCAGACAAGAGAATAGTGTGGTCGCCAGTATTGAGAATGGCACAGAGGTCAAGGAGTATTGTTATAAATGATCGGTGATGAAGTCGGTTACATACGAATATGCAATTTCAGTGTAGTGTAAAGATCTAAAGCCAGATTGGAAAGAGTATCTTAGGTTATGGGAAATAATAAAATCAGTGAGTTAAGGTCGAGGCAATATAAGATTTTAGAGAAGAATGGTACCAGTAAAACAAGATGGTGGTATGCAGGCTTGGGTGGGTTGGCAATGGTTTCTTATGTAGCACCGCACCACTACCTGACCTGAAGCAGAAAGTAAGAAACAGAGCTCAGAATAGCTACATTTGATGCTAAAAAGGACAGGGTGTGGGATGGGAAAACTAGAGAATTGATATGTGGATACAAAGGGTCAGATGATGCGCATAAAGTACTGTAGATATGAGGGTAGTAAGAGATGTCAGGGAGAAGGCAGATAGTTTGATGTTGTTAATGGTAGGTGGAAGGGAGAAGTGGTGTTGTCAAGAGCAAGTGATGAATGGTCCAAATGTTTGTGATTTTAGAGGATAAATATGATGCAAAGTTAGAGGCAGGTAGAGGGACTGGGTGAGTGAGAGGCAAGATAGTAAAATAACTAAAATGTATTACCATCTTCTGTTTTTACTTCTCGCGCTGCGAGAGAGCAGTGAGGTGATGCTCCTCCGCCATAGCAGAGGAGCCGCCACTGGACTCAAGGTCAAAATGGTGATACGTGTTATGGTGTTAAGCTGGCAAATTTTCCGTCAGAATCGATAAAGGAGGAATCAGTGAAACTAGGAGGACAGTGCTCCTTTCTGCCTACCCAGACTATGTGAACTGCATTTTATCCAATTGCTTTGTAGCCAATTATGATAAAAATTTAACTTAAAATGCTTTTTTGTCAGCATTTTACCAGTAAGGACAAGACTAGTTTAGCCCACTGTAATACTATCGGGATAATCCATGAATGCCTTTTCAGGTGTGACTGCAAAACCTCACATTTTCTGATCGATTTATTTGAAAATATAAAATTCGAATTTAGGGCCAGATGTAGATAATCTTGATTTACCGATTCTAAAATACCGAATTTTACCGATTTGGTATTTTAGAATCGATAAATGCTATATAGGTAAATATTCTGTAAGTATTACCGAATCGGTATTTACCGAATAGCTATTTACCGATTTGGTAATTCCCATTCATTGAATTGGGTGGCAGGGTGTCACATTGACATCCTGTTGCACCCCTGAATAGTGCATGGGTGCACATGTGGCAGACATACATGCCTTAATGTCTGCCACATCGCACTGTTGTAAAAGCAAAATAATTGCTTTTACAAAGGTTTTCAATATTTACCACCAACTTGTAGTTGGTGGTAAATCCCGAATCCTTACCTATGCAATGCACTCATGTGAGTGCTCCCTACATTGCAAATTCTGTAATTTACAGATTCTGTATTTTAAGGAATCAGTAATTTACCGATTCATTGAAAAACTGAATTGGTAAATTACCCAATTTATAATTGAGGCCACCTACATCTCAGTAGCCTAATACCGGTCGGTAACAGCCGAAATTCAGTCACTTTCAGAATTTTGTTGTGGAGGGCCTGAATGCCAAAAATCCTTGATTTTTTTGGATACTTTTTAAGTGGCCTTTAGGAATGCTGATATCTGTGTAGATTTTGACCACATTTTTGAAAATAGTGCTGTAAAATGCACCACTTGGCACCATTTGCTTTCACCATTTTTTGACTGAATGATTCCCAGAAATGTTTTTATAAACGGTCAAGATTGTTCATTTTGGTGTCTCCTTTGTGATTGAAGATGGCGAGGTGGGGGGCGGGGGGGGGGGGGGGAGGGGGGTCCTGTATTTTCTTACGACACCCTTGAGGACAACTAAGTATACACATTGAAACTTTGTATAACATTGACACATTCCGAAGAGAGTAATTGCTCATGATTAATCTCAAATACCCCACAATGATAATGCCTTTCTCTAAAGTCCGCCACATGCCATTTACCATCTGCACAAAATGCACAAAAGATGAAAATTGTACTTACGAAGCAAATAGCTGGAGTGACAAACTGCCAACAAAGCTTGGCAATTGGCCAGGGTCGGTAGCCAATCATATCCTCAATATTGTCATAGAAACGATCAGCACCTACACAAAGAGAAAATATTGTGTTGGGAACATTCAAAATGGAAACTCAGCCAGGATTCAACAAAATGAATTGTATCTTCTACTTTGTTGCTTCATAAATAAAAAATAAAAAAAGAACACAGTGAGGTGCTTTTTCATTTACAAGCAAGCAGATACATCATGAACCTTACCCTTGTGGTGCCTATGCTACAGGAAAGGCTAGCTCAAGGGAGTAAATGGAAATATATTACAAATGCATATTATATGTATTGCAATTTCTTTAGAGGTCTGGAACCGTGAAATTGAATGTAATTCAATTTGTTACCTTGTTGGCACATTGGTTCTTCAGGCATTCAGTGTTAAATTCTTCAGTAGCAGGCACTAACTACAGCGGCCGCTAGTAGCACAGAACAGCGGTGGGCCAGCACTGAGGAAAAGAATAAAAATAGAAAAGAAAACTTACCTGACGCCTCATCGCCTCAGTGTTCTGCAGCTCATGATGCTCATGCTCCCAGGCTCCCCTGCGGCAATCCAGACGCTCCTCTCATGCTGGTATTACTCACCATGAGACAAGCACTGGGATTGGGAAGAGCGGGCTGGTTGTCCGCTCCAACAAGGAGTGGGAGCCTGTGCCTGCTGCTTTCCATGCACCAGCATTGAGATAACTAAGTGCGCATGATGGTTTGGCCACCCTAAAACAGTCGGCCAAACCGTCATGCTCACTTGCACTGCCCTGTGTCCACCAATCCTCCTGCTGCTGTCAGAGGATGGCCCCGCCTTCAAGACTCGGCTCCTATTGTAAGATAGTATAATAAAATGATAAAGCAGTTATATAAATTGCTTTATTATCATTTTATTTTACACGTTGCATGTTTTCATCTGCTGTCAGTGGGGCGACGCCCCTCCGTCATAACAGGGGAGCTGCCGCTAGGTAACTAACGAGCATTACAGTTTGTTTGGAATTTTTTCATTCTTCTCCATCTTTTCATCATCTCAATCCTAAGATACTGCAGGCTCTTGATCACTGGAGTTCGAGCTCCTGCCCATGAAACTGTTATACCACACTGTGGTCTTAATCATCTATCACACACCTCACTTCTCCAAGATTTTACCCACACTCTATGTGTTCCAATAGATTACTCTTCATAATGTCACTTCCTGTGTTCCCCTGTCTGCCTGTTATAACTATCAACTCATCAGTGTTCATTTAGCTATTGTTTAAAATGAAACCTTATTTTCACATAGAACTTCACAACACACTTCCATTTTTAAGCATTGCCAATAATAGATATCATTATTAACCATTTTAAGATATTCGATTAACGAAGGTCTGAAGTCCAATTCTGGCAGAGAGAGGGTAGTTCTGACGGTGCACTTGCCACTTCACATGCAACACTAGGTACTTCCCAGTGTCCTCCCTTCTGAGAGTTGTTGTTGATTGCTGCCAACCTGAATGGGGTCGGGCATCCAACTTCAGGTACATCACTGTAGGTTTTAGGTTTGGTTAATCAGGGTCACACTACCAGACAAACAACCACTGTGCAGATAGTTTTTTAGTATTCTGGTCATGACAAATTGCTATTTGATCTTAGGACTATTCAGGCAAGAAACATGTTGACGATTTAGAAATTGCTCCCACCTGAACATTATTTCAGCAGTGTGCCACCCTTGTTTTGATTGGGTTGGAGGTCTCGTTGATTAAAGTGTTTCACTGGATAACCTCCATATCCAATTTTAATCCACAACTTAGAACACCCACTTTCTTCACATCCATCTACACACCAAGTCCCTATACCCACACAGAACCCAACAGCACTTTGGAATAAAAGATCTCGGGCAAAGAGCCCCTCATAGGGAGCCCATCAGGTATTGCAGCGCCGACCTGACGAGGAGCATGCCCTATGATGAAGCATGACACTCAACCAGGTGTGTGAGGGCCTTAATTCCAATAGGGAGAATTCCTTATTCCTCCTATAACCTTAGACTGAGGACCACCCAGTCCTGTTATCCCTTCTGTCTTCCCTTCTGCATACCTTCTTGTATTGATTATTTGAGAGGCGCATATGCTGGACCTTAAAACGCCCACAGTCCTTTCCCTTTGAGTTATTAAATATAGAGAAACAATTAAAGAGGCACCATATAGATTCTTCTTCTTCTACCTTAAGCTCTCTATTTCCTGTGAAAAACAGAAGTAAAGTATGCTCTAGGAAGCCAGAGGTTTACAAACCGATGAGGACAGTTCCGAAAACGTTCTGCTTTAAAAAAGAAAGGTCAGCAAGCTCTGAACTTGGATGTCACTCAGAATTCTCCTGAGAGGTGCCCTTGCTTTTTTCCCTTTGGTGATGATAAGTTCATTGTTTTAATAGGGAAGAACAAACAAAGAAATAGCTTGGAAACAATCTTTTGCCTACCAACTTCTTGTATGTGAAAAGTAATATGGGTTTCCCAGACCTTGTTGCTTTAATTCCAATATACTGCTTAACATAGTCTTCCTGTGCATCCATATATAATGGATCTGAATCTTAAAGAATGGAAAGGCCTGGATAAAATAGCTGTTCCCGGATTTATGGCTCAACCCATTATCAGAAATGACTGATACATTGCCTGTTGCAGCTACTGCTGACTCTTTGGTGAAGAAAACATTTTGGGCATAAAACAATGACAGATATGGCAGAGGAGGAGAATTTGAAAAGTCCAGCACATTGATTTCAATTTTAAAAGTAGTAGATTGAGAGTTGTTATATATGATGACGGAACATTGTTGTCATAAGAATATCCCATGTATGTGATATGGAAGTTCACCCTTCCCCTGACTGCCCATCTGCATGTGTAATTGGTATCCTGATATTTACTTTTGACACTGGTCTCATGATAATCAAGGCTTGCTCCTGACAACGCAAGATGCAGGTCCTGTGACCTGGAGGGGAACATTAAGTATATGCTTAAAGTAGGAAGAGGACTATTGTCCCTGTCTTAGATATAGAACATACGGTGGTCGTAACCTGCTGTGAGAAGCATCTCTTTACACAAAGGTTGTGTCTGGAGAGCATTCAGAGTAGAGCCATCCCAAATCAGTTCGGAAGTTTGAGATAGTGGATCCACATCCCATATCTAGAAAATGGTGTAAAAGTGAGACTGAAATCCACCCACTTAGGTCATTTCAATTTCTTCAAGACCAAAGAAGGAAGTTTTCCAGAGTACTTGTAATATTGCTTTATGATGAAGGTTGGTGTCTGCTTGACAGCTAGTGTTCCAGAAGTGAAAGAACATCACATTAAGGGCCTGAATATAACTTTGGCGGTGTTGCAGCGGGCTGCCATGCCAGCCCTCCAATGCTACACTGCCAAAGCCGTCCACCAATTGCTCACCAGACTAGCAATTTTCCTGGTCTGGCAGGTGGTGCTTTGTGGTGAGCCTTAGAAAGCACCTCAATTTATTTATTTATTTTTAAGATTTGTAAAGCGCGACTTTTACCCGTGGGTGTCTTGGCGCTGTGACTCAGCTTATTATCTCAGTGAGAACATTATCAAGCTTTAAAAATGTTACAATGAACAGGAAGGTTATTGGTTGAGTAACCAAGTTTTCAGCAACTTTCTAAACTGAAACAATGATGGGGTAGATCTTATCACCATTGGAAGAGTATTCCAGAGTCTGGCGGCGGTGTTTGTAAAACATCTGTCGCCCCAAGTGACAGTCCTGGTCCGTGCCACTGTCAGCTGGTGCATATGTTCAGATCTAAGTGATCTATTAGGTTGATAGAAGATAAGCTTCTGTTTAAGAAACACCGGGCCGAGACCATGTAATGCTTTAAAGGTGAGGCACAAAGTTTTGAATCTGATCCGATTTCTCACAGTTAGCCAGTGGTAGCTCCTGATTACTTGCTTAATTGGTTTAAATTTGGGGGTGCCGGACAGTAGCCTTGCTGCTGCGTTTTGGATAAGTTGTAATTTGGCCACCACCCGAGATTGAGCATTCGCAAATAATCCATTACAATAATCCAAGGATGAAAGTACCAAGGAGCTCACCACCGTTTTCCTCGCATTATCTGAGAGAAATGGTAAAAATTTTTTTTAGGAGTCTGAGTTTGTGGAAGGCAGAAGATGCTATCTGATTGACATGGTTAGCAAAATTCAACTTTTCATCGAAAATTATCCCTAAATTCCTAACCTTATGAACAGGGGTTGGAGGGGCTCCTAGTAATGGGGGCCACCAGACAGAAGACCACAAGGGAGATAACTTTCCGAAGATAATTACCTCAGTCTTCTCTGAGTTAAGTCTTAAACAGTTTCCAGCCATGCCAACATGCCTTCCTGAAACCGAACCGCCACCTCTTCTCCATCATTCTTGATGGCAAGCACCAACTGGGTGTCGTCGGCATATGTGGTAAGGCTCATCCGGTAGTTTTTAATAACCCTCGCTAAGTCCGACACATAGATATTGAAAAGTGTCGGACTTAGGGATGAGCCTTGAGGAACACCACATGGTAGGGCAAGATCAGCAGATTTAAAAGATCCCAGAGTTACTGCCTGTGTTCTTCCCGACAAAAAAGAGGCGAGCAGGGCCCTAGCCATAGAATGTATGCCCAGTTCTTCGACACGGTCAATCAAGATGGAGTGATGGACCGTGTCGAAGGCCGCAGACAAATCCAGTAGGACCAATACCGCTGTGCCCCATTGGTCCCTGATGGTCCTGATGTCATCAGCGGCCTTGATAAGTGTGGTCTCAGTCCCATGCATTTTGCGAAACCCAAATTGAGAGTCGTCAAGCAGAGTGTTTTGTTCAATATATTCCGACAATTGCTTGTTCATTGCTTTCTCGGCTACTTTGGCTAAGAACGGCAAGCTAGCGATAGGTCTATAGTTTTTCAGCGTAATTTTTTCTAGACCAGATTTTTTAAGGAGAGGTTTCAGTAGGGTATTCTTTAGCCTATCCGGAAAGACCCCTGATTTGAACATCCCATTGCAGACTCGTGTTATGACTTTACTAATTAGATCAATTACTGGGGCAAACATTTTAGGGGGGCAGGGGTCTAGGGCTGAGCCCGTTTTTATAAGCCTGATGATATCAGCTGTCTGCTCCTCCTTTATCTCTTTGAATTGGGCAAGTGAGCACTCAAAGGGTTTGCATGAGGAAGTGGATTTCAATTTAATAGGGGTTTTCATTACTGAAAACTCAGAATAAATATCATTCACTTTAGAAAAGAAAAAGTTTGCCAGTGCATCACAAAATTCCTGCGAAAGAGGAGGACCCAGGTCTGCGGATTTCCCAGTCAGTGATTTTACCACCTCATATAGTTGTCTACTTGAGGTTTTAGAATTTTCGATTTGTTCCTCAAAATATTTCTTTTTTGCCTCCTGAATCATTTATTTATAGACAGCTAGTGTTTCTTTGTATATAGATTTACTTTAACTGTCATATGTCTTTCGCCAATTTCTTTCATGGTTCCCACAGACCTGTTTTTGCTTTCTAAGGGTTTCTGAGAACCACGGGGCCAAGGGGACTTTCCTGTTTTTTTAGATGTATTTAAACGGCACATGTGCCTCCACCGCATTGCCCAACCAGGTGAAAAACTGATCCACCGCTGCGTTGGGGTCATCCGAAATAACGGGACAGGATTTAGTCAGCAGATTTCTAAAGATCTCGTAATCAATATCTTTCCAAACTCTAAACATTTCCTGAGTTGGAGGGGCCCTTTTAGGAATAGGAGCCTGATTGATAGGAATATGGCACAGAATACCGTAATGATCAGACCAAGTGAGTGGCAGTACATCACGTATTACTAACTCATTAATGTTAGAGAAAATGCCGTCTAATGTAAGTCCAGCCTCGTGTGTGGGTACATTTATAAACTGAGTTAGTCCCAACGTTTCACAGTCGGCCAATAAGGATACAGTTTTGGAGTCTTCCATTTTGTCTAAATGGACGTTTAAATCTCACAAGGCTATGAAGGTGTCGTCAATTGCCAATGGTTCCATAAATGACATAAAGGAGGACAGAAATTCGGCACGTGTACCCGGGGGTCTATAAATGAGTACTCCTTTAAGATTATATGAAGGAGTAAGCTTAATGGCAAAATGTAAGGCTTCACATGTAGATGAAGGAATAGAAAATATTCTGACCGGAAAGGTAGTCCGGGAAATAATCGCCAAACCCCCTCCTTTTTTCCCCTGTCTGTCTAACCGGTATACAGTGAAGACATGCAGCACTGCTACCAGTAAATCAGGGTCAGACGCTTCATCCATCCACGTCTCTGTGATGAAAAGGATATCTATTTTTCTATCCAGAATTAAGTCGGCGATCTCCTGCCTATGACTGGCCAAAGAGCGGGCATTAATGGGTGATATTATAATGATCTCAGGTTTAGTGATATGTGCATCTGAGAGGTTGGCTTTAGAGTTATGGGAATGGCAAAGCACGCTCCTGCATCGACAGAAATGCAATGTTGTGCAATTCATTCTGTGCAGGAACATAAAGGTGCATACAGACATGGGGCACAAAATGTGGCACCCTACAGGCACATGCACCCCCATGCATAGAGGTAACATGGGGCCTTGCAGGACCCCCTTAGTTTCCTTACCGCCATGAAAAGGAGGGCAGTAAGGAAACTCCTAATATGTTTGATTGCGAGCAGTTGCACCACCAGGATATTATGGCCTCTGATCACTGCACTACTAGCACTGGATCAAGGATACTGGCGGTAGCAGCGATCCTACGGAGGTCCTATCGTTGTAGTTGTAATACAGCGGGTGGACCGCCAGTCTGCCGGTCCAGTGACGCCCACCATAGGTTTGGCAGTCCCATGAACTACTGTACTCGCATTTAAACGCTAAGTCTGCACTTTCTGTTGGGAGAGCTGAGTATCTGCCTGGTCCCTACACAAATGTGACTGAGGGTGAGTGTCTGAAATATTCCATCATCTCCTTGTGTTTGCTTTGTTCTCCCTAAGTTGTTAGCGTATGCCCAGATGTAGGTCCCTTGCTCACTTTGCCACTGGATTCAAGCTAGCCTGGTTGATGAGAGGTTTTACTCCGAAACCTGTCCAAGGATGCTTGTTTCCGGTTTAGGGATGACCTGGCTTGGCATTTCGGGCTAGACTGTTTCCATGAGGCACAGGGTCAATACTGATTTGCATATAGCTGGGGCTGAACTAAGGTTGCGAAGTGAGCTAAAGAACAATGATGGATTCAAACCAGATCTGTGACTGCTGGTGAGTGTCTGAAATGTGTCAGCACTCCGTCCACCATATCCTTGTGTTTCCTTTGTTCGCCCTAAGTGGCAGGGTCTCTTGCTACTTTGCCACTGGATTCAAGCAAGTCTGGCTGATGAGGGGTGTTACCCCTTAACCGGTCCAAGGATGATTGGTTCCGGTTCAGGGAAGACCTGGCTTGGCAATTTGGGCTGTACTGTTCCCCTGAGGGACAGGTGCATATAGCTGTGTCTGCACTGAGGGGGCTAAGTGAGCTCAAGTACAATGATGGATTCAACCCAGATCTGTGACTGGGGTGAGTGTCTGAAAGGTTTCAGCACTCAATCCATCATATCCTTGTGTTTGCTCTGATGAGAGAGAGAAGGAATCTGCCTGGCCATGCAGAAGGAGAAACCCCGGGGTGGCAACGTATGAGCCCCTCTCTGACAGATTGGAGGGGGCCTTCAAGAGCAGCTACTGAGGCATCGAGTGCACCTGTTCAAGCCAAGATTTAGTCTGTATTGCAGGATATCAACTTGCTATGAGTGGACCTCCATAAGGTTGCGCAGCGGTCGCTGGCTACTGAGAAAGATGTGACTGAACTTCAGGAGGATGTTTCTGCCTTGCAGACCTCACTGACTTACCTCTTTCCCAGGACTGTCATGCTGGATACCAAGGTGAAGGACATGGAGGGATGATCCAGATGGTGCAATCTCCAGTTTGTTGGCTTTCCAGAGGGTGCGGAGGGACAGACCCGGGATCTTTTCCTGGAGTGCTGGGTTGCATCGACAATCTTGTCTGCTAAATTGTCATCCCTTTTTGTGATAGAGAGGACACATCATGCCCTGACGCTGAGGCCTCCTGGAAGGGGACCTCTGCACACAATAATGACAAAACCCCTCAACTACAGGAACAGAGATACCATCCTGCAGGCGGTCCAACAGGCTGGGGTTCCTGCCTTCAAGAATCATGTGATTCACAAATTCCAGGATTACACACGAAATGGTAGGCAAATGCGACTCACATTTGAGGGAGTAAAGCAGAAGCGGAAAGCAATGGGACTGCATTAGATGCTACTCTACCTGGTGAAATGGAAAATAATCCATAAATAAACTTTCACCTTTCTTCACTACACCTGAGGCAGTATAGAATTTTCTGGAGATACGAGGAGATGGCCATGTCCCTGCACCATTTCCCCGCGGCTCAGAAGACCTGGCCCAGAGTGGCCACCTCTCAGGACTGGTGGGGAGACACAGGCGGTGGCATGGGGGAGGGGGTCTCTTGGTCCTCCATCCAGGTGGTGGTTTGCCAGGATGGCAGACCACCACCTGGAACAACTGGAACAAATGTGGTCAGAGAGAGAAGAAGCAAGGCCGCTGGTGGAGGCGGCGACCACCACTAACTTAGTTGAGTGTGGAGAAGATGTAGTGGAAGAGACCCCAGAACTGGGGGTGTCATGACATGGAGATGGCTCTGGATGACAATAGTATCCCTCTGCACTGAATGAACACTGCGCTGATATTTTTTGTGTGGGTGGCTTCCTGAACTGTCATTCTGGGACGTATGAACTAGAGATCCAATAGGAGTTCTTCTTGCATGGATTGGTGAACTGGCTAGTGTGTTATGCGGGTAATAGCATAGTTTATGACTGCAGCTGAGCAGCATGCACTGAGTAAAAGGGAAGTTCCATCCCCTCTGTAGTTTTGAGTGACTTGAGCTGGGTGTGTGTAGTTGTGGCAGATTTGCGTTTTGGCATTGTGTAAGAGTGGGTGAGTGTTTTGTTTGCGCAGGTGTGTGTTGAGTGTTCTGGCAGGCGTAAGTTTGAGGTTCACTGCGCGGTGAAATGGCTGCTTCTGTGGCTGGAATTGAGTGAAGCATCACCTAGATACGTAACAAGATTGTGAGCAAGGTGCAAGCTTGGGACCCTTCCA
Source organism: Lissotriton vulgaris (assembly GCF_964263255.1). NCBI lineage: Eukaryota > Metazoa > Chordata > Amphibia > Caudata > Salamandridae > Lissotriton > Lissotriton vulgaris. The sequence goes on from NC_141686.1 coordinate 71,525,495, forward strand.
GACTTTTTTTTATGGCATGCAAGAGTTTAAATTTGTGAAAGGGTTGGGGACTATGGTGTTGGGATGTTTGGGGAGGCACAAGTTGTTCCTTTTTGTGTTTACCTGAAGGGTGGGGTAGGTTTTATGTAAAAGTTTGGTGTACAGCAGTAGCAATGTGGTCATGATATTGCGGTGGTCTGGGGCCAGGGTGGTTGGCGGGCTTGAGGGACTGGAGTGTGGTTGTGTATGGACAAAGGCATTATGGTTACACAGATTAGACTGGTGACATGGAATGCCTGTGGACTCAACTCATATGGTAAATGATACAGAATACAGATGTATCTCCGGAGACAGGGCATACATATCACTATGTTGCAAGAGACAGATCTGAAGGAGCGTGTGGGTACAGAAAGTGCAAAGGAAGTGGAGAGGGCAATTATACTCTGCCAGCTACTCTAACTATGCCTGGGGAGTTCTGATATGAGTTGCTCTGCAGATCCCCCTCCAGGTCCGAGGCTTTAAGCCAGACATCGAAGGCAGGTACCTCTTATTGTAAAGTCTGTTGGATGGCTCAGAAGTATATCTTCTGAATGTGTGCACGCCTATGATTATGGGGGTTCTACTTGAGATAGAGCGAGAACTTCTCCTTATGTCAAGATCCCTCTCATATGGGCTGGCGATTTTAATTGTATTCTAGATGGGCACATGGATAGAAACCCCCCAAGCCTCATATGAAGCCAAATATGTCAGCTGCACTGAAAGCCATAATGAAGCAAGTGCACTGTACATGTCTGGTGTGATACGTATCAAAGGGGTTAGGTTGTTCAGATACTATGCACAGAGACAACAAGCATATAGCCACCTTGATAGATTTCACAGTGTCAGGTGTGCGAATTCCGGGTAGAATCCTCTCAGACCATGCACTGTTGCTTCTGGAGTGGAGTGGAGCCAGGCCAAGGGAGCCCCTGTGGCACCTGCACCCGTAGAAACTGTGAGACTCCTTGAGTCAGAGTTAGCTGGGGAGGGACTGTCATTAGTGGACCTCCAGCGGGAGTCACATGTCGTAGGCGAGTGGCAGCAAGCACTGTAAACACTGCCCTAAAACACTCTTTCTGGCAGTTAAACACTCTCTGACCACCCTTCAGTGTGATGAGTTGGCTGACATTTTCCCCCCAAAAAGTGGAAGACATCCATGCCGCTTTCTCTAACACAATTGAGGAAAGCTTTCAATTAATTCACCCCAATGTGTCCAGTGCACTGCGTATGTTGCATCCCATAGATATGCCTTCCTTCATGTCTCTTCTTGCAGACACCAAATCAGGCTCTCCACCGGATCCCTGTCCCAGCCAGTGCTTGGGAAGCTCACCGATCATATCCTTATGCAATTTACCCAACAGCTGAATTCATCGCTGGCAGAGGATATTGTTCTCAAAACCTGGGAACTTGCCCATTGCTGAAAAAACATTATCTGGACCTATTTACTTGGTTAAATTACCAATCTATATCTCTCGTACCTCGTCTGGCCAAAGTATTAAAAACACATGTGAATCAACAACTTACATCATATACAGAACTTAATGGCATACTCCACCCTTCACAATCAGGTTTCAGAGCGGGCCATAGTACTGAATCTGCCCTCCTCGGTGTTTCTGTTTTCCTGACGCATTAGCTAGATAATGGTGGGGCTGCTGCACCAACCCTGTTAGATCTCAGTGTAGCATTTGTCACTGTAATCACACCACATTCCTACAAAATATTAGGGGATATGGAAGTACAGGCCACTGCCTTGGCCTATTTGAGATTTTTCCTGCAAGATCGCATCTTTCAGGTTCCCACACACCAACTTAGGTCAAAAAAACCTCACCCTGTTACTTGGGGGGTGGGCAAAGATCTACCGTGAGCCCACTTCTCTTCAGTCTGTAGCTGAGACCATTAGCATAAATAGTTGAAAACTTTGGTCTCCCTCTCTCTTATCATATCCAGATGACACACAAATCATGGTATCCCTGTCCTCAAGGCTAATCATAGTGCAACTTGCCTTAACATATGCAACTCTCTCATAATTAAACAGGGACAAGACAGAGGTTTTGTTGGTGGGCAATCTCTCATTTCTAGAGTCTTAAAATCTCTTCAAGGAAGCCAGGCATTATTCTTTCTAGGACCTAAGGTCTGGAACACTCTGCCACTGAAGCTGAGAGCATGTCACTCGCTATCTACCTTTCGTAAATTGCTTAAAACCCGGCTGTTCCAATTCCTTTAACCCGTTCCGTGTTCGTGACGGAACCCCTCCGTCACGAGCCACAAGCACGCTGTGCTAATGACGGAGTGGTTCCGTCACGGCACGGCCGCCACGCCTGCGTGGCGATTTTAATTAGCGGGCGGGGCCGTGACGGAACCACTCCGTTATGAGCTCAGCGCGCCCGTGGCTCATGACGGAGTGGTTCTGCAGGAGCATAGCGGCGCCAAGCAACCCCCCCACCCCCCAGCGCCGCAGCGGAATTACCGTCACGACCAAGGAGTTAATTCTCCTAAACATCCTTCCTTCTGGAAATCCTTCTGGTCCGACCCATGTTTCGTGAGAAGCCAAGATATTCAATATCTATGTCTCCCCCCTTGCAGCCATCGTGGAGGGACACGGTCTTCGCCTGGTGTCCTACGCTGATGACACGCAGCTGGTCATCTCCCTATCGCGTGTCCCCAGCCTTGCAGTGGACATCTTCAGGAATTGCATGCAAGACCTTGCAACCTGGATGTCCGCAAACTGTTTAAAACTGAACGGTAGCAAGACTGAGGTGCTCGTGGTGGGGGGAGGGCCATCTGCCTGGTCGTCGGCGTGGTTGCCACCCTGCCTAGGTGAGGTCCCCGTTCCCTGCCATGAGGCCAGGAACCTCGGCGTGTAGCTGGATAAGGACCTTGCCTTTGGTCCTCAGATCAGCCGGGTGACAGGGGTGTGTTTCGGTGTCCTGAGAGCCTTAAGGAAAGTCTTAGACCTTCTCCCTATTTCCGCTCGAAGGACACTGGTGCACGCCCTGGTCACATCGCGGCTCGATTACGGGAACCTGCTATATCTGGGGGCCACAAGCAAGGTCATGGGCCGCCTGCAAGTGCTTCAGAATGCCGCAGCGAGGCTTGTACTCAGGCTCCCTAGGAGGTCACCCTCCAAACCAGCTCTGCAAGCCCTCCACTGGCTCCCAGTGGAGAAGAGGGTAGAGTTTAAAGCCCTCTCCACATGCCACCGCATTTTGAGCGGTAAAGCCCCTGCTCAGCTCCTGAGTCTGGTGACCCAATATGAGCCCACACGTAGCCTACGGTCCTCACGGACTGGACTGCTAAAGATCCCCAGAGTCAGGAAAGCACGTATGGGAGGAAGATCTTTCAGACACCTCGCTCCCAGATGCTGGAATGCTCTACCGCTAGAACTGCGACTTGAACCATCTGAAGTCCTGTTCAGGAAAAAGCTTAAAACCCACCTTTATAGCAGGTAGCCTTCTGTGGGAGGGGGGGACAGCCACTTCACTTACTACAGCGCGGGGACACGCCAGTGGCGTAACCAGGCGCTTTACAAATGCCCAAAATAGAAATAGCACTGGGAAACCTTTTTTGGGTAGCCATGTGCATTATAAATCATGAATAATAATAATAATAATAATAATAATAATAATAATAATAATAATAATAATAATAATAATAATAACAATGATAGTAGCAATAATAGTAATAGTAATAACCCCAGGCTGCTCTCCCTGCAGTGGCTACAGCCATTAAAACATATACAAACGGTGATAGATATGTCATGGCAGGCTGAGGGGGCTGCACCATGGCTGGAGACCTGCACCTAAATTGCATTTTTCTTACATTGGGGGGTTTGTTTCAGTACAGCTGCATCAGTTCTAGCAGTATGGAAGTCAGGTAGCCTGGTGAAACTTTCCTGCAGAGCCAGGGGAATCACAGAGAATGATGCTGTTTCTGGATCCTGGATCCAGTGGAGGCCTGATATCTCACCTCTATAAGGCCTGAAGGGGGAAAGAAAGATGGACATGGCAGTGGTCTGGGATAGGTTGACAGGTGACTTACCTATGCCACTTACGGAGAGTGAATAGATGCAGCTCTGTGCTCAGGTCAGGGAAGTAAGTAGCAAAAGGTGGTTCAAGCGTACTAATTTTTATTATTTACATAAGGTCTACCTTTTTTTCTACAAACTTTTATTGATTTTTGTAATAGAAGTAGTTGAAACATCTTACATCACTAAACATTTGGTGTTACAGCGTACGATACGTGTACACATATATACAATACTTACAATTTAAAACTTTAGTATGTGTCTCATTAGGATACCTCAATTTGTGTTGATGAAAGATACATATAAACAGAACCACAGTGTTGAAAAAATATTCTCATGAAATGGTCCAGTGTCACTTTATCTCCCTAAATTCCCACCCTTGGGACCCCACCCACAACTATACTGTCCCAAATAACAATAAACTGTGAACATAGCCGCCTATGAACATTCTGTACTGCCAGGGCAAAAACCCTGGTGAATCAAACTTAATGATGGTGCAACAAATTCTCTGGGGGAACAGGGAAAGGGATAAAGGGGGGGGGAGGGGAATGATCAGTGAGGAGGGGGTAATTGGGCGGATGGCGAGGACTTAGTCGGAGTCATGAACTAACTCAGGATGGGAAGAGGGAAGAAGAGGTGAAAAATAATGGGGGGGAGAAGGGTGTAAGGGAGGAAACTGAAAATGTAGGAGTGGGAAAGCCACCCCTTGCCTGCATCAGCACCAATCCAGGTGCCAGACTCAGTTAAGCTTCTCCCGATATGGTGCAAGTGGTTTCACTACCTCATTGGCTGTTAGTGCTTATAAGTGCTCTATTAATTGTGCCCATTCAAGGGAGATAGGCCTTTTCCGCAGATCGAGGTATTCTTCATGTAGAAGCTCTCCCCCTTCTTTTACTGTTCATCTTATAACCTCATCCCTCCACTTGCCCTCCGTGGTGATATATCATTGAGTTATTAACAGTTTGGCAAGCATTAAAGACTGGCCCGCAAAGCGATGTAACAACTTCGCCTTCTTGGGGAATTGAAAAAGTCATAGTAAGCATACCTTCATTTTATTCCAAGGAGAGCACTCCGTTAGTCAGGATAATCCCTGAGTGACCTCCGTCCAGAACTTCTCCAATGCTGTACATTTCCATAACATGTGTGTAAAATCAGCGTGCTGGAGGGAGCATTTGGGGCAGAGAGCGGATGTCGTGGGATACATCATTTGAATTGCGAAAGGTGTAAGATAGGCCCTGCGGAATATTAATAACTGTATTGTCTTCAGGCGCAATTTCCAGGGCACCCGGCGGGGATCTTCAATTTGCAGAGGTCCATTACCTGTCCGATAAGTCTCTCATTAGAACCCCTTCCCACTTCTGTCGGAGCGATGCAAGTGAAATGTGTAAGTGCTCTTGTAGCCCACAGTATAGCCAGTGAACCAAGTGGCGCCCCTGTCCCATCATGTGTAAGGACTGAAGTAATTGAAACGTAGGGGGTTCTTTCCCATCAGGGGTGGCTCTAGGCTCATGGCGGCGCTGGGCAGGGAGCGTAAGCAGGGGGCCCCGGAAGAGGGGGTCCGGGCGGGGCGGAGCGCGGAGGCCAGTGAAGAGGGGGGTGTTTGGAAGTGGAACAGAGCCGAAGGCTGCCAAATCCCTGCCAAGGGCCACCACACAAATATGTATCCATCCTCAGAGGATTATTATATTAAGGATATATATTGGTGTGGTGGCCCCTGGGGTTTAGTGGCCCTGTGCAGGTGCACAGCTTGCACATGCCTAAGGCCTCCTCTGCTCCGATCTCTTTGACAGTACTGTCTGACATAGAGTGAGACCGATGTATGCGTGAGGAATAAGGTGTCCAGCACTGCATTTCTTTGTATAAACTCCTCATGGGGCATAAATGTCCCATCCAAGAATAAAGTCGCCCACAGTGGTCGTTCCCGCCTGTATACTATCCCGCACCCGAACAGTGGAAAAGATGCCTTGTTGGGTGGGAGAGCCGCAGAGGGGGATAGTGGGAGCATATGAATTTTGTACTTTCGGATATTTTAGAGCTAGCTTCCAGTACTGTAATACTAAGGATAAAAGTTAAGGGGGGTCACGTGCCCTGTTGGCTCCTGGACACAACAATGTATGTATCTACCCACTCCAGAAACTTGCAAGGGTATAACCTATTTCAAATAAGTTGTGGCCCGCCAACCAGTACGCTAACCATTGTTGCTGCCCAACGATACAATAGTCTTTATAGTCAGGCGCTCCCATTGCGCCGGTAGTGGGTGGAAGTCGCATCTCCGACAGTGCCAGTCTGTGTCTACCCTTTCCCCCAGTAGTGCTGTAAGCATGGTGTCCAGCACCCGAAAAATCCAGGCAGGCACTGCGACAGTGATATTCACAAAGTGGTACAGGAGTCTGGGTAACATTACCATCTTAGAGAAGGCTAGGCGGCCCGCTATTGTCAACAGCAAGGAGTTCCAAAACGTCACTTGAGAACAGAGTGAATTTATAGTCCTCACTAAATTGCCATCTATGGTGTCAGTCTATAAATCTGTATCCCAATGTATTTAAATGTAATAGGTTCTACCCTGAATTGTAAATGACCAAATTGCAAGTGAGTTCCCTCGTATACATCAGAAAAGGAGTATGCCACAGATTTCATGGCATTGAAGTGGCGTCCAAATATGTTGCCATAGCTCAAAAATGTCAAAGCTATGGGGTGCATATACATACCAATACATCAGCTCTACCTAACATTGCAACAGCTGCACAGAAATAGCAACAACAAAGGTTGGGATCTTCCAGGTACGTGCTGCATTCGAGTCCCCGTGAGCATCTGCAGCAGACAGAAGCGGGCCGCGTGGAATGAGGGCCCGGCTCAGTACACCAGAGAGCCTTCTGAATGCCTTCATGGTCAACGCGTCAATGAAGGAGCCTTGCACTGATAAGAACTTCCGGTATGAAAGGAGTGCATGTCTCAGATGTGGGTCAGATCCATCGTCATTCATACATATGATGTGGGAGAGCAATAGGGTGCAGAGGTATTGAGAGGGGGGTACTACGATATCTGGGGGGGTTGCACACACACCGCTAAGTCAAGCATTGCCTGCTAGGAGTGCTTCTGACCCCTAAAGAGGGGAAAAAATGAGACACTGGTTCACCCTTCTGGGATTGATATTGGCTGAGCAGCTTTTGGCCAAACACTGTATGCAACACAGACCACCCGCCATCCATAACTGGCTGGAGGACGCATGAAAATGGCTGGTGGCAGAAGAATAGCGTTTGGGATTAGTGTGCACAATAAGCACACAAACCTGGACCTATGGGGAGCCATGCTGGATAGTCTGGAGGCTGTGAAGCCGCTGGGAGATGACCCATCACTTTTCACCCCAGATCTGAATCCCAGGGTTCACAGAGTGGTGTCATAGTCGAGATGGCTCCTGGCAAAGGATGGGATGGTGCATGCAATTGAGTGACTTGGAGAGGACGTGGACGCCCAGGCGGGGGAAGAATTGTCACTGTGCAGCCCACCTAGCTCCAGGTGGCGGGGACACTCTCATGATGGGCTTGTGTGTATGTGAAAATTTTCGATGTTGTTGCTGGGTCACCCACTTCCATCGCTCCTCCCCCTCCCCTTCGACGTTGCCTGGGGGCCTGAGGATAAAGGACTGTCACTGATTGTCCACCATTGCTGCTTAGTATTATAGATTTTGTATGTTTAGTTTTAGTAAACGTTATACATAGTTATTGTCATGGGAGATACTGGTGAAGGTTTGTTGATACTGAGCTGAACACTGAGTGGCTGGTAGTATTGCACTGAACAGCAGAAGCTAGAGAAGAGACAGTGTCAGATTCCTGGGGTCAATGACGTGCAGAATCCTCTCCCACAAGCAGTGTAACTCGTTTGCTAACATTGTTTGAATCAATATTGGTTGATCCATTGACCCATACTGTTGTATGTGTACTACTCAAAATCTCAATAAAGGCATCTTTAAAAAAAAAAAGATGTAGAAACCTTTGCTAAATTTCCTATTGGTAATACTTTCCATGCAGTTCAAACTTGAGCATTAACCATTGGAGTCTCTACTGCTGAACAACAAAACATACTACTCAATGGCTGACATGATGACACAGCATTAAAAATGGCAGCTGTTTGTTTGCTATTTGGGAGAATTCTTTTTTTAGCCTAGAGCTGGAAGACAAGATGGATAAGCGCTTTAAGGAGCAGAAGCATTCCTCCTTGGCCAGAAATAACAAATGCCTTCTTTTTCCACCTCAAGCTATGGAAGAGGTTTCCTTTCCATCAGTGTTCCAGAAGGCAGCTGTATAAGCCACAGTACTGAAATGATAAAGGGAAGATGCACAGTAATCACTACATCCAGAACCAAAGCAGCCCTCCTTGTCACAGCAGCAACAGTCCTGACTATGTTGGAAATAGTCACAACTTTACTGTAAGAGGTCGCCAAAATGTCATTCAAGTCTGGGAAACCTCTACCTCAGATACTGTGTATTACAAGTGATCAGCAAAAGAAACAAGATCAAGTTTATATTACCTTCAATTATTTCAGGGATCAAACTGACACTTTGGCTTTGGTGTCCTATCAAGGATTAGCTTTCCTTCAAGCAGTATTTTCAGTACTTCAAAAATTAGCAATGGTATCAGTTGCTACATCAGAAGTGGGATCAGGCATATAGTTCACCCACCTTATTGTCCCTGTAGGAAATTGGGTTATTGGTTAAGGGAGGTGAAAGCCCAAGTCAGGCAACAACCATAATACTTGTCAGGGTGAGCCACAAATAGTCAATACATTAATCTGTGCTTAAACTCTCTGGCAGATAGGCACAAAGCACTCAGGCTTAACTTAGCAACAATGTGAAAAGTATTTATGAAGCACACGAACAGAAATAAAGTGAAAACATAACCCAATAAAAATTCCAAACCAATATAGGAAAAATAGAACAGATTTTAGTAACTAAAATATTAGACATAAATCCAATCTGTAGAACTGGAGATATTACATTTCAAAGTTTCAGGCTAAAATAGCACCTAAAAGCACAGAAAGCCACTTTCGATCATCAGGTCACACTAGACCAGGGGAAAGTTACAATTTCAGCTCAATCACGATGGAGCGCAGTTCAGAAACATGTACCAGGTTAGTCCTGCTAAAAAGCTTACTATATCAAAGTCCGGTGAGAAGAGTTCTATTTGAGGTGGAGAAGTTCATGAGGAGAAGAGAAAGCATCGAAAATGGTCATCGCTGTAGGGCGAAGAGCACGTCAGGAAGCACGGGCTGTTGTCGCTGTAGCATGAGACAATCGGCAAAACCAGCAATCTGCTCCCTTCACTGGCTCCCAGTGCAGGAACACATCAGATTCAAAGCCATGTGCATAGCACAGAAATCTATGCAAGGGATAAGGCCTCCTATCAACTCAGCCATGATCCGTCCTTACAAAGCGAATAGGAAACTTCGGTCTGACGAACTGCATTTGCCGAGGTCCCTAGGATCAAGAAGGCCAGAAGCGGTGGACAGCTCTTCTCCTATAATGCCACAAAACTCTGGAATTCCCTGCCACTACTTCTTCGCATTGTTTCCAATCATCTGGCTTTCCGTAACCAACTGAAGACTTTTCTGTTTCCTTAGCTCTTCCGCCTCCTCCGTGTCAGTTCTTAGTGCTAGGACGATCCCGGGTAGCCATGCGCTTTATAAATGCCTTTCATTTCATTTCTTGAGGAGCTGGTTGCGTGGCAAGGACGGTTGTTGCTGGAACTTCACATTTGGTCAGTCACCATGGACTATTGTTGCTGTACCTAATTGCTGCCTGTCACTAGTGGTCACTGTAGCACTCAGAGCCGGATTTCAGAAGAGCTTCATATTGGCAGTCATCCCAGGCGTGAAGTGTGCTGTTCTTGGGCATGAAGAGCCCAGACTTCAGGATTGCACATTTTTTTCTTTGAATGAGCACAGACGAATGATAGCTAAGGGTCCAGGATCTGGGGTTCACCTAATGGGAATCAAAAACTCACTCTCACAGGGCTCAAACAGGTCTAGTTGCAGGTCCAGGCAGTCCCCGCTGTCAGGACAGTTGCAGGGAGGCCTCTGGAGCTTGTATGTTCCTGTAGCTCAAAGAGGAGGTCAGTCAACTGGTTGTTAAATTTCGGGTTAGCCTGGGATGAAGGTAAGCAAGTCCAGACTTCCTTCATACAAAGCAAGACAGTCCTCAAGCAGCAGGGCAGTACATATGTGATGTCCACTGGTAAAGGCAAGGCGAGATTGTCCATACTAGGCATCGGGCGTTTGCCTGGACGACTGGAAGTGTGAGAGGCTGCTTTTGTTACTGGGGCTAGTTATGTAGCTGTCCAGCAGTTTTAAAAGCACTGCAGAGTTTCTTGCATATCCAACAGTTTTCAGGCAGCAGTACAAGTGCCAATATAACTCTGGTGAATAACGTCCCTGCTGGAGAGAGGTCAGAGTTTTATCTAGTGTCAGTTTTGACTTATCTAAGTTAGAGCAGAGGGTTAGTTTGCCTGCTGCAAAGAGCGTGTACTATGCAGATCACAACACAGTATTTTATGTGCATAGCTCAGTGGTTTACCACTTTTGTTACTATGCAGGTAATAAATTACAGTCGTAATCCAGGTTAGATTTAGTTATTTTTTCCCCCATTCTTTTATTATCCTAATTTTGCTAAAAAGGGTTGGTTTGGATGGAAAGAAATTCTTATTAGTAAAGTCAACTCTAAGCACTGTGTTACATTCTAAATCCTGAGTTTGTTCTTCCCCAGACCAAGCACTCTTAAAAAATGCCTACCAGTCTGGCAGAGATGTGAATCCAATTACTTTTAGTCCCCTTTATATTATGTAACATTTTCTATACACTGATGTACACATATGTGATTCATTATCTCTGTATGTGTGTGTGTGATGTAAAATGCTACACCCTACACTGGTATGTATACATGTGAGAGTAGGGCTATAGAGAGTGAGAGGAACTGTTGGAGTGTGATAGTGAGGGAACCCCAGTAAAGATTGTTGTAGCCTGGTGCACTGTAAGGTCAGCATGTACTATGCTTTGAAAATGCACACAATTGGGTGATGAAAAATGTGTTGCAGAATGCACCATTTTTCCAAAATTATCTTCGGGGAAAACCCTGCCAACCCCCTTGTAGTGGTTAGGCTTGCTTGCTGCTCTTGCTATGCACTGTATGGGGGCTGGTCTGACAAAATGTAGGTTGCCAGCCCGTCCCTGGGTACAGGTGTGTTCTGATGAGTGGACCTGGATGTCCACTATTTTTACCTGGAGCAACCCTTCGTTAGCGCAAACTCTCACATCTGACTCTGGAAAGTTATTTCCCTTTCCTGGTCATTGTTCCAAACTGTCTGGGGTGACATTAGGCTGTTAGGTTCCTTTGCATGTGCTTAAGGAATGCCCTTTCAAGTGCAAGTTGGGCAGGACACAGCTCTGCCCCCAGCTATAATGGCAGGATGGCTCAACCTGCCCACACCCTACCCCCCTTTGTCTCCCTTTCTGGGAGGAATAGACAAACTCCAACATTCACAGTCATGTGACCCATGACACTGTCAATAGGCACACACCCTCTAATAGTGTCATTTTCAGAATTGTGCCTTACAATCTCACTTTACTATTAAAGAAGAGTTTAAAATACAGTTCATTTGAGTGTAAGCAGTACATATCAATCTGCTCCCAACCCACTTATTAAATGTAAAAAGTGAACCCAGGGTTAATCAATGGGAGAGATAAGCCTCCCAGCTGTGAAAAACCACACTAGCAGCGTTGTATTGCCAGGATATGTAACTGTAACTACACATGTCCTATTTTTAAATTCAATGCACTCTGCCCTACAGGCCTTTAGACCCTACCTTAGGGGTGACTTACATGTAATAAAAAGGGAAGTTTAGACCTAGTGAAAGGTTCATTTGCCAGGTTGAAATGGCAGTTTAAAACTGCACTACAGGTAGAAGTTGCAGGTCTGTGACAAGTTTTAAAAGGCAACTTCAGTGGGTGGCACAGTAAGTGTCATATACGTGCATTACCATTTACTAGGGGATTACAAGTAAATAAAAAGGGCTACTTATGTTTATGTCAATTTTACTATGTAGAGAGCATAAGCACTTTAGCACGGGTTAGCAGTGATAGAGTGCACAGAGGTCTAATGCCAACAAAAACAAATTCAGCAAAACAGAAGGTGTGAAAGCAAAAGGATTGTGGGATTACAATGCCAAGGATGTTGAGTCTAACAATCTCCAAGCTATCGAGTGGGTAACCAGGATGCTAGTAAACTGGAACAATCTCATCTGCTGAATGAAGTTTATACTCTTCATATTGGAGTCTCTGTGGTGAATTATCCCCTTCACACCAACAGGTGAGTAGCAACAACTAAGATGTGTGTCTCCAGATACTGATTGTAAATGCCAGAAATAACTCAGGTTTTGTGTCCAGAACAGATACTTTTGCTTCAAAATGTTATCATTTTGCATGATGTCAGACATTCAAGTATTTATGAAGATTGTGGAGCCACCTGAGTCATGCCCCTTCAGCAGAGCACATTCCTATGGGTTTGAAAGAGGTACACTAATGTGTTCAACAATATGGTTTATTCCCAATCTTCAGAAGTACCAGTTGTCACCTTCACAAGATCAGATACTCATTGACACATGCGTCAAAACAGATCTGAACAGTACGCTTTTTCCAGAGATAAGAACACTGCATCTTAGTGTACTGGTGTCTTTTCTACTGGCGATGTCATGTGCTCCAGTTCACCTGTAGTTGAAATTTCAAGGTCACATGGCAGCATTTGTATTCACAATTCCATGAGCAAGGCTTTATCTACACCCAATATGGGTTCATCTGCATTTTTACTGGATGCCACTGTTACACGACTTCCAGACAGTGGGCCTGATTCACAAAGATGAACTTAGACCACAAGTCTAATCTTAGACCTGAAGTCTAAGTTTAGACCTAAAGTCTAACTTTACTAGTAGTAAAGTTAGACTTTTGGTCTAAGTGTGGACCAAAAGTCTAACTTAGACTAAAAATCTAACTTTACTAAAACTAAAGTAAGACTTTGGTCTACGTTTAGACTAAAAGGCTAACTTTGGTAGTAGTAAAGTTGGACTTTAGGTCTAAACTTATACTTTTTGTCTAAGTTTAGCTTTGTGAATCAGGCCCAGTGATTTCGGTGACTCACAAATTGAGAGACTCCTTGCAGTGGTAGTTGAATCCTCTGTCCTTTTACACAATAATTTTCCTTCTGAAGGATCGCCCAGTGGTAACAACAACAGGTGCTAGCTCCTTCGGCAGGGAAGCAATTCAAAACTTTGTATAGTCACGCACAATGGAGCTTTAGAGAGAGTAGCCATACTTTCAATTGGAGGGCGCTGTCAAGCTGTCAAAAGGACTCAACAGCATTTTCCATCCTACACCGTACACCAACATGTTTTAATATAATTGGACCAGACACTAACAGTTGTATAAATAAACCACCAAGGGGAATGTACTCCCAATCATTAGTTCTGGTGGTAAGTCATCTGTGTGCCTAAGCATAACTGCATCTCCTGTGCCTCTCCGCAATTCACATCTGGAAGATGGACCATACTCAAACAGATCAGTTGAGCAGGATTTCTTCTTGCCGCTCAAGATCTTTCTCTTCACCTTTGCTCCACTCTCCGATTTCTGCTCCTGGTTTCCGGTGACTGGTACCTTGGATGTGGATGCATTGGCAGCAATATGATCAGAGAAGCTGCTTTATGCCTTCGCCTTGTTTCCTCTAATTCATAAGTTACTCACCTGGATCATGGAAGTATAGATTAAGGTCATTGTGGTAGCCCCATTTTGGCCAGGAAGGAGTTGTTTGACCCTCTTCAAAATATCTGCTAACTCACCCTCCTATGAGACAACTGTTAGTACCTCCTCCAATACATCATCCCATGCGCCCTATCGAAAGAAGATACGCTCTATGGTCTGGAGACTGAAAGGATGCAGTTACAAAGAATAGGGTTGCCACAGCATCTAGCGACACTTACTCTGGAGTGTTGCAAACTAACTGCTCCTAATGCTTATGGTCCATGGGTCTACAGGTACCATTTTGAAAGCACTAGTTTGCTGCTGCATCATGGAACTGAAAATAGCTACACAAACCTGCCACATCAGCATCATACTCTCACAAAATAGGAAAAAAAGAGGTTTTTACAATGTTCTTGATCTGAAGAAAGCATTAGAACATTAGGACTCTGTGCACTTTAGCACTGCTGAATTGTGGTAAAGTGCTTGCACTCTTTCTTCCAAACATAAAAAATTGTCCAACACCTGAATGGTATATTTAATGTACTTATGACTCCCAAGTAAAGGGTACTGCATGTGTCCAGGGGCTATAAATGATAGGTTACTAGTGGACTGCAGCACTCATTCTGCCAACCACTAAAGTAGTACTGTAAATATGACTCAAGCCAGTCACTGCAGCCATCGTGCAGTTTTAAACCTTCCTTTTTAAAGTCTATTAGTCATCCCAAAGGCATGCTCTACAGACTCACAGGACAAGGTGCATTGTACTTAAAAAGTAGGGAATGTGTACTTAAGTTCTGCATGTTCTGGCAGTGAAAAACTCCTAATGTCGTTTTTGCCCTTGAGAGCCGTATAATTCAATTGCACCAATTGCTAGTAACATCTTGAGTCCACTTGGGATCAAATACATTATTTGTATTGAGAGCCCATGATATGCACCTTCAGACTAAATTGCATCTTGCTTACAGTTCTTACTTAAAGGCTAGCTTTATCACACTTACTACATACGCCTCTATCTACCAACTCATCCTAATATACTGAGGAACTGGATCTGCTCAAGATGCCGCCAGTGTGTCAGTAAATATCTCTACCTCCCAGAGGTCTAAGGGATTCCCTCTGATCACCCTCTGTAATCTTTGTGGGACTTATTACAAATTGTGGGGATACCTGGAGTATGGTACTAGAACACAGTAGCTTAATTGTCATCTGACACAACTATTGTGTCCTAAATATCATTTACAAAAGCATCACACATTGGTATTAAAAAAATCTACATTCAATGTAGCAATAATTTGTAAATGATATTTAATCCTAGATATTTATGCCAGACAAGCTTTTTGTTATCTCTTCTGATGTGCATATCCTGGAGGAATAGTGATTAATAAGTTGCACCTGGAATAAAGCAAGTCATTTCCCTTCTAGGTCAAGCAATGGGCCCTTTTCCACTACATCTACCTCTTCAGCACCTACTACAACACATGGTAAATTGAAGTGGGGTTTGGTGCAGATCAAGAGCCAAGTGTAAGAGCTGGGGCAGTAGGAGATCTCAGCAAGTTATGGCAGTGTGAGGGGAAAGAGTTTCCTGCCTCACCCCTTCAGAGGGATACCACTCTGATCAACTTGTAACAAAGTATGGTCTAAGGAATAGTCCATCCGATTCAGTTGGACCCGAGTTCATATCTGCAAGACTCTAGCACTTATACATATTACTCACCATATACCCAGGCGATGCAGACAGATTCAAAAATGGCAACAAACAGCAAGCAAGTGCCACTGGCTGCATAATAATCGAACAGCTGGAAGATGTACATCCCACCCTACAGAGGAAGAAAGGCACATAGAGTGGTTAAAGCAGCAGCTTGAAATAAGCAAATGCAAAGCGAACAGTTCTTAGACATTAACCTTTTGTCAATGCTCTTTTTGATCCTAGATGCAAGCCACAAATGTTCTGGAATCTGTGGTGTCCATCTTTGAAGAGTTTGTGTAACATAACAAATTGCACTCGAAAAATGACTACTCGGAGCCTCATGCACTCTTGGCTGCAATATTTGAATGTATTTTGTACTTTTCTGCAAATATAATACATTTTAAATGTAATGTTATTTGTACCTTTTATGGCAAATGTTGCCGAAATAAAGATCACGATGATGATGAAATATAATTCTAAGATGGACACAGTGAATGTGTGCACATCTGCAGTGGTGAAATCTGAATGGGATTTGTTAAAAGAAAGAAAACCTTTGTCAAGATGTGTGCTGCACATTGATGCACCTGAGCACACTCAAAACTATGATTTAAAAATATTTTCAGATGGCTACAGGCTGATAGCTCAATGGGCAGACATATTTTTTTTAAAAAGGCGACTTTGAAGCACAAAAGGATGCAAAGGGGGAAAAAGGATTCACATGAAGGAGGGGAATCATCACTACAGGCAGATAATATAAACAATAAACCCTCACTACAAATAAGGTCTGGCATAAGCTGTGGAAAGATGCATTAACCAATTAAAACACTGTGAAACTAAAATACTTCTGGGCAGGACAAACTAAATAATAGGGAGGCAAGCCACTGAATCAGAGTAGAACAAAACAACTATCCATTTATAAGCAGGGGGCAGACCCGAAGCCGACTTTAGGTATATGTAATGCTTCTCAAATAGTAAATCTGCCTATAAAAAGCTAAATCCGCCTGTAGTCGAGGTCTAAATATGGACACCTGATTTTGTACATAATCGAGAATGTGAAATATTTTGAAAACAGCCTTCAATTTAACAGGTCAGGTTAAACCTAGGGATGGGTGGAACATGCGGAGTTTCAAAAAAAAAATTCCGCAAGATTCTGCAGAATTCCGTGTAGGGGTGGAAATAGGCACATCACGTTGCTAATGCGGTTACTAAGCACCGGGAGCCTGTTCCGCATGGCAAAATCAGCATCAACGGCACCATGCAGCTTCTCGTGTTGATTTTGCTGCAGCTTGGGTAGAATTCCTACTTGAGTGTCAGCTTTCAGGCCGTAAAAGGCCGCAACCTAATGTGACCACTTGCTTTGGATAAATCTAGCTGGGTTCCCTCCTAGCAACCGAAATTTGCACTAGGGGATGCAAAATCTTGCTTGTAAACTTACTGTTAGAGCACCACGCACGCAAAAAACTCCACCACGCAACGGTTGGCAGAATTTGACTTGAACTGCATGTTACAAGCATAAAGCGGAGTGGCCAAAAATCTGCAAACTCCACAGGCCGGGGCAGAATATATTGTCCACCCCTAGTTGCACCGAGACAACCCAGCAGAATTACTTTGACTTCAGCAGTACTCACTACATATTAAGTTCTGTAACAATTGTCAATGCCTTCCTCACTTAGGCATCTGCTCTGAAGCTTACAGGACAGTCCAGATACTCCAACCCCTAATGAAACCTGCAATAGATCATGAAGAACTCACCAACTACCAGCCCAGCACTCATCTACTATTCATCGGTAGAATAATTTCAAAGGCAGTGTATGTTCAACTCCAAGTTCATATCAGTCCTATCCATCTCCTATACAACTAATAGTCTGGCTTCAGATCACACTGGCACATGGAGCCTGCTATCTTACACATCAAACATGATGTCTGCAGACCACAGATGAAGATGATCCCTTCCTCCTGATATTGTTGGCTCTCTCAGCTGACTTTGACACAGTCAACCATTCAACCCTCTCATACGCACCCTGGAGTTTCAAATGGTATTCACAGGCAATGTCATTCACTGGTTCTTCTCTTATCTTTCCAACCAACACCAGTCTGTTCCTATGAGCACCTCCAAGTCCGAAAAAATGCCTACTACCTGCCGAGTTCCACGGGGGTCCATACTGTCTCGTGTCATCTTCAATCTATACATTGATTCACTTGGTGACCTACTTACATACAACAGAAGCAGGGTTCACAAATATGCGATTGATACACAACTCAGTTAGAAAGTATCCTAAGCTTCGGAAATTCATTGCCTCAGACACTGACTGCATTATCATCCACACCTGGATGTCCAACAACTACCTGAAAGCTCAGCCCAACCAAGACAGAAATCCTGTTATTTGCCAAAAATAACAAACATGGCATAGGACAAACCTGGCTCAATGACATGAACCTTCACAGCTTCAAACCCAAATGTTCACTGAATGCCAAGGGAATTAGATTCACCCTCAATAGCAAATGAAGCCTTAATGAACACATTGTCAACACAAAACAAAGACAGACATGTGCCATCCCTCTCTTCTGAAGAAAATGAAACTGTTTCTTCCAGAAGGGGACTTCAGAACTGCTGATCAAGCCCTCATACTCTCATTTGGATGGTGGTTACACCCTGCTCCATGGTCTCCCATACTCCACACTGACACTCCTCCCTTAAGGGCATCCTTCACAGCGGAGTGCATATCATCCAGAGCCTGAAGAAATATGATCACATCATCTCCATCCTGATGGAACCACATTGACTCCACTTGCTAGCCCGTATCTGTTCCAAAACCAACAACATCATTTACAAAGCTATCATGCCCAACAGCTCAGCTTATCTTCCAGGAAGCCCACCATCTCTGGTGGTTCTTGGTGACACACCCACAGTGAAGACTACAAAGGTAAAAAAGTAAAGAAAATAAGGCAGGATGTCTATTCCATCTATACACCCAGGAACTGGAACATTATCTCCATTTCCATCAGAATTGTCGTAACGCTGCTTTGATTTAGACAGGAGTTGAAGACTCACCACTTCACAATGCATTAACTGTCCACAATCCAGCAACCTCTCCTACTACTAATGGACTTTATGCTTATTCAATACCCTGTACAGCACTTTGCTGCCTTTTGACTAGATGTGCTTAATGGAAATACCATATAAATACATAAATACATTGACACAAACAATCATTTACTTTGGTATGAAAATTAGGATGCATTTTAATATTACAAGTTGATATAAATATTATTTTCATGAATTGTTCTATTATTAATAGTATTATCTATCCATATTTATTTGTAAAACTATCACTAATGCCATATGATATCATCAGTATGAAATCAAAGAGAATATTCATCACTACCTAGAAACTGGTCTTCATGTATCCACCATTTGGTGAGGTAGAAAGAGAGGAAAGTAGTGCATTTCTATTTTTAATAACTGTGTTGTATGCATAATGCAGAAAAGGCACTACTACATAAAGATATTTATGCTATTCTGTTGTCTATGCAGAGAAAATGGGTGTCTACAATAAACTGCGTGTTAGACCGGTCATCCTTGGTGTGGTCTTCCCCCAAACAATTAGTCTTTGCTCTGTCTGTTTTCTGAATATAGTTTTTGTATGCATTATGATTCTGTGCATTTTGCCTCTGCTAACTAGTGCTTAATTGCCAATGCTCTCTCCTTAAAACATTGTACAATTGGCTTACACTTGATTGGCATATTTAATTTAATTATAGGTCACTAGTATATGGTACTATATGTATCCAGGTCCTGCAAATTAAAAGCTACTACTGGGCTTGCAGCACTCAATGTGCCACTCACTTAAGTAACATTTTTAAACATGCCTCACGCTTCCCATTGCAACATTCAGTGCAGTTTTAAAATTGCCAATTCGACCTGATCAAGTGAACCTTTTACCAGGCCTAATCCTTCTTTTTAAAACATATAAGTCACCACTAAGGCAAACCCTAATGAGCCCATAGTGTAGAGTGCATGGTATTTTAAAGACATGTTATGGTAGTGAAACATTCCCACATTTGTTTTTCACTACTGCACTGCCTGTCTCCCCATAGGCTAATATTGGGTTATCTTGTTACATGTAATATGTGCTGACTTTGATTGGGAGCAGATAGTAATGTTAAGTTGGGACTCAAATTAATTGTAATTTAAAATACTGGTTAAAGGTAAATTTTCAGTCACAATTCTAACAAGCATTTACAATGCAATGGTTTTGCCTGTACATTAGGAGAGAAAAGGGGTGTCGGAGGCTACGCAAATGAACGCACACGGTAATGAACAAGGGAGCGACAGATCTAGTGAGGGAGTGAATGAAGAATCGGCTTTGAGCTATGGTTGAATGACTCATTGAATAAAAGGAGAAAAGTGGAAGTCAGTGGCCGAATGCCTGGGTGAGTGGTTCAGTGTTTGAATTACTGAGTGAATGGATGAAACAGTGACTCCCTCGCCTGGGTGAGTGATTGAATGGGAGTGTATTTTTATCTCCACAAGTGAATCACAGGTGCATTTTTGACTGCGAATTTGAACATGCGTTTGCAACATTCACAGGCGTAGTTAAACACATCGAAATGCAATGCAGTTTGGAAAACAAATCGTCTGGACACCTGTAAAAACTGTGAGTTTTGACACAACTAAACCTACTAATTTCCTCGTTCAAAGAGAAATATAATTCTTCAGATATACATCTACACTATACGATTTGTTTGTCTCCGCAATGCCACAATTGTGCATGCTAAAGCTCTGCAAAATGCAAACTTGCTGTGAAAAAAATATGCCTACATTTTCCGGTATGGAATGAGGTTACAAATGTGCCTCGGATGTTGCTTTTGGCGTGGTTGACTTGGAGTAGTTTGAAAAATATAGAAACGTAAAAGCGAAGGAAAATCGTTAAGCTCTTCAACTTTCACGCAGGAAAAACAGTGAATTTTGCACAAAATAAATCAGAGGTTAAAAAACGTGTTTGCGCTCGCAGCACACTTTGTTCTCTACCCGTGCATGTGTCTGCCGGGTGTGTAAACACTATCAATGTGCATACGTAGGTGCCCATTGTTCAGCACCATGGATATGGCACGCGGACTCGCACTTGATGGCTTGAGTGCATTGTGTGCAGTTTCCACTTTTGTTCCCGCTATGTTGGCCTCATGTGTCTCCCCCAGGGTACATTTTGCAATGCGATGCCCAGCTCTGTATGTAATGGGTTAACGAGGTAAAACAAGGCCACCCGCCAGAATGCTAGCAGTCAAAGCTGGGGTGGCTCTCATATTGTGGGGAGGTAGGAGTACATTATCCACGACGCTGCGACTACTAAGGTCGAGAAAAGAAGCCGGAAACGCAAAAGGGGCAGTGAGCTGTTGAGAGGCAGTGCTTCATTTGTGCCGGTGGTCGCAGGTGGTGACCTCTCACTTTTAACAATCTGAACTTATTTTTGGTCATTAGAATTTGACAAGGAGCGAGAAAGGCAGCAAATTGGTAATATTAGAGAAAAATAGGAAAACAAAGACTGGGACAAATCAAGAGAAAAGGGGGCCTGCAACTGCAAGATTGGGATGACGAGACAAGAAATGTCGGATTTGTGGAAGAAAGAGACACGAGGTGGAGTCGAAACTTGGTAATCGGTAACCCCTATATTATTGGCAAAACTGCGGCCGGTCAACAAGGAAAACTGTGGGTCCATGCACGGAAGTGCAACGGTGCCGGCTGATTAATAACAATACAACAACCATAGTTCAGTTTACTCCGGTGCCGCTGCACGTGCTACACTAGTGATAGCCACACCCCTGAACACAGAGAGAAGCCAAGGAAGCACTAAGGAAAATATGGTAACCAGATAGATAGGACGTGTGAGGAGATGCGTCAACACATGAAATAGTAGTGAGAAAAATAAGAACCTGAAAAAGAGACGCAAAAGAGGTGCGTTTACAGATCGGGCGCTAGCAGTCCTGTGGTCGACTGCCGGGACCTGCCCGACTCCTCTGTCCCATCTCACATCTATAGCAGACTTTCCAAGCCGGGCGGGGCGCTCCCTGGCCCCGCACCTCTCACAGGCCTTTTTGTGCAGGGACAGTAATAGTTCCGAGAAGTTTGTTTGGAAACGGAAAAAGTCCGTCTGCCCCTTTTCCTCCTCAGTTTCCTCCCCCGAGCCAGCGTCATCAGCGGAAACCAGTCAGGTCCCGGGCCGGCAGCCAATCACAGCGCGGCCCGGGAATGACGTCACGGGGGTGTCCCGGGCCGGCAGCCAATCACAGCGCGGCCCGGGGAATGACGTCACGGGGGTGTCCCGGGCGGCTGCCAATCACAGCGCGGCCCGGGACACACTGCAACAAGGGGGCGGGGCATAAAAAAAGAGTCAGAAACGCCCACGATTCGCGTTCTGACCGTGAAAAAGTAATTGACAACAATGTCTTCCAATGGCTAGCCTCCATTTATGAAGCTAGCCAATGGAAGAAGGGGAGTCTTCAAGTCCCCCATACTGTAAACAAAAGCTTTCGCCCTGGGCGGAGCACCTGCTTCGCAGGTGCTAGGGTCAGGTCGAAACCTAAAAATGGTACTTTTAAAATTACATTTTTGTGTCCTAACCATTTGATGTTTGCAGCCCTGGATCACTTGACTGTAAATAGCTTGGAAGTTGGTCTTTGTGTATTCCTTTCAGACAGCGAGACAAAGGGCAACTGGGTGTTGGCAGGAGGGGTCATCGTGTTAAGATGGATGGAGCAGAGATGTTCCTTGCTCCATTTACATTTCAAAGGGATTTCTCCAGTAGACACACAAAGGAATCTGACACCAGTCTTTTGTTACCTTGGCAGGGACAAGACCCAGATGTGACGGTAACCAGGATGTCACCGTCACTTCAAAGGCTGACACCAGGTCTAGGCACGGGACCTCTTGAACCACCTCTTCACCACACTCATGGACATGTGGACATTACAGAAAATCAAATCTGTGTTCCTGTAAAGTGCTTCAATTTTCTTGGGCTGCGTTTGAGCTATAGAATTCTGCAAACAATACTAAAATAAAGTGCATATCACAATTGTAACAATAGAGAGGTCAGGTCCACTGGTGTGACAATCTGTTTAAAATAAATGTTCAAATTCTTGAGGTGTCTGGTTCATATTGGCTAACAGCTGCTGCATATTACCGTACTACTGTATCCTTCAATTTCATGTTGACTAGGCACTTGCCAGACAGCGTTTTTTATAGGATGTCTATGATACAGTGTATCAAGTAGCGACTCATTGATTTAAGCATAAATTCATAAATTCCCACTGGTAGCGGATAAAATAACGAAACGTGAAAGGCATACATTAGTAGTAGTAACGCAAACAAGATTTGATGTTTATTCAGCATGATGTTGTTTTGTAAATCTTTACAAGACGTTATTTAAAAATGGAAATAAAAATACACCCCCCTCCATAGCTAAAATGCAAATACCTTTCTCAGGATACCTTGGCTTTTAAAAATGGGAATTATACAAATACACATAGGTTAAGTAACAACTTTGTAAACTAAAATCTTTTTACCTTGCCCAGCAAAATTCTTCGTCTGAACGGGCAGCAGGATAGCCCTATTGGCTCCAAGCCAGGCTTGCCCCCCCCCCCCCACTGCTCTGTCTAAACATGTGAAAACCAGCTCGCATATAAAGCTGAAATCCAAGGCATCAAGCCAACCTAAGCTTTATGGAATCTTGGAATTAAAGAGAATGACATAGGATAATGTGGTGCATTTGGTGGGGTCACTTTGTTTTAAAAGTGGGTACAGTATGTTTTAGGGTTAACTTACCACTGCATTGTCTTGGGCTTATAATATGCACTGAAGTGAACTCAACCAAATAGTGGTTTGTTCAACAGTGCTGGACCCCATTTCCATAGATAAGAACAGACAGCCTCTTCTGATGGATCAGTCCTTGCTGGACAGAACCTGATAACCAGGGTGGACATCCCGCCCCAAGCTCATTTATTGACTTCTGTGATTAGAAGGGCACTTTGCCTGCAGATTTGCTCTCCTTGTCTGCTGTAATAGACACAATCTCCTGGAAGTCTCTGCAGTTAGATTTTTACTTCACTCCAAATACCGTAAACAGAGTAACCTCAAGAGGACCACAGTTGAAGATGATTTGGAACCCATGTTTCTGATGAACCTTGGCCTTATCCATTATCTCTATACAATTGTAAATTCTAGCAAGTCAGATTACTTTTTGCTAAGGCCCCACATAAAAGTTCCATGTAGACCCTTAGGTAACTTTTGTCTTCCATTTTCCCACCATTTTCACTTTTTCCTATTGAGTTTCACTGAAAGCTTTAGAACAAACTGGTGCTCACATTGACTTTCCCATGTGCTTTATGCCTCAGAGTGATTGGCGGTCATTCATTACTAAATTGTTCAGTTTTCTGCTTGATTTTTTTTAAGTCACTCCGCTTGAGTTGCTGTATCCATGTAGCTCGTCTTTCTGCCCAAAACAATCAAGAAGAGAGTGTTGACCACTCTTACCTTTAGATCTCCCAGCGAAATGTTTTACAGCCATCATGGCGTTTTCAGCATGTTTCATTGTATTATTACCTAAAGTTTTTGAATTAAGTTTCATTGCTGTTTCATTGTTATTTCTCCATTTACAAGTCTTCTAATGGTTGTGATGTACATGTTATTGCTTGTTTAAAATGTATTTTGGGTCCTATCGACATCTGTGAACATCATTAAAGAGCCATAATTTGTGTGTATATTGATAGCATACATAATCTTATGTGGTCTGCATTCGAGAAGTTGAGGCACACAAACTGTGTTTGTTTTGTGTCCACATTTCCCAAATCTCTGCTTATGTTTCTTTAACACACCATAAACTGGAGTCTGGGGGTGCATGTGGTTCATGGGTGGGTCCTCCATTAGGGCGGAGGAGCGTCGCCTCACTGCTTTCTCACAGTGCAGGAAGCAGAAACATAAAATGGGCTAGATCTCCAAAGATCAGGAATAATTATTTCACATAACCAAAACAGCCCTGAAGGCAATTCAGTATGCACCAGCATGCTGAAAGAACGTCATGGTGAAATTCTTAATTGTACAATAGGGGCAGTGGTATCCAATACAGAGAACCAAACAAATAATACACAATTAAATATCGTTGCTCCTTTGTCGGCCCCAGTAGTGCCTACTGTTAACTGTAACCATTCTGATAAAGCACTAATTCCTAAACTGACGTTTTTATCTTGGAATATTGCTGGGGTTGGGAAAAATTTGAAGGACCCTGATTGGGCGGATTATATTGATTCTGGTTAAATCTGCCTCTTGCAGGAAACATGGGCCATGGACACCCCACACAGGATGGGCTTTAAAACTTTTGACAAAGTGGCAACGCAATCAGAGAGGGGAAGACCAGCTGGGGGTCTAATTATTTGGATTAAAATTACACTAACTGTAAAGGCCGAAAGTATAGACATAGGAACTCCTGATATCCTAGTCTTAAAGATCACTACTGCAATGGGGCATCAATATTACATTATTAATATTTACAATAGACCTATAGGTCGTTCCAGAGTTTCACCCACGCTGGAAATTTTGGATTCCTTCCTAAAAACAGTAGTTGGTGATGTCCCAGTAATTTTAGGGGGTGACCTGAATTGTAATTTCGAGCCGATACACGGCATTACTGAAGCCCTCGAGGATGAAGACTATGCCTATAATATCCCCCAGCTCGAGACTGCCAAACACGTCAAGTGCACTACCCTAGCAGTCCAACTTCTAAGGATAACAGTTGACCACGGTTTGCGAGCCTGCAATGGTCGCCTTCCTTCTGACCTATCCAAACAGCCAACCTTTGTAAAGTCTGAAAGTAGGCTTGATTTTATTCTTGTATCATTGAGCATTTGGCACTTTATGATGGACTTTAGAGTATCTAACAGGGTTGAGAGTGACCATTTTCCCCTGGAACTCCATATTGAAGCACATATGTTCAGTGACTCTATGCCCAATGAAGCTGCAGATGCCCCATGTGAAGATTTACACATTAATAACAACAGACGTGCTCTAAAATGGCCGCACCTGCTATCAGATGGCAAAACCCTTGCAGCTGTTTATTCTCTCTTTGATTCGATCTTTGGCCCCATAGCTGGCTATCCTCTCCTAACTGAGAACTATGCGCATTTTGTTGAATTGCACAAAACCTTCTTTGACAAGCTCAAGATTCACATGTCTAAAATGCCAAAGAAGCATCAGCAAAATATAAGGATGGGTTGCCATGGGAAGCTTTGGTTTGATCGTTCGTGCAAGATGGCCAAAAGGAAACTTCTGACTGCAATCAAAGAGGGTTCTAAATTGGATGTCAAACTTGCAAGGGAAGAATACAAGCACGTCGTAAAGGATTCCAAAAAAGCCTGGGAAGAGCTTCTGTGGGCAGACATGTTGGCTGCTGCCAAAACAAATGACAATGTTGGCTTTTGGAGATTGGTTGCCAATGGGGGGCATGCAGGAAGAGCAGTTAAGGACACTTTCTTGGATGAATTAACATGGGTAAACCACTTCACATCCCTGTACAAACAATATGACAGTGCTGCTGTTGAGGACTCATGGTCACCCCCACCTCCTGAATGCCTTGATTTTACATTGGAAGAAACAATGAAGGCAATTAACGAACTAAAAAGCAGTAAAGCCCCTGGACCGGATAAAATACCTGGTGACCTTTACAAACATGCAATCGAAGTTTGGGCTCCTTATATTAATTGTTTATTTAATGTTTTATCTATTGATTGTTCGTTTCCTGAAAGCTGGCGTGCAGCAGAAGTGGTACTAATTTTCAAAAAGGGTAGCAAGTCCGATCCCTCTAACTATAGACCCATTCGCTTAATGGACACCCTGCAGAAACTCTATGCCAAGCATCTATTATTTAGAATGAATGATTGGCTGGAGGAGTCACAGATTTTTACTAAATTTCAGGCAGGCTTTAGGTCTAAGACCAGTACACTAGACCAGGTCTTCAGATTCTGCTGTATATACTGGAAGTATGTACATATTAGGAAGGGTCATTTGTATGTAGCATTTGTCGACCTTAGAGCTGCATTTGATCTTGTTCCTAGAAATCTACTCTGGAGTTCCTTGAAAAAAGCCGGGATGCCAGGGTGTCTGTTAAGCCAGATAATTGAGTTACATGCTAGAAACCATGCCAACATTAGATGGGGACCAAATGGTGAATTCGAGCGCGGAGTTCGTCAGGGTTGTGTCCTGGCCCCCACTCTATTTTCTATATTTGTTAATGATATTCCTGAATATTTAAATGCCTGTAACAACGATTCACCCCAGCTAAATGGAGAGAGAGTACCTGCGTTGCTCTTCACAGATGATACTATCCTTATATCTCAGACCAAGAGGGGCCTCCAGATACTCTTAAACTCATTTAGTGGCTATTGTGAAAAAAAAGGCTTGGAAATAAATACTAACAAAACAAAATGTATGGCATTAAATCCTAGCAGACCAGATAGAGGGATCTTGACTTTGAATGGACAAACTCTTGGAGTCGTTGACAACTTTTCTTACTTGGGGGTGGCAATCGACTCAAAGTTAACATGGAAGGCCCAAATTGAGAAGAGTAGGGTGGTATATGCTCAAAATGCCAAACCTATAATGAGTAAATTGAATGCTAGTATAAGTAAGAGTGTAACACCTGCTCTTGAACTCTTCAAATTCAAAATCCAATCTGCCTCTCTATACGGGGCTGAAATATGGGGTCCCTGGGCCAGAGAGTGCTTCCAAGGATTGGATAACAAATTTATGAGATCTGTTGTAAGGGTTCCTACTAGCACCCCCCTAATCCCCCTCCAACTTGACCTAAATTTTAAACGCACTGATCACTTTACAATTTTAAGACCCTTGATGTTCTGGATCAGAGTTTGGTCCACCCCAGAATTGTTGGACTATAGGAATAGTCTTCAAGAGGTACTAAACCTCGACACTTTTAACACCATTCTATGGTTTGGGCATATACAAAAATGGTTTAAACTGTTGGGGTTGCACTCTTTCTGGGAACACCCTGAGAACCTGCCACCATCTGCAAAAACCATGGTGAAGAGAGTGTTTTGGTCCCATATGAATAACAAGGTTGTACACGAGAGTAGAACTGGGACCCTAACTAAAGAATTCCTATTGTTTAAAGATGAACCATGTTTTGAAACATTTCTGGATGAGGTTGAGCCTCCTGTGGCCAAGACCCTCTATCTGAAATTCAGATACGGGAACCTTATGTTATCTTCTAATCTAGAACGATGGACAAAGAAGAAAAATGTGGCATGTACCATTGACAATAATAGAATATGTCCTATGTGCTCTGCCTCCTGTTTGGAGAATGAAATCCACATGCTTTTTGTATGCAATGCTTACATAAAAGCACGGAAAAAATGGCTAAAACCTATGTGTGCTCTCCTAGGAACTAGAAGTTGTCATACTGCATATAGGATTGTTAAAACGAATACTGCCCAGTTCATTGTGTTTAGTATTAGCAGGTTTTTAACTTCAGTTTTCTTTATTCGGAAAAAATTGGGTCAAATGCTCTGAGTAAATGTGTCAGATTCTCCAAGGAGGTATACCCTGTTGTGCACTTCTGTTGCTAAACTGAATCATGCTAAAATGAACTTTTTTACTGTTAAAACGTTTATAAGGAGATTGTTGATTGGTGACCCTTCTTAGTAAAAACGTTTATGTACGTTCTTTTTTTTTTTTAGAGCTGAAAACTGGAATTTAATTTGTTTTGTTATGCATGTATATATATGTGTCTTTTATGGCTATCTTGCCGAAATAAAGATTTTAAATAAATAAATAAAATGGTATTTTAAATACTATTATATGTTTCTGCTGCTCGCGCTGTGAGAAAGCAGAATGGTATGCCTGGTTGGGGGTGGGCGGGTCTGGGAGAATTGGCTTGCCCAATGTTGTGGGCCCTTACGGTTTGGTTGGTCCTGCACACTCTGGATTTTCTTTATGTAGGCTGCACGCAGCCTACATAGCGGAAATGGCCTCGCTTGAGGCGCCCGACTGGGCGCCGTCCGCACCAATCACAACACTGCCATAGCAGCGGTGTCATTGCCTTCGGGTAAGGTAGAGAGGATGCCTGCTTCCTGTTCCTGCCGGATGCAGGAGAGCAGGAAAGCAGAAGGAAACCATGAGTTCTGGACCCGGCCAGGAGCGGAGGTGGCACGGAAGCCGGTAAGGTAAGTATTTTTTAAACCCCATCGTGATCCTCCCACCAGATGCCCACCCGTGAGTCATGCGAGCCACGACTGATATGGTGGGTGTGACAAATAGGCTTATGATGGCATGCCCTCACTTTGTTGCTCGGCTGTATGTGGTGTTCATTAACATTGTACATTGCTTTTGGACTGCATGTGTGAAAACTGGGCAAGGTTGTAGCCTTTGCACATGCAGATTTTGTAACTGCATTTAGTTTGAATATGGTCACTTTTGACCCAACATAACTTGAGGCTGAGTTTTCACGTTAGAGATGCCGTTACACGATATGCCATGGGAAGAAGTCAGAAGACAGCGATGTGTTTGCCGTAAAACCTTGATGAGGTTTGACTGAACTGCTGTCCCTGGAGCATTGGCAGCTCCATATTATTTATATAATTATTGTCAGTCTAAGCTGCCATTTTCTCCTACATGTATTCTAGTTTGTGTATTCGCTCCTGAAATCCTTGCACTTTCACTGTCTAAAGAGATAATCCTCTGGAGCTGTAGACACAGATCTGTTCCTATATAGATCCTTGTGCAGTGAAGTATCCTCATTGCTCAGAGTGATAAGCATTAAGCAAATTTGTGTTCTGGATGTACCCCCCGTTGCTACCTTTTTATGTTGTTAGCGCCCTGAAGAAGGTGCGGCCAAGACTGTGCGCCCACACCGAAACACGCTCATCAAGTGAAGAAGTTTAACAAATAAATTCTGTCTCTACATGTCTGTATGCAAAATAATTGAGTAGTGAAATACTTCTTCCTTTCTATGTAGGGCATACAATATGTCCCATTGTGATGCCTTTTTTGTCCATAGGTTTTTGCAATATTGAATAGTTTTTTTGAGTGGTGTGGGTTTTTTGAGTTGTGTCAGTGGTATGGGTGACGAGTCGAGTATCACAAGCAGTATTTAATATGTTGTTCTAGAACATATGCTAATCCTTTTTTGTACTTGTGAACTTTTGGAATGCCTTGCTGTGTGATGCTTATGGATATATTTATACAGATATGATTACAATAAATAATATTTTTTTACAAGAACTATAATGAAATTGATGATTTAGTATGCTTTCTCTGAATCGTAGTGATGAATACATCCATATATATATATATATATATATACGTATACTTTGATTCTTAGATTACTTTTTAAGCATCATTGGATCATGGTGAGATATTCCGCCAACTAAATAGACCAGGCAGTTTCTTCTGTTTTGCCCTCCAACATAACTTGGCCTGTATTTTGTAGAGGTGACACTTTTGCTTAATATCCATGAGCATTGGAGTACAATCAACATTTCTTTTTTTATGTTCAAGACATTTTATTGAATTTTATGATAGGACAATTGGCCATACAAACAAGAGCACCAAAATATTTCAAACTAATATTAATATGATAAATGTACCTATACAAAGACAATTGCAATGTTATATCTATACTACTATAAAAAAGGAGAAACTTGCAGGCTTTGAGGCAAGTAAACGCGGGAACCACTGCGCCAATCTATACACCTGATACACCGTAGAAATCGGCAGGGTGTGTAGATGGTTATAGGCTATATAAACTTTAAAAAAAACACCTTATTCAAAAAAATTAATCTTTAAAAAAAGTAGTCCCCCCAAAGTAGCGCCGGCCGCGACGTGTGTGCTCACGTCGAGGAGTGGCGTCAGAGCGGCGTCAGAGGACCGGCAGACATGGCGCGGGGGAGGAGCGGTCACGTGAGCTGCAGCGGACAGGCCAGCGGCGGTGAGAGACCAGCGGAGAGGCGGACATGGCGAGGGGGAGAGACCAGGCGGACAAGCGGTGAGGAGCAGAGTGGCGAGGACCTGCACTCAGGAGCGGAGAATGAGGTAAGCAGGCGGGTGTCGGCCCAAGCGGGGGATGGGGAGTTACTAAAGGCAATGTCGGGGCAGGCGGGGGTCGGGGCAGGAGGGGGACGGGGACTAACACCTGCAGGCGAGGGTCAGGCCAGGCGGCAGGCGGGGGACGGGGCGGGTGGGGGGCACGGGCTGCTGGGCAATGTCGGGGCAGGCGGGGGTAGGGGGAAGCCTGAAAAAGCCTGAAAGCACCCGGACAAGGTCGGGCGGGCTGCTAGTTTAAAATAAAAAGGGGATACATAACAAAAGTAATAACAGATACATGCTTACAGAGCTACTAACTTCAACCTCAAAAATCTTACATATTAACAAGTTGTATACCATATTAGTTATACTTATTAATAAATATAATGCTATATAATCATCAATCGGATTACAAACAAAATTGATAAATAGATGTGTTGTGAACCACACCCAAAAGAGTCAAATTGGCTCCTCTTCAAGCCAAAATTATCCATGACCGCCGTGAATGGATTGATAATAATGAAGCATTTTTCCAATTAGTAGTAATTGACTTTAAAGCAGCAGAAAATAGAAAGTCTAGTAGTCTGTTTTTTGAATCAGACAAGATTGAGGAAAAGGAAATAGATTTACAAATCAGCATATCATAAGAAATGTTACCTGAGATTCATATATATATATTTTTTAAAACACCCCAAACATCTTCCAATACTTAGAAACAGTATTGCAATCATATAGATTATGTCTCAATGAGCCTGGGGTCAGATTACAATGCCAAAAATTTGGAGAATTATACAAACTTTGCAATGTATGACTTTAAAGTAGTACTTAAACATGAAAGATATAGTTTGGTATAAATAAACAGGCACCCAGCCTGAGATAATATTCAACCATAATTTCTTCCATATATCTTTAGCAAGAGATATATCTAACTCTTTATTTCAAAAAGGAGACATAGAGTTTTCATTATCCCCTCTAAAATTGTTCTAATTTCTATAAAACTTTGAGATAACATGTGAGGAAGCAGCTTTCGTTTGAATGTACATATCTAAAAAAAAGGCAACATTTTGGAATTGCACAAAAGTTCATATTTGAGGATTTACGAGGGAGATTAGTGATATTTTTGCTGCAATTTATCAATAATTAAAAGTGTAATAAGATATAATTTTTTTGAGTAAAAAATTCCAACCTTTATCCAACATTGCTAAGCTAAACTTTTTTGCCAATGAGTTATACCATACCAACATATTTGAGGTTTGTGAAAAAGGAGATTGAAAAAGAGAGTCTGAATCCTGTAATATGAGTTTTGTAGATTTAAGAATAGTTGACCTTTTTAGTAATGTGGTAGAATTAGTCATAGTCAATAATGCAGGTAAAGTGAATGGTGATATCAATCCTGTTCAATGAGAATCCCCAAAGGTGATTTATTGAACTCTGAATGACTGAACCAAAAAAAAGAATCTTGTTTTAAAATAAACTCTTTATGAAAATCTGTCAACCCAACGCCCCCAATAACCGTTGCAATTTTACATTTTTTATAACTTATAGCGGAGGTTTTCTTATTCCAAATAAATTTAGATAAAAATGTATCTACAATTTTATAGAACTTAAGAGGAAGTTGAGTAGGTATCATAGAAAGGAGGTCAAATATTTTAGGTGCAATAACCATTTTCATGGATTCAATTTCCCTCCACTAAGATAGATGTATTTCATATTTTTTTTTTTTCTTCTTTTCATTAAACAAAGGTCAGTGATAATGTACAGCATTACAGCATTCAGTATTCGGTTGTACATGTGCATCCCACCTTACTTTGCAATCTACAGATTCTTTATTGCGACAATCCCAACAGATCAAAAGTCATCCCTGTTGGACCCGAGATATCCGGCCCACTTGGGGTAGCATGGCACAGGGTGGTAAGGCCTAACTTCAGGGCACATGTGTTGT
The DNA here is from genome assembly GCF_964263255.1 of Lissotriton vulgaris. Classification (NCBI taxonomy): domain Eukaryota; kingdom Metazoa; phylum Chordata; class Amphibia; order Caudata; family Salamandridae; genus Lissotriton; species Lissotriton vulgaris. The sequence goes on from NC_141686.1 coordinate 71,558,020, forward strand.
ACCTGCGTCACACACACCACTACTTTCCCAATGCACCCCCACCAGAAATGACACCCCACCGTCTTATGAAAAATATTAGAAATGCTTTATCGTTTTCTTTAGATTAGCTTCCAAAATTCTAGCAGTTCATAACTTATACTTAGCATTTCTGCATTCGATTACCTGCATCAATGAAAACATGACCATGCATACTGTCTGGAATCAGTCTCCAGCTGAGGTTAGGAATCAGATAATTTCTACACAGTACCTAAAATTGAGTAGGTATTTCACGGTATAATTGAATCTAGCAGAGTTTACATACGAAGAGAAGTAAGTGGGTACTTATTTCAGTTCACCTTTAGCTGTAAAAGTATATTAGAAGAAAGACAGGCAGTTAATCATATTACTCCCAGTAAATATTTAAAGACATTAAATCAAGCAGGCATATGTAATAAGTTCAGTTCCAATGACAGTTGGCTTCTATAAATAGAGTGGCGTTCTATTTTCATTCCTGTCACAATTTCCCCCATTCTGGCTTTGCTATTATCGACTTTTGTGGGAAAGTAGAGCTGACCTGAGGACATGGGCCCACACACGGCTGAATCTTGAAGTCACAATTTCACACTTAAATTCCTCCCCCGCTTTGGTACCCCTGGCTGGCCCACACCTCCTTGTGCAAGAATCCCACAAATGGCTTTTGATGGGTGAGGCTAAAAGGGAAGGAACTCCTGCCACACGAGTGCCCTCCTCAGTGCTCCCACTCTCTCTTACCGGCCTGCTGACTTTGCACAGAACAGGCGCTCCTTCCACCTCCTACCCGGTCTCTATGGACTGCTCCTGGGCCGGAAGAAGGGGCTTTAGCATCTCCAAACCCCCTACAGGCTCCACCAGCTGCAGCCACGCCTCCCCCGGGCTTCCAGGTTAGCGCGGCGGCAGCAACAAGTTCGGCAGCTTTACCCCGCCTCCTCTGACCAAACTTGACAACACAGGCCCACCCCTCAGCTTCCGGCAGTATCTCTGAGGTCCGGGCCGACACTACAGCTCAGCCGACCCTCCCAGAGATGTCCAGCGATCAGAAGGCCCGGCGAGGACAGTTTTGGGGGCAGCGCAGTAGGTACCCAAGTGCTTGAAGGAGGGAAGGAACCAGCCCTCAGATGGGATTCCTTGAAGCAATGATGTGCTTCTCCTTTCGCAGCGGAAACGCCCCGGGGGGGGCAGGTCCCAATTATTCTTTCCAGTGCGGGGCTACCATAAACACCACTTAGAAAAGGTAATTAGAAGACGGTGGTGATCCTGGGCAATCTTCACCCGGCTTGACTTTAGGAAAGGGGACCACAGCAGCGCAGAACAGGAGTTCACTCACCACCCTTCCCTCTGGCAAACTCGGTGGTCCCTCAGCAGCCTGGCAGTATTACGTTCTTCAGGTAGGGGGGAATAGAGGTTGGTCACTCTTCCCCACAGCAGGGCCAGATCAGCAGGTAAGAGGGCAGATTTTATCTCACCAGGCAGCAGCCCCTAAGAACCATCAATCTGGTCAGTTGGACCAACCCCCTGACGCAGCAGTCTGCACTCCAGCCGGTTCCTCAGAGTGGACAAAATGGCCGCCCAGAGCCCTCCCTCATATAGACAAGCCCCAAGTCACTAGAGTGGACTCGAAGGTTCTGGAACCCTACAATGCTTTTCTATGGACCAGGCCTCTGAGGTAAATTCTAACCCGGCCACCATTTTAAAAGAGCACACCTGCACCTCAGCACTGAGTAGCAGTGTTGAGGCGCCCGGAGTCCTAAGGCCACACAAAAAAAAATGGCAGGAAAAATAAAAGTGAGCGGGAAACCACACAAAAGGCTGACAGGTCTAACAATCCCTAGTAATACCCTAAGCCTGCCTACCCCTATCTATCTAATCCCTCCCACCTTGATAGCATAACCTCCCTCAAGGATTCCTATATGTATTCCATTGTCCCACATATATATTTCCCCACTTGTTGGGGCAGCCTCTACCCTTTTATATTGTCTTCTTAGCGGCACAACACCAATCCATGTCTTTATTCCATTAAGCTATCGTTGGGGGTTGAGTGGTCCCCCACGGCCCGCAATATTCCTTTTGGGCACCATTGGTGCCACTCACAGCCAGATTTGGGGGTATTTTGGCCATGTCTGATCCCCCGATACACATAGTATGTGCCATCTGGCATCCATAGGGATTGTCTGCCCTTTCACTTCCGACAATACCCATGTTATCTTCCCCTAGACTCTTTGTATTGCAGGACATTCCCAAACTATATGAAAAAAGGTGCACTTCTGTTCACAACCCCACTGGCAACCCTCCTTGAGAGTGCAACCCAACTTATGTATGAGTTGTCTTTCATATTTTTAAGAGTGCATTTACAATTCAATGTAATCGATTAATGGTTTAAGAAAAAAAGATACCAAGATATTTAAGTTTTTCATTTGCCATATTAACTTATTGTTGGGAAGCATATCAGAGGTACAATGAACATTCAGAGGAAAACATTCTGTGTTACTAGTGTTTGAAGTATAACTTGAAATCTGATAGTAAATTTGCATTAGATTTAAAAGAGGAGGAATGGAAGAGTCAGGATTACTAATATGAAGTCATCATCAGCTTAGCCTAAAGTTTGTTTGACAATAAACATCATTAAAAAGAAGACCTTTGATTTCAGTAGTATTTCTGATAGCAAAGGTTCAATAGCAAGAAGAAAAAGGAGAACAAGTAATAGTGACAAGCACATACCTGCCTGGTGCCTCTAAAAAGGAAAAAATGACTAGAGATTTGACTATTAATGGGAAGTCTGGTGAAAGGACCTGAATATAATGCTAATATCATGCAAATGAGTGAACATGCCAAAAATTAAATGCAGACATGTTATGAAAAAAATACTGCCAATGAACTTTATCACAAGATTTTTCAGCATCCAGTGCCAGGACTCTGGAAGGAAGAGGCAAGAATGGACTAGCTTCAATCGCATGGAATAATAATCTAGTATTGTTCACAGAGTGTCTATGTTTCATGAAACCAGACCGATCATTATCAATGAGAGTGTCAACTACAGAGGCTTCAAGAATTTTCGCATAAAGCTTACAGTCTTGATTAATTAAAGATCAGTGACGTCATGACCTCCCCGCTTTTGCAGCTTAAATGGGGTACATTTTTTAATGATCCTTTCCTGTCTGCAGCGCTGCAGAGAAAAGCTCCGATATCAGGTCAAGCAATGAATCTTAATTATGACAAAGAAATAGAGAGGGAAAGAATGGGATAGAGAGGCTGTACGGGAGAATAAAATGAAGGGTATATGTAAATAAAGAAGAAACTGTGATGAGAAGGAAGGGGAATAAGGATGAAAGGATAGATGCACAAGTGAATAATCTGATGAATGTTAGGATAAAACAATATTTACATGAGTGGGAGAAATAAAGTGGCTTAAACGCTGAAGGTCTGGATAAATGGGTGAAAGGTTACCTGGATGGCGGTGTGGAAGGATAGATTGTTGGATTGATAAAAGGAGGATGAATTGGGGAATGGTTGAAGAAGAATTGATGGATGAATGGATGGATGGGTAAAAGGATGTATGAATGTTTGGAAGTTGAGAGGAACGATAGATGGATGGAAAACTAATAATGAAAAAGTGGATGGATGAATTAATAAAGGATGGATGAAAGTATGAAAAGATGGATAGATGGATGTACACATGAAAGATTTAAAGATGAACAGAAGTCATTGATAAGGGACCTCTTCCAGAGTGGATAGGGCTTACTCTATTTGCAGTGGGGAGTATTTTAATTTGCTGGTTGCTCCCTTGTTGAAGATATCGGGCGATAACTTGATACAATAGTTGCATCTTAGTTGGGTTTCAGGAGAACTATAATGAAGGCTTCAGTGAAGGACCCAGAAGTTATTCTTGAAATAAACCTCAGGACCAGGCAATTTAAGTGGGTTAAGGGATTTAATGGCTGACTCAACCTTTTATAGAGAAATCGGTACGCCCAATTCATCTGAAACTGACTGAGAAATGTAAGTAAACCCACAAAAGTCCAAGAAATTATCAAAATGAGGAGAATCAGTAGATCCTATAATAATCCAAAAAGACATTCATAATTTCTTTGTGAGTTAGTACAATTTTATAATTCGAAATATGAATCAAATTAATTTGAATTTTATCTTTTCTAATACGTAGATAATTTGCTATAAGCAGTCCAAACCTGTAAGCATTGAAATAAAATGTTACCATATTATTAGAAATGTGGATGCCAGCCCTTAATAGGGAGTTTGATTCATAAAAGAGTTTTTGTAGGTGTATTTTGTATTCAATATCATTAGATGTGATAAAGAGATATGGTCCTATTCACCTATTTGTTTATCCAAATCCTTAATTTTAGAGTTAAGTGACTTAATATCATGTGCCATAACAGATATGGTTTCACCTGTGACATATTATTGAATGCATTCCATTGATTACAATTGAAGTAGAGTCTTCTGGATTGAAAGAAAAATAATCATGTATTTCAGCAAAAAGTTTTGGTTGATTATTTTCATTAAGGGCAAAATTCACATTCAAATGTCATCTACACTCAAATTGTTGAGGGAAGTTAAATTGTAAAACAAAATAAATGAGTACATGGGAGTAAAGATCGATATGATGAATAATAGGGTCAGAAATTGAACGGATTGATTGACGGGATACTAATAAAATTCTATTCTGGAATAGGAATTATGAGTATTAGAGAAAAAAAATGCAGTTTTATGCTGTTGGGTGATATAAGCTCCAAGTATCTACCAGTTTGGTAGTTTTAAAAATGGATTTGTGTGCATAAAAACTAAAGCTTTGGGAGGACGGTTCTTAGTTAGAGAAGTTCTGTCCAACAAGGAGTCACATATTAGGTCAAAATCACCTCCAGAAATAAATGGAACATTTCCTCATTTGAGCACTTCAGATGTAAAGAGGGACCAAAAATGTGGGTCATCTTTTGCTGCACCATAAACATTCAAGGAGTGTAAAATGGCATTATAGATTTTAATATTGAAAATAAGATTATGACCATCTGCATCTGATCATTTGTTTAGTATTTGGAGGTGAAGATTTGTTTGCAAAAAGAATAGCAATTCCATTTTTTTTGTTCACAGCAGGGAAAGAAATAACATTATGAACCAATTTTTAATTCATGTATGATAAAATGATATTATCTATATGAGTCTCCAAGAGATAACATACATCAGCTTTACGTCTTGCCACTTAATCTAAAATTGGAACAATGGGCCAGATGTACGACCATTGATGTTTGCGACTCGCAAATTGCATTAAATTGTGAGTCGCAATTTGCGAACCGCACACATCAATGTACAACAGTGTCAGAGACACTGTGTGCGATTCCCACAGGGGTCGCAAATTGCATGCCTCATGCATATTAATGAAGCTGTCGCAATTTGTGACCCCATTGGGAATGGCTGGCACTCCCTAGGATGGTGGCCTGCTAGGTCTAGGACGGCTTTCTCCATAAAGCATTTTGTTTTAAATGCAGCCTTTTTCCTTATAGGTAAACAGGATGCATTTTTTTTAAAAAATAAAACATTTTTTGTTTCATTCTTTTAAGGGCAGGAAGTGGTCTGTGGGACCACTGCCTGCTCTAAAAAAAAATGTGGACCCATTCACAAAGGGGAACGGGAGGGGGGCCTTCATGTTTGCAAATGGTTTACCACCCTCTTGAAGAGGGTGATAAACTGCAAGTATTTTGCGACTGCAGTCACAAAACATTCTTACATAGGGTTCAGAGTGGCTCTTAGGAAGGGGAGCACTTGAAACGGTCCTTCCTTATAGCGAGTCACTAACCCTATTCTGCAAGTCGCTACTACATTAACGACTCACATAATAGGGTTGGTACATTGTGCTACTCTTTTGTGATGTTGCAAAAGGGCAAAATGCCCCTCCGTGAACCCAAAAAACAATCGTACATCCGGCCCCACATGTTTAAGAGGGTGTCCTAAACCCATACAATACTAGAAACTATTTTGATTCTATTAACATTATCCATGTTCATAAAAAAGAGAAAACTATAAGCATGAAGAAAAAAAGGTAATCTGCAAAAGTAGCTCTAGGGATAAATGAAAAAAGGAAAATGAATGACAAAGATAAAAGTAGAAAAGATGACGTAGAAACATAAATAATTTTCTAGAATCATTCGCATGCATGACCAGCTGAGACAATGCCCTAGCAAAGAAAATCGGAAAATATCGACTAGCTATAAGTAATAGAAAAAAGCATCAAGTATCAGTCTCATTTGTATCCATGGAGAGTGTAGTGTTGGCCTAAAAAGGAGAGAAGATCATCAGAGAGTTGGAAGGACTTGGAGAAACCATAATTCCATATTCTCATGGTTGATGAATCAAAAAGGCCGTACTTAGAACTAGAGGTTCCTAACTATGGTCTACATTCTGTAATCTCTGTGGATATTAACAGTTTTCTTTGCGAAGTCTTGATGGATAAAAATGTTGTTCCTATTGACCATTAAAGATGGGATGTCTCTTGTTCCCTTCCAGATCACTAAGAGGTGATGAGGTAGAACTTTAAAGATTGTTTGAAGCGGCTTGGCATGACTTGGATTACGATGTGAAGGAATTCTGTATGCCTTATCGATTCTATATTTTTCTAGGAACTTTGAATGTAAAAGACCAGGTATTAGGTTTTTCAGATTCCACCTGCAGTTATTGCTACGTCTTCTGCCTAATTAAAAATGCATAAATTGCATTTCTGATAGGGATTTTCGAAATCAAGTAACAGATTACTCATCGCTATGACTTTTGCAGCAATTATCATAAAACTGTAATTTTTTTATTTGTTATCCTGAATTTTAATTGCATTGTCAGAATCATTCCTAGAGAGACTTGCTAGGTCTTTACGGATATTTTTGATTGCTGAGACCTAATTTTCTGTGTTAGCACAAACCGCATGTAAGTCTTCCAATAAAACGGATAAAGAAGGTTCGTTAGTGTCCATGGGTCTCATTTATGAGGCCCCTGCGCCATCGGAACGTCACTTTTTGTGACGTTCCGTGGCGCAGCTATCTCCGTGATATTTATCAGGCAGCACTAAGCCACTTTTTTGGGCGTACTGCTGCCTGATAAATATCAGCCTCTTTAATGACGACAATGACAACACCAACTCCACCCCCCTGATGGACAACCTAGCCAACCTCGGACTCAGACAACTGGTCACAACACCCACCCACTCCACCGGTCACCCGCTTGACCCCATCTTCTCCGCAAGCCCCCACGTCTCCTTCAACCATACCACCGAACTCCACTGGAGCGACCACCGCTGCATCCACTTCACCTTCAAGAAACCCACCACGCACCACCGCACCCAACAGATGCCTCACCGCAGCTGGAGCAAAGTCATCGAAGACCAGCTAACCACCACCCTCGCCCAGAGCCCACCCGCTGACCATACCAACCCCAACACCGACGCCCGCAACCTCAGACAGTGGATCAATGACTGCGCCAACTCCCTCGCCCGATCAGGAAACCCTCCAACAATCATACCAACAAGAAAGCCAGCTGGTTCACTGAAGACCTCCGGGTCTCCAAGTAAACCTGCCGAAAGCTAGAGAAGATCTGGCTCTGTGAACGAACACCGGACAGCCACGCCGCCCACAAGAATGCCACCCGCAGACACCATCACCTCATCAGATCTGCCAAAAGGGCCTCCTTCAAAGACCGCCTAGACAACAATGCGCACAACAGCAAAGACCTCTTCAACATCGTGAAGGAACTCTCCAACCCCAGCTCCAACACCAACGACGTCCCACCCTCGCAAGACCTGTGCAACTCGCTGGCCACCTTCATCAACCGCAAGATCACAGACATCCACGACAGTTTCAACGCCATGACCGCCCCGACAACCACTGAGACCTCCACCACCACGACCACCATCCGCACCAACCGCCTGCTCTACTGGACCAACATCAACGACTATGACACCATCAAGATCATGAACACCATCCACACCTCCTTCGAGACAGCAACCTTCTCGGAGAGCTGGAAGCACGCCAAGATCAATGCCTTACTCAAGAAACCCAAGGCGGACCCCAAGGACCTCAAAAACTTCCGGCCCATCTACCTGCTCTCATTCCCGGCAAAGGTCATCGAGAAGACCGTCAACGAACAACTGACCCGCTACCTCGAGCAGAACAACATCCAGGACCCTTCCCAGTCTGGGTTCCGCAGCAACCACAGCACCGAGACTGCCCTCACCGCTGCCACCGATGACATCAAGTCCCTGCTGGACAACGGAGAAAAGGCGGCCCTCATCCTCCTGGACCTGTCAGCCGCCTTCGACACAGTTTGTCACCACACACTACGAACACGCCTCCACAACGCTGGGATGCAAGAGAAGGCCCCTGACTGGACCACCTCCTTCCTCTCCGGCAGAACACAGAGCGTCAGCCTTCCCCCCTTCCGCTCCGAAGACACCGAGATCATCTGCAGCATACCCCAGGGCTCATCCCTCAGCCCAACTCTGTTTAACATCTACATGGCACCGCTCGCCCAAGTCGCCCGTCAGCACGACCTCAATATCCTCTCCTACGCCGATGACACCCAGCTGATACTCTCCCTCACCAAGGACCCCCACACCGCCAAAACCAACCTTCACGAAGGAATGAAGGCCGTTGCTGAATGGATGAGGAACAGCCGACTGAAGCTGAACTCGGACAAGATGGAGGTCCTCATCCTTGGATCCAACCCTTCAGCCTGGGACAACTGCTGGTGGCTGACCGCACTGGGAACCGTTCCAACACCCACCGACCACGTACGCAACCTAGGGGTCATCCTCGACTTCACCCTCTCCATGACTAAACAGGTCAACGCCGTCTCCTCCTCCTGCTTCAACACCCTCTGCATGCTCCGTAAGATCTACAAGTGGATCCCCACTGAAACGAGAAGAACAGTCACCCAGGCCCTTGTCAGCAGCAGGTTGGACTATGGAAACGCCCTCTACGCAGGAGCCTCGGCCAAACTCCTCAGACGGCTCCAACGCATCCAGAACGCCTCTGCATGCCTGATCCTCGACATCCCTCGCCGCAGCCACATTACACCCCACCTGAGAGACCTGCACTGGCTCCCGGTCAATAAGAGGATAACCTTCAAGCTCCTCACCCACGTACACAAGGCACTCCACAACACCAGACCAACGTACCTCAACAGATGACTCAGCTTCTACACCCCCACCCGCCAGCTCCGCTCCACCAACCTCGCACTCGCTACAGTCCCCCGCTTCCGAAGAGCGACCTCAGGTGGCAGATCGTTCTCCCACTTCGCCGTCAAGACCTGGAAAACCCTCCACATCCACTTACGGCAGACCCAAGACCTGCTGACCTTCAGAAAACTCCTCAAGACATGGCTTTTCGAGCAGTAGCAGCATTCCCCACCCCAGCGCCTTGAGACCCTCACGGGTGAGTAGTGCACTTTACAAATGATATGATTGATTGATTTAACGCAGTGTTCTGCGTTAAAGGGGCGTGCAATGGGTGTTGCTGGGGGCGTTCCCAGCAACATCCATGGCCTTTTGACAGTGCCCCAGATTTACGAGAAATCGTGAATCTAAGGGAGTGCCAAAAGCTTACGCCTCCACAGGGGAGGCGTAAGGAAGACGCAACGGAGAGAAATAGTTTTATTTCTCCTCGTTTTCCCTTTTTCTATGTGTGCTGCATTCTGCAGCACACGTAGAAAGAGGAAAAGCCTGTTGTGATTCTTTTTGTACAGAAAGGTTTCCCTTCCTGTACAAAAATAATCATCCCTGCAACGCAGGCACCCTTGCACCATTGTGCAAAGGTGCCTGCGTTGGTGCACGGCAGCCCATTGTGCGCCGGCGCAGGGGAAAAGGACAGGAATGCGCCGTATATTATAGATGCGGCGCATTCCTGCCTTTTTCCTTTGCTGTAGGGAAGCTTCCCTACGGCCAAACCTCATAAATAAGGCCCCATAATTCTTTACTTGACTGGTGGAGGAAAAGTTGTTTGTTTGTGTTTGTTATTAAAGGCAAGCAAATGTTTCCTTTCCACAGTAGTAAAAATACTGTAATAAAGACATGCAAAACGAAAGTAAAAGAAGATGCCTTAGTTGCGCCCTTTTATTAAAGTAGCTCCGCTGTCTGGACGGGAACTTCGAAAGCGGTATGTAGGAGACAGGTGAAAAGTTTGGGAGGAAACACGCCATGAAAAATCCAAGAAATTAGTCAATAAAGGTATTCTCATAAAGCGCCGGCCATATACATTTACCAGATGCAAAAAATATGAGAATAGCTAGCCTAAATAATATTAAATTATCGTTGATAATGCGAGTATCAGGCACAGCTAACGGGAGGTGGGTATCTTGATTTGCGCATTTGTGGACCTGCATGAGTACGTTTTACATTTCAACTTACCTTATTTTGTGTTATGTATGCAAATGAGTTACATTTGACTTTTAGGACAGCCATTGCCTCGGCTTTGCAAGTATTAGAGAATCATCACAATATCTGACTTATATTCAATGTTAATCTAAAACAATTTATATTTTTAGATCTCCAATCAGAAGTGTTAAATAATAACAAGTTTATCGAAAAGCAAACAAGATATTCTCTGTGAATTAGCTGTTTGACGAATCTTCAGTCTCTTCCAAAGCCTTAAAATCAGTATTACATTTGGTAAGCGCTTAGGGGTAAGAAAAGATTTCAATATACTAGAAACGTTTGCTGCTGAATCTCAAAATACCTCTTCACTTCATTTTTTTATTTTTTATTATGGTTTACCTGCTGCTGTAAATATTTATTAAGTGCAAATATTACAAAAAATAACTACTCGACTAGACACAAATTACCTACTTGAAGCCTAATGTAAAGCTGGATGATATTTCTCTTTTTGATCTTATTCCTAGTTTTTTTTATAAAAATGGCTTAACCATTTAGACTCAATTGTGCTGTTTTCATAGTTGATTGGTAATGTATCAAAGATCCTACAGTTTGCCTACCTTTCCTCCACTCTACCTGGCTTTCTCTCACTCACTCACTCACTCACTCACTCACTCACTCACTCACTCACTCACTCACTCTCTCATATCTTTTCCTCTTGTGTTGGTACACCTGTATGTCTTAGCATTGAAATAGTTGGACTGTGGGATTTTTGTTAGGTCACTGTAGTCTCACATAATAAATGTAAAATTTTCAAAATGTTCATCATTTTTCAAATATCAAGAATTTTTGTGCAATATTTGCCTGAGGTAGCCTTGTTCCAGCTTACAATCGCTCTCCAGTATGCATTTTCTACTCAAATTAGATATTTTCTTCTCAAAATAATCTCCTGCTTTGACTTTGCATGGTTTTTCTCTGATAGGTATGCCCTAACTCATGGAAAAAGATGCTTGAGATACCACAAAAACGTATCATCTGTAATATGTGTAAATTTGCTAAATTTATGATGTGTTCATGTAAATGAAATTGCTGATTTTACACATCACTTTTTACACCAAGCAAAAATCACTGGCATTGATAGAGTTTGGATATAGTTTCAGATTATGTTCATAATTATGGAGTGGAGCATGATGAATGAGTCTGAATATTTTACTATAACATGCTGTACTGAAATGTAATATTAAAACAAAAATACTGAAAGAGGCCAGTCCACTTGTCAACAATATGAAGTTAGGCACTGGTACTTTTCAATATCAATGTCATTGGCTAGCTAGGTGCTTATTGGTCAAAAGTGTTTAGGAAATATGTGTACTAAAAATTAATATACCGCTAAGGAATCAATTATTTGAAGTCCATCCCTTTTGAATTTTGAATTCTTCAACCAATTCTTATTAACATTTACAAACACAACACACCTGTGCTTTCTGCTGTATTAAATGTTTGCATTGATAATGAGGAATAGTTAGTTTTTCTCAAGAGTATGAGGAAACCAAAACTGATTTCTCATGAAAGTTCTGTATTATTTTTCACTTTGCAGTCACTGTCACAAGTATCCGTATAAATGCAATACAAGCTGTTAAGATGGAGCAATTGCTGTGACAGCATTTGATGCCTAATAACTGTATTACCCTTCTCAGAACATGGATCAATATAATCTACGGTTCTGATAATACCAATAAGAATGGAAAGTTATTTAAGGAGTCCCATCATTCCAGAAACAAAATAATAGAATAAATGGTTTAATTGAGTCAACACTGTGTAAGACATGTGAGCTGTAATGCATGTGTTGCTGAAAATATTAGAGTTATAAGTCATGATACACCAGGATGGACCACCCAGTTACTCCTCACCTCAGTGATCAGAAGCAGGCCAAGAAGGTAGCACACAACTGCAATTCCCAAGATCAGGAGCTCCCGGCGATACTTCTTCAGAAACACAGCTGGATACATATCAACAATCGCCGTCACCAAGCTCTCGACACAGACGAACTGAGGAGGTAATTAAACCAAATAAAAACATTGAGACTGTGTATTGCCCTCAGTTGCTAGATTCAATGCTAGACCAGCTTGCCTTTCCCATTTATCAACTTTACGCATTGCCTAATGAAATTAGGAGACACTAAGATGCCTAAAGGGCACTCTATGTACTCTGGCATGCCTCAAACTGTGCTCTGATACCCTGATCTCTAATGAGGCATAAAGCAATTCTCTAGTTCTGATGCATGGATATTGGACCTTCATAGAGTAACAAACCCTGATGCTTACGAAGAAGGGAACTAAGTGGGACAGTGCATAACACACATTATATAATGCCTGGCAGCGTATACTACAGAACGTTAATACATTTGATGGAAAGTAGCCCTGTGGTGAATATGAGAAGGCAATTTCTTTTCAGCTGGTATATATTGAATGAAAAATGAAGAAACAGTTGACTGGAAAGCAACAGAATCTATCACTTTAAGAACCATACAGAATTTGGGGGGGTTGATCTGGATGTAGAGGGGTGTAAAAAGCAATTGCTATTTACAATGGAATACCATTGTAATGTGCATAGTTTACAATAGAGAATGGATATGTTATACAGGGTGTACCTTGAAAAAATTGTATGTGTGGAGGAAAGTGTAGGGATGTAAGCCACTTAACTCCTCTAGAGATTTCAGGTTGTAATAACAGTTAATAAAGGAGTGCAAATGGAGAATAATGAATTTGTAGAAGTGGAACAGTGGCATGGTTACTACAATTACATAAGTGGCAACATGCAACTCTGCAACTTGATTTAAAGACAAGAAAAAATATTCATCATTGTTTGCGGTTTATTAGTAGTACCTGGCTATCCAGACCCAAGAAAATCAACATCAGGAAGAAGAGGCAAGACCAGAGCTGAGACACTGGCATCATCGTCACTGCTTTTGGGTATGCAATGAATGCCAAGCCAGGACCTGTGACAGAGAGAATTCATTGGGTAATGAGGCTTCTTCCAACAGTTTGACCCTGAAAATTTACATATACATGTAATGCAACACAATGATCAATACAATCCCATACACACACACACACACAACTCCATCAAATGATATACCTTATTCTACCACTACCCGTGACACTGAATTCTGTCAGAGAACCATCAATGCAGACCCAAGAAGGGGTCTCAATGGAGGAGTTATCTATAGACTAATTTAAGTATTAATAGTTTCCCAAATCATTCTGTGAAGAGCAAATGTGCCCGGGGCTATTTCGTACCATCCTGGTGGCGCTCAACAAAGAATCAAACTCTTTATTCAAATGTTATTGTTGTTACAAATAGAGAAATAAATTATACATCTACCAGTATGAACACAGATGTGGAAACAGAGGCTAATCTAAAAAAACACCCTGAAGGAGCATCCACACAAAAACTCAATCTATTTATGGTATTTTATTAGGTAAGACACAAAAACCAGAAACAACAGTACTAACTTCAGGAAACAAACAACAGTGTAAGCAGTTGTTCACATGCAACTTCTTGGAACGATTAGTTCCTTAAGGCAGAAAGAAGATATGATACGATAATAAGGACCTACTGTTTCTGGTGAAATCAAACACTGAGAATTTCAGCGATATTGTTTTTGAGAAAGCTTTCTTTTTACATTCATTTCTTTCAAAGTATATAGAGTATGGTGGGTCACTTCCCGCGGCTCCCACTTGAAGACCAAGGGGTATATTGTCTTAGACACCCTTCTTGCCGCTGGTTACAGAACACTGAGTTACCTACCATGAGGTTGATCATGGAGTTACTGAATGCATCCTCGCAGGAAGCTGTGATCCACCAGAGTGGAAGCATGCTATGATTCTCCCACTTTTAAAGAAAGTAAATAATGATCCGACACAGCTGTCTAACTTTCGCCCCCTTTCCTTGCTTCCAATCTTCTCCAAAATCCTAGAAAAGCATGTGACCTTGCAATTGACTCGGTATGTTGAGTTCCAAGGATTCTTACATCCCTCTCAATCAGGCTTTCGGAAAGGCTTTTCAACAGAATCCACGCTGTTGGGAGTAACTGAGATGCTGCACAGTCGTTTAGATGCCGGTGGCACTGTGGCACTCATACTATTAGATTTGAGTGCCGCTTTTAACACAGTATCCCACACTGTGCTATTCCAAGCCTTATGATCCATTGGTGTGGTTAGGCCTGCCTTGAAATGGTTGGTTGATTTTTTGGTGGACTGTACGTACCAGGTCTTCTCCTCAGCTGCAATTTCCAAAACCCACACACCCCCCTACTACAGGGTACTATCCTTGGCCCTTTATTATTTAATATCTATGTGAAACCTCTGGCGGATATCGCCGCAGAGGCAGGGTTGTCGATCTTTTCCTACGCTGACAACACCCAAATAATCTTCTCCCTCTCTGCTGAAGAAGCGCCCAAACCATCATCCCTTCAAACAAGTTGCTAAAACTGTGGGAACTTGCACAGCTCTCCTGCGCTCTCTGCGCAAAATTATGCCATTGCTTCCCGCACAAGCTCGGGAGCTGATAGTCAGGTGCACCATCCTCACTCGCCTGGACTATTGCAACGTGCTGTTAGTTGAGTCCCCAGTTGCTCTACTTGACCGACTTCAAAGAGTTCAGTCAGCCGCAGCCAAATTAGTTCTGGGCTGGACCAGGAGATCCTCAGCCTCAGCGGCCCTAGCCGAATTACACTGGCTTCCGCTTAAACAACGAGTGGCCTTCAAGTCCCTCTGCCTTGTCTTTAAAGCGCTCCACGGAGCTGGGCCCAAACCTCTGCAGGCCATGTTTGCCTGGTATACCCCTACCAGAACTCTACGCTCAGCCTCAGCCAGTCTGGTAGTTGTTCCCAGATACAACAAAGTCAGGACGGGGGGCAGATCGTTCAGAGTCGCAGCGGCTAAATTGTGGAACAGTCTGCCTCCTGATATCCGTCAAATCTCACAACTCCTCCCCTTCAGGAAACGCATCAAAACGTGGTTATTCCCCTAGAAAAACCCCAACTTTCCTTGCTCCTCGCCGTCTGTTCCCCTTAGTTAAGAGTATTCGCCAGCGCCAGGAAACCTGCAAGGTGTCAGCCGCGCTTTACAAATGTTTAAAATAATAATAATAATAATAAACAGGGTTACGTAAAATTGCTTGGTGGATGCAAGCCAACTCACTAAAACTTAAGGGGAGAAGACCGAGGTGTTGATACTGGGGAATAATAAAGAGCTTTGGGGTCCCCAACATTGGCCACCTGAACTGGGTGCCCTTCCTCCGCCTACCCACGAAGCACGTAATTTAGTTTTCATTATGTATGATCAGCTTTCTATGAAACACCAGGCAGTAAAGGTGGCCGCAACCTGCTTTTGCATCCTTATATGGCTCAGGACAATTCTGTGGACGCTGCCAGTCTCTACTCAAAGAACTGTAGTCCAGGCTCTTGTCATCTCACGCTTGGACTACATCCTCTTTCTAGGAGCCAACAAGGATGTGATACACAAGTTGCAGGTTGTACAAAATGCAACAGCCTGTCTACTTTGCCATATTCTAAAAACTGAATCTATCTCAAGCTCTTTACGTGAACTTCACTGGCTTAAAGTTGAAAACCGCATCAAATTTAAAACTTTAACCTATATGTCAAGATTAAAACTGGCAAGACCCCGGAATACTTAAACACTATTGTCCACCAATATGTCCTGTCACGTTCCCTCCACTCATCCACTCAAGTGAAATTCACGGTTCCTAGGCACAGTTTGCCACATATGGGCGGCATATCCTTTTGTTGCCCCGGCCCCAATTTGTGGAAATCCCTCCCTCGGTTATTAAGGAAAGATACAATTTTTGTCCACTTTCGTAGGTCACTGAAAACCAGGCTATTTAATCAATAGGTTTCTTCCTTTCTTTTTCTCTCTTTGGTCCCCTCAGGCAGCGCTGGGAAACCTTTGGGTAGCTGTGTGCCTTATAAATTCAAAATAACATAACGTTCATAGAGAACGTGTGCTAAACATCACCAAAAATACTAACGCACCATTACACACTGCAGCAGATCGTGGGAAAATAACTCTGCGTTAACGTGGAATTCACAACAAGGCGGTAGCATGTGATAGTCTGCTGAAACTGCAGCCAATGTCCGCGATGCAACCACCGCGGCGGAGATAAAAACACAAACGACAACGCGGAAAAACATGCGATGTGCCCTAACTCAATAAGAAAACAGTGACAACCAGCACAAGGCCAGCAATACCTACGTGTAATGTATGAAAAAGCACAAGAACAGCAGACGGATAATGCCAGTGAAAAAACGACACCAACTGCAGAGTACCACAGATGCACCCTGAAACTATGCAGAGGACAACATGAACTTGACAAACCTCACGGAAGAACACCCTGGAATACAGGGCCTGTGGAAGGCCAATGAGAAGAGGAAGAGGAAGACGGGGCACAGTCGCCAGGAAAATCCGAGTACCGCCATTGATGAGCCAGAACACCGCCACCAACTGTACGCGACCTCCAACGTGTCATTGGCAACAAAGAGGCAGAGATGGCACACCACCTCGGACCATCTGAAAGTCATCACATGGCAGTGGAGGCTAATGGAAGAGCACAAGAGGCCCTGGACTGATTTGAATGTCAAAACCAAGTAGAAACTTGTTGCCAACACAGAAGCAGCAACGCACCCCGAAGGAGGTAGGCCAGCAAAACACCAGGAGCTGAATGACATGGAGAAGATGGTGGCCACAGTCACCAGGCGGGAGACGGAGACAAGAGTCTGGGATCCGGACACTGTGCCACATGACCCAACATTACAGCAACAGGGTGCGTACAACCAGGGAATGGGTGGACGAGGTAGACGGGCCCAATTGTACACATGCACAACTAAGCAGTGCACATTGCACATCCACAATGACTCAAGATGATGTCCCTGATCTCATAGGAACACCACAGCACACACACAGACACCAAGTAGTCCGACGTAGACCATGTGCCCAAAGGGGCACACACAACACAACAACAAGCACACAACCAACACATGCACACGTGTGAAACTCAGCAAACAGGCATATACGTCAGCCATACTGACAATGCAAGAGACACCACATGACGAGTAGCATGGCTGCTGTCCAATCACCATGACAATGTACACGGCACGACACTGAGGTGGCTGATTGCGGACCACAACCGGAATGAAGCTGGTCACACTCGGACAAAACTACCTGCACAAACAACCCTTGACATCAACGACACATCTGTGGACAAACCATGCCCTAGTGTAACAACTCGACAAAGAGAACAAGTTACCCAAGTCTGCAACATCTCAGCACCATGGAAGCACTGAAATGACAGGTACACCACATGAAAGGGACCAGTGGCAGACAAATCAGGAGCGAATCACCAACCATGCAGAATATGCACATAAGTAGGAGTGCACCTTGACATTGACAACATCCCAGTACAAACAGCAGCACCTCCACAACAGAAAACAGGCCACAACTGGTGCCGCAAACGTGCACCACATGGCAAATCACATCTGGCCCAGCAGGGAACCATGACATCACAATGTACTAGTACAACCTATAAATAGCAATGATGTTTTAGGCGCACATGCTGTATTTGTAAAAAAAATTTACTGTCCCATGATTGCCAGGGACGGCCACAATGTCACGTGCTCATAAGAAGTAATTGTCAAGGATGGTGTTCCTATGGGTCATTCCTGCCGCAGCTGCAGTGGGATGTGGGCATCCTGCCCCATCATCCCCATCATCGTCCGGGACTTCTGGAACTGGGGTCCATGGGGCCTTGGTGCGTACACAGATGTGCAAGACACAACATGCAACGATCATCTTGCACACGATCTCTGGACCGTACAGGAGCTTTCCACTAGTGCCGTCCAGGCACCTGAAACGTGACTTCAACACGCCAAATGTGCGTTCAACGATGCCCCAGGTGCGTATGTGGGCTGCATTGAACTGCCTCTCGGAGGGTGTGTTCGGATCTCAGAGGGGTGTCATCATTCAAGGGCAGAGTGCATATCCTTGATCACCTGTGACAGTGCAGGGAGAAACGAGTCAATACTTGGTTCGGCAGGATGTGATGGCAGGCCCACTAATTCAGTGACGCCTGTGCTGGCTATGTGTGGGGTGAGAGCAAGCCAGCCCTCAGGGAGTAGCTGGGCTGGCAACAACTCCAACATTCATCAGGCGCTCAGACAAGCAATGGGAGGACAACAAGGGGGGATGACTTGAGTCGTACAGGGTTAGTGGCCGACACAGGCCCACCGCAATGGGACGCTGACCTGCGGGAGACTGGGGGAGGGTCAAGAGTCTAGAGCAGGTTCTCGTCAAAGTCGAAGGAGCGTGTCGCAGAGTGACTCGTTGGACAGTGGAAGGTGTACCCCCTGGGCATGATGCAGAGGGCACATGCCAGCTGTTCCCTGCAACATGTAGGATATAAATGCCACAGACTCATGCCAGACACCAAGTCCATACCTGCCCTTTGCTGATGACAACCCCCAGTCCACAGGCTCAGACACCAACGATGTTCCGCCAGAGGCTGACGGTCACTCATGGTGCACAGAGTTAGTGGCACCACGTGTCGCCAGCTTGCTTTGAACAGGGTTAGTGGCCCCATGTGCCGCCGGGCTTGCAGGCCTGGAGCGTGGAGCTTGCCCCGGATCGTGGTAGGCCCTCTTTGACACACGACGGTGTCGACAGGTGAGCGGTGCGGCCCTGTGGTGCTGGTGCGGGCAGGCCTGGTCTAGGTATCAGCGTCCTTGGGTGCAGCAGGCGCACAGGGTCGTAGGCCCCGCTGCTCATGGTGTCGGCCTCGTATCGGACTGCAAGGACTGTCAGTGATGTTGGCCTTTCTGGGAGAGAACCATGCTCTGTGCCACTGGGTTTTTGTCCACACCCCTGTGCAGTTCTGGCATATTCAGGGCCCACCCACTACGCCCACACACACAGGGGGGGAGTGAGCGACATTTCCACCGTCTGAGCACCGGCCTGGTGTGACATGGTTGCGTCCACTGTTCGCTACTCTCTAGTCACCAGCAGTTGTGGGTCTGCATGGACATATCTATGGGATGCCTACCAATGTCTGTCCTGCACATCCACCCCTCACTTGTCGTTGTGTACATTGTCATTCACGGGTCACTTGCATCCTTTGCAAATGGCTGCATTACGCATCTACACACATTCAGCTGTTGTGTGGCTATGGTGCCATGATATGGCTGTATTGTTATGTTATATTAATAGAGTTTGTAGAGCGCACTGTTACCTATGGGTGTCCTGGCGCTGAAGCAACTGTCATCCTAAAACTACAGCTAACCTCTTCCAAGAACAGTAAAGTTTTCAATCCTCTTCTGAAGGTGAGGAGATCAGAGGAGTTTCTGAAATGAAATGGCAGATTGTTCCATGCCTTTGCAGCTCCCCAGGTGAAGCTACGTCCACCCCAGTTAACTGTCTTGACTAAGTGAACAGCTACCTGTTTGGCTGTCAGTGAATGTAAAAATCTAACCGGCATGTACCATTTAAAGCGACCTTTAAGAAATTCCGGTCCACTGTTCATTAGAGCCTTAAATACAGTACATAGGGCCTTAAGGGTAATCGGCTGTTTCACTGGCAGCCAGTGGAGGTGTCTAAGACCATTTCTCACGGAAACAAACTTTGGGGTGTTGTTCAGCAGTCTGGCTGCGGCATTCTGCACCAATTGCAATCTGTGCAGATGTTTCTTGTGCACATTCAGAAATAATCCATTGCAATAATCTAGCCTCGGCAAGACAAGTGCGGTTACAGCAGTCCTGAAACTGTCCTCTGTTAGCGCTGATTTAATCTTTTTTAATTTCCTTAGCAGAAAAAAACTTGTGGAGACTACCCTGCTAACATTGTCCCCGTAGGTGAGATTGCTTTCCACCATCACCCCCAGGTTTTTGGCTTTGAAAACGGGCGAGGGTAGATCGGCAATTTCCTCTGGCCACCATTCCTTAGACCAGAACTTCGGTCTATTACCGAAGATAACCACTTCAGTCTTACCGGCATTAAGTTTCAAACAGTTTGCTGTCATCCATTTAGAAATGGAACTCATGCAATCGTGGCATTTTGAGGCCGCATCCATGTAATTATCACGCTTCAAAGACAACACAATTTGCGTGTCATCCACGTAGGACGTCAAATTAAACCCAAAAGATCTAATAAGAGTTGCAAGGGGGCTGACATAAATGTTAAAAAGCGTAGGGCTTAACGACGACCCCTGGGGTACTCCGCAGGAGAGCATGAAAGGCTTGGAGCCTGCTCCTCCAAATTCCACATATTGCGTCCTGTTTGCCAGAAAGGATTTCAGGAGAGCCCAGGCCATACCCCTGATCCCGGCTATGGCTAGACGGCCCATCAAAACCTCATGATGGACCGTGTCGAAAGCCGCGGACTGGTCCAACATAATGAGAATAGCCGAGCCCCCTGCTCCACCGCTTCTCGAATCTCCTCAGTGGCTTTTGACAGGGCAAGCTCCGTACTGTGTTCTGCTCGAAACCCGAACTGGGTGGAATCAAGCACACTATTATCCTGGAGAAAGTTGTTAAGCTGAACATTGACCAATTTCTCCAGTATTTTAGCCGGAAGAGGAAGACGAGAAATTGGTTGATAACTGTTGGGATCACCAGGGTCCAACGTGGTCTTTTTAATCAGTGGAAGAATTGAGGCTGACTTCCAGGCCGTGGGATACTGACCTGACTCCAAAATGATGTTAAATAGTGGTGTGAGCAGCTGAGCAAAAACTTCAGGATTGTTTTTAAGCAAAAGAACGGGGCAGGGATCTGATGACGAACCTGAACGTGCTCCTTTTAATAGGTTAATGGTCTCTAACAGATATATGGTGGAGAAACTCTCCAACTTTCTCCCTACCCGGCCCTCCTGGACAGAAGGCAAAGTTGTCGGCCCTTCATCAGGATTCCTGTTGGAAATAGAGGAAAAAATATCCTGCACCTTTTTAAGAAAGTAGGAGGCCAGAGTGTCACAGAATTCGGGGCTACTAAGTGCCCTAGGTTCGGTGGAAATTGAGAGCTTTTGAATAGTTTTAAATAGTTCGCTGGAAGAAGATTTAGCTTTAAAAATCATATTGGAGAAATAGGTTTTTTTGCCTCCAAAAGGGCTTGTTTATGCAGAATTAAGCAAGCCTTAGAGGCTGCTTTCTTTTGGGGGCAATATCCCCTCCTCTAGCTGCGCTCCCATCTCTTGCAAACAGTTTTAAGCTCTTGCATCTTTCTTGAGAACCAAGGAGCTGATGGAACAGCTCTTCTTGGGGTGAACTTCTTGACAGGAGCAAGCGCGCTGTAGGCAGCATTGATCCAATTTGTATAGTTTGAGGTGGCTTCCTCCACATTGGACGGAAGGGAGGGGGCTGAACCTGATAGTACCATTCCTAACTCATCCTTATCTATATTCTTCCAGTCTCTGACAGCAATTTCTTTTCTAGGGTCAATTTTTAATGTCTTGGGCTGTTTCAAACCCAAGGAGAAGAAAATGGCCACATGATCGGTATTGTGTGCTGGGGTAGGCCAGGATCACCAAGGAGTGGTGTTGTTGTGTCGTGTAGGTGGGCATGTTGAGTGCCATGTTGTATGTGGTTTGGTCACGTGTGCTTTCCCACAATTGTGCGTTGTGTAATGGTGGCTTTGAGGTGTGTTGATTTGCCACTTACCAACGAGCAGTCCAGTTCCATATGTGCCATTCTGGAAGCGCTGGTTGATGATAGACTGTCGGAAGATGTAGGAATCGTGCACACTGCCAGGGTAGTTTGCGATGATATTGGTGAAGAGTCCCCGGTGGTCCACTGTTGCGGCACATTGATGGAATGCGTATGCTTTCTGTTACGGTAGTGGTGTGCTGTATCCGCAGGGGGAACAAGTGGGACTTCTGCTCTGTCTATTGCCCCCAACATGGCAGGGAATCCGGCTATGGCGTAGAAGCCTTGCTTGGTCTCCTGCTGTTCCTGCGCAGTGTTGGGGAAGTGAAGGTACTGGGGTATGAAGCTGAGGATGGCATCCAGGACAGTTGTGATGAACTTTGATAGGGCTGGCTATGAGACCCCTCAGACTCTGGCAGTTGTTGGTTGGAAGGTGCCAGAGGCCAACTGGTGCAGCACAGCTAGCAGCTTTGTCTGTGGATGGATGTTGGCTCTCCGCTGTGTTGGGACAGTCAACCTGTGGGCGATGTGGGTCATATTGTGGATGATGGTTGTCCTTTTGAGTCTCTAGTGGGCAATGCCTTCCTGTGAGACTGGTGCATTTTTGGTAGATCCGCTGTCTTACTCTGCGCTGCCTCTGTGGTGGTCAGGGGGGCTGCGGTCCTGGGGGTGGTGGCGGTGGGTGTTGTGGCCCTTTTGGGGCTCTGAGCTGCATGATGAGTAGCTCCATGGCGTTGTTTGTTCTCCGGGTGCGACTGTGTGTGGGAATCCATTGCCAATGCAGGTAGTTGTCCAGCGTTACACCTGCAGGAGGCAGGTGTAAATACCTGTTGCTACTGCAGCTTATCGCGTGGATATGGTTCACATTTCAGATCTTGCATTTCGTTGTGAAAGTGGTATTGTAGTTTTTTCGTGTGTTTTTGCATGGGTACGCCTACTCTGAATCTCATTAGGGTTAGTTGGTGGTGTCCAACGTGGAGATCATTTTTGGGGCAGTTATCACGGGAATACAGGCAATGTCTGCAGTTTGCACCAGCTTTTGAATTGGGTGTTAAATCTACCTCCACTTTTGATGCGTTAAGGTGGGGATAAATCGGAGATAAGTGATATTGTGAATATCCACCCAAGAATCCTGATCTGATTTAGTCCCACAATGTTATCCAGGATTTCCACCTTGTTAGTCAAGGCTCTGTTTTCTTTTATTAACTTTCCCATTGCTTTGTTCATCTTGTCAACCCTGGGGATGACTTGGGTGTGCTGTTTGGTGACCTCATCTAGTAGGAGTTTTCAGTACATCTCGGAATGTAATGTAATCAATGTCTTTTCATCTTCACCTCTCCCCTCCCTCACTTATTGATGCTGCCTTCCTTCGTCCCATCCTAAATCTGAGGCCAGAGGCCAACTGGTGCAGCACAGCCAGCAGCTTTGTCTGTGGAGGGATGTTGGCTCTCTGCTGTGTTGGGACAGTCAACCTGTGGGCGATGTGGGTCATGATGCGGATGATGCTTGTCCTTTTGAGTCTCTAGTGGGCAATGACTTCCTGGGAGACTGGTGCATTTTTGGTAGGTCCGCTGTCTTACTCTGCGCTGCCTCTGTGGTGGTCAGGGGGGTTGCGGTCCTGGGGTGGTGGCGGTGGGTGTTGTGGCCCTTTTGGGGTTCTGAGCTGCATGATGAGTAGCTCTATGGCGTTGTTTGTTCTCCGGGTGTGGCTGTGTGTGGGAATCCATTGCCTACTGCAGGTAGTTGTCCAGCGTTACACCTGCAGGAGGCAGGTGTAAATACCTGTTGCTACCGCAGCTTATCGCGTGGATATGGTTCAAATTGCAGATCTTGCATTTTGTTGTGAAAGTGGTATTGTGTTTTTTTCGTGCGTTTTTGCACGGGTACGCCTACTCTGCATCTCATTAGGGTTAGTTGGTGGTGTTCAACGTGGAGATCATTTTTGGGGCAGTTATCACGGGAATACAGGCGATGTCTGCAGTTTGCACCAGCTTTTGAATTGGGTGTTAAATCTATCTCCACTTTTGATGCGTTAAGGTAGGGATAAATCGGAGATAAGTGATATTGTGAATATCCACCCAAGAATCCTGATCTGATTTAGTCCCACAATGTTATCCAGGATTTCCACCTTGTTAGTCAAGGCTCTGTTTTCTTTTATTAACTTTCCCATTGCTTTGTTCATCTTGTCAAACCTGAGGATGACTTGGGTGTGCTGTTTGGTGACCTCCTCTAGTAGGAGTTTTCAGTACATCTCGGAATGTAATGTAATCAATGTCTTTTCATCTTCACCTCTCCCCTCCCTCACTTATTGATGCTGCCTTCCTTCGCCCCATCCTAAATCGGATTCACGCCCTGTGCTAAAATATATATTTTAAATATGCAAGTTGTTTTTGTATAGCATGAACGGATCAGAAAAGGCAGCAGAGCACTGAACAGGGTCAAAGACAAGCATGATAGGATAGGTAGTTGGTTTGTGGATCTGTAATGACTTTTGATGTGGTGTAGAGGTACATCTTCAACTCTTTCCTGAATTAAAGCAGCACTGGTGCACTCCTGATGAATACAGTCAATTTGTTCCAGATCCTGGGGTATTTATGCATGTATATTTTTTTTTACGAGGCACCGGCAACTGCAAAGGGCTGCAACTTGATTTGACTTTTTAAAAATATTTCAATTTACTTAACGAACATTGCCATTTGTTTTGTTCTATAATAACTTGAAAATGTCTCTCGGCAACACCATCCATGCATGCACATGCATCACAATGCAGGCGTGCGCATCTCTGTCAATCTTTAAATGAATCCTTTTTTGTAGACTGTTACCCGTGTTTGTGCATGTGTCTTGATGCCTATACATGAATCCAACAAAAAAAAGCAATGGTGAAGGCAAAAGCTCCACCTTTTAGTGATGCGACCGATTGTCTTTGCCAGTGCTTGTTTTCCACTGCATCAGCCATTTTTATTTGTTAGGTCTTGTCCACCTATGTTATTAAATCATTCCTGTCTCTCGGTGTTTGAAGACTACATTTTCCAGCAGCGATCTGTGCAGCACTCTCACTATCTCAACCAACCATCTAAATTCAAGATGGCAGATGGGACATGATCCGCCACAGTTCCATAGCTAGAAACTGCTGGATGGTGTTTCCTCCGATCGGAGGAGCCAAAAAACTTTGTGTGCCGCTATGTGAAGGTGGTGTGAGGCAGAGGGTAGCCTGACGTGGACTTTCGTTGCGGCGCTCTGCTGTTTTTGCCGACTTGGTGTGGCGTGGCCCGAGGCATCGCATTGCCTCAAAAGCAAGATGGCACCGTAGCAGCTCCTCTAGTGCAATCCGGGCACGGTGGAGCACTGTGACTGCAGCACAGATGGTGACGAGAGCAGAGACAGCTTTGGACCCTCACTACGGTTATCGGAGGTGCAGCACCAGCCTATACCGAGATTACAGTCTGAGTGAGTGGAGACAAAATGGCGGCATCTCATACTTTAAACAGCCCGGATGACAAATCCTACCTTCAGTGATCCCGAAATCGACATAGCTGCCCCAGCAGAGTAGCGGAGAAGACAGTGAAACCGGCACCACACCAGGAAACTGTGGCACTACAGAAATCCAGTGTGTGCGGGGTGCTGGGCTGGAGACCTGTTTGAGTGAAAGAACTCGGCCCATGGGCAGCTCGTAGGTAGCCCATCACTGGAACTGGCAAACAACAGTGTGAGGGGGATTAGAGCAATAAGAAAGAGCGCTACCTGGGGCATAGAGAGCGATACCGGCAGCTCCAGCCAGATGGGACAGTGTGCCCTGCCTGACCTCAACAGGGCAACCACTGCCTGACATCGCTCAATAGAAGAACGTGGAGAACGCTGCAGGATTTTACAGCCTTGTGCATAACCCTCTTTGGGACTCCTGAGTGATATTGGAAGGCCCTACAAACTTAGCAGTAATTCCGATCTCTGTCAGCCAAAACTATCCGTACCACCATGCCTAACTCCAACATGGAGGCACCGATGGATCTGCTCTCTCCGTTACAAGAATTATAGAGCACCCTAAAATCCCACCTTTAGAAGAAGGAAGTTCCTGACATTGGGAGTGCCCAGAATAAGCACTATACTAGCAAAGAGCAGTTTGAGATTTCCTGCATGGCCACAACACATTGATACGCTTCACACTAAAGCTACAAAGGGGTGCTGGATTGTATGCAACCACAGGGCCAATGCTCCGCTTAAAATCTGATTAAGCCCTCCGAAAAATTCCCCCCACAGCGACACATGAATGCCTTTCTGTAGTGCAATGCGAATGAGGTTTTAGGCATAGAACAGGCACATAAGCATCTCCGTATGGCGGTGAAGATGCCAAAAAAATAGAGGAGAATTCATGTTTAATTAAAGCACCAACTCAGGAGGCTGTCTGGGACAGGGACACTTCCTAGTGGATGGTACAACCCAAAAGTTTGAGAGAGAACTCCAGGAGGAGCTAAAAACTGATTTGGAATCCTTCCTTGAAGCATTTAAAAATGGAACTGTGTAAAATGCTGAACCTCCAGCAAGACATAGACTCCTTAGAAAATATGTCAGAACACCCCAAGAGAGTGGAGACTCCCTTCCGCAGGAGCCATCGCCTGGGCGGCAGGTCCCTGCAGGGTATAACTTTTGACACCAACATCAGCTCTGTGATGGAGAAAGCTTCGCTCTGGGATGTGGGAGATGGAGAGGAGAGCATGGGAAATCCAAGTGAGGGCACACTGGCTGTTGTGGAGAAGCGGTTGAAACCGAGAGCAGAAAGGATGCGAGTGGTTCTACGGAGGAGTCTCGCTTGATCCTTGATGTTTTTGAGAATCCCATGTCAGTGGGAGGGGCGCACAGTTATGAGGTTTGCGGACACTTGGTCAGCAAGATGATCAAGCCGCAAGAGGCTGCCTCAGTCCCGTGTAAGAGACCACTGCTTGAGTTGAAGGTGCCTCAGAATCTAGATTGCAGTACATCAAATTAAAAGTACTGTAGGCAGCCTGTCTACAGCAAGAAGGGGAGGTGTGGTTGTGTGTCTG
The DNA here is from genome assembly GCF_964263255.1 of Lissotriton vulgaris. Lineage (NCBI taxonomy): Eukaryota > Metazoa > Chordata > Amphibia > Caudata > Salamandridae > Lissotriton > Lissotriton vulgaris. The sequence goes on from NC_141686.1 coordinate 71,585,137, forward strand.
TTCGGCATTACCTAGTGTGGTTCAGGACTCTGTTGGTGCACCCGGATTGTGCATGCAAAGTTTATTATATAGTCATGACCGGTTCTGCTTTTTTGATGAGTCATTGAATCTTTTTTGCTGTTACTTGGGCCAGAACATAGGTGTTGCTACAGTGGGGATCACACCACGGAACCCTAGCAATATGGCTGATGCCCGGTAGAGCTACCTAGGTAGCTATAGAGGAGATTGGCTGTAGATCACTCCCTCGGCCGTCACCTACCCAGCTGGACATTGGGCAGACTTTCCTTCGTCTCTCTGCCATGTCTCCTTTCCTCCCCGCCTTCCGACGAATCAGCTGGTTTGTTTGACTTTCGCTTTGTCTTTTAGAATGCCCTGAATTACTTTCTCCCTTGCGGTCTTCCTGTCCTGATCTTTATTCCAACCAATTTTACTTTTCCCCTCTTTCTTCTATACCCCATAAGATATGTGTATATGTTAAGCTATGCTCTAGCAACTCATGTTACTGTGTAACACTGTTTTTTTCCTATGCTAAACTATGCTCCTGCAACTGACGTAATTTTGTAAATCACGAATCCTCATGTAAAGCGCTCTGATACCTCCAGGTCTAGCCAGCGCTATATAAAACTCTGAAAATAAATAAAAATCTTATTAGAAGCACATAGCCAATTGTATGGAGCAACTAATCTGACTCCTCATTTCCTTCTCTTCAAAGAGTAGGTCACAAGTGTGGTTCACGTAAACGCCATCATTCTCCTCCCAAATGTGGTTTAGGCAAACACCATTATTCTCCTATAAGCAAATAAAAACTTATGAATGGTCGTAGTTAGACCTGTTGCAATAAGAATCTATTAACTACTAACATAAGGACAGTTGCAGTTAAGTAATAATTAGGGCTTCAAATATCAATAATAAACTGCCATGTTGTAAGAGGGACCAGATACCCCAAATTAATGTTTAATTTGTTTTCTCCATAAGAATTTTTATTCAGGTCGCATTACTTGATGGATGTAGGATCGGGCTACTGTAAACAAAACTGTGATTGTGATGGTGTGTGAAGGAGGGCCACATGCGAAGGGGATGGAACGGCTCTAATGCAGGGCAGGTGGCATCAGGTGCAGTTGTGCCTTCAAATCCATGATCCTAGCACGTTTTTTACAAATTTAACCAAAATAGTCTCAATGCCAGCTTACCAATATTGAGATAGGAAACCTGGTGGACCTGTAACTTACAAACCACCTGTGGATTAGATGATGATGATCCCAGGCCCAGTTCTCCATGTGCTCATGCATCACTCTTGCTCTTTTCTTCCCCTCTCTTCTTCCCATTTTCTCAGTGCTTTCTCCTTGCTGTTCTTCCATTTTTCACCACTTTATCTTTCCCCTTCCCCTATTTTATGAGTTCTTTTTCTTTGCTTTTCCATCATTTTTCACAGATGTCTCCTTCTAATCAGTCACAAGTGGGACACAGCAATTAGAAACAGTAGGTTTCACAAAGCTGACTCCTCAAGAACAGAGGAGAGCTCAGATGCAGTACAGCATGTGTAGGCATGAAGGAAACTAGTTGGCTGCATGGGATTGTCATATGAAAGTGGAAGAAAAGACAGTCAGGAATGGGACCATGGAAGAGAGAGACAAGATAGTGGGGCTTCCTCTTTATGAAGGATTCAGATGAAGTGATTGAACATCATTACATTTCGCAAGATGGCGGCCGGTCACTCGACTGAGTAGGCTGGTGTCAGGGCTCCTCTGGGGAATTCCTCCCGAGTTTGGTTTTCTCTGTCCCCACCTTACTTTGGAGATGAATAATTTGTAACCTGGGTAAAGAAACTCTGTATCACGGCCAAATTTTCATCTTTTCTGCACCCCTGCGAGCTACATTGATATGCTTTTGAGACTTGCGCACCTTCAGGAATAGCTTACCGCCAAGACGTTCTGGTTCTGGCTGGGATCCACTTCTAACGGCTACTCCCTCCTGTGGCTGCACCTCCCGTATTGCACTTTCGCTGGTATGGCTCCGAAGGTAGCTCCTAAGAATGCGGTCGTAACTGCTAAGACCCTAGGCACTACATGCTCCAACAGCCAAGGCAAAGCGACCGCGGAAGCAAGAAGGCAGCTGCAGGAACAGCAGGTACGTGACAATCGGTCTCAGCGGCTTATGAGAAGGGCAAGCAGACCCTTCCTGATCTATTCAGACTTCAGTCTATGAAGGGGAAAGTGCCCTTAGACGGCGGTGGTGGCAAGCAGAAGTCGGTAAATACTTTAAAATCGCCAAAAGATCCTGCTGTAAAGGCGGGAGTGGGAGTACCTGTCTGCTCACCCTCCACCTCCAGTCACGGCGAGGTCTGTATCATAGCAACCCCCCACCCCCCGCCCAGAAAACTGATTTTACAAGTGATTTACCGAGTTTGGCTGGGGCTGTTTTGGTGAGTAGCACTGTGCCGTTGGGGGGGAGAGGAAACTTTGCCAGAAGCAGGGAACAATCAAATCCATTCTGGCGCTTGGTCTTCAGAGCAGGGCATTGTGGGTCCTGTAGTCCAACTAAGTCCTGAAGTCCCTGCTCACCTTGCAATTGTGAACTCCCAAGGTGCTTGCCTAGATCCTCCATCAGAAGTCGCTGGCGATTTAAAGGAATCTGAAGGAACTGAAGGAACTGATAATATTTATTCTATGTCGGATCACTCCAGCTTATCAGAGGAAGAGGGTCCTGAGCTAGAAAGGTCAGATTATGACAGCGAGTCTGCTGGTTGGCTTCTGAGTCAGGTGTCCAAGGATGAGGCTTCATTTTGTGGCGCCAGCAGGGTTTGTAAAATTACGAAGCTCAAAGATCAAGGGCCGGCAGTAATAAGTAATGCTCCAGGGTCTCTCGCCTCAATGGCGTGGGATTATTCTTTGTCGGCACAGCCAGGCCTAGCAGGTGGGGGTGGCTCTATCACTGCTGCAGGGGATAGGATGGGGGCTCTCCCAGTTCCTCCAGCCGAAATGACTCTGTCTATTATTTACCAAACTAATATGGCCCACCGTGAGGAGTTGCAACAGGAGAGTGCCAGAACGCAAGGAGCCTGTCGCAAGATGCAAAACTCAATTTGTAGAGTTGCGGAAACTTGTTCGGATTTTGCTGCCAGAATTGTTGATGCTGAGGAACGCATTTCTACCCTGGAAGACGCGATGGCCACTCAGAAGGGACTTGCTGATATAATTAAGACCAACGGGAGGATATGCTATGGAAGTTGATTGACTTGGAAAACAGAGCTAGAAGGAATAACCTGAGGATTCTAGGGATTGATGAAGGCAAGGAAGGTCAAGACGACAGGCAGTTTGTCATCAAGCTGTTCACTGAAGCCTTCCCTGAGGTCACGCAGTGGGACTAGCAGTTGGAAGTCCAACGGGCGCATCGTTTCCCGTTTAAGAAGAAGCAGAACTCTGGCCCTCCTGGAGATACACCTTGAGCAATTCTTATTTTTTTAAATAACTTTTTGGCCAGGGAGAAAATGTATGATCTCGCTAGACCGGATAGGAGGAGGGCTGGGAAGGGCTGCAATTTGTTTGTCAGACCAGACTTTTGTCCAGTAACTGTTGAGCGGAGGCAGAAGTTCCGACAGCTAATTGCTCCGTTCCAGGCCAAGGGTGCCCGATCGTTCCTGCTCTTCCCTTCCAAACTGAAAGAAATCTTTCAGGGCCAAACTCGGTAATTTGCATCCGAGGCCCAGGCACAGGAGTTTCTGAATTCTAGTTAGGTAATAATTTGTTTTTTCTGTTCAACAGGGGCGGGGTTCTTGATGTTGATGATGCATTATAATGAGGGCTGGGCTGATGTTGTTAAAAGGGGACGTCAGATCCAGGGGAGAGTGGAGGTTACCAACCCAAACTTTTGCAAGGATATTCAGTCCTGTTGCCACATAAGGGGGGTGAGGGGGATGGGCTGGGTTGGGTGGGAGGGGATGAGGTGGGTTCAGGGTGAGGGTGTGGGTGTGGAGGGTGTGGTGGGTGAGTTTTTTTCTGGTCGTGGTACCGGTGTTGTCAGGGATAGCAAAAGGTTGTTTTTCATTCCTCGGATCAGGATTAAAAAATATGTTCTATACCAGTGGAGAGTAGGATGCTATTCTTTAGCTAATGGGGCAGAATAGATTGCAACTTTGCTCATGGAACATCTGCGGGCTGAATGATGGGAAAAAAGCGCAGCCTGTTGTCTAAGATTGTTCAAACATTGCAGGTTGAAATACTGTGTCTGCAAGAGACCCACATACCATGGGGGAAGCGCGAATATTTGAAATTGCCTGGTTATGATCTTATAGCCTGCTCCCACCAGACATCCATGATTAGAGGCGTGGCTATTCTGCTTAAGAAAGGAGTAGGGCTTAGTAAGGAAGTTAAAAAGGATAAGGCAGGCAGGTGGGCGTTAGCTGAAATTGTCATAAACAATAGGTCTCTATCTGTGTGTACGATCCATGGGTCCAATTTAGATGACCCAGAAGTTATTAGACATTTAAATATTGAACTAGCAGCATGGCCACACCCAATGTTTTTTGTGGGGATTTTAACATTAATTTGTCAAGTCAATTCAATTTATCAAGTGATCAAAAGTATTCTGGCAGGAAGTCTTGGGTTTTTAGGGCTCTCTAGACCGTAGTTTTAGAGCATGGGCTGATTGATGCCTGGCATTGTCATAATCAAGATGATGACTATACTTATTACTCCGCCCCCCCATAACAAAATGGCCACCTTAGATAATTTTTTCGTTTCTGATCAGCATGTAGGGGTGGTCACTATTGTTACCCTGCCAAGGACTCTATCAGATCATAATGCATTAGTAATGGAAAGTCCTTGGGAGCGTTCAATTATATTTCCTAGATCTTGGACATTAGAAAGTAAGCTCCTTCTGGATCAATCCTTTTGGGATCATATGGAGGGCTGGATTGCTGAATTTATGAATATTAATAGGGGAACCGCCTCAGACTGCATTGTCTGGAACACGTTCAAGGCAGTACTGCGTGGTGAGACCAAAAGCTTTGCTGCTTATCGCTGGAAGAGTATTCAGGCGCAGATTAAAACCTGTTTTGAGGAGCTACGGGTGGCAGAGCTGGATTTAACAACTAATATTCAGCTCGGGCGGGAGATCAATCATTGTCAGAGGGTGGTCGCCATATTAAGATCTAAACTTTTGGAGTTTTTGGTCAGGATCTAGCAGCAAAGTACATGCAAATCCATAGGCTGATGTATAAATTTGGCGAACATTCGGGCAAAATTCTTGCCAAAAGATTACAACAGAAACGTGTCGCAAATCGAATTGTCCGAGGTCTGGATCAGCAGGGGCGCATCCAGGATACTGTAAACAAAGCACGCCTTACCTACTGTTACTACATCAAACATTCATTGACCAACCGGGGTAATCTGATGCGTCATCTAGATCCTCCAAGTATGTTAACTAACACTACGCTCATGGGTCAGAGATGTAGATTTAGAGCAAAAACAGAGACAGGTCCCAGTGCCACAGAAAATATGTGGTACAAAAGGGGGTGGTGATGGACGGAGCATCTGAATCAATCAAACACTCACACCCAGTCAAAAGATCTGGGTTTAATCCATCACCATTCTTTAGCCCACTCTGCCACCCCAGTTCAGACATGGCTATATGCAAATCAGTCTGACCCTGTGCCTCATGGGAACAGTCCAGCCCGAACTGCCAAGCCATGTCTTCCCTGGACAGGAAACAAGCTTCCAAGGACTGGTTTCTGGCATTCCAGCCGTCGTCAGCCTGGCTTGCTTGAATCCAGTGGCAAAGTGAGCAAGGGACTCACGTCTGAGCATACAGCAAATATGTGATCACAGAGAGAGCGCCTCACGGTCGTAACTCCCGAGGGGGTTCCTGGTTAGCAATGTCCAGTGTACCCACTTCTCATCATCTGTCACTCTCTCTGTGTAAAGTGTGAAGAAAATGACATAGAAACTAATAGTGGTATGTAAAGAAAATAGCCAATACCAAAGTGCACCTTTATAAATAATGTACCAGTGCACGTATGACCCCAAAACCAAGTAATAATAAATAAAGTACTGTGTTAAGTGCAACCAAAATTAAAAAAAAGGGGGTTAATGGTATCTTTATTCTGATGCTGCAAGCCTTCCAGATTAAAAATGGATTTTCATATACCATACAAGTTCAAAGTCCCAACATGTTTCAATGCTATCCATTCAGTAATTTCATCAGGGCAGTCTGGGGTTCTTAATCATCACACTTATATGTATATCTCGGACCTTATGATTGCCACATCCGGACGTACCGGCAATCATACAGTGGACCCCGTGTCAGCTGATCAAGTGTCCTTCGGTGCCTTGGTAAAACTCAAGCCCGTATTGCTGCATCCCTCCGGCGCTTCCGACGGTCCTGCATCCAGGATACACCAGTGGGGGTAATGGACGTTTTTAAGAGTTTTTATACTTTGCTGTACGACGAGGACTCCGGTGCCTCCCAAAGTGAGACTTTGGTGGATGCTTTTTTCCAGAACCTAGACACCTTGGTGATCATGCCAGAGCAGAATGAGGTACAATCTACCCCAATTACTTGGGAAGAAGCTGAGTCTGCAATTAAATCTCTGGCTATTGGGAAGGCCGCCAGCCAGATTCTATTCTTCTAGAATTCTACAAGACGTTCTCGGTTCTGATCAGCCAGGATATGCTGTCAGTATTCAGGGCTGCGTAGGGCGGTGTCATACCGGACTCCTGGCGTTCAACTACGCTGGTGTTGTTTAAAAAAAAAGGAAAGCCTGAGCTAAATCCTTCTTCCTATTGTCCAATTTCACTTATAAACACTGATAGCAAAATCTATTCTAGAATTTTATATTCTAGACTTGCACAGGTCATTACACCTCTGGTCTCGCTGCGCAGGCACGGGTTTATCCCGGGCAGGGATACAGCCGACCATGTCTGTCGAGTCATTGCGCTTCTGGACTGGGCCCAGACCACAGGATCCACTATAGGTGTAATCCTGTTGGATGCCGAGAAGGCGTTCGACAGGGTCTCCTGGGGTTCCTGTGGGCTGTGTTGAGCTGGAAGGGCTTCAGCCCCGAGGTCATCCGGGCCCTTCAGTCATTATATATCTCTCCAGTGGCCACAATTCGGATTTCTGGGCAAAAGTCAGGGTGCTTTAACATCAGCAGGGGAACCAGACAAGGATGCCCCTGTTCGCCCCTGCTCTTTGCCCTGTATATCTAGCCCTTTCTTAGCAAAATTGAAGTGAGCGAAGCCATCTGTCCGATTAGGATTAAGGGGGTAGAGTATAAGACCCTGGCTTACGCTGACGATATCGTGGTTTTAACTAATGATGTCGGTTCTGCTTTTCCTGCCTTAGAGATGCTTGCCGCACAATTTGGGGCACTTTCAGGCTATAAGGTAAATATTGCAATAACTCAGGTCATTCAGTCGGAAGCCATGCCCCTTTCTGATGTGTCTGTTGTAACAGAAGCAATATATATTGCGGTCAAAATTTCCTCTGTAGTAGCTCAAATTTCGGATTTAAACCTCCTCCCGGCTGTTGACTCCCTCAACACAAAGCTGGGAGGCTAGATCATCTGCACCTGTCACTGCATGTCCGCTGTTAGTCCTTCCAAGGTTTCTCTACTTGTTCAGAACTATTCCTCTGGAGCTTTCACAGACAACGCTGGCCAGGGCTGAGAAGATTTGTCTTCGGTTCCTCTTGGGATACCGGCGGGCACGAAAAGTTGACTAGCTTCCCCAGGGACCGAGGAGGTTGGGCGGTCCCTAACCTTTAATTCTACTATTGGTCTGCCATGTTACAACACTTTGGGTCTCTATTGTTGGGCGACAGGGCAGATGTTCCCTTATGTACTGGGCCACCCATATAGGAGATAGTCCTGGGGGAGGCTGCTAAGGGCATCTTAATGCGTGTGTTGGAGCCTAGTTATTTAAAAAAAAACAAGGTTCAAAATTATCTGGGCTATGTTTTCAGTTTGGCGGAAAATCCGTCATAAGCTCACTGTCTCGAAGAAAATGCCATAGGGGTGTTGCCATCCATATTTCAGTATAATGTCACTTTTAAATGGCAGAGTATGGGTCTGAATTATATTGGGGATTTATGTTTTGATGGTCAGCTGGCCTCATTCTCCTCTTTAAGGGAAAAGTTCCATATTCAATCCACAGATTTTTTTTAAATATCTTTACATTAGGAGCTTCTTAACTAAATATCATCATAACACTCCCACCTTTTATGATAAAATTGTTCTAATTGAACTTGTTAAAAAGAGGGCCAAAATAGGTGCTATCTACCAATATCTCTTATCAGGCCTTCCTGACGATCTGGATGCTCAGAATATTAAGTGGGCGGGGAAATTCAGTATGGTAGGAGTGGATGTGCGACCTGCGCTGGAATTAGCTAGCTATGTCCTAGTATTTGACAGCTTACGGGCGCAAAGTTATATGGCTATGTTTGACTTATATCTCACTCCTGCTAAAATTGCTAAATGGGGGGGAGAAAGGGAGACTCTTGCTCGAGGTGCAGACTCCAAGCGGCAGACGCAATCCATATGTTCTATTCGTGCCCATATCTGGGGGACTTCTTGGGTGATATTGAGGTCTTTATCAATGAGGTGCTTGATATTCCGGTGGAGATCTCGCCAATGTTGGTCATAATGGGGTGTGAATACCCTGGAACTATCGAAAGATCAAGATATACTAGTGCATTTTTGTTTATAGCCATGGCAATGATACGGCTCTGTATAACCTTGCAGTGGCTAAGTGCGGAAGCTCCTACCTTTTTCAATTGGAGAGCTAGGATGTTAGCTTGTTATAATCTAGAGACCTCCGTGTATTAATTAAGGGGGAGAAGAATGTGTGTGCTGGCCTCTAAGATTTGGGCTTCTCTAGAGCAATGGTCCAAGTTGTGAAAAATCTTTTTATTTGATATTTGCCTCCCTTTTTCAATTATGCTTCTAACTTTCTTATAAGGTTAATTGATTTAACTCTTTGTATTTTCTCCACTGTTTTTGTCTTTGATTTTCTTGTTTATAAATGTTATCTCGTCTTGACCTAGATTTATATGTCAGTGAATATTGTAACCACGACTCAGTATATTTTGTGTTGTGTATTTTTTTGAAAAGTATTAAATACAGTTAAATAAAAAAAAAATGAAGTGATGGCACACATTTCTGAAAAGCAGGGGCATTACAGGGAAAGCAGGATGAGTAACACAAGTAGAGTAAAGACACAGAGCTGGACCGGAAAGTGTGGAAAAGGCAGAATGTGTGAGTGGCAATGGTGTATGTGGGTTCACTTCCAGATCCATATCGACCCCAAAACCACACTCAGAGGCACCCTCCTCTACAGACCACCAGGACCCCGCGCAAAATTCAGTGAAGACATCACGGACTTCATCACTCCACACGCGCTCCCCTCCAAAGAATACATCCTTCTGGGAGACCTCAACTTTCACCTTGAAAAGAGTAACGACCGCAACACCACCACCCTCCTGGACAACCTCGCCAACCTCGGACTTAAACAACTGGTCACTTCCCCCACCCACATCGCAGGTCACACACTCGACCCCATCTTCACCTCCAGCAATCATGTCTCCTTCAGCCACACTACGGATCTCCTCTGGACTGACCACAGCTGCGTTCACTTCACCTACAACAAGACCAAACCCGCCAACCACCTCCAACCGACTCTGCAAAGAAACTGGAACAAAATCACCACCGACCAGATCTCCTCATCGCTCCTTCTAAACACCCCAGCCCACTCCTCGGACCCAAACCTAGCCGCCGTCAACTTCACCCTATGGTTATCCAACACCGCCGACACCTTAGCACCACTGAAAAAACGTCAAAGCAAACCTGGCAGCAAGAAAGCCTCATGGTTCAACGATGATCTCAAGAAGTCCAAGAAACTCTGCCGCTCCCTTGAAAAGGCCTGGAAAAAAGACCCAACCACCAGCACCAAGGACGCCTTCAAAAGCGCCACCCGCACTCACCACCAACTGATCCGAAAAGCCAAGAAAACAGCATTCAAGGATCGACTTGACAACAACGCCCACAACAGCAAGGAACTTTTCAACATCGTCAAGGAATTTTCCAATCCCTCGGCCAACTCCAACGACATCACCCCCTCTCAAACCCTCTGCGACTCCCTAGCCTCTTTTTTCCACAACAAGATTGCAGACATCCACAACAGCTTCGACAACCAACCCGGAAACCAACCCACCCTACCATCTGCTGACCATCTTCCCCCCGTGAACACCCTTACCGCCTGGAATCCAATCTCCACTGAGGACACAATCCGCCTGATGAATTCCATCCACTCAGGATCCCCCACAGACCCATTCCCTCACCACATCTTCAACAAAGCAGACTCCGTCATAGCACCGCACCTCCGAGACGTCATCAACTGCTCCTTCAACTCCGCTACCTTCCCAGAAGACTGGAAACACGCTGAACTCACCGCCCTTCTGAAAAAACCAACAGCGGACCCCACAGAACTCAAAAATTACCGCCCCATCTCGCTTCTTCCATTCCCGGCCAAAGTCATCGAGAAAGCCGTCAACAACCAGCTCGCCGCCTTCCTCGAAGCCAACAAATCCCTCGACCCCTCACAATCTGGCTTCCGAACAAAACACAGCACTGAGACCGCCCTCATCGCAGCAACAGACGACATCCGAACTCTACTGGACAATGGAGACACAGTCGCCCTCATCCTCCTCGACCTCTCTGCAGCATTCGATACAGTCTGCCACAGCACCCTTCTACAGCGCCTCAGAAACATCGGAATACAAGGAAAAGCACTTGAATGGATCACCTCCTTCCTCTCCGGAAGAACACAGAGAGTCCGCCTCCCACCATTCAAGTCCGAGGCCACCGAAGTCATCTGTGGCGTACCACAAGGATCGCTAGCAGCAGAGTACAAAGTTCCCCGGGGGGGTGTTTAAGACAATGTGGAGCAGGGAGTTGGTATAATCAATACCGTGGCTGCGAAGAAAGGGTTCCCTAGTCGGAACTTCGAGAGCCTCACACACCCAAAGTAATAAGCGTGAAACACACCCTTACTGGAGGGTGTCCGGTGTCATCATCGGCTCACTGCCCCTCGTCAGACCGGCGCTGCAATGTCCGACGGAGTGCCCAAAGGTACTCTTTTGACGGGGTTCTTTTAGTTCCTAGCCGATGGTGGATGTGGGTGAGGATGAGAGAAGGTGTAGTCAGTGCAATGGTGAGTGAAGGCGATAAAAAAGGTAGTCAGTCCACTTGCAACTTTAATAACGTGGCTGATTCCTTAGTTAAAAGGGGTGGGAGGGGAGTTTAGAGACCGTAAAGGTGTACAGAGCAATAACTCTACCCCCTAGTGTGGTCAACATGTTTCTCGCCAAAAGGCGATTCGTCAGGACCTAAAGTAAAGTACTACACAAAGAAACAAAAGTGGACTCAATGCTCTATCTATATAAGGAAAGCACATACAACCTCGCTGGGTCGGAGGACAAGAGGGCCAAGGGGTCCTGCTCTATTTAGGCGACCTAGAGGTAGGAAAACAAAATATAAAGAAAGAAAGAACAGCTCAGGTCAAATGAAACATAGTGACTCAATGCTCAAATCGTGCAGCGTGACTCTTGTGACACAGGCTCCACACTGTGAAAGGTGAAGGGGGGTGGTGTGGAAGGGAGAATCAATTGAACCGGGGAATTTTGGGTGCAATGTCCCTTCTCTGGCAAACACCACCCAGATGTCACACTAGGGGAATTACCTTTGTGTATTTATTTAAAAGAAAATTTTTTTGGTATATAACCGAAGCTTTCAAGATAACAGCCCGTTCCTCCGGAAACAACAGTAGGCATGCAGCATTAATCAAGTTCTTACCCTAAGGGGATAAAGACTGGGCCCCGCAGCTTGCTCCCGTGAGGCCAGCGTTATAGGGTTTGGATAAACCTATTGGATGTAAAAATTGGTAGCTGATAACCTAGACAGGTAAGGTAGATGTGAATGGTGGTACACTTAGTAGTAGCAAATAGCGGCCCCAGATAGCGTGTAAAACATTCACCCAGCAGCAGTACATAGTCGTGTCAGGTGTGGAGAAGGGCTGGGCGGGATATTCCCCATTTACTCTGACTCCCTCGTTAACAGCATTGGAAACGTATCACTCACACCACTCCTATCCATTGTGATAGGGGACAGGGAGGCAGGAGAAGTACAACCCTCAGCCCCTTTCAGCAATAGGACGGGCGGGGTGGGGGGTGGGGGCGGGTACATAGTCAAAAAGGGCCATAATATTATGCTCTAAAACGTTGTACTTAGACATACGCTCAGATGGACCCCAGGGAGGCTTATGTGAAGCAACAGCCTGCCCTGTTTCTATGTAGATGGAGACCCGGCGGGCTAGGGGCGGGTCAGAACAGTGGCCAGGCGAGGCATAATTGAATCATTTAGACTCTGCATAGCGGGGCCTCAGGGCAGGCTTCCGAACAGCAGGGTGATCTATGGCGGGATCTATGGCGGGGCCAACGCGGTAATCGCATAACTCCGCCCGATATTGTCTCGGCATCAACGCTCCATGGAGACGATGGGGCTTTTACGGTCTCGAGGTGAAGCTTACCTTGCTGAAGACACTGGATCGGCGGAACACCTACCCCTCACGCTCACGGCACCTGGTCAGGGTGCGGAGCAGCTGGTGGAGGTTTCTGCCGGTGTTCGCCGTTTTGAAGGGAGTGAGGGCGCATTTGGAATGCGTCACGCGCATGCGCAGTAACCGGTCTGATGCAATGGGCAGAGCTAGATGCTCGAATGACTAAGTAAAGGGGCCATCTTGGAGGTGGCAATCATGTTTGAACAGATCGCGAAAGGCTTCAACCTCAATATCTCAGGAAGGCAAGTGTCATTAGACCAGAGGGGGAAACGTAACAGGAAGTGCCTGATTGAGTATTTTAACGAAAGTAGCCATAAGGGGTGTAAAGGTGCGGATGTAAGCGCCTATTGTGTCATAGTCTACGCATAATGTCCAGACACTATCTGCGATGATTGTTAGCTGCCGGGACTGTATGGCTAGACCCAGTCAGTCCGTGAAGTAATGTACTACAGGTGTACTGTTAGGAGGGATCAAGGTGGACTGGGATGGCAGAGACGGTAACAGTAAGTGGTAAGGGGTTGGGCAGGGGGTAATGTTGCACCGCTGGTCAGAGATGTATAAGGCGGGAGAGGAATCTCTGGGAAGTGATACCATTCCAGTAGGGGTAAACAAGTGTTAGAGAATAAGGTGTCTACCTCGAGACACTCGCCCAGGGAATAGCGTCATTCAGTCCTATTGTGTCTAGCTGGAGGCGATGCACCCATCTCTGTTCAAGCCTGAACAGCGCTTGTCTAGTCATAGCTGGTTGGGACTCGAGCACTAACCATTGGATGCTGTCGGCCGGGTGATTATGTTGTTGGTAATGTTCATACAGTCTCGTATGAGTCTTGGAGCATCGTATGTTGCTCTTATGCTCCGTTATTCTCAATTTGACCTGTCTCATGGTCATCCCGACGTAGAATTTGCCACAAGGGCAGATAAGGAGATAGACACACTTGGAGCTATTACAGTTAGTATGTCTATTCAGTCTCCAGGTGAAAGAGTCTGTTAATATGATTTCTTTGCACTGTCTAGATTGGGGGCAGACGGCACAGCCCCCACAAGGGTAGTGTCCAACCACGGGTGGGAGGTCCCATAATGTACGTTGTCCAGTAACAGGTGATTTCTTAGGACGTGTGTGTATCAAGGAGTCTTTGAGGTTCGTTGTCCGTTTGAATGCAAACCTAGGCTTGGGTAAATCAGTGCCCCCTGAATTGAGAATGCCCCAGTGCTTGTTCACTGTTTTCTTAATGAAGTTTGAATTTCTGGTGAAACTAGTGACGCATGTCATAATATTGTCGCTTTCTTTCTGGTGTACTTCCAGAAGGGCCTCCCTATGGTTGTTAAGGGCTCTCTTACTAGAGTCTCGTATCAATTTGGTGGGATACCCTCTGTCAAGCAGTTTACTCTGTAAGGTATTAGCTTCCTGTCTGTAATCATCCCTAGAGGAGCAATTCCTACGTATCCTCAAGAATTGACCGAAGGGAAGATTTTCGCGTAGTGCTCTGGGGTGATGACTGTTGAACAGAAGGAGGCTGTTTCTGTCCGTCTCTTTACGGAACAGAGTAGTACTCAGACCGGCTGGTCCCAGCCGTATCGTGAGGTCAAGGAAGGGCAAAGCTGTCTCTGACATAGTCCCAGTGAATTTAAGGTAGGGATTCTGTAGGTTAATCCAAGTGCAGAACTGATTGCAGCTCTCTCGGTCCCCCTTCCATAGTATCAGAATGTCGTCGATGTACCGACGCCATAGCGTGAGATGTTCTCGGAAGGGGTTGGAGTCGGGATAAATGATCTGGTTCTCAAAGGCCGCCATGTAAATGCAGGCAATGCTAGGAGCAAAGGTCGAACCCATAGAGGTACCTCTGACCTGGTGGTACAGCTGTGAACCATATTGGAAAAAGTTTTCCGTCAGCGCAATACTTGCACATGCCATGATGAAAGATATGGGGGTAGGCGAGGACCACTCCTGCTGCATCAGGGCGGATTCCACGGCTTCTAGTGTGGCTGCTTGGGGAATGTTCGTATATAACGCTTCTACATCAAGCGTGAGAAGTAGGTCTACATCTTCTCGCCCTTCAATGGACTCAATGAGACGTAAGACATCTCTTGTATCCTGGAGGTAGGAGGGTATTTCCTTTACAATGGGTTGAAGAAACACATCACAAAACTTAGATAAGGGTTCTAGTAATGAGTCAATCCCAGAGACAATGGGTCTCCCTGGGACTGGACTAGTCCCTTTATGAATTTTGGGCAGAGTATAGAAATATGGGACCACAGGGTGCTTCGTCAGGAGAAACTCTGCCTCTTTCTTAGAGATCCAGCCGTTAGCTTCACCTTCAATGATCAGACTGGAGATGTCTGTGATTAGTCTGTTGGTTGGGTCTGCTGGGAGGGGTCTGTAATGGGTAGTGTTGGCCAGTTGGCGCTTACACTCTGTGTCATAATCGATGGCGTCTTGTATGACAGTAGCTCCCCCTTTATCAGCTTGTTTTATCACGATGGCGGTGTCATTGCCAAGGGATAGGACTGCTTGTCTTTCAGCTTTGCTCAGATTATTATAACTACTGGAGTTTGGTTTATTCTCCAAGGACTTAAGTACAGCCTTCTCAAAGGTCAATACCTCAGCGGGGACCATCCCGTCCGTTGGGGTAAAGGTGGAGGGGTTATGTAGACCCGTATCTGTTTTTTCACTGGAAGGCTGGTCCTGGAAGTAGGTCCTAAGGCGTACTTTGCGGAAAAATTGTTTAATCTCGCATATTTCTGTAAACCTGTCCGGGATGGGCGTGGGAACAAACCCTAAGCCCTTTTCAAGAGTAGTCATTTCTATAGGAGAGAGAACTCTGTTTGAGAGATTGACCACTAAGCTCTTCTCCCCCTCGCTGCACTCCTGGTTTCCATCGGGGCTGATGTCGATGGCTGGTCTTGCCACTGCACCCCTCTTGTGCCGTTCCGTTTGCGCCCTTTTCCTCTGCCCCAACCTCTGTCGTGAAAAGGGTTCTGGGGGTAGAATTGTGGGGGGCCTTGCGGGTAAAAGGGGTATTGCCATGGAGGCAGCATTTGTGGGGGTCCGTGGAACAAGGGTCCTTGATGGAAACCCCGGTTCCAGTTGGGGCGCCGTTGCTGGCGGTTGTTGCTATGGGTGGTGCCGGTGCTAGAGTCACTGCTTGAGGACCCTCTTCGGCTTTCAGGGCCAGAATTCTCATCGGAGGAATACCCAGTTTTCTTATTGGTGTATCCTTCCTTAAGGTAAGGGTAAACTTTTTCTTTCTCAAACCTTGCTACGTCTTTTTCAAGTTTGGACAGTTTCTGTTTAAGGAGATATTCCTGATTATCGGCAATCTCCTGATTAATCTCCGCGAGTTTAGCTGAGAAAGCCGTTTTAGAATTTTTACTAACGGCTGTCTTCATCGTTGTTTCTATAGCTGTAATTTTGTCCAGCAGAGCATCTGCCAATCTTTTGGCTGTTTTGACAATCAAGAAAAGTAGGTCTTTCGTACACTTCCAGGAGACCTGGCACCAGTCCCCTTTGAACTGGTTGTCTTCTAGGAAGATCCTGGGGAAAAGGTTGACTATGAGTCCCTGGGGGGCGATATTGGCCCTCAGGTATTCAGCCATCATAAGTCCATGCATGGTAATACGTAACCACTCTTTTTTCAAGGTGGAAAGTGTTGTCCAGTCGTCAGTAGAGGAGCCAGTGGCGGCAGCCTCTGATGTTCCCAGGAGTGAGGGTGTATCCCTCAGGGCTTCGGCTATAGTTTCCTCATCGAAACTAAGACCCGGGACGTCCTCCATGGTGGGACGGTCACCCGGGGGAAAAGGAGTCGTGGGGAGTGAAGGGTAAGGTAAAAGGTATGTGGGAAACGATCAAATGCAGCAAGTCATTCGAGGTACCCAGTGGGCCTCACAGCGAACTGTCGCTGGAGGTAGCCTAAACGGTTCCGTGGGTTGGCCCACGCAAAGATTTTTAACAAAAGGGGAACAGAAGCGGACGATATTTAATGGGGTCCAGTGTACATGTCCTAAAGTAAAGCTAGCAGCAGAGTACAAAGTTCCCCGGGGGGGTGTTTAAGACAATGTGGAGCAGGGAGTTGGTATAATCAATACCGTGGCTGCGAAGAAAGGGTTCCCTAGTCGGAACTTAGAGAGCCTCACACACCCAAAGTAATAAGCGTGAAACACACCCTTACTGGAGGGTGTCCGGTGTCATCATCGGCTCACTGCCCCTCGTCAGACCGGCGCTGCAATGTCCGACGGAGTGCCCAAAGGTACTCTTTTGACGGGGTTCTTTTAGTTCCTAGCCGATGGTGGATGTGGGTGAGGATGAGAGAAGGTGTAGTCAGTGCAATGGTGAGTGAAGGCGATAAAAAAGGTAGTCAGTCCACTTGCAACTTTAATAACGTGGCTGATTCCTTAGTTAAAAGGGGTGGGAGGGGAGTTTAGAGACCGTAAAGGTGTACAGAGCAATAACTCTACCCCCTAGTGTGGTCAACATGTTTCTCGCCAAAAGGCGATTCGTCAGGACCTAAAGTAAAGTACTACACAAAGAAACAAAAGTGGACTCAATGCTCTATCTATATAAGGAAAGCACATACAACCTCGCTGGGTCGGAGGACAAGAGGGCCAAGGGGTCCTGCTCTATTTAGGCGACCTAGAGGTAGGAAAACAAAATATAAAGAAAGAAAGAACAGCTCAGGTCAAATGAAACATAGTGACTCAATGCTCAAATCGTGCAGCGTGACTCTTGTGACACAGGCTCCACACTGTGAAAGGTGAAGGGGGGTGGTGTGGAAGGGAGAATCAATTGAACCGGGGAATTTTGGGTGCAATGTCCCTTCTCTGGCAAACACCACCCAGATGTCACACTAGGGGAATTACCTTTGTGTATTTATTTAAAAGAAATTTTTTTTGGTATATAACCGAAGCTTTCAAGATAACAGCCCGTTCCTCCGGAAACAACAGTAGGCATGCAGCATTAATCAAGTTCTTACCCTAAGGGGATAAAGACTGGGCCCCGCAGCTTGCTCCCGTGAGGCCAGCGTTATAGGGTTTGGATAAACCTATTGGATGTAAAAATTGGTAGCTGATAACCTAGACAGGTAAGGTAGATGTGAATGGTGGTACACTTAGTAGTAGCAAATAGCGGCCCCAGATAGCGTGTAAAACATTCACCCAGCAGCAGTACATAGTCGTGTCAGGTGTGGAGAAGGGCTGGGTGGGATATTCCCCATTTACTCTGACTCCCTCGTTAACAGCATTGGAAACGTATCACTCACACCACTCCTATCCATTGTGATAGGGGACAGGGAGGCAGGAGAAGTACAACCCTCAGCCCCTTTCAGCAATAGGACGGGCGGGGTGGGGGGTGGGGGCGGGTACATAGTCAAAAAGGGCCATAATATTATGCTCTAAAACGTTGTACTTAGACATACGCTCAGATGGACCCCAGGGAGGCTTATGTGAAGCAACAGCCTGCCCTGTTTCTATGTAGATGGAGACCCGGCGGGCTAGGGGCGGGTCAGAACAGTGGCCAGGCGAGGCATAATTGAATCATTTAGACTCTGCATAGCGGGGCCTCAGGGCAGGCTTCCGAACAGCAGGGTGATCTATGGCGGGATCTATGGCGGGGCCAACGCGGTAATCGCATAACTCCGCCCGATATTGTCTCGGCATCAACGCTCCATGGAGACGATGGGGCTTTTACGGTCTCGAGGTGAAGCTTACCTTGCTGAAGACACTGGATCGGCGGAACACCTACCCCTCACGCTCACGGCACCTGGTCAGGGTGCGGAGCAGCTGGTGGAGGTTTCTGCCGGTGTTCGCCGTTTTGAAGGGAGTGAGGGCGCATTTGGAATGCGTCACGCGCATGCGCAGTAACCGGTCTGATGCAATGGGCAGAGCTAGATGCTCGAATGACTAAGTAAAGGGGCCATCTTGGAGGTGGCAATCATGTTTGAACAGATCGCGAAAGGCTTCAACCTCAATATCTCAGGAAGGCAAGTGTCATTAGACCAGAGGGGGAAACGTAACAGGAAGTGCCTGATTGAGTATTTTAACGAAAGTAGCCATAAGGGGTGTAAAGGTGCGGATGTAAGCGCCTATTGTGTCATAGTCTACGCATAATGTCCAGACACTATCTGCGATGATTGTTAGCTGCCGGGACTGTATGGCTAGACCCAGTCAGTCCGTGAAGTAATGTACTACAGGTGTACTGTTAGGAGGGATCAAGGTGGACTGGGATGGCAGAGACGGTAACAGTAAGTGGTAAGGGGTTGGGCAGGGGGTAATGTTGCACCGCTGGTCAGAGATGTATAAGGCGGGAGAGGAATCTCTGGGAAGTGATACCATTCCAGTAGGGGTAAACAAGTGTTAGAGAATAAGGTGTCTACCTCGAGACACTCGCCCAGGGAATAGCGTCATTCAGTCCTATTGTGTCTAGCTGGAGGCGATGCACCCATCTCTGTTCAAGCCTGAACAGCGCTTGTCTAGTCATAGCTGGTTGGGACTCGAGCACTAACCATTGGATGCTGTCGGCCGGGTGATTATGTTGTTGGTAATGTTCATACAGTCTCGTATGAGTCTTGGAGCATCGTATGTTGCTCTTATGCTCCGTTATTCTCAATTTGACCTGTCTCATGGTCATCCCGACGTAGAATTTGCCACAAGGGCAGATAAGGAGATAGACACACTTGGAGCTATTACAGTTAGTATGTCTATTCAGTCTCCAGGTGAAAGAGTCTGTTAATATGATTTCTTTGCACTGTCTAGATTGGGGGCAGACGGCACAGCCCCCACAAGGGTAGTGTCCAACCACGGGTGGGAGGTCCCATAATGTACGTTGTCCAGTAACAGGTGATTTCTTAGGACGTGTGTGTATCAAGGAGTCTTTGAGGTTCGTTGTCCGTTTGAATGCAAACCTAGGCTTGGGTAAATCAGTGCCCCCTGAATTGAGAATGCCCCAGTGCTTGTTCACTGTTTTCTTAATGAAGTTTGAATTTCTGGTGAAACTAGTGACGCATGTCATAATATTGTCGCTTTCTTTCTGGTGTACTTCCAGAAGGGCCTCCCTATGGTTGTTAAGGGCTCTCTTACTAGAGTCTCGTATCAATTTGGTGGGATACCCTCTGTCAAGCAGTTTACTCTGTAAGGTATTAGCTTCCTGTCTGTAATCATCCCTAGAGGAGCAATTCCTACGTATCCTCAAGAATTGACCGAAGGGAAGATTTTCGCGTAGTGCTCTGGGGTGATGACTGTTGAACAGAAGGAGGCTGTTTCTGTCCGTCTCTTTACGGAACAGAGTAGTACTCAGACCGGCTGGTCCCAGCCGTATCGTGAGGTCAAGGAAGGGCAAAGCTGTCTCTGACATAGTCCCAGTGAATTTAAGGTAGGGATTCTGTAGGTTAATCCAAGTGCAGAACTGATTGCAGCTCTCTCGGTCCCCCTTCCATAGTATCAGAATGTCGTCGATGTACCGACGCCATAGCGTGAGATGTTCTCGGAAGGGGTTGGAGTCGGGATAGATGATCTGGTTCTCAAAGGCCGCCATGTAAATGCAGGCAATGCTAGGAGCAAAGGTCGAACCCATAGAGGTACCTCTGACCTGGTGGTACAGCTGTGAACCATATTGGAAAAAGTTTTCCGTCAGCGCAATACTTGCACATGCCATGATGAAAGATATGGGGGTAGGCGAGGACCACTCCTGCTGCATCAGGGCGGATTCCACGGCTTCTAGTGTGGCTGCTTGGGGAATGTTCGTATATAACGCTTCTACATCAAGCGTGAGAAGTAGGTCTACATCTTCTCGCCCTTCAATGGACTCAATGAGACGTAAGACATCTCTTGTATCCTGGAGGTAGGAGGGTATTTCCTTTACAATGGGTTGAAGAAACACATCACAAAACTTAGATAAGGGTTCTAGTAATGAGCCAATCCCAGAGACAATGGGTCTCCCTGGGACTGGACTAGTCCCTTTATGAATTTTGGGCAGAGTATAGAAATATGGGACCACAGGGTGCTTCGTCAGGAGAAACTCTGCCTCTTTCTTAGAGATCCAGCCGTTAGCTTCACCTTCAATGATCAGACTGGAGATGTCTGTGATTAGTCTGTTGGTTGGGTCTGCTGGGAGGGGTCTGTAATGGGTAGTGTTGGCCAGTTGGCGCTTACACTCTGTGTCATAATCGATGGCGTCTTGTATGACAGTAGCTCCCCCTTTATCAGCTTGTTTTATCACGATGGCGGTGTCATTGCCAAGGGATAGGACTGCTTGTCTTTCAGCTTTGCTCAGATTATTATAACTACTGGAGTTTGGTTTATTCTCCAAGGACTTAAGTACAGCCTTCTCAAAGGTCAATACCTCAGCGGGGACCATCCCGTCCGTTGGGGTAAAGGTGGAGGGGTTATGTAGACCCGTATCTGTTTTTTCACTGGAAGGCTGGTCCTGGAAGTAGGTCCTAAGGCGTACTTTGCGGAAAAATTGTTTAATCTCGCATATTTCTGTAAACCTGTCCGGGATGGGCGTGGGAACAAACCCTAAGCCCTTTTCAAGAGTAGTCATTTCTATAGGAGAGAGAACTCTGTTTGAGAGATTGACCACTAAGCTCTTCTCCCCCTCGCTGCACTCCTGGTTTCCATCGGGGCTGATGTCGATGGCTGGTCTTGCCACTGCACCCCTCTTGTGCCGTTCCGTTTGCGCCCTTTTCCTCTGCCCCAACCTCTGTCGTGAAAAGGGTTCTGGGGGTAGAATTGTGGGGGGCCTTGCGGGTAAAAGGGGTATTGCCATGGAGGCAGCATTTGTGGGGGTCCGTGGAACAAGGGTCCTTGATGGAAACCCCGGTTCCAGTTGGGGCGCCGTTGCTGGCGGTTGTTGCTATGGGTGGTGCCGGTGCTAGAGTCACTGCTTGAGGACCCTCTTCGGCTTTCAGGGCCAGAATTCTCATCGGAGGAATACCCAGTTTTCTTATTGGTGTATCCTTCCTTAAGGTAAGGGTAAACACAAGGATCCTCACTCAGTCCCACCCTCTTCAACGTATACATGAGCCCCCTCGCGGCCATCGCACGCCAACACAACCTCAACATCATCTCCTACGTGGACGACACCCAACTGATCCTATCACTCACCAAAGACCCCAACACAGCCAAAACTAACCTACACGAAGGAATGAAAGAAGTGGCCGAATGGATGAAACTAAGCCGTCTGAAACTGAACTCAGACAAAACAGAAGTCCTCATCTTAGGTACATCCCCCTCTGCTTGGGACGACTCCTGGTGGCCGGAAGCCCTCGGAAAAGCACCCATCCCGACAGACCACGCACGGAACCTTGGCGTCATCCTGGATTCTTCACTCTCAATGAACAGACAAGTCAGCGCCGTATCCTCTTCCTGCTTCAACATTCTTCGCATGCTCAGAAAAACATTTCGCTGGATCCCCTCCGAAACAAGGAAAACAGTCACCCACGCTCTGGTCACGAGCCGACTGGACTACGGAAACACCCTCTACGCAGGTACCACCGCTAAACTCCAGAAGAAACTCCAACGAATCCAAAACGCCTCAGCCAGGCTCATACTAGACATCCCACGCAACGAACACATCTCTGGTCACCTGAAAGACCTCCACTAGCTACCCGTCAATAAGAGGATCACTTTCCGACTGCTTACCCACGCACACAAATCACTCTACGACATCGGACCAGATTGCCTCAACTCTCGTCTGTCCTTCTACACCCCCTCCCGCCAACTACGTTCTTCCAGCCAAGCCCTCGCCACTGTACCTCGCATCAACAAGACCACCATGGGAGGCAGATCCTTTTCATACCTGGCTGCTAAAACATGGAACTCACTCCCCGCTTACCTTCGCCTCACCCAGAACCACCTAGCGTTCAGAAAGCAGCTTAAAACGTGGATATTTGACAAATAATCCTCCTCCCCTTCCTAAGCGCCTTGAAACCCTCTGGGTATGTAGTGCGCTATACAAATTTTATGACTTGACTTGACTTGACTTGGTCAAAGGCAGTGAATGGACACAGGGCAACAAAGTCAAATTAAAGACAGGGACGTGTGGGCAGGATGGGAGGGCGGCCAAAGATAACTAAAAAGCAGGGACAGAGAGCATGGTGAGAGTACCCTACAAGGGTCCTGTCACTCCTGTAGGAAGTCACCTGTTAACTACTATGAAAAAGAAGAGCTGGTCCGCCGAGTATGCCCACATATTTAAACTGCTGCATAGGGATCTATTCTGCAAGTAGTGGTCCAAATCCAAAGGAAGGGAGCTGCTGAAGCGACCCAGGGTTCCCAGCAATATTGACATGTGGATGTCGGCATTCAATAATGTAGGCAAGTATATTTTGTGAGAAATGCCCATTGTAACAATCATTCAACTATATGGACATCTTTCGGATGGCAGGATTCAGTTTTTCGTGGCTTGGCATGGCTCTAATTTCAGAAGGAACTCAAGTCTAGGAAAGGTCGAAAATGAGTTGTGGTTGCAGTATATGACACCAGCCAGATGTATATAGTCAAGTCAAGTCAGAAAATTTATATAGCGCACTACATACCCAGAGGGTCTCAAGGCGCTTAGGGAGGGGAGGCGGATTACTTGTCAAATATCCACGTTTTAAGTTAAGACACTCATGCTGCAATACTACAAGCAGGTTCTCATTGCTTGAACCCCTCCATGGGGTAGGCTGGAGATCTCTACTGGTCCTCACAAAGCATGCTGGAATTTCAACAAGAGTGCAAATAGAATCTGTTGTATCCTGTTTAACATTTGAACCTCTGCGTGTAATGTGAAATGTTCTACTCCCCTGGTTCTGACCAAGAATGTTAGTGTTTGAATTATTACAGTTGGGATTTTGGACACTGTGAAAGCAAATAATACATTCTTGTACCTGTCAGGCAGCCAATTGTTCTTCTTGAATTAAATTTGCTTTTGAAAACTTCTTACTGCACCTGTAGTTCATCATTACAGTTATTTTGGTGATGATTGAGCTGCCTCTTGAACCCTACTGGTAATTCCAATTGCTGCAGGGACATCCATGGGGGCTACTACCCCTCCTGTTCCCTTCAGTAAAACTCACACAGAGGGATTGCTGAGTCGTCGTCGGAGGCCACGCCCCCTTTCTCCACCACTTTGCAAACATGCCTCCTGGCACACTACTATTTGGGGGATGAAGTCCCATTGGCTGCTGAGTGTCCTTGGGAGTGATCAACTTTACCTGTTACCTCCAGTAAGTCCCACACAGCTTGATTGCTAAGTGGTCTTCGTTGACCAATCACCCTTTTTCCACAACTCTGCAAAAGTACATCATGGTGCACTACTGCTTGGGGACTTAAGACTTCTTTGATGCTGAGGGACCTTGGGAGCTAAGAAGCCCTCCTGGTACCTCTTGTAAGTCCTACACAGTGGTCTTCATGAAAGCTGGTCAGAGACCCATCCCTTTTCCGCGCCACTCTGAAAATGTAATTACGACTTAAAAAAAACATAGAAATTCACTGTAAAACCAAAGGTTATAGGGATGTTATAGTTAGGAAATAGCATTTAAAAAGCCTTAGAAATTCACAAACAAACCAGAGGTTACAGGGACGTTATAGTTTGGAAATGAAATTGAATAACGTTAAACAAAAGTCATTAGCAGTGCATTGCAAGGGCACAAGTTATAGTTAGCTCAGCAAACTATAACTGCTGAATTTCACTGGTTTTGTATGAGTGAAACTTAGGGCCTACCAATAACGTCCCTGTAACCTTTGTTTTTTTCAGTGAATACATATATGTGTGTGTGTTAGAAGTGGGGTTTTTGGTTGGCTAAATTATGTGCCCCAGCGTGGCAGAACCACGTTCTAGTCAGGGTAAATCAAATACACACCAAGATAACTTGTGCTAACCTTCTGGTAGATTGGTGCGGAGCAGGCATGCTTATCTACAGAGGGAATGTGTAAAGGGGATCATCACTCAGCCCCACCCTCTTCAACGTCTACATGAGACCCCTTGCAGCCATCGCACGCCAACACAACCTCAACATCATCTCCTACACCAACGACACCCAACTGATCCTCTCCCTCACCAGTGACCCCGCCAATGCCGTAACTAGCCTACACGAAGGGATGAAAGACGTCGCCGAGTGGATGAAGAACAGCCGCCTGAAACTGAACTCAGACAAGACGGAAGTCCTCATCCTAGGACCATCGCCCTCCGCCTGGGACGACACCTGGTTGCCCCCGGCCCTAGGCAACGCACCCAAGCCAACAGACCACGCACGCAACCTGGGCTTCATCCTGGACTTCTCCCTCTCGATGACCAGACAAGTCAACGCCGTCTCCTCATCATGCTTCAACACCCTACGCACGCTCCGTAAGATCTTCCGATGGATCCCGACCGAAACCAGGAAGACGGTCACCCAGGCACTCATCACGAGCCGACTGGACTACGGAAACACCCTCTACGCCGGAACCACAGCCAAGCTACAGAAAAGACTCCAACGCATCCAGAACGCCTCCGCCCGACTCATCCTGGACATCCCCCGATGCAGCCACATCTCCGGACACCTGAGGGACCTGCACTGGCTCCCCGTCAGCAAGAGAATCACGTTCAGACTCCTCACCCACGCACACAAGTCCCTCCACGACCTGGGCCCCAAGTACCTCAACGACTGCTTGACCTTCTACACGCCCACCCGCCAGCTACGTTCGACAAGCCTCGCCCTCGCCGCCGTACCACGCATCCGAAGAGCCACCGCCGGAGGAAGATCCTTCTCCTACCTGGCGGCCAAGACGTGGAACTCCCTCCCCACCCACATCCGGCTGACCCAGGACCATCTCGCCTTCAGGAGACAACTCAAGACCTGGCTGTTCGAGCAATAGCAGACCCCCCTTCCCCCAAGCGCCTTGAGACCCTCCGGGTGAGTAGTGCGCTATACAAATGCCATGATTGATTGATTGATTGAATAAAGCATACAGTAACACAGTTACAAATAGATCACTATATTGTAAACACATTAAGGCCAAAACTATATGAATCACATAAGTAGTGCAATTAATGCAGGATTAACGAAAGGCTCATATGTTGCAAACGACATGAATTACATAATCAGTGCAAGTAATGCAGGATTACAGAAGGCTCATCTAATGCAGTACTCTTGCAAATGACTACATCAGGAAAAACAAAACATGGAGCACAGGACCAGCTTCCAGTAACTAGATAAGGCTGTATGGTTAACACACCAAAAAGATTAATTAAAGAGATATAAATATGTATATGTTGATTTACAGAACAATATATTTTTATTTAACAGAGGGGAGACATAGTGTCCTACAAGTTTTTATAACAGAGCCCTTTTGGCTTCAACTGGACTCTGTGGAGCTGCGACGTAGGTGTTAAGCGGAATTAAATGAAAGCTTAGTTTAGAATGTGAAGTTCAAAGGTACACACAGAAGAATAAAGACATTCAATAATAAGCTCTGTGTGTGATGTAGTCATTACTGAGTACCCAGGCTGCGGTGGATGCTACAAGCACTAGACCACTGTTAACAGTGGAAGGGCCATAATAGATTAAATTGGTGAGACAGGAGTATTAGACTTCACTTAAAAACCATTGCTGAGACAGAAAAGTCCTCTGCATCGTAAGAGATCCAACACGGAATGCCCACCAGTACTGTTGTCTGAATCTCTAAGGTTGACTTTTGTTTTATAGGCGAACGCGAATCATGTGTGTGCACCCTGCCATAAGCCTATCTCTCAGATTGTAATCTTGTTGAACCAGGAGGAATGCCCAAAGGGCTACCCTCATAGTGATGGAAAGGCTACTACCTTTATCAGGAGTTTAGTAGCAAAAGTGCAGTGATGGCAGCATACTATGTAGTATATCAGTAGTAGGGAACAGAACCTTTTTATCCCTTGTCACTGGAGTGAGGTCTACAGGATCACTCACCTTTTAAAAAGGTTCCGCGGCTGTCTGCTTAACTCACACTTGTCCTAAATTAGGTGATGTTTGGTACTGCATAATTCAGGAATAGTGACTCTTTGCTGGTTGTATGTTGCTTGGAAAGGGTACAGTACAGGGATAGAGCAGTACTATGTAGTAAATGTGAGATGAATACATGTACTAATGGGTATGCATGCCTAAGAGGAATACGTTACAGTAGGGATGTAGGGCCAGATGTGGGTGGCCAAAGACTGAGCGGTTATATGCAAAATAAGGAATCGCGAAATATCGATTCCTTATTTTGCTCTCGCATTTAAGGAATCAGAAATACCGATTCCTTTAATGCAATGTACGTAGCACTAAAAAAAGTACACTTCAGCCTTAAGGAATCGCTAATTACCACCAACTTCAAGCTGGTGGTAATTAGCGATTTCCTTTAAAAAAGCACTTTTCTGCTGTTTTAAATGTGTCATGTGACACACATCCATGCCCTTAGGGCATGTGTGTGTGCCACATGTGCACACATGCACATTTCAGGGGTGCAACAGGGTGCCCTTTGGACACCATGGGACCCTTGAAATAGCTCCCGCTATTAGCGATTCTGTAATATCGAATCGCTAATAGTGGATATCTTCCCATTCATTCCTATGGGCCTCCTAGCCCATAGGAATGAATGGCTAGGTATTCCTTAATAATGAATCTCAATTATTGATTCGTCATTAAGGAATATTAAGGAATAGCTAATATTTTAGTGATTCCTACCTACATTCAATTTAGTGAATCCTTAATAGCGATTCGGTAAAAATCACTATTAAGGACTCGCTAAATTGAAGTTACCTACATCTGGCCCGTAGTGCTATGCAGTGGGGGCGCAATGGACCATATGCTCAATCTATGTAAGCTAGCGTGATGTACAATACATGAAGGTAAAAATGTTGTGCAGGGCACACATGGTGAGCATGTGCGTGTGCTGGCAGTGAGTGTTTGCAGAAATTAAACTCTGGTATAATGAAGAAAGGCTACAGTGCTGCACAGTGAACACACATTGAATGTGTGTACTAAATGAAACTCAATCAATCAATCAGTGACACTTATAAAGCGCGCTACATACCCGTAGGGTCTCAAGGCGCTGGGGGGGGGGGGGGGGGTGCCGCTACTGCTCGAACAGCCAGGTCTTCAGCTTCTTCCTGAAGGAGAGGTGGTCTTGGGTCAGGCGCAGGTCGGACGGGAGGGAGTTCCAGGTCTTGGCGGCCAGGTAGGAGAAGGACCTTCCTCCTGTAGTCGCTCTTCGGATGCGGGGGACGGCGGCGAGGGCGTGGTTGGCTGATCGGAGGTGGCGTTTGGGAGCGTAGAAGTTGACTCAGCTGTTGAGGTAGCTCGGGCCTTGGTCGTGTAGGGCTTTGTGTGCGTGGGTGAGGAGGCGGAAGGTGATTCTCTTGTTGACGGGGAGCCAGTGAAGGTCTCTCAGGTGTCCGGAGATGTGGCTGGATCGTGGGATGTCGAGGATGAGTCTGGCTGAGGCGTTTTGGATCCGCTGGAGTCTCTTCTGGAGCTTGACGGTGGTCCCGGCGTAGAGGGCGTTGCCGTAGTCCAGTCGGCTGGTGACGAGGGCCTGGGTGACGGTCTTCCTGGTCTCTGTGGGGATCCACCAGAAGATCTTCCATAGCATGCGTAGGATGTTGAAGCACGCCGAGGAGACGCTGTTGACTTGCCTGGTCATGGCGAGGGAGGAGTCCAGGATGAAGCCCAGGTTTCGTGCATGGTCTGTCGGTTTGGGTGCGGTGCCCAGGGCGGGAGGCCACCAGGAGTCGTCCCAGGCGGAGGGTGAGGAGCCCAGGATGAGGACCTCTGTCTTGTCCGAGTTCAGTTTCAGGCGGCTGGTCGTCATCCACTCGGCTACCTCTTTCATCCCTTCGTGCAGGTTGGCTCTGGCGGCGGCGGGGTCGTTGGTCAGGGAGAGGATCAGCTGGGTGTCGTCGGCGAAGGAGATTATGCTGAGGTGGTGTTTGCGTACGATGGCCGCGAGGGGGCTCATGTAGACGTTGAAGAGGGTGGGGCTCAGGGATGATCCTTGGGGGACGCCGCAGATGACTTCGGAGGCCTCTGACTTGTACGGTGGTAGGCGGACTCTCTGTGTTCTTCCGTCGAGGAAGGAGATGATCCATTCCAGCGCCTTGTCCTGGATTCCGATGTTGCTGAGGCGCCGTACTAGAGTGCGGTGGCAGACCGTGTCGAATGCCGCGGAGAGGTCTAGGAGGATGAGGGCCGCTGTTTCTCCATTGTCCATCAGGGCTCGGATGTCATCCGTGGCGGCGATGAGGGCGGTCTCGGTGTTGTGTTTGGCTCGGAATCCGGACTGTGAGGGGTCGAGGGATCCGTTCGTCTCGAGGAAGGCGGCCATCTGCTTGTTGACGGTCTTCTCGATGACTTTGGCTGGAAACGGGAGAAGCGAGATGGGGCGGTAATTCTTGAGGTCGGTGGGGTCCGCTGTTGGTTTCTTGAGAAGAGCGCTGAGCTCGGCGTGTTTCCAGCTTTCAGGGAAGATGGCGGTGTCGAAGGAGGTGTTGATGATGTCTCGCAGGTGGGGTGCGATGACAGCGTCGGCTTTGTTGAAGACGTGGTGAGGGCAGGGGTCGGTCGGTGATCCGGAGTGGATGGAGTTCATCGTGCGGATGGTGTCTTCGGTGCTGATCGGGGTCCAGGCGTGGAGGGTGGTGGTGGGGGGGGGTGGCTGGTCGGTCGTGGTGTGCGTTGGTTGGTTGTTGAAACTGCTGTGTATGTCCGTGATCTTGTTGTGGAAGTATGAGGCGAGGGAGTTGCAGAGGTCTTGCGATGGGGTGATGTCGTTGTTTCCTGCGCTGGGGTTGGAAAGCTCTTTCACGATGTTGAAGAGTTCCTTGCAGTTGTGTGCGTTGTTGTCCAACCGGTCCTTGAATGCTGTTTTCTTGGCGGCGCGGATCAGCTGGTGGTGTTTCCGGGTGGCAAGTTTGTAGGAGGTCCTGTTGTCCGGTGTCGGTTCCCTTTTCCAGACTTTCTCGAGGGCTCGGCAGTTCTTCTTGGAGCTCTTGAGTTCGTCGGTGAACCATGGGGCCTTCTTGCTGCCGGGTCTGCTAGGCGGGGTCCTCAGCGGGGCGAGTTCGTCCGCGCAGTTGCTGATCCACTTCGTGAGGTAGTCGGCGGCCTGGCTGGGGTTCGCTGAGCTGGCAGGAGGGTGTTGGCTCAGGGAGGTGGCGAGCTGGTCTGCTGTGATCTTGTTCCAGCTTCTGCGGGCGGTCTGTTGCTGGTGTTGGTGGGTCGTCGTTCTCTTGAAGGTGAAGTGGACGCAGCTGTGGTCCGTCCATTGAAGCTCTGTGGCGTGGCTGAAGTCGATGTCTGTGCTGGATGAGAAGAAACTGTACTTATAATGGTGTAACTGACAGACGTGACAAGTTGTGCATTAAGTGTGCTGTGAATGTATAATGAGTGCTAATGTACCTACAATGTTACATTACAATGAGGAGCCTTGGTTTCCATTTTAGGAAGCCCAGGCCTGCCTGGTGAAGCCATGTGGAGGAGGGAAATACCGCCAGACAGATTTGTACATTACTGCCTTCCTGTGAGCTGGGAGGGACATACACTGGAGGGAAGGGAGAGACTATCTGTATATTTCAAGAGGTTGCTCTTTGGTTCAGTGATAGATCACAAGGAAGAGGCCTGGGCAGCTCTCAGGAATGGAAATGGGGCTGATAAGGTAATCATAAATAGTAGGTCTGTGAGCGTGGAATCAACTTTGTTCTCGCATGCATCACTGTGGCTGACATCCAGTTGTATACTCTGGTCACTCCCATGAATTGTGTTGTGAGTCATTCAGCTTCAAAATCATGCCCACTGTGACAGACATCTTTCATGCAGAAAGAAGAAAGAGAGAAGTGTCCACTTCAAAAGAAGCAGAACCCCAACGTAAAACTAAGACTCAAACACTAAATTACATTTGGTGCCTGGAAAAGGACCACAAGAAGGGGAGGTTGAGTCCCCAACAAGTTGTCATCTGCCAATCAGCCAGACTGCTTGTGTAAGAAGGGGAAGCTCTGCAAGACGTCTGCCTGTGACCAGAACTGGAGGCAAAGGCCTGCTAGTGTCCCTTCTTGGTGAGATGACATCACCCAGGACACCAAGAACACTTGCCACGGAGCACCATTGCCTGCCTGTTGCCAGGACCACTGTGCCTTGTGAGTGAGCGGAGAGCTTTGGAGGACAGGTCCAGTGGGGAGACATGCACAAGGATTCCCTGAGCAAGGTGTAAGGTTGTGCACCGATTGGGCAATTGTTCATGTGCAGTATTTGTTCTGCGATCCTTGTATATCAGGAGAGGGCTACTTTGTTATGAGCCGTATCAGAAGCACTAGGCAGGAAGCACTAAGCCACACTACTGTGCTGTGGTGACCCAATATGCCAGGAGGGGTCGTCAAAGTGGAGGATATTGCATAAGGAGAATCTGTGCCCGGATTGTGATTACTGTGGAAACCCTGGGACTTATTTATAAGCACTTGCGTCACTTTTGCACCGCCGGTGCGTCACTTTTTGTGACGCACCAGCGGCATAAAAAATGCACCTTGTTGCACCATATTTATAAGGTGACGCATCTAGGCAGATGCGTCACTTTGTAAACCCCTGCGCCACATTATACCTGCGCCAGGTATAATGTATGCAGTGGGGGGTTTCCGACGCAAGAAGGGTCTTAGAAGTGACGCAGTGAAATCTATAAGATTTCACAACGCCACTTCAAGAACGTAAATGTGTCAATATCTTATGCCCGCCTCATGGCAGGCGAAAGACTTATGCAGGCACATTTAACATAGGGCTTGCCCATGTGTAATGACCCATTGCTGGAGTTGCGTCACTTTTGTGACACACTCCAGCAATGCGTCATTTTTACACCTACAGATATGTCGGAAATACTGACGTATCTGTAACTCCTTGCGACATGATGTGTCTTACTGTAAATATGATGCATCATTGGTGTCGCAAGAAGGGCGCAATGAAAAGAGATGCATCGCTGTTTTCACTCAGCGATGCGTTACTTTTCATAAATGAGGCCCCCTGTATGCCAGGAGGAGCTTCCGATACTATTATGGACCAGGATTTGGTTCATTGCTTGGACCTAAGGAGAACTGCTGTGTAGGAAAGTGGGCTTCTGTTGTCGTACCCCCCCCCCCCCCCCCCCACTTGTTGCCAGATCTCTGATGCACTTTGACTGAATGTGCCCTGAGTCCTTGCCAATCAGGTTCCCAGGGCTAGTTTCTTTCTCCCAACTGTATCTTTGTTTTCAGAATTGGCACTTTTCCTCACGTGTAGCTCCCTTGTAAATAGTACCAATGGTACAAAGGGTCTTGTGACCACAGATGGTCTCTAAGGGCTGCAATATGTATTGTGCCAACCTCAAAGGCCCCTCACCAAACACATACACCCTGCCATTGCAGAGTGTGTTTTGGTGCAGACAAAACGTAAGCGTCAACATGGCACACATCCCTGTGTGCCATGCCCACTAACTGCTGCCTGTGGCATAGGTAAGTAACCCCTCTAGCAGGCCTCACAGCCCTAAGGCAGGGTGCACTATACCACAGGTGAGGACACAGTTGCATGAGCAATGTGCCCCTACAGTGTATGATCCACTCAGAGAAATTGCAAGTGCAGCAGAGCCATATTGAGTGCATGGGCTGCGTGTTTGTCATTACGAGCTCCACAGTCCACAGCTCCATGTTGGCTTTACTGACTGTTAAGGAGTTTGGCATCAAACTCCTTGGCATAATAAACCCACACTGACACCAGTGTTGGATTAATTACAAAATGCACTCTGAAGGCATCTTAGAGATACCCCTGAAAAATTACCAACTCTCTTGTGTCCAGCTGACTAGTCTGCACCAGCCTGCCACACACAGCATGTTTCTGACCCCCTGAGGTGGGAGCCTCATGTGATCTCGTGGGCCAGGGAGAAAGACTACTTGCGGTGGAGGTACTTCACACCTACTCCCAAGCAGGAACAGCATTCAGGGTGGTGCACCTCAAAGGCTACCTGACATTTGTTATGCTAGCCAGGCCCTCTCCAGCTAGTGGAGATGCCCGCCCCCTTGACCAAGTCACACTATTGGCAGCAAGGTCGGTGGGGAACTTAGCAGTCAGGAGAGGTGTGTCCCCTCTCTGCCAGGACCACCCCTAAGGTGCCCTGAACTGAAGTGACCCCTCCTTAGGAATTCCTCGAATTGAAGGATTTAACCCTATCAGGCTAAGGTGATGCCCCTTCCCCAAAGGGATGGGACATTATAGGAGTGTAGTCACCTTAAATGCAAGAATCCAATTGGCTACCATCTGCCAGCACCAGTAACACCCCTAAATTCAGTATTCAGGGGTCCCCCTAAACCTTGATACTCAGATTTCTGTGACCCTAGAAGAAAAGGATAAAGAAGTTGCCATGCAACCGAGCCTGGAAGACGACTAGTGATTTTGCCCCAACCCTACTAGTCTGTCCGCTGCTCAAAGACCCTGCGAAGAAGACATTGCCTGTCCCATGGCCAGCCACTTCTAAAAACACCTTTAAGACTGCCCCTCTTCAGCCAAGACCAGATCTCCTAAGGATAGTGGCCCTATCCAAAAGAAACTACACAAAGGATTCCAGATCCAGGTGGATCCACCACCCCTGTCCACTCTGCACCCAACGCCTATGGCCCGCGTGGCTCACCAGTCCTGTAAAATCTACCCAGGAGTCTGGCCTCATCTCCATTGGTGGCTTAACTCTCCTGGACCCCACAAAGTTGCCAGCCGCCTCTACACGAGGGGTCCCCCTGACCGCTCCCAACTTCGACCAAGAAGTTGCAACACCAAAAGGTAACCCTGTATCCTCGGCTCTCTGGCCCTGGAGAGCCCAACTGACAGTGCTCTGACCTCCCCCAGCCGTCCAACTCACCTGCCCAGCAGGTGGTCACCCTCAGCCAGCCTTCTGTTCCAAGCCTGGAGCCTCTTTGTGCAACTGACATTCTCCATTGAAGCTTTGGTACTGCCTTTTGGCACCCCTGAGCTGAACCTAAACCATGGTTACTTACCGGCAAACCGTGCATCTTCAAGGTGGCCTCAGCCTCCATTGATTTAATTGCGGCCAGTGACCTCTGCATCCTGCTGCCCCAGTGCTGCTGGCGTTGCAATATCTACCTTAAGCTGAACCTTGTCCAGTGTTGGTCCAAACCCCCGAAGACTGTGATTGTAAATCCAGTACTTACCTGCTAGTGCATAACATTGTTTTCCTTCCATAGGAATGCATTGTGTTCTATCTATAGTGTTCAACTGTCTATCTTTTACATTGCTAAGTGCTACTGTTTCTGATTGACAAATACAAAAGCACTACTAAGACTGTAAAGCATATCTTTTGCCTTGAAAAACCCTTCATACAGTCTTTTTGAAAGTATTACTGCTTTGAAAACTGCTACTTACCTGAAACTGAGTATTTCTTCGATCTAGAAATAAAATAGCCAAAAAACTTCTTTTTATACATAACAACTAGTCTGGATTCAGTCTTTGAGTTTGTGCAATCATTTATTGCCTGAGTCTGTGCAACAAATGCTTTATACAGCCCAAATATAAGTCTAACTGCTCTACCACACTACCACAAATAGAGCCTTTAGTGTTATCTACTTGAGCCTCTGTAAACCTCTGGTAATTCACTGGACTTTGTGCATATCATACCTTACTTTGGTATAATATATACAGAGCCATCTTCCTACATGCTGTGATCCTCTCTCAACAGACATGTTCTAGCATTATCCACGCTAGATGCCTTGGTTCTTCCCTAGGGCGGCTTTGACAACATTGGGTCAAATGCACGCCTTCCTTACTGGAACCCCGTAGTCTTATTATCTACAGCTATCAAACCCCATTGCTCTACTTCTAACAGCCTGCCCACATGCACTGTCCCAGCATATAAACACCTCTACCTTCATGAATAATGGTTTGCTCTCCTTTTAACGACTACTAAGCTTCTGGTGAGGAAAGGAGGCTATAGTGATGTGTATTGTAACTAGGGTTGCATGTGCTAGGGAATTGTTATTGGAATGGTCACATGTCATTTAGAATGTATATCTGTAATATGCTTAGAGTGCTGGTCAGTTCATGATTTTCTTCCGAGCTGGCAGCACCTTTTTACTACTGCTGTACATATTTGAAATAAAGCCTTGAATTCATCTAAACCTGCGTGGAATTCACTACAGATTTGGCGACGAGGGAAGCCTTTCAACTATGAATTGGATTTCATGAAACAACACATCGTAATTTTTTTTTTTTTTTGGATTTCTTCGTTTCTACCCGATTATCAAGAGGCTTTCCTGCTGTTGGTGCTTACATCAAAGACTACGATTCTGTGAAACCTTACAATTCTATTGCGGTGAGATCTACGTTATTTATTTTATTATAATTCCCCAGTGCTACCTCCGCATTCTTTGAAGTGGCTTCCGTTGTCAACTGCTGCCGCACCAGCCGCCTTCACTGCACTTTTAAAAGACGCGGCTTCTTGTCAGAACTTCTCTTGCTCCGTCACCGATTATTGTGCGTCACTGCAAGTGCGTCCTTCATATCCTGATGCACTCTGGGTACGACCTCACGTAGGGTCACGTCGGCGGCCATCTTTATTTACATTTTCAAAGTGATTTCACCGCGATCTTTTCTCCTAACAAATCGGAACTTTGAAACCAAATTTCATCGCGATCTCACTTATTAAAGAAAACAAATCGGAGGAGTTCTCAATTCAATTCTCACGGTATTTTCACTATTTTATTGTTTTAATTCTTACTTAATTTTCATGTATTACTAAGGTGCTGCCTGCTATTATTATACTTCTGTTTTCAAGGATTTCAATATTTTACTTGATTGCATAATTCTGCTTCAATATGCCTGACACTAGTGAAGCTACTGCTAGTGGAGATAGATCTATTCATGGATTAAACTTAAATCCACCGAGAGAATTTTTAATTATTCCTGGTGATCCTCCAGTTGCTTGGCTAGATTGGAAGGAGTACTTTCTTAATTACATAGCCAATCTTGAAGATGTCAGTGGTATTTTTACACAGGAAAGGAAGAAAAGAATCTTATTGTTGGGTCTGGGTCCAGAAGGATTAAGAATTTACAATCAACTTGATAAGACTGACAGATCTTCAGGAGATATTGATGTGTTCAATGCAGCGTTATTGAATATGGATGACTATTTTTCTCTTTGTGTATGCATTGCTGTCACCAGACATTCATTTTTCCAACGCAAGCAAGAAAAAAACGAATCAGTTGAGGATTACGTCTCTGCTTTAAGAAAGTTAGCTATCAAATGCAAATTTGCCCAGCTTCACGATGATCTTATTCGTGATCAGATTGTCATGTACACTAAAACTAAAACTATACAGAACAAGTGGTGGGTGGAAGGTGACTCATCTTTAAAAGAAATTATTGCCATGGTTAAAAAGGCAGAACTTTCTGAACGCTGTGCTAAAGCTTCCGTTTCCAATGACAAAAAGGAATCTGAGATTGTTAACAAAATTTCGGAGGGTAAAACTTTTGTTAAACATAACAAAGATTTCAAAGCAGGGAGTATGAGAAGGGATACTTATGATTCAAAAAAAGGTCCTGACCCTGTTTGTTATAGATGTGGAAGTCATTCTCATCTTGCTCATTATCCTAAA
The DNA here is from genome assembly GCF_964263255.1 of Lissotriton vulgaris. Classification (NCBI taxonomy): domain Eukaryota; kingdom Metazoa; phylum Chordata; class Amphibia; order Caudata; family Salamandridae; genus Lissotriton; species Lissotriton vulgaris. The sequence goes on from NC_141686.1 coordinate 71,621,323, forward strand.
TGTCCAGCGAAAAATACTAAGTGTTTGAATTGTGGTGTTTTAGGCCATTTTGCAAATGTTTGTAAAAAGAAAACCTATAAGAATTTCAAAAGCAAAATTGCATGCATTCAAGAAAATGAACAAAATGTTAGTTCATCTTCAGATGAGGAAGTACTACTGGTACAGAATATAGTTAAAAAGAAGGTAGTTTTGAATATTTCTGATCTTGATTCTAGCAAACCTTTCTGTCAAGTGTCTTTAGGAGGAATTGTAACTCAACTGGCTGCAGATTCAGGGTCACCTTATACTATTGTCAATAAGCATGTTTGGGAGGAGAAGTTTATTAATCAAATTGGGAATTGGTTAGAACCCTCTGATATTTCACCAGTTAGCTACACTGATAACACTATTGAGATATTAGGTTTTAGAGTTCTAATGTTTAGATTCAAAGGAAGACACGCTACATGTAAATTATATGTTTCCAAAGATGGACCTTCTGTTCTTGGATGGAGGGATCAAAGAAGTTTACATATAATTTTGGATCCAAACAGCAAGGAACAGGTTTTGGTTTCTTGCACTAGTGAAGACACAAAAAAATGAATGTATTTCCATCTGTGTTCACTGGGAACATGGGTAAACTCAAAGGTTTTACACACCAAATTAGATTAAAAGATAATGCTGTTCCTAAAATCCATAAGGCTAGGAATATTCCTGTCATTATCAAGGATGAAGTCAAGTCTGAATTGGACAAATTACTTAATGCTAACATCATTGAAACTGTAGAGGCTGCTGAATGGGTTTCTCCGTTGGTCGTCGCACGCAAGGCCAACGGAAAGGCCCGTTTGTGTGTGGATTTGAGATATTTGAACAGCCAGATTTTGGTTGATCAATATCCACTCCCACGTATAGATGAGATGTTGTCCCTCACTAAAGATGCCAAGGTATTTTCCACCTTAGACCTATCGGCAGCTTATCATCAAGTAGTACTTGACCCGGAGAGTAGACATTTAACATCATTTGCCATTCCTTTTGGCTGCTTTAAGTTTAAGAGAATGCCTTTTGGCTTAGCCTCTGCTGTGGCTGTATTTCAAAGATTAATGACTAACCTTTTCGGACACATCAAAGGTGTGATATTCTTCCAAGATGATATTTTGATCATGGGAAAGGATAAGACTCACCATGACAATCTTCTGAGGAAAGTGTTGAAAATTTTAGATGACAATGGGTTAGTGGGAGAACTTAGCAAATGTAAATTCTCTGAGAGGTCGGTTACGTACCTCGGACATGAAATTTGTGATGGAGGTATTAAGCCCAAAGCAAAATTAGTAGAAGCCATTGTAAACTCACCTGAGCCCAAGTCCAAGGAGGAGCTCAGATCATTTTTGGGTTTAGCTGAGTTCTACTCGAAATTTGTTAACCAATTCTCACAAAAAACCTTTCACATGCGTGTTTTGATGAAGAATAAGTCACCTTTCTTGTGGGATGAAAAATGTAAAAGTGCATTTAAAGAAATTAAAGCAGCCATTGTTAATGCACCTATGCTGCAGGGATTTGACCCCTGTGCAAAAACGTTTTTAACGACTGATGCTAGCGGGGTTGGTTTGGGAAGTGTTTTGTCACAGGTTTCTGAGCAGGGCGGTGAAGTGGTCATAGCCTTCGCTTCTCGTTCTTTATCGCCTTGTGAAGAAAAGTACTCTGTGATCGAGCGTGAAACCTTGTCTGTTGTATGGTCAATGGAACATTTTCGCAAATTTATTTGGGGTAAACAATTCACCTTACGTTCTGACCATAAACCCTTAACTAAACTTCTTACTACAGAAAGTTTGAGCAGGGCATCAGCTAGGATTGCTAGACTGTCAATGAGACTTCAGGATTATATGTATACCATACAATATGTACCTGGAGCGAAAAATGTGGTGGCTGATTTTTTAAGTAGGTTACCTTTGCCCATGAAGGAAATTGATCTTAACTCGTGGAATGATTATTGTGTTGCTGGCATTTTTTCTAGTGCACAAGGTTTGTCAAAGGAGGAATGGGAATCTGAATCTATCAAGGATGTTACATTAGAAGCAGTTAAAGGCAAAATCAACCAGGGGTGGTTTGTTCAACCTAAAACTGAAGTCCAGTTTAAGCCATTCTGGGAGGTCAAAGACGAACTCAGTGTTGACAAAATCAACCAGGGGTGGTTTGTTCAACCTAAAACTGAAGTCCAGTTTAAGCCATTCTGGGAGGTCAAAGACAAACTCAGTGTTGAGGATAATTTCTTGTGTCGTGGTGATAAACTTGTGCCCCCTTTTGGTGTGCGTCAGAAGATTATATCTTTAGGGCATGAGGGACACCCAGGTATTGCCAGGACCAAGAAGAATGTAAAGGCCTTGTACTGGTGGCCTGGTATTGATATGGAGATTGAAAGGTCGGTGCGTGATTGTGTTCAGTGTGAATTTTCTGACAAAAGTCAAAAGACACTCAATCCCCCGATGTCATCTCTTAGTTGTCCTAGATTGCCTTGGGAGGATTTAGCTTTAGACATTATGGGGCCAATCGTGTGGCAAGATGATTCTATTAAGCATATTCTAGTTTTAGTTGATTTATTTTCAAGGTGGATCGAACTGAAGGTTGTTGATAGGATCAATACTGATGCTGTCATAACTTTTCTGGATGAGTGTTTTATCAGGGAAGGTCTTCCTGCATCTATATTGACCGACAACGGTGTTCAATTCAAATCTGATGCTATGAAAATCTTTATGGATTCTACAGGTATTAAACAAAGGTTTTAAGCACTTTATCATCCTCAAGGTAACTCAGTTGTTGAGAGGGTTAACAGAGTTATTAAGGGAACTTTACAACTTGCCAGTAAGAATAGGAAAGATATGTACAATGCATTAGATAAAATGTTGTGGTCATATAGAATCACTATTCATGAAACGTGTGGTGAAAGCCCTTTTGGTTTAATGAGAGGCAGATTTCCCTATTCCAAGTTAAATCCTGTATGGATGGGCAGAAGCAGAGAATACATTTGGACTGCTGATAAGGTCATTGACAACATATGTAAATCTCAGAATAAGAACAAATCTTACTATGATAAGAAACATGGGACCAAAGACACTCACGTTAGCGTTGGTCAACTAGTTAGGGTCAAGTTGACTAGGAAGGTTGGTAAGTTGCAACCTCGTTTTTCGGATCCTGGAACTGTAACTAAAGTTATGCGTAACACTGTTATGTTGGATGATGGATCCATTCATCATTTAAGTAAAATACTTTGGCCAGAATGTCTAATACTAGTAAAACAAAGAAGGAGGAGGTGGTTGATGTTGGTGAATTTTGGTGGTTATCTCCAGTGGGGTTGTCTGATTCAGGTTCTGTTTCTTCCAACTGTGATGAAGTTCCTTCTAATGGAAGGGTTTGTCAGCCTTTGGTTCCACTGAGTGATTCTGAGGTCTTTGCAGATTCTTCGGAGTCTTTGCTCCCACATTCCCAATCTTCTTCCAACACATGTTCAAACCATGGTACTGATTCTTCACAAATTCCAAACATTGTGAATTCATCAACTGATAAAGTGTTACGTTCCCAAACTTCCACCAGATGTGGAAGAAACATTGTTGCTCCAAAATTTTTGGAGGATTTTGTTTGTAAATAATTATTTCTCTCTGTTTAATTTCTTCTTATTTTTTTAATATTTTGTTATGCTGGGTAATTCTTTTGTTGTTGATCAATCTGTATATTTAAGGAGGGGATGTGTAGTGATGTGTATTGTAACTAGGGTTGCATGTGCTAGGGAATTGTTATTGGAATGGTCACATGTCATTTAGAATGTATATCTGTAATATGCTTAGAGTGCTGGTCAGTTCATGATTCTCTTCCGAGCTGGCAGCACCTTTTTACTACTGCTGTACATATTTGAAATAAAGCCTTGAATTCATCTAAACCTGCGTGGAATTCACTACAGAGGCGGTGGGTTCCTAAAGACGTAATGTTGGACCACTACATTATTTTATACAATGAAAAGCACTCACAGAGTCACAAGGCAAAATATTCTATGAAAAGATGACTACAGATAGGACATGTGCCTGGCAGGTTTTTCATAAGCTGGGTGTAGAAGACAGAAAGACTTTAAAGAAACTCTTGAGAGAGGAATGAATTCCAAGTATAAGTTTATTGTAGGTTTCCAATCACAGGAGGAGCGTCTCGTCAGCCAGGAGTCCAAGCGGTAACTGACTCCACAACGGACACCAGGCATCAGAAGGCGACTCCACATTTAAACCAATACATAAATACATTCTGAGCACATGCACAGGCATGTGCACACTAAATAGAATAGCTAGAATAGAACTATCAGTAACCAAGATACAAGATACAATACACTACATTACCTTCCCCCTTATACAGAACCAGAAAAACAAAGAAACCCAAAACTAAAAGGAAATAAACTCGTTGTATCTTGCAGGAGGTCTTCTAATGCGACCACTACGACTGCAAGACGGAACAGCAGGGGAAACTACAGAATCCAGAACAGGGGAGGGAACATTAGAAATAACAGGTGTAGCAGAGGGGAGTTCATCACAAACTTGAACCATTTTTGGCTGGAGCCAATGAGACCAATCGCAACCCTCTTGAATGGATAAATTTTTCCTCCTAGAGATAAGGGCAGCTTGATCTGCAGTCAGCTTTGCCAGCTGTCTAACGTTCCACCAACCCTTGTCCCCCAGAAAAACTGCATTCTTACTGACTTTAAGAATCTGGACGGGACTTGAAAACATGGATAAGCCTTTTGCGACCTTATAGGGTTTCTTGATCATAACCCAATCTCCCACCAACATTTGAACCTCCTTTACACCCTTTGACCTGTCAAAATTTTCCTTCATAACAGCCTGTTTCCGCTTGACCGCAAGGTCCAGATCCTCACTAACAGGAGACACTTGAACACCCTCCACTTTCCTTAACCAAGCCGGAAACAAAGGAGAATGAAATTCCCTTCCCCGCAACAATTGAAAAGGGGACACTTGAGTTGTACAATGCGGTGATACGTTATAGTTCCAGATTTTCTTTTCCAAAAATTTAAAAACATCCACACCAGAAGCTATGGCTGTCTGAATTCCCTCTTTCAAAACTTTATTGCCCCGCTCCACCAGACCATTCGATGAAGGCGAATAAAGTGCCACTTTCAATTGCTTCACATCATGTGATTTCAAAAATCTACACATCTTGTCAGAGACAAAATGGGTCCCGTTGTCAGTCACCAAGGTGCGAGGGGCCCCTTCCAACAAGAACAGTCTCTCAAGGAAAGAAATGGTATTACTTGAATCTGGAGCCTCTACAAACCTATAATACATCCATTTAGAAAAATAATCCATCGCTAGGATAAGGTACCTCTTCCCTTCCGGAAGAACTTTATATGGGCCAGAGAAATCTAAAGCCACCTTCTCCCAAGCCATCCCCGGAAATTGAGAAGGTTGTAAAGGGGCCTGGTGAGTCTTCCAATGCTTATCAGACAAAAGACATTCTTCACAACTGTCCACCGTAGCTCTAACCTGTGAGTCAATACCTGGCCACCAATAATGAGCTTTGATTCTCATACAAGTCTTGGTCACACCAAGGTGACCCTCGTGTGCTAATTTGATAATCATGTTCCTTAAACCACTGGGAGGAACGAACTTATCACCCCTTAACAAAACCCCATCTTTGACTGAGAGCTCCTCTGCCACCTGAGCAAAATTCTTGAGGTCCCCCGACAGATTCCTAACATCTGGCCAAGTTTTAGCCGAAAACTCCAAGGCCTGTGACAAAACACCATCCAACTCACTAGCTTCATTCCAATCCTTTTCAGAAATGGCTGAACTCCACTCCTCCACAGCATCCACCAAAGAGACACATTCCACATCCTCCTCCACCAAGTCATCCTCATCATCCCTGTCCATCAACATCCTGGACAAGCAATCTGCCCTGAAATTTTTACCTCCTGTGATGTGCCTCAATTCAAAATTGAATTCTTGCAGTTTAGAAACCAATCTAGTCAGCCTAGGCGAAAGACTATTGGTACCAGAAACTTTGCTGAAAATAAACGAAAGTGGTTTGTGATCAGATAGCATAATAAACTTGCGTCCCCAGATATACATTTTAAACTTTTGGGCCGCCCACACACAGGCCAACGCCTCCCTTTCAATCGTGCTGTAGTGCTTTTCAAAGTCCTTCAAAGATCTAGAAGCAAAAGCTACCGTGTGCTCTTTACCTTCTACCTGTTGACACAACACTGCACCAAGCCCTTTCATGCTTGCATCAACTGCAATAACGCACATAGAATCATCTCTAAACGCCTGGAGAGCACGTGCAGAGACAATTAAGTCCTTGATTTTAGCAAAAGTCTCATCCAACTCTTTTGACCAAACAAACTTTTGACCTTTCTTCAAAAGCAGTCTCAGAGGCTCCACGACCTGAGCGTACCCTTCGACAAATCTGGCATAGTACTCGGCTAGGCCCAGAAACGAACGTAAAGTGTCCTTATCACATGGAGGTTTGGCTTCCATTAACGCCCTAACGACAGAAAACTTAGGTCTAATGCCTGACTTTGAAATAGAATGGCCCAAATACTCTAACTCAGACACTCCAAACTTGCATTTGTCCTCCCTGACTGTCATACCCCTACTGCCAAGAATGGACAAAACCTTTTTAAGTAGCACATTGTGTTCCTCCATTGTCTTAGCAAAGACCAAAATGTCATCTAAATATGCTTGAACCCCCATCAGATCCCCGAACAAAGAGTCCATCAACCTTTGGAAAACGCTAGCTGCTGAAGCTAACCCGAATGGGAGCCTCAGAAACTTAAAAGCACCAAACGGGGTCACAAAGGTTGTTAACTCTTGAGAATCCTTGGACAAGGGAATCTGGTGGTAAGCGGATTTTAAGTCCAGCAAAGAAAACCACCTAGCGCCACCCAGATTCGCCAACAGCTCCTGAATTTTGGGGAGAGGGTGACAATCGATTTTGATGTTTTTATTGAGACCCCTGAGGTCCGCGCATAGCCTAATCTCATTATTTTTCATGTCAATATCTTTCTCCCCGAAAGCCTTAGAATTGACATCCGACTGACTTAACTTCACATTCCTTCCCCATTTATCAAAAAATGTAGAGTCCCTAAGTATAGTAATGGGAGCTCCAGAATCAGCCATTACCTGTAATTTAATATTGTCAATTACAGCTTCACACAAAGGTCCCTTAATAGGTTCAGAATCATCACACTCAACCATTAACATTAGATTATCAAAGGTGTCACAACAGTCATTCATATCCACATAGTTGACTTTAACAGATTTCTTCTGAAATCTGCACACCTTTTGAAAGTGACCTATTTTTTTACACAAAACACAACGTTTATTCATGGCAGGACACCCTTTAAAATTCCCAATGTGGAATTTGGACCCGCATCTAAAACAAGAATTTTGCTTATTTGTATTACCACTAGATCTACTTGCTTGCCACTTTTCTTTAGCTTCTTTATTAGTAACAGCATATACACCATCTTCAGACACATCATCCGAAATAAAATTAACCTTAGTAACAGTATCCAACGCCATTGCCTTAGTAGAGGTTACTGACCTTTCGATACTTAGGCTAAGGTCAATAACCTCGGATAGTGAGGGATTCTTGCAACTAAGAATTCTTTCCTTTACTTTAGTGGAAGAACAATTAAACACAAATTGATCGCGGATATAATTGTCAAGTAAAGGACCAAAATCACAGGTGATAGCTAATACTCTCAGTGCAGAAATATATTCGTCAATTTTTTCGTCCTCCTTTTGTCTTCTTTTATAAAAATTGTGCCTCTCCAGCATGATGTTAGGAGATTCTTCAAATTGCTTTTTCAACCTGGCGATAGCCTCTATGTAAACATTCCATTCACTATCCCCTGAATGAGCAGCAGGAGGGGGAATGGGTACCAAACTCTTAAAAATACGTTGCGCAGCCAACCCAAGACTGCCAAAAAGAAGAGCAAACTTCCTAGGAGGCGAATAGTCAGAAGCATCAATCGCCAAAATGTGATTCTCAAATAAGCCAAACCACTCAGACCATAGTAAAGTAGGCTTCCCAGGTTTCTCAAGAAAAGGAGGGGGTTGTGTGACCTCCCTAACCGAGGCCATATTGCTAAAACAAAATATACAATGACAATAGCAAGATATATACCCAGGTAATATGCAAATACGTTATAAATGCGTGAAAACTTTAACACAAATAAACATGAAACCTGTAAAAACGAATTTGCTGCAAGAGAAAATTTCGTTAAAATTTACAGAACAGTTTGAATACCGCTTAAATACAGCTTCAAAAACAGGTAGATAAACGCTTGAAGAAAGGCGTGTGAATCGCCGAGATCACACGAAGATAAGTCAGACGCTACAAACGCCGATAAAATTCCAACATCACCAGCTGAAGCTTCCGACTTCACTAATATGTCCGCCGTGTGTAGCGTCGTGACGAGAGCGTCGTGACGTGTCTGGTGAGGTATCTTACTTCTCCAAGATGTCCGCCGTGTGTAGCGTCATGACGTGAGCGTCGTGACGAGTACGTTGATGCCCCAGAGTTCCAAGACTCAGCAAGTGCGAGTGGAAGTTCGAAGAGAAGGGCGCGTTGCCAACGCTCCAGGACGCGATGCCGGAGTTCCAAACAGGCCGGTAAGCGCGTAATTCAAAAGCACTCCTTGAAAAATCAGATTTTGTAGCTTCAGAACGACTTAAACTTCAACCACAAGTTTAAAGTTTTGTAGGAGACTTTTAACATTCAGCTGGTTATCTTCAAGTTGCGATTCACGTTCCAATGAAACGCAATGTCGAGAAAACAGTCACAAATCCGCTCCTCCTCAACAAAAACTCGACCAATTAATCCACACGAAACATAAATTCCATGAATCGTTGGGTCAGAACACCAAAGTAATCCAATTTCGACGAAGTAAAAAATTAGCCAAAATAAATTCCTTTGCGTGGGGTCGGTGATGGAAACAAAATCCCGATCGTCGCCAATATGTAGAAGACAGAAAGACTTTAAAGAAACTCTTGAGAGAGGAATGAATTCCAAGTATAAGTTTATTGTAGGTTTCCAATCACAGGAGGAGCGTCTCGTCAGCCAGGAGTCCAAGCGGTAACTGACTCCACAACGGACACCAGGCATCAGAAGGCGACTCCACATTTAAACCAATACATAAATACATTCTGAGCACATGCACAGGCATGTGCACACTAAATAGAATAGCTAGAATAGAACTATCAGTAACCAAGATACAAGATACAATACACTACACTGGGGGTCCAGCTGTGCCTCTCCTTTGACAAAATGTAGGACTATTGCATTCTCTTACTGTTGTCCTTACTGAGTGAGGAGTGGCACAGGTAAGGACCTGTAATTGAACCACTGTCTTTCAGCTAGGTGGATTCTGTGAAAAAAACACATACAAACATAATACGTTCATACATAGCTACATACAGGCCCAGGCTGCTTATTTCATGTAAAAACACGGAACTCCCCAACATACCTGACTCAGCTACTTCTGAGAGGGGCACGCCCTGCTCCCGTGCCATGAAGCCCAGGACAGAGAAGATGGCAAAGCCTGCAACAAAACTGGTGATACTGTTCAGGAAACAGAGCGCGATGCAGTCCCTGAAAAGAAGAAATGTGCAATGCAAAGTGAGCATCAGATTTGACACAAAAGGGGTCAGCAGAACACGCTGTGACACAAATATCCATGTACCTAGCACATTACCATGGTACATGTATTCATTCAATTAAGTAATAAACCACATCCCTCTGCTAAACTAGAGGCTGGACAGACAAGTGTGGCATATGCTTATTGTTATTCTGATGCCATGGTTACTTGAGAATGTATGTATGTCACAAGGTCTACCCTTATTGCCTAGCTACGTGGGTTTAGAATATGATCTTTTAAATGAGAAGAGGCTTTTAATGTAATGGCATGCTCTGCCTGGATGGGATCTTTTCTATAAGAATACATCTTATATTCAACTTTGTATCAAGACTCAAGTCATCCTTTCCCTGGGACCTTGGATCCTTCAACAAGCTTTATCAGTCTTTGTTAGAGACTGTCTCAGATGGGCTGCTACTGTTTATTTGTGGTTATTACTGTTTATGTGCGAGTATATGTAAGAGTAGGTGGTGTTGGTGTGTGTGAAGGTTTGTGTTTCACAATTTGAAAATCTGTTTACTTTTGTGTCGATTTGTTTCAGATTTTGTGTTAGTGTGAATAGAAACAGGTATCAATGTGTGCATGTAGAAAGATCCATCCTTACCTTAATGCAACAGTTAGAAGAAATTGGAGCACCATGTTTTTTATTTGTGATTTTTCAAGGCACTAACCACTCTCCATTCATCCTTATACTCAGAACTCTTAAGTTTCATAGGCCTTTAGTCCAGGTCTTTTCCTTGCATTCATGGACTTATTTTAGAATGGGAACAACAAGAACTCAAATGCCAGAATGGACAGATAGAACTTGGACTAGATGAGCTACCGAAACTTGAAACCAGAAAGCTTGAGAGCACTGCGTGTCTTGGTGTGCCCCTACTTACCGTCAATGCAACCCACCTGCAGCTAGAGGACAGATGTGTTGGAGCTACTGAGGTGCTCGCTGAGGATAATCCAGAAGCTGGAATAAGTGATCCAACATCAGAAGCTGTGGCACATGATAGCAAGTAGAGTTCTGAGCACTTTATTTGCATTAACCTTTTCAAGGATTAATTTCCCCAGTCATTGCTAACTGAGTTGTGCCCAACTCCCCCTGGTACAATGTTACCATGCTAAACTTCATAATAGCTGTTTACCCTCTTTCCTTAATCTTCCCATTCAGGCTTCTCCCGTTTACTGGGAGACAAAAGCCGAAGGACACTGTTGGACCTATAATACTTAGGGTGGTCTTTATCCCAACTTTTTGCCTTTTGCCTCTCATTTTTGCTGTATCTTTTTGTTGATTCAGAAAAGGGGCGGTGATGAACAGAGTGTCTGAGTTAAGCAGACCACTCTTACCCAGTCCAAAGATCAGGGCTTGATCCATCACCGTTATTTAGCTCACTGCACCATCCCAGCTCAGAACCTGGCTATATGCAAATCAGTCTGTCCCTGACCCAGTGCATCATGGGAACAGGGCAGACTAAACTACCAAGCCAATTCTTCACCAGAAAGGAGACAAGCTACCGGGGACCGGTTTCTGGCATTTCAGCCGTCGTCGGCCCGGCTTGCTTGAATCCTGATGGTGCAGTGAGCAAGGGACTCATGTCTGAGTATACCCTGCCCTACCTATAGAGGCCAAAAACGATTCAGAAAAGGGGGTGGTGATGAACAGAGTGTCTGAATTAAGCAGACCACTCATACCCAGTCCAAAGATCAGGGCTTGATCCGTCACCGTTATTTAGCTCACTGCGCCATCCCAGCTCAGAACCTGGCTATATGCAAATCAGTCTGTCACTGGCCCAGTGCATCATGGGAACAGGGCAGACTAAACTACCAAGCCAATTCTTATACTGGGAAGGAAACAAGCTTCCGGGGACCGGTTTCTGGCATTTCAGCTGTTGTCGGCCCGGCTTGCTTGAATCCTGATGGTGCAGTGAGCAAGGGACTCATGTCTGAGTATACCCTGCCACACCTATAGTGGCCAAAAACGATTCAGAAAAGGGGGTGGTGATGAACAGAGTGTCTGAATTAAGCAGACCACTCATACCCAGTCCAAAGATCAGGGCTTGATCCATCACCGTTATTTAGCTCACTGCGCCATCCCAGCTCAGAACCTGGCTAAATGCAAATCAGTCTGTCACTGGCCCAGTGCATCATGGGAACAGGGCAGACTAAACTACCAAGCCATTTCTTATACTGGGAAGGAAACAAGCTTCCGGGGACCGGTTTCTGGCATTTCAGCTGTTGTCGGCCCTGCTTGCTTGAATCCTGATGGTGCAATGAGCAATGAGCAAGAAACCATTTTTCAAGCTTTAAACTTCCCTTGCATTACAAATACGTAACCCCTAATGTAGGCTCTAAGTGACCCTAAGAGCAAGGCGCACTGGTACTGAAAGGCAGGACATATACTTTCAAGTTATATATGTCCTGCAATGACAAACAGCTACATTTGTTTTTTACTGCACTGGGGCCTACTCCTTCCATCGGCTAGCATTGGGGATTACTTAAAATACCTTTCAAGTTGTAATTCCAGATTGGAAAGAAGTTCCTACTTCATTTTTAATATCTTTGGAATGGTGGTGATAAATTCTCTTTAGTGGTAAAGTTGGATTTGAAACTACTTTTAACTGAGCTCTGTGTGCCTGCGGCCTGTCTCCAATCTACGTCTGGTCTGGGTGAAGCTATGCTTTGTGCATGCTCTCTAGATAGCCACAACACAGGAAGGGATGGGTGAGAGAGGGCATACATTTGCATTCATCTGTATTCTGGTAGCCTTCCTGGGAAGGAAGGGGGAGAGGTGGCTCACACTTACATCTGAATAGGCTGTGTTGTGTCCTCACACAAAGGGTCTGACTAGCCCCCGTAAATAGTGTGGCAGACAGGACTGGGCTGAAATCCTTGTGCACTTCAGAGAAATCCTTTTAAGTCTTCCCCTACATCAAAGGCACTTTTGAGTATCGGTGACAAGGCACTGACCCTACGAAATCTGTACACTACTGGACGTGGGAAGAACTCTGCTGAAGTAAAGACTGCTGTGTTGAAAGGATTGCCAATTTGCTGTGACTGAATGTTCTGAGGAACTGCTTCTCTGCTTTGCTGAGCTGCCGTGCTGCCTGCTGATCTCTGCCCTGTTGAAGACATGAACTGGACCCATCTCACTTGAACCCAGAGTGACTCCAAGGATTTGCTGGCTTGCCTCCTGTTTTCTGAAGCTTCAGGGACAAAAAAGACTTCCTGCAATCCTGCTGGTGCTGCTGGACTCTGCCATCTGTGAGTCCTACCCTTGCTTTGCTTAAGGTCCTTCATACCTAGGGCTCAGAAATGGGTTCTGCAAAAACCAACCCATTGTCTTGACTGCGTGAGAATTTTCGACGCATTGGCTGCCTATGCCGAGGCTGCTTGTTGACAATCCACAGCCTACGCAGCTTGGCGGCGATGCAGGGGCTTCTTGAAGATGAAGCTTTGCATTGATTTCAATAGATGCAGCAACGACATGGAACCCTCTATGCGTGGCACAACGATGCAGCAGACTCTCGATGATGATGAAACTCCATCCAAGGCATTTCTTCAACTCGATCTGTTTTGGTCCTGTAACCTGCCTGCCTTCCATCACAGTTGGCCTAAACTTTGACTTTGAACCGGTCCCTCACAACCTCAAGTAACCTTATCAGTAGTGACTTCTAAGCCCTGTTTTCATATTTAACCCTAAAAAATTAATATCTCGATTTCTACTTATTGGATTTTTATTGTTTTGGCCATTTTTTTGTCAGATAAATATTCTCTATTTTTCTTAGCGTGTGTAGAGTATTTTTGAGGGATTGGGTCCGAGCGTTTCTACCTTTCTTTTTTATCAGCAGTAGTAGCATTGCACCTCCCTGACAATACACCAAGCATTAGAAATAAAATGGTAATAAAGAGATTTTGTTACCAATTTATTTTTCCTTGCAGCGAAGCCGAGTGGAGACGCTTGACGGGGACATAGCTGCAGATTGGCAGCAGGGAGCAGTGTTTAAGTTAGAAGACGAGGAAGCATACTGTAAAAAAAAAAAATATTTCATTTTTATTTTAGAAGAAAAGGAGCATGTAAAAGTCCATCCTTGATTTGTCTTTCCAAAATTTAAAGAATAATACTGTTCATTCCCTAATTATTATCAGTCCATTAAAAAATATTCACTTGGGAGTCTAGTTTAACTAGGTAGATACTGGATAAGCAGCAGTCAGGAGGTCTCCATGAACACATAGTTGGAACTGACAGCACGCCCTGATGATGTCCATAGGGCGAAATGAGTTGGCTGGGCTGCGTTGACTGCTTTTGATGAAAAGCATTTATTGATTAAAGAATTTTGGATCCATTAAGAAACACAAGACTCCCAAGTGATTATTTTTTTAATAGACTGATGATAATTGAGGAATGAACAGTATTATTAGTTGACTTTTGGAAAGACAAATCAAGGATGGACTTATACACGCTACTTTTCTTCTAAAATTGGATGTTGCATACATGTGGCCCTGGGGCAGTGTGACCACTTAAAGCTGTGTGTGAGAGTATGCTAATGAAAGTGTCCTGATATTACATCAGGAACACTGTTCTTATCCCACGCTGCAGAATTTTAATTTTATTTTTATTTTTCCAGGGTCAGCATTTTAACAAAAAAATGAAAGCATGCTTCTGTACGGTGCCAGGGTAAACCTATTATTTAGGATGGATTCCGTGCTAGTAAAACTTGTGGCTGCATTTAATTTCGTTTTGCAAGGGAAGGAAGGCCTTATAAATGCATCTATAAGGCATCACTCATAAGGGCATATTCTCAAGGACGTATCACCAAGTTAGCAGCACTTTATCGCAGCCAAAGTGGCAATACATTTATCTCACCATTCACAAGCTGGTGCTAACAGCCCATATCACCAGTTTACCCGCGATAGCAGCCACAAAAAACATCTCCACAGATGTCCTCGGCAACTAGCGCTAATGAGATGCAGAGTAGGGGGTTCTGTGCCAAAAGCTGTGACAACATCACTCCGCAACATTCTCAACGACCAGCCAGATCGGCGATAAGAGCCCAAAACATGCAATAAGGTCTGTTGGCAGCAGGAATTTAACACCTACTTAGACCTGGTGCAAAGTCGGATGACAGCCTGCACCACAAAAGGTAGCCCAGCCCACAGACACACTTGAAGGGAAACAGTTGCCATGGAGCCACTGATCATATGTGCCAGACACCTAAGAGAACCACAACACCCACTGCCACCACCCCCCACACCTCCCAGGCATTACCCCAGGTACCCCCCCACATCCCCCGGACCAAGATACTGCACATCAACGGCACAAAACCATGAAAAAAATCACCCGCCTGATGTCGCACAATTACAACAATCAACATACATGTGAGTACAGAAAACCGGATTCATTCATTCAAGTCCAAAAAAAATATCACATTCTAATTTGTTTCCAAACAACTATTTGAAGCGTCATGGTGGGGCATGCCTGGACAATCTGTGAGTCACAGCCTCCAAGACAATATCCAAGATAAGAAGGTGTGTCAGGCACTCATCAAAAGACAGAGAGACAGAGAAAGAGAGTAAGAGAGAGAGAGAGAAAGAAAGAGAGAAAAAGAGAGAGACTAAACAAGGAGCGGAAGGCCAATCGGGCCCTTGGCTCATTCAAACATGCTAACTGCTGCGTGTGTTCGTAATTGCTGCACCCCAAATCACAGGCATGGCATCAAAGTCTGTATGACGGCCACATCACATTTGAGAAATGCAAGCAGTAGTCAGACTAAAATCTGATATGAAAGCTCCTTTATCTCAACACACAAGGCGGAAGGACAACCAAACCCCAGACCTTGGTCCTGAATGCGGCTGGCTCACCCTGCGTGAGATACCATACCAGCCTCTGACGACTCCCACACCACAAACTGTGCTAATGAAAGATCAACATGCCCACTCCTCACACATACTTGTACCTGCATGAGCTACAGCTGCAAGGGATGCCCATGAACCCATGCATTCAAACGTTGCACACACATATGACTCATTGCGCAGAGCTGTGGCATATCGTCCACAGAACTGCTGCCGGTTTGAGGATTGCAGTGCTAATAGACCAATAAAAGCAGTGGCAGGCCATCCCAGGCACATGCACAACCCATTTCACGTGGAACTGTACCGTGCATAAATGCTGCATCTGTTGGGCTCACTGCCCATGGCAGTGTTGCGAATCAGTTTCTGTCTGAGTGTCCGTCTTGCCTACGTCACCTGTGTCCAGCTCTGGTTCCACTGTCGATCATGCACATTCGAGTGACCCATGGAGTTCTGCCTATCCAACGCAATGATAGCTGAATTGGATTATGACCTGACAGTGCGCCCCCGTTGGTTCACGAACAGGAGTGTCACCAGGATACCCGTGCATGGGATGCACTGATCTTTGGCGAATGTACTGGCCATTGTGCATTAAAGATTGCACAACTCCTAGTGTGCAGTGACCACATTGATGCGCTCCCCTATTGCCCTGTGGTGTGGATTGGTGAAACGGCGTGGACTGACCACATCTGTCCGGACCAGTTAATGAATTCGCTCGGCCTGGTGTTCCTCAACATGACAACGACGTACTATTGGCACATATTGCCCATGAAGCTGCGCTTGCATTCATGGACGAGTAACTATGTTCCAGCAGCCACATCGGAATGTCAGCCACAGCAGAGGTACCAGCACCTTCTGGCATCATGGGAAATGCTCACATATGCCACCACAACAGTTGACATGTCTGCCTTTGTCTGGAATCAGAATGCATGTGTGTGGAAGTACGCGTGTGGATACACACCTGTGCAAGGTGATGCAGTTCCATGGTAGGAGCAGCACAGCGTCGTTTACCAACTTTCCCAATTCGGACATACTGCTGGGGGGAGAGTACACACATGGCAATGTAGCATGACATGTGACCTTGTTAGACCCTTTCACCTGCTCACTGTCAGCAGAGCAGACAGTTAGCGCTGTCCGGTGGTACAGCACTATGCAGAGCCCATGGGCTGTGAGTCATGTCCCCTCACATGGGGCAATGAGCAGATGCCAAACATCACATGACTCGTCCAGCAAGGCAAGGTGGACTGAGACCGTTGCCATCCGTAATGATTTTGTGTCCATTTTTGCCTCCCCATTTCTTGCACCTCGACATGTTCCCATGCTGCGTGTAAGTGTCTTAAGCATTTCCCTGCATGTTGTGGTCCTTGCCTTGTCTGTATTGATACGTACATGTCAATAAAGTCTACGCAACTCCACTGGTGTCCAACTGTGATGAGTGTTGATTTGAATGGCAAATCGTGTGCCACAATGAGCATCATCCCTACATATGGAGGGACTGACTAACTCCCGTATAATGGTGGTGGGTCCCTTTTGACAGCTCCACCTCTGTGAGCCAGACATTGTGGTGGGATAGTTGGTAGCAGACCTGTGCACTTACGTGTCTTCAGCAATGGGAGTATGGTGTCCAAACTCTGGCCATGTAGCACAATGTTATACATCAAAACAGAATGTGTTCACACAGCTGTGTGTGAGTAGGTATGCGAAGTGACGTTCTGATGGAGGACACCACTTCCGGCCTCCTACCTGTTAGATTTGGGGTCTCTAGTTGGCACAGGTAGGCACTTGTGACAAATAGGGACCCTTGCTCTTGGCCTTTAAATCCAACTCCCTCAAAACCTTGTCATGTTCAAACTGCAATCCCTTTTCCTCTAGGGCCAATTTCTTACTTTCTAACTCCAGTGGCTCCAGTGGCCCATTCAATTTGGGTTTGTTCAGCTCTATTTCATGCCTTCTGCATTTATCTCTGTCCTCCAGCTCCTTTGGAGACAGACTTTTGCCAGACACACTGCTACCTGCCGGGGAAGGAGCTTTCCTTCCTCCTGGCCCTTCCAGCTGCACATCTGCATTCTCACCCCATCCTCATTCTCAGGGCTCTTCCTTTCTTCTACCCAGGCTCTCAGCACCTTGTAGAACTCTTCCTTCTTGGTGAGCCCAATAATGGAAACATTGAATCTCTTGCAGAAGTGCTTAGGATGCTTTACTGTGTAGCTTTCCAGCCACTCCTCTTCCCAATCTCCATAAACAGAGGCTATGGATTCTGCTCGCTCCATCATGGTTAAACTTGGCAGTTCTCAAAATTAGAAAATCCCTAAAAAGAAATTTACCAAAAAGTATGTGGTCGCGTTTTGGTCTGCACTTACTAGTAGTGTTCACCAATCACTGTACATGAGTCACAAATGCAAGTCCAGAATCCTCACCACTGACCACCAATGTTAGATTTTGGGGTCTCTAGTTGGCACAGTTAGGTACGTGTGACAAATAGGGACCCTTGCCTCTAGTCAGAGTAAGGGGGTGCACTCCTAAAATAACACCTGCTCACTCCCTTGGTAGCTTGGCATGAGCAGACAGGTTATCTCAGAGGCACTGTGTAAAGAATTTGTGACCACATACAGTAATCAAGTGACAACACTACAGATGGACACCACACAGGTTTTATATGAAAAATAAGTATGCTTTATATAGATTTAACACAAGACCATAAACGACATAAATCCACAATACTGTATTTAAAATGGTAGTTTTAGCTTAGTTCTGTTTAGTTCTTAAAATGTGACACTTTGAGTCAATGTACCTTACGATGTGTTGCGCTTCCACAACAAAAGTGTTGCAGCGATGGAAAGGCAGCAAAGTTCCAGTGCAAAGAAAAAAAGACGTGAATATCTTCTTAAATTGCGAGAAGTCTCGATTCGATGCGTCAGCTGCAGCGGCGACACGCTTGTTCCGCGATGCGACGACAAAAGCTTTGGCTGCGACACTCTTCTCTGACGTTGCGAGATGCTTCTGCACAAAGCGACAACTACAGCAGCGACATTCAGGATGCGTAGGCAGCAGCTCCGACGGTGGCACGCTTCTCTGTGGATGCAAGGTGCTTTTCTTGATGCGGTGCAATCTGACACCTACAGCGGCTACATCCAAGAAAAGACGGCAGCAGCAGCGATGGCGACACGCTTCCTCTCCGTTGCGAGACGCTTCTCTTGATGTGGTGCAATAGGACAGCTACAGCGGCGACATCCAAGATGCGACGGCAGCAGCAGCGACGGCGACACGCTTCTTCTTCGTTGCGAGACGCTTCTCTCGATGTGGTGCAATAGGACAGCTACAGCGGCGACATCCAAGATACGAGGGCAGCAGCAGCGATGGCGACATGCTTCCCCTCCGTTGCGAGACGCTTCTCTCAATGTGGTGCAATACGACAGCTACAGCGGAGACATCCACAATGCGACAGCAGAAGCAGCGACACGCTTCTTGAGTCTCGCTTCCAGCTCCTTGCGACACAGAGTTCCTCAGAAGGCCCAAAACAGCAGCAGGCACTTCCAAAGAAACCTGGGGAGCTGGCGGTTGAAATCTGTTGTCCCTGAGACTTCAGCAGGAGGCAAGCTCTGTTCCAAGCCCCCTGGAGATCCTTACAAGTTGATGAAAGTACACAAAGTCCCTTTCTCCTCTCTTTGGCAGTCAGGCAACCACTGCAGGCCAATCCCCCAAGCAGCACTTCAGCTTAGGGATAGTCTCTCCTCAGTTTCTTCTGGTTCCACTCCTCAGCAAAGGTTTCTTCTTGTTTGTTCAAAAGGGATCTAATTTCTTGGGATCAGGGTCCCAATATTTATACCCCAGAATCCTTTGTCCTCTGAGGGCAGAGGGGCCTTTGCCCAGTCCAAACCAGTTCTGGAGCACTCTGTTGACATGACTCCTTCTTTCCTTTCACAGTGCAGGGCACAAACATCAGACACCCCACAGGGCGTGGAGACAGCATTGTGGAGGGAAGGCAGAGCTCTATTCAGGTCCCAGCTGCAACTCCTCCCTCCCATCTGGAGGATGTCTGAATGTTAAAACCAACTTCACTAAAAGATGTATTTAATCATTCTGAGTTCAGGCATACTAAACTCGAATTTTTACCATGTTCCCTGAGTCAGTTAGTATTATAAAATGTAATAATCTAACTGCCCATTCTGGCCTATGGAGAACAGGTAACCTTGCAATAGTGTAAAACAAAAATGGCTGTAATTCACTATTAGGACATGTCACACACACCAGGGCATGTCCTACCTTATACTTACAATACACCCGGCCCTTGGGCCTACCATAGGAGTGTCTGATATCAAGAAAAGGGAAGGTTTAGGGACTGGCAAGTGGGTGCACTTGCCCAGTCAGCATGGCAGTACCAGACTGCACATAGGCTCTGCAATGGCAGACCTGAGACACACTTTTACAGGCTGCTCCTGTGGGTGGCACAATCAGTGCTGCAAGCCCTCTAGCAGTATTTGGTTTACAGGTCCTTGGCACTCCTGGTGCACTGTACTATGGTCTGACAGGTAAACCAAACCAGTCAATCAGGGAATCACCAATTCAAACATTAATTTACTATAGGGAGCACTTGCACTGTGGCACTGGACAGCAGTGGCACAGTGCCTAAAGCATCTAACACCAGCAAAAACTCATGAGGCGACAGCAAAAATGGTAGTGAGACCCACGCCAATGGTACCAGGTCTAACACTACCGATTTTGTCATTTCCACACACAGCCCTATTTAATACATGGACATGTGCCTACGTTGGGGGGTTGCCAGATTGTTGTTCATGTAAAATCAGGCCACAGCTAGTTCACACCTTGACAGTAATCTAATTGACCAAGTGGCTCAGTGTCAAACGTGCCCATTAATGTAATTTACCAGGGTGTACCTTCTTGTGCATCAATGTCCCTACATCCATCCATACTTTCATACTTGAGTGAACATAGCCATGACACATCTGAGTGATTTTGAATGTTTTATTCACATTTTGATGAATGCCGGAGCTAGAGCTGTACATGGCCATGCCAAGCCCACATTACATGGTAGCCTAGTGGTGGGCCAACCAGAGTACTTTGGGGATTTAAAAGGGAATTGAAAGAGGAAGAGTGCAGTCCACAGCATGATTGCTGTGTAATTGGCAACCAGTGAAGACATGGCAGTCCATGTTGGGTCCAGGTGAATGTCGCATTCCGGGGGTCAGTGTGAAGTGTGGTCCCAGTGCATGATGCATTGGGCTGAACCAGGCAGGGACAGGTAATATGGCGGAGATGGATGCTACTACCTCCTTCCTCACACAGTAATTACCATCCACATCTTACTTCTCTAATACTTCTTCTGTGTCCGGTATGTCCGGTGTGTGTGGTGGTGTAATGGCTGCATCGCTGTGTGCCACTGACACATCAGGGTGCGAAGGTGATAGGGCTGCATCACTGTGTGCCACTGACACATCAGGGTGCGTAGATGAAAGGGCTGCATCACTATGTGCTTCTGACACATTAGGGGTCAGAGATGTGTGTGTCGAAGTTCCCGCTGCAGTTATCTGGGACAGGCTTAGAGGCAGCAATGGCAAGATGAAGAACTGCAAGGCATGGAAGATCCCAGCAACATCTTGCTGGTGTTCAGCCAAGGCAGCGATACTTCCACCCTTCATCTGCTCTATGGTCTCCATTGTCCTGCGCATCTGTGCCAACTCTCTGCTCTTCTCACTGGTGCCTGTCTGACTAGACAGTTCTTGTATCCGAGTAATGGCCCCAGCTATGTCAGCCAAGGATTGTTGTGGAGCATGGTGCGGACAGTGGATGTCCAGTAGGGACTGGAAGTGGTCCCTGATGGGACTCAGACACCCATGTATGGCATCCAGTTTGGCTGCCACAAGCTCAAAACCAACCTGCAGCTGATCAGACATCTCCACCTGGCAACGAAACACACGGCGTTGGAATTCCATGTTATGTTCGGGATGTTCCTGGGAGTCAGCCGTGGTGGTGTGTGTTTCCTGCTGGGTGGTCTGTCCAGGGGGTGGGGTCACCTCAAGGCAGCTGGGCTGCCCTGCTCCTGGGTGTGGGGTGCGGAGGCTGTCCATTAGCCGTTGGAGGGTGTCTGATAATATGTGCAGGTTGTCCTCGTCATCATCACTGATGAGATTTGTGTTCTGCTCTGCAGTAGGTGTTAATTGTCCCTCTGCAGTGTAAAGGGGAGATGCAGTTTAACAGAGTGTCCCATTTATGTTGACGCCTAGTAGATTTTTTCGTACAGACTGCATGACAATGTACATTGTGACTGTTTTGGTGGAGCTGGGTTTTTGATGGCATTTAGTGGAAATTTCGACTACATGATGGATGTGTGGTTCTACTCGTACATTATCATCACACAGTGTCAGGAAATTCCAGATGTGAGGGGCCAGTTTCTACGCACAAGTGGAACTTGTTGTGTCCTCTGTCCTGTGGTGTACGTGTTGCACTTTGTACCACATTGCTGTCAATGTTGATGTGTTGTGATTGCTATGTTTGTGTGCTGCATTGTGGGAGAGTCACGCCTGCAGCTCTAATTTTGTGGCCCCTTATCTCTTTGAAGCAGTGTGCCTTTGAAGTGTGTGCTTTTCGGGGGTTGAAATGATTGCCACTTGGGTCATTTGTGCTCTTGGACAGATTTTGTGGTCTTGTGTATTGTTTGTCTGCTGATGTGTAATGAACGTCATGGGTTGTATGTGCACGTGGCTGTTGCAGAGTGCGACCTGCTCCTTTACGGATGTGATCCATACTGGGCCACCTCAAAGTCTAATCGTGCACAGTGTCATGTATTTTGACTGCAGCCATGCTATCAGTCATGCAGTGTCACTTGCATAAACTAGCAAAATACAAGTGATGCTAATGGTATTCAAATTTAAACGTAATTATTTGAGGAAACAGATACCATCAATTATCTATCTTCACCATACACATTTATACTGACTAAATCAACTGCCATATTTTTCTGTTCATCTTAGGGCTAATTTTCTAAAAAAACACAAAAGACATAAGTGATATATAGTACTCTTTTAGTAATCTTTTAAGAATCTCTTTAAGATCTTCAGTATTTTGGTCATACACATTAAGGAATCACACAATATATATTCTTGTGTCGAGCAATTTTCAACAAGACATACAAGCAAAAAAACAAATAAAGTTGTACAATCTTTGACCCTTAATCCATGGGTTATGTCTGAAGCCCAATAGCTTGCAAATAAGGAAAATTGGTAATGTCTCTTATAACCTTAATTCCTTTTTCGAACACCAAAAATATATATAGGAGTAAGTGAAGCACAACTCAATGTTTTTATGGCTTCTCAAGTCAATCCAACTCCTAGGGAATATATCCCATATTGCTTCCAAATCAAACAAAGAGTGTCGAAATCAATGGTAAACTGTTGACGCGTTTCGGCCTGTCAAGCAGTTTCAGGCCTCATCAGGACAATGGGCAAACAAAACAAGCAGTACTTTACCGCATTCAAAACCGGTAGAAATCCCAGCCTTGTTTCAAAATCGTCTTCACAATTATATATCACACCAAGCGTATAATATGGCAATTTTCCATATTGGCGAAACAACCTTGCATCCAAAATGCGTGACTTCTCCAAATGTTCGGGTCCGCACGGAGACTTAATCCAAAAAGCGTCTGCACCGAAAAGCGTCTCTGAATCACGCCAGATAGTATCCTTTCACTCGTTCCTCACAGTCTCCCAGGGATTAACATACCGCTAAGTCACTTGCATAGTCAGTGTGGCGCACACAGACGCTGCTTTTCTGGATTCTGCACATGTGCACGGGTAGGTTGTGTCATTGGTGATTTAGAGTAAGCATGGGCCGAAAATCTGTTCCGCTCCCGGATTTTGCGGATTTTCTGTAAATTCGCAATCCGATGTTACCGCAAAATCCGGGAGCGGAACAGATTGGGTCAAAAGTTCAAGCTGACTTTTGTAACTCTTTTAGAATGGCGCCGGCAAGCTGCCAGAGCCATTCTAAAATAGTTACAAAAGTCAGCTTCAACAGGAAGCTCTAATAGATAAAGTAAAGCAGGTGCTGCTCAAATTCAGTTACACAATCATTAATCACCCCAAACTTGGGGTGATTAATGATTGTGTAACTTAATTTGACCTTCAACTCCAGCACCTGCTTTACTTTATCTATTAGTGCTTCCTGTTGAAGCTATTTGCAGCTATTTTAGAATGGCGCTGGCAGCTTGCCAGCGCCATTCTAAGTGGGGCTGAGGGCAGAACGGCACAAAAGTGGGACAGAGGGCAGAAGGGGACAAAAAATTAGTGGGGCAGAGGGCAGAAGGGGACAGAAACGAGTGGTACAGAGGGCAGATAGGCATAAAAAACGAGAGGGTGGCAGTGATTAACCAGCAAAACACCCCCCCCGCGAAAACAAAAAGCGCGTCGTGAACACCCACGAACACGCAAAGTGCCCCGCGAACACCTGCGAACTCGCAAAAATAAAAAAATCCTCAAATTCGCACAAATTTTGCGAATACGCAAATCCGCAAATTTGCAGATTGGGAATTTGCAAAATTCACCCATGCTTAATATAGAGGGGGTAGAATCATCTATCCTCCAGGCTGAGCGCAAAATTGACAATGAAACACCAAGTTTCTTATCCTAGTTCATGTATTTTATTAACTTCATGAGAGCATTTCAAATGTTCAATTTGACACAACTCTATACAAAGGATTTTCCTTGCATACATAATTCCATTCTTATGTAGCCAAGTTATTGCACATTTTCTCAAACTTCATTGCACCCAATGCATTTTGGGTCCTATTAAAAATGACCCTTCGTCAGGGGTCTGTAAACAAGGAACAAACAGGACCAAATTAATCACTCCATATAGATGGTAAACATCAATCAAAGGCAATGCACTGCAGCGTGCGCAAAAATGAATACCAAAACGGTTGCCTAAATCAAGTGACATGAATCCAGAAACGGAAAATGGTGAAAATCAATGTGCCACCAAAACGAGAACTATCAACGCCACCAGATGAAAGAAACTGCTCGGTGCATCGTTATAAAACACAAACGCTGTGGGCAAAAGAATTCACATGACCAATATCTGTGCTCAAGTAATTGCCAACAACACGAGAAAACAAGAATAAATACAGGGTCAAAACTTACGAGTAACCGGACGCTCCCGCGTCTCAACGTATTCAATCAGGTCACCACTGTGTTACACCGATGGCTATCATAGGCAGATTGAACATCATGTGATCGCATCCGTGACCAATCACGACGCAAGCACCCACACCATGTGACACGAGTACGATGGCTTCAAAATAAGGCGGCGCGCGGCGCAACAGAAAGTAAATAAACACTGATATCTTACGGGCACTAATACTCGCAAAGCGCCCGGCGATGAGTTAAATAAAACGTTCATAATACAATGCAATGTAAGTGGGCAAGATATACACAAAATATGTACATTATACATTGAAAATGAAACATGAAAAACATAAAGAACATATTATGGGGACCAGAGTTATTCAGAAGTCAATGCTGGAAGGATCAATGCATTATAAAAAACACAAATGTTCAATCCGATCATTCAACCCGATGGGGCAGTTGGAATTAAGTTTTTTTATCCAGTGGAATTCAGCTCTTAGTCTCTGTTTTACCGGATCCAGGTCAGGGCGTTGCAAGATAGTCTCGAGAACAATACATTTTAATTGTGAAATTTGGTTGCCCGCTTCTTTCCAGTGGCATGCTAAAGAGGATTTCATATTCCCAAGTCTTATGTTACTCTTATGTTCCGTGAGGCGGACTTTGATTTTGCGTTCCGTTTGTCCGACATATATTTTACCACATGGGCATTTGATGAAATAAATGCAATTGGAAGTGTCACAAGTGCTAGAGTGGTGCAGATCTATAGGATAACCTTTAGTTGGATGCATGAAAGTTTTTCCAATCATCACGTTATTACAGTGGATGCAGTTTAAACATTTTGACATCCCTTTCCATGTTTTTTTCTCCTTTGGAGGGGTGTTGAGTAGCTCTTTGAGGTTTTTGGATCTTTGAAAAGCAAAAGTGATTTTATCATTGAATAAATTGTTCAGATCAGGTTCAGTTTGAATCAAATGCCAATGTTTGTTTACGATGCGTTTGATTTTGTTCGAATCAGAGGAATAGTTCATGACACAGACTGTTTTCTGCTCTGATTGTCTAACCTTGGGTGCCAATAAGGTGTTCCTCTTCATTTTTCCAACTTTTTCCAAAGCATTTTGCAAGATGTCCGTAGGATAACCTCTCTGTACATACTTCACAGTTTGTTGTTTGAATGAAATGCGTAGATCATCTTCACTTGACGTTATTCTCTTAAGTCTGATATATTGTGAAGTGGGAAGGTGTTTTCTTAAAGCCTCAGGATGAAAACTTTGAAATAAGAGGCTTGCATTTCTGTCAGTGGGTTTGTGAAAAACTTTAGTGCTGATTTCATCATTGACTAGCGTGATTTGTACATCCAAGAATGCTATAGATTCTTTAGAGATGGTGTGTGTGAACCTGATCCTCTCATTGTGGGAGTTGAGTGTCTCGATGTTTTCTTCTAGTTGTTCTTTTGATCCTCGCCAAATTAGGAAGATATCGTCAATAAAGCGCTTGAACATGATGAGGCCTTCTGTCCATGTTTGATTGCATAAGATGTGATCTATCTCAAATTTTTGCATGAAAATGTTCGCATATGAGGGGGCCCCCCAAAAGCCCATTGAAGTGCCATTCGATTGATTAAAAAACTGACCTTTCCACTCGAAATAACTATGGTATAATGCGAATTGCATTAATTCCAAGATCAACATTTTTTGGTACTCTTCAAGATTGCTATTCAATAGGCTCCATTCAAGAGCTTCAATGCCCTCTTTGTGTGGGATAGAAGTATATAACGCAATCACGTCAATAGTACATAGCCAGTGAGTGTCCCCTTGTTGAAATTTTATGCTTTTTAACATGTTTAAAAAAGCCGTAGTATCCTTGATATATGTCTCACTGGTTTGAACCAGAGGTTGCAAGAATTTATCAATGAATTTGCCTATGGGTTCCGAGATGGACCCACATGCCGAGACGATGGGTCTAAATGGAGGATTGGTGGGATCCTTGTGGATCTTAGGCAACATATATAGTTGCGGTCTTCTAGGATATTTCAAATGGAAAAATGCAAGTGTTTTTTGACTGATCCATTTCATCATCAGTGCATGATCCAATATTTGTTGCAGAACTTGTTGATACTCTCGTGTTGGATCTCCTGGTAATGGTAAGTAAATATTCTGGTTATGAACATGATTGTTGACACTCATGTTGTAGAATTCGGTATCCATCACTATAAGGGCACCGCCCTTAGCTGCTTTTTGAAAGGTGAGACTTTTGTCTTGACTACGTGCGACGACTAGAGCGCTACCCTTAAAACTTGTATACTTAAGTGAAAACACTGTTTAAATTTGGAGTGCACCGGGATAACACTTTGTTACTTTAATATAGAGGGGGCCCATATATGCACAGAGTGGACGGGGGCCTACTTGGTGTTTCTCTGTGTGCTGCAGTGTGCCAAGACTATCAGGGACATGTTTCACTATCATTGTGCGTGTGCAGTGTGTTACACATGATTGTGCATGTGTGCCATTGTGCCCATCTCCCCTCACCCCCCCAGTCCCTGGTCGTTACTTACCCTGTTGGTATTGGGTCAGGTCATATTGTGCTTTGTGCAGACCCCCAACTCCTACCACTGTCTCCACACTGGTGACTGTGGCCACCATTTCCTCCAGCTTATCCAGCTCCTACTGTGGCGCAGGACTCCCACCTCCATTTGCCGTTGCTGCCTTCCTGTTGGCGGCGAGTTTCTGTTAGGTCTGGCTTTGTATATCATGCCAGTGCCTCTTGACCTCCTCCATTGTCCTCCCTGACACTCCGACTGCATTGACTTTGACGTTGTTGACGTTGGTCTGCCATATTTTCGTTTGGGTTTCCAGTACAGCAGGGGAGGTGACGAACAGTAGTTGGTAGTGTTCTGTCACCTCTGTGACGATGATCTGGTCTTGCTGACTGAACCCCGTCTTTCTCTTCCTCTTCTCCTTGCCCTTCCCCGAACACGGGGTTCCTGGCTGGTCCTCCGTGGGGCTTGTAGGGTTCGGGTTGTCCTCTGCACTCGGTCCGGTCCATCCATGGGGCTACGCAGTTTAATTTGGTTTTGGTACGTTTTTTTTGTTGCTTTTCTAATGCATTTTCCTGCATGACACGTGGGAATTGCAGGGTTGTGCGCTGATTTTTGTATTGTGATTTGGGCCAACGCAAGTTTTTTGGGTGTTCATGTATTTCATTTTCTGTGCGTCGCGTTGATTTTTATGCGGTCATTTGGCACGTTTTCCTGCTACTATTGCATGGTGCCACCAGGTTGGGAATTGGAAGTTAAGACAGTGTTTTTTTCTCGGAATAGACTACGATATGCAAAGTTGCGTTAAGTTAATTTTGCAATGGTTATCACAAGTTCTTGAGAATATCCCCCAGAGTTTACACTGACCTTCGGCTGCCCTGTGATTCATTTGCTTTGGACTGGTTCTTCCCCACTGCTCCCCAGGAAAAGCTTAGATTAATCTCTGATGTTACTAGCATGCGCTATGACCTCCACATATGGGAGAGTCTAAAGCAAGCTGCTAGAGATTAAAAAAAATTGTGGCAAGACAGCACGGATCCAAAAGCACCCTTTTATTATTGTTTCTCTAATTACTTATTCATTTATTTGCTTTTGTACTTTTTTGTAAAGCACTAGTGTCTCCTTAAGATTACTTAACAGAAACAGTCGATTTGTCCCCAAGCGCAGGACTTGGTTAGCTTTTCCTCTCTGGGAATTCAACAATATTGACACTTGCAAAGTCCGCATTTTCATCTCTAGTGAAATTTCCCTCACTTTAAGTATTTTTCATAGTTTTTACGGGGAAACTAGGGGGAATATTCCCAAGAAATTGCGATAACTATTGCTAACCTAGGTTAGCGATAGTTTTCCTAGCGCCGTAGATCCCTGCAAGTTATTGCCCTGTTAGCAACATATTAGCAATGTTTTGCTAACAGGCGATAGCTTCACAGATCAGCTGCAAAAATTAGCGCAAGGGTGTAAATTAAACCGGCGATATAGCGGGTGGAATCCAGCGAGAAGCACTTAGCGATAGCAAAAGGCACGCTAACCCACATGTTTGGACTTAGCCTATCGGTCCACCTCCAATATAAAAGATGCACAAAAAAAAAGAAAAAAATCAAATATGAGCAGCCAGGGCATAGTGCAGCACACATCAACAACCCCCTCAAGCCACCCAACATCGGTTGACCAGGATGAGATCCTGGTTCCCACGCAGGACCTGTGTTTGTGGCCTGGACTGGGATGTGGAGTAACTGTGGAGCCGATGAGCCGTGGTGGGAGAAATTGATGTGCGACGATCGCCCGTACCTGGTGGTGAAGTTTGGCAGGTTGCATGGAGACATGATGCTGACCTGTGTGAGAAGCCCGCCATGTGCACCTTGGTGCAGTCAATGATAGAGGTGATCGTGCGGACCAACGTAGTGAGGTCCGCTTCACATACTATAATCCACCACTACATCGGGGTGCACGGAGGGGATTACCAACGGTGGGTGCTGTCTCCCTGCATCACAGGATGGATGATGTTGGGCTTGCCAGACGCTCTGGAGGGTGAGGCCCCTGTGCTACGCTGAACTTGTGTGATCAGAGCCCTGCAACTGCACACCTAAGGGAGCCCTGCTGCATCAACTACATAAGTTGGTTCACCAGCAGACTACGCAGTGACTGCTGTACCCAGCCCTGTGAAAGCACACCTGGCTCAGGTTCCTGCTGGCTGAGTCACATATTTGGAGAGAGTGTAGTTGATTGAGCCACTGGGTCAATGTCCAGGTAAGGAGAAGGTGGGACGCGTAGCACAGAGGGCCGGTGGGGGAGTCACTCATGCCTAACACACGTAAATGACACACCTCCAGTGGCGGCTCTACCGCTATGTTGGAAGAGCGTGCTCCACCACCTCAAGCAGTGCAGAAGATGAATAATCATCACATGATGATAACTCAATCAATCAATCACTCAGGGGACTTGTAAGCACGCTACTCACCCATGAGGGTCTCAAGGCACTGAGGGGTGACGGGCAGCAGATCTGTTAGCTGAAGAGCCAGGTCTTGAGGGTCTTCCTGAAGGTGTTCAGGGAGGGGGCACCTCTGATGTCTGCCAGTAGCTCGTTCCAGGTATGAATGCAATGTGGGACAAGGATCTTCCGCCTGCTCTGGCTCTGTGGATGCGCAAGATCAGATGTCTATTTGTGTACATGGAAGTTGATTCTGTCGTTGAGGTATTTGGTTACGTTGTTGTGTAGGCATTTGTAGGCGTGAGTGATGATTTTTAAGGTGATTCTTTTCACCACAGGAAGACAGTGGAGTCTACATAGGTGTTGGCTGATGTGTTAGAGCAGAGGGATTGGCTGATGTGTTAGTGCTGGGGGATGCTGAGGACGAGTCTGGCAGCAGTGTACTGTAATGTCAGTACTTTGAGGAGTAGGGACTTGTAAATGGCGGCGTAGAGTGTGTTTCCATAGTCCAGTCTGCTGGTGATAAGTGCATGGGTGACTGTCTTCCTTGACTCTGGGGGCATCCATTTGAAGGTCTTGAGGAGGATGCAGAGGGTGTTGAAGCAGATGGAGGTGACAGCATAGACCTGTCTGTTCATCGAGAGGGATGGGTCGAGTATGTGCCGGGGTTTCTGGTGTTGTCCAAGGGTGAATGCCAACAAGTGTTGCCCCATGCTGAAGATGTGGTTCCAGGGACTAGGCCTTCTGTCTTCTCAGCGTTGAGCTTCAGGCAGCTGTTGGTCATCCAGACTACAACGTTCTGCATTCCTTTCTGGAAGTTGAGTCTGGCGGTGGTGGGGTTGTTGGTGAGGGAGAGGATGAGCTGGGTGGCATCAGCGTAGGATAAGATGTTGAGGTCGTGTTGTCGGACAATGGCATTGAGGGTGCCATGTAGATGTTGAAGAGGGTCGGGCTCAGAGATGAACCCTCTGGGACTCCGCAGGTGATTTACATGGGATTGGAGAGGAAGGTTGGCAGTCTGATCCTTTGGCTTCTTCCGGGGAGGAATGAATGGATCCAGTCGAGGGCTGTTCCTTGTATGTCGACGTTGTGTACTCTGGTGACTAGTGTCTGGTGGGAGACGGTGTCGAAGGCCACTGACAGGTTGAGTATGATGAGGGGTGTGGAGTGGCCTTGGTCCAGGAGTGTACGTTGTCATCTGTGGCGGCTAGTAGGACGGCCTCGTTGCTGAGGTTTGTTCACAATCTGAATTGGGATGGGTTGAGGATGGCGTTGTCATCAATTAATCATGTCAGTTCCCTGTTGACTATTTACTCTGCAACTTTGGCCATGAAGAGGAGGAACAAGATGGGCCGGTAGTTCTTGAGGTTGGTGGGGTCAGCTGTGGTCTTTTTGAGAAGGGGCCGGACTTCTGCTCGCTTTCAGTCGTCTGGGTAGTTGCCCGTTTTGAAGGTGGTGTTGATGGTGCATTGCAGTTCGTGTGTGATGGTGGCAGCAGCTCTGTGATAGATGTGGAAGGGCATGGGTTGGTGGGGACCCACAAGTGGATGCCTTTCATGGTTTAGGCTGTGTCTTCAGCTCTGACTAAGCTCCAAGTGGAGATAGTTGGCTGGCTTATGTGTCCGGGGCTGGTGTATCTGTAGACAAAGGTTCCTTAGAGTGTGCAGTTGTGGCTGGCTCGGATCTGGAAGTGCAGGTGTACGGCTGAGGGGAAGGTTTCACTGGAGGTGGTGAGGTGGAGGGTGCTCTTGTGGGCAAGGCAATGCACCCTCCCGGGTGGTTGGGGCAGTCCTTCCTCTGGATCTTGTATCCGTCCGGGTTGACGGTGTTGATGTCGGATGTGGAGGAGGTGTTGGTCTAGGTCTCCCTGAAGTCGGTTGAGAGAGAGTCGAGTAGGTTCCACATTTCCACAGTGTTTTTGTGCATGGAGTGCCTGTTGAGGAGGTGCCAGCAGCACGTGTCCACTGCGCAATCGCATACCGTCTGCCATTAAGTAGGGGAGGGTTGAGGAACGATCAGCTGGGAGCCGGGAATGTGCGAGGACAGGAGTGTGGGGCCGCAGGGGCAGCAGCGGCGAGAAGTGCAGGCTCAGAGAGGCCAAAAAAACTGTTAAAAAAAGGGAAAAACAAGGGATAATTAACTGATGTAACCATGCTGTGTATCCTCAGGGGGTGGGAGGTTGTTAGCACTGCTCTAAAAATGGAGCAGGAAATGTGCGGCTTGGCATGCACACTCAAGTGCGCAATTACTGTTTGGTCGGCCCACTCAGGCCACCCAATGCAGACATGCGCACATCTCTGTTCGCAATGCAGGCTACATTACAGCCTGCATGGAAAACATGCCCACCCTTCCGGCCCTTGGCTGCATGACTTGTCCCGTTGCCAATTAACAATCCCACCGCCGCATTGCAGCATTGTGATTGACTCAGGGGAGGGAGCCTGGCTGCCTACTGCCTTTTCCTGGAAGCAGACACAGGAAGGCAGGAGCTACGAAGACACGGGACTCGGCTTAGAGGTACGACCTCCCTCAATACATTTTCATCAACACATTCTCACATAAACATCCCCGCGCCCACGCACCCTTCAGTGTTCTTTGCAGCGTTTACCACCTCACAGCTGTCCAGACACCCTCACACTTCTCAATGGTGGCCGCTGTGCAACCATGCACAGCGGGTGTACCCCTCATGTGCTAAAGGCACATATGTAGTTGCGACGCATGCCATAACATCGCATTCCATTCCAATACATACTAATACTAGGCACATTGCAACAGTAGAGTAGGTGTTGCATAACGGAGACATGAAGATCACTGTTCCCACTACAGTGAATGAAACCCAAAAATAACCTTTGCACAACAAACCCAACCATGAACCTTGGAATTCCTTTTTGAACCCCCAAATACACCCAAAAGGTCACATTTGAGACACATGCACCCCACCCATTTTTCTTTATTTTGGCACAAAACACACTCAAGATTTGAAAATTTGACCAAAAAAAACACCCAAAATTTACCCCCAAAACATCCCATTTTTCATATTTTACCCCAGAAAACACCAAATTTTTCATATTTTACCCCAAGAAAAACACAAATTTTCATTTTTTACATCCAAAACCCATACACACCTGAAAAAGTTTAAATTACCCCATTACTGACCTCACAATAAGTTGCAATCAAATGCGATGTTAAGGGATCTGTGATATCAGAGTTGTGTTAACAATGTACTGCCTGCATTGTAATGGTCGTCTCCCGTGTCAAAGGCAACAAATAGGCTACTAAGTCAACAAAAGGAAGGGGGGACCCGAAGCTAATTATGGTCTAGTGTCCGTGCTCCTCAAATGATAGCTAAATCATAAGGGACACTGTTCCTAGTTAAGGGTGAGGTGCGTCACCCAGTCTGAAAGAGGAGGTAAAGACTAGAATAGAGAAGATGTAGAAAAAGAGGGTGAAAAAGGGAGAGAGGCAGAGGTGTCATTACTTTCGTCATGGTTTTGCTGTCCAGTGCGTACAGCGCATCCATGCTGTTGCAAGGAGGGCGTAATCAGAAGTGTTGCAACGCTGTCTTGTTGCAGCGCTTTTCATGAGTGGGGCTCAGGAATGCACACTAACTCACTGATGGTGTGCATTCCAGCACTGTATTTTTGTCACAGAGCAGCGCTGCAACATTGCTTGCAGCACTGTCCAGCACCAAAAACATGCATACATGTGGGCCCAAGTCTTGTCCCCATTTTTAAGACCAGCTATTGTTTAGTCTTAAGGTCCTGCAGCTAACCCGCCTTAGCACAAATTTTTTTAACGCTTCGCGGGTCTGTTCATCCTTGATAATAGGGCGAAGTGGTGTTAGCGTGAGTTTTCCAGTAATTTTGAGAGGGAACGCTCACATTGCATGTCATTAGCGATAAATATCACTGGCATGCAAGGAAATGGAAAATCTGGCTGTGATTGCCAGAAAGCTGTTGCAAACGCTTGTTAGCGACAGCTTGATAATAAGAAAAAACATGTTGCTAACGTGCCGATAAATGGCTTGATAATATGCCCCAGAGGTTTTCTAGAAAAAGTTTTGTCGACGTTCATCGCCCTTGTTAACACTTCCTCCCTTATCTCCCTCCCCTCTCCATGGTTAACACATCTTAAATTATTCTTTACTCTGTAGAAGTTTCCAAGCTCTCCTCTCTTGAGTGTCCTTCCTTCAAGGCGTTGAGGGATGATTGACATGTGAACAATCACAGACACTTATGCGGCACAGCAGACCCCTCTCTTCTTCCCTGCCATGGCAGCAGTACCACATAATTTAAATCCTATTCACCTGCACTCGTATGCTTCATTCAAAGGCACATGGTGTGAAACAGTTCTTCAGTGTGTTGCGGGGGCAAACAGATAAGGCAGGCTATCAAAGCTGGCACAGCAGGTGGGAACATGTGCTCCTCTGCAAAAGGTGTTGTTCTTGATTGACTCATGGTGCCTGACAGTGTTTCCATTAACTCAGAAACACTCATGTAGATGTTAAATGCTTCTTTTAATCGCCTCTGTATCTTCTCATCAGTAAACCGTTTGTTTCTGTCATTCTCTTTCTCTGTTAAATATGATTTTTAGAGTGCATTTTTCCTGTGTAAAGTGATTAATGCCCTACTTTGGGTGGCATTCTCCTGCGGATTGTGGTGGACTGTGCAGTGCACGCTGTGACGCACACTGTAATTACAAAATGCACAACAACAGTTGATGGACAGAATGCAGAACAATGTCATAAATTCACCCCAGTACAGAGATCTGGCCCTCAATCCATCGTCTTTTGCACTCCACACCACCCCAGTTTAGACATGGCCATATGCAAATCAGCCTTGACCCTGTGCCTCATGGGAACAGTCCAGCCCGAACTGCCAAGCCATGTCTTTCCTGGACCGGAATCAAGCATCCTAGGACCGGTTTCTGGCTATCAGCCGTCTTCAGCCAGGATAGCTTGACTCCAGTGGTGTGGAGAGCATGGGGCTCACGTCTGAGCATACTCATCCCACTCAGGGTGACAAAATGCAAAACAACAGTTGATGGACAGAATGCAGAACAATGTCATACATTCACCCCAGTACAGAGATCTAAGCCTAAATCCATCCATGCTCCGTCCATCACCACCCCCTTTAGTACCGCTTTGTTCACCATAATTTGCCAGGGTATGTTCAGACGTGAGTCCCTTGCTCACTTTGGCACTGAGAACGGCTGAAATGCCAGTAACCAGTCCTTGGAAGCTTGTTTCCGGTCCAGGGAAGGCATGGCTTGGCAGTTCGGGCTGGACTGTTCCCATGAGGCACAGGGTCAGACTTATTTGCATATGGCCATGTCTGAACTGGGGTGGCAGAGTGGGCTAGAGAACAGTGATGGATTAAACCCAGATCTGTTGACTGGGTGTGAGTGTTTGATTGGTTCAGATGCTCCGTCCATCACCACTCCCTTTTGTACCGCTTTGTTCGCCATAAGTTGGCAGGGTATGGTCAGACGTGAGTCCCTTGCTCACTGTGCCACTGGATTCAGGAAAGCTGGGCTGAGGATGGCTGAAATGCAAGAAACCGGTACTCGGAAGCTTGTTTCCGGTCCAGGGAAGGCATGGCTTGGCAGTTCGGGCTGGACTGTTCCCATGAGGCACAGGGTCAGACTGATTTGCATTTGGCCATGTCTGAACTGGGGTGGCAGAGTGGGCTAGAGAACGGTGATGGATTAAACCCAGATCTGTTGACTGGGTGTGTGTGTTTGATCGGTTCAGATGCTCCGTCCATCACCACCCCCTTTTGTACCGCTTTGTTCGCCATAAGTTGGCAGGGTATGCTCAGACGTGAGTCCCTTGCTCACTTTGCCACTGGATTCAGGCAAGCCCAGCTGAGGACGGCTGAAATGCCAGAAACCGGTCCTCAGAAGCTTGTTTCCGGTCCAGGGAAGGCATGGCTTGGCAGTTTGGGCTGGACTGTTCCCATGAGGCACAGGGTTAGACTGATTTGCATATGGCCATGTCTGAACTGGGGTGGCAGAGTGGGCTGGAGAACGGTGATGGATTAAACCCAGATCTGTTGACTGGGTGTGAGTGTTTGAATGGTTCAGATGCTCCGTCCATCACCACCCCCTTTTGTACCGCAGTGTTCGCCATAAGTTGGCAGGGTATGCTCAGACCTGAGTCCCTTGCTCACTTTGCCACTGGATTCAGGCAAGCCGGGCTGAGGACGGCTGAAATGCCAGAAACCGGTCCTCGGAAGCTTGTTTCCGGTCCAGGGAAGGCATGGCTTAGCAGTTCAGGCTGGACTGTTCCCATGAGGCACAGGGTCAGACTGATTGCATATGGCCATGTCTGAACTGGGGTGGCATAGTGGGCTAGGAAACGGTGATGGATTAAACCCAGATCTGTTGACTGGGTGTGAGTGTTTGATTGGTTCAGATGCTCCGTCCATCACCACCCCATTTTGTACCACACACTATAATTACAGCAGGGACAGTAACACAGCACTGACAAGAGAAACACTAAAAGTGTATCTCACAAAATTGGAAACCTCCAGCAGCAATCAGATCATAAGATCCACGTGGAAAGTCCCTGGTGTTTTCCAGATGCTTAAGGAACTGTGAAATCAGGAGGGAGTTGCAAGCTTGGCCTCCCAGCTTTCCAGCACAGTGGTATGATGATTTCATGCAAAGCCCAAGCACTGTGTGCCCTTTCTAGGTCTTGCCAAACGTTGCAAAGAATGCGTTGCACGCTTTGCGAGGCATGCAGTATACACTATTGAGGTTCCGTGACAATCGTAAGTGGTGTTTTTCGACTCGCTCGAATATGGACGAGTTTGGTATCTATGAACCGCAAATGACGAGTTTAGTGAGTGTACGTGTTTTCTCTATGCTGACCCGTTTCGTGGGTTTCTTCATTTGAACCCACGGGTTCCATTTTAGATACGACATCCATTTTGTCTCTTGCCCTCAAGTAGCCAGCGAACGGACGCTGTCCGCTTCGTGACCCTGGGATTCCCAAACTGCTGCGGAAGACACGTGTTCCTTTGAGGGTGTCTTTATGACGAGGGGGATGACACTGCAAAGGCAGATGGCCCCCGCTCGAGGCTCATCTTGCCCTGCCGGTCTATTGTTTCAGCCGTGCATTCATTAGGCATGTCTCCTTTGATCCTGCAATCGTGTTTCCGATATCACCCCCCTACACTCTTTTCAATCTGTTGTTTATCTTTGTCTTCCTTTGCACCTGTTTTCTGAATTTTTCTTAACTGGTTTACAGCCGGATTGGAATGTACTAATGGTGGGATGATGTACTTTTACAGTTGGGAACCGGTGATGTTACTGTAATTATGTTCCGGCACTCTGAATACATGAAAGCGACCCTTTGAATTTTTACTGTGGGAACTGAGTTGTAACCTTTTGTCTGCCATGTTGTGCTATGACAGAAATCTGTATAAAAGGAGCGATCCACAGTTGCAATTTGAAGCAGTCTCCTAGAACCTACACATGCTGTACTTCTTGTGACTTCTGTGTTCCCTGCAGTAAATAAACCTCGATCTTTGACGCCGAAGGAAGTGTCCCGTGTCTCTGTCATTTGTACGCCGGAACAGGTAACCCACGAAGGTTTCAGGTGTTGTCCCCTGGCACCGCTGGGTCTTAGCAAAACCCAGTCCTTCAGTTGGTGCCCAACGTGGGGCGACATCAGCGGTACCGGTCCAAAGCCCGACGATCGTGAGGAACTTCATGTGAAATCTCCGAGGGAAGGTGCACCCCGCTTCATCGATCCTGTTGTCGAAATAAGTGGCCCGAAGACTTTTCCCGCGAAGATCCCCGCCTCCTGACGGCTGCGACGGACTGATGCCCTGACTGTCGACCTGTTTTGGCGCCTGGCGTAGTCCTTGGTACAGCGAGACGATAGACGGGCCTTCCTGGTGACGCCATTGTTCTTTCAGTTAAGTATTTGTGGGTCGCTCCCAGAGTCCTTAGTTGTTGTTGGTGCTTGGTTGTTTTGTATGGTTCCATTGCATTTGTGGTTCTTAGTATTTGGTTCTTAGTGGTTTTATTTGACGATTGCAATCGCCAAAAACCGAGGGTTTTGCATTTTTGCGAGGACATCGTAATCCGATAACCCTTGACGTTTGTGAAACTCGGTTAGTGTGCACGATGCCTGGCCGTAGTACTTTGTTTAGCTGCTTTAAAGGTTGCGGTGCGGATTCCCGATTGGAGGACTCATGTCCGATACCTCCAGTTGGAACTCCTGTCTATGAGTTGTATAGTCGACATGGAGTGGGTCCTATTGCCTATAATGATTGCTGGGTCCGCTACACTAAAGATGACGGTGTTCTTAGTTGGCCACCTCATGGTAGTTCCGAAACCCCAATTTTGGATAATCTTGAAGCTAAATTGTTTAAAAGGAAAGCTAGGCCGGCCATGTTTGATTCCTTTTGGTTATGGCGTAAAGAAGCCAAGCAGAAAGAAATCAAACAGCTTAAACGTAATAAGAGGGAAGGTATCGTTACAACAATGAGAAATGCAGAGCAGTTTCAGCGGGACAAAGAAGAGAAGGAAAAGGACGTTTTTGATAGACTACAACGTATGGCGGTGGATAAGTGTTATCCCGTTTTACCGTCGAGTACTGATACAAAGGGAGAGGAAGCAGTAGAGGACCCTTTGTTGTCCTATCTACTGAAGTCGCCACCTCCATATGCACAGGATACTACAGCTCCTGCGGTTCCCCCTGTTCCTCAACCTCTTGTTCCGGCAGCAGCTCCTCAGCCTGTCGCTGGTCCTGTCCTTGCGAATCCTCTTGTCCCTATTCCACTACCTGCTACTGTTCCTACTGCTCCATTGCCTATACCTTCTCAGTCTGCTGTTCCCGCTACTTCTGCTCTTTTGACTACTCCTACTGCCCCTGCTGCTCCTGTATTTGGTCCTCCTGTTGTTACCCCTTCACTTCTTTCCTCTTCTCCGTCTGTTCAACGACGTATTCCTAATATTGTTGCTAATTTCTACTCTCCTTTTGGACCGATTCTTGGGTCCGATGTTCCTGATGTTCCTCAGCGACGAAGTCAACTTCCTGGTGGTAGGGAGAGCGATACGCTGATAAAAATGGCGCGAAATTGGATTAGGAATCCTGTTAAAAATTCCCCGCGCATAATTTTTGACACTTTCTCTCAATTCAATGAGCCCACACAGAGATTTGTGTTTGAGGTAATGTGTAAATGTTTACGTGAGGTGATAGAAAATGATGAGGTAAACAATGTACCATCCGACTTAACTGAACTTCAGCATCAGTTTTCGAGTGGTATGATTGTGGGTAGTAATGTTCGACGTGCTGTAGAACATCTTCTATCTTTTCGTCCCACTGTAATACCTCGAGCATTGTTTAAAGATGAAACTGAGGAGTGGATGGCAACGCCTGGTCAGTATCCCATGCAAGAAGTTCCCCCAGTGTGGATGCCAGGTGATGCGACTGTCAATCCTGCTATTTTGCCACAGAGAGTATGGATACACCTCCCATGGAAGCGATCGGAAGTTTTGCAGGTAAAATAATCTTTGCCTGACCCCCGTAAAAATCCTGCAGGATACTATAAAGAGTTATCCCAGTTAGTGGATGCTACGATTATGAATCTTGCCGACATCAACATGTTGTTCGGCAACGTAGTACCTCAACCGGTTTGGGCGAAAATTCATCAAGAAAATCAAGCAGCTGAGTTAGGTGGTGATTGGCCTGCGCTTGTAGCGGCCGACGCATTGCAGGTTGGTGGGGCTAAGCCTGAGCAGTTAATTACGGCTTTGCCTCAAAGAATCATTACACTAATGAAGACACTTATGGCAGCAATGAAAGTCAATTGGGATAAACTGTCTGCGTGTAAGCAAAAGAAAGACGAGAGTGTCTCCGATTTCTTCACAAGATTTGAGGAGGCATTCATCGATCACAGTGGTCAAGATATGAGCACTGAGGGAGGTCAAAGGTTGTTCGTAGATAAATTTGTATTGAATTTGTTGCCTGACCTTAGCAACAAATTAAAGAATTCAGAGAGTTCGTGGGCTGTTTCTACCTCTGCTCAGATATTAGCCACGGCTCAATATTATGAAAATAGGGAGAAGGAGGAAAATGATCGTGCGGATAAAAAGACGAAAGATCTCAAAACAAAAGTTCTGTAGCAGCAAGCGTATCCTCCGCGCTCGAATCAAAATGACTCTCAGCAGCGGAATAGATCGCAGTCACAATCTACCAGGTCACAGTCGCGAAATGACTCCTCCACACAGAGATCTATGCTCGGATACAATCAATGCGCATATTGTAGAGGTGAGGGCCATTTGAAGTTTGATTGTCCGGTTTTGCGTGACCGAAATAGTGGTGGTTCAGCTAGAGGAGGTCGTAGTGGTCCTCAACAAGCTTCACGAGGTAGAGGTCGTGGTGTTACCCAAAATCAAAATGAGCGTACTAATAATGCGTCTGATTCCAATAATTGCTTTGATCAGCGTGGTTCATCATCGGGTAGATCTGCCCAGTATCATGTAGACGATTATTACATCGAGCATGATATTGATGATGGTACCTACTAGGACAGCCACAGACAAAGAGAGGGAGTAATATCAGTTCCGGTTGATCAGAGAGGGCCTTACGTCACAGTTGCCACATCGGGCGTAGTTGAGCCTTTTCTGTTGGACACTGGTGCAGCTAAAAGTTCCACCATGCATTCGAAACTCCCTGGCGCACCTTTGTCTGGCTTAATGAATGTTTCTGTTGGATTCTCTGGCGCCCCTGTTAGCAATCCGGTTTCTGAACCTTTGCCCATTACAATCGGGCCTCGTGAGATGAAAGCTCCCTTGATTTTGACTACTGGCTGTGGTGAAAATCTTTTGGGCCTGGATTTGCTGAAACGGTTATATGCGACTTTGTACTGTTCTCCTGCGGGGGTGGAACTTACTTTGGGTCAGAGAGTGATCTCTCCTATGTACTTGTCATCTGATAAGCTCCCACCGGAATTGAATTCTCTTCCTGCATCTTTGTGGGCAACAGGTCCCAATGATGTGGGCCTGCTTGACATCTCCCCTTATGTTGTTCAACTGAAGTCGAATGTGCGATTGCCACGTATTCCCCAGTATCGTATCTCCCTTGATGGAGAACGAGCGTTGTTAGCGATTATCTATGATTTGATCGATAAAGATGTTATCGAGGAGACTCGGGGAAACGTGTGCAATAGTCCTGTGCTACCTATCTTGAAACGCACTGATCCATCCAAGCCTCCTGTTTACCGTTTTGTTATTGATTTACGGGAGGTGAACAAAATTGTGATTCCACAATTTCCTGTGGTGCCTGACATTACGGCTTTACTGACTCTGATTCCAGCCTCTGCTTCTTGGTTCTCAGTGATCGATCTGAAGAATGCTTTCTTTAGCATTCCGATTGCTGAGGAAAGCAGAGATCTATTTAGTTTCTCATTAGGAGGTCGCAGCTTTAGGTTTAAAGGCGCTCCTCAGGGCTACTGTGAGAGTCCATCGATATACAGCCAAGCCCTGAAGAGTCAACTTGATGCGTTTGTGTTACCGGCTGGAGCGGCCTTGATCCAATATGTTGATGACTTGTTGGTGGCTGCTGATACAAAAGAGATCTGCAAGACTGCTACGGTGTCTCTGTTACAGCATCTCTGTGACTTACATCACAAGGTGTCACCTTCTAAACTGCAATATTGTTGTCAAGAAGTAACCTATCTAGGTCACTTATTGTCAAAGGAGGGAAGAAGGTTGACCCCAGAGAGAATTGCAGCAATCACTCGAATGACTGTGCCAACGACGCAGAGAGATGTGCGTGCCTTTCTAGGTATTACGTCGTACTGCAGGCAATGGATTCCGAATTTTTCATTGCTAGCGAAACCATTGGTAGCCCTCACATGCAAGGATGTTCCAACTCCTTTGCCATGGACGGCTGAGTGTCAGAAAAGTTTTTCTGAATTGCGTGATGCATTGTGTTCGGCTCCTGTGTTAGGTACTCCTGACTACAGCAAGCCATTTACACTATACGTTCACGAGAGAGAGGGTTGTGCGTTGAGTGTTTTGACGCAGCAATTCGGTGGTAAGCAGCGTCCATGTGCATATTTTTCCTCGACCTTGGACCCCGTAGCTAGAGCTTTGCTGAGTTGTCTGAGAGCGACAGCGGCGGCTGCGGTGTCCATCCGACAATCTGCAGGATTGGTCATGGATAATATGCTTACGGTGATGGTTCCGCATGCAGTTGACACTCTCTTAAATCGTACGAAAACTCAACACTTGACGAGCGCAAGGTTGTCTGGTTACGAGTTGACGCTTTTGGCAAGTCATATTCAAATAGAACGCTGTAATGTCCTAAACCTGGCGACGTTGTTGCCGACTAATATGGAATCAGATGAGGTACCACCACATGATTGTTATTTGCGAACTGAGGAAGAAACGCAGGGTTGTGTCGACCTAAAAAACACACCATTGGCAGATCCCGATGGTACTTTGTATGTTGATGGTTCGTGTTTTAAGTTGCCGAATGGTGATGTGACGACTGCATATGCTGTGGTAACGTTGAGTACAGTTGTGGAAACTGCGAGATTGAATCAGAATTCCGCGCAGGCGGCAGAGTTGATTGCATTGACGAGAGCGTGTGTTTTGTCGAAGGGAAAGCGAGTGAATGTTTTTACTGATAGCCAATATGCTTTTGGCGTTGCACATAGCTTTGGTCGATTGTGGCGAGAGAGAGGCTTTATGACATCGCATGGCACGAAGATCCAACACGGATAGCTCGTGAATGATCTTTTAGACGTACTTACATTGCCTAAACAGGTGGCGATTATTAAATGCAGCGCGCACCGAAAAGTGACGGATGATGTTGGTCGTGGTAATGCGTTTGCGGATGAGATTGCTAAAGAGACAGCTAGAAACCTTGCAACTCGAATGTATGTGACGAGTTCGGTAAGGTGGCCTGCAGAAACTGGCATGTGTGAGAACACTGTTGAGAGCGTGAAAGCGATTCAGAATGAGGCCACCGAAACTGAAAAGACTAAGTGGAAGGAGGGCACAGGAAAGTTAGATGCGCACGGATGTTGGATTGATTTGTCGGAAAATCAGAGATGGATGTTGCCAGATGCATATGTGCTAGCCGTTGTGACTAGGGCTCACGGCTTGTCACATATTAGCGCGAAAGGTATCTGCAAGTTGCTGTCCCCTGTATGGAAGAATGATGGTATTGCTAAGTGTGCTGAGAGAGTGGTTAGGAATTGTATGATATGTATGATGTACATTCCTGACAAGGGCACTCCTACCCCGCCCGGCCACTTTGCTCCTCCTACATGTCCCTTTGAGGTTATCCAACTGGACTTCATCCATATGGAGAGATGTAATAACCTGAAGTACGTTTTAGTTGTGGTTTGCGCATTCTCCAGATGGATCGAAGCCTATCCTCTCAAAGACAATACTGCCCTGTCTACAGCGAAAGTCCTACTGAAGGAATACTTTCCTCGGTATGGAATGCCACAAATTGTATGGTCTGATAACGGAAGTGAGTTTGTGGGGAGTGTGATGAAAAGTGTGTGTAAGGGCCTTGGAATCACACAAAAATTCCACAGCGCCAATCATCCCCAGTCAGCAGGTTTGGTTGAAGGGTACAATGGTACCCTAAAATTGAAACTCGCAAAGATTCAGGCTACAACTGGTTTGTCATGGCCTGATGCCTTGCCTCTGGCTCTTTTATCGACCAGGTCGACTGTACACTCTCGAGTAGGGCTTAGCCCATATGAGATTGTGTTCGGCCGTCCTGCAAACATTTGGGGGGTCCCTAGACCCAGGTCCTTCGACAGTCTTGAGTATCCAATGTTAATTGATTATCTTCATGATCTGACTGCTAAACTGAGGTTAATTCATCAACAGGTCTTTGAAGCACTACCGGCACAGACGGAGGGCCCTGGACATCAGCTCCAACCGGGTGACTGGGTGGTTACCAGGAATTTTGGCCGGAAGCGGAACCTGGAGTCGAGATTTGTGGGACCTTACCAGGTTCTACTCGCCACGAGAACTGCAGTTCGTCTGGAGGGCCGCAAGCATTGGGTGCATGCCACCCATACAAAGAAGGTGCCAATACCTTTACCAGCGGATTCGTGGGTGAGAGCCGTGTCGCCGCATCAGAAACAGAAACTCCGGTGACATTTGTGCCGTTCAGTGACGCTCAGCCTGTAGCAGACACTTCAGTACAATCAGATAATTTCGTTGAACCTTTGTCATTGGAAAACTCAAGACTTGAACTATCATCTGACCGACAGGACTCTGTTCCGCAACCTGAACAATTATTCGAAGAGCAGACTCGTCCTGGAAGAAGCAGATATTTTCTTCGTTCCCATACCAAAGACTAATAAATATCTTTTTGCTTCTCCCCTTTTTTTTGAAAATCCACGTTACCCCCTTGTTGTTACTTTGAACTGTATGAACTATTATACCTTCCATTGATTTCTGAGTTCTTTTCCACGTGTGTTTTTCCACAGCTAGGAGATTTTGTATTATAACCGACTGTTTGATTAAAGAACCTCACATCCTGATTGACCGTAGGGCCGTGCGGGTACTTCCTTCTGTTTAGCAGGTTCCTGACACTAGGTCGGTACTTTTGTCGATTCCTAGGAACTCCTGGGAATTGATAATCGCTACTCAGAACGAAGTGCGTCAAGAACGTTGCGGACGGTTTTTAGAGGATGGAA
Source organism: Lissotriton vulgaris (assembly GCF_964263255.1). Lineage (NCBI taxonomy): Eukaryota > Metazoa > Chordata > Amphibia > Caudata > Salamandridae > Lissotriton > Lissotriton vulgaris. The sequence continues at coordinate 71,665,607 of NC_141686.1, forward strand.
TTCTCAAAGTTGTCGGAAATGGAGAAGACTCTAGCGCAAAGATCAGTACTGCACAGGGTCATATGAACTAAATGCTTTCTGTTTCAGGTGTTCCTGCTGTGTGTTGACTGTGTCCATGCTATTGGTGGGTGGAGTATATTATGGAATACAATCATTATTGCCTTCTGCTTTACCTACTCTTTCTTCTGAACCAAAATCTGCTCCCACTGTTTCTCCGCATTCCTTTCACTCTCTACCTCAACACAAACAGGTTAGACGTGCGGAATTCATGAATAACTCTTTTGTCCAGCTTCTTCATCAACATCAGTTGGTGATGAATACTACCAACTGTTGGGTGTGTGGTTTAATGCCACATACCATGGATAGGGGAATTCCGTACTTGGTCCTTCCTTATAGTTCCCAGGGGTCAGCTCGAGCATTCCAAACTATCTTTCGTAGCGCACTAGATTCCTACCCCCATCGAGAGCCACGCACTGCAGATCATGGTCCTGGCCCGTATCACAAGCCGTTGGCAAGAGCGATTGCCGATTTAGATAGAGATATCTTTGACGCATCACTTATTCCAGAGGAAGAGGTGCGAGCATACAGAGATCTGAGTGAGGCTGAGTATAGTATGTCAGTGGGTGATCGGCAGCTTAAAAGCTCGTCTCCGATCTGGATTGTACCCCATCTCGGTAACTTCTGTCTGAAAAGTCTTGGCTGAAGCCCGCAAGCTCAGCTTGGGAGGAGTGCCTGTACTGAAACGTATGTTTTGCCGACGGCCTCTTCCCCTGTCATCTTGACCGCCAAGGGTACATACTTTGTATGTTATGACCGCGCATATACATGGTTGCCTCGTGACTTCTCAGGCACCTGTTATATTGCGAATCTGTTGCCGCCGCCCTTCACTGTTGGGTCGGATTATCACAAGACCAGAGTTGTGAGAGGCGTGATTAGCGAAGAAGACACTGCCGGTCAAGAAGGAGGAGACTTCTTTAAGGGTTTCTTGCCGTTTTGGGGACCTATGATCAATAGTAGGAACCTGAGACAGTTGACTCGAGTGGTGGAATCGACTGCTAATATCACCGCCAGTGCCCTTGGTAATCTTACAGCAGAGCTTCAGGCGGACAGGCTTATGACGTTACAAAATCGTATGGTTTTAGACATTGTTCTTGCAGATAGAGGTGGAATATGTAAGGTGATCCATTCGAGTTGCTGCATTTTCATCCCTGATAACGCTCCAACTGTCTATCAAGCCATCTCGAAGTTGCATAAGATCTCCGAATCCATACACGTGGACGTAGGTGATTGGACGCTACTAGGATGGTTTTGGGGCCTGATGTCGACGTGGGGTTGGAAGATTTTGACGATCATTGGGGTTGTTGTAGCATTTCTGTTCACGTGTTGTCTTTGTGTACAGTGTGGTCCTGCCTTATGTGGCCTCTGTGCCACGACGTGTATAAGACGGCCACCTGTTACCAAGGAAGCATTGATGGATAGAATGATGTTGCAGCAACATCTGGATGGTCTGATGAATATCGAGATCGATTCTGATATCGACTGGTGCTTGCTTACATGAGGGCAAAAGGAGCATCTGAGGTTCCGTGACAATCGTAAGTGGTGTTTTTCGACTCGCTCGAATATGGACGAGTTTGGTATCTATGAACCGCAAATGACGAGTTTAGTGAGTGTACGCGTTTTCGCTATGCTGACCTAAACTGTTCGTCCGTTTCGTGGGTTTCTTCATTTGAACCCACGGGTTCCATTTTAGATACGACATCCATTTTGTCTCTTGCCCTCAAGTAGCCAGCGAACGGACGCTGTCCGCTTCGTGACCCTGGGATTCCCAAACTCCTGCGGAAGACACGTGTTCCTTTGAGGGTGTCTTTATGACGAGGGGGATGACACTGCAAAGGCAGATGGCCCCCGCTCGAGGCTCATCTTGCCGTGCCGGTCTATTGTTTCAGCCGTGCATTCATTAGGCATGTCTCCTTTGATCCTGCAATTGTGTTTCCGATATCACCCCCCTACACTCTTTTCAATCTGTTGTTTATCTTTGTCTTCCTTTGCACCTGTTTTCTGACTCTTTCTTAAATCGTTTACAGCCGGATTGGAATGTACTAATGGTGGGATGATGTACTTTTACAGTTGGGAACCGGTGATGTTACTGTAATTATGTTCCGGTACTCTGAATACATGAAAGCGACCCTTTGAATTTTTACTGTGGGAACTGAGTTGTAATCTTTTGTCTGCCATGTTGTGCTATGACAGAAATCCGTATAAAAGGAGCGATCCACAGTTGCAATTTGAAGCAGTCTCCTAGAACCTACACATGCTGTACTTCTTGTGACTTCTGTGTTCCCTGCAGTAAATAAACCTCGATCTTTGACGCCGAAGGAAGTGTCCCGTGTCTCTGTCATTTGTACGCCGGAACAGGTAACCCACGAAGGTTTCAGGTGTTGTCCCCTGGCACCGCTGGGTCTTAGCAAAACCCAGTCCTTCACTATAGTGTGGAAGCTTTGTGGAAGCTCTGCCAACTCTCCGCCCATCTTTTTCATTGGCTTAGGTCCTAAATGCTACCTTCTGGTTGGTTTTAGGATTGTTAGTCCCTCCACAACACGGCTATGTCGTCAATTGTATGCTTCCATGACTACTGGCCCCTTAACTCAAATCACTATTTTCTTCCCTGTGCCCCCCCTCCTCCCGCAGTCTGTGACTTCTCAGCCCCCCCTCGCTGCCTCCTCCCGTTCATGCCTTCTCGCTGCCCACACTCCTGTTTTCAAAGCAATAGCTCTAACATAAATGCAAGTCCTATTTCATTGCAAAGGCTTGTTTTTAAAGTACTTTGTTCTTGTTATCGGCCAGCCGCACTGAGGAGGAGTAGAGAGCTGGCACATGATTAGTGTCTGTGCAGAAGCATGTGCAGTCAGACGTCGGCTCACGGGTTGAGTCAACGCGCTCCCGTATGCTGCCCTCTGGAAGCAGAGGGGGTCCTTGCTGGCCAGGCCACTCCCTGGTGATCCTGCGCTGCAGCCCCCAATGGACTCCGATACCAGGTCAGAGTCAGCTATGCTCCAAGGGACAGCCAGACAGGAAGGCTGGACACGAGGCTGTCCTTCCAGCAGGTTCGCCCTTCCATGTCCTCTCATCTTCTTCTGAGGAGCCGCATGTCTGTTGGTCACCCAGCATGATGCACTGCACGTGGAGTCCAGAGTGATTTTTGGGCATAAGTAAGTGTGCTGCTCTTACTTTCTCACGATTGAATCAACAGGTGCATTTTTTTTGGTATGCGTTTGCTTGATGCAAAGTCAGGGCGCAATTAGGCTCGAGCTGTTCAAAATATCATTTGAATGCATGAAAAGTAACGTGTTTTATTATATTTCCGTTTTAAGCATTGGTTAATTAAGTGGCATATCAACAAGCGGCAGCAATAATTATCGCTGGCTGCTCTTAGCATGAGGAATGTTATCGCCTGCTATCTCAGATAATTATCGCCATGCTAGCGCCGTATTACCAACGCATAGCGCAATGGCGATAATTATTCCTCAGATAGCGATGTTTTCCATGGAACATCGCTGATTTTCCAGCAATGTTCCACGGAGAACGGCGATATCCTTGTTGATAGGGCTGGGTGGTCCCAGCCCTATAATCCACCACCCATTGACTAACATTGTTTAGTCGAAGGAAAAGCAGGTGTAAGGAAAGTAGCAATAACCAAGGTTTGCGCTACTTTTCTTATCGCTATGCTTGTTAGCGTGCCAATTGATAATTGGAGAAATGTTGGTTAGCGATATTTCACCAGTTATTTTGAGCTGGAACGCCCACTTTGCATCTCATTAGAGATGCAAAGGTGGGCGTTACAGGAAAGGGCGCTAAAGCAAGGATTCACGCAGTAACGTGACCTTGCTAACGGCAATTTTTTATCACCTCCTTGTTGATATGCCCCTTATTGTTTCACATACAATTTTTACTTCTATGTGGCAATGAACACTGATAATAAAGGCGGTTCGGACAGAGGATATTGCTGAAATACAAAGAGCTAAAAACGTGTACAGTTCTGAGAGTCCAACTGGAGCAACATTCTATTAAAGTACTTTTTTAGTTCCATATTATTTACAAAACTGCTTTTCAGATGACATATTTTATGTCGGCGCTCAGCCTTGCAATCTGTTACCTTAAGCGGTTGGCGCTTATTTTTGACAGGTTCTAAATGTTCATAATGGGCTGTAAAGCTCTTTGCAACTAACATAGCCTCCCTCACCGGCCCCGGTGGATCGACTGGGATATGAATGATGTTTCAGCATAAACCGCTTTTTATGTTGTCCAAAGGTAGAGCAATAGCCCGCTTGGTTCCAGTGTAATTGTGCTGGTTTAATCTACCAGTTGAGGTGAGAATGTGGTTTTGTTTCTATGTTAAAATCGCGCCTTAGTCACCATAGATAGCTGTTCTGTGTCTTGTCCACCATAGTTCTAAACGTTGCACGTTCGTATTCAGGGATGCCCAGGGGGACGGCTCCATTATCCATATGTAACATGTGCGAAAAACTGAGTCATGTACCAGCCCAAGGGGGCTCTGTCAGTGTACTCTGTCTGATTCCTTTCCACAGAATGATGGCAGGACAAGATAGTTAGCAGACTGCTCAAACACAGCACTGTGTAATACAAAGTCTCACAGGGGCGGCCTTAGGCATGTGCAAGCTGTGCACCTGCACAGGGCCGCCAAACCCCAGGGGCCGCCACGCTAATATATATCCTTAATATAATAATCCTCTGAGGATGGATATATATTTGTGTGGCAGCCCCTGGCAGGGAATTGGCGGCCTCCGGCTCTGTGCTACTTCCAAACACCCTGACCCCCCCCGCCCCCGTCTTAACTGGCCTCCGCGCCTGCGTACCTCCGGCGGCCCCCAACCTACACTCCCTGCCCAGGGCTACCATGAGCCTAGAGCCACCCCAGAGTCTCAGAACACCTCCAAAACCCTCCACAATTTTGGGCCCTAACACAGGATCTGATTACCTCTGGGCGCTGTTCTAGATTCCTGAGTATGGGAGGTGTGTTGTAACATTGGCAGCACAAATGTGGTATATTGCACAGCATCTGGCACAAGTCGAGGTCTTTGCTGTGTGTGTTTGTGAGTGTTCCAGTGGACTTTATTGTCTATATCATTTCACTGGCATGAAAGGTTTTTAGTTAAACACATGTATATGGAATGCTGGAGCGTATAAGGTGAACAGGTCGAAGCCTTATATAATACTTATAACTATTGCTTTCCAAAACGTACATCGCTTGATATGCTGTACACAGTATTTACTTCTTTAATTATTATATAATACATTAGGATTTATTATTGTCTTACATTATATAAGGAAATACTATTTAAGTGATGCTTTATATTGTATCAGAGTGTGTATGTGATGTTGCCATTTTTGTCTACTCAGAAGGTGATAGTGGGGCTGACCTGGCTGGGCGCTCTTCTTTCTTTGTGCTGACCTGCTCGTCGAGGGATTTGGACGCTTTCCTGTTTGGACGCGGCTCTCATCGGAGAGTTGCTGCTGGTGAATCAAGGACCCGCCCTGACCGCCCACACCGCTGCGGGACTGCGAGGCAGTCCTTACACCTGCAGCCTCTTCCCGCAGCGGCCCCGCCCCCCACCCGGTGTACTATAAACTTTCGCAGCACCCGAGCGCGGGTGCTACTCAGAAGGTGATAGTGGGGCTGACCTGGCTGGGCGCTCTTTTTTTTTTGTGCTGACCTGCTCGTCGAGGGATTTAGACGCTTTCCTGTTTGGACGCGGCTCTCATCGGAGAGTTGCTGCTGGTGAATCAAGGACCCGCCCTGACCGCCCACACCGCTGTGGGACAGCGAGGCAGTCCTTACACCTGCAGCCTCTTCCCGCAGCGGCCCCGCCCCCCCACCCGGTGTACTATAAACTTTCGCAGCACCCACTGCGCGGGTGCTACTCAGAAGGTGATAGTGGGGCTGACCTGGCTGGGCGCTCTTCTTTCTTTGTGCTGACCTGCTCGTCGAGGGATTTGGACGCTTTCCTGTTTGGACGCGGCTCTCATCGGAGAGTTGCTGCTGTTGAATCAAGGACCCGCCCTGACCGCCCACACCGCTGCGGGACTGCGAGGCAGTCCTTACACCTGCAGCCTCTTCCCGCAGCGGCCCCGCCCCCCACCCGGTGTACTATAAACTTTCGCAGCACCCGCTGCGCGGGTGCTACTCAGAAGGTGATAGTGGGGCTGACCTGGCTGGGCGCTCTTCTTTCTTTGTGCTGACCTGCTCGTCGAGGGATTTGGACGCTTTCCTGTTTGGACGCGGCTCTCATCGGAGAGTTGCTGCTGGTGAATCAAGGACCCGCCCTGACCGCCCACACCGCTGCGGGACTGCGAGGCAGTCCTTACACCTGCAGCCTCTTCCCGCAGCGGCCCCGCCCCCCACCCGGTGTACTATAAACTTTCGCAGCACCCGCTGCGCGGGTGCTACTCAGAAGGTGATAGTGGGGCTGACCTGGCTGGGCGCTCTTCTTTCTTTGTGCTGACCTGCTTGTCGAGGGATTTGGACGCTTTCCTGTTTGGATGCGGCTCTCATCGGAGAGTTGCTGCTGGTGAATCAAGGACCCGCCCTGACCGCCCACACCGCTGCGGGACTGCGAGGCAGTCCTTACACCTGCAGCCTCTTCCCGCAGCGGCCCCGCCCCCCTACCGGTGTACTATAAACTTTCGCAGCACCCGCTGCGCGGGTGCTACTCAGAAGGTGATAGTGGGGCTGACCTGGCTGGGCGCTCTTCTCTCTTTGTGCTGACCTGCTCGTCGAGGGATTTGGACGCTTTCCTGTTTGGACGCGGCTCTCATCGGAGAGTTTCTGCTGGTGAATCAAGAACCCGCCCTGACCGCCCACACCGCTGCGGGACTGCGAGGCAGTCCTTACACCTGCAGCCTCTTCCCGCAGCGGCTCCGCCCCCCACCTGGGAGGATATAAACAGGCAACCAGTCTCACGCAGCGGGACGCGCGCGGGACGAAGCTCGGGGCGAAGACCGGGCAAAGAGCGGGCCGTTTGAGGCCGTTCAAGAACGTTAGAGACTGGACTGGGCCACCGTATTTACATCAGGTACTATCGCCTAAATCCACATCTTGGCAAAACTTATATCACCGTCTTCTACTCTGTCGCCCCTGAGCCATATTGCCCACTATGAGCAAAATGGAGACCAGGAGCAAAGCCAACCTTTTAGCCAATGGTCCCACAACAGCTACCCCAAACCAAGGCAAAATAGACAACTATTTTTTGAAAGCAGGTTCCCTCTTGATAGATGACATCACCCTTCTAGAAAGACGAATCTCGCAGGAAATAGAGTGGGTTAGGAGGTCATCAATGGGTGTAATAGCGATGGCAAAAACTCCCGAAGATAGGCGGGTCATAGATAGCTCACAACTGGGTGCATGTGGTGGGGCACAACGACCTACGAGTATAGATCTCTCTGAGGGAACAATAAGCGATTTAGAGGACATGAGTCTTCTCTCATTGCCTCTAACACAAATCACCCAACCACCTAACCCAACAAATACGGCGGAGGATACTGATTTAAACATTCAATGTCCCATCTTACTCAGGGAAGAATCGGCCACAACAATTGATACCCCTAATTTAGTGGGATCACCTAGCGCCAATCGGGGGATAAGGGAGGGTGCCATCTAAAAAAGGACAGTGGGGAAACAAATCACTAAGGAAAGGAAGACCAAAAAAGCAAAGGGAAAAACAGGGAAAACCCACAATACACCTGGCCCTGACCACACTAACCGGTGACAGCGGTGATAGCAATTGATCCCTCCTAGCAACAGCTCAGTGATACTCTCACTGACCAGCCACCTCCAAACATGGAACACAATCCTGAGATAGTAGAAGAGGACATATCATTAGCTGACATAGGCCACCTCTTGAAGACGATCATAAGCCCTCTAGAAGCACGCCTGATGAAAATGGAGGCGAGATTAATTAAAATTGAGAAAACCGCCTTACAGATCATGGACTGTTGGAAACCGGGGGCTTCCCGCCCCACGCTACCCAACACTCACCCAAAACTTGACTGTAACTCGGTTTCTTCAAAACCCGTAAAAGCTAAAGAGGAAGTGATAGTAAATACAGTGGGTGACAAAAATATCAAACCACACAGTACACATCCATCCAAATCAAAAATCAACTCAGCAACGCCAGTTACTTCTGGCCCCACCAAACAACTCCCCATCACGCAGCAGTGCCCAAATTTAGTTAACGATAACGTCCAGTCGAACGCACAACACAAGAGTTCCCCTATACCCCCCTTGACCACCCACCAAGATACACGTGACTCGAACCATTTAAAGGCAAAACCACCGAGAACAGTTACAGTTAATCTTCCACCTGAAGTGGCGCCATATACTGTTATCTTAATTGGGGTGCCCGACCTAAAATCAGACTCATATGAAACAGGGGAGTCTCTGAAAAACAAAGTCATTAACTGGCTCTCAACACATAGACCCCTCCCCAGAGGCATGACCAGCGACATTCGCATGGTAAGAAGAGTCTTGTGGGTAGGCAAGAGACCCAAAACACTCAGTGGCGATTGCCTATTAGTGAGCTTTAGAGAACCAAGGACTGTCTCTTTCATATGCAGTCCAGCCCTGGAAGATGAAGGGAGCGTTATTCACCCTGTCCCCCTCTCGTTCTTCTATCCTCCGAATGACCATGCAACAAATGCCCAGAGCAGAGGTCATTACCAAAACTCACATGATAATTGGGAGGGCAACCCGGGAAGGAGGAGAATTCCCTATAACCAGTCACGAATACCCCCCTTCCGCCCAAACACATATGGCGATCCCCAGGGATGGGAAACTGTTCATAGAAGAGGGATGGGAAGGGGTGGATTTGAAAGAGAGGAACCATGGCCCCCGAGATTTCTTCAGCCACCATTCCTACCATTGTTTAATCACTATGAGTGTCTTGAAATGGTGGACTGACAATTGGCCTCCATAAAAGGGGCACAAACGCAACCACCAGGGTATGAAAGCGGGCATTACGCACCCCCGAACCGTAGACATGATAAATCCACTACTGGGTCTTTAGACCTCTCCCAGGAACAACTTATAAGGGAAATTGCCCTAGAAGGCCCACTATTGGATGAGGGGCAAATGGATAGTGCCCCACAGCTTGAAAACATAAGACCCACGGCCAAACTACTTGACACCCAAAATATCCAACAAACCATAAAATTTCTTTCATGGAATGTGGCTGGCCTAACTAACAAAATAGATACGGACACTTGGGCCGATTTAATGCAACCAACTAGCGTCTGTCTCTTTCAAGAGACCTGGACAAGAGAAGAGACTTCCTTTGGGGGCTTCCAGACATATTCTATCCCCGCTGTCTGGAGTGGGAAAGGCAGACCTTCCGGAGGCTTAGCAACCTGGGTCGCTACAGACCTAGGATGTCGAGCGTCAAGATATCCAGTAGATTCAGTAGATATACTGGCCGTCTTACTCGAATGGCCGGGGCATATTAAACTATTAGTTATAAACATCTACTCTAGGCCGGTCAAAATGGCGTCCACCTCCAAAACCATAGAAACTCTGTCAACCCTTCTGGAAACCATCCCTCCGGACATGTCTTACCTAATAGGGGGGGACTTCAACTCACACTTTGAGCCACTACCTGGACTACTTGATGGACCCTCCCTAGAGGAGGATTCAAGTTGGCAGGTCCCTCAGACTGAAGCACCCCCTCCAAGAGCATGGACACCCCTCGCCATACAGATAAATACTCTAAACCTTACCTATGGTTTGAGAGCCTGTAACGGCCGCACTAGGTCCGACATTCCATCCAAATGCACATTCAACAAAGCAGGGAGGCAATCCAGAACAGACTACTTCTTGGTACAACTGCAGGCATGGAAAAGGGTGGTGGATTTTAAAATAATACCCAGGCACGGCAGCGATCACAACGCCCTGGAATTAGAATATACAATTCCTTGGGCGACTGCGACAGGAGAGGAGAACCAGAAAGGAGGACACCTATTGGAGAACAATAGGAGGCGGATAAAATGGGAAAAACTCACCTCTAGTGGGGAAAAGCTTGCCTCACTTTATGCTGGGATTACTCCAATCCTCGAGGAGGCTTTTGACCTGGGGAATCCAGGCTCTCCAACAGATAGTAGTGAGGACATAGCGCAAGTACATGCTCAGTTAATAAAGAAGCTTGAAACAGATCTCTTTAGCACAGGCCGACCTCGAGCACAGGCACAAACCAAGAACACCTGGTATAACAGTACCTGTCGCTTGGCAAAACGAGACCTCCTATTAACCATAAAAGGAGGGGGTACTAGGGAGGAGATCCGCTCCAAAAGAAGTGCGTACAAATCGCTCATAGCTAACGCTAGAATAGAGTGGGACGTACAGCACTGGGAGAATCTATCGGAGTCCCTAGCCAAAAGGGACTCCCGTAGATTCTGGAAAATAATTAACCATGGGGGCGGGGACCTCCCCTCTGCAATTGAACCCAACATAGCGGCCAATGTTTGGCAGGATCATTTCCAACAACTATATGCCCCTGCACATGATGAGTTAGCATCAACATAAAATAGAGGGAGAAGGAGGTTAAACCAAACCAAGTCGGCCTCCAGTCAGTATATGCAATTCAGGAACCCTATGTGAAGGGTCCAGAGACCTGGTAGGTATTGTGTGGTTACTGCTTACTAAGTCAGTGTGTACCAAATTGTGTAAGAAAGAAAAATTTCTTTCTAGAGTCCCCTCACTCACCGTGGTTGCCCCACGGTGACATGCTTCATCATTGGGGCCATCCCAGTTCTCTACGAAAAGGGGCGTGCTGCGACAAGGCGACTACGCTGGAGCACTGTTTTTGTGAGATGACTATGTGTGGTGCAAGTGTGGTGATGGTGGAGTGGGTGTGAAATTAAAAATACCGTGCTAGTGGGCCTCAACAATTTATTTCGCTCCTAGTGTGGTATAAAAATTTAAAAGGGGTAACACTGTATTCTAACTTTTATTGAGCTAGATCAGTGTTATGGTCAACATGTTTCAAGCTCCCCCAAGCTTTTCTTCAGGACCATACAGGGTCCAGCCCTGTATTGCCACTCCTGTATTCAAATGAAATGTGTTTTATAAAAATAAATACTAATTATTTATATTAAACGCTGTTGATAATAAAACATGCGTGTTGTTGTACATACGGTTTGTATTTTACTTGGAATGATAAAAGAGTATTTGATTACACCCCATGGTCTTAGGCAAGGGCAGGAACGCCTCGTGGAAACATTGTTCCTATCGGCAGATCCGCTCGGTACTACCTGATGCTTCCTCACCCGACCGCATACTCGGTGTATGTACAACAACACGCATGTTTTATTATCAACAGCGTTTAATATAAATAATTAGTATTTATTTTTATAAAACACATTTCATTTGAATACAGGAGTGGCAATACAGGGCTGGACCCTGTATGGTCCTGAAGAAAAGCTTGGGGGAGCTTGAAACATGTTGACCATAACACTGATCTAGCTCAATAAAAGTTAGAATACAGTGTTACCCCTTTTTAATTTTTATACCACACTAGGAGCGAAATAAATTGTTGAGGCCCACTAGCACGGTATTTTTAATTTCACACCAACTCCACCATCACCACACTTGCACCACACATAGTCATCTCACAAAAACAGTGCTCCAGCGTAGTCGCCTTGTCGCAGCACGCCCCTTTTCGTAGAGAACTGGGATGGCCCCAATGATGAAGCATGTCACCGTGGGGCAACCCCGGTGAGTGAGGGGACTCTAGAAAGAAATGTTTCTTTCTTACACAATTTGGTACACACTGACTTAGTAAGCAGTAACCACACAATACCTACCAGGTCTCTGGACCCTTCACATAGGGTTCCTGTATTGCATATACATGATGAGTTAGCAACATCAACTTCTAATAGCCTTACCTCATACACATCTCCCCCTTTCACTTTAAAAGATGTTAAGATGGCTATAACGGGTCTTGCTTCAGGAAAGGCCCCAGGTTTAGATGGGGTGCCGGGTGATGTTTTTAGGCAGGAACCTGGGATTTGGGCACCCTATTTGATGGTTTTATTCAATGCAGTGCTGGGGGGAATGAAAATTCCAGATACTTGTCTGGGAGCAGAGGTGGTCCCGATATACAAAAAGGGGCCGCCCCTGCTCCCCGCCAACTATCGCCCAATCAGCCTCATTGATGTAACCCAAAAGTTGTTTGGAAGACTAATCCTGGATAGGCTTCAGTACTGGATGGACGAAACTGACATTTTAAGCCCTCTCCAGTCAGGATTTAGGAAGGGAGTGTCAACCGTGGACCAAATACTCAGATTAAATATCTTATACTGGAAGACAGCTCTTCTGGAAGGGGGGTCACTGTATGCTGTCTTCGTGGACCTCCGTGCCGCCTTCGACTTGGTCCCACGGGCCAAGCTGTGGGCGGTACTGGGGGACATGGGTGTCCCTGGAGACATCCTCCAGATCCTTATCAGGTTACACACAGATAATTACACCCGTGTAAGATATGGAAAGGGCGGTAGGCTGACCGATAGGTTTCCTGTCCTACGCGGGGTAAGGCAGGGCTGCGTGTTGGCGCCGACCCTGTTCTGCCTATTCACGAACGGGGTGATAGAACACTTATGTAGAATCCCTAACATCGATGCCCCGCAATTGAACAGCAGCAGGGTGCCAGCGATTACGTTCGCGGATGACACCCTGCTGTTGTCAAAAACACCTATGGGGCTACAGAGGGTTCTGGACGGATTTTTGGAGTTTTGTAATGAAAGGGGTTTAGAAATAAACCCCTCGAAGACTAAATTCATGATCCTCAGCCAAAAGCCTAAGAATAGCCCAAATCCCCGCTTGGGATCCACACCCCTAGAGAGAGTTCAAGTGATTGAGTACCTAGGCATAACCCTCAATCAAAACTTAACCTGGCTGCCACACAAAACCAAGGCAACCACTAAACTAATTCAGAGGGCTGGTGTCATCACAAGAATTGCAAAAAAATCCTCCCTTCGTCCACTGGCACCTGCAATAAACATTTATAAAGCGCAATCACGAGGAGGTATCACCTATGGGGCTGAGTTATGGGGACATACATCGCTACAGTCTATTCAGGTCGCACAGAACAATTTTATCAGACAATCGGCGGCCCTTCCTCTTAGTACCCCCTTGCTCCCCTTGAGAATGGACCTAGCACTGCGCCCTATCACCGAAGAACTAAGCCTTAAACCTCTGACTTATTGGAGGCGGCTGTGGAGCAGCCAGGATTTGGCCCACTATAGAAGCGAACTACAGGAGCTCCTCAGATTAATCCAAGTGTCCAAAATCCCATGGCTCAAATATATCAGGGACATGTGCACGACCCTTGGAGTTCCAGAGCTATGGTGCAATCCAGAACTAATGTCCACAAGGCTCCCGAGGAAAGAACTCTCCAAATTGTTCTATAGCTTCATGCTACAAAGATCTTTGAGTCTAATCCGGGAAGGCTCTCTAACTGACAGTTTTACTAAAGTTAAAGACTCTTACAGGCCTGAATACGTCTTAGATGCTATGTCCCCAGTGCACGTAAGGAAGATCTTCCTGCAGTGGAGATACGGCTCTCTCCCTTTGAGGTCCTTCACTATGAATGAATGAAAATTGCACTTATATAGCGCTATCTACCCGGAGGCCTCGTAGCGCTTGTGACTGAAAGCTTAGTTAACGCAGGCTCGGGCAGATCAGCAGAGTTTAGCATACAAGTGAGTTTTCAGAGCTTTCCTGAAGGCGAGATGATTAGTGGTTTCTCGCAGGGGTAAAGGAAGAGTATTCCAAAGTTTAGCCGCAGTGTGTGAAAAAGAGCGGCCTCCCCAGCGAGCTTTCTTGATTCTGGTCAAGGTAGCCAATTGGAGGGTCCCGGATCGGAGAGCGCGGGATGGAACATAGGGAGTGACCAGGGGCTGTAAGATTGCAGGGCCTTGGTGATAGAAGGCTTTGTGTAGGATACACATGGCCTTGAATTGAACTCTGGCCGCTATGGGGAGCCAGTGAAGTTCCCTTAGGGCATTCCTTGCTGACTGCCAGCGAGGGAGATTGTAGAGCAGCCGGGCCGCACTGTTTTGGGCGACTTGGAGCTTCTGGATGACAAAGGATGGGGCTCCCATATAGAGGGCATTCCCATAGTCCAGGCGAGATAGTACAAGGGCCTGGACCAGGATCCTCCTTGCTTGAAATGGGAGCAGAGGGAGCACCTTCCGCAGCATCCTCATCAATCCAAAACATGTAGCGGCTGTTTTTATGGCCTGGGCTGAGAAGTTCAAGGCGGTGTCAAGCCAGATCCCCAAGCTTTTTATTTGGGGCTTGGGGGCAGGAGGTGGGCCCAAACATGGTGGCCAGATGGATGCGAAGACAGAGGGCGAAGGATTACCCAATAGCATGACATCTGTCTTCTCCCCATTTAGCTTTAAACAGGAAGATTGCATCCATCTGGCAACAGCCTCTAGACAGGGGCCTAAGGTGTTGGACGATCCCTCCGAGTGGTCTAACGAGACCACCAGTTGGGTATCGTCTGCGTAGGTGACAATACGCACACCGAAGGGTTGGACTATCCTGTCTAGGGGTTCCATGTAGGTGTTAAACAGGGTGGGGCTCAGGGATGAGCCCTGAGGAACCCCACACCTGAGTGGGTGTTTAGGCGACACCACCTCGCCCTCGAAAACCTGGAAAAAGCGGTCAGCCAGGAAGGAAGTCAGCCATTCCAGGGCCGCGCCCGACACGCCCATGTCCGCCAGACGTTGTAATAGCGTGACATGGTTTACCGTGTCGAACGCGGCGCTGAGGTCTAATAAAATAATGGCGACTTTTCCTCCCCGGTCTAACACTGCTCTTGCCTCCTCTGTTACCGCCAGAAGGGCGGTTTCAGTCCCATGTAAAGGGCGAAACCCTGTCTGGGAGGCACGTAGAAGGCTATTTGATTCCAAATAGCTCATCAAGGTGTTATTTACGTGCCTCTCCATCAGTTTGCTTAGCCAGGGAAGCAAGGAGACAGGACGGTAATTCGCCAAATTGGACTGGTCAAGATTGGGCTTCTTCAACAAAGCCCTCACCATCGCACATTTCCATGACGGAGGTACGACTTTAGAGGAGATGGAGGTGTTGAGCACGTCCAATATGACCGGGCGAATCACGTCCATAGCTTTGCTGAGGGTCTGAGGGGGTGCAGGGTCATTAGGGGAGCCAGAGGTAGTTTTGGAAATAAGTTTATCCAGGACTGGAATATAACCTGGAACGGGAATTTAGACTCGAGCAATTGCCCTGCGTGCAATTACAAGCTGGAAAGTGACCTGCACGTGGTCCTGTTTTGCAAAGCTTATAGAAAAATCAGGAGTCATTGGCTGGTCCCCTATTTAAGGAACCTGGGCTTTCGGACTTACGCCCCAGCCTATAGAGTGCTCAAAACTGACCTTGCAGCCCCAACTGTGTTTGTGATGGCAAAATTCTTGACGGCAATGTGGAGATCACGGGCAAGAATCATAAGGGACTCCAACGCGGCACGATCCATAAGTTCTTAATCTAACCTAAAAATGAACTGTGTAACTACGAACTTTGATTTCTCGAATTTTAAATAACCTTCTGAATCTATTTTTAATCTTTTTATTGATGCAATGTTTGTTATTTGGATATCTTTTATGATCTCAACGATCGAAATAAAGATTTTATTTTATTTGAATTTGAATAAGGAAATACTATTTAAGTGATGCTTTATATTGTATCAGAGTGTGTATGTGATGTTGCCATTTTTGTCTAGAGACAAGTCACCAGCCCCATCAAACAAGAACAGGGCAGCACTCAGGTTAATGTGCTGCATAGCTAAATGCATATCCCAAAGGCGTGACTCCTTTCATCATGACAGCAAAGGGCTGTGTGTGCGCTAATTCAGCGTTGTTATCTCAAAGTCTGTTATGAAGTTCTTTGGTTATACTGAATAAGAAGCTGCCAACGTCATTATTATATGAGGTTTCTTTATTAATGTAAAAACGACACTTACGCTTGCTTTATTCACCTTCTTGCTTTCTCAAATTTGCTTGAAAATGCACCATTTGCCCACTCATTTTTCAAAATTTTCATGACCCCATGCATGGCTTGGTAATTCTGAACTAACGCAAAGCAGCACAAGTCACTGCCTTGCATTTCTTTGCACCCGGAATGTTATGTTATGTTATGTTAAGTCTGCTTGTATAGCGCATGGCTACCCCAGCAATGGGGCGTCCCAGCGCTGCGGAATGGGTTACATGGGAGGAGAGGGGGTGTTCCCACACACCCACCCATGTAGGTAGGTTGGCGTATTCCCAGATTTACCAATACAAGTAAAGCTAGGACTACATCAAAATTGTACACTTTCCTGACAGAAGTGCAACTAGGAGAAATATCTTTATTCCTCCTCGTTGTTTCCTCTTTGTAAGTGTGCTGCAGATAGCCTCTCCTAATTCTTTTTGTGCAGGAAGGTGTTTCTTCCTGCACAAAACGAATCCTGCTTACTATGAAGGCATCCTGGCCCAATGGTGCAAGGGGACCTATGCTGGCGCTAAACAGCACATACTGGCCAGCACCGTGAGACAGCAGGAGTGATCCATATCTTGGTAAACAGGCCGCATTCCTGTCCTCTCAATCTGACACAAAGCAGCAAGTTTTATTGGGGCCTAATCACAAATGGCTTAGTTAATTGCAAGGCATGTGTAAACCCCTGATTATGCATTGGTTGAAATTATGTGGTTTGGTCTATTTAACACATCCAATAATTATCAGATGCATTAAATAACTTAACGTTGTTTACATTTTGTCTGTCAAAGCTGCTGAAATTCAGCAAGGGACATTGCAAGGTATTTACAGTACGATGTAGAGTATGGTGCTAAACACCAAAGTCCACATGTTATTCCCCACAATCTCAAAATAGGAGTTAATTATCACACATGATAAATAACATACCACGTGGTATCATTATTTATCATGAGTGATAAATAACACATAAACTCTCAATCAGGCACTTTCTGCATTGCGCTGCATCAAATAATGATAAATGTGGCCCCATGTGTGTGCAGGACAAAACTAGGTGAGTCCTACAGATTGCGTGATCCGAGCTTCCTGCGCAAGAACATAAAAATTGTGTGGTCCTGGCTTTCTGCTCAAGACCTGCTATTCCCTTTACTCTGATGTGCAGCTATTGAGGCTTTAGACGGACATCGTCTCCTCTCCCAATAAGTGAAACACCTACATGCCTGAAAACATGCAGACTGTCTTTCCTGGTTCATGTGGTCTGGAAGGGTCTTGCAAGCATTTCTCTCTTGATTCCATCTCTCTGCCAGACCAGCTGTGTTGTAGAAACACCTTGTGGTGTTTGTGGATTTAGGGTAAGGGTGTAGTGGTGAATGTTGCCTCCTCCTTTGAATCTAGTCATTTGAGTGGGGTCCGCATGAATTCTGCCTGGCAGAGTTGTGTTGCCAGATTTCCTGTATTTGTCCCCTGTGCTTGTCTCAGGCAGTGCACTGTCCACTTGTGATCTTCCTGGTGCTGTATTGCAGGGAGAGGGCTCAGGCCTCAGTGTGGTTCCTGTATTGTGGTAGGAAGCACTCCTCAATTATCACCATATAGCCGGGTCGAGAGCAGGCTGACTACATGTTGGAGGTCATGGCCCCTCTGCCTTTTCCTGAGGTTCACAATCAAGCCATAGGTTCCTAGGAGCTGGAGTGAGGCCGGAAAGGATTCCCACCCCTTCTACTTCCTCTGAATCTATGTGGGAGATCTATTTGCTAAATTCTGTCTCTTTCTGGCCCTCCCTAATCTATCTGGATGGCATGGCCACTTACTCTGAATCGATTCCCCAGGACAAGTCTTTGCAGTGGTCATCTTCAAGTATTTGGTAGATTATTGCCAGCTTCAATGGAAGATGAATTGAATTGTCTAATGCTAGTATCAGTGTGTTATAGCTGCTTCATATGCAATCCATATGCCTGCAAACAGGGTGATTTGGGATCTCCTTTTGTGAGAATGGAAGAAACCTGAAAAGACAATGTTGATCAGGTTTCTCACTAAGCTCTACCTGCTGGCTAATGATGCACTAGACCTCCCTTTATTTGTAAGTCCGCATCTTACTTTGGCCATTCTGGTAGATCTTCCAGTGGATATTGGAGTAGAGGCAGCCCCCAGTAAGAGGTATTCTGGATTGAATTTGGTCAATAGGATAGGATGCTGTTTATGCCTCTCAGACTCTGGTCAAAAACGTTCAGGTGATAGCAACCACTGCCCAGCAAGGTGAGGATCGGGCTGACATGCCAGCAAAGCATTCTTTGTTGTGATGTCAACGGCAATCTGCTCAAGGCCTCTGCCTTTGCATCAGGGTCAAATGAGGTTGCCAGGTAGCAGATCCTTCCTCATGATTGGAAGGCTAATGGTGCCTAGAGGCAATTCTTCTGGACATGCCTTCTTGTACAGTCAGCTAATTGAGGATCAGCAAGAGGAACATCTTAGGCATATCTTCAAGAACTAGAAACATACTGTAAAGAAACTTCCTGCTTCATGTTTTCTCATTACTTCTTTATTTCAGACATATCCAGCAAACATCAGCAGTTCCTATATATAACCTCCCAACAACCGTTTTCCTCCAGCTCTCGTCCCTTACATTCCATCTGATGTCATCTGGAATACTGTGGTCGCCTAGACAAACCGCAATAACAACGTCTCAGCATATCTCCCTCCTTTATTAATTAATAGGGATAATAACAATAATACATGAAATAAGAAATCAACCCCACAGCTAAACTCAATTACAGAGACAGATTTTACAAAGTACTCTAAGACAAAGAATAACATATTGAATCAGGACATTTCTTTCCCATGCTTCACATAAAGGGATATGATTTCAGCACATACTTCATCATGACTAAGGCTTGCCTATATTGCCCATACTCTAAACAGTACCATTTTCTAACAATACTACATTACGTTTGACATCCTTAACCTGGTATGGACCAGAATATTTACTTTCACCCTTGCAAACCACACCATTCCTCTGTACCACTACCCAATCACCACTTGGCACACACAAATTCTTCACACCCTTCCTCATGTTGTAACCCTGCTCAGACCTCCTTTGCACATTCTCAACCCTCATTTTTATTTCTTCATGATCAATCCACACAATCTTTCTCACACAACCACACTGGGCACTTTTTTCTACACGGTTCTCTTCCCTTAAAAGATACAAACGGTGACATGCGCTTAGTTGAATGAGGAGTTATCCTATGTGCCCACATCAATTTCCTCAATTCCTTTCTCCATGACAACACATCAGCCAAAAACAACTGAACACTCTCCATGACATGGCAATTGACCCTCTCGACCAAACCATTTGCCTGAGGTCTGAAAGAGCTACTACTTTGTGTGTCAGTCCCCTGCCATGCAAGATACTCGTCATTTTTTTGGATATAAATTACACCCCATTGTAAGACACTATCGTTTTAGGAATACCCTCCTAAAAAAGAAAATCTCTCCAAAAACCTAATTATCCTGTCAGTATTTATTTCCTCATTGTTTCCTCCACAAACCATTTAGAGTGATATAAGATATTTTTCTCTCGAACTTAAACTTTCCAAATGCCCAACAAAATCAATAGCCACTCTTTCTCAGGTCCTTTTAGGAAACATAGCACACAATAACGAAGGTCGTCACACCAGCTTGGACTTGACACTATTGGCACACATATGGAAGTTTCTTACCGCATCCTCTATATCACCATCCATGCCAGGACACCAAAATGATTGTCTTACCCTTATTTTGGTCATATTTCTCCCTAGATGCTACTCATGCACGATATCCATAATACGCTGATGAGCACCACAAGGAGACACAGACTGTATTTTCCTTTTCACTTTTCCCTTACTTAAGCTAAAATCATCCTTTACTTTAAAAATACTCCTTTACCTCTTTATCCACACTGTCTCTATAACACTAACCTTGCACAATTGTCTCCTCCTTGTGTTCTCAACAAAAAATCATTTTCCCTTGTAAAACTCCTCCTTGCTCAAAGCCACTTCTCCCTCTCCCTCGTTCACAATGTCATGGCACACCTTCTCAGTGCCTTCGACTACAGGCACAAAACAAACAGAACAAAAAGAATCCACCTCTAAAAGGGGTAACATTATAGTATGTTTAATCACTGTGTTATGGAGAGTGTGTATGCTACAATGGTAAGACGCACGTTGTGTTTGCTTAAATACCCCTCACACACCAAAAGGGCCTGGTGTCATGCTTCATCATAGGGGGTCTCCAGCCCCGCTGGGGGATGGGGCGTGCTACGACCTGCGACTACGCGGGAGCACTAATAATGTAATGTTGTGTGTAGTGCAAGAATAGTGAGAGGGAGGGTCAGAGGTGAATGCTAGAGAGTGAGTTTAAAAAGGACCTGGCCTCGTAGACATATACACATATCACAATATTATAGATCACATATTTTGAGAAACATAGTGTACACAGGAGGGATCTTTGTTTGTCCTGATGAAGAAGCCTTGATGCTTCGAAACATGTTGACTCATTAGGAGTATCCGCAAATAAGGCAGGACATCTCTGAACCACGCTTTTATCACCACCAGCCTCCCTTGACCTATTAACATTTGTATGTCTAGGAGGCCAGGTCCTTTTTAAACTCACTGCAAAACAGGCATTGCAACGATAACAGAAAAAAAGTTCCAGCACGGCATGGAAGTGAAAGCCCATGCCGTGTTGGGACTTTGGGGGGTTACAGTCAGGGGGGCACATGTTGTGCCCCCCTGCATTAATCCCCTGGCAGGGTGGCCATGGGGACCCTGTAGGGCTCCCTTTGTTCCTGCACTGCTAGTCTTTTCAGAGCGGGTCTCTGCCGTGAAAAGGCTGGCAGTCCATGAATTCCTAGTATGCTGAGAGGGACTGAGGCAGTCCTCATGCAGCATATTGCATTGTGGCGCTTCTGCACCAACAACAGGGAAGTACTGTTCCCTGGCGCAGCCGACGTTCCACTGCTGCAACAACTTTAGAAGTCATAATACGGCAGACAGTGAACTGCCACTGCTGCACCACCACGAGTTTGGTGGTCGGAAGACCACCAGACTCGCAATCAGGTCCTATGTTCTAAAAGTAAATTGAAGAAGCTTCTTGGCATGTGCTCACCCCTAGAAACAAAAAAGACTGGTTTAAGCAACAACCTCCTTTGATGGTTTAAAGAGGGGCAACAGCATAGCAGATGTATTTAAGAATCAGGCATGTAATTACATAGTCTGCAGTCCCTTTTACCTCTTCGCCCAACCCAGGCTGGATTAAAGTCTTTTATTAGGAGCACAAGTAATCAATTGCACAATATCAGTCTGTGTGTTTCCCCAGTTATGGCTTTCAAAAAATACGGTTGGGCCTTGCCAACGAGGTAGGCGTAATTCAGGGGATGCACCATCACCAAGTGACCTACTAATGGTAGGTCTTTCTCCTTTGGCATCTACTTCAGTTGTTGATCGAGAGCTTTTTTTTCAAGCCTGTATACTGAACGTCCACAACATGCAGGAATGTTTCATCAAGGTGGAGGGATGCAATAGCACTCCTTACTTGAGTAAACCAAGGATTATCTTGAGCTTTAAATAAGAATTTCACGTGACCCTTTTGTTATGTATCATTTTAGGACCCTATTGTAATTTTCCCGATTCATGCTCTTATATAGGTATAAATCACCATATCCTTATCTAGGCATAGAAATCCTAACCATATTTAGGCATAGCTCATGCAGTCCAAATACGGCAGGGCTACTTCCACTAGTTCTGAAAATCCACAACGATTTCTTGGAAAACTCAGCTTCAGCAGCAAATGCTTGAATATTGACTTGTCCAAGAACTCATTGAGTTTTCAAAGAACTGAGACTCTCTGATGACGTTATTATGTCCAACTGTACGTCAAACTCTGCACCTTCAAGGTATAAATATGCCCACACTCGCCAAAGCAAACACACAGGGGTTTGGAGCAGTTCAAATATCTACTTGCCCGACACGCCATGCTACAGCAAGTGCTGAAGGAAGCCGACCTTTCAGCAGACACACTGAGAGAGACGCTGTCTTTTCTCCTGCCGAGAAATCCAGCTCCAGTGTTTCCAAGCTACCCTTGCGGGTTGTTCGGAAATCGAGTCCCGAGACTGACGTACTTCATTCTAAACTAAGGTACGGAGCTGATTAGACCCTAAGAGAAATCTTGGACAGATTCTTGGCAAAAGAATACTATATTTATACTACACCTCACTTACTTCTTCCCTCATACTAAGCTTATGTTAGGTACACCAGGGTAGGCGTATTTTAGAAGCACCAGTTGAGTAATTTTAGCCTCTGTTATTTATGTATGTATTTATCTACGGTTTAGGAACCATACAATGCTCTTACATTATTATTCTATTCTACTATTTATACTTTTTGCATTATATTTTACAACCAGTTTTTGGATTGTGGCAGTTAATTTCTTATGCTTGAGAAAGAAGACTGTTCAATAAATTCTTCTATTTCTCTGCACCTCTGGTGAAACGAAGCATGCATGATTGACTGAGTGAAATATCTATCTATTGTTTCCACAACTTTGATGATCAGTTTTATCTTGGGGAAACAAAGTTGTCATGTTTATGCGGTTGTCAGAAATTAATCCCTATTCGAGAAAGTTTCTAGTGACCTCTGAGCTAGCTGGCACTCACAATTAAGTCTAGTTTATTCGATAGAGACCTAGTCGACCACTCAGTCCTACATCTAATCTATTGGATATATTATTCCAATGCGCAGAGCCTATTGGGAATATAGGAACCACACTACACTTTAATGAGAATGATGAGGCCTTACTTGACCTGATATAAAATGTTAGCAGGGAGGCCTTGCAATATAATGATTGATTCACTAGATTCAGTTTTAGCCTTAGCCTTGAGCAACATATGTATCTTGGCTGTTTCCTTTAGACACTACAATGAATTTGCTCCAAAGCTGAGTCTAGAGCTCCTGGGTAAACGTGGTGACCACACTGTAAAGCTGGGAGAAGAGACCCCTTTCAATACCCTTAGTAGAGGGGGCTGCTGCAGCACTGCTTAATTGTCAATTCAGTTGTTCTTCCAGTGTGCCATCTTTGCTGAGCCACATGCTGAGGTAGTTCATTAATTGTCTTACTGTCCAAGTGCTAGGTCACATTCTTTTTCTTCCTATATCTCTCAGAGAGTCTGACTTTTGATTTGTTCTGATTTACCTGGAGTTGGTTAGATTGAATGTGTTCAGTGCGTTTAATGCCTAGTGTATACCAGTGTTGGTGTGGTCCATGATCACAATGTCGTCCGCATACTGTATTATTTGGAGATAGGTGTTTTCTAGCTGAGGAGGAACCAGACAGCCGGACTGCAAAGATTTCCTCAGATCAGCAATGTAAAGATTATACAGCAGGGGAGCCAAGACACAGCCATGCTTTAGGCCTTGATTGGTGATGATTTTATGAGAAAGCATGCTGAGCTCAGTTTTCACTCGAACCCATATCTTGGCAGATTGACCATTTTGCCTAAGATTGAAGAGTAAAACATTAGATGCTAGTCTTCTAGCTCTGAACCAGAAGTGTAAGTATCCGTCTTGCAAACTCTAGCTCTCACAGAGCGTGTTAGTAACATGGTGATCTTGGTCCTGCCTATCTGAAAATGTTAATAAAGGATACACCAAGGTGTAAGAGTTCTACTTTACTAGATACATTACAAGGTCTTACACAGAGTTTCAATTAAGTGATTCTGGGCTGGAAGCATGCCCTCACTACATTATAACTCAGAGGAATGACTAAGGCTGGGATTCAAATGAAGAATCAATATGAGGAATATTTTACGGGGAAGAATGAGCATCCTCTTGGAGCACAGGTTAATTTATCAGCTGTAGACTAGGTAACCAAATATTAAATACCTCTGAATCTACAGGAACAGCAGTAGACATAACACCTTTCACAGACTTACAAAAAAAGGCATAGAAGCACATGTATTGAAGAAAGCAAAATATACAAGCTTCCTATAAAAACATTTTATTATCATCAAATGTTCAGAAGAAACAAATGTTCACAAAGATGTGAAATGTCTACCACTTTAAGTCTAAGTCCATCCCAGACTTCTTCTGCTGATTTGGCTACAAAGTGAACCCCAGTTTAGTTCACCCGCAAATTCTCCTACGGATATAACTGTATTAGGTGGTACCAAAAAGAAGAGGTAAGTGACACATCTTTGAAATTATGTAGAGGATGCCTTAATACTGAAAAATAGGGTAATATCATGGAGCTGATTCAGATAAATAAATGTTAGAATTAATAGTCTCAAAAACTTTAAGAGGGTTTTCATCCATAGTAGAAGTAAAAAGTGTCAAGGCTAAACCGTGCTTGAAGGATAAAGTAACATAGGGTCTACATAGTGTACTTCTCACACTTCAGGCAAATGTGATGAGGGTGTTTGATGTGGTAGAAGTGGTTGGGTAATGGCAATTTCTTTTCCAACAGAAATTAGCATTAGATCAGAGGACTCAGGAAACATAAAGAGTTCAAAGAAATAGTACGCTCCTTTTAGATGGCTACATTACTGCCAAATATAAAGATTTCTGCCTTTTTGGGTTGCAGTTTTCCACTGAAATGGCTCTTGCACCTATTGCAGAGCAGCTTTGAAGTAAAACAGAAGTCAGCAGCAGGCCCATCCATGCCATCACAGCATGGTGCTATTTTCATCGCTATGTAATTTCTGAAACAAACTACAAACCAGGTGTTCTATTTTTGAAAATAACAGAATAAGCTAAAATCCCCTTCAGAGTTGCCGCTCAGCTCATGATTAACATTTCTGAAACTTTTTCGTCCTGACCCCCATTGCTTAAAGCAGCACACATAGAATTTGCAAAACATATTTTTTTTAATTGATTGTTTATGTGCAGGAAGGGACACCTCCTTGCACATAAACAATAAAAGGCCTTTTGTTGTTTCAATGTGTACTGTGCAACGCAGCACACATGGAAACAGCAAAAACAAGTTTCACCAGAGTAAGACCAGTTTTCCCTGGTCTTAATTTTGGCACTGCCCTATATTAACGCCGTCCTTGTAAATATTGGCCAGCATCAAAATCAATCGGTGTTACGGTGGAACACCCACTGTAACACCGATTGGCCTCCCCTTTCACGCTAAGTATAGCATGAAAAGGAGGCCTTATTTACAAGTCAACTTAAGCCACATTAAGTGGCTTAAAACTGCCTTATAAATAAGACGAAGCACATATTGCCACAGGAACGTCACTAAAAGTGATGTTCCTGTGGCAACTGGGGCTTGTAAATATGCCCCTGAAATCTGAAATACTGGCAAGTGAGCTGTGGCATATTCCATCTCCTAGTCTTCCGCAACAAAGAAAAGACAAAAAAGGGTACTGTCATTATAATTTCTATAAAAGACTTTAATCAACGTCCTTGAAGTGTAGACCTAAACAAGGTACAACAATATATTATACTAAATGCTCATCATCTAGAGCTGGTGTTCTTGATTATACTTTTGATTCATTGCGTTGTTTTAATTTTTTTAAGGAATTCACAATCCTGCCTATTTGCTGATAGGGACAGTGGCATTACCCTTGATTTCCCTCTATACTGATCAAGTTAACCCCTTCCATGCTCATGACGAGTTCAGCTCGTCATGCAGTACAGTGCTCCTGTGTTCATGACGAGCTGAGCTCGTCATGACCACACCCGTTTTTATTGCTGTCCAGCACAGCAGAGGAATCTCTCAAGCAGCGATGTGGTTAAGTAACTGTAGCCAAAGTTTACCTACTGGGGGAGTGGAATGAGGTAATTATATTTAATTTAGTCCTTCACTTCAACTTTTACGGAGCGAACCAAGCCATTTTCGACAACAGGGTGCATTACATTGGAGAATGGATTTATATATCGAATCATTTTAAACTAATATATTTGCAGGTCAACAGATGAAAACAATAATAATATAACTCACTGCAGAGCAAATAAACATAGAGTGACTTTTGATTACCCAACCTAACAGGAAGGTATTAGTATAGTAGTAAAAGATGATAAGTAGGAGATGGGCATGCCCATCAATTTCCAAATGTTCCAACACTGCCATCTAGAAGAAAATGTTAATAAAGGCAGCCTTTTGGTTTGGCAAGTGTGCTCTCAGGTATTGAGAATGCCAGTTCTCATTGAGTGCATCATCAAATAAGAACTCTTGTATCTATTTCTCGAAGGCACTGTAAAAGTTTGTCATTCTGTAATTGGGTTGGAATTCAAGATGTTGAGGGTTGTTTAGTTCTTGAATTTTGGGATTGCTAAAGTGAGAATTCATAGTTCCTAGCCATTCATTTTTTTCCTAGGACTTTTAATTTCTGTGCTATCTATGATGACAAGTTATGATGAATGCTTTTATGTGTGAAACAAGCCATTCTAATAATCTATCAAAGACTATGAAATGGTCAGACAGCTTGGAGGACCATTTTATTAATTGGAAGTATTCTATAGCAGCAGTGGTGATATGACAAAGACCATAAAATACAGAATACAAAACATCATTTTATTATTGGAATACACTCTATCTGAGTGACCTTTGTTAAAGTCTCATGCCATTAACAGTAGTTTCTATTATGATATTGTGCTGGAAGGCTGCAATCAGTAAAGAGAAATTGTAAGAAATTGGGTTTCTAGTTGGTAGAGGTTTGCAACCTGCCCAAAAAAGTTCAGGCCGCCCAGGATGGAGCATGGGTCGGATTCAGGGACCAGCCTTGGACCCATGAACAGTACCTTGAATGCGTAGATGTTGAGGGAGGTGCAGGAACCAAAGGAGGCGATGCATCATGGTCAATCGTTCAGATTTAGGTGATGCCTTCAATCCAAGCTGTGCACTGTTGAGGATGCATCAACAGTCAAGATGTGAAGAACAAACAGGTGATCTATCATTGTTGGGCTAAAGGTGATGCAAAAATCACAAGGCAATAGATCAGCGCCAAGTTGCACAAAGTTTTAGATGCATCAGAAACTGGAGACGATGAGTTACGCAGTCAGCGATGCGGAGTCTGTGCAGCAGCAGTGATTCGTCGGTGTCGAGGGAAATGCTTCTGTTCTGATCAGTGCCATGTTGTTGATGCATGGGTTTTTAAAGATGCAGTACTTTATTCTCACTTTCAAGGGCCCAGGGATCGATTGATACCACGTGGTAGAGCTGGACTCACAGCAGACAGAGTCCCGGTTCTGTTTGCAAGGTGAAGAGAGAAGTCTTTGAAATCCCTTAGACTTCAGAAACTGGGGGCATGCCAACAAGCCCACTTAAGTTTTGGGATGGAAAGATGTAGAACCAGTCCTTCTCACTCCGAGGTAAGAAGGCAGCAGGCCAGCACAACAAAGTAGTTCACCAAAGTGGCAGTCCCTCCAGCAGCATAGCAGTCCTTCTTCCTGGTAGAATGTCCTCAGTTCCAGATATGTTCTGTTTTGGTGGTGTCAGGGGTCCAGTACTTATACCCAGTTGGGCCTTTGAAGTGGGGACACTTCAAGGAG
Source organism: Lissotriton vulgaris (assembly GCF_964263255.1). Classification (NCBI taxonomy): domain Eukaryota; kingdom Metazoa; phylum Chordata; class Amphibia; order Caudata; family Salamandridae; genus Lissotriton; species Lissotriton vulgaris. The sequence continues at coordinate 71,693,186 of NC_141686.1, forward strand.
ATACCTTTGAAGTGCACAAGTCCCTTTTTTCCTACCCTGGCTTCAGACTCATTACTGGGGGGTATGCAACTCGTTGTGTGGGGACAGGACACAGCCTTTACAGGCGTAAGTGTCTGCTCAAGATGGCCCAATCAGATTTGGATGCCCACTCAGCCACACACCTTCCCTTCCTTTGTGTGGGCTGTCTAGAAGGAATGCAGAAAGTAATCCATCACCCACCCCTGAGGTGTATCCCAGAGACAGGCAGAAGGCATCAAGTGGTTCCATTAAGAAAATGCAACAGAAAAAGATGATGGAAGGAATGCTGAACATTGTCAAACATTCACCCTCAGTCACAGATCTGAATTCAATCCATTGTTATTTTGCTCGCCACATCATTCCAGTTTGGACCCAGCCATATGCTAATCGCCTTGCTTGCCATGGTAACAGTCCAGCCGCAACTGCCTGGCCAGGTCCTCTGTTGTATGGCGTTTTAGATGCCGAATGGATTTTCCCGATTCATGCCCTTAAATAGGTACAATTCACGTTGCCCTTATATAGGCATAGAAATCAAGCCCTTATTTAGGCATAGCCCATACAACCCAAATACAGGCATGGCTACTTCCATCCGTTCACCAAACGTCACGACGATTTCTTGGAAAAAAAGCTTAAGCCGTTAGGGACTTCCCTTGCTTGAATATTGATTTCTCCAAGAACTCAGTTACTTTACAATGAACAACTATTCCTGAGGGGTTCATTTATGACGTTCATATGCCGACTATACGTCAAACATGGCATTCCTAAACACCTTCAAGGTATAAATATACCTTCACTTGCTATAGCAAAGCACGGTAGTTCGGTGCTACGATCTACTTGCCCGCGCAGCTCGCTACAGCAAGTGCCGAAGGAAGCCGACTCTCCAGCTGACGCACTGATCAGGAATCTGCCCTCCTCTGCCGAAAAATCCAGCTCAAGTGTTTCTGACTCCCCTTGCGGGGTGTTGGGAAATCGAGTCCTGAGACAGAGATACCAGACCTCCTTCATTCTAAGGTATGGAGCTGATTAGAACCTAGAGAAACCTTTGGCATATTCTTGGCAAAACTAAACCTATGCTAAACAGCACTTACTCCTTCCCTCGTACTAGACTTAGGTTAGGTACATTTGGGTAGGCGTATTTTAGAAGCACCAGTAGAGTATTTTAGCCTGTGTTATTTATGTATGTATTTTTATATGAATTAGAAACCATACAGTGCTCTTACAGTATTATTTCATATTACTGTTTATGCTTTAAGCATTATACTTTGCATTCTGCCTAACGGTTGTAGCAGTTCACCTCTCTTGCATGAGAAAGAAGACTGTTCAATAAACCCTTTCTATTGGAACGCCAGTCTCTCTATTTTCTGTGCACCCTCTGTAGAAACGAAGCATGCACGATTGACTGAGTGAAATACTTATCTATTGTTTCCACGACTCTGAAGAAAGTTATTCCAGTCCTAGGGAAACAAAGTTGTCATGTTTATGCGGTTGTCAGAAACGAATCCTTTTTTGTGTATTCGAGAAAGTTTCAAGTGACCTCTGAGCTAGCTGGCACTCACTATTAAGTTTAGTATATTAGTTGGAGACCTACTGACCTAAGTCCTACGTTATATCTATAGGATATACTATTTCAATGCGCAGAGCCTATTGGGAATATAAGAACTACACTACATGGCGCCCAACGTTTGGTAAGGCACTAATTTAACGCTATTTACTAAAGTAATTCAGTCGTACTTTTCTGAGAGACCTCTTTTTCCGTAATACTCCAATAGACATCTGGAGTGGGAAAAAGGATAATATCCGCCATAGCTGAGTAGGACAATAAATCCTATGTATTAGTTTTTTGGTTTGTTCGACGTTGAAGGATACAGTGTTCCAAAATATTGTGCACCTTATCTTTGTTTCCTTGAAACTTGCTTTGCAAACTTTCAGTCAACAAAATGGCCAATGAGAACAATCCCGGGTTCAGTGGAGCTGCGGCAGATCCAGCCGTTGCAGCTTTAGACTATACAGGTTTCCAAGAAACTGACAATGATGCTATAATCGTTCCTCCAAATTTAAAGAGAGCCATCACTATAAAACTTATAAAAAATGGCATATTAGCAAGAGGTGGTAGGGCAGTCTTTGTGATAGATGCACATGAATATCACCAGACAGAGGTATTCTACTGATGGATAATCTTCCCTGAAGCAGATCCAAGAACAAATGTGTTACACTTCTACAAAGAAGATGAACCACCAACGGAATACATTCCTTTTGAGGATATTGAAGTTGCACTAACATACCAGGAGCATGCGCTATGGATTAAAGGCACCCTAAAACATATAAATCACATTACCAGGCTCGGTCCACTGGGTAGACCAGGAGCAACATGGACGGTTTTAGCTAGCTAAACAACACATCCTGAAATTAATTAAATGACAGATGTGGAACAATGAGCTCAACTCCAAGAGCTAATCACAATCTATAGACAATTAGTTCAATATGCAATGAGGAATTTTACAGTCCAACCGGCAATAATGATTCCACAACAACCCCCTCTCCAGGGGAACACAAATAAAAATACACCACAGACTTTACATTCAGTCGCAAAACAGGAACAAATTCCATTCTGGATAGCTCAAAAAATCACTCAAATCGAAGCAGTATTTCCTAATACTACCCCTCATGAGAAACACAGAATTTTAACAATCTGTTTACCAATGGGGATCGCACCATATCTGGAGGACTGCGACACTTGGCGTACAGTCTTTGCTGCAATCTACAGTAAACACACGGTGTTCCGTCTATGGCGCTAATACCAGAGGTCCTGAAACAGATTCAAAATGAATACGGGGCAGAGCCTGCTTTAAATCTAGGTATGAAATTACTAAAAGATTTCAAACAGGTCTCAACAATAATATTAGCTAATATTAAAGGTGAAGCAGCATCTGTGGCGATCCGCCAAAAGTTAAGGGAATTTGATGTAACTGAACAACCACAAGAACTGGCCAGAATAATTGAAAAATCCTAGGAAGAATTAGGCAGAGACAGTCTGGGAAGGAAACCAGTAAAACCCCAACTGTCTCAAAGTCCTGTAAAGGTCTTTACTAACAACACTCCTACTCCTTCCAAATAGAAGTTGGAAAACACTAAACAAACTTCTTAAGAGAAGCGTTCGCATTCCAGGGGTAGGTATCCTCAAAAGGAGACCTCTGAAAGGAGGTATAACCGCAGGAATAGGGATAATTTGCGAAAACCTGATAGATATCAAGATACTGATACATGTTCCTCTCGTACCTTTCAGATTTCGTCACAGAAATCCGAAAGAAGAGAACGTTCAGAACACAAGGAAGAATGCGTGAAGTCCAAAGATGATCAACACGTTCAAAAAAGCAAGAAACCTCAATTCACCTAGAAGAAGGTAGCAGGTCTAAAAATCAGACATGCCGAGTATCTGGAGGACACAACTCAAGAACAGGGAATGGGCTCAAACAATGTTTGACAGTGCAGCAGAAGTCACCAAAGCTCGCAAGAGCTTTAAGGATCATCTGGAGATTGTGGACTTTAATGAATTTATTCAAGTTGAAACTGCAGATACCAGGGTTAGTTGTCCACATAAGTTATATGAAATAACACTCCGGATGGAAGGAGACATACCAAGAAAAGTGAAAGCACTCTTTTGGGAGCGACTTTCTAAGGGTTATGACATTCTTCTAGCTGAACAAGACTGGCCACCAGAATTTGTCAGGGAGTGCCCACATGGCGAAGACATCATTATGCCAGCCTTCTACAATCACATTCCAATTCAATTAAAATAATACCTATGCCAGGAAATGGGCAGTTGCCCAGGCTCCTGCATTATACAAAAATAATGTAGGATGGGATGAGGATTCTCCTCACCACAAGATCCAGTTAAAAAAATCAACCAACTGCACAAATGCAGTATCTAGTTAAGCAAGAAGTGAAAAAACAGGTCATGGAGATATTAGATCAACTTGAATACCAAGGGGTGATTGAAACATGCACCTCGTCCATGAACAATTTTTTGTTTCCTGTCTCCAAACCAGACAATACATTTCGTCTATTATTGGATTACAGACACTTAAACTCTTGTTGCAAAACATTTGCAGTACAAAATGCACACAGTGCAGCATTAATAAATCATTGTACATAAAAAGTATAAAACCACATTAGATATTCCTAACGGTTTCTTCTGTCAAAACATTGCACCAGAAAGTAGGTATTTGCTTTCTCAATTATGGGGACACAGCATCACTTCTGTCATCTCCCTCAGGCATTCAACAATAGTCCTGTGTTATTTTCAGCAAGGGTAACAGAGTTACTACAAACGCATGAAGATGAAGCATTATCTTGTGTAGATGACATCTATCTAACAGAAGATGACTTGGGCAGGCACTTAAACAGGGTGAACACCATCATACTTGGTTTCGCCTCTGAAGGGTATGAATTCAATTTTAAGAAATCGAGACTTGCCTATTTCAACGTCCTGTTTTTAGGATATGAATTATCAAGTGAAGGCAAAAGCCTGGCAGCAAACTTTCTAGAGAAATGTGCGCTGCTCCAACCTCCAAAAACGCTGAAAAACATACAGTCAATTCTAGGTTTCCTAAATTTGGGAAGAACATACATTCTAAACTACGCAGAAAGGGTTAAACCTCTCTACGAATTAATCAAACCTGATTTTAAAACAGTTAATTGGACACAAAAACACACTGAAATTTTGCGTTCACTGCAAACAGACATGTTAGCAACTAAACATTTGCAAACATGCGTAAACGTACGCAACTTAGTGATCCAAATCATTCCAGGACAATGGGGATTTACACATTTAACTTTTAGTTAAGGTGAAAAAGTACCAATAGTTTACAAATCACACTTGTACACACAAGCATAAATGAAATTCACTTCAACAGAAAAAGTTCTGACAGCAGTTCAAACTGCAGTAGCAAAAGAGAGAGCCCTCGCACAGGGTAAGCGCATTATAGTTGTTACACCTATACCTGCCTTAGAGGCAGTGACAAAAGTGAGCATTCCAAATGCTAAAGCTCTGGATACAATGGGCTAGTTCTCTTGCTGCAACATTAGTTGAATACGTTTTTGATCCTTACTTGAAAACACAAGCATTTCTACAATATGAACAAGAATGCCCTCTGCCTACTGAAATTCTGCCTCTAGAGCAGTATGAATGTATAATTTATACTGACGGATCAGCTCAACCCGCTACGGGGGTGGGGGGGGTAAACAAGTCTATAGTGCGACATACACGATCGTTAAAGGTCGCTGGCGCGATGGCAAATTTCGACCAATGGTTACTAGAACACAATCTCTAGGAGATTGTACAGCTCAGGGAGCAGAACTACAAGCATTCAAGATGGGACTTGAGAATAAGGACCGCTAATTCCCCACACTCATAGTGTGTGATTCGTATTATTGTGTTCAATCTTCCAATTAATATTTACAAAATTGGCTTCAAAACGGTTTCAAAGAGGCAAAAGGGTGCACAATCAAGCATAAAATGCTTTGGGAACAAGTAGTTTAGTTACGACAAGGACTACAAACACTTATGTGATACATACGCTGAGTCATCAACGTAATGGCGTTCACGTTGCAGGGAATTCATTGACTGATGAAGCCGCAAAGGCAACTGTGCAAACGGCTTCTGTAGCTGCAATCACTTGTTCAAAAACGAAGATAGAAGGCGAAATAATGAAAGCTGTCAATGCCACAAGCAAAGGGAGTGGTAAAACATTACCTAAAGGGTTTCCACTCAAATACTCATACATAACTGAGGCGAACAATGTTCAGTTTGCTTGAATCCCTGGAGTCAAGTCAAGTCAAGTCAAGTCAAAAGATTTGTATAGCGCGCTACATACCCAGAGGGTCTCAAGGTGCTTGAAGAAGGGTGGGGAGTTACTTGTCGAATATCCACGTTTTGAGTTGCTTTCTGAATGCTAGGTGGTTCTGAGTAAGGCGAAGGTGAGTGGGAAGTGAGTTCCAAGTTTTAGCTGCTAGGTAGGAGAAGGATCTACCTCCCATGGTGGTTTTGTTGATGCGAGGTACAGTGGCAAGGGCTTGGTTGGAGGATCGTAGTTGGCGGGAGGGGGCGTAGAAGGATAGTCGTGTGTTGAGGCAATCGGGTCCGATTTCGTAGAGTGCTTTGTGTGCGTGGGTTAGGAGCCGGAAAGTGATCCTCTTATTGACGGGGAGCCAGTGGAGGTTTTTCAGGTGATCAGAGATGTGTTCTTTACGCGGGATGTCTAGTATGAGCCTGGCTGAGGCGTTCTGGATGCGTTGTAGTTTTTTCTGGAGTTTTGCAGTGGTGCCGGCGTAGAGGGTGTTTCCGTAGTGCAGTCGGCTCGTGACCAGAGCGTGGGTGACTGTTTTTCTAGTTTCGGTAGGGATCCAGCGAAATGTTTTTTTGAGCATGCGGAGAATGTTGAAGCAAGATGAAGAAACGGCATTGACTTGTCCGTTCATCGAGAGTGAGGAATCCAGGATGACGCCCAGGTTCCGTGCGTGGTCCGTCGGGATGGGTGCTTTTCCAAGGGCCTCTGGCCACCAAGAGTCGTCCCAGGCGGAGGGGGAGGTACCTAAGATGAGGACTTCTGTTTTGTCTGAATTCAGTTTCAGACGGCTGTGCTTCATCCATTCGGCTACTTCTTTCATTCCTTCGTGTAGGTTGGTTTTGGCCGTGTTAGGGTCTCTGGTGAGTGATAGGATCAGTTGAGTGTCGTCGGCATAGGAGATGATGTTGAGGTTATGTTGGCGTGCGATGGCCGCGAGGGGGCTCATGTAAACGTTGAAGAGGGTGGGACTGAGTGAGGACCCTTGAGGTACGCCGCAGATGACTTCAGTAGCCTCTGACCTGAATGGTGGAAGGCGGACTCTCTGGGTTCTTCCGGAAAGGAACGAGGTGATCCATTCCAGTGCTTTTCCTTGGATTCTGATGTTTTTGAGGCGCTGTAGAAGGGTGCTATGGCAGACCATGTCGAAGGCTGCGGAGAGGTCGAGTAGGATGAGGGCGACTGTGTCTCCATTGTCCAGTAGAGTTCGAATGTCGTCTGTTGCCGCGATGAGGGCGGTTTCGGTGCTGTGCTTGGCTCGAAAGCCGGACTGTGAGGAGTCGAGGGATTTGTTGGTTTCGAGGAATGCGGCGAGCTGGTTGTTGACAGCTTTCTCGATGACTTTGGCCGGGAATGGAAGGAGTGAGATTGGGCGATAGTTTTTGAGTTCGGTGGGGTCAGCTGTGGGTTTCTTCAGGAGGGCGCTGAGTTCGGCATGTTTCCAGCTTTCCGGGAAGGTTGCGGAGTTGAGGGAGCAGTTGATGACGTCTCGGAGGTGTGGTGCAATAATGGCGTCTGCTTTGTTGAAGATGTGGTGAGGGCAAGGGTCAGTGGGGGATCCTGAGTGGATAGAGTTCATCAGACGGATGGTGTCCTCAGTGGAGATTGGCTTCCAGTCATTGGGGATGTTCAGGGGGAGTGGGGGTCCTGTAGGGGATTGGGTGGGTTGGTCTCCGGGTTGGTTGTCGAAGCTGTTGTGGATGTCTGCAATTTTGTTGTGGAAGAATGAGGCGAGGGAGTCGCAGAGGGCTTGAGAGGGGGTGATGTCGTTGGAGTTGGCTGAGGGGTTGGTGAATTCCTTGACTATGTTGAATAATTCCTTGCTATTGTGGGCGTTGTTATCTAGCCGGTCCTTGAAGGCTGCTTTCTTGGCATTACGGATTAGTTGGTGGTGTATGCGGGTGGCGTTTTTGAAGGCGTCCTTGGTACTGGTGGTTGGGTCTTTTTTCCAGGCCTTCTCGAGGGAGCGACAGAGTTTTTTGGATTTCTTAAGGTCATCGTTGAACCAGGAGGCCTTCTTGCTGCCTAGTTTGATTTGTCGTTTTTTCAGTGGTGCTAAGATGTCGGCGCTGTTGGATAACCATTGGGTGAGTTGGTGGCTGCTTGGTCTGGGTTCGAGGAGTGGGCGGGGGGCTTTTGAAGAAGCGATGAGGAGATCTGGTCGATGGTGACTTTGTTCCAGTTTCTTTGCAGAGTGGGTTGGGGGTGGTTGTTGGATGTGGGCTTGTTGTAGGTGAAGTGAACGCAGCTGTGGTCAGTCCAAAGGAGAGCTGTGGTGTGGCTGAAGGAAACATGCTTGCTGGAGGTGAAGATAGGGTCGAGTGTGTGACCTGCGATGTGGGTGGGGGTAGTGACAAGTTGTTTAAGTCCGAGGTTTGCGAGGTTGTCCAAAAGGGTGGTGGTGTTGCGGTCGTTGTTCTTTTCAAGGTGAAAGTTGAGGTCTCCCAAAAGGATGTAGTCCTCGGAGGGGAGCACTTGTGGAGTGATGAAGTCCGTGATGTCTTCACTAAATTGTGCGCGGGATCCTGGTGGCCTGTAAAGGAGGGTGCCTCTGAGTGTGGTCTTGGGGTCGATGTGGATCTGGAAGTGAAGGTGTTCAGAGTTGGTGAGATTGACGTCTGAGCTGGTTGAGATGAGGATGGATTTCTTATGGACGATAGCGATGCCTCCTCCTGTGTGGCCGGTACGGTCCTTGCGAATGATCTTATAGCCTTCTGGGATGGCAATGGTGATGTCTGGGGCTGAAGAGGCATTCATCCATGTTTCTGTTAGGAAGGCGACGTCCGGAGAGATGGTGTCGAGTAGATTCCAGAGGTCAATGGCGTGTCTGTGGACTGAGCGGGTGTTGAGCAGGATGCATTGTAGGTGGTTGGGATCGGATGTCTGTTGTGAGTTTGTAGATGAGGAGTTGTTCTTGGTGCCGTCGAATTTGCAGGAGTAGCAGGAAAAGGGTCCATGGGTGTGTCCAGGAGCAGCTTGGACGCAGTTGAGGGAGCGGCCGGGGTTGAGGGCTAGGAGGGTGGAGGCGTCGTAAGTAATGCGGGAGGGCTGGGCATTGCGAGGACCAGGGGCTCTGGCGCTGTCCAGGCGCGGACGGGCATAGACAGGCTTACCTTTGGCGCACCTTCGGCGCGGATTGGGCGCGGTCGCTGCGCGTAAACGCTGCGCGAAAATGCAACTGACATATGTGGATAGCGGAAGGGGAGGGGCGAGGGAGGGTCTGCAGGGAGGCGGGGTGGAGTCAACAACAAACAAAATGGCAGCAGTAAGCAGGCAATAGCAAAACAACACAGGGGCACAATGGAGGCGAGCGCAATGCAAAAACAAACACAGCACAATTGCAGGCAGTAATGTATTGTCAGGCAGCACAGACTCGGCGCTTCTCTAAAATAATGCTACTTATTAAAATGAATGCTCGGCGGTCTAGCGCTAATAATGCTGGTTGTCTCAGAAATGCTCAGCGGTCTAGCGCTAATCACAGAGTAGGCGCTTCAATTCAGTAATGCAGGCTCTGGTAGGGAGTGAGACCGGGTCTCTGCGTGTACGATACCACTTCCAGGAGGCAGGGAGCAGTGAGTGGAGCGGCCGCTTCTGCTGAGAGCAGGACGGTCACAGCGCGATCGAGCTGGGGCAGCGAGGTCAGTATCAGTGGGAGGGAGGGTCTGCAGGGAGGCGGGGTAGAGTCAACAACAAACAAAATGGCAGCAGTAAGCAGGCAATAGCAAAACAACACAGGGGCACAATGGAGGCGAGCGCGATGCAAAAACAAACACAGCACAATTGCAGGCAGTAATGTATTGTCAGGCAGCACAGACTCGGCGCTTCTCTAAAATAATGCTACTTATTAAAATGAATGCTCGGCGGTCTAGCGCTAATAATGCTGGTTGTCTCAGAAATGCTCAGCGGTCTAGCGCTAATCACAGAGTAGGCGCTTCAATTCAGTAATGCAGGCTCTGGTAGGGAGTGAGACCGGGTCTCTGCGTGTACGATACCACTTGGAATATAGATTAGGATTGATTTTAGCAGCACATGAAGGGCTCGCCTCTGTACATGCATGTGTTTATGCCACAGTGTCATCATTAAAACAAAGATACTAGTGGCCATGCATGAGGAAACAAACTAGAAACTATGTTTTGGAATGTGAAATATGCCAAAAGATGAAAGTCTCTACTGTGAAACGTCCTGTGCAGACGTCCCTGTTAATTTCAGATAAACCATTAGCTTGCATTTACCTGGACAACTGCGGTCTCTTACAGAGGGATGGTAACTATAAATATATCATGGTCGCAGTGGATTCGTGTTCAAGATTCATTTGGATGTGGCCTCAGTGCTCGGCTGATGCTCGAACTGTTATAAAAGATTTGCGAGTCTTTATCAGCAATTACGCAGTCGGCACGCTACATTCTTGTAAGCTCGAGCGTTTAGCGCTCGAGCTTACAAGGAGGCCATGGCCAAATTGGGCATTGCATTGCAGTACTCAAGTCCATTCCATCCTGAGGGAAATTCGGTAGTGGAAAGAAAAAAACGGGACATAAAGCAATCTATAACAGCTAGAGTATTAGGCTCGGTGACCGGTGGGTCAAACATCTAATAAGTGTCCAACGTAGTCTTAACAATCTGCCAAGAAGTTCTCTGGGGGGTATAACTCCATATGAAGTCCTTTTTGGGACCCAAATGTTAGTTTCGGACCTCGATTGACAGACTTCAGTGGTAGACCAAAAACCCTTTGATATCAAAGACCGTTTGGCTGTTTTACAGGACTTAAATGAAATAAGAACAAAACAAAGTAACGTGTTCCTGAAGCCAACCACCACTGAAGAAAAACCGACCATCCCAGCAAGGCCTGTCTGGATTCCTAAGCTTGGGGATCTAGTCAGAGAAAAGATCAAGGACAAGAAGGAATTTGGGGCTTCTTACAGACAACCAGTACCTGTCCTAGCAATCCATGGATCAAGAACAGTATTATTGCCGCCCCTTGCTGGTAAAAAGGAGAACAGGTTTGTGTCCATCGACCTGGTCAAACCACATCATGTGGCTGATCATAAGCAGTAGGCCAAGTGGACTCCACCAATGTAGCAGATGCCCTAATCTAGCTACAACCCAAGAGGTTCAAACTGAGAGACTCATCACCTTTGAAGAATCTGCATTGAGAAATGAAGGACTAAGCAACAAAGCTATGGAACTTGTACCTCATGAAACCCAAATAACAGTTTGTCAAGAAACACCTGTCTACAACGAAGTAGCATCTGAGTATACAAATGTATCAAGTGATCAAGTGATTCAAGCGATTTCAACGAATCCTGATGCAATCCCTACAATTGACAGAACTACCTCTGGCTATTTCATTAACGTTGATCTGTTTTCCGAGGATCCGAGCGAACCTGAAAATGCGCCAGTAAAAAGAACTTTTAAAGAACAAGCAACAGACCCTTTTCATCACCTGGGAAAGACTTATCTGGTTTCACCATGGATTGAATTTTGTATTGTGTTGGGTGTACTTTTTTTCTAATTTGGTTGACTTTGGTAATAACTTTGGGAATGCTGATAATTGGAAGATATGTAAAAATGGACACAGCAAGTAAGAACATCAACTTATTCCACAAGCCACACAAATCATCTCATCGTGAACAAAGAGACTTGTCATCAGTGAACATCACAGCTGTTCCTATACCAGGGGGTATAGATTGGGGCAGACCTTCTGTCGTTGGAGCAGGAGGCCAATGATGACACAAAACAATCATCTGGTGGGATGGCAACAGTCGTCCAACCTTTGAATTGTGTGAGGCGTCCTAATTCCGTGAAGGGATTACCTTAATCTTCACCAACACACCCTCTAGAGAGAGAATCATTTCCTTTACCTAACCAATTCCTAATGGGGAACTCTGTACACTCTTTTGATACCCAGTTTTTAGGACACATACAGTGGACCCCGATAAATATTGTCCTCTGTTGTCCCTCTTGTTGTTATAGCAGAACTGATTATGACATTTGTGGCCCTGCAGAGCTGTTGAAGATTTCCACACCAGTTCAAGATTTTCTTGAATGACTTTGTTTCATCTAGTACCTTTTCTGATGATTGAGACTTTGAGACTGTTAATTATATCATGTCATACTTAGAAATGTCTGCTGTTTTTATAAATCATGAATACTTTGAAGGACCAAGAGAAACCTTTGGTATAACCAATGAGAACACTGTCCTCACCATCAAAAGGTAGCTCAAATACATTTAATGGAAAGTTTCCATACTTTTCAGATTTTAACATATCCAATCCAGAATCTTTTTACTTTAAAAATGTTAACAAGACAGGATTGAAAGGTATGTTGACAAATAGCAAACAAATTTATTCTGCCGCCTTTTATGCTCAGCTGTCTACACTAGGTTTCGACTTTTGAAAAGACAACATTCGGACAAAAACTGTCTGGGGCACAAAAGATTGTCAAGTACAGGGGATAGAAGATATATTTAGAGCTTGCATCATCCCAGAGCAAATTATGTTTTTGAATGACATTGTCCAGCAGACGTCTTGTCTTGGGTTAGCCAAGATAAAAGACCTAAACAATCCATCCATACCTACACCTGATAGTAACACTTCAGAGGGGGAGGTTGAAGAACATACTATTTTGCCTCACAACAGAATAGAGCCAGATTGGAAAACATGGTTAATCTGGCCCACAGACACAAACATCTGTCAAGATAGATTCCTAAATAGGACACAGGGGTTCACATTCACTAGGCCTGATCCTAGATATGTTCAGAGACAGCATCCAGGAATAGTAACAACATACAGTGTATGGAAGCTGTGCCTTGATTGGCTACATAGATCTACACTTAAGGTTGTTAAACAACACTTATCTTTACTTAAAGATGGCGCTGTTCTAAGGGAATTCTTGCTAGGACCAAGAACATGCATCATAAACGTTTTATATATGCCGGTATCTATGCTGTTTATAATGAAGCATGGAAGATTACGCAAGCAGCGACTGCAGAACGAATACGAGAAATTGATCGTATTAATTTAGAGAAAACTCTCTCTGTGGTTGACAATGGGTTAACAACTCTGTCGTCTAGGATATATTCTTTGGACAGCATCGTCTTCTGCCATAGACATCACGGAACAGGACTTGGTCATGTTGCAACATGGTCAGTCGCAATTACGTTCTATCATGCTATTAGGCTGGACGTTGCAAAACCTTCATTCAGGCTATGTGCCTTGGCCTTTAATCAATACTACTCACTGTTTTCAGAATTTAATCTCACTGATAAACAGATCAAATTGGCACAAAGGGGAGCAGACTATACGGTGCTGAGCATTGAAAAACTGGAAAGATTGACATTTACTGTCGCTGAAAAGCCAGCTACAGAATGGATTATACACTGAACAATCACTCTGCCTGTTACAATTTTCCATTTTCAATGTTGCCTAAAACACATACCAGCAGGCACATATGAAAGGTTGGGTAAAGAATACATTAAGACATCCTAGGCATTACCATACACTTACAGAAGTTGGAATGGGGGTCGTGAAGTGTTTCTTAGTGGGAAAAACTGTGAAAACACATTAAGCGGTTAACTCCTTAGTCAGGGCATAAGCCTACACGGGGCCTGCGATGGTTCCTCTGACAACCTATCCTGCCACCTGCAAGGTTCTCCGGCTGCGGTGATTGATCCACTTTTTGGACAACTTTCAAATGGAAGTTACATTATGTTGAACAATCACAGCTGCTGAGGCATGTTGCCAGGAATACCATATCTAGTAACTGTGTGAGCCAGGGTCACTTGGTGTATGCAAGTATTGTTTCCAAAATGGAGACAGACAGGGAGTTGCCTTTATGGCCTTCACTGAACATCTCTTCTATACGAATTACTACTTTAAGCAGCATGAAAGCCATTCTTTTGCAAAAAATCTGTGTCACTGACCTCGGCCAAAAAAACCTATGATCTGCAAGTAGGAAGGACTTCTGCAGAGATACATGCCCTCTTAACTACAAATTGCCCTATACATTTCTCAGAAATGTTACATTGTATCTTAAACATGTCTGATACGAGTGGTATTATACATGTATTTAAGACAGTATTTTCTGGACTGTTAGCACCTTTTGAAGCAGTCCTAGGAATATTTCCAAACTTCGTGCACTCTTTGTATGGCGGATGGCCTCTCATTTTGGGACTCGCTGCAGGGATACTATTTTTGCTCCTACTGCTGCGATATGGCAAGTCAATTCACCAGCGACACCCAGTTCTCCATGGAGACAACTTTACTGGTGATGAAGTGTCATGAGCGCATCGTCCAAATTTTGGGACTACCTCGTCTAAGAGAATTAAATACCACATGGTTTCTGTCATTCAGACCAATTTGGCAAGATTGCATCTTACCTGTTCTACGCTGCCTGCTATGCGGAGAAGAATGCCTGTTAGACACATGTCTCACACTCCCATCAGTCATGCCAACGGATGTTGATACTTTGCTTGAACCAGTAACGGCCCATGCACTGTGTTGTCCCCAGCGGCTACCAAATCTGATGACAGGATTCAATGAGATCTCACAGACGCAAAATGCTGACAGTGAGGTACGAGAGGAAACAGGCACACAGGTACCTTCCACTACGAACATTGCTAATGTGACCAATGCTGACGGCGATGCTTCACATTTATGTGCGGTTAGTCTTCTTAAAGAGGTAATCCAACTTTCACCTACAATTGTAGACGACTTTTTTACAGACTTAGAATATTTGATGTTTTCTCCAAACAGTAACACTGACTTTTGATTTGGCACACAGTGTTCTGAGAGACTTTGAATTCGACCTTCATTTTTTCAAAACAAAGTTCTAACTTTGGGACTCTTTTTCTGTGAATAGTTTTTTTTCTCCAAATTTGTATTTTTCATTTTTGGCACAAAGTAATCTGCTTAAAGTGGAACTATTCATAGAGAACAAGAATTCTTTGAAAAACCTCCAGAGACAATATTTGACCTTGTCCTCATATACCAACAGTTATATGTAATATGACATGAATATGTAATATGACATGAAATGGTTTCGGCACATTTTCTTTTCTGTATTTACAAGCCATTTTATAAATGTATTTTGGTGATTCATTCAAGATAGCATTTTCAAATGTCACCTATCTGCTTAGAATGAAACATTGCTTAAATGCGTAAAGCACAAATGCTCCTTTCATGTACAACCGGTACCATTACATTTTTATGTATTTTTGGTGAGTTTTAAACACTTTTATAGATAGTATTTGGATATGGTTATTCATAGTTAGTATTTAGTAGAAGTCGTACATTAGAAAGTGGAGTGGGTGTTGTATGGCGTTTTAGATTCTGAATGGATTTTCCCGATTCATGCCCTTATATAGGTACAATTCACGTTGCCCTTATATAGGCATAGAAATCAAGCTCTCATTTAGGCATAGCCCATGCAACCCAAATACAGGCATGGCTACTTCCATCCGTTCCCCAAACGTCAAAACGAATTCTTGGAAAACCAGATTAAGCTGTTAGGGACTTCCCCTTGGTTGAACATTGATTTCTCCAAGAACTCAGTTACTTTACAATGAACAACTATTCACTAGGGGTTCATTCATGATGTTCATATGCCCGACTCTATGTCAAACATGGCATTCCTAAACACCTTAAAGGTATAAATATACCTTCACTTGCTATAGCAAAGCACGGTGGTTCGGTACAGTTCGACGACCTACTTGCCCGACGCAGCTACAGCAAGTGCCGAAGGAAGCCGAATCTCCAGCTGACACACTGATAAGGAAGCTGCCCTCCTCTGCCGAGAAATGCAGCTCCAGCGTTTCTGACTCCCCTTGCGGGTGTTGGGAAATCGAGTCCCAAGACAGAGATACCAGACCTCCTTTATTCTAAGGTATGGAGCTGATTAGAACCTAGAGAAACCTTTGGCAAATACTTGGCAAAACTAAACCCATGCTAAAGTGCACTTGCTTCTTCCCTCGTACTAGACTTAGGTTAGGTACATTGGGGAAGGTGTATTTTAGAAGCACCAGTTGAGTATTTTAGCCTGTGTTATTTATGTATGTATTTTACATAGCTTAGAAACAATATAATGTTCTTACAGTATTATTTCATATTACTGTTTACGCTGTACGCATTATACTTTGCATTCTGCCTAACGATTGTAGCAGTTCACCTCTGTTGCATGAGAACGAAGACTGTTCAATAAACCCTTTCTATTGGAACGCCAGTCTCTCTATTTTCTGTACACGCTCTGTAGAAACAAAGCATGCACGATTGACTGAGTGAAATACTTATCTATTGTTTACACGACTCGGAAGATAGTTATTCCAGTCCTAGGAAACAAAGTTGTCATGTTTATGCGGTTGTCAGAAACTAATCCCTTCTTGTGTATTAGAGAAAGTTTCTAGTGACGTCTGAGCTATCTGGCACTCACTAGTAAGTTTTGTATATTCGATAGATACCTGCTGACCTAAGTCCTACGTCATATATATAGGTTATACTATTCCAATGAGCAGAGCCTACTGGGAATATAGGAACTACACTACACCTCTCTCTTGTTGTGTTTGCTATGTTAGCCCTAAGTGGCCATGGGTATGCCTAGATGTGGGTTCATTGCTTATTGTGCCACTGAATTCAAGCTAGGGGAGAAACCTCAAAACCGGTTCTAGGATGCTTGTTTCTGGTCCTGGGAGTTCGGGCTGGACTTTTCCCAAGCGGGGCAGGGTCAAGACTGATTTGCATATGTCTGGGTTCAAACTGGGGTGGAATAGTGAACAAAACAACAATGGGTTTAACACAGACCTGTTGACTGGGGTGAATGGGTGAAAAATTTAAGCACTCCGCCCATCAAACTTGTGTTTGCTAGGTTCACCCTAAGTGGCCAAGGGTATGCCCAGACATGGTCCCTAGCTCACAGGGCCACTGAATTCAAGCTAGCTTGGCTGATGAGGGATGATACCCTAAAACCAGTCCCGGGATGTTTGTTTCTGGTCCAGGAAAGACCTGGCCTGGCAGTTTGGGCTGGACATTTCCCATAAGTAGCAGGGTCAAGACTGGTTTACATATGGCTGTGTCCAAACTGGGGTGGTATAATAAGCAAAAGAACAATGGATTCAACCCAGATCCAGTGACTTGAGGTGAGTGGTTGAAACGTTTCAGCACTCCATCCATCATCTTGTTGTATGTGCAGTGGGAAAATGACAACTTTTTTGAGAAATTAAATTTAAAATCCAACTTCACCATAAGTTGTGTTTTTAAATTGTGATTCGAAAGACATCACATTTGGAGGTCCCATGTCTTCCCAATTGAAAATTACATTGATTAACTGTAATGAGGCAAATCCCAATGTTATCCTATGGGAAAGATAGGCCTTGCAGTAGCCAGAAACGTATTTCAAAACGAGGACATGTAAAACTTAAAAGTGCAATGCTTACTTTTTAAATATAGTGCACCCTGCCCATTGGCTACTGTGGGCCTACCTTACGTGTGACCTACGTATAATAAAAGGGAAGGATTGATCCTGGTAAGTTGTCTACATGGCAGTTTAAAACTGCACACTCAGGCTGCAGACCCCGGAGGTCTGCAATGCCTACTCTGGGTTCCAAATCTGTTTAGTAAATGAAATAGTATTAGCAGGTTAAAGAAGTTTATATACAAAATAAACTAAACTGAACATTTTAGAACACTCTTTGTGGAGGACTCGGAAACAGGAGGCTAAAAATTAAGTTGGTATCTTTATTTTGATTTATGGGAGCAGCACAAGTACATCAAAAGGAATTTAGTATGGACTAATGCTGACCACAATGAATAAATGTCATGTCGCCTTTTACAAATAAAACTACATTTTGAAACGTTCTAACCATCCGAATAAAATTACAAATTTGATTTTTGCCACTGTTGTCATTTGTGAATTAAATTAAATATTTCACAATTTATGTATTCAATATGCACTTGTTTCTGTATTTTTGTGCATTTTTTTGAGGTTCAAAACATAAAAACTGCTTACATGGGGCTCCACTGAAGTCAAAAGGTTAAGAACTATTGATCTAGTGCATTTAAGTCAACATCCTATCACTTCTCATAAAATGTATATCAATCAAAGCTTCCTCCATTATGTTATATGGGTGGTATCATTTGAAATAGAGTTTTGTTTAGAAGGGTCCAACAATATTATGTGTATGCTCTAAGCCGGCACAATTATTTTAACTATCATCTTCTAAGTTTATATTCGAGCTTCACTTCCGTTCTAGCAAAAGGATAAATATTTAGAACAAAACTGTTTGCATAATTTAGAGAGAGTGCAGGAACATTCTAACCACCTTTTCTATTCTCCAGAGGAAGTGAGCCTTCTGAAGTTAAATAGGTCATTACATTCTTATCTGTGGACAATGGGGAGAAAGCCTTCTCCTCTCATGACAACCTCAGCTGCCAACATTTATCTTGAACTTCTATGTTTTTATGAAACCTCAGTAGTTCCCTCATCTCTGGATGCTCAGACACCAAGAGAATCCACTTTATTATGCACAGAATTGTTTTCGATAGATTTCACAGCAGACAGGTAAGCAGTGAACATTATTAATATACTTTTTTGTCCTCATAATGCATCCGCTACAGAGATCTGCATTTGACCCCATGATCAAAGGTTCACATTTTGGCCACTCTGCTTTTCCTCCTTTAGAGGTCAATAGAATAAACACCATTGAGTTGGGTAACAATTAACATATCTTATCTTTTATTACGCCAAAAGATTCCCATGAAGGTGAATGTGCACTTTGATATCACACAGATCAATCGTCTCTGCGTGCTGTCCCTCTCCCACTTTTTGAAGTGTATTATAATATATGCATATTGAATCTCTTTTTCATGGAGTAGCTTGACCCAACCAAAATGTATAACTCCAAAGATATCAGCTCACTCTGCAGGGACTATAACAAGGGGAAGAGGAATAGTCAGATGGCATACCTGTAGCAGTTATTGTTGTACTTGTTGTAGCTGCCCAGAGCAGTAAGGCACCCTTGGCAGATGGCATATGAGAAAAAGATCTGGGTTCCGGCATCCATCCATACCTGGAAGAGAAAAAAAGTTATGAGAAGTGGATTTTGATGTTTGGGTGAGTGGCACTTTCTGCTGTGTTGACTCTTATTTCCTCCTTGAAGCAACAAAAACTACCAAGAACAAAATTAAATTGATATTTCAGAAACATATCTGTCAGTTGTTCAATTTGATACAGGTATTCTATTCACCCAATTCACAGAATGCAAGTGCAGAGTCAGCAGTGAATAGTAAAATGAGACCAACATTATGATATAGAATATATCTTTATGGCTAGTTGTTATTCCTCAGCTGTATACCCTGCGATAGAACCACAACTTTTAAGAGTTAATGACAGCCATATCTCAGAACTCACCTCTGGATCGACCACTCCATCATCCACTTCACCATTGCAGGACCACTGAGCACCACCACAAGCCCCCCCCAATGCCTCCTTCTGTAGCTGGAACAAAGAGACACAGACCCAATGGATGGACGCACTCAACACCACCCAGCTTGAGCCTGAGCTGGCAATTAGCCTGGAACAAGTAGTCCAGAACTTCACCACATGGATCATCAATTCCGCCGACCTAGTTGCCTCCATCAAACCAGCCAAGACCCACAGATCCACCAAACAAGTTAACTAGTACACCCTCCCTAGACCTCAGGACAATACAATGTTGCTGCAAATAACTGGTGAGAAGATGGTGCACCAGCAGAGACACCACAGAGAAAACCACTTTCAAGTCAGTCCTCAACAAATACCACCAATCACTCAAAGATGCAAAAAAAGACCTCCTTGCAGACAACATCAAAACAAGCACCAATCACACCATGGAACTCTTCAGCATCGTCGGAGAGTTCTCCTGCCAAATGGCCACTAAAACCATGTTCCCTCCCTTCACAGCAACTATGCAACACCCATGCAGACGTCTTCCACAACAAGATATCCACCATTTACATGGACTTCGAGCCCAGCCAACCACTTCCACAGCCTTCCACATCCAATAATGTCTCCCCTGATAAGCCACTCACCGCATGAGAACAGATCACCACACAGAACACCACACCCATCCTGAATTCCATCCTCTCGTGAGCACCCACTGACCCCTGACACCACTGCATCTACAACCTAGGGAGCAAATATATCAGCCGGCAACTAACCACCATTCTCAACAAATCTATCACAACAGCTATCTTTCTCGATACATGGACACATACGGAAGTCAGACCCCTCATCAAGAAACCCTCTGCTGAACCTGAGCGAATGCCAGAACTATTGCACCATCTCACTGCTCCCATTGCAAGTCAAAGTCCTCAAGAAGGTCATCAACCAGCATCTCACTGAACACCTGGAGAGAAACAACCTTCTAGATACCTCCCTATCCGGGAGAATGCCAACCACAGCATCAAGACTGCCCTGATCGCTGCCACTGATGGCATTCTTGCCCAACTCGGCAGACGCGAATCAGCTACCCTGATCCTCCTCGAATTCTCTGCAGATTTTAACACCATATCCCATCACACACTTGTGGTGAGACTGCAGCACATCGGTATCTAGGGAGGAGATTTAAGACAACTGCATCGTTCCTCACAGGACAAACTCAGAGAATCCACCTACCTCCCATTACCTCAGGGAGGAAGGTGTTATAGTTAGCTGGACATTAATCTCATACAAAACCATTGAAATTTCCCCGTTATAGTTAGTTCAGCTAACTATAACTTGCGTGCCCGCAATTAAGCATGGGTGAATTTTGCGAATTCGCGATCCACGACTTTGCGGATTTGCGAATTCGCGATCTGCAAAATTCGCGAATTTGCGGATTTTTGTTTTTTTGCGTGTTCGCAGGGTTTTTTGCGTGTTCGCGGGGCTTTTTGCGTCTTCGCAAGCCGCTTGCATAGCGAAGTTACCCATGCAGTCGTTTGTGGGAGAGGGAGAGAGAGATAGATAGATAGATAGATAGATAGATAGATAGATAGATAGATAGATAGATAGATAGATAGATAGATAGATAGAAAGAGAGAGAAAGAGAGGGAAAGAGAGAGGGAGAGAGAGAACGAGAGAAAGAAAGAGAGGCCGGATCTCTGAAGGGCCAGATTCCTGAGTTGCCCCTACAGAACATACAGCTTTTTATTTTTAGCAAAATGCATATGAAAATTGTGCTGTAAAGGTCTCTTTTAGTTTAACCCCTCCTGACAACTCAAAATGGGTGTATTTGCCATCCTCTCCCTTCTTCCTGTTTTTTATATCTGTAAGTGCTTCCTGATGAGGTTTAATTCCTTGGACAGGTGCCTCGTTACCTACTTGTAACTATTCTCTGACCCTGCTTCAAGGGTCAGAGCAGGGTCAGAGAATAGTTGCAAGTGGGCAACGAGGCACCAGGAAGCAATTAGCAGCAGGTGTCCAAGTTGAAGTTAATTTGTTTGTAATCCTTTTGTAAAAGGTTACAAAGAAATTAAATTCAACTTTTGCACCTGCTGCTGTAACCCTTGCTTGGCTGAAAAATCGTTCCCGCTGATTCGCGGATTTTACCGCGATTTCGCGAGATTCGCGGATCGCGAAATCGCGGAAAATCCACAAATTCGCCCGCGAAACGGATTTTACGCCCACCCTTACCCGCAATGAACTGCTGGTGATGTCACATATTACATCACTCATGACATGGTCAATGACATCACTCATGACATCACTGATGACATCTCAAATGACATCACTGATGACATCTTCCAGTAAATGTGTGTCTTTCTGAAAAATAAATATTTTTTATATATGTATATCTAAAGGTCGATGGAAGAATAAATGGGTAAATAAGTGTCTAAATGGATGTTTTGTTTTGTAAAATTGATTGTATAACTGACTTATCTTAGTGAATACATGTATTAGCGAGTAATGTTTAAATATGTGAATATCTGTATCAGTGTCTCAATTTGTGTATAAGTGGCTGCATGGGTTGGTGAGTAGCTACGTGAGTGTCTATATGGGTTATTAGTTGGTTTTTTGAGTATCAGAATGAGTGTCTGTATGATTTGGTGGGGGGTATTACTTAGCGCACAGATGCATGAATGACTGACTCACTGTATGTGTTTTGAAGACAGCATGTGTGCATGACTGTATGGGTGGATGAGTGTGTATGGGTGTGTTAGTGAGTGAATTACTTACTCAATAGTATCTTTATGAGTAACTACATATGTTTTAAACTAGTATATGCGAGTATTGATGTATATAAGTGAGTATATGTGAGAGTGAGAGATTGGAAGAGTTCCTGTATAAATAAGTATGTGTTTCTATAAGTGATTGTTTAAGAGAGTAAGTATGTGTACGTTTCTGTAGAGGTAAGTGTAGTGGTGTGTTTATAGCTGTATATGCAAGTAAATGGAAGTTTGATAGTTTATTTGCATGTGTGAGTATGTGTGTGAGTAACTCTATGGTTGATTATCATGTGTAACAGGATGTATAGGTGTATGAGTACATATGATGAGTGAGTACATGTATGAGTGACTATATAGAACTGTTGGTGAATGAGTGGATGTGTATGTAGATGTTGGAATTACTGAATAGGTTGTTGTAACTGGTATTGGTATCTCCATTCTTTTTAAAATTTTAGTTTCTATTTTTGAATGTGTGTATCAAAGGTTATATTAGGGTGAGAGGAGGTCTGCCACTCTTTCACAAGGATGATGTCATCAGTGATGTCATTTGAGATGTCTTCAATGATGTCATGAGTGATGTCACTGACCATGTCATGAGTGATGTAATATGTGACGTCATCAGCAGTGCATTGCGGGCGCGCAAGTTATAGTTAGCTGAACTAATTATAACAGGGGAATTTCAATGGTTTTGTATGAGTGAAATGTCCAGCTAACTATAACATGTGTGAAACCTATGAATGAATGAATGTCTTTATTGTTTAAGTTAATTAAAACCATAACAATATCAAAAAACAAATATAATGTCCCTATAAAATTATTAAAACGATATTTAATACAGTAAGAATTTCATTATTTTACAAGTCAGCTGAGGGTCTGTCGTGCCGAGACCTCTAATAATTGCACCTCTACACGTTCGGATACCTTTGTCATTAAAAGCCTTTTTCAGTAAAAGCATACTTTGCATTTTTAAGGTGGGACAGATGCATATTAGATGGATGATGTCTTGCCAGGCTTCACCACATAAACCACAAGATTTGACGCCACTATATTTCCACGACGGTTGTTCAGCTAGGCTTGGTAATACCCCAAATCTTGTTGCCAGTAACTTGAGTTTCAAGTGGGGCGAGTATGTTGCTCTGAGGTATTCCGCTGTCGAAGTGATGTATAGGATTCGAGAACCATCCAACCGTGTGATCTTTTACCTAGGGTACCTTTGTCTGCCAATAATGATTGCAGTTTAGCCGCCTTGTTTACTATGCTACGGAAGATTTGGAATGAAGGGTTCTTCGTCCATAGCTCCTTCGTCTCAGTGTCATCTAATGCCTTTTTTAGAAATTTACCGTAGCTTGAGTTTGGATCCTCCTGGGCTTGGAACAAGGCATCATTTAGCAGATTAGATCGATTCTGCCATAATTTATACCATGTTTTGATTGCTGCGTATTTTCTCCTAATTTCCTGCTTGATGAGGCCAAATTCAAGACGGACCTGTGCCGGGGCTGCTGACTGGGGTTATTTGAAGACTTTTTTATAGGCCTTTATTTGTAATGAGTCTAAGATTTTACTATCTTTTCCATTTAACACTATGCTTCCATACGTGATTGATGGTAGTAGATTTGCAGCCATCACAGAGATTAGAGGCGTAAATGAGGGGCCATATAGCTTCTTAGCAATAGCGCAAAAGGCATAGATATTTCCGTTTCCTTTTTTTTCAAGATACTGTTCCTGAGATTGAAAAGTCAGACTTTTGTTGATGTATACCCCAGGTACTTATAGTTTTTTACTATTCCAAGGCGCTTTTCTCCTAATTTGAAATGATACTGATGCTGTGTGCAGTTCGTGAACGACATAGTTTTTGTTTTGGTCTTGTTAATCTTCAGTGCGTTGGTATTAGAAAACATCAATAGTTCATTAAGTGCTCTTTGTAGGCCTACTCGGGTCAGGCTAAACAACACGGTGTCGTCTGCATAAGAGAGGTGCGTTATGGACAATATTCCCAGACGCGGCAGGTGTACATTTGCTTGATCCAATCGAGGTGAGAGGTCGGCCATAAAGAGATTGAATAAATGGGGGGCTAATACACAGCCTTGTTTTAATCGAATCTCAGTTGGTATTTTTTTGAATAATTTATTACCATTCGCTAGTTTTACACGGACCCAAGTATGCGTGTAGAGTTGTATGATGGGGCGTAATATTGTTTCCGGGAGCCCCAGGTTGTGTAGTTTGGTCCATAGTAGCCCACGATTCACTCGATCGAATGCCGAATTAAAGTCTATAAAACACACTTGTAGTGGTCTTCGCTGGCGTTTGCATTTATCGGCTATCGTTGCAAGAGCTAATATATTTGTTGTGGTGCCACAACCTTTACGAAATCCAGTTTGGTTTACAGGAATCAGGCCATTTGTATTAGACCATTCCACCAGGTCCTCCAGGATTTGTGTGGCAAAGTATTTCGCTTCCACGTCCATGAGTGCAATTATCCGGTCATTTGCCGGATCTGCCCTGTCACCTCCCTTGTAGATCGGATTAATGATTGACCCCTTCCAGCTTGTGGGAAGGGCATTTGTTATGGTGATTTCATTGTAAAGACCTTGTAGCGATTTTGCCCAGTAGTCTGGATCCGTCCTGAATATGGCCTGAGGGATGCCATTTGGACCTGGGGCGCCATCATTGCGGCACTTTTTTATTATTCTTGCAATATCTTCTAATGAATGGCTTTGACATTCCTAGGTTGTGGTGATGCCATGATCGAACGATCCTGGGGGATTCTTCCCTGTGAGTACTGCGATTAAAGCCTTGCTATTCGCAGTAATTGACTTATTCGCAAATGTTATTTGATCTTCAAATATTTTACTTAGATGGAGTGCCCATCCATTCTCTGATACCGAGGCGTTGTTGATCACTTTTTTGATCTTATCAATTTAGTGACTAGTTCCCAGAACAGCCTATTGTTTGCGCTTGTTTGGCACTAAAAAGTAATTCCGTCCAGAGGCTTTCCTGTTGTACTTTATGATCCTTCCAAATTTGGATTTTATACTGCCTCTTGGCGATCTTTATATCCCGCCATGTATGTTTAGGGATTTTCTGTGTATTGTTTTTCCTCACCATCTTTCCCAATTCTTTTCTTAACAAGTAGGCTTTCCTAGACATATTTGTTTTGGGCTTAAGCCTGCTAGTCTGTGCATAATTGATTGTTGGTGCCTTAAGCAATAGTGTTTTCGCAAAAATAGACCAGCATTCTACTGTGTTTTTGCCTGTTGTAGTCTTGGCTTCCACTATTTCTTTTGCTAATGCTGATAGTTCAGGTAGGGTTTCTGCTGACCATCGAATTCTTTTGAGGTTTGTTATGGTCAACTGATCCAACTCAGCTGGTGCCGCATGGTGTTTTTGGTAACCTATTTCCAATTCAAATACCTGATATGCATAATCACTTCGGGTGGAATATTTGATCTTATATTTCATCACGCGCGCAAGTAAAGGAAGAGTTGGAATTGTATAGTCTAGAATTGACTGCCCGTGAACGCCCTGATATGTCCAGCGCGGGGGATTGTCCTCTTTTGTTATGCCATTTAGAACTCGAAGTCCTAAATGTTCTAGTGTCTGGACCAGTCTTGTCTCCCTATTAGTGCGGATGCTTGTGGAGGAACGGACCATTGCTCGTTGTCTGCTATCAGCTGATCATCATCATCTGGTGTATGGATTAAATATGAATTAAAATCGCCAGTTATTATTATCTCCCATTCTGGATTATCAAATTTGAAAGAGTCGACTAGTGACATTAATGTTTCGGATTGTGCCTTTTTTTTCCTTGCATTTGGATGAATGTAAAGATTTATTAAAATTACTGTTGTTTTATTTTTTTGCCCCTGTACCATTTTTATTACTTGTTGATCAGATGTCGTACTCTGTAATTGTTCTGTATGAATATTTAGCGCGGTTGATATATAAGTTGCTAAGCCGCCCTTCGGTCTACCATAATTGTGAGTTCTGGTTGCTTTTACTTGGTGGAGTGTATAGTTGGCTACATCCTTACATTCCATCATCCATGTTTCTTGCAGGGTGATGATGTCATAATGCTCTCAATATGCTGGGGCTGTGTCTTCCTCTAATTCCTTTTTGGCACCGGCAATGTTCCACAATGGAAATTTTATGGTACTGTTGATGGTGCTTTTGCGCTTTGTGGCAAGTCATTCCATATTCCGAACATTTAAGGCTGTGGCTATCCAGTTCCATTTATTGCCCTCTTGTTGTAGAATAGGACTCACTGTTGCGTCTCTGGCAGGGTTTGTTTTTCCTCTTGCGTTACGGAGTACTGAGAACACAGGTAAGTTCTAATGTTCCTATTTTTTTAACCGCATGCTCGCTACCGCAATTCCGCTCCTGTGCTGAGTTTTTTAAAACTGCACTTTACGTGACGAGCTGGGCTCGTCATCAGCGTCGAGGAGGCTACGCCATGACGAGCTTAGCATGTCATCAGCATGGAAGGGGTTAATCTTTGTCTCTGTTATTAGGGGTGAGGGATATCGTCTCTTTATTGGTCTTGTCATTGTGATACCCCAACATTTGTCTGGAATTCATTATTAATGCTACAATGTCTTCATTTTTTCAAGTTGATAATGTTTTTTCCATACTATTATTCTCTTCTTTCTCGATAAATTCAATTGACAACAGATCAGAGGTAGTCAAATGCTTTAATGTAGGAATTTCAGCTATTAGTTTTAATAAATTCCCTCTATTGAGGAGGTCTTGTTGCCCGTGAGAAATATAATCGGGAGTCAATATGATCTGTTTACTACAACTATTTTCTCGATTATTGCTCAGATGTTTGACACTTGGTTCGGCGTGTTGGAGTATCTCTCTTTGAGTGGTTCCATGTCTGTCACCTGCCCGCTTGTTGATTTTAATTATAATGTTTTCATTGGGTACATCTTCTTCCAAAGGTATTATGTGCTCCTTCTCAGTAATGCCCTTTATTTGCACTGGGTTATTCTGATCATCAGTTGATGGCTTCAGTATGCAATGTCAACATAGGCCTCATGGGAAAGGGGGTGGACTAGCGATAATACATAGAGACAAATTTGCCTGCAGAGTATCAGAGGGTGGTGTCATTGACTGCGAAAGCACTCACTTTAATTTACAAATTACACCGAATAAATCACTATCAGGCCTACTAATATATCGCCCTCCGGGCAGTCCTGGTCAATTTACAGGATCACTCTTAGAGAACACCATTGCCTTAGCCTCGTTTGCACCCAATTTTATCCTACTGGGGGATTTAAATTTTCATTTTGATGACCCATGTGAAAAGGGGGCTATGGATCTTAAAATCCCTGGAGCTGGAGCAAAAAAATGAAGATGCCACTCATATTAAAGGGCATCTTCTTGACCCCATATTTACGAATGTTTCACATTTGGTATCAAGGCTCCCTCCCTCTACCTTGGTCTGACCATTTTTTGGTCCCATTTGAGTGGCAAATTAATACTGACCTTCCACAGATACAGGCACCACGCACTTTAGAGAGAGTGTGGTCCAAACTCCCTTTGGAAAGCTGGACTCACAGACTGGAGCAGACAATTTCCCCTTCGGATCCTGACCCCGTAGAGACCTCTCAAACTGGCTCAATAGCTCCCTTGACTCCATCCTTCCCAAAAAAACACTGGAAAAGAAGAGCAGGGTTTTTAAAACTCCTTGGTACACCCCTGAACTTAGAGAATTAAGGAAAATATGCAAGAAATCCGAACGCACTTGGAGAAAAGATTGGGCCTCCCACAATAAATTAGAGTATAGAGCAACCATGAGGACCTACAAATTATCCCGGGAATTGGCTCAAGCCGCTTACTATGAGGAAAAAATCAGAACTTCTTCTAATTCATCTAGAGAGACATTTAAGATTGTTAAAGATCTCCTTAAAGCACCAAGCCCCCCGACGGTGCAAGTGGCATCGGAAGCTAGGTGCAATCAATTTGCCGCTTTCTTTGAGAGCAAAATTCAAAATATACTAAAAACTCTGCCGCAGAGCGACCAATCCTTTGACCTAGCTCACTCTTTGGCCTCTTCTTCCGGCCCTCGCTTTGACTCGTTTGCCCCGATTTCAGAGGACGACCTCCTAAAAATTCTGCATAACGTAAAGAGTGGTTCTCCCAATGACCCTGCTCCTATGCATATTATGAATCGGGTAGCTGCCACCATTGCCCCAATAATCACAGACCTTCTTAATGCCTCCTTGACTCAGGGAATTGTCCCGCCCAGTTGGAAGCGGGCCATGGTCAAAGCGCTCCTTAAAAAACCAGAGCTCGATCCCGCCGAGTTGACTAACTTCCGACCAATCTCGCTGCTGCCGGGTATCAGCAAGATGGCAGAGAAAATAGCCAATCAGCAGCTTTTATCTTTCCCCCCAGGGCAGGGAACAGAGTCTTCCCTATTAGCAGTCGTGGAGGAGGCAAGGTGCATCTTGGATTCAGGTGGATCAACGATGGTGATCCTCCTGGATCTAAGCGCAGCCTTCGACAAGGTGGACCATAAGATCTTAATCCATCGTCTGAGCAACATGGGAGTGTTAGGGACAGCACGGCGATGGCTCACATCTTTTTTGGAGAATCGGACCGTCCAGGTTTGAAAAGGTGCAGCACGCTCCCAATTAACCCCCCTCGAGTGTGGGGCCCTACAGGGCTCATCACTGAGCCCTACCTTATTCAAAGCTTATATGGCCCCCCTGGAGGATGTGGTGAATCCATTTGGGATTAAAGTAGTCACCTACGCTGACGACACCCAACTGGTCGTCTCGGTCTCCCAAGAAAAACATTGCGCGGAAAATCTTCCCTCTTGTCTCTCAGAAATCCACTCATGGATGATTGGCTCACGACTTACTTAAATTGAATGGAGCTAAAACAGAGCTTATGCTGCTAGGCCACCATATAACATCCTTACAATGTTTGAGCATGAGCTTTTACATTAAGTCGACATTGAATCAGTGACATCACTTCTTTTAAATCATATTTGATAGTGGAAGTGACATCACACGTGGTTTAACCTTACTGTCAGGCAGGGGCCCTCTACCCCCCTCCCCCCCCCCCATCCCCGGGAGGGGGGGCTC
This sequence comes from Lissotriton vulgaris, assembly GCF_964263255.1. Lineage (NCBI taxonomy): Eukaryota > Metazoa > Chordata > Amphibia > Caudata > Salamandridae > Lissotriton > Lissotriton vulgaris. The sequence continues at coordinate 71,722,307 of NC_141686.1, forward strand.
AAGTGATCCCAGGGTGGGCGCCAGGTTCAGACCCAAAGAAGCATGATGTGCTCTGTAATGGGCAATCACTAACATCTTTTGTCATTTATATCCTGGCTTGGAGAAGGTGTAAAAAGGGAAGGGACTCCGAATATTCTTGAAATCCCCCACCTCTATTTCTAATATTCACACTCTGGATACTGTTACATGCTAGTAAGGCCTGCTTGGTCAGAATAGTATGTTTGGCAATCATGAACTTTTGATTGATTTTTAAACCGGTAAAACTTAACTGCAAGGTTGAAATAAGTCTAGACATATTTAAAACATTGCCAGTGTAATAGAATAATTGTGAAATACTTTGAGGCAACCCCCACTGATTTCTTTTTTTTGAGTGGGAGGCGCGCAGTATTATAATTGTAGAAGTCCACTGCTGAAGGGTGTCCATTCACGACATTAGACTGAAGAGTCAAGGGCATGGCTATCATTCCGTAGCTCTGGAATTGATCTATAATGCAACAGTGACACCTGAAGGCACCCAGCAGTGGTACCTCTATTCTCCGCAGAGGAAAATAAGCTTTGCCTGTCAGAGGACGACAGGCTTGAGTAAAGCATCACTAGCAACCAGTGGCCTACCAAAAGCCCCAGCCGGCCGGGGCGGAGGGGACGTGTTCGTGCTCCAGGAACGACTTAAATGTGGTGTTCTGCAATACGTTGATACCACACAGTCATCGACTGTTTGAGAAGTATTTCCGACACCCCCAGCCAGCAATCCCTATGCACCTTCAGAGGTGCAGCCACCTCTGAAGGTGCTGCTCTCGTTTCATCCTAGGTATAAGTGGCAGAGAATTAGGAACACATCTGACTCACCATAAACCAAACACCAACATCTTCATCCAAAGTCATTTTGAGGGCACAAAATTTCCCAGTGTTTACGGCCTAGCTCTGCAGGATATCTAACGCTGTTTGCCACATGTCTACCACTGACAGCTAGCTGCTATTTTCATTAGCAGATGCTGACCCCTCGCTGTGCAGAGAATGGGGGCCCACGGGTCTCTCAGCAGAGCCTGCGGCAGGCTCTGTCTGGGGAATTAGCGCACAGTGGCTGCGGTAATTAGTTCTGGGCTTTTTGTTGTATTTACTTCTTTCAATTAATCATGCTCAGCTCATAAGCAGCAGGAAGATCTGCCATTTGCTTGTGCATCCATCCGAACCAATCCCATCAGTTCCCAGATTTAGCTATAGCAGCAAAAGTATAAACAAAGGCACATTGACTCGATGACACACACACATCCCTGCACACAGCAGATTTATCTGGCAGAAATGTGCAGAGCGTATGATATGTGCTCGTTTTCACTGTGAGATTTGTTATTGAGTGCATGCTTCAAAGCGCAGAGACACATATGCACTGCACTGCAGTCAGATCAGAGTCAATTAGTTAACGGGCTCTACCACGAAAAATGTAATGACATGCCTTCCCCCTTTCACTCGACCTTTTTAGGCGTGACTTGCACGATTTATGGCAATTGAGGGACTATGGGGTTGATATGTATATTGCATTGCAGTAGGCTGAGAGACCCTCACGGGTGTGTAGCCGCACTTTACAAACCCCTGAATGATTGATTGATGTGTGCCAAAATAAGGCTTTGTGTTGTCCTTGGGTAACACAAGTCGTTGAAAGACAACGCACGTGCTTACCTTGGATTTACTAAGCCAAGTAAAGCCACAAAGTAACACAACACAGCGGATAGTGCTGCCTTGCGTCACCTTAGATCAGGTAGGTGTTTCATGGTTGGAGCATGGGTGATTTCTTGCATACATCCATGTACCCAAACCTGGGTTTACGCCAAAATAGTGCGCCGACCCGACACAGATGCAACAAGGAGACACACCTTTATTTCTCCTTATTAATTCCTCTTTCTACATGTGCAACATTCTGTATCACCCATAGAAAGATGAATATGCCTCTAAGGATTGTTTTCATGCAGAAAGGTACTAGGGCTGGGCGTAGTTTGCAAAGCCTAGCTTTGCGAAGCTACGCAAAGTGCACTTTGCACTACGGGAGCTATGTTCGCACTGTGCAGGATGCCGTTTTCAATGATTGCACAGTGCGGACAAGCATCCGGCACTATGCAATCATTGAAAACGGCATCTTGCAGAGTGCGAGCTGTAGTTTTCTGCCGCTCGAGTGATTTTTACTCGAACGGCAGCTTTCTCAAGGCGGACTGGTAGTATCTCATCGCGAGCGGTTGCGCGCGTACGCGACCAGTCGCAAAGAGAAACCTGACCACCTCGCGTTGAGAATCTCGCCAGGAGGTTTATTTTCCATGCTCGCGTTCAGCAACTTGATGTTGCTGATCGTGAACGAGGAAAAAGTCTTGCCGGGATGTCATTTTGCTTGCTCCCGGTCACCAACTTGACGTTGAGGACCGTGAGCAAGCAAAAAATGAACGCTGCGAAGCTACGCAAAGTGCACTTTGCACTACGCGAGCTATGTTCGCACTGTGCAGGATGCCGTTTTCAATGATTGCACAGTGCGGACAAGCATCCGGCACTGTGCAATCATTGAAAACGGCATCTTGCAGAGTGCGAGCTGTAGTTTTCTGCCGCTCGAGTGATTTTTACTCGAGCGGCAGCTTTCTCAAGGCGGACTGGTAGTATCTCATCGCGAGCGGTTGCGCGCGTACGCGACCAGTCGCAAAGAGAAACCTGACCTCCTCGCGTCGAGAATCTCGCCAGGAGGTTTATTTTCCACGCTCGCGATCAGCAACTTGATGTTGCTGATCGTGAACGAGGAAAAAGTCTTGCCGGGATGTCATTTTGCTTGCTCGCGGTCACCAACTTGACGTTGAGGACCGTGAGCAAGCAAAAAATAAACGCTGCACTACGCTACGCGTGTTTGCACTGTGCTACGTGCAGTTCGCGTAGTGCAAAAGTAACGCAAACTACGCAAGAGTAGCATAGGGCTTGGCCCAGGCCTGAACGGTACCCCTTCCTGCGCAAAAACAATTCTGCCCGTAAAGCAGATCCTGCACCGGCTCTAAGCAGCACACACTGCACCGGTGCAAGGAAAGAGCAGAAATGCTCCAGTATCTTTGTAAATAGGGAGCATTTCTGCCCTCTCCTTTTCACCTCAACACAGCACAGCAAGTTGCCTTGCTGCATTGCATGAAAGATTGGTAAAGCTGGCCCTACTTACTGTTTGTTTGGAGAACATTACAAGGTAGGAATTTATTGGGATATCTGCATTATCCATGTCAGTGCGGGGCTGCCTGGTGGTAACATCCACTTTTTCAAAGTGAGGGCTATTTGTGTTATATCCTTCCTGGCATTTCACTTATTTATTGCGTGGTAATATTTCTCAACAGGATAAATACAATATGCTAATATTGAAGCACAATAAAATAATTAAATAGATCTTGTTTAGGTATTGCTAGTATTCTTGTGTTCCAATGGCAAATATTTAATTTGTGTGAAAGCAAGAACCCAAAAAGAAGACATCATAAACAATAAATCAATTTTGAGAGCAGAAAAAGAAAAAAAAATAGTTCAGAATAAAATGTGCAACATTCTATAGCTTTTCCCCATGTCAAATGCCCGGGTGCTTTTCATTTGATTGAAAGCAAAAATATGAAAATTGGTATATATTTACCCAGTTAGTTCTTTATGAGCTGGAACCAATTTTTTGTTCTGAGATTTTATTTAACAAATCAGTTAATTCTCTGAGCTGTAGTGTTCATTAGTCAATTAACAGGAAAGTTGGGACATGGTGCTCAGGTGTTTGGTGTACATGGATGATGTTGCAAAGTGAACTGTGTCGCATATTTGGAGTAAGGAAATGAAAGCACAAAATGGCAGTGCAGAACATGCATGAATATAGCAAAGTCGCTAAGAACAGGATGGATATAGTGAGGGCTCTTCACCCACAGGTGACATTCTAGAGAGGGTAATATATGAATGGGCATGAAAACTGAAGTTTTCCATCACTCAATTGAATTGATTTCTCTAAAGAGAAATCAATGCATTGAGATCCATCTCTACTCGAGTTTGGTTTAGTCAAAAAGGATCTACAGATGAAGGACATCATTCAGAGATTGGCAGATTGGTTGAAGTGTTGTCAGATGGGAATTCACCCACTGTGCCAAGCCCACGGTTCCTCTGCCTCATTTGGGGGAGAGGGATGTGCCAGGTTTCTGACAGAGTAGCCTCAGCAGGTTCTGTTGTCACACACCCTTTTCTGTCCACTCTTTCACTCTGGGACAGCCAGCAAGAATGTGTTGGACAGCCCACCCTATTTAACACCGTCCTTTCACTGCACATTTTACTTTTCTGGGAAGACCATGTGCACCATGGCTGACCCGAACAGGAAAAATTATAAATGCCCCCCAGGAGCAGGAAAATAACTTCCTGCCTGTGAGGGCCTATCATTATTTGTATTTCAAAAATTAACTGTCTAATTGGGAGCTTGTTTCTGAAAGACATAAAATTGCAACCTACCAATATTATATGGTGGCCAGCTGGCATCGCAATTTTCAAGTAAGTGCTACTGAAACATTGATAGGAGCACTTTCGGCACATGTATGCCCACTACCCTGGCAAGGATCTCTGGGATCTCTGAATTCAATGGACAGCCCCTCACCAGAGAGGGAGAGGTGAGGTCTCAGAGAACCAACTGACTCGCGAGTCAGCTGAAGGACAGTAAATTAAACTCTAAGTGCTGTCCAGCTGGATGTGTCTGCTTATATGCTGCATGTCTGGATCGTTGTTGTGTGGAGCTGTGTATGTGTGTGAGCATTTATGTTTATCCATAAGACAAAGACTAGCCAGAGTCCACTGTCCATTGCAAGAGCAATGGTGCTATGGGTGTAAAGAAGCCAAACTCTGTCCAGAGTGCGTGATCAGATTTGTAAATGGGGGGGGGAGGGGCGTGGCTTGTCACCCGATGGAAATGGCGGCGGCTCAATGAGGCTCTCCGGACCGGTATGGCGGTTTTGCACCTCGTGTTCAACTAGCACGAAGTTATCCAGAGGACAGCTTCTCTAAAGTTCTCTGGACAAAGATGTGACCCTGCTCGCACCATTTTAGCGCATCAAAGCAGCGCAATTTTAAGGTACATTGCTCCATGCGATATTGGGGCTGCCATCTTGAATCATGGCTCGCGCCGCACAAGCTATCCTCACACGGGGCGAAAATGGTTCTTTTTTATATGAACCTTAGCTTTTACCATAACTTCATTCTAGTCCTCTTCTTCTCAAAGACTTCAAGCGGCTCAACAACCCAGTTTCGATGTGGTTGTAGCCGCCATTTTGTGAACAAATATCAGCAAGGTATGAGGAACATTTCCTTTCCTATAAAGAATATGCCTGTATGTTATGCATCCTTTCAATGCATGATGCCTTAACCAGGAATTCCTTCTTCATTTTTCCTTCTCTTTACTTTTCATATTAGTATATGTGTGCTACAACAATATGAAATGAGAACTATGGCAAAAAATTATTTTATTTTATTAGTGCTCAAGTGACTATATTGGTCTTCAGAGTCAAAATGCCTCAATTACTTCGTGGATAATATTTTGACGCAGTATCTCTCTAGATTGCACAGTTTTGTCCGTATTTTTATATTACTGGCTACATTTCTTTTGAAACAAAGCTTGCTACTCGTTTTATTGCCTGCTTCTTAACAACTTCTCGGATCTTTCTCCAAGACTCCCCTTTACACTCAGCTCCAAGGTTGATGGGAAGATCGAGAGGATCCCTTTCTACTTTATCTAAGCCTAAATGCTCCTTCATCAAAAACTCAACACTTTTCACTGAACTTTCCAAACTGAAGATTCAGGATTACTTAAGTCTGAGAGCTATAGTACAGACATGGATTCCACTCAAGCACCACCAGGGAAATCCAATGTGAAACACTTAAAAAAGGATCTCCCTACACCTCCTAAACCAGCCTCACCAGTTTCAATGGAGTTATTGTTACAAGAAATAAGAGCACTTAGACCCTTTGTTGAGGAAACTTATACCAAATTACAGCTCCTTTCAGATAGCTGGTCTCAACTTGATGCAATACTTACAGCAGTGGAGCAAAATGTCTCCTCAATTAAAGATACCACTAAGAGCGTTAGCCACCTTCATTCTCAAGTGTCAGTCCTTCAAAAGCAGGTTGAGGACCTCGAAAACCGCAATAGGAGAAACAATTTATGTATTTATGGCTTGGTGGAAGGAGCGGAAGGTACAGACTCGCTTGCTTTTTTTAAAATCCTTCCTTCCCAAAATTCTTCACATGCCAGAGGACACTGTGCCTAACATACAATAAGCACATAGGTTGGCCGTCTGCCTTCAAATGCTTCACCTTCGCAGAGACCAAGAGGAGTCATTCTTTACTTCCTAATATATACTGATTTCTTAAAAGTCTTGGAAGCAGTCATAGCTACTCAATGGATTTCCAGGTCTGGTTCGGCATTGTTTTCTGACAGGTTTATGCCAAAGCTGCTGCAGCCAGACGCAAAGCCTTTCTCAACATGAGACCGTATCTTCGCTCAATGGGAGCCAGATACGATCTCTTTTACCCTTGTCTTTTTAAGGTTAAGTACAAAACAGAAAAACAACATATGAGATCAAATACGGCTACACATCTTTATTAACTAACACAAGACTGATCATATGGACTCTTCAGGACCTTCCTCATAACATATTACTTGACTTTTCTGAACGTTATGAGTTCTCATCCATTTCCTTATTCCAGTTTATATGATGTTCATTTCACACATAGGTTGATCTCTGAACTTAAATAGCTTCACAGTTTATTATTGCTGTTTTTGCATGTTCTCGTTTATTTTATTATGTTCCACTGTTCACCTTTTCATTGTTTTACTTCATACATTAATATTAAATATCTTACTCTTCGCTTTCACAGATATATCCACGTTGTGGCGTGATCCTCCCCCGGTTTTGGCCTAGTCAACCCTGGACGTGTCGTCTGTTCCATGTGGTACCATCCCTCCCTACATCCATATTCCTTTTTTGTAAGGATTCCCATATTATTCTTTTTTCTGGTGTCTCTATTATTAGTGTCTTTTCTTCTCTATCTAGCCTCACAAATATCAACGCCATTTCTCTTCCTGTCTTTCCTATTCCTCCTTTCACTCACATTCTATCGAAGACATCACCTTACATAAACATGTTTCCTTCTCGTTTTTATGGCTTGCTTCGACTAACTGTTTCTTTCCCTTGCCTTTATCTTAATATTGATTTGATCACGCATCTGTTACTCTTGTTTCTCTATATTCTCTATTGTGTTTTCATTGAATTGGATTTGTGCTTCTTGCTATTTCCGTTTTTTGATCTTATATGCCATTAAAACTGGTCTCCTGGAACGTTAGGGGTTTAAATTCACCTATCAAAAGACAGAGAATTTTAACTCACCTAGCCAAACTGGATGCTGATTTAGTATTTCTCCAAGAGACGCACCTCACAGACATTGAATAATTAAAAATAAAAAAGGGTTGGGTGGGGGAAGTATTCTTCTCGCAGGGTGACGGTAAAAGTAATGGAGTTATGATACTTTGTCGCTTCCAGTTAAATTTATATCACAAGATTCTGATGCTGAGGATTGATGGCTTAATGTTAAATTGCTCTTGAAGGGTGCTCCAGTCTCTTTCCTTAATGTGTATGCTCCCACTGGTGGTGACTCCTCTTTATGGACCTCATTTTCTAAGCAAAATACTCAATGTATTGAAGATAATTTTATACTAGCGGGTGATTGTAATCAGATTTTTGACCCATTTATAGATCGAAATTCCAAAGTTGCTTTTATCCCCAACAAGCCCCACAAATCTTTTGTTCATACTATTACTCAACATAAACTCTTAGATGAATGGATATTATGTAACCCTACTACCAGGGAATATACCTTTTATTCACCTGCTCACCACACCCCATCACGGATAGATTACTTTTTTGTATCGCATAATATTTTACAAGCTCTCACAAACGCTGAAATCGGTCCTATTCTCTTATCGGATCATGCCCCTGTTTTAATTGACCTTGATATCTTGCTCAGTGTAAATGCTCCTGGAAGGTGGCATTTTAATAATGCTCTTCTTCTGGATCAAGTATTTACCTCTTCCTTTACCACCTTTTTCAATGAGTATTTTGAGTTAAATCAAAGAGAGTCCCTATCATTTTCAACTATCTGGGATGCATTTAAGGCCTTAGCAAGAGACATCATTATTGGTTTTGTTGCCAAGAAACAAAAAATTGCACGTTAACATTTCAATTACCTCTTTCAAGACATAAAGAGACTGGCGCACTCGTACTACACTTCTCACTTGAAAGATTGTCTAACAGCCTTCATAAACGCTAAACTTCAATTGAACAAGAAGTCAGCCTCGACGACGCTCACGATTGTTTTTGGGCTAATGAATGAGTCACTGAATTTGAGCATCAACTAGTTCGAGCGACCATGTGTGTGTTACTATGCAATCGCCCCGAAGGGCACAGGGGTCCCTTGAGTGAGCTGCAGACCTGTGCCCAGCCATGCAACTATTTTACAATGGCGCCAGCAAGCTGCCAGCGCCGTTGTAAAATAGTTACAAGTTAGCTTGCACAGGAAGCACTTAGATAAAATAAAGCAGCACCTGCTTCGTTTTATCTAGTGGTTCCTGTGCAAGCTAACTTTGTAACTATTTTACAACGGCGCTGGCAGCTTGCTGGCGCCATTGTAAAATAGTTGCATGAGTGGGGGTTCAACTTTTGAACCCGTTACGTTCGCGGATTTTTTTTTTGCGGATTTTGCGGGAAATCCGCAAAATTCGCGGATTGCGGATTTCCCAAAAATCCGCAAAATCCACGAGCGTAACGGATTTCCCGCTCACACTTAACTACATGGCATCCTCTTTAGTTGTCCTGGTGGGGTCGTCTGGACACTATAAAGATGATGCTCTCCCCCATAGTATTATATACTACTTCTAACATCCAGGTACCTGTTTCTGCTAAATTATTTTAAAAAGTCAATTCTTCTTTACCTTCTTGTGGAATAATAAGAGACCCCAAATTTCTATTTCAAAATTATCCCGTCCTAAAACGGAAGGAGGAGTTAACTTTCCCAATTTTCCGACATATCAAAAAGCATTCCTTCTTCTTCAAGCTTCATTTTGGCTGCTCGACTCGACAGAAGATTGCCATTTATGGACTTCAATCGAACGCCTATTTTTAATTCCCTTCTCCTTTCAGGAATATCTTTCCTTATCACGTAAACCACAATCCCTATCCACCCCCATAATTAAACTTACTTCTAAGCTCTTGGAATCAACCTCTCCTTCACCACACACTACACTAGATTATTTTCTCAACGCAACAATTTGGCACAATAAAAATGTGATAATCCGTAATAAACCTATCTATTGAAAGACTTGGGGAAAAAAGGGATTAATTTGGATACATCGATTATTTTCACAATCAGAATTTCGACCCTTTTCTACACTTAGTCAGTCATTCAGTTTACCTTCTTCTTTTAAGTCTAAATGTAACCTTCTTAAACAAGCTGTGTTAGATACATTCTCTCAGTTTACCGATGCACCTGTTAATATTAACACTACTGATTCATCGGAACGTCTCCACACTTTATTATGTACTTTGCCCAAAGCATCCACTATCTACAGCTACTTACAAGATATTGAAACTATTAGACAAAAATCTAAGACAGAGGTTGCATGGGAACACTATTTTAAAACATATTGGCCATCGTCTCTCTGGAGTAACATTTGGGCTAAGATATGAAAATCTTCCAGAGCAGCAAATACAATGCAAACTCTGTTTTTTATATATACTAGACTCTTACTAACTCCAAATGCTTTAAATTAAAGGTATTCTACTGTATTAGATATTTGCTGGACATGTTTGTCTTTGAATACTGACTTATTTCAAATGCTATTCTCTTGCTCATTTGTGCACAATGTTTGGAAACAAGTTTGGATTCAAATTAATTACATTTTTGGCACAAATTTTTGTTTTCCCTCACTCATGTATTCTTAGGAAATCTTTCACCTATTTGGAATAATACTGTACCTAACTTCAAAATTATTGATTTGTTATTAGAGGTTGCTTTTCAGCAAATTACCATAAATTGGAAGGACTTCACTAAAATCTCTTATAAGGCTTGGTGGTATGCTGTATGCCACAATCATAGGTTAGATACATCCTTTGTGTATCCCATACATATGGCTACGAAACGTTTAGAATTATAGTCCCCTGTTACATTGTATATTGATGCAAGTGCCAAAAAATGTTCTTTGTCGCTCCCATCTCAAGAAGAAGTTTCTAAACCACCTTGAACCTCCCAAATGTTCCTACAGTTGTATATTTTCACGTTTATCATATCCTTTTTTTTAGTCGTTTCTTTTTCTTTTACTCCACCAATGAATCCAATTCCTGTAATTTTTCTGTAGTAAATTTGTACTGTAATGATGTAGGTTTAACACCAGATATTATATATTCGCATCCTTACTCTTTTCAATAAAGCTTTCTTTTGAACTTAAAGATTTGTAAATGGAGCTAGTGTCACTATTATTTGTGTTGGGTGCAGAGCGGCTTCTCCCGGGAAGCAGCAGTGGGGTGGGGGGGGACGGATGGACGCCACCTCTCTTCCATCCAATCCCTCCTCTTCCTGGCTTCAACTCTGCAAACAGGAAGCACCCGGCCCCCAATAGCCAATCGCAACACTGCAATGCAGCTTTTTGGTTAGTCTGAGCACCGTGGTTCGGCTCTCATCTAGGGAATGGGAGTCTGGGCATGTTCTCCACCCAGGCTGTAATGCAGGTTTGGTGGGGAACACGCAAAGTGTGCATGAATATTTGGCCTGCCCGATAGGGTCGGCCAAACATTTATGCATACTTACATAGTGCCCACCACTCCTCCACCTGCTCTGAGAGCAGAGCAGAATCGCCCCACCCCGATGTCGCAGAAGGAACAAATAAAATGATAATAAGGTCAAGTTATTATCATTTTATTTTTCCTTTTTTTTACTGCAAAAAGCAGTAGGGCTACATCCCTCCACCTTAGTGGAGGAGCCGCCACTGGTTGGGAGAGTAATGCGCTTGCAATGAGAGCAGCTGTATTGGCTTGCACTTATATCACTGGTCAGCATATTCTAATGCTATTAACATATGGTTGAATTCACACTTGTGGTAATTTTCAGAAGGTACAAGGAGCAATGTTACCTTGGAGATTGTTTACAGCGGGGGAAATAATTATGCTGTGCTTTATTACATGTCCTTTAAACAGTTTGTTGCAGGTATTGTGATATGATGTGTGGAGACATGAAACAGAACCATAAGCATCAACGGAGGAACAAATTGGTTAGGAGCATGTTGTAACGTAAACACTGAGGAATGTGCTTTTAAATCTATAAGTGGGCCATGAGAAGTGCGAACGTTAGAAGGCCTGTTTTAACTTTGAAGCAGCGGTGCACCAATGACATATATAAGTACACTGTGTACCTGTCTAATTTTGGAAACATTTAGTAGCCATAGTAATTGACATAAACAAATAATGTCTTTCTACCCTACCATTTGAGATGGAGACAGCTGGAGTTATGTTATGTTATGTTATACTTTCTTGTATAGCGCACGGCTGCCCCAGCAAAGGGGCGTCCCGGCGCTTGATCAGAAGAGAGGAAGCAAACACAGCCAACAGAAAGAACACAGCACAACCAACTACTGACAGAAAAGGTGTGTCTTGATGGCCTTTCTAAAAGCCAGAAGGTAATTTAAACTCCGGATCTGCAGTGGAAGAGCGTTCCAGAGTTTTGCAGCCAGATAGCTGAAGGAACGTCCTCCCGTCAGAGCTAGCTTTACCTGAGGAACTACAGCCAGACACTGTCCCATCGATCTAAGAGCTCTACGAGGAGAATACCTCGTCATCAAGGGGCAGAGCATAGGCTGTGAGTCCATTCTCCGTCTTGTCAGCATTAAGCTGAAGATAGTTCGCCGTCAGCCATGATGTTACTGCAGTAAGGCCCTGTTTAAACTTGTGCGCTTTTGCCCCGGCTTCGTCACTCAGCATCACCACCAGCTGGGTGTCATCCGCGTATGAGACTATGGACAGGTCCCACCATTTGGCGACCTCAGCCAGTGGTTGGACATACAGATTAAAGAGTGTCGGGCTGAGCGCGGAGCCCTGGGGTACGCCTTGCTCAATGCTACATTCTTTAGACAGAAACGGTGGGGTGGAGACCCGAAAAGATCTACCGGTCAAAAAAGCTTTGAACCATGCCAGGGCTTGTCCTACAACTCCTGCCGTTTCCAGTCTCTGTAGCAGGACCTCGTGTGACACCGTATCGAAGGCAGCACTGAGATCTAATAAAATCAGTGCTGCCGTCTGCCCGGAATCCAGAATTGTCCGGAGGTGTTCACACGGAATCCGTGCTGGGAAGCATCCAGAATGTCATCCAGAATGTTATACGACTGGAGATGTTGAGTCAGAACAGCATTGACATAGGACTTCGCAATCTTCGCAGGCCATGGAAGCAACGAGATAGGTCTAAAATTCTCCGGCCTAATGGGGTCCAAAGTAGGTTTTTTAATTATGGGGACACCCATGCCTGCTTCCATTTTGCAGGTATTATAGATGTAATAAACGAAGAATTGATCAGAGTTCTTAATGGGTCAAGGACCAATGAGGCAGCCTCTCTAAAATGTTCCGGTTTTAGTGGGTCTGCTGGGGAGCCAGATTTAACTTTTGAGCAAAGTCTAAGAAATTCCTCTCGATCCATCTCCGGTATGGTCCTAAGTTCATGTGTTGGGCAGTTCGTAGGAAGGGTAAGGGTGGGTGTGGCAGAGAAAGAACTATAAATTTTGCTGATTTTATCAACAAAAAAAGACGCTAGGTTATCACAGAATGTGTAAGAACTGGTAGCGTTAGTCGCCGCTTTTTTCGCACTTATCTCCTTAAGAATTTTAAAAATAATCTTGGAAGGATTTTGGCTACCATTTATCTCGCTGGTGTAGTATGCAGCCCGGGTTCTACAAATCTGTCTGTGATACTTTTTTTGCATGCCAACATGATGCACTCGGTTTTATTTATTATAATACATGGGATTCTGCAATCCTTGTATAAACTCCTGTCTCTAATTTCTCTATAACCAGTGACTTGTGCCGCACCCAATGGCTAATTATAAAGAAAAGACCTCAGAACTGGATTTAATTACAGTTGAGTTTTGATGTAAAAATGCCTGCTGCCAGAGGCAGCTGCCAGCAGCTGTCCATGCAGGTAAGCCCGGTGAGGCGGGGCAGAGGGGATGTTGATAGATGACGGAATAGGAATTATTATTTATTTAATTTTCCTTATTCTGTTGTTTGTCAACTCCCCCCCATTTCTACACAGTCCGGGTTAGTATAGCTTTTATTTTTCAACAGACTTGTATGGAACTGTTTATAATTTCTGTTTGCAACAAAAAACGAACATACTCGCTCTATCATATGAAAGAGCTACACACCAAAGTTTAAAGTGATTTGTGGGAAAAGTGATGGTGAGTCCAGGCATTATGTAGGATAAATTACCCCGCTGTCACACATGATAAGGATATTGCAAGTCACCTCCGCGTTTCATAAAGTTGGAAAATAACTTTGCCATCTGCCATGTTACTTTATATGGTTATGGAACTCCTCTGTTACTTGCAATATCCTTATAATGTACAGCATAGGGTACCTTATCCCTTATATTTGTTGATGTAATAAGGTTGGGGTGTTATAAAGTGCTACACACCACAAGGGTCGCCTCAGAGTGCAGATGATACCTGTACAAATTACCATAATCCTGAGGGTCAACAGTCATTACGGTGGTAAGTACATGGTAAAGCCTTAAAATCAGTGGTTGATCTAGTAAGGTAAACTACTGCTTTTATTCGGGAATCAGCCATAAGAATGCATGCCTCATATCGCATGCCTTTACAACGTAGTTGTTACAATGACCGCGTTGTTACAATGCGAACCATTACGACGCCAGACTTGCTGTAGGGGGCGCATGTTGGATTTAAAATCCAACACCTTCCCTGCTGTTGCACACACTGGTGTAGGAATAGTAAATTATACTATTCCTAAATCCAGCGCGCTCCCTACAGCAAGTCCTTGGAATTAATTGCAATGTAATAGTTTGCGTTGTAACAGGTATGCAATGTAACCCATGGGAAGTTAAAGTATATATTGCTTTTATTCATGTAACCAAGCAGCAATTCCCTGCAAAGTGTATTTTTAAGTGGCATACTGTCTAGTGGGAGAAGGCGTGAAGTTGCATGATAATTGATAAACTGCATTTGATTCAATGAAGAAATCTGGAAGGGCTAAGGGACTGTATTTATGATTCCTTTGGTGAAACTCACTGGGTGAGGACCCTCAGAGAAACTATAATATCTCTTTCCTCAATTCATCTCATTTTATTTGAGATTTTATTTTTTACAAATCAGGCTTTACTTCCATTTTGTGAATTATGTTCACATATTCTACTCCGCTCCACCCCTCTCAATCCCTTATGTATAGCACATATATGTTAGTTTGTTTTTTGGGGGGGGCAGGGTTCGTATGTGTGTTTTTAGACATGGCTATCTGGCTTTCCCTGGCATGTTGCTAGGTTCTTACCTTAGCAAACGTGCAAAATGTAATATACTGCTGAAGTAAGTACACAAAGGAGGTTTGAAAGTATTGCTTGCATTGCATACAGTGGGGCGCTAGTGGTGGTTTCAAATTGTTTTTACGGGTAAAGGGATATGCTTGAATGTCACACTACTTGTTGGTTGCTTTTGAAGAGGTTTCAACAAGCACTGGGCTTGTGTTTTTATAGGGCAAAGCAACTCACATATTGCATGCTATCAAATTCCTTTAAATAACCCTGCACAAAAAATAGACTTTTCCTTTTTCCTCTTCTTTATTTATTTTGAATGATGGGCCTTTCCTCTCCTTCTACCTTATGCATGCCACTTCTGTATACAAAGTACTCTAAATTTCATGCCTGTCTATCTTAATTTCTTTGAAACCATATTCCTTCAACCTAACAATATCTATTCATTCCAGCAAGCATTGCTCCTCACATAGCACCCACTTAAGGTCACACCTTACCGATTAATGAACTGCAAAAACACTGGAGTAAATGCATGGAATGGTTTCCTTAATTTGCAAGACAAACCCCAATAACCAATTGGCTGACCACTGACTCTGGGGGTGCCGAATAGCATTCTAATTTCTATAAAGTACTTCAACGCCTCGTCAGTGCAATATAGATACAATTTCAATACTATTCAATTGTAATACAATACAAGGTGAATCACAGAACAAACCAACAATTGACTATTGGTTCGTGGACAGCTGTTTAGGAATATTTACTAAATATTGTCCTGTCTACTTTTAGGCAGCCTACTTGAAACAGCCACAGTACAGAGTGGGATGAATGTCTTCAATGGGAATGGCAGTGGAGCAGGAAAGCAGGGAAGGGCCATGCTTCCTGCTGAGCTCACGTGGCAGAAGTGTGGTTCAGTGGCCTGAGCGTCTGACTCGGAACACGGGGCTCACGGTTCCATCCCTGATGGCAGCTCAGCTCAGCATCATGTGACTCTGGGCAATAGCTCACTTAATCTCCCTGACAGCCCCCAGCTCCTTGTAAACTTAATGGGTGATATGTTTGTACTTTACAAATAGGAATTATTATTATTACGCCAAGTGGTCCCTGTAGCAGGCAACCAAGTTGTGTGCGAAGTAGCACCCAGTTTCCAGTGTTGGTTTCACAAGGGCCCTCGCACAAGCCCTTGTTTGCACATGCCCCCACACAAGCCCCTGTATGTTTAACATCTCTCAGAAGCACCCAACATGGCATTGTTATGGTGATTTTGCCGTGCCTGCTTTTAAACAACATACATTTCTATGTTTTCTCAATTCCCTTTGCATGTCTTCCAACCTATATCAAAAACAACAGTTGATGGACAGAATGCAGAACAATGTCATACATTCACCCCAGTACAGAGATATGGGCATAAATCCATCATTTGTTTGCACTCCACACCACCCCAGTTCAGACATGGCCATATGCAAATCAGCCTTGACCCTGTTCCTCATGGGAACAGTCCAGCCCGAACTGCCAAGCCATGTCTTTCCTGGACCGCAATCAAGCATCCTAGTACCAGTTTCTGGCTATCAGCTGTCTTCAGCCAGGATAGTTGACTCCAGTGGTGTGGAGAGCATGGGACTCACGTCTGAGCATACCCATCCCACTCGGGCTGACAAATGCAAAAACAACAGTTGATGGACAGAATGCAGAACAATGTCATACATTTACCACTGTACGGAGATCTGGGCCTAAATCCATCATTTTTTTGCACTCCACACCACCCCAGTTCAGACATGGCCATATGCAAATCAGCCTTGACCCTGTGCCTATCGGAACAGTCCAGCCCGAACTACCAAGCTATGTCTTTCCTGGACTGTAATCAAGCATATTAAGACCGGTTTCTGGCTATCAGCCGTCTTCAGCCAGGATAGCTTGACTCCAGTGGTGTGGAGAGCATGGGACTCACGTCTGAGCATACCTATCCCACTCAGGGTGACAAATGCAAAAACAACAGTTGATGGACAGAATGCAGAACAATGTCATATATTCACCCTAGTAGAGAGATCCGGGCCTAAATCCACCATTTTTTTGCACTCCACACCACCCCAGTTACGACATGGCCATATGCAAATCAGCCTTGACTCTGTGCCTCATGGGAACAGTCCAGCTCGAACTGCCAAGCCATGTCTTTCCTGGACCGGAATCAAGCATCCTAGGACCAGTTTCTGGCTATCAGCCGTCTTCAGCCAGGATAGCTTGACTCCAGTGGTGTGGAGAGCATGGGACTCACGTCTGAGCATACCCATCCCACTCGGGCTGACAAATGCAAAAACAACAGTTGATGGACAGAATGCAGAACAATGTCATACATTCACCCCAGTACCTAGATCTGGGTCTAAATCCATCATTTCTTTGCACTCCACACCACCCCAGTTCAGACATGGCCATATGCAAATCAGCCTTGACCCTGTGCCTCATGGGAACAGTCCAGCCCGAACTGCCAAGCCATGTCTTTCCTGGACCCGAATCAAGCATCCTAGGACCGGTTTCTGGCTATCAGCCGTCTTCAGCCAGGATAGCTTGAGTCCAGTGGTGTGGAGAGCATGGGACTCACGTCTGAGCATACCCACCCCACTCGGGGTGACAAATGCAAAAACAACAGTTGATGGACAGAATGCAGAACAATGTCATACATTCACCCCAGTACAGAGATCTGGGCCTAAATCCATCATTTGTTTGCACTCCACATCATCCCAGTTCAGACATGGCCATATGCAAATCAGCCTTGACCCTGTGCCTCATGGGAACAATCCAGCCCGAACTGCCAAGCCATGTCTTTCCTGGACTGGAATCAGGCATCCTAGGACCAGATTCTGGCTATCAGCCGTCTTCAGCCAGGATAGCTAGACTCCAGTGGTGTGGAGAGCATGGGACTCACGTCTGAGCATACCCATCCCTCTCTGGGTGACAAATGCAAAAACAACAGTTGATGGACAGAATGCAGAACAATGTCATACATTCACCCCAGCTCAGAGATCGGGCCTAAATCCATCATTTTTTTGCACTCCACACCACTCCAGTTCAGACATGGTCATATGTAAATCAGCCTTGACCCTGTGCCTCTTGGGAACAGTCCAGCCCGAACTGCCAAGCCATGTCTTTCCTGGACCGGAATCAAGCATCCTAGGACCTGTTTCTGGCTATCAGCCGTCTTCAGCCAGGATAGCTTGACTCCAGTGGTGTGGAGAGCATGGGACTCACGTCTGAGCATTCCCATCCCACTCGGGGTGACAGATGCAAAAGCAACAGTTGATGGACAGAATGCAGAACAATGTCATACATTCACCCCAGCTCAGGGATCGGGGCCTAAATCCATCATTTTTTTGCACTCCACACCACCCCAGTTCAGACATGGTCATATTATTATGCTGTTTTATAACGCGCTCCATTACTGCCGGAGTATCCTGGCGCGAAAAAGAAAAAACAGAATAAACAGCCTACCCTACACTGAACAAAAACTAAAAGGCTAGTCGAAACAAATGGGTTTTCAACCCTTTTTTAAAAGAGATAAAGTTCACCGTAGCTCGCAAGGATAGAGGGAGCTCATTCCAAGCCAAAGCGGCCTTCACCGCCACTGATTGCTTTCCCAGCCGAGAAAGCCGGAAGCGCGGGACCTGAAGCAGATGTTGGGCGGCAGAGCGCAAAGGTCGCTTAGGAGAGTAGCGCCTAAATCGTTTCATCAGGTAGGCGGGGCCTTGTCCATAAATGGCTTTGTGGGCCAGGGTCAAGATTTTAAAAGTAATCCTCTGGGAGACTGGCAGCCAGTGCAGGCTCTGCAGGTGATTCCTAGCGCTGACCCGACTGGGGATATTACCCAACAGTCTGACGGCTGCGTTTTGGATCACCTGGAGATGTCTCACCATATAAGCCGGGGATCCGCTCAGCAGGCCATTGGCATAGTCAAGTCGCGAGAGAATTAAAGCTCTAGCCACTGACTCTCTTGCTGAGGCAGGCAAATAGGGAAAAAACTTCCGCAACGCCTTAAGGGTCCCGAAACAGCCTCCTGTCAGCTTCTTGTATTGCCCCTCAAACCGGAGGTCTTCCCCGAACCAGGCCCCTAGATTCTTGGCGAGGACATTGACTGAACTGGGCATCGGGAAACCGGCCGGCCAAAGAGCTTCTCTAAAATTAGGGGGGAATTGACCGTAGAGCAGTATTTCCGTCTTATCTTCGTTGCACTTCAGTTGCGCGGAGGCTAACCAGTTGAAAACCGCGGATAAACAAAACTGAATCCGCTCGGTATCTAAGACATCACTAGGCCAGGTGAACAATATGCAAATCAGCCTTGACCCTGTGCCTCTTGGGAACACTCCAGCCCGAACTGCCAAGCCATGTCTTTCCTGGACCGGAATCAAGCATCCTAGGACCGGTTTCTGGCTATCAGCCGTCTTCAGCCAGGATAGCTTGACTCCAGTGGTGTGGAGAGCATGGGACTCACGTCTGAGCATACCCATCCCACTCGGGGTGACAAATGCAAAAGCAACAGTTGATGGACAGAATGCAGAAAAATTTCATGCATTCACCCCAGTACAGAGATCTGGCGCTAAATCTATCATTTTTTTGCACTCCACACCACCCCAGTTCAGACATGGCCATATGCAAATCAGTCTTGGCATTGTTCTGCATTCTGTCCATCAACTGTTGTTTTTCAGGTCAAAATCAAATAACCAAGATGCTCTATGACAAAGGCATGCAGAGTACCTTAATACCACTCTTTTCACTGGTAGCAAGTGTAGTTTGAACAATTCTGGCTTGATCTGGAGACATCTTCCAAGCTGAACAAGCTTATTTCAATTCATGGATAACAGGATACCTATCCTGTCTACACTTTTACTTTGCTACCCGTCTCTGAGGAACCAACCAGTAAAACAATACAATGAGGAAATGTCAGGGATATCTCAGCTGATGGTGAGCTGAAAGAGGACCAAGGTATGCCAATCAAAATGTTCCAGATCTCTTTGCTTCAGCCAGTTCGATTTTTGTTAATTGTGTTATTTTTGTTACTGAGATACTTTTTGTGCCAAACCTAATGCATAATGCCCACCTTGGCTTCTTTGAAGAATTTCAGCATTTGGGCAAATGGCCCTGTTCTCTTCCACTGGCCCTTATGTTCGACAAGCTATATATTTCTGTAAGAAATTTGAGTATTAGTTATTTATTTATTTTTATTTATTTATTTGATATCACCTGACAGGCATCTTGGCGCTCAGAACTCAGTTGGCTATCGCAGCGAAAATCTCCCTATACTTAGCCCTAATTCTTAGGGAATAACCATGTTCTTAGGTTCTTTCTGAACGGTAGGAGTTCATTGAGTTGTCTCAGTTCAAAAGGCAGAGTGTTCCACAGCCTTGCAGCAGCAACCCCAAATGATCTGCCTCCTGCCCTAACTTTTTAAAATCAGGGAACTTTTATTAGTTTTGCCCCAGAGGAGCGCAGGGTTCTACCGGGGACATACCATTTAAATTTGCGTTGAAGGGAACTAGGTCCCTTCCCATTCAGAGCTTTAAAAACTAGGCACAAGGGTTTACACTTAATTCTTTGAGTCACAGGGAGCCAGTGCAGCTCCGCCAGGGCCCCAGAGGCGGAGGACCGTCTCGGCCAGCCTAGTACCAGTTTCGCTGCGGTAGATTGCATCCTCTGCAGTCTGTCCAATAAAAATTTAGGAGACTCAAGAAGCAAAGCATTACAGTAATCAGCTCGACTGAGTATCGTGCTTCGTGCTATCAGGGAGCGCGCCTGATGGGGTGATAGAGGGAAGATTTTCCTAAGAGAGCGAATAATGGCCAAGCAGCAGCCCACCACTTTCGTAACATATGCCTCAAGGGTGAGGTTACAGTCAAGTGTCACACCTAGGTTACGGACTGTCTTCACTGGTTGGCCAAGGTTAGAGGACTCTGGCCGAATGACGATGGTACATACGTTCAGTACTCTATCCAGTGTGGTCAAGAAAACAGTGTTGAAACACTGGAAGATCCTGAACACAGCTTCTGGTGAGATACCAAGACCTCTTTTTGCCTATAAAAGAGGGCCTAGCATCAGAGACAGTCTAGTGCACACTAGACCAAGGACTGTGAGCAGAGCACCTTCAGTGACTGTTAATACCATTTGGAACATGTCTCCTGTACGAGGGCATTACCCCTGTGGTGGATGTACTGTATGTCCCCAGACCCAGAAGACTCTGTCCATAGATATCGGAACATCCAGACCTTGGAAACTGAACAACCACACCAACTTAAACTCCGACAAATTGATCTATATGATCACGTGCCCGTGCAAATTGGCATATATAGGGCACACCACCAGGAAAGTAAAAATACGCATAAGCGAACACAAGAGCACAATTCGCTGCAACAAACAATCTACGTGCTTAACCAATCACTTCCTGGCTAAAAAACATAAGGCGGATGACCTTAGGTGGGTTGTTCTTGACCAGCCTTTTATCCCTTCACACATCACTGATGTTTCCCGTTTTCTTTTTGTTAAAGAACAACGTTGGATTTTCAAATTGAAAACGGATGTGGTAGGGCTGAATGACAATATTCCATGGGTGTCTATTTGACCAGCACACTTGTCAACTGGGAATGTTCAACACTAATTTTGTCGTATGTATGACACACTGGTGCGGTCAATTCTATCACACCTGACCACACCCTCAGGTTACCTCTCACTGAAGGGACAATACATTTACATTACGCGGATTTATTCCCATGGATTTAGCTGTGGGAGTCCCCAGGCGCCATCCTGAGACTTAAGCCCCCGGGGTACATCCTTTGTCCATACCACGTACGGGGCTAATATTTTGTAAATAACTTAGTATAGGGTTTGCTCCTTTTTGACTATGACCCCAGGCGGCCGAGGGTGATCTGCTAATTTTTATTGATGATTATTGCCTCCATTTAGGCTCACATAGCCACGATTACATCTTACATCCTTAGGTGCTAAAAACCTGTGAAATATCAATTGCGCATGCTCCGTAGTTAATCGAGAAGCCAAAAGTGGCTGCGCATGCGCAAACTTTCCACTATTGAGTCATCACACCTTCACGAATTGCCCGGGGATTACACTCAAAGACGGCGCTTTAACTACGCAGGCCCAGGTCCTTAGGACACAGCTCCTTTTGAGTATTCCACCGGCGCGCATGCGCATTGACCCAAATGCCCGGATGCGCAGGCCCAGGTCCTCAGGACACAGCTCCCTTTGAGGGTTCCACCGGCGCGCATGCGCATTGACCTAAATGCCCGGATGCAGAACGGGCTGACACCGAAGATTTGACCAGGTGTGTGCAATCATCTTTTCTTTCCCCCAATCAATGCGGGTATATAAACACTCCTCCCGCCTCTCCTCGGCGCCTCCTCTTCGGCTCAGGTCTATGCCGAGAGGTACCGACGGAGAGGTGAGTGTGGTGCGGGTTGTAACTGACCAGGAGCATTTAACTAGTCCATTTTTCCTCTGTGGGTCCCTGAGGGTTAGGAGAACTGATGCTCTCTATATCTAGACCTGACATTGTTTAACTTACAAAACAGCAAAGTGCAGGCTGCCCCTGATTAGCTGCTGAGACACTAATTCCTCCAGAGTGTTTCAAGACAATGATATAGGGAGTTATTGACCATTAAGCAGCATAGAGGACAGGGCTTTCTCCCTCAGTCATGGGCTTAGAATTTAATCACATCTTCTAGCCACAGGGCCCAAGATAGACATGTGAGTGTTATCTCCACGTCACTCAGCAGGATTGATTTTGGTCCTGCTCTGCCAGTATTATATAGAGCTTTTTGTACCTTATATCGGATGCTACACTAACCTTTGTTGCCATGGCGAAATGATTATTGCGGGCAGATTACGAGTTATATGCACATAGTAATTAATAGATACCAACGGTATAAGACACTTATGAGGTTTCTTAAATGTGTCTTTCATATGTATTTCTGTGCACAGAGCGGGGCCTCATCACTCCGAGTCGTTGCCGAGTGAGGTGAGGCAATACTCCCACAACTTGCTGGGTAAGTTAATTTGTTAATTTTTATAATCATAAGATGTTGATTGACCCTTTGGGCAACCGATATTTCTATATTATTGGCCACTTAATCAAGGACTGGCCAAGCTGAGTCTTTCTGATTCTCACTGAATGATTTGATCCAGGATCCTTATGTTTCCTGGAACTGAACATGCACATCGACAGAATATTGAGTGGGTGTGTTTCTCTGTTTCTCTTCTTTTACAGGGATGGTATCCTCTACTTACTATAGAATTTACAAGGATACGGTAGGATTGTCCCATTGACGATACCAGTTATTACATTTTTTCACATTAATTTGCTTTACACTTCAAGTTTGAGTATAACTTTGCAGTAGTAGTATTACAGCTTTGGCCCTGAAGAATGCCGGTGGACTTTTCACCATAAGGCAGAAACATGTTGGCCTGTTTGACCAATCAGCAAAGAATACAGTGATTTTTTCACACTGTTCTTTCACTCTTTTTAACCTGACGTCTAGGTGAATACCTAATAAAATATTTTTTTGCCTCAATAGTCATTTTAATATCACTCACTATATTCACTGCACTGCACTGTACCAGAACCGCCAGGGGCGAGGACACTATCACTCATTGAACCTTAGGCACATGTCATCCAGCCAATACATCAAGGCACGGAGACACCAGCCAGGTTTCATACATCCTAAATGATGATGCTCCGCCACGAGGGTGGGCTGATAGGACTTTGTTTACATCACTAGTGTCTCTTGACTACTGTGAGGCTGGCTCAGGGCATGTCCAGTTTTGATTATTTCCGGTGAGAACATCTAAGACTCAGCTGATTAGCAGACCGTCAAGTTTTTCATTGTTTCTAGAGGACTCTGGGGCCAAACATTTCTGGGCAGCTCAGAAGGATTCCTACCAACGTCATAATGCAGCAGCTCCGATTTTAGCTACATTAAATTGTAGTGAGTTTTCCCTCAGCCACTGCGACATGTCTTGCAGGCAGGTGTGAAACCCCTCTAATGAAGTAGACTGCTCTCCCTCAAGAGAGAGGATTAATTGTGTGTCATCGGCGTAATTAATAACCTTGATGTTATAACGCTTGATGACCGCCATCAGGGGTCTCAAATAAACATTAAAAAGAATAGGGCTGATGGCCGAGCCCTGAGGCACACCGTGTAAGACATGTGTAGAAGCGGATTGGTAGGGGGGAAGGGACACTGCCTGCTGCCTCCCCGATAAAAAAGAATGAAACCACCTAAGGGCAACACCTGAAACTCCCACCTCTCTTAACCGCCTCAGAAGGATTTTGTGGTTGACCGTATCGAAGGCGGCAGACAGGTCAAGCAGAATCAGTACTGCTGCCTGACCCCTGTCTGCCCGCCCCCGAAGCTCATCCAACATGGTCATCAAAGCCGTCTCGGTGCCATGAGCCGGTCGAAATCCAAACTGCTCCTCCTCCAGGTATTTAGCTTGTTCTAGGTGTGCGGACAACGTACCACTCACCACCCGTTCTACTATTTTAGCAGGGAAGGGGAGAAGGGATATAGGTCTAAAGTTTTTCAGACATTCTGGGTCAAGGGAAGGTTTCTTAAGCAGTGGCGTCACTAGAGCCTCCTTCCATTGACTTGGTACCACCCCCTCAACGAGAGACTGATTGCAAATCATACGGAGTGAGGGAAAGAGCTCAGCCCCGAACTCCTTCCAGATTTTACATGGTAGCGGGTCCAGGGGGGAGCCTGATGCAATACTGTCCGCTATCTTGCAGAAATCCTCAGACTGCAAAGGGGGGAATTCAGAAAGAGACCTAGAGGCAGCCTCCTCCGTGCTGCCACTAGCTACCAACGTACTGATGTCCTCAGTGACAGATGACGGAGCATTCATCCCCTCAGAGGGGTCGGATGCCCTCCCCAATGTTGGCAACTTTATTATAAAAGAAGCCAGCCAGTTTATCACAGAGCACCTGAGAAGGACGAAACTCATTTTTACAGCAGTCTGGTTTAGTTAAGCTGTTAAGGATGTTAAAGATGCTACGAGAGCTGTTTGGAGCTCTAAGTATCAATGCGGCAAAGAGGTCGGCCTTCGACCTCTTAATGACCTTCCTATATTCTATAATTTTTGTTCTCCGTGACCTTTTGTCCTCATCAAGATATTCACGCCTCCATCTCCTCTCAGCCCGATTACAGGCAAGTTTCATGTTTTTCAGTTCCTCCCCAAACCAGGGGGCAGAAGGTCTACCCCTGCTCTGACGGGATTTACAGGGTGCAAGAGAGTCCAGGGTCAGGGTGATCTTCCTACAGAGGGCGGTATAATTCTCCTCTACTTGGGCCTCCTGGGAAAAACAGTCTTCCACTGAGAACACGTCCTCAGGACCTCTCTTCCGCGTCAGAGCCCTCCAGTCCCTGCCCACAAAGGTAATCCTCTGATTATCTTCCCGCTTGTCCAAGTTGGTCATATTCAAATAAAATTTGACCAGAAAATGGTCAGTCCAATCCATGGGGAAAACACTGCCCATATACAACTGATCATCCTCTGCAAAAATAAGATCCAGCTTATGTCCCCCAAGTGGGTAGCTGCAGAAACTTGTTGGCGCAGTCCAAGCCCCTCACATGATTGAGTGATGTTGGCCAGACCTGCGTCAAGGGGCCCATTCAACCAAAGGTTGAAGTCGCCCAAAATTAGCAGTTTCCGATGAGTGGCAGCCATATTGGTAAAAATTTCCAAAAGGAGTTGCTGATGCAGTATGCTAAAGGGCCCAGGAGGACGATAGCAGATGATCCCTGTCAAGAATCCATGTCATAGTTGAGGGGGATGAGAACCCACCTCAAAAAGTAATCACACTTTTTGTAAGGGTGAACCATTAGAGTCCCCAAGCCCCCCCCCCCCCCCAATAACTTATGTCTAACCCCCTGGAAGCTTGATTTAAATCAGTCCGGCTTAACCTAGAGGCAATGTGTAAAGTGCTTGCAGTATTCAAACAGTAACAAAGTGAAAACACACGAAAAATTCCAAAAACCAATTTGGAAAAACGGTAAATTTGAATACATATCATTATAGCAGAACAACAACAATCCAATCAGTAGAACTGATTAGAATCAATGTTCACCCTAACACTAGTTCTTCTGAGCCTATTTAAAGATCCTGATTTGCACCTAGATGTTACCTCCTATGCCACCCCACTCAAATATTCATAAAGAACTCATTATCCTCAATGCTTTTACCCTTAAGTATGCAGTTGAGAAAAAAGAAACAGCACATTTCAAAACTTCATGCAACATCAGCTGAGAACTGAGTGATAGAGTTCAACTCTGGGGTAAAACGTAGCTACACCTTGATATGTGTGCAACTGGCATTCAAACCATGATCGAAGACCTATCAAACTAGGGGAAACATCCAAGAAATGGGTAAAGTGAGACAGAATACAAGTTGCAGTAGCCCAAGTGCCAGAAGAAGAATGGTGACTATCTTAAGTACTGTGAAGCATTAAGGGGCACATGCATCAACCTATTTAGGAAGTGCAAACGGTGCGAATCGGTATTGCCCACTGAGAGTCAAATGCTGAAGGTGTTGTACTTAGCCCAGTTTGCAGAACCATAGTAGGACAGACCCCATGATTAGAGGCAAACAAGCACATCCCTCATGGCTGAGGCCCAGCAGTCCATGCTTGCTCTGTGGATTCCCGAACGGGGTTCAGCATAGATACACAGACTTCAGAATTTCATGCACACATTCTGTTCCTCAGCGTTGCTGAGAATAGCCTCACCTGTGGGTCTTTCAGCCTGGAAAAGTCTGGTGTCAGGTAGTACATGATCCCCTCATAAGCACCGGGCAACGTTACTCCTCGGACCAGGAGGACAACCAACATCACATAGGGAAAGGTTGCTGTGAAATATACCACCTGCAAGCAGAAGTGAGTGCTGATATAAGAGACAATAAACTAGCAACAGAGGTGCAATCATATTAGAAGCTTGAATTACATTTCTATGGACGTGTGCTTTCCCGTAAGTCTTGCTTATTAGAAAAGCCTGTTTCACTCCTTAACATGATAAGTGCATCATCATCATTGTAATGGCTAGTTCCATCAAATGTCTAAAAATATCTTGTGTCATATTATACAAAGTTCAGAGGTAGTGCAACAGGCATGTGTGCCCATTGTGTACCCTTGGATCACCATTGTATTACAGAATGGGCTGCAGATACTTGAGCGGCCCCTTCTGTTATACAGATTGCACTACATGTGCACCAGCATGATCTCAAGAGGGGGTTCCCTCCTTTGCATGGGACAGGACACATTGCAAATGGGTAAATCTTTTGCTCTTAATATATTAAAGATGCTGGCTCAGTGGCAAAGACGTCATTAGAGGTGGTACATAGTCCGTACACTCTGTGAGAGTGTTCCCTTAAAAAGGCAGGAAATGGGGTCCTTGGGACACTCCAGGCATCCACCTGTAGATAGTACAGGTAGACGCCTATGTTTTGTGGCTTTTAGTACCACGGATCATGACACCATACTAAATTTGTCAACAATAAATATCCAATGTGTCGGATTATGCTGTCTGCTGATCTGAAATCAAAAAATCAAAACATGCAAGTGACTTCACTTTATTTCTCTCAGTTTCTCTAATCTGCAGTGGTCCCTCAGGGATTCATTCGTTCATTGTCATTATCTAATGTCAACTTTTGCCCTACATGAGGGACTTAATGTCCACTATGTGGGTCTTCGAGGATATGGTTCAAATAAACTCTCCCAAATCTCAGACATTCTGACATCTCTTCAGACTAGGTAGAACATAGCTATGTGTTGCCTCGTTGTCCTGAAAAATGAATTCCTAACCCTCAGTTCACTAAAACAATTTCTGCTTTAAATCTCTTGTGGTATCCTTGATATCTTATGTCAAATATTTCTCATCACATCCATGTGCAAATGCCTAGAGGAAATGTTACCCAGGAATATATTGATAACGTGAACCATCTCCCCTCCACCACTGACATCATAACTGTCAATCAAATAGTACCTACAGACTCAGAAAAAGTGGACGGTTGAAATGTCTTCCTTGAAATCTGCAATACCCTCATAAGGAGTACCTCTAAGTCCTCCAAAGCCAGACTCTAAGACTGACTTACAACTCTCAGTGACATTACTACTTGAAACCGTTCCTGAAAACATTGGATTGGGTATCTAATAATGAGAGATGTCAGTTAGAAGGGTTCTCTCTAAAACCCAAGGCATTAACAAAGAAGGTTCCCAAATAGATGTCTAATTATTATCTTCCTACCCCACTCAAAGGTTACTCAGTTCCTCCCCCTGCCTACGTTGAAGGAGGGGGAGACCTTTAAGTAAATTGGTCCAAGAGATACACTCTCCTTAGTGTCTCAGTACTAACTCAAACACTGGGTATCCCTTGCCTGTCTAGAACAAGTACTTCCCCACGGGGACACTTTGCCATTAATTAGTGTAGAAAAGGATAGAAGAGCCGGGAGTTTGTTTGGGCAACGAGATAAGTAACTAAGAGGCAAAATGCCCTTCATGACTGTGTGACTACAGGGACATACTCCTCCATCCCCCTGAGTAGTAGGCATATAGTCCCAAATGGGGATGGAGATCCTACAAAGAGGTGAGTAAAAGACTCCACTTGCATGCAATTTAGCATTGCCTGCCTTTTAAAAAAATCGCTGAATGATTGTGATACTGGGGAGAATTATATCCTAACATTCCGACAAAAGACCTAGACCCAAGAGGCCTGAGAATGGCCTGAGAATAGGGGCTGAAACATGTTGACGGTGACTAGAGTGTCATAGGACCATAATATTGTTACCCCCCTCAAATGTAATTTTAATCCATGCACTCTCAGACCATTAATAAAGCGAAACCTAGGTCTGTCTGAGGTGTTTTTTATAGATTCTAGGTACCCAGTCAGGGAAATCTCAAAAGTGTTCTCTGGAAGAACTGCGTTACTTACCTGTAACAGCAGTTATCCAGTATTGGTGTCTTTCATAGATTCACATGCCTGAATCATTCCCCGTCGTCGAGACGGGAGCCTCCGGTACATAAAAAAGTAATGTCCTATAGACATACATAGAGAAAATAGGCCTAAGGGCCTCCCCTTTGTAGCCTATCCTTGTCCTTATGTAAAAAGGACCAAACTCTTACAGTCAGCCAATCAGCTCCGACCTCCCTCTAGAACCTTCCTGGGAGGAGCCTCAGTCCCTCAGATTTTCGTACGCACCCAGCTAGGTTGGCGTAATATTGTCAGAGAGGGATGTGAGCCCTTCCAGGGGAGGTGGGAGGGTTGCATGTGAATCTATGAAAGACACCAATACTGGATAACTGCTGTTACAGGTAAGTAACGCAGTTCTTATCCAGTATTTGGGGTGTCTTTCATAGATTCACATGCCTGAATCAGAGTAGCTAGCAATCAGATATGCACATGCGTGATGTAAAATCGCTCTGCAGACATGTTAGACAATGCATATATTATCATATAACATGGGGACAGCATAGCTGGAACATCACAAGAGCAAAGAGTGTGCATACCTGGATGGCGGGATGTAGGAAGGCTCACCTCACTGAAAGAGATGGCGAAGCACCGCCTGGCCCACTGCCGCATCCTTCTGAAGTTCGATTTCCAGGCAGTAGTGTCTGGAGAAAGTGTGCGGTGACTTCCAGGTCGCCGCTCTGCATATGTCCAAGATTGGCACCCCAGCGAACAGCGCTGCTGACGTGGACATCGCCCTGGTGGAATGAGCAGTAACATGATCAGTCAAAGGCCGTCCGGCCTTGTCGTGGCAGAATGCAATCGCCGAGGAGATCCATCTTGAGATGCTTTGCTTCGTAAGAGGCAGGCCCATTCTTGGTCTGCTTATGCCACGAACAGTTGTGAAGACTTTCGGAGAGCCTTAGTTTTATCCAGGTAGAACTTTAGGCATCTCTTGAGATCCAAAGAATGTAGTGCTCTTTCTGCTGCTGTGGAAGGGTTCGCAAAGAAGGACCTAAGGACAATTGGTTCATTGAGATGAAAGTCCGAAGGCACTTTTGGTATGAATTTAGGGTTCGGTCTCAGCACCACCCTGTCCTGTCTGAACTGCAGATATGGTTCCTGAATGGACAAAGCTTGTAGCTCGCTCACCCTCCTGGCTGATGTTAAAGCGAGCAAGAGTGCTGTTTTCCAGGAGATGTATTTGATAGATGCTCGATGAATGGGTTCAAACGGATGTCTCATGAGTTGATTGAGCACCAAATTCAGTTGCCATGTCGGAGGGACTTTCCGAGGCCTCGGAAAGGATCTGTAGAGCCCCTTCAGGAATTGCTTGACTAGTCTACTTGACCACAGAGAAGGCCCTGTGAAAGTTCTGGTGAACCTAGAGATAGCTGCCAGGTGAACCTTAATGGATGCATGTGCCAGTCCTGACTGTGCCAAATGTAGGAGGTATGGTAATATCTGTTCAGGGGTGATAGCGAGCGGTCGCAGGCCCTGGTCTGAACACCAAATGCAGAACCTTTTCCACTTGAGAGAGTAGGTTTTGTTTGTACTGTCCGCTCTCGCTTTTGCTAGGACTTCCCTGCAGTCCTGTGGGATGTTTAGGCTACAGAACTCTCTGTGCTCAGGAGCCAGGCCGATAACTTGAGCGAGTGGAGGTTCGGGTGCTGTACCTGCCCTTTGGACATCGTTATGAGGTTCGGGTGCTGCCTCAGACGAATCGGTGACCTGATGGAAAGTCGAAGCAGATCCGAGAACCAGTGCTGCCTCGGCCAGAACGGGGCAATCAGGATCAGGGTACAGGGCTCCGCCTTCATCTTCCTGAGGAGCCTCGGGATCATCGGAAACGGAGGAAAAGCGTACGCAAACACGCTGAACCAACCGATGGAAAAAGCATTTCCCAGTGACCCTTGTTGGGGACGCCAGCTTGCGTAGTTTGGGCATTTGGCGTTCTCCTTGGTGGCAAAGAGGTCGATTTTTGGGACTCCCCATTGAGAGAAGATGTGAGCCAGAGCGTTGTCGCTCAGTTCCCACTCGTGGGAGAGGGATCGTTGTCTGCTCAGGGCGTCCGCGATGGTATTGTCTTTTCCGGGTACATAGTCCGCTTTGAGCTGGATACCGTGTATCACCAGCCAGTTCCAGATTTTCTGCGATTCGCGTGATAGAGAGAGCGAACGCGTTCCCCCCTGTTTGTTGAGATAGTGCATCGTCGTGGTGTTGTCTGTTTTGACGAGCACTGGGGAGTTCTGGATGCGTGGTAGGAAGGCCTGTAGAGCAAGATAGACAGCCCTCAGCTCCAAGAGGCTTATATGGAGCAGCTTTTCCTGTGCGTCCCACTTGCCGCTGATCCGAAGGTCCTGGAGAACAGCGCCCCATCCTTCCAGGGAGGCGTCCGTGGTGATCACCAGAGGTGTCGCCGGAAGGAGAAACTGTAGTCCTATGGTTAGATTTTTGCGACGCCTCCACCATTCCAGACTTCTGGTCATTTTTGGTGTTATCCGTACAATGTCCTCGAAAGAGCCAGTACTTTGAGTCCATTGGCTCGTGAGAGCTTCCTGCAACGGCCGCATCCTGAGTCTGCAGTGAGGGATGAGAAGTATACAGGAAGACATCATTCCCAGGAGGGATGTGTAAGTCCGGACTTTGAGGTGTGTCTTTGTTGCCACAGCTGTGGCTAGGGACAATATCTTGTCCATCCTTTCCTTCGAGGGGAAGGCTCTTGTGCACTCCGTGTCCAAGGTAGCCCCGAGGAAGGTAATTTTTGTTGTAGGGATAATGCAGGACTTTTTGAGATTGAGGGTTAATCCCAGCTTCTGAAAAAGATTGGTGCAGACGCTGGAGGATTCGGCCGCGCCTTCTGGTGAGGGTGCTTTCACCAGCCAGTCGTCTAGGTAGGGTAAGACTTGGTGACCCAGCTGACGCAGAAAGGCCGCCACCGGTGCAAGGCACTTTGTGAAATCCGCGGCGCGGATTTGAGGCCAAACGGAAGGACTTTGAACTGATAGTGTCGGCCTGCAATGTCGAACCTCAGGAATTTTCTGTGGCGTCTGAGGATGGGGATGTGGTAGTAGGCATCCTGGAGATCTAAGGATGTCATGAAATCTCCCTTTTCCAGAGTGCCCAGGATTTCTTGGATCGTCACCATCCTGAACGATTGGTTCCGCAGGAAAGCGTTGAGCGCCCTGAGGTCTAGAATGGGCCTCCACTTGTTCTCCTTCTGTCGTACAAGAAAGAAGTGGGAATAAAACCCCTTCCCTTTCAAAGATGCAGGAACCCATTCGATGGCTCCTTTCTGTAGCATGACAGAAAGTTCCTGAAGGAGCAGGCGTAGGTGTTTGTGCGCCCGCCTTTGGGGAAGTGTATTGGGAGGGATGGTGGTGAATTCGAGAGAATGGCCGAATCGTATCATTTGGAGAACCCACCGGTCCGTGGTGATGTGTTGCCAATTGGTGAGAAAATGGGGTCAACTTTCCTCCAATTTGAAAGGATGGAGAGGGTGGTAGGACTGGCTGGAGTAATCGGTCACTGGCGGCCGCCAGTGCCCCTCTTGGGATTCTTGCCTCTGAAGTTAGATCTTCCGTATGAAGATTGACGACCTTGTTGTTGTTGCTTGTGTTGGTATTGGTTCTTGTTGTTGTAGGAATACGAGGACCTTTTCTGATAGGAACCTCGATAAGAGGACTGACCTCTGGATCGGTTGCCTCGAAAGGACTGGTTTCGCGACTGCAAAGTGCCCAGTGCCCTGGCAGTATCGGTGTCCTTCTTTATGGTCTGCAGTGCCTCGTCGATTTTGTCCCCAAAAAGATGCTGGCCGTCGAAGGGCATGTCCAGCACCTTCGCTTGTACCTCCTGGCGGAACGACGTCGCTTTCAGCCATCCTTGACAGCGCAGAACAGCAGCTCCGGCAAGCTGACGGAAGCCAGTCATGGCTGCGTCAATAGCACAGTCAATTATTTCCGCGGCCGAAGTTTGACCTTCTACAAGGAGAGCCTTGACTTCACCCTGGACTGCGTCAGGCAGTTCCTTTACGTAAGGGGCTATGTCTTCCCAAAGTTGGCGATTGTAACGTCCCAACAAAGCGATGGAGTTGGCCACCTTGATGGTCATGGCCGATGTTGTCGTGAATCTTTTCCCAATCGTGTCAAGCTTCCTGCCTTCTTTGTCAGGAGGGGCGGACAGCGGGGAGGAAGGGTTGAGGGAGTTCTTCTGGGCCGCCTGCGTAACCACTGAATCAGGTTTGGGGTGTCCGTTGAGGCAAGCCGCTACTGTAAGTGGGGCTTTGTATTTCTTGTCCAGGCGTGGGTCAACCGCGAGCACAGACGCGGGTGTCAGCATTAATTTTTTGCCTTGCTCCCATAAGAACTCTATAATTGGAATAGATTTAGTCGACTTTTGCGGCTGCTCTTTGAAGTCGTGCAAGAAGCATTCCGTTTCAGTTGATTCCACGACCATATGGAATCTCTTCGCCGCCCTTTCCACAAGTTTGTGGAAGCCGCCAATGTCCACAGGCGGTGAGTCCGCTTGGCGTGGTTGCGGTGAAGCAGGGGATGACGCCACATACTCATCCTCCTCGTCGTGGTCCGAGTGGACCTCCTGGACCTCTCCTTCCTCTAACTCCTCCTCATCCTCATCTTCGTCTGAGGAGACCACCACCTGAGGTTGGACCTTGTCACGGTGGGTTTGAGGGAGAGGTTGAGACTGTTTTGGGGCGGACGCTGGTGTGTGTACCATGGGCGTCTGATTCCCACTGTCCGCATCCGGGAAGCGTTGCTTGTAATCTTGTACAAGGTACCGGAGGTCATTGACGAGAGCCGCCGGTAGGCATATCATGGGGGTGACCTCCGTGCGGACATTAGTTTGGACGGAGTGCTCCTGATAAGCGAACTCTTCCTGTTCCTCATCAGTGCTTTGGCATTTGACATTAAGTTCCGAGATAGAGGTAGCGGGACCCAGGTGGTCATCCTCTTCAGATTCCTCACTTTGGAAGATTTCTTGAGGTGGCTGCGTTTCCACTTTGCTCGAAGACACTGTTTCCGGGGTAATTTGTGGCTTGGTAGTCTTGCCAGACGTAGCATTTGATCCTGTCGTCGTCGAGGGAGTCGTCGACGGCGGGAGCGCGAGGGCCGACACCTCCACAAGTTTGGATTTTTTCCATGGCTCAGCCAGTGCCATCTTCGACGACGAGTCTTCCGTCGACGGTGCCTTCGTCGTCGACGACGAGTCTTTCGTCGACGGTGTCCTCGTCGACGGTACCTTGGTTGTCGACGACGACTTCGACGTCGATGTTGTCGTCGTCGGTGCACTCGTCGACGACGAGCCCGTCGTCGACGGTGTCTTCGTCGACGGTGTCTTCGTCGACGGTGTCTTCGTCGTCGACTCCCTCGTCGACGTCTTCATCATCGACGGTGGGTTCTTAAGTAACGTCTTCGACGATGATGGGCTCGTCGACGACGACGTAGTCGTCGGTGTAGTCCTCGTCGACGACAGGGTCTTCGTCGTCGACGGCGATGTCAGTAAAATAATAGAGGAGACAGGTCTACCTGATGACGAGGATGTAGTCGTCGTCGTCGACGCTGAAGGTGACGACGCTGACGTCGTCGACACCGTGGTAGTGACTGAGGTAGTCCTCTGGGCATGTCTGGTAGATGACGGAGCAGGCTTTTTGAAGGTTTGATCTTCCTGAACAGACACTGAAGATGTCGTGGATCTTGCCTCTGAAGACGTCTTGTGTGCCTTCTTAGGAGGAGTGTCTAAGGGGCCAGGGGAAGTTACCCTAGGCCTCTTTTTAGAGACTTCTGAGGACTTGGAAACACTGCCTTCAGATGATTCCAGAGTGTCTCTGTCCTTAAGCCTGTCGAGCCAGATGAGAAGGCGACCTTCTCTGTCCCTCACAGTCTTTTTAGGGAAAGCTCTACATATTCTGCATTTGTCCGAGACGTGGTCCGGGTAAAGGCAATATAAGCACAGGTCATGCTTATCATCCACATGGATCCTTTTCTTCCCACATGAAGAGCAGGCCCTGAACAGGGCTTTCTTCTGTGATTCAGACATGGAAGAAAGTAGTGGAAAGAAAATACTTACTGCAGAACAGTGTAGTGAAGTAATCCTTGAAGAGTTGAGATTGAAGAATCACTTTCAAAAGAAAGTTAGATGATTTTAAGGAATCCTGAGGAGAGCTCAGGCTGGAGACTCCCTAGCACAACGTGCGGTAGAAAATCTGAGGGACTGAGGCTCCTCCCAGGAAGGTTCTAGAGGGAGGTCGGAGCTGATTGGCTGACTGTAAGAGTTTGGTCCTTTTTACATAAGGACAAGGATAGGCTACAAAGGGGAGGCCCTTAGGCCTATTTTCTCTATGTATGTCTATAGGACATTACTTTTTTATGTACCGGAGGCTCCCGTCTCGACGACGGGGAATGATTCAGGCATGTGAATCTATGAAAGACACTCCAAATACTGGATAATATGGTTGACACCATCCTTGTATTTAGGGGCCAGGATGAGACCTGATGATGAAGCATGCCACTACAAGAGTGGGTAATGGTTATACAAAAAAAGATTCCCTTTTCGTCACTAATTAATGACTGGGTATCCTTGCAGGAAAGGACTTATTCTAGACAGGCAGGGGATACCCCATGTTTGACTTTTCTCTGTTACTTCAAAAAGATTTTGATTGATATCCCTTCTCACAAGAATGCAGGTCTACTGGTTGTAAAGTCAGTTATTTATCCACCTGACCACTGCCTAGAAACAACTTTTCCCTCTTCACACAGTTATAGAACCTGAATCTATCGTTATGTTTATCTGCTCCCCCTAACCTTTGTATTTTCTTTTCTTTTTCCACTTAGTGTGCAGGAAATCAATATCTGAAATCAGTTTGAAAATGTGTGGCAATAATATGGTTCTTCGCCATATTTTAAGAGTGATTGTCCACAACAGACAAGACGGACACAGGCATACAGAGGCTAGGGAGATACTCTGAAGCTGCAGATGTCTGCACACAAAGATGGAGAAAAGCATAAAAGTGAATAGACGGAACAGTATGTTGAGCATCCTAAACATGTTAAGTCCAGAACCACCTGCATATTTAATGAAGGCAGTATATTTGTAGGTGGCCATTCTATGATGGTCTCCTCTTTTTCTTTTGTGTACTCCTTGAACTCTGATTTTATACCAGACTTTGATTTAGAGTCCTGTGCATTGGCTCATATAAATAAATGTAATTAAAATGTGTTAAGTCTAACAAAGACATAGGTCTGAGTGGACAAGCTCTTTCACAATTAAATTGGTTTGGGAACAGGACAGTTGCCCTGTGACCAATTGAAACTTGCCATATCTTTAAAGTTACAAATTACCAACTTGAACTTACTTTGCCAGTGGACTTGACCCCTTTCCAGATGCAGAAGTAGCAGACAATCCAGGCAAGAAGTAGGCAGAGGGCCAGCTCCCACCGTACCGTGCCCAGATTATGGATGCCATCAGTGAGTCCCAGAACCCGGTTCCTGACAGTGCAGAAAATACAGGGAATTATTGAAAATCAAATCAATCCAGAGCAGATTTCAAGGAGACAATCCATATTATAGCCTGCATAGAATTGTCTATCTCTTTCTGTACCCTAGACACACTACTCATCGCTCTAGATAACTTAAATAGAGATCTCCAGCTCCTATAGGATAGCTTAGCAAGCACCTTTCATACAGACAAAACTATTGCTTGATTCACAAATGTAACTTGCACTTTACTTTTTGCCTACTCCCAATATCCGAACCTACATTTGCTCCCAACTTGAAGGGTATGGGTGCTGTAAACTTAGGGTTAATTTACACATTTGACTACGTTTATTACTGTTGGGCTATTCACAGAATACTGGTGTAAATTTACTTCAGAAGTGTAACTTACACTCACATTTTGTAAATAGCCACAAAGTAGTACATTTCCTCAAAAGCGTAAGTTCCCTTTGTAAATCAGGCCCCTATAGTTTGACATGTTTATGAAGTAAACTGTAATTGTGAGTTATGTTACGACATGGGACAGACACAGTACTCCCTTCTTATGCAGAACTTTCCCCCTGATGCAATAACAATGCAAAAATGACCATACTGTGTTAGGTATAATCTGCACAGTTTAGGGCTGGGCAATCCAAACGAGAACCGTCTGATCAACAAAATGTGATGATCACTGAATTAACTAAAATATGGGCCTAGGTGGCATAGCGTGAATATTGTCATTGTGTGCACCTGGTCACCTATGCTCTTACAGATGCTTCCTGTGCCAGTTCTCCAATAGAGGACTTTGCCACTTTATCTGTCCTATGTCCCCACCACACCACATAGCTTTGAGAGATCAGTTGTGCCAAATGGAAGCAGGCTGACGTCCTGACGTTACCATTTACAGATAAAGGATCTAGCGGGAGAGGCCCAACCAATAACATCCTACTCCCTATCTGCAATGAATATCACAAAATGTACGTCTGGTAGGAATTAGAAATAAAAATACACTGTACCAATATTGTGGCAGTGTGGGTGTTGAACAGTGTGTTTCAATCATTTTCAAGCGAGAACCTCTTTGAGGAAGAGAACCGTCACTCCCCGAAGATGACATGTTTCAACACTGGGTTCCCTCCTCACATCAGGGCCATAAGGTCCTTAGTGTGGGCTACAACTCCTCATAGAGTGAGGAGGAGCCGAGGTGTTTTGAGAAACTAGAGAGCAATAGTAGAGATTGTGAGTGAAGGGAAGAGAGCACAAGAGAGTAGATGGGTAAAACTGTTTGCAGGCCAGTTGTCTCCTGGGACAGGATTGAAAAACGTAGAGGGGGTTTGCAGCAAGCATTCCCCTGCAGTGGGTCAACATGTTTCAACCCTTGGAAGAAGGGCCCTTGGACTGAAGATGTGATGACGTGACTGAGGGGGGGCTACAGTATCTAGATTGGCCATTGAAGCTTTCCACTTCTTTCAAAACCTTATTGACTGACCATCATGTGTGTCCAAGCTCATTTGTAAGGAACCATATGGAGATCGAAATCATACTTACTCCCAGAACTCGATGACCGGGGATGTGGGTGTACTTGTGCTGCTCCAGTTCCCTGAGTTTGATGAAAAGTCTACACAGTTTGCTGCAGAATAAAAAATGATGAAATCGATTATTTACCTGATATTGATTCTCATTTATAACAATCTATTCCTTCTGTCACTCATTAACAGCAAAACCATTCACAACAGGCACAACCACTGTCAGTTAGATAAGGAATGACATTGCTGCCATCCTAGAGCTGTTATCACCCGCTGAGACCAAACTTTCTCTCCATCTTGCAACTTGATATATCTTTTGGACTAACTAACCCCGCCCCTAGTAATAACATGGCAGTACCTTCCTATATTATATCTAACAATAGGAGAAGGGTCAAGTGGCCTTCGAGTGTGGACTCGCCTAGTCGTCTTGCAGATTGCTACCCCACTCATAAGCCAAATGGGGAGTGCTACTTCCCATGGGCAAATTATTGAGTCACATGGAAAGTTAGTACTGAGCCTAGGTGATGTATTCTATCCTCTTAGTAGGACGAAACCGCGCAGGACTAAAATACATCCTTGGTATGACCATGCCAGTAAGAAATCAAAGAAAGACCTCCTCACGGCAATTAAATCTAAGGACTCTGCTAAAATCAAAGCCACTAGATTGCTTTATAAGAAGGAACTAAATAGGGCCAAAAGTGAGTGGGAGGAAGCAAGATGGGCTGAAATGAGACAGTCACTGCTCCTAAAAAACTCTAAGACCTTCTGGGCTATTGCTACCTCACCAGCGGGCGGCGAGCGAGACGATGGGGTCTCGAATATTGCTCCCATAGTTTGGGAGACGCACTTTAGGTCACTTTATACCGGTCCTGAGTCAGGGATACCTACGGCCCCAGACCCCCTGCATCAGCATAGACTGCCGGGGACCTGGGTTACCGGGGCTCCCCTTAGTAAGGTTCAGGATACTATCCTTGCCCCCAGGATTCCTTCGACCCCATACTCCCGGCACGAGCACCGACTGCCGGGGGACTTGGGTCCTGGGGATCAGGGGGACAAGGATACCCAGATAACGCCTGGGGCCCCACTGGCC
The DNA here is from genome assembly GCF_964263255.1 of Lissotriton vulgaris. Taxonomy (NCBI): domain Eukaryota; kingdom Metazoa; phylum Chordata; class Amphibia; order Caudata; family Salamandridae; genus Lissotriton; species Lissotriton vulgaris. The sequence goes on from NC_141686.1 coordinate 71,760,977, forward strand.
CAAGACTCCCTGCATTAGTATAGACTGCCGGGGGTCTCGGGCCCCGGCGACAGGATGGGACAAGCGGGTGCCCTAGAGAAGATTATTACATTTAATCCTGATTCCATTTCCCTTAAAGAAGTGGAGTCGGCAATTGAGAGGCTGCCCCCAAACAAAGCTCCTGGCCTTGATAGGCTCCCTGGAGACCTTTTTCGCTCCCAACCTAAAATCTGGGCCCCATATCTGATGGTCTTGTTCAATGCGGTCCTGCAAGGTTCGGCATTGCCCGAGACCTGGCTTGGAGCTCAGATCGTTCCAATCTTTAAAAAGGGTTGTCCGCTTGCCCCATCTAACTACAGACCATCAGCTTAATTGACACCACCCAGAAGCTGATGGGGCGAATCCTACTCGATAGATTATTGGGTTGGATGGAGGAGAATAAAATCTTAACCACCCTTCAAGCCGGATTTAGATCAGGGGTCTCGACCATGGACCAGATCTTTCGACTCCAGGTCCTATACTGGAAAACTGCAAGAATAGAGGGTGGCAGCCTCTATCTTGTTTTTGTGGACCTACGGGCCGCATTTGATCTGGTTCCCAGGGAGAGGCTCTGGACGGTCTTGGAGGAGCTTGGTCTCCCTCCCTATTTGCTGAAAGCCCTCATCAGACTCCATACGGGGAATTATGCACAGGTGAGATGTGGAAGGAACGGGGAACTATCAGCCCGTTTCCCCGTTACCCGGGCAGTACGCCAGGGCTGTGTATTGGCCCCCACCCTCTTTAGCCTGTACGTTAATGGTCTGATTGATGTACTTTCTGGCATCAAGGACAATGATCCTCCCCGTCTGGCCACTGGTAGGGTGCCCGCTTTGATGTTCGCGGATGACACCTTGTTGTTATCGCGGACATCAGCGGGCATCCAGCGGGTCCTGGACGGGTTTGTGTCCTTTTGTGCCTCACGGGGGTTGGAGGTCAACCTGGAGAAGACAAAGTTCATGATCTTCAATCCCCCGAGACATACCCGCCCAAATCCTATGCTTAATGGAATTTCCTTGGAGCGTGTTAAAACGTTTGTATACTTGGGGGTCACATTGACTGAACATTTCACATGGGACCACCAAGTTTCTAAATCATCTCTGAGATTATCCCAGATTACGGGAGGTATAGGCAGATTTCATAGCGCTTCGACCTTTAAACCTGTCACTCCTGCCCTTGAGATCTACAAAATGCAGGTCAGGCCAGCAGCTTTGTACGCCGCAGAACTTTGGGGACATATCAAAGTTCATGAGCTATCGAAGGTTGAGCATGCCTTTATGCGCCATTGGTAGCTCTCCCACAAAGTACTCCCCTAATACCACTACGACTAGACTTAGGCTTAGAATCCATCGATGAGCTGGCAGCTGCACGATCGCTGCTCTATTGGAGAAGACTTTGGTCCGTGCCGGAGCTGGCATCCTTTAGGGCAGAGTTCACCGCAATCTGGGGCCAGCTACAACACAAGAACATACCTTGGCTGGCCCACGTCAAGGCTTTTTTCCATCAACTTGGTATGTCACAACTTTGGGATGCACCGGAAGATTGCTGTGTGAGGACGCAAAGGTCCCAAATAGTGGCGGCTGTAAAGTCCTACAACCTCAAAGCGCTACACTGCTCGACCTCCCTGGGAAGGCTGACCACAGAGTTTCTTCTGACGAAAGTTAGCCCCAGGACGGAGGTGTTTCTGGACTTGGTGCAGCCCCCATTCGCAAGAAAACTGTACACCCAACTGAGGCATGGCTCCTTACCAATAGGGGCACTTACATCCAGATGGTCACTCTTGTCAGAGGCCAATTGGCCTGGTTGCAGCTATTGGAGGGAAGACATTGTACATATATTCTTTTTCTGCCCCGCATACAGCGGAATTCGGAAGTGCTGGATCCTTTCACTGTGCAAAAATTTGGGGTTTAGACAATGTGCCCAAGCTACAAGAGTTTTAACCTATGTCACTGCCCCTCCCATTGTTTTTGCTGCTTCCCATTTTTTTCTAGTACGAAATAATGCCCCACATCCACTTATCTGCTTATTCTTTGATAACTCACTGCTTAATATCTTTTTAACTCAATTGTATTTGTGGTTTTATTACTGTGCTTGTACATATTTTATTGCACTTTTATGGTCTCTCGACCGAAATAAAGTTATCAAATGGAGAAGTGTGGCTCACTGGTTAGAGCAGGCAGACCCTGGAGCAGAGGTCAGACCCGGGACCAGGGTTCAATACCCGATGCGGCAGGGTCTTGAGCGCAAATGTCCACGGACTCGATAATTCTCGCTTCGGTGCCTGACCTAATCATGGGTTCACACTCTGCAACTCTGGGCATTAAGCTTGCTTAATCTCCACAACGGCCCCCCGCGGCGGGATGCCTGGCTTTCACCTTGGGGATGCCCGTTAGGGGCTATCTCACAGGGAAAACCCAGGATGGGTTCCCAAGGCAAGCGCCGAGATGCCTCCGGGTAGTCAAGCGCTATATAAGAACAAAAAAAAAAAAAATGGAAATGGATATATTAAATATATGTTGTAGCAATACAATGCATACATCCCCCATGATGCTGGTGTACAGGACTTGCAGTATCTAGATTTAAAATCCTGCGGTGCACAAAAGCACATGCTTGTCGACCACAACGACCGAAGTCTTGATGTACTAAAAGTACGTTGCAAATCACAAATCTATTTGCGGCTTACTGTGTGCACATTAAAGCACCTTGAAATTTACAAGTAAGATATGGCAAGAAGGGGCATCCAACCCCCTTGCAAATTGCAATGCAATTGGATGATGACAAATTTGCAAAGTGGAAGTTGTCCCTTCCATTTTGCAAATGGAGTTCCTGGCACTGTGCAGCGCAGACAACGTCCTAGGAGACTTCTGCATGCTCCACCAGTTTCATGTTTAAATTGCATCCCTATCCCTTATACAGGGGCTGCAATGTGCAAATGCAAATGAAGGGGGAAGATGTGCTGCTGCTCTTCCCTACATTCAGAGATATTCACAAATAGATTCCCTGCATTCTTAAACTTATGGGTAGGGATTCTGCGAATCCTTATTGTCATGTTTGCTTTGTGAGGGAATAGTGCATTTGTTGCATTTCAAAAGACTTCCTGTGTTGCATTGTGTATGCGCCACGAAAATTAAATCCGTGATGCAAACCTAGAACAGTACACCTGGCCCCAGTTTTTTGTAAATACTCGCCTATTTAAATGGCCGTGCATGTTTTAAGTAAAGGCATCAGCCAACAGGAAGAGGCAGTCATCACAACTGGTGGCAAAATAATCCGAGAGTGAAATAAAAAGTAAGCTACTGTTTTGGGGCAATAGTAACAGCAACATTATCACAGAAATTGACTCAAGAGTAGGGGTGGACAAACTTTACTCTCGAAGTTAGGTTAGATTTGCCAACTTTCCCAACTCTGTAACCCTGAGGCGTTTTCTGTGGAGAAACATTTTTGCAACAGAATTTCTCTGCAGGCCCTTTTTAGTCAGAGAAATCTGCAGCTCTAAGTGGATTTTTTTAAGAGGTTTTCTGATGCCAACCTACAAAATAAAGGGATCGTGCCACAACAGCCAGCAAGCTTCCACTGTCTCGCCCCCAGGACACCTCAACAAACAGAGTCTACCCACAAATCGCTTCTCAGTGTCAATGGTGCAGAAAAGTGATTTGAAGTTGGGCACGGCAAACTGTGCTTCTTTAAATAAATATATCTATATATATGGCTGCAATGTGCTTGCAGAAGAAGCCACAAAAAGATGTTTTACTGTCTTTGGCAAATACTGGCCAGGGGACCTCCGAGAACAGACTAAATGCAAAGTATTTAAATCATTAAAATAATGCTTATTATTTTCTAACCGGGTTGGGCCTTATTTCCAGTGCCCTGGTAGTTCTCGTGGTGACTTTGCCATACCAGAGCAACGAATATAACTCATTAGATATTTCGAGAATCTTGCTATGGTGCCCATCTATTCATGTGACAATCATTTGCATTCTCACGAGTGTAAGAACCTCTTCCAGTGTATGAACGCAAGCTTCTTTGCAGTAACACCTGCATACAGTAATGACTAATACCACAGTTCCCATTTCGACAAAGCCCAAATGCTACAATGGGTAAAAAATGGCAACAATTAAGTTAGTTACGAAAAAGGTGGTAAAGCAGATACATTCTGTGCAGGGCTTGTACCAGAATATTGTGGACGAAATATCTTCTGACAGTAATATTGCATCCTAAATATAATTCGCAAAAATATCACGCATTGATTTTATTAAATAAAACTCTGCATTCAATTGGACAATATGTTTGTGAATGATACTTTTGGCACAATATTGATGCAGATGGATTTTGGTCGCCAATATATTCTGACCACCTATGTTTCCACTTATTGAAAGGCTTTTGGCGTGCCCTCTTACCTGTGTTCCACGTGTGGTTGCAGTCGGCCCAGGGAAGCGTTGCTGAGAAGGAGCTGAAGAGGTAGAAAATGGCCCATGCCAGGATGACAATATAATAGATGTTCAGGTAGGATTCGATGACTTGAGAGGCATAGCCAATGCCTAAGGATGAAAGAGGGACTCAAATGTAAATGCCGTTCACAAAGATTCAGATGCATACGCACAATGGGTCCTGACAGCTAAGGACCCGTTGTGAATCACAAATGACCTTCCTGCTCCAAAAACTCTGCTGTGACTGACTGCAATTTGGCGGGAGGAGATGTAGTGATAGGTGGCCCTCACTTTTCATATCAAAAAGCAGTGGAATGTATCAATGATTTGCAACCACAATAACTGATCTAATACTGACTCCCTAAAAGGTATGGTATCTCATTCGCATGGCGGAAGCTGTGCCCATGGGACAGCTGCTGCCTTGTGAATGTAGGCATTTGGGAGGAAAAGTGGCCCTGGGAACCATAGCATGATGACCCTGATGTACTTCACCTAATGCCATGGATGAATATATGACGTTACAATGCATGCAATTACAACACATGCTTTTACAACGCAGTCTATATCACATCTACCATTACAATGCATGATTTTACAATACATGCCATTACAAGGCATTTTTTAAAACTACCATTACAATACATACCATTACAACGCATAATACGTTTAGGACAACAGTAGAGTAAGTGTTGGATAGTGTAGGGGTAAAAATTACTATTCCCACTCCAATGAGTGCAACAGTAGGGTAAGTTATGGATTGTGTATGGGTAAAAACTACTAAGTGCTGGATAGTGTAGGGGTAAAAATTACTATTCCTATGTACCCCAAAACCCATACCCACCCTAATACTAAACAAATCTCCATTATATACTTTATAATGCATTGTAATGGCATGCGTTGTAATGTTATGTGTTGTAATGGCATGCGTTATACTGACATGCATTGTAATGGCATGTAATGTAAAATCAGTTGCATTGTAATAGTTGCATTGTAAAGGTAGGTCGTTGTAATGACTGCGTTGTAATGGATGTTTCCCGTCAAGGACAGAGGTACAGATGTATCAACTCATTTCACATTTGCAAACAGTATAATTGCTAACTTTGACCATTTGTGAATGCAAAATAGCCTTTTGTGATGTGTGAAAGGCATTTTCAGGCCAATTTTTGCGAATCACAATTTTTGCGATTAGCTAAAATTGCGACTTCAAATAGATTTGCAAATAGGTAATCGCAAAATGTATATATGAATCATTCACAAATTGGGAATGGTCGTAAAATTAGGATTTTGCATGTGCAAATCACCACCAACTGAAATCAGGTGGTAACCAGGTACAACTTATATAAACAGGCCCAGAGTGCACCTGCAGTTCCCAGAATGGCTGCTCTCTATGTCAATGGAGAGGAGGTTGAGGTTCCTGGTAGGTTTGAGGAGAAGAAAAAGGAGACAGGAGCGCATTTTTAAAATGCGCATTACAATGTTTGATAAGACAGAGAAGGACATCTTATAAGAATAGATTAAATTCTGCCATGATTTTAGATTTACTAGAAGAACTCCAACCGCAACTGCAGAGGCACACTAGCAGGACCAATGTAATTCACACTCATGTGGAGGTTTTATGTTCTCTGCACCTCTTAGCCTCTGGAAGCCACTGAGGGGTCATAGTTGCAACAGGAGGTGCTTCCCAAAGTGCACTGTCAAGCCTTTTCCATGCATTCCTGGATCCAATTGTATTGGAAATCAATGATTATATCAGATTCTCTAACACACCACAGGATTTACAGCTCAATAAAATGAAATTTTACTAGTTAGCCCAATTCCCACATGCCATTGGCTGCATTAATAGGACACATGTCACAATATGTCCACCATCTGACAATTAGAACATCCTCAGAAATAGAGATTTTAGCCATCCTTTGAACATCCCAGTCATATGCAATGTCTCGTATATGATAACTGATATAGTGGCCAGATTCCCTGGCAGTACACATGATTCCTTCATATTTTGCCACGGGGAAATTTACGCACAGCTACTTGGTGGTGAGTTTGGAGAAGTATATCGACTAGGTAAGACTGAACTGTATATATTAGTGTCATTCTCATATTTGTCAGTGAAGCCTTGTTTGCTCTCATAATTGTTGGAGACGTGTGTGCTTGTTCACACTGACACCCTATTCAGGGGCGTAACACAGGCCCCGCAGCCCCCCCGGTGCGGGGTCTCCAAGCTCTAGTGTGAAAATTGAAGAAATTGATGTACATAAACAGCATTCATTTCCCTTCTTCTCCCACTCCTCTCCCTGTGAGCACCATGAATACCGTAGACTATTGACCGTATCACCCTGCTAGTAAGAGTCCATACCCCTATGCATATGTACAGCCATCCTAGGCACCATGGCCTTTTTACCCATTGAAATCCCCGGCTTCCCTCCTGCGCGTATCTTACACCCCCTCTCTCATGCATAGACCATGAAACCCTCTCCCTCTGCGCGACCCTGCTGTGAAAGGCAACTCTCCTGCTTGACCCGCACAAACCCCCCCCCCATTCCCTCTTGATGAAGCATCCTTCGTCTTAGCTGACATAGCCCTCCCCAGCTGCACCTGACTGCCCCCGCTCTCTCGTGTACGGGTCATAAGATCTCTCTCTCTCCCTCTCTGTGACTCTGTCCCCGTGTCCACCCTGGCCCCCCCCCCTCCCTTCTCCTCACATGGGCAAGCCGTAAACCTTCTTCTTCTGCAAAACCCTGTCCTTAAGAGCCACGGCCGCGCCTGACCAACACCTCCTTCCCTTCCATGAATGCCCCTCTGTTGACAAGCCTTCCCTCCGCGCTCGATTGTCCACGCAGCATGAATACCACTCCTTTGATGACCCCTCCCCCCCCCCCCGAGCCCGGCTGACCACACATGTCCGAGGCCATCGCCTAAGCCAGGAGATACCATTTACTGCCCTTATTGTATGAAGTCACTCCTCTTCAAAGGACCCACTATTGATCCTGGCCACCCCACCCCCTGGGCTATGATCAGGCGCACACATCCTAAACTGTTGGCGGAACACTCAGCTGCGTGATTGCCCTCCCCTCTTATCAGCAGGTCAAGGGTCCCTATTGTGAACATATGTGGGGTAGGATTGACACGAGGATTATGGGGATGTCTTTTTCTTTGCGTCACACTGTCCTGATTGTACTATCAAGTGTTTTGTAAGGTATAAAAGAAAGAGTCTCAGCTCACTTGTTAGAGCACCTCCCGAAAGACACTGTGTTTCGTGTCCGAAATGACTGGCTCTCCTCATGAGAATTAAACTCTGTTCTTGATTCCTGCTTCCAGCGCCCGTCTCTTTATTTGGTAACTATTCAACATGGGAACTAAGAGGCGGTTTGCGCCAGCGGCCTGGGCATCGGTAGTAATCTGGGCTCCTGTTCCACAATTGGCGTCCCAACGCGGGGCCCATCAGTGACATAAGGTTCGGTAAGAGAGATCCAGACGAAGAAGTGAACATCTAGAATGATCGGAGTATACCTGCCTTGAGAGGGCCCTAGCCCGGCTGCCGATCAAAAGAACTTCACCAATTCTGAACGGACCTCTCTTGAGTGACCTATTGTCCTGACTGGAATCCCACAGGAATGCTACATGGAGTAAGAGAACGATCGGGCGCTGGAGGAGGAAGTCGAAGAACTGTCCGTATGGTCCGGTCCGGGTAAGATTAAGTAGGGTGTTTTTACGCCTGATTGGTAGGGTGGCTCTATCCACCTGATTGATTGATTGTTTGTATTGAAATCGGTATTTGTATACTGATATTGTTGGTATTGGTTCATTTAGCCTTGAATGCTACTTGACATATTGGTTCTCTTTTGAGAACGAGACATTCTCTGTTTGCAAACAGCGGCGAATAGGAACGTCGTCCCTCTTTGCAGATAGAGAAGGGTAGGTAATGCAGACTTTTGTCCCCGTTGTAATCCGTCATGCCTACTTTTCTCCCCACTGGATTGTTTGAAATCGATTAATAATCGATTGTTGCTCTTTGAGATCTTCCCTGTCCACAAACTGAGACGAGTAGAAATATTCTGTCTTCCTTTCTGGATAGCGAAGGGCAGGTAATGCAGACGTTTGTCCCCGTTGTAATCCGTCATGCCTGTTTTTCTCCCCACTGATTGGTTGGTTGCCTGGACATTGTTGTTCCAGGAATTGTTTCGTTTGAGGTATTTTCTGCCTGCAAACAACGTGGAATAGAAATATTCTATCTAGTCTTTGCAAGTAGTAAAGGGTAGGTTATGCCCCTTTGTGAATTCGTCAGTCCTACCCACTCCCCACTGTTTGGTTATTTGGGGGGTAGCTCGCATGGTCCGCCCAGGAGACTACCCTTATGGAGGACATATGCTCCCCGCTCATGGGCCATTTAATGGAAGTAGACCATCTGGTCCGTCCAGGAGGCTACCCTAGTAAGTGGAAGTACATCGCTCGGTCTGTCCAGGATGATACCCTAATGAAGGAACATATGTTCCCCTTTTGATCGATAATCTAGTTCCACCCCGGACCATTTTATTGGAGGGAACTCGTCTGGTCCGTCCAGAAGTACCCCCTAGTGAAAAGGACACATAAAAATATGAAGTGATCACTGTTCCCTACTAACAGAAAGCTTTAGCTCGAAACACGCTAAGGAAGAGAAAGAAAAATAAAAGAAATCAGGCTAAGTCAGTAACCCCCTGATGAGCTTTTGACTTCACTAAAAATAAGAAACATTAGAAATAGTTCGTAATAAGAAATGTAAAATGGTGAAAAGTTTGAAAGCAAAAATAGCCACGAGGTAGCTAGGCTTCACTGCCTATTCCTTCTCCCAACATGTCTGCCTCATTTCCCGCCACGCCCAAATAACGGTCACATGAAATAGAAACAATTCAATAGGTACCTACCCCCATTCCGGAAGCTCCCGAAGTGCAACAGGTTCGCGGTTACGCCCATCCGGAAGGCGAGGCCTCGAGGCACGAGGGGCTCGCCTGGCCACGGTCAGGAGGAGATGATGTTGGGCAGGCGGTCCAAAGAATGGCAAGGACCTCTCCATCTCTTCTCTTCTGCCGCCCTGCAGGCCGCGGGGAGAGAGGGGGCTGTCTTGCCTCGGCCACCGACCACCCCTCTCTCTCACCCGATCCGGCTTTCGTCGAAGGCCGAAGCCAAAGCGAGGATGGCGGCATTTCTTTGTGCTATAATGGCCGCAACTACACCCAACGCTTGACAGTTCCAGGTAGTCCCGCCACATGCCATCGCCTGCATAGTTACAGGTAGTCCCGCCACATGCCAACGCCTGGATAGTTGCAGGTAGTCCCGCCACGTGGCCACTCCTGGAGAGTTGGAGGTAGTCCCGCTACATGTCGAAAAGGAAGGGGGGGGGCTGTCTTGCCTCAGCCGCCGACCACCCCCCCCATCTTCATCGCCTGACACGGCCTTACCGAAACGCTGGAGCCGGAGAACGGCGCGGGGTCGCTGGAAGGGGGAGGTGACGCGAACGAGCCTCCCCCACCTCCCTCCAGGTGGAGGCTTCCAGCGACACCCCAATGCTCTTGCTTAAAAAGGGTCAACATCAAAAAGCGGTCTTTTACCCAGGACGGGCACGCACCCCATGCCTTCTCTCCTCAACCTTGAAGATTCTATGAGAGCCGGGGGGCACCCCGATCCCTCCACATGGGCGCCCCCGCCCCCTTCACTGGGAACCACGACAATCGGTGCAACTCCTGCCGGCGCCAGCCTCGGATTGGAAATGGCTAAAATGCAGCCACGACACAGACTTGTTCAGTTCCGGTGGAACACCAGAATGACCCGGTAGGAAAATTGTTGCCGCCCTCCCCACTCTTTGACTAATGGTCCATATTGTTAGAACTGTTAACCACATGATTCAAAACTTTTTGAACTTCCAACGGAAGGTTCTGGTCCAACCACGAGTCATTGGAGATATTCTGACTGCGCTGGAACTCGCCTGGCCCCACCCAAAATGGCGCCGACACAAAATGAGACTTTTGAATAAACTTTATTGCACCCTGACCACACAGCTTTTTGCCCCGAGATATGTATGTAGTTTTCTTGGATAATGAAAGTAGATACGAAGGATATTGAGTATGTGCTTGGACAATGAACTGACTTAGGGTGGGTACTGATTATGATTTGGAAAACGAATTGGTGTAATTTAGGTAATGAATGAACATTGGATAATGAATTTATTAAAGATGAATTACTGACATGCATCATGCTTGCTCTGTAGGGAAGTTTAATACTATTTTATTGCACTGCTGCACTTTATGCAATGAACTGCCACCAACTTCGTTCTTCTTATGTACAGTTTCAATCTGCTTCGTAGCCGGCCCACTGAGTTGTGGGCCTGTATTTGTACCTCAACGCTTTTTATTAAAAGTATTTTGAAAAAGAAAGCATGGTTGTAGCAGTTGCATTAATGAGTTTTGGATGTCTTACTACTGTGAGCAAAGAATAAGTATGATGAAAGAAGTAGATCAAAAGGGATCAGATATTTAGCAGCTACATTGTGTGTCACAGGCAGCCAGAAAAGTGTTTTAGACACCCTTAAAATGACACCACAGAAATGCCACCTGACCGTCACCCTTGCACCCGACAAAGAGGGTTACGGCCAAGTAACTCATGTAGATACGCAGATCGTCAATAATTATCTATCTGACCACTGGTCCCTCTGGGCTTAAACGCCGAAATGGCAAAGGAATGCAGTACGTGGAGATAGGTCGAGTATGTGGTAGGTAAAAACATTTTCGAACTGCTGCATGCTGATGTACTTTGAATGCTGCCCCCCACCCCTTCTTTTTCCTCCCTTCTGCAGGTCACGTCAGAACGTCGGCTGAAGTGTGGGAGAGCGATGGTCGGACCACCGACGAAAAGGGAAAGAGGGAATATGTGTGTAGTCGTTATAACGATAAGTTTTTAAAAGACGTAGACTTAACATGACTGTTCCTCCTTAGAACATAGCGACTGGGAGGATGGACTGACATAGAAACTGGACAGGTACTGAATGACGAAAAATTGACTAGAAAGGACGTGTTAAATAATGTAACTGGACGTTTGACTAGGTAGGGAAAGGACAAAGAAAAATATACGGGTGAGGGTTACCACGGCACCACCCGTCTGGGAAGTTAGAAATGTTGCTGATGTTCAAAATGCACTGCCCCCTTTCTCACACTCTTATAGATGTAGCCAAGCTGTCCGACTGTTCTCCCGATCAAATACTTGCCGTTGCCTCAGCCTGGAGAACTTCCCACCAAAGGAAGGAACTGAAAAACGGTTTAAGATCCAACCATGGGTAAATAGCGCGACCAGGTTAATTTCTGATCGACTAACCGAGGTGTAAGTATTGGCAATTGAGAACGCTCGCAGGGATAACAAGCGAGAAGGAAAAGGAGGGAAGGGTAGAAAGAGCTAAGCACGTAGATAAATAGGATAGTAAAGATACGTAGGATATAATATGAATTTTGTTGGCCACCTGTCGTTTTCTGTTTGTCGTGGATGTCTTATATATGCGTAGTACATGTGTTGTCTTCCCTGTCCGAGTTTTGTGTGTATATAATGTACGGATTTATGTCTTCCCTCTGCCTGTGTTTACGTGTTACCTGACCTTTGCTGTTCCGTGTTGTGAGCGCACTAAATGACCTATTTTCGTACACGTCTCTCTCTCTCTCTCTCTATCTCTCTCTCTCTCTACATGTCATACGTGTACCGAATGGCTCGTTTAGGTTGCGGACGACTCTCACACTTTATGAGAGTCTCCCTATCTTCTCTCCCTCTTTGTGGTAAAATTGTGCCCCACCGGCACCAGTCTGATTTGATACATATTGAACGCGAAGGTGTTCAGCGAAATTGACCGAAAATAAAATGATTATATCTCGCCATATTACTGCCTCTCCTTTCTGCAAAATGAATGAACTTGAATTGGCTGCGAAGGAAAGGACAGGTAAGACGACTAAAGTCCCCCAAATCTGGCCATTTATAGGGGAACTGTACGTCAATGGCACCTTATGTCCGTTCGTCAGAGACGAACGCCAACGTCTAGATTGACCCCCAACGCCCAAATTGCCCCACCCCCCTTTTTGCACCTAAGCGCGAGCGCCCGAAGTATCCCCGCCCCATTTTGATAGACCCCAGTTGCTGTCCTGAATATAAACATGATGACCATGAGTAACTGTTGACCCTCGAGAAAAACTTGTTTTGCCTGACTCTCGATGATGGCACCCCCGCCCTGGTTGAAAAGGTTAGCCAGCCCTGAAGGGAAATGCTCTGTAATGTTGAATATGATGTAATGAACAGTTGATGGGAATCTTATTTATCCTCACTTGAGTTATAAATAGGACGATGAATAAACCTGCCATGAACTCAGTAGGAATGCTGACACATGCACTGCTTGGTAATGGACCTCTGACTGTGACCAATGAGCGTATCTCCCAAATGCATAGAATTGAGGGAGGAATTCACATGCGTAGATATCTTCTTCTGCCATTTCTCTAAAACCTTGTTTTGTACCTATTCAAAGATTCACGATCACCGAAGGAGATGGGTCAGATGTGACGTACAGCCTGACTGCAGATCTTGGGACACGTGTGACCTCGACCAAAGGTGGAGCTGCAGAGCAACAAGATACGGGACGAGACCGCAATTTCAACGTGGAAAATGAAAAATGACGGACCGCCTTGAAGCCCTCCGTCTGCTAACCCACGTGTGCCTGGAGTCTCCGTCCCCCTTCTTTGGGCCCGATTGATGGGCCTGCCTGCTTGTTATCCTTTGCTCCCTTGGTCCCTTTTGTGCGTCCCAGGAACTCTGACCCAACTCCGCTCTCTCTCCTATCGACCATTTGAACCACACTCACCCTCTTTTCCACGTGACTTTTTGCCAAAAGGAAGAACTGCATTCATATGGGAATGGGGTGTCGCCACGGAAATGTAGGTGCCGAGCATAAGGCGCCACCAAACGGATTGTTTAGGGAACAGGACTGTGGTCTAACAGCAGAGGACTGACCGCACCCTGCAACGCGTAAGGATAGAACCGAGCTGGACCTATAGCTCCACCGCCGGTGCTCAACAGCGCCAACGAAAGTACACGGACTAGAGCCTACCAGTGATGGCTCACTGATAAAAAGACACTGTGACGAAGAAATCTTGCGTATTGAACTGAATTCCGCTCTCAACTACCTGGTCAAAACTGTTTATTGGTCACATTTTTAAGTCAGAAGGATTTTTTTTGCTATGTAGTGCGTTTAATTGTTAGGAACTCAACGAAAAGCAATTTTCTATGTGCTGCATTCTGCCCATCACCTCAACTGTCTATGATTGTACGCCAAATGTTAGTATCGACGAAATGCTAATTCATCAACGATGCCTGTCTACCTGTAACCCCATCAATTGCAAAAATGACTGCTGTAATGTAAAAGGGGCGACTGTGAAAATTGAAGAAATTGATGTACATAAACAGCATTCATTTCCCTTCTTCTCCCACTCCTCTCCCTGTGAGCACCATGAATACCGTAGACTATTGACCGTATCACCCTGCTAGTAAGAGTCCATACCCCTATGCATATGTACAGCCATCCTAGGCACCATGGCCTTTTTACCCATTGAAATCCCCGGCTTCCCTCCTGCGCGTATCTTACACCCCCTCTCTCATGCATAGACCATGAAACCCTCTCCCTCTGCGCGACCCTGCTGTGAAAGGCAACTCTCCTGCTTGACCCGCACAAAACCCCCCCCCATTCCCTCTTGATGAAGCATCCTTCGTCTTAGCTGACATAGCCCTCCCCAGCTGCACCTGACTGCCCCCGCTCTCTCGTGTACGGGTCATAAGATCTCTCTCTCTCCCTCTCTGTGACTCTGTCCCCGTGTCCACCCTGGCCCCCCCCCTCCCTTCTCCTCACATGGGCAAGCCGTAAACCTTCTTCTTCTGCAAAACCCTGTCTTTAAGAGCCACGGCCGCGCCTGACCAACACCTCCTTCCCTTCCATGAATGCCCCTCTGTTGACAAGCCTTCCCTCCGCGCTCGATTGTCCATGCAGCATGAATACCACTCCTTTGATGACCCCTCCCCCCCCCCCCGAGCCCGGCTGACCACACATGTCCGAGGCCATCGCCTAAGCCAGGAGATACCATTTACTGCCCTTATTGTATGAAGTCACTCCTCTTCAAAGGACCCACTATTGATCCTGGCCACCCCACCCCCTGGGCTATGATCAGGCGCACACATCCTAAACTGTTGGCGGAACACTCAGCTGCGTGATTGCCCTCCCCTCTTATCAGCAGGTCAAGGGTCCCTATTGTGAACATATGTGGGGTAGGATTGACACGAGGATTATGGGGATGTCTTTTTCTTTGCGTCACACTGTCCTGATTGTACTATCAAGTGTTTTGTAAGGTATAAAAGAAAGAGTCTCAGCTCACTTGTTAGAGCACCTCCCGAAAGACACTGTGTTTCGTGTCCGAAATGACTGGCTCTCCTCATGAGAATTAAACTCTGTTCTTGATTCCTGCTCCCAGCGCCCGTCTCTTTATTTGGTAACTATTCAACATGGGAACTAAGAGGCGGTTTGCGCCAGCGGCCTGGGCATCGGTAGTAATCTGGGCTCCTGTTCCACACTAGTGGACCCCCTCATCACAGCACTCTGGTCGGAGAGCTCCAGATTGAGTCCGGAGGGGGCCCCTTCATGTATCCTGCAGGAATGCCCCCTCAAATTTTGTTACGCCAGTGACCATATTGTAACCCATCCATTACAAGCGAACACTGTTACAATGCTGCCAACAAACCTACACAAAACCTGATAGAGAGGGCCTTTTGGCTGCTGAAGAGTCAATTTAGATGCCTACACAAGGGTGAGGAGCACTACAATGCAGTCTAGAAACCTGCTGCAAAATAATGGCTACAATACCATATTGCACAACATTGCAACATCTGGAGGCATACCCCTGGACCTGTCAGATTCTGAGTCAGATGAAGATGAGCAGACACGTCTACCACATCAACCAGCAGATGGATCAAGGGCAGCAGAAGACAGAGAACGATGTGCAGCATTTACTCACAATCATTTTTAAACGTAAGTAATGAAAGAGAAAAGGCATTTCAGAATGTATTTAAAAATAGTGATATATATATATTACCTTAACTTCAGGTACATTTTGCTATCACATGTAAACTGAATAACAAATGCACAATTTGTGCAAAACCAAATGTGTCACCTCAGACATCACAAATGTAAAGATTGGCCCTAAACAACCAACATAAACACAGGTCAATAATTAATTTTTCTTCCCACACCCTCCAGTATGCCGTTCAGTGGGCTCAGCACTATACCTTGATGAGGCCTCAGAAGAGGCATTGTGGCTCCAATGCCTATTTTCCATCACAGTGGAAGCATCATTACTGAGGCTGGAGAGCTCCTCACTTTTCCCACCACCTAAGTCACTCTTTGCTCCATTCTGAGCCATCTGCATGTTCTCTATTGTGTTGGTGAGTCGCACTAACCCTCATGCAACATCTCCACTAGAATGTGCCATCGCCACTTGCATGGTAACAGCGCGTCACAACAATAATGCAGTTGTATTTGTCAGGCGATGGATAGATCTTGTAAACTCATACAATCTGCCCATCAGTTGGTGATGAGGCCTACGGTGTGTGATATGATTGTCCTGCAATACTGTGCTAATTTCCTTAACTGAACTGAGGTGGGGAAGTGAGCTAAATAATGATGATGGATTCAACCAAGATCTGTGACTGGGGTGAGTGTCTGAAAAGTTTCAGCTCTCTGTCCTCTCATCTCCTTGTGTTTGCTTTGTTCGCCCTAAGTTGGCAGGGTATGCCCAGACGTGGGTCCCTTGCTCACTTAGCCACTGGATTCAAGCTAGGCTGACTGATGAAGGGTGTTACCCAGAAACTGGTCCCATGATGCTTGTTTCCTGTTCAGGGAAGACCTGGCTTGGCAGTTTGGGCTGGACTGTTCCCATGAGGCACAGGGTCAAGACTGATTTGCATAAAGCTGGGGCTGACTAAGGTGGCGAAGTGAGCCAAAGAATGATGATGATTCAACCCAGATTTGTGACTGGGGTGAGTGCCTGAAAAGTTTCAGCACTCCATCCATCATCTCCTTGTATTTGCAAAGTTCCTTAATGACATTTGTTAGCCGAATTGTCAGCAGTGGCTTTTTGGCCTTCCTCCAATGCAGCAGCGGCTCGTGCACGAAGAGCAGTAGTGAGGTAGGGCCGGGTGGGGGGAGGAGGTTTCGACAGATGACGTGGGAAAATTATTTATTTATTTAATTTTCCCTCATGGTCGTCTGTTGAATCCCTCCCACCCACACCTGGCCCCATCATTCTGACCTGCATGGGCGGCTCCTGCTCCAATTGCGGTCAGCTGCTTGATGCCATCTTTGATGCTACACATTGTTATTCAGTGACACCAACTGTGTTTGCATTGACCTCATTTGCTTGCATTGTAGGCACTGCACCTTTAACATTGATGCCTCCAGACCTTGAAATGCAGCTGAACCATCACCTTCCTCTAATGCACTTCTTACAGCCTATCTACACCTTCTGAGGGGGCGGTTTTGGTGCATGACAAGGGACTGACATCTGTGCAACGTTGCAGACTATGAATCAAAATAAGGCAGTGGAGACACTGTTGTCGTGCGTCTTTGTGGTGCAGGTGTTGTGTATGTTGAAGACACAATGTTTTCAGCCTTTAACTGTGGCCGAGTACACTCAGCTTCCACCAATTTATTTTCTCCTGCATTTGGTGCAGCTAGTTCTAAGATAAGAACGATAAATAGTTCAGTTCAATATATGCTGTTGTGTGTATAAGTTTACACTAATAACTTTGAAAAAAAAATAATAACCTAACATGGTGTTTCGACTTGCCATGTGGTATGTCACTCTATATGGGACTACACAGTGCAGCATTACTGGACATATATTCACTATTGCAATTCACACTACAACTTCCATAGTGCATTGGTGGGTGATGAAAAACGGTTTGTCTGGAGTGGATTTTGTTTGTTGTTAACTGTGATTTCCTACTTAGTTTACTTTTTGCATAGACATTTAACATTATGCAAATTGTATTTCTTATGCATCCTGATACTAGGTGTGGCTGAGACGTTAATATCTGTGACCCAAACAATAGCTTCGGGCTGCAACTTTGACTCTATCATGCCTTCCAGAGTGATGGATGGTGGCTGAGTGGAAAGTTACATGGTAAAAAGCTAAAATACACTTAAATAGTTAAAATAACAATTAGTCAAATATTTTACATAATCAATTCAATATTTAAATAACATAAACATGTTTTAAAGTAAAAAACAATCATTTATATATTTTTTAAACTGCCTACCCTATTCCCCTACAAACCCAACAATGCCCAAAAATTCTAAATTCTAAATGACTAATTACATGTAAAAAATTATTTACATATTAAATCTTACAAACTATAGGCCTTATTATGATCTTAGCGGATGGGATATTCTGTAACAAACGCAACGGATATCCCGTCCACCAAATACATGTTCTTTAGGATATAATGGAATTGTATGTGGTGGACGGGATACCTGTCACTTTTGTGATGAATTAACCCTGTCCACCAAGATGGTAGTTAGGATCTATGCTAAAAAAAAATCTCTAAAATAATAAAGGAACTGATATAAATATATATATAAATATTCAATACAAAGCAATATTTAATACAATGACATTAAACTAAACAATATTATATACAACAATATTTTCAAAAGCGATATTATATACATAAAAAAAATATATTCTTATCTTCTTTATTCTGTCCAGTGATATTTTTGGCTTGACAATATTTTTGACACAATATTGTTGAACCACAATGTTTCCAAAAATACATTTTGATCACTCGCCTCACACCCATTGTGAAACTCAAAATGTACCTGAAATGGGTACAGTCAGAGTGGGTGCATTAACTTCGAATTCTTCCACTGCCAGGCTACAATCAACCCCCTACCCGGAAGCGGGATTCTCATGAAAAGGCTTCCAGGGAGTCCTAATGAGGCCTGCGTGAAAATTACGCTGGCATAATTGGCATAATTCCAAGAATTTTGCATTACATTTACTACACACCATTCCTGAAAACTCGTCATTACATCACTTCAGGTAATTACGCACCATTAGAGGTAAACAGTTACTGTGAATGTCACCATTTGCAGTAATATTTTACTGCAAATGCACAGAAACAGCAGAATGCAAGCAGCTGTTGTTCAGGGTGCTTTGATTAAAAGATTTCCTCACTGTTAAAACTGACACAAGAACGCATCTCACACTAGAAGGGTATACAGTCAAAATATTGAGTTTTTATTATCGATTTGCATTAATATCGATTAAAAAATATAGAATGGACAGAATATCGACTGGACAGAATATAGACTACAAAAATATCGAATAGGATAGCATTAATATCGTATTCAAAAATATAGAATGGACATAATATCGAATGGACAGAATATAGACTACAAAAATATAGAATGGACAGAATATAGACTAAAAAAATATTGAATTCGAGGTAAGTTAATATCAATTTTTAAATAGTTTTTTATGTTAGTATATGTTTGAAAAGTGTATATTTATTTTATTATTTATATTAATTAATTATTTTTATGGTATTTAATTTTTGCGTACTATAATTTTGTAGCGGGTTGTGGCTTTATAGGGGAATAGGGTGGGAAGTAATTTAATTATAATTAATTAAATATGTTAATTTATTTGTTGGTATTTATTCTGAATTAATTGTTAATTAATTATTAATTGGTAATTAACTAAAATATAATTGGTAATTATTTTTAATTAATTGATTAATTGATAATTATGTTAATTTTAGTGATTTATTTTCTGAAGTGGGTTGTGGGTTCATAGGCGAATGGGGTGGGAAGTAATTTAATTATAATTAATTAAATATGTTAATTTATCTATTGGTATTTATATTGAATTAATTATTAATTAATTATTAATTGGTAATTAATTAAAACATAATTGGTAATTAATTAAAGTTAATAGATTAATTGATAAATATGTTAATTATAGTAATTTATTTTCAGTAGCGGGTTGTGGGTTTATAGAGGAATAGGGTGGGAAGTTATTTAATTATAAATAATTAAATATGTTAATTTATTTATTTGTATTTATTGTGAAATAATAGTTAATTAATTATTAACTGTTAATTAATTAAAATATAATGAATAATTAATTTTAATTAATGTATTAATTGATAATTATGTTAATTTTATTAATTTAGTTTATGTAGTGGGTTGTGGGTTTATAGGGGAATAGGGTGGGGAGTAATTTACTTGTAAGTAATTCTATTTTTCATTATTTTTTTATTTTATCAAATTTTTTATTATTTTCTAATTGTTAATTAATTTATTGTTAATTGGTCAATAATTTGTATTAGTAGGTAAATATTTTTATTAATTAATTTGTATTTGCATTTTTAATTGATTAATTAATATATCATATAAAAGTGTTAAGTATTTTAATTAATTTGTAATTTTTTTTTTCCCCGGGTCCAATGATTACACTACTGTGGTGCCATAAACCAGCAGATATCCGGTCATAGCCCGGCCCAGGCCCTGCAGTAGGCCTCCCCATTGGTAGCCAAAAATGATATTAAGCTAGTGACAGCTGAGGGATGCGTGGTCTCCCTACTCCAAATGATCCCATCCAGTTATAACACTGTGGCAGCTGTACCAAGGCTTATTCTAGATGGCTTTCTTATACCATGGTGGATATGAGGACAAAGAAAAAAAAAGAACAAAAAAAAAAAACCATTAATTTGTAATTGGTATTATTATTTATTTTATTTGTATTTATATATGAAGTATTTACTTTCCTTACTGTTGCACTCACTGGAGTGGGAATAGTAATTTTTACCCTCCTGCTATCCAATGCTTTCCCTACTGTTGCACTCACCGGAGTGGGAATAGTAATTTTTACCCCTACGCTATCCAACGCTTTCCCTACTGTTGCACTCTCTAGAGTGGGAATAGTAATTTTTATCCCTACACTATCCAATGCTTTCCCTACTGTTGCACTCTCTGGAGTGGGAATAGTCATTTTTACCCCTACGCTATCCAAGGCTTTCCCTACTGTTGCACTCTCTGGAGTGGGAATAGTAATTCTTACCCCTACGCTATCCAACACTTTCCCTACTGTTGCACTCTCTGGAGTGGGAATAGTAATTTTTACCCCTACGCTATCCAACGCTTTCCCTACTGTTGCACTCTGTGGAGTGGGAATAGTAATTTTTACCCCTACGCTATCCAGCGCTTTCCCTACTGTTGCACTCTCTGGAGTTGGAATAGTAATTTTTGTATTAATATTACGTTATATATATATATATATATATATATATATATATATATATATGTATTAACAAATCAATATATATGTTTTTTTTACTTACATTAATTATTTATTAATTTTAAGGTTATTTAAATATTTTAAGTATGTTTAAGTTCATTATATTTATTATTTCATTAATTTTTATTTAATTTAAAGCATTTAAAATTCGATATTTTGACTAAAAATATTTTTTACATCGATATTTTTGATTCGATATTTTTGTACTTACCTGTTTGGAGATAGGAGGTCGATATTTTGGCATTCTCTATTTTTAACCTCGATATTTTGGTAGGTCGATATTTTGGCATTCTATATTATGTCAGTGATCCCACTAGAACATAGCACAAAATTACAGATTTGCATTTTGTGGAATTATGCATAATTTAACGTAATTTTGGTGAATTTCAAGTAAATATGCACAAGAAAATTACGCACATTTTACACATACTGAGTCCCATGACTCTCGGGGTTCATGCTCAAGTGGTCTCTCTAGGGCTGAGGATGTGTGAATAGTAGACCACTTATTGGTGGCCTAAACCACAGCCCTTTCCACCCCCATTGCACTAGCACATGTTCAGTCAATGGGACATTAGTGAGTTAGTTAGTTAGTTTAGTAAGTTAGGAGTTTTGTAAAGTACTGGCATGTAGCCTTGAAACTACTTTGCTGAAATGACTACATGCATCAGGGCAACTCATCCAAGCATTAGGGTAATCGCGACCATGCTCACATTTGTCCTACCTTGATTTTTGGTCTGCTGGAGAGTCTGGGTTTGTCGGTGACCATACTCAGGAACGTTCACCTGATAAGGGATTATTTCAACATCTAATTTTAGATTTTCTATATGGATGTTTGTGTTTTAAAAAGAAAGAACGGTCTTGCTTTCTCACTGCACACCACAGGTTCCCAGTGGCTGCTCTCCGATTCCAGAGATATTAAGAGGACAAGTCCCTTATTTAGTCCCTCTGTTCTCACACAGTTACCAATGATGAAGTTGCCAACAGGCCCACAGAGGAAAGATGCATGGGAGATTAGATAGTGGGTGGTTGCTTCAAGAGGAGGATGCCACAATACCAAAATCTGTTCATAGAGTCCTTCTGACCTGGGGTGTAAAAGGCCTTAATAGAAGAAAAACTCCCAAGAGAAATAAGGAAAGATGTACTAGAAAACTACTTTTATAACCTAGCTTTCCCTACAGTAGGTATGAGGTCATTGTGGATAAATTGCAATTTGAATTTACTTCCCAAGTAAAGAGAAATTACGAAAAGAAATAGAAGAAGGTGTTTTGCTGATAATAAGTATTGTTCTCACCAAGTTCACTATACAGAGTGATGCTAAAAATGGCAACTCTTCCACGAAACAATTCCAGAGAAGAAAGGAAACCCAAGAGGCCCATGTGTTTTACTAACAGGTCATCTTCTTCTTGATCTTGAATATATACCGAAACAGATCACCTCCAGTGGCTGTCCCTATGACCTTCACAACAGTTATCAGTGTGAGTTATCACACTAATAATTGGCCAATGAGATCCCAATCACCTACATTGGTCATTCATACTGATGACCCCCACCACAAACTCTCACTTTTAACAACAGTGTAGTTCTTGATACTGGTGTCTGAGACTGTAAGATTAAATGACCTTAGGGTGTTGCTTTGGTGCAAAGAACCCTTCTCTGTTGGGTATCGACCAGGAGAAGATCACCTAGCAGGCCCGCTATTTCACGTCCCCAGGCAGCCATATCAGTCAATCAAGGGGACATGATAATGCACCTGTAGATGTAAGTTGAGGCAGCTCACTCAAAGGCAGCTGGGAAATAGTGTCTGTAGGCCTTCACCAACACCAAAAAACATACTAGAATTGAGCAAACACCATGTGGGCATTAATGCCAGAGATTTGTGTAGCTGTCAGGTCAAAACCTACTTGGAGAGGTGTGGCGCAGCGGCCAGGGCAGCTGACTTCGGAGCACTGGGTTCATGGTTTGATCCCCGGCTTCTGTGGCAGCGCAGCTCAGCACCATGTGACACTGGGCAATAGCTCACTTAATTTCCACAATGGCCCCCGCGCCTTGAAACCTGTAAGGGTGAGTAGTTTGCGCTTTACAAATGCAGATTTACATTTACATTTGGAGCTACTCTTAGCTCTGCGATCTAAGTAGGAAAAAAAACAATTTCTTCTTTGAAAGAAGAAAACACAGCATTAATACACAGTACAGACTGGCTTTAGAAATCTATTTATATATGAAGCAGTAGTGCAGGGCCTGGAAAAGTATGGGGCCTAGTGCATAATGCTCCCTCTGCCCCCTGTTTGGCTGTGTTGCTCAGAGGGGCAGTGAAGACAGAGATAGCAGCCATGGGAATTTCACAGATTAAAAAGCTCTATCAGAAGAGGAACAGTGTACACTGTATAAAACGTCAAATTAGCATCCACAACCTAAAGCTCGCACGTTGCACTTTTTATACCAATGTAATCGAGAAAGCAAATTATAATGCAAAATAAATGTTTACAATTGTTTTTGACTTTACTGAACCTATAAACACTGCACCTCCCCTTGAAACTAGCGCCACCCTATGTGTGCAATTGAACACTTTCTTTGTAGTCAAAATTCAAAAAATTCAGGACAACGTTACAAAAATGCAACATAGTGAACCCATAAGTAATATATGTCCTCAAATGCCTCAGGCTCAGGTCAAAGTAATGCACTGTACCTTTCCAACGGCTGAAGACCTGGAAAATCTCCTCACCAAAAGTAAATCAGGCTCACCCTAGGTCCTCTTCCCCCACAACGAGGCTCATAGGAGATAGCCTGCTCCCTGTTGTTTACAATGTTTTCACTACCTCTGTGTGCTCTGGGGTAGTGTCTTGCTCTTGGAAAAAGGCAAACGTCATTCCCCTTCTAAAAAACCCAAATGCTGATCCTAAAATACTCTCAAATTCTAGACCCTTTTCTCTCCTCCCCGCGGTTTATAAGATTATTGAAAAAGTAGTCAACACCCAATTAACACACATTTTTGGAAACCTGCAACCTCCTACATCCATCCCAATCAGGTTTCAGGGCCCTCCATAGTACAGAGGCGGTATTCTTGGAAATTGCAGATTCCATCAAATTCATGTTGGATGTCGGCCACAATGCTCAATTGGTTTTATTGGACTTTCAGTGGCATTTTCCCACGATCTCGAACAAGATCCTGTTACGTTGGCTCACCCAGTGTATCAGGGTAGAAGGGGATGCCTAGACCTGGTTAGGTTACTTTCTAGAGAAAAGGGAACAGGCCGTATGACTCAAGCCCTACTTCTCCAACATCAAAACACTTAAATGTGGAGTACCTCAGGGCTAGGCCCTGAGCCCCACACATTTTAACTAATATATGGCCCACTGGCATACCTTTTGAGTCCTTCGGTATACAGGTGGTATCCTATGCAGATGGCACACAACTTCTGATGACCTATAACAAGCATGAGTCAGAGGCCAACACCAATTTTGTGGCCTGTATGACAGCTGTGATTGGGTGGCTTAAGGCCAACTCCCTGCAATGCAACCCTGAAAAAACAGAGATCCTGCTTATCGGGACTGACCCCCTGTGCTGTTGTACAGGCGCCTGCATCAACAAAAAATGGAGGGAGAAGGAGGTTAGACCAAACCAGGTCGGCCTCCCGTCAGTATATGCAATACAGGAACCCAATGTGAAGGGTCCAGAGACCTGGTTGGTATTGTGTGGTTACTGCTTACTAAGTCAGTGTGTACCAAATTATGTAAGAAAGAAAAATTTCTTTCTAGAGTCCCTTCACTCACCGGGGTTGCCCCACGGTGACATGCTTCATCATTGGGGCCATCCCAGTTCTCTACGAAAAGGGGCGTGCTGCGACAAGGCGACTACGCTGGAGCACTGGTTTTGTGAGATGACTATGTGTGGTGTAAGTGTGGTGATGGTGGAGTGGGTGTGAAATTAAAAATACCGTGCTAGTGGGCCTCAACAATTTATTTTGCTCCTAGTGTGGTATAAAAATTAAAAAGGGGTAACACTGTATTCTAACTTTTACTGAGCTAGATCAGTGTTGTGGTCAACATGTTTCAAGCTCCCCCAAGCTTTTCATCAGTACCATACAGGGTCCAGCCCTGTATTGCCACTCCTGTATTCAAATGAAAAGTGTTGTAAAAATAAATACTAATTATTTATATTATACGCTGTTAATAATAAAACATGCGTGTTTTTGTACATACGGTTTGTAATTTACTTGAAATGATAAACGAGTGTTTGATTACACCCCATGGTCTTAGGCAAGGCCAGGAACGCCTCGTGGAAACATTGTTTCTATCGGCAAACCCGCTCGGTACTACCTGATGGCTCCTCACCCGACCGCGTACAGGCGCCTGGCCAGCCATTTACACTGCACCGCCCACCCCAGACCAAAGTGACGAGAAACGTAGGGGTTCTCATTGACATGAATCTATCCCTTAGACCCAAATCTCAGATGTGGTTAGAACTGCATGCTAAATTCTGAGGATGCTAAGTAAATGCCATGGGAAGCCCAGAAACTGTGGTTGAAGCACCTTTCCTATCTAGACTAGACTATGTCAACATCCTGTACATTGGAATCCCAAATAACCTCATGCAGGGACTAAAAAAGGCATGGCAGTCTTCCTTTTGTCTAACCTGCCAAAACCTTCCTCGATCTCCTGGTATCACAGCCTGCTTCACTGATTTCCTGTTAAGTGACGCAGTAAGCATTCTTTAAGATAGAGCCCAAGTATCTACTTGACAGGATGACCCAATACTGTCCTAAAATACCCCTTTGATTAGAGTTGGCCCAACTACTGTCCAAGCCCTTTTTCCAAATAAAAGAAATGAGGTGGCTCTACCTGCTCAATACTGGCTGCCAAACATTGAAACAAACTCCCCTTGCCCATTACATGTATTATGGATAAAGAGCTTTTCCGCAAACAATGAAAACCTACCTGTTTAGGAGTTAAGATGGTTGAGATCCCCCCGGTGGGTTTATGGCTAAGCACTGGGACACTCTCGCAGTAGCCAAGTGCTTTACAAATCCCATCATTCATTCAAACTGCAAATTCGACCTGTCACAATAACCCCTTTTGACAGGCCTCATCCTTCCTTTTAAATAATAAGAATTCGCCCCTAAGCAGGCCTTAAGTGTCCATAACACAGAGTGCATGATACTTAAATGTAGGCCCTGTACCAAATTAATGTAAAACATGCCCTAACAGTGACAGTGCCCTAAGAGCTATTTTCACTGTAGCAGGGTTTGATGTTCAATAGGAAAGCATTGGGATAGATTATTCAAGTTCATAATGATATTTCCACCTAGAAACCAGATAAAAAGTATATTATTGTTATATTTCACAAATCGAATCCATTGGTAAAGGTGAATTTTGCAAAGGGTAGTTTTAAAAAGATCACCTTTAACTTGCCTAAAGCCTCTAGAAGCCCATTTGTCTGAGCTTCCAACTATACCTGAGACAAAGGCCGTGTGTGTTGTGAGAGATTGACCTTCCCTTGAAAGGAAGGCCTGGCAGCTGTAGCCAGCCCCTTGACTAAATTCAAAGGATGCCTACACTGTCACTGGCAGATGTAGCTCACACCTAGAAATATCTTCCTTTTGTCTTCCAAGCCAGCCAGGCTCCAATGTCAATTGAAGTGGAGCCGCTTCCAAAACCAGTTATGAGTGACCCTGGAAACGGATTGCTCATTTCCCTAACCACACCTCTAGAGTGCGCACAACAGCTCTTTAAAGGGGAAAGGAGGTTCTTCCATGTTGGATTTAGGTAGAGAGGGACATTCTTGGATGGTGTGCAGTAGGACACACAGGAACTGCTGTAAAAGTGGGTTGATTTACTCAGGGTACATTTTCTCTATTGATAAGGGAGGGGCAGCAGTCACCCTCCTCCTGGCTAAATTCACTTGAACATAAACTCTGCAAACTCCGTTTGCCTGTTTGTCCCTCCCTTGTTTTACTCTGTTTCTATTGTTCTACTTTGCACAAATTGCCTTATGAAGTTTTCTCTCCTTTGGTCCTCTTTGCTTATGAATGTGAAGCGCTCTGATATCTGTTATGGATCTTGTTCACGCTATACAAAACCCTGAAAATAAATAAATAAATAAATACCAGTCATAAATGTGGCATTCTTGGGCACCTTTTCAGAACACTACTGGACCAGTCGAAGTCAGAAGAATTAATGCACCTGCCATTGAGAGTTGGGAGGATAACCCTAAGGGCTTGAGCTGTTCCCAGTTGTAAAAGGAGTTGTCTGGCCTCCTGTTTACCTACAGGGACACAAAAGTTACAAGAAGCCCACTTTCCTGAAAGAGCCCAGCTGACCAGTTTCAATTGGACCTGCCATGGACTTTGCTGGTGGCTTCTGTTGGAGTGAGTCCTGACCCCCAAATGTTGTTCCTAAGGTATTGAAACCCTTGGCTGACATCAGAGTGCAGTCCACCTACTGAACCCGAAAGGCTGGGAAAGTTTTTTGCTAACTTTTGCCTAATGAACCATGGTGGGCAAGGAACAAAATGCCAGCCAATCCACCGAGGGTGCATCACAAGTAGGTCTGACCATGCCACAGTTCCCGTAACATTCTTCTCTGCAGCAGAGAATCCGATTCAGCAGGCCTAACTACAGCTGTCATTCAATGACGTCAAACCCTCTTCAGCTAGAGCATACCACATTGTCCCTCTGAGGAAATCTGAGTTGCAGAAAAAAGTCTATGAACAGCATCCAAACAAAGTCAACAGCTTCCTGGGCATGAACCCCGTACTTTTCCCGCTCAAAGTTTTGCCTTCCTTCGTCAACGGCTTCACCAAGAGCTTGTCCTTCGTCAATCCACCGTTGACAAGCCTGTCTTTGGTTCCAGCCTGCAGCCTTGACCCGCTGAGGACTTTACCTTCTTTAAAATTGCCTGAGTCCAAAGGTACATTTTTGACCAGGATCAACATAGTCCTCATATCTGACCCACGCTCCATCACAGTCAGCATCAAACCGTATCGTTGTCCCAGTCTAGTGTGATCTGTTGACCGCGGATGGAAACTTGGCACTTTTTAAAGCTGTTTTTTATTTTAAGCTTTACAAATTCATATCTCTGGTTCCTCCAACTCTATTATTTTTTTATGTTTTGGTGTTATTTTGTTAATTAAAATATTCTCTATTTTTATAAACTGGAATGGTACCTTTTATTGTGTTGTGTATTTGATTTGTTAACTGTTTTGTCACTTCTAGATGCTTTACACATTTTCTGAAATCTGTCTGCTCGGTGCCACACCTATCACGGGTGGAACTCATGTTTAAGTTATTGAAACCTTTATTGGAGCTAACAAGAATAATGACATTATTGCGTGTGGTGGACTACCATCTACCCCAACCAATAATCCACATTGTCATAACAACATTTTCTGCTGTGAACCCTTATCTTATAAATTATGTAACAGTATATGTGCAGTAACTTTTACTTTCATATAGATTTTTGTTTGCTAACTGTCAAAACGTTCAGTGTTTACAGGACTCCACGTCTGTTGTTGTTGTCATCACTGCATAACTGAATATTTTGAATACTGCATCAGTAAATGCTTACATTTAAACAATGGGAATGCACCTTTCACTTTATGAATTTTCCTATGAACATCACAATACTGCATATAATATTATTATGTGTAAAACATTGCACATACATTGGTTTTTAAAGGAAATGAGAACAGGATGGTCTACTTGTACCACATCTGTTTTGCCCCACGATGGTCTACTTGTACCACATCTGTTATTGCCCAGGGATGTATTGCATCCTTGGAAACAAGGAGTGTGGGTCCCATGTTGTTCCCCAATTTTCACAGAGCTCACACATGCCTCCATCCTTTTGATACCATCAAACACCTTTACCCTTATTCCACAATCTCCTTCCTTTGCCTCACCTGAGGTGTTTTGGCCTCCAGCTACAATGTTGAAAGATTCCCAAAATAAGAATGAAATCGATCAATTAAGTTGGTCAGACACAACATTTGCAAAGCTTCTAATCCTCCCTCTGTTTCTTGACTTTCAAGCACCGGCCCCCTCCCTCAAGCCTAGGATTGTACTTATGCTGTATTATTTTCATGCAATAAATCCAATATCTTTGTGTTACCTTACAACTGTGCTTTTATAGAAAATGGTGCCTGGAGGAGGGTGCTTTATATCACACATATTTGATTGTAAGTTAAGTGTTTCTACATTACAACTTCCAGACAAATTGCTTACTGCGTGAGGCATTGTGGTACTTGTAGTGTAGTACCTAAACTGCTGTAGAAAAGATACTGGAATTGCTGATTTTCATCTGTCAGGCTTTAAAATTGAAAGGAACACGTAATGATTGATGTTATATGATGTGTGAGTTTAGAGTTCAGTACGTGCTTTGCAAATTGCTCTGACTGATAGGCTTAAATGAGTGGGTGTTTTAGGAGCCTTGAATATTTTTTAAGTTGTAACATTTTTAGGATTTTACATTTTGCTGTACCTTAACATATATGTAGGGTTTGAGTGCAGACAAAAATTATTTTGTTATTATTATTATTTTTTTACATGCAACATTTACTACTTTTACTTCTTTTATGTTGTGGATTTACCTTAGATCTTATTCTGCAGCAGCCATTTTGGCCGCAATATCTCCCACATACATTGCCAGACCTCTCAGAAGAAGGAAAACAGGCTTTGGTTATTTGTACTTTTTTCCCTCCCTAAGAGGTGTGAGGTATTTTCCATCGTGAATCCGCCAATGGACAACGGACTCTAAATAAAACAGCCGGAGTACTGTTTTTTTTCAATGGACCATCTATTTCCGAACGACGGGTGGTCTTCCTCCACGATGCCCAAAAATTCTACAGAGGGCTAGCTACTTTAAGGCATAGGACAGACGAATCCCAAACTTGAAATAAGACACATATTCAATGCTGGGTGTGAGGCTGAAAAACTTACTCAATTGCCTTTGAGCTCGTGAAGCAGAAGCCCACGCGTGGGCGCCTACGGGTTCACGCCCTTCTCGTGGCAGAAGAGTCGGATTCAGCAAGGTTAGCTAACAGTGCCAATCTAACAGGGGTCGCCACCATCTCATCCACGCCATGCCGGTGAAGCCCTTGGCACTGAAGTAGCAGCGCTACAGATGGACAGAGCCCGCAGTTATTAGGGGTCCATTTAGAAAAACAAACAAGATACTTTTCAGAGTCCCTGCGGCATTTCTATGCCTCCCAATTCTATATAACTAATGCCAGGAGTGTAACATGGTTAGTCTGTTGCAGAAAATGAGATTGCTTTATTTATTTTCTCCAGCGCTAATCCCCGTGCTCGCAGCACCTCCAGCAACAATCCGCAGTGGATACAGTACGGCAGAGAGTTGTTTTCTTTTAACAGATCGATCCGGAATAAAGCTCAAAACTGAGCAAACATTCAGCCAAAACCCATTAACGGTGCAGACCTGGTATTTTATTTGCCTGCTGATTTCTCTTGTGTCACTGGAGGGCACTGTGGTGCACTTTCGGAATCCTGCATGCTTACTAAAACCATTTCCCTATGGATTAAAACTGCTCGATTTTCTTCATGGCCTCGCAATGCTGTCAGTCTAACTTTTTTAAGTTCAAAAGAATTTTATTTGATAATAATAAAAAGAGAAAAACAGGTGTCAAAACAGAATACAAAGTTCTGTGGGCTTTATGGATCACAGTCTTGACGGACGGGGTTCAGCACAGCGCTTTAAATGGGAAAAAAAACAGTGCAGGTACTCTTAAACTGATTGATTGATAGCAAGTGGGCGGGGCTAGGGGCGGGGCTAAGGACAAGACATACAAGACACTTCTACTATGTGGCCAAATATTTATATATTCTTGATTGCGCACTCACATAAACAAGCAGCAATGCACACACAAAGCATTCCAAGAATGTCCTTTTAAATACCCCCCTAGTGTCTGGATTCTCTCCCTCTTTCACTCGCTTTTTTTCTCACACACACACACACAAACATGCGCACACGAGCAGGCAAACACCCAGACAGAAGCAGACAGACACTCACACAAAAGACTCAGTTGGGATAAAGGCCATTTTACACCCCTTATCTCTGGTGGCTTTCTTAATTGCTGCAGTCAGTGGGATGCCTGGATTCGAGTGTGTGCACAAATGCACACCATGGTGTGAATGTGATTGACAGTGCAGGGTCTGAATGGACCCTGCTCTGTCAAACACTTTTTTTTAAAACATTTTTTTTTTTATTGGAGTTCATGGTGCAATAAGGAAAGACATAAATACATTACCATATGCAAGGTTTAAGAACATCTGATACATATATGAACAATTAAAGAACACAGTATTGTAATGTAATGTGGAGGTTAAAAATTGTATAAAAATCAATCAATAAATATAGCAATACAGTACATTTCAGATTCTTATTCTATCGTCCATCCACTTCTTAACCGGGGCCCATAATCGTCTTCCCATTTCTCTTTTTTTAGCGCCTTTAAATTCATAAAGGCTAGACTCAATATTGTAAATAGCCAAGAATCTAGAGATCCACATCTGAAAAGACGGGGCTGTTACATCCTTCCAACCGGCCGAAATAATAATTCTAAGTATGGCAACCAACATAAAAACCAAAGCAGCCTCGTCATCTGTTAAAACCAATTTAGAATCTGAGCCAAATAGCATTAGTGTTGGGGATAGATCGATCTTATGACCTAGCAGCCCCTCCCAGAATTTTGTTATTCCATCCAGGACAGGGGTCAATCGTTCACATGTAAAGAACATATGTATTAGGTCAGCTTGTCCCTTATCGCATCTTGGGCAACAATCATCATTCTTGACACTCCAGGCAAATAATTTAGCCGGTGTATGGTATAGATTAAAGACTGTTTTAAAGTGTTGTGCTCGTAAATTGGACGCCCGAAAAATCTTTTTGTTCAAGATTAATGCTAGGTCCAAATCTACATCCGGGTTTCCCAATTTAATTGCCCAATCACTTTCCACTTTTCCTACATCGTCCTGTAATCTGGACACCAACATGTTGTACGTATCTTTAATCTTCCTACATCTTCTTCTCATACCTTCAACCACAGGAAAATCTACAAGGGGTTTGAGCTTTGGTCTACAAGCCTGTAAAATGCCGGAGATTTGGCCAAATATAAGCCAATGATTTGAGGGGAGGCCATATCTCCTTTGCATGTCCTCAAACCCGCTTATCCTATCTGCCACCATTAGATCTCCAATAGTCTTAACCCCTAAATCCTTCCAGACTTGCAGTATCCCGTCATTGTTTAAATGAGGAGAAAGGCTAGAGTTAAACAAGAGAAGAGACGGATTGACTTTAGGAATATGAATTTTTTTTTAAATTGATTTCCAAACATACCATGCACCAAGCAGGACCTTAAATCGTGCCTTTCTATAAAACCTATATTCCAGTTCGGTTAACAGTAATCCCAAAGCTTTCTCCCCCATTAGTAATTGAAAGATGGAAGGGGGACACTGGTTGTCTACAATAATCACATCAGTATCGGATTGAAACAGAATTGACATCTGGGTTAGGAGACAGGTCCAATGATAACGTCTCAAGTTCCACTATCTTACCCACTGTAGCATTTATCGTAACCCCTAAATATAAAGCAGAATCAACATACCTAGGGTCGGGTCTTGATATGTTTCTAGAGCAAATTATCTGGGTTTTAGATTCATTCAGGAGATATCCAGAGAGAGCCTTTACCAAAAAGTTTAGCCATCTGTACCAGTTCTGGGAGTGCTTGCTGCGGGTCTGTTGTGATAACCGCCAGGTCATCGGCATAGGCTAAAATCTTGTTTTCATAACCATTGTAAATCACAGGGGATATTCTAGGGTTCTCTAGAATCTTCTGAATGAGCGGATCGATATATAGAGTAAATAATATGGGGGAGCAGGGACAGCCCTGCTGTGTCCCTCTACTTATCTTAAACGTGTCTGTTTTCTCTCCCATTACCGTAATTGTCGCTTCTGGGTCAGTATACATAGCTTTAATAGCCCTAACAATATTTGGACCAAACCCCCTCCCAGCCAAAATCTTCCAGCGGAAGCTCCACTCCACCCGGTCAAAAGCTTTTTCTGCGTCGAGCAGAATCATGGCCATCCCATCCCCCATGACTTCCTGGACATCAAACAGGGTTTTTGCTCTAGATATGTGATCTGTCGTGCCACGCCCAGGGACAAAACCATGTTGCCATGGAGAGACAAGATCGCCTATGATCCTGCCCAACCTCTTTGCCCAAATCCTTGAATATAGCTTAGTATCAGCGTTTATTAAGGATATAGGTCGATATGACCCCGGTTTCTCTATTGGTTTGCCTTTCTTATGAAAGACTATAATGTTAGTTTCCTTCCATGAATCGGGGACCACCCCAGAGTACAATATTCCATTAAAAAGATCTACTTGAAGAGGAGCGATCTCTTTTTCAATAGCTTTATAAACCTCTGAGGGAAGCCCATCAGGGCCCGTTGCTTTCCCTGGCACTAATTCTCGCAAGGCAGATAAGACTTCTTCTGACGTAATATCTTTATCTAGTGCTTTTCTTGTTGTATCATCCAAACACGGTCCTCTGTCAATACACCTGTCCTCTTGATCACTATTGAAAGGGTCCTTCTCATATAATTTCTGATAGTATTTTTTAAATATCAATAGGATATCCTTTAACTCTGTATATATTATCCCTTCCTCTTCTATACATGGAATCGCATTCTTTGTTTTTTCCTGTCTTATCCGTAGTGCAAGCGCTCTTCCAGCTTGCTCACCCGTTTCATACCTTTTTGCCTTTGAAGCTTGGTACTCCCCTATTGCTTGCTGTGTAACCTCCTTCTGCAGTGCTGCTTTTACTGCCAACAAAAAACCCTGGCTAGCCTCGGTGTTGCTGCCAGTAGCGATATACTTTATATGTTGTTCTTCCACCTCGGCTAGTTTGACCATCAGTCTCTCTACTTCGCTTCTATCTTCCTTTCTAAGCCTGGCAGCACAGCTGATTGATTCTCCTCTTAAAGTAGCTTTGAAAGCCTCCCAAACCCCATTTCGGGATGTGCTATATCGGTTTGCCGCAAAAAAATTCGCCAGCCCATTTATTCAAATGATCCACAAATATACTGTCTGCTAACAGCCTTCTTTCAAAGGTCCAGTTTGTTTTAGGCCATTCTAGCCCTCCCGTGTCATAATTCACCAGCAGAGGGTTACGATCTGAAATAACCCTTGGGAGTCTGCTTATCTTAACTTTTTCAATTTCAAGGGCAGAAACAAAAAAGTAGTCAATCTAGAGTATCTCTGGGCTGGATTAGAAAAGTAAGTATAGCCTAGATTTAAAGGTTCTTTTGTTCTCCATATATCCTGAAGCCCATGAGAAGCTAATAAAGATTGAACCACTTTAAAGACTCTAGGTTTCCTTCCCTGATACGATGTACCTATCCCCCATTCAGCTGAAATATTTAAGTCTCCCGTAAACACTAAAGGAGAGGGCCAATTTGCAAGCTCTATTTCTAGGAAATCATAGATTTCAGGATCGTCCTCATTAGAACCATACACTGTACAAATAGTTAGCCCCAGCTCCATCTCAACAATCACCCATCTGCCATTACTATCTACTTTCACCTTTTTCCCTTTCCCTAAACTTTTCCTCCTAGAATGGCAACCCCTCTGATTGTTGATGTTTGAGTTGTACAGGCTAACAATTCAAACCCATTTATACAAAGCAAATTTCTCTTAGACCAAGGGAGGTGGGTCT
Organism: Lissotriton vulgaris; assembly: GCF_964263255.1. NCBI lineage: Eukaryota > Metazoa > Chordata > Amphibia > Caudata > Salamandridae > Lissotriton > Lissotriton vulgaris. The sequence continues at coordinate 71,795,546 of NC_141686.1, forward strand.
CTTGTAAGCAAAGAAGATCTATTCTGTTATGCTTAACTAGATATGCTAGTTTCTGCCTTTTCCTCCAGTCGTTCAATCCCCCCACATTCATTGTACATATATTAATGCGTGTCATCACTGAGAGTGTTACAACCTGTATCAAAACTCTTTTCCAAGATCGCTTTCCTTGCATGCCTCTGTTGACCTTTACCTATTCTACACCATTCCTTCCTTTTTCCCCTTTTTTTTTTTTGCTTTCTACTTACCTTCCCTTTTCCCTCTCTTCCTTCTTCCCTCCCCCCTCCCTTCTCACACCTCCTCCCCCCAACCAGTCCCTGAGGCATCCTGAGATCAAGGGGTCCCAGGTATGGACAATCGAGTGATCCGAGTATCACCGCCTGCTTGATCGCCTGAGATCCTTGTTTCATAACCTTATAGCACTTCAGATGGTTATGTTTCATTTTTTTTTCCCCCCTTCAATTTTCTTAGTTCGGAAAGTTCATGCAAATAAGCTTCAGCAAGAATCTCGCTTGTAAAGTTCCTTGTCTTTCCTTTGTAGATAACTCTTAGGCGCGCTGGATTCAGCAAAAAAACAGTTGCTCCAATTTTCTCAAATGAGGCAAAAAGTTGTCTCATCCTCCATCGGCGTTCAACCGTTGCGTGTGCAAAATCAAGACGTACAAAAAAGTTATTTCCTTGAAATTCCCTCCTGCTCGTTGGTCTAGCCAGGTTGTAGATTGTTTCTCTTAAAAGAAAGTTTCCGAAGCAAACTAGAATGGCTCTTGGGTACTGTTTTTCTTTAATAGGGTTTTTAGGGAGTGTCAAAGGGAAGCGATGGGCCCGTTGTACTTCTTGTTCTAATTCCCACTTTGATCGTTCTGGCATGGAAGACCTTAACAGATTTACAATATAGCCCTTGACATCCTTTCCCTCTGCCCCTTCTGCAATTCCCAGGAAGCGGAGGTTGTTTCTTCTTCCCCGATTTTCAAGGTCCTCCACCTTTGTCATTAAGTCTTCGATAGTAGCTGATTGAGATTTTTCTTTAGCCTGGAGTTTGCTAACATCTGCTTCCAGATTTTCAGTACGGCTCTCCACCGAGGCCATCCTATCGACTATTTCCATACAGGTGTTATCTACCTTCTGGATAGCACCTCGGAGTTGTTGAATCGCATCATGATTCCTTTGACTATCTGTTTTGACATCCAGATGAAAATCCTTTATGGTCTTCAGGACCTCACTCAATGATGGTTCTAGAGAGCTACCTAGTTTGTCGATATCCTGATATTGTTGCTTTCCCTTACTTTTGCTCAATTCAGCTGCCCCAGTTTCGGGACTTTTAAATTCTGTATCTCCTGTCCGTGTAGACGTAGGACTTTTTCGAAGGGGTCTATGTTTCTCTTTGCTTGATCCTGATTGCTTCCTTGGTCTGTTGTTTCATCATCTAGTGTTTTGTATGGTTTTCTAAATTTGGTTTTCTTCTTCTCCAATTTTTTTTTTAAGGCTGAGTCTTGACCTGGTTCGTTGTTATTGATCTTTAGCTCGGTTATTTCCAGATTAGCGTCTGGGGAGTTTTCCTCTTCGCTAGCCGCACTTGTGGCTTCAATATCACTTTCAATTTCGCTAGTGGTCGAGACTCCAGTTTCATAAATTTCGGAATCAGTCTCTTCTGGCACATCTACTCCCCTAGCTTCTGTTTCTTTGTCCCCAGCTAATATTCGATCATTAGCGTCCACATTAGCATCCACGTAGTCCCGTTCTTGATCTTGATCTTGATCTGTAGTCATTTCCGCCTTTTCTTCGCTAGTGCTAGTTGGATTTATTTCATTTATTCCATCACAGGAGGTCTTATTGATCAATACATCCACTAACTTCCTTTTTTTTTTTATTTTTTTTTTTTATTATAACTTTTTTTATTTTCTCCAAAAATCATAGTTACATTTACAACACGCATTACTCAATTAAATGTTTACAATACTGACATATTTCTTTTCCCACCAAAAAAATATAAACATACAAATTCAAATAAACAGTACTAATAATATTTTCCAACTTTCAAATCTTACCAACTAATATCTTTTACTTTATAAGCCCTCATAACCTCCTCCCCTTCCTACGTTATCGGCCTGTTTTTCCAGTTTTCAATTGGGTTCCAAATCCTCTTACCCAAAGATCTACCTCTTTTCCCTTTCCTGTCATAAATTGCTTTTTCTAGATTATAAGTTGACAATAGTCTAGCAATCCACATTTGAAAAGTTGGTGGTGCCCTATCAAGCCATAATGTTGCAACACATATACGAAATACCGCGGCTACCATAAACATAAACTCAGTAGGAATATCATCTTCCCCTGTCACCACCCCCAACAATAGTAATTCATCAGTCAGATTAACTTTATAACCTAGTGAAACATCAATACATTTTTCAATATCATTTTTCAAAGAATACAGTTGCGGACATTTTGAAAATACATGAATTATATCTGCATCATTAGCATCACACCTGGAACACGTGGTTCCTGTTGTACCTCCCCATTGTGCGATCCTTGCCGGAGTATAGTACAACGAGTACAAGGTTTTGTAATGCTGTGACTGTAAGGTTGTAGAGCATAGAGTGGTTCGACCCAAATCAAGCGATAATTGAAAACCCTCTGGTTGTAAACCAATTTTTTCCTCCCACTTCCTCACATATTTATCCCTATCATCACTTTTATATTTACCCAGTTCTGCATATAGACATCGAATTGTACAATGACTGCTGTTCTCTATATAATCCATTATACGACATGAGCCAAAGCCCATAGATCCACCTTGCTTATTTGAAAGATAGCTTCTAACCTGAAGATATTTAAAAAAGCTATTATTCCCTACCAAAAAAATGTTTTGGATCTCATGAAACTGCATGATTCCGCCCTGTTGGTCCAGTAAGTCCCCAATTCTCTTGATCCCTTTATCATCCCATTCCTTCATTACTGAATCTCTAAATATCTCCCCCGGGAGGGATCTGTTAGTATACAACCGTGTGTACCTGTTATATCTTCCTATCCCTATTTTCTTTGATATTGTCTTCCAGATAGTATAGGCAGCTTTAAGAGTTTTAAATCTTGTGTGCTTGAAATAGCTGAAATCAACTGTATTCAAAAATCCATTTAGTGCCCCGTCCCCCATCAACACCGTGTAAACATTGAAAAACCCTTTTGGCCTAACTCCCTGTTCTTTATTGCCACCACCAATTAATCCCTGAAAGTACTGCAAAGCTACCGCCCAATAGTAGAATCTAAAGTCAGGTGCCCCCCACCCTCCTCTTTCCCTTGGAAGTGTAAGATGTCGATATGCTCTTCTGGTTTTACCATGTGCCCAAATAAATGTATTTACCATAGCTTCTATCTTGTTAAACCATATGTGATCAAAATAAAGCGGTATTGCCCTAAATAGGTATAAGAATTTAGGGAATGTTATCATTTTGATTACATTTATTCGTCCCATCAATGTCAGATGTAATCTATGCATCCTTTCTGTATTCTCTTTAACTTTATTTAATAGTGGTCTGATGTTAAGATCTACCAGCATATCCAGATCTGCCGTGACTTTTATTCCTAAATATGTTGCTTCCTTCACAACTCTACTATCCTGAAATATCATATAGTTATTTTGTACTATTTGTGTTTTCCCTCTATTGATTTTATATCCTGAAAGTGCTCCAAAGTTTGATGCTTCTCTTTCTATCTCTGGTATTGCTATATCTGGTTTGTTGGTGATGACAGCCACATCATCTGCGTACGCAAATACTTTATATCTTCTCTCATGTAACTCGATTGGGGGAATCCTATTGTTTTTTTCCAGTCTCTGTAAAATGGGATCTATATAGAGGGCAAATAGAAGTGGTGATGCTGGGCAACCCTGTCGTGTCCCTCGTTGTATCTGTACTGTCTTGGTATACCCTTTATTTATTCTTATTCTAGCCGTAGGGCTGGAGTACACAGCCTGTATTGCTCTAATGTACCCTCTGCCAATTCCATACCACTCCATTACCTCCCATAGGTAGTCCCAAGAGACCCTGTCGAAAGCCTTCTCTGCATCCAAAAATATAGCCGCGACAGGATCTCCTGCAACCTCCATAGCGTCCAGAATCGTAATCATTTGCCTTGTGTGTTGTGTAGTGCCCTTCCCTGGAATGAATCCGTGCTGCGATGTGCTAACCAAGTGCTCTATAACCTTACTTAACCTATGTGCAAGTGATTTTGTGTATATTTTAGCATCCGAATTCATAAGTGTTATTGGGCGATATGACCCAGGTTCAAGGGGAGGCTTATCTTTCTTTAAAATTACAATAATGTCAGCCCCTGCCCAAGATTGTGGTACTGACTCTCCCCTCTGTGCCTGAATAAAAGTTTCGTGCATGTCTTTCCCTAGTATGTCCCAAAATGTTTTATAAAATTCTGCTGGAATCTGGTCTGGGCCGGTAGCTTTCCCAGAAGGGAGACTATTCACAGCTTCCTGAATCTCCTGTAGTGTGAATCTAATGTCCAATTTATCTTTCTCGTCGTCTTTTAATACTGGATGCGTTATAATATTTAAGTATTCTGTGATCTCAGATTTTGATTTAGTTATATCCTGTTCATAAAGTTTCGTATAGAATCTCTTAAACACGTCCTGTATGTCTGTTACCTTATTTACTACTACTCCTAACTCATTTTTAATTTCCTTAATCTCCCCCGCTGCTGACTTCTGCCTAGTTTTAATAGCTAGGAGGTGCCCAATTCTCTCGTTTTACTCATATCCTTCCTCTCTTTTGGCTAAATAATTGGCCGCAGCCCTCCTTGCTACACTTTCACCTGCCTCTGCCTTTTTTAGCTCTATATTTAGCAGTAGATCTTCCAACCGATCTTGCTTGGTAATTGCTAGTATTAGGAGGTCTTCTAGTTCTTTTAAGTCCCTTATCCTTGTTTCCATTTCCTCTCTCTCTTTTTTTGTCCGTTTCAGCGTGAAGCAGAGCATTTCCCCCCTGATGCCTGCCTTAAAGGCATCCCAAACCATAGCAGTTGTTGCTGTCCCTCTATTAGTTTCCCAGAATTGTTTAATCCAAGCTGCCATTCTATTCACATATCCCTCATCTTTAAGGAGTCCTCTCTCAAAAGTCCAGTTATAAATCTTCCTCTCATCTGCTATCTTCTGTGGGAGTGTCAATACTAGCGGGTTATGATCTGATAACATCCTAGGCAGTCTCTCTAATTGACTAACACCTACTAGTGTGCTAGAGATCAGAAAGTAGTCTAATCTGACAACCAGTCGATGAGGTGCAGAATAGTATGTACTGCCCGTTCCAGGTGGATGTCTCTGTGCCCAAAGATCGATTAACGCATTATGTCTCATAAGATCACATACAGCCTTACAAACCCTCTTCTTCCTCCCCCCGTACGTCCCTCCACCCGTCATAAATGTAAATGTAAATGTAAATGTATTTGAGCTTATATAGCGCACAGCTACCCACAAAGGGTTTCCCGGCGCTTGCTTAGGGAACCCGTCCTGGTATTCCCCTGTGAGATAACCCCAGCAGGGTATCCACAAGGTGAAAGCCAGGCATCCCACCGCGAGGGGCCGTTGTGGAGATTAAGCAAGCTATTGCCCAGAGTCGCAGAGTGTGAACCCGTGAGTCGAGAAGGCACCTGAGCGAGAATTATCGAGTCCGTGCAATTTTTGAGCCCAAGACCCGCCGAGGCGGGGAATTGAACCCTGGTCCAGGGCCGATCTCAGCTTCCGGGTCTGCCGCCTCTAACCCCTGAGCCACACTTCCCCACGCCCATACCCGTCCTACCCAAACCGTTCATCCCATTTATGTTCAAATCCCCACAGAAGATAATTGGCTCTGGCCACAAAGACAATTCCTGATCCAAATATTCGAAAACCTCTGGGTCGTCTTCTGTAGAACCATAAATCGAGACTAAGGTACAGCATCCTGCACTAGTTTCTCCCTCAATTATAACCCATCTTCCCCCCTGATCTTCTTTTTTTCTTTTTGTTTTACAGACTCCCTTCTTAGCTAATATAGCTACTCCCTTGGTCTTGGTATCCTGTCTGGTAAAAGCTAATACCTCAAATCCCATTTGCTCAAGTAGATATTTATTATTTCCTTCAATATGTGTCTCTTGGAGACAAATTATATCCAGTTTGAGCATTCTTAACATTGCTGCTACTTTCTGCCTTTTCCCTCCGTTATTGAGACCACATATATTTATAGAGGCAATCCTCAACGTCATCCCCAGGTCTTATATTTTTCCTTCAATTGATACCACATTCTATTCTCATAAGCTTTTGCTTGTAGTACTCTTTTCTCAAATGCATTGTATCCCTTTGTTTCCTCTTTGCGTGTTGTATTTAACCATATGTCGAACTCCTCCTGCCCCCCCCTCTCCCCCCCCATCCCTCCCCCCTCCCCCTGTCTCCCTCCCCCCCTTTTACGGGCAAATAGGTCAATCCTGACCTATGTGTGGCCTCTTCAGCTGTAGGATCGCCTCTCTCTCCTGCCCTTGCCTGTTGCTTAATAGTATCATATTCTATGTTGTTTTAGGTGTATTTCTTCCTTTATTATTTCCCCCCCCCCCCCTGCTCTGTTCCGTAAGCTCAGCCAAGAATTCTCCTGCTTTAATTTCTGACGCAAACACCCTGATCTGCCCTCGATTAACAATCTTTAATCTTGCTGGGTAGAGTAAATACGCCTCTGCACCTAGTTTCTGAAAGGGGGAAATCAACTGCCGTAGCCTCCATCTTCTTTCAACTGTAACATGACAGAAGTCAGGTCTAGCAAAGAATGTAACATTATCACAAGTCTTCCTGGCGTCTGGTCTTGCTCTGTCCATAATCTCCTGTCTTGCAAGAAAGTTCCCCACAAACACAAGCATTGCTCTTGGCAATGCACTCTGCTGGGCTCTATGATTTTTCTTCATTATAAGCGGGAATCTGTGCGCTCTTTGAATTTCCGACTCCCACTGCCACTGGGAGTCTGGGAAAGCTCCTTTCAATAGTTTGATAACATAACCCCTTGGGTCTTGCCCCTCCAGTCCTTCCTCAATACCAAGTAGTCTTACGTTGTTCCGTCTTTGCCGGTTTTCAAAATCTTCTATCTTCCATTGAAGATCTTCAATTTTCTTCCCTTGTTCATTTTTAAAGTCCTGCCAGTCCGTCATCTCATCCTCCATTCTTCCTGTCCTCTGTTCCACTTCTGACACCCTCTACTCCACCACCTCGTACTTCCTGTTCAATTTTCTAATTGACGCCTGTATTTTCTTTGTATCCCGCCTTGCCCTCCGACTTTCCCCCCTGGCCTCCGACTGTATCTGTTTTAAAGTACCGAACATCATCTCCATAGTTATGTTCTGGGATGAACTCCTTACTGGTGACCCCCCACCGGCCCCATTTCCATCACCAGTCTCCTGATAAATCCCAGAGGTTGCTGAATAATCCCAAGACAACTTTTTATTTTTATTACTCTCTCCACTTCTTCTTGCTCCTGTTTTCTTTTTTCTTTGAGTGTTTTTATCCCTTGAGTGTCCGGAATTATCCGAATCTGAACCAGAGGTGGTGACCTCAGTAGTACTGCCCTCCTCCTGCTCGCTTAACTCCGTCGAGTCTGATCCTTCATTAACAGAAAAAAACTCTGGAGACCCCCCTCTAGCGCCTCTGCTCTTAGCCTGCTGCTGAGAGTCTAAGCTCGCCAGACTGCCCCATTTAGCTTTGCAATTACTGTTCAGTTCCACATTTAAACCAGCCTCTACTGACAGTAAAGCATCCATCATCTGTGTGTTATTCATTTTTTCAAGGCTTTCAAGCGCCCCCAGCTCCCCATTCACTTCCCCACTCTCCCCTCTGCTCACCGTGATCGTCACTGCTTCTTTCCCTTCCATACCGGCAGCTCCCGCTTGATGCGTGTTAGACTGCAAGGGCTTCGCTGGTTGCCCGGCAAAAAATTCCACTTGCGTCCTCGAGGACGTCTTTCACTTCCGCATTCAGCGTGTGAGGTCTAATGCCTGTAACCTCGTTCTCTGCCTGCTGCTGAACTCCGTGACTCGATTTGGAGGAAAAGGATTCTGTTAAGGTAGGCTGCCTCATGCCCGTCACGTCTTTGGAGGGGAGGGGGAGGGGGTTTATCCTCTGCGCTCTGTGTTTCTCCTTTTCTTTCGTGAGCGTCGCTTTGGTTAATGGTGTCTCCTTCTGTAATTTTGAAGCCTCAGCCTCGGCCTCAGCATCCGTCGCTTGACCCTTCCTTTCAGCCAGCTCATTTTTCCTTTGTTGAGCTTTGGAGATAGCAATCACTGGAGCCGATGTCTGTTTTTTACTTGAGGCAGCCGCCTTCGGAATAGCACCCGTAGCTGAGGCTACTGGCGCCCCCTTGCTCGGCCCAAGCTGCTTATCCTTGTTACGCTGGGACATCGTTGACAGTCTTTGATGTAGGGCTCTATTGATCCAGTTTCTCCACTTTTGTATAATCGCCAAAGTTATCTGTGCGAAGCGTCTTTTTTCCGTACCTCTGCCAGTAACGTTCTGGATCCAATCTCCCAGCATGAGCATCCTTTTCTTCACTCTACCCACATGATACTATGTGGCAGGAGAGAGAGCAAAATGCGACTGCTCCCTACAGCATTGTAGCGGCCATCTTGCCCCTCCAGCCTACATCCACTAACTTCCTGTTATAATTGAGAGTGCTGCAGCTGTCATCCCCCTTGCCTCCTTCCTTACAGGTTTCACTCTCTTTTGGGAGTGGCGTAAATATGTTGGATATCCTTGGTTGGGATTCGTCGCACTGCCCAGTTAATTTTGCCGCAGCCTTCAGATTTTTAATAGTTTGCACTCTTTTAGCCTTTTTAAGCAAGAGATCTAATTTCTGATCAGCTTGATCGTCGGATTTCTCTCCTTCATTGCGTTCATTGCGTTCAATTGATTGAGGTTGTTCCTTCTGGCTCCCCCTTTCACCATCTCTCTCCTTCCCCTTCCCCTTCTCCTTCACATCACTTCTCAGGGCATTTTTGCTCTGAATTTGAGTCTGGGTTTGACTTTTACCTTTTTCCATGTTTTTGTATTTAACCTTGTCAGAGGACATGCCCTCGATATCTTCTGTACCTTCTTCACCACCTTTGGCTTCTTTCACTTCTTGTGTCTGTGCTCTCAATCCTCTTGTTTCTGGTCTTCTGGTGGAACCATTGTTTTTCAATTGATAGCTGATCAACTGTTTTCTGGTGTTTTCATGTTCTGCTGTCGACATGTTTTTTGCTGTTTTGGCGGATGATTTCATTGACACCTTTAGCTCACTAGGCACGTTTACCTCATCATTAACCTCATCCTCGCTGAGCACCTTGTTCATAGAGATACTTGAAGTTGTTTCAGACATTGTCTGTGCTGTCTGCGCTGTTAGTATAGATTTTCCAACAATTGGTCCAGTTACCGTCGCAGAAGCTCTCACAAAACTCACAGATTTGAAGTTAGATTGTGGCACCCTTTGTAATCCCTTTTGCAGTAGTCTATGCTTGTTTTGTTTGTATTGCTTTAAGACTGGAACGAAAAGTTTCTCCTTGAGCCTATACCCCCTCACAGAGCTTTTTAGAGTGTCTATTTGGATGACTAGGAGTGTGCTGTTATACCCAGTCGAGCTTTCTTCTAAAGGAAGACAGAAGTGCATTCTCTGCAGTAGGGATCCACTTTCCTCACTTTCCTCTCACAATAAAGTCTGATTGTTGTTGACGCTCCCTAGTGTGCTTTCCTCTCACAATAAAGTCTGATTGTTTGTTGACACTCCCTAGTGTGCTGAGAGTTAAAGGCGTATCCTTACCTTTAACAACGACCAGCTGTTAGTGCTCCGATGACGACTAGTTCCTTCAGTAGAGCACTCTGATCAGAGCAGAGCAGAGCAAACAACCAGCAATCAGCAATCCCCAGCGGTGATAATGGACATCAAGCGCCTCGCCCCCATCATGCAAACGAGTCCATTGACGTTTTCTTTTCCTCCTTTTTAGCCACGTTCTGCCAGCCAGCATCAGTGTCTGCCTGCAGACCCGGGCATCGAGATATCCAAGAGGTGAGTGGATCGGCGGCTCGAAACCCAACAGCACGATGCACACTCTGCTCTGCTCGCACTCTGCCGTTCGCAGCACTGTACACACACACACACGCACAAGCGGTGCGCTCACTTCTTTGCCCTCTCCTCCCCACAGCGATTCTGCAGCATATTCAGCTCCTGCTCCCGCCGGCTCCCTAAGCAGCAACCTCTGCCGCTCGATCTCCGGCTGACCACCGAGCCTCTATACTGCCAAGTCCCTGATGAAAACCTCGCTTTTCCCTTACCAAGCGCTAAAATGGTTTCTTGGGGTTTCAGTATAGCTTGTCAAAAACACTCAACCACCCGAGCCGTCTGAGCCATCACTCAGGTCCTCAGAAGCAGGTCGATGTGCCTCCTCACTCTGACGCCATCTTGCCTACCCTGCCCTGGCGACAGAAAGAAGTATTACTGCTCTGTCAAACACAGCCTAGCGGTGAACACCGGACATTATGCAGATGAGCCCTGCTGAATTGTTAGAGGTGGCTCAGCTTGGGCTAGAGGCGCTTTGGCTGTCAGACAGCCTCGTTTGTGTGAGTGTGAGCCAAAGCAACAATGAGCCTACCTTTGATGAGTACCGGTACTCTCCTTGGCAGCAGAGAAGTGCCGGTACTCAAAGCGGTAAAAATGAGAAGTGGCGGTACTCAGTACCGGAGAGTACCAGCCCATTTAAAGCACTGGTTCAGCATTGTCATATATTATTCATCGGCGGAAGTCTTTACAAGTTTAACAAGCATTTGCAATGCAATAGGTCTCGCATTTGCTAGAGTTTAAGCTATTGGCATTGTAAATGACAATGCCTTGTCTTGATTTAATAAACAACACATAAATAAAAGGCACTGTCATTTACAATGCCAATAGCTCAAACGCTTTGAAATGCGAGACATATTGCATCATTTCAAAGAAGCGGCTGCCATTGTCCCTTTGAAAGCGAAAGCACGTTGCAGGAAAGCCAGTTGCGCCTGCGGTAGGTGAAACTCATTAAAGAAAATAGTACTTACAGTCTAAAACAAGACATACCCTGTAACAACCGAAGTAAAAGGGACAGTCCTCATGGGAGGATACAAATCAAGACTCAGAGAGACTAACAACCCTATTAACGAATCAGAAGCCAGCATTTACGAAGGACGATGCCACAAGCCAATAATAAAGATGGGTGGGAGTGGGCGGGGCTTCAAGTCCATACTCGACTACAGCATGCCTAGCAGAGCAGCGCATGCGCTGCCCAGGCTCGACATAAAAAGTCAAGGGGACTATTTGCCACAAATTTCCTTTTTAAATTATTAAACAAGTATTGCATACAGAGAGGTTTTAAGGCATGGGCAAAGTGGGCTCTAGCCCGGGCCCCAGTCTATCTGGGGCCACCTAAATACATTTGTTCTGTTCTCTACATAGTCCTGCGCTGATGACCATGTATGATTCTTAAACATAGATTGTTTGAAATACCATTTTGCTTTAATGTATTTGTGATACAACAAGTGATGCGTGGGAGTCAGTTACAGACATTTTTCAGAAAAATGTTGTTTGTTTTTCCACACCATGCAATGTCCCTAAAATAAAAGTTCCTTTTAGATCTAAACAGCAACCCACATATGAGAAATCACAGTCGGTTACAGAGATTATTTGCAATAATATAAGTGAGCTGCTGCTGTGTTACAGATTTGAAAACACATTTCACTATCCCTGAATATTATTTGAAAGCACATTTAGAATTTGGACCACTGTACCTCTGCAGCATGGAAAAGCTGAAATTGGATCATAAATCCAAAGCTGTTCCGAACAGGGGCCTCTGAAATAAGTTTGGCCCAGGGCTTACAAAATCCTTAAAATGTCCCTGATCGCATAGTACCAGTAACCTCATATCAAGATATTATTCTGTTAGTTACACAGATCATCACATTGTATTTTGAAGCAGTGATTTCTGCTCAGTTTAAACCCCAATCTAGACTGCAAACTTGACAGTGTAGTGTTATGCATACGCATGCTAATTACACAGACGTGCATGCTGTTTAAGTAACTCCCCACCTAGGTGGTAGATTTGATTGAACTCTTGACGTAGGAATGCCAGGCCGAATCAATGTCCTGGCACCCACGGAGGAAGACTAGTGAACTACCCCGCTTGGATGTCGCAAATGTCACTGTCCCTCAAGATCTACAACACTACATCCCTCCCTTATTCAGGGATAGCAGCAATGGAAATCATTTGCTAACATGGGTCGTAAAATAACATAAACTTAGAACAGGAGTTTTCAGCTTCCCAAGTTCGGCGACAGCTGGGTGGATTGAATTGGACGGATATGAAGTCTCTATGCTGCTGTGATGGGGTTGGATTGGCTCTCCAGTGATGCTTTTTTTCTGCAGACCACATGTAACATTATCCCCTGTCATGTAAAGCGCTCTGATACCCACTAGGGTCATGTTCGCGCTATACAGAACTTTATAAATAAAATAAAAAAATACCCTTTTGCTGGGTTAAGGTCTGGGCAGCACAAACAGCCTCACTGAAGTTCTCGGGAAGGGGACTTTGCTTGCTGGGTATGAACACGGTGCACTGTGGTGCTCGACAGTTCTTGTGTGTCGACTCGTGTTGAACTTCCTCGGCTATTTCTTCCAGGGTCTGACGAGTCACCACCGTAGTTCACAGGCACCCTCCTGAAGTGCAAAATGTTTCGCGTGACGATTTTCGCTCCCCTCCTGGCTGTAATTATGGTACTTTGCTTGCTGGGTACGAACACAGTGCACTGGGGTACTTTTTACGACTGTGACAGTCCATCAGGTTGCATTGAATGGCAGGCCTAACTTGCCTCCTGTTTAACAATCCTTTACAAGCACCTGATCCCCCGTGGCAATGTTTGGCAGGTCTTCAGTATGAGGCATGTTGGACCATACCCTTTTTGCAGTGCTACCTAGAGACTCTTTGCCTTCCTCCTGTATTTTCCTAACTTTGGTTTTGCTGGTTTTTGTACTCTGGGCACTTTACCACTGCTGATTAGTGCTAAAGTGCCAGTGCTCCTTGTGTATATTATGATTATGAGTGGTTATTCATGATTGGCATATTTGATTTACTAGTAAGTCCCTAGCAGAGTGCACTGTATATGCCCATGGTCTGTGAATAAAATACTACTAGTGAGCATGCAGCACTCATTGTGCAACCCACACGAGTTACCTTGTAACCATTTACAGGCCTGCCACTGCAGTGTCTGCCAGTGCAAATTTAAACTGCCATGTCGACCTGGCATGTGCACCCAGTTGCCAGGCCCAACCCTTCCTTTTTGCTAAATGTAAAGCACCCATAAGTTAGGCTCAGGGTAGCCCTATGGGCAGGGCGCAGGGTGCAGTCTATGTGACAGGTAGGATATGTACTGTTGTGGTCTACATGTCCTGATAGTGGAATACTGCCAATTTCGTTTTTCACTATTGCTAGGACTATCTCTCCCATAAGTTATCATTGGAGCTGCCTTGTAACATCTTACAAGTATAACTTTCAACTGAGAAGAGATAGAGATTTGGAGTTTGGGTTCCCCGAACTCAGAATTTCAAAATACATCGCTTAGTGAAGTTGGTTTTTGAATTGAGTGTTGGAAAATGCCACTTTTAGAAAATGGGCATTTTCTTGCTTTACCATTCTGTGCCTCTGCCTGCCTGTGAAACCAATGACCGGTTTAGACTGATAGAGGCTGTTTGCGCATTCACTCTAGAGAGTTACACAAAGACAGTTGAGGTGTGCTCTGCATATCCTGATGGCCCATCACCGGACGGATGGGTCTTCCTGAGATAGAGTGGTGGAAGGAGTTGTCGCTGACACCTGAATAGGGCCGTGCCTGTCCTCTCACAATACTATCTACACCCCTGCAGTGTGTCTGGAGTCAAGGCAGGATCTTGTGTACAAAAACGACTTTTCTTTGTAGTATGACTACTTCAAAGACCAAAAAGGGTATATGTGTTGGATCTGTAACCCCACATTTTTAGAACACTTATGGACTGAGAACTCTGCCAAGAAGAAGAGCAGAAGAGTTGTCAGAGGAGTACTGCCCCTTTGATATGAGTTGCTTTGCTGGGTTGGCCTTCTGTTACTGCTTTACTTACTACTGCTGGACTTTGCTTTTTGAATCCTGTTTTTCCAAGGTTCTCCAAGGGCTTGTGGGTGCCTGCCTCCTGCTGGAAGTCTCAGGGCCATGAAAGACTTCATCTGCAGCCCCACAGAACTGCACTGCTTGGAGTTCTGACCTGCCACGTGGTGCCAGCTCCAATTCTGGGCCCTTGGAGGTTGTTTTGCTGTTTCAAGAACTGAAAATCCAAGCATAGACCTTCCAGCATATTTTTTTCCTGCCACAAGCTTCCCGGACGGTTGAAAAACCAATTTAACGCTGTGGTGTGGCTGAACAATTGGTCCTCTCCATGCCACTGGAGTCAAACTATCCTGGCTGATGAGGAAGCTGAAAGCCCGAAACCGGTCCTAGGATGCTTGTTTCCAGTCCAGGGAGGACCTGGACTGGCAGTTCGGGCTGGACTGTTCCCATTGGGTGCAGGGTCAAGACTGTTTTGCATATGGCTGGGTCCAAACTGGAATGGCATGGTGAACAAAAAAACTATGGATTTAGGCACAGATCTCTGTACTGGGGTGAATGTATGACATTGTTCTGCAGTCTGTCCATCAATTGTTCTTTTTAAAAATTGGCGCAGCGCCTGTTTGCCGCTGGAAGAACCACAGCAGACCAAGTCCAGAGCACTGAGTGTCCAATGCATCGCTTCCACTCGCAGTGAGGATTCGAAACAACACTTTTCCTGTGCGCAGGAACGCCTGACGCCTCCACTCCTCTGGGCTGAAGGAATCCATGCCTCACCTGTGTTTTCTGATGCATCCTCTCTTGCGGCTGTTTTTCTTGTCGAATTTTGACGCACCACAGATACTTTGTGTAAAAATAATCGCATCCATAGAGTTCTATTGATAGAATTGCTTAAACATTTTAAAAATGATATTTTAAGTTCTGGATGTTAGATTTTTGTCGTTTTGGTCTTGTTTGGTTTAGATAAAGAATTTCTGTTTTTCTAAACTGATGTGGTGTTCATTTGTAGTTTTTTCACTGTGTTACTGTGTGTGTGGTACAAATACTTTACACATTGTCTGAGATAAGACTGACTGCTAGTTCCAAGCTACCAAGGGGGTGAGCTGGAGTTATCTGGGTGTGTAATCCCCTTACCTTTATGTAGGAGGAGCGTCCCCACACTTGCTGCGAGGCTACTCCACCCTAAAGGATGAACAAATACCTTAACTTCATTAAAATTTCTTCAAACTTACTCATTTTGCTACCGGCGAGTGCAGTGGTGATTACTGCTGATTGACAGCAGCTGGAATGACACAACAAGTGCGAAGTGTGCATGTCTTATTTGCCGGCTGTCTTGTGTCATCCAACCTAGACATGCGCACCTCTGCCCGTACCCATAGCAACGGTGCAGGGCTTTAAGTGGGATAAAAAACTGGGGGGGGTCTCTCAAAGGGTCGTGGCCAAAGCAATTAAGGGCATGGCTTAAAAACACGCAAATTAAAAATCTGTGCTTAGCATAGTGTGCTGCCCGACTTGTATTTTGCTGTTGTTGTCATTGAATTCAGACATATGATACAACAAGTAACATCATACCTACAACAAGTCATGACTATTGGCTTTGTCAATGGTTGTTAGTTGCATAAGATAAACAAGCACCAACTATGCCCCAGAATCAAATAAATCTCCAATTTCTGTTTCTATTTTTTTGGGTCGTCGGTGCATTACTGGAGGAAGCGCATGATAATCACTGCATTTAGCACAGCACAAATTGGAAAGAAGTGCAAGAGTCAGTTAAAGTTTCCACTCTTTTTTCTCGGAAAGCTTTTACACGGCTTAGTTGCTTCCTTTCGTGTTGTGTCTAGTGTCATAGACTCAGGGCTTTAAGTGGGCCGGGTCTCAAGGGGTCTGAGCACCGGCAGTTTTTTTCTGGGGGCCTCGAAACGGGTCTCTATCGGGCTCTGTTTTGAGCCCTGACACAGGCAGCCCGTTTTTTTCCCGGACTGCAATGACCGCTGTTTGCTGTCACTGCAGTCCAGAAAAAAGTGCCAGGGCGCAAAACAAAGCCTGATAGAGACCCGTTTCGAGACAGCACCAGGCACAAGGATGTGCGCTGCTCACACTTTACTACTTCTCAGTAGCAGAGAAGTTGCAGCATGACGTCATGCCAAGGGAGCGTTGTGGGGGAAGGGAAATCCTTTAAGAGTCATTTTCTTTCTGGATTTGCCTTCTCTTTCTGACACTCAGGAGCAGCAACATTGTGGTAGGGTCACCAAGGATTTAATTGGAAGCTTTGTCAATATTATATACAAGTTATAGTTGCAGCTTATTTATCTTCTGCAAGTAATAACCATTGACAAAGCCAATATTACTTACTTATTGTAGGTATGATGTTACTTGTATCAAATATCTGGATGCAATGACGGAAACAGCAAATTACAAGTCGGGCGGCACACTATGCTAAGCACAGATTTTTTGCGTAAGTGATTTAAAGCCACGCCCCTAATTACACTGGCCACGCCCCTTTGAGAGACCCCCCAGTTTTTTCATCCCACTTAAAGCCCTGCATAGACTCGTAATGCTTGACTCGTGTTTCGTATAGGTCTTTAAGGAACTATGAAAGGGCAGCAGGTTAGGGTCAGGCAGGATGCCAGAGGCAAAGTAATAGAGTTCTGGAACTTTGACCTCAGATGAACTCCACGTAAAGGAGGCAAGAGGAGTGTAAGCAACAACATAACGTAGCTGGTTGCTGGCGGAGCACAGGGGTTTTCTGGCAGACACCATAGCAGGCTGGCTGAAAATAACTCGAGGCCTGAAGCAGAATAGATCTTTGGTCTGAGCAAGTGTAGATAACTAGTGGAAGAGGTGTGGCGCAGCGGCCAGGGTGCCTGACCCCCGACCACGAGGTTCACGGTTTGATCCTAGTCGCCGGCGGCAGGTTAGTCCACCACCATGTGACTCGGGGCACTACCTCGCTTAATCTTGCCGACGCCCCCAGCGCCAGGGCACCTCTCCAGAGGTAGCTGTGCCCTTTACAAATGCTGGTATTTCATTTGTCCAGCCCAGGTCACTTTAGGACACAACTTGTGTGTATGTGCACGTGTGTGCTAAACGATGCATCAAACTTTTTATATGAAGATGATATTTGACTTTTTACTGCTTTTTAAGTTGAAAGACATCTACTTCTGCATTTGTTAAATCCACGTCCCACCCCCTTTGTTGTATTTAAGTTTGATTAGTTCTCTCGTGCTTTTTTACGCGGACCACTATTTCATTTTCTTCGGAACAGGTGCTAACCATTGCTCTGATGTCCACTGAAAATGTAACTTGCTTTGAACTGCTTGTAAGAGTTTTGACCCAAGTGGTATGCTGGGGTTGCATGTCGGAGGCTGTCTGTACAGACCTACCAAGATATTGCGGCATAGATTTTCATATTTAGCTGCACAAAAATAGAAATTTAGCAGCACAAACTTTCAAATTTTGCGGTATTATTGCGGCACTTTATTTTTCTCATAATCTTTCATTTTCAGCCTTAAATCGGTGGAACCTGTTTTAGCAGAGTATAACACTTTGAAATAGGCATGTTTACATTTTCTGCAACTCTACCGAACCACATCCCCTATCCTAACCTCATGGGAGGGGGCGTATTTCTCCCTGCGATGATCTAGCTCACATGTATGCATCCCTGTCAGGGCACCACTTTCACCACTCCCTTTCTGGATTAAGTCACAGAGCCTCTTTCTCTTTCTGGTTTCAGTCACACAGACCCCTTCGCTCCCTGGTGTCAGTCACACACACCCCTTCGCTCCCTGGTTTTGGTCCCACAGACCCCTTCGCTCCCAAGTTTTAGTCACACAGACCTCTTCGCTCCCTGCTTTCAGTCACACTGACCCCTTCACTCCCTGGTTTCAGTCACACGGACCTCTTCGCTCCTTGGTTTCAGTCACACAGACCTCTTCGCTCTCTGGCTTCAGTCAGTCTCTGGTTTCAGTCACACAGCCCCCTTAGCTCCCTGGATGTAGTCACACAATCCCTTCTCATGTAGCATGCACTGACTCCCTGTCCCCTCCTATGCCTGGTCTGGGCTCTCTTCCATGGCCTTGAAAATAGTCTTACCAAACTCCCGATGCTAGTAGCCTCATTAGAAAGCACTTTCTGTTTTTTTAGCGCTAGGACGCCTCAGGGCAGCTACCGCGCTCTATACATTTTCTTTTCATTTCATTTTATTTCAGGGTGTCTCTCAGCCCCCCCATTTCCCTTACGATGAGAGGCTGTGAGGGGTTCAAGCAGGCAGATTAAGAAGTTTGCAACTTTCGCTCTCCGCACCACAGATGGAAACTGAGAAACAACCCCCCCATGGCACCACATGCTCCTGGCACCCCCTTTGAATATTTGCTGTTGCTTACTGTTAGATTTTGGGGTCTCTGGTTGGCACAGGTAGGTACTTGTGACAAATAGGGACCCTCTCCTCTAGTCAGGGAAAGGGGAATACACACCTAAAATAACCTCTGCCCACCCTCTAGGTTGCATGGCGCGAGCAGTCAAGGCTCATTTCAGAGGCTTTGTAAGTTAAGTAGTTGTGACCACATACAGTAACCCAGTGACAACACTACAAATGGACACCACACAGGTTTTATATCAAAAATAAGTTGACTTTATATAGACTTACCACAAGACCATAAACGACAAAAATACACACTATGATTACTTTAGGATGGTAGATTAAGCTTAGTTCAGTTCAGTTCTTAGATGCCACAGTCTGCGTCAATGTACCTTAAGTTGCGTTGCACTTTCACGAAAAACAATGTCGCAGCGATGGGAAATGCGGCAAAGTCAGGTGCAAAGAAATAAAGACGTGAAGATCTTCCGGATGCGGCACGCTTCTCGGGATGCGAGATGTTCTTGGTTTGATGCGTGGACTACAACGGCGACATCCAAGATGCGACGGTAGCAGCTCCAGCGGCGACACTCTTCTCCCACGATGCGTGAAGCTTCTGCTCGATGCGACAACTACAGCAGCGACATTCAAGATGCAACAGCAGCAGCTCCGACGGCGGCGCGCTTCTCGGGGATGCGAGGAGCTCTTGATCGATGTGGTGCAGTGCGACAGTTCTGGCGGCTACACCCTCCTTCTGCGGAGTTGCGACAGCAGGCACAGCGACTGCGACGTGCTCTGACCTTGTTGTGAGATTCTTCTGCTGATGCGTGCAGTGCGACAGCTCCAGCGGCGACACCCTCCTTCTTCAGATTTGCGACAGCAGCGACGGCGACACGCTTCCTCTTCGTTGCGGCACGCTTCTCTCTGATGCGGTGCAGTGTGACAGTTCCAACAGCGACACCCTCCTTTCTCCGAAGTTGCGACGGGAGGCACAGCGACGGTGACATGCTTTTTCTCGTTGAGTCGCGCATCCAGCTCCTTGTGACACGCTTCCTCTTCGTTGCGGCACGCTTCTCTCTGATGCGGTGCAGTGTGACAGTTCCAACGGCGACACCCTCCTTTCTCCGGAGTTGTGACGGCAGGCACAGCGACGGTGACACGCTTCTTCTCGTTGAGTCGCGCTTCCAGCTCCTTGTGACAAGCAGTTCCTCAGAAGGCCCAAAACAGCAGCAGGCACTTCCAAAAGAACTCTGGGGAGCTGGGGGATGAAGTCTGTTGTCCCTGAGACTTCAGCAGGAGGCAAGGTTTTTTCCAAGCCCTTGGAGATCCTTCACAAGTTGAAAGCAAAGTTACAAAATTCCTTTCTCCTTCCTTTGGCAGTAAGGCAACCACTTCAGGCCAATCCCCCAAGCAGCACTTCAGCTTGGGAATAGTCTCTCCTCAGTTTCTTCAGGTTCCTCTCCTCAGTAAAGGTTTCTTCTTGTAGTCCAAAAGTGATCCAATTTCATGGGATCAGGGTCTCCATATTTATACCCAGAAATCCTTTGTTCTCAGAGGGGAGAGGGGCCTTTGCCCAGTCCAAACCAGTTCTGAAGCACTCTGTTTACCAGACTTCTCCTTTCCTTTTACAGTGCAGGGCATGGACATCAGACGCCCGACAGGAGGTGGAGCCAGCATTGTGGAAGGCAAGTACAGTCCTGGAGCACACTGTTGACAGGACTCCTTCTTCTTCTTTCAGGGTGCAGGGCAAAGACATCAGCCGCTCCCCGGGAGGTGGAGCCAGCATTGTGGAAGGCAGGCACAGCCCTATTCAAGGTTCAGGTGCAAATCCTACCTCCCATCTAGATGCAGATCTCTCTATTCACCACTGGGCTGACTCATCCTTTCTCTTGGAATCCCCTAGCCCTGTCACTCACAAAACCAGACAAGGAATACACAATCTAGCAGAGGCAGGCTTTGGATAGTTAGACAAGCAAATACCTACTTTCTAAAAGTGGTATTCACAAACACAGAATGTTAAAACCAACTTTACAAAAAGATGTATTTTATCATTCTGAGTTCAGACATACTAAACTCGAATTTCTACCATGTACTGTGAGCCTGTTAGGATTATAAAGTGTAACAATTCTAACAGCCCATTCTGGCCTATGGAGAACAGGTAGCCTTGCAATAGTGAACAACGAAAATGGCTGTAATTCACTATTAGGACATGCCACACATCTCAAGGCTTGTCCTACCTTATACTTACAATACACCCTGCCCTTGGGCCTACCATAGGGGTGACTGATATGAAGAAAAGGGAAGGTTTAGGGACTGGCAAGTGGGTGCATTTGCCCATTCAGCATAACAGTACCAGACTGCATGCAGGCTCTGCAATGGCAGACCTTAGACACATTTTACAAGGCTGCTTCTGTGGGTGGCACAACCAGTGCTGCAGGCCCACCAGCAGCATTTGGATTACACGCCCTGGCACACTCAGTGCACTAGACTACGGTCTGACAAGTAAACCAACATAGCCAAACATGGAATCACTAATCCATACATCAATTTATAATAGGGAGCACTTGCACTGTGGCAGTGAATAGCAGTGACTCAGTGCCCAAAGCATCTAACACCAGCAAAAACACATGAGACAACAGCAAAAATGGAAGGGAGACCCACGCCAGTGATGCCAGGTCAAACACTTACCTAAAACCATTGTTTAGTGTTGTTGCCAGGGACCCCGACTGTCTCTTGAAAAAGGTAAACAGCATTAACAATTGAGTAGTTTTCTTGTGAACATCTGGGAACCAAGCAAGGTGAAATCTCAAGGCTGCCACTTACGAGTCACGACATAAATTATCTAATCTACTTTACATAAAAAACGACTCTTGAAAACCCAGAATGTAACCGATAATTTATGATACAATACTCTTTGATGGAGAAAAAAGATGTCACTAACACAACTTTTGGCAGATTTGAGAACCATATACCTTGTTGAGTGTTTGAAGCCCTTTACACAAAATATCCATTATGCTCTTAGGTGTAAAGACGGACATAAGTGGAAACCGGGTGCAATAAAGAATAATCTCCTGAAATTATTGTAACAGATGTATCTACCTTCGTCACCTGGGGCATTTGAATTCGAGATGCGAATTAACTAAGGACGCAAGTTATACTAAATGCAAATACATTCCTTGCCTTTCAGTGTAGATTACCCTGAAGATATTTGTTTTTCCAGCAAGCAGAACTGCAGGACATCAATCACACTTCCTAGAAAGAGGGGATGCACAGAAGTGGCAATAAAATGCCAACAGCTAGGTGCGTACTCCCAGCGGATTACTAAATACCTTAGCTTTGGGAGACACTTATTGATTGCAGACGTCTCCATTTCAGTGAAAGTTATCATCACGCGACCCATTGGTTATTTAAGCATGGCAGAAAGCGAATCCGTGTTTCACGCCCCAGCCCTTCAGTACCAATAGTGTGAGTTTCGTCGGAATGTCACCAACTAGCTTCCATTACATATTCAGGATGACTTGAAGAATTTTATCAAAAGAAGATACGCTCGAACCGAAATGATGTGCGCACAGTGCATACCCTTTACAGAGTTTGCCAGTGAAGGACTTGTTTCGTTTTCTTGTCTTTATGTCACGCGGCTCATGCAGCAGGCAGCTAGCTATTAAGGCTGTACAGCTTCACGTAGTGACATGTACGCATACAGCCAATACAATGTCACAATTTTCTTGGCTGTCTACTGGAGGCCTTTTTTAGCGGCCAAATATTATAAAATTATATATTTGTAATATAATATTTTGCGGTCATCGCGCTGATCACCCGATTTCGCTATTATTTCGCGCATCGCGAAATCCAGGGGCCTCATTTATGAGGCCCCTTGCGCTATCGGAACTTCACTTTTCATGAAGTTCCGTGGCGCAGAAGCCTGCGTGGTATTTATCAGGCAGCAGTACGCCAGTTTTTGTGGCGTACTGCTGCCTGATAAATATCAGTCCCTTTAACGCAGTGTTCTGCGTTAAAGGGGCATGCAATGGGTGTTGCTGGGGGCGTTCCCAGCAACATCCATGGCCTTTTGACACTGCCCCAGATTTACGAGAAATCGTAACTCTGAAGCAGTGCCAAAAGCTTACGCCTCCCCAGGGGAGGCGTAAGGGAGGTGCAACAGGGAGAAATGTCTTTATTTCTCCTCGTATTTCCTTTTTCTATGTGTGCTGCATTCTACAGCACACATAGCAAGAGGAAAAGCCTCTTGTGATTATTTTTGTACAGAAAGGTTTCCCTTCCTGTACAAAAATAATCTTCCCCGCAACGCAGGCACCCTTGCACCGTTGTGCAAAGGTGCCTGCGCTGGCGCAGGCAGCCCATTGTGCGCCGGCGGAGGGGAAAAGGACAGGAATGCGCCATATCTTATAGATACAGCGCATTTCTGCCCTTTTCTTTTGCTGTAGGGAAGCGCAGCAGGAAGGCCTGCTGCGCTTCCCTACGGCAAAAAGTCATAAATGAGGCCCCTGGAGGGTAACCTTGCTGGGTAGTTCTGCCCATTCTGCAATGCAGAAAGCACGATGATGGTGTTGGGCCTGGCCGTGTGTGTGCTGCTGCTGGCCATACATGTCCTTTACGGCCCTGCCCTCGGCTTAGAGGTGGGTATTGTCTAAGACGGGAGAAACCTGGGCTAGATGCACACATCGCAGCAAGGGCAGGTGACTTGTGTTGCCTAGGGCAGCTATTCCGTTTGTTGAAGGGGCGTCTGCATCAGGCATGCGTAGGGCAGTAACTTGGCTACACAGCCACCACGGTAGGGCGTGTTCTTGGAAGGGGGCCTGAATGGTGCAGGCCGCCACCAGCTCTTTGCCATGCCACTCACACCACTCTTCATTGACGTCAGCGTCTACGCCCTCTTTCTCTGGGTTCACAACTATGTGTCACGTGACACACGGGTGCCGGCGAAGAGTGAGGAGCCTGTGGTGTGGAGAAATATCGACTTTGCCCACAAAACGCCTGCCTTCCTGCTGTGGCACCGGATCTGTCTGCTTCTTTGGGAACTCAAACTATAGAAGGTGTCCGGAGATGAGAACTTTACCATCCCATAATACTGGGACTGGAGGGACGCCCAGGGCTGCATGTCTGTACTGCTCAGCTGATGGGGGACCAGCACCCCACAGTACGCTGCCTCCTAAACCCGGTTTCCTTCTTCTCCTCCTGGAATGTAAGAACTGAAATCAAACGTGAGCTTCCATGGTCATATTGCTAATAATTCCTGCTACGTAGCGATTTCCCATATCTTGATGTGTAGTATCTAAATTTAGATGTGGGATTTTTGCAAACACTTTGCCTGCTATCATTTTTAATCCACTTATAACTGTCCAAGCCAAACAAAAACTACAAGTCCTAACATGCAAAGTTTTGTTCGTGAAAAAGCCAGGTCTAGAATCAAGTTATGACGTGGGGCTTTGACAGGTCTCTTGGATGATTCTTCAAAGCCATGCTTTGTCTTATTTTCCACCACTGTACTGTGGAGTATCCCTCACAGCTGCCTTTAGAATGGCCTTTCAATCATACTGTGCTGAATCCCTTACTGCGGCTTTTAGCATATCCACTGATTGCTATACTGCTTGAGCCAGCTGTGACGGATACAGCGCAGTATGGCATTCAATGGATATGTTAAATGCAGCAGTATCCCTCACAGCAGCCTTAAGGATGGTCTTCATCACTATAATGTGCCTTATTACATGAAACTACCTATCTGCATGGACTTCCGCCACCTTACTGAGCCTTTTCTGTTACAGCTTCCTTTGGCATGGTTTACCTTTACCTTACTGTATGTTATCTTTTACCACACCTTTAGCAGTCTTCCATCACCAGGAGGTTTGAGGGTCAGAGAAGGAGCTAGCTGAGGCCTAATCTCCATGTGCCTCTTATGACGATCAGCCTCGCTCGCTATGCTCCCTCGCCATAGGGCACTCATCCCGAACCTTTATGCCTCACCACTTTCAAATGTCATCAGCCGCCACTGCCATTTACCCTGACTAAAAGGAAGGGTCTCTACTTTGACAGTGTGTAAACCACTGCCAACTAGAGACCCCCATTTCTAGCAAGGCACATTCATTGTTGCTTGCTCACCAGGAGTATGAGCGGTTTTGGGGATCAGGGTGGTCAGTCCCCATGGGATGATGGGGGAAAGAAGTCTCTTATCACCTGTCCCAGGCACAGTTGGCTAGGGGCAATGCCGGTGGTGGAGTGAGATGTCAGCTGGTATTCTCGTAGAAACGTGTAAACAGCATTTTGCATGCTCTTTCCTTCTGCCACTGTTACATGAAATACTTTTGTCAATGTTCTCACAAAACTGTCTACTTCTCTGTTGGCTTGGGGACACCTTGGCGTGATGTGTCTATGTTTCTTCTTATGAGACTGAACATATTCTGCCCACTCCTGGCTGTTGAACAGCGGACCGTTAACAGTGCAAATATCCCCAATTAGCCTGTGGGTGACCATGATTTTCTCTAATTTTGGTATGACTTCAGATGAGGAGGCGGATGGAACTATTTCTACTTTGGGTTACCAGGAAAAGTCAATTATGAGAATGAGCTTGTGCAAGCCTTCATGCAGGCTGATGAAATTGGCGCTGCCATGCCAACCTTTTCTGAAGCCAATATAACCTAATGGCTCTCTGAGGATCGGAACTCCGACCTCGGACGTTCTCCTATAGAGGTCCACAGTACCCCGGCTCCCTACTGCATTGCCAGCCTTCTGCTCCAGCCTCACCCGGATGAGCCACTGACTCGGGGGCCATCTCACATTGTTTACCCCAAGAAAAGGAGGCTACAAGGCCCTACCTCTGGGTTTGACTTACACAACTTTGGGCACCTCGCAATGCCCCTTGTCTTGCCGGCCCTTTCCGCATCCATTGCCTCTCACCTTGGGTGGCCATCCGGTGCGATCTAGCCCCACTGACCTACCGGATTTCATCACCCCTTCTTCACCACCTTGCCCTACTGCACTCAGCACCCATCAATCTGTAACCCATTCCTGATGATGCTCCTAATCTTTATGGATCGAAACGCCATCGACATCCCAGCGCACATTGTGGGACCCTATACTCTGGGTCAGCAAAATTCCTAACTCTGTACAAATTTATGTAAAGACTTACTTGTGAACCACAAGTAATTTCTATTATTGTCACACTCTCACCTTGCACCGTCTACCGATGTTCCACTTGTCACCTGCGCCGTCCACCTTGAGTGTCACGAGCACTTACATGCACAAAGTCCGTTGGGTTACTTACGTAGTTATTGCTTACAGTGCTGTTACAACTGTTTCAAATTTGTCCGTATTGTTTCAAAATTGATGTTCTCTCTTGTATTTTCTCAAATATATGATGCCTTCAGCACATTCAACCAAATGAAAGGTCTCCCTATTTTCCTGTCTTGCAATGTTCTGTGCATGCTTATCTATCAGTCTCGTAAATAATACCAGTAGAGATCTTGTTGTTCCTATATAAAATTTACCCAGTTCTCAGCCTGGTCTATGGGTTTACTCCTGTTGCTTATACGTATACGTGTGCAATGGGGAGGTGGGTACCTCCTCGGTGATGACTAGCGGTGGAAGTTTGGATTGGCTGGTCTCATGGAAGGCATTGCAGTCTTTGACAGCCTCCTCCACTTGTTGATCCATGCCAGGACAGGAAACCAGACTTTATTTCTGAGCCAGCTTTTCGTATTTACTAATCCTTGGTGGACTCCATGTGTGAACTGAACTGCTTGTTGTCTAAGGTTGTTGGGGAGAACCAATTGGGCTCCTCGCAGGAGGAACCTTTTGCCATCACAGAGAGCTCTTGCGGCGGGCAGAATGATAGCAAAGGGTGCTCCAGTTGCTGGTTCATTTTACTTTAACGGCAATTTGCAGGCAATCGTCTTGCTCTGTGGCCTCCACAATGTCTCTCAGAGGCATGGGAAGTGGCTTTACCTCTCTATGAAGAAGCAAAGATATTCTTCAGAGTCTTGGGCTTCCTTGCCCTCCAAGGGAGTAGCTGGCAGAGTGTGGTGCTGCAGGAAGTCTGCAGAATTGCAAGTGCCTTGAATGTATTCCACAGTGAAATTAAATTCCTGTTACTTCTAGATTCTTGAGGGCAGCTTGATGTGGATCCTTTGAATGAAAGAATCAGCAGCTTGTGATCTGTGCATATGGTGAAGGGGTGACCGTACAGCCAGATGTAGAAATGGTGGCACCACCAGTGGATCGCAATGGCTTCTCTCTCTATCTGTGATTAGGTTGTTCGGTAGGCAGGAGGGTTCGGCATGCTTAGGCAACAGGAGCCCATTCCCTGCAAATTTTACGCTGGGAGAGTACTGGCCCAAGTCCTGTGGGGCTGGCATCCACTGCCAATTTCCATTCCTTCGGTCGAAGTATGCTAAGGTTATTTTTGCTGACAATGCTTCCTTAGTGTTCAAAAAAGCTAGTTCCTGCTCCTCCCACCACAACCAGGGGCTGGTGGATTTAGTGAGCTTGCAGAGGGGGCACGTGAGGTCAGACAAGTTCTTCCTGAACTGACACAGTATGTCACCATGCCTAAAAAATGTGGACTCCAGACACTGAAATGGGAGCTGCGGCACCTTGAATGTCTTTCACCTTTGCCAGATCAGACTCAATGCCGTGTCCAGAGAACTGATAACCACCCAAAAAAGTTATTCTCCTTTGTAAAAACTCACATTCTTCTCAGTGAAGTGTTAGGCCATGATCCCTCAGCCTGTTAATACTGCCCATAGGTGTGTGAAGTGACTGTCCAGAGCTAGTGCATGTACCAAGATATTGTCACTTACATTTAAGCTGCATGGGAGGGTGGTTAGCACCTCTTTGATAAACATCAAAGCACTGGATAAGCCGCAGTTCAGCCAGGTGAATCTCCGGAGACCCACATGAGTGAAAAAAGTTATTATAGAATGTGAATCCTGGGTGCATGGTATCTGCTGGTGTCCCAACCTGAGATCCATTTTAGAAAAACACTTTAAACCTGAGATCTCCCCAATTATGTTATCTATCGTGGGTGTCAGTTGACGCTCCCATTTGATGGCCAGATTTGATACCCTCATGTCAACACAGAGCCGCACGGCAACTGGCTGTTTGGACTTTCCTGGCCACGACCATGTTGGAGACCCACAGAGTGGGGGCTGTCACTCTTCCATGTATTTACAACAGATTAGATATAAACCACATATCTGGTGAAGTGTCCCAACCTTTAACCTGAAGCCAGCCTGTAAATTGGTCAAGAGGTTAACAGAATCAACCTTGCCTTGTAGCCTAATAAGTAAAACCTTACCCAATAGGTTCCACACTCTATCCAGGAGGGAAATCGGGGGGTAATTAGATAGATCCCCTAGGCTACCTTTTTTATAGATTGGAATAAAAATTGCTGTGCACCAGAGACAGGCAAACTGCCACTATTTATGGCAGCATTGAAGAACCTAGTCAGGACCCAGGACCATTAGATTGGATCGATCTGAAAGATGTCTACCAGCATTGCATCAGACTAGGTGCCCTAATTTTTTTCACAGACAGGATTGATTTCTAAACAACCTCTTATTCATTGATGTTTCTGCACTCTTGTCTGTGATCTAGTGACTGCGTAGGTTCCTCCTCCACTCCCTTTCTATACAAATTGCTACAATGGGCTTCCAAATCCTTTGGATCAATGTGATGACTTAGCAAATTAGTGTTTAGCCTTTCAATATTACAGACTAATCTATTAAAGCGCTTGGTATTCTTCTTGTCTGCTGCCTTCTTCAATTCCTCCCATTACAAGCATTGTCGACTAGTTTTCTTAACTTTCAGCAGATGTTTGTAGGCCTGCCTGCGGGTCTGGAAATACATTTCACTTTGCCAATCTGAGTGGCGATAAATAAGAGCTTGGGAAAATAGCCTTTGTTTCCTCATCACATTCTTTATCATACCAAGCAAACATGGGCTTATGGACTTGCCCTCGGTTAGTATGTTTGACCAGGCATTTCCAAATTAATTTGATCTCTGACATCAGTGCCTGAAATGTGTCTAATACACACTGATTGGAGAAAAAATACCTCTCCCCCCTACCCAGTAGGGCTTCTAACTGCAGAATCGCAGCTAGATATTTATCAGGCTTCCTGCTGATGGTTCGCCTGTTACTAGACGGTTCAATTAAAATGGGATTACAGTGCAGGCCCAATGCAGCCGCAGCCCCTCCGAAATTCTGCCGTAGCATGAATCTCAAGCAGAAGTCACTGATGTCCGTGATACCTGACCCGCCGCAGCACCTGTTGCCCCATAGTGTGACACAGCGTAGTCGATGCAGTGCAGCTTGACACTTGACGCTTCATTGACAATGCACTACCAGTGGAACCAACGCCTCACCGCCAATGCTGCATCACCCCCATCCATCTACACAGGACGTGAGATCATTGGATTTCCCATCATACATCTGTACAGGAAGAAACATCTCAGGTTTTCTGCCAAAACCATCTTTGAAAGAAGAAGCCAAGCAAAAGGACTTTATTTCCCATCAACAATCAGCACAGGAAGGGGAATCACTGGATTTCCCATGATCCACCTGCACAGGAAGTGACATCTCTGGTTTCCGGCCAAAAACTACTTTAAAAGAAGTAGTCAAACAAGAGGACTTAATTTCCCATCACTCAACTGTACAGGAAGTGGCATCACCAGATTTCCGATTATCCATCTGCACATAAAGTTAAATTACTGGTTTTCCTACCTGCAGCACTTTATGCTCCTCTCCCTTCCTAGGTCCCAGTTAATGGTTCTTACAGCCCAGATGCACTTCTGGCATGCTGCAGGCTTGCCAAAGGTAAGTTTGTCTGTTCCAGTCCACGCATGGACCACACCCAGGACAAGGAACGCTGGTTCTCTCCCTACCCACCACTACCCGGATGTGCTCCTCATGCTCTCAACCCCAGCCGCCACTTGTTGTCCTGCTGGCACACCACACAACATTGAAAGAGTGTTCATGTGCACCTCCTGCAAGCTCTCATTCACTGTCTCATGCCCCACACCCACCACTCTAGCACCAACAGCACCCCACTCGTTCACACTCACACAAACCCGCTCACAAAGACTAAACACCACCCACAAAACACACCACACTCGCATGCATGCTCCCCAACACCCAGGCACCCACCAAACATGCCACTAAGATATGATACCTACTCCATAGCTACACCCTCGACCTGTCTGCCTCACGGACACATAACTAAACCCAACCACTGCACTGGATATCGCTACAGCCATTTCCACCATCTATAAGATAGCCAGGCAAGATCATCAGCACAAGCCCGGAGGTTGAGTCACCATCATATTCAAAGATACCATCAGCTGCACCACCTACACGGACACCCCCACCAGCTACATGGAACACCTCCCGTTCAAGATACACATCAAGGCCAACTTCTTCCTTGGTGGAGCACTCATATGACCAGCACAATGACACCAATTTTGTAAGTGGCATCACAACATCTTTGCATCCCTCTTTCTCAAAGTCAGCACCTTCATCCTCATCAGAGACCTTCATTTCAACTAGAAAACCTCACCAACCCAAACTCCTTGCCCTTTTAGAAAACCTCAGAAAGCTTGGCCTCACCCAGCACATTACCAAACCCACCCACACTGCCTGACACCTATTGGACACAATTTTATCCACAATCAGCAACATCACGGTGGCCAAGCCAACAACTATGACCTGGACAGACCATGCCCTTCAGGCTCAGCATACTCATCCTGCACCACCACAGGGACTCCCACCGTAGCTGGAAAAGTATGACAGAAGAGAAATTACCTTCCTCCCGCTCCACGCACTGACCTAAGCCCAACAGCAATTTGTCAAAACCCATCAAGAACCTCAGCAGCTGGATCACATCAAGTCACAACAACCTGGCTCCCTTCAAGCACAACCCAATAGCAAGAGTCTAACCACATGCCAGTTGGTACACAGGCGGATGAAACTGCCAGCAACTGGAGTGCAAATGGAGAACAGGTCAAGACACCAGATATAAAGACATTTTCAAATCGTCCCCATCAGATACAGACCACCAAGTGCACCCCTCTCGCAGATCGCATCAGCGTTGGCACTAACAGCAGCAAAGAAATCTTCACCATCATCAAAGATTTCACCATGCCTCCTGCTACCTCCAGCAACATCAACCCCTCACAAGACCTTGGTATTCTTCTGTAACAAAATCACCTCCATGCATTGTAACTTTGACCCTCAACCAGATTATTTACTGTAGTAGCTAAACTTCCGAACACGGATTAAGAATAAACCCTAACCTCGTGGTCCACCATCACCCAACAGAAATCGCTTCTTCCGTGTATACCATTCCTTTGGGGGCCCCATCTGATACTTGTCCCCAGCATGCCTTCACCAAAGGACTCCTGCCTATCAACAATACTATTGTACCACTATATTTAATCAGGCAACCATCCGTGCACTCGAAGCTTCTAATTTGCTGGATGCAAGACAACATTTTCTCTTGCAACACCATTTTAGGACAAGGCATATGTTCCCATTTGTTGGAAAAAACTTGAAGATGAGCAATCCTGAAATCCTGGGCCAATGTGAGCAGACCCCAAAACAGTCCCCACAAAGAATAAAAATAAAAAGAGCACTATAGTGCGATGGATCTGCAAAGTGCTGGTATAGTTGAAGAACGCCGAGACAGGCTGTCTCCAGGTTCATGATACAGAGCCTGCAGACGAAGCATGAGGTTCAAAATCCAGGAAAGTCCTATAGATACGTGTTGGATACTTTGCATACTCTCTACCTGGTTCACAGCCTACGAAAGGGAACCCACCACTGATGCGTGATATTCATAGTCCATGAACCCATTGACAGATTGAAGTCCGGAGACCCAACCGCAGGGACCATGGACACAAATCAGACAGCCATCTCTGTGTAAGCATGATCATTGGAGTTGTGTCCGTTGACACTACATGGACGCAAAATACTTTTATGGGAGATAGGAGCTCATTTGTGGAAACTGAACTATATTTTCATAGGAAAAAATTGTTTCTGTGTTCTGGCAGCATGATTCTCCCTCTGTGCATGCTTGTTATGGACTGGCTTGAAAACACAGCCAAACAATTATGTGCAGAACACTAGAGAGGGGCTTTGACTTTCCCCACATGTTGGGAGTCAGGGGTACCTATTTTATTGGGCAGAAGTTGGGTGCTTCCATAAAAAAAGTGCTTGACCTCCACACAGCTGTGATCATTTTGTTTATTTATCCAGCTGCTTGAGCTTGAACTTTTCGGGGTACAGACATGACACTGTAATGCTAGACAAGTGTCTTATATAACTAGATCATTTAAGGTATTCTTTTCTGGCAGTAGCACAGAGAGTTGGGCAACCATTAACCTACATGGATGTTTAGGTCTGGCTTGAAAGTTCAAGTGTCACCTGACCTGTTAACCTTAACCAATATTATTCTACAGTTCTTTTCTTCCACAGAAAAGCATATTAATTCCCATGCTATTTACTTGTAATTCTTCTCATTACCATACAGCCTTCCTTTAAAGCCAGACCTAGCCAATGCGTGTGTCACTTTTTTGGCCAGGATCTATCCTCGTGGAGAAAAGTTACTCAATATGCATTATTTCACAAAATCATGCAATATTTCGTGATAAAAAAAAATCAAAATGTGTTCCCTCTTTAATAAATAGGCCTTTTATTTGGGCTTCAGAGAACACTAATATAATCAAATGAATAAATGAGCACGCTGCTTGTTGCTGCAGGAGCAGGGCCACTGTGAGAAAAAACAGCTGCAGTGTAATTCGCATATTACCAGTGTTGTCTCCGGCTGTCAGCATCTCACACTTTTCATCAGTGTGGCTCAGCCAACTTCGAAGTGTGGCCCTTCGGGTTTCATTATCATCAACCCGGCCAGACGCAGTGAGAAGAAATGGCATTGTTAGGACATCGCCTGGCACCACATTTTGATCCAGAGTAAGCAAGTGGTGTTGTCAGCTCCTCGGGGTCAGGCGGTGAAGCCGGTTTTGTGGCCTAGCAAATCATGATCTGGGACAACGACTGCAAAGTCTGAGCGCAGACCTTGTAAAAATATGCCAGAGCCTGGGGCATTCCAAACAGCCACTCTTTGCACTCTTCCTCTTTCTGACACTAGGTGCAAAGCTGCAGGAGCTGTCTGACGTTCATATTTCATAAAGCATTTTTTTACATTTTGTCGATATCATTCCAACCTCTTTGCAAAGTAGCTGCTGCATGCGTGTAATTGGGGGTAGGCAAAGCAGCATGGGAGCGACCCTTGAAGGTTGTAGGTGGGGCACACATGAATTGTGCCATGTACAAAGGTTTTATAAGCATGTGTACAACTTTCTATTTTGCCACTTAAAATCCACAAACATTCTTCTTCCCAACTCCTTTAAAAAAGAATATAATCTAATCCGTTCTTTCCTCCAATCCCTTCCACTTTCTTCTTACTTTCCCCCTCTCTACCCTCTTTTATCTCCTCTCTTAAACTCCTCTCCTTCTGCTTCTCGCATCTACTCCTGCTTAATAACACCTTCTGAACGCTCTAAATCTCGCACTGAACTGGCCTGGGAACAAGGCTTATCAGTTACATGGTCTGTCTCTTTATGGGATAAGCTTTGGATTAAAATTCACAAAACCTCTCGAGCTGCCAACACCACACAAACCCTTTATTTTATATATCAAAGATTATTGTTCTCTCCATCCAAATTAGCCTCTTTTTCCCCTGATCTTTCTCCGACATGTTGGTCCTGTTCATCCTCTTCTGCTGATTTATCCCATATGTTATTTCACTGCCCTAACGTAACCTTCTTTTGGCATGCAATTAGGTCACGTATTTCTACTATTTTTCATTTTCAACTTCCCTTCTCTCCACCCATTGCTCTCCTAGGCTCCCTTTCTCCAGAGTTGCCCCACTCCCCTTCTCACTATAAGCTATTAGATCTTTTTCTCGCTGTGGCCTTCCACTTAATCACCTCCAATTGGAAAGATTCCTCAAAACGTACATATTCTGCTTGGTGGAACGCTATTTGCTTTAATCACCGTCTTGATACCAACTATGTATCCCCTGTTTCCCTTGCCATCAAACGTGACCTCCTCTGGATTCCACTCACCGATTATCTTTCCTCCACTTCTTCTCCCTCTCCCCCTCCTGTCAACATTGCTCCCATTAATTTGCCTGATGCAGTTCGCAAACCCCCTTGAACATTTCATTGTTGTCTTTTTGCATATTACGGTACCGTTTTTTATTCTACAAATTGTATTTATATGGTTATATGCTTGCACGCTTTTTTGCATTCAATGTAATTTGTGCATTTGCTACTATATTTGATTTATTCTTATTATCTCATTTTTATTTTTATTTTTATCCCTCTCCTTCTCTTTTTCATGAACGAGAGTGTATCGTTTATTGATTCCGCTTTTCTATTCCTTGCATTGTTTTTACTCCAATATTCCTTGTATTATATTATTTCTTCATGCATTTTCACTTTTTGTATTTTCTGTTTGGTTTCAATAAACTAGAACTTAAAAAAAAATCCACAAACACTCCTTTGTTATAAATGCAGAAAACATCCATGTTGTACTGCATGTGGGTTGTAGTATGCGCTTATATTGACACACTTAATTGTGCATGCCTGTGATATACAGTGGCATTTACTCATACATATCCTTATTATATTACCATAGTTTTTTTTCGTGCTCTCCATTTTACTATGTATGGCACACCTCCCTAAGCACAACCTGTTATCTGAACAGATTGATGGAATTCATGAATTACCCCAGTCATGTCCTGTCTTTTTTAATGTAAAGTAGATGAATAAATAACTGCAAGTGCATTCCTGCATGCTTGTGAATACCAAAAAAACAGCACCTCCTTCTAGGTGTTACCCTAAGTTGTGGAGTAGGCCATATATATAAACGGAGCCGCTTGAGACTGCCAGCCGATCCACAGACCTTTGAGAAGGAAGCGAGTGCTTCGAAACGCGCCAGGTCGCAATAAAGATACCAAAGAGCAGCTTTGCATTTTCATGTCCTTTTGAAATACGGCCGGATGGTGTTTCCTTCGGAAGTGAACCGAAGGGTGTATACTTGCGGGGAACAGACCTGAGGGTCCGACTTGTTGTGTGTGCAACTCTGCATCTTGGTGAGTGGATATATATATATGTATATATATATATATATATATATATATATATATATATATATATATATATATATATATATATATTTTTTTTCCACTGAAAAAACCATAGGTTTCAGAGGTGTTTTAGTTAGCTGGACATTTCACATGTTCAAAACCATTGAAATTCACCCGTTATAGTTAGTTCTACTAACTATAACTCACGGGCCCGCAATCCACTGCTGATGATGTCACATAGTACATCATTCATGACATGGTCAGTGACATCACTGATGATATCTCAAATGACATCACCGATGACATCACTGATGACATCATCCAGTGAATGTGCTTTGGTTAGATATTTAAATAAGTATTATATATATAGCAATCTGCATTGAAGACTGAGTGAATGTATAAGTGTCTGGGTGGAGGATTTAGTAGCACTGTGATTGACTGTCTAAGTGACTCGTTTAAAGTGTCTCACTAAATATATGGGATAGTGATTAAACTGTGTGAATATCTGTTTTACTGTATCTCTTGTTGTGTAAACTACTACATAACTTGCTTACTAGCTATGTGAAAGCCTATATTAGTTATTATTTACTTAAGTGACTATTTGTTTGGGAGTGTGAATGTGTGTGTGGTTCAGTGGGAGGTGTGTGACTGTCCAAAGATCTGTAAATAGTTGATTTAGTAGGTATATGAGGTTAAGACTGCACGTGGAAACACTTGTTTGGGTGAGTGAATCTATTTATGAGTGTGCTGATGAGTAAATATATTTCTCAATGATACATGTCCAACAAAGTAGAAATATAAAAGGCAGTGTATGTGACAGTTGTTGTTTATAAATAAGTATAATTAAGACTCAATGATTGTGTGAGTGTGTGTATCGAAAACTGTATACTTGTAATAGTGATTTTATAACACAGTAAAGTATGAGTTACTATCTATATGAATAAATAAAGTGGTGTTTGTATAAGTGTGTAGCTTAGTAAATGTAAGTATGATCAATTGTTTGTATAAGTGACTAGGATGACTGCCTAAGTGAATAGGATGTGTGCTGGTGTGTAATGGTGATGTATAAGTATATTTAATAATGTTCTATTGATCTTTGTTAGCATGTATGAGTGAATCTATAGATAAGTGTTTAGATGTGTGTAGATGTAGGAATCACTGAGTGGGTTTGTAGAAACTTGTATTGGTGTGTCAATGGTTTCAAATATGGTACTCCATATTTTTTAATGAGTGTTGAAAGGTAATGCTAGTGTAAGATGAGGTGTATCAGATTGTCACGTGGATGATGTCATCAGTGATGTCATCAGTGATATCACTGACCATGTCATGAATGATGTAATATGTGACATCATCAGCTGTGGATTGCCGGCACGCGAGTTATAGTTAGTAGAACTAACTATAACGGAGGAATTTCAATGGTTTTTTACAAGTGAAATGTCCAGCTAACTATAACACCCCTGAAACCTATGGTTTTTTCAGTGAATTTCTGAGGTTTTTTAAATGCTAATTCCTAAATATAACATGTCTGAAACCTATGGTTTTTTAGTGAACTTCAAAGGTTTTGTAATTGACAATTTTTAAATGTATTAATTGTTATGTTTATTTTTTTATACTGATTTACTAGATTTTTTTAAAACTATTTATTTTTAGATGTTATTTTTTAAATTACATTATACATTACATTACAAAATACACTTTCTCAAAATGAATTACTTTAGTTTAAATACTTTGAAAATAGGCAAAAGTCTTTTAAGTACAGTAGTTACAGTTGTTGCAAAGGGCAATACAATTTCAAACACAATGCAACATTGAGCACAATGTGAATTTCTAGTTAAATGCAATCAGCTACTTTATGGATTACTTTTCTAACCACAGGCCTGGATCCTACATTCAGTCCTGGGACATCTCCTGTAAACAATTGAGTAAAAGCGTTTTGGTTACAGTAGTGATTTTTAAGGAATATTATTGTATTTTGAAAGTTGACACTGAAATGTTTTCACATAGAATCACCAATGTTATCCTATGGGAGGAAATTCACTTAGCAGGTAAGTAGTGTTATTATTACCTTTTCTTACTCAGTGGTGGATCCTGGATCCAGCACTGGCGCATCTCCTGTAAACAGTTGAAAGAATGCGTTTAAGTCATACAGGCGATTTTTAAGCAATATTTGTAGTTTGTGAAAACAGGCACTTAGAAACTTTGCTGGTGAAAACCAGTCAATGGATTCCTATGGAAGGAAATACAAGTTACTCGTAAGTACGGTTATAATTACTTTTCAGGGTCAGTGCTGGGCTAAAAGATGCAGCACTGGGTTCTCTCCTGATAACAAGTGATTAAATCGGAATTCGTTGTTCGGATGATTTTAGGTGAATATTTTAAAGTTTCAAAACTCCACACTAGAAGAATTTCCAAGGGAAACCAGTCAATGTTAGCCTATGGAAGGAAATTCAAGTTGCTGGTAAGTAAGGTTAGAATTACTTCTCAGGATCAGTTTTGGGCTCAAAGATACAGCATTGAGGTCTCTACAGATAACAGGTGAGTAAATCGAAATATGTAGTTCAGCTGATTTTAGAGGAATATTTGTAAGTTTCAAAAATCAACACAGAAACTTTTTCAGCAAAAGCAGGCAGTGATATCCTATGGAAGGAAATTCAAGTTACTGGTAAATACGGTTAAAATTACTTTTAAGGATTAGTACTGGGCTCAAAGATGGAGCACTGAGGTCTCACCTGATATCAGGTGAGTAAATCGGAATTCGTAGTACATCCAGTAAGCACCACAGAGCTGCGTAGCAGAGAGATGTAAAAAGGGGCACAGCCTGCACCACCTCTCTGCAACGCAGCGCAGTGGTGCTTCCTGGAAGCACCTGGTGGGCTACTTGGCCCACATGGTTCCTCAGGTTTTGAGTGGAATTTTCCCCACAACTTAAAACGCACCACAGGGTGTGTTTGCACACATCACGTCAGGCCCCGTCCCGTTCCTTCACCACTGTGTAAATGCGTCCTGTGGCCGTTCTAAGTTGAACGATTAAGTCCCCTACAATCCTAAGGGTCCCTAAGGTCAAACTAGCCCACTAGGTACCTCCAATGAGCACCACAGAGCTGCGTTGCAGAGAGGTGTAAAAAGGGGCGCGGCCTCTGAACACCTGTCTGCAACGTAGCTCCCTGGTGCATACTGGAGATACCTGTTGGGCTATTTGGTCCTCAGGGACCCTCAGTATTGAAAGAGAATTAATTCCTCAACTTAAAATGCGCCACAGGGCGCGTTTGCACTGTGGTGAAGGAAGGGGGCGTGGCCGGAGGTGACATGTCTGCAAACATGCCCTGTGTCGCATTTTAAGTTAGAGAATTAATTCCTCCTCAATCCTATGGGTCCCTGGAGGCCAACTAGCCTCCAGGGACTCCTTTTTGCCTTGGGGGTCCTTGTGGAACCCCTGAACAGGCCTAGGGGGTCAGGGTGTTTCTACCCTGCCCCCTTTTTTGCGTTTTGCATGTTTTTTTCATAGGCCTAGAAGTAAAATCTCATCGCACACAGAATTATCACAGATGGGTTCTTTGGCGGGGTCCTGAGTAAAGAACATACACAACATAGCTAGCCCCCCTAGAATATTTATGGTAAATGTACTAAAATATGATGCATGTAGAGGCATCGAGAATGGGGATTCCTTAACCAAGAAAGCTATCCATTGGATAAGGCATGTTAGAGGATGCCACTCGGTGATAAGGGAAGATATACTAGCGGCCCGAAGGTTAACTTCTCAAAACCATGGCCATGACTGCATCAAGCTTATCATGAAAAGCACAGATCTAGTTGAAAAACTTTTTACACTGGAGTTTCATACTAGTCCCCCGGAGCAGTCGACAATCCAATTTAGATGCTCTACCCCTAGCAGTAGGATTGACAACCTGCCCAGCCTTAAGCCATTTAGCATGCAAGGATGATCCACACTTGATACTAACAATTGACTGAGGAAAACATTAACAGCTTGTCCAATCCCTGGGGTCTGCTTTGCAAGCACCAAAGATTTTACTGTTGTGCAGATACCATCTCTTAAGACTAACCCGGCCCTTTCTACCCAGATAGATGGTACACTGGAGGCGGGCATCAGCTTTTCTTATACATCTACGGGATGACTGCCCCCATGTAACTTCATCTGAGAACCTTATGTTGTCTTGGAACATTGTAGGTCTCAGTACGAAGATGGGCTCTCCTGTGTGGCATGCATTCATAGAGGAATAAGATATCTGCCTCTTTCAAGAAACTTGGGCAGAGGCTCCCTTTTTTTGTGTGGATATTTAAACTATTATATTGCGGCTAGCAAGGGAGCAAAAGGGAGGCCATTGTGTGGCCTGACTATTTGGGTGCGACTAGAGGTAAACATACAGGTACTTCCTACCCAGAGTCTAGATACTCAAGCAGCTGGTCACCACCCCCACCCGCTACGCCGGACACACACTCAACCTCGTCTTCTCATCCAGCAAGGACATCGCCTTCAGCCACGCCACCGGACTCCACTGGACGGACCACAGCTGCGCCCACTTCAGCTTCGGAAGGACCACGATCCACCACCACCAGCAACAGGTTGTACGCAGAAGCTGGAACAAGATCACAGCCGACCAGCCCGCAACCTCCCTGAGCAGGAACCTTCCCATCAGCACAACGAACCCGAGCCAGGCGGCCACCAACCTCACCAAGTGGATCAGCAACTGCGCAGACTACCTCGCCCCCCTGAGGACCCCTCCCAGCAGACCCAGCAGCAAGAAAGCCCCATGGTTCACCGACGAACTCAAGAGCTCCAAGAAGAACTGCCGAGCCCTCAAGAGAACCTGGCGCAGAGACCCAACTCCGGACAACATGGCTGCCCTCACGCTCGCCACCCGCAAGCACCACCAACTCATCCACGCCACCAAGAAAACCGCATTCAAAGAACGACTGGACAACAACGCACACAACAGCAAGGAACTCTTCAACATCGTCAAAGAGCTCTCCAACCCCAACGCCGGAAACAACAACGTCACCCCTTCGCAAGACCTCTGCAACTCCCTCGCCTCCTACTTCCACAACAAGATCGCGGACATACACAACAGCTTCAGCACTCAACTGACGCACGCCACGACCGAACCTCCGCCCCCCACCACCACCCTCCGCGCCTGGACTCCGATCAGCACCGAAGACACCATCCGTACGATGAACTCCATCCACTCCGGATCGTCGACCAACCCCTGCCCTCACCACGTCTTCAACAAGGCCGACGCTGTCCTCCCACCCCACCTACGGGACATCATCAACACCTCCTTCGACACCGCTACCTTCCCGGAGAGCTGGAAGCACGCCAAACTCAGCGCCCTACTTAAGAAGCCATCAGCCGACCCCACCGACCTCAAGAACTACCGCCCCATCTCGCTGCTCCCGTTTCCTGCAAAAGTCATCGAGAAGACCGTCAACAAGCAGCTGGCCGCCTTCCTCGAGACGAACAGCGCCCTCGACCCCTCGCAGTCTGGCTTCTGGGCCAACCACAGCACCGAGACCGCCCTGATCGCAGCCACCGATGACATCCGAGCTCTGCTCGACAATGGAGATACAGCGGCCCTCATCCTCCTAGACCTCTCCGCGACCTTCGACACTGTCTGCCACCGTACCCTAGTACAGCGCCTCAGCAACGTCGGAGTCCAGGAGAAGGCACTGGAGTGGATCATCTCCTTCCTCGCCGGAAGGACACAGAGAGTCCGCCTCCCTCCGTTCAGATCTGAAGCCACCAAAGTCATCTGCGGCGTCCATCAAGGATCCTCGCTCAGTCCAACCCTCTTCAACATTTACATGAGCCCCCTCGCAGACATCGCACGCCAGCACAACCTCAACATCATCTCCTACGCCGACGACACCCAGCTGATCCTCTCCCTCACCAACGACCCCAACACCGCCAGAGCCAACCTACACGAAGGGATGAAAGAGGTAGCCGAATGGATGAAGAACAGCAGCCTAAAACTGAACTCGGACAAGACGGAAGTCCTCATCCTGGGATCCTCACCCTCCGCCTGGGACGACTCCTGGTGGCCCCCCACCCTAGGCAGCGCACCCAAACCTACAGACCACGCACGCAACCTGGGCTTCATCCTGGACTCCTCCCTCTCCATGACCAGACAAGTCAACGCCGTCTCCTCGTCGCGCTTCAACATCCTGCGCATGCTACGTAAGATCTTCTGGTGGATCCCCACCAAGACCAGGAAGACGGTCACCCAGGCCCTTGTCACCAGCCGTCTGGACTACGGCAACTCCCTCTACGCCGGGACCACCGCCAAACTCCAGAAGAGAGTCCAGCGGATCCAGAACGCCTCAGCACGACTCATCCTGGACATCCCCCGTCGCAGCCACATCTCCGGACACCTGAGAGACCTACACTGGCTCCCGGTCAACAAGAGAATCACCTTCCGACTCCTCACCCACGCACACAAAGCCCTACACAACCAAGGCCCAGGATACCTCAACAGCCGCCTCAACTTCTATGCTCCCAAACGCCAGCTTCGATCGACCGGCCACGCCATCGCCGCCGTCCCCCGCATCCGAAGAGCCACCACAGGGGGACGGTCCTTCTCCTACCTCGCCGCCAAGACATGGAACTCCCTCCCGACCCACCTCCGCCTGACCCAGGACCACCTCGCCTTCAGGAAGCAACTCAAGACCTGGCTGTTCGAGCAGTAGCGGACCCCCCTCCCCTAAGCGCCTTGAGACCCTCTGGGTGAGTAGTGCGCTATATAAATGCTCTGATCGATTGATTGATTGATTGATTGATTGATTG
Organism: Lissotriton vulgaris; assembly: GCF_964263255.1. Lineage (NCBI taxonomy): Eukaryota > Metazoa > Chordata > Amphibia > Caudata > Salamandridae > Lissotriton > Lissotriton vulgaris. Next base: position 71,836,981 of record NC_141686.1, read on the forward strand.
ATATCCAGGCAGTTAGATTGACTACGTGTGAACATTGGAACATAGACATATATAATGTCTATGTGAGAGGTGCGAGAGGGAAAAGGTTTTGAGTTTTGGCGGCTCTCGACGACCTCCCTGACTCACAACAGGATGTTCAGAATATCATAGTAGCAGGGGATTTTAACACAACATTGAGCTCCGAACCAAAGAGGGTGGTCACTGCAAGAAAGTGCAATTTTTCTTGCATGTTATGCCCCCACTTTTTGCTGAATTGCTGATGTGCTTTGACTGAGTGTGCCCTGTGCTCCTGCCAATCAGGTGCTCTGCGCCTTTGTTCCTTCCCTAAAACTGTATTGAAGCTGAAACCCAATTGGCATCTCTGGCCATATGTCAGCCCCTGGTAAATGGTGCCCTAAGTACCTAGGGCATTGTGACCAGCGAAGACCCCTAAGGGCTGCGGCACTTATTGTGCCACCCTTAGGGGCCTTGCACCCTGACACCCACACCCTGCCTTGGCAGACTGAGAGTCCTGGTGCAGACCTAAACAAAGAGTCGACATGGCACACATCCCTGTGTAACATTCACATAAGATGGGTTGCACTCCTTACTTCAAACAGCTTAATCAATGTCTTTTTTGAACCTATATTTTACTCAAGCGGCGTGCACACTGTTTCATTCCAAGCCCACACGGCACGTGTAAACGAAACACCAAAACAGTGGGGCTACCCTCTTGCCCCACTCCAGTTGCAACAGCCTTATTTTTAAACAGCGCATTTGCATCCATTTTCTTCATTTAAACAATGTATCATTTCTTATTCACAATCTTTTCCTGTTATTCTTTCTGAATGAGACATTCAGTCATCCATTTTCTCTGTACCCTCATGCAAGGGAGTGCTAATTTTCAAAGTTTCTCATGATCTGGCGGGCCATCCGAACCTCATCACCAAAATCACGAACAAGAAGCGTGGTTCTTAGCAAGCAGTATTTTTGATTTTATTTTCCAATGCATTTCGGACCCACCTGGTCCTTCGTCAGGGAAATACTGTAAATAATAATTGAACATGCTTTAACACATCTTCTTTATAAAATTGAAAAATTTCAAATACATGCAATATCACATTTTATCCTTCCCGACTGTATTGCATTTATAAACGCATGCCCACAAACCCACTGCCCTGGCATACATCAGTCATCGCCCTTTAGCTGGGTGCCCAATGCCAGTGGTGTTGGCACAGGTGCATGAGCCCTGTGCCCCTACAGTACCCAGGGACATTCCTGGGCACTGTAAGTGCAGTGATGCCATTAAAAGTATAGGGTGCTAGGAGGTTGTCATTACGAACTCCACAGCACCATAATGGCTACACTGAAGACTGACAAGTTTGATATCAAACTTCTCAGCACATTAATCCCACACTAATGCCAGTGTGGGATTTAATGCAAAATGCACTACAGAGGGCATCTCAGAAATGCCCCCTGAAACCTAGCCTACAATGCACGTCTAGTCTGAGAGGCTGCCTAGGCTGCCACACAGCAGACATGTTGCTGGACCCCTGGGTGGAGAGCCCCCGCTCTCCTGGGCCTGCAACAATGCACATCCTGGGCGCGGTTCTAGGCCTCCTCCCCCAGGATGGGCTGGGGGAAGCTTCAAAGGCATACCGCCTTTGTGAGCTTCTCCAGACCTCTTTCTGTACTCAGCAACTGGCCCCCACCAGTTCTGACCCCCACTCTGGTGGGAAGACTGGCGGGAAACCCTGCATGAGGAAAGGGGGTGTGCCAGCCTGTGCCAACTCCATCCCTCAGGTGGGAGAGGCAAGGTGAAGCACAACTCTGGTCTCAGGCCATCTTGAGGATGGGGAGCCCTGCCCAATCAGAGTTAGGCTCCTGCCCCCCCCCACAGGAGAGGAGTAGGATAGGGGGTGTACTCACCCCAGGACAGGGACCTGTTGGTCCCTGCCCTTCTCCTACCTGTAAAGCCCCTAAATGTAGTTTTTAAGGGCACCCTGAATTTTCCTTCCTCAGATCCTGATTACGAAACAAGAAAGAAGATCAAGAAGAAGACCTGCTGTGTAGCTGTTAACAAGAGGACGACACTAACTGACTTGGCCCCAGCCCTACAGGCCTGTTGATCCTTGAACCAGCTCCTGCTAAATCCCGGCGTGTCCTGTAGACAGCAACCCCAAGAACCCCGGAGGACCTGCCTGCCTTGACCCTCTTAGAGACTGGGACTCCCACGAGCAGTGGCTCTGCTCTAACAGCAATACTCCTGGTGCCAACCAGGAACCACAAAGCCAGCCCACTTTACACCCGCCAAGCCTGGCCTGTGCCCAAGTGGACAAAGACCCTGAGGACGTCCCCCCGGTGATTCTGACCTGGAATCCAGTGCACAAGGACCAGCAGAGGGTGAGATTTCCAGACGTCCAAAGATACCGCTGCACCCGGAGCCCCCCAGCCTCCTGTGCCCAACTCCAGGGTGCCTATCTACCCTCCAAGATCCCAACTTACCCCTCAAAGTGTTGGTCGCTCCAGAAGATCCACTGTCCCCGAGCCGGCAGCCTTTGTTCCCTTTTCAAGATGTCCATTGAATAACATTGAGCGCTCGACGGCTCAAAAGCACCCTGCACCCAGCCGCCCGAGTGCCCCTGGCAGTGCAACCTGTGTTCTACCCTACTTCCCCATTTGCCCTGAGCAAGTGACCAGGAGCCCAGCTCCCACAGCCGCGTGGCCTGCAAGCCAGCAGCCACCAACCGAAGGCCCCCTGCCTCTCATTGGATAACATTGAACCTAACTACCTCTGCACCCGGCTGCCCCTGTGCCACTGAGGGTGTACCAACTGCACCTACCTGACTCTGGGAGACCCCATAGTATATGCCCAGAACCTTAACTCTGCCAGTCGAGTACTTACCTAAAAGCCAACAACTTACTTTTCTTCCACACCCGACCAACTCGGCCAAGAATCTTGGAGTTCTCATAGACCCTGCTCTCTCTTTTGACCTCTAGGTCAAAAGAACTGTATCTACCTGCTGTAATACCATCCGGATGCTGAAAAAGATTGCCCCATATCTATCGCCCGACACTCGCAAACAGTCAACAGTTGCCCTGGTCTCTTCCAGGATTGACTATTGCAATGCGCTCTATGGTGGCATTAACAAGAAATATCTCCATCGCTTCCAGATGGTCCAGAATGCTGCAGCCAGGATGGTCTTAAACCTACCCAGTCTCTCATCTGCAACCCAGGCCAGGAAGGATCTCCATTGGCTACCTATACATGCCAGGATTTCCTTCAAGATTATCTGTCTGGCTCACAGGGCTGTGTTTGGATCGGGTCCCGAAGGTATCAAGACCCTTGTTAGTCCTTACACCCCTAATAGAACCCTTCGCTCTGCCTCTAGAAATCTGCTTACTGTCCCTATATTCAAAAAGGCAAAATGGGGAGGCAGAGCCTTTTCCACTATGGCCCCGAAATTATGGAACACTCTCCCCCCCGAACTTTCTAGCCAACCCTCTTTGGGGATTTTTCGTAAACTCTTAAAGACATGGCTCTTCTCTCAGTCTTACTAACTGCATTATTTGTTTTCTTACTCTCTATGTCTGTCTGTGTTCCTTGCACCTTGATGCCCCTTGGGGTTAAGTATGTGCAGTACAAGTTCCCATTCATTCATTCATTCATTCATTCATTCCACAGGCTAACATTGACTGGTTTCACTTGGAAATTCTTTTAAGTGTGGAGTTTTGGAACTTTAAAATATTCACCTAAAATCAGCCGAGCAACGAATTCCAATTTACTCACCTGTTATCAGGAGAGACCTCAGTGCTGAACCTAGGAGTCTAGTACTGAATTACAAAAGTAACGTGAACATACTTTACCTGCAAATTGAATTTTCTTCCATAGGAAACCATTGACGTTTTTTCTGTGAAATTGTTGATTTTTGCATACTACAAATATTCTTTAAAAATCGTACCAACTACCAAAACCTGATTACTTACCTGTTTTAGATAGAGGTCCTAGTGCTGAACCTAGGAGTCCAGTACTGGATTACAAAAGTAACGTGAACATACTTTACCTGCAAATCGAATTTCCTTCCATAGGATAACATTGGTAAATTCAACAGAGAAAGTTTCTAAGTGTCAACTTTTAAAATACAATAATATTCCTTAAAAATCACTACTGTAATCAAAACGCTTTTACTTAACTGTTTACAGCTCATATCCCGGGATTGAATCTAGGATACTGTCCTGTGGTTAGAAAAGTAATCTACAAAGTAACTAATTGCATTCAACTAGAAATTCCCATTGGGGTCAATGTTGCATTGTGTTTGCAATTGTGTTGCCTATTGCAACAGACTGTAGCTATTTCATTGAAAAAGTCTATTGCCTATTCGGAAAAGTATTCAACTAAAGTAACTCATCCTGAGAAAGTATATTTTAATACCTAGTTGGTTCTAAAATACAACAACTATATCTTTTGATGCAAAACAATTGGCCTGGAGTTCAGTTCTTATGTTTGCTGACTGAGTGTGTACAACAAACGCTTTACACTGTCCTCTGATCCTGCCTTACTGCTCGACCAAGCTACCACTTTAGAGAGTAGGGTTATATCTAACTTTAGCCTCTGCCAAACCTCTGGGGACGCTATACACACTGTACCTTACTTTGGTCCAATATATATAGAGCCACTTTCCTACAGTCCCCTTATAGACGAACAAGATAACAAGTATACCCCATAAGTAAGTGATCTGATGTAGTTATTCAAATAAATATTATTTGCATGGAAAAGGGCTTGCGGACCACAAATGGACGCACACAATCTGATAGATCTGGGGCTAACACCTTTAACAATGGCTATTGTGCTAGCAGAATAGATTATGTATTGATGAGCCTGGACCTATGGCATGCCCTTGGAGACATGGTGGTTATAGCTAAGTTAGAAAGTGACCATACTCCCTTGTGGGTGACTATGGAGTTGAGCAGCCAAAAGGCACATAGGCAACCAAGAAAAGAATACTCCTCAAGCGACGATGTACCATCTAATGATTTGAGACTTCTCAAATGGGTAAAAGTAATAGAAATGTCAGATCTGTTAGATAACATTAACGAGGGCATGGATAGCGCTATATACGAACTAGAGGCTAGTGTAGCAAAACACACAGGCCTAGCCCAAACAACGAGCTTACACAAGCAATTTTTTACTCATCAGCGTACGTATTTTTTTAAGCAGCCGCAAAACCATGTATCATAGAAGAACTGGGTGAACCACTTCAAACCCCAATATGCCTCAAACTTAGTTGAAGAGGAGGGTGAGATCATTGGCTCCTTACATGGTAAATGCCAGAGCTATTTGAAACTGTGCTTATACAGCTACAAACAGAATAGGCTCCTGAGATCGAATTCTCTAAACCTTTTATGTGTTCTGAGGTTCAAGAAAGCACAAATTGGAGGTAGATCCTTCACGGTTAAGGCTGCTAAGTTATGGAATGCTTTGCCAAACTTCATGCGACAGATAGAATCTGAGCCACTTTCCAGGAAAGCACTGAAAATTTGGCTTTTTAGCCTAGAACTGATGGACTAGGTTTTGGTAGGAGTTATTGCTGCACGCACTTTGTCTCACTTTAGCGCAGGAACACCTCTCTTTGAGGTAGCTTTTCACGCTTTACAAATGTTGCTATTATTATTAGTGGGAGGGGAATGGGTAGTCGGGGTAGTTTTTATGGAGGGGGTTTGGGGTAGGTTTCAGGGCAGTGGAAGAGACAACACTGGGGTGGCGGTAGTGTAAGTAAAGGGATAGGGTTTTAGGCCTTAGGGCAATGGGAGGGGAATGGGCAGTCTGGTGTTTTTTAGGTCTGGGGGTCAGGGGAAGTTTCAGGGCAGTGGAAGGAGTTGTGGTATTTTAAGGGATATCATGGTGTTTTGGGGTTCAAGGTAGTGTAAGTAAGGGGGCAGGGTTCTAACCTTTAGGACAGTGGGAGGGGAATGGGTAGTTAGAGTAGTTTATAGGGCTGGGGTCATGGTAGGTTTCAGGGCAGTGGAAGGGGTTGGGATAGCTTAAGGGACAATGCGGGGTGATGGGGTAGTGTTGGTAAAGGGGCAGGGTTTTAGGCCTTAGGGGAGAGGGAAGGGAATGGGTAGAGTCACTGCGGTACGGGGGGCCGGTAGTGCTAGTTAAAGGGGCCAGACTTTAGGAACAGCGCAGAGGTAAAGTGCTGTCGGGGTAGATGGAGGGGTCGGGTAATGGCGGCCATAGCCACACATACCCTATCACCATTCATGCCTATTGTTAGATTTGGCCTCTTTACGCGTGTTTCCCCTGACTTTTTGCTTTCTGACCTCCCGGTTTTGACTCTGCTTTTGCTGGCTTAGTGTTTCTGTGCACTTTTCTCACTGCTGATCAGTGGTAATCTACAAGTGCTCCTGTGGAAAAATGTGTCATGGATTGGTGTTCCATGATTGGCCTATTTGATTTATGTGTCAGTCCCTAGTAAAGTGCACTGGGTGTGCCAAGGCCTGTAAATCAAATGCTGTTAGTGAGCCTGCAGCACTTGATTGTGCCACCGACACAAACAACCTGTAAATGTAACTCTGGCCTGCCATTGCAGAGCCTGTGTGCTGAGTACTAACATGTCGAGTTGGCAAGTGAACCCACTTGTCAGGCCCTAACCTTCTCCTTTTCTAACATGTCGGTCCCCCTAAGGTAGGCCCAATATACCCCTGTGGGCAGGGTGCAGTGTATGTGAAAGGTAGGACATTCCCTGGTGTGTGTGGCATGTCCTGATAGTGAATTACTGGCAATTTCGTTTTTCACTATTGCAAGCCCACCTATTCACCTTAGGACATAATGGGGAGTTTGTTTATAACATCTTATAAACATAACTGGCCCTGCGAACTAGGTAGGAAAATAAAGCTCAGTATGCCTGTTAGAAGGTGGTTCTGACCATCTGAGCCGCCTGGATTTTCACTTTCACACTTTTACTGTGGGAGAGCCTCATAAGTTAGGACTCACCCACAGTTAACTCATTATGAAAGAGACTGAATGTGGATTTTACTGGTGTCCCCCTAGCGTGACTAGGCCGCTGCACTGCAGCTGGAGTAAGGGGCACCGGGCTGGTTACATGCAGACATATGTGTACATGCGATTGCAGATGTGTAGGGGCTGCACAGGGGAGATTCCTGGAATGCACAGCCAAGAAGCAGGTGCAGATAGACTGGTGTGGCAGGACTTGGGTGGTGACATGGAATAGGCTTTATACAGTGGGAAGAAACATGCCAGGGAAAGTCAGCGTGTTTTACTGTTTTGACTTCATTATTCTCCTTTGGGGATGTGGAACCCATGGGCTAGTTTCACTTTTCTAAGGCCTACAAATTCCAGACACACACTTAAGTCCACATTAACTGGTGTGAGAAGAAGTATTCTGTAGAGTCCAAAGTCATATATATACTGCTTTTGGGTCAACCAGAAATGTTATATTTCTCTGAGTCAGCTCATAACCAGGGCCTGGCTGGGGGCTGACCCTGGCAGGCTGGATTAATGACCTTCCCTTCAAAAGCAAAGGCCTCCTCTCCAAAAAGAGAAGATGGGTGGAGCTACAGGTTAATTCATCAGCAGCTGTCACCTGGTGCCTAGCACCAAGCTGCACAAGGGAGTAGGCACAAGGGGCTTTCAGCGTCCATGTGGCAGGAGCCCCCTGGAGCACGCCATCTTGAACCAACCCAGAGGCCAGGGCAGGAAGGAGGAAGCAGGTGCAGTGAAGTGATGTGTCGCTGTTTGATAGGACAAACAGAGACTTCCTCCAGCCCTCTCCCCACACTTTAAAAAGTGTTTGCACAGGAAGAGAAGCTCTCTCTGGGGCGTGGTCTGCTGAGGACGACTGGTGCTGGAGCCTGGCATCATGGGCAGCTGGAAGGAAGAACTTCCAGACTGGCCCAGGACCCTGACTTGTGCCACAAGGGGAGACCAGGACCAGTGAAGAGAAGCCTGGGCCTCGACACAAAGAGAAGGGAATCCCAGGAGAAGAGCCAGGTGAGAGGCAGGCACAGGGAGCCAGTGAAGACAGCTCCCTGCTGAATCCACCCCCTGGGAGACCCAGAGGGCAAAATAGAGTTCTCCCAGTGGCTAGGGAGCTCCACCAGAAGAAAGAGGGGGCAAAAAATGGCACAGATGGGTACCGGGGGGCTTAGATATGCCCCCCAGAAGTAAGGTGATCTTTGACCTCCAAGAAGACCGATGACAAAGTGTGTGGGGCTCTGCCGCCCGTCTTGAATGTGCCCCCGGGGTGGGTCAGGTCCTGGGTGCTGCCCCCAACAGAAGTTAAGGCGGGGAGCGGTGTCGCACTCCCCATGAAAAAAGTAATTAAAGGGCCAGAGATCCCAACTTCGAGCCCCGCTGGAGGGTCGGGGTGCAAAGACAAAAGTAGGGGAGCACAGTCACACTTCCCATGAAGGGGCCCAACTGGGGTGCCAGGAGCCCACTGTGGCCCCCGGCGACAATGGAGTGCAGGTAGCGCCGTCGTGCCCCCGCAAGGAAGTCAAGGGGGCCTGAGATTCCAACTGTGGGCCCCATCTCCCGGAAGTAAAGCCGGGGAGCGCGTGAATATGTCCCACAAGGGGCCCCTGGACCCCATCCTCAGGCCCCAAAGACAAAACCGGAAGTGCAAGGGGGCACAGGACCCCATCTTTGGGCCCTGAATGGAAGGCAGAGGCGGGGGAAGTGCTCTTGCACATCCCGCGGTGGTGGAAAGGTGTGGCAGTGCTGTTGCACTCCCACGAAGACCCGCTAACGAGGGAGCAGCCTCCGTGTCGGCCTGACGGAGCGGGCAGACCAGAATGCACACACAGGCTCCCGCTGCCTCACACCAGGGTGCGGGCCTGGAGGGAGCCGGCAGGGGCAGTCCAGGTTGGGGTGCCCGCTCATAAATCTTTGTTTTTGTTTTAAATCACATTCTCGTCGTTGTCATTAAGCATGGGCGGAAAATCCGTTACGCTCGCCGATTTTGCGGATCTTCGGTAAATTCGCAATCTGCGAGATCCGCGAATTTTCCGCAAAATCCGCAAATTCGCACGCAGCGGATTTTTTTTTCTTGGTGGTACAATTTTGCTGCGTGCGGTGTAAGTTCGCAATTGCGAACTGGTACAAAACCCTCGTGAACTGGCAGAAATCCTTGCGAACTGGCAGAAATGCTTGCGAACACAAAAAAAGCATTCAGCAGGTTCAAAAGTTCAAACTCATCATTAGTAACCATTCCCTGTAGTGCTTCCTGACAAGGGCCCCTCCAGAGTTCAGTTGCTAGTTGCAACAATTATATGACCCTGCTCTGACCCTCACAGCAGGCTCATAGAATAGCTACAAGTAGGCCACAAAGGTCCTGGAAAAAAAAATTGCACTGCAACAGAAAGCAAATTACAGATAAGGAAGCAGGTGCCAGACTGGAATTTTAAAACAGTGACACATTAATTAATCAACCCCAAATTAATTCATGTCAGTTGAAGCAGGCAGGTGTGCTTGCTTTTCCCCCCCATAATCTACAGTGATGATGAACCAGAGGGTGGCATTGATGCACCAGAGGATGGCATGGGTGAAACAGAGGGTGGCAGGGGTGAAACAGAGGGTTCTGGGAACCTGTGATGATGAACCAGACGTAGAAACAACATAATCGTGACCGTTGCGAGCCGACATGTAAGTTCGCAATTGCGAACTGGTACAAAACCCTCGCGAACTGGCAGAAATCCTTGCGAACACACAAAAAAAAAATCAGCAAATTCGCGTGAATTCGCGGATTTTGCGGATTGCGAGTTCGCAAATTCGCAAAATTCGCGAACGCCAGATTTGCAAAATTCGCCCATGCTTAGTTGTCATAGCTGAACACTTGTGTTTTTGCATGGTCCTGCTGACATGTTGAAAGTATTATTCTTAGTCTGTAATAATTCCTGACAGGCTCCCTTGATTTCTCTCCCTGCTTCTCACCCCAACAGGCATAGAGGTTATTACCATGCATTTCATTATTGTAGTCCTGATGATGATCCCTTTATTCTAGGAGCTTGGGATCGAAACGTCGTTGACAAACTAAATAGTGCCACTGTTTTGCAATGTGTATGAATAATGTGGTCACTGTGTTGGTTAGCTTGCTTTATTCTATGATCAGTTCAAGCTACCAAAGCTCTAGTTTTGCCTGAAATTCTTTATGTTTTATGTTTGTTCATTCCTTGTCTCCCATATCGGGTCTAGCATTGCGTCCCGCTTTATTTTTGTTGCTCTTTCTTTTTTCCATTTTGATTACATTGCACATTAAAAAATTCCCTGTCCGGCTGTACATTGAATGTTTATAGTACCCATCAAGGTCTATATGTTATATTTTTTCCTCTGTATTCTCTATCTAAGAACCATTGTTCTTTAAAATAATTGATTCGTGGGGTCCCTAGTTACTCATCGGGTTCCCTTGTTTGTTTAAAATCTCCATCAATCTGCCAGCACTGGGTGCCCAGGTGAGACTGGGCCCCCGCAATGAGGAGAGGAACAGCCAGGGGTGGGCTCTCCGAGCCGCGGGAGCCCTCACCAGGAGCACAGGGTCAGGTGGGACCGGAATCCCAACGATGTCGTGAAGCGGCAGGAGGCTGCCCGAGGTGTGATCGCGGCTCTCCCAAAGCAGTAGGAGAGCCGCTGCTACAATATTCAAGGAAGCCGGGAGGACAGCGCTTCATAATGTCTTGCAGGCCCGGACCGTCCTGCAAGGAAAGACAGCCTTTATCTTGGCTGGTGGTGACCCTAGGAGGATAGGGTCACCGCCGAGTGAGTGCCAAGGTGCCTGGGGAGCTGCAGGAGCAACACAGTCTCCCCCAGCATGAAAATGGAATGTCCCTCCCTAAGTTTCATGGGGACTCAAAAGAATAACCCCTCAGGGACTCAACCAGGCGTTATCGGCATCCAAATGGCTGGAACTTTGGTTCTGGAGCTGGGGTGCCTTAGAGACTGCTTCAAGGAGTGAAAGGCTGAGTTGGGGATGTCTGGAGAAGGGCATCCCCTGGAGGTGAAGCAGTGTAATTGCACCAGAAATGCATTTACTAACATTATTTCTTCTAGAGGGACTGAAAGGCACATGTGTAATGTGAAGTACCGGTGTAAGGTGATGTCATCATAAGCCAAATGGGGTTATGTTGCTAGACATCCCTGCTAGGGTTTCTGGCTGTATTTGCGTAATCCTGTGATTTCATCTGTGATGCCTATTAGAGGTTGTAATTGCAATGCATTATAAATGTTACCAAGTCTAATAAGTATGTCATTTTAAAGGGATGCCTAAACATGTATTCTTGCTGCTGCATTAGGTGAAGAACAACCCAGACTGTTAGCCCTTAAAATGTAGAGGTGTATACTTCATGGTCAGTAGGAGATGCTCAGTCAGGGTTATGTGTCACCTGGGTAGGTATGCCTATTTTAGATGCTTGTTGAGGTAATGAGGTGAGTCGCCACTGGGAGGATGCCAGTGCGCAGGACCCTCGCTCCAGGTTATGTTCAACTAACTGCATTAGGGGGCAAGATGATGTGCATACATGGGAATGGTGGTACTAGACCCCCCCCCCCGTGGGAGGGGTGGAGATGTAACGCAATGTCACAACGTTACTCCAACAGCTTATGTAAATTTGTAAATTGGTGCATAGTATTGAGTAGTGTGTGTGTTTGATAAATGTACTCTAACTTTTATAAAGCAAAGTAGAAACTGGACAATCAATTATTGTGTGTTATTGCTGTGCACCTGTAATGGCGATTACTAGCCCACTCCACCTCCCTTGAGTAAGCCTTAGACTGCTCTGCAATGCTACCCTCTGAGAGTCAGGCACTACACTAGGGTGTATGGTTCCCAGTGAAGGACAAATGTGACATGTTATTTGTGCAGGCATCACAGATACTGACTCGTTTTCCAACAATGCCCGAACTCAGAATCTAAAGATGCATCTTTTAGTGAAGGTGATCTTTACATTCTGTATTTGAAACTACCACTTTTAGAAAGTAGGTATTTTCTTGCTCAGCCATCCAGCAGGCCTCTGCTGGGTTTGTGGATTGACTGTCTGGGTTTTAGATGACAGGGGCTGGGGAGAGCAGAGGTTCCAGATAGTTTAGGAGGGTCGGGAAGGGGCTGAATAGACCTGGGCTGCATTTAGAGTAGGGGTAGGAGATTTCCTTGTACCTGAATGGGCCTGATCTGTTGACAATGCTGTCTGCCAGGAAGCCACACCAAAGAGGGCAGAACTGGTTCTGGCTGGGCACAGACCCTCTCTGCCTGAGAGGACAAAGGATTTTGGGCTATAAAAACTGGGCACTGAACCCCTGAACTTTAGAACTCTTTTGGACCAAAATGACTGCCAGGAAGAAGAGCTGGAGAAACTGTGAGGAGGAACTACCACTCTGCTGAGGGCTTTGCTGTGTTGGCCTTCAATGGCTGCTTCTGTCTTGGGCAGTGAAAGGACTGGACTGAACTTTCTTCAATCTACTTTTGTGAGTTTCTCCAAGGAATTGAGGTAGAGATTGCCCCCTGTTCAAGAAGTCTCAGGAACAGCAAAGACTTCAGGTTATTCTGCTCTCAGCACAGGGGACTGTGTGCTTTGTGCTACAGCAGAAGAAAAAGCAACCCAACGTTGTCTACGACACCGTTGCCAACACCGCTGGCGACTCTGTGTCCTGAAGGCACCACAGAGGGCACAGCTTCAAAGCAGCACTGCGATCCTGGTCTCCCCAACGCCGCCTGCTGACTCCGCCACCGAGCCGCTGCTCGCACCGCGGCCTGTGGGCACCGCACTCCGCATCACCTTGCTACACGATGCCGCCTTGGTATCCCCGATGCTGCTCCACGCCAAAATCAACGCTGCTGCCTGCACAGTGGATCGAGGGCACCGATCGTAGTAAGTTTACATGACGCACCACCCTCATCCTGCACCCCAGACTTGGCCTACCGATGCCGATGCCATCGACTCCAATTGGTCAGCCAACGACAGTTCTTCAGCAACAACAACGACGCTGCCTGCACCATGACCTGCCAGCACCATGACGAGCACCGCATCACTTCGCACTGCGACCCTGGTCTCACAGACAATGCCATCTGGCGCCGCCACTGAGCCGCTGCTTGCACCGTGACCTGAGGGCATCGAACGCCGCACTGCTACACTTGGCACTGCAGAACCCTATGCCTGTGGTCGTCAGAGCTTCTGACTTCAACCGCAAGGAGTTCAATCTGCAACACGTGTGTCTTCGAGGGCTTGACGACTCCTGCACCGACCTCCGGAACCGACGCCTGCTGACACAGTGCTTTCGGAAACCCAACGAGAGGTCCTCGACGCCCTGCATTTCTGAAAGGTACTGTTTTGCGGGTCTTCCCAACACCGTAGCTGGCCTGCGACGCCACGATCATCCAGAACTGTTTGGATTTCTTTGTTCACTACATCGTGATAGCCCCAGAGGGAGCTATCGACTTCAAGGAACTGTTTTTCAAGGTTATTTTGATAACGGAAGATTTTTAAGTACTGTATTGTGGATTTTTATAATTTTTTGTCTTGTCTTGAGTATATAAACATATTAGATATTTTTCTAAACTGGTGTGGTGTCCTTTTGTAGTGCTTACACTGTATTACTGTTGATTATGTGCAAAGGCTTTACACACTGCCGCTAAGATAAGCAAGCTACCAAGGGGTGAGCAGGGGCTATTTTAGGAGTGTACCTTCCTTGTACTGACTAGAAAGAAGGGTCCGTACTTGGATATGGTGCCAACCATTTCCAACTAGAGACCCCTATTTCTAACACCTATACCATAAATTTGTGTGGTAATGGCATGCAGGGTAAAGGAATGCATGGTTAAGATGCATTCATGATTTGGACTGTGTGATAGAGGCACTCATGGCTTAACCATACATGCTTCTATCATACAGCCAAAATAAAGTTCTAAAGAGGTCAATGGGGAACCACCTACTCCTGTGGAAGGGGGAGTGGGTGTTTTAAGTTTTCTTTTAGGGGAAGTACCCAGTGGGGGCTATGTACATGTACCTTGGAGTAGGAGTGATCTTGTGTCATTCACTAATGATTCCCGCAGGTTAAGAGAGAAGTCTGTAGAATGATACAAGCAAGTTGAGTTGCTTATGAAAATCTCTAAGCTTTTGTGGACTGATTTGATTACTCTATTTGATATTGTGGTTCCCAGCGATTTGTGGACAGAGTGTAAAATAGCCACAGAATAGCCTGGGAGGGAGACAACAAGAGATCCATTGACCAATGGTCCGTCCCCCATAGTAAAGAGGAAATGCAATCAGGTGATAACATGGTTGAAGTCTAAAGTGGCGCCTCAAGATATTGACTGGATGAAGATAGATCGAACAACCCAGGAACCCATGGAGACGATTCATGCATATTATGAGAGATTGTTACAGGTCTTAAAACAGGATAGTGGAATGGAAACTTTAGAGTGCAAGGATATGGGCCATTTTTTGTCCAGGTTTGTGACAGGATTGAGACCTGAGATTAGCATGAGGATTTAACAGCATTTGATTTGTTGGTAGAATAAGTTGGTTGATGAGATTTTGAGATATGCCAAGTACTGAGGTGATGAAACAGAAATGAGGCGTAATAAATTGAAGGAGAAATTAATTGTGGCGCAAATTAAGGCTGCTCACAGGGGGTCAAAGTCAGCCTTTTGTAGGGAATGTTCCCATCATTCAGAGAGTGTATAATCAGGGAGCTATGGTGATACAATGTGGTGGCGGATTTCAGCAACAAGGTAGAGGTCGTGGTGTGCTCATAGACCTGAGTACGGGGATTAATGTAGTCACGTTGAAATAGTCTAACCCATGACATTTTTGCAATAGGTTGGGGCATTGGAAGAGGGAATTCTATCTTAATCCCGCAAATCAGGGTCAAAATCAAGGATTTGCTCAGTCTCCGAAGAATAATCTTTGGCAGACACAAATTGTGCTGAGACCAAGGTGTAAGAATATTAATGTCCTACAAGTCCCAGTGATGCAAGTTCCACAACCCCTGATGCCACAACAAGCTGCTAATGGTCCAAGATTCACTTTGAAACAAGTCCAAATATGAGTCAGAATCCTTTCCAGCAGTATCCTGTGTTTGAGATGGTTGATTATTTTGGCTCCTATCAGTCCTCCTGATGGTGCTTGAAAGGGGAGGGTGACTGCGTGCATGGCTCAGTCTTGGAGGTAGACCAGAGTGGATCATTTGTAGATAGTGAGGTAAATTGCCAGGCAGTATCATTCTTGGTTGATACTGGTTCTTCCTGTTCTACTGTTAGAACAGTGGAAGTTCCAAACCTACTCCTCTCTGGAAAAATATTCTAAGTTGTAGGTGTAGCAAATAAATAAAGACCAATCTTGTAACTGAGGAGGTGCCTGTAAGAATAAGAAACTTTGAGGACAATCACCAATGTGATTTGAGTCCTGTGAGTCTCCTGGGACATGACTTGTTTTCGTTTCAAAGCTTTATTCGACTTTTAGTCATAAAAGCAACCTCCTAAACATCATACAATAAATACTTAAAATACTACATTAAAAAACATATTAAACAGCAAAAATCGAAAAGCTAGTAATACTATAAAATGTATACATACAGTTTTATAAAATTCCATATAGAAATGTTAAAAATGGACAAGGAAGGTTATACCAGCAGTTAATAAATCATATTATTCAATAGGCCGTGAAGCACGAGATCTTATTACCCACGCCCATGCAAGGAATTTTGCTACGCCTATTACCAGTGGTATTGAGGTGTCAGACATTAAAATTCTTAGGGCCTGTAAGCAAGAACGAGTACCCAAATTCCTACAGGTTGGTTTTAACCACTTTTGGCGCGGGGTCACATAGAGGGGGCAGATGAAAAACAAGTGTGCAATGTCCTCTATTTCATTTTTACAATGATTGCAATAAGCGTCCTTTAGTGGAGACCATTTTTGTGTAAAAGCGTTCACTGGGAGAGTTCCCACCCGAAATTGGAAATATAGTTTCCTATCCAATGGACGTTCAACTACATCCCAGTATTTTTCGTATGATGGAATTTGTTTTGTATCCAAAAAGCGTAAGGTCAGGGAAGATTGCAAACCTTTGCAGTACAGTGTTGCATATACTGACTCCCAGTAAATATCCTTGAGTTGTTTTTTTGAAGGAAATAGGGCAACATCCTTATTACCCCACAAATGGTCCAGACCCAATTTCACCAGCGTGCTCCGCAGTTCATTTAGCCATACAATGGAATGAAAGCAATCAAACTTCACAACATCAAAAAAAGCAGATGCATAGTGACTTAACTCTGGGGTTACCATTAACCGCCTCCAGTATAGCAAGGGACGTAGGCGGGCAATGTCTTCAATATTTTTCCTACCTAGATCCATCTTAAGTGGGATAATAGGTGTACTTTGTGGGGCCCTAACAAGCCCTCGTAAGAATCTATTTTCCGCCCGCCCTAGGTCACCTAGATTTGAAAAACCCCAGAGCTCAGACCCATACAGGCATGCACTTACTACTTTCATATTATAAACTTCAAGTGCACAATTTATAGGTCTTGTCAAAGAAGTATTATGTTTGACTGTAACTGCACCTGCTAGCTGGCTAAATTTTAAAGATGCCATGTTGATGTGTGAATTCCATTTCATGTCATTTTGGAGGGTGATTCCTAAATAAGCAAAGGCATCTACTTTTTCCAGTGGTTCACCCTTGTATTTTATCGTCCCCTTAAAACCTGTTTGGGAGTTCAGGCACATAAATTTAGTTTTGCTGGTATTTAATTCCAGGCCTCGACTATCGCAAAAAACCCCAAAGGCATCAACCGCTTTCTGCAATCCACTAGGCGTACGTGATAATAAAAGCGTATCGTCCGCGAACATAAGTACGGGGACGTGTACACCTGCCATGGTTGGAGCATCAGTTGGAGATTTATTTAAATGCTCCACAATTCCATTTATGTAGATTGAAAAAAGCGTTGGGGCCAGAACGCACCCTTGCCTCACCCCTCGTTCTACTGGGAAGGGGGATGTCACTTCCCCCTGTTTGCCCCACCTTATTTTCGCATAATTATTTTCGTGAAGGCGCACCAGCAAAGTGAGGAGCTCAGGACTTATTCCCACCTCATCCAGGGTTTCCCACAATTTCTCTCTCGGCACCAGGTCAAACGCCGCTTTTAGGTCCACAAAAACTGCATACAATGTTCCCTTTCGCAACGTGACATTTCTCCAATACACGGCTAGAAAATAAAAGACTTGGTCAACACTACTAGTCAAGGGGCGAAAACCCGCTTGATAAGGTGACAGTATATTTTGGTCTTCAATCCATTGTTGCAGTTTATTCTGGACTAGTCGACCCATTATTTTCTGCGCTGTATCAATCAGACTAATGGGTCTATAATTTTTTGCCTGGGTTTTGTCCCCCTTTTTATAGATAGGGATGATTTCTGCCCCTTTCCATGAGGCTGGGACTTCTCCACCCATAGCGATAGCATTTGACAGCATTTTGAAATATGTGCACCAAGAGGCACGGTCAGATAGAAAGACGTCAGCTGGGATGCCATCCATGCCTGGCGCCTTTCCACCCGATACACAATCTAGTGCCAAGTTAACATCCTTTTCAGTGAATATATGATCGCTGAAAAATATAGCTTGGGGGGGAGATATGGATGCATATGTCGAGGCTCTTGCGTACTGAGGTTTAAAAAAATCATTCCAGCCATCTATTGGCACATGATTTTGTGGTTGATCTGCTGTCCCACCCCTATTCCATTTAATTAGGGCCCAAAACCGCTTGGAATCTTTGTTAGTACATGCCTGTTTTAATTCGCTCCATCCCTCTTCATCCCATCTCCTCTTTGCTTGTTTTTGTGTCTGCCTATAGATATCCCTTGCCCTTTTAACAGCTGTTGGGTTTCCTATTTTTAGTTTTTGACTTAAGTTTTGCCTTGCCATTCTACAGCTTTTATCGTACCAGCCTTTAACGGCTATGGATTTTTTGGCTGGGGTATGATCTACTGTTTTAATAAAAAAGCGTTGCAATTTATAGAATAGGTTTTTATGAGCCTCCATCATGTATTCCTGGAAATTACGAGTCCCAGATTGCACTATGATGTTACTCACTTCCTCTCTTACTTGACTTTTCATATTTTCTAGGTTCCTTTCATCTCTTAACAACATTCCCCATTTCAGGTGTCTTTGATTATTTGAGCAGACAAGATCTCGTGTTACCATCAGCTTTTTATTAGTGGGTACTCTAGACTCTTGATAAGGATGGAAAGTCATATAGAGGGGGTGGTGATCACTCTCTAATCGTAGGACGACTTCCATGTCTAGTAGTTGGGGCCATGCTCTTACATCAATTAAGAGATAATCAATCCTACTTGTGGCACGACCATTGTCAAAAGTGGAGTTCCCTTTTTGGTCGGATTGTGTTCTCCCATTCACAGCTCTCAAGCCTCTAGAAAGGCAGAGGCTCTTAATTCTAATGGCCGTGGCACTCCACCTTTTTATAGGAGGGAGCTCCAATTGTGGTATTCCCCATCTACTATCCTCCTCCTCCGTTAGGCTCCCATCCTCTTCACCTAGGGGCTCAAAGGTTGAGTTAAAATCACCACCCACTATAATGTGTGGATTAGAACAGAGGGTTTCAATGTCTTGTTCTAAAGTGGAAAAGACATCAGAAGGAATACCTGCACTAACCCCCCTGGCATAGATATTATACAAGGCTGTTTCTTGTCCATTAGGCCATTTGATATTTAGTGCTAGAATATCATTTGATGTTATTTGCCTTTGTGATATGGTACAGGACAATGCTTGACGAACCCATATCGACAATCCTCCAGAGGGACGTCCCTTTCCACCTTTAAGTGCAGGTTTAAAAAAATTTAAATACCCCACTCGGAAAAATGGGTCGACTGACCAGGTTTCTTGTAACATAACTATGTCGTGCATGTCTATATAATCAAGCCAATCAGGGTTATCTAT
Organism: Lissotriton vulgaris; assembly: GCF_964263255.1. NCBI lineage: Eukaryota > Metazoa > Chordata > Amphibia > Caudata > Salamandridae > Lissotriton > Lissotriton vulgaris. The sequence goes on from NC_141686.1 coordinate 71,855,919, forward strand.
TTTGCTAGCTACACCTGCTATGTTCCAGGATATAAAAGTTAGTGTACATGCCAACTCCGTATTTATACTGACATCCCTTCTTGATGGGCCCCCCTGCTCAGGTCCTGTATTAACCCCAGCTACTGGACTAGTGTTGATAAGATCCTCTGGCCCTAATATAAATATGTTGCTATTTGGACTTTTGGGGACCATGTGGCCGGGATCCATGTTTTTATTATTTTGGACCATAGGATTGTCTAGTTGGCTTGTAGGATGTCGTACCTCATTTTTCACTAATAGTCCTTTATCCATTACGAGTCAGTCACACTCATTTAGATTAGACAATGCTGTATATCTGTTATCTAAGTTTAATCCCCAGACATTGGCTAGGCCCCCCTTCGCACATCTACTGGTCACTGTTGACCATTTAGTTCTCAGGATGCTCGGGTTTGATGCTAGGCCTTTCCTATTATAAAAAAAGTCCAGGGTTAGTGGGATTAACTCCGCTGTTCTGCGTTGAGGTGGAAAAAGGTTATTCAAGATTTCAGGTAAGACTTCAGGGCCTTTAAGACTCAGGATCACACAGTCCCCAGAAAATTTCTTAGTGCTACTCCCTATCCATTTTACCCGTCTTGCGGTTAATAAATCTTCTGCCAGTTTATGGTCGCCCCCGGGACACATATGCATGTTATTACTTAACCAGTTAAATGCCTTGTTTAATAGAGATTCTGGATGTTCTTGTTGACCTATATTTAAGGGGGGAACATTGGCAAGAACCAGGATAAGGGGTGAAGCTTCAACAATTAGCTCCATAGGGCTGTTTTCTATGTAGGGGCCCTGCAGTAAGCAATTGCCTTCAGGCTCGATTGATGGAATGGTAGCAAGGTTAGCTTGTTGTGGGCCACGCTCGGGTCGAGCTTGCTCGTTCTGAAGTAGCTCTATTTCACCTTGGGGTAGAACTTCTAATTGAGTTTTTTCAGCCAGCTTTTCTACCAACATGGTTGGCAATTCCCCCATTTTATTGTTAGTTGCTATTACATGGTCTTCCAATTTATTTATTTTAGCAGTTAGCTGATCTATTTTTGAGATTAAGGGTTTTACTAGCTGGTTTAACTTAATATCCAGGTTAGCCCCGGGTGACGCGAAGTTCACCTTCGATTTTAAAGCGCCTCCGGGCGCGCAATGGGTGGGGGCGGCTTCCTGCCGCTGAGACTGATGGTGGTTGTAGTGCCAGGTGACAGAAGGCACGCAGCAGCGGGAGGAGACCGGCAAAAAGAAACAGGCAGGAATGTCCCAGCTGCAGGGCTGAATCAGGTACGGCGTCCGATAATGCAGGGAAAGTGCTCCCAGTGTTCTATAAAGCAACCCGCTCCTCTGATGTTCACCTTCGATTTTAAAGCGCCTCCGGGCGCGCAATGGGTGGGGGCGGCTTCCTGCCGCTGAGACTGATGGTGGTTGTAGTGCCAGGTGACAGAAGGCACGCAGCAGCGGGAGGAGACCGGCAAAAAGAAACAGGCAGGAATGTCCCAGCTGCAGGGCTGAATCAGGTACGGCGTCCGATAATGCAGGGAAAGTGCTCCCAGTGTTCTATAAAGCATGACTTGTTGCGCAAATTGAATTGCACTATTTACTGCTGCCCGAGATGTGTGGAGTTTCAAACCCATGATAAGATGTTGCATTTAAAATGGTTAACCAAATTCCAGTTGCTGTATTGTACCCTATGATGATAAGGGAAGAGTTACCCCAGATCTTAAAAGTACAGTGAAGTCAGATGTTGGAGATTTTCAGGAAAGAACATTGGAATCATTAAAGGAGCTGGGCCTGTCCGTATACAGAGAAAGTCGAATGCGGAGTACCGTAATATCTCACTATACAAGTTGACCTACGAAACGGTTGCTGGAATTACTCTAGTAATAGAGTCAATGATCCAACAAGGTATTCTGAAGGAGATCATGGGGATTTCATGCAACTCACCCATCATGGGCTTGCAGAAGCCTAACGGTAAGTATCACACAGTGCAGGACCTCTGAAATATAGACATATGGGGGTTCCTGTTGTTCCCTGGAACCAAATCCTGCTGTGATCTCGTTTCAGATTCCATATGAGGCTGAATAGTTTTCTGTCATCGATTTGTGTCAGTTCTTCTTTTCCATACCCTTGCGTGAGGACTGTCAGTTCCTATTCACGTTTTGGTTTGGAAGTCATGTTTTGGCATGGTGCCGAGCCCATTAGGGTATATGGTTAGCATATCAAACTTTAATCAGATCCTGTAACTCTTTTCTGGCAGAGTATATTGACAGCCTGCTGGTTGCGTCAAAAACCAGGAAGCTTGTAAGGCTTATTATATTGCTCTGTTGAACCACTTAGCTGAGAAAGGACATAAAGTATCCCCAAATATGTTGCAGTACTGTCTGAAGGAAGTTCTGTATCTTGGACATCACATTAAAAAGGGAGCCCGGATGGTGTCATAAGAAAGAATCTTGGTGATTATGCAAATGAATCTGCCAACAGAAGGAAGTCAGGATGTTGTTGGGAATGTTGGGCTGCTGCTGCCAACGGATACAAAACTTTTCCATAGTGACGAAGCTTCTGCAGAGGCTGACACACAAGGATGTGTTGGACCCCCTGCCATGGGACGATGCTTGCTTGGTTGCCTTTCTAGAGTTGAGAGAAAGTATCTGCTGCGTCCCAGTACTAGGATTGCCTGATTACAGTAACGCATTCTTGTTTTTCTGCAGTGAGAGGGAGGGCTGTTCTCTCTCAATGCTTACAAAAACTCATGGAAGTTCCCATAGGCTTCTGGCCTACTTCTCTGCTAATTTTGATTCAGTATCAGCATAGAGAGGTATGAAGGCATTGTCGTGGGTCATCCTTTAAGTGTGTACGTGCCCCACTCTGTAGAGATACTGTTGACACGTACTCGCACTCAACATTTGACAAACAACTGTTTGACCTGGTATGAGCAGATCGTACTTGCGGACAAGAATGTCACATTAAAGAGGTGAGCTGTTTTGAACCCTGCCACCCTGTTGCCCCTTCCTAAGAGTGATAATGATGAAAATGAAGTGGAGCATGACTGTCTCGATTTCACTGAACTGTTCACCAAGTCAAAACTTAATATACAAGATGAGTCACTGCCTGAATGTGATATTGCATTGTTTGTTGATGGCTTGTGTTAGTGAGACCATGAGGACATTTATGACCTGCCTCTGCAGTATGTACAGTTTCAGGAGTTGTAAATGCTTTGGGGCTCCAAGAAGTGTTGTCTGCAGAAGTGGCTGAATTCATTGCTTTTACCAGAGAATGCTGTGCCACTGACTATCAGAGAGTGTCCATTTTCACTGAGAGTCAATATGGCTTTGGTGTCATTCATGATTTTGGACAGTTATGTTTCCAGAGGGGGTTTATGACATCCAAGGGTCCCCCATCCAGAATAGAGAACAAGTTTTAAAGATCCTTGAAGCATTCCAGATGCCTACCTAGATTGCAGGCATGAAGTGTGCTGCTCATTGCAAAGTAGATGACTATGTGACCCTTGGTAACAGATTGCCGACAAGGACAGAAAGTAATGTGCTCATTGCTTGTACTTTCAATGGTGAATACACAACTGAAGGGACAGATGAGACCAACTACCCCCACCTTAAAACAGCTGATGCATGGAAGGAAGCCAAGTGATTACAGGAAGAAGTGTCAGAGGAGGAGCAGCAAAGTTGGATCAAGTCAGATTGTGTGAAGATAGAGAAGGATAAGATTAGCGTTTCAGGAGCTGGGCGACCTGTGTTGCCTTACAGTCTTTTATCATCGATGGCCAAACTTTACCACAGTCCTACTCATGTAGGGAGAGATGCAGTGGTCTGACTGTTAAGGCAGACATGGTTCAAGCCTAGGTTTAGAACCCTAGTTTTAGGTTGAAGGCTGAAGCATTGTGTCACAAATGTGTTGTGTGTCAACAGAACAATGTGGGAAAAAGATCTGCAGTTACAGTGTGCCTCATTGGGAGAACAGTTGGTCCTTTCAACAAGTTGCAGCTGGATTTATTAAGATGCCTGTGTGCAATGATATGAGATATATCTTGGTTGTTGTATGTAGCTTTTCATGCTGGGTTGAAGCATGCCCTACTAGGAGGAATCAGTCACAGAGTAGCAGATTTACCTTTGAGGGAGTTGGTTCATAGGTTTGGCTTCCTGACTTCTCTGGAATCTTAACGAGGAACTAGTTTTAACAATGCGATCCTGAGAATGTTATATCTAGCTTTATAAGTTGATTGAAGACTGCATTGTAGCTATAGGCCAGAGGCTTCCAGTCTGATAGAACAGATCAATGGGACTCTGAAATTCAGGCTTGCAAAAGTGTGTACTTCTACGGCTCTGAAATGGCCTGATGCTTTGCTTTTGTACTGATGAGTCTATGCAGCGTACCCGATTGGAGGACAGGATTGTCTGTGTCTCCCCATGAATTTACCATGGGTAGGGCATTGCGATTCCCAGCCGTACCTGCAAATGTGGTTGTGAATATTACTGAGGATCTGAATTTTGATTACTGTAAAGGACTGTCTGATGTGGTGCATTCTGTATCTCATCTGGTTGAAGCTGCCACCGCCCACCTCACTAGGAGCACTGCCATGACCTTAGTTCTGGGGACTGGGTTTGGTCAAGAAACATGTGAGGAAAAGTTGTCTGGTGCCCCATTGGTGTGGTCCCTTCCGTGTGATCCTATTCACTATGACTGCTGCGAAGTGTGGATGTCTCTCCAATTGGGTGCATGCTCCCCACACTCACCGATTTCCATGTCCCCTTGAAGATATTATAGCACCTTTCCCAGAAATGCCAGTCATGGTTGAGAGACCGCTGGAGTAGGTTAGTTAAGCTGTAGGGGACCAGACAGAATCTGAAGCAGCAGTTGTTCAGCCTGAGGGAGGTCCTAGAGACTCTGTAGCTGAATCTGACGGAAGAGAGTCTAGTACTTCAGATGAAACTGAGCCAGACTCAGTCCCTGATGACGGTACTAGTGCTGTATAACCATGAATGGCAGCAGGAGAACACTGGCCGAGGAGACAGGAAAGGGGGAGACAGATCTTGCATATAGAAAGTGGGTTCCAGGCTATTCTTGAAAAAATACTGAGGTGTCTGATCTCAGTGACAAAGAAAGTGAAGTGGCTGCACTCAGAAGGTCAAAGTGAGCTAGAATGCCGTCATAGGTACTCTTCTCCTGAATGGACTCACTTTGCCGCAAATGACATAGAGAGAGAATTCCAGAAATTCTGGGAGAATTATGAAGATTCAACTGAAACTTCAGGAGCTTGATCTTCAGTTCGCTCTCACCTTTAAACTTCATTTGTTAATAAGACTAAGTGGCTTGAGACATTTTATCTTCAATGTGGCTGAATTCCCTTTCTTGGATTCGGATGAACTCCATGTGTCAGTAGACACAATGAAATACTTCATTCTAGAACTGATTGTCAATGAACTTGAACCTTTTCTTATCAGAGACATTTAAATAGACTTTGTAGGAGAAGACAGAAGAGCACCAAGACTGAAGGCAGCTGAAGGAGCATAAAGTCGTCCTTTAGAAGAGCAAAGAGTAAGGATAAGGAAGGCTCACAAAGACGTTAGTATATATTTGTTGCATATCATTTGGTTTTGCTGTTATCACAAGTCGAAATCAACAGAGGAGATTCTGCTGGTGCTAAGTTCCACCCAATGGTCTAGTTCTAGATAGGATGGAAGCCAATCCTAATACTCGCAGGCGTAGATACATATTGATCAATCAATAAGTCTTTATTTGATTATTAATTAATAATCATGAAAGTACAAATTAAGACCACAGTCAATACATCACTCATCATATTACAGGAAGACTATAAATAAATATACATTATTAAAAAGATTATATAATGCATAATTTTTAAAACTAAGGTAAAAAAGGCATCTTGCTTTAGTGCATATAATGACATATTTACATAGTAATAGCAGCATTCAAGTATAAAGCACTTTTTATGAAAGACACAACTGCTGCTATAACAGTTGGATCTGCCATCATATGTAAATGTAAAAAAGCAGGCATATACTGATAAAAACCCTTTGACCTTAAAATGGGAAGCAAGTAACTTTTACATGGGTAGTGATATGTAGGGTAGAATAATTTATTTACTTATTTAATTTAAAGAGGGCACTATCACCTCACAGGCATCCTGGCACTTAGCAAACTCAAAGTACAAAATAAGAATGTGCCCGAAGCAGACAGCCAACTATGTCATAGGAAACAGCCAGGTTTTTAATTTCCTTCTAAACGAAAGGAGGTCTCTGACTTGTCCAAGCTCCGACGGGAGTTTGTTCCAAAATTTGGCATCTGCCACACCAAAGGATCTTCCACCCGACCTGACTTTCCTGAACCTCGATATCTTAAGCAGTCTCGCCGAAGAGGAGCGGAGACTTCTTGCAGGAACATACCACTCGAACTTTCTCCGCATGAGCGCAGGCCCCAGCCCATGAAGGGCTTTAAAAACAAGACAGAGCGTGTTAAACTGAACTCTCTGTCTCAACAGGAGCTAATGCAGCTCTGCCAAGGCCGCGAAGGAAGAAGACCTTCTGGGCCACACCAGGGTTAACTTGGCTGCCCCTGACTGAATCCTCTGCAATCAGTCCAGAAGAATTTTCAGAGAGTCAAGCAGAAGGGCATTACAATAATCTAGTCTGCTAAGAATAGTACTATATGCCACTAACGCACACGCATGAGGGGGGCAGCAGAGGAAAGATTCTCGGCAATGATGTAATAATAGCGAAACAGCAGCCCACCGTTTTCGTAACCTGAGCTTCCATAGTGAGTTTATTGTCAAACATAACACCCAGGTTACGGACCGTATTAACTGGCCGAACAACGGTCGAGGTGTCAGTAGGTCAGAAGGTACTGGGCAAGGCAGGAGGAACCCTGTCCGCTGAGCAGTAGATCACCTCGGTCTTACCTCCATTATATTGCAGCGAGTTTTCCTTCAACCAACACTCTGTGTCATGCAGGCAATTATGAAACACTTCCACTGATGTCGACTGATCTCCCTCAAAGGAGAGAATCAGCTGTGTGTCATCAGCATAATTTACGATGTTAATATTATGTTCTTTGATGACCACGATCAAGGGTTTCATATAGATATTAAATAAGATAGGGCTGATTGCCGAGTCATGTGGCACTGCATGTGAGATATTGGTGAAGGCAGATTGAAAGGGAGAGAGGGACACTGCTTACTGTCTACCCAGTAGGAAGGACTGGAACCACCGCAAAGCACAACCCGTCACCCCCACCTCTCTCAGTCTTCTCTGTAGGATCCCGTGGTTAACCGTATCGAAGGCGGCAGACAGGTCAAGCAGAATAAGCACAGCTGCCTGACCTCTGTCTGCCCGCTTCCGAAGTTCGTCCATGACCGTCACCAAGGCTGTCTCGGTACCGTGGGACGGCCGAAAGCCAAACTGAACCTCCTCCAGTAAGTTATGCTGCTCCAAATGCTTAGAAAGAGTGATAATGATCACTCGTTCTACAATTTTAGCCGGAAAAGCAATAAAGAAATGGGCCTATAGTTCTGGGGCACTCAGGGTCGAGCGAGGGCTTCTTTAGCAGAGGTGTCACCAGTGCTTGCTTCCATTGAGGCGGGACCACTCCATTAGAGAGAGACTGATTACAAACCAAGGGGAGTGTTGGAAACAGCTCTGCCTCAAACTCCTTCCAGATTTTATGTGGCACAGGGTCAAGAGGAGAGCCAGAAGGGATACCACGTGCCATCCTGCTAAAGTCCTCCGCTGCCAGAGACATGAACTCAGATAAATAGTTAGCGGCCACACATTCAGGGATGACACCACAAGCCTCAGAGCCACTCTCCACAGTATCATCAGTGCCCATGGTCTCTGATGCTACAGCCACAGGTTGCAGATGATCCCCCCAAGTCATCAATAATTGATTTAATTAATCATGAAAGAACCTAGCCAGGTTCTCACAGAGTTCTTGAGAAGGGGGTATCAAATTCCTGGAGCAATCTGGGCTAGTGAGGCTGTTCAAGATGTTAAAAATACTTCTGGAGCTATTAGGGGTGTTAAGAATCATAGAGGAAAAATACTCCACCTTGGTCCTTTTACTCTCATTCTTATAGCCCACAATTTAAGATTTCCACGTGTGCTTGTCCTTATACTTATAGCCTCGTCTCCACCTCCTCTCAGCCTGCTTGCATGCTAATTTAAAATTTTTTAGATTATCGTTAAACCAAGGGGCCGAGGGGATACCCCTACATCTAAATTTTTTAAAGGGGCTAATGAATCCAAGACTGAGGTAATCTTCAAGCAAAGAGAGGCGTAATTCTCCTCAACTTGCTTATCTAAAGAGAAGCAATCCTCTACCTGGAACAATGGGACAAGGCCCCTCCTACGTAGAAGAGCCTTCCAGTCTCTACTCGGCTGCCTGAGTATTGTGAGTGATAGAATTCACAGAAAATTTGATCTGGAAAAGGTCAGTCCAATCCATAGAAAGAATTTCCCCAATATAAAGAAGATGGCTTTCTGAAAAAATTAAATCAAGAAGGTGCCCACCCTTATGGAGTGGCTTTGGACAACTGCTGAAAGAGGCCGAGGCCTTCACATGTGTGAAGAACAAATACAATAGCCAGAGTCAAGGGATTCATTTAACCCAGAATCACTAGTCTGCGGTGCGAAGCTGCCATATTAGTGAAAGTCTCCAACAGTGATTGCTGCTGATGCACACTAAAAACCCCAGGAGGTCTAAAACAAATAAACCCCGTTAAAATATGACCATGGTCGTTCTTAATGGCAAAGCCAAGTAATTCAAATCCTACAACCGCGTCAATGTCAATAATCACCCAATTCATGGAATCTTTAAAGAACATCCCCAAACCCCGCCCACTCAATCTTGGTTTATGATAGATTTTGTAACCGGGTGGACAAGCTCATCCGGGATCAACCTCACATTGTAAGTGAGTCCAAGTCTCTGTCATAAACAGAACATATAGCTTGTGAGATTCCAGCATCAGCTGAATTTCCACACTATGCTTAGGCAGATATCTAACAGATATCTAACATTTAAAAGCCCACAAGCCAGAAGACCATTATCTAAAAAGTCTGTTATAGGAGCGGCAGACTCAGCAAACCAGAGAACCCCCCTCACCAATGTGATAAAGCTTTTCACTGGTATACCTTATAGGGCAAGACCCCATGTCAGATCCCACACCAGCACCAAAAAGGGCAGTGTGGCTGGCGCTGAGCGCGTCCTTAGCGCAGACGGGCGCAAACAGGTGCGCTCCTGCCAGCGTCAAATTTTATAGAGCCTTGATGTGAGGAGCGAAAAGAGCTAGACCGCTAACTCCAAGATGGCGGGACCGTTCGCACGGACAGATCCCGCAAATCAAGGAGAGCAGCAGGATCTTAGCTGGAGGAAGATGAACAAAGTCACCCCTAAGCATCCCACAAGTAAGTGAAAATATTAAAACAACAGCTTAAAAACAGAGTGAAAACCGTAGTAGCAATTCCCTACCGTGCACAGACTAAACAGCTTCTAAGCAGCCAATCAAACGCTGCATGCTCACGCCAGCGTCGAATTTTATAGAGCCCTGACGTGAGGAGCGAAAAGAGCTAGACTGCTAACTCCAAGATGGCGGGTCCGCTCGCCCCTGCGGATCCCGCAAATCAAGAAGAGCAGCAGGATCTTAGCGGAAGGAAGATGAACAAAGTCACCCCCTAAGCATCCCAAAAGTGAAAATATTAAAAGAACAGGTTAAAAACAGAGTGAAATCCGTAGTAGCAGTTCCCTGCCATGCACAGACTAAACAGGATCTGAGCAGCCAATTAAACCAGATGGTCCAAGGTTTGTGGGGTAGCTTCATCACATGGGCATGTTACAATGGAATTACTTTCCCATTGCCTAGGAGGGAAACATAGGCAGCACCATATTGAGCCCAATTGAAACCTTGCAAGCAAAGATCTCTCCCACAGATTGTTAACCATGGTAAGATAAAGCGTAAGTCCTAGATTCAATTATATTATCTTGAAAGCTCTCATAATTGGTTTCTCCAGGGCCCTAGTATCCCTAATATCCATAGTTAGACTAAAAAACTTCTCTTTCATCCTTTTCATGTCTGCTTTAACAATGGATTGGGGAGTGTAGTACAATTCTGGATGCTCCAGTTTCATTGCAAAATTCTCGATCTAGGCCAACTATGGTATCTTATGCCCCAGATCACAATCAAGAAAATCTTGGATTACTGCCTGCTAAAAGCTGTGTGGTCCCCACACCACATGGAAGTCCATAAAAGAAGTGGGGCTAATGTTACAGAATCTTCTACAAACCTCACAATCAGTTCATCATAGATAAAAGTACTTGGGCTGGTGGGACCAACCCCAAGCAGTTTTTGACAGAACCGGTTCTCATCCCTCTGTATTTTTGTACAATTTTGATAGTCCCAAATGGGTGTGCTGAATGTAACTATGGGCAGGCATTTCATCTTGTAAATCTGAAGCAGAAAATCTATGGGTTTATTTCCTTTTGTCGCCGTAAAACTTAAAGAGAACACCACAAGCTTGATTAAACCATTGGCCTCTAACACCCATGCAAGGTCTCCGGTTGTCATGCTGATCAAAATTAACTCTCAAATATGGGAAGGAGCTAACCCTCAAAATTACTCTGGCCTTACTAGTTAAAGGCCTGACTTTGAAGGTTATCTTCCCACAAATCATTAGAAGGATTTTTGAGATGTTGGTGTCCAGGTCAATATAATTCATAAAATGTTCAAATAGATCCACCAATCCTCTAAGACCACTAGCTATGTGAGATAACAAAACTGCCTCATCTGCATAAAGCAGAGAGAGGACAAAAGCAGAGTTTACCCAAAGCATATTTTTCACGTTGGCAATTAAAAACAAATGTAATCTATTAAAGGAAAATACAAATAAAAGAGGTGCCAAAACAGACCCCTGCCTCTCAGGAGATTAGGGGGATCTGTACGCTCTCTGTCCTGGCCAAACCTGACAGTAGCAGCTATCTAGGAGTACATAGCACATAACAAATCCATCAGGGTTTTAGGCAATTCCATAGCCACTAATAAAGACCACATCTTTGTCTTGTTGACTCGGTCAAAAGTGTTGCTTAAGTCGTTAGGTGGATGGTGATTTTCTTTGCCACCACACATTTCCCAGTCAGCAGCTCTAGGCTGAGGCATTGTTCCATTGTTCCCTTGCCCCGCCTAAAACCACATTGATTCGGGCCCATTCCTCTATTTTCCCCGAAATAACTCTTCCAGCCACCTTTAAAATTGAATATTACAAGGAAATGGGCCTATAGCAGCTAAGTTCTGGCAGTACTGTTTTTAAAAGGCTGGTACAATTGTGGCAGACTTCTACTCCTTAGCAATACCTCTGGCAGCAGCTGCATTGAGGGTATTAGCCAAGAGTGGGGCCCAAAATAAAATATTTGATTTATTTGAGTTCATTGGGCTACCATCAGGGCCAGGAGCCATGTTGGCAGGACTGTTCGTGATTGCCTCCCCTACTTCCTCCAACTCAAATATTATGGCTAGGGGGAACTCAATTAGATCTTCGTCCTTTTCATTGTACATACTTGGGTCCTCTGAATAGATATCAGTAAAGTGATTTAACCACTGTTCTGGTGAGATGTTGATACCTACGTCATCATGGGCATCTAGCAACAAATCCTTACCCATGACTATCTTCAAAAAGCCCCTAGATTCTCCCTTAGCACAGGCATTCATTAATCTGGCCCATATTTCTTCCTTTAGTGTTTTCTTCCTATGCTTTATGTCCAGTTTATAGCTTGCTCAAGCCTGGATAACATCTGCTTTAATTGTAGGCCCAGTAATTAAGAGTCTCTCTAAGCCGTTTACTTGCTAATCTGCAGTTGTGGTCAAACCGACCCATTTCTTCTGCTTCCCTGGGGCAGAAAGACTAATCATGATCTCCTTAGCCCTTTTGTTAAGGGACCCAAAGGCATCCAGAACCTCTTCAGGACAGGGATCGTTATGAGCAGTGGGTCCATCAGCAGATCAAGGTTGCCGCTAACAAGGGACTTAAATAGCTCAGAGATCTGAATGTTTCACCACCTAATTCTGCGCCCCTTATCTGTGGTGTTCGGGTCAATCAAACCTGGGTTGCTAGCTCATACTTCTCCAAGATGTGTTAATAGTTCAAATACTATGACCTTTTGATCACTATAACTGGTGTGTAGAACGTTGCCTGATTTGACCCGCTCTCCCATTAACATTGAGACAAATATAAAAGCAATAGTTGTTCCCTTTCCACACCCTACAAAAGTTGGTTAATAACTAAATCCTTGCCCTACTAAAGAACCTAGATTTATTTAAATTTTTTTATAGAGTTGTATATAGCACAAACTAGAACCGAGACATCGGGTATCATAGCGCTTTACTTGAGCAACAGTTTTCGTTACAGAAAGACACATTCATTTTTGTTTGGCAGGGAGAGATTAAGTGATTGGCTCAGAATCACAGGATGCTTAGCGTCATTTCCGAGACTCGAACCCGGTTCCCTAGCTTTGAGGTCGACCCCTCTAGCTGTAAGGCTACATTCTCTGCCAGATTTGTCTGACCTAGGGCTCTTATCAGCTACCGTCCTCTTTCATCTACCTGAGCTGAATGATTATGATGCACTTCCCTCACAAAAGGGTTCTAGTCAAGGCAGGATTTGCCTTTCTTAGTATTATTTTATTTATTTATTTATTTAGTTAGACATTTATAGAGCGCACTGTTACCTGGAGGTGTCCTGGCGCTAATAAAATACTCCAGAGAGAAATGCATCGAGGGGAATTACTGTGTAAACAGCCAGGTCTTGATGCCCTTCCTGAATGTCATAAGATCAGTTGTGTTTCTCAAAGCAAAGGGCAAGACATTCAAAGCCTTAGAAGCTCCAAGCATAAAACTCCTACCCCCCCCCACCATGCTTTCCTTATGCGGGGCACAGTGACCAGTCGCAAACTCGATGATCTTCACTGTCGGGGGGGGGATTATACCATTGAAAATGATCTTTCAGACAGGCCGGACCGGCGCCTTGGAGGGCCTTAAAGACCAAACACAAGGACCTAGTATTAAGAGTGCCCCCATGCACTGTGTTAAAATAGTGTTTTTTGCCCTCGATACCAGGATATGAGCTACTTCCTAACCATGTGATTTCCTTGTTTTTATCTGTCTCCCCCAGTGTGTGACTACAGGGTGACTCTCCCTCTTCCTCGCCAGTTTTAGCATATTATTTGAGAACCTTGTGAGATGAGCTTCCTGTTTCATAGTGTGATGAGTAGAGCTGATATTTGATGGACACTAGTCCAGGGACGTACAATTACCTGCGGGTATATATTTTTAAGGTAAACTTACCTAGGGTATGGATGACATGTCTGAGTATGGATATGCATACAGTGTGTAGGTCCGACTGTGGAGAGACACCAAATACATGGTGGTGCAAGCGAGCTGAGGAACAGCACTCTATTAATAAGGGCTATATTTCACGCATAAGTAATGAGACTCTCTGCTTGTATTGTCCCGTACAGTACAACAAGAGTGTGTTATGTAGGGATTCCCTCCAGGTGGGAGCAACTACTTCCCAGGGATGCCATATCCTGCTATTGAGGGCAAAAAATACTATTGGGATCAGAAAGTTCTAAAGAATGCCGGCGTGACCCCAAACAGCGGGCACCACGAAAACGGCAGAAACATGTCGATGACTTGGCAATAAGGAGGGGTGTAGGAATTCTGAATTCTTTCCTGTCACCACCATCCTTCATGTTTTTAGCTCTGGCGGTAGGGTCCAGGAATACATTTTCGAGCAGTGATACCTCCGAGCTAGTTTTAACCTTCACTGCACTTTTTCTTTCGGTGATCCCATTATATTTTGGCAAGAAATATTTGTATATTTTTAGTGTTTTGTATTGTCTTCCCCTCCCTTTTGCTCCAACCCAGGCATTGGTCTGCACAGTGGTGTACTGAAGCAAGCCCAATGATGAAGCATGTCACAACCTTGTGAGTGAGGGCAATATTTTCACACTTAGCTCGTGCCACTACCGAGATCATTACTCTCTACTCCTTTTTGTGTGCATCAGATCCCCCTTATAGAGGGGTGAATGTTTTGTGTATTCAGTCGTTGCTATCAAGGTTTGCTTGTGGAAGAAACCTGTTAGCAATAGGAATAGGTGGATTTTGCTCGGTGCTAAACAGGTGATTCTACTTATGGGCGTCAGAGGTCTATAAAAAAGCCCAATGATTCAAGGCCAATGCCCTCAACTGCCACCACCAGGAATGATAACCATATGTCAGTTGTATCGGCAGCACAGTATCTCTGCAGTTGACCACAATGCATTCCCCCTCTCGCTGTTTTCTTCCTGGCTCCAACGACCCTACCCTTCTGGAAAAAGGGATATCTCTGTGCTCTATCACATTAAATTGAGCATTTTTACAGAACCAGTGGCAAACTTTGTTACATAGCTGTGAGGCAGATTCCTTAGAGGTTAAGGGTAGCACAGGGACCCCCGTCATTACTACCAAGTATGGGCCACATTCCTGATAGCTGATTAATAGCTCGATTATTTTAAAATTTGCTCGTAAAATCTTGTGTGTAATATTTTTAACTGTGACAGACTACACATTTCTGTGAGTGCTTCTCACCTGCTCATTTATCACTCCAGGCCCCGTTCCGCCCCGGCATAGTGCCGTTTGTGCGGAGGGCCGCCTTCTCGAGCGCCATTTCCGCTTTCACACTACCACTTTCGCCCTGCACCTACACATCGCAGGTTAGCGGTCTAGTGGTTGCTGACTGGGAATTCTATATGTAGCGCGTAAATGCCTCTATTCAATTGACAGACGCGGCGACTGAGGCTGCTGATGTGTGATGCTCTTGCCATTTCACCTGATAGCTGATTAATAGCTCGATTATTTTAAAATTTGCTCGTAAAATCTTGTGTGTAATATTTTTAACTGTGAAAGACTGCACATTTCTGTGAGTGCTTCTCACCTGCTCATTTATCGCTCCAGGCCCTGTTCCGCCCCGGCATAGTGCCGTTTGTGCGGAGGGCCGCCTTCTCGAGCGCCATTTCCGCTTTCACACTACCACTTCCACCCTGCACCTACACATCGCAGGTTAGCGGTCTAGTGGTTGCTGACTGAAAATTCTATATGTAGCGCGTAAATGCCTCTATTCAATTGACAGACGCGGCGACTGAGGCTGCTGATGTGTGATGCTCTTGCCATTTCACCTGATAGCTGATTAATAGCTCGGTTATTTTAAAATTTGCTCGTAAAATCTTGTGTGTAATATTTTTAACTGTGACAGACTGCACATTTCTGTGAGTGCTTCTCACCTGCTCATTTATCGCTCCAGGCCCCGTTCCGCCCCGGCATAGTGCCGTTTGTGCGGAGGGCCGCCTTCTTGAGCGCCATTTCTGCTTTCACACTACCACTTCCACCCTGCACCTACACATCGCAGGTTAGCGGTCTAGTGGTTGCTGACTGGGAATTCTATATGTAGCGCGTAAATGCCTCTATTCAATTGACAGACGCGGCGACTGAGGCTGCTGATGTGTGATGCTCTTGCCATTTTACCTGATAGCTGATTAATAGCTTGATTATTTTAAAATTTGCTCGTAAAATCTTGTGTGTAATATTTTTAACTGTGACAGACTGCACATTTCTGTGAATGCTTCTCACCTGCTCATTTATCGCTCCAGGCCCCGTTCCGCCCCTGCATAGTGCCGTTTGTGCGGAGGGTCGCCTTCTCGAGCGCCATTTCCGCTTTCACACTACCACTTCCGCCCTGCACCTACACATCGCAGGTTAGCGGTCTAGTGGTTGCTGACTGGGAATTCTATATGTAGCGCGTAAATGCCTCTATTCAATTGACAGACGCGGCGACTGAGGCTGCTGATGTGTGATGCTCTTGCCATTTCACCTGATAGCTGATTAATAGCTCGATTATTTTAAAATTTGTTCGTAAAATCTTGTGTGTAATATTTTTAACTGTGACAGACTGCACATTTCTGTGAGTGCTTCTCACCTGCTCATTTATCGCTCCAGGCCCCGTTCCGCCCCGGTATAGCGCCGTTTGTGCGGAGGGCCGCCTTCTCGAGCGCCATTTCCGCTTTCACACTACTACTTCCGCCCCTGCACCTACACATCGCAGGTTAGCGGTCTAGTGGTTCACTTAGGATCTATATAATATGGCGATATGGCGGAAGCGCAGCGGACGAGCGCAGCGGGAGCGCCGACTTCGCGCCGAGGTCGCGCCTAAGTCCAGCCCGTCTGCCCCCGTCCGCGGCCGGTCGCGCCCAGCGGCCACTCATTCTGCCCAAATCCTTACTTACTCGTCTGCCGATCTACATGCTTTTCGGCATGCAGTGCCCTATCGTCTTGTGCCACTAGGGCGGCCCAGGATTGTGGCATTTTGAGTACCCCGGCTCCCCTGATCTTTGATTCTTCCCCTTCTTCCCCTAAACCTGTACCTCTGCTCTATTCCCCCCCATTACCGGGGACGCCTCCCTTGACCGTTTTGTATCTCAATACCCGGTCTATGGTGAAACATCAGCTGGAAATACTCCGTCTGCTAGATGACAGTGCCGTGGACATTTTACTTCTGTCAGAAACTTGGCTAACAGACGATTCCGTTCCCGACATCCTCGCTGCCATCCCCACTGGTTATTACATCATACAATACAATCGTCCATGGGGACAAGCTGGTGGTGGGGTTGCAGCCATTATTCGCACAGAACATATTTTCTCCACCTTAGCCTGCACAGCAATCCCCAATACTCAAGTTCTTGTAATTAAACTCAGCTCTACCAGGTCCTCCCTCACCAGTGTCCTTATGTACAGACCCCCTGTTTATATGCCCTCCTTCCCACAACAGGCCGGGGCTCTTATTTCCCAATTAATTGTTAATAACGCCAAAGTCATCATCATTGGTGACTTCAATTATTGGCCCT
Organism: Lissotriton vulgaris; assembly: GCF_964263255.1. Lineage (NCBI taxonomy): Eukaryota > Metazoa > Chordata > Amphibia > Caudata > Salamandridae > Lissotriton > Lissotriton vulgaris. The sequence goes on from NC_141686.1 coordinate 71,872,878, forward strand.
CCGACCCTCGGGAAAGCCGACTTTCAGAAGAATTCTCGGATCTTCTTACAAGCATGAATTGCCGGCAATTTATCTCAACACCTACTCACTGCAAGGGTCACATTCTGGACCAGGTCTGGACAGCAAACCTTAACATCTCGCCCCCCTTGGTGACTCCTTGCTCTTGGTCTGACCACTACTTTATATCCTGTTCTGTTCTATCCCCCGCCGTCCCCCCCTACAACTAACGTTTTGGCTCGTAACTGGAAGAAAGCTAACCTTCCTGAATTACACTCCTTATTGGCAGCTACAGTTCCTTTGCTCTCCGGCTCAGCCACCTATCAAGCCTTCATCCTCGAACAATGGCTGTTGTCGGCTTGCAACTCTGTAGCCCCACTAAAAACTATAAAAGCTATGCGCCCTTATGACGCTCAGCGATGGTTCACTGATCAGTTAAAACTTGACAAACTGGCTCTTCGCCAGGCCGAGCGCCGATGGCGTCATAACTATGATCCCCTTCTCAGGCTGGAATTCGTGAACCACCTAAAAACCTATAAATCCTCTATTCTCGAGGCCAAAACAACTTATTTCTCCCGCAAAATAATGGAGTCTGCTTCCAAGGCAAAAGATATATTTTCTATCGTCAATGAGCTCTCCCTTCCTGACCGGGTCACTCTCCCCCCTGTGCCCACCCAGGCTTTATGTGATGCACTAAACATTTACTTTCAGGACAAAATCACCACCATCAAAAATAATATTCCTCCGCCCTCTTCGCCCCTCTCATTCCCGTTACCCCCTAACAATCCTCAGCATCTGGATGCTTTTCCCCCTATCTCTATCACCGAGTTCCAGAGACTCCTGCACAAAGTTAGTTCCGGGTCCCATAATGACTGCTACCCTCCCCACATCCTGAAAGAAATCTTCTTGGCCTGCCCTGACCCTGCCTTGGCACTTCTTAATACCTTGTTGGCCACTGGAGTAGTTCCTGACTCCTTCAAACAGGCAGTGATGCTACCAATTCTACAGAAAGCTAATGCAGACCCCTCGGTCCTGAGTAATTACAGGCCTATTTCCCTGCTTCCTTACCTAGGAAATATCTTGGAAACCCATGTCACACGCTGTTTGAGCGCCTTTATTGAGAGTTCATCTTTTCTGGACCCTCCACAGGCCGGCTTCCGCCCCTTTCATTCTATTGAGGCGGTTATTGCTGCCGTCATGGACACTTTAAGAACTGGGGCTGATAATAACATCTCTCAAGCCCTCGTCCTACTAGACCTGTCGGCGGCTTTTGACACGGTCGATCACTCTATATTGATCGACCGTGTCACTAACGCCGGCATTCAGGGCGTGGCCCTTGATTGGGTCCGATCTTTCCTTGACAAGCGCTCTCAAGCTGTACATCTTTCCACCTTCTCTGCTCCTCTTTCCTCTCTTTCTTGTGGAGTCCCCCAGGGCTCAGCGTTATCCCCTCTTCTTTTTAATTTGTATATGCAACCCCTTATGGTTTCCCTCCGCAAATCCTCTGCAACAATTTTCAACCATGCAGATGATTTGCAGCTGATCTTTCCTATTTATACCTCTCCTTCCTCCCACACCGACTTTCAAACCACCATGTTAGACATCTCTGATTGGATGGCTCACAGCCAGCTCAAGCTAAATCCTACAAAGACTGAACTTGTGCTGGTGGGTGGGCTGGCCAACCTATGGAACGACAGCTTTTGGCCCCACTCACTTGGGGTCCCCCCCCACCCTGTCAACTCTGTGAAAAGCCTCGGTGTAGTCATCTCTGGTGATTTATCCATGAAGTCTCAGATCTCTGCGGTTACATCATCCTGCTTTTTCCATCTGCGCAGGATACGCAAGATCTGTAGATTTCTCACCAGAGATGCACTCATTTTAGTCATCCTGGCTCTTGTCATCTCCAGGGTTGACTTCGCTAACATTCTATATGTGGGGATCCCTGCCTATCAACTCCAGAGGCTTCAACTGATACAAAATCAGGCCGCCCGCTTAGTATTCCACCAGCCTAAGCACCAGCACGTCTCGCCACTTTTACGGAGCCTTCACTGGCTCCCTGTGGCCAAACGTTGCACCTTTAAACTTGAATGCACTATTTTCAAAGCCCTCTACAATCTTGCACCTGCTTTCATTTCTTCCAATTTAAAGCGGTACATACCAACACGTAATTTACACTCCTCTGCTGATAATCTCTTGTGCATCCCACAAATCCACCGCAAGAAACATGGTGGTCTCCGTTTTTCTTTTTTAGCCCCCACATTTTGGAACTCTCTCCCTTCCCCCTTCCGTCACTGCCCTTCCTATGAATGTTTTCGCAGGACATTGAAAACGTTCCTCTTTAAAGCTGCCTTTGAGTAAACTTCGGCCCTCGCCCTCCGCATCTGTCATGAGCGCCAAGAAACCGTTTCGGTGAACGTGCGCGGTATAAGAATTTTTAACATAACATAACATAACACATTCAGGGGGTAGGTTTAGTGTAGACAGGATGGCCTTCTTCTGTGTTCAAATGCCTAAACCTTCCCTATCCCTCCACTGTCCTGGTTTCATCTCCTATACCCCTTTCTACTGGCAATAAATTACTACTTGTCATGGGGGCAGGAATGGGAGCTGGCGCATGAGAGTTACTCATCCCTAAATTCTGCTCAAGAGGTTTAAATTTACTATTTGGCTATAGTTATGCCTTAGCACTTAGAGCCCTTGAATAAGTAGCTTCTGACCCCCTCTTGGAATAACTGACATTTCAAAATCCAGGTATATGGTCTATTTTTGAGGATAAAACTTTAAACATTCATTCTAAATTATGCAGTTTCTGATAGAAATTGGCAATACATTTTTCTATTAGTTGCTTACGTTTTTTCTCTTTAAAATCCCAGTTACTGGGAGCCAAACTCCTAACAGTTTCAATACCAGTGTCCTTAGGCAGTTCCTTTTTCCTAGCATGTCGTGTGCTTGGTTTCGCTGTAATTGGTAATTTATTTTTACATTTCCTTTTGGCCACGGGTGCACATTCACTGTCATTTAGACATTCTTCCCCACTGATTACTGATGCGTCTGCTTCAGCTGGTAAAGGGAAAATTGTTCACGCCTCTGTAGATACACAGTTATTACTCCAAATAATATTAGGCTGTATTGTTTCTTCAAGGGATGAGGCCCCCTCCCCCAAACTTAGACATTGTTCAGCCTGGTCTTTTTTCTGAGCTATTTCACCCACCAGGTATCCAATGTAGCCACAGTTTGGGATTAAATAGGGCTACTCTTGCTCTTTCCCTTTTCTCTAACCTGATCCAATTTTCACGTACACATTTTGTTGTCTTCTTGAATTGAAAAACCACAAGGGGTTGCCCAGCTCAGACTCCTCGGAGCTCTGACGGTCGCAGATGGGCCAGCTTTTGGCCCGGTCTTCCCCCAGGCCATGCCCCATGCGCTTTCCACGCTGCGGGACTCCTCTCGAGGTTTTATGGTGCTCCGGCGCCTCCCGTCACAGCTGTGGCCTCTGGGCTGGGCCAAAAATACAAAGGATGCTAGGGGGTGTAGTTTCCCTGCCCCGCAAAGCGACCAAGGTTCAAGGCTGAAACAGGCATGTGAACTGTCATCTCAGTGCCCAAGAAATTGAGACAGCTGATTGTGAGAGAGAGATAACAATGTTTATTTTGACCACAGTCTTTAAAACCATACACAGCTTTTGGATCCTCATAGGGATTGTTTCTTTAAACTCAATCAAAAATTAGATACTGCCTATGCTCATCAACTCAATCTGACTTGCCTTTTAGAAGTGGAGAAGACATTTCTGAATCTAGTTGAGGATAGGAGAAGAGACATGGAGACTAGGTCAAAAATCAAACCAAAAATTAATGAGGAGCATAAGTGGGCCAAAGAAGAAATAAAACATCAGGTAAAGGGAAATCAAGCTCCACTCACCTTACATTTGAAACATGAAGGGAAATTGTGCCTCCTTAGAGGTAGATACGTAGTACACACTAAACTTAGGAGGATTGTGAATATAATCATACCTTTGAATATGGAGGGAATTGGAAATTTTTTATGGGAGGCAAGGACCATGTCATGCCTGGAATTCATTACATTTGTGATGGACATGCTTATTTTCAATTGCCTTATGATTTGTATGGTGTGTTATTTAGGTGTAGTTTTTCCAAAGATGTTTCATCTGAAACACTTTAGAGATCCTGTGTGGGAGCAGAATTCTACACCTAAGCCGAAGCGAGGAGGAAGTTGTAGGAGATACTTGTGGTGCAAGGATTCCATCTGTGGTTGTGATATTGAATGACATCAAGATTAGAATGTTGTCTACTATAGTGGATAAGCTGGCCACAAACACAGCAGGAGCTTTATTAGTTGTAAATACTGAAGTGGTTGCCATCAGATCGATGGTTTTGCAGAATAGAATTGTGTTAGACATCCTTCTCGCAGAAGGAGGGTGGAGCCTTTCAGATGTTAAAAGTCCAACAATGCTGCACTTATATTCCTGACAAGAATAATGTTTTTCAGAAGTACATTAAGAATATTTCAAGTCTTCAGGGATATTTAAGGGAGTTAGAAGCAACAGGTGCTTGGGATGCTATGGGGAGTGGATTTGCTTCAATAGGCAACTGGTTTGGAAACCTGGGAAGTTTGGAATTTGGATGTAATTTTGAATCATATTTTGATAATCACACTTTGTGGGATATTCCTAATTGTGATCTTTAAGGGTTATAAGTATGCAAATAATAAACTGGAAGTGAAGAGAAAGAGAGTAGATGTAGAATTAGAAAAAAATCAGAGGAGATACTATGATGACATAAAACGTCTAGGGGAATCTAGACAAAATATGCTTATGACCGTAAGGTTTTAATTGGTCCATCTAAAACAAACTGATTGCAATCTGTGATGGCTTGATTCACCAACAGAGGGGGAACTTGAGCAGCGTATTTTGGCTCCAGTCTTTTACGATTGACTAGGCCACATATATATTTACATATGGACTCATGTTATTGTGTGTCTTAATATTAACATGATGAGGTGCACTGAACAGCTACGTAAAACGCATTCATGGCATAATCTCAACATTTACACAAGTGTGCATACTTATGGTTTCTTTACAGTAAAATTGAATTGCAGTTCCTATATTTAGCTGCATTTGTGAGGTTTAAATAATGTTGCTTACTCTTATATACAAACACAACAGGTGATGGACCGAATGTGGATCAATGTCACACACTCACCCCAGTCCAAAGATCTGGGCCCAAATCCACCGTTTTTTTGCACTCCACACCACCCTGGGTTAGACAATGGCGATATGCAAATCAGCTCTGACCCTGTGCCCCATGGGAACAGTCCAGTCCGAACTACAAAAGCCATGTCCTTCCCAGAACGGAATCAAGCATCCGAGGACCGGACCGGTTTCGAGGTAACACCTCTCATCAGCCCGGCTAGCTTGACTCCAGTGGTGTGGAGTGCCTGGGACCCACGTCTGGGCATCCCCAGCGCACTCTTATATACTCACGTATTAATTAGAAGAGTGTTTAAAACATATTATATATTGTAGTGTATGTGTACTTATAATCGTGCATTTTAACATGCACTGAAATCTTACTGTGTTAACTTGACCAAAGGCCTTAAGCAGTTGGATTTCTTAATGTTTAACTTTCAACAAGAAGCTTGTTTCTGCTGTGATGTTTTTCTCTCCTCTGTAGGTGCAGATGCAAGATCTCACAAATAGAGAAAGGCACCATTGGTCATGGGAGATAGTGAGGTATCTTTGGTAGGAATGAGATGTTTTAAAAAAATGGAGGGAAATCTACTGTCCGTGCAGATTGGGAGATAGGAAGAATCCAATGACATCCTGATGTTCGGACCAAAGGAAAGATGTTTCAAGAGCAGCTGGCAAGTTTTACTGTATGCACGTGAAAAGTAATGAGGCACGTAATGTTGGGTTCTCAAAGGTTTTTTGGTGGTCTTTAGGTCTCGGCTAGTGTGGCTGCGCACACGCGTAGCTCGCTCAGTGAGATTTTATGTTTTGGAGGAGTTTCAGTAAAGGGCCCCTCTTTTCCATTAGTTGGCGTCAACGTTTATGCTAAAGGGTGGCCAGCCATTGGAAAAGAGCTTTTTATGACTTATGCTTTTGACTTTCTCTCCTGGCCCACTTGGACATGCTTGTCTGCTTTCCGTGCGTCGCAACCGATTTCTTATCTTTATGGGGCCATGTGTTTAAACACATGGCCCCATAAAGACATGAAATCGTTTGCGACGCGTTTGCGACGCACGGAATGTAGACAAGCCCGTCCAAGTGAGCCGTGAGAAAAAGCCAAAAATATACAGGCCACTTGCGCTTCGTTACAAATACGCTCAACCCATTTACCCCATAGAAACATTCAAGTAATTTTTTCAAAAGAGCAGTGTTTCCGCTGGGGAAGAGGGTTCCCAGCAATCAAGGCGCCCGAGCAGCGTATGAAATATAATGCCGCTGCCGGGGGTACAAAGTGCCTGGCTGCGGGATATCACAGCCCACCCATCATCTTTTTATCCTCTCACAACGTTACGACAAACTGTGCTTAGGAGTGCGTACAGGAGGCAAAAACATAGGCAGGAATGGTCAAGTGTAAATGCAGCCGTAGATGGCCTCTTTGTCATGCCACGGTGAGGAGTGTCAATAGTTTAGGAAGCACGTGACAAGGCGTCGGAGTTTTAAGCTAAATCCCCAGCCAGTCACGACCTGGCAGAGCGCTGAAGCGGATTAGGATGCCCGTATGATGAATCTGAGCGTAACATGTCCCGCAATGTCCCAGCTCACCCTTTCACCCAGGGAAGAGGCCTAGGGGCGCCTCCGAGTCCAGGATTCTGCAGAAACGTAGAACTCCCCATGTTCCAATCCCAGCAGTGTAGTAGACCAAGATAAGTCTGTCTACCCAGCTGTGAATCACGGCACCCTAGTAAGATCCCAAGAACAATGACACTGAAACATGTGATCCTCTGCACAGGAGCCCCATAGGGCACACTATGTGAAGGTGTATGTGTGCAGGACTTGGACCTGGCCACCCCAGACTCCAAATATTACAGGCCTGCAGTGGCTTTGGAGCGAGCACTCATAATGTTTACATTTGGCAGGTCCTTCCTGCAATTCTTTAATCATAGTATAAATCACATGCGTACAACAAAAAGACACAGGCCTGCAAAGGAATTCCCAAAGCAAAATCCAACACGCTAAAGCCCAGAGATGCAGATGGTGCTTCTAAGCACTGCTCACCTGCTGAATTTAAGGTGACATCGCACCCGCGCAGCTCGCTGGTCCCTGGTGTTCTCTTCCTGTCACTCCAGGGTTCTCCACACAGGATGTTCCCAATAAGTCTTTTTCAGCCTCCACTCCCTGCTGAGAGTCACTGACACCCTGCACAGTGGTCTCTCCCTCCACACAGCTCCAAGACCACGATACTGCACCTGCGCAAGGCTATCTGCTCATCTCGCCTCTTAGCGATATGTGTGCAGCACCCGCTCAGTCCTCTGCTGCCTGCCCTCAGTACCTTGTTGTCAGCGGCGAGCCCTGGTTGCTGCTCCCCTGTCCCAGCAACGATACCCAGCTCCCTGCATGAGCAGCACAGAGTACTGAAATTCACCCAGTGCGCAGTAGATGATGGAGCAAACTGGTGCGGCCAGCCTCTCCTTTAACTATATATCTTAACTAGCAGCCCGTCCCGAAGTTGTGCGGGTATGAATTGCTGCCGGCCAGTAGTATATTGTTTTGTAGGATTGCGTTTTGATAGCATTTCTTATCTGTGACAGGCCTGTGAAACGCTCCGATTCACAGTTCACTGCTGATGCACTTAAGAGTGCGCGTTCAGTAGTGTGTGAACTCGATTTTCCCTACTTTATTTTTCCTTGCAATATTATATAGCTCGAACTCGAAAACATGGCATGAGCACAATTTACAATACAGAAGAACACATTCATTTGTGGTAGGCACGGGGAGATAAAGCAATTTGCCTGGAATCACAGGATGTTGAGCTGATGCCGAGATTCAAACGTAGCTCCCCAGCTCTAAAGTTCGCAATTCTAGAACTTGTGGCGGGAGGTGTGTCTAAAAGTGTATGTCGGTGCTGGCCATCAATGAGAGAGACCTGTGCATTTTTCAAATGGGTGGTGAAAAAATATGAGTATGTTGCTGGAGATGTGGGCCGGCGTGCCACCAATTTACTTACCGGGGGAGGGTAAACACCCATTATTCCGCAACTTTCTTTCCGCATACCATCACTCCGCATACTTTCATTATTAAAGTACCATGACTCCCCAATGCCATTATAACGCATGGCATTACATTTTATATTATTTTACCACGCATACATTTACAACGAAATTCATTGTAAATGCATGAATGGTAAAAGCATCCAAAAATGTCATTTTCAAATTACTGGAGTCCACAGAGAACTTTATATCCTTATGTCTCGCATTAAAAGTTATAAAGTTCTCTGTGGACTCCAGTAATTTGAAAATGACATTTTGGGATGTTGAAATAACAAATGTTGAAGGCAGACTGAATTCCTCCTTACACAGGAAAGCAACGGACAAAAATGCCATTCTCCACTATAAGAGTTCTCATCCAAGAAACTTAAGGGCTAACGTGCCGTATGGGCAACTTCTTTGTATTAGAAGAAATGCTTCGGAATAAAAGCAGTTTGACCATCATGGACAGAATTTTTGTGAGGAGTTGGGTCAAAGGGGCTACCCTAGGAAGTTACTAAAACATTCCTACAACAGAGCACGCTACACTCCCAGAGAGTGCCTCTTTGAAACCAAAGTAAAACGTGATCTTGAAAATTTGGTGTGTGTCACCACATTTTGTGCAGAAACACACAACATAAGACAAATGTGTATGTGTAAATGTAAATGTATTTGAGCTTATATAGCGCACACCTACCCACAAAGGGTTTCCCGGCGCTTGCTTAGGGAACCCGTCCTGGTATTCCCCTGTGAGATAACCCCGCAGGGTATCCACAAGGTGAAAGCCAGGCATCCCGCCGCGAGGGGCCGTTGTGGAGATTAAGCAAGCTATTGCCCAGAGTCGCAGAGTGTGAACCCATGAGTTGAGAAGGCACCGGAGCGAGAATTATCAAGTCTGTGGAATTTTTTGAGCCCAAGACCCGCCGAGGCGGGGAATTGAACCCTGGTCCAGGGCTGATCTCAGCTTCCGGGTCTGCCGCCTCTAACCCCTGAGCCACACTTCTCCACAAATGGTCCTCAAACACTGGCATCTTCTTGAAGAACTTGAAGTGCCATTTCCGCGCCCCATTTTTGCGTACAAGAAAAATCAAAACATTGGACAACAAATTGTCCACGCAGATATAAGGCTAGCCAAACCCAAAAGTGACTTGCTAACACAATGGGGACTAAAGCCCATTGAAGGCCACCACAGATGTGGTAACTGCGTGGCGTGTGATTCGACCATTGAGGGTAAAACCTTCCTACACGCCAACGTCATCTGGTCACATGCTTGCTTCTCTAACTGTAGGACTAAAAATGTCATGTATGTGATTGTTTGCCCTTGCCCTAAAGTCTATATAGGGAAGACGAATCAACAAGTTAATACTCGCATGACACAACATAGATCACGCCTTAAAAATAAAGTCCTAACTGCACCTCTGGTCCAACATTTTATTGAGAGCAATCATGCGGATAATGATTTCCAGTGGACCGTCCTATTCAGTATGAATCAAGCCAAACCCGGCATTAACACGGAACAAGTGTTATTGAGGAAGGAGGCTTACTTGATTTTAAAATTTAATAGTACACAAACAGGCTTGAATTCATTGTCAGAGGTTTCCAGGCTATGAGGAGCACCCAGTCGCTAAAACGACCAATGAACTACAGTATCCATAATACCTAGCGGCGGTTCAATATAGTGGAGGAGCCAAACATGGCTGCCGTAATGGTGGAAGGTTCGCTGACCGAAGCAGTCGCATCAAGAGGAAGGTGAGTGTGCGTGTTGTTGATCAATACCACCGCAACCCCCGAGCCCTGCTCCCATTAAACAATGATATCCCCCGTGCAGGCTTCCAGCGTGACTCTGACACGCTGTCTCCAACATCGCGGAGGATCCTGAATCGCTTTCCCCAGCTGCAGAATTGAAACTGTGGATGTGCGATATACGGAGAAGGTCAAACGCGATCTCCGCAGTAAACGAGAACAATACAGGTAGGTCCTGTCCCCAGATTGAAACGCCCGTTTGTACACCACCAAAAAATAATGGGCTTTCATCAGCATTACTGTTTGTGCTTTGCAGATTAATTTGGAGCCCCACTTAGAACCTCCGCATTTGTTCGAGGTGCGAAACCAAAATAACTGAATTCCTCCTCGCTGACAACACCATAATAGGTATGAATTTAAAGCCTTTACGTTTAAGAACTAAGCTGGCCGTATTGTTCCTTGATGAAATAGTAAATATTCCTTACTCCATATACTAGGTCTACAGTTGTACTAAAAGACTCAGGATTTCACTAGCTTCGTTAGAATAATTGGACCAGCGGGACCGCGTCGCCCATTGCTAAAGGTAACTTGCTTTGTGACATCTAACTCCTAAAGGGGGATTCATTTTTAAATAGATTTAGTTACTGAATGGTCTTCTTTTGCATTTTCTGTTCAGATTACCCACAATGAAAGAGCCCTGATGAGAATCTGAAATTTAACTCCAGATTCGAAACGCGTCGGCAGGCACTAAAAGAAAGCTAACAAGAATTTATTGTTTATCACTTGGATTTTGTTTTCAAAGTTGGTTTTGATCTTTCTTAAAGTAATTTTGTTGCCGTTTTTGTTGCTATTTCACTTTGTGGTTATTGTAGTGGAGAGACATTTCGCAGAGATTAATTATTTGTGGATAAAAAAACGCTACATTCGAAAAGAAGATTGTACATAAACTGTTCATATTTCTATATATGTTTGTTGTGTAGTAGTTTTGTATGTATAAACATTGTATATAAGTGTTTTTCTCACTCATGAAAATATATAAAAGATTTGATAAATTCTAAAAGGGTTTAAATAAAATAACCCCTACAAACAGAAGATAATCTCTTTGTTTGTGCGTTCTTAAATCTGGAGACAAGAAATTAGAGTGGGGGTTAGCAATTCTTTTCTGTTCACTATAAATTGGTCCAGCTACCCCTTCGTCCCAGGACCAGACTCCTTTTCTTCACAGACACTGCAGAGTAAGCATTACAGCAGTGCATGTTCAAGTCTGAAATATGTTCTTAAGACTTTTGAGCACCTGGAAGAATGGGCAGACCTTTCTTTGCATCATAAACATATTTTAATAACTGTTGATGAACGCAGCAGTGAATACAATAAAACGAGGATTGTCAAAGTAAATAGTTTTCGCTATTGTGTAGTAATATATTTTTACAATGCTCCACTAATACACACACAATTACAGCATGCACAGCTGCTGTCCTTTCATTACACAGATAACAGCAAGGTAGAGTACGGACAGCAGCAGTCTCCTTGTTCCCAAACACAGAACACATGTAGCAGCACATGTTTCACATATAGCAGTGACATGTAGCAGCAGTAAACATTCTGCTAAAAAAAAAAAACCCTCTCTCTCTTTCTATTTCTCTCTTTCTCTTCTCCTGTAACACATTATTGATAAGTTCTCATCTGGAATAATGTGTCCTCTTTTGAGGCACTCATCTTTAAAATTGCCCCCTGTGCTCAATGGCTCACCTAGGACATTGTTTCTACTCCTATAGAAACTAGCATTAAAAATGCAATAGGTCTCGCCTTTCATTAAGTTAAAGCCATTTGCTTTGCTATACAATACCATTAGCAAAGCAAATGGCTTTAACTTAATCAAAGGCGAGACCTATTGCATTTTTAATGCTTGTGAATTGATGATCAGACCTCAGTTTAGTCAGATACCTTTTAGACTCAGAGGGATACAGATCTCTCTGTGACAGCCCTGTTGTGTGGTTTTATGCTATGCAACACTCTTTCAGGGAACTTCAATAGAGGGTCCACTATGTTGACACCTTACTACTTTACTGGATCAAATTAGGGTTTCGTTCAGGTTTAGTTTAGGCGACTTAGAGTTCCTCATGCATAATAGGTAAGAGAATCAAAATTCGTATACTGTATATCGCTTAAGGGAATAAAGCTTTTTCTATGCGCTCGGTAACAGGATGCGGATTAATCGCTCTAGGTTAGGTCCTTTGTGCAATCTCCTCGTAGGAGCATTATTTTTCAGACTTTCGGTTTCTGATTTCTTCCCTATAATTACATCCATATAAAAATACAAATGTCCAGGCAAGATAGCCATTCTCACTGTCCTTGTAATGTTCAATGCTTGTTTTCGCCTTTCAACGCTGGTTTGCCTTTGCCCTTGCACTCGCCAATTGCTTGTTTAGCCTCTTTCACTTGCACTCACTAATGCTTGTTCTGCCTTTCAATGTTTGTTTTTGTCATTTCAATGCTTGTTTTGCTTTTGCATTTGTACTTGCCAATGCTTGTTTTTGTCTTTTCAATGCTTGTTTTTGTCTTATTCTGGGGGTGCCTGACTCCAAAATGGCCGCCCATTCACTTCACAGGGATGTCCTTTGCAATCGCTTGACTTCAAGATGGCCGCCCCTAGTCACCCACGAGGCTTGGGTTTCTATACAGCATCGATCACACTCAGCCTCTTGGGCACTCACCGAGGGTCTCTTCTTCCAGCAGCAAGGATGTGGCAGCTTCGTTTTCCACTTCTAGGCCACTTTCCACCATTCAGGTAGGCCAGGGGCGAGCTCCAGCGTCTCGCGCTTGCCGTGTGCTGTTCCTCACGCATCGGGGGTGAGACCCGATGCCGGCGAATCTGGCGCTTTTATCCTGGCACCTCCGCAGCCCTCACTTGCCTCCCGCTGCGCTCCTTACTCGGGCAGGTCACTTCAGGAAGGCTGGAGTGGGCTCCCAGTTCCTTCCTTCTGGGCTCAGTCTTCGGGACGCACTCCTGATTTTGGCGCGAAAATCGCATCGGACACCGGAGGGGCAGCGCTTTACCTTCCGCTGCTCCAAAGTGATTCCACACGATCTCCTGGTCATGGGACGACTCCTCCACCGCTGGCCTCGGGCTATAGGCGGCGGCGACTTCAGGGCACAGACGTCGCGACAGCGATCCCGTCTTGCTGGTGCCCGGGACAGGGCAGTTCTTGTTCCTGTTCTTCAGCAGGACTGGCAGGTTGCTTATATCCCACTCTCGTCACCAGTTGTGATGTCGTGACAGCAATAACGACTGACAAAGTATATATTTAGAAGAGCTTTATTTCTGCTTCTTGTCTTGACCCTGTCCCTACTCTAACTGCCCCTTTCCTGTCGTCGCCCCTCCTCTTCCCTCAACCCCGAAACTCCTCCCATCCCAACTACTAGACTGCATACAACATTTCAAGGCTAAGGCTTATGAACACCAAGCCAAATACGAGTGGAATAAAGGGCAGAAATCTTGCTGTCGCTCGTTGTTCCTGTTTTATTTTCACTGGACAACACATTTGTAGGTCACTAGGGCAGTAAATGTAATGCTACCCCACGGCTTTACCTTATAGTTTGTCCCCTCCCCCCCCCCCTCCTCCTAAAAGAGTGAGGCAGTGCTGACATCACAATGCTGCCAGACTCTGCACTGGACAATGTTTACAGGAGGACAAGTAGACATAAATTAGCATCCTTATTGCACGAAACTTCATAGCTGCCTGTGGTGCTAGACAGTACCATCAGCCACCGTTTATTGGTTTAAAATATCAAATGGGGTAATTATCCCTGTGTGGACGTTCTGACACAACTTGCAACCAGACAATACGATTTTATAACTGCGAAACATGTCAAACAGCGAGGTAGCTGGATCCTTTATCTCATATTTAATTAGCTGAAATTCATTTTTAATTTAGTTTTCAAGCATATAAAAGGAAGAAGGGGAGGGACGTTGTGCATGTGTATTTGTCATTGCTCTGTTTATTTTGGTGCCACTTTTGTATTATATATTTAAGATATTGCATTTCATTGCTAGAACTTTATTGTGATGCAATTACTTAGAATGCCTTTCGTTCTATAAGAATGACGTAATAGATTGTTTGCATATTACTGATCGCTTTCGTTTTTGGTGCTGCATGTTCCTGCTTCTACCTGCGTGTGGGCCCTTTAGATGTTATTTATTTATTAAACATCTTTCACCATCTCTACGGCTTCCTGTCATAACAATATTGGCAACGATTATAAATGGCGTATGGGCCCAGAGCAGTGTGTGCGTTTCTGTCGGGACACCTGCCTTCACTATTTCACTAGTCACAGTGATTCAACTTCCAGAGAGACGTTTGTTTAATTATCTAAATGTACTTTTGTTCATCTGCTAAAACTGTTGTATTACTGTGAAGCCTGGCGGGAAAATAACAATTGGGAAGTGACCCTTGAGCTTCGATAGCAAGATTGAATGAGTTCTGGAGTGTCGACGAGGGCAGCAGATATGATGAGATGAGGGCCACCAACAGTTGTCCACAGGCACAGGCAGCACTAATTCGAGCACCGCGCCGAAAGGAGCGTGTCAACTTAGTCACCCACCCCAGCATATATGGAACCGCACAGGGGCTTCCCAAAAAATAATGCCCAGGGCCGTCATTGGTAGCGCTTTCACTACAAGATTGATGGCCATGGGGACCCCCCCATCGGCCCGCACATATTATACTAACAAGCTAGGTGGTGATCTGTGGTACAAGCGCTGCGCGCATGTGCAAGGTACGCTTGCACTTACACTTACAATGTTACACAATTTTTGAGGTCATCATGTGCGCAAAGGCAGGACCTCAGTGGTCCTCCTCCAATGAGCACTTGATGTGTTAGCGCGCGCAGCGCGCTCATTTGCCACTGGACCTTCACGCCACGGACTCACCATGGTCGGCGCTGCCCACAGCCAGTAATGGCGCACACTGCACTATATACAGCCCAAAAAGTAGCCCCCCGCCAGGTATCGGTTTTTCCCGCACAATTGGAAAAAATGTTGCCCAATTGTGCAGGAAATAGCCCAATCTTGCAACACTGATTGCATGACGTAACGGATGCTCGAGCGCTTTGAGTCAGCAGGTTTGGACAATCTGGGGTACCATGAGGGGACCCGGGGAGAGCAGTGCGTGAGCCGGTCTCTCCCCGGGTAGGTTCACGCTAGGAGATGGCCACGACAGGTGGGGTCCTGATTAGTGAGGGACAGGTGGGGCAATTAGGGTCAGCGCGAGGCAAGGGTTCATTGCGCACTAGGGAGGCGGGCGGAGAGGTTTGTTTCTGTCCCACCCACCCTCCCCCTTTTTTCTTTAGGCCTTTTTTGTTTTTTCTAGTGCTTTCCATTCTGGTTTAGTTGTTTTTATTTGTGCCACTTTAAGACAGGTTGTTTTCCTTTGTAGGCGGATTTTAGTGGGGGGTGGGCAGCCTGGAGCGGGTTGGTCCATCCTCAATAGACAGTTGTAGGAAAGGAAGGGGTATACATAAGAGTTAGGGACTTCTGGTTTGGTTAGGTTTAACTTGGTGGGGGGTTTATCAGTGGGTAGGAATGACCTGTTATGCTGAGAGCAATTTGAATTAATAATCTAATAAATAAATAAAGAAGTGGTTTGATGTTTTGTCTATAACCTGTATTAATAAAGTGGCCTTTCTTGCTGACTAAGAAGTTGTGGACATTATTGCGCGAATCTTCAGGCACGTTCACATCGTCACAGCGTGCTTCCATTTTGAAAGGCATTTTATCTTATTTAAAAGCGCGTAGGAAGCAGATTGGAAACCTCGTGTCAAAAAATGTATTAAACGTTTGCCGGTAAGGAAAGAAAAAAGGAAAGCGGAAAAAGTGATTGATTACAGATACTCTTTGAACTGTGCAACAGCAAATAAGTAGGAAAGGATAAATTACATTTAAAGAAAATTCAAAGTGTCAATCTAAGACAAAAAAAAAGAAGTATTGGAAAAAATTATAAGCATGAAATATAATGCACAAAACAATGTAATATGGTACCTGCTCATTTCGTAAGTCAAGCTTGAAAACCACCCATGCGTTGGAAGAACTGGCAAAGGGCTTTTGAAAATTACTTAGTTGCTATAGACGGAAAAGCGTATAACTCGGAGGAAAAAGGCAATAATGTTTGGTTTCTTAGGTAATGCAGGGCAGGACATTTTTGACAGTCTGCCTGAGTTTGAAAATGCGCCAGGGCAGTTCATTCCGCTTGATAAATATTAGGAAGCGGTAAAAAGGATGGAGAAGCAATTTTCTGAGGAGCCTAACATTATGGTTGGTAGTCACAAATTTGCTATACGTAAACTAGCTAAAAATAAAACTATAGAGGAGTATATTGCGGCATTAAGAGTACTGGCTCCAAATTGCGACTGCAATGAAATTGTTGACATGCGAATCAGAGACCAGTTTGTCTTCAATTCTTTTTCCAAGAAGATTCAAGACGACCTTTCAGGGTGTCGTAATTGAAGTCTTTAGAAAGTAATTGACATAGCAAAAGGGATTGAGCGCAGTATGTTATCTTCTAAAGTCTAGTCTAATGAAGCTGTAAATAGTACTAATGTTTTTGCTTTACAGGAAAAGAAGAGAGTAGAACAAAAGGGAGTTGAGAAAAGTGAAGCAAGAGTTTATGAAGGTAAAACATGCATGCAACAGGTGTGGTTTAAAGCATCATGTAGCAGATTATCAGGGATGTCCTGCAATTGATAAACGATGTATTAAATGACGCAAATTGGGGCATTTTGCTACATCTTGCAAAAATAATAAAAGTAATGTTAATAGTAAAGTTAAAATCAACAGTATTGAATAATTTGATGAGGAAATTTGCTCTGATATCAATCATTCATGGGTTTGTTAAGCGCGATTACTCACCCGTAAGGGTCTCAAGGCTCTGGGTGGGAGGGGGGGTGAGATGCGCAGGGTCCTGTCCATCAAGGAGGAGGTCTATTGAAGAGCCATGTTTTGCGGTCCCTCGTGAAGATGGGGAGTAGTGTTGTCTGTCTGAAGTGGAGCAGGAAGGCTTTCCAGGCTCTGGCCATGAGGAAAGAGAAGGAGTGTCCTCCTGATCTGGACTTCTTGGTGTGGGGGACCACAGTGTGGGAGAGCTGGGCTGATCTTAGGGTCCTTTGGGGTGCATAGAGTTGAGTCGGCTATTCAGGTATGCTGGTCGGGTGTTGTGGAGGGCTTTGTGTGTGTGGGTGAGAATCTTAAAGGTGATTCTTGACTCGATGGGGAGCCAGTGGAGTGTGCGTAGGTGCTGGGAGATGTGGCAGTGTCGTGGCAGGTTGAGGATTAGTCTGGCGGTGGCGTTCTGGATGTTTTGAAGTTTGCGGGTGAGGTTTTTGTTGATTCAGGCATAGAGTGTGTTGCCGTAGTCAAGTCTGCTGGTGACGAGGGTATGAGTGACGATCTTTCTGTGTTCGAAGGGGATCCATTTGAAGGTCTTACGTAGGAGGCGGAGGGTGTGGAAGCAGGAGGATGCGACAGTGTTGATCTGGCGGTCAATTTTGAGTTCAGAAACCAGGATGATTCCGAGGTTGTGTGTGTGGTCCATGGGGGTAATGTAATGTAATGTAATGTATGTGTCTTGTAAAGCGCACTGCTGCCCTGAGGCGTCGTGGCGCTTTAGACCGCTGGGGAACCCGTCCTGGCTATCCCTGTGAGATGGTCCCTACTGGGTATCTCCAAGGTGAAACCAGGCATCCCCGGCGAATATGGGGGGCCGCTGTAGAGATGAGGCAAGCTAATGCCCAGAGTTGCCGAGTGTGATCCCTTGTTAGAGTAGGCACCGAGGCGAGAATTATCGAGTCCGCTGACCCGGGTCCACGACCCAGCTGCGTCAGGAATTGAACCCTGGTCCCGGGCCGTCCTCTGCTCCCAGGTCTGCCGCCTCTAGCCAGTGAGCCACACCACTCCAGGATAGGCGGGCTTCCTTGGGCAGGGACCACCAGGTGTCGATCCAAGCGTCAGGGTGTGGGCTCATAATGAGTACTTCTGTTTTGTCCCTGTAGAGTTGCAGACAGCTGCTCTACATCCATTTGGTGACTGCTGTCATGCCTTCTTGAAAGTTGTGTTTGGCTGCATTGGGTTTGTTGGATAGGGAGAGGATGAGCTGGGTTTCGTCTGCATATAAAACAATGTTGAGTCCGTTGGTTCTGATGATGGGGGCGAGCGGAGCCATGTAGCCCTTCAGCACAGGGCTGAAGGAGGATCCTTGTGGGACTCTGCAGGTGGTCGGTGTAGGGTATGAGAGGAAGGGAGGGAGTCTGACCCGCTGCGTACTGCCGGAGAGGAAAGAGCAGATCCAGTCGAGGGCCTTG
Source organism: Lissotriton vulgaris (assembly GCF_964263255.1). Taxonomy (NCBI): domain Eukaryota; kingdom Metazoa; phylum Chordata; class Amphibia; order Caudata; family Salamandridae; genus Lissotriton; species Lissotriton vulgaris. The sequence goes on from NC_141686.1 coordinate 71,891,178, forward strand.
TCCCGGATCCCCACGTCATGAAGTCTGCATGTTCCGGTGCGGTGGGAGATTGTGTCGAAGGCCGCTGAGAGGTCGAGGAGGATGAGCGCTATTTTCTCTCCTCTGTCCAGGAGGGAGTGGATGTCATCTGTTGCGAGGAGGGCGGTTTCTGTGCTGTCGTTCTTCCTGAAGCCGGATTGGGAGGAGTTGAGGATGTTGTGCTCTTCAAAGAAGGTGGCGAGTTGGCTGTTGATAGCTTTCTCAGCAACTTTTGCTTGGAACGGGAGCAGGGAGATGGGTCTGTAGTTCCTGAGGTTGATGAGTTCTGCTGGGGGTTTCTTCCAGAGGGGGTTGATCTCAGCGTGATTCCGGTCATAGGGGAAGGAGGCCTTTGCGAGGGAGCGGTTTATGGTGTGACGGAGCATGGGGGTGATGGTGTCAGCAGCTCTGTTGAAGATGTGGTGGGGACAGGGGTCTGTGGGCCCCAGAGTGGATTGATTTTATCGTCTTCAGTGTATCTTCGGTGGTGAGGGCTGTCCAGCTGTCAATCGTTGGCTTCAAGGTGTCGGGTGGTTGGTGAGGGTTCTGTGTGTTGGCTGTCTTCATCAAAATTGTTGTAAATGTTCTTGATTTTGTAGTGGAAGAAGGTGCTGAGTTTGTCGCAGAGGTCTTGTGAGGGAGAGATGTCTGTTGACTCACCGATGGGTTGGGCAAACTCCTTGATGATGCTGAAGAGTTCTTTGCTGTTGTGCGTGTGCGTGGAGATTCTGTCTTTGATCGCTTTCTTTCTTGTATTTCTGATGAGTTGGTGGGGACATTGGTGGCGGCTCTGAATTTGTTATGGGCTTCTGTAGATTTGGAGTTTCTCCAGGCCTTTTCAAGGTGGGGGCATGTGCGTCTGGGCTCTCATAGTTGGGTGGTGAAAGAGCTGGCTTTCCTGGTGTGTGTGTTGTTATTCTTCTTGAGGGGAGCTATGGTGTTGGCCTAGTTGGAGATCCACATGCCCAGGGTTCGGGCTGCAGTGTTTGGGTCGAGTTTAGTCCAATTTCTTCATGGGAGCAGGTGCTGGGTTCTGTGGACGGTGGGTATTCTGAAGGTGAAATGGATGCAGATATGGGCTTTCCAGTTCAGTGGTGTGGCTGAAAGTGATGGAGTTTCCTGTTATGAAGATGGGGTCGATGGTGTGTCCTGCAGAGTGTGCTGGTTCAGTCAGGATCTGGCAGAGTCCTATGTTGTGGAGGTTGTCCAGGAGGGATGTGGTGTTGGGGTCTTGGTGGTTGTCGAGGTGGAAGTTGAGGTCTCCCAGCAGAGAGTAATTGGTGGACAAGAAGGCCTTCGGGGTAATGCTGTCCGTGATGGAGTTGGTGAATGGTCTGCAGGGTCTGGGGGGTCGGTAGTAGGGGTGGGCGGAATTTGCGTAATCGCGTTATGCAAATCTCCGCAAAACTGTAAAATATCTCTGCGAACATGCAGAAATTCAGTGAACACGCATTTTGAGAACGCAATCAAGCAAAAAATGTTGCAAAGTCGCAGAACGCAGGATTTCGTGCAATTTCGCATTCTCCGCAGAACGCGAATTTACCCAAATTCTGCAAATTCCGCGAGCGGAACTGAATGTACCGCACAGGCCTACTCTGTAGATGAGGGTTCACTGGAGGGTGGTGGTAGGGCTAGCCTGTATCTTGAAGTATAGGTGTCCTATCAGGTCTGTGGGCTCATCGGGAAGTGTGCTCAGTCGGAGGGTAGATTTGTGGACAATGGCAATTTCCCCCCAAGGGCGGGTGGGGTGGTCCTTCGGGAGATCTTGTATCCTTGGGGAATGGCGATGGCAATATCAGGTCCCGAGGTGGGGTTGGTCCTGGTTTCAGTGAAGAATGTGATGTCCAGGGTGGAGCTCTCGAGGAGGTCCCAGATTTCGGTGGCGTGTTTGTGGAGGGATCGGACGTTGAGGAGGCTACATTGCTAGGTCTTTGGTGAGGTATTGTTTTAACAGTTGATGTACCTGAAGGAAAAATAGTTGCACCTTTAGGTAATGTGCATATTGGTAATATTGAACTTCAAGTTATGGGTGATTCAGGTTCGCCTATAACAATTATACCAGATAAAATGTTTTACAAGCTCTGAGATGATATTCAGTTAAAAGAAACTGATGTGAACCCAAAAGCATTTGGGGATTTTGAAATCAACATGGTTGGTTATTTTGAAGATAGGTTAAATTTCAAAGGTAGAGAGATTGAAACAAAATGCATGTTGCGAAGAACGGTCCTAACATTGTTGAATGGAAATATCTGGCAAAATGTGGAGTTGTTTTAAAACCTGGATCTGCAGAGCCTATTGTACTGGATGAAATTTTCACAGGTAGTATGCAAATTTCAAATGGTAATTTAAATTTAAAGTCTGTTCTTAAGAATAATTGTTAAGTCTTTAGAGAACACATTGGATGTTTGAAAGGATTTAAACACAGAATAAAACTAAAAGAGGGTGCAATATGGTGACACACAAGGTTAGACCGATGCTTTGTATGTTGGCTCCCCTGCGTTTCTCTTAGGAAAACTGCAGGTGGTACAAAATGCGGCGGTTAGGCTCCTTTTTGACATCCCTAGGAGACTAAGTGTCCGCAAACAACTATGCGAACTTCATTGGCTTCCCGTGACCCAAAGAGTATGTTATAAGGCCTTAGTCCTGACTCACAAAGCTCTCCATGGACCCTGCCCAGCCTACTTGAGGGCTAGGCTTAAACTCTACCAGCCACCGCGACAATTACGCTCTGCTGCACTTAAAAACCTGGTTGTCCCTAGGTTTCGGAAAACTCGCCTTGGAGGCCAATCCTTGGCTGTCAGAGCGGCCATTATGTGGAACAGCCTGCCAAACCAATTACGGCATACGACGGATTTAACCATTTTTAAAAAACTACTAAAAACACATCTGTTTAAACAAGCTTTCTAGACTACTGTTGTACGCTGCCATTGTTTCCTCTATGCGCCAGGACAGTCTAGACTAACAGTGCGCAATACAAATCAGCCTATAACATAACATAACATAACCGGTCCCACTTTCCATTAGGAAAGATTTGGAAAACCTGTTGCTTAAACTTTGTGAGGAAGGTGTAATAGAGTCTACTGAGTAATTGGAATGGGTTTCAGCTGTTGTGGTTTCTAAAAATAAAAATGGCGAAATCAGATTATGTGCTGACTTGAGGTCTTTAAATAAGAACATTATCATGGATTGCCATACTGTCATGAGCCAGAACCTGAACCACAGGAGTCGAAGATGATCCCAACGCCCCACCACCAGTCCGTCACTCGAAAACTGAAATCTTCCGGGCAGCGTACAAACCGGGGGAAAGGGGAAGTGGAAGAAAAAAATGGACAGCCTGGAGTTGAGGGTTGATGTTCAATTACGCTGTTGGGTCAGCTGAGTTTGGATAATCTTGTACGCTGAGCTTGCAGTGGATGATAAAAGCCAATAAGCATACAGTGCTACATGGTTAAAAAACTAACATTTTCTTTGAACATGTGTTAATTACCCAAATAACCCTAGGCTATTGCTTCTCTCTTCTGTGGAGAAGTGTGGCTCAATGGTTAGCGCGGCAGACCCTGATGCAGAGGTCTGGCGTGGGACCAGGGTTCAATTACTGCCTCAGCAGGTCTTGGGCTCAATTTCCTCGGACCTGATAATTCTCGCCTTGGTGCCTATTAATAATACAGTGAATGAAAATACCAAACAAACACCTTTTATTTATTGAGAGCAAGAGAGTGTATAACCTTGCTTACACCTAAATTTGAATGTTTATTCAAAGATAGTGTTAAATGTAAGAAAATTGATGATGAACAAATTAAAAATAAAAGAGAAAATTTAGGAACAACAACAAATAAGTAAGAGACATAGTGATGTTAGCAACAAAACAATTGTCAAGTTATTAGGTAAAGATGATTGGGTAATAGTCAAAAAAACCACAAGGGTTCTCAAAGATGGATCTAAATACGCCAAACCATATAAAGTCATAGAGGTTTCCAAGGGATCTGTTTTTCTAGGAGAAAAAGGGTGGTGGAGTAAGAGTGGCGCAATCAAACCCAAACCTGAACAGGAAGAAATATTACTGTCAAATTAAAAAAAAACTGTAGTTTAGTGGTGTAGAGAATCTATTTGTTTCAAACTTTGACACAAGTGAAGGAAGTTTAAATAAGGAAGAACCACACATTTTTATAATGTTGAAGTTTGAGTTAATTCAGATCTCAATGATGGAGGGGGAACATCTTGTAGGAATTTTGGAGTGCCTAATCGTTTTAAAGATTTTGGTGCTCATTAGGATGGAGGATGGACCTGCGTTCGTCCGTCACCCCAGAGGAGGAGGGACCGTCCACAGGGTCAGCGGTGGTCCCTCCAGTGCAATTAGGATGTGACCGCCACCCTGGCGGTCACATCCTCAATATTTAACATTGCGGCCGGTGCTGCTTGAAGCAGCACCCGCCGCAAGGTTAAATATGCATGCTTCGCATTTGCATACACAAAGCGGCAGGCACTGCGCGGTGCCTGCCGCTTAGTGCACGCAAATGCAGGGGGGTACCATAGGTACCCCCCATGTGCACCCCCGTCACCCTGGGGGCCCGCAACGGGCCCCCAGAGAAATCACTGTATGCCTTTCCACGGCGAAGAAGCCGCCACGGAAAGGCATCTGTTTACCCCCATCCTAATATGGCTGGCAGTGTCTGTTAGACACCGCCTCCATATTAGAGCTTTTCTGCCTCGGTCGTAAGTCGACCGCGGCTGAAAAGCGGCGGACGGTCTTTCTGAGCCCCCAGCCATCCTAATCTGGCAGGGGGGGTCTTTGAAGCCTCCGCAGCGGTTTTTCCGCATCCTCCGGTCTGGCGGACACTTCCGCCGGCCCGGAGGATGGGGAAAAAGGGCAATCCTAATGACCCCCTTTGTTTTGTATTACATTTTCTTTTTGTTTTTGCAAGGAAGGGAGATGTTGTACATGTGTATTTGTCATGTCTATGCTTGTCTATTTTCCCACTTTCGTACTATACATTTAACATATTGCATTCCATTGGTAGACATTAATTGTGATGCAATTACTTAGAATGCCTTCTGTGATATAAAAATGACTTAATAGAATGTTTACGCATTACTGATTGCTTTTGTATTTGATGCTGCATGTTCTTGTTCATGTTGATTGCTTCATTAATAACCAAATTACATCACACCAGATGTTAAAACTCTGGTGTGATGTAATTTGGTTATTAATGAAGCAATAGACATGCTGCATGGGCGTTATACAGTGCTAAACAGACATATGACAGTAAAACAATAAGAATTTGCAACATTAGAGAGCTACAAATCACAAATTAGCACAACGTTTTGAAGGACACTTAATTACAGTAAATCAAGAAATCAATTTAGGGCACTGTAGTGGCAAGTACATTTCCATATTTTACTTCGTGGCAGCAGGACACACTGAAATGGATTTTAATTGGACTATTTGTGACTGCAATCAGACCTCCCCCGAGTGGAGCTGATATTCACCAACTGTTGAATAAGGAAGAACTAAAATGGATACTAAAAAATAATAGTATCCGCAATGGCTTAAACCGCCTTGAGGACTGGACTTCTCTTCTGTAAAATATGGAAATGTACTTGCCTCTACCGTGCCCTCCATTGATTTCTTGAGTTACTGAATCATGTAAATAGGCGTCCTTCAAAACCTTGTGTTAATTTGTGATTTTTATCTCTCTAATGTTGCACATTTTTATTGTTTTACTGTCACATGTCTGTTTTTCCATGCTTTTATCACTAATATTGCACCAGTCTAAGATGGCCGCCGTGACTCTCCTTCTATTCCACTGGTTCTCAAGCCGATCACATGACCCTGTTCACTTGACCGTCGTGCCTTCAAACAGTTATCCGCCCCATTCACTGCACGCAGAGCACTGATTCCCATACTGGAGCCACGTCGTATGGACCTTACTCAAGCACCGTCTCGGTCCTCCTTTGTGTTGGTCATTGACACCTAGCACGACCAAATCACCTTCCCCGACACGCGAAATGCTAATACTCGTTGCCTTCCAGCTCGAGGGAATCCCAAGCAATTAACTTTTCTGGTGACATTCTTCCCTGTTTGTTCCCGCGGTCTCCGGCTGATCGGAGCAGACAATACCCTGGACACACAGTGCTTGCGTACCAACCACCGCGTCGTCTGCGCCCTTCCCCCTGCTCTCATTTTGACACAATCATATTGAATGTCTAGTACTGTTCCTACGCAGGCATGTCAATTAATTAAGTCCTGATGACGATCCCATGATTTTTAGCCCTAGGTATTGAAACGTCGTCGACACCCCATGTACCATATGTATTTAAAACAGTGTGGATTATATTGTAAAATGGTACTTTAATGTGATTCAAGTCTGGTAAACTGTATGATATGCTGACCCCTTTTTCCCTACCTGAAAAACCCTCCCCTATTTGTGTTGTCTGTCTATGTTTGTAAGTTGGATGCAGGTTGTGTCCCACTTGAAATTGCACATGAATCTACTTTTATGCACTTATCAGATCATTAAAATTCTGTCCGGCTGAACAAAGAACATATAGTCTATTTGGCTTATGTTTATTGTTTGCTTGAATTTCGTAACTGTCTAGGGACCACTGTCTTTACAAATAGCTTACGCACCCAAGGTCCCTGACGTGCTGCCTTTGGGTTCCCTTGTTGTTTAAAATGGGAAAAATCCTGTCACTCCTAGGTTCCTTATAGCCTTCTCTTGAAAATGGCTATGCACTGGAATATCTTTCAAGGAGACACTTTTTCTATATGTGATATCCGGCCTGTCTCGCAGCTATTTTTCCAATACCTGATCGGCCTGTAGGATTCCCCAGTTCTTTTTAATTATTGCTCGAATCTGCCTGGATTCTGTAGAGAAACTCAGTACCAGTCTAGGGTTCCTACTCATGTTTCCTTCCATCAATATCAAGAAGAAGCCTGGAGTTATTAGGAGACCTAGAAAGTTACATGAACACCTCTAGGGCAGTGTATAACTCTAGCATTTTAGATTTCCCTCCTATGTTGAAAATTTGGAATCAATCAATCAGGGGCTTATAAAGCGCACTACTCACCTGTGAGGGTCTCAAAGCGCTGGGGGGGGGGGTGCAACTCCGGATCAGTTGAAGAGCCAGGTCTTGAGGCTCTTCCTGAAGCTGTGCAGAGTAGGGGTGCATCTGAATTTGACTGGGAGCTCGTTCCAGGTCTTTTGCTGAGACATAGGAGAAGGCTCTTCCACCTGCTCTGGTTCTGCGGATGCGTGGGGTCTCTGCCAGGGAGAGGTCGGCGGAGCGGAGGTTCCTTTTGGGTATGTGGAAGGAGTTTCATTCATTAAGGTATTTGGGTCCGATGTTGTGAAGGGATTTGTAGGCGTGGGTGAGTAGCTTGAAGGTTACTCTCTTCTCGCTGGGGAGCCAGTGGAGGTCCCGTAGGTGCTGGGTAATGTGCTTTTGTCATGGGATTCAGAGGAAGAATCTTGCTGCTGTGTTTTGGATGGAGCTTGTGTAGCAGGGTTTTGTTGATTCTGACATAGAAGGCGTTGCTGTAGACAGGTCTGCTGGTTATGAGTGCATGACGGTCTTTCTGTATTTGGGGGGATCCACTTGAAGGTCTTGCAGGGGATGTGGAGGGAGTTGATGCAAATGGAGGTGACGGCGTTGATCTGGTGGGTCAGGGTGTGGTCTGTCGGGTGGATGGGTTTCCGAGGGCAAGGGGGCCACCAGGAGCTGTCCCACACAGTGGGGGAGGGTCCAAGGACAAGGACCTCTGTCTTCTCCGAGTTCAGTTTTAGGCAGCTGTCGCTCATCCAGGCTGCAACGTTATTCATTCCTTCTTTGAAACTAGGCCTGGTGTCTTCGAGGTTCTTCGTAAGAGAGAGGATGAGCTGGCTGTCAATGGCCTAATATACTGTGCTAAGCCCATGCTGTCTGACGATGGCGGTGAGGGGGGCCATGTAGATGTTGAAGAGTGTGGGGCTGAGCGAGGATCCTTGGGGTACTCCACAGTTGATCTCTGTAGATTCTGAGAGGAGGGGAGGGAGTCTGATCCCTTGGGTTCTGCTGGAGAGAAAGGAGCGGATCCAGAAGAGGGCGGTACCCTGTATACCAGCGTTGTGGAGTCTGGTTGCGAGAGTGCGGTGAGAGATGGTGTTGAATGCTGCGGAGAGGTATAGTAGGATGAGGGACACAGTGTGGCCCTGGTCGAGTAGCATGAGGATCTCATTAGTGGCGGAGAGGAGGGCGGTCTCGGTGCTGTGGGTTCTGCGAAATCCAGACTGGGAGGGGTTTAGGATGGCATTCTCTTAGATGAAGGTGGTCAGCTGGGCGTTGATGAATCTCTCAGTGACTGACTTTGGCTGCGTAGGGAAGGAGAGAGATAGGCCAGTAGTTTTTCAGGTCGGCCGAGGGTTTCTTGAGGGGGGGCATGACCGCTGCCCATTTCAAGTCGTCGGGGAAGATGCCGGATTCGAGGGAGGCATTGATAGTCCGTCCTAGTTCCGGTGCTATGGTGGTGGCGACTCTGTGATAGATATGCGGAGGGCGGGGGTCCGTGTGGGCTCCTGAGTGGGTGTTCTTCAGTCCTCTTTCTATGCCCCTTTCTTTCAATAGAGAGTAACCTTTTTTGCTTTTCATGATATGACACTGGTGTGTTTAAGGTATTGATTTAGTTTTGTTTGCTGACATTAAAGGCTAGGGAGCCAAAATGTGTTTGTCCGACAGTGGTTTCACATGTAAATACAAAAGTAATATCAAGAGAAAGAACCCCTGAGTGCCCAGTGTTATTTTTGGGGAAGTTGTTTTGAAACGTTTGTCATTTTTATTTCTATTTTCAGTTTTTTCTCTCATTTATTCTTTAGTGAAAGGTGCAAAGTGCATCAGGAACAACAATTGATCTACGCATTTCGGCCAGAGGCCTTCGTCCTATATATATATATATATAGGCTATTGGTTAGCGCATAACAATATCCAAATAGCCATCCACACAAAGAAGAAGGCGGCAACCACAGAGGAGATATTCTTCAGAGCAGCTTTAATGACAGAAACGTACAGTACGTTTCTGTCATTAAAGCTGCTCTGAAGAATATCTCCTCTGTGGTTGCCGCCTTCTTCTTTGTGTGGATGGCTATTTGGATATTGTTATGCGCTAACCAATGGCGCATTTGGATAACCCCTGTCACGTTTTTGGGAAGAAGCCCATTGGTACTGCCTCACGGCATAAACAACATTCCTATTAAGGATACACTTCGGACCTGCCTTTTGTGTGTGGCGACTGGGGCGGTGGAGGTAATTTACCTCCTTTTGTGGCAGTTTGCCCCCGCTCACTGGCTGCCTTGCACGAGGGCTGTGATGGTTTTGAGGAGACCGGAGGAGCGACTTGACTGGCGGAGAACGACAAAGGCAACATCGAGCCCTGCTGGTTTGGGCTGCTGCACAAAGAATAACAACATTTTGAGCCTCCGCCATTTCACCGGCCCATTCTGCCTCACCATATGGCATTGTGGGAGTTAGAGTGCAAAGGTATTAATTTGCACAGCAACAGGTGTGCTTCACGGCAAGGGGGGAGGAGCAGAGCCTCGTTTTCACCAAAAGGCAGCAGGAGGCACTTACCGGGACATTCTGTCGGGTGAAGGGCGCTGAGGAAGGCAATGCGCCGAAATGCATTCGCCGCCACCGGACTGTACGTTTCTGTCATTAAAGCTGCTCTGAAGAATATCTCCTCTGTGGTTGCCGCCTTCTTCTTTGTGTGGATGGCTATTTGGATATATATATATATATATATATATATATATATATATATATATATATATATATATATATATATATATATATAACATCTAGTGGCAGTTGTCACTACGTAGTTATAGTTGGGTTTTCTTTTCCATAGACATAGCATTTTTTGGTTTGCTAATCACTTTTGCCCCGTTTAACGAATCTTCAAGAAACATTCACCCAAAAAATGTCCTTCCTGGAAAGTTTGGAGGTGATCTGTCAAGCGTGGGGTGAAACAAAGAGGTGTTCAAAAACTTTAAATCCCCATGTATTTTTCATATACTTCTTTACAACAGGTTAATACAAAAACAGCTGAACAGAATTACACCAAATTCGTCAGTAACCTTGAAATTGATCTGCAGATTGTACTTTTTGTGAGTTGGTGTACACTTGTCAGTAGTTTTTGAGAAATTAGGGGTAAAAATGTATTTTATATTTGTGTCTGTTAGGCTTGCAAGATTCTCGAAGACTCTTGGGGGAATGCTATTTTAAAAATAGAGTATTCTGATTGGCCCAGGGCACTTTATTTCTCTTGGGGCATCTTGCTCCTGTGTGAGTTAGACACCCACAAAAGCGAGCACTCTGATTGACTACCAGCAACATAAGAAAAATGGTGTTGGCAGCTATTACAGGACTCGGGGACTTAGTCCCCTGTCCTGAAGTTGTGAAAAAAAGGTTCATGAGGTCAGGGTAAGGACACCCTGATGCCCTAGGTGAGGTCCCAAAGGAACCCCCCACATGGCCAAAATTGCAAAATCAACAGCATAAAATGGCAGCCAGGACACATTTATTTATTATAAAACCTGATGAGTCTACCAACAGGGCCAAAAACATTTTTTATGGGGTTGGGTGAGGCCCTGGGGATCTCACCCCTTGTGCTAATATTAATTTTTATGAGGAGGGGGGCACACAACCCTCCTTCCTGAGCAAATTCCCTCTGCGAGCCTGAAAAGGCCTCAAGGAGCCTTCCCTGGGACCGAAATGCAGAAGAGGGTTACTCTTGAATACAAAAGTTTATAATGGGTTCAGTACCTCTACATAGTTATGGTGCATTGGGAGCACATGCATTTTTGTAAACACTATCACCCATTAGCTGGACCAAAGTTGTACAAAATTACAAAGAAAAATGAAATGGTAGTTACCCGCCACTATGAAAAACAAACGTGCAAACTCATTGGGTGATGTAATCAGTGATGGCATCAATGACATCATTTGAGATGTCATCAGTGATGTCATAAATGATGTCATAGAACATGTCATGAGTGATGTCATATGTGAGGTCATAAGCAGTGCATGACATGGGGGTAGCAAGATATAGTTAACACTGCTAACTATAACTGATGGATTTCTGTGTTGTTTTGAACTAATGTTGCCAGTGACAAATTCACATAGCTATAACGTTATTTTAGCCAGCATAGGAGGAGGTCATATGCAAATGTAGTTTTGTAAATGCACACATTTACAAGGCTACATTTACATAAGATCAGCTAATTAGCTATGGCAGGATCTTCACCCTGTGCTCTCCTGCCATCATTCCCAGCTCTATCTCCCCCTCTGTTGGGAGCTGCGGGTTACCTTCTCTTGTGTTTCCTAAAACAAAAAGACTATTTAATACTGATTTAGCGGTGCCAAGCATACCTTTCAATTCTGCTTTGCAGAACGCGTTGACATTTGTCCCATAAACCGATGGTACAGTTCTGTAAAAACTGGGAGAGTCTGGGGAAGTCCGGGATACCTGGTCAGCCTACACCAATCAGCCAACAGTTTGAGGTGAAAGGCAAATACCCTACTAGGCAAAGCCAAAGCCAACTATGGCACGCAGGTCAATTGGCAGAATTTCACCCAGAGCAATAACTCTAGGAGGAATATTGCCATTCATATTTCTATTGGTTCGCTGGCAATGCCGTTCGGAAGAGCTCCGAATCGGACTTGGATTTCTCAGAATCAGAACCCTTGTTTCCGACAGAATTGTACAGTTCCCAATGACCCGTTACGATGCCGGGAAACCGTTGGAGCTGTCTGAATCACTTCCAAAAGCATTCGGGCAGGTTGAGTCTTTCGGGACTGAATCGTACAGGTCTATGGAATTGGTTTACGAGCGAGCGATTACGATGACTAATTTGGACAGCCGTTCTGATTTGGTCTGCCCGAAACAAAACTGCTGTAAGAATCTATCTTTGGGGGCCCATAGCAAGCCCCTCTTCACCCGGGGCCTTCCGCATCAGGCCCGTCGGGGTACCCAAGGGACACCCCTTCCCAACCACGGACAGTGTGGCAGGCCCCAAGGTGCGTCCGCCACAGGGTGCAAGGATTTCCCCAACCACCTCTTTCTTCAATGGGATCCTGTGTTCTTGTTTGGAACACAGGCTCTCATTGAAGTCAATAGAAGTTCAACTGAATCATATCTGTAAGCATCCGGATGCATCAAAAAAGCTAGGTCAGATTCCCCTGATCCGAGTCGTTCGGAAAGCATTCCACAACCAAATCACTCTGAATGGTTTTGGGACAAAATCGTAACGAGCCCCTATGTGTCTCCAAGCCTAAAATAATCAGGTCCAAAAAATCTGGACGACATAATTCTGGGCCTAGTCACAAAAGACACTTTTACATGCTCAAGGGGTTGTGGGCAGGTGCACAGCCTGGACCCCGCCTCACCCTTGCTGAAGCACTAGGAGAGCAGTCAGTGATTCCTCAGACAGTATGTAGCTTGTAATGACCCATAGCTCCCCATTCTACTTCACTGCCTCAATGAGCCCTTCCACCGACAATTTCTGCCTGCTCTGGACAGGTGAAAGCTAACAGCTGTTTTCTCCATAGAACTGGGATGCAATGCACAGAACAGTAACAGGTTCACTGGGTCCATGAATTTATTCTCCAGTCCCGGTGAGAAACCGTATTCACCAAATATATCTAGCATTATGTTGAAAAAGAACCACTTTGAAAGGATGATTTACAAATTGGAATTTCAGGGTTGTAGCCATTCTATGAAAACATTTCCCCAAATTGAAGAAAAAGGAAAAAGCTCTGGGCATGCCAGTCGTTGCTCAAAAACAGCTGCTTGGCCCTGGAATTAATTCTCTCAAACTAAGGCCTGCGCGGTGCATTGTGCGGAGAGGAATATTAGGGGGAAGGAATTGTTTTCTGCATTTTTCATAACAGTGAAAATGAAAGCCCACAGGCCTTCGTCTGAAAAGATATTCAAGGAAATAGAGAAGACATTTAACTGAAAATATGTGTTTGAAAACAGCTTTTAAGACTGAATGGATTTGTAAGTGTAAATCGAGATCCTTGACAGTAGCCAAAGTTAAAATAAAAAATAAAAATACCATATATTGTATTATTTACTTCTGGGACCAGATCATGGAAATTTGGTTTGCAGAATGGGAAAAGGAGTCACGATAAAAAAGTATCAAGTTGTACCAACATTGTGTGGCTCTGTTGTTTGGCACTAATCCTGGGTACATGCCACAAAAAATGTATTGGTACTTTTAGAGTCCGTATACCCAACGAGATAGCATATTTCTCTACCTTTGGAAGAATAATAACTGTTTTTGAGTTTGTGCACAAAGACAAAGGGATTGATTTACAAATGCACATATAAAAATGTATGAACTGTGTATTGCGTAATTTACCCCTACAAGGGTACATAATGTCTAACACTTAGGATATACATGTATTCATATTTATAGCTCATGTGAAGTACACGTCATATATACATATGGTATTAAGCATTGAACAATTTTATTTTTAGCTGTTTTTCTTGTATAAATATGTTAGCATAAATATACCTCTATTTACTCAAATCCCGACGCAAGTGGAATGCATGGAACAGGTGCACACACGGTTTGCACTTCATAGAACAGCTCTGTTTGGGTGCAAGCTACATTTTTAGGTAAGGATAGGTATTGAATAGAAAATGTTTGTGGATACCAAAACTGCTGCTACTGCGTGGGCAAAGAGCATATTTGTGTTACATTTACTTTGCCACTCCTACAATGAATCTTCGAGACAACCAACCAGAGGGGCTCTGTCCCAAGTAAGCGTCTATTGGAGAAACCTTAGCAAGAAAGGTCTGTATTGTGTGGTATAGGAAGCACGCTCAGCAGGATCTCATGGAAGCGAGGATTTGATAAATCATTGATTAGCCTGGCCCATATCAATAATCCAAAATTAATGAATCACTCCCGAAAGGTAATTAATAGAACCTACTCAAATCAGCTTTGAAATAATTGCCAGGAGAATTGTCCTTGCGATATTTTCTGATTTTTAAAACCAGAATACCAACGGTTTAAATGGGAAATTTAACCCAATTCCCACAAATTATAAATTTAACTTGTTTAATGGGACTATCTATTGCCTAGTATGTACCATTGCAGGATCAGCCAATCAAATTATGCACACAGGACATGTGACAGGAACATCGCCAAGTCGGTACCTCTGCCACAGTGACAGCAACTGTTGCTTTTTAGATTGTGATAGCTAGAGGGTGATGACATATCACTTCACCCATGACAACACATGCATTGGGTTCTAACCAAGGAGGTGAGGAATTGTTTCAAAAAGTGACACACTATTCTCTCAAAATCAGCACTTGTGGAAGGAGCAGTGTTTCCAAATTAAATCTGACATACAGATAAATCATGCTCACAAGTGCAGTGTCGACCAAGATGAGGTGAGACCACACCTTTATAGGGTGCAGTTGTCTCGACATTCTAAAGTTACAGAGGGTTCTGCTTGTTGTAACACAATGATGTAGGTATAACTCCAAAATGGCACATAAGTAATGCAAGGTGATGCACCAAACTTTTTTTAGCGCACTTTAATCACTGAGATGAAAATATGTTTCCTAGCTCTCAGGTGTAAGATGAAAACCTGTCACAAAGAAGAACCCCTCCCAGGCCTGAAAGTTCACTCCCTTTCTCCTTCTTGGCCAAACAATGCATCCACCTCATCCCCTCACTTCATTCAGAGGACAACAGTTTATGGTGAATAAAAGAACACAGTTTATTACTTCAAACATAGATCATACATTTCTCAACTTGTTGGTTGGTCATTCGAAAACCCATGTTTTCTTGTCAAACTTCACATTTCTCAGAAACATTGTCCTCTTTTGCTTTTCGCCTCTGTTTCTGACTGACAGCACTAACCTTGCACAGTGTCCCCTTCTGCAGGTAACTCAGTGTTCGAGGTTCTAGGCTTCCCTTGCTACCGACCTTGTGGGTGCGGCCTTCAGACCTGGCCAGGGCTGCAAGTGCCATTCCGCTTGCCCTTGACCCTTGCTGACCACTCCACTGCTCATTGTGTCCCAGCCGTGTGGCATCCCAAAGACACTGTCTGAGCAGCTCTTCTATCTAGGTTACTTCTTTTCCGTGGCAAACCATTTTGTGCTGCCTCCGCCATGCTGCCAGTGGTTGCCCAATCGGTGGTGGCCATGCCCCACCCTGTTATGTGTACTCCATCCTCTGTGTGGTAACCTGGTGACCTAAGGTTGATCAGTCCATGCTGCACGAATCCCCACCCATTGGCTTGGCATATTTTTGCCATCGTAATGTTCAACTGACGCCTGGATTTGTCCATGGCCCCTTGGTCAATAGCCCCTCTCCATACCCGTTGCACTATTAACTCTGACCATATAATATCCGCTGGGCGGACCATCCTAGTCAGTGCCACCTGTCCCAATGACAAAGCCCTCAGCAGCTCCCTTCTTCCAATGCTTGCCTGGTCGTTCCCTCCTAGGTGCACGACGACTGCACCAGGTAGCGTTTCTCGCCGCTTTGCCGCTTGTATTGCCGGGAGCAGCTGGTCCAATGCCTGTTTGCCCCAGCCGGGTCACCTCCGTGTTTCTCAGTCATATCCCTTTAAAGTCTGTGCATCGCCACCCACCATTGCACAAGTGCAATGTAAGAAAGATCCACATGATGCGCCTGCTCCCCAGCGGACCTGCTGGAAGATAAACAAAACTCAGATGCTTGCTGGCCGTATGTACCCTTTGTAAGCACCCAACGACCCCTGGCCCAATTTCTTGATTTGCTCAGCACTTAACCCCATGTGGGCCATGGTGGGTGCTGCCTCTATGCGGAAATCCCTGGGTGGGAAACCTACCCTCTTCAGGGCTTTTCTCAGTGCCACCATGAATTGAAACCTGCTGAGGTACGTTCCATCCTTGTGTAAGAATAGTGGTCTGTGGGGACGCACTCGCTGTCCCATAATGTAATTAAGCATGGGCAAATTTTGCGAATCTCGCGTTCGTGAATTTTGCGGATTTGCGAACTCGCAATCCGCAAAATCCGCGAATTCTCGCGAATTTGCGGATTATTTTTTTTTGTGTGTTTGCGCGGGTTTCTGCCAGGTCGCGAGGGTTTTTGTACAATTTCGCAAACGCGAACTTACCTGTCGGGTCGCAAGTTTTGCGAACTTGTTGTTTCTACGTGTCCAGCCTGTTTGGGACACTCTTCTTCATCACTGCCACCCTCTGTCACCACATGCCACCCTCTGGCTCACCCATGCCACCCTCTGTTTCATCACAGCACCCTCTGGTTGTCCAGTGTACATTATTGTGGCAAAGCAAAGCACACCTTCCCTGCCTCAAGTGACCTGAATTAATTTGGGGCTGATTAATGTGTCACAGAATATTTTTTTAGCTGGCACCTGCTTCCTTAGTGCTTCCTGATTAGTGATCTTTTGCACTTGCTAAGTGCTTTCGTTGTTGCTAAATTAGTTACAACACCTGCCCTGCTCCAACTGACAATAATGAATTAGGGGCTGATTAATGTGTCACTGGATTTGAACTTCCAGCCTGGCTCCTGCTTGTCTCCCTTAGCTGTAATTCAGGACCTTTGTGGCATATGTGTAACTATTCTGAGGGTCAGAGCAGGGTCACATAATAGTTGCAAGTAGGCAACTGAACTCTGGAGGGGCCCCTCAGGAAGCACTACAGGAAATGGCTACTAATGATGAGCTTGAACTTTTGAACCTGGTAAGTAGTTTCAGTTTTGCTAAGATCGTATTTCTGCAACTTAGCGCTTATTCGCGGGGCACGAAGTTGAACTGGGAAGCCGCGAACTCACGCGTACAGTGCGAGCAAGCCATAAAATCCGCTGCTCGCGGATTTGCGGATTTTGAGGGAAATTCGCGAATCTCGCGGATTGCGAATTTACCGAAAATCCGCAAAATCCGCGAGCGGAACGGATTTTCCGCCCATACTTAAATGTAATGTATCCTTCCGGGTGTCAGCTCCCCCGTTTCTCTCCCAGCCCCATTCCATCGGCCAGGGAGTCCCTCAAGGCTCTGCACCTAGCCCATCCCTCTTTAATCTATATGTGCAGCCACTTGCGGCAGTGGCTAAGGACTGGGACCTAACGCTGGTGTCATACGCAGATGACACGCAGCTCGTCATCACTCTCACCGAAGGTCCTTCTACTTCGGCCTCGAGATTTAGGGATGGCCTGGCTGCAGCAGCCCAGTGGATGACGGACAACTGCCTGCAGCTTAATGCAGGCAAGACGGAGGTGCTGCTCCTCGGGAAGAATACCAGCTATTGGAATGAGCACTGGTGGCCCTCTTCATTGGGCACCATTCCACCACCTAAATCCTTGGTCAAAAATCTGGGCGCGTGGATAGACTCCTTTTCTTAGTGTCCAGACCCACACAAAAAAAGTGGCAGCTACTTGTGTGGGCCTGCTGAGGAATCTCAACCCGATACTCGTTTTTTTTTACTCTAAAGTCCGCCAACTCATTGGTCAATCCACAATTCTCTCCCGTTTGGACTACGCCAGTGGAGATAGCCTGATTGCAACGCGTGCAGAACTCTGCGGCAAGTGCCTTGGTGGGTCTTCCCCGCCGATGTTCGGTCAGAGCTACCATTCGAAAATTGCATTGGCTGCCCATTGAATCTCGTATTCAGTTCAAAACCCTCACCATGGCATTTAAGATCCTCAAATCCGGATGTCCAGAACTTTTGCGCCCGCTCCTAACTCCTTACGTGCCACAGCGCAACTTGCGCTCATTAGGCCAGCACCTAGTGACTGTACCCCGTACAAAGCTTTGCCGTATTGGCGGTCGCTCCTTTAGGGTTTTGGGAGCCAAGCTCTGGAATTCCTTGCCACTGAACATTCATTCTTTGGAAAACCTGTCTGCCTTCCGGAAAGCTATTAAGACCCATCTGTTCCCCTCTCCTTAGGATTCCCTGTCCTTCTTCCTTCTCCTTCTGTAGTATAGCTCCTGTGGTTCTTCAGCGCCGGGACGCCTCTTTACTGGGGCAGCTGTTGCGCTTAATCAAAATGTTAACATAACATAACATGTGTCTGTAAAACGCACTGCTGCCCTGAGGCGTCATGGCGCTGTAGACCGCTGGGGAACCCGTCCTGGCTATCCCTGTGAGATGGTCCCTACTGGGTATCTCCAAGGTGAAACCAGGCATCCCTGGCGAATGTGGGGGCCGTTGTAGAGATGAGGCAAGCTAATGCCCAGAGTTGCCGAGTGTGATCCCTGGTTAGAGTAGGCACCGAGGCGAGAATTATCGAGTCCGCTGACCCTGGTCCACGACCCTGCTGTGTCGGGAATTGAACCCTGGTCCCGGGCCGTTCTCTGTTTCCGGGTCTGCCGCATCTAACCAGTGAGCCACACCACTCCATATGCTCATGCATGAGGCAAACTGGGCAGCACGCCCTTTCCTCAATCCAAGCCAAGGTCAATTGTGAACCAGGGGCCAGTGCCCTCCTTTGTGACCTTTCCTCTCTTGCCCGCCCTCGCTCTCCTATTGGGCGGCTTGCGCGTTTGAATCCCACACCCAATCGCCGTGTGGCACTTTTTGCAGGCTTTCAGCCTCACAACCTTTGTGTTTGTTTCTGCCGCCGGAAGGGGTTCCCCGTGGTCCCTAACTGGTCCGGTTTTGCCTCCTCTGCTCACGCAATGGGGCTTTCCAAAAATCAATAATGATGTATATTCATAATACCATAAACATTTTTTTTTTAATTAATGAGAAATTCACAACAGTACTTTCATCAATTGATTGCATTTAGCTTACTGGTTTTTAACTAGTGATCCTTTTTAGTTCTGGCTTGACAGCGCAGATGTCACCAGGTATTATATGAACAACCTACAAGGTAGCTTATAAACCCCTACTAGGAGAGGGGCTTCTGGTTCCGCCAGAATCTTGGTAACTAAAAGTAACAGTTTATATTGGCAGCCGTTGTGCCCTCCTCTGCTCATTCTGTTTATTTATCAAGCTGTCTGCACTTTAACAGGGCTCATTGTTGACACTATAATGCTATTGTCTAAAATAGATGGAACTTTAGGCTTAGAGTGCAGTTTTGTATTTGAGGGCCAAGGGCTACACTAGTCTACATCGATTTTTAGGTCTGGCTTGGCAGTGGAACTGTCGCCTTACTTTTTGTGATCAACAATAAAGGGCTATCTGAGTCCAACAGGGCGAAGCCATTGTGCTCCACCCACATGTTTGATCTCAAGAGTACAGCATATGATTGGGTTGAATGTGGATGCTACACTAATAAGTCTGGTTTGTTTCACTTGTTGACTTGTGGCAAAGTCTATACTCAATACAGCAGGACTGAGTTGGTTATGGTGGCAAGTCAATGGCCATGACTCTAGTCCTGATTGGTTTATTATGAAATATTGTGATAAAGGTGACATGGCTGACCTATTTATTGTGAAAAACATATGTTGAAGTCAATAGGGATTGACACGTGGGTTGTTATTACTCTATATTGAAGCCTACATATAGGTATTTTGTTACATGGAGGCTCACAGATTACCTTAGTAGGCAATGGTCTTGGTCACTCAGAGTGACAAACCACGGATATAGAAGTATTGGTATGTGTAAATCCTGGTTAAGCTATCTAAGGAGAGTTAGTATTTTACTTATTCAACTGTAATTTTGTGATTTTTTTCTAATTGTGTGACTGTGTGTCTGATGGTTGCCTTGAGGAAAAAATTAAGCTACAAAATGTAGGACTGAGTTGGTTATGGGGACAAGCTATATGCAGGGCCACTGGAATTATATGGCAGGGGAGGGACAAATTATGCAGCAGGGTTGAATAAATTGTTCAGCAAGAAAGTGCATACTATGTGGCGTAATGCAGCATATTTTGTGGTAGTAATACTTGGTTATTTGGTCATTTCTACACTTGAAAACACTATCTGCACCTCATATGTGCCTGTTTAACACTCAAATATAGCAATAAGCAACGGAAAGGTGACATTTGGAAGGGGCCTTCCATTGCGTAGCAATACGTGCCGCTAGGTTTTAAAATAACTTTTGCACCGTTTGAGCTATTAACTTTCCTGCTCTCCTCCTCTCATGCAACGCAGTGTAGCACCTTTGGGTGCTGTTGCTGTTTCGCGTTGTGTGAAAGGTTTTAGAATCTGGGCCCTGGTGTGAAGAGCAAAACCCAATAATTGGACACGAAAATGGTTTAAAAGTACAACAAGTTCCATGTATGATGTAAAATAGGAAGCAATTCCTTTGCAAAAATCCTATTTTTGTTTTAGTTAACCAAAATATAGCACAAAACATAAAACATAAAAACAAACGAAAAAAAGAAAATTCAAAACTCTGAAAAACAATGTTTTTGTTAGACTCTCCTATTTTTTTCTTCATTACTCTCTTCTTATTTTCTTACTTTACTTTGGCCAAGGACATTAGGGGTTAGCTACAGGCCTTGTCCAAAGGCCAGCCCTATTACCAATCCTCGTTGTGCACGGCTGAAGGACATACACGTGTACTACCCTCTGAAAATATGAAATAAATGATGGATCCGAAAAGGCTGTGTCCAATTCCATGTGTTTTTCCCATTCCCGGGAATAGAATGGAGCAGGTTGCAAATGGTTATTGGAAATTTACTGTGGCATGTGGTGCAGATAGCAAGGGATACGCCATGTAACTGGCAACTGAAGGAGCTGTATCCTCTCTAGAAAACTCGTAATAAGACCTTTAAAGGGAACTTTACAGAGGGTGTTTGGTTCTCTCCCAAAGAATTCTGAGGTACACTAGTGGTAAATAATATATTTCAAAGTATTCTGGATCAGTGGCAGGGCTCATTAATGGATAGGCATTTATTGAAAATGTGCACGCACAGCTTTGGGTTAACCCATATGAAAGGTTTTAGCACGTGGTGAAATTGTAAGTGTACTCATCCATTAACATTAGTCAACTTGAAATATGACTACAAGTTTTGCAAATGGCTTGATAGCCCTCAACCTGAAGCATTGTTTGGTAATGTTGTGCCAAATGGTGCCTGTAAAGTATATTGATCCAATAATGTTGAATAAAACTAGATGGTAATTAAACTTAAATTAAGAAGGTGATTTGAAAGCATTTTAAAACACACTAGGCTCATTAAAAGTGTGAGAATAGACAGGCTTTGAACCAGCGACATGAAAATATGCTGCAAAACTTACTTTAATAGCTGGGTCTCTTCTCTCCTGGCGGGATCCTGGATGAGCAGGAAAGGGGAGGACTTCCTTCCTTGTCAGAGAAAGGAGAATACAACCAATCCTGGAGCTGCTCTCATGCTGAGAGCAGCTCCAGGATTGGTTGGAGCAGGCTAACCCAGCACTCAATTTGTGGGTGGGGACCTGTGCTAACAATCCCCTGACTGATACACAGTGCTGAGATTGCTGGGTCTGCAGTGTGGATGTGGGGCTGTCCGGTGCAAGACAACCGGTTAATTCGGCATGCGCACTGGCTGAGGCAGCAACCTACTCTGCAATTGTAGGATTCAGCCCCACCCCCTGCCCTCACACCTCAGCGGCAAAGTAAAATGGCATTGATATGCCATGTTATTTATGTGTGTTTACTTGCTACACTCGCATCAGGCGGGGCGACGCTCCTCTGCTATTTAGGAGGAACAGCCCTGGCTTTGAACTCAAGTTAACAGTGACCCTGGGCTCTCCTTAGGTTTTTCTTTTGAGAAACTGTGTTAAGGGACTCGTGTTAAATCACGCTGAAACAGCAACGTCAGTCAGACATAGAGAGATTTGAAATACAACAGTACAGGGGGATTTCTGAATTCTCCTCAACCAATGGTAACATGAGTTACAGCACATATTGGAATTTAACTACAAACTCGTTATGAGCCCCTTAGTACACATAATGTCCTTCACCCATAGTGCCGGTTTCCAAAAAGTCAAAACAAGGACAAATGTTAATTTGTGTAAATTAAATAAAATCATTGCAAACATCACAGCCATAAAAATTCTATTAAAACATGTGAATTATATCACTTAGATCCTAGCACTCCAGTTAAATGGCTACAAATGTCCAAGTTTCACAATTACACAAAAATGCCCACCGTGGCTACAGTAGCGACTGCCACCCGACGGGGTCGTGTGGCTGAGGGGAGAGGGGGAGGGAATGAAAATGATGTTTTTTTTAAAAACACACTCACCTGGCTAAGGCAAGCTGCCGATTCTCCTCCTTTATCTTCATGTTCCTCGAGTCCGGCAGCAGGAAGCACCCAGGCTCCCCATAGCCAATCACAATGCTGCAATGCAGCATTGTGATTGGTCTGAGTGCTGTGTTTCTGCACTCAGACAGGCAGTGGGAGCCTGGGCATGTTCTTCACCCAGAATGGAGAACTCGCAAAGTGTGCATAATGGGTTAGCTGGCCCAAGACGACCTGCCAAACTGACATGCGCACTTACAGAGTGCCCACCACTCTTCACCATGCAGTGCTCTGTCATCACGAAGCCCAGTCCCGCCCACACATAAGGACCTGAGCCACTGCAGTAGGAAAAATAAAATGATAATAACGCTGCGTTATTATTATTTTATTTGTCCATTTTGAACTACTTGGAGAGTAGTGGGCCGACGCGCCTCCGCCTTAGTGGAGGAGCTGCCGCTGATTGGCCAAATTCCTATAGAGTTGCTGAAATGAACAAACATCACTTTTTACGATGGACAGTGTTGTACATTGATTCTTCATGTAATATGGTTGTCTTTTGTCTTAGTCCTTTCTTTGTGTTTTTCTGTTCTCTGTCTACCACAATGCTTATGTGTGTTCTGACATCTACCTGGAGAATTCCACTAGTGCGAGTTGGTGGTCTGGTCAGCTGGCGAGATTGTGTTCTCAGCTGTCTCCTACATTAAATCTACATGTAATCAACTAGAAGTATCTTGTCATCATTTACCATCCTATCTACAACAGACAGACATGGTCCCATGCTCATTGTGCCATAGCAAGCAAGCCATAGCTCGCTGAGGAGGCCCAAATAGACTAAAATTAGGTTGCTTAGGTTCCCATCTGCAGGGGACCTGTCCTGGCAGTTGGAGCTGGACTATTCCTACTGGATCACGGCAACACCACAGCTGATTTGCATATGGCTGATCTGTTTCTTTCGAATGGCATAGTGGGCAAAAAAAGAATGGACTTCATTTCAGCCTGGGTAATTACCAGAGGCTGGGAATATTTCAAGCATACTTCCCATTACTTTTTGGTTTTCTCAGTATGATATTTATTTATTTATTACATTTGTATAGCGCATTATCACCGATTGGTCTCTAAGCGCTTGTACTTGAGAAACTGATCCTTTCAGAGAGCAGACAACCCAGTTATATCACACCCCACGCTTCTCGAAAGAGCACTGTTTTTAAAGATCGCCTGAGGGGCATTAAATTTGGTTCCTTCCTGAGACTTGATGGTAGCTTGTTCCAGGCTGTGGGAAGAGTGGTTGAGAAAGCCCGTCCACCTAAGGTGGTCAAACGATAGCGCGGATTTACCAGAAGAGCGTCCTCAGATGAAAGCAAGGTTCTTCTAGGGGTATACTGCACCAACCTAGCTTTAATGTAGTAGGGTGCATTGCCGTAAACCGCTTTATGAGCGATGCACAGACCTTTGAATAAAATACTCTGCCTAATAGGAAGCCAATGTAATTGGCGTAAAAGAGGAGAGGCATGAGTGTTTCTAGGCTTTCCGAAAATCAGTCTGGCTGCATCGTTCATCACGATTTGTAGTCTCGAAAGTTGCTGCTGGGGAAGCCCAACATAGAGGGCATTCCCATAGTCGAGACGTCCTAGGATCATTGCGGACACCACCGTCCTTCGTGTGGAAAATGATAGCATTGGGAAGATTTTCCGGAGTTGCCTTAGGAGGCCAACGCATGTGCTAACCACCGATGACACTTGATTTTTCATGGATAGATTACCATCAATATGGATACCCAGGCTTTTCACCACTTTTGCAGGTATCGGAGTCCTACCCAACTCCTGAGGCCAGAGAAGATCGTTCCAGGGATTGCTTGAGATGGTAATGGGCAATACTTCGGTCTTCTCTGGATTAATCTTCAGGGAGTTGGAAGACATCCAGTTAGTCGTGTATTTTAAGATGTTATGTAGCCTAGCCTGGGTATCAGATGACTCCTCAATTTGTATGATAATCTGTGTGTCATCGGCGTAGTTATAAATTTGACACTCCATTTGATTTAGAGCAAAAATCAGTGGCTGTAAATATATGTTAAAAAGGAGCGGTGAGAGGGCAGATCCCTGCGGCACTCCACATGTAATTGCCGCTGGTGTAGAGACCAAATCTGACAACTGGACCCTCTGCGATCTTCCCTGCAGAAATGATGTTAACCAGCCCAGTGCGGTCCCCCCGATGCCCAGATCTCTCACGCGTCTCAGCAGTAGGTTGTGATTCACCGTATCAAACGCGGCTGAGAGATCTAAGAGCACCAGGGCCCCCGGGATCTTTTTGTCAGCTCTACATCTTAGTTCATCTAGAATGGATACCATCACCAGCTCCGTGCTGTGATGTTTTCGAAAGCCAGCCTGATTTTCCTCTAATAGGGCGTTGGTCTCCAAATGTTTTGAAAGATGACTCAAAACATGCTGCTCAATCATTTTAGCCAGAAAAGGTAGTTGGAAGATGGGCCTATAGTTTTTATGATCTTTGGCATCGGCCCCTGGCTTCTTAAGAAGCGGGATCCGCCTGACCTCTTTAAAAGAAACCGGGACCTGTCCCGTCTCTAAGGATCTGTTGAAGAGGGTAAGCACATCCTCTTCCACTCCTGACATCGCGAGCTTAAAAACACTGGGTGGGCAGGGATCCACCTGCGAACCTGAGTTTACTCTCTCTGTCAAAGTGGCCAACATTTCCTTGGTAATCAAGGGCAGTATGTTTATAGTATAGTGTACATCAGGGGGATCCTGCGTGATATGTAATGGGCATTCAAACCTTTGCGTCTGGGAGATTTCACCCAGGAGGTTTTCGATTTTCCTTGTAAAGAAATCCTGGACATTCTGGCAGTCTTCCTGTGAGAACTGTGAGCACGAGAGGGGGGGGGGTTAGCGCTCATAATTAAATCTCACTTTGATTGTCAATTCATCAAAGTAGACATTAGAGGCAGCGAAAGCGCCTGCTTTTCGATTAAAGTCAATCCACAGTTCTGCGTAACTGGCCTTCTGATTTATAGACCTCCTGGTGCAGACGTCCCCTTCACTAATTCACTTCTACAATACCTGGACACTAATGTTATCAAATCGGCTAACTTTACGATCATAGGCGATCTTAATTTACATCTCGATAGGGACACTGAGTCTAAAGTGGCAAGTTTTTTAGCGGATCTTGCGGCTTTCGAACTCAATCAACTTGTTAGTGGCCCTACCCATAGAGCAGGACACCTTCTTGATCCCATTTTCTCCAACATCACCAGTGGTTCCTCAGACCTACCTATCCCCATGACCTGGACAGATCACCATTTAGTGATTCTATCTATCCCCTGTAACTCGAGCCCTGCTGCAGCGCCTACCCCTTTAGTTCAGAAACGGCCATGGAGAAAACTTCGCCTTGAAGACTTACATGATCTCCTGGTATTAAATCCCCTACTCCCGAGTGAGGACCTGGATGTAGGATATGATCAGTTCTGCCTCTGGATCACCCAGGCACTCGACATCCTAATTCCTGCCAGATGGACCAAGGCCCGCACCCACACTGCTAGTCCTTGGTATAACTCGGAACTAGCTACCCTGAAAAAGGAATGTAAAAAGGCAGAGAGGTGCTGGAGGAAAAACTATGATGCCAACCTTAAACAGGATTATGTCCTGCTCCAAAAAACCTATCACCGTAAGGTCTGCAGAACAAGAGCGGCATATTATGCCAGTGAAATCAGCAATAGCCCCAATACTTCGAAATCTGTATTTAACATTCTGAAAGACCTTACTGCAAAAAAATCCGTTAACACTACTACCACCTCCCCCGACCTTTGCAATAACATGGCTAATTTCTTCACAGATAAGATCAAGAAGATATATGACACCTTCCCAAAATGCCCACAGTCACCGGTCACCATTGATCCTACCAGGCCCTCTCTCACCTCCCTTCCTACAATTGATCGAGAGAGTTTCTTAAAAATCTGCAGAAAGATTAAATCCGGATCTCCGGCAGACCCCTTAAAACCGGACATTATCTGTGAAGCCCACAAACTTATCACAGAACACATCCGTGACATTATCAATCTGTCACTCTCCACCGCCAGTGTTCCTTCCAAATGGAAACAGGCCTAGGTTTCCCCCATCTTAAAAAAACCCACCTTAGACCCCTCACTTCCGGAGAACTTCAGGCCCATCTCCTTGCTCCCCTGGCCTGCCAAAGTCGTCGAGGCACACGTCAACAACATCCTGTCCGACTTCCTCCTCACCAATAACATTCTGGATGACTCCCAACACGGGTTTAGAGCTGGTCACAGCACCGAGACAGCCTTGCTCAGTGTCTCTGAGGACCTCCGTTCCATTCTTGACACCGGCGGTACAGCAGCACTGATCCTGTTGGACCTTAGTGCTGCCTTCGATACGGTGTCACACGAGGTCCTCTTGGGATGGTTCAGAGACTTCCTGTCTAACAGGTCCTTTAGAGTCTCTACCCCTCCTTACATCTCGAAGGAGCATAGCATTGGACAGGGAGTGCCGCAGGGCTCTTCCCTTAGCCCTACCCTGTTCAATGTCTATGTTCGCCCTTTGGCGGAGGTGGCTAGAAGGAATGGAATTGCACTGGTATCCTATGCAGACGATACCCAGTTGGTGGTGGCTCTGAATAACAACAGTGGTCTGGTAGCCCATCACTTTAAACAGACACTCACTGACATCACCAACTGGATGACGGCGAATTTTCTCCAATTAAACGCCGGAAAAACTGAGATTCTGCTCCTGGGGAAAAACACTGCGTCCTGGGGAGACAACTGGTGGCCTGACATCTTAGGCCCACCCCCCAAGCCAAAAGATTGCGTCAAAAATCTGGGAGTATGGGTGGACTCGGCTTTAAAGTTTACCATCCACACTAAGAAAGTGGCTGCCACGTGCTTTGGCATTTTACGTAACATCAGGCCCATTCTGAAGTTCTTTGACTGCCGCACCCGCCAGCTCATTGTCCAGGCGACGATCCTTTCTAGACTGGACTATGCCAGCTCTCTCCTATTGGGAGCAAACCTGGCTGAAACCACCAGATTGCAGAGAGTCCAGAATGCGGCAGCCATGGCTCTGGTTGGTCTCCCTCACCATTCTTCCGTATCTGGAGCCTTAAAAAAATTGCATTGGCTCCCGGTGGGCAAAAGGATCCAGTTCAAGGCTTTATGTTTAGCCTTCAAAATCCTTAAAACCGCCTCTCCCCCCTTGCTGAGTCCCCTCCTGTCTGAGTACACCCCTAGAAGATCGCTCCGTTCAGAGGGGCAACATCTTGCGACCATTCCTCGCACTAGACTGGCTAGAGTAGGCGGCCGATCCTTCAGTTTCCTGGCTGCTAAGCTATGGAACAGTTTGCCCGAAGCCATACGGGGGATTCAAGACCTCTTAGCCTTTAGAAAGGCCGTCAAAACCCATCGTTTTCAATAATCTGTCATTTATCTGTGCTACTTTCTCTCTGCATTTTGTCTGCTCGCAGCGCCGGGACGCCCCTTGGCTGGGGCAGCCGTGCGCTATATAAATCTCCATAACATTAACTCAGGTTTCTGCTCTTTGGTATTTCGCAATTCCTTGAGTACTTTAAAAATGTCTTTCTGTGGCAACTGTGCTGTCCTTATTCTATTCTCATAGAAATCTGCTTTACGGGCTATTATGGCCTTTTTATAGTGTGCAAGCTCCTGTATATAAAGGTTCCAGGTATTGATATTATAATCCCTCCTCCAGGCTCTCTCCACCTTACGGAGCGCCTGTTTCTTAGCTCTTATTCTAAGTGTGACGAGTATTGCCAGATACAGGTCAATTGTTCCATAGGATTCAAATTGTGCCTCATGGAAGATGCCTAAATAGGTCAAAATCAGCCTGAGATTGCTTCTAACCTCATCTTGTGGGGACCTTGTCTTGCAGTTTGTGCTCGCCTATTCTTATTAAACTAGGACCATGGCTAACTTACCTATGACTGGTCTCTGTCTAGCATGGCATGGTGGCCCAAACTATGATGGACTGGAATGCATCCTTAAGTATTTACGAGAGACTTTTTGTTTTCCTAGGTAAAGATGAATGTGCACACAACCAAGTACCTTTAAAGGAATACACTGCTACACAGGGATATAGGACAGAGTTCATGAAGATCTGCACACACCCAGGTACACTGAAGGACACATAGAAGCACACACGCACAGACAAATGCGCGGGCAGGCCATTCAACTGCTATCAATGCAACCGTGTGGCTTTTCAACCTGCCCTATATTCAGCATGGCTCTGTAATAACTTGTGTAATAGCTATCCTCTTATTGACCCTATAAAAACCACAACTGTTTTCTATACAGTTTACTCGCCTCTTTTAACAGCCTGTCACACCCAGTGTGCATCATCTAACAGCAGTTTACATACCAGTGTCAAGGCCAGACGCCAGTATTCTTCACATTATCTCTTCAGTTCACAGCATTCCTAAATTCCTACCATGGCCTGGACTTAAAATGTGCGCCCTGCACGTTTGACATAAGCGTCATTTTCTAACCTCATATAACACCCTTTGGTGACCGATCAGCTCATCCTATGCTTGATGATACAGCCCATTCTGCACTTCCAGAACTTGCCTTTCTCCGAGCGCTGCTTCAAAGCCCTGTCCTCTGGATCCCCCGCTGATACCTTCCTCCATTCTCTCCTCCATCTCCAAACATATATCCACTTCCCCTTGGCTCCGTGGGCACAATCGAACCGTCCTTGTCTGCTCATTGACCTTGCTCTTGCTATGAAGGACAATTGGAGGACACCTCATGCCCCTGGGACATAATTAGGCCCTCACTCCATGGGCTACCATAACTCTGATTCAGACAAAGTCTAGAATTTGAGCTCAAATTGTTAATGTAAGTGATGTCAAAAAGATTGTACTCTCTCCACCCCCACTCAAATGTTGTTATGCAAACCCTAGAAGAATGTGTAAAATGTGTGCAGGGGTAAACTGCTGGATGCCGAGTTACTCAGATCGAGTGTGAAATGTGCGGTATTAGCATGTTGTACACCATTCAGAGGAGCAGAACTAGGAATGGAGAGCTAAAATCCTCCCTGGGAAATACTGGGCTGTCAGCCTTCAATGTTCTTCTGGTACTCTTGAAACGTCGCTGCCAGTCTTGAATGACAGCCTGGCAGCTCCTTCTCTGGATAGTATGGTTTATGGGCCATAATTCAAAGACGATCCACCCCACACCCACAGATCTTTGAAAGGTCTATCCACCATGTACTCACAAATGTGCCATGTGTTTCAATAAATATCTTCTCTTTAGTTTCGTATAAGATCAGTTTCTCCGTTCCCTTCTCCACCTTGGAAAGCTCACCGTTGTCACACTCACTCTGTCACATAATGAAAATTTATTTTTTACTTGTTGAAGCTCACTCTCGTTCTCTTTCACAGACATATTTAACCGATCTAAGCTGGCATGGCCATACTCCTTTTCAAACGTTTGTGATGTTCACTATTTCATAAGCTGTTACTTAACATTCAGGGTTTGGGCATCTGTTTTAAGAGATATTTTTTGGAGTTACTTTAAAAAAGATCTTTTGATTTACTAAATTTTAACACACAAACACATGCACACACATACTATGGTAGTGACTTTCAGCCAGCCCTCTGCATTGATTGGCCTAATATTGTGTCATGTACATTTTTCTCCTGCTACTACAGCATGTGCATTGGCTCATTTGTCCACCACTAAAGCCATTGACTTACTGAACTATGAGTGACGGCAATCTGCCCTTTCTGTCACAAGGAGCACATCAAAGTGTCCCCCAAAGTCTACTTTTCTGGGTTCCTGGAGCCACCTCTGTTTCTAGTCACCTGCTGGACCTGCACTGGCTCAGGGTGGAGAACCAAATTAAGTTCAAAGCCATGAGTTACTTGTTCAAAATCAAAATAGGTGCTGCCCCTCAGTATCTGCAGTCTCTGGTCTGCCCCTATGTGCCCCCCGATGTCTTCACTCATCTACTCAAGGGGAATTCTCTGTGCCCAGCATCAGACTATCTCTAATGGGTGGTGGTTCGTTTGCATACCTTGGTCCCTCACTCTGGAATTCCCTCCCCTCAGTGTTTCAGAACAAAACAGTGTATGCCCAATTTCGCAAATCACTGAAGATTTGGCTCTTTAACCAGTAATCTTTTAAGCTACTATACAATCTCTGATCCGCTCGGGCACCGGGAAACCCTTTTTGGGTAGCTGTTGCGCCTTACAAATTTAATGAATGAAAAATAAATTACCAGGGACTACTAAAGCAACGTGTGCTTTTTTAAAGTAAAAAAGAACTTTGCTTATGGCTATTGTTTTGATAGATTGATAAGGGTACTGGAACTTCCCCAACAATAAACTTTAGCCAAAACCATGAGAAACAAAGCAAGAATTGACAGAGCCAAAAAGATTTGCAGTCAACACCAGGTCTGTTTGCTTCACCAATGCTTGTTTCGGTTAGACATGTTATCACATTGCCTGGATAGCCCAGTTCACTACCTCACTATTGAAAATAATTTGTTGTCTTTACATGTGAGCCTTTATTGCATCAGCAGTCTCAATCTTCTGGCAAACATTCTCTTGAGACTTTAACCCTTTCGATGCTGATGACGAGCTCAGCTCGTCATCACCCACGGGTGTCGTGTGCTGATGACGAGCTGAGCTCGTCATGGTGCCACTAAAACGGCATTTTCCAGCACAGGGGGGGGGGAAACGCCCAGCAGCCATGTGGTTAAATGTCCTTCATAAGCCGAGGTAAATGTTTCCGAAGTAGAACAAAGACCTGGGAAACAGGCATTGACATGTTTCTGGGTGCAAAGAGAGAGGGAGCTCAGGCATGGAATTGGACACAAGAGGAAAAGATTGGCACAAGTTGAATTCCCACAGCAGAGTTTAGATCATTGGAGGGATTATAGACCGCAACCAGGGAGGAAGGTTTCCTACCAGAATACCGTGGGCAGAATATCACAAGACAAAAGTATCACAGTCTAAAAACTGAGTACTAAAGTATTGTAAACCATATATGTATAGATAAGCCTAGGTTTACTATGCTTAAGCCCACATATTTTTACTACTAGGTATGTGGAAGTGGCGTTAAGAACAGTAAATCTATACTTATTTATATATTTTACCGTCATTACCTGGGGAGAAAGGTAAGGTGGAACACTCCTATGGGTAAGCTTAAATTCAATAAAGAGAAAGAAATAAAGATGAGAGACAGTGGAGGGAATCAAAAATGAGAGAGAGAGAGCGAGAGAGAGAAAAGAGAGAGATAGATGGAAAAATGAAGGCAGAGAGAAGCAGAGGAGCAAAGATGTATCTACCATGCAGAGGTCAGTAGAGGAGTTAGATAAATAATTTAAATACAGATTTCAAAGGAGAGGATTACTAGACTGGACTCAAGCATGCCCCAATTTATTTTTAAATCTGGCAGGAGAAGGCCTAAATATTCGAGCCTTCTTTTCAGGCTGTATTTGTGCAATGCCACTGCAAACTTTCAGGCATCTGTAAATGCTATTCTGTATTGTAGGATCTTCATTGATAATCATAAATGTACATCATTCCCAACAGCAGGCAGGGAACCCAAACCACTAACGTTCCTCAATGTAGTGCGAATAAAAAGAGAACTGGAGGTCAACACTTGAAACTTTCAAAAATAGGTGTCACTTCCACAGTAAAACGACAGGTGAGTTTTCACTAAATTGTTCGTTCTGGAACATCTATACTTCATTGCAGAACCTAGGTGAAGAAAATGTCAGGTCAGAAATAAGGATTTGAACCTCTAAATACTTGCATTTTGAGGAAAAAGGGAAGATGTGAGTGTTAGGTCAAGTGTGCACAAGCCTTAAAAAGACGTAATGCTCCTTTAAGGAGCCAACAGAGTTCCATGCCCCAGATGGCACAGTACTGGCAATTCACCTCACAGCTTCACTACTTTTAATCTAGCAGGTGCTGACAGAATATCAGAACACTTTATGGGTGTATACCCTATTTATTTAGGAATTTAACTCAGGATTTAATGTAACCTTCATTTTTTTTATACATCTGGGAAGCCTTCCCTTCTTTGTCCTAGACTATTGAAGGAATTGGCTTCACAAATGCCTTCACTGTTTGAGAACTGCCCCTCATCTGGAAGAAAATAGGCTGCTACAGGCCCATCTCTGTACGTGTGGTCTGTTTATTTTCTTTCAATTCCATCAACGAATGTGTGTTAACCAAAGAAAGCCCTGAAAGAAAGAGAAAGTATCCAGCTGAGGTGAAAACCTTAAGACATCAGAGCAAAAGAGTAGAGGAAAAATACTGGAAGCAGGCTAGAGACGAGACTCCCTCTACTGCCTCTCTGCACTTTTCTGAGGACTCCCAAAGAGGAAGATCCAGGAAGAAGACCCATGGTACTATCACGATTGCTCTAAGCCTTCCTACCATATCCCGAGAGCCCTGGGTGACATAGAAGCAGGGCTCTGACATGCTTACCCATGTGGATGAGTTCAGTGACAGGGATGACATAAATGCTGAAAAGACAAGTACCATCAAAAAAGCTTTTGCTTTCGAGTCACCCGATGATAATACAGGCAATGTCGAGGCCTTTCCCAACTACCCTATTATTAATTTTGAGACACAGGCTTCAAAGATTTGGCTATTAGCGAGAATGACAGTAAATCATTGTTGTTCAATGGAGAGGTGTACCCATCAAGGAGATTTATGTAGAAACACACTTAGGCATCTGACCTATCGGGATCTCCTGGGTGCCTTTTCTTTCCAACATCGATATTGGCTTTTTCTGCAAAGAAACCAAGGACGATTATTCAAGCCGAGGATATATTTCAAGTGCCTTTTGCTCCTCTGGACATTCCATCAAGACAAGCCATGGTTCCCAAAGGTTCACCAGTAGTTCCTTTAAGAAACACTTCCTTCTTTGCTGAGTTCTTCTCTGCCAGTTACTCCACCGTAATCAACACCTGGGAGGCGGAAAAGGAGGAGATCTACAGCCACCTTCCCTTCGTCACTGAGGCATCATTCTTCTGATTCCTATTCTTCATATCTTCTCACATAGCAACTATATGATCTTCACCCATGTATGACATCACCACGTTTCATGATGAGCTGCTTAGGGGAACGCCAAAAATTGAATCATCAGGTGGAAGTCCGCCGAGTAAACTTCCAGTCCGTCAATCCACTGATTATGGAGGTGTCACAGCCGAGAACGTCTCTACAGCCCCAGGAACAGGGCTTTGCTGAGTTGAGATAATGGCATCGCTCAGGTTACTAAAGTAGTACAAACCTTTGAACCAAGACTAGATTCCAGGAGAGTGTCAACGATTAGAAAGAAACACTCCTCTTCTCCAAAATGCCAGTTTTGCCTGGCAATGACAGTAAGCAGATGAACACTTCTGGGTTTAAAATTTATATCTGCAACAATAGCCTTTAAAACATCTAGTGTGGCTGTTTAACTGGGATATTACAAAAAGGGCCCTCTTGGAATCTCTGGCTGATTTTGCAGACAATCTCCAGAGAGACCAGATACGAAACGTCTTGGAAATAATGCAGAAACATCAATTGGCTTCCAGTCAAGTAACTACTTTTGTCACTTACTTAGCAGAGTTTTCTGGCACATAGTTTTGCCACAGCATCTACCCCCAACATCTTTGATGCTGGGCAAACAAATCCGTAACCTTCCATTCACTGTTTCAGTTTTCTTTGCTTCTCATGTGGACGAGGAGATGGAATATATAACGAAGGAGGCTGAACCTTTGAAGATTGTTGTATTGTAGAAAAGAACAGAAACATAGATCTCAATCTCAGTGGTGGGATCACAGATTACAGCAGAGTCAGAGTGTTCAGTCACCTAGGTGGTCCAATCACCAACAGTCACAAGGACAACAAGAGCGATCCCTGAATACCCTTACATGCCCCAGATAAGAAAGAGCTCAACAATTATATCATTCTGCTCCTCTTCAAGGAAACCTAGATAACAAACAAAGCAAGCACATGTCCTCATCTATTCCCTACTCTGGTGGTAGAGGGTGTTTCAAATCAACATGCAGAATGGATATTCCCAACCGACAGATAGATACTACAAATGATTCAAATTGAATACATCCTTCAATTCAAATTCCCTCCTCAAATAGCTGCACATATTAAGAGTGGAAATCACATCTCTCCCTCAAAAAGAAGCAACAGAGCCAGGCTCTTGCTCTCTGAGAAGAAAAATAATCTACTCCAGCTAAGGAATCCCTCAAACTGTGGTACAAAATATCCAGTCAAGACATGTCTTCTCAAAGATATTATTACAGATGCATCCCTGAACGGAATAGGGATTCCATCTGCAACATCTGTCTGTTCAAGAATTGCGGTTGAAGAAACAACAACAATATCATATATATGATATGGAGTTGATAACAGGTTATCCAGAGCAGGTTACCTGAAGGTTTTCCTTTCATCCACATCAATTAAGGGATTTCTGATCTATGTAGGCAATATGACCACTGTTAGATCTTTTCAGCCTTAGGGTGGACTTCCCCCAAACCTTATGCCTACTTACCTACATTTTTCCGCTGAAATTCATTTTTGTTGCCCTTAAGACTATATGCACTTTACCAGTGCTGAAGTGATTGTGCTCACTCCCCTAAACGTGGTTTAATTGGCTTACACTTGATTGACATATTTAATTTACTTATAAGTCCCTTGTAGTGTGGTACACCGAATATATCCAGGACCTATAAATTAAATGATACTAGTGGCCCTCAGCAAAAAAAAACAATTGCTGAACGGAATACTGAACAATGTCAAACAATCACACCCAGTACAGAGATCTGGGCCTAAGTCCACTGTTTTTTACACACCACTCTATTCCAGTTTGGACCCAGCCATATGCAAAACAGTCTTGACTCTGCTCCACATTGGACAGTCCATCACGAATTGTCGGGCCAGGTCCACCCTAGACCAGACATAAGCATCCTGGGACCAGTTTCGGAGTATCACTTCTCATCCGGCAGGCTAGCTTGAGACCAGTGGCTTGGTGAGTACGGGACCCTCTTCTGGGCATACCTTTCCCACTCGGGGTGACAAATGCAAAAAGAACAGTTGATGCACGGAATGCTGATAAATGTCAAACATTCACCCCCAGTACAGAGATCTGGGCCTAAATCCATCATATTTTTGCTCACCACGCCATTCCAGTTTGGACACAGCCATATGCAAATTAGTTTTAACCATGCTCCCCATGGAACAGCATAGCCCAAACTGCCATGTCCTCCCTGAACCAGAAACAAGCATTCTAGGACCAGTTTCAGGGTGTAACCTCTCACTAGTCAGACTAGCTTGACTCAAGTTACATGGTGAGTAGGGGACCCATATCTGTGAATACCCTTCAAACTAAGGGCGGCTTATAGCAACACAAAAATATGATGGGTGGAACGCTGAGCATATTCAAACATTCACCCCCAATCACAGAGCTGACTTTTTTTAATTTCTCCTTGGTTTTCCATTGGCTGTTTTTTCTCTTTTCTAAATTTAAGTGCCATACCTTTCTTTTTGCACCATGGAGATGGAGCTGTCCAACTTTGATACCTTCAGCAAGGCTGAGCTGCTGACTCTCTGCAAGCAGAAGGGACTGAAGGCAGACAAGAAGGCTACCAAACAGGATCTCCAGGTAACTCTCGGACACTTTGAGGAGCTGCAGAGGTGAGAGTCCAGCAATACGGAGGAGAGAGCACTATCAGATGATGAGGGGATCTTTGACACAGTCCAAGGTCATGAGCTGCAAGAAGGCCAACTTGACCCCTGCAGATAACCAAGATGCCCAGGATGGACCAAGATGCCCAGGATGGAGCAGTGAGCAGTGTGTCGGCCAGGGTCCAGACCCCAGAGGAGCTGGAGGACAGGAAGGTGGAGAGGGAGCTCATGGTGCAGCTGGCCATGATGAAGCTTGAAGCAGAGGAGAGAAAGGCTGCATCTGAAAGAGCCTTGGCCAGGGAGGGACTGGCCATGGATGAGTGGAGGATATCCCATGAGCTCAGTCTCAAAAAGCTGGGCATAAAAGCCAAACAAGTGGAGTCCAGTAACAATGGTGTCCGTACCTGCAGTGTCCACGGGAGAGATGAGGGTCTACATATCCAAGGAGCTTGTGCCCACTTATATTTTAAGAGATTATATTGATGACTGGTTTTCTGGTATAAGAACGCTCCGAGGGTATACAAGGTCCTAGAGGATTACTGGGGTAGCTTGTGCAAGCACATTCCTATAGTGGGGCGGGACACACTTTTTACACTTGAGGTAGAGGACCAAACCAAGTATGACCAATGAAAGCCGTTCTTATTTCCAGATTTGGGATGACCCCGGAGATGTGTCGTCAGAAGTTCAGGGACAGCCACAAACTCCCAAGCAAGTCCTAGGTGGTCTTCTTAGATTATTCCAGCAAGGCCCTGAAGGGCTGGGTGAGTGGTAGCAAAATTAATTATTTTGATGGGCTGTACAACCTGATTCTGAAGTAGCACATGCTCAATACTTGTTTTACAGAGCTAAGCTAACACCTGTTAGATAGCAAGCTGACTGACCCCATGAAGCTAGCTGAGGAGGCTGAACACAGGGTGAGTCCCAAAGGGTCCAAGAAAGCACTCAGGGAAGGGGGTGGGGGGACTTCCAAAAGTGAGAACAGGGTTCACTTCCCGCCAGAAAAAGAGGAGAGGGATAAAAACAAAAAAGAGTTCTCTCAAGGCCCCCAAAATAGTTATATGGAGAAAGGATCCCGTTCCCAATCTGACCACCAGAAGAAGACAAGAACACTGGTATATTTATTCCCAAGTGCTATGAATGTTACCAGTATGGGCGCACCACAGTTGATCCCAAGTGTTCCAGGAGGGCACAGCCCCCCGGAGGTGGGCAGACCCTGCGGTTGGTTAGCATTGTGCTTGGGGAGGAGATGGCCCCAGTTGGTGAGGTGGAGAGAGCTGAGGTTACACTAGCCTCCCTAGATGACAGGAAGATGGTGCCCAAAGCCCACATGCCTTCAAATACTTCTAAGTACAGGCAGTGGGTCACCATCAATGGGCAGAGGGTCGAGGCTCTGAGGGACACAGGAGCCAGTATGACTGCTGTCAGGTGACATCTAGTATCATTAGTACAGGTGATACCCAATACAGTTCACCATGTTGTAGTAGCAGACAATTGGGAGATCCACTATCCTGTGGCTCTGATTCCCCTTGAATGGTAGGTCTCAGGTCTTTTGAAATTTGCTGTGAGCCCTGCCATGCCTGTGGAATGATCTTAAGCACACTGCCTGAAAGGACGTGGAGCTCAGATCACACCTGGAAATGATGTTGGGGTTGCCTGAGTGGGTCTGTGTGACCACTCACACAGGAGGGGAGTCAAGGAGGTCTGGAGCCTGGAAAAATGACTCAGACAGCTGCCAAGAGAGAGAAGGACAAGGGGTGGGGGAAACCAGCCCCTAAATTTCCACAGGACAAGTTGATGGTGGCTGGAGGAGGCTGCGCCAGATCCTACCCGGGATGGCATTGCCTCTGTTGGTGACCTGCCTGAGCTTGCTAGATGGTAAGCAGAAGGGGGCCCACCAGAAAGGCGTTATGTAAGGCACAGAAGGAGTGTCCAACCCTGGAGGACATAAGGCGGCCAGCTGAAGCCCAGTCAGCAGGTGATACCTCACGTCATATATTGGGTGAATGACCTCCCGTACACTGAGCCTAAGGCACCTGTGCCTGGGACAACAAGTGTATTGGTAGTCCTCCAATGTTACAGGGCCTTGTTAGTGGGGCCGGCTTATGAAATTCCCTTGCCAGGACATCTGGGCAAAACAAGACTTTTGCCAGTCTTGCCTCCCACTTTCATTGGCCCAGGATGAAGATATCCCCAGATGCATTCTGCTGGACTTGTCTCAACTATCAGGCCAGTGAGAAGACATGGAAAAGGCTGAAGGTTCCCCTGAACCCCTTACCTTTCATTGACACCACCTTTGACAGGGTTGTCATTGACATTGTAGGACTCTTGGGCCCCCAAGCCAGCCTTAGGCACAATCTTTATCCTGGCCAAGGGGGCTAAAGAGAGGTTAGCCTTTTTTACCATAGAGGGCCACTTTCAATTTAAGGTGACTGATGCCCTCTGTGCTGAA
Source organism: Lissotriton vulgaris (assembly GCF_964263255.1). Lineage (NCBI taxonomy): Eukaryota > Metazoa > Chordata > Amphibia > Caudata > Salamandridae > Lissotriton > Lissotriton vulgaris. Next base: position 71,929,488 of record NC_141686.1, read on the forward strand.
AATGCCCCTACCACCTTCCAGAAGCTGGTGAACCAAGTCTGGCATGGAGGCCTTCAGTTCGGCTTACTTGGATGACATACCTGTCTTCAGTAGCCTGCAGGAAGTGCTTCAAGTCCTGTAACATACAGGCCTCAATATCAAGGCTAGTAAGCGCCAGATAGGGCAATGGTCTGTGGTGTATGTGGGACACAATCTTGGTGAGCGGTCAGTTCCAGCTCTCCAGGCTAAAATAGAACCTATTCTGGCCTGGGTGCCCCCAAACACTCAGACCGAAATGAGGGCCTTCCTGGGCCTCACTGGGTATTACGGGAGGTTTGTGAAGGAGTTTGGCACCAATGTTTTCTCCTTGACTGAGCAGACTCCCAATAAGCATCCAAAGAAGGTGATCTGGACAGAGGCTTGCCAGAATGTCTTTGACTCCCTCAAATAGGCCATGTGCACAGCCCCTGTGTTCGAGGCCCCTGACTTTACTAAGCAATTCATAGTCCAAACAGATTGCTCTGAGGATGACATAGGGGTAGTCATATCACAGTATGATGTGATGGGCCTAGACCAACCTGTATCTTCCATCTCTAGGAGGCTACCTCCCAGGAAATAGAGGTAGAGTGATATTAAAAGTTAAGTATTTTCCGTTGTCTGGGCACTGAAGAAGAACAAACTTGTTTGGGAGTCTCCTTTGGGAGAAGGGTGACATACATATTTGGCACTCTCTTGCAGGTTCAGACAGACCACAGGCCCCTCAAGTGGATCATGCAAATGAAGGGTGAGAATTCAGAATTGTTTAGGTGATCCATCTCCTACAGGGAATGGATTTTATAGTGGATCACTCGACTCCATTGCAGATGGTTTAATCAAATTATTTCACCCTAGTGTTGAGAACTACCCGGAGAATGGGTAATTCTAACCACTTTCAGATGGTGATTACATGTGTTAGACTTGTCAGCCTTAGTGTGCTCTTCCCCCACACTTTTAGCCTACTTATATCAAGTTTTCAGGTGAAATTCGTTTTTGTTGACCCACAACCACAATATACTACCTAAAGAATCAGGGTGGCACCAGATCCAGGATTTTTTCTATGAAGGCTCAAGCAATTCCTATAGAAAGGAAGATATTCATCCAAGCAATACGCCTTCCAGGTCTCTAAAATCGTCAAGCAGTCTTGCTAAGCAGATGATTTGTGTACAATGGCAAATGACTATTGGATGACAACATCTTGCAATATATTTTTCAAGACTAGAGATTCCTCCAACTAGACTTCTTTGCCGCCAGTCAAAATGCAAAATGTTCGAGTTTCACCTCAGGAGCAATTACAGGACATTTGTGAGAATCGTTTACAGAGAGATTGTGGCAATAACATGAACACCAACAGGCAAGCAAATGTTGCTTACATCACTTGTGGTTTTTGTCGTATTTATTTTACCATGAAATGCATCCTTGTGGCAAAAATTAACATGAGGAGGCATTTCACTGTAAAATTTAAAGCTAAATGATGGTTTTGCATTTCGCATAATTATGTGTAATTTCAAGTTATTTTCCTAGGATTTCATCTAAATTACAAAAAGCAAATTACACATATTTTGGCACAACTCTAATGGGAACTTAGTCCATGGGCACCGCCTTTTTGTTGAATTGGTCCCAAAATGTCTTTGCTCTTTTCCTCCACTACTTTTGATCCTATAAGCATTGATGATGCTGAAACATTGCACTGCCACGATGATACTCATCACACCACAGAGGCCGAGACAGTGGTGGTGTCCAGACTATTTCACTTGTCAATGGGACTGAACAGGAAACTACTGCTCAGACGAGACTTGCTATTGAGTATTTAAGCTAAATTGATTCACTCCAAAGTGCAATCCTTGATTTTGGCAAAATATCTCTTGAGGTTGTTCAATATGGTCATCTAAACTTGCCTCACTATTGTCTGATCATTCTCAAAGAAGCTAAACATCCATCTTCCAGAGGTTTCTAGGCCTTTAATGGTAAAGATCTGGAATATGGCACTAACCAAAATAAACATGATGCAATTAACTGTCATGAAGATGTGATAGTTCTCTGTGTTCTACATTTGTCAAAGTCAATTTTTCAGTTTTCATCCATTCAAGTCCACCGGTTGCCATCTTGGATACAAAAAAGGGAGCACACAGAGATCGTTCTTTACAATACCATTAATAAAAGACTTTCGGGAGGGTTCAAAGAGGTAATTTCTGGCTTTCACATACACCAAACAATATCTCTGTCAATATGGCTTATTAATCCTTCTTCACAAGCAAACAAGTCTTCTCACTCACTTAATGTAAGGATAGTTTTAAGATTCAAATTAGAAAGGGTGAAAAATCTGTCCGAAACGAACATTTTGACTCTTGCTGGTGTCTCAATTACAGAAAGACATCTTTCACTCAGAGTATCGCTAGGTGGACAGTCTCTTGTATAACCTGCTACTGCTGCCGACCTAAGACATGTTCCAATAGGGGAGATATGTGCAACAGCCACATAGAGATTAGTACACACATTCACAAAGCATTCCTATTTAGATGAAGATGCCAGAGTTGACACAGCCGTGATTTGAGGGATGAGTTTGCTACTCTATTCAGCGTTTACGACTGACAGAGGATTCTACCATGCAGAAGCTAATCTTACTTACTTGTAATCTGCATTGTAGGTATCCACCCCGAAGTTATAAACAACCTTCCCACCTCCATGAATAATTTCAACAGCAAATTGATTCTTTATTGGTTTAAATATTGCCTGCTAAACAGAACGAAAGATGTGAGGCAAAATGCCTGTAAAGTGGATGCTGAGAGATGGAACCTGATGGCTCCTTAAAAGAGCATTGGGGCACATGCATCAAGCATTTTTGGAGTCGCAAACGGTGCGATTCCTTAAAATCGGCCGTTTGCGATTCCAAAAATGCTTTTTGGAATGCATCAAGCATTTTTAGAAATCGCAAAATTTTTGCGATTTCTAAAAATGCGATTGCTTTTAAGAAATCGCAAATTTGCGATTTCTTAAAAGCAATGCATGATTACTTTTATAATTGCCAATTCGCAATTAGGGTGTCAAATTTACCGAGTGGTTGAACCACTCGGTAAATTTGCAAAAAGTGTTAAAAACGCTGTAAAAGCATTTTTTACACATTCATGTTACGGACACACATGTCCTTAGGACATGTGTGTGTGTGTGACATGATGCGAAAACAACATTTCATGGGTGCAGGGGGGGTCATTTGAACCCCCCTCTCCACCCTTGAAATGCAATCAGGATTTGCGATTAGCAAAGTGCGAATTCGCAATTCCCATTAATTCCTATGGGCATTTTAGCCCATAGGAATGAATGGGAATTGCGAATTCGCACTTTGCTAATCGCATAATATTTGAGAATCGGTAAAAATTGCGATTTTTATCGATTCTCAAATATTTTGAGAAAATGTACATGCATCCCATTTTGCATTTCCTAATTTGCGATTCCCTAAAAATCGCAAATTAGGAAGTGCAAAATGAAACAATGATGCATGTGGGCCATAGTATTTTTTTAAGCTTTTGCACTCTCGACCTGACAGGCACCCATTTCCTTAATTTTGCAATTACTTTCTCTGAAATGCAGGGGTTTCGATGTTTTTGCACTTATGTGGCATATTTTAAGCTAAGTGAAACAATGTAGTCCTGCTGTTGTTTTAAATTGGTCTTTTTAACAGCTGACCTGTTTTTTTTACTAAGTGTTAACCTCCAGCTCAAGTTTCATTCCTATTGCTTGGATGAAATAGGTATTCCAGGGTCCCTGCACGCTGGCAGGAATATTCTACACTTATACCTTCAAGTTGATGCAGATCGAGCACTATTCTGTTTACTGAGATGTTACTGCCATTTATTTAGTGGTATATTCAGATAATATACTGATAAAAAAATTATAAACATGCCATGGAAGTGTTATCTTTATTAAGTAAACATAATCTAGGCACGAAGATGAGAGAAAATGTGATTTTATTCTGGAATCCATATTTTATCACCACATGGTGTGGAATTGGATCTACACAATATTCATACTATTTATGATGACCCAGTACTAAGAAAATTTTGAATTTTTGGTACTGGAATATAAGATTATTGCAAAGATGTTCATTCATATTAAACCATTGACTCATTTGAGGTTGGAAGGTGTTCCTCCCATAACCAATGCTTAATTTGTAAAATAATAAGTGCCAGGGCCCTGACCACGAGGCCACTGCAGTTTGCACCACTGATTGCCCCATCATCGCTGCCAATGACGGTACCAAAAAATCTCTCTCGTCTGCAAGTGCAACAGTTCAGATTATTCCAGGTCCCCAAAGCTAAAGGAAGCTAAAGGAATAGCCGTGGAGGTAGGTATTAGTTATTTTTAATGTATATTAAATTCATAAACAACCGTTGTTCTGCTCCTCTCTAACTAATATGAGCAGCGCAGCCATGTGGTAGAATGTCATAAGTATGGTGTTGACAATTAAGTGCCAGTGCCAAGCACCGGAAACCAATTAAGTGCCACTGCCGACCACCAGAATCCACCGGGTTAAATTAAGCACTGCCCATAACTGATCTCAGGAGTCACATGAAGACTTGATATGTTTAATACATCTTCACTGACAGCTACTCAGTTATTCCCTCGACATGGTGAATTACAGTACACAGTTGTAGCAGGCAGTTTATACATTGCCAAACAGCAGTACTCTCCAAAGGCAACCTCATTATTGCACGTAGACACTTTCATATACTGGAAATGTGTGGTATCAATTCACCCATCTATGAAAATGCGTCAGGATCTATTGGATATGTGTTTCGGAGAAAGCACAAACCCTAGTTTTGTACTGTCAAGTAAGAAAAACTTTGAACACTTTTAGTAATCCACATAGCTTAATTAAAGGTGGGACTATTACACACTTTTCTTTCCAATCTTTGTTTTTTCTTTTTATTTCAGGCCAGGTCGTTTACACCTTGTCCCAACTGCATCATAAAGCAGACGAAGGCAATATGTATATATTTATATTTAGTTTGATGATGGTGAAGTGCTAATAGGCTCGTAAGTTCCACTTGAAAATTTAAGTTTCAGAAAGATAGAAATTAGGAAAATACCATATGTAAAATGGTGGAGGAAAACAACAGAGAGAAAATCTCTGTTGCCTTTAGTAGGCCTGACCTCCTCATGAAAAAATACGGATTGTGTGTCCCGTTGGAGTTTGATCATGGGTTGAGTATCTCTTTGAAGAGGCTAGTTTTCATATTTTTGTATTAGAATGTTATTTTGAAGAGGTTTCTTTGGAAATTTCTGTTATGTCATTACAATAAATTCTTTAATAATACTTGATCAACAGTGTGTTGACTTCGAAAGAAAATTCTGGAATTGGTTAAAAATAGTGGGTCTAATTATGATGTCAGTCAGATGAGCATCCGCCCGACATCATAGTGAAATGGAAAAGCTCGACGATAGGTTGGCTGTTCCACCTGCTGTATTTGGATGCGACCGCCCTATGGGTTGTCGGAAACATCCATTTTATAATTGCACCTTGTGCGGTGGTCAGAAAAGGCCAGCAGCACAAGGTATAATTGTGAAATGGATGTTTGCAAGCATCCCTGCACACACACTGTGCTGGAATATTTGGGGGGGTGATGGAGGCACCAGAATAGCCCCCAGAAAATGAGCCCTGGTAGGGGCTCTCATAGCCCCTTTCTGCCAGCCTTTTCATGGCGGGTTGACTGCCATGAAAGGGCAGGTGGAAAGTGACATTGTAATCCCGACGGCAGAGTTGATGATGGCTCTGCCATCATTGTGGGATTACCATTCTCCCGCTGCCCCGACAGGCTCTGTGAGCCCGTTGGAAGCTGAGCGGAATCACCCCGCAGGTTTCCCTCTGACCGCATGCATCATAATACGGCAGTCGGAGGGAAACTATTGATGTCAGGCAGAAAGCCTCCAATTAGCTGTTGGATGGCTTTCTGCTCGACATCATAATCAGGACCAGTATTGGGCAATACAGCTGTGGGTGCAACTTGGAAGCAAAAGTAGTGTCTACACGGTTGTTTCTTCAACTTCCTGCATCTCCATGTCTGGCTTGGACTGTCATTTGGTTCCTTGCTTTAATAACACCTTACTACTTTACATGTATGTTATAGCATTGTTCCTTCTTTTGTTGATGGTGTTGCTTATGGCGGGAATGTGTTGACAGGCTGTCTGGTGTGTGTATTATTACTAATTGTAGGTATAATTTTGAATGCAATCTCAGGGAAACTAGCTGGTCTAAGCTCAACAGTGTAGGTTGTGTAGTGTGGCAAATGATTTTACAGTGGTTGTGACACCCACCTGTCAAATGACCAGCTAAAAATAGACCCTTTTTTGAATGTTGCCCTCGAGGAGCGGCTAAAACTAATTTGACATGTAGGTGTCTGAGGAAGTATAGTTAAGATTATTTTCAACTCTACACTTTGAGATAGGAGCTTAACACCGTGAAGAATTGTGCACATCTACTCTTTGTGGCGAAGTTACATTTTATCACTCATCTGTGGGACAGCTGCTAAACATTATTAGTGTGTGCATAACTCTCATATGAGTGATAGCAAATAAAAATAGGTAGTGTAAGTGCCGCACTAGATCTTCTGGCATCAAGAAAAATCATGTATATGGATCTGCTTGGTGTCATTACAGCCAAACAAATTTAGCATCAGATCTTTAAGTACTTGTGAAGCCACTAATGCCCGACCCCACCACCCAGCGGACAATCAGCATCCCACTAGTAAACAAGACAACTTCTGAGTCAGAGGTATATGCACTATGAGACTTGTGTAGCAATCTTTAGGCAATCACAGTTGTCTTGCCATAGGCTGCTGGCATGAGGCATTTGTTCATTGGGATAAATGTAAGTTGTGTAACATGATCCTTGGGGAGGCTGCCTTTGTGTTCAGAGATAATTATAGAAACAAACGGTTCTGACTGGACACCCGTGTAATATCACTTTACAGAGAAGAGCAAACATCTCTAAATATATGTATGTATTGCAACTTATATAGCGCACGTATCACCCGAAGGCATCAAGGCGCTTGCCTTGGGAACCCATCCTGGCTTTTTCCCTGTTTGATAACCCCTACTGGGCATCCCCAAGGTGAAAGCCTGGCATCCCCCAGCGGGTGGGCCGCCATTGTGGAGATTAAGCAAGCTATTGCCCAGAGTTGCAGCGTGGGACCCCATAATTAGAATAGGCACCGAGGCGAGAATTATCGAGTCCGTGGACAATTTGGGCTCAGGACCCTGCCGCGTCGGGAATTGAACCCTGGTCCCGGGCCAGACCTCTGCATCAGGGTCTGCCGCTCTAATCAGTGAGCCACACTCACTGTAAATGTATTGGTAAATGCTTTGCTTTACCAATAATTCTTAATATATATTTATGAGTACTCAATGAAAAAACCTTCGATTATCACTAGTAAACCAAGATCAGTAGTATGGAAACATTTATTTGCATATCCACACAGAATAATATTCTGACAGAACAAATTAAAATCATGTTGGGTACCCGCCAAGGATGTCCCTGTTCCCCACTACTTTTTGCCATATATATTGACCCGCTCATTAAAAAACTAGAAGCCAATCAGGCCATACAGCAGTGAGCAGATTCAGTTTAGATTCTAAATTCATGGCCTATGCCGATGATTTGGCCTTGGTCACACCGGATCCAAAGAACGCTATCCCAGTAATTGGAGCTGAAGCTCAATTATTCGTCTCCCTTTCGGGATATAAACTAAACAAAAGAAAAACTCAAATCTTAATCAATAACAAGATCATCTGGAATCACGAAAGGGTAGTGGTCAAAGCCAAATATCTGGGTAATAATATCTTAGCAGATACTGACCTTATAGTAAGCCATAATACAGACCCTCTTATTTTTGAAACAAGTAAGACCCTGAACCGCCTCAACAATTTACATCTTTCCATCGTTGGGCATTGTAATCTGCTGAAAATTATATTTTTTCTTGAATACTTTACCTATTCACGGCTATACCCTTAGAGTTCAATAAGCCGACACTTGCAAGGTTTGAAAGGTTATTTTCCCAATTTGTATGGCCATTTTCCCAACCTAGAAGGGCTTTCAAATTCTTTTCACTACCCTGGGATAGAGGGGGGTGGGCCCTCCCTAATTTAAAACTCTATTATTGGGTCACAGTCTTGCAAACATGCCCGATACTGCTACAAGATTCCCCCCCTATGCCCGCTGTGTGTTTGCCCTCACCCTTCGAACTCCTGCTTGGACCCGGCGCTTGGGGCTGCCTGTGACGGCAACTTGAACTGGGCTACTATAAAAGGGTGAAATTCAAGACTCTTCTTGGGGTTTATAAAGTTTTTTCAGCCATACGTACGTTTCTTGGTATTGGTAGACTAAACTGCTATACTCCCATTAGAAACAATTCTAACCTACCGGACATATTCAGCTCATCCTATCTCCAAAAATTGGATAGATAAGGGAGTAAAGAAACTTGGAGACGTCTGCTCATCCGATGAAGTCTTGTCTTTTAAAAATCTTCAATCTTGTTATAATCTAGAATTGAGGGAATCCTTCAAATATTTAGCAGTTAAATCTTTTCTTTTACGAAAGACTGTGGGTACTCTAGGTTTCACCAATTGTGATTTGATCGAGAAGCTTTGTGGGGAAGCGCCACAACGCATTGGATTTATTTATAACATGTTTAACTCCTTAATGCCTGACGATCTGCTTGTAATATATACCAAGTGGCAACAGAAACTAAACATCACTAATAATGATTTCATTCCTGCAGTTTGATCCGCTCAAAGTGAGCTGTTATCGTCTAACCTTCAGGCGCTGTTTTATAAGACTTGCTTCTTTCATTATTTCACTCCCAGCAAGATTGCAAAATGGGGTTCTGGTTAAGGAACATACTGCCCTTGCTGCGCTGAGATTAAAGCTGATTCGGGGAGAGCGCGCGACGCGGCAGCCAAGATGGCCGCTCCTCCGTGAGCTCTGCAACATCGGTGGCGGTCAGAGAACGAAGGGACCGCTTTAGGTCGGCTTTTCCCTCATTTAAAGGCCGATTTGAATGTCGGAAGTCCTCCCGTGCCCAACGACATGCGTGTGGCTCCTAGCGCTCCTTCATACATGGCACAATGAGGTAAAAACGGACTTTTCCGAGAACGGCCGCCATTTTGTTTTTTTTTCCCTTTCTCTTCTGCAGTTCTACTGGCATTGTTAAACGAACCAACTTAGTTTCATTGGCGTTTTTCCTCAGAAAGGTCTGCCTTACCTGCTGGCTACACTACTGTGGGACTGTTGCTTTCTAATTGCTCCTTTTCACAGATTTACATGTGAGGAGTAGTTTGCTTTAACGATGGCCGCCATTTTGTCCTCTCAAAGGCGAAGGGGGAATTAATCTGTTTTTTTTTTCCATTCCTATTGATATGGACCAGTGCCCTTCTTGCCTTGCTTCATTGGGCTTAACCTTTGCTCGTTCTGTTTTTTTTCTTAATCTAATGGCCTGTATGCTGCTTAAAGCCTTTCCTAATTTTTTGTGGTGTCCTTCCTCAATAGACTTGCAGTATAATGTTTGAGCCTGCTACTTCCACAGCTTTGTATGAGCTCCTGCCTGCTCTACGCATTAACTGCCTTTTTTGGTTGTATTCTCTGAGCTTTTTTTGTGGTGGCCTCCGTGTATCTCCTTTTTGCTGGTGCATTTGTGTGAGTTGCCTGCTCAATTCCTTATATTGAGCCCCTTACTCATACACTACGGAACCCACGCAGAATTATAAGGCCTCCTCTGCGGCAGCTGCAGCGCGCAAAGACTCCACATCTTCTGGCTAGCGCCTTAAAAAAGACCCTCCTTCACCTTCCAAGTCTCCACCTCCTGTGACGCTTGAGGACATTATGGAGGAACTTCGTCATATTCGCCCCTTGATGGCGGACACCACCACAACTCTTCAGAGACTTGATGAGAAATGGTCTACTCTAGACAAACGGGTAACTGATGTCGAGCAGTTGATAAGTGAAGCCAGGGATGTTGCCGCTAAGGTCGTTACTCTCACCAAAGAAGTTGAAATGCTCAAAAAAACCTCTGAGGATTTGGAAAATCGAAATAGGCGCAACAACCTACGTATTTATGGTGTTCCAGAAAATTCGGAGGGGTCGGATATCATCCACTTTCTGAAGTCTCAAGTATTGCCTATCACTGGTATCCCTAAACAACTGGATGTTAATATTCAGAGGGCGCATCGTCTTGGCTCTAAAAACTCTTCTGCTTCCTCGAAACCCAGGGGCATTATTGCATATTTTCTCCTCTACTCTGACCTAATGACTATTCTTCATTCGGTTAAGCAGCATAAGCAGCTAGTGTGGTCTGGTCACAAGTTATTTTTCACCCAGGATGTATCGAAGTTGACTGTTGCCCGCCACAAGGAATTTTTGGACTTAAGACCCACGCTTCGTGCCATGAATGCCAGATATGGGCTCATCCATCCGTGTTTTTTCAAGGTCACGTACAAAGAAAGGTCTTTCAGCTTTGATGATCCAGCAGAAGTTCATCAATACTCATAAGGAGGATTCCATGGAACATAGTGGCACTTGATGTTTAATTGTTTCTATCCTTTTGTCGTCTTCAAAATTTTTGCTGCACCTTTTCGTGCTTTGATATGTGTTGTTTTCTTCCTTTGTTTTTCAGAAATGCATTCCAAGTGTCTGATCCTACTTCTCCTCTGTTGTATTGTCTCATCGTACGACTTTTTCTGTCACACCCCATCAAGCCGTCTTTCCTCATGGTTGTCTGGTAAGTCTCCTTCATTTGTAGTACATTGTCAGGTTCAGTCTCCATCTATTCGTTTTCTTTTTCTTTTTCTTATTATGTGCTTTTTTCTATGAGACTTTGCTTTTGGCTTTTCTTTCTGTAGTGGGGCCGTCTTTCCCTGTTGCTCCCGCTCTCACTTCACTGTTTGTTTTGCTCCTGATGTGTATGGCTAAAACCCCTCGTTTTTTTGCTATCCTGTTTTTTTCCTCTTATCTTATGGGGGTTTTTGTCTCCCATTCCTCTTTCCTTTTTCTCTTCTTTTGCCTTCTCTTTCATCCTTTTTTCTCATTTAGCCTTTTCTGTACCCTCTTATTGCTCACTTCTCTTACCACTCTTTTGGTGCTTTTTTTCGTTGAAATATTCTCTTCTTCTCTTTTTTATATTAACTCATTTTGGCTTTTCATGCACTTCTTTTTCTATTTTCTGCTGTTTCTATCTTCTTTCTCTATCTTTCATCAGTTTTCTTCTATATTTTTCTCTATTCTTTCTATTTTTGTTGAATGAAAGGTCTCAGAATAATTTCCTGGAATGTTAAAGGTCTTCGCAATCCAATTAAAAAACAATGTGTCCTCTCTCACTTAGCGAGACTGAAATGTCAGATTGCTCTTTTGCAAGAAACGCATTTAACTTTGCAGTATTTATCCTCATTGCGTAAACAATGGGTTGGAGCAGCCTTCTGTTCCCCAGCTGTTAATCACAAAAATTGTGTTATTCTCTTGTTTCATAAATCGTTAAATGTTAAAGTATTGCATGAATCTCAGGATTCTGATGGTAGATGGTTGTTTTTAGAAAGTATGGTTAACAATGTTAAACTTTCCTTCTGCAATGTCTATGGTCCGACTGGTGTTGATCATGCATTTTGGAATGATTTTTCCTCCCTTCTTTCCTCACACACCTCTGAAGACCTCATCTTGGGGGGGATTGTAATCAGCTCATGGACCCCTTTTTGGACAGGAACTCTAAAACTAGGTACATTCCCACTAAGATGCAAAAGTCTTTTCATAAGGCAATCACATCCAGAGGCCTTATTGATTCCTGGAGAATATCTCACCCTGACTCTCTCGAATTCTCCTTTTTTTCCCCGGTTCACACCTCACACTCCCGTATTGATTACATTTTCTCACTCAACATGCATTTCAGTTCATGACTAACTCAGAAATTGGTTCTATTCTTATCTCTGATCACGCTCCTATTATTCTGGATATGGACTTTCCCTCTCCTGTCTTCACTTCCAAACGCTGGCGATTCAATAATTCCCTCCTCTTAGACCCCTTCTTTGTAGAACATTTGACTTCGTTCATGACGGAATTTTTCCACACTAATCTTCACTCCGTTTCTGAATTTTACTTCGTGTGGGACGCCTTTAAGGCCGCTGCTAGAGGCTGTATTATTGATTTTGTGTCTCGTTAGAAGAAGAAAGCCATCGCCCAATCTACCCACATTCTTAAACAAATTAAACATTTGGAGCACTTATATTTCACTACTAATTCCCCTGATACGTTGTCTTCTCTTATTGAAGCCAAAATACAGTTTAACAAACACTCATGGGACTCTGCCTCTAATAATCTTCTTAAATTTAATGCAAAAATGTATGGCGGTCGCAATAAGACGGGGAAAGCGCTTGCCAATTATCTTAAAATTAAAAAGCAGAAGAATATTATCTCTATCAAGGACTCTCAAGGTGTCTCTCATTCTTCAGATGCTAAAATTCTTGATTGTTTTGTCGATTATTATTCTAATCTTTATACTCCAGAATCCACTCCGTCTCAAATACAGATTGACTCCTTTTTCCAGTCTATTCTCAAATCCTATTCAGATGCTGTTGATCTCTCCCCTTTAGACGCTCCTATTTCTGATACGGAAATTCTTAAAGCCATTACTCTTCTACCCAAGGATAAAACGCCTGGCCCAGACGGTTTTACTGTGCGTTTCTATTTGCATTTTAAATCCATTCTCATACCACACCTACTTTCTTTAATTAATTCCTTTCTTGCTAAAGCCGAATCACATAGTTCATTTACTCAGGCCATGCTTTGTCTCCTTCCTAAAAAAGACAAAGACCCCACTCTATGTAAAAACTATCGGCCTATCTCCCTTATAAATACTGATTGTAAAATGTATGCAAAAGTCTTAAAGGACGCTCCATTACGGACAACTCAAGAGCTCTTCTTAACATCATTATTCTCACTTCTAAAATGAAGACCCCTATCGCGGCCATTACATTGGATGGCGAGAAGGCCTTTGATCGTGTTAATTGGGATTTTATGTTCGGGGCTTTAAGATGGCACCGTTTCAGTCCTCATATCATCCGTTACATTCATTTATTATATTCTGCCCCCTCTACTTCCATTTGGGTCAACAGTGCGCAATCCAATTACTTTTCCCTCCTTAGAGGCACTCGGCAAGGTTGTCCTCTTTCACCCCTTTTATTTGTCCTTGCTTTAGAACCATTTTTAGAAACAATTCGTCGATCCTCTTCCTACACTGGTTTTCTTTATAAGAATGTTGAGATCAAATATACAGCTTATGCAGATGATATTATGCTATATGTCTCCAATCCATCCACTTCTTTACCTGCTCTCTTTTCCATGTTAAAGGCCTATTCCTTAGTCTCAGGCTATAAATTGAATGTTGATAAATCTGAATTTCTACCTCTTAATACATTTTGCCTTTCTCATCAGTTTCATGGCTCTGGTTTTGAGTTGACTCCTACTCACATTAAATGTCTTGGTATTCTTTACGCTAACACCATCAGGGAAACCATCAGTCTTAATCATAAAGATGCTCTTAACAAACTTACTTCCCTTATTAATGGTTGGTCTCCCCTCTTTTTATCTTGGTGGGGTCGTCTCGCAACAGTTAAAATGATGCTACTTCCTATTGTTAATTTTTGTCTTTCAATGCTCCCTATCTCTCTTCCACTTTATTTCTTTAAATCTTTAAATCGTTTGCTGATCAAATTCTTATGGAATAATCGTAAGGCTCGCTTATCTCTCTCTCGCCTGCAACAGCCCAAAAATTTGGGTGGTGTAAACTTCCTCAACATATCCCGTTTTCACTCCGCTTTCATTCTTAAACAGATTTGGTCCTTTCTGTATGATTCAGTTTCTCTCCCCGTAACTGCTTGGAGCTCATTGGAACTTGAGCAAATTGCTCCCTTCTCATTCCTTACTGCCACTCGTCTCTCTCACCCGCCAGCACTTTTTCTTGCTCTTACTCTCAAACATTCTAAGACACTCTCTTTGTCTCTTTTCCGCTCTTTTTTATCGCAAGCCGAACTACACTCCCTTACTCCTATTTGGTACAATAAATCCCTTAAACTCAATAACAAAGCGCTATTCTGGAAGGAATGGATTGATAAAGGCATTATCAATTACACTCACATTTTTAAAGACAATACCCTTCTTACTTTTCCTCAGCTCTGTGATAATTTCCATATCTCCAATGCACATTCCCCTCAATTTTCTGCTCTCACACTTCCTCTCACTGACTTCATTTCTCAGCAATCTTCATTACCTACATCTCCCCCTACTTCTCTCTCTTTACCAAACTTTTCATTCCCCCTCAAAGCATCTATAATTTATAAGACACTCTTTTTTTTCCAACGTTACGAGAACTAAAACCAAACTGGAATTACTCTGGGAACGGGACCTAGCTCAGGAATTTTCATTTTAGACATGGGATGCCATTTGGTCTAAAATACATATTGTATCCCGTTCCGCCAGTACCACACAGACATGTTATTTTTTCTATAATAGAATCTTTTTTACACCTCAGGATTTATGCAGATTCAAATTACTTGAGACTCCAATTTGTTGGTCCTGTTCTCACAATACTGCTGATCTTATGCATATGTTTTTTCATTGTCCTCTTGTTCACTCTTTTTGGTTGAAAGTTTGGTTGCAATTGAACAAAATCCTGAATACCACTTTTCCTTTTGAAATTGTACACATTTTCTTAGGTGGCTCTTCAGCTATTTGGGATGTTCATTGTAATTTTCGTAAATTTATGGACCTTGCTTTGGCAATTGCTTTTCCAGTCATCACCACCAATTGGAAAGATGCTTCTAAAATGTCTTACATTGCTTGGTGGAACTTGCTGTGTCATCATCATAGACTTGATCGTGCCTTTCCTACTACGACCACTTTATTAATCAAAAGGGATTTAATATGGATGCCGTTAACTGAATTTCTTTCTAAACCTGTCTGAATTTTATTTTTTTTGCCATATGATGCACCTTCTTCTCTTTTATTTATCTTCCTAATGTTTTTCTTATTATATATTATATTGTATTTTTTATTCTACTGTATGAGCTACTTTGTAAGGCTATTCCCATCTTCTCCTCTCTCCCCTTTTTTTTCTTTTTCTCTTTCCCCCTCCTTTTCTTTTCTTTCTCTTCTTTTTTCCTTTTCTTCTTCTTGTCTCTTTCTCTTCCCCCTTAAATAAAACCTTTAAAAGCTTTTTCCCTTAGTAATGTTTTTTAGTCCCTTCTGGGACATTTTCTTTATTGGTATATTTTATTACTTTCATTGTAATTCCATTGCTATGTTTCTTTACATTTTCTGTACTGGTGTTTACATTGCTTATTTACTTCAATAAAGCTTTCTAAACTTAAAAAAAAGAATAAAGCTGATTCAATTCATATGTCTGCCACTTGTGTCAAATTAGATCCATTAATAAATAAAATCCAACATTTTTTTTGACAGGTGCTATATCATAATTTAGTGCTGGCCCCTTCCACGATAATGCTGGGTATATGAGACAGAAAGAAGGGAGGCGCGCTAATATTTATTGCCCTGGCCGTTCTCAGGCTGTGCAGTGTTTCGACTTGGTTGGATCCTGATCCCCCAGGGTGAACACATTGGCTAACCCGCTTTTATTCAATTAAGTCATTAGAGAAGGCAATATATGCTAAAAAGAGACTTAAGGCAAAAAAAAGGATTAGTCATCTGGGTCCCCTCTCTCACTGGCTAACTCACTAAGGATAGAAGCTAGTGAGTTTAACGACTAAGCCTTCCTTATTTACAATCATACACTAGTCACTTTCCTTGCTCAGTATTGCTGCTTCTGCATATACCTTTTTTGTGTGAAACTAGACAATATCTGTCCCTTAGGGATGTCTTGGTTTTTTTTATGAACTTCTGCGCTGGTCACTGTATGTAGTGTCTCCTTTTGAAGGTGTAAAAAAACTGTGCTTAATTAATGTGTGTGCTGTGTTGGGATAAAACTGTCTATTTGAGATACTGATGTTCATATATTGTATATTGGTATCTCTTGCTATAAGACAGTGTTCATAACTTTTTTGCTTTGTTAGAATCGGCTTTCTACTTTTATGTTCTGCCTGTGGGGAGGTGTGGAGGGGGGGGGGGGGTGCTGCTACATTCTGTTTTTTCTTCTCCCTCATCGTATTGTACTTGTTTTTTTCACTGGAATTGAAAAAGTTAAAAAAAAAAGAATAATATTCTATTTACTGCCAACATTATGGGAGGGGACTGGCATTCTGACTCACGAGAGACTCCACCTTGTATGAGTTAATTCACACTCAATATTGAGAATAAATTCCATATTATAGTCTCAGCATCTGCATGTAAACGATATATCCTTGTGTTATCCAACTTTGGTTGTTATGACTCTTATACTGAGTCTACCCATCAGCATATAAACTATATGCCTTTATGTTATTCTGCTGTGGTAATTAAGATCCATCTGGGGTCTCATTATATCATGTTTCCTCCTCTGATTTATATATATGTACCCTGCACTCACAATGCCAACACATAGCATATTACAATCTACTCAGCTGAGATCTACTTTAAAATCAAGAAACATACCTTTCTCTTTTGCAGATCCTTATAAAATGAGGATTTTTCACAATGGGAAAAATATGATCTTCAACTAACCTGCGGACCTTGAAAATGACATTGGGATTTTGCAGCACTCTTGAACGGACACCTGACATATTTATGACTTGATATCCATGCTGTGGGGTCTACAATTATTACCAGTGGATTTGTAATTTATTCTAGTAATGCCCAAAAGAGGAAAGCATGAATATACAACCATTACTATTTTGCATGTTTGATATATTAATTACTGTTAATTTTAAGTGTTAACATGTGTTAACACAACATGATATAATAATCTTTACTCTCATCCTACCAACTTAAATAGTCCTGTTTCTTTAACACTGTAGTGCTCCTTCACTGTATACTAAAACACTTGGTGATCCCTGTGCTGATATGAGTATGTACTACTATGAGCATTTAATTGCTGCTTTACTTATAATCTCAATGTAAGTTCCTTTGCTTCTGATATGTTTTGATGTTCTTCACACAACAACAGTGGATGTCTGTCACTGTATTAATTAATGTATCTAATTCCAGAAACTCCTCAGCTAGACAATGGAGGAAAAGTATTTAGTTATGATCATCTTTCGCATATATTGTCTGCAACTTAAGCTTTCTACAATTATCACTATTATTGATTCTGCCTTATCTAGTTAACATGTCACCACTCACAGCCTGCCATTTGAGCTCTATCGGGGTGGATAACCAGAGCCTACGCTGCTCTCTTACTCATCAGTAGGATAGGTGAGAGGGTGGTGGGGAGTTAGCTGAGAATTTGTCTTTTTGTTTATCTACTTTGTCTATCCTTTTGCTTCCTTTATTATATTAATTTCCTATCCTTATTCTTTGTAGTAGTTTTAGGGGTATCTGTGCATCTTATACACCGTGCGTGTGGGGCTGCTCTGCTCTCAGACCATGATAGGGGAGGAGTGGTTTGTCCACTCCAAGTGCACATAAATGATTAGCCGGCCCCCTAGGGTTGGCCAAACAGTCATGCGCACTTTGCATGTTTACCACGTAGCCTGCAATACAGCCTGCATGGAGAACATGCCCAGGCTCCCAGTTCCCATCTGAGTGCCTTATTACGGCACTCAGACCAATCCCAACGCTGATTTGCAGCGTTGTGATCTGTCAGGGGACCCTATACCTGGCTAGAGTCTGACGTAGGAGAGATAGAGCCGAGATACAGGACATGGCGATAAGGTAAGTGTTTTTTTATTTTACATTCTCCTTCCTCCTCCTGTCAACCATCCCACTTCTCCTTGCTCCCCCACCCCGATCCTGACGGCTACTACTGTTATTGATCTGGAATGTAGTTCTAAACTTGAGAAGAACATTGGGAGGATGATTGAAGAATTACTTGAAGACACCCTAGCAAAAATGTGGTTAATCATTTCTTTGAGAAGAATTACTCAGACTCAACTTAAGCCTCCATATAATAGGATGTGATGGGTGGTACTGTATGCAGTAATATGACTGGAACTATGTCCAATAAAAGCAAAATGTGAAATGCTAAACGTAACTCTCTAGAAGAAGACATCAAAAAACTGGAACATTAATTCATACTTTGAAGCCTATAAAATATGAGTATAACAAGATCCTTGGCTAAAGAGGAACACATAAATGTGTTAAGTTGTTTAAAGCCACTTCTTTCATAGAATGTAACAAAGCCAGTAGAGTAATAGCCAGCTACCTCAAATAGAAGAAGAATAAATCCATTATTGCAGTCATAAAAGACAAACAGGGCAAAGTTGATCTTGGTAGGAAAACATCTTAAAAACTTTACAATCCTTTTATGCTACTTGAAACCAATGGCACGTGAAGTGTGCCAAGACGTCCTTGCTAATATGAACCTTCCAACACTGAGTGAAGCAAAACCTCTGCTTGAGACAAACTGATTTCTCAGCATGGAAATTAACAAAGCCATCCAGTGTCTGAACAATTGGAAGTTCCTGCCACTGACGACTCCCGTGCCTCCTTTTATCAAGGCTAGCAAGGAATAGTGCCCACATTCCTGCATGGCCGTGCTATCGGCGGTGTGGGGGCTCCTCTGATGGTGAACTCAGTAGGTGGCTGTAGATCCTCCCGGGGCTGACTGATCAACTGAGAATACAGCGGCTGGCATAATCAATTCATCATGTGGTGGCTTGGGAACACTGACGACTGTCTGGCCCACTGAGTACACACGGATGATACTTACAACTTAGGGTCAGTATTGGAGGCTCTCCCCCCCTGCCCCCACATTCCCCCACTAGACCTAGCAGGGTTCTTTAGGAGACATGTTGGTGAGGTGTCTGCATGTGGTCCTATGCAGTGGTGCCCCTATAACCTGTGACAGGATTGCAAAGTCCCTAGATGCGCTGACTGGAGTGGCAGAGACTGGTATGCGACGCTCCCCATGTGGGCCCACGTTCTGTAGTCGGAGTGTGACCTGGGAAGTGCACCTTGTTGTATGAGGGAACTAAAGTCGAGCAGTGCTGATAGTGCCCAGTCAATGGTGACATGGTAAGGTACCACAAGAACAGAACCCGGTAATCATGAGTGGCTGGAACAGTGAGTGGGTGAAGATAAACAGTGGTTGTACTCAGAATGCTGAACTGACCTAACATTTCAGTGCATGAAATTTAGTCTACCAGATCAGTACTAATCATGGGCAGGGGGAAGTCGAGAACCACCTTGAGGTCCGGAAGGATGGGATCTCCCTCACCGCCGTCGGAGTTCTCTTCTGGACGCTCTCAACAGATGGAGGTGGAGACCGCATCCGCTCCCCTGGTAGACAAACTGGACATGATCATGAAGGAACTTTGCGATTCTCACTCTGCGATTGAAAACCAGCCGGACACAACCTCAGTAGAGCTTAACCTACTCAAAGGTGACCATAGGAAGCTGTCCAATAAGGTCAAGAACACAGAGAAGCTATAGGCCACAATGGGGCCTCAAGTGTTAGAGCATGATGGACAATTGAAATAAATGCGCCAGCAAATAGAATTCTTCCAAGCCCGTGCAGATGATGCCGAGGGGCGGGCCAGACACAACAATCTTAGGATAGTGGCTCTCCTTGAGGGAATGGAGGGCCCCAACCCAACAATTTACATAGAAGAATGGCTGAAGTCTTCTGTGGCCCCTACGGGCCTGTCTATGCATTTTATGGTAGAACAGGTCCACCGAGTCTCACACACCGACCAATACCATGACAAAACTTACTTCCAATATTGGCTAGAATTCTGAACTATAGGGACCGGGATCATGCGTGACAGGCGGCAAGGGATAATGGCCCACTACAAGTGGATAATGCAAATATTTCCATATTTCTGGACTGCACACTGGCATTTCAACTCTTCTCATTTATGGAAATCAAAGCAAGAGTCCAGGCGTCAGGCCTGACATTTGCACTGCTTTTCCCAGCCAAACTAAAAATTAACTACAAGCAGCGTTCTTTATATTTTGATACCCCTGACAGTGCATAGGATTGGTTGGAAAGACACTTCCCTGACTTATTGCCGGAGAGGTGCCTGGAGACAAAACAACCAAAATCTGAGCTGGTCCCCCGGAGACGCAGGACAGGGCTCATTACGCAGAGCACAGTATCCATTCCACCACCTCACAAACAGGTAATAGAGGGGGGCAGGGGGCCCTCCCGTCTGCTGAGGCACTCCGAGTTTTACGTCCACCTATTGGTACTACCCCTTCCAATGAGGCGAACACAGACTCATATTCGGGAGGTAGTGTGGCATTATTCCCATCAGGAACTACGCAACACAGCCATGGCCTGTTGGGCTGCACCAGTGAGGTAAAAGAAGGAACATTGCCTCTATGTAACTGGACCACACTCAGCCAGCCTTGCAGTTGGGCCATGAGGGGCCTAGGCGCCTTTCTAACTAGCATATACTGTACATTGCTTAAGACATAATGCTGCACACACATGAAGGAGGTAGTATGTCAATTCTTAGGCCTGGCCTGTCTTGGGCACTTATTTTATACTAGCATTCTTTTTAATGAAGCATGCTACTTACCCCACAGGTGAAAGCAAGAGTTAAAAGTGTATAATGTTGGCCATTTTTGCACAGTTTGGTCGGGCAAAGTTAAATTGTTGGCCCCTGTATTAGGATTTACTTGCATTGTTTATAGCATTCTGATGTAGGACACAGGCTGGGGGGTGTCGTGAGGTGGGGTTGGGGGGTCCTTTTTGCATAACAGCTGATGATGTCGGTTGCCATATTGGATAGGGTCATATCCTGGAATGTCCGGGGGATGGGGTCGGTCAAGAAGCAGCATAGAATAGTTGCACAACTCCACCGCCGCAGGGCTCGAATAGTATATCTCCAAGATACACATTTAATACCATCAGAGACAAGTAAATTGCAGAAATTTTTTTGCAATGCTGGATTCCGCCTTTTCTAGTGGGTCCGCAATATGGATAAGGGTGGGAGTCTCCTTTGCCCATAGTGAGAGTAGAATAAACAACCAATGCAGGTATGTTTTAATTTGTGGGACCCTAGCTGGTAAGCAGGTAGTATTAGGCTCCATTTAAGCTCCAAACGTGGATCAAGACACATTTCTATTGTGACTAACTCAGGCACTCTCAGACTGGGTGCAGTACCCATGGATCCTGGGTGGGGACTTCAATGCGGTATTGGATGTACACTGGAACCGATCCCATCCCCCATTACCTAACACCAGTGCTATGACGCAGGCTGCTGCCCTGACTAGATGGGCATAGTGTGGAACTTTTTTGATGTTTGGAGGTCACAACATGTGAATATGCAGGAATATTCCTTCTACTCCCACCCACATAAATTGCATACCCGATTGGATCACTTTCTTTGTACCCCGGATTTATCCCCGGCCATTCACCAGAGTACTTATTTGGGCAAAACCATTTCTGACCACAATACCATAGACATGAGATTAAATTGGGGATGAGTCCCAACGCCTATACCAACATGGCGGCTGCAGCCATTGCACTTAGAGGATCAAGTATTTCGCACCACATAGGCTGAAACCATTACCATGTATTTTGCGGAAAATGAAGGTACAGCCACGACCAGTTAGGTAGAGTGGGAGGCTTTTAAAATAACAGGGTTTTTCATGGGAACCTTGGTGGTAGCTAGAAGGGAGGTGATTAGAGATCTCAAGGCATTAGAGAATACATTGCAAGCACTAGAAGTGGAAGCCCAAGCAGACTGCAAGAAGCTAGGATAAGGTATGCTGAATTGTTAGAGCGTCTGAGGACGAATTACTTAAATGCGTATGCACTACGCACACACGCTGAGGCGGGCAGGCCTAGTACGTTACTAGCGTGACTGATCGCACCCCAAATGACTCTCACTCCCCAACTAGCAATATATAATTCACAGCACACACTAGTTACTTCTCAAAACCAACATAAACAGGATTTTCCAGGAACATTATATAAACCTGTACACGGCTCCTCCCCTATATATGACAGACGCAACTGCAAATTTTATTGAGGGACATGACTTCCCCGTCATACTGGACTCGACCGCTAAGGAATTGGCAGCCACGATTACCTCAGTGGAGATCCGCGTTGCTATAAAGGCGGTGGCACGTAATAAGACTCTGGGTTCAGACAGTCCACCCGTTGATTTTTTCTCCACCTTTGTGGAGTCACTGACTCCAAAACTGTTACAACTTTACTCCACCTCACTCGCAGAAGGCACACTGCCCCCCACTACTAGAGAGGCAATAGTCATGTCCCTATTGAAACCACATAAGGCCCCCACTGATCTTGCATCTTACAGACCCTTACCAATACTCAACACCGAATACAAAATACTTAGTAAAATCTTACTTCCTCTACTTCCCACATTAATACACCCAGACCAGTATGGATGTATACCCAAATGCAGCACTTCACTTAATATTTGCCGTTTACATGCCCTGATACATGCAGTGGCTGGGTCAGTACACTAGCGAGATGCTTGCCACTAGATGTACGACAGGCATTCTATACATTGAGATGGCCATACGTACTTGCCGTATTGGCAAAGTTTGGAATACCCAATTGGATTAAATTGCTTTATACCAATACCACAGCCCGCGCTAAGACGGGGGCAGTTATTTCTCCTGCATATCATATCTATTGTGGAACTTGTCAGGAATGCCCCCCATCACTCCTATTGTTTGTGTTGGCGTTGGGACCCCTAGCACAACAATTAGGTTGTATTAAGGCCACATATGGTATCCTAATAAATACAGTTATCCACTCAGTCTCACTCTACGCTGATGGCATGCTATTATATTTTAAGGACCTCAACATGAACATGCAGCCCATGGCAACCGTGTTCTCGCAATTCAGAGACACCTCTGATTTACATCTTAATGCCTCAAAGTCGGTAGCGTACTCCTTTTATGACACTGACGAGGGACCCCACTTGCAATTTGGCCAACTACAGTTCAAGGTAGAACCCACGACCTTCAAGTACCTTGAGATACAAATGTATAAGCCCACTACAGACACTATAGACAGAAATGAGGTAAGGGCTAATAATTCCCTTCGGTTGGAAGTGGAATTTTGGACTATCTTGCCGTTATCATTGGCAGGCTTATTAGCTGTGTCAAAAATGGTCATGTTACCCAGACTCTTATGTCACTTTGTGAATCTTCCTGTTGTCATGCAGACATGGATTTTTAAAACATTAGACACCCTACTATCATCCTTATTATGGGAAAAGGGGAGACACAGAATGGCTCTGTCCAAAATGCAACTTCCAAGCATCGCAGGCATTATGGGGGTTCCTGATTTCAAGACATATTGCATTGTTGGTCAGCTGCAGTGGCTGGCATACTGGTTGACTGGCCCTAATCTGTTCAAAATTGGTTATACTCCTGCACGATTATAGCGCGGAACAGTACACGCATCTCTGTGCGCTGGAGCTGACAGGATGCGAGAACCTCCCTTCTTTTTGTAGATTGCACTACACTATTGGAAACAAGCATTAAAATATGCGAAAGTGCTGAATCCATATGCACCTAATATTTCTCTTTGTAGCTTACCCACCCGACGTGGAATTCTGTCTAATGTCCGGGTGCAGGGCTGGTCACAAGCGGGGACGAATTCTGTGAGGGACTTCTTTTTAAATGGTAATTTGATGCCCCACAACGAGTTTGTGCACACTAATGCAGTGCCAGATTCTTTGTTTCTCATACATGTGACAATCACACAATATATTCAGAAGTTCTGGCTAGTGGAGCAGAAAGAACCCCCTACATTTCAGCTGTTGCGTGCGGTCCATACACATAATGGGGCATGGACGCCATCTTGTTAGATGGATGTACCGAGGACTGAGGGAGCACCTAAATAGACCACTAATATCTCTACGACAGAAATGGGAAGTGGCCCTGACACAGGAATTAGAGGATAGGGCATGGAGCTCCGATCTAGAACATCCTCGAAGGGTGTCCCGTAACTTCAGACCAAAGACAATACATCTATTAATATTACACAGGGCCTACTTCACACCACTTGCAATTCAGAGGATGTGTCCCGCTGCCTCTGCGGACTGCCCCAGGTGTTCAACCTGCAGATTTTACCCACATGTTGTGGACATGCCCTACAGGTGGGAGTTTTTGGTCGGAGGTCACCCAAGGTCTATCCCAACTGACAGGCCACTCTACTTGGACTGCTATGGAAGCGTGTTTGTTGGGCCTTTTCCCTCTCCCGAAGAAGGCGACATTGCTGCGCCGTTTTGCGGGCCAAGCCTTGATGCTCGCCAAATGATTAATTACACAGGGCTGGAAATCCCGCACGGAGCCATGCAAGGGCAAATGGAGGGAGGAGGTCATAAGATGGGGTGTGGCCGAAGGGGAAACGCCTCGGCAGGAAGAGTATAGAGGATTGAGAAATAAGCCAATTTCTCTTAAGTTGGCTCTCTTATTAGAGCAGTTTAAAACAGAAGTGGACGAGGACACAGTAGAGCCCCAGGGCCTTATTTATGAAGGACTTGCGCCGCCGGTGCGTCACTTTTTCCCATGTTAAAAGTGACGCACCGGCGGCGCAAGTCCCTCATAAATAAGGCCCCCAGGATCCACCGACCGACTAAACAAACAGTGCCTGACTCTCAAATGGGTTGCGGTCTAGATATACAAGGGTTTTCCCCTCCCCCCTGCCTATTTATTCCCCATTTCTGGCCCTTCTTCTCCCCATCCCACTCCTGAGTTCTCTCTCTCGGTATTAGTATATTTGCCCCATAGGGCATTCTGCCCAGACGTGGGCGATTGAATAGAAGCAGCAAAATTTAAAGTTACATTGTTATTTGGGTGGGTTATATTGTGTGTGGGGTTACAGGGGGTGGTTTCCGGGGAAGATTAAAGACAATTGACAATTAAAACCATGTATACTGTTTCATGCAAACAGGTTTACAGGTACATCCTTAGCCCAATTGAGGATAAATACAACGTCCTTATTTACTCGAATACTGTATAAGTATGAAGTCACAAATGCTGATGTATACTGGATCCCTGTAAATGTAATACAGACAAAAAAAAGTTGAAATGTATACTGTGCTTGCATACCATTGATCTCAATAAAAATTGTGTTTAAAAAAAAGCGATGAATAATAATCCACCTTCTGAACAGATATGGAGTTTCATATGGTCCAAATGCCTAAAATACGAGATATCACCATTTTTACACCAGTGCAATTACAGGACTATTCCTAAAAGCTTCTAGACACCGACGAAACAATATAAACCAATCCTATCGGACACACCCTCACATTGGAGCTGTGATCATAAACAAGCAGATCTGGAACATATGTTTTTTTACTGCATTATTGTTGGGAAAGTTTGGTACGAGGTGTAACCATTAATTTATGAAATATTTCAAACAAACATATGTCTCAAGACAATCCTATATGAATAGAAAAACTGAAACAACATCTCCTTCCACCCATGATGGGCATGAGTATGCGTTATAAGGAATGCTGACAATATTCTAACCAACAACATACCCTCTAAGCCACGGTGGAACAAACTAGACCAATATTTGCAAATGTCTAATCCTCCATAATAATTCTCTTTCTCATGATTAGCTATAAACTCATTTGATACAAATCAATACATTTGTATATGTTCTACTCATATAATATTGGAATGGATCACTCTATTCCCCTTCCTGCTGTATTAGTTCTTCTTTCCCTTTAGTTTTACAGTACATCATTACTGCTTTTTAAGTTGCCCCTATTTTCTTTCCTCTAATGTACCGGATATCGTACAATTTCAATCTATCTAATCTTAATAAAATAAACTATATATGTCGCTGCTCAAACAACTCTATATCTAATGATCCTGTATTTTGCCATATACTTTTATTAAAATACATGAAGTTATGTGTTTATAGCTGGATGTCTCTCTCCTCTGTTTATGTTGTTTTTGTCTATAATCTAATACAAATATTTGAAGTTAAAAAAAGACAATAAACGACATGGTGCAGTCTATCCATCTGCCTGTAAACTATATATCCTTAATTCATCCAGCTGTGGTTATAACAACACACCCAGGGTCTCATTGCAGTACTTTTCATTAATCGACTTCCTAGGCACTACGCTGTCACTGGTCAAGTGTGGCACTTTCTTGGCCAGATTCATCACAGCTTTAGTCAGCTTTCCAACAGCTATTATCCCTTCCCACCGCCGCTTCCTCTATGTCCAAACTGCTTCCCCCTTCCCTAGCCCCCAACACTACTAGTCCTTTCTCTTAGAGGTTTTTGCTGTTGCCCTCTTGGAGGGAGAAGCTTTGTTTCTTCTGATGGACTGTAGTAACCCACAGGTGGGGGGCTACACCTCTTACGCTTGAAACAAAATATTGTTCTGTATCTTACCTTCAAAGATGGGGCATATTTTTCTCCAGGCTGTGACTCCGCCTTCACTGGTGTACTGCCCAAGTGACGTCTCCAGGAAGAACACTGGGATACCGCAGGTGAAGAGGAAGATGAGGTAGGGGATGAAGAAGGCACCTACACGAAAGGAAGACAGATAACTTGCATTTATCGGCCCGTAATATTGTTTAAAGTTTCCAACTATTGTTGAGTATTAATCACTAAAAGCATTACATTAAGCTTCATAATTTAAAATGTGTTTATGAGCATCAACCAAAGCGTAAAATCAGAAAATGGTTGACTCCATCAAATTCCCCCATAAGTCACATTTTACATCCCAATACACCCTTTTTTTAAACAATCTAATCACAAGCTATTTCTAAGGTCTAGGTACAGACAGCTCTGTGGTATATTTACCGAAATGGTGTTCTTGTCCAGAGCTACCCTGACCATGAGGAATTTGTTGAAATACACCCCCTTGCCTACTAATTTATACAACAGTACTATACAAAGAATGCAATATTGGCTGATACTAAGGCGCTCATAATGAGTGTCCTGGAGCGGTACCCCAGGTGGGTTAAATGTTATCACTCCGGAGGCCTGGTGTTTACTGGGCACTCAAGTACCAAACCTGGGGGCATATTAACAAGTGGCAGTGATAATTATCGTTAGCCGCGCCTAGCGCGAGTTTCCCTATTGACGTCTATCGCTGGAATTCATCGCCAAGCTAGCGCTGTATTTACAACGCTTAGTGCATTGGTGATGAAAATTCCAGCATTAGCAGGGAAATGTCCCACATCGCTGGAAAACTAGCGATGTTCCCTGCTAAACAGTGATGACCTTGCTGAAACTACCCTTTGTTCGTAACCCCACATTCCACCTCCCATGCAAAGTATGCCTAATACTGGATTTTGAAAAGGGGGTGGTGATGGACAGAGTTTCTGAATTAAGCAGAATACTCCTACCCAGTCAACAGATCAGGGCTTGATCCATCACTGTTTTTTAGCTCACTGCACCATCCCAGCTCAGAACCTGGCTACATGCAAATTAGTCTGTCCCTGTCCCAGTGCATCATGGGAACAGGGCAAACCAAACTACCAAGCCAATTCTTTCACTGGGAAGGAAAGAAGCTTCCGGGGACCGGTTTCTGGCATTACAGCCGTCATCGGCCCGGCTTGCTTGAATCCTGATGGTGCAATGAGCAAGGGACTCTCATCTGAGCATACCCTTCCACGCTAAAATCCAGCATTAATGGCCTGTTAGCGCGATTTTGTTTATCGCTACGGTGGCCGGGGCATTGTTGTAAATATTGCGAAGCTGCCTTCGCAATATTTCCCCATGCAGTCAATTGAGGCATGCCTACTTTGCAAAGCGGTGCTAATACTGCGATATAATTATTGCGCTTTTTGGCCATAAATGGAAGTTAAGCAGTGATAATTCTATTGCGGCCCCTTGATAATATGCCCCCTGGTAACTCCAGCTAAGGAGTCACTGGACCCAGCAGTTTTACTGGGTGTGGATTCACACCTGGTGCAAACTACGGGCAGAGACACAGTCTGGACCTCAACTGCAGCTCCCTGTCTGTTCCACATTTAGTGCTTTCTCACTACTGTTCTGCTCTGGGGTGCCCTTCGCACACATCCTTGTACCTGACTCACAACACCTGCACAAAGCTCAAAAAATGGCATGCAGAAAAGGAATCAATATTCCCAGGTCCACATGCTATTCCCTGTTCTCGGTGGAATGACTTGCAATATGGTTATTGGGTGCGCAGTTGGGGCAAGTTTCCCAGGTCCATGCATGATGTTCTGCGCCTCTCCAGGTTTTTTCTTTGCATTTTCAGATTTGTAGTCTTGTTCATTCCATTATAAAACAGGACTGAAAGTCTCGGTTTTCGAAGAAAAAAACCTGCACTTCACCAGTTCAAAATGCATGGATCTGGAAAACTTGGCAGCTATGGTAATGCAGAAACACCAGACGGAATTAGACATTCCACCCGCAGTATAACCAAATAACAGGCAACTTTTAACGAGAAGCTACTTGTTATGTGATGGTAACATTACTAAAAATCCACAATTTGGCAAGGTTGGAAGACTTCTAATGGATGATGGACAGCCAACTGATTTGCAGCTCCATCTGACAATCACAGCAGCATGCTAATAGTTATGGGTAGACATAACACAACTGTATAGTGAAGAACAGATATTCCCAAACATAAATTATCACATGCTGATTTGCATACTTCTTTGTTTAGGACAATCTGATTTGTGAAAAATGTCCATGTTGCCAAAGCCAGGGCAACTCACCACACTAGAACCTGGGCTGTCTGGTAAGGTATATGCACTGTTAAAGAGGACAGGGCCGAACTCTAAGGTGATTCCACCCATTGTGCCTTTAGGAAGAAAGTTCACCCCAAACCTATAAACAAGTACTAGGCCAATTTAGTCATACTAACCCACCTGCAGGACACTTACACCAGACATTCATGATCTCTCCAGTTTAATGAGCAAATGTATTAATCCGTTTTTGAAATGTACCAAGAACTGCCTCTGACTACAAAAGTATTTTAAAAGTTGTTCATACAGATACTTCATATATTAAAAAATGAAATAAGATTTCTTGCTCTTCTTTTCATCCTTGCTATGTGACAATCCTCAGCTTGTAATGGTGCATTCAGTTAATGGTTCTCAATACCAGGTGTATGCTTTTTGAACTGCTTTAGGAATTATTTTGTTTGGCTGATGTGAGTTGTTCAGCAGGTTTTTACTGAAATGATGGCCCTGGCATGCAATGATATCACCTCCATGAAGTGCCTATAAAAGACTGCATAGCTCTCAGTTCCCTAAAACTTGATCGTGATCCATCTACTCTTGATGCCTCTTGTGTTACATGAGGTTTGCACTAACTGCTTTTGACAAGCATCTGCCAATGTACGTTCCTTCATCTCATCTGGATCTTGCCATACTTACATTCTTCCATCTTTAGTAAATCGCCTCAGTAAGAAAGTTCATCTTTTTTATATGGTAACTTTTTTATAACTGGATGGACTGTAATTTTGATACTGGGTAGTAGAGAAATGTCCCCAATGCATGTTCTTTAATACCATGTGATTGGTTGACCCAATTTGGCATGCCTAATTTGCAGGTATGACGTCAGTACAACAGTGCAGAAAATGCCCAAGAGGTATTAATAGTTAGATGGCACATGGGGACTACAGTGCTGATTTACACTACACACATATGTGATTTAAAAATTTATGTTGTCATAGAACATGTCATGAGTGATGTAATATGTGAGGTAATTAGCAGTGCATGGCGAGGGTGTGAGTTATAGTTACTTTAGGGCACACGTTATAGTTACTAGAGATAACTATAACTGGTGAATTAAAGTGATTTTTTTAGTTTAAAAAGTTACGTTGTTACTAAAATGTTCACCTAACTGTAATATTACTTTATTTGTTTTCAGCGAATTTTTGGGGTTTGTTTAACGTAAAGTAATATTTCACTACCACATGTACAGCCAACCCCCCAGCGGCCTAGGCTTGTTGCCAACACTGCGTAGGCAGGCAACGACGCACCATGCACAGCCTTCTGGCACGCACAGCCTGCGGTTGGTCTCACGGGTCCAGGCCGCACTCAAACAGACTTCCTGACTTTTTCAAAAGAGTCACCACTCCAAAATAGAAAAAGTGAGGCTATTAGCTTTATCAAGAGATGAGCATATCAATATATATATAAAGTGGATTTAGCCTATTTTTTCCAAAAATCAGCAATATGTTTAATCTAATGTATACTTCATTAATTCATACAATGCAATGTTTATTAAGATTGACTATTATAAAAAGTTTTAGTTAACTTAAATTAAAAAAGTATATGAATTTTTTAACATAGCTTTTATTATTACATTTTGTGGGTTGAAAAATGTTAAAATATATAGTCAGAGACATATTGTTTTTTTTAGTCTTTCTTTTAACATTTTTTAGCCCCGAAAATGCAATCAAATAAACAGCCACAAGAGGGTCTTGGACTCCAGCTGAAGACCATAGAGCTCCAAGCTAGAAGTGCTTTATAAATATAAGCTCTCCAACGGCCATGGATTTAGTGACCCAAGAGACTTACTGTTTTTTTGTTTTTAATGTTGCTGGGGTGATGCTAGATTCTGTGCAGCCCCCAACAACACTACAAAAAAGCTTGGTAGTGTCCTTCCCTCTTCTATGGGCATTACCAAGTTTAAAAAATAAAAACAAAAAGCCCTCACAGGGCATTATTGGGCTCTTTTTTAAATGTAAGTGAATAATGATTGAGCAACTTCCGCTGCTCATCTGTGATTCATTTTTGTGTCCTGGTGCCATCTTAGGACGCCCTTTTTTATGTTTATTGTGAATGGGGCACACAGCCCACGTCTCGAGCCTTTAGGACCCCAGACAATCCATTTCGGGTACCACTTTTCTTTAATTTAGGGAAGGGGAGTGGGCAGCCCCCATCCCGTGCCTCTACAGACCCTGGGGACCCCATACTCCAAGGCTGTCTTTTTCATTTGAAGGGAGGGGATGCGCAGCCCCCTTCCTCTGAAACTTCAGGGCCCCGGGGACCCCATTCCCCTAGGCATTTTTTTAAAGGGAGGAGGGCACAGTTCCCCTCACAGATCCAACGGTGGTACTGGGGACCCCATCCCACGGCCAAACAATGAACCTACAGGCGCTGGTGTGCGGCCCTCTCCCTGAGCCACATTGGGCCCCAGGGCTCCCATCCCTTTGGACATTTCGTTTTTCAAGGGGAGTGGGGCATGCTGCACCCCTTCCTGAGCCAATAGTGGCTATGGGACCCTAACAGCCAGGCACCTAAGTGGACATCCTCGTGCCCAACTGGGGTCCCCACAGCACACACCATTAGCTGCTGCAGGTGGAGCCTGGGGGCCCCCGCAGCCCTGTTGGCTCCCCACATGCACCCATCCTGGCTGGAGCAATCTGAGTTGCATACCCTCAAGAAGTCCATCTTGTTACAGTAGTGTGGGGGGAATGTGGGCACTGACAGCTTCTGTATAAGTGGGCCTCTGTCAATGACCCTTGGACAAGGCAGGAGATGTGCCAGTAAGGGGCCAATGGGCAAGGCAATGTGTGATATAAATATACTTGCCTGTCCTTGTCAAGGCAGTGGATAAATGCATGAACAGAGGCCTTGTGCATGGAGGGATGATTATAAAAGCTACCCACGTCTTTGCACAAGACCATTAGGTCAGGAGGTGGGGAAGCAGTCAGGGAGCCAAAGCCCACTCCACATTTGTGAGAGGCAGAGGGTTAAGAGAAAATATTAAACTTTAAACACTTGCACTTTGGTATGATCTTAGCAGTTCTACACAATCTGCAAAAATTACAAAAAATAAACATCCCTCATCCTCTCGCAAGCAGGGGAGAAGAAGGTAGTAAACTTGCCTGCTCTCGGCAGTGTGAGGAGTTTCTGTTCCATAATGTCTCCTGCGTTTGATGGGGGGTTACTCAATCATAGAGCCATGCCCTTCTTGAAAGAGGCTAGGGTTTAGGGCTGCAATGTCCCGTCAACCACTGGTAAATGCAGGTGGGTCAATAAATAACCAACACACCACACATGTGACAAAACTGCAATTGTATTTTATATCCAATGGAAGAATTCACTTCTACAAATCCACATTTAGGGATCCTGAGATATTATTTTGTTGTTGGTGCAATACTGCAGATTCCCAGAGATAGGGAGCCGAAAGGAGGACTTGATAAAGTGTATGGCTTCTTGTAAGCTTGGGATGTCTTTGTTATACCATGGAGCATAAGTTCAAATAGGAGTACCTTCGGGGAGCCCATGACAGCAATCCTGGTGCTTAGAAAGAGCAGCCTGCCTGGCATCTCTCACGATTCCCTGAACTGTGCACTTTGAAACTACCCCTTAGCCACCTTATGAGGAATGACATGCCCTCCATTCATGAGACTGCGGCGTGGCTAAGGTGGGCTTTTGATTCCTGCGTATTTATAACTCTGCGTGCACTTGCACCTCTTGGCAACAGTCCATATAAACAACACTCCCGCCATACAATTCCTTTAGGATCAAGTCACACAGCCTGTGTTCGCTGGAGCGACCGCCCTGCTGTTGCGGGCGCCGACTCCACAATGCCCCTTCACCCTACAGTCACAGTGCTACTATGTTGCAAAGTCGGCACCTCATAATAGCCCCCCACACTCCCAGCCCCCAAATGTGCACATCTGAAGGGAGCGGAAGCGTCTGAATAGGCGAGGAGGTATATTTGCCTAATTTATTGACTCGAAGAGCGTGAAGCTACCCTCACACATTCCCACCGCTCTGTGATAGGGTTAATAGAACCAAGAATTCTCCCCCCCCCACCCCTCCCTCCCCCACCCCCCTCCCCCCCGGGCCTTCTTACACAGGCTCTTTTTTCAATTAAATCCTCCTTTCTTCTTTTCTTTGCTCTAAGTTGCCCCCATTACATTGGAGACCCCCTGCCAGCCTCCTTGTGTGTTATATAAATGTTTCTTCTCTGCTTAATTAGCCTTTCTTCCTTGGTGTCATTGAAGGCGCGCCAAGCTCTCCAGCCGAATATAGTTCCGCCTGGAACAAGGGGAAGGGACTTTTTCGGAGGAAGAAAAACCTTTTGCCGGCGCTGAGAACACGGAAGGGCGCTCCAGCGCCAGACCTCAATCACTGCTTTGTCCTGTTACACCCCGGCCCCTCAAGCCGCCAGTTCCACTTTACTCCCGGCCACAGCTAATAATCTCATTAAGAGAATGCTTTGCACTGTAGCTGCCACTTGATTAGCCCTATGAGGGGTGGAGAGAGCAATGTATACAATTAAATAGACAGACAGACAGCTAGACAGACAGCTAGATGGAGATAGATAGATAGATAGATAGATAGATAGATAGATAGATAGATAGATAGATAGATAGATAGATAGATAGATAGATAGATAGATAGATAGATAGATAGATAGATAGATAGATAGATAGATAGATATGGATGGATGGATGGATGGATGGATGGATGGATGGATGGATGGATTGATTGATGGATGCTATTTATTTTGCCTGTCAAGTGTGGAGAGGGGTGTTGACTCAGGCAGGTAAACATTCTGTGTCGTGATGCTCCGCCCCTCCTTCAGCAATGGTAATAAATAGAGTATTATATGTTGCACAGCTGAAGATAAGGTTTACGCCCTGCGATTTGTCATGTGCACTTGTTTTAACGAAACAATATACACAATGTGGCAAAATCACTTTCAAGAGACTTTGCGACTAATACGAGTTGTTAAGTAACTTTTACATCCAATATGTGAGAAAGAAGGGAAGGTAGAATGGAGGGAAATAGCGATTCCGGAAAGAGAAGCAAAGAGGAAGTCAGCCTCTTGGGATCAGAGTTCAGCAAGGTGGGGAGGAAAAATATAAAAAACGAGAGAAATAGGTAGAAATTGGAAAGGTAGAAAGAAAGGAAGAAGGAGCACATATGAGAAATGGAGAGAGACGAAGGAAGAGACAGTAAAATAGAATGAGTAAAAGGGATGGGGAAGAGTGTGTCGGTTAATGAACTTTTTTTTGTCAGTGATGAGCCGATGTTTGTCGTTTCTGCTCTTCTTTCGTTACTAACGTGGTAGGAACGGTCTGCTGTGATTTTATTGTAGACGTTTGAGTGTGTTTTACTTCCGAATGGACATTGTCAAGTGTCCTCAGAGTGCTGATTCTGAAGCAAGTGCAATCCAGAGATAAGAGTGGAAGACGGAGCCAGGAGAAACGGAACGGGTGAGAGACGGAAAGGGAAAGAAAAACAGAAACAATTGGGGATAAAGTGTGAGAAATAGCGAGAAAATGACAGAAAGGGCATCATTTAAAAAAAAAAATGCCATTTATATAAATGAGAGTCAAGGGGGGACGGGGCGTGGCTATCCATAATAGAGCGGGTGCAGTGGCACCGAGGGTCTAAGCAGGCCATTTTCGCCACAACATGGGCTCTACTTCAGTACTTAACCCATCAAAGGACGCCCATTTCGCTAACCTCCATAGGGGTAGCAGGGCCTGAAGTACAGATATGCACACTTTCCATTTTGTACCAAGGCGCACTTTAAAGCAGGTGTGCCGGGTGCAAATATGGAAGGTGCGCCCTATCAGGAAGAATGCGCAACCCTCCAGGCTTCCACAAACTCGTGCTGCCCCCAAGGCAGCACATTCAAGAGAAATAGGAAGCAGCTGTTTAAAAGCTTGTCCGTGTTTCTCTGTGCAGACGGCAGCCCGCTTACATTAGCGAGCCCCGTAGAGATTAGAGATCCCCTTTCAGGAGGGTGCAGTGATTGACTGGGGGGCGTTCCTGGGAACCCCTTTCATCCCTTTAGAGGGCTGCATTTAGAAGGCACACTGAAAGTGCACCACCTTTTTGTGGTGCATTTTCAGTACGCTTTCTAAAGCCATATTTGCCTCTGCGTCCACGCCGGTAATACGGCACAAGAGCAGAGGCAAAAAGATTCCCTCATTTGCATCAGGCCACTCCCCATGCACATGAGGGAACACCCTGTAATGATAGTGCTGGTGCTGTATGTGCTGTTATCCCTGCTATGCCACAGCCCTGGAATTCTTTATTGCGGGGCAGGCAAGCGGCTAAAACACAGGAGTAGTGGCTGTCCAGTCCGTCCTCCCTGGAGCAGCCCAGGCCCTGCATTATGACTTGCTCACCTTCCTCTTTCTAATGAAAATGCTTCCACTGGCAAAACACTGGTATATCCCTTCACTCATCCAGCCATTATTTCATCTGCTTACTCACCCATGCTTCTATGCACCTACTCATCTACTTTTCTAATCATCAAGGCCGCTGGAATTATCAGGCAGGGGATGGCCAAATTATGTGGCAAAGTTGAGTCAATTATGGGTCATGAAAAGGCAAATTATGCAATATTATGCTTCACATTTTATATTAGTATTACTTCAATATTTTGATCTTTTTACATTTGTTAACACTGTTTGGCAATTGGTTGCAGTTCATTAGTACCAGTTTTACACCCAAAATAAAGCCATGAGCAACAAAAAGGAAATCATTGGCCCTTTTCAAAGGTAAGTCGACTGCGTGTCAACACGTGTCACTGCATTTTTTTACTAATTTTTTAACCGTTTGAGCTGGAAGCTATATTTTTTGTTAAACTCTGCAAATCTTGCAGCATATATTGACTTATGTGGCAAATGCAGCACATTTATAATAATGCAAAAAACTCCACAGCTGCACAATCATATAATTCCAGTGGGCCTGCTGATTCATCCGGCCACGATCATCAATCCAGCCAAGTGCTCAGCTTCTTGCTCATCTATACATCTATGCAATCATACCAACACTCACCAATCCATCAACAGTCACTGACTCTTACAGTCACATATACAATTCAGCCATTCAACCCTCACTCCCACCGATTCCTATAACAGAAAAACACACACACAGACACACATTCACCTAATAATCAAAAAGCAGTCACCTACACAAAATACCCGAGCCTGTTGACTGTAGCAGTGCTTGTTGGCGGCACTGTAGCTGAGCAGTGCAGTCCCATGCAGTAGGGTGTAACTGCAGCTCATGAGAGTTTGGATGGCTGTCTATACTCTGACTGGTGCTCATTTTTGCTGCCTAATGTTTTGTCGGTTGCTCGTTCAAATGATCAGACAGCTCAGGGGTAATGCTTGAGTTTCATGAAAATGAACAATCCCAAAATGTAGGTTGTGAGTCAAACCTCAATACAACTGCTAGATCGGTCTTCCATCACTCCAAGATCGAGATAGCAAGCACCACTAAATGAGAGGCGCCTACTTTCTCAGTACTTTGAAGTTGCAAGAGTGAAGCATCCTGTGTAAACAGGTTCTTAGTTGTCTGCTGTGATGTCTGCAAGCGTTGCTGACTGGCGGCACAAAGGGCCCCGCTGTGTGTGTGTCATCTGGCAACTCTTAAGGAAAATCCTCCTTTAATGAAAGCAGCGCGCGCTGGTAGGCGGAACTGCAGCGAAGCATGTGATGTTGAATGTGGAGTACGACTGCAAACTATTAAGATGTTTTACATTTTTAAGAGAAGCCATCCTTCTTTCCCACGCATCCGGAAAACGTTGTTGACAAGCTAAGGGTTGGATCCAAACATTTTTGGCGGAACAGACATAGACATAAACCTTGAAAAATTCAGGACTCACACATGCGTAAAATATGTGATTCACAAAGACAAATTCGTCAAAAGTGTACCTTCAAAGACATATGCCACTTTTGTATAATACAGGGCAAGTTATGTGTGGTCATAAAGATAGGGCAACCAATTCACAAAGGTAAATATACACACCTAAATTTACTCGCATGTATATTTACTACGACGCCTGGGTGTAACCTCCTATTATTTTTTAACTATTCACCATTTCCAAGTGGACCGTTTTACATAGGTGTAGACTTTCATGTCTGCATCCCCTCAAAAGAGGTGGTGGAGCCTTCTACAGCTGAATTTATAGCTGTAAAGGTTATTACAAGTAACTTTACAACTGCATTTTATATTCCACTTAGCTGGCAGACTCCTTGACCATGGAGATAAGGATATCCTTATGGGGCGGATAGAGAAATTTAATAACGTTTCCTTTTTTAAGAAAAACAATCATTTAAAAATCTACTTTTTACCTGAAAAATATGGAAATAAAATGTTATATCACATGAATTTCTCAAATTAAACTTCTATTAAATAATAAAATAATTGTAAAATATAAATTAGGGTTAAAATATTATTAAAATAAAGAATTAAAAATACTCTCTTATGTAAAATATTTATTTTTAATGACCGTTTAGTAAATGTTCCTGAGTTATAGATTTAATTAATGTAAACTTTTCACTTTTTGACAAATGTTTAAAAGTGTAATGGATTTTTAAATACATTTATCATTAAATGTAAACAAATGTACAATAATAAATAATTGCAAATATTGAACTAATGTAAATACCGTACCATTAGTTATGAGGTGTTATGTTAATACCTTACTCCAAGGCACCTACACTTGATTTGACACCTTTAGAGCTGTAGTAATTTTAGAAGTGTATTTTGTTAACTGCAATTGTCTTTTTCTTGAGGGACATGTTTTGTATTAGCATGTCCTCACAAAGCACTCCTTAACTTTGCCTAAACCCCTCCCATTTTGCTGAAAACATTTTCAATTTTCCAGCCATTTCCTGATGTCCCTCCCACATTTACTACAAAAATATATACCTACATGAGCGTAGATTGCCTCACTTGTGGCTGAGACTTCCACACAGAAAAGATAGAGGCGGAGGTGCCAGGACATAGGTTTGTGAATTGTATTTGTAGCACATGAGTACTGCTACTGGAATACTACTACTTTATGCAGAAGTGTGTGTAGAAGTGTGGCTCAATGGTTAGAGCGGCAGACCCTGATGCAGAGGTCTGGCCCGGGACCAGGGTTCAATTCCCTGCCTCGGTGGGTCTTGGTCTCAAAATTCCACGGACCTGATAATTCTCGCCTCGGTGCCTATTCCAATCATGGAGTCCCACTCTGCAACTCTGGGCAATAGCTTGCTTAACCTCCACAAGGATGCCTGGCCTTCACCCTGGGGGTGCCCAGGATGCCTCACAGGGAAAGCCAGGGTGGGTTCCACAGCGGTATTTGTACAAGCACCTTGAGACCCTTGCGGGTGAGTAGTGCGCTATACAAGTATCAATTTACATTTACATTACACTACAATATGTAATCAGTGAATCAGGTCCAGGGTTTATAGTACTCTATAAGACATTGGTGTGCATCTGAATTTTCTTCTGGTGTAGACCATTTGAGTTGTGCTTTAACAAAATGTGAAATGAGGGAAAAAAATACAGTTTGTGAAGCAGAAGGAACTGCCAGTTCATAGTGCTCCTTTCATGAATTTCCAGGAGGTGCCTACGCCTTATGACTGATTAAATCTCTATAACACATAAGAGGGCACAATGTGCCTGACCACAGTGACTACTCAAGGAACTGGACTATATCAGAGTATATTTACCGTTGATATTAACATGATGTCCGCTATACTTTAAGAATGCCTCAAGAACGGCCCAGTAAGACAAAGTAAAGCGGTCTTTCAGGTTGCTGATGTATATCTACAGTCTTTTAACAGTCAGCGTCTACCAAATTCTCCAACTTCATGTATGTCACGTAGGGCTGGCAGTTTGTTTGCAGTGTTTAGGCAGTTTAAGACAGGGGATAAGAAGGCGTTGGGAAATCAACTTCCAGTATCCCCCTTCCCACTTACTCTCAATTTAGTATTGTGACTGCAGGGTCAAATGGCTTGGAGGATCCATGTCTCTAATGGAGGCCAGCACTTCCTTCCAATATGTCACTTTTTTCAGGCAGGCCCACCATACATGAACAGGTGTCCCCACTTACATTCATCTCCTCCAGCATTTGTTTGTTGTCTGGGATATATTTATTTTACTTGCTTGAGGCCAGGTACTACCTGGTCATAATGTTCAATGCCAAAACCCGTGTCTTGTGTGGATACATTAATTTTTATATGTCTCTCCATGCAATTTCCCACCTGCCAACTGAATGGTCAGAGTGGCGATCCATTTCCAAATTCAACATATACTTCCAAGGTCCTACCAAACTAGGTGAATTGTCAAAGTTATAGAGGGCAGATATCCGTCCCTCATTTCCTTGGTACAATGTGAGAATCTTCTCTCCTGTTGTCACCGGTCTTTTTGCAACCTTCCTACACCCTGGCTGAAGCACCAAGATGCCTTATTTGTTGATACCAGAATCTATTTTTTTCCGGGAGGTCATACTTTTCTTGCAGACTTTGAAAGACCTTATTTGTCCCAATTACACATATCTGCAGTGATTTGGCATTTGCCTGCTCTCCTCTCAGTGAAGCTGTAATGCCCCCTTCCTGCATGAAATCAGGTTTGAAAAATGTGGGTATAATTGGGGAAGGAAAGGATTCAACATCATGAGTAGTGGTGATTGTTTTCCAAATATTCAGCATAGTATATGCTATGTGGCTCTCAGTATACGCAATTGAGCATTTGAGAATACAAATAAAGTCATGCCTGTGCATTTCTCTCAGAGATTTCAATGTTTCCCCTGCTACACAAATTTAAAGAGCATCTTTCATTACTCTTTCGATTGAAATGGGAAATGCCTGGGAAGGTGTACAGCAATCTTGTTATCACATTGTATTGTATTGCATTGCAATTGCATTTATATAGCGCTTACTACCCCTGATGAGGCGTCGAAGCGCTTTCTCGGCGAGTAGCATGCTCCTCCGGGACCCATAGCGGATTAGTGTTGAATTAGTATAGTGAAACATGCGAGTACATTTTAAGTGGTGGATAGGTTAGTCAGTTATTTGGATTTGGAATGATAGCAGAAGGATAGAGGAGGACAAAGGTTTGTATTTATATAGCGCTTGTTGACGCACGCTATTCAGGAAGCCTACAAAGGATTAGTGATGAATTAATATGGTGAAATATGAAGTATTTTCAGTGGTGGATATTAGTCATTTACTTGGAGTGAGAAGGATAGCGGAGGGATAAAAGGGGAAGAAAGATTTACATTCATATAGCACTTGTTACCCCTGATTGGTGTTGAAGCGCTTTTCTGGCGAGTAGCACGCCACTCCAGAACCCATAAAGGATTACTGTTGAAAATGAGTATAGTTAAAAAATATGAAGTAATTTGAGTAGTGGATATGTTATTCAGTTATTTGGGTAATATATTAGTATAGTTTAATATGGAATTTGAGAAGTGAACATGTTAGTCTGTTAATTTCGATTGAAAAGGATAGTGGAGGGATAAAAGAGTGGAAGATTATTATTATT
Organism: Lissotriton vulgaris; assembly: GCF_964263255.1. NCBI lineage: Eukaryota > Metazoa > Chordata > Amphibia > Caudata > Salamandridae > Lissotriton > Lissotriton vulgaris. The sequence continues at coordinate 71,969,815 of NC_141686.1, forward strand.
ATTATTTTTTTAGGTCTTAGCAATAGGAGGAGGCTTTTGGATGAGTAAAAATTAGTTATGGAGGGGATGACTCAGTGGATTGGGTATTGCTAAATGAGAAAAAGGGCAGCATTTCTGGCCCTAGTCCCGACCAGTCTCGAACAGGCTCAAACAGGGAACTGCCCTTGTCCTCTCCGCCCTTAACAGGCTCAAACAGGGAACTGCCCTTGTCCTCTCTGCCCTTAACAGGCTCAAACAGGGAACCTCCCTTGTCCTCTCCGCCCTTCGCCTTGACGCCCGGGCTAAGACGCCCTAACCCTGGCCTTTTATAGCCCTCGTAATCAGGTGACCCCTTCAGCCAATGGGGTCCCTAGCCCTAACACTATCCAATCACAACACTAGCCAAAAAATCTAGTTTCACTGGCTTGTGAACACAAAATGGTGCCTGGGAGTGCACTGTTTTAAAATACAGGTCTTAGCACAGAGCGAAGGAGAAATTTGGAGGGAAAACAGAATTGTCACCAAGGAATGAGAGGGACAAACTACAGAGGTTGGACTGCAAATCCCACAATTCAACACTCTAAATGGAGGCAATCATGGGCAGGGAAGACCACTAGTTTAAAAACAACACAGGTGATAAAATATGCAATTACAGGCAGGCTAATACTACAATTTTAACTGTAACAACCACAAGCAAAGACAGTACACACAAAAAGTGAAAATCGTTTCTTAAACAAATTTTTGTCTTGGGAAGAGACAGCACTAGTCTGTCTCCTTACCACTTCCTGGACTCTGCTCACTGCAATCTGGGGCACAGGTAAGCTGCAACTTACAAGACGGAGGAGAATGAATTAGGGTGCACCCAGCAAGGCGTTAAGGGGCCTGGGCTGGTGTGAGAGGAGGGCTCAGACTTGCCTGGAAGCTAAATAGCCAATGGTCTGCTGGCCTGGGGTGGGGGGGGGGGGCTGGGCAGCTGCTTCTCCTGTTCTGAATCTCCTAGGAGACAGACAGGCTCAATCCACACTATGGCCACCGTTTTTCAGCCCAGCTAAGAAACTTATAGATTCTGGCATTAACCTAGCTCTCCTTTAACCTTGTTCCGGACTCTTAGTTTACTTTATGCGTACCACTAGTAAGAGATTGCGTCAAGTCCACCCATTGAAAGCTAGTTTTGCTTGGCACACTCATGAGAGGAAAGTTTTGGGACACCACTCTCAATTTGTCCTTTTCTAGTTCTAAGGGCAGCACCTCTGTTTTGTGTAATTTAACTTGTAACCAGCTGCCTGGCTGTTCTTGACTAGGATTTCCACAAACTCCTTAGGTTAGGTATGTGTGATCCTCAAGGATAGTAGAACATCATCGGCATCGGTGTGGAAGCACTAGCACCACATTTTAAAGCAAAAGAAAATGTTATCCTCCTGGGTGATTTCAATGTTCATGCTGATATCCCTTCACACCCAGAAACCTCAACATTCTTAGCTGATCTTTCCACTTTAGGCCTTGAAATGTATAACAAGGGCCCTACCAATAAAGGAGGTCACACATTGGACATACTCTTCTCCAACTGCCCCGACATATGATGCTATCCTGCTACCCAATTAAGCTGGTCTGACCACTATTTAGTGGAATTATCCTTATTGGGTGTCTCTAAACCCTCCCATAAGCCACCGCTCCCACCCATCTGGAGACAACAGTGGCATAAAATAACAGTAGAAGAGCTAGAGAGGGTATGGAAGAGACCAATCTTCAGTGAGATAGATACCGCGGATTCGGCTCTCTCCAAACTTATTGACTCCCTCACAATGGCAGTAGACACTCTAGCACCGCTAAAACTGCATAAACAACATCCCACCTCTAAGCAAGAAATATGGTACACCGAAGCACTTGGAGTAGAGAAACAGGGATGTAGAAAGATAGAGAAGAAGTGGAGGAAAACCCAAACAGAGGAGAATAAAAGGGCACATCAAGAGGCTCAATCGAATTATTATAAAAATATAAGGCTGGCTAGGAAAAACAGTCTTATCCAGCAACTTGATGAAGCAGGCAATTCCTCTAAAGAGCTTTACAAAATACTACAGACCTTTGTAAAACCGATGGCCTGTGAAAGTTCGGATGATTTTTCACAGCCCCTCTGTGACGACATCTCCCTGTTTTTTTAGAACAAAATAAACACGATTTATGATAAAATCATGATAGCCTCCAGTAATATGAACAGCTCCCCTAGTCCATCTAAATCAGCCATATTTGGGGACCATTCATTTACCACCTTTCCATCTATTACCGATACTGATTTCTTCAATCTTATCAGTCACATAAAATCTGGGTCCCTGGATGATTTTTTACCTGCCAAAATGATCGCCCCCTTGAGTACTTTGATTGGACCTGAGGTCACATTTGTATTAAATCTCTCACTCAAGGAAGGGCAGGTACCTACGGAATGGAAGAGAGCGGTGGTGAACCCTATTCGTAAGAACACGGCATACCCATGGACGGATCTTTCCAACCTCCGACCCATCTCCCTTTTGCCATACTTTAGCAAGATGGCCGAGAAGCATGTGAACACCTGTCTGTCAAAATACATCAAGACAGCGGGAGGTCTGGACCCCTCGCAATCGGGGTTCAGACCCAATCACAGCACCGAATCTGCCCTCCTCTCAGTGACCGATACGATCAGGATGGCACTAGATGGAGGGGGCTCAATGATTCTGGTGCTGTTAGATTTGTCCGCGGCCTTCGACACAGTGTCACATGAGATTCATCTCGGCCGCCTGTGGGAGGTGGGCATAGGGGGTGTGGAGCTGTCCTGGGTAGAGAGTTTTCTCACAGGCCGCTCACAAGGTGTCAGATTGGGCTCCCTTCAATCCATCTATAGGGAGCTCACCAAGGGAGTGCCACAAGGCTCATGTCTAAGCCCTACACTATTTAATGTGTATGTGGCACCCTCGGCTGGCATTGTGAGAGAATATGGGTTCACCCTGGCGTCCTACGCTGATGACACCCAGCTCCTGTTCCCTTTTCTAGTCCCTTACTCCAGCAATAAGGAAATCTTTTGCGGATGGTATGAGGGCCGTTTCTAACTGGATGGCTGCAAACTGCCTTCAATGTAATGTAGGCAAAACAGAGGTGATGTTATTCGGAGAGGCCTCGCTTCTGTGGTCCCCAGAATGGTGGCCTCTAGATCTCGGGCCAGTGCCAAGTCCAAAACAGACCGTTAAAAACCTCGGAGTACGTTTGGATCAGGCACTGGTGCTTAAAGAGCATGCCAATCAAGTTGCTGGTCTATGCTTCCACACCATCGGACTTCTGCGACGTGTTTTTCCACTCTTTATGACTATCATCGCAAGACTCTGGTCCGGACGTTGGTGATCAGTAGACTGGACTACTGCAATGGCCTACTCATCTCGGCCAATGAGGAACAACTTAATTGTCTGCAAGTGGTCCAGAACACCGCAGCAAGACTGGTACTCAATGCCCTGCCTAGAACCCCCTCCCGCCCGCTTTTGGACAGCCTTCATTGGCTGCCTGTTCGGCAGCGGGTTAAATACAAAATTTGCTGTACCATACACAAATGCCTGTTTGGCACAGGCCCTAAATACCTAACAGACAAGTTCATCCCTCATAGTCCTGGAGGTTCCTTGCGTTCAAGCAACCAGCAACTGCTTCAGGTCCCCAGGATTAAGAGGGCAAGACAGGGAGGGCGTGCCCTCTCCTACAAAGGTCCCATTCTTTGGAACTCACTTCCACTTGCCCTAAAGACTAATTTAAACTTTAAATCCTTTAAGAAGGTCCTTAAAACACATCTATACTCGACATCATAGTTCGCTGGTAGTTCTATTATTCAGTTATCAGTCCAGCATCTGCACATATGCGCAAGCGCGGAGATACCCCTATGGGGGTCGATTCCTGCGCTTTATAAGAAAATAAATAAATAAATAAATAAATAAATAGATCATGTTCAACGTTTTTAAAAGGTATACCTTTTATGGTCTATGCCTAATGTATTTTCATCATCAGAGGTTCAATAACTATCGAATACAGCAGGAGTGACACAGGAACATCCCTTTCTTGTCCTCGTGAAAGGTCTAGAGTGCCTATCCAGCACCATCTATTGTTACTCTCTCCTTAGGGGCTTGATAGACAGCCAATACCAGTTTTAAGAATTGCTCTCCGAGTTCAAATTTTGTCATCACTGCCTCTAGAAATGACCAGCTCACCCTGTTAATGTCTTTTTCTGCATCAAATTACCAAAACATGGCTTTCAATCTTCTTTAACTACCTACTTGACATTCAGATATTGTCAAAGGTTTGCCTTCCTGTGGTGTGAAACCAATGTGCCAATCTCAAAGCCAGAGCAGTCATATATATAATAATGTCAAGTTTAAGCAGTGGGATCAATCTGCTTGCTGTACAATGTGGGTGATCTTTTCTTGGTTTGGGGATCATCACAATAGTGGCCTCTTCCATAGTTGGTGTATCATTGCAATTGTCTCTGAAAAATATGAACAGCCTTTTAATGTGATGTGCCAGTTTGGAAGCATACATTTTGTGTAATTCACTACTGAAGCCATCTGACTCTAGTGCTTTATTAACCTTTAGGGTAGTAATCACTGGCCAAATTTCCTTTTCTTTTGAGCTACTACCTCTCTGGCTTGTTCAACTGAAGTTTGAAGGAATGTCATATCTTGTAAACAAAAGATCGTGCCTCACTATTACCCCCTTCCATTGAGTGTAATTTTCTTATAAAAGGCTTTAAATAGGTTATATACATCATAATTTTACCGAAAGAATAAGAAAAGAGAATGAAAAGACAAGTCAGTGAGTGAGAAAGTGGGAGCATGGAACAGAAAAATAAGGGAATAAAGTAGTAGCGATTGGGAGTTAGAGTGTGTGTGTATAAAAGTACATGTGCAACACTCTTACTTAGTTGGTTTGGCTAGTAAACAGACTCTTGAAGCCAGCCCTGGGTTTGACTCTTGTTCAACTCTTATAATCATTTATCAGGCTTGCCCACATGTAAGCCCTGCCAGTGCACCGGATAAATACAGGCGCGCTTTGGTGAGTATTTAGATAGGGCCTTGTGGGTACTTCTGTATAAAGGCGCTTCCACCCTCAGCGTTCATAAGGCGCCACATACCAATGCCTGTGAACTATGTAATGTTGGAAGTGGTAGACTCCATTGGTTCAGTGAATAAGAGGGGTGTTTGTGGTTTTTGCCAACCTGAGGGGGTACAGCCCAGGTCAAAAGTAGAGATGTTAATAAAAAGAATCTGGGACCGAGACTCGAGTTCAGATGCAGTCATTGAGTGTCCGGTGAGTTTTTATGCTACGGTAAGTCATACGTCCAAGCTTTGAGCTGGCTGTGCTAAATCATGCGGATTGGGCGCATCTGCTTTGTGATGGCCCGCCCCTGCCTGCAAGTTGTGTTGCCAGTTTTCTGCTGTGTAGGGGGCCGGCTCCAGCTCTCCTCCCATCATGCACTCCAGTGAACACTGAAGGGCCTGCTGAGCTGCGATTTCACCATAGTCATCACTGCTTCTACACCTGAAGTTGCCTGCACACACACATCATTTGATCATTGTTGATTGTGCCCCAGATAAATAAGGCATCGAAGTTGATTGGGAGGACTGCATCAAAGTTGCCATCAGCAGCGGTGCTGGAAAGGCCGCAGCATACTGTATTTGGTTAAGTTGCACCACCCCAGGGTGTTGCTTGGCGTAGCACCTCCAGGTTCATTTTCAGTGATGGCGACAGTCCCCACCTTGCAACTGTTTGTGGTTGTGCCCTTCTTCTCAGGCGCTGAAATAGAAAACTTGGGTGGCGCACTTGGAGAACTATTTTGCAGCAGCGGGGATGGAGATTGACAGGAGGGGCTTCATTCTTCTCTACTTCTCCAGACTGTTGCTGAAGCAAGGCCTCCTTTCACTTACAACACATTGAAGACCACCCTCAAAGGGTACTTCAAGACTTTGGCAAACTCTGTTTATTAGCGGTTCCTTCTGCATCAGGCTCGACAGGGTCAAGAAGAGCCTGTCGACGTATTCAACACAAGTTTGACGGACCTTACCAACACATGTATCTTGCCTGATGAGGAAGATGAATTAGGTAGGTGCGTAGTTTATTTAAAGCTATTCACCAGCTAAATTGAGGGAGTAGATATTGCAAACTCAATGTATCACCAAAGCTAACATTATGATCCTTGGGCTCTCCAAAGAACTGTTGAAAACACGAGCCCCTTATAAGGAAGCTGCACTCCAACGATCAGTGAAAAACAAGCCTGTGAATAAGCTATCAAGTTCAGGAACCATCACCCTGGATATCAAGAAAGACCGTCAGAAAATGTTCTCCATGTTCAAAAGTTGTCGCTGGTGTGGGAGGCATTACACCCAGCATGGTGAGTGCCGAGTGCGAGGGAAGAAGTGCTTGTTGTGTGGCAAATTCAACCTCTATGCAAAGGATCTGCCAATCTGCAACCTCATGGAAAATTGAAATCAGTCAAAGTGGTGAAAGCCCATCTCCAGTTGAAGAAGAGAGTGCTATGGACAATGACGATGTAGAGGGAGTGGTCCATGTGATATACACCATTGAACCAATAGAGTGGATGGACAGAGGGACCCCATGGTGCAGTGTCACTGTAGCAGGACACCCAATATCAGTGCTCATATATAAGGGGGATTCCATCAACATTCAGGCCTACAACATGTTCAAAGCTCTACCACACCGACCCAAGCTCTGTGAAACAAGAACTACAGTGAACGCTTTTGGCATGGCCACGTTGCTCCCACGGGCTAGTGAGCTGACCCCTGGCATTGTCGATGGAGCTGTGCCTACACATGTGAAAGTGTATGTCACAGAAGGAGGCACTGGTTTGCTTCTTAGCTGACATGCAGCTGAGCACCGCAAGTTGCTATCATTTGCATTCAGCATCCATGCAACTGCTGTTGCCTTGCTACTGGAAGAGTTTGCACCTTTTTCACAGAATCGGGTGTTTGAAAGGAAGGATGGTAATTGCACGCAGACAAATCTATACAACCAATTGCCCTCATTGACCATTTGTGGCCTAAAGTGAAGGCAGTATATGGTTATACTATAGGGGTTCTGCCCACATCACCCTCCCATACCGGAGCAAGGGTCATCAAAAGGATGAGAAAGTAGAAAAAACGGTACTGAGGGATTAATTTCACATTTAATGCTATGACCCAAGAAATAATTAATTATCTTGTTCTTTACAACTTAATGTAAACAAATCTTACTAATCATAGTTTATAAGGGCATTTAAAGTATCACAAGAGAAAGTGGCACACAAAATTAATCGAAAAAATAACACAAACAAAAATATATCTAAATAATCCTACTATACACAGTACATAAATTCTTTACAATACATATATACAACATATAAAATATATATACAACAGCGTACCCTAAGAAAGATAATTGAAACCTTTCTCAAAATATATTCACTCCCACTTCTGAGTGATATAAATCTAAAAGGGAATCCTAATAGCGCCTGAGAAGAAAATTCTCTCACAAAACTAGTTTAATAAAGGGCGCGAGAAGTTGAAACAAACACGAATAACGATAAAGGGACTCCTTTAACACAAGAGTGTCAATGTGAAGGCAGAGCTTCAGAAGCTCGGGCAAGCAGACATTATTGAAAAAGTGGACTTGACCACTACACGGGCTCATCTATATATCATAGCCCAAAAACCCAAACAGCCCAGAGAGGTCCAGATGTGCATGGCTATGCGTCTACCTAATATGGGATTTAAACTTGAGAAACATTTGACGCCCACTGTTGATGATATTGTGGCAGAGTTCTCTGGCTCCCGGTGGTTCTCCAAGATGGATTTAAGGGATGGATACCATCAATTCATGCTTGCCCTGGGGTCCAGGCAGATCACTATGATTTCCACCCATGTTGGCCTCAGGCGATACAAGTGTTTGAGCTTCGGCATAAAGCACTGTAGAGGTATTCTGTGATGTCATTAGAGGTGTACTAGCAAAACTTCCAGATGCACTCAATGTTAGTGATCACATTTTGGTTCAGCCTTCATCCATCAAGGAACACCTAACCTGTCTGCGACACTTTGCCATGTTGAGGAAAAAGGACTCACTCAACCCCTCGAGAAATGTGATTCATGCGAAGTGAAATCAGATTCTTTGGGTACTTTTCTTTTCGAATAGGGGGTCATGCCCGACCTAGCCAAACTTCAGGACATACAGGCAGCTCCTGCACTTGTCAATGAGATTGGTGTCCACATGTTAGAAACGGGGGTCTGTAGTTGGCAGAGGTAGGTACCTTTGTCCAAATAGGGTGCCTTCTTCCTAGTCAGGATAAGGGAGTTACACTCCTAAAATAACCACTGCTCACCCCCATTGGTAGCTTGGCATGATCAGTCAGGCTTATTCTAGAGGCAGTGTGTAAAGCATTTGCACATAACCAATAGTAATACAGTGTAAGCACTACAAAATGACACCACACCAGTTTAGAAAAATATCCAATATTTTTATATACTCAAGATAAGACCATAAATGATAAAAATACACAATACAGTACTTAGAAATCTTCAGTTATCAAAATAACCTTGAAAAACAGTTCCTTGAAGTTGATAGCTCCCTCTGGGCTATCACGGCATTGTGAGCAAACAAATCCAAACAGTTCTGGCTGAACGCAGCGTCGCAGGCCAGCTACAGTGTCGGGAAGACCCGCAAAACAGTACCTTTAGAAATGCAGGGCGTCGGCGACCGCTCGTTGTCACACGTGTTGCAGATCGAACTCCTCGCTGTTGAAGTCAGGAGCGCTGGCGTTGGCAGGCATCGAGTGCTGAGGTGCGAAGTGCAGCGGTGCGACGTGTGATGCCCTCAGGCCATAGTGCTAGCAGAGGCTCGCTGGGGGCATCAGATGGGGCTGTCTGTGAGACCAGGGTCACAGTACAAAGTGATGCGGTGCTCTTGTTGGTGCTGGCAGGTCACGGTGCAGGCAGCATTGTCGTCGTTGCTGTAGCGCTGTCGTCGGCCTCCGAACGGAAGTCAATCGCACCGGAGTCGGTAGATCAAAGCTGTGTTGCTGGATGAGGGCGGTACATTGTTTAACCCAACAAGCAGTGCCATCGAAACCACGGTGCAAGCAGTGGCGTCAATGTTGGTGTGGAGCCGCATCGTCGGGGATACCACGGCGCCGTGAAGCAAGGCGATGCGGAGTGCGGTGGACACAGGTCGCGGTGCGAGCAGCAGCTCGGTGGCAGCATCAACAGGCATTGTCTGTGAGACCAGGGTCGCAGTGCGACATTGCGGCGGTGCACACTGTGGAGCCTTCAGGACTCGGAGTAAGCAGCTGCGTCATAAACAGCGTTGGGTTGCTTTTTCTTCTGTTGCAGCACAAAACACACATTCCCCAGTGCTGAGGGCAAAAGAACTTAAAGTCTTTGCTGTTCCTGAGAACAGGGGGCAAGCTCTACCTCAAGCTCTTGAAGAAACTCACAAAGATAGATTGCAGAACGTTCAGTCCAGTCCTTTTACTGTCCAAGACAGAAGCAGCCAATGCTGGCCAAAACACCAAAGTACTCAGCAAAGTGGTAGTTCCTCCTCACAGCTTCTCCAGCTCTTCTTCTTTGCAGTCTTCTTGGTCCAAAAGAGTTCTAAAGTTCAGGGGTTTGGGATCCACTTTTTATAACCCCAAATCCTGTGTTCTCTCGGCATTGTCAGAGGCAGACCAGGCCCATTCAGGTGCAAGAAAATCTCCTCCCCCTACTCTAAATGCAGCCCAGGTCTATTCAACCCTTTCCATCCAGACCCACCTAAACTATCTAGAGCCTCTGCTGCTCCCCAGACCTTGTCATCCAAAACAAAGTCAATCCACAAACCCAGCAGAGGCCTGCTGGATGAATGAGCAAGAAAGTACGTACTTTCTAAAAGTGGCATTTTCAAACACAGAATGTAAAACTCACCTTCACTAAAAGAGGCATCTTTAGATTCTGAGTTCAGGCATACTAAACCTTATTTTCCTACCTAGTTCCCAGGGCCAGTTATGTTTATAAGATGTTATAAACAAACTCCCCATTCTGTTCTAAGGGGCACAGGTAGCCTTGCAATAGTGAAAAACTAAATTGGCAGTAATTCACTATCAGGACATGCCACACACACCAGGGCATGTCCTACCTTTCACATACACTTGCACCCTACCCACAAGGGTATCTTGGGCCTACCTTAGGGGTGACTGACATGTACGAAAAGGGAAGGTTAGGGCCTAGCAAGTGAATGCACTTGCCAAGTTGACATGGCAGTACCAGACCGCACACAGGATTTGCAATGGCAGGCCAGACTTACATTTACGGGCTGTATGTGTGGGTAACACAATTCAGTGCTGCAGCCCACTAACAGCATTTGATTTACAGGCCCTGGCACACCCAGTGCAATTTACTAGGGACTGACACCTGAATCAAATTGGCCAATAATGGAAACACAAATCCATAACACATTTTGCAACAGGAGCACTTGCACTTTACCACTAATCCCAGTTAAGAAAGTGCGAAGAACCACTATGCCAGCAAAAAACAGAGTTAAAACCAGGAGTTAAAAAAGCAAAAACTCAGGAGATACACGCCAAAAGATGCCAAGTCTAGCACCACAATTTTATTGTAATGGTCACATATTGCGGAAGGTTCATTGCCAATCTAATGACCGTCATAGGCCCTGTCCGAGAACTGACAATGGAAAATACGCCTTGAGTCTGGGGCGCTGCTCAAGAAGATGCATTTCAAGTCACCTAGAGCCCTTTGCCTGAACGCTGATCTATTTTGATCTGCGAAAAGAATCTGAGCTGTTTGTAGACGCAAGTCCTATGGGATTTGGCGTGGTGGTTTCACAATGACATGCCAATGGTGAATGGGCACAAGTTACTTATGCCAGGCGTGCCTTGAAAGACACGAAACAAAGGTATTCCATTTCTCACATTGAAAAATAGGTGCTCGTGATACATTGGGGTAGCAGGCTTTGCCATACTTACTTGTATTGGCATCCTTTTGTGGGCCACATTGACAATATGCCTTTAGTACCCTTGTTCAAAGTCCCATCTTCCAAGCCACCCCCAAGAATTGAGAAGTGGGTTCTTTAACTTCAAGAATATTGTTTCTCGGTGGAATACTGCCCAGGCATTCACAACACTGCTGAATATCTGTCCAGCCATGTGCAGTTGTCCACCAACAAAGAAAAGTTGGATGCAGAGTAAACGAGGCTCATTTTAGAGAAGTCACGCCCTATTCCCATATTTATCGCAGAGATAGCAGAGGCCATCAAGGAAGATGAATGCCTACAACTGACTATGGAAGTAGTAAGCACAGGGAAGTGGAATACTTTGACCCAACATTGGACACAAAAGACGGATGAGGCAGCGATAGACCTTACAATCACTTCATCATGTCAGAGATGAGTTGGCAGTGATGCGTGAAGGGTGCCTTCTATGTGATCCCCTTCTTTGAGGTCCCAGGGCAACTGGCACAGAGAGTTGTGGATCTGGAGCATGGAGCTCACAAAAGCCCAGCTAAGGAATAAAGTTTGGTCCTGGGACTCGTCAAAAGGGTGGAGAAGACACTGCGGAGCTGCACTCTCTGCCAAGGTACCGGCCCACCGATCTACCGGCTCCGATAATTACCGAAGACATTCCAGCGATGTTTTGGTATTGCTCTATTGTAAAATTGTGGGAGATCCCTTGAAGGCTACTATTAGAAATTGGGTTTCTAGTTCACTAGGGTGTGGCCCTGGTCAAGACGTAATCACTGTCCAAGTCAAGGTAAGTCATAAGCAAACCCCACATTTTACTGTGCTCACCCCAAGGAAGCTTAGCACAAGCCAGTCAGGCTTAACATGAAGACAATGTTTAAAGTATTTGTGCAACACTTCAAACAGTAAAACTGTGGAAACACCACACAAAAAGAATTTAAGTTTTATGTTGAAATACCTCAAAAAGCAGAAAGTGCTAAGAAGGAATATCTGGTTGCGGCGGACCTGGACAAAGTCACATGTTTACTGTTTAGGCCAACCACAATGGAGCACGGATCGGCTACAGGGACATTGCGTGGATCCAGGTTGAAGAAGCGCTGTGCAACCGAGGTGATGTGTCAGTTCCGAGATGAGGTGAGGCTGCGGTGCGAGGTCCTGGTGCATCGTCATTGAGGATCCTGTTGATGTGGCTTGCGATGCAAAGTCCGGGTATCAGGGATGTGCCGTGCTGCTGGCGATGAGGTGGTTCCAAAGAATTGTGAGACTGCGATGCAGAGTCTGGTGTCATCATCGAGTATACCATCAATGGGAGATGCAATGGCCTGGGCCAGAGATGCACCGCGAGGGCGATGCAGGCCTTCAGTACCAGGTTAAATCCACACAGCAGAGGCAATGAGTCAGTTCTGCTAAAAAATGCACCCCTCAGGTGAGGAGATGCGTCAGTTCCTCTAGAGGATGCGCCGCTTAGTGGAAAACATGAGTCAGTTCCACTGGTAAGCACCTTAGGTCCCCTTCCAAGGGTCCAGGACTGGGGTGGCACCACTTGGCTGGGTAGACTCACAGATGGCAGAGTCCGGGTGCAGATGCAAGGTTGTTGGAAGCTTTTTATTCCCCTAAGGCTTAGGGTCAGTAGGACAGCCAACTAGCCCTTGGAGTCATTCTGGGTTCTGGGCTCAATAGATGCAGGTCCAGTCCTTTTTACACATGCAAGAAGTCCCTAGGCAGTAGGTCAGCACATCAAAGCAGGAGTCCAGCAGAGTAGCAGTCCAGACGATTGCCAGTCCTTTCAGCAGAACAGCAGTCCTTCTTCCTGGCAGAGTATCCACAGGTCAGAAGTGTACTGAAGTGGTGGTGTCTGAGGTTCAGTATGTATACCCAGTGGTGTCTTTGAAGTGGGGAAGTCTTCAAACACATGCCTTTGAAGTTATGCAGATGTTTTCCCTTCCTGCCTGGTTCAAGACTCACTACTGGGGGGTATGCAGCCCTTTGTGTGTGGACAGGAATAGCCCATTCAGAAGTAAACAGCCTACCAGACATCTGTGGTCAGCCTCCCTTGCCCTTGCCACTGTCCCCCACATCCATCGTACTCGAGCCAGAGGATGCTCTTTCTCCTAACTCGCTACCAAGGCACGGAAAAACCTCTCCATCCATCTACAAGCCTCTATCTCCCTCGCCAAATTCAGGTGTGGCCTCAAGACCTGGCTGTTCCATTAGCCCCTCCCTACACAGTTTCTGGATACCCTTTGGGGTGATTAGTGTGCTCTACAAATACTGATTGGTTGATTGATTGATAAGTGAGGCTGTGTCCAGCTCCTACCTCCCATCCTGCCAGGATGGCCCATCAAGTCACACCTAAGATCCCATTGTGTGTGGTTGTCAAGAAAGAATACAGAAAGCCCACCTGCTAACTACACCTAGCCAGTTGACCAGTGACAGGCTGCAGGCACCAAATAACTAAGTATATCATCAAAAAGGAGCCTAGAGGGTGAAAGAGACTGTGGGTTGCCCTCCACTCACAAATTACAAATACAAGAAACCCATTCTCTAAGGCAAATTGTATTAGGATAGAGTACATTGGTCGCTTTGGTTTCTACTCTGCGAAGTGTATATATATCACATCAATTTCAATTTTTTCATAGCAAATCCCCTATTATTTCTTTTCGGTAGTTTGCAACACTCTTTTTGCCTATCATTTAAAAAGGCCCTTTTTCCACTGACAGTCCTTCAGAAGGAAATAGTGACTGAATTATAACATTTCTCAATCTGTTCAGTACACCAATAACTTTAAAAAAAGTTACAAACACCAAATATTGGGGGGAAAAATGTGAAAGGACAAAATGACCCCTCACGGGTGAACCACCAAAGGGGTAACTGGTAACCAAATAACTAAGGCCAGAAATGGCCAAATTCCTAAAAGTGAAACTGACCAGGGCTCAATAGTCCTAGACAGAGAAAGCACTACCTCTGGCACTCATGAATGAGTTTTTCAACAAAATGTTATATAAAAATTAGTACATGTCAATCGCAATATTGCTGGTCAGTTTCTCTTTCAGACTCGGTGGGAGGGGGGAACCACCTCAGAGCGAGCACACCTATTGTGATTACTAGAGTCATGAGTTTAATTGGATTACAGTCGAACTGAGTGCATCACTGCTGTTTCTTTCACAAATTTCTAAAAGTGGCATCTTCAGAATTATAATCTAAAAAACCAATTTAACCATAAATTAGGATTTTAAATTAGGATGCCAGATACACCAAACTCAAACCAGTTATATCTTCCCATTTGGAAATGACACTTATAAAAGGTAATAAAATAACACCACTGATATCTTGTGCGACATATAGACCTTGCAGTAGTGAAAAATAAATGTAAGAAATTTTCACTACTAGGACATGTGGCCCTGATTAGGACAGGATTAGCCAGGCCGGACACTCGAATAAAGAGTTATTTAAAGTGATAATGCCTTCCCTGTGCCTGTTCTCAGGAAACACTTGCGTCACAAGCACTATTGTTAAGGTTAGACCCAGGAAGAAACACTGGCATTTTACATGTACACGTTTCTTAAGTTGCCTTCTTTTCAACAAGATGACTTTTGATACACATTTGCTTGCGTGACAGTGCATAATAAGTTTCTCTGAAATCACATTGCTTGCAATTCCACTTTGTAAGTACACTATCACAAAACCTTAAACATTCAGTAAAAGGCCTGGACACACAATGTGCAAATGTTGTTGTCATTCATCCAGGAGGCGACATGGCTATCATTAAGTATACAAAAAAGGGGGGTCCCAGTGAACTATTAAACATTAATCACATTTATTCACAATAACAATAAATACATACACTCATCAGAGCTCATTGCCAATTAATCACAATGGGCTAAAACTACAATACATTAGGCAAAAATAATAACAATACATTCATCATAGTGCCCCAAGAGGAGGAAAAAGGGGGTAGCGAGATGTTGTGAAGAAACGGGGAGGATGTGTGAGAAAAGATAGTTAATGTGACCACAGATTATTTCAAAATTAACATGCAAAACTAAATTGGCTTCAGATCCCTGAGCCAAGAAATGGAATCACTGATTTCCAACAGTTCATCAATAATCATGTGTATGACACTGGTATTCAATATCCGAAATAGGGGCGGCGTCAACTGATGTATAAGAGAGTAGCCGTTGACATTTCGACCCCAAAACTACAACTGTAGGCGGGGTTGAAACCTTACACCGGGGTCTTCATCAGCACAAAAAACGTGAAACCCAAGGGTACACTAGGAATTCATGGTGGGTGGAGTAATTAATTTCCACGCAATAGTAAACCAGTTCAATCACTCGAGTAGCTTCGTTGCCATACAGACGCTGCCAAGGTCGTCAAATCTCTTCAGATAGGTAGACTGTACGTGAGACTGTTCATGCGACCCATAAAGGACCATTCAATCAGGACTGTAGACAACCTCGGGACCTAATCTCGATGACGTTTCTCATTAATGAAATAAAGAGCCGTTTTCACAGACGTTCCAACTGAAACAGTTTCCTTATAGAGGGATTCTATCCAAGACGTACTATGGTAAACTCCACGGGATCAATCTCCGTCATCGAGATTAGGTCCCAAGGTTGTCTACAGTCCCGATTGAATGGTCAAACTTCACAGCAACAGTGATGCAAGGCAAATGAGATGCATTAGATTAAAGAAAAGGGAAAATGATAAGACGTTTAACTCTATACGACTGGCAGAAGGGAAAGATAAAATCGACCCTGTGGCAAATAAAAAACATGAAAGGGAAGAGAAAGGGTTGGTATATCATATAAACAAAAAAAATAATAATAAAGTTTTTCCTTTGGGCCAACATAAATGTCGGGGCAGAATTAGTCTAACTTTAATTAATATTATCTAAATGAGAATCCTGCAAAACAAGGTGACTTATAAGAGTAGGATGAGGGTTCTTTCATAGGGATAAATGACCACACGGTGACGGCAAACAATGTGACTCGTTTTCCCCACAGATCCATTAGAGTACCCACAATCCACAATCCGTTATCAAGAGGCGATTGCTGGTCAAGTAACAGAAGGAAAACCACGGGGAAGGGAACACCCTTTATAACTGAAGGTATGTACATGACTGATCAAACAGCTAGGGCCCACAAAAACCTGAAATAATGAATGAGTCCTTAAGATGCTTGCCCGTATTGCTTTTTTATAGGGGTTTCACTAATGCAATAAAACGAGGACACAACCCAGAAGTTTCTCAACCGGTGTGTACCTTATGACACAAAGGGCAAGCGAACACCTGAAGAAATATCGGTAATATAAAACCACTAAAACCTTTAAAAAAAAAACCTTAAGATGCATATACACATATGAAAATTAGGAAATACGAGGCCGAATATTTAGTTATATATATATCTGTATACTTTATCACCAGATCTATCAGAGCAATTATCCAACAGACCAAGTCCAGGGTCTAGTCGTGTGAGGAAACTGTCCAAAATTTAATACAGGAGATTCAGAACCCTGTTCTAAGGTCAGTATACCTGAGTGAATGGTACGACTGAGAGAGTAGATCTGGTCACTAACTACATTATAACAAAGGGACTAGTAATTGAATTTGTGTAATAAAATTAATGAATCCCAGAGAATAGGAGATGTCTGGTCAA